>NC_080790.1:99900583-104700583 GCF_028018385.1 Neofelis nebulosa | reverse complement strand
CAACCAAATTTTGTATGTAAAGAAGCTTAGAAAAAGAACAACAGAAAAAACCCCAAACCAGAAGAAGGAAAGAAATAATAAAGATGAGAGCAGAAAGAAATGATAAACTTAGAAAAATCCAATATAACAGATCTGTGAGACCAGGAGCTGTTTCTTTGAAAAGATCAAAAATGATAAACCTTTAATCAGACTCATGAAAAAGAGAAAGAGAGAAAGGACTCAAACAAAATCACAAATGAAAGAGGAGAAAAAATAACTACCACCACAAAAATACAGTTGTAATAGAATATTATGAAAAAAATGCATGCCAACAAATTGGACAACCTAGAAGAAATGGATAAATCCACCAAAACATATAATCTACCAAAACTGAAACAGGAAGAAATAGAAAATTGGAGCAATACTGATGACCAGCAAAGAAATTGAATCAAGAATAAAAAAACTCCCAAAAGTCCAGGGCCAGATGACTTCTCAGGTGAAGTCTACCAAACACTTAAAGAAGAGTGAATATCTATTCTCAAATTATTCTAAAAAATTGAAGAGGAAGGAAAACTTCGAAATTCTATGAGGCCAGTATTATCCTGATACCAAAGCCAGAGAAAGACACCACATATACACAAAACAACTACAGGCCAATATCTCTGATGAACATACATGCAAAAATCCTCAACAAAATACAAACAAACCGAATCCAGTGATCCATTAAAAAAAATCATTCACCACAATCAAGTGACATTTCTTCCTGAATTGCTAAGGTAGTTCAGTATTTGCAAATCAATCAACATGATACATCATATCAATAGGAAAAAGGATAAGAATCCTATGATTATTTCAACAGATGCAGAAAAAGTATTTGATAAAGCATCTATTCATGATGAAAACCCTCTGCAGAGTAGGTCTAGAGGGAACATACCTAAACATAACAAAGGCCTATGTGAAAAACCCACAGCAAACATCATACACAATAGGGAAAAACAAAGTTTTCCCCCAAAAGTCAGGAACAAGATAAGGATGTCCGCTTTCACCACTTTTATTCAACATAGTACGAGAAATCCAAGCCATGGCAAACAGACAACAAAAAGAAATAAAAAGGCATCTAAATGAGTAAGAAAGAAGTAAAACTTTCACTATTTGCAGATGATATGATACCATATATAGAAAACCCTAAAGACTCCACCAAAAAACTACTAGAACTGATAAATGAATGCACTAATAATGAAGCAGCAGAAAGAGAAATTAAGAAAACAATCTCATTTTCTTTTTTTAAAATGTTTATTTTTGAGAGACAGAGACAGAATGAGAGTATGTTAGAGGCAGAGAGAGAGGGAGACACAGAACCCAAAACAGGCTCCAGGCTCCGAGCTGTCAGCACACAGCCCAACAAGGGGCTCAAACTCACAAGCTGTGAGATCATGACCTGAGCCAGTCACTCAACCGACTGAACCACCCAGGCGCCCCAACAATCTCATTTTCAATTGCACGAAAAATGACAAGATAACTAGGAATAAACCTAACCAGGAGGTAAAAGACTTGTACTCTGAACACTATAAGACACTGATGAAAGAGGCTGAAGATATAGTCAGAGTGGCTAAAATTAGCAACTCAGGAAACAACAGATGCTGGTGAGGATGTGGAGAAATGGGAACCCTCTTGCACTGTTGGTGGGAATGCAAACTGGTGCAGCTGCTCTGGAAAACTTTGTGGAGGTTCCTCACCTCAAAAAATTAAAAACAGAACTACCCTATGACCCAGCAATAGAACTACTAGGAATTTATCCAAAGGATAAAGGAGTGCTGATTCATAGGGGCACATGTACCCCACTGTTTATAGCAGCACTTTCAACAATAGGCTAATGTACATCAACTGATGAATGGATAAAGAAGATGTGGTTCATATATACAGTGGAATACTACTTGGAAATGAGAAATAATGAAATCATGCCATTTGCAGCAATGTGGATGGAACTGGAAGGTATTATGCTGAGTGAAATAAGTCAGTCAGAGAAAGACAGATATCATATGTTTTCACTCATATATGGATCTTGAGAAACTTAACAGAAGACCATGGAGAAAGGGGAGGGGAGAAATAGTTACAAACAGAGAGGGAGGTAAGCAAACCATAAGAGACTCTTAAATACAGAGAACAAATTAAGGGGTGATGGGGGGGTGAGGGGAAAATGGGTGATGGGCATTGAGGAGGGCATTTGTTGGGATGAGCACTGGGTGTTGTATGTAAGCGATGAACCACGGGAATCTACCCCAAAAACCTAGAGCACACTTTGGATACTGTATGTTAGCCAATTTAACAATAAATTATATTTTTATTTATTTATTTTTTAATTTTTAATTTATTTTTATTTTTTAATATATGAAATTTACTGTCAAATTGGTTTCCATACAACACCCAGTGCTCATCCCAAAAGGTGCCCTCCGACAATAAATTATATTTTTAAAAAGAGGTTGAAGATAACACAAAGAAATGAAAAGACATTCCATGCTTACGGATTGAAAGAACAAATATCGTTAAAATGTCCGCACTACCCAAAGCAAGCTACAGATTTAATGTAATCCCTGTTGAAATACCACTAGCATCTTTCACAGAACTAAAAAAGTCTTAAAATGTGTATGGAACCACAAAAGACCTCGAGTAGCCAAAGTAATCTTGAAAAAGAAAAGCAAAGCTGAGGTATCACAATTCCAGATTCCAAGTTATATTACAAAGCTTAGTAACCAGAACAGTATGGTACTGACACAAAAACAGACACATAGATCAACAGAACAGAATAGAAAACCCAGAAACAAACCCACAATTATATGGTCAATTAATCTTTGACAGAGCAGGAAAGAATATCCAATGGGAAAAATACAGTCTCTTTAACAAATGGTGTTGGGAAAACTGAAAGTTACATGCAAAAAAATGAAACTGGTCCACTTTCTTATACCATACGCAAAAATAAACTCAAAATGAATTAAATACCTAAGTGTGAGACCTGAAACCATAAAAAATCCTAGCAGACAGCACAGGCAGTAATTTTTCTGACATTGGCCATAGCAATGTATATGTCTCCTGAGGCAAGGGAAATAAAAGCAAAAATAAACTATTGGAACTATATCAAAATAAAAACCTTCTGCACAGCAAAGGAAACAATCAACAAAACTGAAAGATAACCTACTGAATGGGATAAGATATTTCCAAGTGGCATATCCAGTAAAGGGTTAGTATCCAAAATGTATAAAATACTGATAAAAATGAACACCCCAAACACAAATAATCCAACTAAAAATTGGGCAGAAGACATGAGCAGATATTTTTCCAAAGAAGATTTACATTTGGCCAACAGACCCATGAAAAGATGCTCAGCATCACTCATCATCAGGGAGATGCAGATCAAAATTACAATGAAATATGGCCTCACACCTGTCAGAATGGCTAAAATCAAAACCACAAGCAGCACAACAGTATGGAGGTTCCTCAAAAAGTTATAGATAAGACTACTCTATGATCCAGTAATCACATTACTAGGTATTTACCCCCAAGATAGAGAAACACTAATTTAAAGGGGTATCTGCACCCCTATGTTTATTGCAGCATTATTTACAAAATATGGAAGCAGCCCAAGTGTCCATTGATAGTTGAATGGATAAAGAAGATGTGGTATATTTACAATGGGATATTATTCAGCCATAAAAAAGAATGAAATTTTGTCATTTGCAACAACACAGATGGAGATAGAAAGGATATTGCTAAGTGAAATAAGTCAGAGTAAGACAAATGCAATGTAATTTTACTCACACATAGAATTAAAGAAACAAAACAAAAGAGCAACAGGAAAAAAAAGCCAAACCAAGAAACAGTCTTGACTATAGAGTGCTGATGGTTACCAGAGGGAAATAGAGAAAGTACCCAAATAAGCAGTGTAAATCCAAGATGCTAAATTGTGCCCCTATTCAAATTACAATATTGGTATTTAAGTACTTTTTCTCTTCGAAAATATGTTTTTGACAATAGTTTGTAATGACAGCAGAGTCTCTTATGTGTCAGAGACCACACCATAAAAAACCAGAGAAAGTGACACTCAATTTAGGATATCTTTCAATGTAATTGTCCCAGTGCCAACCTGGTAGATTTAAGCTAAGTTGCTTTGGAAAGTAGTCCCAGGCATGACTATAGTCAGGAAATCATTCTACAATTTGTAAATATTGCTGTAAGGCAAAATGTGGAAGTGGGAATAAATTGAATTTAAAGACACAAACAATCATGCCTTGTGTGTGTGTATAAGGGAGGGAGGGAGGGAGAGAGAGAGAGAGAGAGAGGTTTGCTCTGATCCACAGAGCACACAAGAGGAAGTCTTCTGAATTTCAGAATAGACCAGAGGCAGAATGAAATCTAAATCTGGCAAGCTACTTTCTACACTGTCTCCATCTGATGAGTTTGCAAATCTCCAGTGGAAAAAAATCCCTCTATGATTCCATTCATATAGCTTTAGGGCATCATGTCTATAAGCACTGTAATTGTTTGACCTTCATGAACAAAGGGGTGGTTTTAATTCTTTGCAAAGCTGTAGTTTGTGCAGCTGTGGACACTCCTTCAACATTTTGGGAGAAGGTACTGAACATATTTAAAATAACACAAGATTCTTATTCACTTTCTCGGTCAGCCAAAGTTGGTGGTTTCCTAAATGCTATATGAAACCACATGAGATTTCTCCTGGTGGTCTAAAAAACTGGTGTTCCTTCAAACATGATACTTTTTACATATTCAATAATTCTGTATTTTGGAGGCAGAAAGTTAAATTCATAAAAAATAATTTCACTTTGTTTAAAATGAGAAATTCATAATTTTTACATAGGCAACTGAATAAGAGGCATATGAATCCATATTCATTTAGAAAACAAATTACTAATTGTAGGGGAACAGCATTTTGTTACATGTCATTCAGTTTTAGAATTTCTGCTCACTTTATTTATATTCCTGGTGAAGCTCAGCCACCTGAGATTACACCATGAAACCTACACTTAAATGAGGCAAAAACATTTAACATAGCTAGGGAATTCAAACAAGAGGTGCTTTAAAAATTTCTGCTGAGGCTATTCCCTACTTTGGGGTATAAGGAAAATTTGACATTTCACCAGTTATGGCAGAAGGACTCTAAAGTGGAAATCCAAGTAAACTGGTACCATAGCTCTAGTCCATCACTGTGATAATTTTATACCTATTCATGGATTGGTAATCAGGACAGCCAGTAGCTCCCTGCCCTTTAACCTGGTTTGGTGTTTTTATAAAACAGAAAAACATAATAAGGCTTGCCTCTTGCCTATTAAGTCCTTTTTTCCATTGTTCTTTACCCTAGGAAGAGTAGCTGGCTTCAAAGATTTAATTTTTCCAGATCTCTCTAGCTGATGCTTTCAGTCCTCCTCCTGCATCCTTGGCCCTTACATCTCAGTATACATGCTGGAATCCCAAATTCCAGAGACTACACCTTGGCCAGAGGACTTGCTCTGAAGCTTGATTTGCCTGTGCAAGAGGGAAACTGGAAGTACTTGGGAATGAGTATTCCCCTGGAGCAGCCTTCAACCAATGACTGATGGGAGTTAGTGTTCAATATGCCAGCTCCTGCTACCTTTGAGGAAGCTAATCCTGAAGCACGTATTTTACACTGTCTCCCAGAGTTCTCCAGTTAGAACTGAGCCCCAGTTGTCCACAATCACTTGCTTGATAAAGCATCCTTATTGGCTGCCTTGTATTGCTAGTCTCACTGCTCCTCACTCCTCTATCAGTGCTTCCTGAAATCTCCTCTGGTACAATTTACTTTTAAATCTTTGTCTCAGAGCCCTCTTCTGGGGGAGTTCTGGAGAATTTTTAATAGGAACAGCTTCAACCTGACTTCCCTCCAACTCCCCAAATAACTAAGTCACCTCCTATCTCCTGTTATTGAAGGTCTAAATCTCTACTTTGGGGCATATTTTCTAGGCTTTTGTTTGGGGCATACCATTACTTTGGAAAATCTGCCAGAAAAAAAATATACATAGAACATCTTCCAGCATATATGTGTGTGTGTGTGTGTGTGTGTGTGTGTGTGTGTGTGTGTGTAATTACACTCACCTGAACTTCGTTGTGCTTAATGAGCACTTGCTTCATACTGAAGCTCTGGTCAGCAGCCAGCTGAAGCCTGGCTCATATAGTCCTTAGAGCTGTGCAGTTCAGCAGGTCTGAAAAATGAAGTCCAGTCTTGAAATTAAAATGTTGCAAGGATAATTTCTGACATTAAGCTTTTCAGATAATTGGCCTGCATAGAATAAAAAGAACATTCATCTTCTATCTTTCCTTTTACTCTAAGCAATGTAAGGACTTAAGCAAATTAAGTTTAATGCAGTTTACAGAGGCCCAAGGCAGTGTTCACCAAATAAAAATCACTTGTGAAACTTTCTTAAAATATTTTTTTTTCTAAATTCCATCTTAAGTCTACAGAATCAGAACTTCTGGAATTGAGGAATTTACCTTTTACAACCCCCCTCTAAAATAATGTGTATAAGCTCTCAAACATTGGCTTGGTGCTGGATAAGTTTTGTGTTTTGTTTTTGTTTTTTTCACTTTTCCTTTCTTCTAATCTCATAGTTAAATTGAATCAGATTGCCCCATTCTTTTGACAATCTAAAGGAAACATATTTTCATGTACACCCTGAAGAACAGTATTTACTTAAGCCTAGGCTTAACACAAAATAATAAACTTAATAATATGTCCAAATTCCTATAATAAAAATGAAACAATAAATGCATAGAAATATGAGGAAGAAATTACACCCATTAAATGCATCTAGCCCGATGAGTGATAGGATGGCTGCCTATTCAAGCTGGAAATTTTACACATGATCGAGGCTTTATTTAGTCTAATGGAATGTGCTTCCTGAATTTGGCTGTGACTAAGCCAGAGCACAATAGCAAGTATTATGTGATTGGCCTGAGCTCATTCCCATCTCTAAGTCACTGTGATTCAGTCTTGACTGCCTCTTTCTCTCAGGTAGCCCATAACTCTGCTGTTCCTCTCGGGTTTAAAAATTTATTCAGGATATTATAGAAACAGACTTGTCAGCCTTTATGCAACATGGGTTCATCTTTGTAGTCTTTTCTCTTAAAACTTCAGAAATCATTGTGAAGGTTTAGCCTCATTCTACAGTGCAAGAAAGACAAGCTCAGTGATCTGTGGAAACAAAATTCACAGCAAATGTTACCAGTGGCCAAGATTTATGAGCCTGTCTCACTGCTAGATAATCACATGGGTGGACTAGTGCCATACTTATTGCACCAGCCAAGTAGAGATAACCCGAAAATAGTTTTTTGGGGAGAATTTAATATTTGAAATTTCCAAGAATGATATTATTCTTAGAAGTTTGAGAACACTGATACATATCCTTACATTTGTCTTTAAATTAAGAGAGGTAGGGGTGTACCAAACTCCTATCTGGAATTTGTGGCTTCTGAACATTCTTAATCCAAACTTTTCCTTTTCTCATACGTTTCTTAGCCACTGAGCATAAACCCATAAATGATAGCATCAGATGTTCATAATGTCCATATAACCCAGAAAAATTTTGTTATTCCATAGTCACCTTGGGTTGTCCATGCTGATACTTAAATCTCAAACTGTTTTGACAGTCTGAATTGAGCACATGGGAGACCTTGATTTTAGGGGATATGTACTCCAGTCCCAAACAATCTCTCAAGGGTGATACATTTTTCATGTAGGCGTTTAAAGTTATGATTGGCCAGAGGTGTTGAGAAGTGGCCATCTACTGTAGCCCTTCAAGCTTCCCAGGAAAGTGGCAAACTTCCTTGCTTTTGTAACATTCTCAAGCTCAGGTTAGGTCTTGCCTTTCTAAGACCTCTCTTTATGTACTGTGTCTGTGTGCTGTCACCACACAGTAAGGAGATATTTTACTCTTATCATCAATCAAAGAAAATCCCATGTTTCTCTTGTCATTTTCTTCAGAGATTCAGTGTTTACTCATTCTGGACCACTGGCCTATGAATTCTAGGAAGTGTGCAGTTATCAGATAGTAATCTAGAATTCATACTGACCAGAAAAGACATCGTTTATTACAACTTAAACCACATCTCAAGTTTCCCCTCCTCTAGAGTCTAGAGTGAAGGCACGATATCGTCAGGTAATATCCCTGATAGAAACATTAGATGCTCATTCTGGATCTCCAGCAATATAATCCCAAGCACGTCAGTCTTGCTGACAGCATTTTTTGCATTCTTTACATTACGGAACTTATATGGTTAGTCCAGGCTGACTTCCATCTATTTCCTACTTGTGGTCCTGGACCTTTTCCACTTCATTGTCACATTACTAAGTTAAGGGTAAGAGAAGGCAGACTCCTTCCTCTAGTATGGCAGTCCCTGATCAGGTCCCTGACAGATTTGATGACTTAATTTCATTTAAATTCTTTTAGTATAGCCACTCACATTTGACTCATGTTTCCATTTCTTAGGGTCACTCGTTGTGAATGTAGGTTAGGTTCTCTTAGAGATAGTTCTAGAGATTATATAAGTAAAAATATACAGTTGAACACATCAAATATTTCCTTACTGCTTAAAATCCTTGGACTAAGCTCAGTTCCTCCTGAATCTAGAATATAAGTTCTAGGGCAGCAAAAATGGGGAAGGATACCAACTGACTGAAAAAACCCACGCACCAAGCAATTTGCTGAAAGCCAACTTGCCTGCCATATGCATATGCACATTGATCATTCGAGAAATCTTGGGCTCTTAAGGTGAGAAGTTATTTTTGTTTTATCTAGTATCATCTGTGAATTGCTACCAAATCTAGGTAATTTCATTGTACTTTATTTTTTACAAAGTATAATAGTAATATTTATTACTTATATCATTATTCATATCATCACTTTTTTTTTACTAGTTTGCCATTGTGATGTGATCTGTATATCATAAAAAATAAAGAGAAAATACATACATACATACATACATACATACATACATACAAGAAATGGTAAGGAAAAGTCAGTGTTCCAAAGTGAAGAATAGGATACTATAGAATAACACATCACATACCACACACACACACCATTTTAAATCCAAGTCACTGACTTTCTACATATTTTTAATAGACACAGTTGAATGCAGATTTGGTATGGTACATTTTGGATTTATGACCTCTTATTTACTATTTTATATGCAGATGGAAGGTTGTATCAGTCAGCATTGCTGAGGTAACAAATACTCCCCATAATTCAGTGGCTTACAATCATAGACATTTATGACTTGCTCGTATTTTATGTCAGCTGATTTGATATTGCTCTTCTCTGTCTTCTCATTCTGGAACCAAGGCTGAAGGAGAAGACCTTTTCAGCTGTGCCATGCTCAGAGAAAGTAGAGAATTAAAGCCGACCTTATAGCCCAATACTTCTGTTTATACATTATGAAAGTTTACATTCCATTGAAGAAAGCAAGTCACATAACTAGGTCCCACATCAAGAAGACAGGAAAGTGTATTTAGCTTTGTAAGAAACTGCCAAAGTTGTATCACTTTGCATCACATCACCAATGAATGAGAGTTCTGTTCGCTTCAGAATCTTGCCAGCATTCAAATAAATGTGTAGTGCTATCTCATTGTTATTTTTATTTACATTTTCCTGGTTGTCATTTTCATAATCTATCACATTCTACATAGCAATTGTTAATTAAAAGTAATTTTTGATGAATGTATAATTTGAATGAATGGTCTTTTTGCAAGATAGTGTTTCAGTAGGCTTTCAGCAAATGGGCTATTCATCATGTGGCTGTTGACTAATTGAATCTGGGGAATATCTAAGGCCATAGGAGTCATATTTATGTTGCTTACTTTCACATCATCAGCACCAGACACATATTAGGTGTTCAATAAATATTCCTTCTATGAAAGAATGGATAAGCTTAAATTCATCTCTACTCATCTCAGAGACAGGACCCCTGAGAATTAAAGTAGCCTTTTCTTTCTTTCTAAAATCTTATTCTCAATTCTCAACAGAAAGGTAGCCTTACATATTCCTTGTTCTCTCTATGGATACTATCGGCTCCCCTTTTTAAATCTGTAATTTAAATCCGTAACATTTTGGAAAAGAAATATTTTGCCCCCAGTTTTTTTTGAGCCCAATGAAAATACCAAATAATGTGACAAGAGACCCAGAATGGCATAGAAATGCTTCAGAACGCTGCTCTGTTTCTTAGGTCTTTTTCTTTTATTCACGCTCCCCTGTTTCCCAGCCCTTGATGGCAACATTTGGAAAAATTGAAATGCTTGCCTAATCCCTACCCTCTTTTAGCACTCTTCAGCAGGTATCACAGCAATAGTTAACACTGATGTATAGGCTTATGTCCGGAAGTCTACATGAGAAATGAGTGACTCTAGCAAAGTTAACTGGGTTGCTAAAAACAAGGGAGAGAGACCTTTAGTTTTCAGATATAATCCTTGCTATTTTTTTTCTGTATGCATAAAAAGACAAATACCCCACATGTATTTTCTTGCTTTTCTGGTTGTTCAAGCCTAAAAATACATACTTCTACATAAAATGAATTTTACCATTGTATCCATGTGCACAACTGACTCAAATGTTTTTACTGAAGAAAATCATTAATTTGCTTTGTAAACTATTATTAAACTTGATTAAGAAGTCAGGTTTCAATTGTCATTTTAATAATTGCCCTTTTTTTTCAATATATGAAGTTTATTGTCAAATTGGTTTCCATACAACACCCAGTGCTCATCCCAAAAGGTGCCCTCCTCAATACCCATCACCCACCCTCCTCTCCCTCCCACTCCCCAGCAACCCTCAGTTTGTTCTCAGTTTTTAACAGTCTCTTATGCTTTCGCTCTCTCCCACTGTAACCTCTTTTTTTTTTTCTTCCCCTCCCCCATGGGTTTCTGTTAAGTTTCTCAGGATCCACGTAAGAGTGAAACCATATGGTATCTGTCTTTCTCTGTATGGCTTATTTCACTTAGCATCACACTCTCCAGTTCCATCCACGTTGCTACAAAAGGCCATATTTCATTCTTTCTCATTGCCACATAGTATTCCATTGTGTATATAAACCACAATTTCTTTATCCATTCATCAGTTGATGGACATTTAGGCTCTTTCCATAATTTGGCTATTGTTGAGAGTGCTGCTATAAACATTGGGGTACAAGTGCCCCTATGCATCAGTACTCCTGTATCCCTTGGGTAAATTCCTAGCAGTGCTATTGCTGGGTCATAGGGTAGGTCTATTTTTAATTTTCTGAGGAACCTCCACACTGCTTTCCAGAGCGGCTGCACCAATTTGCATTCCCACCAACAGTGCAAGAGGGTTCCCGTTTCTCCACATCCTCTCCAGCATCTATAGTCTCCTGATTTGTTCATTTTGGCCACTCTGACTGGCATGAGGTGATATCTGAGTGTGGTTTTGATTTGTATTTCCCTGATAAGGAGCGACGTTGAACATCTTTTCATGTTGTTTGTTTTTTTTTAAAAATACTTCCACTTGTGTGGATAATGCAGTCACTTTAGGCCGAGCTGGTTCAAACCCTTAATTAAAAATGGGCATCCGGATGTTCTCTAAAGAAGACATCCGGATGCCCATTTTTAATTAAGGGTTTGAACCAGCTCGGCCTAAAGTGACTGCATTATCCACACAAGTGGAAGTATTTTTTAAAAAACAAACAACATAGGGGTGCCTGGGTGGCTCAGTTGGCTAAGCTTCCAACTTTGGTTCAATCTGTGGGTTCAAGCCCCGTATCGGGCTCTGTGCTGACAGCTCTGAGCCTGGAGCCTGCTTCAGATTCTGTGTCTCCCTCTCTTTCTGCACCGCACCCCCCACCACCTTGCACTCTGTCTCTCTCTCTCTCTCAAAAATAAACATTTAAAAAATTAAAAATGAAAAACAAACCATATCAACAACAAAAACAATTATAAATGAGTGTGTTAAGCTCTGGAGGGAAGAAACTATTTTGATTAATTCTTCTCTGTGCAAAAATCTGTTAATTCTTCATAATAAAACTGTTTAGGTTTCCACCACTGTGGAATTACATGGAAACTCAAATGCTAAGCCATACTAGTACACTGGTCTTCATGAAGAATCCAGGGCACCTTCCTGGTCTTTCTCTTACCAGCTGAGAGTCGGAGGACAAGACTCACTCCCTCAATATCAGTTTCTCAATTTAAAAATGAGAATGAAAGTGCTAGTTTCTTGGAGAGCTGAAATATGTTATTTTTATGGTGGAAAAACAATATGGGGAGGGGGGGAAGAGGGTTTCCCATTGTTTACTGATGACTGAGTATATAAGTAGAATATTCAGTCTGCTAGCTAATAATACAGACAACTCGGGGTAGCCTGAATCTAATAAACTCTGGCAGATTATTTAATCAATATATTGTAGTTGGACTAAGGGAGACTGTAAATCCTTTAGTCTGAGGCTCAATGCAATCATGCTTACTGTGGTTCTGTGAATTTGCCTGCTGTCCTGGGAGAGTGATAATCAGTATTGCCCAGACCTATCCATCTAACATTAAATCCACCTATTTGACCAGTCATGCTAAGGCCATATCAGTCACTGGAAACTGTATTCTTAGACTGTGCTATTTCATTTGCTCTTTTAAAAAATCAGCATTTTCTATTATGCTAAATATCCCATTGGCTCCACAAAGCAATGTTTTATTTCAGGTGGAGGAAATATGTCCACCCAACTCTAGAGGGCATTCTAATTATTTTTTTCCTTTAAATTTTAGGGTGGGAAAGTCTATTGTTTTATTATAACCAATTATTCAGCCCCCTCTTGTAGGAGAATCATAAATCTCTTATGTGTTGCCATGTGAACTTCAGGGACTTCCCTTGGAGGAACGACTTCCCTGGCTCAGTGATACCACTCTGCCTATGTGACTTGCTTTCATCAGTGAAATGTGAGCGAAGTAACACATACCATGTCTGAAGTTTTGAGTCATGTACGATTCAACCGTCTTCATTTTCTTCTGCAATGAGAAAGATATGTAGCAAGGAAAGGCTGCTTCTTCTCCTTAGGTTCTGGGATGAAGAATGTATGTGGAGCAGGGTCACAGTTAATGTGCAGCTACCACAACCTGAATATGAAATAAACAGGAAATAAACATTTATAAACTTTTGTTGCTGGATTTCAGAAGCTGTTGGTTATTGCAGCATAATGTGGTAATACTATCTTATATATCTGTAAGGATTCTGAACATAGTGAGAAAAAAAATCATCTCAGGAACTTACAATAGCCCAAATCCTCCCCAAGCCAAATTTCTTTTTCTTTTTATTACAAACATACAAGACATCTCCATTTCATGGAGCTTGCTCCTTTAAAATCTAGTATTTATGACACACAAACTGAGACTTTATTTTTATATATACCTTGTCTGTGTCGTATTTCATGCCAGGTGCTTACAAATATATTTCAAGTCTTCAAAATAAGAGTATAATGAGAAATTATCCTTGGACTCTGAGAAGGAAATCGGGGCTCAGAGGTTCACATTATATAGGCCACAAAGACACAGTATTTCAACCAATGCCATAGCCCCTATCCATGCACATTTTTAAAAATCACTTCTTAATCATCCTTCAAATTAAATGATGTTTTTGAAAAAGCAGTTAGAATCGGTTAGAGAGAGATGTGATTCAACAGAGAAGACATAGTTACTCAACCAAAGTCCTCCCATGTCTTCCCCAGAGCTCCACTTGAGGGATAAATTGATCCTTAATGGTTTTTCTGTGACAGCCTCCTGGTAGTATACTACTCTTCTCTATTTACCTTAGACATTGAATATTTTCTATGTTCCAGTGTAACTATGCAGATTTCAAGAACATGAATTAGATAACTACAGACAAAAATTTTAGCAGGATGCGATTTCCATTTAATATTTTCATTTCTGTTGCTTCTACTAACAAAAGTACTCATTTTTTTGGTAAATTGAAAAATGCATAAAACATTTAAAAATAAAATGAAAACATGCCATGATCCATTTCTCCAAATGTCACTTATATATCAAGTAAAAACTGACATACACTTGGGGCGCCTGGGTGACTCAGTTGAGCATCCGACCCTTATTGTGGGATTGAGTCCTGCATCAGGCTCTGTGCTGAGCGTGGAGCCTGCTTAGATTGATATTCTCTATCTCTGTCTCTCCCCTCACCCCTCTCCCCCACTTGTGTTCTCTCTCCCTAAAATAAAACATAAAAAAAATCTTTTTGACATACACCTAACAGTGATGCTACAGGTTTAAATTGACAGATTCATTTACTAAGTCATTTATTTAGCAGCTGCTATGTACTTGACTGAGCCTTTGGATATAGTGAACCCCATATCACTTACATTCTATATGGAAGACAGACAGTGAACTGTTTTTTTTTTAAAAAAAGGACAATCAAAACTGTTAAATACTGGGATACAGGCTATAAAGAAAGTCATCAAGGCTAAGAAGATGGAGATGCCTACTTTGGGTAAAGTGGACAGTTGGAGAAGTAATAATTAAGTTGTAACTTAAAGGATGAGGGTAAGCCAGCCAAGCAAAGAACTAGGAAAAAATTACCTTAGAGAGAAGAGTGAGGAAAAAGTGTGGAGCCAGGAAGGGACAGGATCAGAAAGAAGGCCAGTGTGCTGAATGAACAAGGGTGAGATTGATCAGAGGTGGTGAAGAGATGGAGGAGAAAGTAGAATCTGTCTCAGGTAGAACCTTGAAGAATTCAATTAGAAGTATGGATTATTTTTCAGAGAAAAGGACAGCCATCATAGTGATTTCATGACTAATGATTTAGCAAGCTCACTTCAGATTTTGTACAGCAAAATGCACTGAGAGAAGGGAGATGTAGACACTTCTAATTTGCCTAACATACTGTCAGTATCGATGACACAATTTCTATACACCTCAGAAACAGTGAAAACAACTCATTTTCCAATGACTTAGCTAACAGGAAAGACAGAGAAGGAGAGATTTCAATAAGGGAGTTATGAAAGGAATCCAGTTAATAGGAGGGAGTAGCTTGGAGCACAAGGAGAGAGTCAAGCAGATCTGAGGTCAGTTGTGGAAGTACAATGCACAGAATTTAGTGATGGACTGGATATGGAGTACAATAAAAGAAAACTCAAGAATGGTTAGCAGTTTTCTAGCTGTAGGTGTGAAATTATTTTTATCAGATGGATAAAACCTGAGCAAACAAAGCAATGGGAGAAGAGAATCACAATTTCCATTCTGGGTGCTGAAGGTGTTCGAGGGACAGATACGTAGAGATATGAACTGTGAGATCCAAAAGGTAAGCACTGGCTTGAGACATAAATTTGAAGAACCGATAATTTAAATCAGGGGTTAGCACACTACTGCATGTGGGCCAGATCTAGCCACTGTCTCTTTTGCATGGCCCCACAAGCTATGAATGCTTTCACAGACTTAAATTGTTGGGAAAAAAATCAACACAAGAAGAATATTTTAAGACACATGAAATTATAGGAAACTCAATTTGTAGTGTCCATAAATAAAGCTTTATTGGAACACAGCCACATTTATTCGTTGATGTATTATCTATGGCTCCTTTCATGCTATGACCGCAGAGTTGAGTAATTGTGACAGAGACCATATGCCCTGCAAAACCAAAAACATATACTATCTGGCTATTTACAGAAAATGTTTGCCTACCACTAATTTAGATATCAAACCTATGGGATTGGATGGTAGAAATCCTAGAAAGTTTTGCTTTGCCTTTGCATCCAGCTACCCAGATGTCCTAGAAGAATGTGGGAACCTGGAGAGAGGACCATCTATTCATTTGCCTGCTGTGAGTTCCACTTGTGGACTCTCTAAGGATGAAATAACATCAGAAGGGAATGATGAATTAGAAGAGCCAGACAGAGTTCCTGCATTGCAAGCTCCAAATTAACTGTACAGTGAACAGATTTGCAAAGTTAAAAAAAACACATGGGAAAAGGGCCTTCTGTTTATTTTTTCTCCTTATTAATTCACCACAACCACCATCAAGTGTCCCAGTTTTTGTCTGGGAAGAGAGGCTGGCAGGACCAGTGATCAAAAAGCAGCTGGAAAGCCCCAAGAAATTATGGAATCCTCATAAAAGAATCAAAGGACAATGTTTTTTAAACCACTTGAAAAACTGAAGAGTCCATTCTGGTTATGTTATTGTGTTTTTCGTGATGTGTTAACAACTGTAATGAAGGACATCAGCACTTGTGGACTGGAGTGGAATGTTGGCAATGAAATTCCAGGCTCCTAAATGACAGGATTCACAGGATTTTTTAGGGAAGCCCATGTTTAACATGAAAATAATGCCCATGATGTATCTTAAGAATGCAGACAAGTAATTATTTAGTAAAATTTCAAACAAATGAATGTTTATAATAAAGTACAAAACATATTACTTATTAAATATATTTATAATTATCTTTTACTTGATTTACACAAATTATATTTATTATGTAGTTTCTGTCTATGTCAGAAACAATGATAACATCTCTTTCTGGAAAGGTTTAACTAATAGAAGAGAGAAAAAAAGGAGGTTTCAGTTACTTACTTCAGAATTCAAACTTGAGAGTGAATGTCAAGGAAACCACTGAATCATTAAAAACAAACAAGCAAACAAAAAAGCCAAAATACCTCTTTACTTCAATACATCCACCAGGCATTTGAGTATAGGTAGTATTAGTGGTTTTGAAATATTGACTGTGACGTAAGAAGGTTAGAAGATGCCACATCCATTCATATTTTTTCTAGAATTTTACTGCTTCTAATTATGGCGAAACAGCCTCATTCTACCAGTCATTCCTGCTTATGATGACATGTCAGCTTTTCATTTCCTGGTCACTTAAGTTATCCATCTCTTTACTTACCTCTGATATTGCCAAAAACTACAGTGAGCAAAAACATTATCCCAGCCATTATATGTTGAACTATTATTATTTAAAAAAATGGTATTTATGTATAAATAGTTCTAGGTGTAGAACTAAGTGTGTATATTAAACTTTTTGGAAACTTCCTTCCAGAAAATTTTATCATAAGACAGACTCATAAAATTATTTTGTCATAATACATGTCACAATGTAATATCTGCTTATTTGTGCATATGTGCACATATGCATACACACATCAGCCACTGTAAATTTCTTAAGGCAGTTTGTGGACTGGCAGTTTGTGGACTGGGAATTTATTTATTTATTTATTAAATAAATAAATTTATTTAATAAATTATTCAATAAACATTGGAAGAAAGGAATGGAAATAATGCATACATATATGGTAGTTTTGACCTAGACGAATTTAACATTCTAGGATTCATAACCATGTCATATTCTATTTAGAGGGCACCAGAACCTTGCATATGCCAAGTACCCAATAAATGGTGACTTAATGTGGAATAAAATCAGTACTGACGTTTTTCTTTCAATCCTGAAGGGTATAGCATAACTTTCAATAAATACTAGGTTCTTTTCAGATGAAAATAATAGCATTTTATTAGTTTACAAAGTGCTCTTACACCCAATTGTTCATTTAATCATTATTGCCCCACAAACTAGATATTCCCACTTATATTTTAAGATCAGAAAATTCAGCACAGAGAAGTTATAGGACTTGCACAGGGTCATCACAAAATAAGTCACCATGTTGAAAATCAAACCAAATCTTGGTCTCTTTGCACCATAAAATTTCTGTGTAGCCTTAATAAGGCAAATGTCTCTCATTTACAAGCTGGGATGCTAATGGACAATTTGTATATAGTCACCATTTTAGATCAGCATTTATGTTATCTACACTTATAACCACCTCCTTTTTTATTTGTATGTTTAAGAGCTGGGTATTTGTCTTATAAAAATTCACTGAAATGAAAAACATCTTCTGCACTGTATCTCAAATGATGTCAGGCTTAGATTCTTTGCTCTGCTGCCTCCTTAAGTCTTTGATGCAAACTCAAGGAAGTTCCCAAGTCCCAAAATATCTCAAGTCACATCTTTACCCTTCCCATCTTGTGTAGAATTTGTCTGTAACATCAACTTATTCCACTGAAAGTTTTAATAAATTATTGTTTGCATTCATAATTCCATGCTTCCAGTCATTTATCCTCATTTATTCTTCTCATGAGCTCCTTTAAAAAAATCTAGTTTAATTAGTTAAGAGATGATTTTTTTTTCCCATTTTGGTTTTGGTGTTTTGTTTCTGTCTGTTTTGTCTTTTTCGATATCACATTTCAGTGTTAGTCCTGTAAAAATTTAAGTTTAAAAGGCATACGTGTACAAATATATAACCCCGTACTTCTAAAGTTACAATTAACAAAAAGACTTTTAGAAAGGAAGAAGGTAGAAAATGTCTTGATAAACTGAAGAAGGCTGTTTTGAGGGGTTTGAAGACCTACATTTGAGACCTCTGCAATGGCACACTTTCTATCAATTTCTTTTGATCCAAGCCAAGTCACCTAGCATGGCTCCACCACAGTTTCTTTATCCTAAACTTATGGGCATGATGAACTTTTCTATTCGAGTGTCTTTAAGGGTCTGGAGAGGATGGACAGAAGCACAATTTGAATTCTGGGGCACTTTATAATTTCCAGGTAGCATTATGTATGCAAACATAAAAATAGGTCATTAAATGTCATCAAAGAGAAAAGCAAATGTCCAGGGTTTATCTCTGATCCACTGTTGCCAGAGAAAGAGGCTCTTTGTCCCTTTAAGAGCTCTCAGATGCATTTCCAATTACATCCTAAAAGCCTTCCTGGTTGTGTAGCTTAGATGCATCCGGTAGCACAGCCATGTTCCGATCTTCCTGGCAGATGTCATAATTTACTGTCACCCTCATGCAGGAATGCAGTGCAAGGGGCCCCTCACTGGCTCTGTGATCCATTGCCTGACAAGTCCTGGGTGTCAACCTTAGGCAGGCCCAGCGGAGGTGAAACGCCATTTACCTGATAGTGCCTGTGATAAAGTGGGCAATTAGATGCACTTGGAAAATCCTGGCTGGAAACTGGCTGGCATTTAAGAAACATTACAGCCAAGTCAGGCTTCATAAAAGTTAATGGGGAAAAATTAAGTCTTTCAAGATGTACCTTGGTCTCTAAGGAAGTTAGGAACACAGGATTCTATAGCTTTATCTCTTTTTGTGTCTCCCTCACCTTCCCACTCTACTTCCCCCAGACAGGGAGGGTAATATATTCTCTTTGGAGATGGGAGTAAAGGGAAGAGAAGTGAGAGTTAAGGTTTCAAGTTTTTGATCTCAGAACCATGGTATTTATTTACCCTTCAATTCCTTCTTCTTTCCTAGCCACAGTCACTGTGCTAGTATTAATCTGGCACATTAGCTTACATTTTGTCTCTCATGGAGTTTCTTGAGTTTGGTGCTAGCTTGAGAGTGTGATTTGTTTGACATGTATTCAACGCCCCCCTCTTCATTTCCTCCTAACTGGATAGCTTCAGCTTGTCAATGATTAATGAGTCTGGAAGGTGAGTGACAGTTATCTTAAGGGCTCTCAAAAGTTCATTTCAAGAGACTAGCCAAAATCTCCTGCTGCATTAACTACAGTTAGATTTCCTGTTGATAACAGCCCATGGAAAATAACTGCTTGCCCCCAAAGCTGCCATGAACAAAACTCTGTTTATCAGCCAACATTGTGCATGTTCTCTCTATTGCCCTGTGCATTTGCCATTTCCCTTCAGGCTGATAAACATTTTACCTATGAGAAGTAGGAAGTACATCATGAATCTGGTCCAACACTAGGCCTCATTTAGAGTGGACCTTTCTGAAATTGAAAAGTCAGGAATGATCTGGAAAATGTGCTTACAGACAGTGAAACAGGAAAACAATTCCCTCCCCAAGGCTAGTTCCTCCTCCTCTGTTGGGTGGAAAAGGTGGGAGGAAGGGACAGGGTGTTCTCTGTGTGATTGGAATTCCCCTCTAGAGTCATAGGGGATGAGCAAGACTTTGGTTTTCATTTTTTTATAGTTTATTTTGCACCTAGAATAATACACTTACAGAGGGGAGACAGAGGTGTCCACATGAAGTTTTTTCCTTTCTAAATAATGATGAGCTCTACACCAAGCTGAGGACTATTAAAGAATGCCAATGTCTGGATGGTGGGGTCTATCTGGGTTCTGGCCTGATTATAAGGATACCAGAAGGACATCCAGGGTGTACCCTGATGCCAGCCACTTCACTGGAGTAGGGAAAGAATGACTGGGTCTGTTCCCCAAAGTCTTGAAAGGACATCTGGGATTCTGGGTCAATATAGTCACAGTCTCTTTAATAAATAAATAGGCTTGTTATAGGTTGTTGGAGGTTCAGGAGCAGGGAACCTAAGAGGAAAGCAAATGCTTCTAGACCCCAGAAGAGTTCTGGAGACTGAGATGATAGAGTGCCCTTCACCCATATATACATTGGTTCCTCATGTTATTCTGTGGTGTTGCCAGAATAGATCCAAGTTACATTTTCCTTATGATACCATTTCACTGGGCTTGAAGCCCACTCAACATCTTTGGAGAATACACTTGAATGAGGGGCTGTAAGATAGTGTTAAAGGAAATGATGTGTGTGTGTGTGTGTGTGTGTGTGTGTGTGTGCGCACGCGCGCATGTGTGTAGAATACTCCCCAGGGAACTTATTTTTGAAAACTCTGTTTATACATACATACAGCATACTTAGTTAAATGCAGAATCAGAGTTTTCAAAAATCCAGGTACCCTGGGGAGCATTCCTACCTTCAAGGATAGGCACTACAGAGAACCAGAGATTTTCCCCACTCTGTGCCACAAGAGCTCCAGGGTTGCTCTGGTAAACTGTAATCAAAACCCAATTCTTTACCTCTCCCTCTATGTACACTGTTTGAAGCTCTCCCTTTCAAGAGATGGGGTCTATATCCCTACCCCTCGATTCCGTCCCTGTTACTTGCCTGGGCCAGTTGTGGATTATGTTGTGTGCGTTCTGTCTAAACCCTAAGTGACTTGTATGTTTTCTCTTGCTCACTCAGTGTTCCCTCTATCATGGCCGTGAGACAACATGCCTTGAATAACCTGCTGGAAGTTGGGACAGGAGGGACAGAGACATGTTACCCAGTTGTCCTAAATGAGACCATTTTAAATCAGCCAAAAGCTAACTGACCTCCAGAATGTAAATGGGCCCATCTGAGCCTAGCCTCAATAAATCTTACTGTTTTGAGTCAGAGTTTGGGGGTGGTTTGTTATACAGCATGATTGTAGCAATAAATAGCTGATATAGTTGCCCTCTGTTTAATGTTCTATTTCCTTGTCTCTGTTCTTTGGTTACCCATTCAGATCTTTCCTAGTGAGCAAGTCCGATGTCCCCTTTTACCTTACATTGTTTTTTATTCCCCCTTCTGCTTTACATTTATTCTCTCTTTTCCCATACCTACCCTCTTCTCATCAGAACTTTTTTTCCCTATAGTATTTTAAATCAACACTAGACAACCATAGCAGTAGCAGGAAAATTTTCTCAGTTCTTCACAAGCATCTTCCCTTTTTTGGGTTCTTTCTGTCATTTAAGAAAAAGAAACAAAAATAAAAAAATAAACAAATCTATGCCGTGTGAGGTGATACTTGGTGCTATGGAGAAAAATTAAGCAGCATAAGCCAATTATTGAGTGTTGAGGGGAAAAGGACTAGGCAGGGCACGAACACTGCTGTTTCAGAAGATTCATTAGACAAGGCTTCTCTGAGAAGCAGACACTTGAACAAATTCTGGGTGAATTTTTCTAGACCACACTGAAAAGGGATGAGGGACACAAAGACATTATTTCCCCAGTTATCCACTTCAAGGATAGATAGGCAGACTTACGAAAAGCCACCATGGCCTACCAGTGAAGTGCTATTCGTCCACAGTCACTGTGGGAAGGAAACAGCATTTTAGGGCCTGCAGTCCTTCACATGTTTAATCCTTCTGATATCAGACCTACAACAAGCACCTGTTGGGTCTGGAGTCCACAGGTGTGGATGCTCCTATCTACCTACACTGCCATAAGGAAATCATGTGACTCTGGCAAAGTCATTTATTTTCTCTGAGCTGGATTTTTTCTCACTTGTCAAGTTAGGGGGTTGAATTAGATGTAAAGAAACCAGCTGGTCTAACATCCCATAGTTTTATGAGATTATACAGTTGGTGCTGAATTAGCCTTTGCAGGAAAAAGAAGAAATAATAATGATAATAATATTGCCCTTCATATAGTCACTTATAATCTTCTTGAATTTTTCAGCAAGATTAAAGAGTAAGAAAGGATAATGCAAGGTGGTGGTACAAAACAATGCACATTGTAGGATCCTGAACAATACCTTTTCTCTCCCCTACCAAGTCCTCCTACCCTCTGCCCAAATCCGGAAGTAGCTAGTCTGCTTTGTTCATGAACTATCCTAAATCTACAGGGCTTTGATCTTTTGGGTATCCACCAAGTCCCACTTTGAAAGGATGGTGTAGGATTTGGACATCAAAGTTGCTACACTGTTCCTCAGTTTGGGCTCTGGAGTATCCCTGAATGATAGGAACACACTGCTAGTGGTAATTTGGGATGGTAGAGCACCCACACTGACCCTTCACTCATTCTCCACCAATCAGGGTCTCACTGGAATACGCCTGTGGTCAAGAAAAATCATGGCAAACCTTGGCTTGTGGATGTGCAACAAAATGGTACTCTGATGTTTGTAGAGAGGGGTAGGTTGCCATCTCTTTAAACCTCCTAGAGTGACAGAACTCTTAACATAGATGCTGACCATACAGATGACAAGAACATCACAGGCTTAGTAAAGGTTCACATGATGTGTAAGCAGAGAGGAGGGCTGGTTGGCAAGGAGGAATAAGGCCAGGAAGGGGAAGAATGCCTAAGCCAGAAAGAAGCCAGCTTCTAGAGGAAATGTTGGTAGCCAAAACCCGCCTGCTTGGGTCTGGCTCAGCATACTCCCTCAATTCTTGACGTCAGTGCTGTCAAGGTTAGAGCATGCTGAAGGGCTGGAACTGCACCGAAAAACCAGGGAGGGAGAGGAAGTGGGACTGCAGCAGCCAGGGAGGGGCACTGGGTCTTCCTGCATGACTATTTTCACATGGTGAGGACAAGGGAATGAGGAAACATAATTTTTCAAAGAAAAATTGTTAAAAGAAACAAACATAACCATCAACACACACGTACACACACACACACACAAACACACAGAGAACAGAGTATTGACTGCAAGGAATATAGGATACTGTTTTCATCCCATTGCCAAAAAGGCTGGTTCCTTCTAGCTCTTGACTACTCACTGTATTTTCATTGTTTCTCTTTTTATTATCCTGAAATTATTTATAAGCTGTTAATCACTTTCCACAATTTCATATTGTGCAGTGGTTACAAATGGGAGTCCTGCAGTCGGACATCCTGAAAGCACACCCAGGTTCCACCACTTCCTAATTTTGGTCTAGGTACTTCATATTCCTTAACTTTGTCATCTATAAAATGGAAATAATAACAACTTAGAGCTCATAAAATTGTCACGAGGATTATTTAAGATAATTCATGTAAAGCACATAGAAAATCAATGTCTTATTATAAATTTTTTTCAACTCAAATAAAATTGAGCATTTTCTAGATATCTACTAACATGCAAGAAAAAAATGGACAGAGATTTGGAGATATTTAAAAAGGTATATGTAAAAGCAATTCCTTATTTTAAAACATAGCTAAGGAGGAAGGCTTGCCCATGTAAAAAATCTAAGACAAATATTAAAAAATGACAAATATAATCAAGCAGAAATATTGATTCAATAGAGGGGTAATAGGTGGATCCTTTTTCAGAATGTATTAACAAGAAAACATAATTTGTTGAAAACATATTTTAAGGGAGAAAAGAGAATCACATTTGTTGATTTAGATAGCACTTTAGACAGTGTTGTAATTTAGTTCAATCTTTTATTATAGGAATCTTTTTTATAATCTTTATTAAAGCCTATCAGTGAGTGATTTTCTCATGGGCTTCACAGTTCATTCACTCACGAAGCAGCGATCTATTCCACTGCTAAACAACTATAAAAGTAAAGATGTGCAAAAAACCACCTGGAGAAGTATTTATGGCAAGAAGACAAGAGACTAATAATGTTAACTTATGAAGAACATAATTGTAGTACTTCTGTTTCTAATATGAGGTTAGGTTATACTCATATCAGTCTTTTGCTGAATACAATAAAAATTATGGATAAAATATTTAAAGATCATTTTTATGAAGTGTGAAAGAACTGATAGAACATAGTAAAGATTTACAAGGCCAAAATTGTAGGAAAAAGATGTAACTCAAGAGATAGGCAAAAAGCAAAGTTTGATTTTACACTGAAGGCAGTTGCCAAAACTGACAAATGTCAACTTTCATTTTGAGAAATTTAGCCTTGGAGGAAAGGAGAGGAGAGAAATCAAACCCAGAGCTCTTGTAGGTTGTGCAATCATCAAATTCAGTTGGGAATCTGAGGAATGCAGATCAGAAAATGGTAAGGCAAAAATAAGGTGGCTCTTGCATGGATTTGCCAACAGATTTGCAATTACTGGGTATTCCCTTATGAAAAAAAAAAAAACACCACACACACACACACACACACACACCGAGATTAAGCTCATTAAAGAGTACTAGCCTTCATAATAACAATAAGCAGATGGAAGAAGTAATGCAAACCCTGACTAGAGAAAGATATCATTATCATAGGCTTCAAAATACTTCTATAAAAATAAATTTCAAGTAAAATGAGAATACAAAGTCAAAGATTTCTAAGCATCCAAGGAAACTAAAAATCAGGAGCAAGAACTGGCAGGAAATTAAAAATAAAAACAGAAAGAAAAATGACAAAAATGTTACTGGAATTACTGGAAAAATTATAAAACAACTACATTTGCTTGATTAAAGAAGTAAGTTTGAAAATATCTGCAAGAAATAAGAAGTGATGCAGCATATTTTTAAAATTAACATTCCTAGAATTTAAAAATCTGATAAATAATTATAAGTTTAAAGTATGGATTTAAAAACAGATTAGATATAATCCAGGAGATAATGAGAATTAGAAGAAACTTTTGAAGAAATTATCCAGGATGGAGCATGAAGAGACAGCAGATGAAATACAGAAAGGAAGCCAAGAGGCAAGGCAGACATTGAGAAGGTCTACTGTTGGAGTTGTTGAAGTTAAGAAATGAATGAGGGTACGAAAGAGCAATAATATTTGAATAGACGATAACTAGGAATTTCCAGAACTACTGACATTTCTAATTTAGAGATTAGAGAAGCCTAGCATATCTTTAGTAAGGTAAATAAAATGTTATTTACATATAATCATGACAAAGGGGGAAAAAGTCCTGGAATAAACAATAGAAAAGCAGATTTTAAAAAAGGACTGACAGATGAATTCATAGTAGCAATGAAAACCAATAAGCAATGGAATGATGTCTTTAATGTGCTTGAGAAGGTAACTGTTAACCTGAAAATCTATACCCTATATAAATATCTTTCATATGAAGAAGGAATTAAGATAATTTTCAGACAAGCAAAAATTCAGAACATTTGCCACTAGCAAACCCACAGTAAAGGAACTATTAACAAATGTTCTGAAAGCAGAAGCAAGTTGAATCCAGAGAAATCTAAAGTGCATGAGGTAATGAAGAGCAGAGAACATAATGAATATGTGGGTAAATTTAACAAAATATAAAAAAAACCCACAGTAATTAGACATAGTAATAATTTATTAAATATTAAATTAAATTAAAATGAAAGATTAACTTGGAATGGATAAAAGGGAAATAAAATATTTTAAGGGCCTTGTATTTTTTAGAAGTTAATAAAAATTTTGATTAATTTTATACTTAGGTGACTATTCATATTTTAATCTCTAGGGTATCATTTCTATATGACTATCAGGAAAAATTAGAATAAAAAATAAACCAAAATATTACAAGCAGGGAAAGAAACAAAGCAGAACAAGTAGGAAAGAAAGAATATTAAGATGGTACATTTTACATTAGTAATTATTTAAATGTGAACAGATTGATTAAACAGTCAAAAGTAAGGAGCATTAACTTGGATTAAAGGAAATCCCAATGAAATCTGGCTTAGCATAATTCCTGGAGGAGAGGCATTAATATCATAGTTTATGAGGATGGTATTCCTAAAGTTATACAGTGCACATCCGTATGTGGTCCTGGATCCAAGAATAGAATGGATGAAAGTGAAAGTATGAAAAATATACACATTAAGTGAATAAGAAACAAAAGATAGTTGGTGTAACTATTTTAATATTAAATAACAGATTCAAGGCAAAAGACATAGTTAGAGAACACTTCATAACAAGTTCAACTTCTAGGAAGATGTAATTATTTTACATATCCATGTACCTGATGATGAAGATTCAAAATATATAAATCAGAAATTAATGGAACCACAAGAAGACATAGACAAGAGAACTGAAGAAAGATCCAATAGGAGACTTCAACACAACTCTCAGGAACTGGAAGATCAAGCCACCCCAAAATAACTACTCAGGGTTTTGTCATATCTCTAAGTAGCTGATAGACCTACAGGCAGAAAAAAAATCAGTAAAGAAAAGTATAGAGGCTGAAAATCAATGAACTAGGCATTTATTACAAGGAGCTAATAAAGTTTCACAAAGTAAAAAAAAGCAATAAAAGTGATAAGAACATGATAGAGAAGATCAACATTACTGAAATTTGGTTTCTTTAAAAGACAAAATTTAAAAACATCTGACAAATTAATGGAAAAATTAAAAGAGAAAAAAGGAAAGAAGGTACCAATAACCAACATCATGAAGGGGTAAGGAAACATTGCACAAATAATATAGATACACTGTTAAGAAATTATGAACACATGTCAATGAAATAGAAATTTTAAATAAAATTCTTAAGAAAAAAATGTAACTTATAAGTAAAATCTCTCAAGAAATATAAAACCTTATGTATTTTACAACTTGTATATACACTTAATGGAAACTGAGAGTGGTTTAAATTTTAGAAGCAATTGTGAAATGTCTTTAAAATGTTCATACACTTTTATCTACTAGTCTCAATTCTTCAAAACTTGCCTAAGAAATTGTGCCTAAATGCACAACCTTGTGGCACAAACATATTCCAGAGTTATTTATACAAAAATGAAAGGACTGAACCAAATATAATATGAAACTACTGTTGAACATTTAAGGCAATAGAGTCAAGTGAGCCAAAAATTCATGTTTTTTCCACTTATTTTTCCATTTATTTTTTATTTGAGCATACATTATAAATGTCCAGCCACAGAGGCATTAGGTCAATAAATTATGGTGTCATAGAATGGAATACAATGAAGTTTTTAGAAATGATTGTGCTGAGGTAAATGTACTGAAATGAAAAATGTTTTACAATACCTTGTTATATATGGATTTTTAAAAAGGATGGGGAGAGCTTGTAAACCACATACAGTGTGCTGCCATTTGGAAAAATATATGCTCCTTTGTATGGAGAGAGACAGATTTCTATAAATATAGAACGAAATCTAAGCAGATAAAAAAAAAAAATTTTGGATGGTAGGATCATAGGTAATTTTTACTTTTCTCTTTGGCTAAAGCAAATCACAAGGCCAGCCTAGATTCAAAGGGTAGGGAAACAGATCCCATCTTCTGACTAGAGGAAAAGGTGTGGATCAAAATGGTAGTAGAGAATTGAAGCCTCTTTTCTAATCCTCAGGAATAAACTTCAGCAGGCTGTAGCATTACTCTTGGAAGTTATATAAGGGAGTTTAAACACTGATAAAATAAATGGTCCCCACCATGAATCTATTTACCACTGAGAGGCTTTATACCTTAAATCCTGAGATCTGGCTCCTAATGAGATTTTAAGATGATCAACACGTTGACAGCTAATTTTTTTTAAATTATTAAAATGGTATGAGTCTCTCAGCAATAATTTTTAATGAAGTCAGTTGTAGTCACCAATCCTTCATTACTCAGAGTTAGTGCCAATCAACTCTTTGGTTCACTACAATAATCACATTTTAAATTCTGTTCCTTTAAATAATAATTGAATAATATCATAACATTCTGTAACACTTTATAATCTCCTGATATATATTCCTCTATCAACTGAGTTTTAAAGGAAATTCTAAGTGAAATGGGCTGTGGATAAGGTGACCTTAAATCCAGATACATGAAAAGTTCTTGATATGTGGCTTATAGTCATTGCTCACTGATGCTAAATAATTTTAAACAAAGCTCTGACAGTCACTAAAGTCCTGTATCTAAAGATAGGATATATAAGAAAGAAGAAGAGATTTGAGTCCCTGAATCTGCAGTGTCAGAATTAGATGCACAATTTTGAATTTAAAGGTATGGTATTTGTTGTTATATAGAACTGAGATATTTTGCAGAAGAGAGAAATATTATTTTATTCATTTGATATTTGTCAGTTACAGTGTTTTTTATATTCTTGCATCAGCTTGTTAGGGTCAACTTCAAGGACCTAAGTTTTATATGCATTGTGCCTTATACACAATTATTGTCCAAAGGAATCACAGTTGCATCTAGAATTGCCTGGGGTAGTTAGGGAAAAAAATCAGCATGAGTTATAGGCTCTAGTCTAGAACAAAAAATCAGAATCTTAGGAGTGGGGCTTAGGCAGTGATGTCTTTAAAAAGCTATTTCAATGAGTCTTCATGTGCAGCCCTGGGTTGAAAACTACTGATTTAGGCAGTTGGGAAAACCTGAAGGTCCTAGACAGTTGACCGACCTCAGCACTGATGAATTGGGGCCTTTGATACCCTTAGATAGACAGGAAATTATTTTGAGGAGCTTCACCCTTTTGTATAAGTTCTCTTGATTGTATTAGAGGGAAATATAAGACCAATAGGGGAAAAGGGACAAGATCAGGATAAGCTGACAAGGCACAACATCCCAGTAAATCAGGTCAGGGTTCAGAGAGAAACCCAGCTTTATAGGGAAGCAAGATTAATAAGAGCAAAACCAAGAATTATTTGCTGTGATGCTTAAAACAGAGCTTCCAATTTCAGTGGGCAGAATTATTGCCATTCTGGGGAATCACAAGCACAAATCCATCTATTATCAATGCAACCCAGTTCTAAGTTCCACTAGACTTGGGGCTGATACTACTGGTAAATCTTATTTATCAGTCCTACAGTAACAATTACTTTTTTTTTTTTAATTTTTTTCAACGTTTTTTATTTATTTTTTTGGGACAGAGAGAGAGCATGAACGGGGGAGGGGGCAGAGAGAGAGAGAGAGAGACACAGAATCGGAAGCAGGCTCCAGGCTCCGAGCCATCAGCCCAGAGCCTGACGCGGGGCTCGAACTCACGGACCGCGAGATCGTGACCTGGCTGAAGTCGGACGCTTAACCGACTGCGCCACCCAGGCGCCCCAGTAACAATTACTTTTTAAGCCATATTGCTTTTGAAACTGCAGTGCATTTTTAGTCAATGGATACACTTAACATAGCGTTTTTTATTATTATTACTAAATTGATGATCTATCTTAAAATTTATGACATTCTAGATTCAGGAACACATGGTGTTTCCAGGGTTCTCTAGACTAGCTCAGGAACTGGACCATGGGTGAGAACTGACATTAGAGTTAGCTGTGAAGACTTGGGGTCATTGAAAGGAAAAGCAGACCAGAACTGAAATTATAGATCTTAACACAATCAAGGTGTTGAAGATGACTGCTTCTGGTTCTCAAAAGCTTATGCTCTACTATGGGAAACAGTCTAAGAACATAATATACCATGAGAATGTTGTCTAGCAAATGTAAGTGGTTGATTCATGAGACAACTTTTCCAAATGCTCACACCCTCTGTTGGTAGTAGGCAGTCAATATGTCTGTCTCTGACCCATCACAGAGTTTTGCTTATGGCTTTCAAAGTAACTTGGAAGGTGTGGAAAGTGGTGGAGTTTCACTGTCAAGTTCTATAGAACACACTATATGCTCTAAAGCTCTAAAAATTTAGAGGATTGAGATTGAAAAGAACTATGGAGGACTAATGAGTTGGAGTTGGGGCTTAAAGAATTTCAATAGGTTACGACAGAGCTTTTCAAGGGCTAATAAATGTGAAAATCTTGAGGGGGGGGAAGAGCAAGGTGCATTCCTGGCACAGTGCTTTGTCTGGAACACTTCCTGATTCAGCCCAGGAAGTCCTTATTTGGTTAATCCAGGGTTAATTTGCAAAAGCAAACATCTCTTCAAATGGTTGAAATGTGACTATATGCTTCTCTCTGCTTTTCCTTCCTGACACAGAATTGGAGCCTAAGCCTCCATGAGAATTTTTGATCAGAGCTGGAGATTCATGCCAACGTATCTTAAGTATAGAGGCTCATTTCTCATCTTGAAAATCTTGTGCCAAAAAAGAACTCCCACTGGCTTCCAGAGCATTTCTGGCACAAACAAACCCCGGAGGGCACAGAGCAGGATGAGCAGATGGAGAACTGTGCATGTCTCCCCAAAGCCTGACAGGGCAGAGAGAAGGTTCTGGTGCTATTCCCCTCAGGGGGAAGAATCCCACACACTAAGTATAATTTCCAGGCAAGTCAAGTAATGGGGCAAAATTAAATTGGACTCTCCTTCTGTCTTAAATCTAATTAATCTTCCCCTGCCATGCACTCACTCCACTAAAATATGGCACTAAAATTCCAGCACTTTAGTTTGCACTTTCCAGCAGCTTTTTGTAAGCAGCAGTAATCTGATCTTCTAGCTCATGAAATCCTAATATGGGGCTGACTTAGAAAAGGGAAAATATTGGTCCTCAGCAAATGTGTACTGAGAGTTTCAGATGCCAAGAAGTAGTATCCCAGGAATAGAATAATAATATTATCATTATCGTCATCATTATTAAGGTTCATCCATTGTGTTAGTTGTTAGTGGAATTACATTCTCCATGTACACACTTAAATATTTCCTGGGAATGATTTGTAGAAACAGCATTGCTTAAAGCAGTCTATAACTGTTGCCAATTCATATTTAATTCTGAATTCGTTCCGGCTTCTGTTTTTTTGTTTTGTTTTGTTTTTGTTTTTGTATACAGTTAGGTGGCTTTGACCTGCTATTGTCTTGGGGGAAGAAAAGTTTACTTCAAAATCAAAATCAATCTTATCGAAACCAACCCTGACTCCAATATATCTTATAGCTTCAGGATAGAAATATACAGGATTGAGTTAGTTGAACAAGGGTGTGTTTTAGTATTTCTTTAGAACTAAGTTCTTATTAGAATCTTTTCCTCCCTCTCAAGTGAGGAAATCCCAGATAAAACTTCTCTTGTATTTACTTGTTTTGTCCATGCCAGAACTACAAAAGGAGAAACTGTATTCTGGCAACAGTTGTCCTAAGAGGGAGACATTGAAAAATAAGCTAGCATGTTGAAACACTTAGAAATATACCACAAATATTTATGTATTATGGGTTGTTTATTTGTACATGTACATATATATGTTTATATTATAATGATAGCACAAGAGCCAAGATTCTTGCATATTATAAAACTTAGATTTATTACCAACTCTAGTTTTGTGACATTGACTAGAGAGGATGGACTAGAAATAATCACCTCTTTAGCTTTAAGTTGCATCATTTTATAATTTATATATATCCTATCTGATTGACTTAATAAGGTGGAATACACGATCAAGTCACATGCATGCTTTTCTTTCCCTCCTGGAAGCCATGTGTGTGACAGTGTATGCAGGGGTGAGTTTCTAAAGGATTTTGTACGTCAATAATTGCAACAAGATGACGATTGATGTCTAGGTATGTTTTGAAAGGACAGGAAATTATTTTATGCTTCTTTATATTTTTATATTATTTATTTGCTTTCATTATTAAATATACAGAGTGAGGGAATAAAGGAATGAGTGAATGCAAAATGTGCTTATATCAAACAACATGTATAAATCTAAAACAGATAGTAAATATTCTAAGCCCTGAAGTTATACAGTCTCTGTTATAACTACTCAACTCTGCCATTTTAGAACAAAAAAAGCTATAGACAATGTATAAACAAATGATTATGGCTGTGTGCCAATAAAGCTTTATTTACAGAAATGGTCTGTGGGCCATAGTTTGCTAGTTGCTGAACCGAAGCATCAAGGGCAATCCTTTATTTTCACAGTAACTGTTTAACTTACAGGTATTTGGATGATTTGCAAGACTTCCTTGGAGGGTCAGCTCAGAGGAATCTCTATTTATCAGAACTGTTCTATTGGTAAGCTATCGATACATAGACGGTCTCTAGGGCGAGGCAGCCTTTAGTACTTTTCTCCTCCCTGTCAGTAAATTCCTATTGGCCTTGCTGCATTTTATGTGCCCTTCCCATTTCCAGGCTAAATGAGGGAAAGGGGATAGATGGCATAAGAGGACATTGAATGCGACTGCAGGCATCCCAAATAGTCTACCCATTAGTCACTTTGGATTTCCAGCGGGGTGAATGCAGCATTCATTAATGCCCAGAGACAGCCCGGGCAAGGTCCAGACAGTCTGCTGGCAGAAAGAAAGCTAAAGGCAAAGGAAGGCCTGTGTCGATTGTCGTCTGTAGTTATGAGCCTGAGAAATAGTAGCTATGAATCAGCCTGTCTGAGGCTCAGCTGTCTTTATTTGCAACAGTAAGGAAGATAATATTTTAAAAAGCTTTTAGGAATAAAATGAGTCTTAACCACTAGAGAGAAGAATCACAGTCTGCAGCTATATTGCTTCAGGGCCTAATGATGATTCACTGTAAAATTAGACCAATTAAGCACCCTCCCCCAATTCTGTAGTCTTGAGTGAGTTAGATAAGATCATTGGTTCCTTTTGACTCATGCAATCCTAAAATAAAAGGGATCTCAGAAATTTTCTGGTTACGGAGTTATGGGATGTTAGAAGCATAAGACATCTGGTCACCCCTTTTATTTACAGATGAGAAAACGGAGTCCCAGTGAGGTAAGTCATATCCAGTGATTCATAGCTAGTGGGTCGTAAAGGTAGAATATGAACCAGCACTCTTGATAGATTGATTGGTTCATTCATTAAGACAATTATTATTCATTCAACTAATGTAGTTTACACATTGGTTCCCAAAGTGATTTTATCAGAGAAGCCGTTTTGGTTTTTCATGAGGATCAGAGAAGACCAGCATTCCCCAGAATCTACTTCAGGAAATACTGTAATTATTACTCCACACCTTCAAGCCCTTTCAACTCCACCTACACATCCACTTTACAGGTGAGGGAAAGGAGATCCAAAGAGTCTAGCTTGATGGCTACTGTGTTTGTCTGCATATTAGAATGACATAGGGATCTTTGTAAAGTGCCAAAGCCTACACCGCATCCAGACCAATAAATCACAATCTCTAGGGGGAAAAGCATAGGATGCCACATTTTTTGAAGTTTCCCAGGCAATTTCAGAATGTAAGTAAGTTTTGGGAACCACTGGGACAGGTGATCTCTTCTTATGTTATACCTCATGTAGAAGGACTCACCATCCTTTGTGGAAAAAAATGATTTGGGGACATCAGAAGAATTGGAGTTATACTTCTCTAAAGGAGGCCCCATCTCATACATGCACACACACACACACCCCAAAGAGTGGTCCTGAAGAAGAGATAAACCAATATAGGTGAAAGTGCTCTAGGAAACCAAAGCAGTTATATACTATAGTACTGTTTTTATCTTAGGAGACATTCAAACTTCAATTAGGTGTTGATGTTCTTTTGTCTATTTACTTGGAAGAATTGTTCAGAGATTCAAAAATCGGTAAATTTTCTAAAGCACTTAAGCTTTGAAAGTAGGACTAAAATTAGTTACTGATTCTCCTGATATTTCTAATATTGCAGCTGTATGATGGCATTTTAGTGGGAGTCTTTCTGTTGTACAGTCCTAACTTAGCAGCCCACCTGTACTGTCTTTCAGAAAGCTTTACCATAGATGATGTTCAAAGATTGTAGTAGTCATGGTTCATTCATGCTTTATACAAAGTAATTTACTCATGCTTTCTTGAAAATTAAAGCCTAAAAACCATTTGAGAAGAAACTGTGTTTATACTATATTTTAAAATTTAAAGTTATATTGCAGATGTATCCAATCAAAGATGATGCAGGACTGCCCCCTTTAACTGGATGCTTTCACATAAAAAGCCTATTACCACATTCCACTGAAATACCATATACAATTTTTCTTGAGTTTTCTTTATCAAATCTATTCCTATCAGCCTCAACTGGGCAGTAGCTGACTTTGGTATAATAAGTTGGAAGATTATGATATATTCAATGTTTCTGTTTTGATAAAATTCCAAATGCTTTTTTAAGGCGGTTGTTTCTGGTTGCAGTTTTAGTGTCTTCAGACCTCGCTTACTTTCTTCAAGTCAAAATGAACTTTCTAGTCCTTGCTACCCTGGCTCATTTCAGCTTCCACTATTTGTGTTTACATTTTTGGCTCTATCTTATTTACCTGAGGCTCACCCTCTCATCCCCTTAGATGCTCTATCCTTCCAGGGGTAAGGCAGAGCAGCAGAAGCCCCCTACCCCAGAGTTGTTCATCTAAAACGAGTTAACTGTCTTGACACAGTCAAAATGCACTCTTGCTCCTAGTGACTCGAAGCAGTGTAGCATTGTGAGCACACTATTCTTACTGAGATTGTGTTTAATTGGGGTTACTTTAAGAGATTATGGAAGGAGCTAAGTAACTCCCACCTCCAGCCATCCCCAGAGTATTCTCTCCTATAGAAGTGTGGAATTTAAGGCAAAATAAGATCTTTTTCCTGCTCTTTGGGTGCCTGGGTGGCTCTTCCATATTCTTACATTTACAACCTTGCTTTCTGTAGGAAATTGTTTTGTGAGATTTAGGAAAGAAGAGCCAAAAAATGCTTGCTCTGGGCATGCCTAGGTGATTCAGTTGGTTAAGAATCAGACTCTTGATTTCAGTTCAGGTTATGATCCTGTGGTTTATGAGATCAAGCCCTGTGTCAGGCTCTGTGCTGACAATGCAGGGCCTGCCTGGGATTCTCGCTCTCCCTCTCTCTCTGCTCCACCCCCACTTATGCATGAATGCATACATGCTTTCTTTCTCTCAAATAAATAAACTTATTTTTAAAGAAATACTTGCTCTGAAAACTGAAGGACTGAGTCAATAAGAGAATAACTAGAACCTTGATTTTAAAAAAATTGAAAGCACTGAAGATCTCTTTTCTTGTAGTGACAGAGCTATAAAAATAAACAGGTCATGATGTTCCACTACAGTGACAGAAATACCACTTGAAAATCCTGGGAAAGTGACCACAGGAAGAGCTCTGCCCCCCAAAATGTCACTCAACTTAGGAGAGGAAAGGAGGAGAGGGAAGATGTGCTGCCCTAACAGGAGAAATGAAAAGGATGGATGACAAGTCCTAGTGTTTGCTTTTGTGAAACCCAAGACAGCATTACATTTATAAAACTTTCTCACCAATCAAAACAGACAGGTTGTTTTTAACCTTCAGTACATGCAGGCAGCCTGGGTATTTTTATCCTGTGGCCAGTAGATGCTGATCATAGAAACCATGTATCCTCAGGTGCTTCTACTTCTGGAGCATTGTTCCTGGCCTATGTTAACAAAAAATGAACAACCATCATATATTCCCATGGGAGAGAATGGAAAAGGACAGGAAGGAGAGAGACTGAAATGCATCACACTAAGACAACAGAGATAAATAAAAGAATTTTCAAGTGATATTTCCACCACTGCAATGGAGTGCCATAGGAGGGTCCCTGCCCTACCTGACCCCAAGAGGAAGAAAAACATTAAATGAAAAAAACAAGTCAGGAAACCCCAAAATATTAGAAAACATAACTGTCTTCTGCAATAAGAAGTGAAGTCACCATCTGCTTATTTTCATCTATTTATTTTCACTAGGACAATAAACTATGTGTCTTCAGTGTTTGGGGATTCATTTTTCATGATAGCTGTAGCTCTTCCCTTACTGGCCCAGTCCTTTGGTTTTCAGAACAAGAACTTCTTGGCTCTTCTTTCCTAAATCCCACAAATAGAAACTGAGGGACTACTAAGTGCCAAATAATGAAATAGGTGAAGATCAATTCATGAGATGTATCTTTACATGTAACAAGTCAAACACCTCTGCTCTTTGTTTTTAAGAATATCCATACTCCCGGCGCCTGGGTGGCTCAGTTAGTTAAGCATCCAACTCTGGATTTCAGCTCAGGTCATGATCTCACAGTTTGTGAGTTCAAGCCCCGCGGCAGGCTCTGTGCTGACAGTGCAGAGCCTGCTAGAAATTCTCTGTCTCCCTCTCTCTCTGTCCCTCCCCACTCATGATCACTCTCTTTCTTTCTCTCTCTCTCTACAATAAATAAAAATTTAAAAAATTACCCATACTCATCATTTTAGAAGATAATGTCAATGTTTTTATGACTGTTGCTTCCCTGCAAAACATTTTGAGCCATTTTCTTTCATGAGTGTGGAAAACATGACTGAGTATATGAGGACACTGGAATATCTCTTTGTGACATTATTACCAAAATATTGCCTGAAATTCTGATTCCTCATTTTCTATGAAGCCGATGGTACTTGTTTTCTGTTGTTTCTGTGTTCGTGTGTGTGTGTGTGTGTGTGTGTTCCTAGCTTATTCACCGAGGAGTCATATTTCTTTTTATCATCTCGGGCAGAAATATTTGTTACTAGAGAGAAATCTATACCAGGCTCAACAAAGCAGGAATGGTGACTTCACTTCTTATTGCAGAAGACATATTCCATGTTATGTTTTCTAATACGTCTGGGTTCTATGACTTATTTCTTCACTTATTTTTTTTTTCCTGTTGGGGTCACATAGGGCAAAGAACTTCCTATGGTATGCATAATAATAACTGATGCCCTTATCACTGTCCTGGACTTTTCTTTCACCCAGAATCCTTTCTTTACTTTGCTGCAAAGAAACTGATTGAAATTCTTCTAGCAAAATATGGCACCTGAGAACTGACAATACTAGAAACTTTAGCTCCTCTTATAGTGGACCTGATTTTTTGGATAATCAGCCACTCTGAACTTTCAAAAGAGATACAGCAAACCACCGTGTGAGTGTTGAAGGAGGACAGGAGGGTCTAACGCACGTGTCTCACTATCTGCTTTCATCAAAGATCCCATGCACATGTTGTTTTTGTGATACATTTCCATACATTAAATGGGAAATAGCCATCAAAATTAACGTGGTTTCTTGCTGGGGTGTATGAATTTAAGTGATCTGGATGTGTTCATTCATTTATATAGCAGTTAGTGACTGAGGACCTGGGTGCTAGGCACAGCACACAAGGAGTGGTTCTGCTTACGAATTAGCAGAACACCCTCAGTCTATGAGTCTGAGAAAAAATTACAATATTTCTAGAATCATAGAGAGTACCTTCCCCAGATCTGAAATTTAATTAATGTGGAACCATAAGCAATGGACTTAATTTCAACGGATCTCAATTTTCTGAGAACGTAATAAAGAATCAGGCCCAGCTCACAGGGATGGAGTAAAACTAAATGTGGTACTGTATGTAGAAGGTCTGGAAGAGGCCAGGGGATGAACAAAAGTTAGATCCTTTTCTCTTGGTACGGTTTGTCTTTCTATGCCCTAAGCGATAGGACCCACTTCCATATCCCTCCATTTGACCTTATTTTGGTCAAGAACAACCATGTGGAAAAATTCAAGTTTCCTGGAAGCAAGACCCATTGGCCTTCACTTGCCAACAGACATTTCATTGCCTTAAAAGGAGCTCTGTGCAGCATTAAAAGGAGAAAAGGATGCTGCTTCAGAGCAGGGTGAATTTACTGCTCTCTGCTCCCTGTAATTTAAAGGGTTAATTTGCTTTCATGTTGCTCCTACTGAGAAACACTGTTATTATGATGCAGGTTCCCACAAAAATGAAGAGAGAAGCTTTTTCAAAGCATAAACTGGAAAGGCCACAGTTAATTTCCATGAGAGTCAAGAGAGCAAAACTTTGGGCAAGTCTTTGAAAATTCACTTGGGACAGTTTATATCCAGGAGACGGTGCTTAAAAGACAGGAATCCCATACCTTGAATTCACTTTCCCATGAAAGCCTGCAGAAATTACTGCAGGAAACAAAAAGCAATTTACCTTTTCCCTAACCAACCCTCCCTGCCTTCTCCAACCTCCTCTCTCCTACTCCATCCAGCCCACTACCTGAAAAATTCTAGCAGTAGGAGGTAACTTGCTTTAACTCATTGCTACTCCAAGTGTAGTTCATGGAACTGGTAGCTTTGGCTTCACCTGAGGGGTTGTTAAAAATGCAGAGTCTTGGGCCCCACCCAAACCTACTTATATTTTCAGATCTTCAGGGATTCTTATGCATCCCGGAGATTGGGAAGCAGGCCTGGAACTGGCATCAATGTGGAAGGGCCACACAAGTCTTCATTCTTAATCTTAGAAATTCTGATCAAAGCCCTGTTTATTATGCATCTTTTATGTCTATTTTCCTCTTGTAAAAAGGAACAAAGGAACACCATAACACCAAAGAAACACCATAACACCAAACACTTCATATGGAAAATTTAGACTCTGGGAGTTTTAGAATTATGCATTATCACTGGCCTTATATTATGTTTAGGCCCACTGAAAACCTGCACGTACATTCAGTGGCATTTTGACTTTATAATGTCATTGTCTAATAAGAAGTGTATCACTTTTACTTATGAATAACACAGGCCAGCTTTGAAAACCATACTCTACTTTTGTTTTCTTAAAATAGCAGTTTAATATAAGCCTCTGGATAAAGTAGATACTGTTTGGCTGACATACACTGTATTAAGAAAAGGGTGAAAAAAAATCCATATAAAATTTAAACACAGTCAATTGTTAAGGATACTCCAAAAAACCCCAAGATCTGTTTGTGTGTTTGCTTAATTTGTTTTGTTGTTGTTGTTGTTGCTTTTTAAACTAAGACATGGATGTAGGATTAATACTGTTGAGCATGCCAAATATGCAATTAATGTCTAATATAATTATATCATGAAGTATAATTATATCATGAAGTCATGAATTTCTGACTCATTTGTAAACATCATTTATTAGCAGGTAGATGTTGAGCATCAGCCATATGCAAGTGATGTTACAAGATCCCTTGAGAAATATGAAATAAAGACATTTTGCCTTCATGAGCTTCCTGTGAGTAGAAGAGATTAACATGTTTATGGCTTATCATTACTCACCACCCAAGAGAAATCCATATGAGTGACACAGGGAAAAGGGAGTGATGAGAAGTAGAAGATGAATCTGGTCAGGGTCACGAGGAAGGCCACATCACTGAAGGGATCACCCAAGAGAGGTATTAACCAGAGACACAACCTACTGTCCATGCCAACCTTACCTTCCTGAGCCTATACATCATAGGCCCTATATGTTCCTTCACCCAGGAAAGGGTGCAGCAGAGAACCTTCTGGTTGGATTAGGGGCAAAAACCTTCTACTCATGAGAAATAGGAGAAGTGAGTTGGCGGACATGGGCTGTGACCCCCTGACAGGCACGTCCCTTCACACTGTGGCATAATGTGGCCCGGTATGCTTTGAAGGTCTCACATGGCGGTGGTCTTGACATGTCTTTCAGTGGACACTGATTTTTATCACCAATCCATAACAAACTATTTTGCCGACAGAAGGAAAAGGAGGGAGGGGCCATGGGAGAGGAGTGGGGTAGCTGATAACAGTCTGCATTTAGAAAGGGTTTAGAAAGATCAATATAAGCATACTTCTGTGACCACATCTGGCTGCCAGCTAGCTGCTTCAGGATTTTTACATGTACGTAGTGGGGGACTGAAATCATCCCTTGTGCTTCTGAGTTCCTAGGAATTAAAGAGAGCTCACACAGACACAAAACAAACTTGTAATGCTCTATGTTTATATCAGTTTATACATGCATAAACAACTGTCAAAGCTCATGGAACTGTATATCTTAGATCTGTTCATTTTACCTCACATAGATTGTATCTCAATAAAAACAAATAAATTAATTAAATGACTTAACTGGGAGGGGATGATGAGAGCAAGAAATGGGGATTATATGAAACATGATTGACCTGTCATTGATAACTATTAGGACTGAATGATTGTGATTACATGGGGGTCTCTTTACCATTCTTTCTTTAAAACAAAAAGGCAAGGAACTGGTCATTTTAAAATCAGAAGACTGGTTTGCCTTTACAGGGGAGGAAGGGACAGCATTCAAAGCAGGCAGAAGGGGAACTGGCAGTGTCTGCTTATTGACACCTGGAGGGTGGTTACAAGGTTGTTTACTTTGTGATAAATCAGTGAACATATATCATTGTTTTCTGTATGTATGTTACATTTCACAATAAAAGTTTCTCAAACATCTGTACCACAAAAAACACCGTAAAATACATGCATATAAATTAACTAAAGGATTCTACATTGCAAGCGTGTCTAGGTGCTGTTTTGTGCATAAATCAAAGTATCCAAGACAGAGATGAATATAAATCCCCTACCCTTTAAGAAACAAAACAGATGAACACTGGGGAAGGGAAGGAGAAATAAGATAAAAACAGAGAGGGAGGTAAACAATAAGAGACTCTTAAATACAGAGAACAAACTGAGGGTTGCTGGAGGGGAGGACGGGGGGGGGGTGGACTAAATGGGTGATGGGCATTAAGGAGAGCACTTGTTGGGATTAGCACTGGGTGTTATATGTAACTGATGAATCACTAAATTCTACTCCTGAAACCATTATTACACTATATGTTAACTACATTGGAATTAAATAAAATGAAAAAATATAAATAAAATAAATTCCCCCATCTGTCCCCCCAGCTTTTGCACTGCTGCTTGTCTCTAAGAGAATAGTTAGATGCTCAGCAGTCAACCAGTGACTGGAGACAGCTTAAAATATTCTGCATCTTGGGATGTTCCGTAGCCTGGGCTCTCTAATCAGACAGTTTCATCTCCTTCCTTGTAAACAGGAGCCAACAAGCATTTTCTCACTTCAGTTTAAACAAATCCAACCTGTCCCAAGGCCTTTGCACTTGCTGCGGCTTTTGCCTAAGACTTGGCTCCCACCGAAACCGGACGGATTGGTTACCTCCTCAGTCACTTGCTTCAGGACCTGACGCAAATCATACTTTCTCAGTATGAGAACCTAAAATTGCCAACAAAAAATTGACATTTCCTCACTCCTTTCTCTGCTTTGATGAATGTCAGCTACACAAGGGCAGAGATTTTCATCAGTTTTGTCCACTGCACCCTACAATAGTACCTGGCACATAACAGGTCCTCACTAATTATTTGCTGAATTAAGTGAATAACTAAGAGGAGAGGTTGGAGTAGATACCAATGTAAAAAAGAAAATCAGTCTTTGGCATAATAAATTCATGTTTAAAAATGACCTTGTGGCTAAAGAGTCTATTTTTAGGGGCGCCTGGGTGGCGCAGTCGGTTAAGCGTCCGACTTCAGCCAGGTCACGATCTCGCGGTCCGTGAGTTCGAGCCCCGCGTCAGGCTCTGGGCTGATGGCTCGGAGCCTGGAGGCTGTTTCCGATTCTGTGTCTCCCTCTCTCTCTGCCCCTCCCCCGTTCATGCTCTGTCTCTCTCTGTCCCAAAAATAAATAAAAAAACGTTGAAAAAAAAAAATTTAAAAAAAAAAAAAAAAGAGTCTATTTTTATACTACTCCATAATACTTAAAAAATTTTTTTTAATGTTTATTTATTATTGAGAGACAGAGAGAGACAGAGCATGTCCATGGGAGGGGCAGAGAGAGGAGGAGGCACAGAATCTGAAGCAGGCTCCAGGCTCCGAGCTACCAGCACAGAGCCTAACGTGGGGCTCGAACTTACAAACCGCGAGGTCATGACCTGAGCCGAAGTAGGACGCCCAACCAACTGACCCACCCAGGCACTTCTACTCTAAAATACATTTTACTATTTATTTTGTAATCGCTGTAGGTAGAATACATTTTGCATGTTATGGGTTGTAGAGCCCAACCTAGGACCCTTTTTTGTACCATGGATTTAGTCAGAACTCGTGTGTTCTGAATTCCAAACACTACCATGAGAAACAGCCCTTGAAACACGACCTCTTAATGTGTTAGGATTGTACATCAAGCCACCGCCAGGTCAAGCTGTGTATTCCATAGGCACTACCCAAATTTCTATTACTGTAATCATTACACCAGCTAAAGAACATATTTTAAAGCTGATATCCTGCTGTTGTTATGAAGGGAATTGATTCTAATTTCCAGTTTCCTGCATTTTTCTTAAACATTTAGTCTTTGCAAGAGAAAAAAAAAAAACCTCATGATGAAAATTCCACACGTTACTAGAATTACTTCACAAACAGAACACTCTTGACTTTGGAAATCCCCCCAGATTCTGAATGGAGCTTACCCATACAGAAAACCTGAATTCATTCTGAAATGGGAGGAAATAAGGGGCAAAATGTTATCTTTGAGCTATGACATTTGGCTTCCAGTGGAAATACAAAATGGACACACATCAAATGTCAAACAAGCTGATAATGGACAGGAAGCACCACTGTCAACACAGCGAGCCCAACCTTCACTGGCAGCAAAACCCTGGATGAAATGCAACTGTTCTATCCTCAAGTCACCCAGGGCATGGGCATAACTGAACCTGCAGGTAAGGATGCAGGATCACAGTGCCTGAGGATCACAGCACATTTCACAGATAATCAGACTGAAGTCTGGCCAACAGGGAAGGCCCAGTGTATTTATCCATTGTTGGGAGATGAGCAAGGCAGAAACATAGCCCCTGGTTCCAAGTCTTCCCTGGCTCCATTATCAGGAAAACAGGACAATATAATACAGACATAAAATACTGAAACTTCCTCTTTGCCATAATTTTGAATCTGTCCTGGAACAGATTTGTACTGACATCAGCTCCCAGTGGGTCCAATATGAAATTTATCTTCATGGCAATGTGACCCTTGGCTGCCAGTAGACTAAAAAAATATAGCAAACAATGGGGCAAATAAAGATAAAGAAGTTTATGCAGGACAAATGCTGCATTTCCTACATACAGTTTTATAATCCCCTTGTCCAATGAATGAATAGGAAACAAGTGGATGCAGTCAGCCATCAGGAACCTACTGTGTTATCTGCACACTGCTCATGGTGATAAAGTAGATAATCTTGCACAGATTGGAACAGGATAACTAACTGATACTGCTATGAATAAATGATGTGTGATACATACATGGTGCGTAGGCAGGGACTGTCATGAAATGTTTCCTTCAACTCACTAGCTTTGTGCACCGAAGACCTTATTCTGTTTTCGCACTCAGGCCTCCTTAGCTTTAGGGTTCAGGAAATGATTGTGTGCATGCACGTATTTGTGTGTGTGAATGATTTAAGATTTTTTAAGTGTCACACTTATTGTCTTGCTTAGCCATTCTTTTAAACACAAGTCAGATTTTAATTAAATCACATATGTTTTGAACTCAACACATATGTATATTTTACTTTGACTATCTTTAGGTTATGGTTTAATAACTTTGGTCTTATTTTGCCCTAGTGCGTATTTTGGCTTTCCCTATTAATGTCTTACATTTATACAGCTGTTTTCAAAGCAGCTGTGAAATATATTTAAATTTTCTTCCCAAGGGGAAGAAGCTTAGTGTAAGCAATATAGAAAAAGAAAGGGTAAAAAAAGACAAACATTCTTCTATGGAGTTCTGTAAGTGTATTTCAGATATACCAGGAAATCAGCTAAGCTAAGCAAACACAGATATTTTATGTAGCAAGAACAAAGTAATAGCCCTTTTACGTCAATAAATCAGTGTCATAATTGTGCTAAAGCAATTTGATTTGAGGAATAGACTTTGGGGAAATCCTCCTTCCCAAAATATCCACCTTATCTGGCTTTTCCTGATTGCTGAAATTCCACTGTTTGAGAAGGCTGCTATGAAGCCAAGGGGTGCAAATATATCTGTGAAAGGAGGAGCAACTGAAATATTTACACTTCAGGGTGAGGTGTTTAATCAAATGTGATAACTTACTGGGATATGTTTTTCTTGTGAAGTACTGATTTCCAAGAGGGAAGGGGTGTCAAGATAGTGGTGGAAAGACCTGACAGTGAAGGTAAGAAGGTGTTAAAGACAAAAATCAACATCCTCCTAACATGTAGAGGAGTATAAGTTTTAGTCCATGGGTCTGTGCAGTTAAACATCTGCCCTGAGAGTCTCAAAGTGGAAATTCAATATGAAAGAATCATGGGATGTGGCCCCTTCTTCCCACTTGCCTGAGCTTCCTCTTTACCCCAGAATTTCTGAAATTAAACCCTGTTATTAAAAAGATGTGCCTGATGGAATTGTTCTTTGCATATGGGTAAGGAGGAGGCAGAAGGAAGTTTGAGAATTTCTATTCAAGCTTATCTGTCACTAAAATAATTTGAGCCCCAGTGGAACACTGCCAGGAATCAGCTCTATACCTCTATGAGGAAAGAAAGGGGTATTGCAGTAGTCAATTTCAGTCATTTACATGGATAGCTTCCCTCCTTTTCCCAGTCTACCTGTTCTCTTCTCCAACCACATACCTGCTACCATATGGCCAAGGAGAATACAGAGTTGCCCCAGGCATGGGGGAACCCTGGATCTTGTCTCAGAGAAGGGCAATGCTGCAATTGTGTGGTGGACAGATCAGATCATAACTGTTCTGGAGCTGTGGGCTTAGGGTAAGTGGATTGGCCTCCTTGAGTCTCTAGGAATCCATGTTTAAAGGGAGATAACCATGTACTTCAGAATTTCAACCAAACACATGTTACCTTCACAATTTTACTATGGTCTATGAATGACAAATATAATTACTTATACATTTCTAACTTCCTTTCTTTCATTTCTTTGACCCTGAAATAAAAACCAAGGTCACTTTACACCTCCAAAGCACTTACCACAGTTTTTAATTATGTTTATTTGTATGTCTGGCATACTAGACATGGTTAAGAAATAATTGCTGAATTTTACTTGCTCAGTATTGTCAAAGAATAATTGTTTTGTTTTGTTTTCAAAAATTTAAAACATGGCTCACTTACAAATACAGAATGAACACATGTCAATGATTTCAACTCCATTATGTGGGGTCCTGGACCATGGAAAATTAGTTTCAAAGAGAAATAGAGAATCAGAGGTTATAATAGGCATTTGACAAAGATAGATTAAGATGTCTAGGTTAGACATAAAACTGGTTAATATCCCACAGGGCAATCAAATAGTCACCTTAAGGTTCCATGTTGTAGTGACTATCACATCTGCTTTACACACAAGATTCTGGGTTTGACTCTCAGTGGGACCAAAAGACTGCCTATATTTCCATGCAAACAATTACCTTTGGGGTTATCTTTCCTACCAGGCAGAAGATTCTTACATCCTCACTAGATGAAAACTAACCTCTATCATTGCCATTAGATGTTGAATCTAACAATAGTAAAGATCATGCCTTTAATTTTACTCAAATTAATGAATTTTATAAAGAAACTTTATGCCATATACACAAATGGGAAACCAGTATGATTTTCTACCAAGCCAAAGAAACATCTTAAAGTTGGCACTACAGGATGGTAACATGTTCAACAGAAAGATGAAAGCAACACATAAAGGTTTCTTTAATCTATGCCCTTACTAAGCACAGGTTTTAGAGCTGCTAGAGGTCTCTTCTGGCAGTCAACATAAACCATTACAATAAATACTGTGGTCTGCCAAAGACTCTCAATCTAGACACTGTTCTCTCTTTCCTCAAAAGGGAGAAGTGGTAGAGATGTGTTGAAGAAATCCTAGCACCACACAGAGACTTTCCTCATGACAATTAGCAGGATGCCCGACCACCAATGAAAGGTGAGCAACCACCTCACTAAGTGACTCTAACTTTTTTTAGTAGCATGTTTGTTCTACATGTTGGGAAACAGAGGGCTGGAGATGATGGGTAATAACCTTTCATGCTCTAACACTGTTTTTCTTATTGTAAGAATAGCATTCCAGAGAGGAAAGAGATGTTAATCTGAGCTTCTAATCTAAGACTTTGGAGGAAAGATTCAGACATAGGGACAGAAGTTAGAATTCATGACTCCTAACTACATTACAGGTCTACTGCCAATCTAACCATGAATTCTCCTAGAAGAGATTAGGGTATCTTTGTTCCATTTCCATTCAATTTCATGTCTGGATTGATCAGTCTAGTCAGAACAAGACTGTATAGGGTAACAGGACTGAGTGGCTTCCAAGATGCTAGGAGTCCTGGTAGGCAGTACTAGAATAGCCTTAGTAAGAGTAAACTAGACCTGCTAGGCTTTTGCTTCCCATCTCCACCTCTTACCATCTTGGGTAAGTTATTTAACCTCTCTGAACTTCAGTTTAGTCATCTGTAGAATGGGGATAGTATTCAGGCTTCTCTCACTGAATTACCGTGAAGATTAAATGAATAGGCACAAAGCACTTAGAAGAGGAGCTGGCACATTATCAGTAGTGTATAAATGCAAGCTGCTTTGTGATTGTCCTGCCTGCCTTTTAGATGGTTCCATTCTCCTTTCACTCTCACCCTGCAGCTATTCTTGTTGGTTTTAGGAAATAGCATTTACACAGTAGACAAGATCATATTCTCCACATGTTGGCAGAGGAGCCTGGCAGAGAGAAAATCCCCAGCTTGACTTCAGAATAAAGTCCAAATGGATTGGTTTTTTAAAGGAAAATAGGACTGTTTAAGCAAAGAACTCCAACCAGCATTTGTTCCTGTAAGACCAAATGATGGTAAATGAGCTAGAACTTGGGAGCACAGTAAACATGGAGAAACTGATTGAAGGCAAGGCAAAACAGTGAACCAGACATAACAATGGAAAAAGATTTTAATGGAATAAAAAAATAAAGGGAATTTAAAAGTTGTCCTTGAATAAGAAGAAAAAGCTTTAGGGATCACTAACACATGACTGTTAGATACCCTCTGTAGGAAACACCAAGATTCCGCAATCAGGTAAATGTTCCAAATGGTTCCAATCCAGATAATAGCATTAAGTTATTTGGATATTCATGATGGAATCTTCTGATTTCCACCTGGTGATTTTTAAGGAGTCAATTCAGACAGATCTTCTGGTGTAAACAGAGAGGCTTTCTCTGTTTCAAAAACTTCTTTTGAAAAACATTTGTGGTATGATTCTTATGTTCAAACCCTATGGTAGGAGCTTCCCTCAAGGAGTTTGTAATCAAATGAGTAAAAAACAGAACACATGAATAATAGGAATATGAAACACTGACAGAGTTTTGTCATCCATTTGTTATCAGACTATGACTCTGGAGAAAGGAAGTGGCTAGATAATAGGAAGAAAATTCTGACACTGTTTGCTGGCTGGGTGCCACTTTGTTCAGTGCTGGTTGCACCATTTTAAGAGGGAGACCCATGGAGTATAAGATGATGGTTGCAGTAAACCACAGTGGCAGTTGTGGCACTTCTCCAGGGATAAAATAAAGAAGGGATCTCTGAAATCATTAGGCCGGCAAATCAGGAGAATCATGGAGAATATCATGGGAAAAAGTGGATTCTTTGCATCTAGTGCCTTTCCAGATCAACTGGATGGAAATAATGAGGAAGCAGCTTTGAGCACATTGTGAGAGTGTAATAAATCATGCATGTTACTGAAAGTGGAATAGGTTTTATTTTGAGATAGTGAGCTCTTGACCACTGAAAGCATTCAATTAATTTTTGGATCACCACATATAATGGTTGCTAACCAAGTGACCCCTACATAGGGAACACTTGAGTGGTTAGTTCCTACTCTAATATTCTGTGAATAGTAAAATTAAAACAATTAAAATAATTGTTTATTTAAAAAGATTTAAGAATGCATTTCTTCTACAGAATGACACAGCCAAATGTCATTTTGTCCATAATCAGCCCAACAGATTTAGACCCAAATTCTAGCCCAGATCCTTCCTAATTAGGCTGTCATTTCATGGAAATATGTCTTTAACCCCTTCAAATGAAAATTATAGCCTCCTTGTTACTCTCCCTCATAGCATTCCTTTTCTCTTCCTACCATTATCACAATGTGTGATCATATCTCTACCACTTGCCAAAAGCTCAAAAAAAAAAAAAAAGCATGAAACACTGAATTGTTCACCTTTGGATACTAACTACCCAGTGCCAGTGACAATGAGCAGCACACTAAAGGCATGCACACAGTTGTTGAAATGAATAAAAGAATGCAAGTGTCTGCCCTTTGGTTCCAGTTTTTCCTACAAAGTGGAGATAAAAAGTATCTGCCTTCAGAGGTTTGTTTTTCAAAAATTAAGTGTATGTGTGTGTACACATGTGACTGTACTTATGATCAGCATGCATATGATAATACGTCTAAATGCACACTGCATACGTTTATATATATGATATCTGAATTTCAACTTCTATATGTTGTGGCACATAGAATGCATCATAACATGAAAATTATCATTGGTTTATTATTATTATGGCCTCCCCACCAACCACAAACACAATATTGAGGGTGCTACCTTTGTAAGAGAACGGTGGGCACCAGGAAGTAGAGACGTGAACTCAAGTTCCCACACTCAAGGTTCTGTAAATCCAGTAGGGAATTCAAAACCTGTAAGAAATAGTGATAGTACCAGATGCAGAGATTCCTTTATTCACTCAACAGTGTATCAGGCAAGAAGGATGCAAAGGCAGATTCTACTTGGAGCCTCCCCTCACATATCACAGAGTCTGATACAAAAGATGACATGGAAATGTCCATGTTCTAAGGTGGTGAGATGAGAGCAAGAAGAGAACAGATTAGAGTGAAAACTAAGCCCAGACTTTTTGAATCTGGGGAAACCAAGGCAAGTGATACTTGAGTAGAAACTCAGATCAAGGACTTATAGGAGACAGGGCTATAATTCAAAACATACCAACATGTAGGAACGTACTGGTGTCTACAATATTGGCACTTCCACACCAGTTGATAAGTCATTGCCCCATGCCTCACCCAAGAATTTAGCACCCTGCTCGCCCAGTCCTTCCTGTGGAGCCATACCCCAACAAATCAGCTAGTAAGGGGTCCATATAAAAGGATTATTATCCTTTTCAGGAGGATTTGAGAGTTGGGGGCAGGTGCAGGAAAAGGGAAAGCTTGAGGAAGAAGGGAAGTATATAAAAGTAAGAGACAATGTAGCTTGAAATCACTGAAGTCGTATGAGAAGGCAAACAAACGGGTGAGTGGGCCTAGGTGCATCAGATGATGAAGAGCAAACTATTACACAAATAGGACCCTGGCGTTATGCTATAGGCATTGACATTTACCACTTTCTAGCTCTACAGCCAAGGGCAAATCATTTGACCACACTAAGCCTCAACTTCCTCATCTGTATAATGGGAATAATGGGGGCACCTCACCTCACTGTGTAGTTGTGAATATTGCCATGATCCATCACAAGCAATAAATACAGAATCTGGAACAGAGAAAGCTATCACTACAATTACGATTTAGTGGCTCTATTCTTAATGCTTTACATGTACCATATAATTCAACCCTCAACATCTGAATGCATTATTGAAAAAGATGGTAACCTCCAGGTAACATAGCACATGAGGATGGATGGGTTTCTGACCCTGAGTTTGTGCTAAAGTTAATTAGGTCCATTATTACTCTGAGAATCATTGGTGTTTAGCTGGGCTGACACAGCTTTGCTGCTATGGCAACATAGGCCTTCTTGATGTCCCTGCCTGATAATTTCACAGGCAATGTTATAAAAACTGCATGACCCTAACCCAATCAGAGCACCCTGATAACAGAGAGGTACAGACAGTAAGGTATCAACAGAGCTCAAGAAATACTGTATAAACAATGAAGAAAAAGAATTAGCCTTTAAAAAGTAGCTATGAAAATGCCACAATAGCCATAAAGGCCATTTCTAACTCACGTTTTCCATATTACAGTTTGGACTTTGTTTTGCTTCCTTCAATGGAAAGATGTTAAGAGGTTAATTTCAAAATGAAAAGTAGATGCAAAAGTGAGCAGAGAGCAGAGATATGTCCCAGGTTAGTGCACACAAGGAAGACTTCCTTGATAAATAGAGAGAAGAGAACATCTTTGGGAGGCCATGTTTCCTAGAAGTCTTCTTTTCTGCTTTTTAAATTCCCTTCCTCAGGTAGCTGTATCATATAACTTCACATGGCATCCCATCAGACCTCAGACTTGTGAAGGAAGTTTTCCTCTAAACCCCTGTGATTCCCCTGACTGCTGTTTGAGCCTGTCAGATTAATATGGATGGAGACTCTGATTTCTAGTTATACTCGGTCAACACAGTGTTCTCAGAAAATGGTGGTAATATCCAAAGAGAATGGACTTCCCAAGTGCACCTGCACTTGGAGATAGCTGGCTCCAAGACTTCCATCTTTATTGGGATCAAGTTAATTTAAAATACAATGAAATCCCAGCCCTTCATCAATAATAGCCTGTTTACTCTTAGGAGACAGATCTGATTTAACCTTTAAGGAAACTCATTTTGGCTTTCTTCCCTGTCTATTGATTTTTTTGTTGTTGTTCTCTTCCACATTATTGGATAGGAATGATTAGAGTAATGACCTACTTACCTACCTTTCTTTTCTTTTTTCTTTTCTTTTTTTTTTTTTCTTTTTTTTTTTTTTGTTGGAAGAATATGGCTATACCCATGTCAGTGATGGGAGTTGATGGTAGCTCAGCAGTGGGGAGTGCATGAAAAGACTCTAAAACCCCAAGTATGGAGGCACCTGGGCACCTCAGTTGATTAAGCGTCTGACTCTTGATTTTGGCTCAGATCATGATTTCACGGTCTGCAAGTTCAAGACCCACAATGGGCTCTGTGCTGAAAATGCAGAGCTTGCTTGGGATTCTCTCTGTCCCTACCCCACTCATGCTGTCTCCTTCTCTCTGAAAATAAATAAATAAACTTAAAAAAATGTTTAAATCCCCAGGTATGGTCATGATATAAGTGGAGGTCTTAATTCAAGTACTAATTTCACCTCTCACAGATTCTATGCTTGTTTATGATCCCTCCTCTCTCCTGCCTTGCCCTGGAAATCTAGGATATTTATCTTCCCCCTGGACTCTGAGCTTTCTACCTAGGGCAGAATTCCAACATCACTCACCCAATAATGGACACATTTCTTTTCTCATCCACCATCCTTACCATTATGACATATATCCAAACATCTGCACACTGCCCCCAATATATCCACCACTCAGCAATTAGAAAGGATTAGGGTGACTCATTCTATGAAGAGTAATTTGGTTAGTGTGACAGGGATTTGCATTTTAAAGTAAACAATATTCCAAAGTATGTGACATTTAAGACATACAGGGGAGGCTATTGTGCAAGATATTTTGTATGGGAAAGTGTCTGGTGATAAGTATTGATCCAAAGGGAAACGTAAAGTGGGCACTTACTGTGTCAGATCAAATAAAAGGTATCCTGGTTAGTTACTGTGGGCTTAAGAAAAAAAGTGAAGTTAGTAAATTTAGAAGAAACTCTGTCAATCAGGCTTTGTGGAGAGACAGAATGCCCACTAGAGAAGGGAAAAGAAGCAGAATAGCGGACTGCTTTGCATTTGTCTAGCCACAGTTATAAAAGGAGCTAAGAACATAGTTTGAATCTGAGCAGATAGAGTGCCTGTCAAGAGTGAACTATACACTTTCACTGATGATAATGGCCTAAAAATGAGAAAATCACACCCAAAGGAAGGAGGCAGCAATCAGAGGTACTGCTATATACCCAGAGGTGGGACTGACCCCACGGCCCAACAGCTCTCTACAGAGACCTCTCTTCACCCATCACTTCCTTTCCACTCACTGCTGTTTCTCGTGTCCTTAATGTGGCTGAGTGATTTCTGAATGGGGAACAAGCTCTCATAGCCATTTCCTTTGAAGCTCTACACATGCTGGTTTGGCTTCTAACTAACCAGTACCTGAGCACCTTTGTGGTTTTGCCACCAAACAGCTGTATGACCAGAGTCACTTAATCTATTTAGACGTCATCTATAAATAAGGGTGCTGGACTAATGTAATGAAGGAAACTAGGATTCCTTCAATATAGGATATATGTTATATTTGACAGATTCTGCTGTTTAGGAAGTAAAAATACTTGAAAAATATTTGAAACCCATAGATCTGCAGTAACCAGATCTATGTGACAAACCCTGAAGTGGTCCAAGAAATTCTGCTGCTTTGACTGAAATATGTCTTTGGCCATAATGATTTCTGAATCATTGGAATTCACTTTACTGTAAAAATCAGACTTGAACCATGTCACCTGATGTGGTGCTGCTATGATAGCATCCAAAGAAGCAAACACAGGGACAACTGAGAACCAGCAGTGCTAGGCAGCAAGAGAGAGAAACTGAGGCTAATGATAAAGGATTTATCTTGATTTTCTAAACTCATAGGGGAAGGAAGAGGTTTCAGTTCACACTAATAAGCAATAACGCTAACTGGTAACCTTTTTATATAGTATTTACAGTGTGCCAGACAATGTTTTAAGCACCATACATACAGGAAAGTTCATTTAATTTTCACAGCAACCCTATAAAATAGGTATTATTATATCCCCACTTTACAGATGAGGAAACTGATGCAGACTAGTTAAGAAGTTTGCCCACAATTATGCAACTATTAAGAGATGGGTTTAAGATTTCAAACCAAGAATTCATATCTTGATTTGACAGTGGACCATTCACTTCTAAATCTCATGGTCATTATATTATGAGGCCAGCAAAATTTCTCCTAGATGTCAGTTCCCTCAAGATCAGGCTATTGAGCCTTAAGAATAAATTCCCAAAGACACTAGAGAGAATCTGGATTTCTAATTAATCTAAGGGTTGGCAGGATGTGTGAAATTAATGAAAAGAGTTCTGGTAAATTCCATTTAACTGTTTCTGCTCTTTTAAGTACCTTGGCATGGGAAGTGCTCATAGAGAAAACCATTTTACAAATTGGTAATACACTGAATTTATTAATGCTTTTAACCTTAACAAGCACCATCCTTCAAAGGATTCCCTTTGGACAGAGATGAAAACTGAGGCCAGAAGTTTGCAGTTAAGTGACTTATTCAAGGTCCAAAGTAAGTGATGTCAGAGAGGGATCAAAACTCCTATTTCCTGATTTCAGACCAAGGATTTTCAAATGAGACCAGATGGCTCCTATATTTCATTTTTCTCTGTGTCTTCTTCTTTTTCTCTCCTTCAGAATTTCAAATAAATTTCATCTCAGCATTTGTGTAAGTTGGGATCCCCATGGGAGTTCAAGTCCAGGGTAGTTGAAGTGAGTGCCTAGTTAAGGCAAAGGATTAAACAATCATGTCACACAGATTCCCCTACTAATGCCTCCTCTCTCAATCTCATTGTTGCTGTCTTGACTTACGACTTCATTAATTCACGCCTAGAGTGTTGCCTCTGGTTTCTCTGCCTCTATTCTTCCCCTTTCCAAAATCTATGTCCCTGCTACTTGCAATTTTACCTTTTTACGGTTCGTTTAAAAACCTGTTTAAAATCTTAACGAGTTTCTATTATCCTGAGGGTTACTCCATAAGTCCTTGGTGTGTGTAAAGACACTTGGGGTTCATACACAAGAGAAATTTCCGCCTGTACTTCCTTGTATGCCAGACAGTCTTTGTGGATACTTTAACGACTATACGCCTTATAAACCTTCTGAGAAACACTATATATTTTAGAGAAGTCAGTACAGTATCACTATTAAGGATATAGGCTTTGGAATGTGAGAACATGAGCTTGACTCCCAGCTCTGCTTCCACTAGCTCCAGACAGCTGGAAGTTGGCTGGAGGATGCATGATCTAGGATGACCTCTGTCACATGCCTGGAAGTTAACAGGTGATTGGCCAGGGGCTGGTGGACTCTCAGCTGGTGTTCACCTTGGATTTCTGCCATTTGGTCTCCCATCTTCAAGCAGGGCAGCTCAGGCTTATTCACATGGTGCCCTAGGATCTTAAGGGTAGTAGGAAAAAGGCCCTAATGTCAAAGTATGTTTCCATCTTTTGCATGCATCAATCACATTTACTAATATCCTCGGACCAAAGCAAGTCACACAGTGGAGCCAAGATTCAAGGGATGGTGACTCCACCTCTTAATAGACAAAGAGAAATCTTGAGCAATCTAATCTACCATACATTTTAAGTTCCAATCACCTTACGTGAATAATGCAGATGCTAATGTTCATTGATGAATGATAAATTCACAGTGAGCATTAAATGATATGAAATATATCAAATGCCCAGTAGTATACTTGGCACTTACAATGCACTCAACAGATCTACTTTGCTGTTCAAGTTCAAATATGAATCCTATAGTAGTTACTAAAACATAAGGAATATTCTTAGACTGTTTTGGGGAATCAAAGTTTGTTGCTGCATTCCTGCTGTACAGTTTTCATTCATGTAGCTTTTTTCTTTCTTTTCCTGGTTTTACTGTAGAATATTGATGTGTGTGTATAAGAGATATTACTTAATTTCTAGTAGGGTCCAGCTGTAAACAGCCCAGGGTGGTGGTGTCGGGGATAGGGCGGGGGGAGGCTCTTCCTTATATGCAGTTTAATCCTTACAGTGGACCACAATAAGTTAAAATTGTGGGTAGTGAGGATGAGAAGTACTTCAGAATACCCTTTGGAATTATTGATTTTGTTATAGCTTAATTATTTGGATAGGGTTTCTGGTTGAATTCACAATGCCCACAATTTCATTTAAGACATTTCATCAGAGTTGTGGGGTTCTGCAACTGGCTGTTAAATAGTGTACAGGATATCAACCAATTCATCTTGTCTTAGAATTGCAAAGATGACTGCAGTTATTCTCTCTGTATCCAGACTCTTTCAATGGGATTTTGCAACTCTCTTATCAAGAGAGGCAAAGTCTATTTTGCCACTGCTTGAAACTGAGCTGGGCTTCTGACTTGCTTTGGCCAATAGGATACAAAGGAAACAATGTTGTGTGAGTTCTGAGCCTCCATCTCAGGAAGCCTTGCACACTGTTATGCTTGACACGCTGAAGCTTTCACATGAACAAACCTTATTTCACTTGTTGGCCTTTAAAAAGTCATGTGGAAAAGAAGCAAGGCTTACCAGCCAATAGTTGGCCAGCCCCTGGCAAATGCCTACCAACCACAAGACATCTGAAGGAAGCCCATCCCAGACCTGTTAAGCCGGCAGGTGAATGTAGACACATGAGGAAGCCCAGCCACAGTTAGCCTGGGCTGCTGAAACTGGAAGAGTTGTTCAGGCAACTAAGTTCTGGGGTGCTTTGTTATACAGCAGAATCAGACACAGGACTAATGGTTGTAACCTTCCGCGTACTCTTTGGCAGGCCTCATGAGTAACCTGACACCTCATGAGACAGCCCAATGGTCTGTTTGTTACACCCCATGTGCCTTGGTAGATGGGGAATTAAAATCTTTGCTAGACAATCCTCCCATCTGTCTATCACAAGCATGGGAGAGGAGTTTCTACTCATCGTCTTCCTTTCCCATGGATGTACACCATACCTCCATGACCTCAATATGCAGAGGTTTCCCATCTATGAATACACAATGAAATGCTTCTCTGTGGCCAATGTAGCATAAAGAAAATGGCATATTTTTCATAGATCAACCTAAGCTTTACCAGAGCTCTGATATTAGTTGTGTGATCTGAGAAAATTATTCAGCTTCTCTGAGGCTCAGTTTTTTCAACTACAAAATGAGAATAATTTATTTTATCTTATTGTATTTTGACAAGTTAAACTACAGCTTGCAGTTACTATGTTAAAACACAGTATCTGTGTTGTAGTTTCAAGTCAATCTTAAGTTCTTTCACACTCCTCCCACTGAGAAATATATCCTATGTTCTTTCTGTTCCCTTCCCGGGGTTTGTGACTACTCTGACCAACACAATACATGGGAAGTGACACTAGCAGTTTTCAGGCCCAGATTTAAAAGACTAGCTTCCTGTCCATTGGCTTCTACTTCCTGTCTGTCAGAACTCAGAGCCTGGAGCCACCCTGAACCCTGAGCCACCAGGTAAGGAGTTTCAGTACCCTGCTGAAAAGAATACCTGGAAAGGACGAGACGCTATACAGAGAGGGATAGGGGCCCAGTAGAGATCAACCTTTGAGACATCCTCACTGATATGCCATGCCATGCAAGGGACTAAAGCTGTTCTAGACCCTCCGGACCAGCCCAACCACCTGCTCAATACCAAGAGTGACACCAGGGGGCATCATAATATGGAGCAGAAATTTAGTGAATTCCTAACTACAGAGTCATTAGATATAATAATAAGATGGCTATTATTTTGAGCCACTCAGCTCTGGGATAGATAAGAACAATTTGGGACTGAGAGTATCCTGGGGTGTGAGACTTCAGTGTTTGAACCAGTAAGGTCAGCCTTAATACATATGGAGATTACCATTGCTATTTTGTACTAAAGCAAAAATGAACAATGTTGTGGTGATTTCGTTTCTTTTTTTTTTTAAGTTCTTAATGTTTATTTATTTCTTGAGACAGAGACAGAGCACGAGTGGGGGAGGGGCCGAGAGAGAGGGAGACACAGAATCGGAAGCAGGCTCCAGGCTCCAAGCTGTCAGCACAGAGCCTGACGCGGGGCTCAAACTCACAAACCGTGAGATCACGACCTGAGCCACGACCTGAGCCAAAGTCGGTCACTCAACCGACTGAGCCACCCAGGCGCCCCTGTGCTGATTTCATTTCTTAACAAAACTACACAATGCGATTTTCATACCTTCACAGGAGATGAAAAATATTTCTGGATGGAACACTGCATGATGCTGTTTTATAGAAGATGAACTATTGAAATCCGTTCTAATTGATTTTCCTTATCTACAAGGCAATTTTTTAAAGAAAGGCTTTCTTTAGAACCTTTATAACATGAATAAGAGAATAGCAATGTGAGCCCCAGTGGCATTTCAGACTTCATCTTCAATGAAAGCGTTTTTACTGAACTTCTGAAATGACTTTAATTATCTGAGCATTGATAGATACAGCTCATGCCTTGCCACAATTAATTTCTTTCTCAATTGTTATTTGGAAAAGTCTTTAAAAATCTATATAATTACTACCTTAGTTTTTACCCTAAATACAAATTGTAAACTTATTCATATTGTGAAGTAATTTAAATTGGACTTTTTTCCTAATGGCAAAAATAATGATCTGTGTCAAAAATTTAGAAAATCTAAAAAAAGCAATGTGAAAATACTTTTGATAAAATAAAGGCATTTTCCCTCTAATTGCTCTTTGGTTATCACACATTAAAAAAAAGAAGAAGAAGAAAGAAAAAGAAATTAAAAAGGAACCTGCATCGCCAATGATATTGAGTCCCTAACAACCTCAAAAGAGGAAAAAGTGAACAACAACAAAAAGGTGAGTAGAATGATACTTGGGCAAAATATAAGGAGAATAAAAGCCACAAATCGGCCCCTGTCTGCACCCACCCTACACAAAGTCTAGATTTCCACAGAAGTAAGTGAATGAATTATGAACCGGCATCTTTTGACCGGAAGATGGAAGGTCAGGATTATGAGTGGTCCAGACACAGAGGGGCCACCTGTACACGTGGTTCCACACTGTTCAATGGCAGGGGCTTGAGGGAAGACCCTTCTTCATAGCAGAATGACTGGGTACAACTACACAAGTATTTTTAACATTTTGGACTCCTACAATCAAATTGCTTTTCCAATGGCTTGCAGCAATACAAATTTCCATTAATCTTATTTTATGAATTGCATTTGGCATTATCATTTTTAAATTTGCTGATTAGAGCAAAAAAATATGGCACTGCTCTTTTTACTTAAAGTTTTTAAATTAGTAATGACTGAATTAACTATCCACATTTATTAGACATTTTTTTTTTGATTGGCCTATTTATAACCTGTATTTATTTTTGTTTTGGGTGTCTTAGTTACTTTTTTATGTTCATAAATATGCTGCCTGTTCAAAATCATTTCCAAGTGGCTTTTTTCACAAGTTGTATTTATTTATATTTATAAACCCTATTTCCTCATTCTTTTGGGTGACTGGAGAACTTGGCAGAGTAGTGAACTGATATGATTTCCAAAATGTTAAGGGATTCTGCAGTCTAGGCATCAGCTCGAATTTGAGACAGGTGTCTCTCTTGATATAAAACAAAAACAAAAACACCCCCCCAAAAAACAAATAAAACCCCAGCCCTCTCTTGGGATTACTGTCTTCCTATTCAATCCCATTATTTCAAATTGCATATTTCTGACCTTTGTAATTACAGTGACACTACAGTGACACTTTTTCTCTATTACTTAAAGTATTTCACACTGTTTCAGCGAGCCCTGCCACCAGGCCCTAAGAGTTGGTGCTGCAATGCACTCTTTGGTTCTGACTACAGGATCTCTCTCTTTTTGGGGAAGCATATTATTCTAAATGCCACAAAGGAGGGTGCGGGACTTTGGTACTGAGGAGCTCCGACTACAAACGGATTGGGTGTAAGGGTTTTTGTGAGATTCAGCTAGTGTCTGGCTTTATCTCCCCTTGAGTCCAGGGCTGCACATAAATATCACCCAAGCGTTCCCAGAAACAGTTGGCCCAGCTTGCCCGACCCTAGGGGAGTCTGGAGAAACTGAACCCCCCACCGGTTGCTAGAGAATTGCTTGCTTTCCCACCTGCATTCCCCACCCTCAGCTGGTAGGGTTTTAGGGTGGGTGTGTATTTCAGTTTGTCAAAAAGAGATCAGTTCCTGTGCTGAAAGGCAAGCCTGGGGCAGTGTTTGACAGAGCCGAGGGACACCGGGAGGGACAATCACCACGTAAGTGGTTCTCACGCTGGGTCTGGCATTGGGTGCCAGCTTGCACATTAACTCCTTTGACAGTATTTTCCCCAGTTTACTCAACATTCTCAAGGGATGGCTTTGTCGATTGTTTCTCTGGCTGCTGTTTTGACAGTCGATAGCCCCTTGATGCCAGCTTAGGCTGTCTAATAAGAAAGAGGCCAACGTGAAATTTTAAACCCAACAACTGCTGGTCGTGGTATGGGGTGGCTCCAGCTCTGTTCTCTCTTTTTCCCCCTCTCTTGAATGGTAATGGGCTTTTATCAAATGCCTGTCTTTCCTCATTCTCCCAGGCTTTGGGGAAGGAGGATCATGCATTAACCGGGTGGGTCGGAATCAGGGGGGAGTTGAAACTTCCAACGGAAACTGACAGGGGATGCTAAGCCTGAATGTAAGCAGATATAATTTATGGTATTAAGGTGACTCCAGACAAATGCCTATGTTTGGGATATATTCTGTGTCAATTTCCAACACGAGTCAGTGATAGACTGGACAAGAATCAGGCTCTGACCTAAACAACATGGCTTAGAGGGCAGGGGGTGGGTGGATTTATGAACAGAATCTGCATCCTACAGCCACATCAATAAGACACACAGACATCACAGCTTCATGGTATTTGTAAACAGTTGCAAAAGAAAGGTATAGAAATAGGAATTGCTTTTTTCTCCAAATCCCCTGGTTAGCAGAGCATTCCAGCTAAAGCACATTCCTGGCATCCCTTTAGTGCCCACCTACCAAGGTGTAAATACAGATCAGATGCTCTTTTTGAGAGCAAATCTACAGTCTGAAACTAGCTATCTTGGTATTGTCATGATCTTTCCATATCCCTCATGGTGCAAGTTCTGTCCAACTGGTAATTTTAACCTATTAAATCAATTTTCCTTTTAGCTGCCACACTAAGCACCATTTTGAATTTTACCAGTTGAAACTGGGAATAAGTAAAATGCTTGATTTTTCCCCCAGTGACTCTTTAACTTTAGCCCATATTAAAGAATGAAAAAGGGAATAAATTTTTTACTTAAAAAGGTTTTTGCCCTTTCAAAATCAAATGTGATTTTCCATGCCTTTATTTTTATAATATAATTTCTTAAAGGATTTCCAGCTTGGTTCTACAGAACTGTTTGGAAAGTAAATACAAATTATTATGGACATTTTTGTATCTGATTATCAAATGCCATAGTCTTCTATTTCAATTAATAGAGTCGTAATTTATACACAATTCTTAGTTCAGAGATCCAACGTCTCAATTTATGTTTCTCATAAATACAAAAGCAACAGAATAGTAAGAATAAGATGGTGACTCATTCTAGAAATTAAAATGGCCCTCTTAATTGGTCTTCTTAATTGCCCTGACCACACCCTCTCTTTGGGGGAGGGGTAAGAAGAATAACCCTCAAACTAGAGATTAAGTTATAGTCATCTGATATTAAAGGAGAAGAACATTTTAAAAATGCATTTGCTGATCATTGCCACTTGCTTTGCAGAACCTAATACATCCCTCCCTGATAACATCAAAGGAATTAAGGCCCTCTTTATGTAGCAAATGCTTTTCACAGTTCAATAAGCATTCCTGTTGCTGCTATAATATTTCACCCACATTTCCCCATGCTCAGAGTAGGCCTCAGAATTGGAACTGTTTCATTTCTATTGAAAGTACCTTCATCTCTTCTTGCTGCATTTGACCATCCCTCTCCAAATATTTGTGGGTGATAATCATTATATTACTCAGCAAAGAGAACAAATTCTCTGCTTTGCAATCTAGTTTCTGGGACACGGAGAATAAAAATGTCCTGCCCCGGACTTATCACTCATTTTCCTCTGACTATCTAAAGAACTGAACCAAGAGGTAGTGAGTGAGTGGCTTGACACATGAACCAGAAACAAACAGCAAAAGACAGGAATCAAGAGTCCTAATGTGCCTGCAATAGAAACCATTGTGCAAGGCACTTCCTGGGAATTATTTAGGGATTATGGTGTCAAAATTGCTTAATCTGTAGGAAATACCCCAGGCCTTCAATTCACATCAGCAAAAGTGTATTAAGTGCTTACTCTGTGCTCAGGACTGAGTTAAGCACTTAGGGAACAAAGAGAAAATATAAGTGTATAGCTGTATAAGCAAAAGTGTGAGTGGATTCTACCGAAGGTGGTAAAAGGTAGGGTGCATGCCTCTGTGCACATATTATTTTCTTCATATCTTAATAACATTGTAGGTAGGCCTTCTCAACTCCTCCCTAGATCTCTCTGAAATGAAACAAGTTTTATTCCAGTTTAATTTTTAGTTACAAGAACAAACACCCTGATGGTTTTGAAACCTAAGAAGGGGGAATCATTAAAATCAACATCTGTCAGAGAGCAAAATCGGGAGGAGGCAGCACTTAAAAAGACTCTCAGATCCTTAAAAGGCCTGCTATGAAGACATGAGGGAAAGGAGGATGAATGGGAAAGGAAACTAAATGGGATGTGTTCTGTATGATTTATTTTAGCAACACCAGAGAGAAGTGTGAGGGAGACTCATGAATCTCTAACATTTAGGAATGTTTCACTTCTTGTTTTGTTTTACATTTTCACTCTACAAAATGAAAAGACTCCAATCTAACTTTTTCATTAAATCACCTAGATACTTCTCAGGTTTCTCGACCCACTCTAAACCCTCTTTGAAGGAAAGATTCAGCCATGCTTGTTGTTTTAAAAGGTTTCTAATCACAGGAGAACCACATTCAACTTTGCTCATTTCCTGTGCCAATTAACAGACAGGAGTGGCTGTCTCCCCGCTGTTACCACAAGGAATTCCGGGGACTGACCCTTTCAGACGTGACTCCCAGTGCCTGGGAAAGTGGCATCAGTTTGGGGAAGAGGCAGGAAGTTGGAAATCCTGAGAGTTACAGACCAAGAGCCTGAGAACCAGAAGGGCAGGGCAGCTCATAGGCAAAGAGGGTAGAAGCCCCAGGAGTGAAGGAAGCTTTATTTTTATTTCTAAATTTTATTTTGTAATGAAAGTCTAGGTCCTGGGAATAAAACAAGAGCAAAAATACCTTGTTTTATTGGGCACTCAAGGAGATTCCTGGGCCTGGTGAACACTATATAAATCTGCCAAAAGGGTCCAAGTGTTCCTGTCCCCTGAGTTTAGTTGAAGGGAAAGGAAGTTGCTGAGGTTGGCCCAGGAGGCCTAGGGTTCTTGTGGTGGCTGGGGTCCCTTGCTTACAGTTGCTCTGATTTCCTCAGAATCCAGGAGGAGGTTGAATGACATGGGAAAAAGAGCCTAAGAAAGAAGATGACATCTATCTAAGAGAACTGTGATTGATAAATTGAAAGGTTGAAACCAAATCAGGAAAAGCTCTTTCCCCTGCCTGGAATAATTACCCAGTCCTCCCCTCTTGACTAAATCTTCGAAGTCTCTCCTCCTTGCAGAAACCTGATACACTGATTCTTCTAGTGTATTAACTATTGATATACTGATCTTGTGTAACAAATTACCATAAAAGTTAGTAGTTTAAAACAACCACCATTTATTATTGTCCTAAGTCTATAGTGGCCTGGGGAGTTGGTTTGGGCTAGGCTTGGCTGATGGCAGCGGGGCTCCTGCAAATGATTAAGGTCAGCAGGAAGTGGGCTGGGTGCTAGCTGGTGTGGGGTGGCCTAGCAGAGAAGACTCAGCCTGTGCCATGTGCTCTCTTATCCTCCAGCAGCCTGGCCTGGGCTTGTGCTCATGGAAGTGGAATAGTTCCAAGACAGCACAAGTGGACAGGACCTCTTGAAGATATCTGCTCCCTATATCAGGCTCAGCTCTGTTCAATTCCAGGGAACCACATGAATTGTGGCTTGAATTGTGACAAGATAGAGCCCAGAGACCTTTCCTCTCTTCTTTCCACAGATATTTGAATTCCCACAGGCGGGTATAAGAACCCCGGTAATGGCTATGAATGAATTTCAATAGCTCAACAGGACAGGGATATAGGGATTAAGACTATTTTAAAGAAATTATAAAGAAATGTATTCCTGAGTTTTACTGGCCAAAATTTCTACATAAGTTCATGGCTTCTTAAGTCCCAGAACACAGATAGCATATTTCTTAAGTCCAACTACCAGGCAATTAAAAAAAAAAAAAAAAAGTAATTCTAGATAAATATTAACTACATACATAATGTCCTAGGTTTGTGAGCATCAATTTTCCATCTCCAATTGAACAAAAAGAATTATCAATAAGATGACTAGTATGATATTAAGTTATGCAAATGGTGCAGGAAGAAAGAAAAAAGCTCTTGTCCTCCAGGTATTTGTGTTTAATTTGGAGGTCCAGTCCTCTTGTAATCACTGCTTAGAGATGAGCTCAAAGCCAGAAGCACCTGTGGTCAATCTGATACAGGCATTCTGGCCTCAACAAATTTGCAAAGGCTCCATGTAATAAGCTGATTGCAAAATGGCCCCAATCTTCCATTTTCATGGAAGATTGCAATGTGCCTCCCATCAAGAGGCAAGGTCTACTTTAATACCTGTTGAATCCAGGCTGGCCTTCTGATTCACGTTAATGAACAGAATGTAGTAGAAGTGACATTGCACCAGTTGTGAACCTTGTCATCCTCAAAGGCCTGTATTACTGGCTGCTCCCTCCACCCAGGACACCTAAGCTCAAGGACAGGAAGAATCATGATCTTCCTATAAAATTCTGCTTTCAGCCTACCAAAAAGTCTTGAGACATGGAACTGCACAGCATGGCTACCTGTTTACAGTGCAGGAAGAAATATAGGAAGAAAAATATCACAATTTCTATCCCAAATTATCCTGCCATGGCTTAATCATTTTCAAAGAAACTTTGGGTATTCTTCAAAGTGTGTACCAGATCTAGATCTTATTCACATCTCTCCAGCTTCCTTCCTCCCATAACCCTGCTCAGAAAGAAGCAGATGAGTTCCAATCAGCCTTGGCAGCTACCAAAGGGAAGGTCACAGGCGGTAATAATATAGGCAGGCTCAATAACAAGATGTTTGAAATATGCCCCAGAGCTATTAGATGAAGTAGCGGATACTAAAATGTACTCCTAAACCCAGCTCTTTGTGTAACTTCAAGTACAAGCCAGCTGTTCATCAGCCTTAGGAAACAAATGCAGGAGTAATTAATTAAAGGAAGATGTTTCAAGGCTGAACAAGAGGGGAATGATGTTTTGATGCATGAATAGTTGGCCTCTATTGTAAAATCTTTCTTCTTCCCTGTGTGCTATAACCATTTTGGGCAGCTTCAATCCAAATGGAATTTCTATAGCCACTCAAAAAATTGTAAGGTGTGGTTCTCAGTTGTCTGGGAGTCCTTGAGGTTGACCTAGCTAGGGACATATGTTACAAGGAGAGCTCACATATCATGGCACTGCGGCTTTAATTTTTCTAGTCTACTGAGGGTCTCCAATGTGCTATGGACTTACCACTGGGCAAGCACTAGTGAACAAAAGACATGTGGCCACTGCCCTCAAGAGCTTACAGTCTAGGGAAGACACAGGTGGCTGAATCCTTTGTTTGAATTTTTCTTTTGCCAAAATAGCTTGAAAATTCATTATCCAAAGTAGACATAAAACCAGGCTCCTGCTTTTAGACTCTCAAATATTGAGAAAGCCCCATCTGTTCTCTTTAGGACAGTTGATCTCCCATTGTAAGACTCACACCATCTTAAACTTTCTCTCACTATTGACTAACTGCTTTTATGCCTATCATAATTCCATCAAATTACCACAATATTAGGATGAAGAAAGAGAGAATCCTTTGATTCACTTTCAGCTTTATGTACCAGATTGTAGTGGCCACTGGATGTATCCACCATGATGACATCATTCCTTTTGCTATCCTCAACACTGAGGAAAAAGAACCTGAGTGACAAGAACAAGATAATGATTAAAAGGAGGAATCATAAGAATTAAAGTCTATAGAGGCCAAACAGGAAATGAAACTAAGGAATGTGAGCAAATAAGATATAACAAGGGATGATGAGGACTCATGAGCAATGGAAGGCACCTGCCCCACATAAGGAAATCATCTGTTAAGGCCCAGCCAATTGTTTCCAACAGGGAATGTGATGCTGTTATTGCCAGAGTTTTTCAAGAGTGCAAAGAAATCCAGGTTTGCTGTGAATTCCCTCAATTTTGCAGTTATGAGTAGTAGTAGTAGTAGTAGTAGTTGTTTTCTTTTAAATAATGTATGGGCCACACATAATATCACATTGGGTAGAATGGGGCTTCAGGGAAGCCAACTGGGTGTCCAGAATAAGGGATGTAAATGTACATTAAGAGAATGCCACCACAGCTTCCCCTGCAATTGGGGATGCAGGTCAGTTTAGTCAAATATCACCCATATGGTCCCTTCACCAAAGTTTAAAATCCAAAGAAGACCATATAGGTTTATCACCAGTCTATAAAAATAGATGAATCACCCCTCAGGCTGTAGATATCACTATGCCAAAAATCTTGTCTTGCCCTTGCTCTGTATGGTATGGTATTCACTGAAGCCTTTGGGTTTGATGAGCTAGTACATGCACCTTGGTGTGCTTGTGTACCATGGGCTGAACCACCATAATGTGCCTTTGGACACGGTAGGTTCCTGGGTCTGTCTTCGGTAAGGGAAGCAAATAAAGTCAGTTTTGCCAGAGGTAAGCTGGGGAGGTTGGATGTTCCCCAAGGAGCCAGACTTCAAGCTGGCTTCTAATTCAGTTTTCCAAAGCAATAGATCTATTCAGAAACTCCTTCTGGTTCAGTTTAATGAAACCACAGAAAATTTGCAAACTAAACTCACCAAGATGAGACAATAATAGAAGGCAGATTTTTCTTCTTTGGATGCCACTGCTAATGAGAGCATCTTCAGGGAGGCGCTGGAGTAAACCCATTCTCTGTGTCCTCAAGGTTTGGGAGAATATAGAGCTGGCAAGGCTTTGCTTTGTGGGGCACACACCATGCTTGCTCCAGGGTCTTTGTACTTTATAAAATGCTCTTTTAGTCTCATAATTATAAAAACTTGCTCCTTCAAGTTTTCAGACCTCCACATAACCACCTCACAGAAAGCCTCCTTTACCAACTTAACTGCATTAACACCCACTGTTACTCTTCTTTCTCCCACTGTATCTAGTTTTCTCCATAAAACTTCTCATTGCCTTCTATTGAGACTACACATTTATTATTTTTCCTCTCCACTAGAATATAAACTCAACGAGGGCATGGATCTGTCCATAAATTCACTGTTGTTGTCTAATATCTATAACATTTTGTGGAAATATGTAGATACTCAAAATACGTGATCACTGAGTGAATAAATGACTATGACTTATATGATAACGCAAGATGTACTTTAAAGAGGCCCTGGGTCTCTCCAAGCATCCTTGTTTCTAGCATCACATCAGATGTCAGCAGTTAACAAACACTCTTCTCCAAACCTGTATTCCACTGGAAATATTTTAAATATACTTGTTTTTAATCTTAAACTTTGTCATTTTGATTCAGCTGCTTTTGGCAAAATGATGTTTTCCATGTATAAACAGAAAAACTTAAAATATTTTTCTCTAAGTTGTTTAAAATATACTTGGGCCATCAAAAGACCTTTTTTAAATTAATTTGATGGTTTAAGTGTACATGGAAAAAATAATATTTCCTTTCCTAGAAAAGTAAATCTGAAAGAAGAGTGAGCAATTATAGGCTCTGGTTATTATTTGCAAAATAATAGCTTGGGGCATTGGATCAACTTCCTATCTGTACAACTCACCAATTTCTAATACTGACATTTTAAAAATTTACATCATTTATTTACCCACTCACTGGACTACCTTCAACACAAATTCCAGTTATTTCTTTTTCTGTTTGATAACCGAGGTATTTTTTTAAGCTCATTAAAAAACTAGGAAGAAATACTTGTCCCTAGGCATTTGCTAAAGCTGCCATCCAAGTTTTAATGTTGACAATTTCTCTGTAAAAAAAAATCAAGTATATTATCCCCTTCTCTTATCGCCCATGTAAAAGTAATTTTTAAAAGAGAATATTGCATTCTAACACACTGCAGAAAAGTAGTGGTAGGAAGAAGTTGAATCACAGGTTAGTTGGAATTAAGCAAACGTTTGAAGACTGGCTCATGACCACTCTGTGTCAAATGATATTGATCTTTGGTTCCAATTTCCATTTACTAAAGAACCAAACTAGATACATTTGCTTTAAATGACTGCCCCTGTGTCTGCATAAGAAGGAGAGGGACTGGAAAATATCCAGAGAAAATTGCCAATTCATTTCAATATGTTTTGCCCTAAGATTCCACCAAAATACTTCTTGTCAGTGTGACCCAAGACCTCCTTACTAAAACCAAAGAATATTCCCAAATCTTCATCTTCCTTCTCATGTCATCACCATTTGATACCAGTGACCCTTTTTTTTTTCTTTTTGGCATGCTATCAACCTGTGGCTTCCGAGCTGTGGCTAGTTTTCCTCCTTCCTTCATGGAACCCCTTCTGTACCTTCAGTATGGGAATCTCTTGTTTTACCCACTCAATAAATGTTTGATAACAAGATACAACCCTAGCTCTCTTCTCTTATTCCATAATATTGTTAGAGGGTCTTACCTGTGTGCCTTCCTTTAATCACCCACTGTATGAGCTAGAGTCTAATCTCCAGTCAACATCCTTAAAACTTTTAGACAACTACTCACTTTCCAACTTCTAAATGTCTCAAAGACATCCTAAATTCAACTGGCCTAAAAGTAACCTCAGGATCTCATAATCTTATCTTCCTCTGGGTTTTACTTCCCAGATCAAGATACCAACATTCATCCCATTATGCAAATCACCCTTGAGCCTGCTCTCTCCTTTAATCCCCTCTCCAAACCAACTCCAATTTTATTTGCTAATAAATCTCAAATTTGTTAATATCTTTTCAAAATTATAACCATTACTTCTAGGTATTATTTTCTCTGGAGAACTGAAAACCCCTTTGTACCCATTCTAACTGCAACCCCCAACCTACCCTTCTTTAGAGTAGTACAGAAGAGGCCCATCACCAGTAGCTTCAAACTCATTTACGTATCTTTCTATTGGTTTCTAGGCAAACAGGACATATTAACAGCCCACAGAGCCCTTCTCTGACTGGTCCCCACCCACCCCTCAGGCGTATAGTGCTCCATATGGGCCAGCCATACCTGCAGATATTTTTTTCCTGTTCCCTAATGCTCCTTCTCAACACAGTCTTCCATGTGGTGTTCCACGCTCCCAGAGGGGTTTTCTCTGCCTTACTTGGTTGACTCTTACTTATCCCTCAAATCTCAGTTCAGTGGCTACATCCTCAGTAAAAATCTCCCTCACTTTTCCTGACCAGATCAAATCTCTTAGCCCCTTTCCTTTCAGCACTTAAGTCAAATGCAACTTTATATTTACTTAGGTTATTATTAATTTTTATTCATGGTTTCTCACTAGTATTTATTAATGTCTGCTGTCTTCATAGCTGCAAGTTTCATAAAGACAGGAACCATCTCTAGTCTGCCCACCATTATATGTTTGTTGCCTAGCACAGTGCCTGTCACATAACAGGCACATCCTTAATATTAATTCAGTGAAGGAATAAAGAGAATTGCAAAGTGGTATTTACCTTTAAGCTACATGTCAATGTCAGATTTGAGATGTGTGTGTACCTTTGGGGCCTTTACAAAACAAAAACAAAAACAAAAAACTAGGAATTGGTTGAAGCCTGGAGTTAGTGGCTCTAATCTTCCAATTTGAAGATGCTCTGGAGCTCCAGTCAGCAGACTCTGGATGAGAAAGGAATCAAGTTTAAGAAGGCATGGGAACTGAAGAGGGACAATGTCCAACCCTTTCCACCTTTTACTTTATCAGGAACAAATAACCCCTTATGTGCCTGGTAGGATAAAACATGTTCTAGGGGCGCCTGGGTGGCTCAGTCTGTTGAGCGTCTGACTTCGGCTCAAGTCATGATCTCACCATCGGTGAGTTTGAGCCCCGTGTCGGTCTCTGTGCTGACAGCTCAGAGCCTGGAGCCTGCTTCAGATTCTGTGTCTCCCTCTCTGCCCCTCCCCTGCTCGCACTCTGTCTCTGTCTCGAAACTAAACATTAAAAAAATTATTTAAATATGTTCTCTTATAAAAAGCTCTTTTTCTGACAGCAGTGATTATAATTTCAAAGCCAGAAACATATAGGTTGGTGGTATGGATGGAAAAAAGAAAAGGATAGAGAAAGGGAAACTTTATAAGAAAAATTGGTTCCTATATCTGGAAACTGGAAGAAAAAAAGCATTTCACAAAGGGGAAGTGTGAGAAATAGTTACTCTGAAATCTTTAGTACCTAAGGTATAAATTCCCTGTGAGCACATATATGCATAGCCATCATGATTCTGGATTTCAAATAATCTCTCCTGTTCCTATAAAACCATCCCAGAATCTCCAAATTGTTGGCATTCAGATGGGCTCTCCCAGGGTATTTCTCACATTCAGAAGTGATAGAAGAAACCTCTGGTCAATTATGTGTTTTGATTTTTGGCTCAAAAATCAAAGGTCACTGTATACACACTGCATTTTCCAGTTCTAGATAAATAACATTCCTGTGAATCTTAATCAAAACAAACTGAAAGCAGTCCAGTGTGTTAAAACAGGAGCATGTTGGAGCACCTGGGTGGCTCAGTTGGTTAAGCATCTGACTTTGTCTCAGGTCATGATCTCACAGCTCGTGAGTTCAGGCCCCGCATTGGGCTCTATGCTGACACCTCAGAACCTGGAGCCTACTTTGGATTCTGTGTCTCCCTCTCTCTCTGCCCCTCCCCCACTCATGCTCTGTCTCTCTCTGTCTCTGTCTCTCAAAAATCAAAACATTAAAAAAAATTTAAAAGAGGAGCATATCACTACCTAGAAGACATTCTTAACATGTAGAAAGGCAGTGGAGCCCTGAGCTATGGCTAAACTCAGAATACAATCTTTCTCTACTTTTGGACCACATATCGTGAAAGCATTTCACAGAAGTCCTACCAGATATTGCATGGATTCTGGCAGGGCATAAGACTCATTTAAGCTCTAGTACTAATCTCAGTGAATGCCCCTTCACTTAGTGTTTTTGCTTCAGACTTGCTTGGATCACCATGATGAAAGGGCAAGGTTGAAATAAAAATTACACTGAACAGCTGGAACATGCAACCTTGAGTACATAAACTAGGAGCTGGTAGCCCAAATTTATTTCAAGGTCATTTTTTATTTAATTTGTCCAATACTTATAAAGTACTTTTTTAGCTACTGGTAATTAAAAACCAAGAGACTTGACATAAAAATCCAGATTCTCAGCCTCTTTTTAAAAACTGCCCTCATAACAATTGTCTAGGCCTGATTGTGCATTTTTCTAGGTTATGTGTCCCCAAAGATACCTCCATGCCACATTCCCTCCACTTACTTATTTAGACTACCAAACTTATCTCTGTAGAAGGGTTACTTACCAATCCTTGCCTACACCCTTAGCAATATTGTCAATCCAGACTCAAACTCTCTTCTAGCTCTGTTCACCACCATGAACTCTCTGCTTCTTTTGGACTGTGAACATTCTTCATGTTTTGACTGCTCTAGGACTAAAGTCTTGCCTTGAAATCCTAGCCCTCATGAGTGGGTATCCACTATTTGAATGATCCTGAAAACACTTTGTTCCACCTATGACAACAGTTCTCAACCCTAGCTTCATATTAGAATCCCTTGAGGAACTCTGAAAACTTTTGATGTTCAAGTTACACTACAGACCAATTAAATCAGAATCTCTGAGGGAAGACCTCAGTATTCAGTATTTTTAAAGTTTTCCACATAATTCCAATGTACATCCAAGGCTGAAATCCATTCTGGGCAAGTAATATGAATTATCTTCTTCCCCCCATTAGACTGTCAGAGCCCCAGGTTCTGCCTTGGTTTTCACAACCATCTCACTATCAATGATAACCCCTTACGAATGATCACTTCTTTGTATGTTTCAATGACTCTCAACTCTGGCTGTGCATTAGAATCACTTGAGGACTTTTAAAAATACCAATATCCCTAATTAGATCAATTAAATTAATTAAATCAGAATCTCAAGCTAAGGTTGAGAGCTAGAGCACTAAATAACTCAGTCTAATAACACATTTCTAAGAAGATGTATCAGTTTCCTATTGTTAAAATTATCTGTATAACAAACAACCATGATATTAGTGACCTACAGAAACAAGCATGCATTATTGTGCATGTGTCTGCAGGCTGACTGGGCTCATCAGGGCAGCCCTACAAATATTGGCTTGGATTGTTTATACAACAAGGGGATGACTGGTAGTTGGCTGATCTAGGCTAGATGTGGCTGGCACAACTCTGCTGTTTCACACAGCTCTTCTCCTTCTCAAAGGAGTAGCAAGCAAGCCTGGGCATGCATTCCTTATGATGCCAGCTGAAGCATAAGTAGAAAAGGGGAAATGTATGCATATATTAAGCCTTTGCTCTGTCACGTCTGCTAACATCCTATGGACCAAAGTAAATCCCATGGCAAAACCAACATCAATGGAGCAAGGAGCTATTTTATTCCCATGGAAGCAAGGGGAAAGGAGTAAATTTCTAAATACTAATCTAATCTATCACAGAAGATATAAAGTTATTTCTTTTCCTTTCTTGAATGATAAATATTACAATTTAAGATGTAGGGAATATGTTTTAAGAATTCTTAATTGACTTCACAATAGTTTTTGTGGTCTTTTCAGCATGCAGCCACTGCTGAACCTCTCCACTGACTACTGCTATATAATGTCTTTGACCCCTGCCTGGTTCTCTAGATCCGTGGATCTCTGCTCTAGGCTTGTGATAGAAGTAAACAGTTCTCTTGTGCCACCCATTACTGAGTTTAGAAAATAAACCAAAGGGATGATATCCAAGATAATAACGACCTGTTTAAAAGTGGAAATCATAGGCTTGTCCAATGGCATAGAACATTCTTTTCTCATTGAAAATTTTGAAAATCTCTTATATACAATAAAGATTATAGCTATTATAGAGAATAGAATTACATATAACTCAGGCTGCAATCTCAAGGATCTATCTAGCAATAGTGGTCAGTGCAGTCTTTAATCACCTTTAATTTGTACCTTTCTTTTTAAGACTAACTTCTCCCATTCTTTGGTAGATTATGTAGGGTGTATATGTTGTACAAAAGTTATTCAAAGATATTTAGACTCTGCTTTGGAATTAAGTGAAGGAAGCATCTGATCATGGAAATTTGGTGACTGGGCCTAAGATTATGCACATATATTCTTTTCTAGTTGCAGCCAAAAAAAAAAAAATAGGTCTTTCTGCTGCATGTTTATAAAACCAGACATCACCACCTGATTATTCATTTGCTCATACCTCTTGTTTCATTTATTAAAGACAAAGTTGAAATTGAATCTATGCAATCCATGTTAGTGGATTTATGTGTTTGTGAATAATAACTATCCCTCAGTGTTCAGGGTTGACTTTTAGGCTATGACTTGATATCATTTGGATTTCTCTTTTGAAGAGCCAAGGACTCATGAAGTTATTCACTTTAAATAGGAAAACACTTATGAGGAGAGGCAAGCAGTACTGCTTCCTTAGGAGGAAGCAGTAGGGGAGGGGTGAAGAAGGGAAGGCTTTTGTTCAGTCATGAAAAATGGTCGTGTGTCTTACGGTGGCCACAGTTTAAGTAAACATAAACTCTGAACCAGAGATCATACCTATCATTTCCTCAGTGCTAGCAGCACTAAACCAAAATATAGTTTTATTTGGCTAACCCCAAAGTAGGATGTGGGTGCCAGTCTTGAAAACCACATGATCAGGTTTCAAGCAGACACCACTAGGGTTGTGCTTTTGTCTTAAGCAGGAAAGTCATAAAGGCATTACTACTCATAGCACCATCATTGTGTTTAGCAAATAGATGCAACCATAACAACGGTTAACTTCAGAGAGGTCTGCAGGGTCCTTGACCCTTTTACAAAATGCAATCTCTCCATGTTGAAACTCCGCAGAGACAAGAGGCATGTTCAAAGGATTAAGAGAGACAGTAGGAATCCCAGGGCATAGGCTGGTGGGGAAGGAAAGGATGAGATATTCTCCTATCCTCCCATGAGTTCTGAAGTCAACTGATCTGGAATCCATGTCTAGAAGCATCATCTGGACTTCTCTGGATATTGGTTTTTTCTAAATGGTGATCCAGCAATGAACAAAAAAGCAACCTGTGCTTTCAACATGTCATCATTTTTTCTTTGTAAGGAAGATTCTTCAGGGCTCAGGATCATTCCATTTGTCTGAAGTACTGCAAGCCTTAACTCTGGGCTTGCTGCTTCAGAGATTTTCATGGTGTGGAGTTTTATTTATTTATTTATTTATTTATTTATTTATTTATTTACCACGGAGTTGTTGTTTTTCCCCCCTCTCTGGAGCCAGGGAGGGCTGGGCAGATGATAGAGCTGGGTGCCCTGAGTTAATGACTGGCCCTATATTCACAAGCTCGTTTACTTTTGTTCTCACCTGACACCTCAATGCTGCCAATGAACAGGAATTAATTTTATTGAAGACCACTCAGTTCCTTAAAAGAAAAACTGCTCACTTGGCTGGAAATGCTTTGACAGAAGGCAGAGCAGCCGGTCACACTCGAACACCATCTTCTGGATTTGGGGGCAGAAGGGGAGTGGTGGATTCAGAGGGAGGAGGAGACCAAGCAGTTATTTCACGTGAGCTATTATGGGGCAGTCCGAATCACAGCAGAGTCTATCAACAAGCTCTTGTGCTAAGGACACAGTCTGCTGCCCCCTTTTCTGCTACTCCCCACTGAATCTGTACGTGACCCCCAGCACCCTTCCCAACAATCAACTCCCCATAAGAAGGTAATCATCTTATGGTGAATTGGAGAAGAAGAAAAGGCACTCTAGGAAAATGTTATGATAATAGAAAACTCTTCAGTGTTGTAACCATCTGGTGTACTGCGGTAACAAAGAGGGTGATAATTGAGTGCCCAGTAACTTCTTTTGGCCTCAGATAATGGGCACTCACCCTGATTTGTATTCTTCACAAGAGTAATTCACCATCATTTCACACCACATCTGTACCACATTTCCTCCATCAATACAGCCTTACACATAAGTTACCACACTTAATTAAGTCCACATCATTCTCCTCCAAAGAACAGAAAGGTTTGTGTGGAGGCCTGAGTGGCAAAGAGGCACAAATGAGATTTTAGTGACTCTCGTTTTGTGGGAGGGATTGAGATGGATGGGGGGGCTCATGCCACCAAGGTTCGGCTCCAGGGTGGGGTGGGTGGGGATGCGCCTTGACAGCTTTAGCCTGGGCAACAGCTGTGGATAAGCTTAGGCAGGCAGCCTTGTGGCAGAGAGTGCTTACAGAGGGGATGGCGACCCCATTGTCACATAATCTTGCTTTTGAAAATTTGCTACAATGGATTCGATCTGATTTCTAAGGTGCTGTCACCAGAGCATCATTAAAAGTCCTTTAAGAAACTAGAGAATAGACTAGATCACCAAAGGCAGCTTTGTCCCCTCTTCTCTGCCTTGCTTTGAGGCACTTTCCCTTCCAGCTGACAGAAGGGGCACAGCCTGTAAGCTCTGAACAATTAACACGGATCATTTTATTTTTCTTTAATCAATAAGACAAAGTTACTGGGAGAATCAAGGCAACACTCTTTGGAAGACAGGAGTTTTAAACTTTACTTCACCATCCTCCTGGTTTGATAAGAACAACTCCATGTTGCTATGGTTAGCCACAGATCCACTTTACCAAAAAGTTCATTATCTGGTGCGTGTGTGTGTGTGTGTGGGCACATGCGTGTGTTTCTCCCCAAAACCACTCCTAGAGGCTTAACAGTCCCCTCCTCCTAGAGGCTGTGCAAGCAGCAAATGGAAAGGAAAGCTGAGACTAATGAGAAGGACATTAATCAACAACCAAGTACCAATGGATGAAAGCAGAGACTCCCCCAGTCTCCCCACTATCTTAGTCATAAGTAAATTAGCAACTCTTTTTCCTCCTTTTAAATGATAAGGAGGGAGCCAGTGTGGGGAACTTGGAGATATTTCTCACAACAAGTGTCAAAATACCCTGAAAGCTCCCGGGGGTCCACCTCCCACACACAGTATGCCCTTCATTTGTTTATCTAAATGCTGACAAATTGCAGTATTTTAACAGCCTATCTTGGGTTTGGCTTCATTTGCATGGCGTGCCCTCTATCTTTGAGCCGATAATGAGGCTCAACATAAAGCCCTCATTGAGGGCTCTGCAGAGCCTGACAGTGATGAATACAGAGCTGGAGAATTAGGTGGTTAGGAGAAGAATATGCTATTGTGCATAGCTCCTATCCTTTTATCTTCCCTGCTGCTCATTTTCAGGTCTTTCAGGGAAACTGCCTCCCTACCCTTTCTGGCCAGTGTCTTTTACCTCTCTTTCACTTTGAATGGGCACCATCTTCCAAATCGTCAGCTCAACCTGGTGCTATTTTAGTCACCATAATTATTGTCCCGTCTTATCCTATGAAATGCTAGAGGTTTCCTTTCACTGTGTGAGCCACTGAAAACCGGTGAAGCATTGTCCCAGGAACAGTTGGCCCCTCCACCCACTGGATTCTCAGATATTCTCTTCTGCATTGCAGAACCCAGCCACCTTCTGTCAGAAACAGCCACTGTCACCGGACAGAGTCCTTACTGACCACACCAGCTAAGTGTAAGGAGGTTACAGAAATTTAGTATGCTTCAGAAATTCAGTATTTTGAAGGTGTGTGCTCAAGCATCTATAATTTCACTTGATGGTGCTTACGTTTTAAAATTAAACCCAGAGAGGATGTGTTTCTCAATGTGATATGTGGGGAAGAAGCTATTAGGGATGAGACAGTGGGCTCTTATAGATGGAAAGGATCTTCTAGATGGGTCTGGCTAATCATTTTCAAAATAAAGGAAGAGGCACAAAAGGTCAAGTGATTTGTACAACATCACACAAGTCTGTGAACTAAACCCCAATGTACACAGGTCCAGGGAAGCACACAAACTAGGTGAGTGAGCTCACAGCAAAACAGCCTGGTGCATTCTACTCTGTTTCAGTTTCCCTAAGCAAGCGCTCCCAATACATCTCATTTTGAGGTGCCCTAGCTCATAAAATGATCGTTTTGGGTTTTTTTGCTAGTATCCCTTACAAGAATCATGTAATCCCTAGACCCCAGCCTCCATCCATCCTGATTCTTAGATCTAGAATTCATTCTTATTCTCTGATAATGAGGCTGGTAATTCTCATTTCATCTGTTTCCTGCCTGTTTTCCTGATGAGGTGGCTGTTTAGGTGCACCCTAGTCCTAGCTTCTTGGATTTCCCTATTTTCCTTTACATTCTATTCAATGGAACAAGCAAGACCTCAAATCTGCTAGAAGTCAACAAAATGGTCAGAAAATCTATGAAACTGATGAGCAAAGAGTCTGCTAGATAATGGCAGAGATTCCATCCAATTTTTTTTGTGATGCCATGAAATTCTGAAAGCTTCTTTGTTAATGCTTACATGTCTGTGATAGATTTATTTCTAGGTCCTTATCTTCTGTAAATGATGCATTTTATTCTCTCCATTTATTAATACATGCTTACCATGGAACATACTGAAATTAGAAAAGTGTATTTAATTCCTTACTCTCTCCAGTTCATCCTTTGATCATTATTATGTATTGCTATATATGTCTCTGTTCTTTCAAATACATTAACATTATATTCTAAGTTTCAGGGCCACATATTTCTTTCCATTGAAATATCTTGTTTTTAAAACACAATTCTATATAGTGTATATAATGTCTCTAAGAAGTACTGTTTACATAGCTGGTAATAAATGGCTGGCAAATCCTATGCAAGATGGGGAATAATAATAATTTAACATGTAATTACAGGTTTTTTTGCAAAAGAAATTGTGACTTTTATTACTGAAAGGTACTCAGTTACATAATCTGTTAAGTTGGAAAGCCACATACTTTGTTTATATTTCCTGGATGCAAGAGTCCATAGGATATGCATAGGATAGAGTTGAACAGAATGAAAGGCACTGATTCCACTCCTTACTATCTAAGTTAGGGCATTTGAAATTTGCTTAGCCTTTCTGAGTCATCATTTCTTCATCTGTGAAAGACAGTAACAACGCCTCTCCTTTAATACTGTTATAATGACTCAGGATAATGTATATCAGCCGTTTAGCACAGTGTCTGGTAAATAATAGTTTTTGCAAGAGTAGGAGCTTAATAAACATACTTGTGAAATCTTCTGGAATTCATCTCTGTGATATATTCTCATGCCTCTGGTAGTGTTTTAGTAAAGTCTGAATCTTCCTAGTAGCTTATAGGAGGAGACCAGCGATCAGTTTTCATTGTGAAGATATATTTGTCATTTTGTATAAAAAACCCAGAGACCTAGCCCCAGCACTGCTTCAAGAGCCATCAAGAGAATGGTGGGAAAAGCCATCTGTTCTGCTGGGATGGAGAAGTGATTGATAAAATTTTATGCATGTGTTCCTTGCAAGTCAACAACTGGGGTCTGCCTGAGTGTGGATATGCTGTCCCTATAGGCATTTAAGAGGATGTATTTAGTGGCATTTGAGTGCTAATTTTTGCTTTGGAAAGAAAGATTTGCACATGAGACATTATTAAAAACACAGATTGAGGCTTTAACATATGGAAAATAATAATAATCCTCACAGTTGAGCATAATAACACCAGTCTCATTGTGGAATTCAGGACAGTATATACATTTACTGGTCCCACTAAAAATATCCAGATTATTTGACAGTGTAGAATAGCAGAAGGCATTCCAATGGTTAAAAATCTATAGTGGTAATTCAATTTAGTTCTTTATCAATTATGCAACAAATCACCAATCTACTTTGAATTTTATTTTTTTTAAGTTGTTCACTTCAATAGTGCATTTTCTAACGTATCTTGCAATAAAATAAAGCAAAGATTAACAAAATATTTATAACAGTTTGAATGTCAAAGCTTACAAGAAGGAAGCTTGAGATATAGTTCTGTTCGACCTAGTTACATTGGAAGAGACACCAACATATTCAGATGGACACAATCAGCCTTGAGCAAAAAGAGATGCCTTTCCTGATGAATCTGAACTCTACCAGTTTCTCCCTACTGTTTTCACCTTCTTCCTCAGTGACAGACACCCCATTTTAGCTAGGTGAATGACTTCCTGGATAAAAACTACACTTCCCAACCTCTCTTGTGGCTAAGTGGCCACGTGACTCAGCTATGTCTGGACACGTAACTGGAAGCAGTATGTGCCCATTTGTGGCGTATCTTCTGACCTGCCTTCTAGCATGCCAGCTGGGATGTGTCAGGAAAAATGGAAACTCCCACAGTTCCCATTGTCACCTTTGACCTTGTGAATCGCATCCATATACAATAGAACAACACCAACAAAAAGAAACAGAAAAGTCTTGAGTCTCTGACATGAGGGAGCATCATACTATAAGACTCAATTATGTCCAAAAGTTATAAATTTGAAGGAAAAATATACACTTCTATGTTTTTAAGCCACTGTTTATTAGGCTTCGGTTTCTATGGATTGCACTAATCTTACTTTATGTATCCATACTCTTCATTCCCTTTTGAAATCCAAATGATTATCAGATTTTCCAGAATCTTCCTGCAACATATCAAGAAGTGATTTGTATTATGGGAGTATATCTGCTGCCCTCTGTGTGAGGCCCAGAGGCTCATTCCCAATATTACTTTCAGGGGAATGAGGTACAAAACCAATTACCATATTTTTCCAGCTTGTATAAAATTCCACTGTCACCATGAGTTCTGCATAGGGATTATATACATACTATTGGTGCTACCCAAAACGAAAAAGTGAGAAATTCAAATCATTCCTAAATGATCAGTTAACAAGCACTGTTTGGAACTCCTAATTTCTGGTAGGTTCTGTAATAAGCAGTATTCAAAATAGAAGACGTGGTTTTGTACTAAAAGTTTCACTGAGAAGGCCAGATATCAAGACTGAAACTTAAATTTAATAATAGGATATAACCTGTAGCAAGAGTTTCTACAGTGGGCAGATCTTGGGAGCAGTGTCACATGGAGAAGACATGATACTAGGATAAAGTTCATACAATAAATGGGGGAAAAGACAGAAAAAGTGTAAAGGCAGTAGGAATCCATTTATTCAGTAGCCTCATGTGTGTGAGGCTGTGCTAGGTGCTCAGAATGACAAAATTAACCCTGGACAAGTAATCCACTTCACTATACCTTAGTTTCTTCATCTTCAAAATGGAGATAATTAGAAAGTTTTTTGAGGATTAAATTTATTAATGCATATAAAGCACTTAGAATAGTACCTATTCTATATACATAGTATACCTATATACCTATATACATAGTATATATTCAGTAAATATAATCTATCATTATTGTTACTATTTTTTTAATTTTTAATGCTTATTTATTATTTTTGAGAGAGAGAGAAAGAGAGAGAAGGAGGGAGGGGGAGGAAGAGAAAGGGACAGTGAGAGAGGAAGATACAGAATTCGAAGCAGGCTCCAGGCTCAGAGCTGTCAGCTCAGGGGCTTGAACCCACAAACTGTGAGGTCATGAATTGAGCCAAAGTTGGACACTCAAATGACTGAGCCACCCAGCCACGCTTATTATTTATTTATTTTTTTTAGTAATCTCTACACCCAACGAGGGACTTGAACCCACAACCCTGAGATCAAGAGTCGCATGATCCTCTGACTCGCCAGCCAGATGCCCCAGTATGATTTTTTAGAGGAGCTCAGAATCTAGTGAAGGTCACAACATGTAAAAATTATTAATAGTGGCATGGTGCAATGATTAATATAACAGAAAGCATATGCAGCACTCTGTCAAAAACAGGAGGGGGAAACAAAGAGCTGGGAGGAGGCAACTGTGAGTCCTCCCCAGGGAAATCATATTGAAACTCAGACATGAAAGAGGACCGGGAGAGTTTCTCCAGATAAACACGAGAACTTCATGCTGGGGCACAGTGTGTGCAAAGCCAAGGTGGATATGCTGAAGTCTGGCACGTTGAAGAATGCTGCTGGTGCTTGGGAGGACAGCCAGGATGACAGCCACCAACACACGCTGGCATAAACACAGCAGGTGTTTACAGCCAGCATCCGTTCTGATAGGGCCACATCTGTTCTGACCAGCTAGTCCCCATGCCGAACTGGTTATTATTTTGAATATTATTCCCCCCACTCCCCAAATGGTGTGGGAGATGATGTGGGAGGTATCAACACAGGCTTTGTAAATCTTGGTAAAGAATCAGAAATAAGCCCTGATGGTTAGTTATTTCACTACTTCCTGAAAATCAGACACCTACTTCACAGAGACAATTGCTGCAGTTCTTTGTTCTCCTTATTAGTGATACTCTTGCGTAAAATTCTCAGCATCATCTAATTGATATTAAATAGGCAATTAGTACTGAAAAAATATATGTAGAGCTGTGCTCTAGAAGGATGTAAACTATGTCATGTGCCATAAGGATATGCCTTATGCAAATGTGATCAAAGTGGAGGTGCTCATGCAATTTCCACACACTTACCCACCTTGCCTAAACCACATCTGAGTTTTTTTAACTGATGATATATATATATATAAAAGTGATGAGTATCACTCTGGTCAAGCATTAAGAGCTAGTAGTGAGTGTTCCATGTATTTTCTTTCTCTGCTATGGCACCATGGGGTGGTATGCAATGAACATCTTTGCTGGACATGTAGCATGAGTAAGAGAGCTCTGCCATGGTAATAAACTGTGGTTTTAGGATTACTTTGTAACAACAACACAGGGTAGCACTATGCCAATGTCAGAATTATTAATGTTTTGTGTCCCCCCAAATTTGTATGTCAGAACTCTATCCTCAAATGTGACAGTATTAGGAAGTGGAACTATTGGGAAGTAATTAGGATTAGATGAGGTCATGAGGGTAGAGCCCTCATGAATGGGATTAGTGACCTTATAATTATGAGTCAGGAGAACACTTGCTTCCTCTCTGTGCACTCTGCCATGTAAGAACACAAGAAACAGAAGTCTGTGATCCAGAAGAGGGTCTCACCAAAACCTAGCCATTCTGGCACCCTAATCTTAGACTTCCATTCTCCAGAACTGTGAGAAATAAATTTTTTCGTTTAAGCCACCTAGTTAGGGCACCTGACTGGCTCAGTCAGTAATGTGTGTGACCCTTAATCTCAGGGTCATGAGTTCAAGCCCCACACTGGGTGTGAAGCCTACGTAAAACAGAAGAAAATATATAAGCCACCTAGCCCATGGTATTTTGTTACAGCAACCACCAATGACTAAGACACACACCTAAAATATGTAGCTTTGGTTTAGTGACTGGTGGTATGTAGTAATGAAATATCAGAGACTACAAACATGGGGATCCATGTTTCTAGGGAATCAAATATTTGGTAAAACTATCATCTGAGAAAGCTTACTTGGTACCAGACCATTTGGTTCTAAGTCAGAAACTCAGGAAAGACACTGAAAAACAGAACCTTAGTTTTTCTATCACTTATCTGTATCTAGATTTGCCAAGGGGTCAAAGATTTGAAAGGGGTGATTTCAGAGAGAACTGACTGGTGCATACGTAGAATTGAAGGAGATAGTAATAGTGTAGAAACTGGGAGCCCTGCACTGTGAGAAAAGCTGGATTTGAAATCCCTAACCACATAGGTTAGGATTTAAAGGGTTTTTTATGGACAATTTTACCAGTAAGATCTTTCAGAGCAAAGAGTTTGTTTGTTTGTTTGTTTGTTTGTTTGTTTGTTTAGTGTCACCTTCTAACTAGAGCCACTAATCTCAATAAATAAAAAGCTAGATGGTATATGCTGAGAAGGCAAGGAAATAGGCATTTTAGAATACTTACAGTTCTTTTAAATATACTGATATACAGAACTTATTGGAAGCAAGTGAATTAGAGGCCTACTGAATTGTTGAGAAAATTTTACTGCCAAAGATTTGTAAATCCTGTCTAAAAGTGTCTGTGACTACTGAAGTTTAAAACAACTCTGGTCTCCCAATCATTTATGGTCAGGAAGCAGGCTGACAAAAAGTTGCACAGGCCCAAAGGGCAGCATATTCCCTAGTGCCCATTAAATTTGACCAAAGAATATAATGGACAAATAAGAATATCCCGGAAGGAGATCCAAGGATGTTGGAGAACAATGTGTAAGCAGTCTCCAGAGAACAGAATGAGTGTCTAATAAAGTAATATTCTGTATCTCCAGATCCTTGGAAGTTTCCCCAGGGAGAGTAGACAAATGGCTGCTATGTGTCTTCCATTATTCCTATTTATTATGGTTAATCTTATTTCTCTTGTACCATCATATAATGGGAGTGAGGAGAAAATATGTTTAGTTCATAAGATTTTGGACTAAGAGAAACTATATTTGGACACAATCAAATAACAGTTGTGTATCATATGGATACTCTGCATTTTGAGCAGGATACATGATAGGATGGAATCTTAGATCATTTCTATTGCAGAAGCATTGTTTTCTCTATGTGAGAGTATATCAAGTGGGATTCCTACAGGAAACAGAAAGCAATCTCAAATTAGGAAAACTGAAGTAGGGTTATTGATAAAGGGATGAGTTATAAATATGTAGGTAACATGTTGAGGGAACAGTAAAGATGATGCAGAAACCTGGGGCTGTTGTCATGCCTAGGCCAAGAAGAATGAAGGGAGTGAATGGTTTCCAGGATCTGGAAAGAGAGCAAGAGTGAGTCATTTAGGTCAGTTCAAAAGGCTCAGAAAGCCAAAGTGACCTCACAAGGAGAGAATCAGGGGCATAAATATCCTGACCTAATTCTCCACCACCTCTTAGGCCTCCTGGGTCTTCCTCTTTAGTCATCCCAGCTGGAAGCCAGTGGGCATTGAAGCCTTTGGATATAGTCCATATATATTAGCTTCAATGGGCAGAAGAGCTGGGCAATGAAGAGGGAAAGAAGATGTTGAAGGGCAGACAAGATACATGGAAAGAAGGAAAACGGGGTTATTGACTGACCATAATGGAGAATTCAGGAATGCAGTCCTGCTCACACCCCTTTTCACATATTCACAATTTAGAGTTTTATTTAGAGAATAAGTACATGCTGTCAGCAGCAAAGCCTTCATGATGCAGTTGTAGATGGGTGGAGCTCAGAGCTTCAGCCCCAGATCAGTGATCTAGATTTTCAGTTATTAAGATGTTGATGTAGTCCAGGACTCAACATTCATGAATCCTTTCAAGGTATCGTGCTACTGGCCCAGGACTAGTCAAAGCCTGGTTAAAAGTAAGTAGCAGGGAACAGAGTTCATGAAGTATGGTAGTGTACAAGCTCCAGGAGGTGATCACTCCACATTCTCCACTGACTACCCTACTTACCTCTTGATTGATACATTGCCTTAATGGTACCAATTCTTTATTTTTTAATGTTTATTCATTTTTGAGAGAGAGAGAGAGAGAGACAGAGAGACAGAGTGCAAGCAGGGGAGGGGCAGAGAGAGAAGGAGATGCAGAATCCAAAGCAGGCTCCAGGCTCTGAGCTGTCAGCATAGAGCCCCATGTGGGGCTCGAACCCACAAACCGTGAGATCATGACCTGAGCCAAAGTCAGACGCTTAACTGACTGAGCCACCCAGGAGCCACAATGGTGCCAATTCTTTACCTCTCTCTATTCCCATGCCCTTTACCATGTGACTGTCCAGTTCCTTTCACTATAGAGATGGAATCTGATTTTTACCAACCTTTGAATATAGGCTGTCCTCATGATTTGATTTAGCTAATAGAAAGCACAAGAGATAGCATACCAGATCTAAGCCAAGGCTCAAGAGGTCTTATGTTTATGCTTATGCTCTGTGCCTATACAGTCATCATGAGAACATGCCCTGGTTAACCTCCTGGAAGATAAGGAAAATTTAAAGCACAGCCAAGTCACTCCAGCCAAAGTCATCATGGGTTAGGCAACAGCCAAGCTAACCCCACACATGGGAGCAATCCCAGGCAAAGACCATTGGAGATTAGGCTACCTGGAGTTGACATGAAATGTTTGAACATAGTTACTGTTGAATGCTACTGAAGTTTTATTACAGCACTGCTGCAACAACAGATAACTGATACTCTCTCTCATTCCTCCCTGGCCACATTATAGCTTCATAAGGCTATTATTCTACTTTAATGACAGCTTTTACTGCATCATGACTTTAAGTCCAACTCTCATGAACAGCAGTTTTCACAGTGTCTTTGTCTTCAGTCCTTGTAGGAATTATTTTAGGCTCTTATTCACCTTCAATCTCTTGAATAACACTTTAGTCTAAATCAAACTGCCTTGGGTTTAAATTTTAGCTAGGCTTTTTAATAGCTACAATTCTGGTAATTCAACTTGCAAAGCCTCAAACCCCTCTTCTTTAAAATGGGAAGAAACTGTTGTCAGAACTAGATGAGAGAATGCATGAAGGTTTTAGAATGTATAATCCTGTGCTTTCACTCTTTGATAAGACTTAGTCACAAGAGAATAGATCCTATCTATTCCTTGTTATTATCACACTTAGAGCTGAGGTGTGGCATGTAAATCACCAAACTGGATGGAAGTGGGGAGATGGACTGTGTCTAGAACCACAGTTTTTACTTCTGCCTTATGGTTTGTTGCATCTTTTTCAGGGAAAAACAGTTGTAGTGAGGGTCAGTAACTTTATGAATAAAAACAAAGAGGCCAAGAGTCCTTAGTTTATGTATGGTTTGCGTTTACATATTCCCATGAAGGCAGCCCTGCAGGCTACTGAATTAAGTCAACAAAGTTTGGAGCAGGTGTTTTGAGTGCTGTGCTAAAGCCAGCCTGCACCTGTCAGTGAGAGTTAGTTGCTCAATGTTCAGCCCTTTTCAAGCCAGTATATAAAGTTAGTATTAAAAATTAAACTTCTGAATCTACAGGGAAACAAGTAACATTAAAAACAAAGGTAGTACATACTCAAAATGAATCATTCCCTAATTGACTTACTATTTATGCTCTTGAGGTTATTTATGTCAATTTTATGGTGGATAACAGTGTGCTGCTGCATATCTTTTCCCCCATTTGAGTTCAGTGAAACCATACTGATCCACTGAGGTTGGCCATAGTGGAAATACATACACCATGGAAATCAGCAAATTCTGTAGATCAAGGCTTTTTGTTTCAGCAAGCCAGGTGATCAGTGCTTACCAACACACAACTGACTCCATCAATTGTGCCTAGAAGGCACTGTTACGTTCATGCTGGTTTAGAATGACACCCCCTACTTTTGCTGTGTTATATAATATTTTGTTATGATACTAGAAATTTGCCTATAGCTTTCAGTATTCCTACAAGGAAAAATTTTCTTTTTCAACAATATACTGATGAGCCAACAAACTTTAGAACAAGCCATCAGAATTAACTACAGAATGTGGTCATTGTCATTCTTAGCTACCTCATGCTCTGGCAAGGGGTAGAGTGAGAAAAGGGGAGCAAGGATGAGGCAACCTTGGAAACCCAGGGCAAATATTTTCTGAGGATTTTGCCACTGATCCATCTTCTTGGCTGACTGTAGTATGTGGAAAGACTAGTGACTTGAGGAGGGGGAGGGTGGGCAGGAGCTGAGAGTTCCAAGCCCTGCTCCATTGCCTACTGTATCTTTGGCCTTGCTTTAGTCACTTTGACTCTCCTGGGCTTCAGTTTTACCCAGAAAATGAGAAGAATGTATGAGATAAAATCTAAAATCTTTTTTAGCCTCAAACTTCTTGATGTTCAGTTCAGAGAGAAAAAAGGGAAGAAGAGGGAAGAAACAGCTCTGAAAGACTCTCCATTCATCTCTTCTATTCTTTATAAAGCTTTGGTGGCAAGGACAATTTCAGAGAGGTGTGACCAATATGAGTGAAGCTCTTCTTTAAAGAGAGAGATTTCAATGCAGTGAGAAAGGTTTTTAATAAGGAGACTGTGACCTGTACCTCACAGCTTCTGATTCTGTTAAGGACAGGTGAAGAGAAAACTTGGACCTTTCACATCCCTGGACAATTTTAAGAGTAAACAAGCTGTACTGCAGCAGGTGACCAGAAAAAAAGCTGTTTTGTCTACTTTATAGATTGCTGGTCTCTGGAAATATACCCTAGAAGGGGGTAGGAATGGCAGAGATGAGAGATGGGGCCTCGGGTCTTGTTGGGTAAACATCTCCTTTGGAACTGGTGAGCTCTGGCTATCCCCAGTCAGTCCCTGGACTCCTCCACCACCCCACCTTCCTGCTCTGAGGCCAGCAGCCATCCCTGCCTCTGCCTCCACTTGGGTGAGCGGGGGCTAGCTCCCAATGGCACTGAGAAGAGCAGGGGACACTCATCACCCTGAGTCAGACATGCTGGAGGGTATGACCTATTAGACCACAGCACTCTAGCCACACGCACACTGGAGTCTGACTCAAGACCACAAAAGCAGGACAGTCAGACTTCTGCGGCCAAGATCTCCTCACCTCCTCAGTTCCCAAACTCCCTGGGTGTCAGTCATCCATGCTGTGAGCATTCCTGGTGTTGGGAAACCTCAGGGCCCTGGGAGGATTTCAGGAGAAAGAAGCAGTTTAGGGCAGAGTGAATTATACTTTTAAGAACAAGCTGGCACTGTACCCTCAGATGAAAATTCTTCCAGACTTTGCAAACAATTCGTGACATCCAAAGAGGGCTTTGACCTCTAATAATTTTGTTTCTCAACAAGATTTTAAGTCCCCTAAGCTTCCTTGGTTCATGCTTCTTCAGTGCAGTCATAAGAGGCACCTGGGGTATTTATGGTTTGATGAATCTTTCCCTATGGAGCCCTGTTGTTCCAATTCATGACCCTTCTAGAAATGGTCATTCTCTGCCTTGCAATATGACAGCATTGGTCAGTGTTGCCAGCTCACTGGCCCACCACAAATTATGTCTTGTCTTCTACAAACTCACTTGACAAAACAAAATGCTTCAGTGGCCAAGAAAACCCCTCTTCTCTATTTGCCTTAGTTCTATGTTGGAATGAATGAATGAATGTGTGTGTGTGTGTGTGTGTGTGTGTGTGTGTGTGTATTTTCCCAGCGTTTCCGTACAATTTTGCACAAAACGTATCTAGCCCTGAAAAGCATTATTAGCTAATCTACTTGTTTTGACATGTAGATCAATTTTGATGGTTTCTCCTAATCTGATTTGTTCCCTAAATCATTCTTTTAGTAGTCCTTTACCAATTGACTGATCAACCCAGATTTAAAAGTTATCAATTAATCTTAGCAATATTAGTCCCTTACCATGGATTTTAAGAGCCACTGAATTCTACTCCTACATATACACTGAAGAGAAATGAAATACATGCCCACATAAAATCTTATGGACAGATATTCACAACAGCATTATTCATAAAAGTGAAAAGGTGCAAAACCCCAAATGTCTATCAGCCAATGAACAGATAACCAAAATGGGGTATAGCTATACAATGGGATGTTATTCAGACATAAAAAGAAATGAAGTACTGATATGCTACAGCATAGATGAACCTTGAAAGCATCATACAGGCAAAGAAGCCAGACTCAAAGGCCACATATTCTATTTATATGAAGTGTCTAGAATAGACAAATCCAAAGAGACAGAAAGTAGATTAGTGGCTGTCTAGTGTTGAAAAGAGGGGTTGATGGGTGTGAAAAATTAATAAAGGGACACCTCACTAGAGTCCAGAGGCTAGAAGTGGAAGACCTACCACTCAGTGTCAATTACGGGAAGAACTGTTAGCTATAGACTTCAACAGAAGAATCTCAACAGGACAGAACCATTAATTACAGGCCCCCAAAGGGAAAGATGTACAGTGCACCTCCTATAAGAAACTCCTGCAACTTAGTCAATGAGAAACCATCATCATCATGAACTAGTGTTTTCCCCCAATGGATTTCTGTTCAAAACAACTCCTCCCAACTTCCTCTTTTTTCTCCATAAAATGACCTTTCCCTTCTTTCTTGCCTATGGTTTTGCCATAGCTTGCATGTCCTGAATTCCAATTTTCTGTTATTCCCAAATACACTCATTTTTTGCTGGTAAAGTAACTGACTCTTAGTTTTAAGGCTAACAGGGGAAATGAGGACTGATTATTAACGAGTATTTTTTTTTGGGGGGGGTGGAAAGGTTCTAAAACTGATCATTGATGATGGTTGTACAGCTCTGTGAATATACTAAAAACTACTGAATTGTGCACTTTAATTGGATGAATTGAATGGTCTGTGAACTAGATCTCAACGCAATTATAATTAAAAAATTAAAGAGACAATCTTTCATTCTCTAATTTTTTATTTCGTAATTTTTTTCCTTTTTGCATTTATCATCAATAATAGCACTTTACCACTGTGCAATTAAGAAAAATATGGTAACAATCATGTTAAGAAACAATAATATAATAAAGTAATTATCAATAATAGTGTTAACATACTGTTTTTTAATGGAATAGCCTTTTATATGAAGCAATTGGGAAATATCATTTAGTTGAATGGACCAGCAACAGCTATTATTTTATTGCCTTTTAAAAATTATCAGCTTGTGTGAAAATCCGTTCTTTTAATGCCTCCAGGGATCTGTGTGACCTACTTTGCATTTCTTCTATGCATCATCTCCTATCACTCTTCCCCTGTGCAATGCTCTCTGGCTTGCTCTCTCTCTCTGCACATTTGGCATGCTCACACTTCAGGCCTCTGCCCTGGCTATTCCCTGTGTCTGGAATGCTCCTCCCACATACATGAGCATGGCTTCATACTCATTCAAGTTTCTGCATGGAAGTCAAGTGCTCACTGAGGCCTCCTGTGACCACTCTAGCATATCCTTCAAATATACGAAATAATTTCCTTATTTATTATGTTTATATTTTCTTGTTGGTTTCCCTTTCAGAATATAAGCTCCCTCAGGTCAGAGATATTTGGTTATTGTATTCCCCAATACATCCCTTGCATGTACCACAGTACCTGGCATATATATGTTCAGTCAATATCTGTTGAATGGATGGACATAGATGCTAGTAGCTGAGTTCGAAGTACACATTTTGCTCTTTGTTACTTTATCAATCAATCCATCTCCAGTTTTAGACATTCTCCTCACTTGGGACTGAATAACCAAAGAGAAAAAAAAAGACCAAACTGGAAAACAGGGAATATGTATCTTTGGAGAGTAAGGAGTTAATCATTTAAAAAGTTAAGAATCCATATAGAGCAATATACAGTCTAAAAAAATCTGGACTACATATTATTATTCTGGTAAAAATATTGATAGATCACTCTGAGGTCCTCTTAAAGTTAACATCATATATTCAGTCAGCTAGTTATAAATTGAGCATCTTCTGTGCTCCAGGCACATGGTGTCAGTGATGTAATGGTAGAGCTTACATGGTAGTGGGAAGACCAACAAAAAACAACTAAACAAGTTCATATGATGCCAAGTGAGGCTGACAGCTATAAAGAGAAATCAGTAGGGCACGGGATAAAGAATTAAGGGGTGCTGCACTGGTTGACAAAGGCCAAAGTCAGATAGACTCATGTACCTCTGGGGGAAGAGTGCCTCAAGCATAGGGAACAGCTAATGCTAAATCCTGAAACTGGAACATGTTGGCATTTTCAAAGAAAAGCAAGGAGTGGAAAGGAAAGTGATAGGAAGTGATGTTGGAGTGGTGTCCAGGAATCATATCATCCCAGAGACTTGCAGACTCTAGTTAGAATTTATTTTTTTTCAATATATGAAATTTATTGTCAAATTGGTTTCCATACAACACCCAGTGCTCATCCCAAAAGGTGCCCTCCTCAATATTTAGTTAGAATTTAATGGCTGTATTCTTGGGCCAAGGGAACCTCTGCCAAGTTGAAGTGACATGATCACTTCTACATCGAGTGACATGATGTGATCTTTCAGAAGAACTGTTTTGACTTTGGCAATGAGAATATAAGCAAAGCAATAGGATGCATTGTATATGAAAACCAGAGGGAAATCTGGGGCTCAGGAAAGCAGCATCAGGCCTCATGGAAAAATTAGGTAAGCCGAGTCTTCTTTGCCTTGGAAAGATCAGAGCTATAGAATACTGCCTTCCTTCTGGGACTACTCTGCATGATGAGCAAGCTGGCATGTGTGTAAAGGCACAAACAGGACAGTAAGGAGATGTATCTCCTGTAATGTGGAATAGCAACTGTGTTGTTGTGAGTTTTGTCTCCTTAAAGGCAGGATCCAAACATATCATGGGATATACTCCTGATGTCAGGATGTTCTATCAGTTCTCCAAAGTTACGTAAAACAGGGGGTCTCAATTGAGTTTGCTCCTCTCTTAGATTAAGTTCCCCAAAAGCAATCCCTGAGATAATAATTCAATAGCAAACAGTTTTTTGGGGGAAGTAAAAGAAATACAGATATAAAGGAGGGAAAGACAGGCAGCCCATAAAGGGCATTTCATTGAACCAGCTACTACTGTGAGCAGTTGGAACGTGGTCCTGCTGGAGACCACTGGGAAAGGGTATGAAGTATATGGCTTGGATTTATCTCACCTGAGTGGTGGTAAGGGCATATGGAGGTATATATGTATCATGTCCTGTCGGTCATTCACCTAGGGCTGCTCCCACGAAGTGTTAATTTCCCTTCACTTCTGGCCTGCCATGTGAGTGTCTAAGCTGATGGCTGTGGGGGCCATTAGGGCAAAGAAGAAGTTGGGTTTCTGTGCCCTGAAGGAGTAAAGGCAAGGGGCATGGTTGGGGTACCCATAGTATCTGCTCCAACCACCCCTCAGGACTATTGCCATTCATGGAGGCTACACATAGTGGCACCCTGTGGGGTTTTTGCAATCAGCCTCTTGTTCATCCTGGCCTCCCCAAGTCCAGTCTCTATGCCTCGGGCAGGGCTAGAGGTATACATCCTCCCGTGTCTAAACCTGCGGGTCATCCTTTGGTGGAATTCACAGTCTCTGCAGGGCTGACAGTATTAGTAGCAGTGAAAACATAGTGAGATGATCATGGATCAGTGATAATACCCTAAGTGGTCCTTTGGGAAACTCAATCACAGGAAAGCAACAGTTTATAAATTATTTTCTGTTTGCAACTATTTCCGTGGGGAAGAAACTAATAAGGCCAGTGGCATCTTTCCTGGACACTAGCAATCAACATTTTTCTGTTTCTGTCCCCAATATATATTGTGTCCAGGGCACATGTGTTCTAAATGATTTAACAAAAGGCATTCTCTCATTAGCAGGCAATGCAAGTATAGTATGATTAGTTTAAGGCATTTTCCTTCTAAGCTGAAATCTTGATTTAATGCCAGCATTAATCTAGGAGAAAATTACATATGATTGGGTTTTAATTAGACTCTGAAATGAAGTATATCTGTGTGTGTGTGTGCACATGCACACACATGTGCACACACTTACATGGAAATGATGACCTGGTTTTAACTCTGGTGGTAAAGGCAAGGTTGTTGTAAGGCAGAAATGACATCACCAGGACCTCAGGAAATCCTCATTCGAACTTCCAAATATACAAATAGATTCTTTTTATCCTGCTGTGAATCAAAATGATGCCATGTCCTGTAATGAAGGATGTTGTGGACCAGGTTGAATGGGAGCCAACCATGCGTTGCCTTTGTTTATAGGATAGTCATCTAAAAGTTCAGCATCTTTAGGCTAGTAATCACCTTATTTGGAAAATACTCAGGAGTTCTGTTTCCAGATTTATTTTGAGGTGACAGAATTTTCATTTAATCTTTACCTCAGGGTAGAAGACATGTTAATTTCTTGAGGCGAGATGCACAAATATTTATGTACTTTAAGCAGGTTACTGTGCAGCCAAAATTAAAAAGAGAGCAATAGCTGAAAATAATTCCTACCATAGTGACTTGAGTTAAACTGTCATTGAGCCAAAGAATTTCTTAAAAAGTTGTCAAATGCAAATATATGTGGAAGCGGGTCAATAGATAACATTGGCTTATTATAATGTCTTTCATGCAGGAAATCATATGCAACCACTAGACTTTCTAAATATTAACTTCTCAAACTGACCAGGTAACTCACTCCTGGGAATGGCAGGATGAAATGGTCTACTGAACAGGCACACAGGGATGGAAGGGAGTTAGTTTAACTGGAGCACATTCAGGGCAGTGATACTAACACTTCTGAAATCAGCCACTCAACTCTCTCAGAAACACAAAGGTATAAGTCCCCCAAACCCAGCTGCACAGGGCCTGTGTGGCATCTCCACTGTGAGATTTCAGAAGCGGGCACACTGCCCAGCTTCCCCAGCTGCAGGAAAGGAGAAATCACCCTAAATGCTGAGATAATGCCTGAACTTGCAGTGTCTTCTGTGCTGCCTTCTGGTCCACCCCCATCAAATTCTATCTTTGTCTTAGGCCATGACTCATGACCCACCCCCACCCCTCAGTCAGCTGTGACTCATAGCTGAAGCCAGATAAACTGAGCCCTGAATGGCAGGAGTGGGAAGCTACAGTGTTTTTCCTTTTTTTTTTTTTTTTGGCCTAGTGAGAAAAGTTAGGTCAAATGCAGGTGGTGGGAATCTTCTTTGAGGTTTTTGGTTTTGTTTTTTTCTTCTTCTTCTTCTTTCTGGTTTTGTCTTTTTGTGTTTAATTTGGGGGAATTCCTGCACTGGATGAGGGATTCCACTGGGTGTTCCCTTTTAAGGTAATTCAGTAATACTATAGTTCAAGCTTCCCACATTGGGAATAATCTATCTTTGACAGATTGTGAAAATGGTCCCTTTTTTGTTTGTTTGTTTGTTTGTTTGTTTGTTTGTTTTTACTGCTCTCTGTATCCTTGCTCTTTGCAATGTGACTTTACAGATACTCCCATAAAATATGGAGGGTCTTTCCTCACTTCTCAAATCTGGTTTTGGACATGGGGCTTGCTTTGGCCAACAAAATGTTGCAGAAGTGATGTTGTGTCAGTGTAGGGTCTAGGCCTCAAGAGACCATACATTCTCTGGCTCTATTACTCTGCTTCCTGTGATAAAAAACCCAGGCTAGCTTGCTGGAGGGTGACAACCATGTACAGCAGAGCCAAGTCATCCAGGCTGAGGCCATCCTAGAACAGCTAGACCAGCCCACCTGCCAGCTGACCAGAGACAAATGAGTGAGTCCAGCAGAAAGCAGCCAACTCTGGTCCAAATTAACGTAACTGCTCAGCTGATCTGTAGCTTCATGAGAAAAAGAAAACCAGAAAATTGCTGTCCTAAGCCATTAAGATTTGTAATACTTTTTTGTTGTTATTGCTGGAAGTAGATAAGTGACCACCCTTGTGCATATTAACTCAGCTATATGAACTGACATCATTACATTGAGAGAACTCATGCCATACATATTTCAGAGACCATATTTCTGAATACTGAGTCATTTCAGTTATCAAAATATTGTAGCTTAAAGGCCCTCCCCAAAGTTGGAGAAATTTAAAAATATGGTCTTAGAAGTATGTCACATGAATTCATTAAAAGTATGTCACACGAATTCATTAAAAAGAAACTTTATCCCCATCCTGCTGTACACAGATAATCAAACTTAGATGAAGTCAGTGCTATTGTGTTAGTTTGCAGAGCTACAAAGTACAAAGTATCACAGACTGGGTAGCTTAAATAGCAGAAATTCATTTTCTCACAATTCTGGAGGCTAGAAATACAAGATCAAGATATAAACAGGGTTGGTTTCTTCTGAGTCCTCTCTTCTTGGCCTGTGGATGGCCATCCTCTCCCTGTGTCTTCACATGGTCTTCTGTGTGTATCTGTGTCCTAATCTTCTTTTAAGGATACCACTCCTGTTAGATTAGGGTCCACTCTATTGACCTCATTTTAACTTAATTACCTTCTTAAAGACTGTACCAACAAATACAGTCACATTCTAAGATAATGGGGGTTAGGATTTCAACATATGAATTTGGAGGGACATACTTATTTTTTAAATTTTTACTTATCTCTTGAGAGTTTAGATTCTCTTTTGAGGAAGGCCTAATTTCTTCTGCATCACAAAACAGCTTGCATAATAAAAGTCTCCAAAAAATATACGGTGGAACTTACACTCCTAGGAATAAAGTACACAGGTAGGGTGACCATGCATCCAATTGTCCAAAGATAGTTTCAGCTCATACCTATCCTTCTAACTTAATTATAAATAGCAACCCATTTCTCTGTCTGTATTTGGATTATAAATTATATGGTCCCTTTATACATAAGTGATCTGTTTGGGTCTTGGGCACAATCACCATCAAAGAGCTCTTAGAATAAAGCCCCAGTTGTAAACAATGTTAAGAAAAGAGTATTTAAAAATAACTATGATTCCTAGCTACTGTGATTTTTCAAACTCAGTGTAATTTATGTAATATAATTCACTTTATGTTTGATTCTGATCCCTTACTACATTCTATCCTATATGTTTCATTAATAGAGTCATCTGGTGGCTTACAGTGAATTTTCAAATTGAAAACTCATCTGCATTAAAAATAAATATGTAATATAGTTCCTTCACCAACTTGGATAGTAGACACAATTAGGGTTTTTCTCACAAAATATGTTACCCTTTACTTTTTGTATAAAGGTTAATTATATCTCACAAGGAATAAATAAAAGTTTAACATCAAAAGAGAGGTTCTTTACAGTTCTTGTCTTCAGAGAACCAATGAAGATAAATAGTCATCCTTACTGGAGACTACAGTGTTTTCTTTGTTGTTTTTGCTTATGTTTGCATACCTTAATATCCTATCCAATTAGCATCTTTAAGCAATTCATTCCAGGTCAGATGTGGAACAAAACTGCCAATTCATTTCTCTCCACAGCTGGGGTAGTCCTTCAAATTGCCAAGGGGAATTCTAGGGACTCTGGGGCCATTCTGAAAAGTGACATAGGCCCATTTCCTAGGATTCACGTGCTCAGTGTCTTCAATTAGATAAAATACTGGGAATTTAACTGAGGTGTCCTAAATTCCATGTGACTTGATGGGCTCAAGTATTTTTAACCTAGTAAAGGAATTCAATATAATTCAAAACAACAAACTCTTCTCTCACCAAATATTATGCAGTATGTGATGGACATTATAAATATGATTGAAATGTGATCTTTGCCTCTGTTCACAAAAAACAGCAACTTTCCTCAATCCCTCTCACTACCCCCCAAAATAAGTAAAACCATGGTTTCCTCCATAGAGAATTATCTATGGGGATTATAGTTGGTTGCCAGACATAATCTCCTTTAATAGACATGTATATTAGTTAACAAAAGTAAGTGATTAGATAAATGGGAGCACTTGGTGTCAACCTCCAATCATTAGGTCTTATTGCTGTGTCGAAATGGAAGCCTGTGAAACACACATACCTACTCTTTCAAATGCATAATTAAAATATTGATTTTGAGGCTCTTTCCCTAGAAGTTCTGCCTTAGGGGATCCGGGTTGGTTCCTAGAAAAATCACTTATTCAAACACTCCAAGGGATTCTGGCAGGAATCCATCCAAATCTCCAGCAGGATAAAATCTACATTGCCTCTCAAGATGAAGGGCAGTAAGGTGGTAGTCAGACCTCAGAAGTATTCAAGAGCACAGAGGGAGGAGGGACACCTTCTCCACTGTAACAGGAGAAAGAAATTATGTGGACAATTGATTGCAATAATGGCTCCAGTTTGTTCTTGCTTCCTTATATGAGGCCCCTTTGCAGCACCATCCTATACTGACACTAGACTTCCCAATGTGACTTATTCTGGCCAATAAAACTCTATTGGTTAATATATATGTTGCACACACACACATATACACATACCATGAGAAAGTGTTAAAGTTGTTTTAGACAAGGAAGACTGTGGATGAATATTAGTATTTTGACTGCTGTTGCATTCCTTTAGTTTTATAATACTAGGCTAACCCATCGAATCATCCATCTATCCATCCATCCAATATTGACTAAGCACTAATTAATTCCAGTCTCTATTATAGGACTTAGAGTTAGTACTGCCCCAATAAATGATTTGGTTAAAGCCCTTCTCATCTTTTACCTAATCATTTTTAAATTCTAACATGTTGAGATTTTATAGGGACCTAAAATAGTCAGAAGTACTATAATAAATAGGGTTTTATTGTGCTTCATAGTGGATATTTGGTTCTACATTTTAGAGCCAATCTGGACTCTTTTATGAGTGGTAGGATTTAGTGCCTAGGTTCTCCAATTTAAGGGCTTCCTACTTCTGCTGATCCCTCCTTCTAGCTCTCAAATGCTAATAATGGCATGAAATGCAAATTATGTTCATTCAAGTTTTAAGACTTGTTCTTTATTAGGCAAACCATCCAGTTTTTATTAATACTTCACCTTTTTAGAACCCTACCACTATCTCCCAACTTCCACTAACCTTTGATGCCACCTAGAATGGGCTTTTGTCCATTTCTTAAACAAGTTTTGTATCAAGTGTTGAGGAAGAGGAAGAGAATGAGGGAACGACTGTACACCAGCTGTTGTTGCCAAGTTAACACTACTAACTACCATACTGTGAGGCAGATCAGGCACTGTGCTGGGTGTCCATGTGGATGTCTGCCATGTCCCTCCCCAGATCCACTCTCCATCATCCACTACCCTGTTCTGTACCACAGGGGGCTGACCCACATAGACTGTGTCAGTGGGTTTTGTCTTGATTTGGGTGCCCCCAGAAGCCAACTCTAAGGATGCGGATTATAGTGTTAACATGTATTTGGGAGGAGATCCCAGGACACAGGGAAGTAAGACAGGGAAGAGACTAGATATATACCCAAGAATGAATATATAATCAAGCGAGTTCTCACTGTAGGCAACTGGTGTGGAATCCTGAAGTAACTCCAGGAGACAGTGAAGCTTGAGGAAGCTAGGTATTCATTCACTAACTCCCATCAATCATGGGTTTAGGGCTGCTTTTGTGTGCATCAGCTTTCCAGCATGTTTGCTGTGGGCATGGGCCACACGTGCTCCCTTGCTACGAAAAAACTCTTAGGCCAAATATCTCCAGAGTAAAAAGCCTTCCATGAGTACTTGAGTGCAAATGGGGATGTGGTCAGGGCTATTTAGTTTGGGTAATGGGTGGCACCTGTGGAATATTCAGAGTGTGAGGATAGTGGAGGCCTAAGATTATTCTCAGAGTGGTAACCCTCCTGCCCCCTAGTGTCTACCCCTCTTGTAATTGCACATTGGCTGCCACCCCTCTAACAAAGTATGCAGATTGTGTCGTGGTGTCCCTCTCCCTGGAGCTCCCTCTCTGGTTTCCCCTAACTGCTCCCTGACTTTAGCCCTTGAGCCCTAACATGTAACAGCTCCAGGATGTCACAAGCCTTGGGATACTGCACAGGTTCCTTCCTTCATGTTTTTCCTAAACCATGCGTGCAGTGTTGTAAAAAGTCTCCTTATTAAACATCCTCTATAACCATTTAAATGTACCCTTTGTTTCCTGATACAAGATATACCTTTATATCTAGAGTAGTCTCACTAATACCTCACAATAACCCAATTATTATGATGTTCCTCCTTTTGCAGATACAAAAAGCTGAGAGATAAGCTGCCCATGTCCTCTGGGCTAGGAGGTATATGAATCAAAATTGAAAGCCAACTTTGCTGACCATGAGCCCACATTCTAAAACCTTGTCATCCAGTCTTCCCATTCACTAGAAGTGCCATTACTAACCCTGACCCTATCTCAATGCCAAGCCCCATGTCCTGCTGTCCAGCCCCAGCAAGGACCCTATTGGGCACTGGGGCCATCTGATGCAGGGGAATGCAGGGTAGTGTGCAGTCAGACAGGACCAACTGGCCAGGTGACACCTCACCAGATGGTCGCCTGCCCCAGTGGCCACTATTGAAAACCTGAAAGAGACAAAACGCCTGTGGAATCGTCCAAGAAGGACCATATGCTACTTAGGGAAAACCTGTCTATGCTGTGGCATCATGCAACTGATGAACAAAGCAAGGAATGAGGAGCTGCCCTGCCTCATTTCAGAATAAAATAAACGCCTGCCACCCCTTTCCCCCCCCCCCATTCATTGTTACTCATAGGTTAAAATAACCTCTATCAAAAGATTAATATTAAAAACAGACTAAAAAATAAACTCCCCATATCTATGTTAAAGATTTCCACGGAGAAATGTCTGAAGGGGAAAAATTAACAAGAAGAGTCTTCCTGCTTGCTGCAAGGCGTGGGGGTGTATTTTTTTCCACGACTAGTATTTCTGTTGGCAAAGAGTGCATGCTACTGGAGCGTATCCCCCAGGCCTTAAGTAGGGGCAATGGGTCGTGCAGGATGGAGCCTTATCAAATGGGGCTGGACCATGGTTTTGTCTGATGTGACCCTGGGGTGCCTGCTGGGATCTGTGAACAGACAGGGTCTGCTGGAGTGCCCTCCGCCTCCCTTTGTTCTGCCCAGCTCCAGCCTGCAGCAGCTGATCTGGTTATTATGCTCTTGAAAAGAATTTCTAGGTGGCCACAGTGACCATAAGGAACCGAGAAACCACGAGGGCTGAAAGCCACGGAGAACAACACATGGGCTGTTGAGTGCTAATCCCGCCCATAATTAGAGGGTCCCTTTCAGCCCTGTGGTGCCTGTAGAAATCTGAACTAAGGCAGAGAAGAGCTGCCGGAGGTCTGAAGACCACCATCTACCAAATGTGCTGTCATCAGCAAAATCCTCTCATTTCATGGGACTCATCAATTTGAAAAGAAAGTCTGAAGGCTATCTCAAGTGTAGATTGGGGGCAAGACCTAACCACATTTAAGATTTAATTAAAATCACCTTCATTTTCTCAACTCCTCACCGCCCCCATTCTTAAAATCATGTGCACTTTAATGGAAATTTATTCAACATGGGTCTGACCTGTTTACCTTAGACTCATCAAAATGCTGTTTTGTAAGAAGGATTTCATATCCAACAAAATTTACATAAGTTTCCCTTGGGCTGTGTTTCTAGAAATAGAAACTGATGCTTGGATCCTCATTAACAGGTTTGCCCATTCTGAGACTTGACATGGCTTCAGCTGTGGCAAATGTCCCCTACCATCCCATCTCCATTCCACACTCCCTAATCCCACCCCTGGCATTTCAACATCTGCATGGTAATAAAGACGATCTGTGCCTTATTGCCTGAATATAACCCATGTGGTGCCCAGGAACACAGCACCATGTTCTGCAATGTCACCTTCTATTTTAATTTGTCACATACTGCCTGTAGGCTGAGTATAAGAAAATGAATATCTCTGGTCACAAAGTTGCAATCATGTTTGGTAATTGGCTAAAAATATTACATAAACTTTAAAAAAGAAGTAAACCATAGATAACTTTTTAGAGTGATATGAACTGATCACTGTTTTAATTTTATTTAAATACATGTGTTACCATTAAATTATAAGGAAGAGGAAGATACTGCTATGTATTTATATGACAGTTTTTACTTTTTTCAAATCCATTATCCTGTTAGATTTTCCTAACAACAATGTGACATAGATAAAGGCAGATTTTCTTATTTCCTTTTACAGATGAGAAAACTCAGGCCCAGATTTCCCACAATCAAATAAAAGAGTCAGGATCATAGCCTGGGTCTTTAATATCTTATGTGTGTTTATTTCATTAAACCAAATCACAGGCTGGAGTGTAGGTCTTTAACTTCAGGACCTACTTGTCCAAGTTCCAGTAAGATATCTGTTCACATCTGGTTCTGCGGCTAAGGAGAGAGAGAATTCTAAACACTAGTTGCCTTGGGTAAAATTCTTGCCTGCTGTAGGATCTCAGTGAATAAAAATATGGCGGTGAAATTCCACTAATGACCCAGCAGGTCTTCCCCATGAGACTGTCACAAATCCCTTTGGGGGCTGGGAATAAGAATGGAAGATGTAAATTACATCTCCCTAGAAGTCCGTAATATCAACTTGAATTAATCTCTTATATGAAGGAAAAATCACCGATATAGGCCTAACCCAGCATGCCTTTGGCTACCGAAGATGCAAATACAAACCTGGAATTTGGAAGGACACTGGATAGAGGAATAGTAATTTTAATTAAAGTTTCTTAACTTGAAGCAGATGTACAATGCCACTAGTTAGCAAATAGGCTGTGTTTGGAACTAATTTTGAACATCTATTAACTGTTTCATTCTGATTGAGAACAAACTGGCTTTTTAACAGGATATAACCCTGAATTAGAAGCAGCATATAAGTAACCAATTTGCATCCTGCCCATAAGTCCACACCAAAAGGAACTTTGAGTAAGACACACTTATACCACATACGACCCCCCCCCAAAAGGTCCTACTGAAAGACAAAGGATTTACACACATTTAAATTACATTTCACACAATCTCTAAAATGACTGAGTATGAAGGGGGATTAGCCTAATTAAACAAGGTGGTGAGAATGCCTCAAAGAGATCCAAAGCCCAGAAACCTTCCAAGTAGGATCAGAAGGAAGGCTTCCAGAATATGTCTTTCCTCTTTCCCCTGCTCTCGGGGCTCCCATTACCCAGCCACAGTAGCACACTGTGTATGCAGTGACATCTAGTGACAAAGAAAATAAAACCAGCTGTAGGGACACTTTTCTTCACTTGAGAGGCTCCACAAAAATGACCCTGCTGTCATCACCATAGATTTGTGTACAGTGGTCTCTACTACAACACAGATACATTTGTTTCTACACCAAAAATGTTTGTAGAGGGGAATAGAAGGAAGTACCAACAAGATTGGGCAAACTACTCTGACATCAGAACCCAGATGGGCATTTAAAGTACATTTCTTTCTGTCTGTCCACACGATGAAAACTGATGTTCATGCTGCTGACACACAGTAGGGGATGTCCTGAAGGACTCCTGGCATCTTCCAAGGAAAGAATACATTATGATTAACAGAACATGCTGTCTGATACTCACATTCAAAAGTTTAGAAAAATACATATATGCACAATTTACCCAGGGAAGACAAAGATTTAACCAAACCTCGTTAATCTTAACCTATCAAAATCCATTTTAGATTAACTGGGTTAGGCTATAATAAAATAGTTCTCCTTTCATTTTGTCTGATTTCAGGATTTTGAGCAAAATTAATGGAATATATATTATAAATAATTATGATTGTGTGTATTTAAAATCACATCTTTCTCTGTATAACAAGGAATTGGGGGTCTTGTCTTGGTAGAGCTATAAGAAAATGAAATCCAGGGGCACCTGGGTGGTTCAGTTGGTTAAGTGTGTGACTTTGGCTCAGGTCATGATCTCATGGCTCATGAGTTCAAGTCTCACAATGGGCTCTGTGCTGACAGCTCAGAGCCTGGAGTCCCCTTTGGATTCTGTGTCTCCCTCTCTCTTTGCCCAGCTCACACTCTCTCTCTCTCAAAATAAACAAGCATTAAACATATTTAAAAAAGAAAGAAAGAAAATGAAATCCAGATATATATGCTGGCTTCCTTTAGCCACACAGTGGCTGGTTAGTTCTATCCTGGCCAGGCCCTGGGTGTCTAAGCCCCAGGCAACCTACCTTTCAGGAGGCAATGACAGTGCATCCCACTATTCTACTGGCCCAGACACCTTGTTGCTTTACAGATTCCTGGGACTTTTAGTGGGGCTCTGGAGTGTGAGTTTTTAACAAATATCCAGGTGATTCTTACACAATTATGCTCCAGTCCACATTTGCCTTATATGCCCTAGTAAAGAAGGGAAAATACCACTGGAGACATGGAGAGGGTTCAAACTCTGTACAGATAATTTACATTCACGCAAGTTGCCTGGAACTGAGTCAATAAATGTATAGTATCATGAACCAAACTGTCCACTTTCTGTCCACTTTTTGCTACATTTTAAAAAATTGTGTAATTGCCAGAATATTCTCAAGTGAGTTGCAAAATGGCTGAAAGGGTGAAACTGGTTTCATTTCTTTCCTTTATTTACTCTTTTTTATTTTGTTGTTATTGTAATTGCCATTTCTATCCTTGGGACTCTTTATCCTGGCCTCTATGGAGCAATAATAAGCTCTATAAGCAAATAAATCCTTTAAAAATTAGGCCTACCATTGTATTTTAAAGATACTAGCCACACCATGACTGGGGCTTGATGAAGGCATTTGAGGTTTCCCTGAACCACCGATTATAATTAAATGCTTGTATATTAAATAGTCAGTGATAGAGCAAAAAAGCTGGCTATTTAATGGGTCTCCACAGTAAATTTCCACAGTCAATTGTTATAAAGAGAATAATCAACTAATCATTTTTACATAAAGTGGAATACTAATATATATATTAGCTTTTTTTTAAGCTGGTACATCATGTGCACATTGATAATAAAAGCTATTTTTTCTGTTGCTTTTAAACATCATTTACACTCTTAGACTTTCTTTCTTTTATTTTTTAATGTTTATTTTTTGAGAAAGAGGGACAGAGCGCAAGCAGTTGGTGGGAGGCAGCGCAGAGAGAGAGAGAGACAGAATCTGAAGCAGGCTCCAGGCTCTGAGCTGTCAGTACAGAACCTGATGAGGGGCTTGAACCCACAAACTATGAGATCATGACCTGAAGTCAGATGCTTAACCAACTGAGCCACCCAGGCACCTCTACACTCTTAGACTTTTTATTCTAGTGCTTACTGCTATTGTTTGGATTAAGATTTGTTTGTCAGATTTTTCTTCTCATTTGTATTGGTTTTCAACTGTCTTTCCTTTGAAGTTCTGAATGTGCAGTAACTTTGCCAGGTGATTTTTTCACATATAATTATACTATCTGAAGGACCTAGGAAAGCTCTTTGAAGTTGATTTTATCCTGGATGTTGATCTGATCTTGGGTCTGCAGAGCCTCAGGGATCTGGAACCTGCTTCAGAGACCGTAGGGAATGGGGGTGGTTCAGAGGAAGTGGTGACTACCAACATGGAGAATGATGTTTTGTAGGGAAATAAAAATCTTTTCCACTTCAAGCAAATTTGCAGAATGATTTCCTAGAGATTTCCTAGGAAAACATTTCTCTTTCCATCCTCCACCACTTTTTCCCTTCATTAACTCATCAGCTTAATTTTGTTCCAGAACCAATTAATTGTTTAGACTTCACAGATCCATGCAATATGAAATTCCAGAAACTGTATGTAGAAACTGGAACTGAACCCAGTATTGAGGACTGCATTTCTGCACTCAATTGAAATGCTTGCTTGTCCCCATTCTACAGATTTTCACTTGTTAGCATTAGCTTTTCTTTTCCCTTCATTTTAAAGACAAGTACTTAAATGATAGCAGGCCATTCACCCCACTCCTTTCCTTTATCCCTGCAATAGGGAAGTGGTTATTAAAGATTAATTAAATCATACAATTTCCCTCCTCAAAAAATCTTATTAGCTTCTCAGTCAGAAATGTGAGACTTGCTCAGATCAGCATATTTAACCCTGCAGTTTGCCCCCACTCACAACACAGCACTCCTGATACTATGATCTCTCCTCTGGTTTGCTTTCATACCATTTTATCACTTTGCAACACACTATTATCCATCCATCCTTCTACCCATCCACCCATCCACTAATGCTGGAGCCTGAGCTGGGGTGGCCTGAACAACTGCAGATGCTAATATGGATTCCCAGGGACCAGGTCTTTAGTCTCAGTTCTGACTTTCAACCAGGTACCTACCTCCTTTCTTCTCTACATGATGTCTTCTGGGGCCAGAATATTCAAGAAGACTGCTTTGTGCATGTCTCTGATACCTCAACTGGCATGGCTGAACTAGTAGAAGCTGGCTGGGTATCCCTCTGTTCATGCTACTTCTCCATGTGGCTAGCTTGGTTTCCTAATAGCAAGGCAGTCTAAGGGTAGTCATCATTCTTACCTGACTTCTATCTTGTGGCCAAGTAGATTGGCAATTGTCAGGAGCTGAGGGAAGGAAGAATAGGTGTAGTTGTTTATTGGGTAGGAGGTTTCCTTTTGGGATGATGACAGTGTTTTGGAACTAGATAGAGGTACTGATTGCATAACATTGTGAATGCACTAAATGCCACTAAATTAATCACTTTTAAATGATTAATTATATGTAATGTGAATTTCATGGTAAAAAGAAAAAGTAAAGTCAGTCACAAGTTTTCTAAGACTGAAGGAAAGAGGACTACACAGGGTATGAATACTGGGAAAAAAGGTTCTTTTGGAAGTCATCTTTAGAGGCCAACTACCACATCTGCTCTTGTATGTAAGTCCATTGAGGGCAGGGAGCTCTGACTTTGTGAAATGGAGGCATTTTGTGTCTCCATTTTAGATCATTATGTCAGGATCATTGCCCCCCACCAGCCTCTCTCACAATGTTACAAAACAAGGGAACATAAGATATCATATCATTATTGCTCACACAATTAATACAGTACTTTGTAGATGTTAGGGTTTACAAAGAACTGAGTTAGTAATTTTTAGTCAATGTCTATTGGCCAAACCTGTTTCAAAAGATCTTTCTATCTCTGTATGGCTTATTTCACTTAGCATCACACTCTCCAGTTCCATCCACGTTGCTACAAAAGGCCATATTTCATTCTTTCTCATTGCCACGTAGTATTCCATTGTGTATATAAACCACAATTTCTTTATCCATTCATCAGTTGATGGACATTTAGGCTCTTTCCATAATTTGGCGATTGTTGAGAGTGCTGCTATAAACATTGGGGTACAAGTGCCCCTATGCATCAGTACTCCTGTATCCCTTGGATAAATTCCTAGCAGTGCTATTGCTGGGTCATAGGGTAGGTCTATTTTTAATTTTTTGAGGAACCTCCACACTGCTTTCCAGAGCGGCTGCACCAATTTGCATTCCCACCAACAGTGCAAGAGGGTTCCCGTCTCTCCACATCCTCTCCAGCATCTATAGTCTCCTGATTTCTTCATTTTGGCCACTCTGACTGGCGTGAGGTGGTATCTGAGTGTGGTTTTGATTTGTATTTCCCTGATGAGGAGAGACGTTGAACATCTTTTCATGTGCCTGTTGGTTTCACTCTTATGTGGATCCTGAGAAACGTAACAGAAACCCATGGGGGAGGGGAAGGGAAAAAAAAAAAAAAAAGAGGTTAGAGTGGGAGAGAGCCAAAGCATAAGAGACTGTTAAAAACTGAGAACAAACTGAGGGTTGATGGGGGGTGGGAGGGAGGGCAGGGTGGGTGATGGGTATTGAGGAGGGCACCTTTTGGGATGAGCACTGGGTGTTGTATGGAAACCAATTTGACAGTAAATTTCATATATTAAAAAATAAATAAATAAATAAATAAATAAATAAATAAATAAATAAAAAAAAAGATCTTTCTAACTGGTTGGTTGAAATGTTCTCCAAAGGCTGGTTCAAATTTTAAATGAGAATATATATTGGAAATACTTTGCAAACTTCAAAACAATATATAATTCTTAGTGTAATCCATCACTATGTTTCTTCTATTTGTTCAATCATATTAATTGAACACTTTCAATGCAATAGATGGAATGAGACTGAATTCTTGCTTTAAAAAAGCATGCTATCTACTCAAGAGACAGATCATTGAACAACTAATTATACCACAGAGTGATAAACTTTCTACGGTAGGAAGATGGGAGGAAGGTTTGGGGTCTTGGGTTCCAGTCTATCATGGAATCTAGACATGAGAATTTCAGAATACCTCCTGCTGCTTGGTTGTAGGGAAGCATATATGACAACAAGTGTAGTTACAACTGACGTAACTACGGCCACAGAGGTCCACTGAGAGAAGTGCTCTCCCCTAACCACAGAGATTGAGGTTCCAGACTCTGCTAAAATTGCCCACAGGAACTATTGGTCCTGAACTTGGAGGAGAGTGATAAGCAACAAGTCCTTGGGCAGAAAGAGGTACCTTCTTGAATTGGCATCTTCGGCATTCTGCTTATTTTTCAAAATGTGAATTTTTCTTTATTGTCCTTTATCCGGGATCTGACAGCAGAAACTATTCCATAAAAAAAAAATGAGAGCTTTATAACATTTCTTTAGTATCTTTGATTCATGAAAGTCATAAACTTCAAATTACCTTTGAACTTTTAACACTCTGTCAAGTTTTTATAAAAGGAAAGGTCAAAAGCTGCTGAATTGTGTCATCCTAACATTTCATAAGTTTCCACTCCTAAAATGGTAAACATAGCCATCTTATTCTTTTAGAATAAGGGACACTCTTCAGAATGGGGCATAAAGTCTAATGTAAACTATGGATGAAGGCATCATTTGTCAAGAGAAAGCTAAAACCTTTATTCAAATATGTGATAATATCCTTCCCTACTGGGGATCAGGGGAAGGTAAGATTGCAATCAGATCTTTGTTGTACAACAAACACATACTTCCTCAGAATGCATGCTTCCATTTGTGTTTGAAGTTTATAAAAGACCAAAGTATTCACTTTATGATATTTCATTTGAAAAAAAACCACCTTGATATTTCACTTTATGTTGACTGAGTTATATTTTAGTGGTTTTTAGGGAGAGCCAAGGGGAAGCTTCAGGCATTTAATCTCAAACCCACCTGGATCATGAGGATCAATAGTACTATGCAGAACCAAGATAGAAAATGATGTAAATTTAAAAAGGATGAGACGATATATAAGTCCTTCAACAAATGAAATACATGAATAAATTAGGTAGAATTTCTGAAGTAAGACCTCTGTTAAAGGGATATAAGGACAACTTATAGAGGTTATTTCCTGCTTACTATGGCCCTTTTTCATTAAGATTGTATTTATAAAGGAATGAGTCTGAAATTCTAAGAAATCCTTATGAAGGGGAAAAACTAGAGCTATATTATGGTATAATTTCTAGTACAGTGAAATTTCAGAGAACTAAGTATTACTTAAATCTAATAATATATAGCACATATGTTGATAAAGGCATATACATTTTTACTCTTACTTTAACTGTTTAGGAATATTTTTAGCAATATAAAGACATATATATCAACAAAGATGTATTTGGAAAAAATTCTGAAATATGTTTTTATAATTAAAATAATAAAATATATTTAAAAGTATTTAGCCATCGGGGTACCTGAGTGGCTTAGTCAGTTAAACATTTGGCTCCTGGTTTTGGCTCAGATCATGATCTCACAGTTCCATGAGTTTGGGCCCCACATCAGGCTCTGTGCTGCCAATGCGGAACCTGCTTGGGATTCTCTCTCTCTCCATCTCTCTCTCTCTCTCTCTCTCTCTCTCTCTCTCTGCCCCTCCTGTACTCTCTTGCTCTCTCTCTCTCTCTCTCTCAAAATAAATAAACTTAAAAACTTATTTAGCCATAGATGACTGGTTTATTAGTGATTTCTCTTTGGTTTCTTATCATCTGATACAGTCATTAACATTAATTGAATGTTAATTGAATGTTAATTGAATGTTAATTCAACATTGAAATTAGAAAATTGCTAAGATACCACAATACCAAGTAAGTCAGTCGCAGACCAAATGATCATCCCCGAACTCAAACTTTTCTGGGGGTTTAGAGGCTCTACTTTTATACTATGCACATGACAAATAATGTTTATTGAAGTTACTGTGACCTACTTTATCTTTTTTTTAATACGTTCTTTCTCTGAGAAAACATGTCTTAATGATATGTTTCCTATGTACTTCTCACACACTTACACCTTTCTAAACCAACCTATTAAATGGGAAACATTCTGGAGTTCTGAAACAAATAATTTGATAAAATTGCTAGAATATTTGGTTCCACTGAATATTTTCAACTTAATCCTTTAGAAGAAAATTATTTTTCACTTTCTACAGAAGAACAAATGTGACAGTACTTTTTATTTCCTTGACTGTTTAGCCTGAATAAAATTAGTATGATGCTCTATTAACCATCATGAGAAATGAAGGGGATAAAAGATTTCTTCTCATAATAAAGAAAAAATCATGTATAAAGAGAACAAGTGAATTTGGAGATTATGAAAGGCATCAAAAATTGATGGAAAAACTGAATTGCTGAGAAAAATACTTTCCTATTTGTAGGCTAGATGGCTACTGCTCTGAGCTTTTGAGAGCAGATACTGCCTAGACATCACAATCACATTCCTAGGGATGTTTGGGTGGCTGCCTTTAAATACTGTAAAGATCAGTGTGAAATGATTGGTTTTAAAAATCCTGTGTGTTGTTCAACCCAATAGGAATCCAACCAAATTCTTATTGCCAGGTCTTTCTTAGAAACAGATTAAGGCAGGAGATGGGTAAAATTTATCCTTGCCCCACTGTTCAAGTAAAAGTAGGTAAAATGAATATTAAGAGCAGTCTTGAAGGGTAGGAGAAGATGTAAGTAAACACCCGTGAAAGGGGTGTGTGGAATGGGGACTGACGGCAGAGCTAGAGAGTACTCTACAGTCTCAGCAGATGGTGGGAGAGTGCTCAAATCATTTCAGAGAGGTCACCTTCTTAAAGTCTCTCAGGGGTTTCTCTCTGATTCTCAATGTGACTGTAACTATGCACTTGAAGAGTACCTAGATAAAACTTTAGAGAATATGTGTGTTTAGCAGCCTGTATACATGTATACAGAGAAACGTCTATGATGCAACGTTGTTCATATTTGTAGAGCTTACTCATCAGGAATTAAATTGAACCAACAGGAAACAACAAAGTAAACTTTTCACTACTTCAATGTTGCCATATATGAAAATGGGGCTGAAGTATCACACAGGTGCGAAACGGAGATAGGACACTTGTACCTCCATTTCTGGTATAGGATAGGGAGGGAGAAAACAAAAAGGGAGACCCTGCACAGAAATTTCTATTACATATAAACATAAACTATTGTCTTATTCCAATTGAGTTATTTCTAATAGATTTTAAATAATTTCTATCAATTTCTTTAAAAGTTCAAAAGTCACTCACCACCCCCCACCCCCTTCCTGCTCAGGTCACTTTCTTGACTAAGCCTTTCTGTACTAATTCAAACCTCATGATGCCCTTATTGAATATCTAATGTCCAATGTAATGCAACTGTAAGTATATAGTAGTAACAAGATTAATTACACAGATGTATTTATGTGACAATTTTCCCCTTCCTATCTGGTGTCTTAAAAGATCTTCCCAGTGGTCTTGCCATGCACTGAAACATTCATCAAAGACTCTGGCAGATTCTAGTTGCATATTTAATTCATGTATTTTAACATCTTTAATGATGGAAACTAAAATGGATTTGATATTTAGCTAACAACCCAAACCCATTCAGAGACAAATCTAATTAATAAAATGAATGGCCACAGTATTTAATGTAACTGAATTTATAAATAAAAGTGACTTGATTCATAGGACACCATGGAGGACTTATTATAGCCATCTAATTTTGCTTTCCTCAAAAACCCTATAAAAAGTACAAAAAATGATTTAACATAAAAGACATACCCACAAGAATGGGGAGAACAGTAGAAGAGAGAGGAGCTATACAATTTTGAGAAGTAACTTAGCAGATCCAAGAAAGCTGAATTCTTTGTTGTTGAGTCAGAGAACCAAACTGGCATTGCCCTCGTGGTCATAACGAAGCTCAGAAAATGCAACATTAGATGCCTCTGAGCCTGGGGTGAAGAGGACACTGGCTAAATAGAAGGAAGGGATAAAAGTTTTTTAAAGCATTTACTAGATCTCATCCCACTTCTTCCACTGCAGTGGAAGTTAGGTAGGAATAAAAGACAGGGCTCCAATACCAGGGTATGCCATATACACTTGAAGAAATGAATAGCATAGTGGAAATACAGAGAATGATCTGATTTTATTCAAGGATCCTTCAGGAAGTCATCAGCTCAACTGAATAATAAACCTGTAAGATTTAATTAAAGCTATAGCTTTCCACCAACTATTTATAGTTTAGTTATAATCCTTCATTCTAAAAGCAATTTACAAATAAGGAGTGATTTTTATCTAAACAAGGTTGATACCAGGAATGAAATTTCACCTTAATCAGATTTCCAAGGGAATAAAAATTAAAAGTTATTCAAAATCAATTTGGTCAAAAAAGAGGACACATTTTATTCTATAGTGGCTATCTATCTATTTGGCTGCTATTGGAGAAATTCACCTTAGAAAAATTTAATTTGGAAAAAATATAAGCTAGTTGGACAAAATGCCTTGATATTTTAGTTAGGTGTAAAATTTTATTTAAAGAAAGAAAGAGAGATAAAATTACAGAGGGGCAGACAAAATAAGGAGGCAGAGAAATTTATCCCAAATGAAAAAACAGGAGAAGGCATGGCCAGAGATCTAAGCAAAAAACAGATATAAGTAACATGGTTGATAGAGAATTTAAAGCAATGATCATAAGGAATACTCACTGGACTTGAGAAATGGGTAGAGTATTTACATGAGTAAGACCCTGAACACAGAGATAAGGAATAACATAGCTAAGATAAAGAGCCCAAAATGAAATGGAAACACACTTGACAGAATGAACAGCAGGCTGGAAGAAACTGAGGAACCAAAAATGACCTAGAAGCAGAGTAATGAAAAGTAATCAAGTGGAAAAAAAGAAAAATGAATTATGCAAAATGAGAAGAGACTTAGGGAACTTGGTGACTCCATCAAATGTAATAACATTACTATTATAGGAGCTCCAGAAGGAGAGAGAGAAAAGGAGGCAAGAAATTTATTTAGAGAAATAGCAGCTGAAAACATCCTTAATCTGGGGAAGGAAACAGATAACCAGAATCAGGAGGCACAGAGAACTCCCATCAAAATCAACAAAAGCAGATACACACCAAGACATATTTTAATTAAATTTGCAAAATATAGTGATAAAGAAAAAAAAAAAACCTGAAAGCAGCAAGACAGAAGAAGACAGTAACTTACAAGGAGAAACCTGTAAGGTTAGCAGAGGATTTTTTGGCAGAAATTTTCCAGGCCAAGGGGATTGGCAGGATACATTCCAAGTGTTGAATGGGAAAAATCTGCAGCCAAGAACACTCTATGCATAAAGGCTATCATTCAGAATAGAAGGAGAGATAAAGAGTTTCCCAGACAAACAAAAACTAAAGGGGTTTATGACTACTAAAACTGGCCTTGCAAGAAATCCTAAAAGGCTCTTTGAGTGGAAAGGAGATACCAAAAGTGACAGTATAAAGGTAGAAAGCACAAAAGCTGTAAAGGTGAGTATTTCTGTAAACAATCTGTCAAGGAATTCACAAAATATAGGGACGTAAAATATGAAACATATACCTAAAATATGGGGAGGAGAGGAGTAAAGAATAGGTTCAAACTTAAACAATCATCAACTTAATATATCCTGCTATATAGAGAACAATTTATATATAAACCCAATGGTAATGATATATCAAAAACCACTAATAAACATGTGAAGAAAAGAAATTCAAATATATCAGCAAAGAAAATCAGCAAAACATGAGGAGAGAAAGACAAGGATCAGAGAAAATCTTCATAACAACCATAAAATAAATAATATGACAATAACACATATCTATCAATAGTACTTTAAATGTAGATGGACTAAGTATTCCAAACAAAAGACATGGGGTGACAGAATGGATTAAAAATAAAAAGATTCATCTATATGTTGCCTACAAGAGACTCATTCTTGACCTAAAGACATGTATAGATTGAAAGTGATGGTATGAAGAAACATCTGTCATGCAAATGGATGTCAAAAGAAAGCTGGACTAGCAATACTTACATTGGACAAAACAGACTTTAACACAAAGACTGTAACAAGAGACAAAGAAGGACACTATATAATAATAAAGGGCCAATCCAGTAAGAGGATATAACAATTGTAAATATTTAGGGACCCAATATGAAAGCACCCAAATATATGTAAGAGTTAATGACAATAAGGGGAAAAATCAATAGCAATACAATAATAGTAGGATATTTTAACATCCCATTTACATCAATGGACACATTATTAAACAGAAAACCAATAAAGAAACAATGGCTTTGAATGATAAACTGGAAGAGATGGGCTTAACAGATATATTCAGAACATTCCACCCTAAATCAGCAGAATACACATTCTTTTTAAATGCACACAGTACATTCTCCAGAACAGATCACATAATAGCCCACAAAGCCAGCTTCAACAAATTCAAGGTACCATGCATCTTTTCTGACCATGACACTATGAAACTGGAAGCAAACCATAAGAATAATTCTGGAAAGACCACAAATACATGGAGGTAAAATAACATGCTACTAAACAATGAATGGTTCAATCAGGAAATCAAAGAAATAAAAAGGTACATGGAAACAAAGGAAAATGAAAACACGACAGTCCAAACCTTTGTGATGCAGTAAAAGTGGTTCTAAGAGGGAAGTTTATAGCGATACAGGCCTACATCAAGAAGCAAGAAAATCTCAAATAACCTGAACTTACACTTCAAGGAGCTAGAAAAAGAACAAACAAAACCTAAAAACAGCAGAAGGAAAAAAATAATGAAGACTGGAGCAGAAATAAATGATACTAGGGGCGCCTGGGTGGCTCAGTCGGTTAAGCGGCCGACTTCGGCTCAGGTCATGATCTAGCGGTCCGTGAGTTCGAGCCCCGTGTTGGGCTCTGTGCTGACAGCTCAGAGCCTGGAGCCTGTTTCAGATTCTGTGTCTCCCTCTTTCTGACCCTCCCCTGTTCATGCTCTGTCTCTCCCTGTCTCAAAAATAAATAAAACGTTAAAAAAAATTTAAAAAAAGAAATAAATGATACTAAAACTAAAAAAAAAAAAAATCAGTAGAATGGATCAATGAAAGCAGGAGCTGATTCTTTAAAAAAAAAAAAACCAATAAAAATGATACTATCTCTAGCCAGAATTATCAAGAAAAAGAGAGAGAAAGCACTCAAAGGCACAAGTGAAAGAGAAGAAATAACAACCAACACCACAGAAATACATATTATAAGAGAATATTGTGAAAACCTATAAGCCAACAAATTGGACAATCTAGAAGAAATGTATAAATTTCTAGCAACACATAACCTACCAAAACTGAAACAAGAAGAAAGAAAAAAATATGAATATACCAATAACCAGCAAAGAAATGTAATCAGAAAAAAAAAAAAAACTCCCAACACAAACAAAGCACAGACCCAGATAGTTTCACATGTGAAATTTACCAAACATTTAAAGAAAAGTTAATACCTATTCTTCTCAAACTATTCCAAAGGAAAAAAAGAAAAGGAAGGAAAACTTCCAAATTCATTCTACAAGGCCAGCATTATCCCTATACCAAAACAAGATAGAGGCACCACTAAAAAAGAGAACTAGAGGCCAATATCCCTGATGAACATAGAATGCAAAAATCCTCAACAAAATACTAGCAAATCTACTCCAACAATTCATTTAAAAAATTATTTACCATTATCAAGTGGGATTTATTTCTGGGGGAAGGGTGTTCAGTATTTGGATATCAATGAGCATGATACATTACATCAGTAAGAGAAAGGTAAGATCAAGAACTGTAAGGGGCGCCTGGGTGGCGCAGTCGGTTAAGCGTCCGACTTCAGCCAGGTCACGATCTCGCGGTCCGTGAGTTCGAGCCCCGCGTCAGGCTCTGGGCTGATGGCTCGGAGCCTGGAGCCTGTTTCCGATTCTGTGTCTCCCTCTCTCTCTGCCCCTCCCCCGTTCATGCTCTGTCTCTCTCTGTCCCAAAAATAAAATAAAAAATGTTGAAAAAAAAATTAAAAAAAAAAAAAGAACTGTAAGATCATTTCAACAGATGCAGAAAAAGCATTTGACAAGTACAACATCCATTCATGATAAAAACCCTCAACAAAGTAGGTTTAGAGGGAACATACCTCAACATAATAAAGGGCATATATTAAAAATCCATAGCTAATATCATCCTCAATGGTGAAAAACTGAGGGCTTTCCCCTAAGGTCAGGAACAAGACAAGGATGTCCACTCTCACCACTTTATTCAACATAGTACTGGAAGCCCTAGCCACAGCAATCAGACAACAAAAGGAAATAAAAGACATCCAAAATGAGTAAGGAAAAATTAAAACTGTAACTATTTGCAGATAACTTGATACTATATGTAGAATACCCCCCAAAGACTCCACTAAAAAGACTGCTAGAACTTATAAAGGAATTCAGTAAAGTTTCAGGATACAAAAATCAATGTACAGAAATCTGTTGCATTCTGTACATCAATAGTGAAGCAGCAGAAAAAGAAATTAAGAAAACAATCCCATTTGAAATTGCACTAAAATAATAACATATGTAGGAATAAACCTAACCAAAGTGGTAAAAGACTTACACTCTGAAAACTGGAACACTGATGAAAGAAACTGAAGATGACACAAATAAATGGAAAAACAGTCCATGCTCATGGATTGGAAGAACAAATATTGTTAGAATTTCTACAATACCCAAAGCAAGCTACACGTTAATGAAATCCCTATCAAAATACTGACAGAATTTTTCATAGAAATAGAACAATTCAAAAATTTACATGGAACCACAAACGACCCCAAATAGCCAAAGCAATCTTGAAAAAGAAAAGCAAAGCTGGAGGCAGCACAATTCCAGACTTAAAGTTACATTAGAAGGCTGTAGTAATTAAAACAGTATGGTACTGGTACACCAGACACATAGATCAATGGAACGGAACAGAAAACCCAGAAATAAACCCACAGCATATGGTCAATTAGTCTTCAACAAAGCAAGAAATAATATCCGATGGGAAAAAGACAGTATCTTCAACAAATAGTGGGAAAACTGGACAACAACATGCAAAGGAAAGAAACTGGACCACTTTCTTACACCATATACACAAATAAATTCAAAATGGATTAAAGACCTAAATGTGAGACCTGAAACCATAAAAACCCTGGAGGAGAATACAGGCAGTAACCTCTCTGGCATCAGACATAGCAACTTTTTTCTAGATATGTCTCCTGAGGCAAGTGAACCTTGACCAAAATTAAATTTTGGGACTATATCAAATTATAAGGCTTCTGCACTGTGAAGGAAACAACAAAACTAAAAGACAACGGATGGAATGGGAGAAGATATGTGAAAATGGCATATCCAATAACAGGTTAGTATCCAAAATATATAAAGAACTTATAAAACTCAATACCCCAAAAACAAACAATATAATTTAAAAATAGGCAGAAGACATGAACAGACATTTCTCGAAGACATAAAGATGGCCAAAAGACATGTGAAAAGATGTTCATTATCACTTATTATGAGGAAAATATAAATCAAAACTACAATGAGATATCATATCATTGATGGCTAAAATCAACAGGTACTGGTGAGGATGTGGAGAAAGGGGAACACTCCTGCACTGATGGTGGGAATGCAAATTGGTGCAGCCACTGTTGATAACATTATGGAGGAGTTAAAAATCAAACTACTCTAGAATCCAACAATTGTACTACTAGGTAGTTACCCAAAGAATACAAAAACACTAATTCAAAGGGATACATGAGGGGCACCTGGGTGGCTCAGTCAGTTAGGCATTTGACTCTTAATTTCAGCTCAGGTCAAGATCTCACAATTAGTGATATTGAGCCCCACATCAGGTTCCTTGCTGACAGCATAGAACCTGCTTGGGATTCTTTCTCTCCCTCTCTCTCTGCCCCCTCCCAGCTCGTTCTCTCTCTCTCTCTCTCTCTCTCTCTCTCTCTCTCTCTCTCTCTCTCTCAAAATAAATAAACAGAAAAAACAACAAAAATAAAGGGATACATGCATGCTTATGTTTATAGCAGCATTATTTACAATAGCCAAATTATAAAAGCAAATTATGGAAGTGTCCATTGGTGAATGGACAATGAAAAGTGATGTATATAGATATATAGATATTATTCAGTCATAATAAAGAATGAAGTCTTGCCATTTGCAACAATATTGATGGAGGTAAAGAGTATTATGCTAAGTGAAGTAAATCAAAGAAAGACAAATACCATATGATTTCATTCATATGTGTAATTTAAGAAACACAACAAATGAGCAAAGGGAAAGAAGAGGGAGAAAACAACTCAAGAAACAGACTCTTAACAATGGAGAACTGAACGTTACCAGAGGGAAGGAGTGGGTGGGGGATGGGGATTAAGGAGTGTACTTGTCATGATGAACACCAGATGACGTATGGAATTACTGAATCACTATGTTGTCCCCTGAAACTAATGTAACACTGTATGCCAACTAACTAGAATTAAAATAAGAGTTACATCTATCAATAGTTATAACTTTGGTGAACAAATCTGTTTACCTCCTAATATTTTTATTTAGTAGTCTTGTAGTTACAGGTCAATTTATAGAGAACTGATAATTGGTCATCTATTATCAAATTGAATACTGCATATATAGACATGCATAATGATATTGATGATGATGGTGTTGCTAAAAGTTACCCTTAAAATGATGTCTCATATTTTAAAGTAATAATATCAAAAATTATAATGATAAACAAGTATGGCATATTCTTACAATGTAACATGTATAATAATTAAAATGAACAAATTATATCTCTCAAAAATTATAAAAATATAGTATTATAGCATTTATATAAAGCTTAAAAAACAAAATACCATTTTGAGCGATTCAAAAAGTACTGAATAATGGAATAAAAATGAACTACTGATACATTCCACATATGATTGAATCTCAAAAAACATGATGAGTGAAAAGTCTCACATAAGAATATATGCCAAATGATTCTATCTATATGAGTTCTAGAAGAGGCAAATGGTTACTTGCCTATGATCTATGGTGATAAAAAACAGATCAGTGGCTCCTTGGGGAAGGTAAACCAAATGGAAAAGGGTATATGAGGAAACCTCTGGGGGTAATGAAGGTGTTTCATATCTTTATTGAGGTGGTGGTCACATCATCAATATTAAAATCTGTACATTTTATTGTATGTTGTTTATCATCAACAAAATTTATTTCAAACAAAATTATAGTAATAATAAAAGCTTTTTTAAGTACCCCCAGATGTCTTCTGTTGCAGGTAAAGGAATGATGAATTAAAAAAAAAAAGTCTTAAGCAGTGGTAACTTTTTTGTAATGAGCAGAAGCTCCAAGAAAACCTGTTTTTAAGGACAGCCTGTATATGCCTGTATCAACTTTGTATGTTTGATTATAAAAAGTACAGTCATTGGGTACCTGGGTGGCTTAGTTGGTTAAGTGTCTGACTCTTGATTTTAGCTCAGGTCACGATCTCACAGTTTGTGGGATCATGCCCAGTGTCTGCACCGTCAGCACAGAGCCTGCTTGGGATTCTCTCTCTTCCTCTCTCTCTGCCTTTCTCTCTCCCTCTCTCTCTCTCCCACTCCCTCCCTCCCTCTCTCAAATTAAATAAACTTAAAAAAGTTAAAAAGTACAGTCATATCACTTTACATGAGCTCTTTTCACATTTGATCTATCAATTGTATTTACCACCATGTCAATCTGTACAGCTTCTCTATTTCTGGGCCAATGACTGCTTTTGCAGCACCTCTTGAACTTCCCTATCCTGATCCAAAATAGCATACACTGTGAAGACATTGGTGCTATTCCAAGGACACACTGCTCTCAGATTATAATTAACTGCTTTCCACTTGTTGCCTTGACCTTTCACACAATGATAAGCCTCAGTTTTGTTTTGTTTATTGATTATCCACACTCTACCTCTTACTCAGCAGACCTGGATGGGTCTCATGCTGTGTTTTTTTTCTTACAGTCCCTTCAACTCACCAGCCTTGGACTCAGATAAACACTTCCCCACTGTGACAAAATGTCACCTCCCTTCAACTGTCACATACTTAGTACTTGATAAGAGTTTGTTCCCAACCCCAATACAAATAGTCAAATGAGGGGGCTCTACTGAGGCAACAGACGCCACACACTCCCTGAAGTGTGGGAATGGTGAGGGAATGAACAGCTGGTTGAGAAGAGCCTTCACAATAATCCTAGCAGGTTAATATCATGAGGCATTCCATCAGCCATTGACATAGCCTTCAATTTTACTGAAGTACATTAAGTGAACTCTGAAGGTTTTTAAAATATATATTTACTTTTTAAAATATTTCAAGCACACACAAAATTAGACAAGGCAGTACAATGAAGTTTTATATATCCATTATCCAGATTCAAACGTTATTAAGAGTTTGGTACATTTATTGCATTTATCATAAAAGGATTTTAAATCAATTTTTATTCATCTCGCATTATTCTACATATTCCTACAAATTGTGGACTTTTAAAAAAATATTCCCACTGTACAATTACTAAAACTAACAAAATGACCAATGATTTCTTGTAATTATCTAAAATTCAGCCTACAATCACTTTTTCAGCATAGTCTCAAAGTGTCATTTTGCAGTCCAAGTGATTAAATCAGGACGCAGGCACAATCTGTAGCTCCATACATTTCTTTTGGTTGCTATTCTCCCTCAGTCTAGAGCAGTATTTTCTATTCTTCTATTTTGTCTGTATACAATTGGGTTATAGACACTGGGCCACTGCTCTGTAGATTGTACGATTTCCAGAAATGTCTGCTTCCTTATGGGCATCTAACTTGTTTCTTTGTCTCCTGTATTTCCTGTGTATTCGAGGCGGGATTAGATTTAGATTTCTTTTTTTCAAACTATCGTTCACCTGTTCGGTGTGCTTTATCAACACAAAGCACACCAGAGGTCACACTCTTCAGTTGTGCCATATCTAATGACGCTTAAGTGGGATCATTAAGTTCAGGTGACTAATGACCTGATCTGTCCATTGTAAACATTTACATCAACCTTTCATCCAACAGTGATGATCATTCCTTATCAATTATTTCAGTAGGAATTGAAAATGGTGATTTTTCTAATTCCGTCTTTCTTTCCATATTCCAACAGCTGGATTTCTCATACAAACACTATTTCCTTATCAACTTATCAATGTTTAGCCACCATGAATACAGCTTAAACAGGAAAATCAGAGGAAATGCTCTTCTAATTGCTATTTTCTGAGTGAAGAATTAGTAACCTAATGACCTACAATAGTGTATAATGCATTGCTTATTTTTCAGGGGGTTTGGGGGAAAGGGAGGGTGGATGTGGAGAAGGTGGCTTGCTCTTCAGCATTTAAAATACACACACACACAAATATTTTAATGAAAAAAATATATTTTAAATGTGTTTCAATAAATTGCATTCAATATTCATTCTGTTCTTCCAACTGTCTCATTTTGGTCATCTTATTGGCATAAATATCCCTTTGATATACCATATGAGTGTCTAGTCTCTTCCTTGTTTTCTGACATAACAGGGCCCAGCATTATTTTGTGTTATTTCCTGCCCTAAGCCCAGAATCACCAGTTTTCCATGGAGTCCTGGTTCTTTCAGTAGTGAATGATATTTAGGAGCCCCCATCAGGTACTAGGTGTGCACATTGCTATTTTTCTGTCTTCTAAGCCTTTCAGCAGACAGTGCTTTTATAGGTTAAAGATGTATTAGCTCTTAGTCATCATATAAACTGCATTTTTTCCCAGTTTGTAATTTTCATTTTATTTTTCATAAAGTGGATTTTCCTTATATAGTCAATATTATAAAAATCATTTTAAAAAACTGTAATTAATTTTATCACATTTTCTGTATTATTCCAGATTTTTTCATAAAGAGATTTTCTCACCACTGAGTGAGGAAAAAGGATTTACTTTTTATGCTCAGATCTTGAATCAAATGGCATTTGCTATGGATTATGGTATGGCACATGAATTGAATTTTATCTTTTTTTAATAGCTAGTTTTCTCAATACCATTTTTTAAAAAGTTAATCTCCTCCCAACTGATCTGAATCACTATCTTTTTCATTTTTCAATTTCATATGTACTTGGGTCTATTTCTGAATGTTCTGTTCCTTTTGTCTTTCTATCCATCTTTCAAACACACAATTATACAGGGTTTATAATGTTAATATCTATGTCTAAGCTCCCTACATTGTACATTTGTTGTAGCATGTTTCTGATTGCTTATTTTTTAATATAAATTTTGTCTTCATTTTGTCTGCCCCTCCAGAAAAAGTCATTGCTATTTTATGTTAATTTTATAAATTTGTTTAGGTGACATCTACATGGTGTTGAGTTCTATTAAAGAATACAGTATGTCTTGGTGTGCCAGACATAGTCCCTGATGAACCTGGATGCAAAAATTCTTAACAAGAAATTGGCAAATTGAATTCAACAGTACATCAAAAGAATTATTCACCATGACCAAGTGGGATTTATTCCTGGGCTGCATAGATGGTTCAGTATTTGCAAATCAATCGATGTGATGCACCACATTAATAAAAGAAAGAATAAGAACCATATGATCCTCTCCGTAGATGCAGAAAAAGCACTTGACAAAATACAGCATCCTTTCTTGATTAAAAAAAAAAAACAAACTCAAGAAAGTAGGAATAAAAGGAACATACCCCAACATCATAAAGGCCATATATGAAAGACCCAGAGCTGATATCATCTTCAATGGGGAAAAACTGAGAGCTTTCCTCCTAAGGTCTTAAATACAACAGGGATGTCCACTGTCACCGTTGTTGTTCAACATAGCACTAGAAGTCCTAGCCTCAGCAATCAGGCATACAAATTGGCAAGGAAGAAGTCAAAGTTTTACTCTTCGCAGATGACATAATACTCTACATGGAAAACCTGAAGAACTCCACCAAAAAACTGCTAGAACTATCGGTTGCATTTCTATACATCAGTAACAAAGCAGCAGAAAGAGAAATCAAGGAATTGATCCCATTTACAATTGCACCAAGAACCATAAGATACCTAGGAATAAATCTAACCAAAGAGGTAAAAGATCTGTATGCTGAAAACTATAGAAAGTTTATGAAAGAAATTGATGAAGTACTATATTCTTGATAGTATGTTCAAGACACCTGGCAAAAAAGTGACCGTCTTATCTTAGAGGCACCAGCTATCCCTTTACAGCAGTTTTTTGTCATGTGTGCTGTGATTTATAGAAACTAGCTGAGAATCAGTTGCATTGTTAAAGTTAACCCAATATTATAAGGGAGTGAGGTTAATACTCTAATACTCATTATAACTGTGACAAGTTGCTCTCAGTAAGCAATTCTGCTCATAATTCTATAAAATAGCAAAACTGCATTGAATTAACCCTGAGCTATGAGTTTCAATCTCATTTCACTTAGATGAGAAAGGGAAAATGTGTTTCTTACATTCACTAGGAAGGACAATGCTATGGGATTAGGACTAAGGACAAACAGGTTGAATAAATGTTTAACAGCAATGAAAAAGTGACATTCAGCTGTTTTTAGCATGTAAGGGCAAAAATTGTTATTGACAGAGTTGTTTTGCTTTCAGAGGTGAGAAATCAAGATTTTAGATGCCCTACTGAGTATGGTAATTCTACCGAATATCAAGATCTGGGCAGAAGTTACCAGTTTCCAAATGTGATAAATAATTTCACTAGGGGTGAATCAGAGGGTGGTAAGTCACGGTGGCTGAAACAGAGCTACACTGATAAATGACCTTGCTGAAAATTATAATTCCTTGAATCACCAATAGCATTACCAGAGCTTATTAGAAATGCAGAGTCTTGGGCCCCACCTCAGATCTACTGATTCAGAATCTCTGGGGTGGGTCCCTAAAGTCTATGTTTTAACAAGTCATATGGATGATTTTGATACGCTCCGAAGTTTGGGAAACACAGCTTTGAATACAGAACCACTAAGGATCCTCATTTTGAAAATAACTGGGGATTTGGAGAAGGCAAACAAGATGATTCTTGGCAAATTAGATAAATCCTGGTGAACTGATGACTATAAGTACTCCATCTGGAACCTCTTTCTTTGTGGATTACATGTTAAGAGTGGAGTACCACTAGTGTGACCAAGTGTTTGTTCTGTTCTGTACTATCCAAGTTTTAACATTGAAAATCCTGTGTCCTGGAAATCTCTCAGTCCTAGGCAAAGGAAGATAGATGAACACCTGCCGACCATCTGACCAACAATCCAATAAATGAATTAATGGGACAAGGACTCTTGGAGTCTCCTGCTGCCTCCCTGATAGGATACTAGCTTTGTAAAATGTCACTACGGAGCAGGATTGCCATATGAAAGGTTTATATGAAAAATGTGGTATATGACAATTTAGTTCATCTGAAACCAACTTTAGGAGTATTTTGCTAATTTTACACTTTGTAATGGTTAAGAGTATGACTTAGGGGGTGCCTGGGTGGCTCATTCGGTTAAGCATCCGACACTTGATTTCAGCTCAGGTCATGATCTCAGTTTATGGAATAAAGTCCTGTGTAGTGCAGAGCCTGCTTGGGATACTCTCTCACTTCTCTCTGCCTCTCTCTCTCTTTCTCTCTCAAAATAATAAACTTAGAAAAAGGTATGACTCTGGAGCCAAATTTCAGTGTCAGAAGAATTTTGTTTCATTCATTTCCTAGCTGTGTGGTCTTTGACAAATTAACATCATGCTATCTAAGTTTCTTCATCTGTGAAATGGTAAAAGTAAAGTATTCATTCACAATGTCATTGGGATATTAACATTTTTAGAACATCCTGACAGACAATAAAAGTTCAACAAAGTTTGCATATTATTCTAGTACCCAGTAAACTACCACTGTAGAGTAGTACCTGGTGAACTAATATTGGAGATTCAGTGACACTAACACTGGAGTATCTCTAGGACCTCATTTAGTATGAAGTCCAAGAGATTCTTTGACCAAGACAGCACGGATGTTCAATTTTCACTTTATGTCCAATCAACTGGTGGTAGCTAACTAAGAACATAATGTTCAGAGGGCTCTGAACTACATCTGGAAGTGACAAGAAAGAATAATGCTATTGCTTCATTTTGTCTCTGGCAAATAGGAGGCAGAATGAATGTTATATAATTGCCATTGCTATAGTCAAGTATCACAGACAACTTGACATCATTTCTAGATGTACACACTATTATTCTAGTTTTATATTATCGTTTGCACAGTAATTCATTCTAGCTTTATAATATAAAGGTTGCATAGAATCAATGTAACAGTTTAGTTCCACAATTGTATAGTTAATATTAAAGTATGAAAGTTATCTTTGCATTTATTAGATTTGAGCCTAAAGGTGAAGTGAATCTTGAGTTTATGTATATTATAACCAAAATTCATTTTGTACTTCTCATTTATTGGGTTTGAATCAGATATGCAGAGATATGTAGTATTTTAGTGGTATTATATGAAATATACACCCATGTACATATATACACATATCTGGTAAGTACTGACATAATTGAAATAATTGCTATTTTTATTTGTTGAAAACTTTGTTGACTCACAGTAAAGTTTTGTCCACTTATTGCTAAGAGTCATACATCATATATGCAGTAGTGGACAAAATGAACATAGTCCATCCCTCATGGAAATAACGGTTTCATATGGAAGCTTGACAATAAACAAAATGTCATACTTACAACTATATAATGACAATGGACAGATAGGTCTCTGGTGTTTCTACATGTCTTCTGAGCAAGATGCTCTTTTTTTCTAAACCGATGCTCTTTTTTTCTAAACTGACTTTTTAAGGTTGTTTGTACAGTAAATAGCTTTAGAAGATGGAGATATTATCTCCCTCCAGAGCACAGCACAGGCTTGTTTACTCTCCAGTATAATAAAGACAATATCTCCTGAATAAAATGGCAAGCAAGTCTGTCCATTATAAAGATGCAGATTTGCTAATTCAGGGTTCCTCTTCTGTAACGCAATGCATTGCATGCACAGAGGTTATGTGGCTCTCTCTGCATCTCCCTGTGGGAACTAGGGTTAGAGAAAACAGTGCAAAAATACCAATATTCTGGCTACTGCTATTGCTGTGAGTAAAAAATCTATCCTTCATATCTGGCCCAGGAGTCTACAGTTTTCCATCAGATTCATGAAACTGTGGCAGCCTAGCTTCTTTGCTTGCATCTAGGATAAAATCTAATTTTTACCTTAGGTTTACTGGACAAGTCTGTCTGTCTCTATCCGTCCCTCTCTCTCCGCCTCTCTTTCCCTCCCTCTTCCTCTATCTCTTTTTTTCTTTCTTTCTCCTCTCTGTATCTCTTTCTCTTTTAGTAATAACATTAAATGTGAGGTAGCACAATTCTTAGACCAAAATTTTTCATAAGACCTTGTCAACATTTTATATTTCATTTATAATGTTAAACTTCTCTTTCTGAGAAAGGTTTACAAGCTTCTTGGTGTAATTAACTTGCAAGTAACATTTAACAGAACAAATTTTCTATTCTCACAAGTATCCAAAATACAAGATAAATAGTAAATGTGTGTTGAGCCTCAAAGAGTCAGGCCTGCAGAAAAGAACTTGACCAAGTGACTCCTCGAACACTAACAGTGAGAAAAATAAGAGCAACCACCCTCTGTGGTGGTGGTTCCTGATTTTATGAGAAGGCCTCTGGTGTTTCACAGTTATATATTGAGTTAGCTCCATGATTCGGATTTAGATTTTTAATCAACTTTAAGAAGAACCATTCTACTTCTTAGTTTATTGTTTTTATTAAAAATGGGTATTAAAACCTCTTAAATCTTTTTAGCAGTTATTGAGAAGACTTCTTTCTTTTGTGCAGTCATTAATAACATGTTAAATTATACTAATAGATTCCTAATAATAAAACTTCTTTGCATTCCTATCTGTTCCTGTGAACTATTATTCATATGCTACAGGAAGCCCATGAGAGAAAAACAAGAGTCATTAGAGCTAGACTATAATAAGCAGGGAATGATGCTTTCTGGAGTCTGCAATGTAGCTGACTTCTAGAATATTTTTTGTTTATATTCTACAGGTGGACTTTGAAGAGTCTAGATATGTCTTAGAGTTCTATTTGCTTTATTTTCAATTTTTTTCTGGTTATTTTATATAAGCTCTTCCTCTTTAAATGTTTTCAATCTGAAAACATTCAATCTGTTTTTTTTCTTTAAATACAAATATTTTGAATTATTATTTTATATTTGGTAAATCAGTATCTGCCTTCTTTGTGGGTCTGATTCTTCAGTTGTTTTTGATATCTCTCTCCTACATCTTGTTTCTGTGGGTGCTTTATTATGTTGTGTGTGAGAAAGAGAGAGAGATCTATTAAGTGTTGGAAATTTCTCTATGGAAATTCTTTGAGGAAATATTTGCATTTACTTGTCCCATGCCTGGGGCCACTGAATACTCATAACCCCTTTAAATTACAATTCTTTGTGTGCATGGGGGTGTGCCTTAGGAAATATCCTTTTCAATACATTTTAAGAGTTCTCAGTTACCCACTTTTCATCCTCCATCTTGCCATACAATTGCCTGTTTATTGCTGGTGCTGCTTGTTGATAATTTGTATCTGTATGTATGTGTCTCTTCATTCCTACATACCTTTTCTGCCGCTTCATACTAATAGATATGACTTGGGAGGTATTCAAACCCTGCTCTCCTCACACTGGAGGGGTCTCTCGTCTTTCTGTCTGTAGGCACTACTTTTGGGTAACCATGTTTGTCAGAGCTATTTGCCAACTAACTCTTGGCTTTACACTTCAGCTAGGTTTCCTTTTCCTTGCATTTTTCCTTGCATCCAACCCTCCTGTCCTAGATTGTGGTCTGGGATTTTCCTGTCTTCTGATTTCTTTGTAAATGTAGTTTATTATTATCATTATTATCATTATCATTATTTTTTGATGTTGATTTGAGAAAGGAGAGAGGGACAGAGATCCCTTCACCCAAGCATCTTTAGCTGCAATTTAGTTTAAGCTCCATCAAAACTTTCTGGGAGTCTCTGGGCTCAGAACTTGGAGTTATGTTATACAATATATAAAGTTACATGGAGTAATATCACCTTAAATCTCTAAAGATTCATTCTATAATTCTACCTCTACTGCTTCCTGGAGTTTCGCTACCACCTAAATCCTATCTTTCAATCTCACTCTATATCTGTGACCTGATATCTACTTTTAAATTTTTTTTTCAACGTTTTTTATTTATTTTTGGGACAGAGAGAGACAGAGCATGAACGGGGGAGGGGCAGAGAGAGAGGGAGACACAGAATCGGAAACAGGCTCCAGGCTCTGAGCCATCAGCTCAGAGCCTGACGCGGGGCTCGAACTCACGGACCGCGAGATCGTGACCTGGCTGAAGTCGGACGCTTAACCGACTGCGCCACCCAGGCGCCCCCCTGATATCTACTTTTAATGGTTATTCAAATAAACGTGTTAATTATAACAGCTATAATACCAGAAAACAGTCTTGGAACAAAATTTAGACTTTGGAAATTTCTGGTCATTGGACAGAAAAAAATTATGTTATAAAATTTTCTAATGTTTGGATATACAGAACAGGTATAGCTCAAATAATGTGGTTAGTAAATACCTAGCCTAATGGGAAGAACACTGTCTACCAGTTTTTTTTAATCTCTGGGAATTCCAAATTTCAAGATATTTTGTTATTTGGATTAGGAAAAATTAAGAATCTGTAATGCCAATATGAAATATTAAATTGTGAATTATTTTGAATAATTGTGAAATAATTTCTTAAAACTACTGAACTATTTTTAAATGTGCTCATATTGAGTTTTGTAAACCCACTGTTTCCCATAATATTAAGTACCTGAAGTTCTATAATTATAGGTATTCAGATGGGTACTGAGCTTGGAGCATTCAACCCAGTTTTCAGCATGAAATTGCACCTGTCATTCATCATGGTTCACAAGCAAAAGCTAGCTCAACACAAAAGCTACCATACATTATTGTCCACCCTGTTTTATCTCTCCTTATGGTGGAAAAGATGTCTCTTTGTCCTGACCAGCAATTAGAAGACAGAGGATTTAGAGAACAAGGTAAATTAAACCAGGGTCATCATAGTAGTAATGAAATCCTCTGTGTGTTAGAGGTCCACAGAACCAACTATGGTTTTCATTAAATTGGGTTCTAAGATAATCTACTGAGGGACACTTTCCCATATTTTTCCCTCTGGAAAATATGCCTATGTAAGTACTATATTTCCCTAAAATAATGGGTTCTCCTCTGTGATTGTGGGTTTATGAATGGGAAGACCAAGATAAAAAATAAAAAATAAGTTTGACTAGGTGAGTCAAAACCATATGGGTGGTAAGAAAAGAAGCAAACTCTAAATTTCTAGATTCTATGTATGCTCTTCCAGTCCCCTCACTGTGAGGTATTGGGTAAGTCACCTGAGTGCACTGTACCATAGTGTCCGTGAAGTCCCCATATCATCTTTACTTCCACAGGGGCATTGCTTCTCGAATTTTAACATACACATGGATCACCCAAGGATCTTGTTAAAATAAAATCTGATACAGTAAGATGATAGTGAAACTTTACTTCCCATGTTGAGTCGTAGTGAAGAGAACCCAAGATCATAGAGGGACTCTGCAAGAGGATATGGATGCAGATATGCAGGGCATCTGCTGAGTCTAGACCATAGTCCTAGATAAACAGTTTGAAGGGCTGTGAAAAGAGAGGCATTGTGTAATGGAGATCCATTTGGATAAGTGACAAAAACTAAGAAGATCCATTATTATGGGTCAGGTTAGACTAAGAGAGGTCCCAGGCAATGGAAATAATTTATTAAAGTATGAAGGCAGTGATGCAAGGTGGGTGGGGTGCGGGGTACAGGGGATCAATGCTAAGATTTCAAGTAATTACTGCATTCAGAGCCAGGCCCAGCTATCATGTGGGAATAAAAGGAGTAGATCCTTAGTAGTTCTTAAAAGAACTAAGCATTGCATCAGAACCTTGCCCAAGGAACCTGGTTGAAAGGCCTCCTGGACCAGCAGGGGTACAAAGTTCAAGGTTAAGGATCCCAAATAGGCCAACACTGTAGAACTGGGAATATGCAGTTGGAAGACTCACTTAAGCCCAGGGTCAGAAAAATGCAATGAATTCCGGAGAGTCTACATGTGAATCTTCTAATTACCTCTCAGGAAAAGATGGGCAAGGCAAACAATCACCGAGTCAAAATCAGTGGATCTCAAACTTGAACATGAATCAGAATCACCTGGAGGGACTGTTAAACAAAGATTCCTGCAACTCCCAAATATTCTGATTCATTAGGTCTAGGACAGAGCAACAACACAATACACATTCCTTTTAAGTGCGCGTGGAACATTCACCAGAATAGACCATATGTTAGGCCGTAAAACAAATCTCAAAAAATTTAAAAGAACTGAAATCATACAAAATATGTTTCCTGACTAAAATGTTATGAAATTAGAAGTTAGTACACAAAGAAACTTGGGAAATTCCCAAATATGTAGAAATTAAACAAAACAGTCCTAAATCATCAATGGGACAAAAAAGAAATCACAAGCAAAGTTGGAAAATACTCTGGAATAAGTGAAAGTAAAACAAAACATACTGAAATGTATAGGATACAGCTAAAGTAGTGTAGAAAGGAAAATTTATAACTGGAAAAATCTACATTTTATTTATTTTTTTTAAACATTTATTTATTTCTGAGATACAGAGAGAGAGAGACAGAGCACAAGCCTGGGGGTGGGCAGAGAGAGAAGGAGACACAGAATCTGAAGCAGGCTCCAGGCTCTGAGTTGTCAGCACAAAGCCTGACACAGGGCTCAAACTCAGGGACCACAAGATCATGACCTGAGCCAAAGTGGGTTCCTCAACTGACTGAGCCACCCAAGTGCCCTTAAATCTACATTTTAAAAGAAGAAAGATCTCAAATCAATAATGAAAACTTCTGTCTTAAACTAAAAAAAGGAAGAGCAAATTCTATTCAAAGTAGGCAGAAGGAAGAAAATAACAAAGATTAGAGATATAAAAAGAAAACAATAAAAAATAAGAAAAAAATCAACAGAAGCCAAAGGTGTTTTTTTTTAAAGATCAACAAAGTCTACAAAACTTTAGGTAGGCTGACCAAAACAGAAAAAGACTCAAATTACAAAATCAGAATGAAAGAGGGACATCACTACAGACCTACAGAAGTAAGAATTGTAAGAGAATACTATAAACAAACTGTATGCTAACAAGTTAGCAGATGAAATGAATAGTTCCCTGGAAAGACATACAATACAATAACTTAGTCCAGAAGAAATAAATAATCTGTATATACCTACAAGTAAAGAGACTGAATTAGTAATTTCAAATTTCCCACAAAGAAAAAGCTCAGACACAGATACTCTCACTAGTGAGTTCTATCAAACATTTAAAGAATTAACACCAATCCTTCACAAACTCTTGCAAAAAGTAGAAGCAGGTGACACTTTCCAGCTCATCCTTTAATGTCACCATTGCCCTGATACCAAAACCAGACAAAAACAATACAAAACTACAGACTAACATCTCTTATGAATATAGACACAAAAATTTCCATAAACTTATAAGCAAGCTGAAACCAGCAACAAATAAAAAGAACTGTATAACGACCAACTGGATTTATGCCAGGAATATAAGTCTGATTTAACATCTAATAAATCAAACAATTTGATACAATATTATAAAATAAAGGGCAAAAAACACATGATCATCTCAGATGGAGAAGAAGCATTGGACAATATCTAACACTCTTTCATGATAAAAATGCTCAACAAACTAATAATAGAAGGGAACTTTCTCAATATGATAAAGGGCATCTCTGACTAACACAAGCTAACATAATATTTAATAATGAAAGATTTAATACTTTCTCCTTAAGATCAGGAATAAGAGAAGGATGTCTGCTCTCATTACTTCTGAATAGAAGTAGTCAGGACAATCAGGCAAGAAAAAAAAAAAAGACATCCAGATGGAAAGTAAAATTAATTCTATTTTCATATTACATGATTTTATATATAAAAAATCCTAAGGAATCCAGCAAAAATGATTAGAACTGATAACTGAGTTTAGCAAGGCTTCATGATACAAGATTAATATAGAACAAATTATATGCAATACCAATGAACAATTAAAAAATTGCAAAAAAATAATTCCTTTAAAGTAGCACAAAAATAATTAAACAAAAGTGCAAGATTTATACACTGAAAATTACAAAACATTGTTGAAACAAATTAAAGAATATCTAAATAAATCAAAAGATGTTCCACATTTAAGGATTGGAAGACTTAATATTGTTCAGGTGGCAATGCTCCCCCAAACTGATTTACAAATTTAATACAAACTCTATCAGAATCCCAACTGGCTTTTTAAAGAAAAAGGTTTTGCTAAAGTGAACTTCAAATTCATATGGGAATGCAAAGTACCTGGAATAGCAAAATAATCTCGAAAGAAAAAGAAAAACAAGGTTGTAAGACTCACACTTCCCAATTTCAAATCTTAGTATGCCACTGCGATAAAAACTAAATAGTACTAGCCTAAGTATAGACCTAAACAGAACATACCTAAGAGCCCAAAAGTGAATTTTAAAGTTTATGGTCAATTGATTATTGAAAAGGGTGTCAAGAAAATGAGGAAGGAACAACTTTTAAGCAAATCCAGCTAGGACAACATGCAAAAGAGTTAATTTGGACTCCTACCTCACATCATACTAAAAAAAAAAAAAAAATTAAAATGTATCACAAATTTAAATTTAAGGGTTTAAAAATTTTTAACTCTTAGAAGAAAATATAAAATAAATTTGTGACTTTGAATAGGAAATAGCTTCTGAAATATAATACCAAAAACACAAAAACCAGATAAATTGAACTTTATTAAAACTAAAAGCTTTTTGTTCAAATGATACCATCAAGAAAGGGGAAGAGGGGCGCCTGGGTGGCGCAGTCGGTTAAGCGTCCAACTTCAGCCAGGTCACGATCTCGCTGTCCGTGAGTTCGAGCCCCGCGTCAGGCTCTGGGCTGATGGCTCAGAGCCTGGAGCCTGTTTCCGATTCTGTGTCTCCCTCTCTCTCTGCCCCTCCCCCGTTCATGCTATGTCTCTCTCTATCCCAAAAATAAATAAAAAACGTTGAAAAAAAAATTAAAAGAAAAAAAAATAAAAATAAAAAAAAAAAAAAAGAAAGGGGAAGAATCCATAGTTGGAGAAAATATATGAAAATGATACCTTTGATAAGGTCATTGTATACATAATATATGAAAAACTCTAACAACTCAATAATGGAAAGGCAAATAAGCCAACTAAAAAATGGGAAAGGATTTTAATAGACATTTCTTCAGAGATATACAAGTGGTCAATAAGAATTTGAAAGGATGCTCAACATCATTAGTTATTAATGTGTTTCAAATCAAAACTACCATGCGATACCAATGTACACCCACTAGGATGGCTACAATTAAAAAGACAACAAGTTTTAGTATGGATATAGACAAAGTAGAACCCTCATACATTGCTGGTGAGATTATAAAATGGTGTAGCCACTTTGGAAAACAAGTTGCTAGCTTCTCAAAGTATTAATTACAGGATTACTATATGACCCAGCACTTCCATTCCTAGCAATGAAATTTAAACATCAGTACACATAAAAACTCTGATACAGATAGTCATAGTGGCATTATTCATAATAGTAAAAAAATAGAAACAATGCAAATACGCATCAATGAATAAATGGCTCAACAAATATGGCATATTCACAAAATGGAATATTATTTAGCTACAAAAAGGAATAAAGCATTGATAAATGCTACAACATGGATGAGACTTGGAAACATTATCCTAAGTGAAAGAAGCCAGTCACCCAAGACAACATACTGTTGATTCCACTTATATAAAATGTCCAAAATAAGAAAACCTATGGAGGTAGAAAGTATACTCGAGTTGCCCAGGGCTATGCCAAAAGAGGAAGATGTGGAGTGACTGCTGATGGGCATGAGATTTTTAGGTGATGAGAATGTTCCAAACTTCGATTGTGGTGATCATTGGATAACTTGGCAAACATACTAAAAACATTGAGGTGTACACTTTAGGTAAATTTTATGATATGGAAAGTGTATCTCAATGAAGCTGTTTTTGTTAAATGACCTTACAATTTATTTGTACTCATTTAAAAGTAAGGTTTGTTTCACCCCGTGGGCACTTGGGGTAAGAGGGAATTTGGAGGTCATGGATTGATAGTCTGTGTTGAAGACAACATCTTACACTAGAACACGCTACTCTTCTGATATTAAGAAATTTACCAAGGAAACTGAACATTGCTCCTATATTCATAAAGCCAAATCGTCAATCATCTTCCCTTATGTAAAGTTTCTCTTGGGAGCTAATTTTAGTGGCTCAGATAAAAGAAGATTTATTCTGGAGGCTCCAAGTGATTCTTTTCTACAAAGAACCTTTGCTCTTTCACTCAGGAAGACTTGCCTCAGGGATTAGGAGACTGAACACTGCAAAACTGTTCCTAAAACTGTGCCCTAAGTGTGGTTATTCCACACCCACGGCGGCAGGCTTAGAACAAGGTCCTATTTCCTCTCCCAGTTTCTCTTTGGCACCAGTTGTGCAGGGGGAGAATCAGACAGGAGTGCTACACAAAAGACTGGCCTTTGGTCTCTAACAGAATGCTGAAGGCTGGCTGTACAGACTTCCCAAGTGACCAGCCCACCTGCGGGGCCGCCTGGGCCCTGGGTGAAGGAAAGAAAGTGGAGCTGATCAGGTTTCCAGCTTTGAAGTGAAGAATGAGCCAGAATGAAGAAGCTCCTGATCAAAGGCAGCTGAGCGATAAGAAAGGCGACAGTACTTCTCCAGGGAGAGCCTGGGCACCTGTGGCCAGGTGGGGAGAACACACCTAGCCCTCTGAATGGATGCTTTTGTTTCTGTTCCTTTTGACAACAGGAAACATTTGAAGCAATTGGAACCAGCAATTTATAAGTCAGATTGGCCTAGTGCAATGGTTTTAAAAAATGATACACATCAGAATCACTTGGGGAAGTCTGTGGAAATTCAGGTGCCTGGGATTACCCTCAAAAACTGTAATTTCTTAGGTCTGGGGTAGGGATCTCAGCCCAATATTTTTATCAAGTTCTCCCATGTAATTTAGATGCTCCTAGAATTTGAGAACCACTGGCTCAATGCTAGGACTTATCACCAATTTGGAGGGGGAAACTCTATTTGGGGGAAATATATTTTCTCTATATTATGGCTATCCTAGAATTTCAAATGTTCATCAAAACCCTCAAAGAAGACAGAGGTTATTTTCAGTAAATCTAATCTACCAGTTCTCTGCATACAGCATAGAAAATTCAGAGGAATCTATCTGGGGACCCAAATGCCTTTGTTAATGTTCCAGGCACTGGGCTAGGTGCTAAGGGTGGAGATGAATAACACAGACTTGTTCCAGAAAGCTCAGCATCTTGTTGGGGAGACAGACTTGTAAACAAAATAAATGAAATATTATAAGAAGAATGTATAAGGCTCTGTTCCAGCTCAGGAAGAGAATGACTAACTCCGCCTGGAGGGTGGGTGGAGAGGCAGCAGAGGCTTTCCCAAAAACACAAAGTTGGAAGCCAGATTTTGGTGTTGGGGAGCAGTTTGCCTCCCTGGCATGGGGAAGTACAGGTGGCCTGGCAAGGAAGCGAGAAGATTCCAGTCCTAGGGGAAGCTGTGCAGAGACATAGGTCTCTGAACCCTGGGAAGTTCAGGATGGCAGGAATACAGAGGAAGTCAGTGATGGGGTGGCTGGGGATAAGGTAGAAAAGTAGCCTCCATCTGAAAGAACCTGCAAACCCCAGGAAGGAAAACTTTGGACTTTGCCTGGAAGGGATGATTACTTAACGTAGGAATTTCTGTCTGTGAACATGAAAAACCCAGAATCTTGGATGCAAAACTGTTGTTCAAGTCCAGTAAGTTTGAATTGGGAAAATATGAGGGATGTGTCTCCAGAATTATAACAACTTCGTGTTTATTCCTCATTTGATTTGGCAAGTTCCAAATACTAATAACAATTAGTATTTGCATACTTCATAGTCTAAGAGAAAAATTAATAGCTATTATCACATATGCTTCTCATAGCCTCATAGTAACCACACAAAATAGATGCTATTGCCTCAACCTTCTAGAAGAAGAAATTTCTTAAAAAAGCTAAATAGCTTACATCACATGGCATATTAGGTAGTAGACCTATGACTCCTGCACATGTTTTCTGACTGTCTTATGATTTTTCTACAAGATGTGGATTTACTGAGCAAAAGTGTAACTCTAAACACATACACACTCTAGAGACTAGAGAATATACTATGAAGCTACCTAAAAGAGAAATTCAAGGGAGGAATGTTATGATTTCTGTGTATGTCAAAATAAGCCTGGCTATGTGGGGTTTACAAACAACACAATCATAAAAAAGAGATCTCATAGACCTACTACAGTAACAGGTTACTACTTTCTTCATAACAATTTGATGAAGTTTGGGGAGCATTCAGGAGGCTGTCAGCCAGGAGGCTGTCTCTCCTCCCCCCTTGGTAACTCAAGGCCCAGATTGTTTCCATATTGGGGCCATACCTTCTGTGGCTGTGAGGTTACACTGGCATTCCCCAGCCAGCAGAAAGGACTTCGTAGAACTTTCTCACTCTTGACTCAACAACCATGTGACTTACTCTAGCCAATGAGAAGTTAACAAATGTGACACAAGAGGAGACTTGAAAAAAAGTCTCTTGGCCTTACACATCCTTGCACCTCTCCCACCTGATACCTACATCCTGCCATTTTAACACTTGAACACTGTGTGCTATGGGGGGAATAAATATGTCCATTATTAAAAGATATCACCTTTATTTATTGTGTCTGATAACGTGTATGTGAACAAAGTACTCTACTCTTGTGATCTATACAGCTCTGAACAAATGTCAATTGCTTATCAAATTATAATTATCATCTTAATAATTATCATATCCAGGCCATCTATACTACTGAAGTAATATTTTAAGGCTCAGGAATGGCTGATATAATCTGATGAAAACTGACCAAAGATATTTTTTTTTAATTATGTGTTATTAACCAAACTAAATTAACTATGTCCTACTTTATGTTCTCTTGGGGGTAGATTATGGCACAGCCACTAAAAGCAGTTTGAGGTAAGTAGGAGTTAGTTACTTTCCCCCAGCATCACTGCCAGGTATTAATGAAATCAAGTCTCCAACCAAAGTCGACCACATATCTCTGGTCATTAATTTAGCAAAAAACCTGACTATAAATTCAGTGATGTTACATTTGTCTTGACTACTCCTTGCAGGACATTTCACTTAAAGTAGACACAGCATTCCTTTTGGAGCTGGGCTCAGGTAACCAACTGTCCCCTTAAATCAACAGCTAAACATAGTATCACATAGGAACTGGTTAAGAGGAATTTGTACTAACTGAATTCTAATTCACCATTTATGTATTACTGGGAAATGTCTCTAAAAAATTGTATCCTTTAACTTTGCCCATTTCTGGCATTCATCACACTCATTTTCACCAATATTTGTCAAATTCAGTACACTAACTAGAAAAACCATGATCAAGGCAGGAACAAGAGGTGATTATGGCAGCTGTTCCTGTAGAATGGCACTAAGTAATGCTACTGGTCACCCTGGATTGTGCATTTTTGATGAAGAGAACTATGACTTGAGTTAAAGCTGAAGCTAACTGACAAGCACATGATATTATACTGACTAGGCTAAGGCACTGTGACACACCTCATACAGATGATAATCTCATGTCACTGGGGAATCAGATCATTGCTTGTCCTGTCTCCAAATACCGTGGATGTCTCTTCTCTGAGTTCTTTATCATGACACTATTTGCACAGTGATCTATCTGAAAACATAGCATAAAGGTATTCTATGCTTGACATGGCCTGAAAATTCACACACAAAACGTCAATTAAGTTTTAGATCTGTCTGTAATAGGCTGTGGATTTTAGGCAAGATTCCTATGGTCTGTAAAGACAAGTTAGACAGAACTGGGGGTACATTAATTTTCAAAGGTTCACAACCTGGCAGGGGTAGCTATAGAGTTAACCTCTTCCCTGGCAAGAAGGAAGGTATTTTATGAGATTGACTGGGCTGGATCTCGCTATAGTTCACTGTCTGGGAGAAAACAGAAAGCTTTGTCTAGCTTTCAGGTATACTCCCTTAGACAAACTCCCTTTCCTGACCCACGGAGATGTGGTAACTTGCAGCAGTGCTAAAGCAGGATTATGACTCCCACACTGACATTAGCAATTGATTGAAATGCGGTTTCAGGCGAAGACAGGAGGAAATAGCACAGAACAATACAGCCAAGTTCATTGTACTAACTCTGAGCTACAACTCCCTGAGAACTGGGTGTGAATTGAATAGAAAGGATATTATTGGCTCAAGGTTCTATTGGTTGGTGTAGAAAAGAGGGCTTGTAGAATATCTGTCAACTTCATCTGACTCATAACCACCATTTCCATTTTTTCTTAAATTTAGTCCTCTTTCCTCTTTTTTTTTTTTTCCTGTATGATTGGCAGACGCTCAGTAGTCATCAGAAAAAATTTGGGACAGCTGTGTTCCAGATCCAGACTGTGACCTCCAAAGAATGGAGAGAGAAGAATTGACACTGATAGGCACTTCATACTTATTAGTACATTTGTCTCATAAGACTCCTGGTTATTAAGAATTGTCATAGTGAACAGATGAAAAAAACTAAAGATCAAGGTGTTAAAGGATTTTGCTTATGGTTACCCAGGCAGTAAATAATAGAAACAGGGTTCAAGGCCAAATTCATTCATTCCATCAATCTACTCCAAGCATCCTATTTTATCACTTGCTCTCCTGACATCAACTGTGTCTGATTTACTTCATTCATTCTGCTAATACTTATTGGTCAAGAATTATATGCCAGACACTATGCACTAAGTACTGAAGAGTTACTCATGCTTTTTCTATTCAGCATTTATTTTCCTTCTTCTTTTCCTTCCCTTGAGGAGCGCCCTTTCCTAAATTCTTACTCATATGGTTTAAGTAAGCCTGATCCTATCCTTTGGTTCTGGAAGCAATCAAGCATCCCTGGCCACAGTAATCTGTTCAGGAGTGGATGTGATCCAATCCATGTCACTGAGAATCAGACTGGGAGCTTCCCCTGGAACTATTAGAACAGAGACACATTTTCAGTTAGAAAAAGTGGTAGTCCAGAATTTGAGCCTGGACTGTTGCTAGCCATCTTTCTAAAACATGGTGGGAGATTTTCTGAAAATGAAGTGCTTGTTGAAGAAAGCTGAGCCAAAAGATAAGGAGAAACCACCATTTGTGTACATGAATCCTGACCTAATTGGAACTGAGACTTGAACCTCCAAACTTTTCAATTATATTACTTCAAAATTTTTTTCTTTTTGTTTTCTTTTCTTTTCTCCTCTCCTTTCCTCCCTTCTCTTCTCTTTCTGTCCCTTCTCCTCCTCATTCTCCTTTTTTCTTTTAAACAGAAGTTGGTTTCATGTCTTCTTTGTAAGAGAAAGATGCCTGGCCATTACATAAGGTTAACAAATATATATAGGGTCTCTGATTTAGTGAAGACTTTAATCTAGTAAGAATATGGGTAATAATCAAATTCTCACTTAAATAAGTGGTATAAACATTAATAGATGCCCTAAGGAAAGTGACATTGTTCTGTAAAAATATCACACACAAAAAAACCATATCACAAAACTTTGCCTGGCTCGGAAATCAGAATCCTTTTTTGTAAAAATTACCAAATATCTAAAAGATACACAGAACATAAGTAGATGGAAATCTGGATAGTCTATGGTTCATGTAGAGGGAAAAGAAGATGCAAAAGGGACAACTGTATATCCAATAAAAGAACAAAAGTTCAGGTAGTTGGTAGAAGGGGAAAGCAGTATAAGAGAGGATATAAAGGTAAGCAAGAGCCAAGCCATACATGGCCCTGTATTATAGGAGACAGACCTCTATCTAAGAGATATAAGATGCAAGAGATACAAGAAGCCATTACAGATTTTAAGAATACTGACATGATCAGACTTGATATTTGAAATCTGCCTACAGTGAAGAGAACAGAGGAATGGTGGCCACAGTAGATATAAGAAAACCAGTTAGAAGACTATTGCAGTAGTCTAAGACAGACATAATGGCAGCTTACATTGGGAAGGGTATCAGTAGCAATGGAGAGGGCTGAACTGGTTGTGTGAATATTTCTAAGGTGAATTTGGTAGGAAAAGAGGCAGAAAGGATGGGGTGTAAACTGTGATTCCCAGGTATCTGGCTTGAGCAAACTTATGGAAGATATTCTCCTTTAATGACATAGAGATCAATGGTAGAATAGGACCTAGGCCAGGGAGGTAAAGGAATGAATTCAAGCTCAATCCTGTTGAGTTAGAAGTGTCTTTGGGATATGTAAGTGGAGATGTTGAGTAGGCAGATAGAATTAAGAGCCTACGTCTGGAGCTTAGACAATGAGGTTTTAGATAGAGGGAAAACAATCTGGGAGGCAGTGATGTGTAGATTGAGGCTAATTGAAACTGTGGGTGTGAATAACAGTGGTTAGGAAAAAAAGTGTAGAGTAAGGAATGATGAGAGGCTAGGGCCGACCCCTGTAACACTCCAAAATTTAATGTCTGTTGTTGAAAGTAATTTTTAAGAAAATATAAAAGTGTAACTTTCATAAACATTTTTAATGAGCACATGTAAAGACTCTACTTAACTCAGTTTAAATAATGGGAACAGGCAGATCTCACAATTCAGATCAATCCTTTTATTGATCTACAGTTACAACACAATCCTTATTATAATCCCAGCCAGTGCTTTTGCTAATGTTGATAAACTGACCCTGAAATTCATATGGAAATGCAAGAGGCCTAGAACAAATAAATCTTGAAAAAGAAAGTTGAAAGACACACTTTCTAATTTCAAGTCTTACTACAAAGCTATAGCAATCAAAACAATGTGGAATCAAGACTAGCATGAAGATAGCATTATGGATCAATGGGATAGAACTGAGAATCCAGAAATAAACTCTATTATTTATAGTCAATTTTCAACAACATAGCAGACAGTTCAATGAGGAAAGAACAGTCTTCTCAACAAAATGCTGGGACAAATGGAGATTTACATAAAAAAGAAGGAATTTGGACCCTTATCTCACATAACATACAAAAATAGCTCAAGGGATGCCTGGCTAGCTCAGTGGATTGAGTGTCTGACTTTTGATTTCAGCTCAGGTCATGATCTCATAGTTCACGGGATTGAGTCCCACATTGGCCTTTGTGCTGACAGCACAGAGCCTGTTTGGGATTCTCTCTCTCTCCTCTCCCCCACTCACTTGCATGTGCACTCTCTCTTAAAATAAACAAACACTAATATGTATATATGTATATATATAAGTGTATATGTATATATGTGTGTGTGCATATGTGTGTGTGTGTGTGTGTGTGTGTGTATATATATATATGTATATATATCAAGTGGATTGTACACTTAAATGTAAGTTAAAACTATAAAAATGTAAAACTATAAAATGTAACAATGTAAGCTAAAACTATAAAACTGCTAGAATAATGCCTCTTTGTGAGCTTAGGTTAGGCAATGGTTTCTTACATGACACAAAAAGCATAAGTAACAAAAGAAAAAATAAACTGGGTTTCATCAAAATTAAACACTTCTGTACTTCAAAAAGAAATGAAAAGACAATCTATGGTCTTGAGAAAGTCATTGCAAATCATGTATCTTCTGAATATAAAATGACATGTATCCTGAATATAAAATGACAAATAATCCAACTATAAAATGTGCAAAGGATTTAATATATAGTTCTCCTAAGAAGATATAAAAATGACCAATAAGCACATAAAAGGTTGTTCAATATCATTAATCATTAGTAAAATGCAAATCAAAATCACAGTGAGATACTACCTCATACCCATCCAGGTTGGCTATAATAAAAAAGACACACAATTGCAATTGTTGGCATGGATGTGGGAAATTGGAACCCACCACATACATTGGTGTGGGGATGTAGAATGGTGCAGGTACACTGGAAAATAGGTTGGCAGCTCCTTCAAATGCCAAATATACATTTACCATTTGGCTTAGCAATTCCACTCCTAAGTATATACCCCGGAGAAATGAGAACATATGTCCACAGAAAATGTTGTACACTCATGCTCACAGTAGCATTATTTGTAATAGCCAAAAAAAAAGTGGAAATAGCCCAAATGTCCATTAATTGATAAATGGATAAATAAACTGTGGTTTTATTGATATAATAGAATATTGTTTATCCACAAAAAGTATTGATACATGCTACAACATGGATAATTCTTAAAAAATATTTTGCTAAACTATTATGCTAAATTCAGGAAGTCAGAGAAAAACATACTGCATGATTCCCTTTATATAAATTGTTTAGAGTAAGTACATCTGTGGAGATCAAAAGTACATTAATGCTGACCAACGCCCTGGAGGTTGGGAGGGTGGGAGAGTAGCTGGCAAATGACTGCTAATTGGTACAAGACTTCTTTTTAAAGTGATGAAAATTAGGTTTTGTTGATGATTACACAACTCTATACACATATTAAAAAATTGAGTTGTATATTCACTGAGTTGGAAATGGATTAACTTTATGCTATATAAATTATAAACATATATGCTAGGTAAACTATGTAATAAAGCTGTAATAGAGAGTATGCAAATCAAAACACTTTTTAGCTCAAGAATATTGAAATTAAGTTGCAGTGGGCTCAAAACTAGCTTTTCCACAGGGAAGAGGGTTGTTCCTACACAAATACATGCAAATACATTATTTGCATGTCCACAGACAAGAATCATTTGCACCACAATCAGTTCTGTATAGCATACAGTTATAAAACAGCTTTAAGCAATGAGAGGTCCAGAGGCTCCAAACACAGAATCAGAATCGGATAATTCAGAATGATAATTAATCCTGAAGCACAGATTTTCCCTTAGTTTTATTACTTCTATCAATTCCTTTTGTTGTATAAAAAAACACTTTAAATGCCTAATGACTTAGAAACAAAACACTTTTTTGCTCATGATGCATCAGATTAGTGATTTGGGCTTAAGTGGGTGGCTCTTCCAGTGTTGGCTGCATACATTTATGCATTTGTGATCAGCTGCTCAAGGGTCTTCAGCTGGGATAGGCCACCTCTGCTCCACAAGGTCTCATTCACATGAGACAAACCATCACAGCTCACATAGTCAGTTATCCTACAGCACGATAGCCTGAGCTTGTTCACATGGTAGTAGCAGGTATTTCCAGGAGGGAGACCTAATCTTGGAACTGATATAGTGCCACTGCCACAACATTCTAATAGGTAAATCAAGTCATAGAGGCCAGCTCAGATTCAAAGAGACAAGGAAACAGACTACCTCTTACTGGGAGGAGCTCCAAAGTCAGGTTGCAGGTGGTGTAGTTACAGTTAGTAGAATAATTAGGGTCATTTTTGCAACCAATCCACCATAATACTCTAATATTCTATTTTGCTCCTTCATGAAATTTGCTTAGATTTACAATCACATATTAATTAATGTGTTTACTTGTAAATGTCTCACTCCTAATAGATGAAAGCTACACAGGGGCCAAGACTACGCTGGTTTTTATTTAAGTTGGATGTTTGCTCCTAGCATATTTTTTGGCATATAATAGGCACTGAGTGAATGAATAATTAGTTATTACCACTTGGCTAATTCACCAGGTTGATGCAAGCATTAGGAGTAAAGTGTTGGCAAGATGACCCAGACAGATCTAGCAACTGACTATTTGATATCCACTGAGAAAGTTATGGCTGGTGATAGCTCAGGTATCTATACCACCAATTTCTGGAAAGGTCAGGACAGCTAAAGACAATTCATGGACATATTAAATCAGTTAGGAACATCTTAAAATGCTTTGAGGGTAAGGGTACAGTAGTCCCACCTGTTTTGACAATGTCAATTAGCAGTTGAAAAGATTATTAAAAAATATACACTCTAAGATTTTTGAGTCAGTAGGTCCAAAATGGGACCCAGGCATGCAAATTTAAGTCAGTTGATTCCAGTTTCCATTTTCCCTGCACTCCCAGGAAAATCTCAGTGCAGCCCCTTCCAGGTTCCAGTACCAGCCACACACAGTTCTGAGTACCAATTCTGCAGGGTCATTAATTTGTGTTTTTGGGGTATCAGCTTCAGTTAGGAGGCGTCGGCATGTTAGAAATCTGGGTTTCACCACTGTACAACCAGTATCATCTCTTTTCTCCCCCAACCCCAGGGGTGATAGTTCTTCCTGCAGTTATGCTGTTATATTAATTTTCCAGTTTTGGCTTTTCCTACTCACTACATCTTCTATGTTAAATACTTTGTGTTAAAATAGCTAGCGTGTCTTTGGTTTTCTTGACCAGATCTTGACTAACGTACATGTTAGGCTCCGAAGGCATTCATCCTTCTTATGGAGTTACCTGGCACTTTCCTCCATGTAGCTCTCCTACTGAGTAAAGTGTGGTGGAGAGCAAATCCTTGCCAGCAACACTCTCACCCACACTGATTGTTTGGAAAACCCCACCCAGAATGATGTCTCTACACACCCTGGAGCCCAGAATATCCCCACCAACTTATGGAACATGTTGCACACATAAGACAATTCCAATTGCTAACATCTGTTTCAAGATATTAGAGGCTAATCTATTTGGCCTGCACAAATGGACCCAGATGTATACAGGGGAGAGAAGCAATTTAGTTTCACTTGTTAGCAGGGGCTTTGCTGGAGAGTGAAGGGTGATCCAGGTCCCACCCTGCTGGCTTCTGGAACAAAAGTAATTACACTGGCCACTCAGGAAAATATCACTCTTAACTTATAGCATGTTTGATTCCACAATGATAGATGGCAGAACCTGATTCTAAGCATGTATCTGATTTAACAATCTTTGAAGATCCTACAATACTCTAATAGGCAAAAGTAGCATTGAATTACTCCTTGTGCCAACAGATACTTCTTTGGAGTCAATGCTCAGTGAAGAAGTTGGGTCAGAAAACAGATCACAAGAGGACAAATGATATTTGTTCTCCATAACCGTGAACAATTTCTTAGCTTCTTGATGTCTCAGTTCACCCATCTGCAAACGTCTCTTTACCAAAAATATTATATATACCTCTTAAAGAGACCTACTCATGCCCAATATGAAACATAATTCTTTATGAAAAAAGAGTCTATTGAAAGTTTCCACATGCAACAAATCCATCAAATCCATCTGTATTTTAGGGCCTCATTCATATAATATTTCCTCCAAAAAACCTTCTAGCTGTGTCAGATTTCACAGCTAGAAGTAATATGTCCTCCCCTTCACTCCCCACAGTATTTCATCTGTTCCATCCATAGGGATTCATTTTTTTTTCTTATTATACATTTAATATTAAAGTCTTATACCCCCTACCAGAATATAAGGTCTTTGAGATCAGGATAAACAGCAAGCACAAAAGATACCATTAACAAATATGATTTGTGAGTCTTCCTATGATTTCACACACTTGTATTATTCTGTCTCAGAGAGCTGTGATAAGAAATAAATGTAATTATTATTTTAAATATGAGGAAATTAAGGCTTGAGAAAGTTAGTTTTTTCAAGTTCAGAGAGCTGATGAGAGGGAGGAGTCAGAGCCCAGTCTTCTGGTCTCTAAAAGCCATGCGTCTGTCCATTATGCAATACTGTCTGTTTTATTTGCAGAGCTTCCCCAGTGCCTAGGACAATACTTTTCCAAAATAGAGGTGATCCATAAATGTTAGATATGTAAATGCTGAATTAATTGAGACATTTTTGTCTTTTACCATTACATGACTATTACCACGTGATTTAGCAGGAATGTGGTGGAGACAGAAGATGAGACTAGGGCTCCACCTCTGACTCAGACACTAATTTCCTGTACAATACTAAATAAATGTATTAACTCTGTTCAGCTTTATTGTCCACTATGTACAGATGATAAATTTAATATCTGCTGCATCTACCTTAAAAGGTGGGTGGTAATAATGAAAGTAGTCACTGTTTGGAGCTTTCTATAAGACAGGTACTCTACTGGATACATTGCACATCTCACTACTCCATGACATGGTGGTAGTTAATATTCACTTTACATATGAAGCCAGTGAGGCTCAGAAAGGGTAAGTGACAAGTTACACCCACAGACACCCACTTAAGCATTTTTTATGCTGCAAAAGGTCAAAGAATTTAGTACATACATTGAGGACATTTCAGAGATACTCAAATACCACTTTGACCATTCAGTGTTTAAAGCTCATTGTATTTTACAACCTCCAAAAGGGACTTCCAACCTCTCTGAAAGTGAGGACATGACTTTATTTTCCAACTGTTCCTTTTTCTCTATAAATTGATTTCAGGGGCGCCTGGGTGGCTCAGTCAGTTAAGTGTCTGACTTCAGCTCAGGTCATGATCTTGCGGTTTGTGAGCTCTAGCCTTGAGTCGGGTTCTGTGCTAACAACTCAGAGTCTGGAACCTGCTTTGGATTCTGTGTCTCCCTCTCTCTCAAAAATAAACATTAAGAAATTGTTTAAATAAAATAGAAGATGTGGTACATATATACAATGGAGTATTACTGGGCAATCAAAAAGAATGAAATCTTGCTATTTGCCACTATGTGGATGGAACTAGAGGTAGTATGCTAAGCAAAATCAGTCAGAGAAAGACAAATATATGACTTTACTCATATGAGGACTTTAAGAGACAAAACAGATGAACATAGGAGAAGGGAGACAAAAATAATATAAACAGGGAGGGGGGCAAAACAGAAGAGACTCATAAATATGGAGAACAAACTGAGGGTTACAGGAGGGGTTGTGGGAGGCAGGATGGGCTAAATGGGTAAGGGGCATAAGGAATGTACTCCTGAAATCATTGCTGCACTATATGCTAACTTGGATGTCAATTTAAAAAATACATAAATAAAATTAAAAAATAATAAAATAAAATAAAATAAAATAAAATAAAACAAATAAATGAATTGGAATTTAAAGTTGAGATCAAGTAGCAAAGGATGTAGTTATGTAAGTAAATGTGAGCTCCCATGTTCAACAAATTATCCACATTGTTTGGCTTTAAAATACAGGGAAAATTGGGGCGCCTGGGTGGCTCAGTCGGTTAAGCCTCCGACTTCAGCTCAGGTCACGATCTTGTGGTCCGTGAGTTCGAGCCCCGTGTCGGGCTCTGGGCTGATGGCTTGGAGTCTGGAGCCTGCTTCCGATTCTGTGTCTCCCTCTCTGTCCCTCCCCCGTTCATGCTCTGTCTCTCTCTGTCTCAAAAACAAATAAACGTTAAAAAAATTAAAAAAAAATACAGGGAAAATCAAGGAAACAATATGTAGATACTAACTAGGAAATACATGATTAAGGGTTGAATAATAGTATACAACATGATTTATAGTCTTCTTGTTTCTGTTTGAAGTTGGCCTTCATTCCTGTAACCCATCAGTAGATTAATTTATTTCTGGTTTTTCCCTTTTTCAATCTCAGTAAAGATTCACCAAATAGGCTACCTGGGTAGGCATGAAATAATACATACACCAAGGAAAATGATTTTTTTTTAATGTTTATTTATTTCTGAGACAGAGACAGAGCATGAGTGGGGGAGGGGCAGAGAGAGAGAGGGAGACACAAAATCAGAAGCAGGCTCCAGGCTCTGAGCTGTCAGCACAGAGCCCGACGTGGGTCTCGAACTCACAAACCAGGAGATCATCACCTGAATCGAAGTGCATCGCTCAACCAACTGAGCCACCCAGGCGCCCAAGGAAAATGATTTTAAACATCTGGATTTCTTTCAACCTTACTAACCCTACTCTCTTGGGCAAGTCACCAGAGTTATCTGCAGCCTCTTTTTATTGTCATCATAAGGAAATAAATAGACATTTGACTTTATTGGGATACTGTGGCTATCAAATAGAACAGTACATGTATTTTATAAACATGAATATTTTGTAAGCCATTGCAAGAATAAGGAAAGCAGGATGAGAATCGCTGAATTTGGCATTGATGCCCACCTTGTGCCACTCTAAACATAGAGCTGCTTCAACTTGGCTTAGGCCCTTTACCCATTGGAAACAGGAGAAAATCCCTAGTACTCAGTAATAAATATAACAGTGCTCAGAAGGTTGAAGGATATGTAGGTGAATTTTATTTCTTTTATTTTCTCCCTGTGCATCACTTATCAATTGCTGCATAACAAACCATACCAAAACTTAGTGGCTTAAACAACAACCATTTTATTTGTTCAGGATCCCAGACATCGACAATTAGAGCAATATATGACTCTCCATCACTTCTTTTCCTTCTACAATAAAACAAGTAATGATGCCGGAAGATGTGTCTTAATCAGTCTGTGTCTTGGAATAAAGACACATAGAACAAACCTATAGTTTGCAGAATGGATGAAGTAGTAAGGGCATGAAAGAGAAAACCTTCAATGATATAAGCCACTGAGATTTGGGGCTATTTGTTACTGCAATATAACCCGGCCTATTCTGACTGATAAAAGCCATGTTGAAAGGTATATGTGTATTCTACTGGATTTAAGGAACCATCTTCTATCACTTATTGGATCGGGGACCCTAAGATATCTCACTTTTCTAAACCTCAGCTACGCCATCTGCAAAATGGAAATAAACTCTGCTTTCCTGAAGGCAGAACTCTGGCTCTCTTGAAATGTATTCCTTCTTTGTTATATAAATCTGAAAGCTACTTTGGTTCAAGATTACTCCCAAGGGGAAAAAAACCACCTCCATTGGCAAACATGATCTTTAGCATAGCAGAGCCAATATCTAAGAAGTTACAACTGCCTTATCTTGCCTGCAGAAACAGGAAAGGTTTCAGCATCAACTTCCATATCCAAAGATGAGGAAAATAATCAGAATTAATGAGAACCATGGCCTTCAGCTACAGTCTTAAAAACGAAATCATACAACAGCTGACATAACACTAGACATGGTTTTAGTTTTCTCCCTTTACAGATATATTTAGTTGGCAAGAAAATGTTCATATTTAGGAATTTTTTGTTTCCATCAGACTTTGGCCAATGACCACAACTACCTATGAAGCAGGGTAGTTGTATTCACTAGTAGGCATCTGTGCATGCTTCCAGTTGACCAATGCTAGAACAATTTTTTGTAGGCACAGGACTATTACACTTCAGGTAACACTTTCATAAAGCTCGTCTTGAAAAGTTGACCTCTGATCCGTCCCAATACCTCACAGGTTGCCACACAAGATAGATCTGTCTGGGTGCCAATGTGATCAACTGGAAATGCTTTGGTTAAAACATCAACCCCAGTCTCTTGCCAGAGTTATACGTAATGGGAATTGGGCCCAGGGCCTATACTTTAGCTCAATTAAGGTTATTTCAGGTAAGGCTTCTCTTTTGGCAGCATCCCAAAGAAATTTATTTTTATTTACTTATTTATTTATTTTTTACATTTTATTTATTTTTGGTAGACAGAGAGAGACAGAGCACAAGTGGGGAGGGGGCAGAGAGAGAAGGAGACACAGAATCCAAAGCAGGCTCCAGGCTCTGAGCTCTCAGTACAGAGCCTGACACAGGGCTTGAACTCATAAACATGAGATCATGACCCAAGCCGGAGATGGATGCTCAACCGACTGAGCCACCCAGGCACCCCCTAAAAATTTATTTTTTTAATGTAATTCCCTTACTTGTAAAATTAAGGCATTTACCAAAATTGTCATGGTGGATATTTCTGGGTTTGGTTTCACATTACCCACATACCTTTACTTCCTTTTTTTCCTTTCTTTCTTCCACATTTTTAATTAAATTAAAATCTTCCAGATTTTATTAATGTACACACAAGAGTTCACACACACAAAAATGTGACTTCTCACCTATACACCTTTTATGTTCAGAAGGAATCCCACTAGTAAAAATATCAAAGGTATACAGATATTCCTTTCCATCACTTCTTTCTGAGGATTGTGCTTAGGACTGAAGGCTAGTGAACTGGAGACTGATTTCTAATTGCGACTGGAATTTTCGGAATGTGATGGAAAGGTACAGGAACTGTAATTGTCTAATATGGAGAGTTTAGGTGAGAAAACAGAACAAATCCAGTGGACTTGGCAATGTGGATAACATTCATGACATTGGCAAGTTAAGTACAGCAATAGAAGCATGTGACTGTAAAATAAATAGATGGTAAAAAAGCAGTAGTGGGGAGGACAGCCATATCTTGTGAAAGAAAGCCTGGCAAAGATGTTAAAGAGAGAATTTCTAGAATGGTAAATTTTTTCCAGAACCCCTGTATTGTCATCTTTACAGTGTACTTTCTTTAGCTGCAGCATTAGCCTACTAAGTAACAGATTTCAAAGTTTAGCCTAGGCATTTTATGTCTTTTTGAAATTTTACTGTAAAAAGAGGTTTCCCTAAACTAACACTATTATTTTTTTTTTTTAATTTTTTTTTCAACGTTTTTTATTTATTTTTGGGACAGAGAGAGACAGAGCATGAACGGGGGAGGGGCAGAGAGAGAGGGAGACACAGAATCGGAAACAGGCTCCAGGCTCCGAGCCATCAGCCCAGAGCCTGACGCGGGGCTCGAACTCACGGACCGCGAGATCGTGACCTGGCTGAAGTCGGACGCTTAACCGACTGCGCCACCCAGGCGCCCCACTAACACTATTATTGCTAATAAAAACAATTACTTTTTATGAAGTTCTACCATTAGTTTAAAAATATTATCTCTAATTCTCTCACTAATCCTGCCATGCAGGCATTATTATTTCCTCTGACAGAGAAGAAAATTAAGTTGAGGAACTAAAATCCATGGTCACAAGCAAGTATCTGAACATCTTCTGTAATTGAAAGCTAGTGTTCCTGAACTCCAGAGTGTGGCTACAGAGTGATGATCCTTAGATCTATTTTCTCACTGGCAGGTAGGGACACCAGGCAATGTCATTTAACCTGGTAAGGCTGACCAATGCTGTGTTTAAAAGAAGCTTGAACAAATACATTCTAGGTGGGTACACACCACAGGAGTAAGAGAAGTATCCTTCAAAGACTAAGGCAATTTGTAAAATAGAAAGAAAGACGGATGGGCCAAGACATGGAACACTGAATCAGATACACACTCCTTCATGGTTTAAAAAATAAAAGAAAATAAAAGAAGCTATGAAAGTACCAAAGACATGACTTTAATTCTCTAAGGAGCACAGATGTAGAATTCCTTTGGGTCTCTCCAGTCTCCGTGAGAAAATCCAGGCTGACAGGCCCCCTTGATGAAAGAGAAATGACTCTTTGCGTGAGATTTAAAGCATTTCTAATTTGAAAGCAAACCTAATTGCACATACTACACATATACACACCATGTGGAAATAATAAATGTATTTATGATGGAAATGTTTGCTTCATTTATTATGCTAGGAGTTTTTCCAAGAAATGGAAACAACTGTAAGAAGTGACATTAAATATTTAACTTTTTTTTTCTTCTTTTTCTTAGTGTTTTTTATTAACATATATTTTAAAATTTTACTACCACACAATAAGGCATATGGCTCCTGATTTGTAGGAGTATTTCATCAGTTTAAAAGGATGGAAATCAGTCCCCAGAAAACATGCAATATCAAAATATGACACAGGTAAAACCTGAGTTTTGAAACTGCGTTCAAGGGGAAGTATCTTTCCTTCACCTCCTTCACCTTGAGATGCATTGGTGGTATTGTAGCAGTGACCTAACTCACTGTGTGGTTGTTTTCTACAGTGGTTGCTCAAATGGCCTTAAATTTTCAAGGTGAATTTGGTGAAAGACCAACCTTTTTGATGCATACACTGTTAGGTAGGAAGATGTGAACATGTAAATACATTTGTGAGGATACCACCCATCCATGAAATTTGTGAGTTCTGTGTTAAAATACTACAAAATCCTGTTGTGATATGAATATTGTATCAGTTAACTAGTCCTGCATCACAAGCCATCCCAAAATTCTGTGGCTAAAAACAATAAGCACTTGTCATTGCTCATGATTGGGTTGATTATCAGCTTGGGTTGACTTTCCCCGGGCTTCCTTGTGAATATACAGTCAGCTATGACTCACAAACACAATTCTGCTGATATTTGTTGGGCTCTCTTACTGTTTGGTGGTTGGCTAGTGGCTGGGTGGTCACGTATAACCAAGCTTTGCTCCACATAATCTCATCATTCATTTGACAAGCCCACACTGTTTACCTAGTAGTCAATGATTTCAAGAGAGTAAGCAACTCTTCCTTCCTTTACTGCACACCACCCCCCACACACACATGGACTGAAAATTAGAGAGGGCTGCATATGCAAAATTTTACCAGACATAGGTTAAATGATACTGCAGGGCTAAAACTCATGCATAGGCAATTTAAACATATCTTTTTCAGATAGAAAAATCAAATAAACACCAATAAAATTAAAAGAGAAGAAGTGAACAATTTAAACTTGACCATGTGCAGAATACAGCACCCAACAAACACAAAATATATATTATTGTCAATCTACATGGGACATTTATAAAAACTGACCTCATGCGGGACCACAAAGAAGGTTTCAGTAATAGCAGAAAGTTAGGGTTAGTTTTATTGTTGACATTTACGGTTAAGGTAAGTGTTAGATTTAGGTTGGAATGCTTTATCCTTATCTTTGAGGGTTCACTTTTGATGCAGAGTTAGAACTTGGGTTAGGTTTCATTTGGATTAGTGTTACATTAAAAGATTAGGGTTATTAGTTTGCTGGCTTTAGGTTTAGTGTTAGGGTTAGGACTATAGGATTAGTATTGGGTTGGGGTAGAACTACAGTTAGGACTAGATTTAATGTTTGGCTTAGCATTGAGTTTACAGTAAAGTTAAGGACAGGATTTGGTTTAAGATTATGATAGATAAATAGATCAATGATTCAAAACTGAAAATGCAATTTATTTATAAAGGGTGACACTAAAGAGTGGTAAGGAAAGTATCTTTTTGATGGAGGTCATGGGACAAGTCGGTAGGTATAAGGGAAAAATTATTTGGAATCCTTACCTCACATTATTCTTAAAAATCAACTTAAACTGCAGCATAGTCATTCACAGATATATAACAGAATTTTTAGAAAACAATTTAAGAAACTATCTTCCTGACAATGAGGAAAGGAAAGATTTTTTAACATAAGAAACAAAAGATTGATAGATTGTATATTAACATGAACAACTATGTTTAATCAAATACCACCATTAAGAGAGTGGAAAGGCAAATCACACCTGGGAGATGTTTCAACACACAGAGCCAAAATGACTTGCCTTGAAAATGTATAAAGAACATCTATAAATTAATAAAGAAAAGAAAGCCAACCGAACTTTCAAACCTGCTGGCAGAATAAATGATTGCTGTCACTTTGGAAAAAGACCATTACTACAGAGCCTAGTTGAAGATACATAGACCCTATGACCATGTAATGTCATAGGTGGAGACAGAAATACAGATACAAAATTGTGTGCTCACATGCACCAGGACAAAAATTCATGAATTTTATAGAAGCACTGTTTTGTTTTTAGTAGCCTGAAACTTTGTAATAACCCAAATTGCATCATCAATAGAATAGATTAATGGTGACTGGAAAAAACAGATAAAAAAGAATAACTACAAATTAAATTCCAATTATTAGGGCTCAAAAACAAGGACAATCAAGCTAATTTCCCTAGTTAGACAGCAAGGAGATCAAGATAAAAAAGGTCGGGAAGGAAATGGTGATTAGGAAGGTAGGTCACAGAAGTCTAGAAGGAAGATTGGTCCATTTTGTATTCTACATAATTGATAAATAGATATCTTTTTTTAATCATTAATTAAATTATAATTTTTGTTTACTTTTCTAGAAGTATCTACATATCACAACAAAAAGGTTAAAACTTTTTATGGCTATACTGCATTTTAAGATTTGGATTTATCATATTTAATGATTTACCTCATTGCTAAACATTTATATTGCCTTCTCCATTTTTCTTTCTCAAAACAGTGTTTCAAGAGACAAAAATTTATGTATGTTTTATTGTTTTTTTAGAATAAATTTGTGGGAGAAGAAAGACAGAGTCAGACCATATGAAGTTTTAAAGTGTTTGTGATATAATATGAAATTGTTTTCTAAAACCACTATGCAAGCTGTACTCCCATAATGTAAGGATATCTGAATAACTGCATATTCATTCACCAGTGTCAAATACTATAATTTTGATATTATCGGACTGTTTTAATTTGCATTTATTTTATTTTTACCTAGTAAAATGAAATATTTTTTTAAGTGTAGCATAGTGCCTGACAAAGGATCAAGAGTCAAATTGCTGAGGTTCAAATTCTGACTCAAGTACTTACACACTATGTGACTATGGGCTTGTCACCTAATCTCTTTGAGGGTCAATTTCCATATACACAATATAGCAAAAAGTTCTGTGACAACTAAATGAGTTTATCCATGTAATAAACATAGCAGACTACCTGGCACATTTTAAGTCCTCTGTAAATTAAACGTGTGGTGTGGGGATAGTATTGGATGAAGAATTAGGGAGATGGGGCCTTGGAGGGTTGAGGGGGCCATGGAGGAGGAAGGATAGAGGATGAGAGGAGGGAAAGATAAAAGGGCGTGATGGAAGAAAGGGGACTGATGGAGGAAGGGTAGGATGTTTGGAGCACTGAAGATCTGGAGGTGGGAAAGTAGGGCTGATGGATGGATGGTCTAAGGGAGTAATGGATCTGATGATGGAGAGTCTGGTAGAGGTTACCAGTGATCAGAAGTGGTCTGGTTCTCCATTCCTTCTGGACAACTTCTAATTCCTTTCAGAATTCAGTTTTCAAAGTTTAAAGACCAGTGTGGAGATAGGCTATATTGTTATCAAGTGCACTTGATCAAGGCCTTGTAAGTGGGCAGTCCTGGTAATATCAGTATTTAACTCCATCCTCAGGGACAAAGTTCTCTCTGAACCATTTATATAAAATAGAGCTGGTAACATCTAATGTTCAATGTCTGTATAAGAATTAAATAAGATGCTTTATATAAAGCATCTCTCTCCAGGACTGGCTCATGGTATCTCTCAAAAATTAACTGATTTCTTCTTGTTGTTGCTGTTGGACAACAGCCTAGGAAGGATTAGAAATGGCTTTAGATGTTGGCCCTAAAATTAGTAAATGCCAAACACCAAAATGTGATTTAAAAAATCATCACCTATTAATAGGTGTTGGAACATGTGCCTTCAAGTGTATGTACATGAGTGTGTGTTTGCCCATTCAGGGTAGAAGCTGGAACACAAAGGTAGATACCATGGAAGAAATGGAGAAAGTGTTCCTTGACTCAATCTGGGTGTCAAGACAGTCATGGAAATCTCCAGTATAGTTTGGCAGTTGAGTAGAATAAGGAGGACACAGAAGCACAGCCTGTGGCTAGGAAGAAGGGCTATTTCTGAACCACCATCACCACACCCAAGAAAGATCTATGCTTACCAAAGCCAAGAAGGGCAGGTTAATAGTGTTAGACCAAGGAGGCATGGGACATGAGACCTGTTCCTTGAAATATCACATCCAGCAACACAGGCCACAGTTTACCAAGATAACCTCATGTGGATATTATGTGCAATATGCCATTTAGTTCTGCAATTTCAATTCCAATGCCAGATTCCACAAAAGTGCTTTAAAAATGACAGCATGTTCAAAAATTTGGTTAGTCTCTTTCTTTTCATCAGACTTAACCACAAATCAGAGATAAAGTATACCTTACTCTCTTTCAGAGCCATTCCAAATGGGCTGAATACTAACCAACTTTTTAAAAAGCAAGTAGAGGGGTATAAGCGGCTCAGTTAAGTGTCCCTGATTTCAGCTGAGGTTGTGATCTCACAGTTTGTGGGTTCAAGCCCTGCATTGGGCTCTGTGCTGACAGCTCGGAGCCTGGAGCCTGGTTCAGATTGTCTCCCTCTCTCTCTGCCCCTCCTCTGCTCACACTCTGTCTCTCTCAAAAATAAATAAACATTTTTTAAAAAAAGAAAGTAGAGTACAAAAATTATAAAGGCAAAGGCCAGTGTGTGAATAGAAACACGGTCTTTACTTCATGATGCCAACAATGCTGGAGAAGCTACTGAATGACTTAGACCTGTCAGTCCATCCTGTCACGCCCATAGGTTCAATTACTATGTTGCTACAGCTCATCAAGCCTAATGGAAAAGACTCTGGGAGTCAGGTTATATAAAACAAAAGAGTGGGCACTCCAGGGAGCAATAACCATTTCTGAGCCAAGTTATATCATGTAAAATATGTATAAATATAGTAGAGTAAGTACCACAATGGGCCTGATAGATGAACCTCTCCCCCATAATTACAAACAAGTGACAACTCCAGGGTCTGCTAAAAATCCTTCCACTTTTTGGCCTAAGACAGCATCAGACTTAAATACTCAAATATTTTCCCTACTGAGGCAAATACTTCCCTCAACTGTATTATGACCTCCCCTTCCCCTAAATCTGGAAAGCTGGTTACTAAGTTTAAGCTTCCTTTGAACAGGTTTCCACAGAAGTTACTCATGTAATAATGTAATCACATGGAGCTGATAACAACCGTTTCTAAAATTAAGACACAACAAATTAAATCAAGGCAGAGCCATTAGTCTCTAAATACAATTTGTGCCTATGGTGTTTGTATGTTGTTTGTTCTTGGTACACAATGATGACACTTCCTTGAGATGTTAAGGGCTTTCATCTAATGGATCTCCAGTTGCCAAGTGAATCCTTTTTTTAAATTTTATTTTATTTTCTATTTTTAGAGTGGAAGTACATGGGTTTGAGAGCACAGGTAGCAAAAGCACTCCACACTTTATGCTACAGAAATCCTCTGACTTACATCACAATTAAAGTGGAGTTTTAAAGATTGTATCCAATGATATTAATCCATGAGTTCTATAGACATCTAAACTGTAACTTGAACACAAATCCAAGCATAAAGTAGCACTTGCTCAGATGAGAAATGTGTGAATGCCCTGTGTGCACTGACTTATTTTGGTAAACTGAGCTGGCAAAGTCAACTTTGAGGTAAGAGGTAAGAAGACATATTTTATGATAACAAAGTTATAGGATATCCTGTCTTTATCTGAACTGTGACCAAAAGCCCAACTCACTCTCTCTCTCTCTCTCTCTCTCTCTCTCTCTCTCTCTCTCTCTCTCTCTCACACACACACACACACACACACACACACACACACACACCAAAGAAGCTTCAGCCTAGAAAGTTGAATTATCTAAATGGGGGCAGGCCATATTCTCTGACTCCTGAATTCCATAAGTGTCCTTTACCAAATACTGAGATCATTTGTGTTCTGGCCTTCCCATGAATAGGATTGTATTAAATTTAAAAATTCTTGCAGTCACTGTCTGAGAGATTATAGGCTCTGGAGTCAGACTGCTGGGTTTGAAGCCTAGGGCTGTGACTTAATGGCTCTATGATTTGGGGCATTAATTTTTAATTCTCTGTGCTATATTTCTGAACTATAAAGATAATAATATGCATATCCTAAAGTGTCTGTAAATAAGCCATTTATAATGCATAGCACATATGTGCTCAACGCAGTGCAAACACTGTGCTTATTGTGATCCTCCTCCTCCTCCATGTGTCCAGTCAGCCACAAATTCCTACCAAGTGTTTGTGTTTCCTCAGTGTCTTTCACCGATCCCTCTGTCCTTCATCCTATTTCCAGTTTAGGTCAGACCCTGCTGGGCTCACCTCTTCCCTCTCATCTTCTTCAGATGTCCCCTGAAGTAACTGAGCCCCAATTACTCACTCCTCTGGAAAGAGGAGTTCCCCTCATAACTTCCACTTCTTTTTTCTCCCAGCTCTTCACACAGAAGAAAATAAAATCAAACTAAAAATGCTACTGTGGCCCTGTTTCTCTCCTGACCCCAAAGTATACATAGTTCCTTTCAAATTTCTTCACTGACATTCAAATCCTCCCGCAAACTCCAAATTTAGCCTCAAGAAATCTTTCTGACTTTATCAATCAGTGCTTACCAACGCAGCCAAATAGGAACTCATGCCATTTTATTCTTACATATCTTGGGTGGGGTCATGCTCTCAAGGGCTCACTTCCCTCCACTCACATGCTCTGACACCCTATCCATCCTTCAAGGGCCTATTTAAATTCTGCATCCTCCATGTTGGTTCTACAACAATTAGGGAGCTCCCTCTTAGATTTGAACTCCCTCTTCTTTGAACCTGCAGAACCATCATATATCTCTGGATATTATCCAATCTTTTTGGATGACACTGTGTCATTCATATTTTCTAAAACTTAAATTAGTACTTCTATACCTTCCAGTGCCCAGCATCAGGCCTCATACATATTTGGAGTTCAATCATACTATCGAATATGCTTCAGAGCAATGTTCTCCAATAAGGTAATTTTTAAAATGCTATGAAGGATTGTAGAGCTGTGGTGTCACTATTGGCACTTTACTTTCCATTTGTGACCAATGATGTCTCTTTGGGGGTAACTGTATCCAGTCCCTTGTCACATACCACTACAAAATAAAACTTTCGTTTTCTTTATTGGAAAAAATAATGCATTTATATAGTAAAAAAACAGAGTCTGCAAAAGTTATGCAGTAAAAATAAGTGTCCTTCTTTCCCCAAAGCCCTATCCCTTATTTCTTCTTGAAGACTACCACTGTTACACCTTTCTTAGTGATTATCTTATGATCACTTGATGTAAAGCTTCCATTCCATTGTAAAATTGTTTCATTTCTCTGTTTGTACAAACTTTCCAGGCAGACATTACAACCTCCTTCCATCCACAAGGATTACTGACATCCCAGAAAATTCTCCTCTCCAAGGCATCCCTCCATTTTTAGACATTTGGTAATGAACCTCTTTACCCCTCTAATTAGACTCAATCCTCTTCTACTCCTAGTTTAATAACTAGGATCATTCCATCACAGCCGTTATGTCCCAAACAGCTGAAAGAGAACTTTCAACACTAGAATGTAAAGGTGGAACTTGGGTAACTGACAAGAGCAAACCCCATTAAAATGAGCTCATTCATGAAAAAACAAGTTCCTTATACTCTATTTAGAAACAAAGGAAGATGAATAAGGTTTTCTTGACCTGACTGGGTACAATTTAGAAAGTCCAGGTAAGAGAAGGCACAGAAGAACTATGGACAAGTGAAAAATTAGGTCTCGGGCAGGTTTACTTTAAAAGCAACCAGCGCTGGGAAATTCTTACTGAGTCAGGATCTCTGGACCAGGTTCAGGAAAAACACAATAAAACTCCCATAGCTTGTAGGGATGCACATACCTCTTCCCACACATACCAATCAGAGAGATTCCATGACCAATTTCTGGAAGAACTGCCATCCCAGGCCACATGCATTCTCTGCTTGGTATATGAATGAAAAAACCCAATTCTTAAACATCTATTTGCTGAAACTATAGGAAGGTGGGATCGCCTTACAAACTGGCCCAAACTACTCTTCTCTGGCTTCGAAAGAATTTAGTTAGCCAGAAATGGATATGTTGAACAACTATGAATTGTGTTCCTGACAACTTTATTGAACCAGAAAATTTATTTCTCCAATAAATTTGGACAAGTCATGCTTGCTCTTTTGTAACATGAAGCAGTTGAATGAGACAATCTCTAAGGTCCCTTCAAACTCTAAAACACTGTTATTAACATTACATCAAGTGACTGGACAACATTCACATCCCCTAATGGGCATTCGCCCTACTGAGTTTGCAATTAAATATAACTCAAACTATGCAAGTTTAAGAAGGATTCAGTTCTGAGGAGATCTTGAGGGCAGCTATCAGATTGTTGAAAGTGTCTTTGCTAAATAAAACAACATGATTTAGTTCAGTGCTTCCCAAAGTGTGGTCTACAGACCAGTAGCATCAACATACTGGGAAGTAAATACTTGGGGCCCACTCTAGACCTATTGAATCAGAATCTCTGGGGTTGGGACCCAGGAATATGTATTCTAGCAAGCTCTCAAAGTGATTTTTATGCTAAAATTTTCAAAACAATGTCTGAAAATGTACTGAAAACATGGACTTTGGACTCCAACCTAGATTTGAACACCAGCTCTGCCTCCTGTTAGCCAGGACCCAGGCTAAGTCCTTTGACCCTGTGAGTTTCTGTTTTTTTACCTACAAAGTGGAGATAATGATAACTTACCTCACAAGGTTGGGTACTGACAAAATAAGAGAACAAATTAAATAACTGGCACATAACCAAGAAAAGTTGAGGAGCAATTTCAAGAAGGAATTAACAAGTATTCTTTCTGGAATATGGATGTTACAAACCCTTTACAAAAGACGATACAAAGGTCAAGAGCCTCTGGAGGGTAAAAACCACCCACTCAATGAGAATATGCATTCTGGTATCATAGGCAGTGTCACTTCTCACAGGGCACACCAGGAAGACACCTGTAAGACTGCTGGTCTCCTGCTGAGTGGGGCAGAGACCACACTCAAGAGTGGGCTGCACTCTAGTATGGTGCATTTGACAGAGAAGCTGAAATGGATGAATAGAACCACAAATAAATAGCTGCCCATTGTGCTGGCTTCCAGGTTTCTGTAAAGCACAAACTAGGAGTAGCAAAGTGCTTTCAGCAACTGAAGAGTCAACTAAATACTCAGGGAAAATGGCCCAGAAAGAATGGTGAGGTTTTCTAGGCAACTTTCTCATTTTGCAAAAAAGACAAGTACATGCCAAGAGTTTGTGAGTGACTTGGGAGCACTCTTATTTGGTAGATAATTTGGGAAAAACAAATCTGATAGGTGTATGTTTGCCAATGGAAGCATAGTTCACACCATAGATAAAAGGGGAGAATGGGAGAGCTTTCATGATCCATCTTACAACTTTAGTCTATAGAACTGATGATGTTAGGCATCAATATGCTAAGGCATGAACAAGAATACAACAGTCTAAGAGACCTTCCTAGAAGAATAGAAGACACTAGTGAGTGTACATAAGTCCTCTCTGTTCAAGTATATTTTAGAATTCCTACTGAAGTTACATTTGCTCTCCCACTCTGGTGGAATATACCAAGATGATGTATACTTGTGCACATTAAAGTACCCAATTAAATGAGAGAGAAAAATCTGTAGTGGTTACACTTATTGAATATCTACTGAACTGTGGGCAAGGTGAATAAATTGTTCAATGCCTCACCAAGTCTCCAGTGTAAGGATTATAATCCTCATTTTATAGAAGAAGAAAATTGTGTCTCACTTGATGCCAGTCAAAGGTACATTAAAGAAGAGCCCTGGCTATGAGACTGTCTGATCTGCTGCTCCCCAAACTCCTCACATTGTTCAAAAACAAGTAGCTTGCACAAAAGTTGCGTTCTGGCAAAGGCTTTTTTATTTTGCCCCCTCTCATGAGGTGAACCCTGGAGATTGGAAGGATTGTAGAACCTGGTAATGTTGCGAGTATGGAAAACAACAAAAAGCTGAGCCATTCGATTTGTCTTCCAAATCTATTCCTGCTTGCTGAGGCTTGAAAGGAAACTTGCTTAGTTTTTCATCATCACTGAATGAAGCTGTTTGTTAAGATGTGTTTATTAGACTTACATAAGAGCTCTTGCCCAAAGAACTCAAACCGAAGTGAAGGGGCAATAATCTGGATGATCTCTGGCCCTACCATTTTCACATCACAGTGAAAGGGCTCATCAACAGGTCTATTTTTTTAATTTTCACAGATGAGGAGGCAGCAGAATGAAAATGGGTTTTAAAATCAGACACCTTCTTCCTCCCCCAAATCATAGTTCTGCCTACATTTAAATATAACTTGCCCAAACTTAAGAATACTAATCTGATACAAATATATAGTGAGCATGAGTTGGAAATGTATTTCATTCAGTAATGAAGAAACCATCAGGATGGTAAATCTGGCTCAAAGATAACTTGAGGGACCGAGTATACACAGACACTGAAGGAACATGGAGATAAAATTGCTAGATTAGATGCATAACTGGCAAAAAGACTGAAACCTGTGGGGGTTATTATTATTATCTTTTTAACCACACAAGGCATTTACATCTCTATCAGATAAAACTATGAGTTAACAAGTAACTTCAAGTCTGCTCCCTAATTAGCAGTAAGTAGTAATTCTAACAGAGGTCAACAAACCTTTTCTGTAAACTGCCAGATAGTAAACACTTGAGACTTTGTTAGCCAAATGAGTATCTCTTGCAACTATTCCTCTCTACCATTATAGCACAAAAGTAGTCAAAAACAACATATAAACAAATGTACAGGGCTGTGTTCCAATAAAACTTTATTTATAAAAACATGCTACAGGTCAGGTTTGGCTAGCAGCCCACAGTTCACCAACCCGTGCCTTAAAGAATTCAATAATCCTGGGTTACTGGAGGAGTTGTGGGAGGGGGGATGGGCTAAGTGGGTAAGGGGCATTAAGGAATCTACTCCTGAAATCATTGTTGCACTATATGTTAATTTGGATGTAAATTTTACAAAAATTAAATTAAAAAAAAAAAAGAATTCAATAATCCTGAGTGGGGCCTATTAGAGAATGCTGTAGCAGGACTTTGAAAGGATGTATAGTGATATTCTGTATTATCTCCAAGTTTGGGATAATTTCCCTTAGATGATGTCTAGTTCATGGGACCTTATCCAAGTTGCTCATTTTTATCAGCTTTACGTTCCTCATTTTTTGAATGGGGATAATTTTCAGGAATCTTTAGAGTATTATAAGTATTCAATGGGTTAGTATTCAAAGACATTTATTCCTCCCAACCCCCATTTTATTCTTATTCTCAGTCAAAAAGTGAGAAATTATCTCACACTGTCTCTCACAAAGTCTGTTTGAGAAAACAAGGCTATTTGATTAAGATGTAGGGAGACGCCAACACACTTAAACAGCAAGAGGCTCAGGAGTGAAGGACAACTTGTCTGCAACCTTTTTTTTTTTTTTTTTTTTTTTTTTTTTGTCCAACATAAGTCCTGCTTGTAATGTCCAAGTTGGTGGGGAACTTGTTTGGCCCAGTCAAATAAACATGGAGTCAGTTATGGTTCACACCCTCTTCCAGACATGACTGGAGCTGTGAGAGCTGCTTTAGAGGCTGATAAAGAAGCTGGTGGCTCAGTGACTTACAAACCAAAAAGCCTCCGAATCCACCAGTCCACTTCCTTTCCACAGCTCCGCTAACCAGTGTGCGTAACAAGCTGGGGCTACAGGCATGTGGGTGTGGGTGGAGGTCATGCCAGTAGTGATACAGAAGGTTGAATTGGGTTTTATCTTGGAAAGATAATAAATCAATTGAGTTTTCTGTGATAAATCAATCTACTCAGAAAGATTTTATCACATGATGCCCTAGACAAAGAATTCAACCAGAAACACAACAGGAGATATATATGTAAGGAAATGAGGAAGGAAGATTGGGTAGAGAGGAAATCTGACCCCTTAATACAGTTAACAACAGAAGCCTCAACTAACTCTATGAGGAGCTCTAGGACTGGCATAGTCTTCTAAGTTGTCTCAACTGAGGCAAGGAGCCAGACTCTTGTGTCCCTGCATTAATTTGTCATGTTCTTGGCAGAGGCAGTTCCCTGAGGGAAATTCTCATGAGGAGGAAAGCTATGAGTATGTGTTGTTCCCAGCATCTGGGGAATGGGTACATCACTCCTGAAGAGTATCCCATACATATTTTCTATGGGAATAGGCCTTTGCATTTGCTCTGTTATATTTCAACTGTATTTCAACTGAAACTACACTTATTTATCCTAATTGTTGATGCTGATTACAGCTTTGCCTGGCCAGGGTCTATTAGTTATCTATTGCTGTGTAACAAATAACCTGAAACATTTATTATCTCAGAGTTTCTCTGAATCAGGAACCCAGGCATGGCTTAAACTGGATGCCTCTGACTCAGGATCTCTCAAAAGGCTGAAATCAAGGTGTTGACCAGGACTGCTGTCACCTCAGGTCTCGATTGCGTGAGGATTTGCTACCAAGTTCATTCACATGGGAGCTGGTCCTTACTGTCTGTTGGCCAGATACATCAGTTGCTTGTCTATATGGATTTATATGTAGGACTACTCATAAGTTAGAAAGCTGCTACCCCAAGAGCACAAGGATCTGAGGGAAGGAAGGAGAGAGGAAGAGAAAGAGAGAAAACAAAACTAAAGTCAGTCTTTTTATAACTTAATTTTAAATATGATACCTCATCACTTCTGCTGTACTCTATTCCTTAGAAGTGAGTTAGTAAGTCCAGCCAACATTCTACGAAATAGAATTTGTACAAGGCTTGAATGCCAGCAGATGAGGGTCGTCAGGAGCCATCTTAGGTGCTATCTACAATATAGGAGATTAAAAACATCTTCAAAGGGAAATCCTTAGGATTATCCCCAAACACAATCAATCAGGTATACCTATAGAAATTTAAAGAAGAAAACCACTGTAGAACACACTGAACTTGTATTAGAATGATATCCAAGTTTTAGACACTCATTGACTTAAAAAAAATACATACACACAACTTCTATTGGTCTATGTGAGAGAAGTATACAGGAATTGAACGCAAGAACTCAAGAAACTTGGTATTGCTCAATATCTAAGTGCATGATCACTGGACTCATTAAGTGGATAAAAAACAAAGATATGAGAACAAAAATATTTAAAATGAAATAATTATACCAATATTTTTTTTAGTTCCTTAGGGATATGGGGGTGAAAATGGTCTTCACCACAGAATTTAAGAATGCTACAAATGATTTAACATCCTTGCCTGATGGACCATGACTGAGGCAAAGGAGTAGGGTTAGGTTGTGGGGAGAGGAGTACTATTCAGTAAGTTGGGGACTTTTTCTTAGTTCTGACTCTGATATTTCCTAAGAGGAACCAGAGATCACTTAGCATGCCTGGATTTGCATCCTGAGCTGCAAAAAAGTATAGCCACTGAAAGGTTCCTTTGCAGTCTAAAGAGCATTAATTTGTACAACAGTACATTCTATTTTATTTTTGTTGTTTTCAGAAGAGCTTTTATTAAACTCTTCCTATACAGTACCTCTTGTCACACTGCTAGAGCCCTGGGGTGTGCCCACAAGGAAAGGGATCCATCAGTGTTCCCCTGTGGCTGAAGCTGGGCTCACATATGTAGCTGTGGAGATGACCTCACTGGTGGTCCCAGTGTGTGTCTTTCTGCTTCTGAAGGGGTTTGGAAACAGCAAAGAGGGTGGGTATTATGGGTGCTGGCAGCTGAGAGCAGGCTCCAGTTTAGGGATGGAGTGGGGACTGTCTCCTCAATACACACTCTTGTCCATTCTATTTTTAGACAAAGTAAATAATTAGTAATTTATTCTCATGATTTCTATGTGCCTGTCCAGAATCAACCATCTGTATCTATAAAGAGTCCATCCAAGTCTTTTTATATAAAAATAGTTCATCTACTTGGACTATTTCAGAAAAATGCCCAGATCTCTCAGCTTGGGAAACAGTGTAATGCTGCCCTCTTATAACTTCTCACTACCTTGTTGTGGCTTCTTAGATGGCTCCAGAAACAATCTTCTAGAGATATAATGACCAACAGAGACACCAGAGTGATGGTCATCTTCATAGTATCAGTACTTCTTTTTTCTCCAAGAAATATAGTTTTAATAAAATTACTATGGATTACAAATGGATGCCCCAGAAAACATCGAACAGTGAACAACAGAAAAATGGTGGACTCTAATCACTGCTGTGTGCACCTTGAGACTCTCGGGATGTCCAGTACAATTTTTATGGAAATGGAGAAGCTGGAAAGAGCTAAAGAAATATGTATGTTACTAATATCTAGAACCTGGCTCTCAAAAGAATGGGTTCCATGTCTATTGATATCCTCTAAAAATGTACTAGTTTCTCTTTTTAACCACTATCTTGGTTCTTATTGAATAATAATGACTCAACTATGCAAATCTTTATTTATATGATTAGACATAAAGTCAGTCATGGTACTCCAATATAAATGATTATTTGATCCCAGACATAGACATTCACACTGGTCTTTTAAATGTTTGTTTGTTTGTTTGTTTGTTTGTTTGTTTGTTTGTTTTGAGAGAAGGGGAGGGAGGGAGAGAGAGACAAGGAGCATGCATGCACATGGGTGGGGAGGGGCAGAGAGAGAGCGAGCGAGGGAGCAAGAGAGAGCCAGCCCCAAGTAGGCTCCATGATCAGCACAGAGGCTGATGAGGGGCTCTATCTCATGACTGTGATATCATGACCTGAGCCAAAATCAAGAGTCAAATACTTAACTGACTGAACCTCTCAGGCACCCCTACACTGCTGTCTCTTAAACATATCTAGTTATTCTTATCAGTGAAGGACATTTTGACTCATGATTCCACTAACAAACATGTTGGCTCTCTCTCCCAGCTCTTACAATTTACAAATCTAATAAAGAGACTCACCAAATCTTTACATAATTTGTTGATATAAACTGTAAGTGCCTCACCTTAGAGCCAAATTTAGTCAAGCTCAGCTAAACCACAAACAGCCTATGGATTAATGGATGAGAAAAATATTTCTTATTAAAAATTTTAATAGGAAGGGGCCTCTTTGTGAGTTTGAGCTCCATGTGGGGCTCTGCGCTGACAGCATGGAGACTACTTGGAATTCTCTCTCTCTCTCCTTCTCTCTTTGCTCCTTCCCTGCTTGCATGCACAAGCTCTCTCTCTCTCAAAATAAGCAAATAAACTTTTTTAAAAAGTTTAAAAAGTTTCTGATAGGCAAAGATCAATGTCAGAGACCTGAAGCATCCTTAGAAATCTTCATTCAGGGGCACCTGGGTGGCTCAGTCAGTTAAGCGTCTGACTTCGGCTCAGGTCATGATCTCACAGTCTGTGAGTTCGAGCCCCGCGTCAGGCTCTGTGCTGACAGCTCAGAGCCTGGAGACTGTTTCAGATTCTGTGTCTCCCTCTCTCTCTGCCCCTCCCCTGTTCACGCTCTGTCTCCCTCTGCCTCAAAAATAAATAAACGTTAAAAAAAAATTAAAAAAAAAAAGAAATCTTTATTCAGGTTGGCAATGAGTAATTTACAGTATACTATTGTTCAATTCACTACATGTTTATGAAACTGAAATCTTACTTGTCCCACATTTCACTAAATCTCCCATAAATGTATTATGTACAACAGTGTCAAATGCCTTTAAAGAAATCAAGATGCACTGTTTTAGAAAGAATCTACCCCTCCACCAAAATAGTAAATTTGTTTGAAAGAACTCATTGTCAACTGAGTTTCAGTAGCAGCATGGGTAGAATTTGAATTTCAAAATCAAGTGTTACCTAATTTTTCTTTACCAATATATATTGAGGAAGGTGTTATGGAACACACATATTAGAATGTGTGGGTAATGCCCTTGAAGAACTTGCAGTCTTACAGAGAAGTTGGCATGGGCAAAAATGCATAAAATGTCAGACAGAACAATACACACACAGTGTGCTTTGGGAATTAAGATGGTGAAGAAAATTTTTTCTGCAGGAGTCATCAGAGGAAGCTTCCTCACAGAGGTTATAATTAAACTGTGTATGTATGTATATTTGTTTGAGTTCCTCCATTAGTAGGCTCGATACATATAAGAGTCAAGTAGAAGTAATTTATTTGGGAGGTAGAGGAAACACCAGAAGAGAGGTATAGAAGTGCTACAGGAAGGGAGGGCAGTCAATAAAAGATAGATAGTAAGAGGGTTAGTGGCAACTTATGTCCCAGTGAGAAGCCCTGGGAAGCATCCTGAGCAAGTACCTTAGATTAATTATCTCCAAAGGATGAGGAAGCTGCCATTTTTTTGTATACCATTCCTGACACTGAGTTTGAGGTTGTTCCTGAAGGACATGGTATTAATTCTCTGGCACTCTCTCTTTACTTGTGCAAGGTCAGAATAGGCTTCATAGCCAGAGAAAGCCCTCAAGCAAACAGAGGCAAGCACAAACAGTTGGAAGATAAGCCAGTAAGTGTTAATGGCAAGGACAGTAGGGTGGAGCTCCATTTATAGTATGTGTGTAAAGATATACAGATGGAAAATACCTTCTGTTTAGCAGGAGCAAAGTATACATGAAAGAATGTAAGAGGAATTAGGTGATAAGGATGCACTGAAACCAAATTTCCAATGGGTAAAATTTCTCTAACAGTTTCTATTTTCACAATGAGATTAAGATCTCTTGGCAGTGCTGACTAAATGCTGGCCATGCCTGCTTAAAATGAAATAATAAAGCTAGAACTCCTAAGGCAGCCAGGATTTCCCATCCATAACTCCATCCTGTACAGAATTTTGGCTGTCAAGGTGGCAAGGGAAAATGTCCAGTCCACTGGAAGGGATTTTGCTTCTCTATTGGACTCAGCTAGAAAGGTAAGAGTACTATGGGTGAAGAGGCAACCTGGTTACATCTGCTTAAATATGGCTTCCTCCTGGTGTTCATACCCTTTTTTCACTTAAGTCCCCATATGCTCTAAACTCTGGTGTTTAGAAGTTAGACTCTGTATCCAATAAACCACTTGCTATTTGATTGCCACTGGAAAGTACTACTCTAAGACATTAAATCAGTTTTATAAGTGCTTTCTTACTTGGAGAATAATATTTGTATTTTATTAAACCAAAACTCTGGAGGTTCCTTGGTGACCCAGTTGCTTAAACATCTGACTCTTGATTTAGGCCCAGGTCATGGTTTATGGGATCAAGCCCCATAAGGTGGGATTATCTCTCTCCTCCTCTCACTGCGGCTCCCCTGTTTGCTCTCGCTCTTTCTCTCTCTCTCTTCCCCTCTCAAATAAATAATCTTTAAAAAAAACCTGCAATTAAAACTCTATACATTTATGTGCATGCTTTCAAAATATTTTCAAAACTAGATTGTCTATATAGGAGAGCCAGAATTTGGAATCCACAGATAAAACACAGATTCTGAGTATATTCCTCTTAGAAGCTTTTGACTTAGATCCATACTGTATATCAAATTAGGCAGTTCTTTGAGAGGACTGGAGCTTAGAATGACACCAATTGATATAATGACTCAGGAAGGCATCCAGTGAGACGTTGGTCTTAGAAGACCAATAATGTTGGTCTTAGTTTTTTTAATTCAAATGACTCAGGAAGGCATCCAATGACTCAGTGAGCTATCCAGGTGGTAGTGGCAGCACACAAAATGACAATTTTTCAAAATTCTGCATCTTCTGGAAAAAATATTGTTTTGTCATCCTCAAGACACCAGCGTTGATAGACTTGGAGCCAATCCTTCCTAGTAGTAAGCCACATTTGCTCTTTCTACACACTACATTGAACTCATCCATGCTCCTCTGAAACATCTCGTCCATGGCTCCTCCAAAATACATTTGACATCATCTTTTCTCATCGGTATCTGAAACTCACCCTTGATAAGCAGTAGATTGGTCATTTTAAATACAAATCTAATCATGGTACAACCACCTCCCACCTCAAGCCCTTTAATACCCTCCTTTTCATCTATATTCTATTTTAATGAATAATGTTGGTCTTAGTTTTTTTAATTCAAAGTCAGATGAAGAAAATATAAAATATAAAGACTTCTTTATCATATTAAACTTACTGAATTCAAAGGAGTACACATTATTCTGGGGTTATTTTTTTCTGGTTTAAAAAATTTGCAAGTACATTGCCTTTATAAAATTACTGTGTATTAATCAGGAAAGGCTTGCTCAGGTACAGTAACAAACAAACCTCCAAATCTTAGAGGTTTAACATGAAAGTTGATCCTTTATAAAAAGTTTGCTGTTGATATAGTGGCATTCCCAGGAACTAATTTTCCAAGCAGGAATGCAGGGCTTCAGACTATTGGCATACCTTGTGTTATTTTGCTTCACTTTATTGCACTTCATATATCCTGTATTTTTTACAAATTGAAAGTTTTTGGTATCCTGCATCCAGCAAGTCTATTGGTGTCATTTTTCTAACAGCATTTGCTCACTTTGTGTCTCTGTATCAAATTTTGGTAATTCTTAAAATATTTCAAACTTTTTCATCATTATTATATTTTTTATGGTTCTCTGTGATAGGTGATATTTGATGTTACTATAGTAATTATTCAGGGGTGCCACAAACCACACCTATATAAAATGGCAAGTTTAACTGATAAATATATGTGTCCTGACTGCTCCACCAACTGGCACTTTCCTTATGTCTCTCCCTCTTCTCAGGCATCCCTATTCCCTGAGATACAACAATATTGAAAATAGGTTAGTTAATTACCCTACAATGGCCTCTAAGTGTTCAAGTAAAAGCAAGAGTCTCATAACATATCTCAATTAAAATCAAAAGCTATAAATGATTAAATTTAGTGAGGAGAGCATGTCAAAAGCTGAGACAGGCTGAAAGCTAGGCCTCTTGTGACAAACAGTTATCCAAGTAGTGAATGCAAAGAAAAAGTTCATGAAGGAAATTAAAAGTGCTATCCCAGTGAACATATGAATAAGAAAGCAAAACAGCCATATTGCTGATATGGAGAAAGTATGAGTGGTCTGGACAGAAGATCAAACCAGCCACAACATTCCCTTAAGCTGAAGCCTAATCCGGAGGAAGGCCCCAACTCTCTTTAATTCAATGAAGGCTGAGAGAGGTGAGGAAGCTGCAGAAGAAAAGATTGAAGCTAGCAGAGGTTGGTTCATGAGGTTTAAGGAAAAAAGCATCTCTGTAACATAAAAGAAATAAAAGGCATCTACATTGGCAAGAAAGAAGTCAAACTTTCACTCTTCACAGATGACATGACACTCTATGTGGAAAACCCACAAGTCTCCACCAAAAAAACTGCTATAACTCATATGTGTATTCAGCAAAGTCACAGGATATAAAATCAATATGCAGAAATCAGTTGCATTTCTATATACCAATAATGAAGAAGCAGTAAGAGAAATCAAGAAATCAATCCCATTTACAACTGCACCAAAAACCATGAAATACCTACAGATAAACCTAAACCAAAGAGGTAAAAGATCTGTGCACTGAAACTATATAAAGCTTATGAAAGAAATTGAAGAAGACACAAAGAAATGGAAAAACATTCCATGCTCATGGACTGGAAGAACAAATATTGTTAAAATGTCAATACAACCCAAAGCAATCTACACATTCAATGCAATCTCTATCAAAATAACACCAGCATTCTTCACAAAGCTAGAACAAACAATTCTAAAATTTGTATGGAACCAGAAAAGACCCTGAATAACCAAAGTAATGTTGAAAAAGAAAACCAAAGCTGGAAGCATCACAATTCTGGACTTCAAGCTCTACTACAAAGCTGTAATTATCAAGACAGTACGGCACTGGCAAAAAAAACATACACATAGATCAATAGAACAGAATAGAGAACCCAGAAATGGACCCACAGATGTATTGCCAACTAATCTTCAACAAAACGGGAAAGAATACACAATGGAAAAAAGGCAGTCTCTTCATCAAATGGTGTTAGGGAAAAAAGGACAGTGATATGCAAGAGAATGAACCTGAACCACTTTTTTACATCACAACAAAAATAAACAGAAAATGGGTTAAATACCTAAATGGATACAAGAAACCATCAAAGTCCTAGAGGAGAAAACAGGCAGCAACCTCTTTGACCTCAGCCCTAGCAACTTCTTACTAGACATGTCTCTGGGGGCAAGGGAAACAAAAGCAAAAATGAACTATTGGGACCTCATCAAAATAAACAAGCTTTTGCACAGTGAAGGAAACAATCAACAAAACTAAAGGGCACCAGATGAACTGGGAGAAGATATCTGCAAATGACCTATCAGATAAAGGGTTAGTATCCAAAATCTATAAAGAATTTATCAAACTCACCACACACAAAAAAACAAATAATCCAGTGAAGAAATGGTAAAAAGCCAAGAACAGACACTTTTCCAAAGATGGCACCCAGATGACTAACAGACACATGAACAGATGCTAACATCACTCATCATCAGGGAAATACAAATCAAAACCACAATGAGATACCACCTCCCACCTGTCAGAATGGCTAAAATGAACAACTCAGGAAACAAGAGATGTTGGTAAGGATGCAGAGAAAGGGGAACGCTTTTGCACTGCTGGTGGGAATGAAAAACTGGTGCAGTCACTCTGGAAAATAGTATGGAGCTTCCTCAAAAAATTAAAAAACAGAGCTACCCTACAACCCAGGAACTGCACTACTAGGAATTTGTCCAAAAGATATAAAAAAGCTGTATTATTTTTTACAAAAAAAAAGATTTGAAGGGGCACGTGCACCCCAATGTTTATATCAGCACTATCAACAATAGCAAAATTATGGAAAGAGCCCAAATGTCCATCGGCTGATGAATGGATAAAGGAGATGTGCTATATATACACAATGGAATATTACTTGATGATGAAAAAGAATGAAATCTTGCCATTTGGAACAAAATGGACGGAACTAGAATGTATAATGCTCAGCAAAATAAGTCAGTAAGAGAAAGATAAATATCATATGATTTCACTCATGTGGAATTTAAGAAACAAAACAGATGAACATAGGGGAAGGGAAGGAAAAATAAGATAAAAACAAAGCAGGAGGCCAGCCATAAGAGAATCTTAAATATAGACAACAAACTGAGGGTTTCCTGAGGGGAGGTGGGTAGGGGGATGGGCTAAATGGGTGATCGGCATTACGGAGGGCACTTGTTGGGATAAGCACTGGGTGTTATATGTAGGTGATGAATCACTAAATTCTATTTCAGAAACCATTATTATACTATATGTTAACTAATTTGAATTTAAATAAAATTACAGTAAAACCTTGGATTGTGAGTAACTTGCTCTGTGAATGTTCCACAAGATGAGCAAACATTTCTACTAATTTTAACTTGATAAATGAGTGATGTTTTGCAATACAAGTAGTATGTGACGCCAAATGTCACATGATCACAATTGAGACAATGGTTCTTGAAATTCGCTTGATATATGAATGCTCTGGATTACAAGCATATTTCCAGAATGGATTATCTTGCAAACCAACGTTTAATTGTAGATTATTTAAAAGTACAAAGTAAAGCAATGAGTGCTGATACTTGCTGCAGCAAGTTATCCAGAGCATCTAGCCATGATAAAGGTGGCCACACTAAGCAACAGATTTCAATGTAGATGAAAGAGCATTATATTGGAAGAAGATCCCTTCTAGGACTTTCACAGCTAGAGATGAGAAGTCAATGCCTGGCTTCAAAGGACAATCTATCCTCTTTTTAGGGGCCAATGCACTAGTGGTGACTTGAAGTTGAAGTGAATGCTCATTCACCATTCAGACTGTTCAGAATTATGCTAAGTCTACTCTGTGTTCTGTAAATGGACAAAAAAGTCTGGATGACAGCACACCTGTTTGTAGCATGGTTTGCTGAATACTCAAAGCCCACTGTTGAGACCTACTGCTCAGAAAACAATTCCTTTCAAAATACTACCACACATTAGACAATGCACCTGGTCATCCAAGAACTCTGATGGAGATGCATGAGATTATTGTTGTCTTACTTTACTTTCTGCAGCCCATACATCAAGGAGTAATTTTAATTTTCAAATCTTATTATTATTATTAAGTATGTTTTATAAGGCTATAGCTTCCATAGACAGTGATTCCTCTGATAGATCTGAGCAAAGTAAATTCAAAATCTTCTGGAAAGGATTCATCATTCTAGATGCCATTAAGAACATTTCTGATTCATGGGAACAGGTCAAAGAATCAACATGAGCAGGAGTCTGGAAGAAGATTCCAGTTATCAAAAGTGACTCTGTGGGGCTCAAGACTTCAGTGGAGAAAGTAATTACAGATGTGGTGGGAACAGCAAGAGAATGAGAATTAGAAGTGGTACTTGGAGATGTGAATTAGAAGTGGGACTTGGAGATGTGAATGAATTGATACAATCTCACAATAAAATTTTAATGGATGAGGAGTTGCTTCTTTAGATGAACTAAGAAAGTGAGTTTTAGATGGAATCTATTTAAGATACCATGAAAATTGTTGAAATGACAACAAAGGATTTAGATTCTTACGTGAACTTAGTTGGTAAAGCAGTAGCAGGGTTTGAGAGAGATGAGTCCAATTCTGAAATAAGTTCTACCATGGCTAAAATGCTACCAAACAGCATCACATGCTATAGAAAACTTGTTCATGAAAAGAAAAGCCAATCAATGCAGCAAACTTCATGGATTTCTTACTTTGAGAAATTGCCACAGCCACCTCAGCCTTAATCAACCACCATCCTGGTTGGTCATCAGCCATTATTGTCAAGGCAAAACCCTCCACTATCAAAAAGATTACAGCTTACTAAAATCTCAGATGATGGTTAGATTTTTTACCAATGAATAACATATGGCATTACACACTTAACTGACTACAGTATAGTGTAGACATACCTTTAATATGCACTGGGAAACCAAAAACTTCTTTTGACTCACTTTACTGCAATACCCTTGAACCAAACACACAATATTTCCAAGATATGCTTGTACTTGCTTACACATTACAGCAATGTCACCTAAAACATATGGCTTAGGGTCACTGTGAAGAGAGCAAAAGATACACTAAAGCTATTATGTCTCATCCCTGAAGTGACCTGTAGCCCAGACTATTGGCTAAGTCACACAGCCTGGTCTAAATTAAAGGATACTGGGAAGTATAGTTTTAAGTGTGTCCAGGAAGGTAAGAACAAGATATAAAATATTATTCAGTAGGGATTTTTATTACAGGTTATGGTAGAAGATGGCAAATTAATTTCCTAATTCCATGAAATGACAAAAGAAAAAACTGACCCCCCCCCCCATGTGAGCACCCCACTTAATTTGGGATAATTTGTCACTGCATAAAATGTCAAAGTTTGTAAACTATGGATGCATTAAGTTTCTATGAATCCTAAACATCAAAGCTTGGGATATATGGTTCTTTAAGCTCTGACCTTGCCAACATCTCCAAGCTTATGTACAGATAAGAGTCCCTGATAGGAGTTAGGCCTTTAAGTTTGTGTCACTGCAATTCATGATCATGTTCTGTGTGCTAATTATTCCTTGTCCTAAGTCTCCTTCCAAACATCACCAATTCTACGATACTCCCAGACAGTTAGTGAACACATATCCCTCTACTAGCACTTATTCCCACTTCTAGGTCATTATTTGTAGACATCCTTGAATCCTCAATAGATTATGAGTTTTTTAAGGATAGGGGCCAAGTTTTCTTCATCCCTATAAAACCAGAATCCACTATATTACAAGACTTAGTGCTTAATAAGCACTGAAGGAAACTTTGGTTCTACTGATCAAGATTGTCCTTGTTTATATCTATATATCTATATCTATATCTATATCTATATCTATATCTATATCTATAGACAGATAGATAGATATAGATATAGATATATAATCTTAGATATATATCTTAGATATCACATATATCTAAGATATATATCTTAGATATACGTCTTATATATAACGTGTATATATGTAAATATATTATATATACATTATATATATATAAACTATGCATATATTTTATTTATTTATTTATTTATTTATTTATTTATTTATTTAGAGCATGAGCAGGGGAGGGGCAGAGAGAGAGGGAGGCAGAGAATCCCAAGCAGTCTCTGCACTGTCAGTGGGGAGCCTGATGTAGGGCTTGAACTCATGAACCCGTGAGATCATGAACTAAGCCGAAATCGAGTTGATCACCTAATCGACTGAGCCACTCCAGTGCCCCTTTGTTTTTATTTTAATCAGATTTTTGGAAAGGATTTCCAAGAATGGCTTAATTCTACTAAGTATACTGTCCTTTGGCTTAAGTAACTTTTAAAAGTCACCAACGTATCATCTCTTTTGTTAAGTTTGCCCTTCTGCCATCCTCACTCATGTTGATTCTTCAAGCTCCAAATCCCACAGCACACAGTCCTGTTCCTCCTGCAGCAAAGACTTAGAAAATCACTCTAACTTGCTCTGCAACATGGGGTCTTCTCTGATCCTGTAATGTACTAATGAAAAGGTTAATGAGGTCCTCAGTTTTAAAAATATAGAGAGAGAGTTACCGGAAATCTGGCTTTAATTATAACCTGATGGCATACTCCAGCAACAGTTTTCAAATTACTAGAGGCACTGAGATTACAACCTATATGAGGGCAGGGACCATATTCGTTTCCTTCCAGGTGTTCACCAAGAATCTCTGCAGAGATGGAAGAAAGTAAGAAAAGACTGCAAGTGATGAGGAGAGCTCTCTTGAGAAATGCTCACAGAACTCAGTTCACTTGGTTACATGGCACACCCACTCTTTGCAAAGCTACAACAGGAATAAGGCAAGGTCTTCCCCTCTCTGGACTCACAATCAGCGTACCTTCTTGGGTTACAAAAGAGATGAACGGACTAGCATAATGAATGAAGCTACAAGACAAATTGTTCTCTAAGAGAGGCACCAAGACTGAGTTGTGAGCATACTAAAGAAAAATAAATTACTGACTTATCCTTACAATGTTCTATAACAGCTACTGGAAAGTTGGTTTTTAAGTGAACCTTGATAACTTTAGAAAATTAGTCAAGTACTGAGCAAGACACAATTTACAATTCTTGGCATGGTTTGTTTTACTGGCTCCCTGGGTCCAGGACAGTATTTAAAAGGGAAGTATCTATAAACAGAATGAATAATGTGTAACCATAATATATCCTTTGTTTATTTTTACATCAGGTATTTGGAATGTTGGCACTATTAAGACATTCATTTAATTTTGATTCCCTTCTGAAGCTGTGATGTTATAATGCAAAGCCCCCAAATAAGCCAATTCTTAATGATGAAAATCTGATGCTGGTGCCACAATTATACCAGTGTTATATTTTTGAAACATCTCTTTTAAGTAACAAAATCTTTGATGTTTGCTGGCCATTTTTTCATTTTATGAAAAGACTAATAATAATAATAATAATGATAATATAATAATAATAAGTACCCATTTGAAATTACCCACCTCATTCTAATTCTTAAAGCTTTTCATCTTTGGATTGATTTGCACATCTCAACCAATTATAGTGGTGGGCAGATATTATTACACCCATTTTGCAGATGAGAAAATTGAAACTGGGAGCTTTGGAGACTTGCCCAAGCAGGTGAGAATGACTCCCACCAAGACTTTAAGAACACCTCAAATCACCAGCAATCAGAGTGGTTGAGTTCCTATAACACATGCTTTCTCACCCTAGGCACTATTGAAACTTGAGGACAGGTAATTCCTGTGCATTATAGGATGTTTAGTGGTATTTCTGGCCTCTATCCAGTAGAGGCCTAGTAGCACCCCCAACCAAAAATATTCCCTAGAGGACACAATTACCTGTGTTTAAGAGCCACTGCCATAAAAGAATCAGGCTCCATGACAAATGGGTTCTCCTGTCTACATTGCTTCCTCTCTACTGGATTTGTGCTAATAGGTTCCTCAGTTTCTTTGACAAATTGTTGGAAGCAATAGTGAATTTGCCTCTCACTGTATGTATGGCCTGATGGCATGATCAAGTAGCAGTTTTCAGCTTACTGAATTCACAGTGAGAGGATAAGCTACACGAAGACAAGAACCATGTCTGTTTCCTTCAGTGAATCTTAGTTTAATAAATGGAAAAGTGGACCACTGATACCAACCAGGGGCCAAGCACATTACACACTTCACACACATTGTACAAATTCATTCTTCAACCATCTAGGTATTAAAAGGTCCATTTTACAGATGAGGCAGAATTCAGAGAAGTAACTACCACAGCAACAATCTTAAGTGGGTCAGCCTGGATTCAGGACCAAGGTCAATCTGATTAGAGAGTCTACATGTATTCTTTTATGCCAGTGTTGTTCAAATTGAAGGTTTCATACCATTAAAAATTGTGAAATAAAGTTGGGGGTCATTTTTCTTTCTAATTATAATGGAATGGAATGAGATTGAAAATATCAAAGGGAATTACATGTAATAAGTTTAAGGTATTGTTTGAGAAATTTTTGTTTCTTTTTGTGTGTAACATCAGTAGTTCAATGCAAAATACATATTTTTCCCTGTGGGTTAAAAATATTTGAAAAATACTGCCTTACTACCTATTATTTGTCTTCTAATGGCTAAAATGTTTGATTGGCATTCTCAAATTAACTCGTTTTCTTAAACTGGAAGCTTGTTCTTTCACAAGTCCAGCCTGTTTATCACCTTATCCACTTGGTATGCCTAGGATGATATCAAATCTGGGGAAATTTGAGGAATATCCCTAATAAGAGGATGCCATGGGTATCTACTAGATTTGGGAACTGGGAATACTGGTGTTGCACACACACCTATTAGGAGTTTCCCAGAGAGGATTATTGGGTTTCCAGCATTCTGAACTTTCACTGTTAGTTATGTTTAAAGGAAGCATTTCCCTTCAACCCCAGGCTCCAGTCTTTTTTCCAAAAGATAACCATGATCAGTGATCTATCACCAGAATTTAACAGGGAGTCAAACAGCAAAGAAGAAGCATGCTTTGTAGTGTCCCAGCTCCAGCATGAGAGCAGAGTATGGCAGGATGGATTTCTAGGTGAAAAACAATCACGTAATTTCAGCATAATTTCTTATACATTCCTCCAAAATATACACAGATATTTTCTTTTTGTTTGTTTGTTTTTTGGGGTTTTTGTTTGTTTGTTATAAGTAGGCTTCATGCCCATTGTGGAGCCCGGTGTGGGACCTGAGCTCAAAACCCTGAGATAAAGACCTGACCTGAGATCAAGAGTCATTCATTCAACCACCTGAGCCACCCAGGCGCCCCTGGATATTTTCTTTTTAATATGGTTTTTAACATAATTCCTATCTTACCTTTTTCTGGTATTTTGGATGACTTTCTACATCAAATCTACTTCTTTTGACTGTTGCGTATTATTCTACTCTGTGGATGAAGGGTCTCAATAAATGAACAGTTAGCAGCAGCTACTACCACTTCTTGCTTTTCTCCTTCATCTCCTTTTTCTCTTTTTCCTTTCTCTCTCACCATTCTCATGCTTTTGTACATATGGAAGCATATGTAAGAAAAATGTAGAGCTGTTTAGTGGGCCTAAGGACACCTGCTTTGATTTTCATAGATGTTACTAAATAACCTTCCAAAAAGATCATAGCAATTCATTTTTACACTTAGTGTTTGAATGCATATTTTACCCATTAGCCTCATCAATACTATATAACAAAAAACTCACTTTTTCCACCATTTTTAAGGTAGGAAACTATATCTCACTGTTATTTTTCATTTTTCAATTATGTTTAAGATTCAATTTCATTTATTGTAAACCTTTTGTATTTCTTTTCCTGTTTAGCAACTTGCTTCACTTTTATATTCATTTATATTTCTTATTTTTAAAACTTCTTTCTACATTGAAGAATTTACCTCTGTATAATACACATTACACTTTCTCTGCTGATTATCTCTGACTTTTTTTGATATTGAAATCTTGATTATAAAGTAATATAAGTATCCCACTAAAAATTACCAATGTCCTCTTCTATAACTTTATTTTTAATTATATTAAAGAGTAATTTAGTGTGCATTTTTTTAGAATAAACTTTATTTCAGAAAGGAATCAAACTTTATTTCAGAAAGAGAACAGTTTCATGTTACTTTTGATTAAATAAGCTGGCACTTCTTTACTGACTTCAAATGCCTCCTTTGATAAATATTCAATTTCTTTGTGCATTTTGGATATTTTCTATTGATTAGAACATGTTATTGCCAGAATGTCATTTTAATAAAAGAGTTAGTTATTACTTTCACAATGATTTGAGTTCATTTACACTGATCTGAATCCAAAAACAACTAGAAGGTTTTAGGAGTTGGGGAAAGTTGTCTCTGATGGTCTTATTCAGAAGTGATGTTTTAAACATTTAATTCCCATAGAAATCTATTGATTTTTCTTAAAGATCTTTCATTCACTGCTTTTTAGTTTTCCTTTTGTGTATAATATTGTATCTGAACAGGAAGGCTGTGGGATGGTTTGCATGCTCTTCCTTTCCTTAATAAACGTGGGGGGTGGGGTGTGATGCTACTACATATGGGCACTGTTCTACATGCTGGATACAAAGCAGTGAATAATTCAGATGGGTCCTCGCAGTAATGGTGTTACTAAAAAATAACAGAATTCTGGCAAAACAAGAGCTATGATGGAAATAATCAGAGCCAAAGGATAGAACACAATGACTAAGGTAGGGAGAAGTAAGACTGAACTGCCAGACAACGACTAAAGAGGTGACATCTGAATTGATGTCTGAGGACTATGAAGGGAGTCATCATGTTCTGTTCCTCAGCACTGTCCAGTGCTTGCCACATACTATGTCTTGACAGATATTTACTGAATGGATGAATCAATCAATGATGGCCGGAGGTTCTGGCCTTGGCTGTGGGAAACACTTTAGTTTATGTTGCCTTTAAAGTTCTATTATGAGGAGCTGTTTAGACAAGTTCTATGGTAGATTTTTACTTTGGGGAGGAAAAAGATTTTCTTTCAGTTTTTATTCATTACTTATTGCAAAAGCTATTTTGCAATGACTGATTTCAACATTTCTCTCTGGGCTTCTAAACCACCCTGGCCCTGAGCAAGCCCAAGCAAGTTTCCAAAAACTGGGTTTTTCCTTCAGCCCTACCTCCTAATCTGCCAAGAGAAAGGTTTGCAGATCCATACGTCTATGGGGCACAGAATGGAAATAACAAAGTGAAAGCAAGCCCAATGGACCCAGGTGATGCATTTTCAGAGTGCTGCTTCTCCTGAAACACAACCTGCAGATCATAAAAGCTGGTACTTTTGACTCTGATGCTTGATTTGCAGTGGATTATACATGTACCCTATCTCGTGCTTCTCCAAAAATATTTCCACCATATCATTTTTAAGGCAAAGAAATTCAAACACATGGAAGAAACTTCCTTTTCAATGATTAGTTGAGTCAGAATATGCACAGTGGGAAAAAAAATCAGAATGGATGAAATGATGAGGTTTGAGTCACAGACAAGTTTCTCCTGTTTTTTTTCTAAGATTGAAAGCCATCAGCTTTCCTCTTGTTGTTAGTTTCCTTTTTTTATGATTACTGAGCTCTATTAGAATTATACATACTTGATACGAATTTCTCTCTTTGATCTGTCCTACTTGTCAATCAATAGTCTTTTAAACTCTAGATTCTTTCTTTCATTCTTGACATTTGCCATTGTTCTCTGTCCTGAATGCCTCGCCTGCTGTTCTCAAAAGCTGCCCAGAATCACTAAGAGTATACTGAAGTATCAAGTACCATGGCTTCAGGCTTTGCCGCAGCTGCCCACTTTCTAAAAGCTCGCTTTATTCTTTGCAGTTGCACTTATCCAATTCAGACTGACAAATATCAGTTCATTCCCCATTACCTTTCATGCAAAAAAAAAAACACACACACACAAAAACAAAACACAACCTTGAAAGTGTAATAAATCCCTTCTTCTGTATAGTGTACATTACTACACATTGTAATTGCCTTTCCCTGTTGGTTTTAGTCCTTTGCCCTTTTATTCTTTTCTTTTGTACTCTGGCTTCCTCAGCATTACCATTCCCAGCCTTGAAATCCAAGTTGAAATGCAGAAAACATGCCCACCCATTTAGGACAAACTCAATGGCTTGCATTAAAGAGGCCATAGCACCACATCTGGTAGTAATGCTCACTAAAAGCACCCATTACTTGGTTCATGAGAAAGGGGCAGGTCTTAGATTCAAGACTAATGATCTATGAGCTGGAGAGCATACTGTGGGACTTGGTGGAAGCAAGCTGCATGATATTACATCTTAGTATATGTATAATATACATATGTGGTATACATATATAGTATATTTTCCTACTAGCCACTTTATTCAGCCACATGGAGAAATCTAGAGTCTGCCAGCTATTGCCTCTGGGGCAGTCTCACCGGTAGATGATTTTGTGCTGCTTCTCTGCTGTTTCACTTGGCAATTTTAAATAAGAATAGCCATGGTATTAGGAATAGCCATATTTTACTGTATACAATTAACACCTGAAGAAAGTAGCCTTATGAGGTCATTTAAAGCAAATGTAAAGACTACTGAGTCTCTCCTGAGTGATCAATATATGAGCTGTAAGAACTCTTCACTTCATCCAGACCATTAGACAAGGAGCAAACCTTTCCTTATAAGGAAACTGTGAAGTTACTCTGAAGTTATTTCTGTTGGTTTGTAGAACAATTCAAATGACTATTAAATTATTACAGAGCCATAGGCACTAGGGCCCCTTTAGCAATGTGAAAGGGACTTTTCTCCAAACCTCAGGAATTCTAGGAGCTAGATAGTACCTTAGAGACAAAAGATTGGAATAAGGAATTTGAAAGGATCCTTTCTGTGGCAGGCAGTATTCAATGCCTCTGTGACTTAATTCTTTGCCAGTCAGAGAGGTCCTGGGACCAGAAGCATCAGCATCATTGCTACCATCTGAGAACTGGTTACAAATGCAGTATCTCAGGCCTCAACTACTGCAGCAGAATTTATAATTTTAATAACATCTCCAGATGATTTATGCACACATGAGTGTTTCAGCCCTGATATAACCTTTATTTTCCTGAAGAATAAACTAGTGCTCGAGGAAATGGTTTGTCTAAGGTCAATGAGTGAACTTGTAGTTGGGAGACCTACATGAGCCATGATGTCTACTCTGGACAGTCATCTTCTTTTCCCTCAGGTGTCTGGTTCCTTAGTTGAGGCTCGGAGTTGGCCAGTGCCCCACTTGGGCTGGCCCTCTTCAGGTAGACTTAGACCCAACCATCTCATCCAACAGTATTTTCTGCAATGGCAGAGGTGTTCTGTATCTGCACTGTCTACTCGGCACTCTTGCCTCCTGAGCACTGGAAATGGGGATGGTGTGACTGGAGAGCTGGGGCAAGTGTGAGGTCTTCGATACTAGGGCATAGTGATTACTAAGGTTTAACATGGAAAAGGAGTTTCAGGGCTTTTGTTTGGACAGCTAGCATGGTGGCAGTTTCTCAGCCTCCTGTTCCGATAAAGTTAGTTGCATCTGGTGCAGTTTTCAGGGAAGGCAGCACTAGAAAAAACTTTGGACTGTCATTTATAAACTGTGAAAAAAAGCAAAGAGCCTTTAGGGTCACCAGGGAAGCTAACCATTCTTTTGAAAAGGTATAAACAAGCCAATAACCTGCTGCTCCTTAGACAAATGCCATGTCTTTGTTATGCTTGTTCTGAGGATCTTCCAGAAAGATGAACAGTCTGCTACTACTTATGATTCTCCTGGCCACCAGTGAGTGAAGCTTTAAACCAACTAACTTGAAAATACATATTGCAAATCATTTCAGAAAGAATCATATAGAGCTACCTAGCTACCATTTAGTGGCCAAAATTTCCCCGATTCTTTCATTACTGCCTGTTTCCAAGTATTCTGCAACACGATTTTGAAGTTCTTCCTATCAAGAGGTGAAGTCTACTTCCTCACGTGTTAATGTGCACTGACCTTATGGTTTGCTTTGGTCAGAAAAATGCAGTGGAAGTGATAATGTGCTGTTCTGAATCTAGTTTCAAAAGGTCTTGCGTGTTCTTTAATGGAAATTTCCACTGACATGTGAATAAGACTGGACCAGCCTGCTGGAAGATCAGAGACTCCAGCCACTGGACAGAGGCCCTAGGCCATTCTAGCTGCCCTAGCTGAGGCCAACACAGACCAGCCACCCCCCACCTCCCCACCAGCTACACACCAGCTCACTACAGAAATTTGAGTGAGACTGGCTGCAATTAACCAAGCCCAGGTGATGTCAGCCATGTTTCCCAGGCCACTTACAGACTTGTGGGGGAAAAAAAAATAGTGGTTGTTTTAAGCAATCAAGCTTGTTACAACACTGCCATGACAATAAATAACTGCTATCCCAACATTATCATGTTTAACATATTTAATGTTATTTAACATTTCTGAAGGGAAAAATGGTTTTTGAGGCCATGATCAGATTAAGTTCCCAGGAATCAGGGTATATTAGAGATGGAAGGAACATTAGCACTAGTCCTCGGCTATAGACAGTATTACAGCTGAGGAATCGGAGGCCAGGTGGAGGGGGAAAAAATAACCTTGCATCAGACTGCCAGTGAGGAGCAGCACAGGGAACGGGCCTCCTGTCTTCAAGTGCTCAGTTTGTTCTTTCATGAATATGCTCTGAGTTTTGCTTGTCTGCCAACCAGCAAGCCTTTGAAATCACAGCTTTAAGAAAGGAGATTACATTTACAGAGACCAGTGCTTCTGAATTTACACTATGATTTTTTTATTTCTAAAGGCTTACTCAATTCTTTGTTAAAAGGAATCCCGACTTTGCCATTTATCTTTTATGAAACGATTAGTGGATAGCCTTTACAATCACCACAGTACTGCTTATTTAATCAACCATTATTATATCTGTTTGTAATTTGTCAAAAATTTTGCATGTTATCATAAAAAAGCCTGCTTGAATGTGGCATGTTTTTTACTCACCATTGAGTGAATTTCTTCACAGGAGTATATTCACTTCCCTAGCAGGTTAGTGACTAAGCTTGCTTGCTTACTTCTATTCTTTTTAAAGCTCTAGGGGCGCCTGGGTGGCGCAGTCGGTTAAGCGTCCGACTTCAGCCAGGTCGCGATCTCGCGGTCCGTGGGTTCGAGCCCCGCGTCAGGCTCTGGGCTGATGGCTCAGAGCCTGGAGCCTGTTTCTGATTCTGTGTCTCCCTCTCTCTCTGCCCCTCCCCCGTTCATGCTATGTCTCTCTCTGTCCCAAAAATAAATAAAAAACGTTGAAAAAAAAATTAAAAAAAATAAAAATAAAAAAAAATAAAGCTCTAGTGGTCATTCTTTATATCTCAGAGTTCATAACGTATTTTCATGTAAATTATCTGATTTGAATTTCCTATTAACCCATTATCCCCAGGAAGAGTACAGGGTTTATAACAGTTTTGTGATTTCATATCGGGTCATGTGGACTGCAGGAAGAAGGGCTAGGTGATGCTTTGAGACTTTTATTCAACAGTAGGATTTCTTTCAATGATGTCACCTTGCCAGTTTATAATCTGCATCTGTTGGATTTGTATAGGGCCAGTCATGACCACTTTCTCCTTTCTTACTAAAACACCCTGGTCCAAAGCCACTTCTTAATGGCCCTGGGCTCCTCTTCGCAGAGGGGTCTTCCACGAGGGGTGATTTCCCATACTGGGCCAGAAGTTAAACTGGTAAATATAAAGAGACAAGGATCTGCCAGTCTGAAGAAAGTCAAAGGTGAAACTAGAAGAAACATAATAGCCAACTCTGGTTCTACTCGGTTTTGGATGGGACCGGGGGAGGGGGGGGGGGCGGTTGTTCTGTTTCCAGTTCTAATCCATTTGTGTCCTTAAATTATTTGTCTTAACAGGACTTGAGCCCAACTCACACAATCACCTTTACTTTGAATGACATTTCAAATATTTCAAAGTAATGATGTCTTCAACAAGCACAACTAGTCTACCAAGTTAATAGCCATCAAGTATTATTATTTCCATTTCATCTATTATTTCTATTTCACAGAGAGAAAATTATGGCCTTGAAGGAAGGTTAAGTGGCTTGCTCAAGGTCATAGAGCAAGGTTAAAAAATTTAAATCAGTTTTCTTGCTTCCAAGTCCTAGGATCTTTAGGTTTTTTTTAAAAAACTGAAATTGGATATCTTTAGTGAGATACACACAGTATGTCTCTTTCAATACCCTTAACTGAAAAAGTGTGCAATAATCTCCTCTGGGACTATTTCCAAAGAGAGTTTAAGGCAACCTCAAAGAGCTGCTCAAAAAAGCCCAACTGCCAAGTCTGTTGATGTTCCAAGGCAGGATACACACTACTTCACACTGTCTATATCACACTGGTCTCTTGCCTTCTTAAAGACTATCCAACAACACTCAACACTTTAGTTAAAAATGACAATTCCACTGTTCAAGTTTTACCAAGTTCTTATTGTTATTTCTCCAAAGAGAACATAGAACATTCATGCAAATATGGAGTTGACAATTTGCTCTGATAGCATGGAATGTCTGAAGTGAGTATGCAGATTGGCTATATTTCATATTTATGAAACCCTCCATGAGACGCTAAATAGAGTGGTCTATGGTTTTCAAGTACTAGTCACCGCTGAATGTTTTTGATAAGGAGAAAGAGGAGGAAAGTAATGGTTTTGAGACACTGATGGAGGGTCCCTCCTGCTACAGACATCCACTACTTTCTTGGCACCGAGGCTGCTCCTAGTCAGTAACTGAGCATGGTAGGAATATTAAAGTACACCCACTTCTGGGGACATGGGACTCCTCTGATAACCTTGCTTAGACTGCACAGTGGTCTTGGATGCTTCCTCCCAACCTTCTTTCCTCCCTTTTCTCCTCCACAGAGGCAGACCTGCATGGTCTGACAGCTCTCCCAGCTTTCCCTGGCTTGCTCCCCATTTGCTCTCAAGCATTTCCTCTAATATCTTTGCATGGTTAATCACATGTTGGTATCCACTTCTGGAAGGGCTTGGACAAGGAAGCAGATAACTTTTATATACTTAAGTCAGCAGCTGCTATATATGTGTATACAAATAACTTTGAAATTAAAAATAAATTTTAAAATTACCATATCCTCTGATAATGGTTCGAGTACCAGATCTTGGTCAGATACCAACTTTCACCATATTTATCACATCTCAAAAAAAATTTAAGATGAGCCTAGGCATCATGGCTGACCTAGACTGATGGGCCAGCCCTGTACAGTACAAATAGTGGGCAAGATAAGACAGTGGTTGATGTGTGCCACTGAAACATCTTTTCCAGAAGGCTTTATTATTATGATTATTACTATCATCATCATCATCACCATCACCATCACAGAAGTCTCTTTCTTTACCTAGGGCCTCAAGGAAATCAGAACTGGCCGAAGCATTCAGTTTTAAACCCAAGGCACTGAATAAAAATTTGGGAAAGAATGCCTCATCCACATCCAAAGAACAAAACAAAACCCCCTCCTCCCTTCTGCTGGTTTCTGATCTGAGTTGAACAGGGAGGGAGCAGAAAAAACAGGACTCTTTTTTTTTTTCCACTGTTGATGCCAATATGATAATTGTTCTAATTGTCTTCCAGCAAGAACACAGTCTATAATTCACTTAAGTCCAGTGCATCCCAGGTCTTGGTTAAGCAACCCACATGGCAGAACATTAATCCCTGAAGCTTTTATTCTTTCCTCTTTGCTTCAGTACAATACAAAGGCAGAACTACCTAGATTTTTCTATTTTTCCAATAATTTATTTGTGCTTTGCCTGAGTCTACAACCTATCTAATCACTTCCCCAGAGGGTGTATTGAACCTAAGGTATGCTTAGGCTTAAGCACTGTTTCCCAAACTTTAGTAAGTATACTTAAATCCTGAAGATCTTGTGAAAGTACAAATTTTAGGTCAGTAGGTTGTTGGTTAGGGCCTGGGATCCTATACTCTAACAAAGAAACAGGAACAGATTGATGCTGTTGGCTCAAGACCCTAAAGCCATGCAAACTTCAACATGCCTCAGAATCACCTGTAAAGGTTGTTAAAACACAGATCCCTGGGCCCCATCCCAGAGATATTGATTTAGTAAGTATAGTGGGACACTTGAGTTCTGCATTTGAAATAAACTCCCATATGATGTCAGTGATGTTGGTCTCTGGACCATACTTTGAGCAGCAAGCATTTAGTGAGCACATCTAATGGAAAAGTCTCATAAAACCTGACTTCTTTCTGCTGATTATTTGATTTGATTTCCAATGAGTCTGGAAAACTGCTGAGTATTTTTGCTTGAACAGATTCATTCTGCTTTCAACTTAACCTTACAATATAAGGGCAAATGCAAAGAACTAAAACCTGCATAGGTCTGGGATATGAATGAGAATTGTGGAAGAGGGTAAACAACATAGGTTTTAAATCAGGGGACCCTGACTCACCATAACCTATGATCTACACTCTGAACCTTTTGCATCATAAATAAGACTCCCTCAGCAATACCTAAATTCCATAACTTGTACTTTAGGACCGCCTCCAAGGCTGCCAAAACATTAACATGGGGCTCAAAAACACTGATAGCTCCCTAGCACTGAGCCCATGAAAATTCTGATAATAATCAAGATTCATTTTGTAAGAAAGAGACTTCACTTGAAATACAAGACAACGCTCCATCTCTATATCCTCCATGTATCCTGTGTGCTAGGGGCTGTGATTAGTCCTTTATATATTAATCTCATATAAATCTTATACCAACCCCATTAGCAGATGAGAAAGTGGTAATGGTAAACCACTGGATCACAGACCTATTTGTCCAAAACCTGTCTAGATCCTAGCTACTGAAAGTGTGGCCCATGGACCAGCAGCATCACCATCACTTAGGAACTATTTAAAAATGCTGCATCTGAAGCCCCAACTGCTGACCCCTATGACCAGAGTCTTTGTTTTAACAAAATGCCAGGTGATTCCACTGACTCTTAGGGCAAGGCTTGGGCCCACTCTGTCACACTGCTTCTCTAGCAAGGAAGGATTTTTGCAGAGTCATTTTCTTTATTGGAAATGCTTTAGCACAGACCCAGCGAGACATCAAAGGCACTCATTTTCATCACCAGCAAAGGGATGGTTTGATTGCTCTGGGAGTAGGACTACTTGGCAGCACATCAGAGTTCAGGGGAGCTGCATGTGCTGACACAGGCAGTTCCTGGCTTTCCTGGGCTGGACTTGGGATGATGTGCAACCATCGCCAGAAGTCAGTTAGATTACACAGCAGGGCTTTCCCTCCTAGAGCCTGCTTTTACTAAGGGATTGCTCCAAAAAATCTTCAGCAAGCGTCTTCAACCTGGTAGTTTAAGGAAGAGAAGAATCATGGATCCCTTGGATTTTGGGGAACACTACAAATTCAAAAAGTAGTTTCTTTCCCAGGAGGAAGAGATGATCTAGGACAAAGAAACTGGGTATCACACTGAAGCAGATGCCCATGTTTGTGGAAATGTGTAACACAGGACACTTTGTCAACCTCCCAGTATGTAGGGATTCAAAACAACAGCCATGTGTGAGTTCACAAATATGCAGGTGACCAGTGGTTTGCTCACCTGACCCAGGCTTAGCTGATCCTAAGGAAATCTCTCATGAGTCTCCTTCCAGGTCACCAGGATGGTTTCAGCTGGGACAACTCTGCTCTGGTCCATGTGTTGCTCATCCTCCTTCAGGCTAGCCTGGGCTTGTTTCCTTGGTGGCTCAGTGGAATTCCAAGAAAATGAATGGAAACACTCAAAAGAGACCTAAGCCACCCTGGCATACTGCTAATTCTGCTGCATTCTACTGATCAAACTGAAAGGCTAGTCTATATTTAAAGGCTGGGGAAACACACTCTACCTCTTGATTGGAGGAGCATCAAGGGCATATTGCCAAAAGGGCATGAATACAGGGTGGAGAATTGGGGCTTATTTGTAATCTGCCACACTCCTACTAACTGCTTCTTATCTGGTCTCTTTTGAAACAGTTATTAGTACACCTAAAGAGTCCATTTTGTTGTTCGTTTGCTTATTGCTTTTCTAGGCTAGATATATCTACATGCATTTAGGGGCTCTGGTTGGCTACCTCAAAAATGCAAGCCATCAAATACAATGGAGACAGGTGAAAGAGGAAAGTCAAGAGAGCAAAGAATTTTAATATGGATTAAAATCAATGAGATATCAATACACTTCTAAAATGTGCTGAATGAAAAGGAAAATTACAGATGTTGGCAAAGACATAGAATAATTAATGGAAAGGTAGAATGATACAATGACTTTGGGTAACTATTTGACATCATTCAGTAAAGCTGATGATACACATACATTCCATGACCCAGTGATTCCATTCCTAGATACAGACCTAGCATAAATGGTAAATAGATTGACCAAGAATGTTCATTGAAGGATTATTTGTAAAACCAACAAAGAGAAAATATCTCACATGTTTGTTCAGCATAAAATGGGAACATATATCATTTTGTGTTCTGATGACAAAATACTACACAGCAGTGAGAATCAGTGGTTCACAACTACTTATAATGACAGGATCAATTCCATATACCTAAGATTGGGCAAAAGAAGTCAAAAGAGGACTTGCTATGTGATTACATTTATTTAATTTCAAGATCAGGCAACACTAATCTATGGCACTGGAAGAAAACAGTGGTTTTCTATAGGGGCAGGGGGAGCGGGAGGGCACACAAGAGGCTTCTGGGGTATGGCAGTGCTGTTTCTTGATCTGGGGGCTGCTTACATGAAGCAAGTACTAAGTAAAGATTTAAGCTTTTTACAAGTAGGACTAGCATACTTTTTGCTGTGAATATGACGCTTCAGTGAAAAGTTTTTTTAAGAAAAGGAGACAGAACTCTGAAATGAGATAAATCTGAGTTCAAACCCAATTCTACTGTGTGGATTTGAATGACTTTCTTGACTTCTCTGAGCCCCAATTTCAGTTGCACATTGATGATAATTGAATATTATGGTCTTCATGAGGATTAAATTTTAAGATGTGTATATGGCTCTCTGTGCCCAATAAATATTAGTTTCTCTTTCCGCATGCTGTGGAAAATGGCTAAAATTGCATTTACTGTCCCAGATAAACAAAGCACAATGTTTCCATTCTGTTACTACACAAAAGTCACATTCTCAATTTCACTTCCACAAAAAACAGAGAGAGAGAGAGAGAGAGAGAGAGAGAGAGAGAGTGCTTCTGAACTCTCCCTATTTTATTATTTATGAGTGTGAATACTCTCAGTTCTAGGTGTTGTATCTTAAATGGGTTACAACTTCATACATCATTCTATCACCACTCATGCACTTGTTTTCCCCTTTTAATTCACAGATTGTTTTTGCTGAATTTTAAATGATTATTAACAGCATTTAGAATAATGGATTCCTCAAGGGATCTGACAGCACCTAAAAAGATTAATTAATAAATACTACAAAACCTTACTCTGTCCAATCTAAGGACTTAGAGCCTTCAGCTTCCAGCTTCAAACTGATCCTGAGGCATAAATGGTGAATCATGCAAGAACAGCCTGTCCTGGCTTCTATTCATTCTGAAAGAGAGCAATAGTGCCTATGGGTGACATGAGGCAGGAGTAAATCTTGACTCTAGCTTTCTCTGTTCTTATTCTCAAGCCCTTTGGGGCTACCTCATTAGGAAGTGAAAGAGAGAATGCAGAGACACTGGGAAAGTTAAATGTCCCCCAAAGCTGCTCACCAGAGGGATACTCCAATATGTACGTGCAAGCACACAAAACTCATGTCTAAAATCCTATGCCGCTAAGACCAGTTGTTGTCGGCCAGCCAATATTAAGATCATCATGAAACCATGGGTTTGACGGGAAGAAAGATAGTCAAACAGGCCCAACAAGATGGGGAACTTGCCTTCATTTATTTCATATTTTTACTCAAACCTCAACCCTGATCGTTCATATCCTGATATAAAGGAGAATCAAGAGTCATTTAGGGAAGGGCTAGGATACAGAATAATTGTTAATATAACGTTAAAGTGCTGTATTAAGTCTGCATTCTTCACAACAGCCCTATAAAGTTCTCAAGCCATCATCTTACAGGCAAGAAAACTGCCTCTGAGAGACAGACCAATTGTTCAAGTCCACTAAAAAGTGTTATCATTACTATATGTTTAAAATTTTGACTGGTGTAATTGGGCTGGGGCAAGAAGCAAGCTAGGAAAGAAATAGATGTACATATGAAAGACGTAGGGTTTGGTAAATGAGGAAATATGATAGACCAATGGTAGACTGAGGTGACATGAGGTTTGAGGCTTGAGTTGTGGGAGCCTGTTCACAGATATAAGGAAGTCAGAAAATAACAGGTTGGGAGGGATGAGGATTTGGAGAAAATACATGGATGCCAGGTGACAGAAGAGCATCTAACCTGTACTGTCCAACTGGTGAGCTGACAGTGTGACTTGAGCCCAGCAGTACCTGCATAACCATACTCATTTAGCAGCAGGTAGGTACAGAAATGAAATACTGGGTGTTGTTTGTATCAGAGAGAGAAAAGAACAAGAGCAAATGCTGGGGACCGAATCTGGGGAAATGCATTTATTTGGGAGTGGGAGTGGAATGGAGGGTCAGACAGATAGGACCTGAGAATTTAAACAGTATCATATTGCTATATTAAGAAGCCCAAAGCATTAAATCTCAAGAATTCTGTTGATTATCATGAATAAGGAGTGAGAAACTACTGATTAGTGGAGCATTTGGTGATTTTAGAGTATTCTGCTGCTTGAGGCTGTGGAGTGGGGTTCTGCAGAAGATGGACTTCAGATTCTTAAATAATGCATTTTATGAATCTATGTGGAGTAGGTTGTAGGTCACATATAACTTGAGACATCAAAAAGAACGATAAGGCAGATAACAGGAGTATTTTTCCCCCAGTTTGATTGATGTTTGTGTCTGGCTTCCTTGCTTTCCTTTCTTATTAAGAATAGGGAAAATCTGTGCTATGGACAAAAAATAAGAGGAAAGACTGAATGTACTTCTGTGGAGCAGGATAAGTGCTGAAATCAGAAGTTGACAAGATATAGACCAATGCTTCTTAAGTTTCAGTGTGCATAGGAATCTCTGGGAAAACATGTCAAATCACAGATTCCCAAGCCCCCCATTCGTGGATATTCTGATGGATTTGGCCTAGGGCTGCTCAGAAACCTGCATTTCCAATAAATAATGTGGTTCAGGCAGACTTTTGGTCTCCATTCGTCTGTAGCACTCAGCTTAGAAACATGCTGGGGATCAGTCTTCCCTTGGCTTTCTACATTATTATTTGTCATTTTCCAGCCTCATTTCCAACACTCTCTCTTCCTTCCTGTGTCCTTTTCTTCCCAAACCATGAAATGTCCAGGAATTGGCTTTGTGACCTTTTTCTCTGCCCAGCATGTATAAGTAAATAATTTATATCAATATTTCTAGATACTGGTCCACTGTATTCTCCTTGCCCATATATCATCCCTCTGGCTATCTCTTCCTGAAAAGCTCTCCCCAATTATCTGTGCTTCCTACCTTGCCTGAATACTGTCCTTTATTTCCCTCTCAAATCTCAGTGTCTTCTACAAAGTCTTCCCTGACTGATGTGGTACCCAACAACTTCTTCCCCTAACAGACCAACAAAGGACTGGATACTTGTCCATTCATAACATCCCAATCCAAGATGTTCTTTCCTTAATTCAATCTGGATTTGAATGAACAAGTCACCGAAATATTATGGGAACAACTAGAGAAACTGGACTGGTATATGAGATGATGCTAAGGAATTATTAATTGTGTTGAGTAATACAATGATATTCTGGTCATGTAGAAAAAATGTATTTTTTAGAGATGTACTTGGGGGATGAGTGGGAAATATCATAACTGTAAATTTCTATTACTACAGCCAAAAAAAGATGAAGCAAATATGGGAAAATATTAAAAAGTATTACATCAAGGTGATGAGTGCATTAATTACTATATTATCCTCTTTGCTTTTCAGTATACTTAAATTTTCAAAATTAAACAGTAAACAAGAGAAGCAATAGTCTACTAAAATCATGGGTTTGATGATCTAGTTCTATTTTTTGAATACCCATTAAAATAACTATGTATTAAAGTCACTGCTTATTGTTGGTTCTAAGATTATTGGCTAATGTGATTTTGAACTTGTTAAGTAGCCCAGACTTAATAGTTGGTCTATTCCCTGTCTCGGCGGTACTGCATACCTTTGATTGGAATCTGGATGGGCTTGCTTTACAGCCGCTCCTTTCCTCAAGTATGGGATGGGCAGAGTTCATCTGTAGCATGAAAGTAGCAAATGCTGGGACAACCCCTCAAAGTTTCTTTGTGAAAGGCGTTCTTTGCAGCTACATTCCAGCGGTCCTGGCTCCTTGATCCCTCAGCAGAAGCAATAATGGAGAGGTTCCAGCTCAGGCTTGCTGGCTCTAAACTTCAAGTGGCTGTAAAAATCTAGGTGCTGACTCCTTTCCAGGTGTAGGATCAGCCTCAGGACAGATGGATGGCCTGATTGTCTTCCTACTGGTCGCTGAGATACTTATAACTTTACTTGAAGAGCTCTAGAGGAACATCATGGGAGAAGGAGAAGACTTGAACAGAAAATAGTAAGAAACAGCTGCCCTTTTCTAGCACTGGGGCTTCCTGCTCCATAAGAGATATGCTTGCTTTCTCCCTGGTATGTGAGTCCCAGGAGTTCCCTGTGGGGAAGCCCAGGAGAAGGTTAGCATCTGGACATTCTATATTCCAAGACAAGCAGATGAGTGTCAATAATGAGCTGGGCAAAGGGGACAACTAGCAGGTAAACTGGAAAACTAGGATTCCATGATGACAGATTTGAGGAGATGCCTGGAGGGAGTCACTTCTGAAGAGGAGCTTCTGTCATTCAGAAGCCACAGTCCCTGAAGTGGGCACAGGAAAAGTAAGGGTGCTATGAGGACAGGACTGAGGATATTATTTGTACAGCCTGGAAATGATTTCCTCAGGGTGCCAGAGCCTTCCATCCAAAAACAAGCCTCCTGCCTCTCTAAACTGCAAATTATGAGAAATGTGTTTCCCTACCTCGCTGGGAAAGCCACTTAACTTTTAAGCCATTAGTGGTTTTTTTGTTTGTTTGCTTATTTGTTTGTTTCACGAAAAGGGAAGGAAGCATGAGACCAGATGATCTCTCAACTTCTTTGTAGCTTAAATTTCTACCCATCACCTGAGCAAAGTAACAGCAGAACATAAAAGAATGATTAGAGTTTCTAAGGCTGTTTGCCATGCTGCTGTAAGCAATCTAAGGTAGAATTACTAAAATATTGACTTTAGTGGCATGTCCAAACTTAATTAAAAGTTTACTTTATCTATTAGAAAGTTGAATATGTTCTTTGCAAAGTCTGAATTAAGATAATTCTGGCTTTTTTTTTTTTTTTTTATCCTGAGCAGGCAGAATACTTCAATTGAGAATAGTATTGATTTTCCAAAATAGAATACTCTGAGCAGGGATGATAAACATAGAGCTGAATGCTGAAAGGAGAAATGAAATTTTGAAAAGAGGAATGAACTTTCAAGCTGACAAATATTGAAGTTCCGGGCCCAGTTATGTATCACAATTCAGAAGGATTATCATGTAATTACATATTACGGAGCTCCTAGAAAGGACAGGCCTGGAACTGATGCGTTCTCAGAAGATTAGTTCAAGTGAGTAGAGGACATGCATGTGTGGGATGGTCCTGACTACAGGGGGAGTCACTGAGAAATGCCAAGATTAGGGCTCTGAGTGTCAGTTCTCAAACTGGGCTGCATACTGGACTACATGGGAAGGTTTTAAAAGTACAGTGCTTGGCTCCCGCCCCCAGTGAGTCTGATTTAATTGCCCTGGGGTGTGGCCTGGGCATCGGGATTTTGCAAAGCTCCCCAGGTGACTCTAAGGTGCACCCAAGGGTGAGAACAAGCATGTGGAGGCTCGGGATCACTTCCAGCTGGAGAATTTGGCTTCCTGGACTGGGCCCCATCCCTGCCCTTGAGGAGCTCTCTAATTGCTTTACTATTTCCCTTCTCCTGCCTCTTAGCATTTGCTCTACTTAGAAATTTTTGTCTTTCTTCCCTGAAAGTGAACTAACCACAACAAACAAAAGGAAATAAGCAATTATTACATCCAGGCATCAGGCTGAACCACTACTAATGATAGATATCTTAGTTTATGCAAGTAGCTCAGTAAACAAATACTGTGTTAAAAGCTGATGGAATGCCTCCCTCTTCCCCAATATGAGAACAAAAACTCATCCATACTTTGGCCTGTCGTCTGATGTGTGAGTCAACTTTGTTCCTTTCAGAGTTTGTTAGTGTCTGACAGAAGCTGCTAGAGGCTACATTATATTCCAGCCTATTTGTTTGAAAGGTAAGCAAAATTTATATAGACAAGGGGTCAGCAAACTACAGCTCCTTGGGCCAAATCCAGCTTGCTACCTACTTTGTTAATAAAGTTTCATTGGAACATAGCCATGCCCATTCATTTACTTTTTTGCTGCTTTTGCACAAGAGTAGTTGTGACAGAGACTATATGACCTAAACTGCCAAAAATGTTTACTATCCGGTTCTTTACAAATAATGTTTGCCAAACCAAGTAATATAGGCATTTCTAGGCTGCAGTGTTAGTAGTTATTTGCCTACTGTGGTGGATGGATTTTGAAAATAAGACCATTTCTTAACCCTTCCCTAAATCCAATTCCTGTTCAAGGTGACCGCAGCTTTCCCTGATGAGAAAAGAACCCATTTCACTGGCCACTGAGTCTGGGTTGGTCTTGTGAGTTGTTTTGATCCACAGAATGCTGTGGAAGGGACACTGTATCCATCCTACAGATGTATAATTGCACCTGATCAAGACCGAAAGAATACTCATATGGGCCCAGCACAAATGGCCCATCTGCAGATTCATGTCTGTGATATTTCAACCCATTATATTTTGGAGTGGTTTACTATACAGAAAATGCTAACAGATACACCTATAACAGGTGGGCCTATAGGTTCCGTGGTAGGATTTCCTTCTTTCTTCTCGGTTTTATTTTTTTTTAATGTTTATTTATTTGTGAGAGAGAGATACAGTGTGAGTGGGGGAGAAGCAGAGAGAGAGGGAGACACAGAATCCGAAGCAGGCTCCAGGCTCTGAGCTGTCAGCACAGAGCCTGACATGGGGCTCAAACTCACGAACCATGAGATCATGACCTGAGCTGAAGACAGACGCTCAACTGACTGAGCCACCCAGGCACCCCTGTTCTCTGTTTTCAAAGCCAGACTATCTCAGTATTGTCCACAAACCCCAATCACAAAAACAGAAGGGAACTACTTATGGAAAGAAAAACATTATGATAATTATGATGATTCTATGGCACTTTTTCTAAACACTAAGAAAACACAAAAATATCGATTGGCTTCCAAATGGGAATAAAAAATCAGTAAGGACTCACACAGAAATATATCCTGATAGTGTAAGAAAAAAAATATATATATATATACACATATATTTCCATCCTCCCTCCCCCCCCCACACACACATATACACATTCTAGTATTTGCTGGGGGTAGTACCAAACCAGTAACCTCCACCTTTACACTGGAAAACCCAACCTGATGAGCCAATTTACAAGAGCTCTCAAAGATCTACCTATCACACTACCATGTTTTATTTTCTTCCTAGTATTTTTGCTATATCATAGTCTATTTGTTTGGTTTCTTCTTTATAGTCTGTCTCTCCCCACAGGAGAGACAAATTAGGGACTTCTTGCTTCTTATTCACTGTTGTATTCCTGGTACTAAAAGCAGTATCCAGCCCATGATAAATTAGTAGATTAGTAGGTCTTCAATGAATGTTCTATTCTAGCCTCTCATAGGGATAAAATAATATTTATCTACAAAGTATCCCCTATCAATGACTAAATTGAAGCTGTTGATTTTTGAGTAAATGAAAAAAGCAAAAGTATAAGATTTTTAATGGTCTAATATTTTCCAGGAACAAATTATACAAAAGTCCCTGGTTACTCTTTATCTTTTTATATGCTCATAATTTTACCATCAAACTAAGAGAACATGTCTGTCACCAGTGCTGACTAAATTTCACAATAAAACAGGTCACTGTTTTTGTGTGGGAAACAGAAGGAGATGAAGTTTTCCATTCCATGAGACCCACAACAAACCACAGCCTAATATTTCAGCAGAACCCAAGGATTTAGAAGGCCTAACATTCACAAGCACGGGAAGATACCCAATTAATAGAGATTAAAGTCCAAATATGACTCACACACGTATTGGAGATGCCGGGCAATGTCAAACAGTATCCAATCTTGTTTTGCAACCAATTTAATATTCTGTGCGTTGTGGGGGCTGGAGACTGAATTCCATTTTAAAAAGAAACATATAAGATATTCTGCTTCCCATCAAGAAGTGTAATGAGTAGGTTTCACCTATGCTCTCCAGCCCAAAATGATTGAACTGGCATTAGTGCCAAAAAATTGGAAATGTCTTAACATGCATTAATTGCTTAATGGTTGTACTGTCTGCTTGAAAAGGGCGGGGTGGTATTTAAGTTGCCTAATGACTTTACATTTTCCCATGGCAAAATACTTGTGATTTGGTTATGCTATAATTAAAGAGTTACATAAACAAGGCCTTTGGAAACCAATGAACTGGCTTTCTTGGAAGAAGGATTTTGGTCAGTTCGAGTTGGTATGTTTGGGCCCTTCTCAAGAAGAAAACTGCCACACAGCCATACCTCCCTCTCCCGTTCAGAAGTCCACCCTGTTTTCATCTCTGCCTTTTTGTGTGCTTTGCTGAGTGAGTATAGGTTATGGTGGTAAGGAGGCAGTAGAGGGAATATTTTTAAAAAACTAAACTTTATTGTTTAGACACAATTTCAAAACAAGTTGAAATATAGGCAGTAAGGATAGGCAGGATAAACTTAAAAGAGCCTAGTTACCTTCAAGACAGAGAGCCTAGTGATGAGAAACCCTTAGGGCAGAGTAGGATGTGTCTTGTAAAAGCAGTTGATCAAATGTTTATTGCTGCATACGGAAGAGCCTTTGAACTCATGTGGTTTGCTCTCATGTACCCCAGAAACGATGTCCTCCAGAAGCTTAGATATTAAATTTCTTACCCAGAGGTCTCTTCCAATGGGAAAAAGAACTCCTGGCAGCGAATAGATCTTGAGCAGGGAAGATGGAATTTTACCTCCCAAAGAAAATGCACCAGTCAGGGTAATTTAGAAAGAAACCAAGGGTATAGCCTCAGGTTTACATCCAATCATTATCTTTGGGAGTGATGAGGTCCTTTCTTAAATTCCTTACTGCAATCCTCTTCATTCATATTCATTTACAAGGAAGTTGGGAACCAATGAGAGCAGATGTCAGCTTATTTAACTCAAAAGTAACTTTCAGAGTATATTTTCTTTTAATTTCCTACATTCCAGCCTTCTGTATATTGTAATTTCTGCTAAGTTTGGTGGTGATTCATTTGTCAGGTTCATTGATCCAAGTTTCCCACTGAGAACTCATAACCTATTCTTAAATAAAAACAAGTAGCAACTGAAAATTTATTTTTTTTAGATATTTGTACCTCTTCAGCTTTCAAACATTTGAAATTAAATGTTATGCACTTTTCATTTACTAAATAGCTAACGCTAAAAAACTGAGCTGAAATCAGCTCACTTTTCAATTAGACTTATTGGCAATTCTTCCAAGGCTGAAATGTGGGGAGAGACAGCCTGGGGGCCTTGCCTTAGGTACTGTGGTGGACTGAGGGCACTTCTGATCCTATTCATGACTTCCCTGCAGCCATGCTATTTGCATTAAGACCCTGAATCTCTTCCCAAAAAGGGGTAGGATCTGTTCCCTCTCCATTTGAACTGGGACTGCAGGGTGACTTGTTTCTGTCAACAGAATGTGGCAGAACAAGGCCCTGCATGTTTCCCTTCTCTGTTTCAGAAATTTCGGCAACCTCCATGTTAGCCAGCCCAGGCTAGCCTGTTGGAGGGTAAGAGACACCTGGACAAGATTTCAGTAGTCTCAGCCAAAGCCAATATAGACCAGGCTAGAATCAGCCAAGCCCCAGACATCTGAGAGACCCCAGCAAAGATCAGCAGAGCTGCCTCCCAACCTCCAGCTGACCACAGATGTAAAAATAAGCTCATCCAAGGGCAGGAGAACCACCTGCTGGCATGTTGTGATATTGTGATTTATAAGAAATACATACTTTGTCTTCATCTCAGTTTCTGGCACAGAGCTTCTAAAACCACTGGAATTTCCTAAGCAATGAGAGTAAAAACAGGTATCTTTTGTTACCTTAATAAGGTGACTTTGGGCCACACCTAAGGAGGGGTTGGTTGCCAGAAGAACCAACCATGTGAATAGGGGGCTGGAACCTTCAGCTCCATTCCCAGAGGGGATCGTGGGAACCTCTGATTTATAGTCAATCACTCAGAAGCACAGGTAACAACCTGGACTTGTTACTGGCATCTGAGGTGGAGGCCAATCTTGTGAGGCTGAGTCCTTAACCTGTGGAATCTGAAGCTATCTCTGGGTAGTGTCAGCATTGAATTGAATTGTAGAACACCCAGCTAGTGTGTGAGAACTTCTTGGGGCAGGGGGGAAGGTGGGTTATGTAAATACTGGAATTGATGACTAGAAGCTTTACATGTAAACTCATAAGCAATAAAAGATGCCTACTCTTTGGAGCCCCTGAGTTTTGAAGGGGTTTGTTAAACATTAATACTTAGCTGATATAAATATTTAAAGAAGATATTTAAGAATCACAGTTACATCCCATGGAGGAAAGGAAGTTAAGACACTGGCATCCTTACTATGACCAAATGTATACTGGAAACCAATGAGATTCAAGATAGTTATGCTGGGACCTAGATGGGGATAAAGTAGGAAACCCCACAGATCCCTGTCCTCAGGTATCTTAGAGTCTATCAGAGATGGCAGGTATTTCAAATTACTGAAATTGAAATGACAGGGAGGAGAAAAACAAAGAGTGGTTCTAAATCCTGTCAGCACATTAGATTCATCTGGAGATTTAATAATATACCAATTATGGGTCTCACTGAAAACCAATCAAAGCAAAATCTCTGTGAGTAGTGCTTAGACATGAGTATTGAGAATTACTGATCAACAGTTTTTTCAAAGGGTGTTCTATAGACCAGTAGCATCAGCATCACCCAGGAGCTTATTAGAACATGAGAATCTCAGGTCCCACCCCTGATCTGCTGAGTCAGAATTGGGGGAAGGGGCATCAGAGCAGAAACCTATATTCTAACAAATTCTTTTGTGTGATTCTTAGCTGAGGTAAATTTTGAGAAGCACCAGTCTAGAATTGTGAGGCAGTAAAACCTGATATTAATCATCGATCACACACAGGGACATGTACACAAAGATTTTAAGAAGAAAGCAAAGCAGTAGAGCCATTATCCTAGACCTAAAGATGAGACACAGATGTATAGTTTTCAGCTATGAATAAAGATGATCTATGCAATGAAAGTTTATGTGATGCCTTTTTTAACTTTGATCATGATTTAAATGTTCTAAGAGTTACTGTGTTTAAATTTCAGAAATGTTTTCTCCCAAATATAAGAGTTGATAACTTTATATAGTACAGTGGCTTAAAGGTAATAGGTCTATAATTTTCAATTCAGTTGGTGATAAATAACTTTTTAACATATGCCCCTGTTTCTGATAAGCTTAGAAGCTAATTCAGATTTAGTTATTCTTGAGAGGATCATTCTCCCTCAAATTAATGAGATCACATGTCCCGATTTCCCTGGGAGTCTTAGTTTATGCTTGTTGTCCTGCCATAATTATTAATAGCATTCCCTTTCACTCTTAGAAGTGTCCCAAGTTAGACAATAAATCATATAATGACATTGGCTAAAATCAATAATAGCACTATCTTTTGGAATAAAGTAAGCTTTGCCTTTTGAGAAAATTGTAATTGTTACTAAATGCAAACATTTGAAAAATCAGTATCTTTGGAACTATTTGTCCTCAATACTATTTCAGGTCTTTACATCTGCCACTTCTTAATCTTTCCCAAAGCCTCTTCTGCTAATTTGAAGAATGCATTTATTGTGTGGAACCTCTCTATGATGCTGACCTATCATCTGTAAAAAGAATATAATAATGTCAGCCTTACAAGATTTTTTCTGGTAAGGATCAAATGAACAAATATAAATAGATCATGATCCTCGACACATGATTAATGCATATAACATACATATAATATATACATATTATATATATTACAAATATATATGTATATATATTATATATATATAATATGTATATAATATATATGTATATATATTATGTATATAATATATATATATAATATATATAGTAGCAATGATACTTTTCTGAGTCAAAAGACAGAATATATGATAATATGAGTATACCTTCAACCTATGAGTAAGAAGAGACTTTCTCCAGAATTGAGAACAATGCCTGCTGCTCATTAAATGAGAGGTGCCTGGGTGAACAGATAGCACCATTTGACATGAGGGTTTCTGGAAAATTTAGGGAGAATGACCACTAAAGAAGACAATATACCTGTTTAATGAACACTTACGAGAGGCCAGGTACTTCTCGGTACTTTATATACAATTCTTCACTTGGCTCTATTAGAAATTTTGTAAGATATATATGATTACTTTTCTTAAAAAAGTAATTATTTTTCTTTTACTTTTTCAAGTGAGGAAGCGGAGACTCAAAGAGGTCACATAACTTAATCCAAATCACAGAGATATACTGTAAAAATAGGATTTGGATACAAATCTATTTGTAAGAACCATGTGTCTGTCAAGAACTGTGAAGTGTCTGAAAATTTACCCTATTTGCAAGCAGTTTGTGGCCATATTTTGGATGCTGGCAAAAGACATGAGTCTGTTAGGTCAGAGATAAAGAACTTGATTATATATGGCACAGAAAACAGCATGCACATCAGTATAACGGTGTTAGTTCCTTTTGTCTCCACGTCACATGGGGTGATGTTGATGGGGCCAGATATATGCCTACACATGCAATGAGTTGTATTTAAAGCAAAAAGAACCCAGAGCTGAAGGAACCCAAAAATTTTATAATGAGCAGTAAACATGCCTGGACTTCGCTTTATCTAAAGGGAGATACCATCTCTGCTCCAAAGCTATAAGTTTCCATTTGCTCCAGAGGGAGACACTGCCTTTATCTCCCAAGTCTGTTCTCTGTACAAATATCCTGGAAAAGATATTCTAGAACTAAGTGGAGTCAGTGCCTGTGCTCACAAAACATACAGAAAAGTGAGCACCCCATGGAGAATGGTCTCTCAAAGTGTTCTCCATCAAACCACCATTTTCTAGTTAATGCTGTTTAACTGCCCCAAATTTAGTAACAGAAAACCAGAACCATTTTACTATGCTCATGGATCCTGTGCATTAGGACTTTGTACAGGGGCCCAGAGATGATGGCTTATCTCTGTTCCATGATCGTTCAGGCCCCAGATGGACGGACTCAAATGGCTAGGGAAGGGGCCACCCTAAATGGCTGGGGGCTAGAATTTTCTTAAGATTCTTCATTCACATGTCTATAGCCTGGGCTGGGATGACCTCAAGGCTGGGCTCAACTATGACTGTCTCTTAAAGTGCCTCCTTATGGTTTCTTTTGATTTGGCTTATTACAGCTTGTTATTATTATTAAGATTGGTCCAAGAGTAAGTACTCTAAGCAGCATCCAGACAGCAAATATTTCAAACAAACAAACCCCAGAATGAGGTTCTAGGACCTTTTACAATCCATCCTCAGAAATGACCACTACCCTGATTGGTTGAAGCAGTAATAAACCACCTAGATTGGGGGCCATTAATTTGATTACTAATTGTGTAGGGAGGAATGCCAAAGAAGTTGAGGGGCCATGTTTGATAATCATACTGACTCCACAATCATGATTAATTAGGTGTTTTCCTGCTTTCCTTGCTTGACACTCTCTCTTCTATTATTTTTCTAGGTACACAGTGCCTTTTAATTATGTACATTCTCTGTTGAACGAGAAAAATATGCAGCCAAGAATCCTTTATCCAGCAAGACCGCCATTCAGAATAGAAGGAGAGATAAAGGCTTTCCCAGACAAAAACTGAAGGAGTTCATGACCACTAAACCAGCCATGCATGAGATCCTGAGGGGGATTCTGTGAGTGGAACACTGCAAAGACTACAAAGAACCAGAGACATCACCACAAGCATGAAACCTACAGATAACACAATGACTCTAAATCCGTATCTTTCAATAATAACACTGAATGTAAATGGACTAAATGCTCCAATCAAAAGATGTAGGGTATCAGAATGGATTTAAAAAAAAAAAAAGATCCTTCTATATGCTATTTACAAAAGACCCATTTTAGACCTGAGGACACCTTCAGATTCAAAGTGAGGCAATGGAGAACAATCTATCATGCTACTGGAAGTCTAACTGTGTATATTCTCTGTAAAACTTTGTCGCTTAATCAAATTTCCATGCATCCTACTCCTTACCTCTTTTGTTAGAAATCTTATTCTCTCAGCTTGGATTATGCATGCTAACGTTCAGTGTGTATTACTTTAAGGAAATAATTCCCTAAAGGGTGAGTGACCAATTTAAAACTTCCAGGAAGGTCTCCATATATTAAATGGGGAATGAATTCAAGTAAACCATAATTAACAGAAGGTACGGAGACTATCAATCTAAGAAGGCCTCTTGTACATCCTCTTGCTTTCCATGCCTTTCTCATCTCCTATCTCCCACCTCCCACCCTGGCAATGTCCCAAACTAAAGAACGAGAAAGAGCACTCTGTCATTTTAATTGAGAGATATGCCACCAGTTAGCTATTTACTCAGTGCTCCCTCAAAGATACATTTTCCTTCTCGTGCAGTTGTAATTTCATTACCATATTTCACAGTATCTAAACTGCCTTAAATTATAAAATATACTATTATTTTACATGCCACTAAGGAAAAACTGCTAATAATCTATAAAACAGTGATTTTGTATTTTTGATAAGAAATATTTTATACTTGCTGAAGATCTTTTTTTTTTTTTTTAAGTAGGCTGCGTGCCCAGTATGGAGCCCAATGCAGGGCTTGAACACACAACCCTAAGATCAAGACCTGAGCTGAAATGAAGACTTGGACGCCTAACCAATTGAGCTGCCAAGGCACTCCAAAAGTCTTTTTGAGACTTATTGTATACATATGTGTATATATACACATACATACATACGTACATATATATATATATATATATATATATATATATACACATATATATACACACACACATACACACACACACACACATATATATATGTGAAAATAAAGATATAAGCAAAATCAATTTTAACACATGTTTTAAGACTTCCTGAGACATTTTTAAAGACGTTCCTGAGGCATCTTTACAGTCAGAGTGGGATAATGATCACAGCAGACTATTTCCATATTTTCCCAAGCAATATGGTCCTTTGGGCCATCAAAAGTGTTGGGGATGTGTCTTTCTTAAGTGACTGCTCCATTATCTTCTCTGGGATTTTCTTCCAAGTAGCTGGTACTCTAGTGTTGGTGCTTTCTTACTTGGCATGCAACAGACAATCTTTTTGCAGTAATAAAATATAACTCAGCTTTGTGAACCTCACATTCTTACTTTTTTGAGTTCTGTGGTGAACTCGGTTATTGCCTTGCAAAAACATAAGATACTATGGTAATTCCTCCAACAATGAATATTTACCATCGAGTTTAAATCTTGCTGCTCTATTTCCATGCCTTTCTGTGTATTTAATAACGTTTTTCAATGCCGAATCAAGTTTTAATCTTTTTGAAGATATTTTAAAGATATTTTAAAACTCAAATGTGTAATCTGACAAAGAACATAACTCAAGCTATATGAAGATGACAGGACCTATTTTAAATATTTGCAGGCAGTTACTATATGTACCTGCTGGCTGGTCAATAAATAAATGAATGAATGAAAAGATCTTATCTACTTTAAGATATATCCCAATTTCACTTATAGCAAAATAAGGAAAAAATGTACATATAAGTCTAAATGAAAAATGACATTTAGGGAACTGCAAATTCTAGTTTTTAAGAATTCGGCCAGGCAATCCTGATAACTAAATGCTGTGGGGTAAAAAACAGAATACAGGCTTTTAAAGTGAGACTCTGTCGATATGAGAAGTGCACTGCAGGATGAACTAAAGAGAGAAGGCAACCAGCAGCACTTTGGAAGCTAATGATCACACACAAACTCCATCCTTCCAAACACCAAAGTTTCATTTTTTTTTTACCCAAGTGTACCCAAAGCCCTCTCCCAGTGTCGGTCTGTGGTCAGCAAGGAAACAGGGGCTTGGTGATACCAGGCTAACAGAAATGAGACCATGTAGTCCTCAGGGGAAGAAGAACTGACCTCATGATACTAGAACAGAGGGAAGCTTTTGAAAACAGATTTTATTAGAGATTACATGGGAGACGACTGGTAACATTCCTTAGAAAGGGGTCAGTGTGTGTGTGCAGTAACGTATTAACATCTACCATTTTATTAAAAATCTAACTTTCTTTAACCAATGACCACAACACACTACCTTATTATAGAGGGGCATATTTCCTCAGCAAAATAAAATAAGAATACACAAACAAAATGGAGTGTAAGAAAAGTGTGTTTCTCTCTGAAATGGAAAATCCCTCTGTGTGCTTATCAAAGGAACTAAACAGTGAATTCTAGTTAGTGAAAAATGTTCACTGTTTATTTCTATTATTTATAAATGAACCCAGAATGCTAAGAGGGGTCCTCCTCTATGTCTGCCAGAAAATATAATTATAGGCATCAGAAAATAATACAGCTTAATATCTTTATTAACTTTTCAACTCTGAGCTTATATAAAATAGTGCAGTTTTCCTCTCTCTACAAGCTGTATATTCTTCCTCTCTCTTGCAAATTTTACATTTTCACTCTCATTCCTTTTTGTCTGCTACTTTCCCCTAACACATTTGAGTGTGATGCCTCTGCGAAATCAATTCAATACTCAAAATTCTCTGAAACTTAGGTTCTCTGAAGGGAGTCTTTTAACTGTCCATCTAACTATTAACAGTAATTATCATTAGGAGATGTTTATTATATATAATCTGTAAATTTGCTTAACAGCAACCTCATTTTATGAATAAAAAGTTTATTTAAAAAAAATCTGTAACTGTTGATTAGAGTGGCTTCCATTTTTATTTACTTATTTATTTTAATGTTTATTCATCTTTGAGAGACAGAGCATGAGCGGGAAGGGGCAGAGAGAGGGAGACACAGAATCCGAACCAGGCTCCAGGCTCCGAGCTGTCAGCACAGAGCCCGACACAGGGCTCAAACACAGGAACTGAGAGATCATGACCCGAGCTGAAGTCGGATGCTCAACTGACTGAGCCACCCAGGCGCCACAACTTCCATTTTTAATGGTCTTCACTAACTTCTTTTGGCCAGTAGATGTTTAGTTGGTATATATGAGCGCTGTATGAAATAAATGTATACATACACACACACACATATACATACACACACTGTATGAAATATACTGTATGAAAATATACATTAGGGGCACCTGGGTGGCTCAGTTGGTTAAGCATTCAACTTCAGTTCAGGTCATGATCTCACAGTTTGTGAGTTTGAGCCCTGTGTCGGGCCCTGTGCTGACAGCTCAGAGCCTGGAGCCTGCTTCAGATTCTGTGTCTCCCTCTCTCCCTGCCTGTCCCCTGCCCATGCTCTGTCTATTGGTCTCTCTTTCTCAAAAATAAACATCAAAAAAATTTCTTAAAAAAGAAAATATACCTTAAAAATATACTATATGAAAGAAGTTAGACACATAAAAAATGTACATGTTATCTGTGTCTAATTACATGAAATTCTAGAAAACACAAACTATAGTGACAGAAAGAAAAGATCAGTGGTCTCCTGGGGCCAGAACTAGATAGAGGAAGTGAGGCATTGCAAAAGAGCAAAGGAAACTTTAGGATATAATGGAAGTATTCTAAATCTTGATTGTGGAAACTATAGAGTTAATACATTTGTCAAAACCTATCAGATAGTATCATTTGAATAGGTACAATTTACTGTATTTAATTATTTCTTAACACATTTGATAAAAAAGGTACTAGAGCATATATAATAACGATATGCTTAAATAATGTCTCCTTAATAGCAAGAAGCACACTTGGAAAAGAATCTTCTTCAATATATTGCATGAGGTGAAACTAAACCTTCATCTTCAAACTAAAAACATCTCCTTTAAAAGGCTTTAATTTTAAAACCCACCCACCACCATGGAACTAGCCTAACAGGCTTGCTGGGAGCCACCCTGTTCTCCTCAGGTACAAGACTGAAATGAGCAAATAAAACCTCGGTTTTCTGAGGGATCGCTGTGGACGAACATGAGCTACCCACCTCCGGTTATATCCTGTAGCAATCTCCTGTAGTAGTGTGAGCACTGCTTTAAGACAATCTAGCACAGGGGCACTAGGGTGGCTCGGTGAAGTGTCTGACTCGGTATCCACTCCTGTCATGATCTCATGGTTTGTGGGTGCGGCCCCATGTTGGGCTCTGCGTTGACAGCTCGGAGCCTGCTTAGGATTCTCTCTCTCTTCTTCTCTGCCCCTTCCCAGCTCATGCTCGCTCGCTCTCTCTCTCTCTCAAAATAAATAAATAAATATTTTTTTTAAGATAATCTAGCACAGAGTTCAACACTTTTTTGTTGTTTTTGTTTTGCTTTGTTTTGTTTTCTGTAAAGGGCCAAACTGTAAACAGTTTCAGCTTTGTGTGCATTATGGTCTCTGCACAACCATTCAACACTGCCCTTGGAGCACAAAGCAGGGATGGACAATACATAAACAATGGATGTGGCAGATTCAAAAAAAAAAAAAAAGCAAAAAAACAAAAAAAAAACTTATATACACTGAAATATTTGCAATGTTGTTATCATGCTTAATTGTCTGTGTCTTTTCTTAGCCTTCCTGTAGTTCCTACAATACAGTTCCACTCGAGGGGCTTGGAAAGTGACCGGTAAAAAAAGTCTGAATTTTCTTAACTCCTCCAATCCCGGAACAAAGTTCTACCCATTCAAATAAAAACTTATTTACGCTTGAAAAAAACTCTTCTCTATTCTACCTGATCACACTTAAATGATTCATTTTGTTAAACTTTCATAATTGTGATCTCTACTTTTCACAAAAGAAGTGCATCAACACTCTAATTAGTATATTGTCTTATTTCAAACGTTCACTGTCTATACGTTGAGCTGCTGCAACACAGGAACCTTGTTCCCTTGAGTAGTAACATCAACCTCCCTCTCAGAACAGGGTTTAGAAATTATAATGGAAAGTATAGAAAGGATTCCAAGGTCACACTTTTGTTCTCTCATATATATATTCTCTCTCTCTCTCTCTCTCTCCTCCCTGCAACTAACCCCAAACTCACCTCTTCCATACCCGGTTTTCCAACCATCAATATTGCCCCAAACCAGAGCTTCTCAATCCATAGTGTATATAAAATCAGAAGACTTGATAAAACACAAATTCAGGGTCCCCAATGGGCCTTTCTGGTTAAATTTTCAGTAGAGTTGAGATTCTGTATTTCCAACAAGTCCCCAGATTATTAAAATGCTTCTGACGGAATAATACTTTGAGTAGCAAGGAACAGTTCAGCAGGAGAGGGCTAGGAAGTCCAGTATTCACTAGGATATGAAGACTAAAATAGTAAGTTTTGAAGGGACTCCAATCTGTTGGGAGAGGTAGAGATGAAATAACCAATAGCAGAACAAATTGAGAGGGGTTAGAGAGTGTGTTACTTTTCTATTGCTGTCTTAACAAATCACCTATAAGCAGTGGCTTAAAGGAACTCCCATTTACCATCTCACAGTTCTGAAAGTCACAAGTCCCAGTGAGCCTGGCTGGCTTCTCTGCTCAGGGCCTCAGCCATCAGATGTCAACTGGGCTGTGTTCACATCTGGAGACCAAGTTTCTCTTCCAAGCTCTAAGGGTGTCGGCAGGATTCAGTTCCTTGCAGTCACATAACTAAAATCCCCATTTCCTTGATGGCTCTGGACTGGGGTTAATCTCAGTTCTTAGATGTCACTTGAGGGTACTTGCCACCTGTCTTTCTCCAACTTCTAGATCCAGATTTAAAAGACTCCTGTGAAAGGTCAGCCGCCTCCCACCCTGCTGCCCTGTCATCATTAATGTCCCTTTCTTATATAGTTAACTTTGCCATAACCTAACCATAGGAGTGAAAACCATCAAAGTTGTAGTCTTGAAGATTATACAGGATGTGCACACCAAGAGGATGGGTTCTTGGGAGCCCACTTTAGACTTCTGTCATCACAAAGAGGTTTGAACAACATGCTGCAAGAGCCATGAGAGAACTAAAGTCCATCCAGGGGTTTGGAGAAGATGGGAAAGGATAGTGCTTAATGGGGTCTTAAAAGATAAATTGAAAATTGCCAAGTTAAGATGCAAGGGGCACCAAAAGAACAGCAAAAGTTCATTCTGAGGAAATAGTGTATATAAAAAGATGTTCAAGAAGTCAAAGACGTTTTCTGAGACATAGAGCATAGAATATGTATGGTAGACATCAGCATGAAATATATGCCCTGTGATCCACAGAGCAATCTGAGGGAGCAAAGCTGGGTTCAAAGCTAGCCAGTTACATGAGAAAATTCCCCAACCACTCACACTCAGCTTCTTCCATGGTTAAATGCACAGTCTACACCAAACCAGTGTTTGGCAAACAGTGACCTATAGAGCCCAAGGTTTTTGAGAGGAGGGGCCTAGTATACACCAGGGGCTGGTAAAGGGTCTAGGAAGCCTTGGGCCAGGCTCTAGGGCCTTCACTCTTGGTTTAATCAGAACCCAGCTCTGCATTATCAGACTAATGTGGTCAGGCAGGCTCCACATAAGATTTCACTTAGAAAAAGAATCCCTTTGTTTAAAAACGTTTTTTTTTCATGAAATTTGTCAAACTGGTTTCCATACAATACCCAGTGCTCCTCCCAACAGGTGCCCTCCTCAATGCCCATCACCCACTTTCCCCTCCCTCCCACCCCCATCAATCCTCAGTTTATTCTCAATTTTTAACAGTCTCTTATGATTTGGCTCCCTCCCTCTCTAAATTTTAAAACAATAGCTGATCTCTTTCCATAGTATTTTTTTCTATTACATTAACTCTTGCACTGTATTGATTCATTCATTCAGCTTTTTCTCTTTTTCATTTTGTACCTGTATGTACCAGCCACTGTGCTAGGCAGGAGATTTGATGTGAAGCAAAAAAGACATGGCTCCTTTTGTCCTGGAGCATGTAGTCTCCTGGAGGACATAAACATTAATCCAATGATCATAAATAAATTACAAGTGGCAACAAGTTGTGACACCCAAACTGGTGATTCTTGGTGCTCTGATAACTGTGATAATTTAGAAAATCATGTAGGAGTAAGGAGGCTTTCCTGAAAAAGTGATTAATTTGAAAATTATAGGATAAGTAGAAGTGAACCAAATAGAAGGAATGGCTTCAAGGGTAAGTCTAGGATTCTGGATTACAAACCTGGAAGGAGGACCCTAACATTGGAAGAGGTCTAGGTGAGAAAGTTTCTGATTGATTTACAGTCATGTTCAGTTTTAAGTGCACTTAACATCTCAGTGTGAACTAGTCGGTTAGCTCTGTAGGACTAGAGCTCAAAAGAGAGATCAGATAAGCAATCTTGGGCAATAGTGTGTTCATCTTCTTGTAGAAATTATAAAATATTACCTACAGATCATTGTAAGAACAGAAATGATGTAGTAAGGGAATGTAAGATGTAAGCAAATTCAGTACCTGTTACAAGAGCAAAAAACAGCATCAAGCTTTCTGCCAGTGGCTGTTGGCTTGTTTGACCAACCCTTGCCAGCATTTAAAACTTTTTTAACGTTTATTCATTTTTTGAGAGAGAGAGAGAGAGAGAGAGAGAGAGAGGGAGGGAGGGAGCATGAGCATGGGAGGGGTAGAGAGAGGGAGACACAGAATCCGAAGCAGGTTCCAGGCTCTGAGCTTTCAGCACAAAGCCCAATGCAGGGCTTGAGCTCATGAACTGCAGGACCATGACGTGAGCTGAAATCAGATGCTTAACCAAATAAGGCATCCAGGTGCCCCATCAGCCAGCATTATAATGGGCACTAAATTGTGCATATGAGAATAATTCTGGGCCATAGAGTTTTGACAGCAAACTTTTGGAAACAATAAATTCACCTCAAATGACTAGAAGTACAGGATTTTAGCCATAGTTACAAAATAACGGATAAGATTTCTTTATGCAGGAGTCTTTCAGACCACATCTTCGAAAGCACCGATTCTAGATTTTCACTGCCCACTGGAATTATCTGGGGAGTTTTTAAGAATCCCAGTACAAAAGCCAGTTAAATAAGAACCTGAATATCTAAGCCAATTAAATTACAATGTCTAGAGAGTGAGGACTAAATACTGATATTTAAGTCTCCAGATGGATCTCACATGCAGTCAAATTCAAAAAACACTGGTCTAGGGTTGAGAGCCTTTGCGAGGCCAGGCTCTTTTAACAAGACACCCAGGGAGACACTCAGTTGTCTTCCATGGTCCAGACTATGGACTATGGAACAGAACTAATGGCCTTGCAGTTTTCTTCTTCTTTCTCCCTGTTGGGGCCCAGTGATCAGGAAGAACAGAGGAACAATTCCTTTGTTCATTCTGTCTTAGGTGGTCCTTGATAGCTCCTATTAGATACAGTCTAAGGGCACTGGGTTGCTCCCCAACTTCAGCTGCAATTTAAGGGTATTCTCCCTCTCTTCCCAGATTCCTCACCTAAAGACTGTGGGTCAATCAGATCAAGGTAAAAGTCTGAAATCTGTATTTCAAAAAGAACAGGCACTATCTGTGATTCTTAAAAAGGCAAGTCTGGGAAACAATGCCCTGACCATTGTTAGTAAAATTGTGGTAAACCAGCACAAAAGCATTACCTAGGAATGAAACACACGATCTCACACATTTCAAGTCCATGAGTCAGAATACATTTTACTACAATTCCCAGGTGGATTCATGTGCCTATAAAACTTTAAGAAGTGCTGCCCTACGACAGTGTTTCCCAAAGAGAAGTTCTATACCACCTACATCATAACGACTTGGGGTGGCAGTTAACAGGTCCTTCTCCAAATCTTATAAATCAGAATCTCCTGGGTGGGGCCTAGAAACCTTCATCTTTAACAAGATCAGCTATTGAATCTTATGCACAATAACCAAGGTCTGAAAATCCTAGATCTATGATTGGTTTAGTGAACATTTGCTCAGGTTGTTCTGAAGAGCTTGGCCAACATTACAGGGTAAAATGCTGTGAGTTGAGTTATGGGCCTTGCATACTGAAACAAGGAATAGAGTTAGAAACAACTCACTTTTATTTTTGCTACCATAACTACAATATATTGGTCTTCATATAAGGGCCCAGAAAGCCTTACTCATGGGTCAACGTGTTAAACAAGCATGACTCATAGAATGTGATCATCAGAGGAGCTTTATTTTCCTTTCCCATTGTCCCTTTTAAACCTGCCTGGTAATTGAGAGTGGCAGATACCTCCTCTCCCTTCAGGTGAAAGAGATTAATACAAAGTAATGTGTCATTCAAGCCACTTAGTCACAATTGAGTACTTAAAAATGTCTATCTCTAGAAAATAATTGAAACTCTGAACCAGACTGAAAATCAACGTGCACGTCCTCCCTATGCTGCTACAGGCTGGCCACCTCCTTTTGGAAAAGAAACTATGATTGATCGTGTCTTCCTCTTTTACCCTTTTCCCTTACTAGCAATTTCACAAACACTTATTGGAATAAGCCAGAAGGAGGCAGGAAGCAAGACAGTGGGAGCAGACAATTATTACCTGACTGATAACTATCATGCATGCATATTCTTTGGGTCTGGTGGAGATTCAAAGTACATTTTGATGGACTCTTTCATTGGTTTTGCTGATTATCCTACTGTGCTTCACTAACTCACCTCCTGTGATGAATACATTCTATTCTTCTAGCTGCCACTCTGCCCTCAGCCACTGTGAGTTCTCAATTCTCTGGGTACTCATTCAACACAGACACTACTGGATTCCTAACAGCCTACAAAGAGTCACTTTGAGCCAGAATTAAAGTAGCTTTAGACTCATATCCTTCGGTATAACCCACATATGGATCACAGAAGACATATGCACCCTTTTCCCATTTTGTCCCACCTTCACTGGGAGTACAGTAATTTCCTAAACTTGATCTTCAACTCTCACTCCTTCTTGATATTAGAGCAAAGACCCTTGGGTTTAGAATACTTAGGTGGAGTTCAGACTCCAGTTACTGTGTTTTTCTTACCTAAGGATCAAAACTTACCATGTTCTTCAAGTGGTTCTGGTGAAGCAACTCTCAGTTGATTTGAGGATTAGGGGATTCAGCACTTCTCACTAAAGAAATATCACTAATCCCAAACACTGGGCTCTTTGTCTTTTATTTCTGTGACTGATTCAAAAGACATTATTTGGTTCTCAATCATTCCTTTTAAAAGTTTTGCCCTGGGGCGTCTGGGTGGCTCAGAAGGTTAAGCATCCACTTCAGCTCAGGTCATGGTCTCACAGCTCCTGAGTTTTGAGCCCCACGTCAGGCTCTGTGCAGTACCTTGGCGCCTGAATTCTGCTTTGGATTCTGTGTCTTCTCTCTCTGCCCCTCCCCTGCTCGTGCTCTCTCTCTCTCTCTCTCTCAAAAATAAACAAATATTTTAAAAATTTTTTAAATAAAAAATATATAAATAAAAGTTTTACCCACAGTATGGCACTTCCACTGGAGTCTGATTTTTAACATAACCTGCAACATTAGGTGAAACCTCTAATTTAACATCTTATTACACTCCAAAGCATGTATATTTTCCTTTTCTAAGCAATGAAAAGTTGAATCAAATTTAAAGCAATGAGTTGTAATATTAGTGGTAAATTCAGTCAATCAACATTTTTATAGGAAGGTATTAAAACATTAAGATTGAGATAATTTCTGAAAGTTTAGAAAAGTCTAAAAAATTGATTTGAAGCTACCCCTCTCTCTTACTCAATATTTGAATGACGTAAAAACAAGTGAGTATATAGGCTGGGAAGAAAGAAATTAAAATGGTGTTTTCACAGATGACATGATTGTCTGTGTAGAAAATCTGAAATAACTGTCAAAAATAACCTCCTGCAATTAGCGATATAGCAAGACTTCAGGATACAAGGTTAACATGCAAAATTCAAATGCTTTCCTATATACCAGCAATGAACATGTGAATTTGAAATTAAAAAACCAACACCATTTACATTAGCCACCCCCCAAAAAGAAATACATAGGTTAAATCTGACAAAACATAAGATATATTTAAGAAATTTACAATATTCTGGTGAAATAAATTTTGAAAAAACTAAATAAGAGATATCCCATGTTCATAAATAAGAAGTCACAATATTGTAAAGATGCTAAGTTCTTCCCAACTTGATCTATAAATTCAATGAAATCCCAATCAACATCTCAGCAAGTTATTTTTTGGATATCGACAAACTGATTCTAAAGTTTAAATTTAGAGAGCCAAAGACTCAGAATACACAACACAATATTGAAATAGAAGAACAAACTCAGAGGACTGAAACCATATTCTTCAAAACTTACTATATAGCTACAGTAATCAAGACAGTATGGTACTGGTGAAAGTATAGAGAAATAAATGAATTGAACAGAACAGAGAACCTAGATTTAGACCTACATGAATATAGTCTATTGATCTTTGACAAAGAAGTGAAGGTAATACAATAGAGAAAAAATAGTCTTTCTAATAAATGATGTTGAAAAACTGGACACGCACAATGCAAAAGAAGAAAATGAATCTAGACATAAACTTTACATCCTTCATGAAAAAAGTAACTCAAAATGGATCATAGACCTAAATGTATATTGTAAAACTATAAAACCCCTGGAACATAAGAGAAAATCTAGATGACTGTGGGTATGGTGGTGACTTTTTAGATACAAAACCAAAGGCATGTTCCATGAAATATATAATTTATAAGCTTGAGGGTTTTTTTTGTTTTGGTGTGTGTGTGTGTACGTGTGTTTAAGTGAGCTCTGCACCCAATGTGGCACTCAAACTCACAACCCTGAGATCAAAAGTAACATGGCTCTACTAACTCAGCCGGCCAGGTGCCCCTGATAAACAGAAGACCATGGGGTAAGGGAAAGGGAAAAAAAAATAGCTTCAAACAGAGAAGGCAGCAAATCATAAGAGACTCTTAAATACCAAGAACAAACTGAGGATTGATGGGGGAGGTGGGAGGAGAGGGGAAAATGGGTGATGGACATGGAGGAGGGCACTTGCTGGGATGAACACTGGGTGTTGTATGTAAGCGATGAATCACAGAAATCTACTCCTGAAGCCAAGAGCACACTGTATGCACTGTCAGTGAACTTGACAAAAAAATTCTATTTACACACACACAAAAAAAAAAGACACACAGGAAAAAAAGTTAAAAACTTCTGCTCTGTGAAAGACAATGTCAAGAGAATGAGAAGACATAGGCCACAGACAAGGAAAAATTATTTATAAAAAACATCTGATAGGGGCGCTTGGGTGGCTCAGTCAGTTAAGCATCTGACTTCAGCTCAGGTCATGATCTCACGGTTCATGAGTTCGAGTCCCACATCGGGCTCTGTGCTCACAACTCAGAGCCTGAAGCCTACTTCAGATTCTGTGTTTCCCTCTCTCTCTGACCCTCCCCTGCTCACACTCTGTCTCTCTCTCTCAAAAATAAATAAACATTTTTAAAAATCTGATAAATAACATCCAAAATATACAAAGAATTCTTAAAACCCAACAATACAAACACTAACAACTTCATTTTAAAATCAGACAAAACACCTCAGCAGACCCCTTAGCAAAGAAAATATACAGATGATAAATAAACATATGAAAAGATGCTCCACATCAAATGTAATCAGGGAAACGCAAACTAATACCAACAGTGGGATTCCACTACACACCTATTAGAATGGTTGAAAGCTGGGATGCTGATAGCACCAAATGTTGGTGAGGATGTAGAATAGGAACTCTCATTCATTGCGGGAATGCAATTCATTCATGGTGGGAATGCAAGATAGTAGAGCCACTTTGGAAGTCAGTTTGGAAGTTTCTTACAGAACTATACATACTCTCACCAGAAGTTACATGTCTTGGTATTTACCCAAATGTGTTGAAAACCTACAACCACACAAAAATGTGCAGATATTTATAGCTGCTTTATTCATAATTGCCAAAACTTGGAAGCAACCAAGATGCCCTTAGTAGGTGGGTGGGTAAACAAGGGTATATCCAGACAAGGGAATATTATTCAACACTTAAAAAAAAAAAAGCTATCAAGTCATGAAAAGACATGGAGGAAGCTTATATATACATTCTTAAGTCAAAGAACCAAATCTGAAAGGCTATATACTGAATGATTCCAACTATATGACATTCTCAAAAAGGCAAAATCATGAAAACAGTAAAATATTAGTGATTTCCAAGTGTTAAAATGGAGAGAGGGAGAGATAAATAGCAGAAAGGATTTTTGGGCAGTGAAACTACTGTGTATGATACTATATGGTGGATGTATGGGCCCAGTGTAGGGGGGGGGGGGGAAGAGGGGAATGGTATATAGAAAATGGTATATAGAAAATTTTATACTTGCTGCCCAATTTCACTGTGAACCTAACACTGTTCTAAAACTAAAGTCTATTTAAAATATATGTTTAAAAATGACAACATCAAGCAACCTGTTAATAAATAACAAAAGCTACACTGAGAAACACTCAGAATCAAGTTCTCTTTCTGCTTTGTCATATCTGAAAAATATTTCAGCAGGCTCAGTTAACGATAAAACTAGCATAGGAAACAAACTATAACAGAGCAAATAAAATGACAAGGAGCTAGATCTTGGCCAATTTTATTATCATTACTGGGGACACTCCAGGGATTGGCTCACATATGCTTGGGTGATACTTTAAGACTGACTCAGTTTTGTGCATTGATCATCCTGGGTTTGGATGAGCAATAAGCATTCCCAAGGGTCAGAGGATAACTTTGTTTTCATGATAATCAACTGAGAGGAACAATACAAATCATTCACTATTGTCCTCAAGTCTTTGTTCAAATGTAAGATTTTCACCACCTTTTAAAATTTATACCAGTTCTGGGGTGCCTGGCTGGCTCAGTCTGCTAAGCGTCTGATTTTGGCTCAGTTCAGGATCTCACAGCTTGTAGTTGAGGCCCTGCATCAGGCTCTCTGCTGTCAGCACAGAGCCTGTTTCAGATGTCTTTCTCCCTCTCTCTCTCTCTGCCCCTCCCCCACTGGCATGCGATTGTGCTCCGTCTCTCAAAAATAAACATTAAAAAAAAAACTTATAACCAGTTCTTCAGCACTCTTGATCATATTGCCTACTTTATGTTTCCAAAGTTTATGGATTATATCCAAAATTATGATTATGTTTTAACTACAACGTAATTTACACATTTATTTTTTATTGTCTTCCTACCCACACCCTTCTCCCATTAGAGTATAAACTTTATGTAGGCAGGATCTTTATTAGAGTTGTTCTTCAATTTATCCCAACTGCCTAGAACAATGTCTGGTACTGAGGGTTCGATAAATATCTGTTTAAATTGTGTGTTATTTTCCTTAAAGGTAATAATTCTGCCTTTTTTTCCCTTTATGATACACCACCATTTCTTTAATGCACTGATATAACACCATTTTAAACAATTATAGCTTCAAGTTATACTTTGACTAAAAGAAGCTAGAAACCATTTAATGCAAGTGACTTTCTGTCTCATGCTGAGTACTGCTTTCTTCCCACCTTTTCTTTCAGAGGAACTTTTCTCCCTGAATTTATCCCTCCAAGTTGACTTATCTCTCCTTACCTAAAGAGGAGTGAAAAATAAAGGAACTGAGACAGAAAAATGGAACAGGAGTTTGAAGCATGAACTTCATTAATGAGGAAGTCCTTTTTCCTGTCAGTTTTTTTAAAGATTAAATAATGAAGAGAGTATATAAGGATAAAATTTAGTGGATTTTTGCATTCTCAACAACCCTGTGCAGCCAATTGCCAGATATTACCTGTTCCCAGAAGTACCCTTGGGCTGGCTCCAAAGGTAAACCCTATCTTGAATGTTATTACCAATGACTAGTACGTCTGTTTTAGGACTTTAATACATGGAATCCTACAGTCTGTGTTTTTTTTGTCTGGACTGTTTCCCCCAACACTGTGTTTTGAGAGTTATCTACACTGTGTGGAGCTGCAGTAAGCTTGTTCTCATTGTATAGAACATTCCACTATGTGACTATGCCATGGTTAGTTTATACATTCTACCCTTTATACTATTCTAGTAGGTAGCTTTCTTCTCTGTATTTACACTTGGATGACATGTTAGCTGGAAGTGTCCTGACTTTTGGAGGCAGAGGTCATTTAAGCTCAAAATGCAGATTAAACAACAGGACCAAAGCCAGATCCTTCCTCTATTTCCATAACAGGTCAGGCTGCTTGACCTCTCTTGCCATATTGGCTTGCTACAGAATCAGGTTCTTGCCAGGTTCCTGAGAAAATGCAGGCACACCCAGCATACTCTGATGTTGTGGTAGTGTTATCAGTGATGGGAGATATTCCAGAGGAGAAATTATATTGTTTATTTCAGAGTTTCTCTCTCCCTCCCTCTCTCTCTCTCTCTCTCTCTCTCTCTCTCTCTCTCTCTCTCACACACACACACACACACACACACACACACACACGATCCTTTGTTCAATTGCCATTTTCCCTTGGTATCCCCATATGCCCCTTTTATGAAAATCCTCCTACCTTCTAGTGAATTAGAGAATGATGAGGAGAGTCCCTCTTTTTTCTCTCTCCATTTTCCTTCTGCCTGTTTTTCTTAAGAGGAGAGGCTCAGAGAGTACTGAAGAACACTGCAGTATAAGACTATAGGAAGGGGAGGCAGCAGGAGAGGAGCAAACCCCACAAGAAAAAGTATAAATACTCTTTCACATAAAGAAGTGCTTGATCTTCTATAATCCATGGATCCCACTCGTAGAAACTTTTTTCAGAATAATGTTTTCAGTGTGTAAAGTAAAACAGATAAGAATAAAGGAAACCAGTTAAAGTTACCTAAATACATAAAAATTAACACATCTGAGATAAAGTCACACAGGTGCTTCTTTATTCACACCTTAAAGGATCAAGGACCAAATCTACTTATTTCATAATTTTAAAGAAATGATGAATGTGAAAGAGATTTGAGGTATCTGTAATATACAATAGTAATAGGACAAGGAAACACCTAAGATCTCTATGTGTGACAGTCATGGGGATTGCAAATCCTGTTGCTTGTCACCTATCTCCAAAACCAAGAGAAATTACTAGTTTTAGTTAGAAGTGAGTGAAAATAAAGGTGTAGACAAGAAACAACAGGTGTTGGAGAGGAGGTGGGTAAAAGGAACACTCCTGCACTCTTGGTTGGAATGCAAACTGATGCAGCCACTGCGGAAAACTGTATGGAGGTCCCTCAAAAACAGTTCCTAAAAATAGACCTACCTTACAATCCAAAAACTGCTCTACTGGGTATTTACTCAAAGGATACAAGAATATTAATTCAAAGGGATACATGTACCCCTATGTTTATAGCAGTGTTATTTACTATAGCCAAGATATGGAAGCAGTCAAAGTAACCATCAATTGATGAATATATAAAGACGACATGGTATGCATATATACATGTGCGCACACACACATATATACTTATAATGGACTAGTATTTAGCCACAAAAAAAAATGAAATCTTGCCATTTGCAACAACATGGATGGAGCTAGAGAGTACAATGCTAAGTGACAAATACCACATAATTTCACTCATGTGGAATTTAAGAAACAAACAAACAAAGGGAAAAAATGAGACAAAGTAATAAACACTATTATAAAGAACAGATGGTTACCAGAGGGGAGGGAGTGGTGGGATGGGTTAAATATGTGATGGAGATCAAAGAGTGCACTTATCATGATGAACACAGGGTGATGTATGGAACTGTTGAATTACTATATTGCACACATGAAACTAATATAACACTAGATGTTAACTAACTGGAGTTAAAATAAAAACTTCAAAAAAAGAAAAAAGTGGTGTAAGGTTTTTTTTTTTTATCCACATGTATACTAAATTCTTTTCTATTGTTATTGTTATTGATTTCTTCCTTAAATCTACTCTTGCTAGAGAACATTCTTGAATTTATATGCTTTAAAATTTGTTCAGATTAGTTTTATGCCTCAGGATATAATCACTTTGTATAAATGTTCCATATGCTAGAAAGTAAGGGGTATTCTTCAGTTTTTGACTACATGTCCTGTATTTATGAGGTCAAGTGTGTGCCAATACTCTGTGCCAATCTTCCATACTATTGCTGGTTTCTCCGGCTGCCTCTTCTATGAATTGCGAAGAGTGGTTTATTCTTTTTTTTTTCATTTTTTTCTAGTTTTATTTTATTTTATTAAATATAATTTATTGTCAAATTGGTTTTCATACAACATCCAGTGCTCATCCCAACAGGTGCCCCCCTGAATGCCCATCACCCACTTTCCCTTCTCCCCCACTCCCATTAACTCTCAGTTTGTTCTCAGTATTTAAGAGTCTTTATGGTTTGCCTCCCTCCCCCTCTGTAACTTTTTTCCCCTTTCCCCTCCCCCATGGTCTTCTGTTACGTTTCTCAGGATCCACATATGAGTGAAAACATATGGTATCTGTCTTTGCCTGACTTATATCATTTAGCATAATACCCTCCAGTTCCATTCATGTTACTAGAAATGGCCAGATTTCATTCTTTCTCATTGCCAAGTAGTATTCCATTGTATATATAAACCACATCTTCTTTATCCATTCATCAGTTCATGGGCATTTAGGCTTTTTCCACAATTTGGCTATTGTTGAGAGTGCTGCTATAAACATTGGGGTACAACTGCCCCTATGCATCAGCACTCCTGTATCCCTTGGGTAAATTCCTAGCAGTGCTATTGCTGGGTCATAGGGTAGGTCTATTTTTTTTTTTCAATATATGAAATTTATTGTCAAATTGGTTTCCATACAACACCCAGTGCTCATCCCAAAAGGTACGCTCCTCTATACCCATCACCCACCCTCCCCTCCCTCCCACCCTGCATCAGCCCTCAGTTTGTTCTCAGTTTTTAACATTCTCTTATGCTTTGGCTCTCTCCCACTCTAACCTCTTTTTTTTTCCTTCCCCTCCCCCATGGGTTTCTGTTAAGTTTCTCAGAATCCACCTAAGAGTGAAAACATAAGGTATCTGTCTTTCTCTCTATGGCTTATTTCACTTAGCATAACACTCTCCTGTTCATCCACGTTGCTACAAAGGGCCATAGTTCATTCTTTCTCATTGCCACGTAGTATTCCATTGTGTATATAAACCGCAATTTCTTTATCCATTCATCAGTTGATGGACATTTAGGCTCTTTCCATAATTTGGCTATTGTTGAGAGTGCTGCTATAAACATTGGGGTACAAGTGCCCCTATGCATCAGCACTCCTGTATCCCTTGGGTAAATTCCTAGCAGTGCTATTGCTGGGTCATAGGGTAGGTCTATTTTTAATTTTTTGAGGAACCACCACACTGTTTTCCAGAGTGGCTGCACCAATTTGCATTCCCATCAACAGTGCAAGAGGGTTCCCGTTTCTCCACATCCTCTCCAGCATCTATAGTCCCTGATTTGTTCATTTTGGCCACTCTGACAGGCATGAGGTGATATCTGAGTGTGGTTTTGATTTGTATTTCCCTGATGAGGAGTGATGTTGAGCATCTTTTCATGTGCCTGTTGGCCATCTGGATATCTTCTTTAGAGAAGTGTCTATTCATGTTTTCTGCCCAGTTCTTCACTGGGTTATTTGTTTTTCGGGTATGGAGTTTGGTGAGCTCTTTATAGATTTTGGATACTAGCCCTTTGTCTGATATGTCATTTGCAAATATCTTTTCCCATTCCATTGGTTGCCTTTTAGTTTTGTTGGTTGTTTCCTTTGCTGTGCAGAAGCTTTTTATCTTCATAAGGTCCCAGTAGTTCATTTTTGCTTTTAATTCTCTTGCCTTTGGGGATGTGTCAAGAGATTGCTACGGCTGAGGTCAGAGAGGTCTTTTCCTGCTTTCTCCTCTAGGGTTTTGATGGTTTCCTGTCTCACATTCACGTCCTTTATCCATTTTGAGTTTATTTTTGTGAATGGTGTGAGAAAGTGGTCTAGTTTCAATCTTCTGCATGTTGCTCTCCAGTTCTCCCAACACCATTTGTTAAAGAGACTGTCCTTTTTCCACTGAATATTCTTTCCTACTTTGTCAAAGATTAGTTGGCCATACTTTTGTGGGTCTAATTCTGGGGTTTCTATTCTATTCCATTGGTGTATGTGTCTGTTTTTGCGCCAATACCATGCTGTCTTGATGATTACAGCTTTGTAGTAGAGGCTAAAGTCTGGGATTGTGATGCCTCCTGCTTTGGTCTTCTTCTTCAAAATTACATTGGCTATTCGGGGTCTTTTGTGGTTCCATATGTATTTTAGGATTGCTTGTTCTAGCTTCAAGAAGAATGCTGGTGCAATTTTGATTGGGATTGCCTTGAATGTGTAGATAACTTTGGGTAGTATTGACATTTTGACAATATTTATTCTTCCAATCCATGAGCACAGAATGTTTTTCCATTGCTTTATATCTTCTTCAATTTCCTTCATAAGCTCTCTATAGTTTTCAGCATAGAGATCTTTTACATCTTTGGTTAGATTTATCCCTAGGTATTTTATGCTTCTTGGTGCAATTGTGAATGGGATCAGTTTCTTTATTGGTCTTTCTGTTGCTTCATTATTAGTGTATAAGAATGCAACTGATTTCTGTACATTGATTTTGTATCCTGCAACTTTGCTGAATTCATGTATCAGTTCTAGCAGACTTTTGGGTGGAGTCTACTGGATTTTCCATGTGTAATATCATGTCATCTGCAAAAAGTGAAAGCTTGACTTCATCTTTGCCAATTTTGATGCTTTTGATTTCCTTTTGTTGTCTGATTGCTGATGCTAGAACTTCCAACACTATGTTAAACAACAGTGGTGAGACTGGACATCCCTGTCGTGTTCCTGATCTCAGGGAAAAAGCTCTTAGTTTTTCCCCGTTGAGGATGATGTTAGCTGTGGGCTTTTCATAAATGGCTTTTATGATGTTTAAGTATGTTCCTTCTATCGCGACTTTCTGAAGGGTTTTTATTAAAAAAGGGTGCTGGATTTTGACAAATGCCTTTTCTGCATCAATTGACAGGATCATATGATTCTTATCTTTTCTTTTATTAATGTGATGTATCACGTGGATTGATTTGCGAATGTTGAACCAGCCGTACATCCCAGGAATGAATCCCACGTGATCATGGTGAATAATTCTTTTTATATGCTGTTGAATTCGATTTGCTAGTATATTATTGAGAATTTTTGCATCCATATTCATCAGAGATATTGGCCTGTAGTTCTCTTTTTTTACTGGGTCTCTGTCTGGTTTAGGAATCAAAGTAATACTGGCTTCGTAGAATGAATCTGGAAGTTTTCCTTCCCTTTCTATTTTTTGGAATAGCTTCAGAAGGATAGGTATTATCTCTGCTTTAAACGCCTGGTGGAACTCCCCTGGGAAGCCATCTGGTCCTGGACTCTTGTTTGTTGGGAGATTTTTGATAACCAATTCAATTTCTTCGCTGGTTATGGGTCTATTCAAGCTTTCTATTTTCTCCTGATTGAGTTTTGGAAGAGTGTGGGTGTTTAGGAATTTGTCCATTTCTTCCAGGTTGTCCAATTTGTTGGCATATAATTTTTCATAGTATTCCCTGATAATTGTTTGTATCTCTGAGGGATTGGTTGTAATAATTCCATTTTCATTCATGATTTTATCTATTTGGGTCATCTCCCTTTTCTTTTTGCGAAGCCTGGCTAGAGGTTTATCAATTTTGTTTATTTTTTCAAAAAAAACCAACTCTTAGGGGCGCCTGGGTGGTGCAGTCGGTTAAGCGTCCGACTTCAGCCAGGTCACGATCTCGCGGTCCGTGAGTTCGAGCCCCGCGTCAGGCTCTGGGCTGATGGCTCGGAGCCTGGAGCCTGTTTCCGATTCTGTGTCTCCCTCTCTCTCTGCCCCTCCCCCGTTCATGCTCTGTCTCTCTCTGTCCCAAAATAAATAAAAAACGTTGAAAAAAAAATTTAAAAAAAACCAACTCTTGGTTTCGTTGTTCTGCTCTACAGTTTTTTTTTAGATTCTATATTGTTTATTTCTGCTCTGACATTTATTATTTCTCTTCTTCTGCTGGGTTTAGGCTGTCTTTGCTGTTCTGCTTCTATTTCCTTTAGGTGTGCTGTTAGATTTTGTATTTGGGATTTTTCTTGTTTCTTGAGATAGGCCTGGATTGCAATGTATTTTCCTCTCAGGACTGCCTTCGCTGCATCCCAAAGTGTTTGGATTGTTGTATTTTCATTTTCGTTTGTTTCCATATATTTCTTAATTTCTTCTCTAATTGCCTGGTTGACCCACTCATTCTTTAGTAGGGTGTTCTTTAACCTCCATGCTTTTGGAGGTTTTCCAGACTTTTTCCTGTGGTTGATTTCAAGCTTCATAGCATTGTGGTCTGTAAGTATGCATGGTATGATCTCAATTCTTGTATACTTATGAAGGGCTGTTTTGTGATCAGTATGTGATCTATCTTGGAGAATGTTCCATGTGCACTCGAGAGGAAAGTATATTCTGTTGCTTTTGGATGCAGAGTTCTAAGTATATCTGTCAAGTCCATCTGATCCAATGTATCATTCAGGGCCCTTGTTTCTTTATTGACCATGTGTCTAGATGATCTATCCATTTCTGTAAGTGGAGTGTTAAAGTCCCCTGCAATTACCACATTCTTATCAATAAGGTTGCTTATGTTTGTGAGTAGTTTTATATATTTGGGGGCTCCCGTATTCGGCGCATAGACATTTATCATTCACAGCTCTTCCTGATGGATAGACCCTGTAATTATTATATAATGCCCTTCTTCATCTCTTGTTACAGCCTTTAATTTAAAGTCTAGTTTGTCTGATATAAGTATGGCTACTCCAGCTTTCTTTTGACTTCCAGTAGCATGATAAACAGTTCTCCATCCCCTCACTCTCAATCTGAAGGTGTCCTCAGGTCTAAAATGAGTCTCTTGTAGACAGCAAATAGATGGGTCTTGTTTTTTTATCCATTCTGATACCCTGTGTCTTTTGGTTGGCACATTTAGTCCATTTACATTCAGTGTTATTGTAGAAAGATACGGGTTTAGAGTCATTGTGATGTCTGTAGGTGTCATGCTTGTAGCGATGTCTCTGGTACTTTGTCTCACAGGATCCCCCTTAGGATCTCCTGTAGGGCTGGTTTAGTGGTGACGAATTCCTTCAGTTTTTGTTTGTTTGGGAAGACCTTTATCTCTCCTTCTATTCTAAATGACAGGCTTGCTGGATAAAGGATTCTCGGCTACATATTTTTTCTGTCCATCACATTGAAGATTTCCTGCCATTCCTTTCTGGCCTGCCAAGTTTCAGAAGAGAGATCAGTCATGAGTCTTATAGGTCTCCTTTTATATGTGAGGGCACGTTTATCCCTTGCTGCTTTCAGAATTTTCTCTTTATCCTTGTATTTTGCCAGTTTCACTATGATATGTCGTGCAGAAGATCGATTCAAGTTACATCTGAAGGGAGTTCTCTGTGCCTCTTGGATTTCAATGCCTTTTTCCTTCCCCAGATAAGGGAAGTTCTCAACTATGATTTCTTCAAGTACACCTTCAACACCTTTCCCTCTCTCTTCCTCCTCTGGAATACCAATTATGCGTAGATTATTTCTCTTTAGTGCATCACTTAGTTCTCTAATTTTCCCTTCACACTCCTGGATTTTTTTATCTCTCTTTTTCTCAGCTTCCTCTTTTCCCATAATTTTATCTTCTAGTTCACCTATTCTCTCCTCTGCCTCTTCAATATGAGCCATGGTCGTTTCCATTTTGTTTTGCATTTCGTTTAAAGCGTTTTTCAGCTCCTCCTGACTATTCCTTAGTCCCTTGATCTCTTTAGCAATACATTCTCTGCTGTCCTCTATACTGTTTTCAAGCCCAGTGATTAATTTTATGACTATTATTCTAAATTCACTTTCTGTTTTATCGTTAAATCCTTTTTGATCAGTTCGTTAGCTGTTGTTATTTCTTGGAGATTCTTTTGAGGGGAATTCTTCCCTTTGGTCATTTTGGATAGTCCCTGGAGTGGTGCGGACCTGCTGGGCACTTCCCCTGTGCTGTCTTGAATAACTGGAGTTGGTGGGCGGGGCCGTAGTCCGACCTGATGTCTGCCCCCAGCCCACTGCTGGGGCCACAGTCAGACTGGTGTGTACCTTCTCTTCCCCTCTCCTAGGGGCGGGATTCACTGTGGGGTGGTGTGGCCCATCTGGGCTACTTGCACACTGCCAGGCTTGTGGTGCTGGGGATCTGGTGCATTAATTGGCACGGATAGGCAAGGTGCACAGGGGCGGGAGGGGCAGGCTTAGCTTGCTTCTCCTTTGGTGATCTGCTTCAGGAGGGGCCCTGTGGCAGCAGGAGGGAGTCAGACCCACCGCAGGAGGGATGGATCCGCAGAAACACAGCTTTAGGTGTTTCCACGGTGCAAACAAGTTCACTGGCAGGAACTGGTTACCTTTGGGTTTGGCTGGGGGATGGGTGAGGGAGATGGCACTGGTGAGCACCTTTGTTCCCCACCAAACTGAGCTCTGTCATCCTGGGGCTCAGCAACTCTCCCTCCCATTGTCCTCCAGCCTTCCCGCACTCTGAGCAGAGCTGTTAACTTATAACCTTCCAGATGTTAAGTCCCGCTTGCTGTCGGAACACACTCCGTCTGGCCCCTCAGCTTTTGCAAGCCAGACTCAGGGGCTCTGCTTGGCTGTCAGGCCTCCCCTCTGCCCCGGCTCCCTCCCGCCAGTCCGTGTATCATGCACCACCTCTCCGCCCTTCCTACCCTCTTCCATTGGCCTCTCGTCTGCACTTGGCTCCAGAGAATCCATTCTGCTAGTCTTCTGGTGGTTTTCTGGGTTATTTAGGCAGGTGTAAGTGGAATATAAGTGACCAGCAGGACGCGGTGAGCCCAGTGTCCTCCTATGCCACCATCTTCCCACCAAGAGTGGTTTATTCTATAAATAGGTTTATGAATTCCTCTATTTTCTTCTATGATTTTTGTCAAACTTTTATTTTATACATTTTTAAACTTGACCATTGTTTTACCTTCCTAGCAAAACAATATCTTTAACATTAAGAAGGGACTCTCTTGATTTCTTAAAATGTTTTTGGTCTTAAAGTCCATTTTTTCTTGATAAAAGAGCCACACCAATTTTTGATTGATAATTACATGGCATATCTCTCACATCCTTTGTTTTCTTTTAATTTTTTTTTTTAACATTTACTTTTGAGACAGAGAGAGAGAGAGAGAGAGAGAGCGCGCGCATGAACAGGGGAGGGTCAGAGAAAGAGGGAGACAACAGAATCTGAAACAGGCTCCAGGCTCTGAGCTGTCAGCACAGAGCCCGTTGTGGGGCTCGAACCCATGGACGGTGAGATCATGACCTGAGCCGAAGTCGGATGCTTAACCAACAGAGCCACCAGGCTCCCCAGTCACATCCTTTGTTTTCATCTTCTTTTGTGTGTTCATATTTTAGAAATATCTCATAAATAGTGTATTATTGGTTTTTAATTCATTTTTTTAAGTTTAGTTACTTTGAGAGAGAGTGTGTGTGTGTATGAGCTGGGGAGGGGCAGAGAAATAGAGAATGAATCACAAGCAGGCTCCACACTGCCAGCATGGAGCCCGATGTGAGGTTTGAACACACCAGCGAGATCATGACCTGAGCCAAAATCCAGTGTCGGACACTTAACCAACCAAGCCACTCAGACACCCCTGGTTTTTAATTCATTTTTAAAATCTAAATCATTCATCCTTTTTCAAACAAAGAATCAAGCTGTAACATGCTGAAATCCGGACTCAAATTAACTATGAGATACAACGTTGTTTTAAACAACTAAGTTTGAGGTGATACTGTTACACGGTGATAGACAACTAAAACACTATTTTTTTAATCATTCAGTAGTTACCCCCCCCTTAAAAATAAGCCATGTATCTTTAACTTACCAAATTTAAATTTTGTTAACACATTTACCCTCATTCAGAAAATACAAGGGAATTAGAACGCTTTACATATTCTTACTATTTACATGCTGTTAGTGTGAAATTTTATTTACATAAACATGTACTAAATCCCAATTATTGTTGTTTTCAGGAGACAAATATTTACCACTTTCTTTGCTTTTCATTGCTTTGCTCTAATATTTTTTTACTTCCTGATGTATATTATATATTAAATTTCCTTAGTGCAGGTCCGCTGGTAGGAAACTCTCAGTTTTTGTCTGCAAATGTTTCAATGTTGCCTTCCTGCTTGGTGTATAATTTTGTTGAATATTGAATTCTAAGTTGAAAAGACTTTCCTTGTCTTCTGGCCAAATACTGGTATTGAAGAATCATTTTAAAGCCTGTCTTTCCTTTGAAAGAGATAAGCTTTTTTCCACTTCTATTTCATTATAATATTTTACTCCGGCTTTCTGGTTATTGTTGTTTTGCTTTATGATTATATATAGGAGACCATTCTTATTTATCTTGCCTGAAATTTTTTTAACTTATTGAATATGTGTATTGATGTTTTAAACTTTCAACTGCTCTCTCTCCAAATAATTTCAATGTCCCATTCACTCATTCCTTTCCTTCTAGTACTTCAATTAAATACATTGTAAGCTTTCTTGATGTATCATCTTCCTCCATCTCTGTATTTACCACACTTTTTCCCCCCTCTCTGCTTTATTTCTGGATTGTTCTTTCTAACCTAGCTTCCACTTTGTTAATTCTCTATTCTGCTATGTCCTATCGGCTATTATTAAACATAGCCACCGAGTTATTAATTTTGGAGGTTGTACCGTTCATTTCTAGAATTTCAATTTCTTTTAAAATGTGTGTAATTTTATGGTATTTGGATGTCTCAGTTGGTTAAGCATCTTGATTTTGGCTCACATCATGATCTCAGGATGAGATCATGAGATTGAGCCCCACTTTGCACTCTATAATGAGTGTGAAAGCCTGAAGATTCTCTCCCTTTCCCCCATGCACTCACACGTGTTCTCTTTCTCCCTCAAAAAAAAAAAATATATATACATATGTAATTTCATATTTCTCATCTTTTTCAACTCATCCAACTTAGGTTGAATAGTTTTATAGTTAACTTTGAAATGCATGAAAGCACTGAGTTTTCCATGTTTTTACGGATTTCATAAGCAAAGATATTTTAAGATTATTATTATATAAAATAAACTGATTATTACATTTGGCTCTTTAATATTGGATTCACTAGGTCCCTGAATGGCTCCCTGATTTCACTGCTCTTTTAGTCAATTAGAGATAACACATCACTGAAAAAATATTTTTAAATTCAAGTTGCATTTAGCCATTGCATTTTTTCAAGACTAAGAACAATTTTTTAGAGTTTTCAGAAATTAATCAGTTTTTGAGTCACAGTGACAGAATAATTGTTGAATTTATGTTGAGTGTGATAAGAGTTAGGAACCTCAAAGTAAAGAAAACATGAAAGACAACCAGGAAATTAAGACAATTAAGCCCCAAACTACTTCCCTAAGAATGGGGATGGCATTGGAGAGCTAAGATTTGTTTTTCAATACAGGACTGATGACATAGTTGCTTGATAACTGAATGACACAGAATTGTACCCAAGACATCCCTGATAATTTTCCTATTTAGAAGTCACAGATTTATCTGTAAAATATTTTAATAATGTATTTGCTTTTAATCTCTTTGGTCTCAATTTCTTTAATGACAAATGGAACAATTATGTCTGCCCTACCTACATCACAACGTTGTTTTCTATTTTAAATGCTTTTGTTCGTTAGAAATATATACTTGGAAGCATATAGCCTTTTTATTTGCTTGTTTTTAATTAAGACTTTAATTTTTCAGAGTAGCTTTAGCTTCAGAGCAAAATTGAGGGGAAGGTATAGAGATTTTCCAGACACCCCTTCCTTCATACATGCACAGCCTCCCCCATTATCAACATCATCTATAGGATGATGTACATTAGTTACAAGTGATGAACTTACACTGATAAATCAAACCCATTAATAGTCCATAGTTTGGATTAGGGTTCATTCTTGGTGTTGTAAATTCTTTGGGTTTGGATAAAGGTATGTGACATCTATCTATCACTATGACAGCTTTTAACTTTCCATGTTTTTCTCATATCTAAAAAAGAATCTCATTAGAACTCCAAACATGTTTTCAAAATTATAACAGATTTAAAGATCTTTCTACAATGTTAAGGGTTAAGTGGATGTTTTATAATTCTATGACAGAAATTTAGTCATAATTTAACTACTTTTAGTATATCAAAATACTTTCACATAACTGACCTGCAGATATTTTTACTACTTCCTCCTCTATATTAGATAGCTATCATAGTGCAACAAATTACTCTAAAACTCAGTGACTAAAAACAATAAGTATTTAGCGGTGAGGGAGATGTTGACCTAAGTAACTAGTGGAGGCTGTAAAACCAAGTACAAAAGGAAAGGTGCATAAATACACCCTAGTTCATAAAGTCACTTTCCACAGAGTGTGCGCTAATACTGAAATTATTCACGATATTGAAAATGAACAATTACATAAATGCATGGCAGATGTCACACTGGTTGATGAATGTATGGCATGCTCCTCATGGTTACAATGGCAGATAAAAAGGAATAAAGAGAAGAAAACTAAAATGCTACCTGTAGTAATACATTGGAGTTGCAGACATCAGCATGAATTAATTTTTAACTTAATATAGAGAAAAATCATTATGTGGAGAAATACTTACATATAAATATACAAATTAGTATATACAGATTTTTTTTCATATCTGTTGGCTAAGAACTCCTACAAGCAATGACACCCATTAACAATGAAAACATCTAAAACATGGATCATAGTTTTTAATGGGGAGGGGTGGAGGAGGAGAAAGAAAGAGCAAGAAAAAGAAAGCAAGAGATAAAGAGAACAAGAAAAAAAGAAAGAAGAAAGAACTAGGTTTCCTTGGAGAAAGAGCTGATTCTTGGACTAGGTTAGGAAATGAGTGTGAAGCATGTTCAATCCATAAAAAGCAAAACAGTACTAAAAAAAAAAACCCCACAATGATAGGGTATGTTAATGGGACATGGAAACCAGCTGAAGGAGCTCTCAGTGGCCAAAGCTAGAATAATTTGAGCAACCATAATATTTAACTCAGTGTAGAATTATAACTCAAATTACAAAATATCCATGACTCCCAGCTAATATAAATAAATAATTGATGGGGCGCCTGGGTGGCTCAGTTGGTTAAGCATCCAACTTCGGCTCAGGTCATGATCTCACAGTCCGTGAGTTTGAGCCCCGTGTTGGACTCTGCACTGACAGCTCGGAGCCTGGAACCTGCTTCAGATTCTGTGTCTCCCTCTCTCTGACCCTCCCTCATTCATGCTCTGTCTCTGTCTCAAAAATAAAAAAACATTAAAAAATAAAATAAAATAAATAGTTGAATATAAATAAGCAGGGGAGAATGCACACATCTCTTATGGAGAATAATTCCACATAATTTATATAGACACTCCACCCTGAAAGAACTGGAAACATAACTTCCCCACTGCTTAGTTGTAGGCTTTGCATAGTGACTTCCTTCCAAAAAGTACAGTATGAAAAGGAAGAAAATACGTTTGGAGTGGAAAAACTTGATCAACACTACTGCAGGCAGATCAAGATTAACATCCACTGTGATACTGTGTACTTTTGACATACGAGGAGAATGATACCTTAGCTCAGTGGTCTTTCTCTCCTAAATCCATAACCCCAGTCAAATCATGAAACAAACCTGAGACAAATTCCAATGAGAGACTTCCTACAAAATACTTCAGCAGTACTCCTCACAACTGTCAAGGTCATGGTAACCAAGAACAGCCTGAGAAACTGTCACGGCTAAAAAGAATCCTAAGGAAACACGAAGATAGAATGTAATGTAGTATCCCGGATGGAATCCTGGAACAGGAAAAAGATTAGGTAAGAACTAAGGAAATATGAAGTATAGACTTTAGATAAGAATGTTGTATCACCATTGGTATATTGGTTGTAACAAATGTACCATGCTAGTGTAAAATGCTAACAATAGTGGAAATTGAATGTGAGGTATATAGAGACTCTTTGTACTAGTTTTGCAACATTTTGGTAAATCTAAAAATACTCCAAAATAAAAATTTTATTTTCAAAAAGCTAATGTGGAATAGATGGATTAAGGAGAAAAAATAAAGAAAACTCATAAATAAAACAATAAGAATTGAATATAGTCAGCCCTCTTTGCTTCAAGTAGAAGATCCTTCTGGTTTTGTCTGGTTCCATTTGTGTGTCTGTAGTCTTCTGTGAGTTGCTGGGGAGCAGTTCTGCTGATGTGGACTGAATACTCTCATATTTCAGGCATTGCCTGAGTCTACGCTGATCTAGGATGGCCTTGTCTGCGACAACTAAGCCCTACTACACATCACTCCTCATTGTCCTATAGTGCTGCTCTGAGCTTGTTCACAAGATGATGGAAAGGTTATAAGAGAGAGTGGAAAGGTTGTAAGAGAGAATGGAAATATACCAGCCTCCTGAGTTCTAGGCTCAAAATAAACATATCCTCTACATTCTATTAGCCAAAGCAAGTCACAAGACCACACCAAATACAACCAGGGTCATGGTGCAGGGAGGGAGGCAGAGTTTGTGAAAATAAATTCCATTCCCTGATGGGAAGAATTTCAAAGTAACATTAGAAAGGGCATGAAGCTCTGGAGACATATTTGCTAACAAACTAATCTTTAATCAGACTATCAAACTATCTTTAATAAAAGATTAAAGATAACACAAAGTAGATCAGATTATCTTATCTTTATGACTATTATTCATAGGCTTATTTCAAACCATGATTCCGGTCTTTCATTCATTACAAATACTTATCAAGTGCCTCAAATGTGCTGGTACTGTCATCTACGTTCCTGATCCAACTTACAGAAGTAAACTTGCTCTATTTCTTCAGCTTGGAAACCTGCATTTTGAAGTCACATGGCTAGGGAAACAGCCACAATTGTTTTATTTTGTATTTCTATGTCCCTTGAACCACACTAGACATTTGATATAAATTCTAATTAATATTTCTTCAGGAATTCAGAGAAAGTTTAGTTACTAACCATCTGACATATGTACCATTTAAGCAGCAATACTCAAATGGTGGGGCCATGAACCACTGGTATCCTTTTGAGACTTTTTAGAACTGTGGGATATCAGACCTGCTAAATCAGAATCCTCAGGGGTGGGGCTCAGGAATCTGCATGTTCCCTAGTTCTCCAGGTAATATCAAGTGATAATGAGTGAAACTTTGTAAATCACTGATTTAGGGTCAAGTTTTTCAAGGATTCTTCACGATTAAGAATAAAAGGAGTTTGATGTTTCTATATCACAGAATGAGGTAGTGATCTTGATACAACTGTATCAAAGAAATTTTTAAATCAAAAATTTCTTCTTGTTCTACAATATTCTGAATATTAGGTTTTTTGTTTTTCCTCCAGAATTTAACGTACTGGATTTTATGCAATGATTTTTTAACAAAGATTTGACCTTGACATTAAAGTATAAAATTGACCACAAATACTTCCTCTTTTCATTTATTAATGTTAATTCTTTTAGTTTATTTCATAAGGTATTTTTCTATTTCTTTATATTACTAACATGGAATCTCATTACATCAAATTTTCTTTTTTACATTAACCATTCTTCTTCATTGAATTCAATAAGCTTCACTTGTCCCTCCAGAAGCTTCTCCCTGAACTTCCAACATTTTTGACTCAGTGTTTGCCCATCTTCATACTTTTAATCTTTCTTTTTAAACAACTTATCTTAACTTCCTATTTCTTCTTCTCCTTCTCCTCTTTTTCTAAAATAAGACTATAAAAGTTCTCAAACTTCTTTCTTAACAAAAATCCACTGTGGGAAAAGTGACACTTTAGGACAATCCCATTGCAAGTGGTAACTGGGAATCCAGTGTACTTCTGTTTTGTTTCTGGCATTTTATCAGCCATCTTGTAGGGTTGCCAAGGAAAGAGAGAGCTGGAGCATCACTCAGGGAACTTTACTGCCTGCTGTGGACAGGGCCTAGGATGGTCCCATGACCCCTGCCTCCAATTTAACTCCCTTGTGTGATCCTGTCTCCGTGTGAGAAGACTGAGACTTGCTTCTAATAGAATAGGACAAAGGTAGAGAAATGTACATCATTTCATGTATGTGATTGCATTACAGAAGATGTCTAACTTGTCTTGCTAGGCCACTCACTCCCTTCCTGGCTTTGAAGAAGCAAGTTGCCATGTCATAAGTGGTCCTATAGAGAGAGCTATGCAGCAAAGAGCAAGGGCGGCCTCTGGCAGCCTGCAAGGAACTGAATGCTGCCAACCACCATGTGAACTTGGAAATTGTTCTTCTCTCAGATGAACTGACACCTTGATTGCAGCCCTGTGAAATTCTGAAGCAGAGGCACCAGTTAAGCTGTACCCAAAATCCTGAACCTCAGAAAATATAAGATGAAAGTGTGTGTTGTTTTAAGCCGCAAAGTTTCTGGTAATTTATTATGCAGCAATAACTAACTGATGCACTGCCCTTCACAGAGGAGTTCCATGCTTCACTGTAATTCACATTTCACTGGCTAGAGTTAGTCATAAGGCCAACCAACTTCAGGGGGACAAGGAAGCCTAACATATCCTGTACCTAGGAAAGAAAAAATTAATATATATGCAGACAAATAATCTTTACCCCAGACTTTATTTGTGAAAATTACTACATAATATGTGTCATCTCATTTATCACTGACCTTAGACTAACTTTATTTTTTATCATTCTTTACAAACTGGAACATCAAGTCTACACAATTAGGCACTATGCAGTTTTGCACTCCCATTAGCCTTAATAAAGGGTTAATAAAATTGTAGCATCTCACTTGAATAGGTACCCATAAGAACACAAAGTATTATTTAATTACACGAACGACTATAATGTATACCAAGAACTTGTACTATAAAACCTTTCATGAAAACACAGGGGCATACTAGGGCTATTTTGCCAGGCCCACCATAAATGGATAAAAATCTGTTTTCACATGAAAAACAGATGAGAAAAAAAAAAACAACTATGAATCATTAACTAAGTCCTGATGTCTTTACTTCTTCATAGCTGTGGTGGTGGATGTCAATCTATAATTTAGGAGACCTCTCTAGCTTAGGAAACTATGTTAGGAGATAGGTCAGATGGTTAGTGGGTTGAAGACAGTGCTGCCACTAGTGATGAGAAATAGGATTAGATAATCTTCCATTGCTTTTTAACATTCATGTTCTTCTTGTGAGATGGGAAATGAATAGAAAATCAACCATAACAGCAAAATTTCTTCTACTGGAGTTGTTCAGATAGGGAGGAAAATAAAAGAACAATCTCATTCCTCACTAATCTAGAAATCAAATACTGTAATTCTCTCGTCTCAGAAATTTGGCAGTCTCGTTCCTTCTGAACAAAGATTTGTTAGCAGTAAGTCTTTTGCTATGAAGACCTCATTACAAAACATTCCATTGTGGATTCTCAAATGAGATAGGGAACTGTTTCTTAAGAAATAAGAAATTGTCATTATCTAAAGAAATTACAGAAATTTGTTGACATCAACATTTCTAAGAACATGGGAAATGTCATAATAGGCCCAAGCAGTAGGCTTTTTAACTGAGAATTCTGTGTTATGGGGTGGCACCAAAGGCTATTTCTTGAAAAACTAAGTTACCCACCATTCAGTAAATACCAAAAAACGACCTACATCAAACATCTAAGATTTCCCCTAATTTTTCATTATTAGTTTCTCAAGACGTAACTAAACTGCTCTTGAAGGTGACTAAAAATTATGATAAGTTAATACAGCACATTCATAGCCATATAACATCCACTTACACCCTGAACATCAAACAATAACATTAACAATTGTAAACATTATTAACTAAATGAAAAATTGGAGTGAATACAGTCAAAACAATTTGATCTCTTATTTTAAAAATGTTTAAGCATATTTAACTACACAAATAGTAAACCAAACCCAAAACCACATTCTCACCATGCTTAGTCTTTATGCTCTGCATTTCTAGTGTCCTACTTTAATAAATCTTTCGCCTACCAAAAGATCATGAAGATGTTTGCATATGGTATCATCTGGGAACATCATTAGTTTGCCTCTTATATATACAATCCATCTGTGATGGTGAATATTCTATGGTAAGTCTCTGTACCACAGCTCTTTACTGTCTCCTGTGGTATAATAAATTAGTCTTGTTCTGGACTCTTTATTCAAATGGAATACTTGTCTTTGTGTTAATGTTAAAACCTGATTTGAATATTCAGAGTTTTATAATATGTCTTGATATCTAATAGTTTAAATCTTTCAGCTTGCGGAGAGGAAGATGGCGGCATAGGAGGACTCTGGGCTCACCTTGTCCTGCTGATCACTTAGATTCCACCTACACCTGCCTAAATAACCCAGAAAACTGCCAGAAGACTAGCAGAACGGATTCTCTGGAGCCAAGTGCAGACGAGAGGCTCACAGAAGAGGGTAGGAAGGGCGGAGAGGCGGTGCACGATAAACGGAGTGGCGGGAGGGAGCCGGGGCAGAGGGGAGGCCCGCCGGCCAAGCAGAGCCTGCGAGTCTGGCTTGCAAAAGCAGAGGGGATGGAAGGAGTGTGTTCGGACAGTGAGCTCAACTTAACATCTGGAAAGTTATAAGTTAACAGCTCTGCTCGGAAAGCGGGAGGGCTGGAGGACAACGAGATGGAGAGTTGTTGAGCCCTGGATGACAGAGCTCAGCTTGCGGGAACAAAGGCACTTGCCAGCGCCATCTCCCTCACCCATCCCCCAGCCAAAATCCCAAAGGGAACCAGTTCCTGTCAGGGAACTTGCTGGCACTGTGCAAACCCAACGCTGTGCTTCTGCATATCCATCCCTCCGGCAGTCAGTCTGACTCCTCCAGGTGCCGCAGGGCCCCTCCCGAATGGGATCACTGAAGGATAAGCGAGCTGAGCCTGCCCCTCACGCCCCCCTGCACCTTGCCTATCCACGCCACCTAATACGCCAGATCCCCAGCACCACAAGCCTGGCAGTGTGCAAGTAGCCCAGACGGGCCACACCACCCCACAGTGAATCCCGCCCCTAGGAGAGGGGAAGAGAAGGTACACACCAGTCTGACTGTGGCCCTAGAGGTGGGCTGGGGGCAGACATCAGGTCTGACTGCGGCCCCGCCCACCAACTCCAGTTATTCAAGACAGCACAGGGGAAGTGCCCTGCAGTTCTATCCAAAATGAAGAAATGGAAGAATTCCCCTCAAAAGAATCTCCAGGAAATAACAACTAATGAACTGATCAAAAAGGATTTAAACAATATAACAGAAAGTGAATTTAGAATAACAGTCATAAAATTAATCGCTGGGCTTGGAAACAGTACAGAGGACAGCAGAGAATCTATTGCTACAGAGATCAAGGGACTGAGGAATAGTCAGGAGGAGCTAAAAAATGCTACAAATGAACTGCAAAATAAGATGGAGATGACCACGGCCCGGATTGAAGAGGCAGAGGAGAGAATAGGTGAACTAGAAGATAAAATTATGGGAAAAGAGGAAGCTGAGAAAAAAAGAGATAAAAAAAATCCAGGAGTATGAGGGGAAAATTTGAGATCTAAGTGATGCACTAAAGAGAAATAATCTACGCATAATTGGTATCCCAGAGGAGGAAGAGAGAGGGAAAGGTGTTGAAGGTGTACTTGAAGAAATCATAGTTGAGAACTTCCCTTATCTGGGGAAGGAAAAAGGCATTGAAATCCAAGAGGCACAGAGAACTCCCTTCAGATGTAACTTGAATCGATCTTCTGCACGACATATCATAGTGAAACTGGCAAAATACAAGGATAAAGAGAAAATTCTGAAAGCAGCGAGGGATAAACGTACTCTAGCACATAAAGGTACACCTATAAGACTCGTGACCGATCTCTTTACTGAAACTTGGCAGGCCAGAAAGGAATGGCAGGAAATCTTCAATGTGATGAACAGAAAAATATGCAGCCGAGAATCCTTTATCCAGCAAGCCTGTCATTTAGAATAGAAGGAGAGATAAAGGTCTTCCCAAACAAACAAAAACTGAAGGAATTCGTCACCACTAAACCAGCCCTACAAGAGATCCTAAGGGGGATCCTGTGAGACAAAGTACCAGAGACATCGCTACAAGCATGAAACCTACAGACATCACAATGACTCTAAACCCATATCTTTCTATAATAACACTGAATGTAAATGGACTAAATGTGCCAACCAAAAGACACAGGGTATCAGAATGGATAAAAAAACAAGACCCATCTATTTGCTGTCTACAAGAGACTCATTTTAGACCTGAGGACACCTTCAGATTGAGAGTGAGGGGATGGAGAACTGTTTATCATGCTACTGGAAGTCAAAAGAAAGCTGGAGTAGCCATACTTATATCAGACAAACTAGACTTTAAATTAAAGGCTGTAACAAGAGATGAAGAAGGGCATTATATAATAATTACAGGGTCTATCCATCAGGAAGAGCTGTGAATGATAAATGTCTATGCGCCAAATACGGGAGCCCCCAAATATATAAAACTACTCACAAACATAAGCAACCTTATTGATAAGAATGTGGTAATTGCAGGGGACTTTAACACTCCACTTACAGAAATGGATAGATCATCTAGACACATGGTCAATAAAGAAACAAGGGCCCTGAATGATACATTGGATCAGATGGACTTGACAGATATACTTAGAACTCTGCATCCAAAAGCAACAGAATATACTTTCCTCTCGAGTGCACATGGAACATTCTCCAAGATAGATCACATACTGGATCACAAAACAGCCCTTCATAAGTATACAAGAATTGAGATCATACCATGCATACTTTCAGACCACAATGCTATAAAGCTTGAAATCAACCACAGGAAAAAGTCTAGAAAACCTCCAAAAGCATGGAGATTAAAGAACACCCTACTAAAGAATGAGTGGGTCGACCAGGCAATTAGAGAAGAAATTAAAAAATATATGGAAACAGACAAAAATGAAAATACAACAATCCAAACGCTTTGGGATGCAGCGAAGGCAGTCCTGAGAGGAAAATACATTGCAATCCAGGCCTATCTCAAGAAACAAGAAAAATCCCAAATACAAAATCTAACAGCACACCTAAAAGAAATAGAAGCAGAACAGCAAAGACAGCCTAAACCCAGCAGAAGAAGAGAAATAATAAAGATCAAAGCAGAAATAAACAATATAGAACCTAAAACAACTGTAGAGCAGAACAATGAAACCAAGAGTTGGTATTTTGAAAAAATAAACAAAATTGATAAACCTCTAGCCAGGTTTTACAAAAATAAAAGGGAGATGACCCAAATAGATAAAATCATGAATGAAAATGGAATTATTACAACCAATCCCTCAGAGACACAAGCAATTATCAGGGAATACTATGAAAAATTATATGACAACAAACTGGACAACCTGGAAGAAATGGACAAATTCCTAAACACCCACACACTTCCAAAACTCAGTCAGGAGGAAACAGAAAGCTTGAACAGACCCATAACCAGCAACAAAATTGAATCAGTTATCAAAAATCTCCCAACAAATAAGAGTCCAGGACCAGATGGCTTCCCTGGGGAGTTCTACCAGACATTTAAAGCAGAGATAATACCTATCCTTCTCAAGCTATTCCAAAAAATAGAAAGGGAAGGAAAACTTCCAGATTCATTCTACAAAGCCAGTATTACTTTGATTCTTAAACCAGACAGAGACCCAGTAAAAAAAGAGAACTACAGGCCAATATCCTTCATGAATATGGATGCAAAAATTCTCAATAAGATACTAGCAAATCGAATTCAACGGCATATAAAAAGAATTATTCACCATGATCACGTGGGATTCATTCCTGGGATGTAGGGCTGGTTCAACATTTGCAAATCAATCCACGTGATACATCACATTAATAAAAGAAAAGAACCTTATGATCCTGTCAATCGATGCAGAAAAGGCATTTGACAAAATTCTGCACCCTTTCTTAATAAAAACCCTTCAGAAAGTCGCGATAGAAGGAACATACTTAAACATCATAAAAGCCATTTATGAAAAGCCCACAGCTAACATCATCCTCAATGGGGAAAAACTGAGAGCTTTTTCCCTGAGATCAGGAACACGACAGGGATGTCCAGTCTCACTGCTATTGTTTAACATAGTGTTGGAAGTTCTAGCATCAGCAATCAGACAACAAAAGGAAACCAAAGGCATCAAAATTGGCAAAGATGAAGTTAAGCTTTCACTTTTTGCAGACGACATGACATTATACATGGAAAATCTGATAGACTCCACCAAAAGTCTGCTAGAACTGATACATGAATTCAGCAAAGTTGCAGGATACAAAATCAATGTACAGAAATCAGTTGCATTCTTACACACTAATAATGAAGCAACAGAAAGACCAATAAAGAAACTGATCCCATTCACAATTGCACCAAGAAGCATAAAATACCTAGGGATAAATCTAACCAAAGATGTAAAAGATCTCTATGCTGAAAACTATAGAAAGCTTATGAAGGAAATTGAAGAAGATACAAAGAAGTGGAAAAACATTCCGTGCTCATGGATTGGAAGAATAAATATTGTCAAAATGTCAATACTACCCAAAGTTATCTACACATTCAAGGCAATCCCAATCAAAATTGCACCAGCATTCTTCTTGAAGCTAGAACAAGCAATCCTAAAATTCATATGGAACCACAAAAGGCCCCGAATAGCCAAAGTAATTTTGAAGAAGACCAAAGCAGGAGGCATCACAATCCCAGACTTTAGCCTCTACTACAAAGCTGTAATCATCAAGACAGCATGGTATTGGCACAAAAACAGACACATACACCAATGGAATAGAATAGAAACCCCAGAACTAGACCCACAAACGTATGGCCAACTAATCTTTGACAAAGCAGGAAAGAACATCCAATGGAAAAAAGACAGTCTCTTTAACAAATGGTGCTGGGAGAACTGGACAGCAACATGCAGAAGATTGAAACTAGACCACTTTCTCACACCATTCACAAAAATAAACTCAAAATGGATAAAGGACCTGAATGTGAGACAGGAAACCATCAAAACCCTAGAGGAGAAAGCAGGAAAAGACTTCTCTGACCTCAGTCATAGCAATTTCTTACTTGACACATCCCCAAAGGCAAGAGAATTAAAAGCAAAAATGAACTACTGGGACTTCATGAAGATAAAAAGCTTCTGCACAGCAAAGGAAACAACCAACAAAACTAAAAGGCAACCAACAGAATGGGAAAAGATATTTGCAAATGACATATCGTCAAAGGGCTAGTATGCAAAATCCATAAAGAACTCACCAAACTCCAAACCTGAAAAACAAATAACCCAGTGAAGAACTGGGCAGAAAACATGAATAGACACTTCTCTAAAGAAGACATCCAGATGGCCAACAGGCACATGAAAAGATGCTCAACGTCACTCCTCATCAGGGAAATACAAATCAAAACCACACTCAGATATCACCTCATGCCAGTCAGAGTGGCCAAAATGAACAAATCAGGAGACTATAGATGCTGGAGAGGATGTGGAGAAACGGGAACCCTCTTGCACTGTTGGTGGGAATACAAATTGGTGCAGCCACTCTGGAAAGCAGTGTGGAGGTTCCTCAAAAAATTAAAAATAGATCTACCCTATGATCCGGCAACAGCACTGCTAGGAATTTACCCAAGGGATACAGGAGTGCTGATGCATAGGGGCACTTGTACCCCAATGTTTATGGCAGCACTCTCAACAATAGCCAAATTAGGGAAAGAGCCTAAATGTCCATCAACTGATGCATGGATAAAGAATTGTGGTTTATATACACAATGGAATACTACGTGGCAATGAGAAAGAATGAAATATGGCCTTTTGTAGCAACGTGGATGGAACCGGAGAGTGTTATGCTAAGTGAAATAAGCCATACAGAGAAAGACAGATACCATATGTTTTCACTCTTATGTGGATCCTGAGAAATTTAACAGAAACCCATGGGAGTTGGGGGGAGGGGGAAGAAAAAAAAAAGAGGTTAGAGTGGGAGAGAGCCAAAGCATAAGAGACTCTTAAAAACTGAGAACAAACTGAGGGTTAATGGGGGTGGGAGGGCGGGGAGGGTGGGTGATGGGTATTGAGGAGGGCACCTTTTGGGATGAGCACTGGGTGTTGTATGGAAACCAATTTGACAATAAATTTCAAAAAAAAAATCTTTCAGCTTGGTTCTTCTTGTTGAAGGCTGCCACGGGTATTTTTGGGCCTTTGTATTTTTAACCAACTGTAACTATTTGTTGTTCTTCTCTTCTCTTATAGGATTACAGGGTTATATATCTTATAGGATTATATATCCACACCTTGCCATAGCTTCATGAATGGCAGGATATGTTTTTGTTGAATTTGGGCTTGGCTCTATTGATAGGACACTGGCAAATACGACGTGGGTAAAGCCTTCGGATATGCTTGTTTAGTTGGCTTGTTTCTCTTGTACTCCTAACACTGTCATGAAAAGAGTCTACCTTGGGTAGATGCTGCCTTCCATCCATGACTCCAAATGCATCAAAGCAGGTAATCAAACCTGCCCCAGCTGACTTGCAAATCTGAACCCCAAAGCAGAATCACCCTGACCACCCTATAGATTTGGCAGTGAGAGAGTTAATATTTGCTCTGTTTAAAAAAATGCTTATTCCTGACTTTATTTTTAATAAGCATTTAAAATAGTTTTACCAAGAAATAATTTCACACATTTACAGAAAATGTATGCAACTAGAAATATTTATACAGTTCCCATATATCCAGTTTCCTTTATTATTAACATTTTACATTAGTACGGTAGACGCAAGAGAGCAGACAAAACTAGAAGAATGGCTTGTTACATTTTTGCCACAGTTTCATTTTTATCTTCTAAATTCATCTTTACCACTTTAGCATTCAGAAGTGTTTTTATTTTAGAATAGTTTTAGATTTACAAAGAAACAAAACAAAACTGCAAAGCTATTACAGAAACTTCCCATACCGTTCATATCCAATTTACCTTCCTGTTAACATCATATCAGTATGAAATATTTGTCACAACTAACGAACCAATAATGATATATCATTTTTAACTAAAGTCTATACTTTATTTAGGTATCCTCTGTTTTTACCCTAACCTAATGTCTTATTTCTGTTCCAGGATCCAACCTTGGATATCACATTATATGCCTCAAACGCCTTTTGGCTGTGTCAGTTTCTCAGATTGTCCTGGTTTTTGATGACCTTGACAATTTTGAGGAATACTGCAGAGGCATTGAGAATAATTTTTCTACACAGATTTGTCTATTCTCTCCAATTTACTTATTTATCAAATCATTGGCTTATAGCAGAATGGATTCATGGATATTTTACATTTTATAGTACCATCTATTTTATATTTAAGCCTCTTAATTGTTATATAATTTCATATGCATCAATATGGAAGTAACCTGACATATTTTCACATAAATTTTTGAGTTAGTATGACCAGTTATGCGCATGCACGCGTGCACGTGCACACACACACACACACACACACACACAATTCTGATTGAGGTTACAGTGAATTCACAGATTTTCTGGAGAACAAACAGCTTTACAATCTTATTTCTTCTAATTAAATCTATGGACATGGTGTATCTCTTTTTCTTAAATTATGTGCTTTAGTTTGCTGGGTAGAATTCTGCTTATCTTTTGTTTATCATGGCTGTATATGCAAATATGAAAACAAAATCTGTTTCATAAAATTTAATTAGTAATATATACAGAAAAAGCATACAAATCATAAATGTACAGCTTGCTGGATTTTCACAAATCAATGATGTAATCAGTATGCCAGCAGACTTCCATGCCACTTTTGCTCAGAGTAAACACTCCTGAATTTAACACCATAGGCTATTTTTCATTGTTTCATATTTTATTAATGGAAACACTGCATATTGTTTCTGGATTCCTTCTTCGAACATTATTTAAGATTCTATCACACTGTTGTATGTAGTTTAATTCATGGAGTTGTATTGCTATAGAATATTAAATTCTATGAATATATCACAATTTATATACCCTTCCTATAGTTGATGAGAAATTAGGTTGTTTCCAATTTTTGACTATTACAAATAGTGCAGCTATAAGCATCGTGTGCATATATTCTTTAAAGTATATATACAATTATTTTAGGTATATACATAATAGTTTAACTGCTACATTATTACATATAGTTATCATTGCAAACTCTCAAGAGTAGTTTTAACAATTTACATTCACAAGTTGTGCATGAGAGTTCTGATTGATGCACATTTTCACCAACACTTGGCATTTTTTAATCTAATTTTGTTTTTAATTGGATTTCCCTAATAACTAATGAAATTAATTACTTCTCTATGTGTTTACTGATAATCTGACCATTTTTTTTTTTAAGTGAAGGGACTATTTGAGTTTTTTGCCCATTTGTGTATTGGTTGTCCACCAGTTTCTTAACAATTTGGAGATGTTCCTTATATAATTTGGGCATGAGTTCCTTGCTGGAAATATATCTCAAAAACAACTTACCTCAATTGTTGCTTTGCCTTTTCACTCACTTAAAGGTATCTTTTGATTAAAACACAAATTTATGTTAAAATTAAATCATTTTTTATTAATAGCCTACTTGAGTCCTACTTAAGAAATCTTTGCTATACAATGTCATAATGATGTTCTGTTGTTATTTTACTAAGAATTTATGTTTTACCTTTTGTATTTAGATTTTCAGTTTTTGTGGAATTTTTTTTTATGTAGGGTGTGAGGTAGGATTAGTTTTTCACCCATGTGAATACACAAAAAGATGCATTTTTTAAAAACACCATTCTTTCTCCCCAACACTATAGTCTTACCTTTGACATAAATCAGGGTGACTATATATGTATTAGGCAGTTTCTCATTTCTTTATAATTTTTCATTTGTTTATTCAATTGGTTAATTGATGTGCCTGATTCCAATACCACAATATCTTAATTACTATAATTTTATATTTGGCCTTAACATCTAATCCAGCTTACAAAATCACTTAGTTATCCTAGCTCCTTTGCATTCCCATATATTTTCTTATAATCACCTCATCAATTTGCACACAAAAACTCCAGTAAAATTTTGCTTAAAATTGGGCATTTGCGAATTTTATATCAAACTGGGGAGCATTGATAATTTTTAAATACATAAACCTCTATTCCATGAGCATAGTCTATTTTGGTCTTTTAAAATTTCTTTAATATTTTATGGTTTTCAGTGTAGCAATCTTTCATGCCTATCATTAGATACACCTGGAGGTATTTGATATTTTTATGGTATAAAAATGCCATTTTATTAAATGTAATTTTCCAATTATTTATCACTAATATCCACAAGTGAAATTGATTTTTATATTTACCTTATATTTTATTACCTTATTAATTTTTTCATTGAAACTGAAGTCTCAGTATAGTATTTTCATTTTTCTATATAAAAAGTCATGTATGTTGCAAATAAAGTTTTTTGCTTTTTCTCAATTCTTGTACATTTTATTTATTTTGTGGTGGGGAGTTAGGACTTTTAGTTCTTGACTGCATCCTTGTTTTATTCCAGTTTTTAAGAATACAACTATACATTTTCATTATCAAGTCAGCTGTTTGTGGTAATTGATAGCATTATCAGATTTTAAAAGTTCTCTTCTAAATCCTGCCACTTGCAACAACGGATAAATCTTGTGGGCACTATGCTAAATGAAGTAAGTCAGAGAAAGACAAATACTATATGGTCTCAGTTATATGTGGAATCTAAAAAAGTTGAACCCATAAAAACAGAATAGGTCAGTGGTTTCCAGGTTTCGGGGAGGTAAAGGAAATGGAGAAGATGCTGGTTAAAGGGCACAAAACATCCCGTATAAGACGAGTGAATTCTGAGGATCTAATATACAGCCTGGTGAATGTAGTTTAAAAAACTGTATTACATACTTGAAAGTTGCCAAGGTAACACATCTTAAATGTTTTCACCACACTCACACATGCAAAATGGTAACTATATGAGATGATGAATGTATTAACTAACCTTAATCATTTCACAGTATATACGTATGTCAAATCATCATGTTGCACATATACCTTTAACTTACACAATGGTATATGTCAATTATATTTCAATAAAGCTGGTGGGAAACATTTCTTTCTGTTCCTAGTTTGTTAATGGTTTCCTTTTAATCATTAACAGATGTAATTTTTTTTAATTTAAAGCTTTGCATCAATTGAGATTATCCTTCTCCCCCAACCCCACACCCCCCCCCCCCCCGCCCTGATACTGTTGTGAATAGCCTTCACTGAATTTCCACTGTGAAACCAACCTTGCATTTCTGGAATAAATTCAATGTCATTACAATATATTATCCAAGTCATACATCACTGTTGGTTTTCAAAACAACAACAACCAACAACAACAACAACATCTAGACTATCCATTTCAAGGTCCTCCCCCTCAATAAGAAACACACTTTCAGCTCTTCTCCTTTCTGTCCATAATAGCACCTACATGATAACAGTCAAATTTTTTAATTTTTTTTGTAAGTGTATTTATTTTTGAGACAGAGAGAGACAGAGCATGAACGGGGGAAGGTCAGAGAGAGAGGGAGACACAGAATCGGAAGCAGGCTCCAGGCTCTGAGCCATCAGCCCAGAGCCCGACGCGGGGCTCGAACTCACGGACCGCAAGATTGTGACCTGAGCCGAAGTCGGACGCTTAACCGACTGAGCCACCTAGGCGTCCCGATAATAGTCAAATTTTTATTGCTCACTATGGGTCATGTATTCCTCTAGCTATTTAATCTATACCCAACATTAATACATTTAATTCTCATGGGAAAACCTAGGAAAAATTCCTATCCCTATTTTACAGATGAGAAAACAGGTATGAGGTTACTTAACATGCCCAAATTCACTGCAGACTGAGCTTTGTTCCCTACAGTATGGTTTTAGAGCTGTGTCTTCAGTAACTCTACCATACTTCTGTGTCTTTCAGCTAAACTCACCCCAAAACTTCTTTCTGTTCAACATGAGAACAACCATAGAAAGTTCTTTTCTATTCCATTTTTCAACAACTGACTTGGGATTATCAATAAGATTTCCTGATTTCCATACTAATTAGAGTTTCCTATACACTGGATTCATTTGTATCTCTCCTGGATCATATCCAGTACCATATCCTTTAGAGAAAGTCTAGGTGTGATCAGACTTCTGAATTGTTTCATGCTTGAAAATGTGCATCTTTATTTTCACATTTGTAAACAGCACTGTAAGATATATCAATCTATTTACTCCTCTTCTTCCTTGCACAAACCTGTTCCAAACATTCAAATACTAGAAGCTTTTATTGTTTTCTCTCATTTTGCATTTTGAAACATCACCACAATATATTAATGGATTCATCTTTTACAATTCATCCTATTCATTAGATCTTTTCATCCTGAGGAGTCATGGTTTATTTAATGTTGAGACATTTTCTTTCATTGCTTTGAGGATTTTGGAGTATATGTTTGATGTTCTTAAAGCTTCAAGTTTACTTAACAATTTTAAAACAACATTCAAGGCATTTACCAAAGAAGAGAAATCCTCCATAATTCTGTCACCCAAATATATCCAATGTATCATTACTGTGTGATCATCTCTTATAGCTACGTCTATGGTATTTTTAAATAATTTAAATCACTTTATACTTAATGTTGTATTTTGCTTTAATCTCATTGCATTACAATTTTTAACATATCAGAGTATTAATAACCATTTAAAGGCTTATTATATTCCATAAATTGTCAAGACTTTCTTAATCTACATAAAAGAAAATTCTGAAGAGACAATCACTTCTTCTATTAGGATTACAAGTGACTTGACAAACTACACCTCTCCCTACCAAACCTGACTTGAGTTTATAGCCAATTAAGAAATACACATTGCTTTAAGACAGATTGAAATGGAAATATTAACTTTACAACTTATAAAGTTAAAAGGATCACTTTAACTAATAGTCAGGACCAGCTTCATGGGCATTACACCTGTGCACTTCCACAAGGTCCTGATGCTGTGCCATCAACACTTTCAAATTATTAATCATATTGGGAAAGAAGCAGTACAGACTATAGAGCCAATCCTAGTAGTAGTCATAGCCAGAGTTTCTAGTGCTTCACTTTAAATTTAGACCTTGGAATCACCTCCCTAAAAAAAGGAATATGCAGAGCTGACCTTTGCTCAGCAGCTGGAATGGGATCATTCCCTCATACCCATCAAGCCCAATATCAGAAACAGGGAGAGAGAGAGTCTTCCCCGCAAACTTCTGGATGTGTTTACCACAAGGGAGCCAGTAAAGAGTGTCACTGCTCTATACCATTGCTTTATGAGCTACGTTATAATTTCCTAGGAGGAAAATTTTTCTCTTATGACTTCAAATATGTGAATAGTTGTCGATGGATAAGAGCTTAGACTGATTCAGGATTGTAACAGACATGAAACTGGGTCAATAGGCTTATTTAGGGAGAACACAAGGTTAATCTATTTTAAAGTAAGAGCTCCTGAAAAATAGAATCTGATGACTTGAGATGTAACGAGTTCTGTACCAATGGAAATATCCACCAGGCAATGACTAGATAAATACTGACTAAGAAGAAGTCTTTTAAATAGGGAGTGGAAAATGCTACTCATTAGAGATTACAACAAAAACAAAAACAGAACTCTCCTTTGTGATTTATTTCGTTTTCCTTCTTCAAGGGATGACTTACGTATCTATTATTGTGAAATATTTTTTCCTGTAGTTTTAGGCATAATTTTAAATACTCTTTCAACACTCGGTACAGCTCTAAAGCTGTGGTTTTATCTATATTTGAACATATTTTAAAAATCAAGTCTCTGGGGCACATGGGTGGCTCAGTCAGTTAACTGTCTGACTTGAGCTCAGGTCATGATCTCGTGGTTCGTGAGTTCAAGCCCCACGTCAAGCTCTGTCCTGACAGCTCAGAGCCTGGAGCCTGCTTCAGATTCTGTGTCTCCCTCTCTCTCTGCCCATCCCCCGCTCACACTGTCTCTGTCTCTCAAAAATAAACATTTAAAATAATTTTCAAAATAAATTATATATGCAATATACATATATAACTTTATACTGTATATATTACAAAAAGTTATTGGGCATTTCCTATTGCTATTGGGCTGAAATTTAAATTGTGTATGCAACATCTTACTCAGTCCTATTAGACACTATAATCCCACTTTACAAAAAAGGAACTGAGCCTTAGATAAATTTATCATTGTATTCAAAATTACCTAGTTGGTAAAGTTTTGATCTGTTTCAAACCCACACCCATCTGATTTTAGAACTAGGATTAACCACCACGATATAGTATCTAACAAGTCCTAGTCTTTGCTCTAGGTTTACACATTAAAGGTATTAAACATATTGCCATTTTGCCACCAATGTGGCAAAGCTGTCATTAGAAAGGTCTTTACTTAATAATAATTATGGCAAATAAAATGTCACGTGTCTAGTTGTTGAGGTAAGATGTCCCATTTAATCATCACAGCAATCCTGTGAGATGCACACTGAGTTTCTTATTCTTACCACAAATGAAACAAAGTGTCAGGGCAGTTAAACAATCTGCCTAAGAACCCAGGACAACAGTGAACTTGGCAAAGACACAGCCATAGGAACAGCCATGTAGAATCATACTAAGCCTTCAAATCAGGATGAAATTACTGAAAAGTGACTTGCTTCCTTGTATCCTTGCTTCGCCTTGTTAATTAGTGATCTCAGTGACTTGTCATTTTTGTTCCTGGGTTTTCTGCCTCAGCCTTTGAGCTGGTCCACAAGCCCCATGGGCAGCACTACGAAAAAACGAAAAAACAGTCCTGTTCCTAGCAGATTGGCCGTCTTTGGTCACTGTCTCACTCAAAGGAGCCATTCTCTCTTCTCCATTCTCACGGCCACAGCTCTAAGTGCCTTGTGCTGGGATGCTGGTCTAAGAAGTCACAGAGCTGTGCCTTATTCTTATACACATAGGAATGTTGAGGGACCATCTCCATTTCAATGTACGAGATTTTCCAATGAAGTCACTATTCCTTTCAACTTTCTAATTTCACTGAGCAAGTCTACGTGGAATCTTTGAATTAAAATTACTGGCTCTGCCTTCTTTCCATAATACTGCATAGTATAAAACAGATTCCCTAACACTTGAGTCTATACTTGAGTTTATTATTAAACAGATGATTATTTTAAATTAACAGCTTGTACTTTACTTTTGCTGGAGGAAAATGCCACAGAGGATTGTTTAAGACTGCTGGGTTTGACATTCAATTCCTGTTCCTTGGGTTAATGACCAGTTTCCTCAAACTACAAAACCTTAACATTTCACTTCTTCATCACAGAGTGCATGGACTTTATATAGATGCAGGGGAGGGATTTCACAGCCCCAGAATGAAGCTATTGGTACTATTTATTATACCATTTATACCTGCTGCACCTCCTTCCATCCAGGGGGAGAGAACTGTTTAAGAGCCCTGTCAAAACTCCAGGTGTGCCAAAGGCTCCTGCTAACAGCGGGGGCAGTCTTTATAGCATTTCCTCAAGACTGCTTCAGATCACTTTTCAGTGTGTAAAACCGGATTTTCATTAATGGCACTAATGACACGCTAATGGGGATAGGGCAGCACACCCAATGCCAGAGGCAGAGTAAGTGAGGCTGAAAACAGGCCAGCCTGAGCTTTTGTAAGATGAAATACTGCAGGGTGTTGATACATTGCATTTCTTCTCAAATACCTGGCAGGCCCAGGGCCTACTTGTTAAATGGGTTGCCTTTGAGGCCAAGCAGGAATAGATCTAGTTACAGTTTTTCACACAAGGACAAAACAAGGAGACACAAAAAACTCAGCGTTCAGACATTTGCAAGCTGCAGCTGTTTTTCGTAGCAGGGCACTCTGAAGACTTACGAACTGATACATTACCCTGGACATTACCATGCCTTGACCTCCCTGCTCCTTCTCCTCCCTGGAGTGGTATTCAAGGCTACTGTTTGTCACAAGGGCCACTGAGGACCATATCAAAGCAGCAGCCCCATCACAACTATCACTTTTAAAGTATACACAATCTGCTCTAACTGGAAATGTAGAGGATCAAATCAGGGTTTCCGGCCTTTCCTCCAGACAGCTCAGGTGATCAGTAGTTCCTGATTCTTAAGCAACTCCTTGTGATGGGTCAGCATAGCTTTTAAACAAATGGTGTGAGAGCAGAGGAAGACTGAGAAGCTGATGGAGATTGATTATTTTGACTTTCTTTTCATTGTGCAATCAATCAGCACAGGAAAATACTTTCTTTGCGTTATTCCCACCTGGCTTTGATCCTGTTAGTGGAATGTTGGGAAAAATACTGGCCTTTAAAGTTTGCCTTTAAAGTGTGCTTATAATATTAAAAACAATTAACAGACTACATTTCAGAGAGGACAGCTTATCATAGAACTAGGAATATCTCAAAAATCATCTCTGTAGGCAAGGCAAAGGCAAGATACCCACACCTCCACTTTCTCTGGCTTTGCTAAAGAAGTCAGCACCCTAGGAAAAGCCCATTTATCATCCTTGTTCTAGTCAATGCCCTCACACTAAAGTCAAGACAAAAGATACCCAGGAAAGTTGAGTAACTTGCCCAGCATCACACAGGATGTGTGATGGAGCCAGAACTAGAAACCTAGTCTCTTAACCTTCCACTTAGTACTTCTCTTTTGTCTCATAATGCTTCTCTGGAAAAGGCCGTTTCAATCGAATCTTTTCCATGAATTGCATGGGCACCATAGCCTCTTAATTAGACCAGTGGTTGCCAGGCCAGCCTCCCTGTCAGTAGCTAATGGTCCTGCATCTATTACCTCTGAAATAGGCACATTCTTTTAAGTGTCATATCTGTCCCTATTGTGGCTCCAAAGCTAAAAACAGGGGCGACTGTTGACTCTCTTGCTTACTTTTCAGTGAGACATGCAGAGATCTAATAGAAATTTCCTTCTAATATTCAGTTCTAGAGAGCTGGGATTTCTTCCATTTCTCCAGCTGGATAGTACCCCCCGCCCCGCCCCAGCCAAGTTTTATACTGTGGATTTACAAAGTAATTTTCTCAAGTCTGTATTTATGTCATCACCCTCCCAAGAATTTTTGGCAATCCATTTGTACATAAGAACCATATTTATGTTACTACAAGGAATTGTGAACCTACTATGCCAAAATAATATACATTATTAGGAAACAGGAATTATCTGTTTCAGCATTTTTTATGTGTGTGTATTCATCCTGATTTTGAGTTGACTGGTGCAGAAGTGTGACCACAAGACAGACCACCTAAAATATGCACGTTTGTAAGATCTCTGTGTTAGGGGAATACTTGCTTTTTGTACTAGCGCACTGGTATAAAACTATTTAGAACATTCTTGTAAGTCTGATAGAGTTAGGTTTAACACTGAGGAATTGATATATCTTGAAGAGTCAGGATAAAATAATTGAAGAACCAAAGACATGAGTTATTGGGGAGAAATGCAAGAGCTTAAAATCTACTCTGCCTGTGGCTTTGAGTTGATCCACTAAGATAAAAAGGGCATATCCAATAAAGAGTTAGTATCCAAAATATATAAAGAACTTCTGCAAGACCAAAAACACTAATAATCCTATTAAAAATGAAAAGACATGAATAGACATGTATTCAAAGACAAATACAGATGGCCAAAAGACAAGTGGAAAGAGGCTCAACATCACTCTCATCAGAGAAATGCAAATAAAAACCACAATGAGATACTACTTCACCCCTTTCAGAATGGCTAGAATCAACAATTCAAGAAATGACAAGTGTTTGCAAGCGTGCGGAGAAAAAGGCACCCTCATGCACTGTTGGTGGAAATACAAATTGGTGCAGCCACTGAAGAAAACAGTATGGAGGTTCCTCAAAAAGTTAAAAATAGAAATACCCTAGGATCCAGTAATTGCACTACTAGGTATTTACCCAAAGAATACAAAAACACTAATTTGAAAGGATACATGAACTTCTATGTTTACTATATTATTTACAATAGCCAAATGATGGAAGCAGCCCAAGTATCCATCAATAGATGAATAAAGAAGCTCCTCACACACACAGAAGAATATTACTCAGCCATAAAAACGAATGAAATCTTGCCATTTGAAACAACATGGATAGAGCTAGGCAGTATAATGTTAAGTAAAATGACTCAGAGAAAGACAAATACCATAACTTCATTCATATGTGGAATTTAAGAAATAAGTGAACAAAGGGAAAGAAAAGTCAAACCAAGGAATACTCTTAACTATAAAGAACAGATGCATACCAGAAGGAAAGTGGTGGGGGGTTAGGTGAATGGGTGATGCAGGTTAAGAGTACACTTATCTTGATGGGCACTGAATAAAACTTGGAATGCCTGAGTCACTATATTGTACACCTGAAACTAACATAACAATATATGTTAACTACACTGGAATTTTTTTAAATGATTTAAAAAATAAAAGAAAAAAAGAAAGGAAACATTTTGTCAACTATGACAGGTTATGTATATCTATTGCTAATTAAATTACATTCAAAAATTAATAGATTACTGGTTGTTTTATCTTTCAGTCAAATGATTGGCTTTCCTATCATCAATCCTGAACTAAAAAAAATCAGCAATAGTGCAGATTCTCACAGTACGCTACATCAGTTAGCTAGTGCCACAATCATGCTGCACAACAACTGCAAAATTCCAGCAGCATACATTTATTGCTCATGTACCTGTGGGGCTCAACTGCTAGAAGCTGGGCTTGCTCATATATCTACAGTTCAACTGGCTTACTCATATTTCTAGGTTGGCTCTTCTCTATGTGTCTCTTCCTCTTCCTGGGACCAATGGGTTAACTTGAGCATGTTTTTTTATTATAATGGAAGAGGTACAAAAGCAAGTGAAAATACACAAATGCTTTTGAAAACCTCTGGTTATATCTGGTCAGCAAATACCACACAACAAATCACATGGCTGAGACTACTGTCAAGGAATGGGACCCTACCCCTGTGAGAGGGCCCTGAAATCTGCATAGCAAGGAACATAAATAAAAGGAGGGATAAGGATTTTGACCAACTAATGCGATTTACCATATGTACGTACTATTTAATTCATTAGTAGAAGCAATGGATTAATTGAACATAAAGCAATACAAATGGATCTTAAAAACAGTAATTAGTGAAAAACACTAGAAGAATGGATGCTTGTATTTTGTCAAATGCTTTTTCGCCATCTATTGAGAGGATCATATGGTTCTTATTCTTTCTTTTATTAATGTGGTGTATCACACTGATTGATTTATGAATATTGAACCACCCCTGCAGCCCAGGAATAAATCCCACTTTATCATGGTGAATAATTCTTTTAATGTACTGTTGGATTCGATTTGCTAGTATCTTGTTGAGAATTTTTGCATCCATGTTCATTAGGGATGGTCTGCAATCTTCCTTTTTAGTGGGGTCTTTGACTAATGAATGGATAAGATGTGAGATATACACACATACACATATACATACATATACAATGGAATATTACTCATCAATCAAAAAGAATGAAATTTTGCCATTTGCAATGATGTGAATGAAGCTAGAATGTATTATGCTAAGTGAAATATGTCAGCCAGAGAGACACAAATGCCATATGATTTCATGAATATGTGGAACTTAAAATAGATGAACATAGGGGAAGTGGGGAGAATGAAGCAAACTGTAAGAGACTCTTAACTACAGAGAACAAACTGAGGGTTGATGGGGGTGTGTGGCTAGATAGGTGCTGGGTATTAAGGAGGGCACTTGTTGTGATGAGCATTGGGTGTTATATGTAAGTGATAAATCACTAAATTCTACTCCTGAAACCAATATTATACTCTATGTTAACTAACTAGAATTTAAATCAAAACTTGAAATTAAAGAAAAAAAAACATTGGAAGGAGAATGGAAAATATCCCATTTATAAAAATTAAAGATGCATGCATTCAAACATAACATATTCAAATAAAAGTAAACTCACTAAGCATACTAAAAGAATTGTTTTTGGATAAAGGTAAATTAATGATGGATGTTAGAGCAAGGATATAAAAAAACATTTAAAAAATCATTGGTACCTATATTCTGACCACTAGAGACATAACTGTAATCGTGATTCATGAGTCATTCTCAATTCTGATTTTAGGCCAATGAAAGATATTGCCCTTATTCAAAGGATACTGTATTTTTGGTTCACTTTGCATTTTACTAATGGAAATCAGGAACAAATTAGTTTACACTAATAAATATAGTTTTAAACTATAAAGCCATGTTGCCAATAAAATATAAATTAGGTTAGGATTTTTTTCTATTTTTTTAACTTTACGTTGTATAGTATTTCACAGATTGCAAATTATTTTCATATTTCTTGACTCACCTAATCCTTGCTAACCAAACAGGCTGTATGGTTAGCAGGATAGGTTCTGGACCCAAAAACAAAGATTCTGAGAGACAAAGTGATGCATCTGGTGGCACAATTTCTACTTCTCATAGTTCTTATCCAAAAGGCCAATCAAAATTGCTTGACCATAAAAAATATACATACTTGGGCCCCACTACTGGAAATTCTAGATCAGGAGAACTAGGGTAGACCCCAGATATCTGTGTTTTCACAAAACTTCCTAGGGATTTTGTACTCCAAAAAACAAGAACTCTCAAGTCAGACACGCTTTCTTCACAAAGACACAAGTTCATCTGCATGAGATCACATTTTATTAACCTTTCACATTTTCCATTTTCTCTTTATCATACCCTTTCATTTGGCTAGGTGCTTCTAATCCTAGGAATGACTTCCCATTGCTAGTTCCACCCATTTCCTTCTTGGCCAAAGTTTAGTTAATTTGTCTCTGTCCACTTGATTCTTAGAAGATTAAGCAAAGTTGTTTTCAAAGCTAATGGATCAGAAATGTTGCTCTCTTGTCACTGAGAACAGAATGAAGGACTCGTGGCCTTTCTAGTTACATACTACACTGAACACTTTATGTCTTTCAAAGCATGGTCACCTTCTGCACTTTATTGTTTGAATTCAAAAAAAGATATGCTATCATGGTGACCTGGTAAGACAGTCCAACTGCTGGGACTATAGGTTACAGCTCTGGCTTTGCCAATAATCAGCTGAGTGATTTGGAATAAGTATATTGGTTCATGCCTTGACCTGTCTGTGAACTCATAGATACACATTAAATTTTGCTCTAAGGCTTGTTTTGAAAACATGAGTTTGTCTCAATGCCATTGATATTTTATGGAAGAACTGAAGCATAATATCAATTTTGTGTTTGCAACCATAGGATTTCATCCTTGGGAAACACTTCACGAACACAGCAAATTGCACCCAACTGAACCAAACTGTAGGAATATACAAAATGTGCACAAACATACACATCAAATATCTACTGACTACCTCAGTTCAACACATGAGCCACACCCACTCACACTGTTGGAATTTTCTGATTCCAAAGAACTTTTCTTCCACCCTCAACAAGAGCTGACAAGCTGCAACCCTTCCAACATTCTATCCACAAACTTCAGATCTTTTTCAAAGCAAAGCACCATGTTTATTGTAGTATTGAAGTGACAGCAAGTCTGTATTTCTAGATCTTTTAGACATAGCTGACATCTCACTCTGCAAATACTGCCAAGATAGCCAAATCTGGGGAGTGCTCTATGAACTACAAGCACAGGAGAAGAGAAGCTACAAGAGAAGCACAGGGCACCATGCCCACCTTCCTTCATCCTTGCCTCACACATCCTTTACTTATTCATGCTTTAGGAATAAACCAAAGTCAAATCAATGTTCAACTTAGTATAAGTCATTTAACTTAGTATAATTCATTCTCCACTGATGGCTTTGCACTACCTTCAAACTGTTTGGACTTGATTCTTTTTGAAATTAAGGAAGTAGGCTGGATGAGCTCTAAAAACCTTTCCAGTTTGGAATCACAATGGACTCCACTGTTGTCAATTAGGGCCCGGTATTAATATTGAAAATGCTGAGATTTAATTATCTCAGGATAATTATCTCATTTTGTCAGGTAACAAAAGAAATGAAGTCTTTATCCCACATTATTTTTTAGTGACTCAGTCACACACAACAAAGGTAGTAAATCTCTATGTTAAATGGAGCTTAATGTCTGAAACCTCCTCAGGGAATATGGAAAGAAGCAAAAGATTAATGGCAAAGAGTGATGCATGATGACTATGATTAACTTTTAGTTTCTGAATACTGCCATACTATAAGATTTGAAATTAAATTTTCATACTAATCTTCATTACAATCTCCAGGGAGGGGAATTCTCCATTTTAATTTCAGACTTACACTATGATTCAAAAGCTCCTATAATCTTTGTTACTTCTCTTTTTCCTTTTGTAAATGGTCCATCTAAAAATAACCTATCTTCCTGAGATGAAATGAAAATTACCCCATTAAATTGCCGCAAAGTAGTTGGGAACTGCAAGCTGTGGTGCTATGTCAGTAGAACAGTAGATGACACCAAGAGATGAGGAGTTGACTGAATCGCTGAGGAAAGAAGTGTAAATGGGTATCATGGAACACCGAGTTTCTTTGGTCCCAGATGATCACAAAGTAGCCCCCTTGATCTGTTCATGGACATTGTTCAAAGAAACAGAAAGAAGAACGTGCTTCCTCTTCTGCCATAACTCATAATAGAATGCATACTTTACCTATTACCCTCTTTTCATGTCCTCCAGGTTATAAAGTGATAAGCAAAATAAATAATAAATGCCAGAGGTAGAATTGCTGGATCATATGGTCATGCTATTTTTTTTCTTCTTTTTTTTTTTTTTTGAGGAACCTCCATACTATTTTCAACAGTAGTTGCACCGATTTACAGTCTCACCAACAATGCACAAGTGTTCCCTTTTCTCCACTTCTTCGACAACAGGTGTGGGTGGTGTGCGTGTGTGTGTTGACAACAGTCATGGTAAGAGGTGTGAGGTGAAATCTCATCCTGGTTTTGATTTGTACTTTCCGGATTACTAATGCTTAGCACCTTTTCATATTAGCCACTTGTGTAAATCTCTTTGGGAAAATGTCTATTTAGTTCCTCTGCCCCATTTTTAAATTGAGTTATTGTTTCACTATTGAATCTTATGAGTTCCTTGTATATTTTATCAGATTGACCCCTTCTCAGACATGTGGTTTGCAAATATTTCTCCAATTCTACAGCCTGCATTTTCATTTTGTTAATGGTTTCTTTTCCTCATCAGAAACTTCCTAGTTTGATATAGCCCTAATTGTTAATCTTTATTTTTGTTACTTTTGCTTTTGGTTTCAAATCCAAAACATCACTGCCAAGACCAATGTTAAGGAGCTTACCCCTATGATTTCCTCTAGGATAGATACAGTCTTAAAAGCCAAAAAGACCCAGACCTATTACTTCATCTTGAGTACTTCATTAGCCTTAAAATATTCTTACCACCCGTTTATAATTTCCTGTATCCATATAAATTATTTGTAATTTTGAGTATAATATTTTCTGTCCATTTTATTGAAACAAACTACTTAGAGTGGATCCATTATTTTCAGGTAACCAACTGTCATGTGTCATGAAACAAACTACTTAGAGTGGATTCATTATTTCAGGTAATCAACTGTCACATGTCATGTTGTGTCTTGTCATATTATACCAAAAGGCTTCGTTGAATCCCAGCAAGGAGATACAGCAATGATCTTCTCGGACTTTGTAAAAAACACTAGAAGATTTGAGAGTTCAGCAGACATTGGACTCCAAGAGGAGTGCTGTACAGAAGCCAGGCTTGCACATTCACAGAAGGGCTACAACAAAAACCAAGAAACACTTTTCTGGAATTTCATGTTGCCACACTAGATCGGTGACGCCACAGAGACTATGCAAAGTGGACACTGAAAAGGAAAAAATATTCCAATCTCAGGGCAGAAGTTTTATAAAAGCTCAAGCTGTTAGACCACAGAACAAACCTGGCAGTGTAGCCCGGCAGGGACATCTCTGGAGAGCCATCATGCCCTGGAGGGAATGGACTGACAAGAAAAAATGTCAGTAGGATCCAATGTTTCTGCCTCTGGAGTTTTGATGTGATAACCACCAAACAGTTCCACAAAACAAAGCAAAAGAACTTCTCCAGGATTTGTTAAACGAGTTAGGTTATGCCTGGGAGCATTAAGAAGTCGGACCAGTACAACACATGAAAGGTGACTTTTCTCTCCTATCAAGGCAAAAATTGATAGAGGGGATATCTCAGATATATGTAGTGAGATGGTTTAAATAAAAATTAGTACACTTCAGTAATATTTGTTTATGCTTTGGCGAACATACCCCAAATATTTGCACACTTTTATTTCAGAATATCACATGGCTTTAATTTTTTTATCAGGATCTTAAATAATTTTTAGGTCTGAGAACACAGGAAGTAATTTATAATGATAGAGTATTTAGATTATGTTCATGCATATAAGTGCTTTATTTTTATTGCAGACTAAAGTCAGTGAAAAAGAAATTGTTGCATATTTGGGCTTTTCTTGAGATTTCTCTTATTTAACAACTCTTCTTTCTGTTTATGCAACTTAAAATATTCATAAATCTACAATAGCCGAGACCTTAATAGAAAATCAAACAATGTGTATTCATTTGAATATTTTACTCAACTTATTTAAAATTTTTAAAAATCATCTACTTCTCCCACCCCCACTCCAACTCTGTCAATTACTAATCTGTGTTCTGTACCCATTAACTTGGGGTTTTTTTGTTCATTTTTTAGATTCCACATTTAAGAGGGATCTAATAGTATTTGTCTTTCTCTGACTTATTTCACCTAGCATAACGCCATTGAGGTCCACATCTATGTTGCTGCAAATGACAAGATTTCATTCTTTTAATGGCTGAATAATATTCCATTGTATTTATGTACACCATAATTTTTTTTTATCCATTCTTAACACCAAAGGGCACTTAGGTTGCTTCCATATCCTTGCTACTATAAATAATTCTGCAATGAACACAGGGGTGCATATATGTTTTTGAATTAATGTCTTCATTTTCTTCAGATAAATACTCAGAAGTGGAATTGCTATGGTAATTCTATTTTTAATTTTTTGAGGAACCTCCATACTGGCTTCCATAGTGGTTTCACCAATTTACATTCCCACCAACAATGCAGAAAATTTCCCTTTTCTCTACATCTTCACTAACACTCCACATTTTATAAAAGCCATTTTAACAGATGTCAAGTGATCTCTTAGTGTGGTTTTAATTTTGCATTCCCTGATAATTAATGATGTACCTGTTGGCCATCTGTATGTCTTCTTAAAAAAAAAAAAAAACAAAAAGTCTTTTTAGATCTTCTGTCCATTTTTTATTGGATAGTTTGGATTTTTTCCTACTGAATTGTATGAGTTCTTTATATATTATAGTTCCTTCTTCGATATATGATTTACAATTAATTTCTTCTATTCAGTAGATTGCCTTTTCATTTTGTTGATGGCTTCCTTTGGTGTGCCAAAACTTTTCAGTTTGATTCAGTTCCACTTATTTTTGCTTTTGTTGCTTTTGTTTTTGGATTCAGATTCAAAAAATCATATCCAAGACTTATATCAGGGACCTTATCACCTATGCTTTCTTCTAGTAGTTTTATGGTTTCCAGTCTTAAAGTCCTTATTCCATTTTCAGTTTATTTTTCTGTATGGTGTAAGATAGTCCAATTTTCATAACATTTATTGAAGAGACTATCCTTTTCCCATTGTATTTTCTTGGCTCCTCTGTTACAAATTAATTATATGTGATTTGTATGTGTATAAATACAGATATGTATGTGTATTTATTTCTTGGGCTTCTATTGCATTGATCTATGTGTCTGGTTTTTGGTCAATACTATGCTGTTTTGATTACTATAGCTTTGTAGTATACTTTGAAATCAGGAAGCATTATAACTCTAGCTTTATTCTTTCTCAAGATTGCTTTGTCTATTTGAGATCTTTCATGGTTCCATACAAATGTTAGAATTATTTGTTCTATTTCTGTGACAAATACCACTGGAACTTTGATGGGGATTGCACCATATATTGTTCTGGGTAGTATGGATGCTTTAACAATATTGATTCTTCTAAATCCATAAGTATGAAATATATTTCTATTTGTTATCTTCAGTTTCTCTCATTAATATATTGTAGTTTTCAATATACAGGTCTTTACTTCCTCGGGTGAATTTATTCCTAGGTATTTTATTCTTTTTGATGTAATTGTAAATAGTATTTTTCTCAATTTCTCTTTCCAATTATCTATTATTAGTGTTAATAAACACAACAGATTTTTGTGTATTGATTTTTTATCCTGCAAGTTTTACTAAATTCATTTATTCTACCAGTTTTGGGGAAGGTCTTCAAGGCTTTTTATATGTAATATCATGCCACCTGAAAATAGTTTTACTTCTTTCCAATTTAGATAACTGTTTTTTTCTTTCTTTATTTCTCTTTTCTTTCCTTTCTATTCCTTTCCCTCCCTCCCTTTTTGACTAATTACTCTGGTTAGACCCTGAAAAACTATGTTGGATAAGAGTGGCAAGAGCAGACATCCTTGTCTTGTTCCTGATCTTAGACAAAAAGCTTTCAATTTTTCACTGCTAAGTATGATGTCAACTGTGGGCTCATCACACATGGCCTTTATTATGTTGAGGTATGCTCTTTGCTAAGAGTTTTTATCAAAAAGGGTGTTAAATTTTGTCAAATGCTATTTCTGCATCTATTGAGCTGACCGTATTTTTATCCTCAATTTGTTAATGTGATGTGTAACACCACCCAATTTGAGGATGTTAAACCATTCTTGCATTGCTGGTATAAATTCCACTTTTGTGTATCATCCTTTTAACTTAATGTTGAATGTAATTTGCTAAGATTTTGTTGATGATTTTTACATCTACGTTCATCAGAGATATTAACCTGTACTATTCTTGTGGCATCCTTATCTGGTCTTGGTATCAGGGTAAAGCTGGCCTCATAAAATGTTTGGAAAAATTCTCCCTTCTTCTATTTTTTGGAAGAATTTGAGAAAGATTAGTATTCTTCTTTGAATGTTTCGTAGAATTCACCATTGAAGCTGTCTGGTCCTGGACCTTTGTTTGGTGGGAAGTTTTTGATTATTGATTCAGTCTCCTTGCTAGTAATCAGTCTGTTTAGTCTTGATAGGTCACATGTTTCTAGGAATTAAACCACTTCTATGTTGTCCAACTTGTTGATGTATAATTGTTCAGAGTAGTCTAATATGATCCTTTGTATTTTGGTTATCAACTATATCATCTCCTTTTTCTTTTCTGGTTTTTTTGGAGTCCTCTTTTTTTCTTGGTGAGGCAGGTTTGTTAATTTTGTTTACCTTCTCAAGGAATCACCTCTTTGTTTCATTAACCTTTCCTGTTGTCTTTTTAGTTTCTGTTTCATTTATTTCTACTCTAGTCTTTGTTATTTCCTTCCCCCTATCTTTGGACTTCATGTGTTCTTTTTTCCTATTCCATGAGGTGTAAATTTAGGCTGTTTATTTGACAATATTCTTGTTTCTTGAGGTAGGCATTTAATCACTATTACTCCTAGAACTGCTTTTGCTACAAGCCATGAATTTTGATATGTTCCATTTCCATTTGTATCAAGGTATCTTTTGAATTCTCTTTTGATTTCTTCTTTCACTAATTGGTTATTTAGTAGCATGTTGTTCATCTCCACATGTCTGTGAATTTTCTAATTTTCTTTAAATAATTTCTAGTCTCATACCATTTTGGTCATAAAACATGCTTCCTGTCAGTCCTCTTAAATTTATTAAGACTAGTTTTGTTGCCTAACATATGATCTCAGAAAATGTTCCATGTGCACTGGAGAAGAATATTTATTCTGTTGCTTTTGGTTGGAATATTCTGTAAATATCTATTAAGTCCACTTAGTCTAACATGTTGTTTAAGGCCGATGCTTCCTTATTGCTTTTCTGTCAGGATGATCCATATTAATGTGGGGGTATTAAACACTCCAGCTTTTATTGTATTGCTGTCTACTTCTCCCTTTAGGTTTGTTAATATTTGCTTTATTTATTTAGGTGCTCCAATTTCAGGTGTCCCAATATTTACAAATGTTATATCCTTTTGCTAGATGGACCCCTTTATCATTATATAACACTCTTCATCGTCTGGTTTTAAAGTCTATTTTGTCTGATATAAATACAGCTACCTCAGCTTTTTTTGGTTTCCATTTGCATGGAATACGTTTGCTTTTACTCTTTCTGTGCCCTCACATATAAATGAATCTCTGGTATGCAGCATACAGATAGGTCTTGGTTTTTTATTCATTCAGCCACTCCAGCTAGGTCTTTTGATTGGAGTATTTAGTACATTTACACTCAATTACTGATAGGTATGTGTTTACTGCCATTTTTTTAAGTTATTTTCTAGCTGTTTTTGTAGTTCTTCTTCATTTCTTTCTTCTCTTGCTCTCTTCCTATGTGGTTTGATGGCTCTCTTTAGTGGTATGCTTATATTCTTTTATTTTTTTGTGAATATTAATAAGGCAGGCCCATAAGGAACTTGAGGCCCCAGTTTTCTAGGTTCAAGTTTTCAGGAGAAAAAAATTCCTTGGACATTTCCTACCCAGCACAGTTGAACTGCCCCCGTGGCCATAGATGTTTTCCTCATCTCTGTAAAATAACTGATTTATATGAAATTAAAGAATATTGTCTACAGGAAATACCCATTTTATTATGTTACCAAACTAATAACTATTGTACAGCAATTATTGGGGCAATTTTCACAAGACTCTCTTAACCTTTAAATTCGGGGAAATTCTGGGAACCTTCTTCATTCAGGGAAGATACCAATGGCAACCTGCGCATTAATCTTAGCCCTATGGATACCTATTTGCATCTCTTTATTCTTTCAATATAGTAGTTGATTCATTTTTCAAAAGAGAAATTAGTTGAGGGACTCATTAGGTTAAAACAGTCCATAGTACAGGGAGAAATGGAATAAAACATCTTGAATTCTCAGGGATTAAAAAATTGCTCTTTTGGGAAGTGTTCTTTCCATACTGGACTTGTGCTCAGCCATTACCTGAAGCCTCATTTTAGCAGTGAATAGCACTCTCCAGAGTCCTGTGCCAACTCTGTCAGTGGGCACTTAATTAATGCAGTGTTATAAAATTAACTAAACAATAAATTTATTCTATGGAAAGTAAAAAACAGAAACAAGGAACCATCAAATATACTTGACCTGGAAATCCTCCCACATCTACCATTATGGTAGTTGGTTTATTTGAATAATTTAAATTGACTCAGTTATTACACAATTTGTGTGCAGCTTGGTTGTAGAATGAGTGCTTCCATTAAATAAATGAATCTCTGTAATATCTTATTATTTTAGATATCAGAATTACAAAGATGAATTAAGCTAAATCTATCCTTCAAGAGGTTCACTATACAGACAAATATATGTATAGACAATATTTCATTATCATGCAGTAGAAAAATTAACAGAAGCAGACATAGGGTGCTGTGGGAGGTTAGGCATGATTCCCTTAAAAAATAGAGCTTGAGTTGATTCTTTTCTAATTTTTTTTACATGTATTTGTTTTTGAGAGACAGAGCACAAATAGGGGAGGGGCAGAGAATGAGACACAGAGTCTAAAGCAGGTTCCAGGCTCTGAGCTGTCAGCACAGAGCCCGACACAGGGATTGAACTCACAGACCACAAGATCATGACCTGAGCTGCAGTTGGACGCCCAACCAACTGAGCCATCCAGGTGCCCCAGGAGCTTCAGTTGATTCTTAAGGGTAATGTTGGACTGATTCAGAAAGAAAAAATGAAAAAGAACAGGCCAGGCAACAAGAGAAAGGCATGCCTTGGGAACAGGAGGTGTGAGGATCATTTTAAGTAGATAATTTAAACCAGATCATAAAGTTCAGGGCAAAGGAGTGACAGTCGATGAACCAAAAGAGATGATCACAACTGGTTTCTTAGCACAAGTGGAAATATAGTAATTTTACTTAGAGTTTTCTCTGATTCTCTAACCCGCCTGAGCTCCTAATTCTTACACATTCTTTTCTACTTCTTTACCAAGGGTTTTAAGGTCTTCAGTGTTACAGGGCTCTTCAACAGAAGAGGTTTCTCTATCTTTTCTCCCTTCCCACAATGTCCTTACTTCTTCATAGGAATTTGGTTTTCCCAGCCTAGCCCAAGAGCATGGCCCTAATCAGGGAAAGCCTCCTCCTCATTCTACTACCTAAACCAAATCTAACTGTTTCTGTAGTAATGAGACCAGCTGTTCTCTGATCCAACAAGATGTAATTCCCATACTCTGAAGGATTCAATTGTGAAAGAAATTTTTTAAAAAGGAAATATATATATATTTTTTTAAATATTTTTAAAATATATATATTTAAAATATTCCTTTAAAAAAGGAAATATATATATAATGCATATATATATGCATTATATATATTATGCATTATATATATACATATATATATAATGCATTATATATATTATGCATATATATATATATATAATGCATATATATATATATATATATGCACGAGTACACCCACATTTCCGTGCATCTTCTCCTCATACCTTCCCCCATCCACAGAAATTTAGTTGTAAACAGTCAATGGAGTGTTATTAATTCTGTAGAGAATTAGAAACAACCAGAAGAGAATGAACGAACACACACACATACGTGTTTCAACCACTCATATACATACATCTCTATTTGTAGACATATAATTTATTCTATAAACTCAAATATAAGCTCAAACTCATATTTAATCAAAATTCAAGTTAAGTTTGTTTGTTTTTTGAGAGAGAGAGAGCATGCACAAGCAGGGGAGGGGCAGAGAGAGGAAGAGAGAATCCCAAGCATTCTCCAGGCTGTCAGCCCAGAGCCTGACACAGGGCTCAATCTCACAAACCAGTAGAATACTACCTAAGCCCAGATCAAGAGTCAGACACTTAACCAACTGAGCAACCCAGGCACCCCAATCAAGTTTTCTAAAGTATAAAGACAGGAAAACTGCTCATGATATATATTTGATTGAATGAGTTATACTATAAAACTGTTTCCCCCTGGTGGAAAGAGGAAGATGGCAGCGTAGGAGGACGCTGGGCTCACCCCGCGTCCTGCTGATCACTTAGATTCCACCTACACCTGCCTAAATAACCCAGAAAACCCCCAGAGGATTAGCAGAATGGAATCTCTGGAGCCAAGCACAGACGAGAGGCCCATGGAAAAGGGCAGGAAGGGCGGAAAGGCGGTGCCCGCTGCACAGACTGGCAGGAGGGAGCCGGGGCGGAGGGGCAGCCTGCCGGCCAAGCAGAGCCCCTGAGTCTGGCTTACAAAAGTGGAGGGGACGGACGGAGTGTGTTCCGACAGCAAGCGGACTTAGCATCTGGGAGGTCATAAGTTAACAGCTCTGCTGGGAAAGCGGGAAAGCTGGAGGACAAAGGGAGGGAGAGTTGCTGAGCCCCGGGACAACAGAGCTATTTGGCGGGGAACAAAGGCGCTCGCCAGCACCATCTCCCTCGCCCATCCCTCAGCCAAAATCCCAAAGGGAACCAGATCCTCCCAGGGAACTTGCTTACTCGTGCAAATACCCAACACTGTGCTTCTGCGGAGCCACCCCTCTGGCAGCGGGTCTGACTCCCTACCGCTGCCACAGGGCCCCTCCTGAAGTGGAACACCTAAAGAGAAGCGAGCTAAGCCTGCCCCTCCTGCCCCCGTGCACCTTGCCTACCCACCCCGGCTAATACGCCAGATCCCCAGCACCACAAGCCTGGCAGTGTGCAAGTAGCCCAGATGGGCCATACCACCCCACAGTGAATCCCGCCCCTAGGAGAGGGGAAGAGAAGGCACACACCAGTCTGACTGTGGCCCCAGAGGTGGGCTGGGGGCAGACATCAGGGCTGACTGTGGCTCCGCCCACCAACTCCAGTTATACACCACAGCACGGGGGAAGTGCCCTGCAGGCCCACACCACTCCAGGGACTATCCAAAATGACCAAACGGAAGAATTCCCCTCAGAAGAATCTCCAGGAAATAACAACAGCCAATGAACTGATCAAAAAGGATTTCAATAATATAACAGAAAATGAATTTAGAATAATAGTCATAAAACTAATCGCTGGGCTTGAAAACAGTATAGAGGACAGCAGAGAATCTCTTGCTACAGAGATCAAGGGACTAAGGAACAGTCAGGAGGAGCTGAAAAACGCTTTAAACGAAATGCAAAACAAAATGGAAACCACGACGGCTCGGATTGAAGAGGCAGAGGAGAGAATAGGTGAACTAGAAGATAAAGTTATGGAAAAAGAGGAAGCTGAGAAAAAGAGAGATAAAAAAATCCAGGAGTATGAGGGGAAAATTAGAGAACTAAGTGATACACTAAAAAGAAATAACATACGCATAATTGGTATCCCAGAGGAGGAAGAGAGAGGGAAAGGTGCTGAAGGGGTACTTGAAGAAATTATAGCTGAGAACTTCCCTGAACTGGGGAAGGAAAAAGGCATTGAAATCCAAGAGGCACAGAGAACTCCCTTCAGACGTAACTTGAATCGATCTTCTGCACGACATATCATAGTGAAACTGGCAAAATACAAGGATAAAGAGAAAATTCTGAAAGCAGCAAGGGATAAACGTGCCCTCACATATAAAGGGAGACCTATAAGACTCGTGACTGATCTCTCTTTTGAAACTTGGCAGGCCAGAAAGGATTGGCACGAGATCTTTAATGTGCTGAACAGGAAAAATATGCAGCCAAGAATCCTTTATCCAGCAAGTCTGTCATTTAGAATAGAAGGAGAGATAAAGGTCTTCCCAAACAAACACAAACTGAAGGAATTTGTCACCACTAAACCAGCCCTACAAGAGATCCTAAGGGGGATCCTGTGAGACAAAGTACCAGAGACATCACTACAAGCATAAATCATACAGACATCACAATGACTCTAAACCCGTATCTTTCTATAATAACACTGAATGTAAATGGATTAAATGCGCCAACCAAAAGACATAGGCTATCAGAATGGATAAAAAAAACAAGACCCATCTATTTGCTGTCTACAAGAGACTCATTTTAGGTCTGAGGACACCTTTAGATTGAGAGTGAGGGGATGGAGAACTATTTATCATGCTACTGGAAGTCAAAAGAAAGCTGGAGTAGCCATACTTATATCAGACAAACTAGACTTTAAATTAAAGGCTGTAACAAGAGATGAAGAAGGGCATTATATAATCATTATAGGGTCTATCCACCAGGAAGAGCTAACAATTATAAATGTCTATGTGCCAAATACCGGAGCCCCCAAATATATAAAACAATTACTCATAAACATAAGCAACCTTATTGATAAGAATGTGGTCATTGCAGGGGACTTTAACACTCCACTTACAGAAATGGATAGATCATCTAGACACATGGTCAATAAAGAAACAAGGGCTCTGAATGATACATTGGATCAGATGGACTTGACAGATATACTTAGAACTCTGCATCCCAAAGCAACAGAATATACTTTCTTCTCGAGTGCACATGGAACATTCTCCAAGATAGATCATATACTGGGTCACAAAACAGCCCTTCATAAGTTTACAAGAATTGAAATTATACCATGCATACTTTCAGACCACAATGCTATGAAGCTTCAAATCAACCACAGGAAAAAGTCTGGAAAACCTCCAAAAGCATGGAGGTTAAAGAACACCCTACTAACGAATGAGTGGGTCAACCAGGCAATTAGAGAAGAAATTAAAAAATATATGGAAACAAACAAAAATGAAAATACAACAATCCAAACGCTTTGGGATGCAGCGAAGGCAGTCCTGAGAGGAAAATACATTGCAATCCAGGCCTATCTCAAGAAACAAGAAAAATCCCAAATACAAAATCTAACAGCACACCTAAAGGAAATAGAAGCAGAACAGCAAAGACAGCCTAAACCCAGCAGAAGAAGAGAAATAATAAAGATCAGAGCAGAAATAAACAATATAGAATCTAAAAAAACTGTAGAGCAGATCAACGAAACCAAGAGTTGGTTTTTTGAAAAAATAAACAAAATTGACAAACCTCTAGCCAGGCTTCTCAAAAAGAAAAGGGAGATGACCCAAATAGATAAAATCATGAATGAAAATGGAATTATTACAACCAATCCCTCAGAGATACAAACAATTATCAGGGAATACTATGAAAAATTATATGCCAACAAATTGGACAACCTGGAAGAAATGGACAAATTCCTAAACACCCACACGCTTCCAAAACTCAATCAGGAGGAAATAGAAAGCTTGAACAGACCCATAACCAGCGAAGAAATTGAATCGGTTATCAAAAATCTCCCAACAAACAAGAGTCCAGGACCAGATGGCTTCCCAGGGGAGTTCTACCAGACGTTTAAAGCAGAGATGATACCTATCCTTCTCAAGCTATTCCAAGAATAGAAAGGGAAGGAAAACTTCCAGACTCATTCTATGAAGCCAGTGTTACTTTGATTCCTAAACCAGACAGAGACCCAGTAAAAAAAGAGAACTACAGGCCAATATCCCTGATGAATATGGATGCAAAAATTCTCAATAATATACTAGCAAATCGAATTCAATGGCATATAAAAAGAATTATTCACCATGATCAAGTGGGATTCATTCCTGGGATGTAGGGCTGGTTCAACATTCGCAAATCAATCCACGTGAAACATCACATTAATAAAAGAAAAGATAAGAACCATATGATCCTGTCAATTGATGCAGAAAAGGCATTTGACAAAATCCAGCACCCGTTCTTAATAAAAACCCTTCAGAAAGTCGCGATAGAAGGAACATACTTAAACATCATAAAAGCCATTTATGAAAAGCCCACAGCTAACATCATCCTCAACGGGGAAAAACTGAGAGCTTTTTCCCTGAGATCAGGAACACGACAGGGACGCCCACTCTCACCGCTGTTGTTTAACATAGTGTTGGAAGTTCTAGCATCAGCAATCAGACAACAAAAGGAAATCAAAGGCATCAAAATTGGCAAAGATGAAGTCAAGCTTTCGCTTTTTGCAGATGACATGACATTATACATGGAAAATCCGGTAGACTCCACCAAAAGTCTGCTAGAACTGATACATGAATTCAGCAAAGTTGCAGGATACAAAATCAATGTACAGAAATCAGTTGCATTCTTATACACTAATAATGAAGCAACAGAAAGACCAATAAAGAAACTGATCCCATTCACAATTGCACCAAGAAGCATAAAATACCTAGGGATAAATCTAACCAAAGATGTAAAAGATCTGTATGCTGAAAACTATAGAAAGCTTATGAAGGAAATTGAAGAAGATATAAAGAAATGGAAAGACATTCCCTGCTCATGGATTGGAAGAATAAATATTGTCAAAATGTCAATACTACCCAAAGTTATCTACACATTCAATGCAATCCCAATCAAAATTGCACCAGCATTCTTCTCGAAACTAGAACAAGCAATTCTAAAATTCATATGGAACCACAAAAGGCCCAGAATAGCCAAAGTAATTTTGAAGAAGAAGACCAAAGCAGGAGGCATCACAATCCCAGACTTTAGCCTCTACTACAAAGCTGTAATCATCAAGACAGCATGGTATTGGCACAAAAACAGACACATACACCAATGGAATAGAATAGAAACCCCAGAACTAGACCCACAAACGTATGACCAACTCATCTTTGACAAAGAAGGAAAGAACATCCAATGGAAAAAGACAGTCTCTTTAACAAATGGTGCTGGGAGAACTGGACAGCAACATGCAGAAGATTGAAACTAGACCACTTTCTCACACCATTCACAAAAATAAACTCAAAATGTATTAAGGACCTGAATGTGAGACAGGAAACCATCAAAACCCTAGAGGAGAAAGCAGGAAAAGACCTCTCTGACCTCAGCTGTAGCAATCTCTTACTTGGCACATCCCCAAAGGCAAGGGAATTAAAAGCAAAAATGAACTACTGGGACCTTATGAAGATAAAAAGCTTCTGCACTGCAAAGGAAACAACCAACAAAACTAAAAGGCAACCAACAGAATGGGAAAAGATATTTGCAAATGACATATCAGAGAAAGGGCTAGTATCCAAAATCTAAAGAACTCACCAAACTCCACACCTGAAAAACAAATAATTCAGTAAAGAAATGGGCAGAAGACATGAATAGACATTTGTCTATAGAAGACATCCGGATGGCCAACAGGCACATGAAAAGATGCTCAACATCACTCCTCATCAGGGAAATACAAATCAAAACCACACTCAGATACCACCTCACGCCAGTCAGAGTGGCTAAAATGAACAAATCAGGAGACTATAGATGCTGGCGAGGATGTGGAGAAATGGGAACCCTCTTGCACTGTTGGTGGGAATGCAAACTGGCACAGCCGCTCTGGAAAACAGTGTGGAGGTTCCTCAAAAAATTAAAATAGATCTACCCTATGAGAAATAGCACTGCTAGGAATTTACCCAAGGGATACAGGAGTGCTGATGCATAGGGGCAGTTGTACCCCAATGTTTATAGCAGCACTCTCAACAATAGCCAAATCATGGAAAGAGCCTAAACGTCCATCAACTGATGAATGGATAAAGGAGTTGTGGTTTATATACACAATGGAGTACTACATGGCAATGAGAAAGAACAAAATATGGCCCTTTGTAGCAACGTGGATGGAACTGGAGAGTGTGATGCTAAGTGAAATAAGCCATACAGAGAAAGACAGATACCATATGTTTTCACTCTTATGTGGATCTGAGAAACTTAACAGAGACCCATGGAGGAGGGTAAGGAAAAAAAAAAAAAGAGGTTAGAGTGGGAGAGAGCCAAAGCATAAGAGACTCTTAAAAACTGAGAACAAACTGAGGGTTGATGGGGGGTGGGAGGGAGGGGAGGGTGGGTGATGGGTATTGAGGAGGGCACCTTTTGGGATGAGCACTGGGTGTTGTATGGAAACCAATTTGACAATAAATTTCATATATTGGAAAAATAAATAAATAAAACTGTTTCCCCCTAATTTTGCTTCTAGAAAGCATCACTCACACACACCCAGGTACACATCCACAGACAGCAAAAGACCAGAATGTAGAAGACTAGATCCCTAATTTCTACATGGGTTTTCTGAATAGTTACATTAGTGGGGTTTATTTCTTTTCTCTTTGTACTTTTCTTCTATTTTACAAGTTTTCTATGATGAAAATTCATTTACTTTAATTTCCAAAAGTACTGTAGACTTGAAATTGTAGGAAATAATCTAACAGCCAGAGAACCTTGAGAATATGACCTGCACCAAAGGAGTGACTTGTCCATCGATTTTAGAAGAATCACCTTGGAATCCAGGACTGCCCGCTTCAAGGCCAGTGTTCCCTCTACACTCTGTTCCTTCCTTTTCCATTATAAACATCTTATTCCCTTTCAGACCTTTGTCTTCCTCTTCATTCTCTTAGGTCAGCTATAGATAGAAGAAAATATTGCTTCAAACTCACCCTCGGGTCACAGAAGAATATCTCCATACATTTTTATATATTCTGATACAGGCGTTTACCTAGAATTTAAATTTTAGTAAAGAAGAAGCTATAAATAAATATATAAATAAAATTATTTTAGATTTTTGAAAATGCTACTGGGTGTAAAATAGGCTGGCATCATTTCAAATAAAATGGGGCACCTGGGTGGCTCAGTCACTTAAGCATCTGACTTCAGCTCAGGTCATGATCTCATGGTTCATGGATCTGAGCCCTGCATCGGGCTCTGTGCTGACAGCCCAGAGCCTAGGACCTGCTTTGGATTGTGTCTCCCTCTCTCTCTTCCCCTCCCCGGCTCATGTTCTGTCTCTCTCTCTCCCTCAAAAAAAATAAACATTTAAAACAAAATTTAATTCTCTGCAAATAAAATGGAAGTCATTTTAAAATGTTCAATGTGTTCTTCTTCAAAAGACATACATGTGCTAACATAATTAAAAGAGATTTAATAACTGCAGTGATTTTATGTATATGTGTATTTATTCATGCATGCCATTGGACATTAATGCCAATAACAATTCAGTTTGGCTTTACATTGAAGATCAATACATTCTTGGACCATTTCCTAAGACAAAACTCCTTGGGGCTATAAACTTTGGAACCTAACAAGTGACACTTGGTACTGGAATTAACACCGGTGGACGAGAGTAGACCTGCCACGTAAGGTAGTTGGAGTCGAGATCTTGATTTTCTTTGAACTCAGGTAGATGGAAGCTTCCAGTTCCAATGTTCTTTGTTTGAAGACTTTGTTTCTGCTTGCCAGTGTCCAATCTTAACATCATTTCAGGCCACTCTTAGCTGGGGGCCAGCTCTTTCCTTCCTCAGTACTTTCTCTGTTCTAAGATTGTTTCCTTGAATGACCTTGTCCCTCTCTATTCACTGACTCACCAAACTTTAGGACTGGAAGGAATAGAGATCATCTTGCCAGAGTTTCCCAATGTGTTTCTAGTTAAATTCCCTTTAATAAATGTGTATTACATCTGTTTTTCTATCTGGAAACTCTGTTAGGATACCCTATCTCCTTTCAGGAAGGTTGGTTTTTCTGATTACCAGAATTCAACAATTTATTTTTCTAAATACATGATTTTTCCTACTCTATTTCAGAAATTTTTATATACACCCTTCTCAAAAATGATATGGTACCAATGCTGATTGAGAGTCACTGATATAATTCTTTAATTTTATAAATTTTAAAAAATTAGCCCACAGTTAGTAGTTTGCCCAACATTAAATCAGCACTTATGAAAGGTACAAAACTAGGACCTGAGATCTTTTTCATTCCCATATTGGACCTCTGAAATAAAACTGGGTCAGAATTAATGCCACTTTGCTTCTAGTTCAAATTCCCCATACTGTTCTTGGATATTACCTTCAACTTTTACATCCTAATCACTCCAAAAGCAGACATCCCACCAATGCAACCACACAATAGTGACTGCAGAAGTCTATCTAGTCCCTGTGATGTGTTTCCAAACCTGGATGACAGTAATTGAACATGCAGTTCACAGGAGTCTGGAAATCATTAAGACCAGCACCTACCTACATAGCAGCTACTATGGGCAGTTCACCACTGGTTAGTTATCATCAAGACCAATACTCCTTTACTGAACACCTCTTATGCATTGAGTTAGTTCCTGGAAATATAGCTATAAACCTAGAGGAGTTTGCGTAAAAGTATTATTTGGAAAAGGTTTCCCAACCTAATTGATTTTTCACATTATTACAAAGAAAGTAAGGCCACATTTTGTCTCCCTCTGCCTTTCTAATCTCTGCAACACTGATGGGCACAGTAGCCAAAATAGGTTAAGCAGTGAATTACTGGTTCTAATTCGTTTTCAGCTCTGGCCTATCTCCTTATCAATAACATGAAGGAGTTGAGTAAACTTATCTCAAAGGTCCTTAAAAAAAACTTGAATGTTCTATAATGCTGTTTAATACAAATTCTACACAGGAAGTACCCTTTTTGGAGTTAATCATCTGGCAAATATTGTTAGGGAGCTAAAATATGCCTTTTCATCTAAGCTCTTGTCATTTTTCTGTAAGTCATAGCTAAGGTTATCAAATGACTCATGAAACTAAGTGTTTGTGTTGACAGTCAATATAAATACCCACATGCACAGTAAATTTTGCACTATAATATGAAGAGCCTTGTAGCCTAGAGGTGATATAAGTGATTTAAGCTCTTTCTGGAGGTTACTCCATGCTATCCTGACACTTCTCACTTAACTGAAGATTACCAAAAATATTTCTCATAGCCAAGCCCATCGCACAGATGAATAAAGTGAGAGATTTAGACCTGGCATCCCACCAGCCTGAGTTAGAGTTAAGGACTCTACCTCACACGTCTTTACAATTAATAACACATCCTCTCATTGTCTCCACACCAATCAGCTTATCATTAACCCAAACAATAGCCTGAGTGAAAACTATGATCCATATAGTCAACCAGAGTTTCTTTTCAAAACAACTATTTCACCTCATGTCAATAACCCTTTCTATACTGAAGGGAGGGAAATAATTTTGGCAACCATTTAAGTGAAAAATACAGTTACTATCTGTGGTATGCTGCCTCTAAGACAGACACCAATGACCCTCGCCTCCGGCCATCCATACCCTTGTGTAGTCCCTCCTGTTGAATGGAATGCTGGGCTGTTTGACTCACTTTTGATGAAGAGAACACAGTAGAATTGAAGGTTTCAATTCCAAAGCTAGTTTATAAGAGGACTATGGCTTCTGATCCTCACATCCTATGCTCTTCCTTTTTTCTTTCTCTCTTAGAACCCTTGTTCTGAAGGAAGCAAGCTCTCATACTGTGAATAACCCTATGGAGAGGTCAATGTGTCAATGAGCTGATAACTCCAGCAACAGCTAGTATGAACCTCTGGCTTGCCAACAGCCATGTGAGCGATCTCAGAAGCAGATTCTCCCCATTTCATGTCTGGAATTGAGGGCAGACCCAGAACACACTCTCAGCATAGCCTGTGAGAGACTCTGAGAAAGAGGCAAGAGCTAAGCTGTACCTGGACTTCTGACCAACAGAAACTCAGATAATAAACACTGTTTTAAGTCACTAATTTGAGGGTAATTTGTTATGCAGCAATAAATAACTAAACCTCTGCCAGTCACCAGTGTGACCAACCAATTTTTGTAAGGGTGGCTTAGTCTTTTAATATAAGAACTATTTCATGCCCTCTTGTTTGCCATCCTCTTTTCAGCAGCAATGGAGCATCATAAATGGTTCACAGCTGCCCCAGTGTATTTCTTCAAGTGGAACACCCTGGCACCATGTGCCAGCAGGGAGCTAGCCAGCCCATTGTCAACTACGGTAACACAAATCCCATCTGAAGTATTCTCACTTCCTCAAACTCATGTTCAAGCAGAGCTTCTGAAGTTCCTTCTTGGCAAACGTTTCTCCTACTGCTTCTTTAGTCAAACAATCGCATTTGCCCTGGGGTATCCCATTCTGTGCCAGCCGCCCAGCTTGCCTCTCTGGAGCCAGTGCCCACTTAATAGCTAAGATATTTCCCTCATTCCTTTGGTTTGTTTCTGGCTTCTAAAACAGCATCCACGTAAAAAGAAAATACAGCTATTTCACCATTAGTCAGCATTTCAAGAATGGAGAAATACCACTCTTCTTATAAAAATTATACAAAAGAAAAGGAAAATAATAAAATGATTTCTCAGGATAACAAAGTCATATGGACCCAGGAGAGGCACACTCTACATGTTCTTGGCATGGTCAAAAAAGGACAGAGAACTAGGGCTCTGGAAGAATGTAAAGAAACATTCGAGCATTTTATCAGGATGACATGTGAGGTTCTAATGATCTCAACTCCCAAAAATAGTGCCCGGACCTAAAAGTCTGTAATACAGTGTTCAATAAATCATCACACTCACAGGCAAGCATTTATACTCATCTATTCTGATTGTGTGGAAAGGTACTAGGCCATAAAAGCTTTTGAGAGAAGAGTTCATGGGTGACACTAAGGATGCTGGGGGTTTGGATTCAGAAAAGCAAACAACCTGGCTGTACTAAAGATGACAATTTAGTGATAAAGTACTATAAGGGGTAGGCAGCATTGTTTTGCTCATTCATCTAATTTACCTAATCGGGGCTAACCAATGTTGACTAAAAAATGTTTATCTTCTATATTCCATGTAATATAAATAAAAAATCATGTTTTGCACCTTCCTCAATGGATTCTGGCCAAAACTACGGGGCACGTTAAAGATGTGACAAGATTAAGCTAAGAGAAGCATATATGGCAATGCAACATGTTTGGTGATCTGGACCTAATAGTTATGGTTCCTACGAAGCTGAACTCGGTGTTACAAAGAAAAATTAAGGTCTGCCCTATAGGCTGCCTAGTTAATGCATTTTTCCCTATATGTGGATTTGTCTCCATGGCAATACAGTCTTGGGAGAAATTTAGGAACTCAACAAAAATTGTTACTTGATGAATCTTACCATCCCTACAATTAGAAAAAAAATGTATTTAAATCCTCCATTCTCTCCCCAGAATCCTGATGACAGACTATAATAAATCAGATAGTTTATTCTTTCCTATTTTGCCCTCATCTGTCACTTTGAGTAGTGGTAGGCAGGGGTGTATGACTCAAGATAAGACAACACTGCCAAGCTAAGCAGGTTGGATTATGTGAAGTCAGCAGGAAAAGAAACCAGTCACAGGCAGATCACAGATCCAGTCTTTTTTTAGTTAGTGCTTCTTCTGGTATATTACAGGCTTCTTGGGAAGGGAAACATTTTATAGTCCTCTTCTAAATAAAATTTAATTCTAAATGATGAGCTTCCACAGAGTCTGCCTGATAAAACAAAGAAAGCACTGAATTATGAACCCGAAGAATGGAGGCTTCTGTCTCAGCGGTGCTCCCCACAGTATGCTAGCTGCCCTGGGTTTCTGAACATCAGTCTTGTGACACATGAGATGACAATCTTAATTTTGTGTGTCTATGTATCTCAAAAGGTTGGCATGGAGATTCATATAAAAAGCTCTTGGAAAGCCAAGAAGCTACTCTACTATATGAATGTATTATTATTATTGCTGTTAATTTATTTACACAATGACAGCCTCCCTTAACACGAGCTAATGACACAACCTCATCATAAATGTTTAGAAGGGACCTAAATGAGTAACAATGGGACAGGGGTAGGTTGGCACTTCTAATCCCCACTTGTTTCAGAGATCCCTCTGGCCAGATTCCCTTTGGCCAGAATCCATTTTATTTCTATTGTCATAAGTCAGTCTGATTTATATACAGACAAATCCATTTCATACTAAGTGCTCAGAAGATTTCTTACAACACCGCATTCTCATTATGTATTCTATATCTCTTTCTTGATGCCTAATAAAAATCCTCAGCAATGCCTTTCATTCCTCAGTAAGCACTGGGCTTTATTGCCCCTGGGGAGATAATGCAGTAATTTAAATCCACTAGAAGTTGGGAATGAGTAAGTGCTCTTGCTTGCCTGAGAGGGAGCACTGATGGTAGGTGGAGAAAGAATAGGACACTGGGGGCCTTTTCCTCATGTAGGAAAATCAAGGACTGTGATGGGTTGATAGGAAATTCATGGCAATTTCACCCAAAAATGTCATGCTTTAGTAAAACCAGAATCTGACATCAGACATGGTCTTAGGGATGCTAATATATTTCCATTTCGAGCCTAAGACAGCAAAGAAGACAAATTTCAAATTCAAAAGACAAATATTGCGAGTTTTGTCACTATAAAGAAGGATTATAACTAGAAGTTCAGTTATGCAGAATTTTGGCAAATACTGAAGGGACCATAAAAACAAATATTAAATTCAGGGAGCTAAAATTAGGCTAATAAGAATAGACTTTTAAAATTGGCTAAGCAGTTAGGAATCCAGGTTCCCAAAGATCACAGATTCAGAAGGTGTGCACTTTTAAGCTCAAACTGCATCCTGATATAGAGGATGAACCATCTGTTTTTACCCTGCTTGGGGCCCCAGGAGTTTACTGCAGTGGGAAAGACACCGGGGGCTTGAGATGAATCCTCCCTTAACAGTGGCAGGAACGTAGAGGCAGGACAGCAACCAATTTTCTCTCCATCAAACCGTGCAGGATGGAAAATTTTGAGTGAAGATATGAACCAAGGCAACAGGATTGAGATAATCCCTTTCTACCTGTGAAAACGCATCCGTGCCTGTCAATTTGGGGTGGTTGCCCAGGCTGCAACTGTAGGGATACAGCCACAAGAGGATTAGATCTGAGTTGCCAGGCAAGCCACATAATTCTGTCTTTAACAGCTCAAAGCCCAGAATCACATTTCTTATTGGAGCAAAAGCTCTCCAGGACATAATCAAACCTGTGGTTTCCCCAAGAGGTCTGTTTCTCTCTCCACCAGTCCACGCCCTTGGAAGCTACAAGCTTCTGTTGTTTGGGGACGGATTGGGGGTGTGAGTGTGTCCAACGCACCCCCAGCATAGCCTAATGGAAAGGAAGAGGCTCATCTTTCAAGTCCTTCTGCCACTCCCTCTGAAACAGAGCTAATTTGGAAGGGCCTAAGGATTTACTTCCTGACTGTAACTTCAAAGCCTAGATGAATGCTTGATTTAGAGCTCCAAGGCCTCCATGTCTATTATTATTATTATTATTATTATCATCATCATCATTATTACAAAATAAGGGCAAATCAGTCACATGTTTATAAATGTGCTGTGACCACAAACTCACTAGTTTAAGGACACAGCATGAGGCCATACCTGCACAAGAGTGGGTACGAGCTTTGCTACAAGGCTCCAAGCCCAAGTGGGGCTGATTCAATCCCATGGGGCAAAATGCCTCTGAAGCATATGAGGCGCAGCAATATTTTCTCATTTCTGGTGGGCAGTTGTACTTGTTTAGTAGGAAATGGCCACTGACCACGTGACTGTATGCTATATTGACACATTCTGAGAATACAGAACACACTTGTGATTCAGAGGACTCAGGGGAAGCTGCAAGGAGCTGGGGAAGGTCAAATCAAAGGCCCAGGCTCTTATCAGCCAACCAGGCTATCAGATGGCAGGGTATAATTCAGGCATGATGTGTCTGCAGGTGCTTGCCCCAGGATGAGCTCTGTGCATTTCTTTTTTTTTTTAAATATTTTTTTAATGTTTATTTATTTTTGAGACAGAGACAGACTGCAAGTGGGGGAGGTACAGAGAGAGAGTGAGACACAGAATCTGAAGCAGGCTCCAGGCTCTGAGCTACCAGCACAGAGCCCAACACGGGGCTTGAACCCACAAACAGTGAGATCATGACCTGAGCTGAAGTCAGATGCCCAACCGACTGAGCCACCCAGGCACCCAAGCTGTGTGCATTTCTTAAAGTTAAGTGAAAATGAAAATCATTGCTTTGTATTCTGTCTTCTTCATAGGTGACACAGACAAGTATGAGCTAATGAGGAGAAAAAAAAAGAGGGCAAACAAAAGCACACAAAGTAGAGAAAAAGAAAAAATAGCAAAAAAAAAATAGCAAAGGGGTGTCTCAGTTTAGGTTCTCTCAAAGCATGGCTTAAAACAGACCCACATAATACACTGAGGCAGGACCACCAGAGAAGGGAAGAGAGCAAAGCAGGAAGATGCAGGGGAGTAGGCTGTGACTGGATGCAGCCTAGCTAAGCAGCATGAACTGAACCAAAGAGGTGGTCTTTCCCTTGAAGCAAGGGGGCCAGCTCTTTATACTCCAGTATCAGTCTATCATTAGCTGAGCTTACTGGGACGGGGCAAGTGGGGTCATAACCTTCAGGTTGATTCTTCCTGCTGAGGACAGTTCTCTGGAGATGGGGCAGCTGTGAGCCCTTGGCAGCTGACACCCACAGCAGTTGACAGATGGGTGAGCAAGCCACTAAAGGGTATCTGGGAGGACACCAACAGTATCCACTCCTGGAGCCTAATGGAGTGAGAGCCAAAATTTATTCTCATTGCCAGAAGTGCCTATTCATCTCTCATTCTTTTATTAATCCATGTGTGGGATGGATTCATGTGGGCTGGAGCAATGGACTCCAAAACATCGGTCCCTTGGGAAGCAGCATCCAAATCTCCCAAAAAGCATTTTATAAATACAGATGCCGAAGCAGTTTGCTCCATTATTAGGATTCAGGACACCTGGGAGGAGATTTGGGAGCGTGCTTTAAAAACAAACAACCAATGAAACCCTTATGGTCAAGTAATTCTATTTCTAAATATATACTGAGAGCAAATCGTCCACAAGTACATAAGGAGATAGGCCCAGGGAAGCATGCTGAAGTACTCCTTGTGATAGTAAAAACTGAAAACACCCTGAAGGGCCACCAAAGGGGAAATAGTAACATCAATTGAGAGGTAGTCATTCCATTGAGCACTACGTGTCAGTTAACATAAATGAACTACACATTGTAGATCCACACTGATCAATACAGAAACCCTCAAGCTGAATGAAGAAAGAAAGATTCAGTACAGTGTAAACAATAGAGTTAGTTTATCTATCAGCTATATATATTTTCATATCTCCTACACCAGGGTATCAACTCCTAGAGGGCTGGAGTTTTATTTCACGCTGTTTAGAACTGAGCCTGTCATATAGCAACTTTTCAGGAAATATTCACTGAATGATTTGAGGGGCTGAATGAACTATCAATTCTGTTTGTGGACACTATTATTTTACATATGACAGATGACATACTACAGACTGCAAGTTTGACCTTAAATTTAGCCACAGGAGAATTATGCTAAACAAGGCAACTAGTTGAGTTTTAGATTTGCTCCTTAGTAATCATATAGCTTCAGTGAAAAAGCAAACCAAGCAAATGAAAACCCTCTCTCTATCCCCTCACTGCACACACATGCGCATACATGCGCACAGACCCATAACCAAGAGTTCGGTCAGCTTGGGCCTTAAGCACTTGCAAATAAAATAAGCAGGTGCATGCCCTTCTCTACCCCCACACCTGCCTCTAGTTATGAAGCTAATCTCAGTAAGTGGATCCAGCAGTGGAATAAAAGATTTTTTTCACTGAGTAAGAGATGGCACTGGATTGAAGTGTTTATCACTGAGTCATGTAGGATGGATTATTAAAAGGACAAAAAAGCATTCCACAGAGCTTACCTTATTGGAAGTACTTATGGAGAAGTAAAGGGACATGAAATCACAACAAAAAGTAAAAAAATTATGCAAAACACTTTTTAACCTTTTAAAACTATTTTACAACTTTTTAAAATGTTTTTTTTTTTTTTTTGAGAGAGAGAGAGAGAGAATGTGAGAGGGAGAGGGGCAGAGAGATAGGGAGACACAAAGCAGGCTCCAGGCTCTGAGCTGTCAGCACAGAGCCTGATGTGGGGCTTGAACTCACAAACCATGAGATCATGACCCAAGCCAAAGTCAGACACTTAACTGACTGAGTCACCCATGCAAAAACACTTTTTTAAAGTTGGTGAAACTAGTTAGATTTCCCACAGTACATGGCAGAGTTGATTCTGGGTCTATAATTTGTCACAGATAAAATTCAAAAAATCTGAATATGACCACTCTTCCAACTACTACTCCTTCTTTTTTCACTTAAAATTAAGGTCTTCTCATATATGTCTTGCCAATTTCCACAGCACAATAATGCCTCAATTTAACTAACCCAACAAAAAAAGCAGGTATGTGCATGTGATTGATGACTGGCTCTTTGCTTATTCATCTTAATGAGTGAAGGAGAAACCATTTGGGACTCCAGTCCCGAATTTGAGGGGAGAGTTCAATTATATATTTTTAGAAATGGCATAAGAAAAAAATGCCAGCTATTTAAAAATGGCATTTGTTTCCTTTATTGATATGGTCTGTTTACATCACTATGTAAGAGTTACCAGGTGCATAGCTCAACTTACTTTCCAAAAAATAAATGTCAGAGTCACATGAAATAAAAATTTTACATTGTGTCTTTAGCAAGCACAAAAAATGGCAAGTTGTTATTTATATATTCTATTAAGAACCCAAAGGGCAACAATAAACTAGAGAGAGGAAAAAGGTGGAGAGACTACGGATTTCTAACCTTCAAACCTACAAAGATCCCTTTGTGATTTCCAAACCCCTACTATCAATATGGCTCACATGTTTAAACACACACACACACACACACACACACACACACACACACTGAGGGCACCTGGATAGCTCAGTTGGTTGAGTGTCCAAATCTTGATTTTGGCTCAGGTCATGATCTCATGGTTTGTGGGTATGAGTGCCACGTTAGGCTCCACACTGACAGTGGATTCTCTCTCAACCTCTTTCTCTGCCCCTCCTGCACACACACCCTCTCTTTCTTTCTCTCTCCTCTCAAAATAAACTTAAAAAAAAATCTTCGTCTAATTTTCTTGTACCTACCACTTTCTCAAGATGTTGAATTGTGTTAACTATCGACAACATCCTCCAAAATACGTAATGGTACTTATTTGTCAAAGTCTACTTGATCTCTCAAGAGGTTTTATTTCATATAGTTGAAAGAAAAAAACAAAGGGGATTCCTTAGTTATATATCTTCTAGAAACACTGGGTTGGTATTCAACATGTTTCTGTATTCCAGGACTTCTCCAAACGTTTAATCTGCCAAAGTGTGCTGTGAAGCACAAGAGTGAAACATAATATGCAGTGTTTCTCCAACCTATTCCCACAGAAAACTATTTGTTACTGGACCCTTTCTGGAGACAGTGTGCCATAATCACATATATGGATGCTTTTCTCTTTGACTTGAGACTCCCCTATGCAAATTTGAATAGAGGTTACAATGCAGAAGCAGGTTGAAACAAACTACTTCTTGGGCTTATCAAATACTGAATCCCCCTGTAATTGGCAAAGGGTTTCTTCAATATCTGAACTGCTTTTCCCCCTGGAGCCACAAATTAAATCATAGGTAAATATTGCTTAATAATAGCTGATGCTGTACAGTTAAATTTAAGCACTTTTTAACTATATAAATGCATCTTGCCCCCAAAAACAGTGATCATCAAGCCAGGAAGCTTCCTTTGAACTTTAAATTAACTTACATTTCAAAGAGTTCAAGAGCATCTCCCAACCCAACATCCCTGAGGTTTGAAGCTCTAAATGGGGCAGTGACTCTCTGAAGGCGCCCTCTGACCCAGAGCTCTGTTTCCTTTAGATACTCAAGTCCAATAAAGTCACTTTATAGCCACGGAGGAAATGAACAGGCTGTTGTTCTCAAAGAATGTGAAGGCCTCACCTGTGCCCTGGAGATAGGAGCTTTATGAGTCCTGGGGAACAGGAACAGCCCCGGATGTGAGCTTTCTCCAGAGAAACAAGTTGATCTGAAGTTTTTCCTGATGAGTTGGAAACCTTGCCACATGTCATTCAGTACTTATTTCTTTGATGGATTTTATATTCTCTGGTGTCATTCAGAAATTTCATGAGAGCAACACAATGGATTGAGAAGCAATAAAAAACATTCTTCCAGTTCTTTAAGGTATGAGTCATCTTTACCATTGAAACCTTTGATGAGAGCCTGAATAGAAAGGGTGATATGTATTTTATATATTCATATATATATATATAGTTATATATATATATTTATATATTTAGTTGTATATATATTTATATATATATATTTATATATATAGTTAGATATATAGTTATATATAGTTAGATATATAGTTAGATATATAGTTATATATATTTATATATATATTTATATATATGTATATATATTTATATATATATTTATATATGTATATATACTTATATATATTTATATATATATATATATATATATATATATATATATATATATATAATTTTTCCCCCTGAGGTCAGAGGCGTGCTTCCATTCAGGAAAGAAAGATACTTAGGGATACAGTAACACTCAATATGTGGTTTGATTGCACTTTCTCTCACTTGAGTTTCTGTGTGTACTGTTGGATTGAACCACAGGTTTGTGAGAAATCTATCAATTCCTAAAAGTAAGAGGCATGGTGGCATTAACTAGGCCATCTAAATATTTTGCATGCACTCTAGAAACAGCCATAATATTCCATATTTAGTAGGCATTTATTCAGTGTCAGACCCTGTTCTAATTATATCCCATGTATTTAGTTGTTTAATATGTACAGCAGTCCAATGCAATAGGTATGCTAGATGGTGGAAAACAACTACAATTCTCCACTTCTCCCTGTAGCCTCACCCCTCTACAATGTGACTTTATGACCCTGCTGCACCAAGAAGTAGAGTTAATATCCTCACCTTCTGAATATGTGCTCACTCCCTTAAGATTCTGTAGCCACCCAGGTGAGCTAAAAGGTGGTTGGTATAGGGTGGCCTCAGCTGGGATGGCTCTAGGTTGACCACCTCAGCTTATTCACATGGACAGGGCTAAGAGCATGAATGGAAGCATAAGACATTCTTGAGGTCTAGGCTCAGAGCTGGGACAATAATATTCCTACAAGCTGTCAGACAAAGAAAATCATAATGAGCAGCCCAGATTTAAAGAATGGACAAGGACTTTACCTCTTGATGGGACGAGGTGCAAAATAACATTGCAAAAGGCAGGAGTACAGGGAGAGCCATTTCTCCCTGGGAGGTTTGAAATGACCACGAGGATACATTGCTATCATCTAGGAAAGTACAAAGTGAACTAGTTAAGAATAAATCCACATATCATCTTCTGTTCAGTTGCTTGAGATAGGATACTATTATGTTTAATCTTGTACATATTTATTCATGGGCTAAGCCTATATTTTCACATCAGTTGCCCAATAATTGACACTGTTTATTTCCTCCTTCATACAGTTTCTTCACTTTCATGGCAGACTGGAGTAAAATTCATCATCCACCATATAATAGGTACAGTGAGTATACCAATCCAAAGAGTACTGGACAAAGCAACATTTGGGAAGCAGATGCCTCCATTTCAGCAGAGAAAAACCTGATGCAGGACTTTTTAATGAGGCTGTACATATTAGAATTACCTCAAGAATGTTTTCAAAATTATTCCCTACTCTCATTCTGAGACATATTTTAATTTCCATGAGAAGGAAGATGGACACAATCACTTATGTTTCAAAGAACTCCTTAGATGATTCTTTTTTTTTTTTTTAATTTTTTTTCAACGTTTTTTATTTATTTTTGGGACAGAGAGAGACAGAGCATGAACGGGGGAGGAGCAGAGAGAGAGGGAGACACAGAATTGGAAACAGGCTCCAGGCTCCGAGCCATCAGCCCAGAGCCTGACGCGGGGCTCGAACTCACGGACCGCGAGATCGTGACCTGGCTGAAGTCGGACGCTTAACCGACTGCGCCACCCAGGCGCCCCAACTCCTTAGATGATTCTAATATGCCTTTCCCCCCTTTGTCTTCCTCGGTTAAAATAATTGTTCTAGTAATGTGACTGAGTTGTTCAAATCCTCTTGATAAGGCAAAATCATTATGGCAGTAAAATCAGATATATACTTTAAGTTCTGACATTTTATAGCTATGAGACCATGAGCAACTCACTTAAACTTTAAGAGCCTCAGTTTCCTCATCTCTAAAACGGGAATTATCATAATCTACTCATCTCAAAGGCTCAAATGAGATAAAGAGAAAGGAGGGACCCCTGGGTGGCTCAGTCAGTTAAGTGTCTGACTTTGGCTCAGGTCATGATCTCATGTTTTGTGAGTTCAAACCCCATGTCAGGCTCTGTGCCATGCTGACAGCTCAAAGCCTAGAGACTGCTTCAGATTCTGTGTGTGTGTGTCTCTCTCTGCCCCTCCCCTGCTTGCACTCTGTGTCTCTCTTTCTCAAAAAAATAAACTTTAAAAAAATTAATAAAAAAAAAAAGAAAAAGGAAATGCTCTGTGAAGTGTAAAATTCTCAACTGGGAGCCATAGTTATCATTCACTACTTCCCTGAATTACACAAAAGCTCTGCAACTTAGGTCTAGAACATTCCATATAAAACAGTTAGAAGTGAATCTTCCTATTTCGTGACATGTTTCAGTCACTTTCTTATGATCTCTCTGGGTGAAACTTTCAAATATGACTAATTCATCTTCCTTAATATATGTCCACAGTTTTGGAATCATGCTAGAGAGCTAGAAACAGGCCCAAAGCTGAAGGAGTCAGTCATTTTGCTGTTACCATGCCACTGGGAGCCCATTATTTACCACAAGAATTTGGCTTTATGGTTGTTTGGCAGAAAGGCTTAATAATTACTTGTGGTGGTTATGTACGGACATGTTTGAAAAAACAATTTTAGATGAAGGAAAGCTGGTAACATGTATGTTGTGGGAGGAGGGCTGTAAAGACAGCAATTGCTTTAGATAGTTGCTTTCCACAGAGGAGTGGGATTTGACTGACAGCAGAACTTGTAGAGGAAGCTGATTGGAGGTTATCAGCTTCACAGCTTTGTCAACACACACATACTCATGAGTTATAATCCAGAATATGTATGAAAATCAAGTTGTGAGACAGGGTATATGATTGTATATGCATGGAACACCCGTAAGTTTCACAAGCCATAGGTAGGAGAAGTTACCACTAGGTAGGAGCAAGACCACTCAAGGTACACAATTCCAGGAGAATCCATACCATGGACTGTGTGGAAGCCATGGGTTAAAGAGACATTTTGTGTATTTACATAAAGTGATGGATAACTGCCACAATTTAAGTTACCATTCCATTTGAAGTTCATGAGTGGTAAATTCTTGACTTACAAGAAACCTTTCTTCTTCTTGCTCATTTTTTTGGTTTTGAGCAGCACGCAAAAGTTTATTAGAGTACAAGATTAGAAAGTAAGAGTACTCGGAAAGCTCTCTTTACAGAAATGGGACATTCAAAAGTGAATGCCCCTCTTTTTGTTCATTTTAGGGGGGACAACACAGACTCGGAAAGGAGAATCTGCTGTTTGAGCTCATACGGCAATTGAACCCAGGAATCAGATTTGGATTGTTTCATTCTTTTGTTAACATGTCTCAGGAAATCATGGTAACCACTCAACTGGGCTATTTCCTAATCCCCTTCTGCTAGGAGTGCCCCTGTGTTTGCTCATTATAGTGCTGATGGCTTATTTCACTTCCATATTTAGGGGGCCTTTGGGGATTCTGAGAGTGACTTTTCAGAAGCCATATTTATGCATGACCCAAGAGGGAAAGGCCTGCAGTGTCTAAAACAGTTATAAAATGTCTGTGCGATTCGAGTGGGGTCTGCTTTTTTCTTTTTCCTTTCCCTCTGCCCTGTTTCATTTTATGACTACTGGCAAACTGATGCTGGAACAGCAGGTTGAAATGCCTTTCAAGCGCTTTGATTACCACCATGAAATCAAAGTGCTTTTTGGCCTTGAGTAGACATAATGTCTGAGAATTATTATAGTCATTCCTTGCTTGTGATTCAGTGAAGCTCCCCAAAGTTGCAGTAAGCACCCCAGCAACCTTCCCAATTCACAGCCCAGCAGACATACGAGATTCCTTGGAGTATCTTTAAGATCTTGGATCCTATAAAACAGCTCCCCCTCATAAAAGCACAAACAAACTTACCATTGTTGAGTGTTTTTTAAATAGAATCAGGAACAAATCTGTGACCTTGTGGCCCAGAGGTGGGAACACTATCTATAAAGTTACCCAGACATTCTGCCTGTCAGTAGGACATTTTCATTGAACGTAGGTATAAAAAAAGAAGGAGCCAGGATAGGCCAAAATTTTTTACATGCCACAGCTCACTTTATACATTTTAAACCTTGTTAACATTTGCTAACAAGAAAGTTAAGAACTTTGAGCTATAAAAATAGGAATGTCTTGCTAACTAAATAAATATATGTGTGAACCTTGGGTTCTGCTCCCTGCTCTGGACTGACTTGTGATCATGCACAAGGAAGAAGAAAAAAATTTTTAAAAAGGAGCCTAGCTTTGGCTTGTAAAACCTCTAATAAGTCCTTGGCGTTTTCTTTCCTTGCATGTTTCTCAGAGTTCCTGTTGATTTTATCCTTTGCAGAATTCAAATTCACATGAGTCATTTAGTCATTTAGCTGTTGACCAACAGTAGGGTTTCGAGGATTGTTAAAAGCATTGAGATTTGCCTTTAAAAATTAGCAACATCACACTACGAATGTGGAAACAGCAGAGATAAGTAAGCACTGACCAAATGAGATGCTTTAACTTTTGGAAAAAAAACACATGGGGCATCACTTTTTATCAATGTTCATCTGTATAGATTTTCTGGGGGCTTATAAAACCATTTCCCCTTTTCAGTTTCCTGCTTCCCACTCTGGCCTCTGTCACTTCCCTTTGGTAAACAGCTTCCTTGCTGGATAGCAAATAGCATTACTGCTTTAGAATAAAGAACTCACTGAGTTTCCACTGAGAAGCTAAAACACTTGCTGTCTCTTTCACCATCTATTCCAAGATTCAAAAGCCCAAAGGAAGGTAGTAAGCTAGGTTAAAACATAAGTAAATTTATGGCAAAACCAGAGAGTTTAAGTGAATGCATCTTTGGTAGAAAATTGCTGTGGTGGCTGTCAATTAGCTCACTCATAAAAGGTAATTTTACTCAGTTTAAAATCTGTCTCCCAGACCTCACTCCTCTGAACTGGGAAAAACAGTCCAGTCCAGGGCAGTACCCGAATTCTGAGATCTTCAGCAGTGCAAAAGCCTTCCATTTGCAGATGCTTCTATGCCCTTAACATAGACAAAACACTGGAGGTACCATTATCTCCATTCTGTTATATGAGGAGACAGGCTCAGAGATGTGAAATCTGACCTCCCAAGGCCACACAGATACTAAATAGGTCTCTCAGCTAGTACCAGAACTCGGGCTGTAGGCTCCAGAGTCCTTGCTTTAAGGCCTCCTCAGGCACTGTAAGAGAGAGAATGTCATGTGGTCTCCATTCATCACCCAAGAAGAGTGTCTCAGAGGTCCACCATCTAAGCTTTTGTAACCTCTAAATCTAGTATCTGTGCTTTTTTTTTTCTCTAAATCTTTGCTACTTCCTCTTACATTCCCCACAGGATGACATCCTTGCTTTCATCTCCTCCTTCCTCAGCCTAAGAGGAGGCCCTTGTGGGGCCAGACTTCAGCATTTTTTTCTGTTCTATTCTCACCAATCTTCTCTTCTCCCTGATGCTTTGGATTTTGGAAACAAAATCCCATCCCCCTTAAAGTCTCTTCCTGCCTTCCATCCTGCCACAGCCCCTACTGTCACAGAGACTGAATGGGAGAATGTGAGAGTAGAAAGAGGAAGGTTTCCCATTGGATTCCAGCAAACAGTACTTTCTCCATGTAGATACCCTGGCTTTGTGGCCCCATAATTCACCACCAGATAGTCCTACCTTCTGGATGGCATCTCCAAATAAGATTTTGTTTAATGGCAGAGTAGAGGGAAGGGCAGGACAAGAGACTTACTGTCTTAAGAAAGAGATCTGCTCAGGGGCACCTGGGTGGCTCAGTTGGTTGGGTGTCTGACTTCTGCTCAGGTCATGATCTCACAGTTCCTGAGTTCAAGCCCTGCATTGGGCTCTGTGCTGACAGCTCAGAGCCTGGATCCTCCTTCAGATTCTGTGCCTTCCTCTCTCTCCACTCCTTCCCCGCTCATACTCTCTCTCACTCTCTCAAAAATAAAGTAACATTAAAAAAAGTTTAAAAAGAAAGAGATCTGCCTTCACTTGCTTTGCAACTCTGGAGTCTTGAGAGTTTCCACTTAGCATCAAGGCCCTGTTTACTCAGATTGTGACCTGAGGTCAATTTCTAAGTGGGTCCAGAACAATTTCCCATGGTGCTCTCATGTTCCTGAGACAGTGGGTGGCAGCCTCCCTTTACATATTCAGGAGGCTTCATGGGGTAGAGACTTAAATAGTTAATGGAGTCTTATAAAAACTTGGAAATATTCTTAGGTAGCATCCCAGGGAAGATCTATATGACAGCTATGAGGCCTCAGGTCAAGCTTGTTCCTTAGAAGCAGAGCCTGAGAAGAGAATTTGTGAGTATGTGATTCACTGAGGGAGATCTTTCAAAAGAATGGGTCGGAGAGGAGCAGAAGTAGCTTGGCAAAAATGTGGCCTCAGCTGAAGTCCAGCATCTACCTGATCCCATGGAGAGCTCTCAAGCAAGAATTATACCAGAGTTTGTCTCACCTGGAGACAAGGAGCTGGCTTTTGGCAATCCTCATCAGTTAGATAATGGCTGTAGGATGCCCTAGGCTGGAATAATAAACTTCTGGGAGAGTTGGCCACTTTTGGTAAAGGACAATCCTTCTGAAAGTATGTTTGGGACAGGTATGAGCAACTAGCTTTCAACACTTACAGCATCCACAAGACAGATGCAAGGTTTGGTAAAGAGAATGTGATGGTGGACCAAGGGCATTTACCACACAATTCAAAAGAACACAGCCATCCTTTCCCACGAGAAGTCCTTCCAAGAGAAGCCTTTCTGGAGCTTATTTTATTCCTAGAAAATATTCTTTATTCTTCATTTGACTTGAATTTGGGTAAAGAGTAAAGGAAATTTGAAATATTTACTGTTTACAACTCTTTAATTTTAATCTTGTTAAGAAAGGAAATCACAGAACTTGAGAGCAGGAAGGACCTTGGGTGTCATCTAGTATGACCCTCTCATTTTACAGATAAGGAAACCAGTACCTACAGAGGTCAAGTTCTTATAGACTGTGGTTTTGTTTGTCTTCCTTTCTCTGTGATAGTAAATGTACTAATGACCAGGTGAAACATCTTTATTTAGGTCACTTACAAGCATTTGAAAGAGTCACTGCATCTGGAAGGCCCATCAGACAAGAATGGATCCCCCTGGGACGGTGGTAACTTGACTAAATATCATGCTATGATCAAAGAGTCTTTTGGAGCCATTAGCTCCATATAGCAATGTGCTACTGAAATCTGTGGAAGAGTTGGGTAAAACCCACTAGACTAACAGCTATTCAAGTCCCCATATCAGGTTCTACACTTAGAAACCTCACTTTGACCATGACCTCAACATTCTCATGTGTAAAATGAATCCACTAATGCCAGAATGGCAGGATGGCTCTGAGATTCATATAAATGACATATGTATTCTTGTAAATCTAAGAGGAGTATTCACGACTGATTTATTCAGTATCCTCATTTTACTTATTAACAAATAAGTCCAGAGCAGTTGACAGAATTCTCTAGGGTTACAATGAAGGATTAGATATAATCTCTAAGGTATTATGGTCCAGGTCCCTTCACCCCGACCTCTGGATGAGGTGAATAAGATGAATTATTCAAAATTTAAAATGTAAGGGCAAAATCATATATAGATTATACTAGAAAATTACACTAGAAAAGCCTTAAAGTTATGGGGTACTTGGCTCTGTTCACACACTTTGACAGATTCTACAGGAGCTGATTCTGACAAAGTTAGCAGCAGATACATCTCCCACTTTGTTTATTGTAGACACTGATGAAACAATTCTTTCAACCTTGATACCAGGCTCTAGAATATTATTCTAGGACTTTAAAGTATTTTTTAAATGTATATTTATTTTTGAGAGACAGAGTGCATTTGTGTGTGTGGGGGGGGTGGTGCGGGCAGAGACAGGGCAGGGGTAGGGACAGAGGATCTGAAGCAGGCTCTGTGCTACAAGCAGAAAGACTGATGCAGGTCTCAAACTCATGAATAGTGAGATCACGCCTGGGCTGAAGTAGGATGCTTATCCGACTGAGCCACCCAGGCACCTCAAGAATATTTTAAAGTCAAACATTAGAGAACTTCAGGACTAAAGTTAAGCTTCATGATTCAGATAAAGTAACAGCGTATCAGGCAAGACTAGAAGCCCCACCAAACCTATGTCCCTAGCAAGCATTAGGTGAGTCCCTGCCATGGCATTCAGATCAGTCACTGCAGATTTGGCAGGCTCTTTCCAACTCAAAAGTCACATTAATATTTGGTTATTTCTTCAAGGAAAAAAATAAAGGCTAAATAAAATCCACTCTTCAATCTCTTGATGTCACTAATTTACTGTTTTGTGTGGCTTCTTGATATTCTATACATGATTTACTTTGTAAATATTTGTTTGATGGATGGATAAATAAGTGAGTATTTTATAGAAGAGACAACCCTGTAAGAGTGCAGACTGTAGTTGAGGGAATCTGTCAAATATTAAATCATCATCCAATGCAGACTTAAGGTCATTCCAGGAAGGGTAGTTTTTGGAATACTGGAGCAGGTCTTTATCATTTAAAAATCTGCTGTCTCCAAGATTTGGTTTTGATAACATGCTCCTGCTGGGCAGTAAATAGAAGGTATTCAACCCATCTTAACAGGAGCCAAAGTCATTTTATTCTATCAACCAAACTCTGATTCAACACAACATGTTTAAGTGTGAATTTGAAATAGATATTAGAACTTTGTTTATGCTCCTTCTTAGTTACTGATAAAAGAGAATGTAAATTATGATTTGCCAAATTTACTTGATTTACTCTTGATCCTGATTAAGACCTTAGGATTAGATGCAAACAGAATGTCATACAGTGAAATCAAACTCCTAAGGGATTTGCTTGTTTGTTGTTTTAGTCTCTGTGCTACACTGACTGTAAAACTGGCCCCAATGTTCCATCCTACCCTGAATCCATGCCCTTGGCAATGTGACTTTGAAGCAACTCCAGTTAACAAGTGGGGTCTATTTCCCCTGGAATCTGGGTTAGACTTGTGACTTGCTCTAACCAATAGAAAGTGTCAAAGTAATGAGACTTTGAGCCCACATCTTCTCAAGCCATGTGTGTTCTGCTTTTTCAGAAAACCCCATCCACCTCATGAACAACCTTAGGCTACCCTCCTGGAGAATGAGAGATCACATGGAAGATAATCCAGTTGCTTCAGTCAAGACCATCCTAGACCAACCTGTAGACAAATGACCCCCAAAATGTATTAGACAGTCCATTCAAGATCAGAACTGCCTGCTGACCACAAATGTATCAGTGAGCTCAGTCAAGACCAGAACAGCTAGTTGACCCATGGTCTTATAACAACAATATATGCTTACTGATTTTTAAGACATTGAGTTTTGGAGTATTTTGTTATACAGCAATAATTACTGATACAGTCTCTATTTACATGTAGTATAACTAAGACAGGGAATGTAAGACTAGTTTAATATATGATAGCAGTTCTTGGTGGCATGTAGTGTAGATGCTGGGACTAGGGTAGGTATTTCACAGCAGAAGAGACTAAGGAGGTACAGGAGAGCCTAAAGTAGCATTAAATTATTCTATGCAGCCATAGGGTCTAAGATGGCTACCAACACCAGAATGTTTGAAGAAGACAGATGTTAGATAAAACTCCTCGATAATCCACAAACTGTGCAGAGATTAGGCAGATGGGGTGGGGGGGGGGGTCTTGTTACTACAAATCCTGTGAAGCAAATGATCCAAGCTTGCTTGCTTGCTTGCTTTCTCCCACCTTCCTTCTCTTTCCCTCTCCCCATCGCCCCTGCCTCCCTCTTGCCCCCCGATCCATCTCCCTTATCTCTGTTTTCCAAACTCTTTTCTGTGTTTGCTATTTTTCAAACAAGCTTTCTCCATGTACGGTGGCCCTAGGTTCCCAAACCTTAGATATCCTATAGAAATATCCACAGAAACACAACATTTCTTTCTCAAATATTTCCCCCCCAAAAATCCTAGAATTGAGTCCACATTTTCCTGAATTGGGTCATGTATGCATCCCTAAACAAAAAATGCACATTCTTATTGTAGGGCTTGGGACATGTGTTCACCTACAGAGATGACTGAGTAGGAAAGATTCAGCCTCATCCAAATACATGAGTTAAGAATAGGGTAAGGTGTTCCCCCAATGTAAATGTGAGAACATCACCAGAAAACAAGAGCAATGGATTCTCACCAAACAAAGAGAATGTGTCCTCCACTGGACACAGAATAAAGGACTTCATGCACCCCTTTACCATATTGCTCTGGCTACTCTTCACAGAAAGAATGAGATCAGCCTAAGGGATGTGGATTTAAGAATTCAAAGGAATAAGCCTTCCTGAGGCAATCAAATTCAATTCAGCTCAACTCACCAAATGCTTACTGAGTGCTTACTATGTGGTAGGCACTATTCTAGGTGCTTTGGATCCACCAGCCAGCCAACTCCACACAGTCCTCCCCTCCTACCAGGCCACTACCTGAAAATGCTGCAAGGAGAATGAAAAACTTGCTTTTCTCCTTCCTGCCTTTCTAGCTTCCTTCCCTCCTCCTCTTCTCCTTTGATTTTGATCTCACATGCAGAGGGTTGAGTTGGTCATATTCTTCATTTCCTTGCCTATTATAATTGCTCCACATCCTTTGTTATTTAATTCATTCATTCTTTTTACCTCTATTCTCCATCCTCATCCCCTTTATACCCACAGGAGCATGACTGTATTTAGTTGGTAGCTTTTTGTTTGTTCTCTTCTTAGAATATTTTTATATATTACATTTTAATTTACTTCATTTTTATAAGTTATACAACTTGTATTTATTTATTACATATATTACATAATAAGGTATTATGTGTTTATAAAAATAATATACATAATTTGGTTTTCTAGGACCTCTCCCTATTCTAGATTTTAAATCCACCCATGCTTCTTTGTTTACATCTATTCAATTAACATTTAACAGCTGCAGGTAAAGTTTTCTATTTCATATATTTTTAGCGAGTCTTAAAAGTTAATATCCTTTAAATAAGTGACTCACTGTTGTGTATAAATAACTGACACCCAACCTTGAAACAAGTCTCCACAGGAGACTGCATAATGCAGAATGAGACACAGAGTGAGGGAAAATGCGGACGTGAGGACCATCCAGTCTCTCCTGTCACTATCATCCATAGGGTGGATCCTATGAAGATTCTAGGAAGACTTGGCTCATCTACTGATTCTGACAGTGAGTGGAAATAACAGCCTAGTTTTTCAGGGGGAGAAACACAAACCCAATGCTTGTGCTAGAGCTACAGACCCCAACCAGGGAAAGTCCACAAAAATAAACATGTTCTTGCTAAATGCTTCCAAAGACCTTTATCTGCCATCCCATACTAAACCTCACTGATACATGAGGCCTCCCTTTGAATGGTGAGAATAAAAATAATAATAATACATTTTGAAAAGAATATTAAGTGTTTCAAAGTCCTAAGGCAAATACAAAATTGCTTAATTTCTCATAACTGGCGTTATTAAACTCCTTATGTAGGAGAATCAGCCATACCCCAATTTTTTAAAAAGCGGTCTCACCAACTAGAACCCCTAGTTAGAAATAATTATGTGGAATCCATCATAATTTAGTCCTAAAGGTTTTTCATCATTGAAGCCTGGTTTTGAGGGAGATCAAATTACCTTGTTAGAAAGTATATACTTATACATACATGTGAATATACTCCATTACTACATAGAACTTTCTGTGGCCTTATATGATTATACACTATGTTAGATTGAATTTGGGGCTCTAATTCGTCATCCCTCCTTGTGGCTTCATTGTGAGTGGAGTGTATACCTCCCCACTCTTGATTTAGTGAAGTTTGGCCATATGACTTATATTAACAAATTGAATATGAGTAGAAGTAAAAATGTGACAATTCTGAGTCTAGGTCTTAAGAGGCTTTGCTTGGTTCCAACACTTCTGTCATCACCATAATGAACTTTCCCCAGAGAAATGCTGTCCCCTCAGCTCTGGAATCCCAAAGGAACACAATGGAGAACAGGCCAGAGTCTAGATCTCAACAGGGAGTTAAATTAAGCCAGGCTGTTAGCTCAAAGCAGAGCTGTCAACTGAGTCCATCCAAGGCCCACTGACCTCCAGCCACACACAGATGTTGGTGAGAACAAATGCTTGAACTATCATATTCTGTTTCTGACATGTTAAAAATACCTCATCTGAATTTAAGTTATCATCGTTCTCCATTAAGACACTCATGTTGGAGTCAGAGCTATATCTCCCCGTTACCATTTACTTTTAAGTATACACTGCTTTTCCAAGTGAGGCAGAACTGCTATCAAGAAACGTTAGGAGGCATATCATTTTCCAAAGCATTTCTTGTTTAGCTCCTTTGACTTACAACAGTATAGTAAAACCTGTATAACTACAATAATTCTACTGTTATCAGTAAGAAACAGTAAACCATTTTCTCATCACTTCCCTTAAATATTTATTGAAGATACAGAAAGAAAAGGAGAATAAATGGATCCAAGGACTTCTAGCTTGTTTTGGCAATGTTGTTACTTCCTCATGAAAAAGAGCAGTGTCGAGGTGAAAAGGCCACTGGTTTCATACTCTGGGGGTCACATAAGCACTCATAAACCTTCACAAAAGCCATTTCTGAGAGGATATATCCGACCTCTGGTGAGGGTAGTTTCTCCCTGATCTGCTCTCAATTTTTTGGGACTCCTCTACATATCTTACAAATTGCTAGGCTGCAAAATGAGCTCTGCATTCCTAGGGAAGCAGTTTTCCAAATCAAGTACCTACCATATGGCATACACTCTTGTAGGTGCTGGGGACACACTGTATAGATGAAATTAACATAGATCACCATTTTTGTTCTTAAGAAGATTCATTTTAGTAATGGGAAATAAACCATAAAGAACTGAAATTCAGTACAATAGTTTCAGACAGTGCTAAGTATTTGCTTTATTAAAGCAAATAGAACAGGGCAATGAAATAAAGTTATGTAGGTCAAGTATAAGGTGGTCAAAGAAGGACTTCTGAAAGAAGTATAGACCTCAAAGATCAGAAGGAACCAAGCATAGTAAGATATGAGGGGAGGATGTCCCAGTCAGCAGAGGGATAAGCACAAAGACTCTGAATCAGGAACACAGTTGGAGATTGAGGAATAAAATGGTCAACATATAACAAAGCACAGCAAACAAAGGGAAATATGAGATGAGATCAAAGAATTCCAGGACCACATAGCTTTAGGTCATATAAGCTGGAGCAAAAAGTTTGTATTTTATTCTAATGTTAATGAGTAGTATTGCCAGTTTTCAGGTAGGGAAGTAACTTGATCTATTTTGTAAAATAATCACTGTAGCAGGTATCCAGTACCTAGAACCCAGGAAAATGGATTGTAGGAACAAAGTAGTGGAAGTAGAGAGACTAAATATAAAGCTATTGTAGATATCCAGGGACAGATGGTGACAGCTGAGATGGTATGAAGTGGTCAAATCAGAATTCTGGAGGCAAATCCAACAAGATGTATGTAGACTGAATAAAGGTGGAAAATCAGAGAGAGGAATCTCAAAGATAGTCCTAGGTTTACGGTCTGAGATACTGTGGAGATCATGATATTGTACTGATAAGAGAAATATGGTGGGAGCAGATTCTGGGAGAAATCAGCCTGTCTTTTCTGCAGGTGTCATTTTTTTTTTTTTGGTCTCTAAAAAGTATCTTATAATATTTTTACTTCATTTTATAATATAAAGTAACAAAATGAAAAAAGTATTTGTAAGCTGTTATAAAGCTACTACTAAGGTTATCTACCAAAATAAAAAGAATTATATCTAAGTATATATTCTGGATGTTTCATTTGCCTCTAGATTTTCACATTTTTTTAAATTTAAGTCCAAATTAGTTACCATGTAGCATAATAATGGTTTCAGGGGTAGAATTTAGTGATTCATCACTTACCTATAACACCACATGCTCATCCCAACAAGTGCCCTCCTTAAAGCCCATCACCCATTTAGCCCATCCCCCCACCTCATACCCCCTCTGCAGCAACCTCAGTTTGTTCTCTGTATTTAAGAGTCTCTTATGGTTTGCCTTCCTCTCTGTTTTTATCCTGTCTTTCCTTTCCCCTATGTTCATCTGTTTTTTTTCTTTAATTCCACATGAGTGACATTTTTGAAATGCAAATATGACACCCATAACTATAAAAAATGTAGGGAAATTTGGATTCAGGAATTTAATGTGGAAAAACAAGTCACTTGCATTTCCAGTGCTAAACAGGTCTCAGAAACATATTTTTAATTATTTTTTTCTGAATTCTGTAAGATGAATTATTTGCCACAATCAGTATATTCCTTTAATAAGACTCTGAAAAGCTCGTGACATCCAGTTATGAAATGCAACACTGGCCAGAGGTGATTTTTAAAGCAAGCCATACTTACTTTTCCCTGAGATACTAGTTTTGGTGACTTAAAATTTTTTGTTCCATGGAGTAATCTAATGGAGTAGATGATAGAGCAGGCATGGAGAACAGCAGTTAAGAATCTGCTACCCAAATGCCCCAACTTACCTCTTTCCACTGCCTCTCTCTCTCTCTCTATATATATATATGTGTATATATACTCTATAGGTATATGTATATATATACATACATATATACACATATATGTATATGCATATGTATATACACATACATATATACACACACACACACAGCACAAATTGCAATCAATTTTCACTTTTATGTAGTAAACTTCCTCCAGTGACTTTATTTGAATAGTCCTATGAATTTTAAAGAAATTGACAACCCTTTCCCCAAACTAATGTTTTTGCCCGAATGGTTTCTTCTATACCTTAGCATGTGCAGTACTTGACCTTAAGTAGACTCTACACTTTTTTTGGGGGGGGGGGGGGGGGGGAGGTCTTAGCCAATTCTGTATTTTGAGCCAAGATGCCTCTGCACCTTGAATCTGCATCTTTAGAATCTGCAGATTCTAAAAACTAAAATAATCCTAGTTTCGGAGGCCTCATGGAGCCTGCAGCTGAAGGAAGAGTTAATGAAGCAAATCTGTCGTTAGCTGTAAGTGCTATGGCAACCAGATCTGTCACTTTTTCCAAAGCAAAAGTGATTAGGACAAGCTTCCACCTCACATATTTTACTGTATAGGCTGAAAATCACTCTGAGATTCCTAAAACGATGATGAGATCAGAAGCACCATAAGCCCTATGCAGTATTTCCAGAGGAATGTTAATTTAAAAGTATCTTGAGGTGACACTGTTTTTCATTTGTGTGTACATTGCACTAGGCAAGGGTTTTGATTACTTTCCAAGGAAAGTAGTAACATAATACATACTGGGCTGACAAACAACAAAAAGTGGCCAAGGGATTTCTATGTACCAGAAATGGCTAAATCAATCAATCAATCAATCTCTCTCTCTCTCTCTCTCTCTCTCTCACACACACACACACACACACACACACACACACACACACACACACACAGTTATTCCTTCCTTAATATAAGGTTGCGAAGGGTTCCGGAAGATGGCAGCGTAGGAGGACGCTGGGCTCACCGCGCGTCCTGCTGATCACTTAGATTCCACCTACACCCGCCTTAAGAACCCAGAAAACCGCCAGAGGATTAGCAGAACAGAGTCTCCAGAGCCAAGCGCAGACGAGAGGCCCACGGAAGAGGGTAGGAAGGGCGGCAAGGCGGTGCGTGCTCCACGGACTGGCGGGAGGGAGCCGGGGCAGAGGGGTGGCTCGCCGGCCAAGCAGAGCCCCCGAGTCTGGCTGGCAAAAGCGGAGGGGCCGGACGGACTGTGTTCCGACAGCAAGCGCGTCTTAGCGTCTGGGAGGTCATAAGTTAACAGCACTCCTCAGAAAGTGGGAAGGCTGGAGGACAAAGGGAGGGAGAGCTGTTGAGCCCCCAGACAGCAGAGCTCAGCTTGGCAGGGAACAAAGGCGCTCGCCAGCGCCATCTCCCCCGCCCATCCCCCAGCCAAAATCCCAAAGAGAACCAGTTCCTGCCAGGGAACTTGCTTGCTCCCCGCAAACACCCAACTCTGTGCTTCTGCGGAGCCAAACCTCCGGCAGCGGATCTGACTCCCTCCCGCTGCCACAGGGCCCCTCCTGAAGTGGATCACCTAAGGAGAAGCGAGCTAAGCCTGCCCCTCCTGCCCCCGTGCACCTTGCCTACCCACCCCAGCTAATACGCCAGATCCCTAGCACCACAAGCCTGGCAGTGTGCAAGTAGCCCAGACGGGCCACGCCACCCCACAGTGAATCCCGCCCCTAGGAGAGGGGAAGAGAAGGCACACACCAGTCTGACTGTGGCCCCAGCGGTGGGCTGGGGGCAGACATCAGGTCGGACTGCGGTCCACCCACCAACTCCAGTTATACACCACAGCACGGGGGAAGTGCCCTGCAGGCCCACACCACTCCAGGGACTATCCAAAATGACCAAACGGAAGAATTCCCCTCAGAAGAATCTCCAGGAAATAACAACAGCCAATGAACTGATCAAAAAGGATTTCAATAATATAACAGAAAATGAATTTAGAATAATAGTCATAAAACTAATCGCTGGGCTTGAAAACAGTATAGAGGACAGCAGAGAATCTCTTGCTACAGAGATCAAGGGACTAAGGAACAGTCAGGAGGAGCTGAAAAACGCTTTAAACGAAATGCAAAACAAAATGGAAACCACGACGGCTCGGATTGAAGAGGCAGAGGAGAGAATAGGTGAACTAGAAGATAAAGTTATGGAAAAAGAGGAAGCTGAGAAAAAGAGAGATAAAAAAATCCAGGAGTATGAGGGGAAAATTAGAGAACTAAGTGATACACTAAAAAGAAATAACATACGCATAATTGGTATCCCAGAGGAGGAAGAGAGAGGGAAAGGTGCTGAAGGGGTACTTGAAGAAATTATAGCTGAGAACTTCCCTGAACGGGGGAAGGAAAAAGGCATTGAAATCCAAGAGGCACAGAGAACTCCCTTCAGACGTAACTTGAATCGATCTTCTGCACGACATATCATAGTGAAACTGGCAAAATACAAGGATAAAGAGAAAATTCTGAAAGCAGCAAGGGATAAACGTGCCCTCACATATAAAGGGAGACCTATAAGACTCGTGACTGATCTCTCCTTTGAAATTTGGCAGGCCAGAAAGGCTTGGCACGATATCTTCAGTGTGCTAAACAGAAAAAATATGCAGCCGAGAATCCTTTATCCAGCAAGTCTGTCATTTAGAATAGAAGGAGAGATAAAGGTCTTCCCAAACAAACACAAACTGAAGGAATTTGTCACCACAAACCAGCCCTACAAGAGATCCTAAGGGGGATCCTGTGAGACACAGTACCAGAGACATCACTACCAGCATAAAACATACAGACATCACAATGACTCTAAACCCGTATCTTTCTATAATAACACTGAATGTAAATGGACTAAATATGCCAACCAAAAGACATAGGGTATCAGAATGGATAAAAAAACAAGACCCATCTATTTGCTGTCTACAAGAGACTCATTTTAGGTCTGAGGACACCTTTAGATTGAGAGTGAGGGGATGGAGAACTATTTATCATGCTACTGGAAGCCAAAAGAAAGCTGGAGTAGCCATACTTATATCAGACAAACTAGACTTTAAATTAAAGGCTGTAACAAGAGATGAAGAAGGGCATTATATAATAATTACAGGGTCTATCCATCAAGAAGAGCTAACAATTATAAATGTCTATGAGCCAAATACCAGAGCCCCCAGATATATAAAACAATTACTCATAAACATAAGCAACCTTATTGATAAGAATGTGGTAATTGCAGGGGACTTTAACACTCCACTTACAGAAATGGATAGATCATCTAGACACACAGTCAATAAAGAAACAAGGGCTCTGAATGATACATTGGATCAGATGGACTTGACAGATATACTTAGAACTCTGCATCCCAAAGCAACAGAATATACTTTCTTCTCGAGTGCACATGGAACATTCTCCAAGATAGATCATATACTGGGTCACAAAACAGCCCTTCATAAGTTTACAAGAATTGAAATTATACCATGCATACTTTCAGACCACAATGCTATGAAGCTTCAAATCAACCACAGGAAAAAGTCTGGAAAACCTCCAAAAGCATGGAGGTTAAAGAACACCCTACTAACGAATGAGTGGGTCAACCAGGCAATTAGAGAAGAAATTAAAAAATATATGGAAACAAACGAAAATGAAAATACAACAATCCAAACGCTTTGGGACGCAGCGAAGGCAGTCCTGAGAGGGAAATACATTGCAATCCAGGCCTATCTCAAGAAACAAGAAAAATCCCAAATACAAAATCTAACAGCACACCTAAAGGAAATAGAAGCAGAACAGCAAAGACAGCCTAAACCCAGCATAAGAAGAGAAATAATAAAGATCAGAGCAGAAATAAACAATATAGAATCTAAAAAAACTGTAGAGCAGATCAACGAAACCAAGAGTTGGTTTTTTGAAAAAATAAACAAAATTGACAAACTCTAGCCAGGCTTCTCAAAAAGAAAAGGGAGATGACCCAAATAGATAAAATCATGAATGAAAATGGAATTATTACAACCAATCCCTCAGAGATACAAACAATTATCAGGGAATACTATGAAAAATTATATGCCAACAAATTGGACAACCTGGAAGAAATGGACAAATTCCTAAACACCCACACGCTTCCAAAACTCAATCAGGAGGAAATAGAAAGCTTGAACAGACCCATAACCAGCGAAGAAATTGAATCGGTTATCAAAAATCTCCCAACAAATAAGAGTCCAGGACCAGATGGCTTCCCTGGGGAGTTCTACCAGACGTTTAAAGCAGAGATAATACCTATCCTTCTCAAGCTATTCCAAGAAATAGAAAGGGAAGGAAAACTTCCAGACTCATTCTATGAAGCCAGTATTACTTTGATTCCTAAACCAGAGACCCAGTAAAAAAAGAGAACTACAGGCCAATATCTCTGATGAATATGGATGCAAAAATTCTCAGTAAGATACTAGGAAATCGAATTCAACAGCATATAAAAAGAATTATTCACCATGATCAAGTGGGATTCATTCCTGGGATGCAGGGCTGGTTCAACATTCGCAAATCGATCAACATGATACATCACATTAACAAAAAAAAGAGAAGAACCATATGATCCTGTCAATCGATACAGAAAAGGCCTTTGACAAAATCCAGCACCCTTTCTTAATAAAAACCATGGAGAAAGTCGGGATAGAAGGAACATACTTAAAGATCATAAAAGCCATTTATGAAAAGCCCACAGCTAACATCATCCTCAATGGGGAAAAACTGAGAGCTTTTTCCCTGAGATCAGGAACACGACAGGGATGCCCACTCTCACCGCTGTTGTTTAATATATAGTGCTGGAAGTTCAGGCATCAGCAATCAGACAACAAAAGGAAATCAAAGGCATCAAAATTGGCAAAGATGAAGTCAAGCTTTCGCTTTTTGCAGATGACATGACATTATACATGGAAAATCCGATAGACTCCACCAAAAGTCTCCTAGAACTGATACATGAATTCAGCAAAGTTGCAGGATACAAAATCAATGTACAGAAATCAGTTGCATTCTTATACACTAACAATGAAGCAACAGAAAGACAAATAAAGAAACTGATCCCATTCACAATTGCACCAAGAAGCATAAAATACCTAGGGATAAATCTAACCAAAGATGTAAAAGATCTGTATGCTGAAAACTATAGAAAGCTTATGCAGGTAATTGAAGAAGATATAAAGAAATGGAAAGACATTCCCTGCTCATGGATTGGAAGAATAAATATTGTCAAAATGTCAATACTACCCAAAGCTATCTACACATTCAATGCAATCCCAATCAAAATTACACCAGCATTCTTCTTGAAGCTAGAACAAGCAATCCTAAAATTCATATGGAACCACAAAAGGCCCCGAATAGCCAAAGTAATTTTGAAGAAGAAGACCAAAGCAGGAGGCATCACAATCCCAGACTTTAGCCTCTACTACAAAGCTGTAATCATCAAGACAGCATGGTATTGGCATAAAAACAGACACATAGACCAATGGAATAGAATAGAAACCCCAGAACTAGACCCACAAACGTATGGCCAACTAATCTTTGACAAAGCAGGAAAGAACATCCAATGGAAAAAAGACAGGCTCTTTAACAAATGGTGCTGGGAGAACTGGACAGCAACATGCAGAAGATTGAAACTAGACCACTTTCTCACACCATTCACAAAAATAAACTCAAAATGGATAAAGGACCTGAATGTGAGACAGGAAACCATCAAAACCTTAGAGGAGAAAGCAGGAAAAGACCTCTCTGACCTCAGCCGTAGCAATCTCTTACTTGGCACATCCCCAAAGGCAAGGGAATTAAAAGCAAAGGTGAATTACTGGGACCTTATGAAGATAAAAAGCTTCTGCACAGCAAAGGAAACAACCAACAAAACTAAAAGGCAACCAACGGAATGGGAAAAGATATTTGCAGATGACACATCGGACAAAGGGCTAGTATCCAAAATCTATAAAGAGCTCATCAAACTCCACACCCGAAAAACAAATAACCCAGTGAAGAAATGGGCAGAAAATATGAATAGACACTTCTCTAAAGAAGACATCCGGATGGCCAACAGGCACATGAAAAGATGTTCAACGTCGCTCCTTATCAGGGAAATACAAATCAAAACCACACTCAGATACCACCTCACGCCAGTCAGAGTGGCCAAAATGAACAAATCAGGAGACTATAGATGCTGGAGAGGATGTGGAGAAACAGGAACCCTCTTGCACTGTTGGTGGGAATGCAAATTGGTGCAGCCGCTCTGGAAAGCAGTGTGGAGGTTCCTCAGAAAATTAAAAATAGACCTACCCTATGACCCAGCAATAGCACTACTAGGAATTTATCCAAGGGATACAGGAGTACTGATGCATAGGGGCACTTGTACCCCAATGTTTATAGCAGCACTCTCAACAATAGCCAAATTATGGAAAGAGCCTAAATGTCCATCAACTGATGAATGGATAAAGAAATTGTGGTTTATATACACAATGGAATACTACGTGGCAATGAGAAAGAATGAAATATGGCCTTTTGTAGCAACGTGGATGGAACTGGAGAGTTTGATGCTAAGTGAAATAAGCCATACAGAGAAAGACAGATACCATATGGTTTCACTCTTATGTGGATCCTGAGAAACGTAACAGAAACCCATGGGGGAGGGGAAGGAAAAAAAAAAAAAAAAGAGGTTAGAGTGGGAGAGAGCCAAAGCATAAGAGACTGTTAAAAACTGAGAACAAACTGAGGGTTGATGGGGGGTGGGAGGGAGGGCAGAGTGGGTGATGGGTATTGAGGACGGCACCTTTTGGGATGAGCACTGGATGTTGTATGGAAACCAATTTGACAGTAAATTTCATATATTAAAAAATAAATAAATAAATAAATAAATAAATAAATAAATAAATACGAGATTATAGCAATAAAAAAAATATATATATAAGGTTGCACTAGAAAGTGGCTGCCTAGCCAGGGACTACATTTCCCAGCACCACCTTGCAGTTTGGTGGAGTCATGTGACTGTTTTAGCCAATGGAATGTAAGCAGAAATAAAGGGCATGTATAAAATGCACCATAAAAAAAGTGTATAGGTGCTATTCCATGATCTTTTCCCCTTCTGACAGACTGAAATGAGGGTATTTCAAAGTAAAATCCTGGAAGCCATGTGAAGACAGCAGAGCTTACATTAGCCAAGGTCCTTAAATTGCCATAAAGATGAGAACTGTCTGGTGCCCTATGTACCTTCCCAGTACTGTTTAAGAAAAAAATAATCTGTTGTGTTTTAGGTTACTTACAGAACCTATTCTAATTAATACAGAATGGCAACTGTGCCAATCACTTGAAATGAAAACCACCCCTAATATCTCCAAAATTAAACAGAAAATTTTTACCTTTTTTTTATTCCGTACCACTTTTAATGGCATTAAACTTTAGGGAATCGGTGGTGTTTGAAAAAATTCCATGCATGAATGTGGCTGCTTTACATAGGGTTGGATGAACTCTGATGTTACTAAGCCACTAAGCAATTTCTAGAACTGTCAGGCTATTGGTAGCTGGCATCGCTTTCTTTTCCTACTCTGTAACTCCTTTTTTGGTAATAACATCATAGTTTTCCTATGGGAAAGTACACATCTCTCACTGTACACATTCTTAGTGGGAATGTCATTCATGGTACTCCATTCTTTCTTGGTCAAAAGTTGAGCAAAATGCATATTCTAAGTTGACCAGACTACCTGCAGTCTTTATTAGACTATCAGGCAGAATGTAAGAGGAACTAAAAAGGGCTGTTACCAATTTCTTTTGATAGCTGCACTCTGAAAATTTTTATTTCTTGCTTCAGTCCCTGAGTCTTTTCTTGTGGTTCCCTCAATTCTCTGAATGTGTAGATTTCCTTTCCATGTGTTACTTCTTACTATATTAATGGTTCTGTTGTGTATTTGTTATTTATTGCTGCAAAACAAATTACCACCCAACTTAATGGTTTAAAACAACAATAAATATTTATTAGCTCCTACAATGTCTGTAGGTGAGGCATTCAGGAATAGCTTAGTTGGATGATTCTGGCTCAAGGTCTTTCTCATGAAGTTGTAGAGAGATGCCAACCAAACCAGCAATCATCTGAGAGTTTAACCAGAGAAGGATGGTCCACTTCCCAAGTGGCTCATTCAAATGGTTAACAAGTTGGTGCTGTTTTGGGGAGGCCTCAGTTCTGCTCCTTGTAGGCTTTCTTGAGTGTCCTCATGGGATGAAACAGGCTTCTCCCAGAGAAGCATCCAAGAGAGGAAAGTAGAAGCTGAAAAAGCTTTTTTTATGACCTAGCTTCTTAAGTTACACCCTGTCATTTATGTCATCCTATTGGTCACATGGTGTTATCCTTTATTCAGTTCAGGAGGGGTCTATACAATTGTGTGAATATCAGGAGGTGAGGTTGATTGGGGGCCATCTTGGATCCTGTTAACTACATGGGGTTTCTGTTTCTTGTAACCACAAAAACCCAGGTGGTGTACCTGATTGGGTTGAAAAATGCAAACTACTTTCTAAGAGGCAGAATAATTTAACTTCTGAGTGAAAAGGTCCCCAAAATTTGGGAGTATCCCTTGGACAACATATATTTTATCAGGTTTCTATATTGTTGAGATTCAACTTTGATTATGGTGATTACAAAATTTTCAATTGTAAACATATCCCCAAATCCTGGGACCTTTTTTTAAATTTTTTTTAATGTTTATTTATTTTTGAGAGAGAGAGAGAGAGAGAGAGAGAGAGAGAGAGAGAGAGAAAGTGCCAGAGAGAGGGAGACACAGAACCTGAAGCAGGCTCCAGGCTCTGAGTTGCAATCTGTCAGCACAGAGCCGGATGCAGGGCTGAAACTCACGAACCACGAGATCATGACCTGAGATGAAGTCAGACGCTTAACCGACTGAGCCACCCAGGTGCCCCCAAATCCTGGGAACTTTTAATAACAGCACTCAACAAAACTTAATGCTAGTGAGACTAGGCCCAAAACCACATTTTTTTTAATCCATGGCATGTGTCCACAGTAAATTCCTAGTATCTCACATTTCCAAAAGATTATCTTCTTAAATGAGTATATACAGTAATCCTTTGAGAGATAACAGCAAATAAGTGATTTGTTTCTTTCCTCCATTAGTCACAGTATCAGACTGAAATTATTCCGCTGAGTAAACTGGAATCAGAGTTGGGTCCAATAATCCAACTTCCTTCTTTTACAAATAAAGAAACTGAAGCCCATGGAAATTATGCAGTTTTCCCACAGTCACAGTCAATGCAAGAGCCAGAAGTTGAACCCAAGTATTCCAAATTCCATACCAACATTTTTCCTCTGACTTTAAACTGTGTTGTCTGGTAGTTTAGAAATCAGTCCAATCATTCCATTTGATATGTGACTGACATATAAAAGCATGTTATACTTCCTTCTTGACTCTATCAGAAGTAGTTACAATAAATACATGGACCATTTACCTATTTAATCCTACTTTGAAAAGGAAATAGACATCCAAGGCAGTTCTTTAATTTTGCAACTAAAAACAAAGGTTAAAGCATAATGGGATGTTCTAAAGATGATTTATAAGGTGTACACACTAATTGTACACTTCCCTAAGTAAATTACAAAACCACTTAACTTCTACTTGAGATGTGATCTTCATCTCACCCAGGGAGTTCCTCAGAGTTTTCAGCTTTTACAAGCTATGCACTTGGAGAATGCTTGGGGATGGGGGGTGCCTGAGGGCATGCTAGAGTAGGGGAGGAGACTTCAGAGGCAAACTGCCAAAAGAATGAGACAGAAAAGTAAGTTATGGTTCTTCCTACTGAGTTCAGTGAATGACCTTGAAGTTCATGTTTCCTCTAGGAACCCAAGTTATGCCTGCTTCCCCTATAAACTCTTGAAATACTAGTGTTTCAGAATATATGCAAGATTCTTTGCCATATACTCTTACCTTTGAAATTCTACATCCTGGGATTTCATGTCTAGCTTAAGTTGAAGGCAAACTAGAGCAGGGTTTCTCAACTCGAAACTACTGGCATTTGCAGCCATATAATTCTTTGTTGTAGAAGGCTATTCTATGCATCATAGGATGCTTAGAAGCATTCCTGATTTCTACCCACTAGATGCCAGTAGCACCCCTCCTCCAATTACAACAAACAAAAATGTCCCCTGAGAGACAAAATCTACCAAGATTGAGAATCACAGCCTTAAGAGAAGGTTCTGGGTCAGAGAGAATACCTCTGCGGGGAAAAAACAAAACAAAACAAAACAAAAAAAAAAAAAAAACAACTGAAAGCATAGATTTATTTTCCAGGATGTGGAGGTATTTCAGAGGCACTTAATTCATTTTCATCAGATGGTTATTTGGTACCTGCTATGCCCCAGGCACCATGTTAACCACAATGCCCAACATATATAGTGCCTGGGCTTTGGAGGTTTCACCTAGCTAATGGATGTGCTGTCACTCAGGCTAGAGTTGGATAGATTTATTTACTCCTAGAATTTTTCAGCCCAGGTTTAATAAAACTCCCAAACCTTCAAGTTTGGGATCAAATCCAGGAAACTGAGGTATGTCATGACAATGACAAATAATGAATTAATTCAGGGATACCACTACCAGACGATAGTGGCACTCAAATTCAAAAATGAAAGAAAATAGTTTGCATCCTAAAATTCTGATTCTTTTCCTAGATTTCTTGAGGTTTTCATTTATAAAACAGATGCTTTTCTAAAATTGGAATGAAATTTTTGTTCAGATAAATCATGGTGTTTGCCTTGCCAGCCTGAGTAGATGGTTTAAAGGGTGGAGTCAGCTACACATGAAGCTCCATCAGAACTGCTTACAGGAAGATCAGAAAGATAAAGAAAACAGGGATGGAACTGTTCAATTCCTGGATCTGCTTGAGCCTAAAGTCACGAACTTGCTAACAAGTGAAACGAAGGCATTTAAAAAAGGCTCATCTTCCAGAGAGCCCCACTGTAATTTTAAGGCAGATTTCCCATCCAGACCTTATGATGTCAATTTATGAAAATTGAATTGGAATCATGAATCACTCCATAAATTTTAACTAAAACAATATACTCCCATTTTAAATATTTATGGCCTCTGCCCCTCTGGGCTTCAGAACTTTAGAAGTAAACTTTTGGAGGCATTGAGAAACTTGAAAAAGCAAAAGCATGCACTTAAAACTTCTTTTTAAACCACTGACTCACCCTCTAGCTAACGGAGAGAAATCCTAACAAATCAAACTGAAATTCAGCAAGAGAAAAGTACTTAGGGAAAATTTACAGAGGAGCAGGAAAACCAGGTGAAAATAGTTTCTAAGGGAAAAAAAAGTCAGAATAGAGCCTTCTGCATGAGGCAAGGGAATTTAGGGCAACATATACCACCAAAACTTTGGAAAGAAATATGTTAATGGAAAAGGTGATTTAGTACAAAAAGTGTGGATTTTGGACTCACAGTAGTGTCCAGATTTCAACTCTGCCATTAATTAGCTATGTGTTCTTGGGCAAATTACTCAATCCTTTAAGTCTTGGTTCTCTTAATTATAAAGCAAAGTTCTAATTAACTTAAGGGTGTTTTCAGGGCTAAATGTGATAATATATTTAAAGTGTCTTCCCTATTATCTATGCCTCTTACATCACAGCCATAAATTTGGTTTTCATTTCCTTATTTTTCCCCATCTGAATTAAGTATGGGGACAAGTTGTGGTAGACAGAAATATAAATACACTCATTTTATATATATTTGATGTCATGAATATATATGTCAAGCAATAATGCTGCACAACTGCAAGAATACAAGCACTGGAATTAGATAATTTCCATTTGAATTTTGAATCTACTACTAACTGTGTAATCTTAGGAAAGTTATATCAGAGCCCTGAGCCTCAGTTTCTCATCTGTAAAATAGGAAATTTTATTTTCTACCACATAGAATGTGGCAAGGACTCCAAAGGATAATTAAAACCAAATTGGCAGCATATAAGGGGCTCTCAGTAAGCAATACATATTATTGCAGAAACAATGATGCCAAATGCTAATAATAGTATGTACATAACACTTCAGTATCTATGTATATACAGGCATATGTGTAACCTATTTGTAAGTATCTTTCTAGTAACAGCCTCCATTTAAAAAAAAGGGCTCTGTTCTACTTATTAGGATAAAATTTGATATGATCATTCCTCATTTCTGCTATTAAAGTCAAAAATCTATCTTTATGCTGTATTGTTCAGATCTTATATTTGATAAAAGCTAGGAAATTGAGCCTAGATGTATTTAGCTTCATTTGGTTACTCTTCTCCAATATTAGCCATTTCTGTTGCTGGATGCTGCTTCGTGCTAACTATTATCTAGCAAATGCGGATATAGCTTAAGTAACACCTCCTGTTCCATTAAAGCGTTTTGTTTCTACTTTTTGTTTTTGTCTTACAAATACATCTCAAAATGATTTCTGTCTTTGGGAAGGATACATGGAAGAGAGCTCACATTTATTATCTCCCCTCCCCATACACATACACCCTTAGACCTGAACAAGAAATAAGAAAAATAAGGTAAAAGGCAACTACTACAAATGTTTTGTGCAGGAAGAACTCGTCTTGTGCCTAATGTGTTAAGTCAAAGCAGCGAACAGTGGGGGAGAGTGTAATTAGAGGTGTGCTTGGGGATGGGTGCAGAGTAGTTAAGAGAGTTTACATACTTCAGGGCTTGAAGAAAATATACAATTATGAGTAATAAAATGAGGGGTACCATTTATGAGACCAGACACTGATTTTTATATGCTTTCTATCATTTAATATCAAATCAATGTTATAAAATAGGGATTATTATTATCACCAATTAATAGCTGAGGAAACTAGATCCTGAAAGACTGAAGTACTTGGCCAAGGTTACAGAGCTAATCTACTGCAGAACAAGGACTGAAATCTACATCCCTCTCCTAAGGCTAGGCTCCTCTTGACTATTCTATTTTTTTTTTCACAATGGCCTTGAAAGGTTAATATTGCCATTTTCCATTTTCCAGAGAATAAAACAAGATTTAGGTAGACAGCATAAGTGACTTCCCCCAAACTGAAAATAAGGAATGACTCAAATTTGCATCCAAACGTGAATCTGGGTTAAAACTGAATTACAATAACCATTTACATTGGTTACTTTTTTAGCTTTGGAGTATTAATATAAGTTGAATTTCCCTTTGAAGGAGTAAAATCATCTACCTCGTGGAAGAAGAAGAGTAGCAGTCAATAATGAAAAAGAAAACAGTGACATGAACAAAGGTTGTGATGGACCACTTTTCCTACAGGTATGTCCCTCCTTGTAGTTGATCTGTACTCCATCTGCCTGTATCACTGCCAAGTAACAAAACACCCCAAAGTCAATGGCTTAAAACAATAAATATTTCATGTTGCTCAGAAATCTAGGGGTCATCTGAACACATCTTCTGATCTTGGCTGAGATGACCTACTTATCTGTGATCAGCTACATGTTGGGTACAGCTTTGTATTTTCCTTATGTTTGGGACAGGAGCTAGGACACTTAATTCTTCTTCTATTTGGTTTCTTATTGACTAGCTAGCCTGGGCTTGTCAACATGGTGGCAGAGGCCCATGAAAGCAACAAGGATTCTTGAGGCCAAAGCCTCCAACTAGCACAGTATCCCTTCTCTGCATTTCACTAGCCAAAGCAAGTCACAAGGGCACCCCAGATTCAAAAAGCTGAAAAATACAATCCACTTTTTAATATGAGGAGCTGCAATACACTGTAGAGAATATTTCCTTTTTCTTTTTTTTTTTTTACCACAGCACTGTCATTAAAATAAGTCAAATGTGTTCTAACTAAGGTATAAATAAATGATAGTATTGATGTGTTACCCCCTTGTGAACATTTGCACTTTGAAGAATAAAAATATCCTAAGAAGACTTACACCATTATGTGACCACTTACAGTAGCCCCTGGGCATTGACATTACCTGGAAACTTTTTAAAAATATATGCCCCCAAAATATATAGATTCATCTCAAAATAGGCGAATGATACATAATTCCTTCTCTACCAAGGCCTACAACTGAACAGGGAAAACAAAACACCTCTGAAAGGGTTAAGTCAGCTGATGCAGCCTTCTACAAATAAGGTAAGTGTCTTTAGACTTTTGTATTATTTTCATTATACCACCTTTCTGAGAGCAGAACAGAATAATGAATTTAGAAGAATATCAAAATAAGGCTTTAAAATGAGATAACAGTAACAGGGCTAAAAAAAAAAAGTTTGTCTTTTCAGCTAATTTCTTGCTTAGGTCTTGAAGAATATCAACCATGTGTAGAACTATTCTCCTTGGAAAGAGGTCTCCTATGGACTCAGAGAAAGGCAAGTGAAGTATGAGGAAGGGACTATGCTGGGGATTGAGGCCATATCAGAAAACATGGTAGACTAACTAGACACCAGATACTAGACAGAGCTGGGAGACTGTGTTGAAAGTTCCCATCTCTCATTTCCTTTGGAAAAAAAGCAGTAAGAGATTTTTTTTTTATTTAAAAAAATAGCCATGTTACAAGGTAAAAAGATTAATAATACCAAAGTTGGCAAAGAGGTAGGGTATTGCAACTCATACATTCCTGGTCAAAGTGTAAATTGACACAACCACTTTGGAAACTGTTTACTATTATCTACTAAAACTGAACATATGTTTTCCCTTTGACCTCAGAACTCCACTTCTAAGAGTATCTACAGTAGAAATAAGCACAACAGTTCACCAAAGGAATGTAATAATCTGTGTATAGTAGCACTATTAATAACAGTCCTAAACAGAAATAGTCCCAAATCTATGCAGGTAGAAATCAGGATAATAGTTATCTTTGGTGGGGTACGACTAGAAGGGAACATGGTGGGGGGGGGGGCTCTGGTGTTTTCAATGCTTTGTTTCTTGATTTTGGAGAAGGTGTGCTCAGTTTATGAAAATTCATCCAGCTGTTCAGTTATGGTATGTGAGTTTTCTGCTTATTTTAGTATGTTTCTTCTAAAAATCATGCATGTTCTGAAATCCACAGTGTCAAGTAAAGCAAAGGCCATCACACTGCCAGCCTCTAATGCCAGAAGTACTGGAAGCACTGAGGAGTTCAACTTCTGTGGGTTGAGTGGGATCAAAAGCACTCCAGAAGTGGCAAAGGATCCAAATTAGGCTGACTAACTGAAATTTGCAACACTGGAGGGGCCTGGGTGGGTTCACTGCTCATGAGGGGAGGTACAAGAAAGCTAAAGTCCCTTCCTGGGTGACATAAAGCACTCAGAGATAGAATTTGGGGAATGTGGAGAAACCTAAGGCTGGCTCAGTGATGGAATCATTACCTCTTTCATCACCATGGAACAGGCTATTCAAGACCCAATACAATGCCTGCTTCTGGACTGAGAACCCATGGTGACCCAGGTGGAGGCAACTACAGAACCCAGAGAGAGAAATGAGCTAGAGAAAGATAAGAAGATACCCTAAAAGACAAACTTTAAGATAAATTTACAAAGTATCAATGCAAACAATGAAATTAATGGGATTTTTGAACATTTATGTCCTCTGAATGTTCATATTTTTTTAAAAATACTAAAAGTGAATACGAAGAGGGATAAGAATCAAGTACAGATGAATATAAAGCATTATGGTCAAAGGAAAAACACATGATATGCAAAATAGATGAGATACTTCTTAATAACCCCAAACTAGAGACAATCCCAATAAAGGTCTATTGACTCGTGGATATGTACTATAATCTACAAAATGGAATACTACTCAATAATAGGAAGGAATAAAGTACTGACACAGGTTACAACATAGATGAACCTCAAAGACACTATGCTAAGTGAAAGAAGCCAGATGTAAAAGACTACATTTGGGGCACCTGGGTGGCTCAGTAAGTTATGCTTTGGACTTCAGCTTAGGTCATGATCTCATGGCTCATGACTTCAAGTTACGCATTGGGCTCTGTGCTGAAGGTGCAGAGCCTGCTTGGGATTCTCTCTCTCTCCTTCTCTCTCTTCCCTTCTATGTTCTCTTGCTCTTGCTCTTGCTCTCTCTCTCTCTCAAAATAAATAAACTTCAAAATATAAATAAAAATTAAAAGACTACATATTATATGATTCCATTTATATAAAATGTCTTTAAAAAAGCAAATTTAGAGAGACAGAAACCCTTCATTTTCCTTCACAAGGATTTCTGATTCACTTATTATCACTTTGTGAGTACTTCTTAAAGTGTTCTGAAAGACTGCTTGGAACATAATATATAAGTAAGGAAAGACAAAACAGGTATATGTATATGGTTTCTGAGTGATGAGCAAATATAGGGTAGGTGAAAGAGGGGAAACAGGAGAGTATTTCTATTATTTCTTTAAGTCCAATAGGAAAAGGCATTGTCTTGCTGTGCTCCAAAACTCCATTCTTTTAGGTATACGGGAGAAAATGTTTTTTAGCCTAATCCTCATTTAGACCCATACATATACCCAGTTTGACTACCTTCCTTAATACTAACAGCTTCTACTGGGGAGAAGGGAGTTAATCTGAAAGATGCCAACAGTTTGCCTGACTGCATTTTTTCCACTTGCACTTTCCTTGTGTAGATACCACCTCAAAATGCTAGATTTCTTCTACTTGGGACAGTTCCATCCGGAGCAAACATACAGTCCCTTGGCTCAAAAAATGGGATATTCAAGGCTGGCTACACCTCTGGATTCAGTAATCTAAGCAGCTACATTTAATCTTAATATGAGTCAAGATGCTGCACTTCTGTTTCCCTTCTAAATCCATCAAGGACTGACCTTAAGACATAGCATCTAGAAGTTTCTTCCAATGATTTCCTATCTTAGAATTTAGAAATTGAACCAAATTGATTTCCATGAAATGTCCATAGAGAATTCACTCTGTCCAAGTCCAACTGAGTCCAGTGTGTTGATATCTGGGACTGGGACCAGGACTTGCATGCACCCATTGCTTAAAAAGAGAACTCCTATCATAAAAAAACAAACCCCAAAAAATCTTTTCTTTGAAGTACTGTGTAGAAACCTCATGGGGTATTTTTAAGGATGTGTGAAATATTAAAGATCTTTTGAGTTTGGAGAATTGGCATTATAGAAATACAAAATTCTGCTCTTCCCCCTCCTCTTTTCTTAAAACCCTGTTACATGACCTTCTAAAGGCTTTGTTCCCTTAGGAAACATTAGATGATTTGCAATAGTCTGTAATACAATTTGTAAAAGATAGCCATAGCACTGGTTCAATAATCATGAGAATTGCTTTTAGCTGCAATTTTCCAACAAAGCGTTCATACAATTAATTGTAAACCTAGGAATGTTTTGTCCTGGCGTACAAACGTCCCTTCATGTGTCTGTGTTGTGGGCTCAGCATTCCTGCACCTTGAGTCTCCTTAAGCCCTGTCATTTGGCACATGCATGCCCTTACTCTCCAAACCAGCCTTATGGATACAGATATAATCATGATGGCCTTATTCCTGGAAATGCAGATCCCTTCCTGGCTGAGACTTCACCTTTAGCTCCAAGAATTGTGATCCCACCTTCCCCCAGTTGACAAAAGATTTGCACACTGAAGTCTCATTCTTGCATGGATGCTGTGATCGAAGTTGCCTGCTGGTGCAGTCAACATTCTGGTATTCTGTGATGACTGCGAGCCAACATCTGTCAGCTGATCACAACTTCTCTGTGGGTTTCTCAAAACTTTGCTATCCCTTGTCACCTCCTCATCTCACAAAAATTCCCCCAACACCAGGGCCCCCAAAGATTTTTTTTCATCAAAGTGGCCTATGTTCCTACCTGTCATAGAGACAGATTGCTTTCTTCGTAAGTGGTGGCCATCTGGTTGGGCCCTCAGATCTCTGGAAGGGAGAATATTTATCCCTCTTTTTTCTGAGCCAGATACCTTCTAATTATTTTTTTTTCTTCTTTTGAGTTTTCACTCTCCTCCTGGCAATCAGACAGAGCAATGCCTACCTACTGGATACCTTCACAGAGAATAAAGCTGACCATTTTATTGGAAACAAAAAAAATTGAGTTGCTTGAGGGATTTCTAAAGCAAATTCTGCTTTTATGAATAAGAAAACACATATATGAGTTTGTAATGAAACCAGAAACCTGAGGGTCATTTAGCCTGAGGCTGCAGATCCCCTGTAACAGTGTTTATTTTAGAGACAACACACTTAAGTTCAGTCCTAGAAAGAAACGGAGGGAAAAAAATCAAGAAAAAGAGCAAGAGAGAAAAAAGAAAACAGGAAGAGGAATAAAAGATGAGGAATTCTCTTCCCCAGTTTGCTTACAGTAGGTATGGGAAACAGGTACTCTAAAGACTTTCAACAAAATGTATTAAAATAAGTTAAAATGAGTTTGGATGTATCCTTAATGCACAGAATGTTCCTGTGTGTTAATTTATGCCAAGGAAAATAGAACCTCTCAAAGGCAGCATCGTGGTAGCTTTATATGCTCAGAAGGGTTTTAGCACAAAATTAAATGGCACCTCTGTCACCCTAGTCTTGGACTGCTTTTGACCAGGTTGAAGACTAATGTTTCCTTACTTTGGTCTCAGTCTTGATCCTGAGGGAAAGCCACAAGGTCTCTCTTTCTGATGATATCAGAACACAATTTCCAAATGTTTTTCCAACCTGACATTTTTGCCCATCTTTTTGATCAAGTTTTGGTCCAAGAAAATAAAAAAAAGCTTTTAATGATTCTGTTCTCCTTGAACTGATCTGGGTTGCCCTTGTGATTCTTCAACATTTTCAGTGACAGCTTCTATGAACAAAAACAAGAGCCCTTCTTCCTCAGCAATCTTGAAAATGCCTTAATAGAAAACACATTCTGCATTACCCATGTGCATGTTTTCAGTGCAAATATTTAATCTTAGTAAAGAATTTGGTCCAAGGGCTCTTGCTTGTACAAAGGGTGTTACTGATGGGAATATATCCCTGGAGGACCTTATGGATGTAGATTCTTTAGGGGGGGTTTTGGGAGAAGAGTAGTACCCAGGTCCCCTGAATTATGTTAGCATTTTGAAGAGTGGTCTACTTCTCTTAGGTATTTTTTTCTAACCAAAATAGGAGGAAGCAAACAGAAAAGATGAAGGGAGGGAGGTTAAAAGAATGAGAGAGACACAAAGACAGGAGGGAGAGTGGGAGGCTAGAATTCCTTAAGCCCATCACATTAATCTGTAGGAATTCATCTGGGTTCTTCCCTTCCTAGAAAACAAGTTCCATTCTGTTCAACTGATAATATGAAGAACACTCTGCCAGCTGGGCAAAAGGGGCAAAACACTTTATAAATTCATTGTTGCAGCCAAAACATGCACCTTCTCTGGATACCAGGGTCATTCAGAGCTACATTGCTTCCTGTACTTTCTGATAAACAAAATTCCTCTTTATTCTTTCTCTTTGGCTTCACCTGAAGCAGGTGAAGAAATAAGACTTCCTATCTTCATCTTGCCCAAAGTCACTGCTTCAACTAGTCAACTTTGTAGCACCTCTGCCCAAAGCTAGTCAGTCCAACATGCTCTGATAATATTAGTCTTGGAGACTTTGCTCCCCAGAGAAACCCAGAGAAAACACTGCCATCTTCTTGGGTTGGTTTGTGCTACTTTAACACTGGGATTAGAGAGTCATATTTTCACACTGCCATCTGTCAATACACCATTATACAGCTTGACATGTATGTGGGGAGCCAAGAGCCACTTAGGAACTTTGGGGCAGAGGGCATATCTTGGCCAAGGAGATCTCTAACACATGACTGCTACCATAGGTCTTTGTGTAAAGTTAGACTGAAATGAACATTCTCAATCGTCTAAAGAAAACACACACTTTAAAATCTTAAGTTTTCCCTAACAGCCTAGAATAGACACATACATTTTTACCAGCATCCTAGGGCAAAGATTCATTGGATGGAGTGTTATTTCCTAATGTAATCAAGGTCATCTACAGGAGACACCAGTAAATTGTATGGATAATGGAGAATGCCATGAACAAAATATTGTGACTAATGTTCTCTTAGGGTTTCCAACATTCTACTCCTAGCTTAGGCCTTTGCCTTAACTTCTGATAAAAATTCCAGGGTTTAGGGGCGCCTGGGTGGCTCAGTCGGTTAAGCGTCCGACTTCAGCTCAGGTCACGATCTCGCGGTCCATGAGTTCGAGCCCCGTGTCGGACTCTGGGCTGATGGCTCAGAGCCTGGAGCCTGCTTCCGATTCTGTGTCTCCCTCTCTCTCTGCCCCTGCCCCGTTCATGCTCTGTCTCTGTCTCAAAAATAAATAAAACGTTAAAAAAAAACTTTTTAAAAAAAAATATTCCAGGGTTTATAAAGAACTGGTGTTGGAGCCTGCTTCCGATTCTGTGTCTCCCTCTCTCTCTGCCCCTGCCCCGTTCATGCTCTGTCTCTGTCTCAAAAATAAAATGTTAAAAAAAACTTTTTAAAAAAATATTCCAGGGTTTATAAAGAACTGGTGTTAAGCCACTATTAGAACAAAAAGCTGAGTCGTTACAAGAGAGTATTGAACCTGGTTTAAAGACTTAATTACCTCTACTCAGACCTGCATTTAAGAAAAGAAAGCTTGAAAGCCAGGTGAAACTTTTTCTCATCCCAACAGGTACCCTCCTCAATACCCATCACCCACCCTGCACTCCCTCCCAACCCCCATCAACCTTCAGTTTGTTCTCAGTTTTTAACAGTCTCTTACGGCTTTGCTCCCTCCCTTTTTCTTTTCTTCCCCTCCCCCATGGTCTTCTGTTGTTTCTCAGGATCCACATAAGAGTGAAAACATATGGTATCTGTCTTTCTCTGTATGACTTACTTCACTTAATAACACTCTCCAGTTCCATCCACATTGCTACAAAAGGCCATATTTCATTCTTTCTCATTGCCATGTAGTACTCCATTGTGTATATAAACCACAACTCCTTTATCCATTCATCAGTTGATGGACGTTTAGGTTCTTTCCATGATTTGGCGATTGTTGAGAGTGCTGCTATAAACATTGGGGTACAACTGCCCCTATGCATCAGCACTCCTGTATCCCTTGGGTAAATTCCTAGCAGTGCTATTTCTCATAGGGTAGATCTATTTTTAATTTTTTGAGGAACCTCCACACTGTTTTCCAGAGCGGCTGTGCCAGTTTGCATTCCCACCAACAGTGCAAGAGGGTTCCCATTTCTCCACATCCTCGCCAGCATCTATAGTCTCCTGATTTGTTCATTTTAGCCACTCTGACTGGCGTGAGGTGGTATCTGAGTGTGGTTTTGATTTGTATTTCCCTGATGAGGAGTGATGTTGAGCATCTTTTCATGTGCCTGTTGGCCATCCAGATGTCTTCTTTAGACAAATGTCTATTCATGTCTTCTGCCCATTTCTTTACTGAATTATTTGTTTTTCAGGTGTGGAGTTTGGTGAGTTCTTTAGATTTTGGGTACTAGCCCTTTCTCTGATATGTCATTTGCAAATATCTTTTCCCATTCTGTTGGTTGCCTTTTAGTTTTGTTGGTTGTTTCCTTTGCAGTGCAGAAGCTTTTTATCTTCATGAGGTCCCAGTAGTTCATTTTTGCTTTTAATTCCCTTGCCTTTGGAGATGTGTCAAGTAAGAAATTGCTGCAGCTGAGGTCAGAGAGGTTTTTTCCTGCTTTCTCCTCTAGGGTTTTGATGGTTTCGGGTCTCACATTCAGGTCCTTTATCCATTTTGAGTTTATTTTTGTGAATGGTGTAAGAAAGTGGTCTAGTTTCATTCTTCTGCATGTTGCTGCCCAGTTCTCCCAGCACCATTTGTTAAAGAGCCTGTCTTTTTTCCATTGGATATTCTTTCCTACTTTGTCAAAGATTAGTTGGCCATACTTTTGTGGGCCCAATTCTGGAGTTTCTATTCTATTCCATTGGTGTATGTGTCTGTTTTTGTGCCAATACCATGCTGTCTTGATGCTTACAGCTTTGTAGTAGAGGCTCAAGTCTGGGATTGTGATGCCTCCTGCTTTGGTCTTCTTCCTCAAAATTAGTTTGGCTTTCAGGGTCTTTTGTGGTTCCATACAAATTTTAGGATTGCTTGTTCTAGCTTCGAGAAGAATGCAGGTGCAATTTTGACTGGGATTGCATTGAATGTGTAGATAGCTTTGGGTAGTATTGATTTTAACAGTATTTATTCTTCCAATCCATGAGTATGGAATGTTTTACATTTTTTTAAATATCTTCTTCAATTTCCTTCATAAGTTTTCTATAGGTTTCAGCATATAGATCTTTTACATCTTTGGTTAGGTTTATTCCTAGGTATTTTATGATTCTTGGTGCAACTGTGAATGGCATCAGTTTGTCTTTCTGTTGCTTCATTATTAGTGTTTCAGAATGCAACTGATTTCTGTACATTAATTTTGTATCCTGCGACTTTGCTGAATTCATGTATCAGTTCTAGCAGACTTTTGGTGGAGTCTATCGGGTTTTCCATGTATAATATCAGGCTATCTGCAAAAAGTGAAAGCTTGACTTCATCTTTGCCAATTTTGATGCCTTTGATTTCCTTTTGTTGTCTGACTGCTGATGCTAGAACTTCCGACACTATGTTAAACAATAGCAGTGAGACTGGACATCCCTGTCATGTTCCTTATCTCAGGGAGAAAGCTCTCAGTTTTTCCCCATTATGATGTTAGCTGTGGGCTTTTCATAAATGGCTTTTATGTTTAAGTATTTTCCTTCTATCCCGACTTTCTCGAGGGTTTTTATTAAGAAAGAATGCTGAATTTTGTCAAATGTTTTTTCTGCATCAATTGACAGGATCATATGGTTCTTTTTTTTTTTATTATTAATGTGATGTATCACATTGATTGATTTGCAAATGTTGAACCAGCCCTGCAGCCCAGGAATGAATCCCACTTGATCATGGTGAATAATTCTTTTTATATGCTGTTGAATTCAATTTGCTAGTATCTTATTGAGAATTTATGCATCCATCTTCATCAGGTATATTGGCCTGTAGTTCTCTCTCTTTGCTGGATCTCTGTCTGGTTTAGGAATCAAAGTAATGCTGGCTTTATAGAATGAGTCTGAAAGTTTTCCTTCCTCCTCTATTTTTTTTTTTTTTTTTGAACAGCTTGAGAAGGATATGTATTATCTCTGCTTTAAATGTCTGGTAGAATTCCCCAGGGAAGACATCTGGTCCTGGACTCTTACTTGTTGGGAGATTTTTGATAACCAATTCAATTTCTTCACTGGTTATGGGTCTGTTCAAGTTTTCCATTTCTTCCTGTTTGAGGTTTGGAAGTATACGGGTGCTTAGGAATTTGTCCATTTCTTCCAGGTTGTCCAGTTTGTTGGCATATAATTTTTCATAGTATTCCCTGATAGTTGCTTCTATTTCTGAGGGATTGGTTGTAATAATTCCATTTTCATTCATGATATACCTATTTGGGTCATCTCCCTTTTCTTTTTGAGAAGCCTGGCTAAAGGTTTATCAATTTTATTTTTTCAAAAAACCAACTCTTGGTTTCACTGATCTGCTTTGTTTTTTGAGATTCTATATTGTTTATTTCTGCTCTTATCTTTATTATTTCTCTTCTTCTACTGAGTTTGGGGTGTCTTTGGTGTTCTGCTTCTATTTCCTTTAGATGTGCTGTTAAATTTTGTATTTGGGATTTTTCTTGTTTCTTGAGATAGACCTGGATTGCAATTTATTTTCCTCTCACGACTGCCTTCACTGCATCCCAAAGTGTTTGGGTTGTTCTATTTTCATTTTCATTTGTTTCCATATATTTTTTAATTTCTTCTCTAATTGCCTGGTTGACCCATTCGTTCCTTAGTAGGGTGTTCTTTAACCTCCATTCTTTTGGAGGTTTTCCAGACTTTTTCCTGTGGCTGATTTCAAGTTTCATAGCATTGTGGTCTGAAAGTGTGCATGGTATGATCTCAATTCTTGTATACTTATGAAGGGCTGTTTTGTGACCCACTAGGTGATCTATCTTGGAGAATGTTCCATGTGTACTTGAGAAGAAAGTGTATTCTGTTGCTTTGGGATGCAAAGTTCTAAGTATATCTGTCAAGTCCATCTGATCCAATGTATCATTCAGGGCCCTTGTTTCTTTTTTTTTTTTAATGTTTATTTATTTTTGAGACAGAGAGAGACAGAGCATGAACGGGGGAGGGTCAGAGAGAGAGGGAGACACAGAATCTGAAGCAGGCTCCAGGCTCTAAGCTGTCAGCACAGAGGCTGATGCGGGGCTGGAACCCACGAAACGTGAGATCATGACCTCATGACCACATGAGCCAAAGTCAGACGTTCAACCAACTGAGCCACCCAGGTGCTCCATGAAAACAAGTTTCTAATTGAACTTCCCATTTTATATTGCAGTAAACTAGGGCGAAAGTTGCTGCTTGGCGTGTTGGCAAAGCATGCAACCAACCATATAAGAAAGACAATGTGGAAGTTGCTAGAAGCAATGGGAGACCAAAACTTCTTAGGCATTGCCAGTAACCATCCATTAGCAGGACAAATTGTTGGGCTCAAGCACAGAATGATTTAATTATACCTTGTATAGCAAGAACAGCCTTGCTTTGGGTTCCATGTAAAAGGAAAACAGACCAGTTTTCTTGGTTTTCCAGGAAAACAACCAGTCCATGTTGGTTTTCTAAATGGAAGTAAAAAGAACATGGACACTTCTCTACATTCAGTCCCTTAGCCTTGGCCACTGCAATTAGAGTAAGTTCAATGAGGCAGGAGCTCTCCCAGTGAAAAGATGGTGCAGGTTTGAACTACATGTCCTTTTGTTAATTTTAGCAGGAACATATTTCCATTAATGGGAAATGTTTTATACTCATGATATGTGCATGGTTAAAATTCAGTCCTAACTCTGCCTTGTCCTTTTTCTGAATGGGTCAATGTGTCAGTTATTCCTCCTAATGCCTTCTGGGTTTGGGAAGTGTTCAAACTACCTTTCCTTCCTGCTGCAATTAAATTTTGCAATGAACACATGTAACGGCCTGCCTAGAAATTCTAAGATTTTCTATTTTCTCTTGTCCTCTCCTGACCTGCAAGTCCTAATGATACCTTGGGCATCTCTTGAGCTTTCATTCCCAGTATGTCTCCTTCTCTGGAGATGAATGGAAGGCTTCTCATTCTGCTTCGAAACCTGGGGGCTGGAAAAAATCCCCAATGTCAAATTCCTAAAAGAGACAGACATTCCAAGAAACATGGGCTCACTTTTCTTCCAGGTCTTCCAAGGGTCTCCTTTCAAAAAAAAAAAAAAAAAGTATACTCTAAAAAAATACTCTATGACTTCCAGGTGAAGGACAAAAATAAGAGGAAGTGATATATTAACACTCTTGATCCTTTAGCCTAACATGTACAATCCTTTTGACATTAAAAATATAAAATACTTCATTCTGGGGCACCTGGGTGGCTCACTCATTTAAGAGTCCAACTTCGGATCAGGTCATGATCTCACAGTCTGTGATTTCAAGCCCTGCATCAGGCTCTTTGCTGACAGCTCAGAGCCTGGAGCCTGCTTCAGATTCTGTGTCTCCCTCTCTCTCTCTGCCCCTCCCCTGCTCTCATTCTGTCTCTCTCTCTCTCAAAAATATACAAACATTAAAAAAAAAAAAGACAGGGGTACCTGGGTGGCTCAGTCGGTTAGGCATCTGACTTCAGCTCAGGTCATGATCTCACGGCTCATGAGTTCGAGCCCCGCATCCAGCTCTGTGCTAACAGCTCAAAACCTGGAGTCTGCCTCAGATTCTGTGTCTCCCTGTCTCTCTCTACCCCTTCCCCGCTCATGTTCTGTCTCTGTCTCAAAAATAAAGGCACATTAAAAAAAATTTTTTAAGTTAAAAAAATACTTTATTCTGTTCCTTGTCTCTGTGATACATATCTATTTTAACAATAGTGTGTTGCTTTCTTATCCCCTGTCTAGCTTATTTCTCCTTATATACCACTGCTATCATCATACCATAAATTTCACTTATGCATCTTTTCTGTGTTTCCCACTAAGTTGTAAGCCCTGTGAAGGTGCAGATTTTTATCTGCTTTGATCAGAGCTGTACACTCAGTACCAAGAACAAAGAAAGGTATGGCACATAATATTCTCTGAATAAATATTTGATGAATGAATTTCATGATGTTGACCATGAATGTGATATCAAGTAACCAGTAATCACCTGCTGCAGTTTAGAGATCACCAGAGGTGTGTGAGACCTCTGGTGTCAGCTTGAGGCATGCACTTCTTAGATCCAGATAAGAGTGGATCCAACATGGTTTAGAAGGTCCTATCATCACTTCTTCTAGCTCCTAGGGAGAGGAAGGACATATTCTCATGGTTGCCCCTTACTCTAAACTCTGGCTTCTACATTGGTCTTTACATGGCTCCATTCTAAGCCACAAGGATCTAGGTTTTACATAATTTTAGTCACTCACAAAGTCATGAAACACAAACAACCTTAAGATAAATTTTGAAGATACCTGCTCTGAACAAATCCTTTCTAATTTTCCCTAATGTCAGAAAATTCTCCAATTTGCCCTTTTCCTCTCTGCTTCCTGACCCCAAATGCAGCTCTTTTGCATCCTTAGAGTTCACCTTTGTATGCTATGCCCTTGACTCTGAATCTGTTGCCTCCATGAAGGCACCTTCTCCATCAGGCAATTAACTTAAACATTTTCATTAAAAAAAGTAGTCCTTCCCTAACAGGAATTTTCACTGGCTAAGATAATAGTTTTGGTCAGCCTGCTATAAGCTAATGGCAGAAAGAGCAGAGAACAGCATTCCTGGGATTAGTTAGGACATAAATAGGGAGGAGAATTAAAGTCAGGGTATAGGGCTTAAGAGGTTAGTGGATAAGACATGTATGGAATTGTTTATACTTTCTATGGTGCGCAGTACCCTAGCGTTGCTCAGGAATCTATGTTGTAGCATCCTACCCAAGGCTTGACTACCTTTTTCTCTACATTTTTCAATTTTGGTTTCTTGGGTTCCAACTTAACACCTGATGAAACAACAGTAAATAATTATTTTACGGATGGAAATTTCAGACACAACAGATGTGTATTGGGTACTTTTCCTTCCTAAGGAAGATTTCTCAAAGAATGGCTTTTGGGGTCTAATAAAAGAAACTACATAAAAGTTGATGAAACCCCTTTAAAGAAGTCTAAATCCTACGTCATGCAAGTAGATTATATTAGTAAATAATCCCAGAGAATAGAAGTAGAGGATTGGGGAGAGTAAAATAGAGAAGATGAGAGCCAGTGGAACCATACAGAAGTTACACAGAATGTACTCAGGAACAGGGAATGGGAAGATATAAGCACTGGTTTCCATCTCTCCATTGGTCAAGTATTACCCCATGGGATATTAACTCCCTTCCATTCCAGGTAGGAAAGGAAGAGAAATTGATAGCCATAGGTAAAATAAAGTTCCGCCATTTACACCTCTGTGAAGCATACAGCAATGACAATGACTGGAATAAAGTATGGGCTAAGGAAATATGAATCAAGGCACAAGAGGCATCCCATACAAAGGGAAAATCTAATGGTAAATAAATATATAAATACTAAAAGAAAAAAAATGCTGAACTTCCAGTTCCAGTAATGGTAGATCAGATTTACATAAACCTTCTGCTGAAGATCACTAAAAACTTAGCTGAATTACCAAAACAAGCAAATAAAGATGTCTTAAAAACATCAAAGACCTCAGAAAATAGGGGGGGGGGGGGAATGTCTGTCCAATATTTGGAGAAGACAAAACCTAGTGATATAAGTACAGTTAATCAAACCTCCCTGTCTTGAGCACAATTGTTTTGATTTTAAGAAAACAGTCAACTCAAACTAAGATGAACTTTTCACAGTCACATAGGGATGGGGAAGAAATCAAAGCATAGACTCTACCAAGTGGTGGGAAGCCTGGAAAATCACCTCCTTCTCGAGCAAAGACACATGAGTTCTGTTCTCTCCAATTGTAAGATATTTATTATAATAGTAACAGGACATAACACAGAGTAATAATGGTCCTCCTTTGAGTAGTTCCTTTTATCTGGTGTTTTAGGGTACCTCAGGCCTTAAGTGAATTAAGGTTTTCTGGGGTGGACAGACTTTCAGGGTTCTCCCTTCCTTCCTCTTTCCCTTCTTTCCTTTTTATGCACAAGTCATCATTCTAGGACTCAAAACATTCCTGTAAATAATATTTTAAATAACCATCCACCATTCAAAAATAAACTACTAGAAAAGAAGGAAAAAAGACTCATTAAGCAAGCAGATATGACATATAATAGAAACAGGTCCACAGGTACAGGTTAATATCCCAGATGAACACAGATGCAGAAATCAAAAATCCTCAAAATATTAGCAAAAATATCAATCAGCAAACCAAATTCAACAATACATTAAAAATATCATACACCATGATCAAGTGAGATTTATTCCAGAGATGCAAGGTGGTTCAGTATTCATAATTCAGTTTGATACATCACATTAATAAAAATAAAAAATAAAAATAAATGAAAAATTAAAAAAAGATAAAAAGTCTCAAAGTGGGTTCAGATAGAATATGGCTCAAAGTAATAAAGAATTTGTATGAAAAACCCACAGTTAACATCATGCTCAATGGTAAAAAACTAAAGGCTTTTCTTCTAAGATCAGGAACAAGACAAGGATATCCACTCTTCCCATATTTATTCAACATAATACTGGGAGTCCTAACTAACAATTGGACAAGAAAAGTAATAAAATGCACCCAAATTTGTAAGGAAGAAGTAAAACGGTGACTATTTGCAGATGACATGATACTATTTATACAAAACCCTAGAGACTCCATCAAAAACTATTAGAAACAAATGAATTCAGTCAAGTTGCAGGATACAAAATTAATATACAGAAATCTGTTGCATTGCTACATATTAATAATTCTAATATTCTAATAATGAAGTAGCAGAAAGAGAAGAAAACAATCCCATTTGAGCCAGGGTGGCCTAGTTGGTTAAGCATCCAACCTTAGCTCAGGTCATGATCTCATGGCTCATGGGTTTGAGACCTGTGTCAGGCTCTATGCTGACAGCTCAGTGCCAGGAGCCTGCTTTGGATTCTGTGTCTCCCTCATTCTCTCTGCTCCCTCCCCCACTCATGCCTCTTAAAAACAAATGTCTCTGTCTCTCAAAAATAAATGTTAAGAAAAATTTAAAATAAAAAAGGATCCCATTTATAATTGCACTAAAAACAATAAAATTTCTAGGAAAGTTTAAGAAGGTGAAAAGACCTGTACTCTGTAAACTATAAGATATTGATGAAATAAACTGAAGATGACACAAACAAAAAGATTTACCATGCTCATGGACTAAAACAATTAATATCGTTAAAATGTCCATACTACTCTAAGCAATCTATAGGCTTGGTGCAATCCCTATCAAAATACTAATAGCATTTAATAGAACTAGAGGGAACGAACCTAAAATTTGTAAGCAACCACAAAAGACCTCAAAAAGTCAAAGCAATCTGGGAAAAAAAGAAAGCTGGAGGTATCACAAGTCCAGATTTCAATATATACTACAAAGCTATAGTAATCAAAACAGTATGGTACTGGCAGAAGAAAAAAACATACAGATCAATGTAACAGGATACAGCCCAGAAATAAACCTATGCATATGTGGTCAAGTAATCTACAACAAAGAAGATGAGAATATATAATGAAGACAGTCTTTTCAATAAATGGTGTTGGGAAAACTAGATTACTACCTGCAAAAGAATGAAAATAGACTACCTACACTATAGGCAAAAATAAACTCAAAATAGATTAAAGACCTAAATGTGAAATCCAAAATCATAAAACTTCCTAAAAGAAAACATAGTAATCTGTTGGACATCAGCCATAGAAACTTATTTATAGGTATATCTTCTCAGGCAAGGGAAACAAAAGCAATAGCAAACTGTTAGGACTACCCCAAAATAAAAAGTTTTTATATAGCAAAGGAAACCATCAAAAACAAAGATAGGAGAATGTGAGCAAATGATACAACCAATAAGCGTTGAAATCCAAAATATATAAAGAATTTATACAACTTAACACCAGAAAAACAAACAATCCGATTAAAAAAATGGGCATAGGACCCAAATACACATTTTTCCAAAGACAACCTACAGATGGCCCAAAGATACGTGAAAAGATGCTAAACATCTCTAATCATCAGGGAAATGCAAATCAAAACCACAATGAAATACCACCTCATTCTACTGAGAATGACTAGTATTAAAAAGTCAAGTGTTGGTGAGGATGCAGAGAAAGGGAACTCCAGTGCACTATTGGTAGAAATGTAAATTGGCGCAACCATTATGTATAACAGTGTAGAGGTTCCTCAAAAAATGAAAAACAGAAATACTGTATCTTCCAGTAATTCCACTGCTGGGTATTTACCCAAAGAAAATGAAAAATACTACTTTGAAAATAAACCTCTATGTTATTGCAGTATTACTTACAATGGCCCAGATATGGAAGCCACCCAAGTGTCCCTTAATGGATAGATAAAGGTGTGATGTGTATGTGTACACACACACACACGAATATTACTCAGTCATAAAAAAGAATGAAATCTTGTCATTTGCAATAACATGGATGAACCTAGAAGGTATTATGCTAAGTTAAATAAGTACAACAAAGACAAATACCATATAATTTCACCTATATATGGCATCTAAAAAACAAAACAAAAAGCCAAACAGACTCTTAAATACAAAAAACAAACTGGTAATTGCCAGAGGGGAGGTAGATGGGAGATGGGCATATGATAGTTTAACTTTTTACTGTAAAATCATTGTTTTTTCCCCCTAATTCCAAGTTTTTAATGAAGACAAAAATAAATAGGTCACAGAAGTATGACAAAGAGCTACTGTTTCTTTGGAAACTTGTGTGAACACTGGCCTTGCATTTCAACTAAAACACATAAACAAAATAACTTTTAGGACATCTAGGTATCACACTTAATGGCAAATCTTACCCATCCAAAAATATCAGTTGTTTGCAGACAGCAGAAAGAAAGTATCCTATTACCCTGGGATATTAACTCTATTATTACTCTATTATCCTACTTCATTATTGACAAGCATGATCATGCAAAATTTGGGTCAAACTTAAAAAATATATTCAATGTGTATCTAAAATTCAAATTTAACTTGTTGCCCTGCATATTTATTTACTAAATCTGGCAACTGTCTATTACTAGATAAACCACAGTGTATAATAAAAAACATCATCAAATTCTACTCTATAACCATTCGTAAGAAAATATCAAGAGTTTTATTCTTTTGCATTTTATTTTTAATATGAAATTTATTGTCAAATTGGTTTCCATACAACACCCAATGCTCATCCCAACAGGTGCCATCCTCAATTGGCCCATCACCCACCTTCCCCTCCCTCCCAACCCCCATCAACCCTCAGTTTGTTCTCAGTTTTTAAGAGTCTCTTATGGTTTGCCTCCCTCCCTTTTTTGTTCCTTTCCCTCCCCTCCCCCATAGTCTTCTGTTAAGTTTCTCAGGATCCACATAAGAGTGAAAACATATGGTATCTGTCTTTCTCTGTATGACTTATTTCACTTAATAACACTCTCCAGTTCCATCCACATTGCTACAAAAGGCCATATTTCATTCTTTCTCATTGCCAAGTAGTATTCCATTGTGTATATAAACCACAACTTCTTTATCCATTCATCAGTTGATGGGCATTTAGGCTCTTTCCATGATTTGGCGATTGTTGAGAGTGCTGCTATAAACATTGGGGCACAAGTGCCCCTATGCATCAGCACTCCTGTATCCCTTGGGTAAATTCCTAGTAGTGCTATTTCTCAGTCATAGGGTAGATGTATTTTTAATTTTTTGAGGAACCTCCACACTGTTTTCCAGAGCAGCTGCGCCAGTTTGCATTCCCACCAACAGTGCAAGAGGGTTCCCGTTTCTCCACATCCTCACAAGCATCTATAGTCTCCTGATTTGTTCATTTTAGCCACTCTGACTGGCGTGAGGTGGTATCTGAGTGTGGTTCTTATTTGTATTTCCCTGATGAGAAGCGACGTTGAACATGTTTTCATGTGCCTGTTGGCCATCCAGATGTCTTCTTTAGACAAATGTCTATTCATGTCTTCTGCCCATTTCTTTACTGGATTATTTGTTTTTCAAGTGTGGAGTTTGGCGAGTTCTTTAGATTTTGGATACTAGCCCTTTCTCTGATATGTCATTTGCAAATATCTTTTCCCATTCTGTTGGTTGCCTTTTAGTTTTGTTGGTTGTTTCCTTTGCAGTGCAGAAGCTTTTTATCTTCATGAGGTCCCAATAGTTCATTTTTGCTTTTAATTCCCTTGCCTTTGGAGATGTGTCAAGTAAGAAATTGCTGCAGCTGAGGTCAGAGAGGTTTTTTCCTGCTTTCTCCTCTAGGGTTTTGATGGTTTCGGGTCTCACATTCAGGTCCTTTATCCATTTTGAGTTTATTTTTGTGAATGGTGTAAGAAAGTGGTCTAGTTTCATTCTTCTGCATGTTGCTGTCCAGTTCTCCCAGCACCATTTGTTAAAGAGCCTGTCTTTTTTCCATTGGGTATTCTTTCCTGCTTTGTCAAAGATTAGTTGGCCATACGTTTGTGGGCCCAATTCTGGAGTTTCTATTCTATTCCATTGGTGTATGTGTCTGTTTTTGTGCCAATACCATGCTGTCTTGATGCTTACAGCTTTGTAGTAGAGGCTCAAGTCTGGGATTGTGATGCCTCCTGCTTTGGTCTTCTTCTTCAAAATTAGTTTGGCTTTCAGGATCTTTTGTGGTTCCATATGAATTTTAGGATTGCTTGTTCTAGCTTCAAGAAGAATGCTGGTGCAATTTTGATTGGGATTGCATTGAATGTGTAGATTGCTTTGGGTAGTATTGTCTTTTGCATTTTCTTTAGCAAAGTTTACATGATGCCTGTGTTCCTCCTTCTTGGTTTCCTTAAAACTCTCCACCCTCTAAAGATAATAACCTCAAATGTTGAAAACCTTTAAATCAATTCTTTTCCAATGCATGTATTTCAGATTCAAATTACTATTCAAGTGTTTTAACCCTTTACCAAAATTCAATGATTCTCAGAGCTAGACTTTCGGAAGTGGAAAATATGATTGTGCTAAATGTAGGAGAGAGTTGATGAACACAACAGGAATCCCAGCCCTATAGAAATAAAGTATATTCTTGACCAGCGTACAGGAAAGCTGAAGGAATGGTATGATTGGGCTTTGAGTTCAGATCAGCATGGCTGGATTCTTGGCAATAGCAATAATTAATCAAATGAACATTCAGCAATTTGCTTTTCTGTCCTCTATTTCTTCATTTATAAAAAATGGAGATTGATACATATTCGTAGGATATTTCAGTGAGGTAGCAAATGGAAAGGAGTTTCTGTAGAATAAAATTTTGAAAAAAAAATACTCAATATTGTTCATTCCCAGTAACATTTACTGCCCTGACCCTAAGGACTAAAGCAGCAGCGGTCTCAGCAACAGGACAGATCCCCAGCAAGAACAAAGAGGGCATTTCCTCCAAGCTCAGGTTTGTGTTTCAAAACAGAAAGCACTGTGCTGTGCTGGTAAATGTTTAACAAAAGCCCGTGTTTATAGCCCCTAATGATTTCTGTGGTAAAAATATTCCACCTCACCTGATTTCAATCCACCAATGTGACATCACTGCACACAAAGTTAGCAGAGAAATGTGCACAAGCTTTTGTGCTATAAGTTTGTTTTCTTAATATTCCCAAAGCTAGATTTCAAAGCTCCTTCCCTCATAGAAGGAAGATGCAGGATATGATGTTTCCTGCCACCCAGCATAAAAACACAAGCACATAAAAACTTTTCTTAGGCTAAGTGATTCAGAGGTAGAAGAATTCAAACACTATGATGTGTTTCCTCTTTGAAATTCTATGAGACTCTCTTTAGATTAGAGTAACTGTACCTGTGTGTCACTGTTAGGCAGACAAAGGGCCCCAGATAAGACCGCTGATTCCTCAAGGAGTTCTTATCGCATGAAGGAGATCCATGTCTTTAAGTCTCCAGTGGGAAAGATAGAAATGTTGACAGGGCATGGATGCTGCTGTGGAATCTCCCCTCCCCCATGGTGGGACTATCCCCTAAGGACTTTGCTAGTTCTCTTAAATTCTCTCCCCTGTATCTTGGGAGTCAGAAGCCTGAAGAGTGCTATGGCTGGGGTAAGGAAAAGGGAAGGGTAAGGGGAGGGGAGGGAAGGAAAAAGAAAATAAAAAAGGAAAGGAGAAAGGGAATGGAATTGAAATCATCAATCTCAGTGCTGCAGGCAGAGCTCACCTATGGCTAGATCCTACTCCCAACCCCTCTGATAGACATATTCCTGAAATTCTCCTAGTATTTACATATGACTGAACTGGAAAAGGCCTACTGTGGTTGATTCACTGTCACTGAGCTGTAGCATAGTTATTTTCTAAGTTTAAGAGGAGTCATGCTCAGGTTTAGAATCACCCTCTGTTCTAACACCATTATTCACTCCTCCTTTCCTTTAGACACTCAGTGTTTATTAAGGCATTATTGCTTATTCTGAAAAAAAACAGTAGTCTTCAGTTTTCAAACAGCTTATGGCCTAACAGGGATGGAAGACAGGTTAACCAGAAAGTAAAATAAAGTGTTACCATAAGGCTAAGACAGGTGGATTGGTAACACAGAAAAAGCTGTCAACTTGGTCTCACAGGGTCGTAGAAGGCTTCCTTGAGAACATGATTGCCAAGAAAAGAGACACGAGGCATTACAGAAATGAGATGCAACTTGAATGTAAGGTGAGTAGAAAGAGCTCCCCCAGTTGCATTTCTTAGGAAAAGGGTATAAGCCATAAAAGTATGTGGAGCTTTGGGTTTAAAGCAATGGGTCCAGCACAGAAAGCCCCTTGGGATGTGAAGAGACCAGAGGTGCCACTCCCCCTGCTCCCAACCCGTCATCCATGGCCTAATCAACTGGCCAAGGAAGAGGAACTGCAAAATACAAGACAGCCACCAACCTCAACACAGTAGTTAGAGAAGAGCAGTGAAATATGGTAAAGAGCTGAAAAACTCTGAACAAACAGATGGAGGACACACAGAGACTGCCAAAGAGAAATACATTGTAGATGCACAGTCAAACAAAGTACTAGAAAGTAAGTTCTTACTGGAGCAAGCCAATGCCCACAGGAGCTATAATTCTTTACCCAGTTCTATTGGGCTTTCTCACCCCTCCACACACTCACCTGCTAGGTGTCCTACAAGGCAACTTAATTCTGACACTACCTACCTGAAGATAACTCCAGAGCCCAATGGTTAAGGGCTCAGTCTCATAAGACTGCCCCCTCCCACAACTTCAGATGCAAATCTCATGTCCATGTTGTCACCTGTGCTTCTGACTCACCAGCTCTACTTGGGAGATTCTGATGACCTCCTCCTTGGGTTCATTAAATCTGATACAGTGGCTCACACAACTAATAGAAACATCTTACTATATTACTGGTTTATCATAAAAGGAACTCAGAAAGAGCCAGATAGAAAAGATACAGAGGACAAGATATAAAGGAAGGAGTGTGGAGCTTCCATGCTCTATGAGTGCACCACTCTTCCTGAATTTCCATGTGTTCCCAACCTGGAAGCTCTCTGTGGCCTGTCCATTGAATTTTTATGCAGGGTTCATTAAAAAGGCATGATGGATTAAATCATCAGCCATTGGTGACTCAACTCAATCTCCAGTTACGCTCTTCTGGACTTCTGAGGGTGGGGCTGAAAATTCCAACCTTCTGATTTCATGATTGGCTCCCCTGGCAATCACCCCATCCATAGGTGTTTTCCAAAAGTCGCTTCATTAATATAACAAAAGGCCCCATCAACTGCTCTCATCACAGGGAATTGCAAGGTTCTGGTAACTGTGCCAGGAAAGAGAATGAAGTCCAAATATGTATTTATTATAAATCACAACATCACACGGTCACAGGAGCCATGCAAAAATACCTACAGATTCCAGGTCTAATTTACTTAAAATTCCTGGAAGTCTGTTGAATATAAGCATATGTAAAGATTTTTCATCTGTAATCAGCTTTATTACACAGAAAACTCAAATAACAACAATTCAACATAATCTTAGAGTACAATTTTTCCTCAAAGTCCCCCAAGAGTTAAAAGGGTACACATTATTAGAAGTACAGATATTTTATGTAGATCGATTATAAATAAATTTAGTATATAAAATATATTGCTATTTTTTTTCAGCCATATTCTACAATATTTTATTTTATTTAAAGTTTATTTATTTTTGAGAGCAAGAGAGACAGAACACAAGTGGGAGAGGGGTAAAGAAAGAGAGAGGGAGACCAAACACCAGAAGCAACTCCAGGCTCTGAGCTGTCAGCATAGAGCCTGATCTGGGGCTCGAACTCGAAGAGTGAGATCATGACCTGAGCCAAAGTTGGATGCTTAACCAACTGAGCCTCCCAGATGCCCCCAGAATATTTTAAATCAATGAACCAACAATAGAAGATACTATTGGTCTTCAGCATTTATTCAGAAACTTGGATGCGAAAGGAAAAAAAAGATTATCCACTTGAGGTTTCTAAGGAGTCATTTCTTCTTGGTCAGACAGAGATGTAGCTCTTTCTTTATGGAGCCTAGGGCCAGCAAGGAAGGTTCCAACTTTTAACATTAAGAGAGGATAAATGTAATTCCTGGATAACAATCCAATTGATTAGTTCAAGAAGATGCCTGGATTGCAAGAGCTAGAGAAAAGTGGGTTTCTGGCCATAAAAATCATTTGCCAACACCAGCCCAATGCATTCTGTTATGGGCATTCTTCCATGGCTAGACAGAGTAACCAAGTAAGGGAGACTATCGAGCACAAAAATCTCTCACCTATAGAATAAGCAAGTATATCTCATATTTGGCTTGCTCACCAACTGAAAATAAATAAACCTCCTCATTGTTCATATTGCAAAAAGAAATACAAAAAGGGAGTCTTGGCAAATCCAAAACACTGAGTGTATGATACATTATGTTGTATTAAGCTCAAGTGCCTTAAGTGCAAAAAATATCACTTTCATGTTATTTACTCCAGTTACAACTTGATGACATGTTGCTTTAGGAAGCAGGAAGAGCACAATGAGCACACTGGAGGGAGAAAAAGAACACTCCCTCTACATAGCAGAGCCTACAGCATGAGGAATGGGACCAGCTATGCAGCACTTGGAAAAACCTAAGGTGACGTTGCTGGAGTAGGCTTACATCTCTAAAGTTCAACTAGACATGAAATAACTGATCTCCCCAGGAGGTACTGTTACATGGGGAGCTGGACAAATGAGAAGCTCTATAAAGGCTGATCTGAAGACCTTCCTTACCCATTGCACCTCCTTCAACCACCTCCCACAGAGCCTGAAATTCCTCCCCAGGTCAAATACACTGTCCCAGGAAGGTCCTCCTTAAAATGCCAACATATTTTCAAACTAGAGAGTTTTTTTACAAGTATTATTTTTTCCTTAAAAAAAAACAGGTGTAGGATACTGGACTTAGGTTCCAATCTTTCTAAGAACTTTCTTTAGGGAGTCAAATATTACTTTAAAGCATTATCAACAAGCTCTTTGTATACACTTTGGACCAGTATTCACAGCAGTCTCTGACTTATAGCACTTGATAGATTCACTGTGCTCCCTGGCCAGAAGTTCTCCTGTGAAGCCCTTGATTCTTCTTGATGGTGTCCAATCCAAGAAGTAAACCAAAGAGAGGAGCAGCAGGGTCCAGAGGCTAGAGTTTCACCCAGAGAAAATTACTGGCTGTGGATCAGTGCAGGAGGTTGGGAGAAAAGGTTAAGGTCAGCAGCCGGAATGGTAACAAACAAAAAATGGAGGAACAGTATCTACGAATTATTCAGAGAACAGAACAGTACAGAAGTTAATAAAAGGAAAATATCAATGATGGCAGAAGCAAAAATGTCAAAGGTTCAAATGAATGGAAAGCCATCTTGAGAATTGAAAATAAGCCCTGAATTTTTTTTTTAGTTGGGTAACAGCCATTTCATGTTTCAAGAGAATTCTGCCTTAAGAAATTAATGGTGTAAGAATTATTTCTATTGTAGTCTGAGAGTCACAACTTCCCAAGTGTATAAAAACAATCCTTGGCTGAACAGTGACTAAGAAAATAAATAAATAAAAATATTCATCACTTCTAGTGCACACTGGAAAGAAGAAAAAAATGGGGGAATTTCCTTGGACACTGAATTTTATGTTTAGAATTACTTCTTCAACTTCTTAAAGGTGTCACAACCAGCTGGGGTACAGAACAGGGATCATCCCTCTTTGGTGTAATGGCACATGGGCCAATCTAACCTGGAGTCCTGGACAATAGAGCCCAACACTTGTAAACATGATTTCTCTCCAAAATCCCCAAGAGGCTAGTTTTCCTTCACTTATTTCTGGCAATACAGAGATCATTGCAAGGTAATATATGTTTCTCTGATTTCCCTGACTTTTACATAGAAAGTAAAAGGCAGTGATCTCCTCAAAAAGTAATCCTGAATCTGAAGCTAGTTGATTAGTCATCCAGATGTTAGTAAAAGGAATGTCTAATTGTTATTATTGTTTAACCTGTAGGCCATACTGAAGGCAATGGCCAACATAATTAACAAATGCCATGAGGATAATTAGTGAAGTTTTAAAGTCAATTTTGTCAAGTTATTTTAAGTGGTTGAAAAATTATTACTGTTCTAGAACCACGTAAAGAAAGCTTTTTCCAAATTTTATATCCAAATACTTGCACACAAACCTCTAAAGAAAATGCTTTAAAATATCATTTAAAAGAACCCAACAGATATTTCTTAAATCTTAATATTTTGACTAAAAGAATATGTTTAAATCCCAAAGAATGGAAAATAACATGCCTTGGTCTGAGGAATGCTAGTGTTCTTTCCATGACTGCCTCGCTTGGGCCAACTGAGAGTAATTACTCCTATGGACCCAGTCTTTTTTTTTTTCAAAGGCTTGATACTTCTCCATTGCCTCCTGGAATTGCTGAAAGCTACAATGATTCACTTGGGTACAATTACAAGCACTGCTTTTCAGACAGAGTTATATAAATACTGCTTACAAGGAAGAAAGAAGCTGAAAGGATAAATCAGTAATTGAGAAAACTTTCAGAGATTTTACTTTCACCATTTTTGATTACTTGGTTATGGAATCAAAGGCAAAACGTATGTATTTCTGTTGCTACTGTCTACAGCAAAAGCCAAACAAAAAATACAATGGCCCTAAATACTTGCCTGTACGTGCACACACACACACACACACACACATCACCAATTATTTGGAGATGCACCTGGTTACTCCTTGATTGGATCTGATCCTGTGTGAGAAGGTATAAAATGTTTTGTCATGTGCAGGCTTTGGGGAAGAAGGAGAGGAGGTTGCTTTTTCTCCCCATAGCAAGGCCACATTCCAATATGCCCCAGGATAATCATACTAACTCACAAAAAACTACTCTTGTAAGAATACCAGGACCACACAGGTCAGGTTCAGGATCCAGAAGTCAATAGTTGGTAGGGAAAAGCCATATTTTGGAAGGAAAAAGAAAGAGAGAAAGAGAGAGAGAGAGGGAGGGAGAAATCTGCTCTGTATTCCTCTACTTTTCTTTATGGCCAGAATCTACCATTAGAGGAAAAATTGTGCCAATACTTCAGCCTATTCTCTGGAGTTTCTAAAACAGATCTCCGCCCTTCTCTCCCTTATTCTAATATGCTTTGTGGCAAGGCAAAGTTCCAGTGGTGTCATTTAAACATAAAAGCAAAGCCACAAAAATGTACTGCCTCAATTTGAATTCCAGAACATAAAAGTGACTCTCCGTTTACCTTCAGACCTGTGCTATATGAATTTTGGCCTATTTTATTCCTGGTTGTGGCCAGGTACTGGAGCTTTCTTGTCCATGGTTGACATGTCTCCTGTTGCCCCCCCCCCCCCCCACCGCCGCTTTTCTTGGGCAATTTTGAAACTCTCTCAGAGATTCAAGTTGGTAAAGGGTGAAGGGTTGGAAGAGATGTGAGAATTTACATTTCCACCAAGGCCCCAGGTGCTGCTTCTGTTGCTGTTTGGAGGAGCACACTTGTGTCACACTTGTCTAGAACCATTCACACGCACAATACCAGGCAGTAAGAGAAGTCATTGGTTCATGGATTCATTCCTCTAGCATTAGTCACATATAGCCATGCCCAGGCCTTCTGCCAGGTTCTGTGATACACACCTGAATAAAGCCCCAGGAAGTAAGACAGGCACCTAAGTTTAATAATGTAATATGGGTAGTATAAATAGAAATATGCACAGAAAAGAATAGGGTGCAAAGGAGGCTGAAGTCCATCTGGATGTGTGGGTGTGGCCAGGAGCTGGCCAAGACAGAAGAAGATACTTGTGCTTCATCTTGAAAGGGGAGTCCGGAATCACCAACAGGACTGCACCATAAATAGTGGCCTGGGGCTACAGGAGAGAATGCATGCCTGAGAAAGAGGGAAAACAGGAGGGAGACTGGACATAAGATGTGAATAATCTCAGATAGTCAAGGCTTGGTTAGAACAAGAACCCTAACAAAAACAAAAAACAAAAAACAAAAAACAATGGGCTCAACAACAGAAAGAATATGAATGTGCTAATGAGACAGAATCACAGGAATTAAGAACAATTAAACAGGGAGAATGAAGGAAGGGAGGCAATCAATAATGGAAGGTCAGCATAGATGGAAGAACAAAATAAGTTCATTCCCGGACTTGTCAAATTTGAGATGTCTATGGGGCATAGAGGTAGATCTCTTAAGCATTTAGACATAGAAGGCCTGGAGCCCAGGAGACAAATTTGGGCTGACACTCAACTTTGACCTATCAGCAGTTGAATTCTTTGAGGTGAGTAAGACTGCCCATCTGTTTATCCACTCATTAAATGTTTACTGATAACTTAGCACATGTCAGCCAGATATGAAAAAAGTATATCAGTTTTCTGTGGGAACAAATTATCACAAATTTAGTAGCCTAAAACAACACACATTTATTATCTCACAATCCTCTTAGTCAGAAGTCTGGGTGGGTTGGGCTGATTTGGTCTGCTCCAAATTTCACAAGGCTGAAAGCAAGGTGTCAGCAGGGCTGTGTTCCTTTCTGGAGCCTCTAGGGATAAATCTGCTTCCAGCCTCATTCAGGCTCTTATTGGCAGAATCCAGTTCCTTGTGGTTGTAGGACTGAAGGCCCCATTTCCTTGTTGGCTGTCAACCAAGCTTTGGTCTCCACCTAGAGGCTGCCAGCTTTCATTCTCATGCTTTCCATATGGCACCCTTCAGTAACTGGGTGGAGTCCCTCTCAGGCTTCAAACCACTCTTCCTTTTTGCTACACCTTTCTGCTGTCACACTCTTCTCAGGTGTCTTTCAGAGAATTTTCTCTGCTTTTAAGGAGGCACATGAGTAGACTGTACCATAATCTTAAATAAATCTGCCAAGTTTCCTTTGCTATATTCACAGGATCCAGTGATCAAAGTGTGAGCATCTTTGAAGGTAATTCTGCCTATCACAGGTAATGAGATTCTGTATCTGCATTAAATCAAATGACTACCCAAAGAATTATAGAATTATAAAATATAATTGAAATATCTGAAGGAACACCAGAGTATAAGAGGTTTGGTGAAGAAACATGCCATCTGATCTGGTCTGTAGAGAGAAGGAAAGTTTCACCAATGGCAAAAATACTGGGTTGAGATCTGCATAATGGTTGGCAACTCCACAGATGGAAAGGGTCGAGGGAAAAGCATTTCAGAAGGAAGGGACAACACATACAAATGCCTGGAAGTGAATGTGGCATAAGGAATTAGAAGACGGCAGGAGTAGCTGAAGGCAAGGAAATAAGAAGCAATATAGGAGAAGGAGGCTGGGCAGATGATAGGACATTGGGAAAAGTGTTTGCTTTTCTCCTAACAATGGGAAGGCACTAAAAGGTTTTCAGCAAGGAAATGTCACGTTCAGATTTTAATTTCCATATGATTATTTTGACTAGAGTTTGAAGAAAGTAGTCCAGGTGCCAAGATAGCTATGGCCTTAGAGATACAGTTCTGTGATCCCAGAATAAAATGACGGGATCTTCAGACTGCCACAAGACAGTGAAAGGGAAGAGCGTGAATGGATTGAAAGGATGCTTAAGAGTTCTGTTAGTCATGATTCTCACTTACCTGAACTATTATACGGGTGCAAAAGAGAGCATAGTTTTAAAGATGAGTACTTGAAGAAATTGCCCCAAATTCAGGAAAACTAGGGATGACACTGACTGAAGCCACAGACACAAGTGCCCAGGGGCCTTCTCACCCATCTCTCCGTACAGTGGGTTCTTTGCCTGCAAATGGACCCAACTAACCAAGAGTGAGGACTGCGATAGAGGTGGGGAGCCATCCTACCAGCAGTCAAGATTCCCATCTTTATAGCTACGGAAGAAAAACTCTTTTAAATTCAACTCCATTAAACAAAATCTTGTGATTAGTCAAACTTCAATGTTGTCCTGAGAAAACAGGACAGTAAATTCCCAGAACAAAAAGCAAAATTGTTAGCATGTTGGCATATACAGAATATGGGGCATGACAGGAAAGGGCTGTCCAAAATAATCCCTATACTAATGACTTGACTATCTAGATAGTGATGACCTAACTATGTCTCATGGACTAAATCCTGCCTGCCTGTTTTTGTAAATAAAGTCTTGCTAAAACACAACCATGCCCATTGGTTTAAATATTGCCTCCTGGCTCCTTGATATCATAACGACAGATTTGAGTTGTCCTAATGGAAACTGTATGGCCTGCAAAGCCTAAAATATTTATCATCCAACCCTTTCAAGAAAATGTTTGCCAACTCCTAGTCTAAGCGGATAGATGTATCTTTCAAAAGAAAGATTAAATTTGGGAAAAAAAGAACGCACATTTGGTTTTGGACATGCTGAATTTAAGTGCTTTTGAGATATTTAAGTTTCGGAACAGCAAATATATGTTTGGATATTTGAAGTTCAGTTTGTTTGTTTTTTTTAAATAGCTCAATGAAGAATTTAATAATTTCCCATACTCCTGGGAAGAAACTTACTGTTTTGTAGCCATAGTAACAAGTTACCATTACAACCAGTTTTAAATCAGCTTCATCAATCAATGATAACGTGCTCAGAGAACAGGTTTTTGAAAGCTAGCCAACAAGCAACAGTGCCCCTCTTTTGAGAGACAGTTAGTTGGCAAGAGAATTACTCCAGTGAACATACTGGAAAGTCAACTAATTCACAGTAGTCTTACCCAAGCAACCATTCTTCCATAGCTGATGTCAACCTGTTCTCTTAACTAACTTCCTAAAAATCCAATGCAAAATCAGTAGTCTGCTTTGTTTGGAGGAACTGTGTCTAAAATTCCTAATTCTTCCTTCTTTGAGTAATAAATTCAGCTTTGTGCTTTAGTAAATAAATGGTGGTTTCTTCAACTTAGGCTGAGAATGCAATTAGTGCTTTTTATTGGAACAAATAACCTTACAAATCTCATACTCTCTTTTTCTTTCTTTTTTTTTAAAGTAAGCCCCATACCGAAAGCGGAGCTTGAACACATGACCCTAAGATTGTGAGTTGGATCCTCTAGTGACTAAGCAAGCTAACCACCCTGCTAGGCTGAGATTTTTAAAAAGTAAACATCTTAAATGCATAAATAGATGTGGTCACAGTAAAAGAAACAACTGTTTAGGGAGAAGACGGTGAACGAGAATTCAAAAGAGGCTACGATGAATTAATACAAACCTCAACATTTAATGATTATATAAAAGAGGACAATATTACCAAGGAGACAATGAAGGACCATGGAGACAAGAGGAAAATCAAGAATATATGCTGCCATAAAGCTGAAGCCAGAAACTGTTTAAAAAATTGAGGAAGAGTCAGGAGAGTCAAATGTCACTGAAAACCTAAGACAGGAACTGAAATTTGTCTACTGGGTTTAGTGACAAGGAGGTCATTGTGATTGCTGTAAAGATCTGCTTATTTACACCAATGAGAGTGAAATTAAGTTGAGATGTGAGTAGAAGTGAGGCAAGGAGAACAAAATATAAACAATTCTTTGGTAGATAGAGAAAAAATGATTTGACATCATTTTGTTTTGTTTTTACGATGGAAAAGCCTTGACCATGTCAACATAAGGATGTCAAAAATTCAGTAAAGAGGTTGAAGACTGGGGCGCCACGTGGCTCATTCAGTTGAGCATCTGACTCAGTTTTGGCTCAGGTCATGATCCCAGGGTCATGGGATTCAGCCCTATGTTGGGCTCCTCACTGGGTATGGAGCCTGCTTAAGATTCTCTCTCTCCCATTCCCTCATGCACTCTCTAAAATTAAAAAAAAAAAAAAAGTTCAAGATATAAGAGAAAAGATATAGCATGGCAAATATCAAGGCAGTGAGAGGGGAGGAGACCAGAGTGGCAGTGAAGGAATTGGGAACTGGGTTTAAAGAAGAACATGGGCTACCTTTAACAATAGCAAGCAAGATAGAAGAATGGATTGAGATTAGACTGGGATATAGGATGTGTAGCATAAAGCTGCAGGAGTACCCATTTGATTGTTTCTTTTCCTTTTTAGAGGAAGAAACACACGTCACCTTTTGAATGTGAGAAACAGAAAGGAAGAGGTTTGGCTAGAGGCTCAGGAACGTTAGAACATTTAGAAGAGAGTGAGAACCAAGAATAGAACACTGATAAAACTATATTTTAAGAGGGAGGCAATAGAAGAGGGACCAGCAAATTAGACTGAGACTATTTGAAAAAAAAGAAAACAGGAAAAAAAACAACAGAAACCAATAAAGAGGAAAATTTTATGAAAAGAGTAGATTGCAGAGGGTAAGAAAAAAAATTGAAATGGGGCGCCTGGGTGGCGCAGTCGGTTGAGCGTCCGACTTCAGCCAGGTCACGATCTCGCGGTCCGTGAGTTCGAGCCCCGCGTCAGGCTCTGGGCTGATGGCTCGGAGCCTGGAGCCTGTTTCCGATTCTGTGTCTCCCTCTCTCTCTCTGCCCCTCCCCCGTTCATGCTCTGTCTCTCTCTGTCCCAAAAATAAATAAAAAACGTTGAAAAAAAAATTAAAAAAAAAAAAAATTGAAAGCAGTCAATAGGTTTTAGGAAGTAGAGTGTCAGTGGCTTTTTTTCACAGAAAATGGGGCCAGAAATCTAACTATAATAAGTTCAAAGGTGAAGTGGGAGATTGCCAATTAAACGTGGTGGGTTCAACATATATATTTATCTCTGTTTCTTAATATGTGAGAGAAAAGAACTTACTCTCTCCATGATATTTAGTATAATGAGAGTAAAGAAGTTAAAAATTGTCCACTGCAGGAGTAAAAAAACAGGAGAAGATACAACAGATGTTAGTTGTCAACAAGTTTTTGGAAGATAAAAAGCAGATGCAAGAGTCAACAGAAATACAAAAATAGTAACTGCCTGCATATGCCAAAGAAAAAAGTCATTTCAATACTGTTTGTGGTCCCCAAATATTAATGTTAAAACCTTATTGTTTAATGTGATGGGATTAGGAGGTAGGGCCTTGGGGAGGTGCTAATGTCACAAGAGCAGAGCCCTCATGAATGGGATTAGTGCTCTTATAAAAAAGACCCGACAGAGCTCTCTCTAGCCCCTTGTAACATGTGAGGATACAACAGGAAGTCTTGGAATCAGAAGAGGGCCCTCACATGACCATGCTGGTACCCTGATCTTGGATGTCTAGCCTCTAGAACTCTGAGAAATAAGTTCCTGCTGTTCATAAGCCACCCAGTCTGTTGTATTTTGTTACAGCAGCTTGAACAGACCAAGATAGAACCATGAAAAGCCTCAGAAATCAGAATCAACAGGTCATGATATGGGAAAAAGCCATATCCTGTACATGTGAAACAGCTCAATCAGGTAAAAGTCATTATACTAAGTGATGAGATCTCCAAGACCTCTTCACTACTTATAGGTGCTAGAATGGCCTCTAACACCTAGATATATACACAAGTTGAAGTTTGATTCTTTTTCAAAAAAATGTCAGATACTGACATCTAAACCTCCTCCTCTCCCCAGATGGACAAGCCCCTGCCCAAATAATGACCAGTTGACATAAGTCTGTGCATACCACAGTTTCCAAAGACTTAATAGGTAAACTCATTCCTAAGTGCAAATAAACAAGAAAAGACCACTATTCACTTAAGGAAAGTCAATAATAAGGCAGAGAGAGGCCAACACAGAGGAAGATCAAATGAAGACCAGCAGGAGCAATCCTCCCCACCTCCAAAAACACCAACACAACACCAGAATTAGCATTCTCAGAGAGATTTAAAAATATGTAGACAGACACAGATAGATATAATGTCCAAGAAACAGGAACAAGAATAGGAAAGGAGACTCAATGGGAACATATTTTTGGAGATGTGTACTTGAAGAAATAAAGTGTCTGAGAATGAGAACTCAAGGCGGGAGGGTATGGATTAAGAGAATGTTGTTTTTCATTATTATCAATGTATACTATTTGACTTAAATTTTTGAACATACATTGAGAATAGGAAATAATAAAAATAAGGAAAATAGACACACCATGTGTGGACAAAGAATATAAATAATCTTTTCAGGGATCTTTGCTTTAAAGGATAAAAAAGATGGGGTGCCTGTGTGGCTCAGTCGGTTAACTGTCCGCCTTCAGTTCAGGTCATGATCTCACGGTTCATGAGTTTGAGCCCCATGTCAGGCTCTGTGCTGACAGCTCAGAGCCTGGAGCCTGCTTCAGATTCTGGGTCTCCCTCACTCTCTGCCTCTTCCCCACTTGTGCTCTGTCTCTGTGTCTCAAAAATAACCGTTGAAAAAAATTTTTTTAATAAAGAATAAAAAATATAGTACTACAGAAGTAAGAAATGTACAGGATCATAGAAGGTTTTCTATCTCATTTTAAGTAAGATAAATGTGGATGTACTTACAGGTTCAGAGGGAGGATGAAAAGGAGAAAGAGAATAAATGATAACAGATAACAGAGCAAGGTGATGGAGATAATGTGGGGAGGTAACAGGATTCGCCATACAAGCTAAAGGCTGAGCTTGAGTACAAGCTATTCTCCCCTCTGAACTGAAAGAGTGTACTACTGATATTTGTAACTGATGGCTTACATTTTCTCAGTAAAGGAAAAACAAAGTCAACTGCAGCAAGTGACATCAGTGAAGGGCAAATGGGTAGGTGAGACTAATAGTGTCAACATCTCAGAACATCCTTGTAAGTAACCGAGCAGCTAGAGTTGTGTAAAGGAATTCCTCAACCAAAAAGAAGGTTCACTGGAGACTGGGTGTCATACTTTGTAGTAACAGAGGTCTGTTGGTTCTGATTTACAAAACCAAGAGAATATTGAGGGGTCCACAAGTGTTTCACTGAAGGTGCGCCAAAGAAGGAAGGAAATAGTGGACTTAAAGAAATAAAAGGAGTTAAACAATTAGAAGTCTTAGGGCATCCAGAAAATATCCATGTAAGGAATAAGAGGAGGAGAAAAACATATGAACAATTAGAGTCATAAATTGCAATACTGGAGTTTAAGGTGTCCCAACCCATGCCCAGGTCTTGAGAGTGATCCTAGCAGAAGGTGGTTCAAGGAATGGGATAGAGATACTTGGAGTGTAAGAAGACTTTCTCCACATGGATGAAGAAGAGATCTGGATGATGGTTGATCATGGTGGGGTAGAACGGAAGACAGTAAACCAGATATCAAAGCTTGAGGAACGATGGTATCATTTAGTTACATGGGGGGGGGGGGGCAGGGGCGGGGAGGGAGGGCACAGAGTAGGGCAGGTGACTAAAGGTAAAAGCATAGGTTCTATAGGTAATAAAAGTCAGTAATGGCTTTCTAAACATTTCTACATCTTCCCCTGTCTCTTAATTCCATTGAATGTGGTTACCTGGCCAGACCAGCCAAAGAACCCAGTGTCACTAAAAGAGCAAGCTGGATGAAAGTAAGAATTTCTGCCAAAGGAAACTGTCATGAGAAAAATGCTGGAGGTACAACAGAAGAGAATCCAAGTCAGCCATAAAAAATGTACCTGCCCAAATGCTTAGGGCCAAGACAAAATGAGGATGGGCCCAACAGAAGGCAATCAGGATACCAGGGCCAAATAAAAAAAAAAATAGCTGCTTTTAATTCCAATTTTTATAGAAATGTAGGCTTGGGAAATATGAAAGCTCCCTATTAAATTAGCAGCCTACAGTGATCTTAACAGCATGATAAATAGAAATATGCAGAGGGACAAGAGTAGATGGTCAGGAGCCAATTCTGGTCAGCATGGAAGGGACCAGTACAAAGCCTACTCCAAATGGATTAGCCCACTGACCTTGGTAAGAAGACCATCTGGGGGTATGGCACTGACCCTTGAGGGCTGTTTTGCATTTGCCTATGAGCCCAGCACGGATGCCTTTGCAATAGGTGGTAAGGTTATACTCAGAATGTGTTTCCTGCCTTCTCTTCTCTAATATCAGATGTTGAATGTTTTCCAGCTCCTGTTGTGTGTCACACCATGAAGACTCCTCTTGTTTATTATTTCCCTTCTCTGTCTTCCTGCTCCTTGTTTCCCCTTATTTAAGGGCAGGCTCCTTCTTGGCAATTTTTATCTCTGAACTTGAAGCCCCTCCCCATTTCCTCTGTCTCTAAACTCCCCATATGTGCTTTGATTTATTAACAAATCTACAGGGAGCCTTGGAACTAAGAACTAAAATAATGATTGCTACATTCCTCCTATCTTCCTAAGCTCAAAGGCCCTACACATGAACTGCCTAAGCATTCACAGAAAGTTATTTTAGGGAGTGAATTTAGGGCCACTGTGAAATTCCAGTGGCTCCAGTTTCCTCACAACTTTCAGATAGTCAGGCTTTTTAGACAGGATTGTCTGAAGCTGTGCAGCTTAAGGGTCTCTTGAGTTATAATCCTGGGTCTTTCTCTAATGCCCTGTGTTAGAGCAAGACTCCAAACCTCTCTGTTCTATAAAATAGAGAGCACAAAAATAACCATCCTTGAAGAGCTGTGGTCAATAGAAGCTAATAAACACTGACACAAAACAGGCAGGATTTGGATGCAGGAATGGAGTGCCTGAGGGACACTAAATAAAATGATGTAGTTAATAGTCCAAGACTTCAGAACTTAGCAGTCTGCCAGAAAGTACTAATGTCCATCTTTTATGCAGAGTCAGGGCTTCTCAGAGGCAAAATTCTGCCAAAGAAACACAGTACATCCATAAACCTCCACCATCTCTCTACTTGAGATCTCTTTCCCAACCTCTGGGACAGCAATGCCATATATATTCCTATATTGCCTGGACCTCTCAGTCTCTCTACTACCCACTCCAGCAACACTCTACAGTGCTCCACCAATTTTCTCTTCCTTCTCTCCAAATTTGATCTGGCCTATGTGCAAACCTCCAGGATTTATCTGTGTGCTGGATAACAGTAGATAGTAAAGGGATTAATAAGGGCTATAATCCTAGCAAAGTGTTTTATGAAGTCTAAATAGCAATGCCTCAACTCAGTACAAATATGTAGATTCTCAAATAACCCTGAAAAGCTCAAGACAATAACTATTTCACTGTGTAAAGGAGAGATTTTAGGTTACTTGGAGTTTTCAAGCATACTTAAATTGACATTATTAAAGTAGTTGCTAATTCCACCTACATCCTTGAAGGAGCACCATCCATTAACAAGAGAAACCAATATTCTATGGGCAAATTTTCTATCCTACTTCAAGAGAATGTACCAATTACTAAGACAACTTTATCTCTCATATCCAACCAAGCAGGAAGAACCTCTATGATCCTGACCCAACTCCTTTCTTAATATTTTAGGTACTACAGATAAAGTCAACTTTCAACAATCTACAGGTAGATCATCTGCAAATCTGGTTTTTACCTTCAAATGTTGACACTGTCATTCTTTTTGCCTACTTAAGCCTTCTAAAAGCATTACTATTGCTTCTGTTTACTCTTATTCCCTGCATGCAATGATAATTCCTAACATTTGTTTGGCGTTTTATGATTTTTGAGACATTTTCACATGCATGCGTTATCTTACTTGATGTAGCATCTAACTAATCCAAAGTTGAAAGGAAAGTCTTTGAAATAACATTTTGTCATCAGTTTTTTTTTCTTGAAAAGGTATATGCTAACATGTTGGAAGCTGATTAAGAAACAACACAGAATACATATGAGATCATGCTGGTCTGCCCAAGTCTGAGTGATGCCAGTGAGTATCCTAACATCAACTGGGGAAGAGAAGGAATAGAAACAGATAGAAGCTTACCACCCTCCAGTTCCTCCTAGCACTATCCTATTGTTGGGCTTGGATCCTAGAACATCTCCCATGTTCAAAGCCAAGATCAAAGTCACACTGAAAGGTGAGTTTGAGCCCTTGTATTTATGGTCAATTGACTTTTAACAAAAGTAACAAAGCACATCAGTAGGGACAGGATAGTCTTCTAACAAATGGTACTGGGACAACTGGATAGTCACATACCAAAAGATTAACTTGGACCCTTAATTCACACCATACACAAAAATTATCTCAAAATGGATCAGATACATGAATGTATGAGGTCAACCTATCAAACTTTTAAAGGAAAACACAGGACAAAAACCCTGAGCTAGATAAAGACTTCTTAGATATGACACTAAAATCAGGATACATAAAAGGAAACAATTGGACTTCACCAAAATTCAATACTTGTGTGCGTCAAAAGATACTGTTAAGAAAATAACCCATAGAGTAGGCGAAAATATCTGCAAATAATCTGTTAAAAAAAAAACATACTCAGAATATATGAAGAACTCTTACAAATCAATATATAAGACAAACGACCCAATCACAGAATGGGGAAAATGTCTGAATAGACATTTCACCAAATAAGATATACAAGTGGCTAACAGAATATGAAGCACATGAAAAGAAGCTCAGCATCATTAGTCACTGGGGAAATACAAATTAAAACCATAATAAGATGCAACTTCACATCCACCAGAATGGCTAGGATTTTTTTTTAAAGATAAATAACAAATTTTGAGGATATAGAGAAACAGGAGCCTTATCAGTTACTGATGGAAACATACAATCAAGTCGAACAAAAATTCTGGAAAACAGTCTGGCAGCTTCTCATGAAACTTTAATTTACTACATGGCCCGGCAATTCCATTTCTAGGTATCCCCTCAAAAGAATTGAAAACATCCACAAAAAAAGACTTGCACTCCAGTGTTTGTAATAGCATTATCATAATAGAGGTGAACCAATCCTATTGTCCACCAACTAGTGAATGGACTAAGTGAACTGTATATCCACACAACAGAATACCATTTAGCAATAAAAAGTAATGTAGTTCTGATAAGTTCTACAACACAAATAAACTTCAAAAACATTACACAGAGTGAAAGAAAAAAGATCTAAAAAGGCCAAATATTCTACAATCCCATTCATGTGAAATATCGAGAACATGCAAATCTATAGAAACAAAAAGCAAACTAGTAATTGCCTAGGGCTAAGGCAAAGGGAGGGGTTTAGGAGTGGGATGAGAATTAACTGTAAATGAATATGAGAGATCTTATTGGTGTGATAAAAGTCCCAAACTCTCAAGAGATTTGTCATTGCATTTTGCTTTAACGCATGTTTTCTGACTCACAATGGAGTCTGAATGTGCCCTAGATTCACTTAATTCACTCCCAACAAAATTATGATGGCAAGAAAACCTCATTCAAGAGGAATTTGGAATGAACCCCTTTTCCTTTATCCTTCTCTGTCTTGCCTGCTCAATTGTTCTCAGCTCCCAACCACTGTGGGTTTCTTGAACACACCAAAGAGGATCTATTAACCTGCAGACTTTCTTTGAGCAAAGAGATTTAGATGTCTGTGGTTCAAAGTTTAAGCAACCTGATATGTTCCAAGTTGCACAGGGCTGGGAGATCTTTTAGTTTCAGTTTTCTCATGAACCTTGGGGTCATGACATAACTCACCCATCCAGCTTTCCTTAGACTTTTATTTAATGATACACTCCTCACCTGTAAACTAGAATAGATCAATTCTTCCCTAGACAGGTATGGTTTTATTGCTTAAGGTATAAAAATATGACTGAGAACTGTCAACAGAGGGGAAAATTAGATTATATAACATATAATAATAAAGATATACCTACACGCATATTACATAATTTCTCAAATATGGGTGGATGCTATGTGATTAATAAAATACAATATTATTAAAACATAGAATTCTTTTTTTTTTTTTTTTTTTTTTTTAATTTTTTTTTTCAACATTTTTTATTTATTTTTGGGACAGAGAGAGACAGAGCATGAACGGGGGAGGGGCAGAGAGAGAGGGAGACACAGAATCGGAAACAGGCTCCAGGCTCCGAGCCATCGGCCCAGAGCCTGACGCGGGGCTCGAACTCACGGACCGCGAGATCGTGACCTGGCTGAAGTCGGACGCTCAACCGACTGCGCCACCCAGGCGCCCCTAGAATTCTTTTTATATTTAGGCTTTTTATTTTTTTAACTAATACATTTTTGTGTTGGATGATCATATATATACATTCTAATACCCCCAAATTTGGAAGCACTAAACTAAATATTTCTAAAGTCACTTTCATCCCTAATTCATGCCTTTAGGGTTCTCTGATACATACAAGTTGGACTGAATAAAAGTGATGTGACAGTAACAATATTTTCAATTAAGTACAGAATTAGAAGTATACTCAATGTGACGTTATGTGCCAGTTGAGTTTCTAGTTTGCATTTCTTTCATTACTAAACAGATGAGGACATATTTACAATACTTAGTTAGGATACCAAAACCAAGTGGTGATCAACTGGTTTGAATACTTAAATTTTAACTTGGAAATAAAGGGAATGTTCTAGTCAGAATAGCAGGCAGACTTATTCCAAGATCCCCAACCCCTGGCATACATGCTCTATATAATCCCACCCCTCAACCGTGGGCAGGAGGTGTGACTATGACAGGATACCACTCTGTAGTTAACTACTATTATATGGAAAAAGTGAAGGGATTTTGTAGACATAATTAAGGCCCCTAATTATTTGATTCTAATTATAGGGAAATTGTTCTGGTGAACCTGACCTAACTAGGTAAGTCCCTTAAAAGAGGATGTACAGATCAGAAAAGGAAGCAGCCAGCAGAAACACTCTCCTGTTGGCTTTGAAGACACAAATTGCCATGTTGTGGACAGGGCTACCTGGCAGGGAAAAGCAGAAGCCCCCTAAGAGCTAAGGACCTTGATTCCACAAGGAGTGAATTTGCCCAACAACCTGCGAATCTGAAAGAGGACCTTAGATGAGATATCCCAGTTAACCCAGGCCTGGACTCCTCACCCACAAAAAACTAGATTATACATTTATGTTGTCTTAAGCCATTCAATCAGTGGTAATTTGGGGGGGAGGGCAGTTATAGAAAATGACTACAGTCATATTTGGTAGAATAGAACAAAGGCTAGTGTTCCTGAAGGGAAGCCCAGCTCTATTCCACTCCCCTCCAATCCACTGTCCACCGCTGAATGTCCTAAGTCCTGGCTGACCAAGGCACACCTCAGTTTCTTCAGTGGCCAGCACTGCCGTTGGCTGAATAAAGCCTCAGCTCTCGATCCTGCAGTTTTTAGTGACACATAGTAGGGAGTTAGGGGTGGGGGGATGGTGCATGGAAACTAGAGACAAAGGATATCTTCACCTCCCAGGGACCACAGGCTATCAGAGGGGGTGACAGGACTCTGTGCTCACCTGGAACTATCCTGAAAAAGTCCCTATACTCCGCCTCCCTGAGGAACAAATACCCTTTTGACTTATGCATAACTTAAAAGAGCAAATTTGGGGCTTATTCCTAGAACAGCTGGGTTCTCTGTGTTGACTTGGTGATTTCACTCTAGAAAGAGCAGCAGCCAGCAACTTTCAATAACTAAAAACAAACTAAAATAAAATTTCTGCCTGACCAGACATTCTATGATACTATCTCTGCCCCCTCAACCACACTCCATGCTTTGTTCCCTAAAGGAAATGGGTGATGCTTATTCCAGTAGCTTTAAAGAAAACTCGGCCCATTACAAGCTTGTGACCTGTCATCTAACTCAGAGAGACCCGCCCTCCTGTCCCTTCCCCTGGGTCTCTCAGTAGCCCACAGCTGCACTGGCTACAGCAGCCTTGCAGGGATGGCAGCGATCATCCTGAAGGCCTGCCGCAGTGTCCTGGCTGCTGGCCCATTTCAGCATAATAATCCCGCCTGGGGGTTCTGCCCATTATAAGGAACTGCTTTGGAGGAAAAGATCAAATAGCAGGGAAAGCCTCACGAGGAAGAACACCTCTGTTAAGAACTCCCATTGAAAAGGTTATCAAGCATTTTTGTTACTAAATCTTTCAAGTCTGAAACTGGTTCAAGGGCAACTTGGCTGCCTTGTTTCAATGAAGAGAGAGATTGGGAAACAGAAAGGAAAGGAGAAAGACTGGAAAACAGACCTAATAAGCCACCAAAACTAGCTGAAAAATAATACACACACACACACTTCCAGACAACCATAAGAAATTACAAATGCTTTCATGCAACATAAATACTTACGAGTTTATAAATATTACAAATTCACATCTTTAAGACTGCCTTATATGCATTTAAGATAAGCATGTAAGACAAAAAGATTTCAGGCATGTGGATGGCTCAGTTGAGACACCGACTTCGGCTCAGGTCATGATCTCAGGGTTCCTGAGTTCAAGCCCCACATCTGGCTTGCTGCTGTCACGGAGCCTGCTTCAGATCCTCTGTCCCTCCACCACCCCACTCCCTGCCCCCCACCTCTTCCCTGCTCCTGCTCTTTCATAAATAAATAAATAAATAAATAAATAAATAAATAAATAAATGACAAAAATGTTTCAATAATGCATAGAAACACTTTATATATACAATCCCAACTTATGATTATTTCTAAAGATTTTAATTCTTGGCTTTAGTACCTGATCACAAGAGATTCAAATTAACGTTAAAAATTTGTTTTTGCCATAAGAGACTCTTAAATACAGAAAACAAACTGAGGGTTGATAGGGTGTGGGGGGGAGGAGAAAGTGGGTGATAAGTATTGAGGAGGGCACTTGTTGGGATGAGCATTGGGGGTTGTATGTAAGTCAATTTGACAATATATTAAGAAAATAAATGAAGACTAAAGACTGCACTTAAAGCACTTTTGAGTTAGTTTCTTGGATTTATGCAATAATAAGTATAGTTAAATCCTGGTAAGCACTAGGGAATGACCATGTGTTTAACTACCTGAAATACCTGTGTTCTCAATGAGGTTTCCAAATGCCTCCTAAATACAAATGTTCTTAAACTTCTTTAGATCAGCAATAGAGAAGGGTCTTCTGTTTAACTGCCTATAATACAGTGTACTTCAAATATTCTTTATTAGTCTGCATAGGGAACTTTTTTGATACACTATATATTAGCAATAGACAATGGCCACGTACTTAAGTGCCTAAAACTAGACTGTTTTTCATGTCACTTGCATGGACCTCTTGCCATTTAATAAAAAATACTCCTTAAACATATTCCATAAAAAAAAAAAAATTCGTTTTTGGTCTATGTCCTTGGAATTTGCTCTGCCTTCTAGCAAACACTAAGTTTCAGCAATTATATGTGTATAATCCATTGTGATCCTATAAAATCAAATGTACATTAGGAAAAAAGAGGGGAGAAAAGCCTGTGATTTCACACGGTTTTTTGTTCACAGATTGGGCATTTGCTTTATTATACATCGCCATGTATTGATGAATTTTATTCCTCTAAATGATTATGATAACACAGTATGATAGAGTTGGCAATTCTGTGGCTATTCTGCAACACAAATAATACTGGAAAACACATTGAACATACTTGCTGGAATTGCAAAATCGGACTGGAATTTGTCAGAAATACAGCAACTACTCCACAAACCCATAAACAAGATGACTGGGTCCCTAAATGTGTTGCTCAGAAGCCGTAACTGTGCTTTCCTGTTTTCTCCTCTTTCCTCTGGTCTCTTTCCTCTCTACGCAGAAAAAGACAAATAGTTGTAGAGATTCCCGCAAAAGTCCAGGACTAGACAAAGAATGACAGGCCTGGGGCAGGACAGGTGGAGCCCCACTACAGAACTGCAAATAGGTCTCTTTTTCTTGGGTTTGCATAGCAAGTCCTCTGAATGAGCTTGTTGGGCCCTGTCCTTTACCTTCTCACAGACTGCCAACACAGGCAGGAAAAGTACACAGAGAAGGTTTTGAAGGAGAGGGCAGGACTCTGGGAAATACACTACAAATTAGTGGATCTCCATTTGGAAGACTACAGTCACCTCCTGGCTGTCTGCATCAGTGCTGAGGCAAAGAGCAGATAGAGTCCCAGATAAAGTTTCCTTGTAGCCACAAGTATGGAGCACGCCCCACCCCACCCCCCACCCCCCCCCACCCCCCCCCCCCCCGGCCCTTAACAAAGCCTTTCCCCTCCCTCTTAGCTGCTGACACCCGCTTCAATTGTTCTCTCCCCTAGCAATCACAGACCAAGGCCTGGGGGTGGCTTCCCTACACAGCAGAGGAGAGAGGAGGAGGGTATAGGAAGGAAAGGCATTATGCTTGGCATTTTTCAGGACCAGAGTGCCTGCATCTCATTAGGCAGTCCAGTTCCCCCAGCCCCAGGCAATAATGTGGACCTGGGCTTATGTGTGTTTTAGTTTCTGAACAGGATGGAGTGGGTGGTGATCAAATAGTGTTATCTGGAAACTGGCTGTAGCAAAACTCTAAGAGAAAAGCCTCCCCAATCACACCCTTTGGGAGCCTCTCTTCCCCAAACCCTAGACCTTCCTTACCCCTCTACTTTGGTCTGAGAATTCTCTCACCACCCTTTAGGATTCAGAAAACTCAGAGTTGGCCCTCTACCAGGTTAGACTTTTACCTTCAAGGAAGATTCTAGAGGCAAATACTTTTTAGCCAAAAGGAACAACTCTTATAAGGGTCAAGTGAGACACTGCAGTATCTTGTGGGAGATTTGATAAAGGAAAAATAAGCTAACAAACATGTTACTAAGCCAACTTCCAAATTCATACAACTCTTACTAGTCATTTTTAGTATTTATTTATTTATTTTAATACTCAGAGGGTTGTTTAGGATACAGACCCATGGGATACCAGAATGCCTTAATTTTGCAAAAGAGTGAACTGAGGCTGGAAACAGAAGTACTCAAAACTTTAACTGCATTATATGCATGCTTGGATGTGTCTAATAGAAAGCACAGAGCCATTAAAATTTGAAGGGAAATTATAGAGAAATTTAGGGGAAAAAAACATAGCATCACAAAGCATTTCTACTACAAACATATTGGTGAAATTTCTTCCAGTCTCAGTTTCTATGAAATTTTGTTAAATTGAGGATATTTCTCACATACTGTTTGTATCCTTACATTTTTACATGATAATAAGAACATGAACTTTCATGTTACTTATTTTGACAATAAAACATTTCCATGAATAAACATGTCTTCACTTGCTGAATAATTTCCTGATTTTTAACTTTTAGATGGTTTCCAGGGTCACACTAACATAACAAGTACTATGTTTGAATCTCTGTATGGTACGTACTCCCCCTTATCCATGGTCACTTTCCATGGTTTCAGTTACTGGAGGTCAACTATGGTCTGGAAGCAGATGATGCTCCTTCTGATGTACAAGTAGCCTAATACTACATCATAATTCACCTTACCTCACCATCATTCACCTTACTTCCTCTCATCAGGTAGGCATTTTATCATCTCACATATCATCCCAAGAACAGGTAGGGTGAATTCAGTTCAGTATTTTGAGAGAGACCACATTCACATACATTTTATTACAGTATTTTGTTATAATTTTTCTTTTTGTTAATTTCTTACTGTGACCAATTTATAAATTAATCATAAGTATGTACGCATAAGAAAAAACAGAGTGTTCGGTACTATCCATGATTTCCAACATCCACTGGGGGCCTTGGAATATAGCCCTCATGGATGAGAGAAGACTATTGTGCGTGTGGTGTGCGTGTGTTTGTGTGTGTGTGTATTTTTTTTTTCTTTTCCTTTTTTGCTTTTTAAAAAATCTGGCGAAATTAAACCAGCACTCTGACAAATAGTTTTAGATCCAGATTTTTAAAAGGTATTTTGAAGGTATTTGAGAATGAGTTCCTTCGAAACTGTTTCATCCACTTTCTTGAGGTTTCTTCTTCTTCCTTATGTAGCCACAGCTACATTTCCACAAATAAACAGATGTTAAAGGCATATTGTTCTACTGCTGATTATTGAAAAATCTGTTCAGGATAATCAGTGAAGACATCGATGGGAATAAAATTGTAAATACTGAATTTTTTTCTTTAAAAATTGTTTCTATGTTGTTTTGTTTTTCAGTACCTTCTTGCTACATGAGCATAACTAGCCAGATAACTAGAAGGATTTTCTGTGGGGACACAAAGATCTTTCATTTAGGTACAGAAATAACAGAAATTTTTATAGTGGAGCCAAAACTTAAAGAATAGCCATGCCTAGGATCTGTGACACAAAGAATATTTTTTATACGTGCGTGCACATACTTCCTCTGCTCTTGTCTCTGGCCTTTCGACTTGACCTTGCCTATTAGGATATATGGGCATCGTCTCTGTCTTGTGGTGTTAGTTATTCTCAAGAAATAGAATACCTTAAAAATTAAAACTTAGAGAACAGCAAAGGATCTTACTTTTTAATGTCACTATTTCCTTACTTTAAAAGTGAACATGTAGACAATTTTTATTTTCTCTCATTGGCATATTTTGTAAACTTCATCAATATTGACACTGACCTTCACAAATAACTATATGCTCGGCTTATTTACTTTTTTGTGCTCCTTTTAGCCCTTCTTTCTGCCCCAAGGACAATTGTGTATCCCAGCATTACAATACATTGTGCACAAAGAAGCTTTATGTCCAGAGAGAAATAAAACATTCCAATGGCTTTTCTTACCAACTCCAGACACAGAATGACCCCTTGGCATCTCATCTGCAGTCACATAGTTGAGGATGGTGAATAGATAACCTGAAGCAAAATTCAGCCCTGGAATTCATGCTGCTTTGTGACTTTCTGTGCTTAATTTTGAAAGGAACTAAACATTTAGAACATTTATGATCTGTAACATGTATCCTCTAGAGGCTGAGTCCACAATTTTTGACCAATAATTCTACGTGAAAGTGAAATATAAAGAACACGTGTTGGAAGCAGGATCTGTGAGTACTCCAGAAATGAACAGCCATTTTAATTGAGTTACCTACATTTGGGCAATTGTCCAAAATACTTGGCCATTTACTCCTTCCTGCTTCTAAAGCTTGCCCTCCCCTCCCCCCTGCCAAAACCTCACAAAACATGAAAGTAAATATAACATTTTTGAAGACCTAGTTTGAGTTGGTAGTTTTCTTTATAGTTAACTTCACGATTGCTCTTAATTCTGCCCCTACATACAAGCCTGACTTTACTGAAAGTAAAGGGAAAACAAAACAAACAAGGAACAAAAATTGAAGAGAGTGAGGTCTCCAAAAACTACTGAAACCTAGTTTACCTCAGTTCAAATGTGATCAACTGTCGCCATCTGCTGGCTGCATTTGAATTTTTCCAAAAGAAAAAGCAGGCACACTTGGAATCAGGAAAATGTTTTGATTTGCTGTGTGTGTGTACGTGCACCCCCACGCACACAGCTAGTGGGCACCGAATTTTCCAGCATTCTCATTTAGTATATTTTTAAGCACCTATAGATTATTTGAGCTCCCACAGTCTACGATTTGCTCAGTCTATAATTGTCACAAGTAAGATGAAATAGAGGACTGGGACAACTAACTGCATCCATTAAGGAGAATGTCTGTTAAAGACAGGGCACGAACGGTGGTTCTGGTTCGTAGGAAGTGGCCTTCTCTGATACAGCCCAGGAAGGTACCTGTCTCCCTCTAGACTTCACTTTTCAGAGTGCTCAGGGCTCCCTGATGGTTTTGCAGTCAACACAGGAGAGATTTTAACCAACGTACCCACATTATTCTGCATCTTCCTTCTCTCTGACCAGAATATGCTTGTCCTGTAAAATTTTCACTCAGTGGTCTATCTGCTTTGCATCATTCTGATGCTCACTAAAAATATATTTGACTTCCCTCCACTGTCAGCGTTTACTTTCCAAGGACAGAAAGTGATAATTTTTCTTCTGATACTTCCACATAAATGGCAAATGAATACTCCATAAGCTAGTGCCTCTCACACATAGGCAAACGTCCAGGTCTCAGGAAACACTTGCCTGTGTGCATCTGTATATTGGACTTTGTGGGTCAACCACCCTTTTGTTCTGTAGCACTGCATACACTAATAATTCTAAGGAGCTTCCCAAAGTTATAAAATGTTTTTGGAGAAACCAACTCACCTATATTTACTTTTATTTCCCCACATGCTACAAATTCCTTTTCTTTGAGTTCATTTACATTTTCTATTTGTTTTTCCTCTCTTTCATGTTGAAGCTCAGTGACTGTTACACGTTGGATACTCTGGAATCAGATGCCAAAAGAGAGATTGGGGCATAAGATGTTTATTGGTGATTAACATCTGTGGAAGGCTGAAGGGACACTGAACCATGCTGAAGACCCAAGGAAGCTACGTCAAGTCAATGGGAATCTCTGAACTATTGTCCATCAGAGTTGTGCCCAGTGGTGAACACATCCAGGCCTCCATGCCCCTGCCTCACTTAGTCTCGGGCTGTGGGGCTGCACATGAAGGCATGAACTTGGTGAGGCAGATCCTGAAGGAGCTGATTACTGTGGCTACATGATGCTATCCTATAATGGGCAGCTAGCCCTCTGTGATGGGGGACCTGGGTGTCACATGTCCCTATCAGGATAGCACGAATCCTGTGAGATGGCACCTCACACACAGAACTCTTTATTCCCTATAATCCATGTCCTATAAGCTGTGCTTTTGCATGGAAATAGGGGCTCACCAGTCTACTGATGCATAGGCTCTCTCGCTTTAGAAAATTTACTAAAATATAACAACAGAAAAAATAGAAACTAAGAGTTGGTTTTTTGAAAAGACAAAATAACTGACAAACCCCCAGCATCTATCTGGGGAGTAAGAAAAAATAATCAAATGACTAAAATCATAAGTTAAAGAGGGGACATTATAACTAATGGAAAAAAAATTTTTTTTTACTAAAATACAAAGCAGTTGCCCAATGCCCATAATCTGTGTGTAAATTTGATCCTCTGAGGAAATGACAAGAGGATGCAGAACAAATTAAGAGCCCTACCTCTCCATTTCTCTAGGAAAATTTCAGAAGGGCTTTCAAAGATTGTTTAAATTCCTTGTAAGAAGTGAAAGGAGAAGGGCCATGGAACACACACTTCCCACCCTTAGAAAGGGGAGGGCAAACATTTGCTTTCCCCTCACCACCATAAACTAATTCCTTGCCTTTATATATGTATTAGTTTGGGTCTTCTGGGAAACCTATGCCTACAGAGAAATAAACGTGCAAAAGATTTCCCAGGGATATTCTCTTATAAAGAATAAAAAGGATAAGGAACATCATTAGGGAGGGAAAACCCTTGGCTCACAATGCAAGTGTGATAACTATGAAGAAAGATAAGGTAGAAGGCTAGAAGGCATGGGCACTGAGAACCTTGGCCAGGCCAATAGGCAGCCCTGGAGCAAAGATTTCCCACTAAAAGGAATCCTGCTTTGGGCAGGGATGACCTGGCTCTCTTTCCTCACTGTACTCAGTAACAAGCTAGGGATACCCAGGGACACATATCTCTGCATGAATGATGCCATAGGACCCAAAGGTGCAGCAGCTGGAGGCTGTCAGCTAATACACTGCTCATGGTGGATTCTCTTGAAGGGAGATCTAAACAGTACACCCCCTTAACTGCCATACATGCTTACCTTGCCTCACTGAATCCCCAAGAATGGACTCAGAGTGAACTTAAAAAAACATCGAAGTAGGTTAATTCTCTTGATCTCTCTTCCAAAGCTACTTTATTCCTGATCCCAAAGCAGCGTCTCCAAGCAAATCCCCCAAATTGATAGCTGGTTCCATTAAAACTTACACCAACAGACCAATAAAGAAATAACATCTTAACCACTGGACATATCTAAGATTTTTAACTGCTGTGTGATTCAAATGTAATCTCAGTTCCACAATGCTTAATGAATCTGAATACCTACTAGGGGTCAGATCCTCTGCTGGTTCATCCAAATCAAACTAAATCAGGCAAATCTTGACCACAGGCTGGATAACTTAAGAATAAAACTTTAGAGCTGACTTTGGGGCTTCCAATCATTTCAATCTGTTCATGTAGTATAAAACTTTTTAATTTTTTTTCAAAGCAAAATCCATATGTCCAATCAAAACAATGCACAAAATCTCAAGTAAAAGCAATCCTCTTAATTCTATTCTTGAGGAGACTTTTAAGCATCTTTTGTGAGGTGACTATTTTTATGTTTCTGTTGTACTTTTACTGTTTCGTTCATATCTCCAAATAATGTTTCTACCAATGTCTGCTAGACGATCAACTAGACCTTATCTTTTGACTTTTTGCTTTGTTGAATCAGACAGCCCATAAATAAAACAAAGCTAAATTTACTGAAAATCAGTTCAGTGAGGGAGAACACCATCTTGATAGTTTCAGCAGTGTCTCAGAGGGGAAGGTCAGAATGTATCTTCATGGGCTCTTGAGGCAAACACTTGAGTGGTTTAAGCAATTGAGTTTGGACATTAATTGTTAAATAGTGAGGTGAAGGTCTTTAAAATGAATCTTGGTAAGAAAATGTTTGGCAATGGGGTGCCTGGGTGGCTCAGTGGGTTGAGCGACAGACTTCAGCTCAGGTCATGATCTTGCAGTTTGTAAGTTTGAGCCCCACATCAGGCTCTGTGGTGACAGCTCAGAGCCTGGAGCCTGCTTCAGATTCTGTGTCTCCCTCTCTCTCTGCCCCTCTCCCACTCATGCTCTGTCTCTGTCTCAGAAATAAACATTAAAAAAAAAAGAAAAAAAACCAAAATGTTTGGCAAGTGGCACTTTTTCCCAAATGAGCCACTATCTCCAAAAAAAAAAAAAAAATTGATCTGCTGGCATTCCCTGAAGGCAATAATCAAGTTATTTATTGATGAATAATCTTCTCTTTCTCAGGCAAAGTTTTTCTGGTACAAACAACTAAATCATGTTGACACAGGTTGTCTGAGCTCTTTGTCCTAATAGCTGGGTAATAGTGATGCGGGTGTTCTCAGCTACATGAGGCTTAGACTACTTATTTCCCGTGCTCTCTTCCAGAGTCCCCAGTTCTTCTCAACAGCTATCACTGTTTCTAATGTTCCTTGTGGTTATTCTGGAAAGTCTAAGTAGCTTCATCAACTCTTCTTTTCTTATTCTGTCAATTCTAGCCTCTGACTCTCACTTTGTGGAATGAGTTATGAAGTCGGCTCCATTCTTTACATTTCTCCCCCCTTCTTTTCTACCAATCTCTACGTATGCTGTAAGTGCCCCCAAAGTTTAAAATATTTGCATTATGCTTCTAAACATAATTAAATGTTGAGTGGTCACTAATGACTTAAGTCAACAACTTGAAAATAACAAATTGTGTTTGTATAAATATGTAAGAAAATAAAATTGTACAATCATTCAGTATATACAGGGAAAAATTTTAAGTTATGTGTATTAACTGATGTAACCTAATAGTAAACATTATTATCTCAATTCTATGGATAAGAAAACAGAGAGAGGTTTAGTATCTTGTCCGAAATGACTTGCTGATTATGCTTCTCAAATGTTACCTTAATTACCTACCCTAAAATAGACACACTGATTCTGACATGCCTCTCGATTAGCACAGAGCTTTTCCTAAACCAAGGCCATCCCGGAAGCCGTTCTGTTTAGCAAGTCCTTTCTCAGACCTTCACCTGGCCAGTTCCTACTAATCATGCAGACTTCAGCTGGTATCAGTTCCTCAGAGACACCTTCTCTGACCAACTTATATCAGAAGATCCTGCATTTCTCTCACGGCATCCATCCTGTTCTTAGAAGTCAGCACAATTTGCAAATGCATAATCCTTTCTGTGTGTAACGCCTCTCTTTCCTTCTCCACAATAAGATGCATGATGTTTTGCATCTTAGGATAGCCTATGTGCTTGGCATTTTTCTATATGTAATAGACTAAAGAGGTTGATATAGTTTTCAAGTTAAAGACAAGGTTATTAACATGCAATTTTATTGGTTATTCAGTGTAGAATAATGGGATAAATTTGTGTTAAAGCTAAGATATATAACAAATAGGGGTGCCTGGGTGGCTCAGTCGGCTGAGTGTCCTTCTCTTGGTTTTGGCTCAGGTCATGATCCCAGGGTCATGGGATTGAGCCCCATGTTGGGCTCAGTGCTGAGCATGGAGCCTGCTTGGGATTCTCTTTCTTCCTCGACCCCTCTCCCCTACTCACGTGTGCATTCTAAGAAACTTTTTCAAAAAAGACCTATAAGAGAAATTAATTTTAATATCCGCAAAATTCACTTGTTACCCTAAATTTGATTCATCTAAGTATAATGAATGAAAAGGCAGATGAATACCCCTCTGAGCCATGGAAGAGAGCAGAAATAATAACAAACATCTGTAGAGCTCTCCACACTTTGTAATGCTTTCACAATGCACAAGCATTATGCCATTTATTCCTCCCAGTGACACTGTGATGTCATCAGCCAACTTACTCAAGGTTATACAAACTACACAAGGCAGGCCCAGTACTTCCTCTGAGCTCCCCACCTTCCCCTTTCTCCTTTCAAATTCTGAAGCAGCCATTCCCCCTAAGGATTGTTTGTCTTTAACAATGGGATTGTTTTTATGCTATCAGTTATTTTGCTTTGTGTGCAGCATTCAAAACACTCTTATTTCAGCAGCTGTAACTTTGATCTCTCAGTCAGGTATTTGATAAGAGAAATAAATTATTCAAACAACACAGCATTTAAAGAAAAGCAAAATTCCTTCCAGGGAGTTCAGCCAACTTCTAGAAGCAGCTTCATGAAAGAGGAACTGGAGGGTAGCCTTGATGTGGTAGGCTGCTTAGGTGAGGGAGAGGTTGAGTTTCAAACTCTGCTTCATGAGGCACTTTCAGGGAGGAGGAGTAAGTGCTTGTGTATATTTTTGGGAAACTACCCCTGCAGATTACAGTCCATTAGTATTTTTAGAACATCTATTTATTCATGGACTCATGACAGCATTCCATAAGAAGCTGTATATAAATGAATTTTACTTGTTAAGTGACTCAAACTCTTTGACACCTTTGTATTTATTACCATAGTGCATAAGATAGTGTTAGCTAACTGAAGCTTTGCTTCAATTCTTGGCTGATTTTGGACTTGAGCTGTAAGGACTGATAGTAATGAAGTTTGGAATTCTGCCTGTCACAGGTACATTTTCTAAAAGCAGAGTCTGAGGTGGGAATTTGAGTATGAGTAATTTCTGGAGGCAGTACTCTCAAGAGACATGGAGTGAAGGGAGCAGATGGAACAAAGGAAGGACCTGAGCAAGGGTGTGGTCTTAGGTGGAAGCTTCAGCTGATACCCCTGGACTGTACTGCACCACAGGGTTAGTCTCATCTGAGGCACAGGGACTGATCTTTTGTACCTCCTTGTTAGTCAATCTACAGATGCAGTCTACTGGGGTAGAAAGGACAGCTATGAGCCTTTAACAGCCAATACTCTATTTTTTTGAGGAACCTCCATACTGTTTTCCACACTGGCTGCATCAATTTACATTTCCACCAACAGTGCACAAAAATTCTTGGTTCTCCTCATCCTCATCAATACTTGTTCTCTCTGGTCTTTTTAATAATAGCCATTCTAACAGGTGTGAGGTTATATTTCGCTGTGGTTTTGATTTGCATTGTCCTGATGGTTAATGATGGTGAATACCTTTTCATGTACCTGTTAGTCATCTGTATGTTTTCTTTGGAAAAATGTCTACTCAGGTCCTTTGCCCAGGTGTTTAATTGGAAAAGAAAGGAAAACAGGGTATCAGAGAGATATCTGCACTCCCACATTTATAGCAGTATTATTCACAATATCCAAGATATAAAAACAACCTAAGTGTCCATCAGCAGAATCAAAAAAGATGATATGTATTTATATATACATATATGTATGTGTATACACGTATGCATATATGTGTATATTTGTGTTTATATGTATATATACATATGTATGTACACACATACAGGAATATTATTCAGCCATGAGAAGGAACAAAATCCTGCAATTTGTGATAACATAGATGGTCCCTGAGGACATTATGCTAAGTGAAGTAAGAGAAATACAAATACTCTAGGATCTCATTTATATGTTGAGTCTTAAAAAGAGCCAAATTCATTGAAACAGAGAGTATAATGGTTGTTACCAGGAGCTCAGGGCAGGGGGGGGATGTGTGTGAAAGAAATGGAAAGATGTTGGTCAAAGAGTATAAACTTCCAGTTAGAAGACACATAAGTCTGGATATCTAATGTAGGTACTGTGATAGATAATAATACCGTACCATATACTTGAAAGTTGCTAACAGAGTAGATCTTAAATATTCTCACCACAAAAAAGACATAGTAACTATGTGATGTGATGGAGGTGTTAGCTAAGACTATGGTGGTAATCATATTGCAATATGTAAGTATATTAAATAAATAGTTGTATACCTTAAAATTACACAATGTTATAGGTCAATTTTATCTCAAAGTTAGGGAAAGAAAAACATCAAATACTCTCAGCAGCTGGGGCCCTATTACACAGTCCAGTAAGTGGGATAGGATCTGGATTGGACACCAACATAATCTGTCACACTAGCCATGTATATAAAAGGATTAATACTTAAATATGTGAAAACTCCCCTTTCTGAAACATCAACCATCACACTTGGAATGACTTGGCACTATAATCATAAATCTGGTAAGATAAACTTAGGATAATTTTTCATTCATGTTTGAATGACAATAAGTCATACATATGTTAATACATTTTTACACAAATGTTCTATATAATTAATTTCATTTTTAAAAGTTCAGATTGGCACATCCACATCTCTTTCCCATTTTGCACACCTACCACACAGGTTTGCTTGCACACTTAAATGGATTCTTATACATCAAGAAGAGTCTGGGAGTTCTAGAGAAATATAAGAGCACATGTAATTACAAGAAGTGTGGGAAGGAAATAGCACAATTCAAGACCTTCTAGTCATTCCCAATCGCTAGAACACAGAGTTCACTTGGTGAAATGTTGAGAGATCAGGTTAGGAAATGAAGGCAGAGCCCAGATCACAAAAAGCTTTGAATAATAGAAAAAATAGTTTGATCATTATCTTAAGGACAATGGATCTAATAGTTTCCCGGGATTCTGTAACAAATTACCATAAACTGGGTGACTTAAAACAATAATAATTTATTCTCTCACAGTTGTGGAGGTTGGAAGACTAATATCAAGGTGTGTGGGGTAGGGTCATGCTTTCTCTGGAAGCTCTAGGAGAGAATCCCTTCCCTTGCTTGTTCCAGCTTCTGGCAGCTGTTGGCAACCCTGGGCTGCGGCCTCAGCTCTCTCTGCCCTGCTTCATATCACCTTCTCCTCTAGAGTCTGTCTCCCTCTGGCTTTCTCTTGTAAAGACAAATGTGATGGCATTTGTGACCCACTTGGATAATATAAAAGAATACCTTCATCTCATGATCCTTAATTTAATTACATTTCCAAAGACCCTTTTTCTCAAATAAGGTAATATGCACACAGATTCCGGGATTAGGATGTGGTTTGTTTTGGGAGCCATTATCAGCTTCCCAAAACAGAATGCATGGGATCATTTAAATCAGAAGCAGCATGATCAAATTTATGCTTAAAGAAAACAAGAACTGTATAGCATTATTAATATGGATTGAATAGAGTTAATACTAGAGGTGGGAGACATTACTATATGGCCAATAGTTCAGATAGTTCATGGTGAGAACGTGCATAAAGGCACAAGGTGATGGGGAAGAAGAAAGTGGCCAAAGATACTAAATGGCAGAATGTATGGACAAATTAGATGGATGGATGAGAGAGACATAGGACCTGGGGAGGATTCCAAGAATTTTGGACTGGGCAACTACATGGATGGTTCTCCTTTCACTGAAGTAGGTCATGTATGGAAGAGCAGGCTTGGTGACAGAGATTGTGGGTTCAGTTCTGGTAGAGATGTAGGAAGAGGAATGGAGTAAAGAAATACACAATCCAATACGGTTGTTAACAGATCTCTCCAGAAGATGGCTCTCATACCTTTTCTCTGCTTCCTATTTCTACCTTGGTAAGAAAAATAATTACAAGTTTACAATGACAACACATTGACAAATGATTCAAGTGTCTTTATAGATTGACAAATCCATGTCCTATAATGCAGAGATTATTTCCTTTCCTGCCTCCCTGGGGTATCAGGACATTACATCTGGATGCCAGAATTCGACATTAAATAATCGTAGAGGGAAGCATATTGTAGGGGATGGTTCACAGCTGCACTGATCTTCAGCAATCTGCTCATGATTTCTGAATGTTCTGAAGTGAGGTGTGACTAAGATAAGCAGGTAGAGTTGTCTAGGAGATACCCAAGTGTTCTGTACAGGCCAATATCAGTCATCTAAGGTCATTTTGTAAGAAGACATGTTTCATTATAGAATCTCAGAAGATAAAAGAACCTTGATACATATTTAGAAGAGTTTAAGGAGATTCAAAAACAAAATTAAGAAAAATTTATAGAGATCAATTACTTGGAGATCAAAATATCAGTTCTAATACCAGTAAGACCGTATTTGAAGAATTACTTACGTGTGAGTTAACAGACTTGCTAATAATTTTGTGAAAGTTTTTTTTTTTTTTTTTTTTTTTTAAATTATTTTTTTCAACGTTTATTTATTTTTGGGACAGAGAGAGACAGAGCATGAATGGGGGAGGGACAGAGAGAGAGGGAGACACAGAATCTGAAACAGGCTCCAGGCTCTGAGCCATCAGCCCAGAGCCTGACGCGGGGCTCGAACTCACGTACCGTGAGATCGTGACCTGGCTGAAGTCGGACGCTTAACCGACTGCGCCACCCAGGCGCCCCAAATTTTGTGAAAGTTTATGCCTCTGAACAACCCTAACACCAAGGGAGAGTTTAAGTCTCAAAGTGGATATGATGAGTTCCTTTCAGAACACTTGTGAAGGCTTTATGTGTCCCTCCCCCAGCTTTAATGTGCTTTATTTCTAACTCCCAGAAACGGTGGCTCCTTTACAGAGGACTTCTGTAGGCTACTGAAGCACTGTGCACGGTATGGGGTTGATGGTAGAGGGAATGAAAGTCCACCTTCTTGAGATTCTGGACAACTCTGAGGTAGAACTTAGAGACCCCAGATTCTCTGTGGGGTTAGGTGAATCTTCTCTCCTTGGGACTTTACAGTTGCTTGACCTCCTTCTATCTCTGTTCTGCTTCCCCTTCCCTTTTACTGGCTCCCCCCTGGGAGTCACCTATTTAAAATGCTGTGTATGCATCCCTGCCTTGGGTGGACTTCTGAGGAACCCAACATACCTCAAGGGTCTTGAAGAGATGCATTTACTCAGAGACCTGCTTCAATGTTGGCAGCTGCAAGCAGCTCTAGTTTTTCTTGCTAAGCCTTTCCATTCCAAACCCTTCCAGATGTCATTTCTAAACTGGCAAGATCTCCCCCCTTTCAAGCTGAGTGCATTCTCTTTTGAAAATCATGAAAACATCACAGATGGCCTTATGATATAAATAATTAGTTATGAGGACAATTACTGCTCATCTGTGATGAATCAGACTTCTTTTTATTTAGTCAACAGCAAGCTGGACATAGTCACTATATTGCCCTGGGGTCTGTGCAGCCACACATTTTATAAAGTTATCTTTTGTTTTTGCCTTCTGGGGTCATGTGCTGACTATTTATCTGAAATGTCACTATTCATATATTCTCAGAGTATCTGTTTCTATGTTAATATTTTTCTTGGCGGTCAGTCACAGGTTCTGCAACCAAAACTATAGCCTTTATTTACAACAGTTTCACTTCTCAGTACTTTTCTTAATATCCTTCATAAAAAGAAAATGCTTCTCTGATTATTTAACTAAGGTATCTAAAAAGGCAAAACAATATCCTCTTTAACTGTGAGGCAGACGACCTCTTGCTTTGTATTCAGTTTTGTGAGAACCTCTCATTTCACCATCCTCTCTGACCTTTTAAGATGAGATGATTATCCTTTATAACCCATTGACAATTTAGCCCCAGAAACACAAAAATACATGTTCCAAAGCAGAATGATCAATGGAGAATATACTGGACTAGGAGTCATTTAATGTGCTTTGCAACCAAAATGAAGTCACTGAATTTTTAATTCAAAAATTAAAGGAAGGAGTCTGGCATCATGATCTCCAAAGTACTGTGACTTTGGGAGTTTTAGTTAGGCCTGCTTAGAAGAAACACACATCTACTTTTGAAAAAAATGTTACTAATTAGTATTTATATAGTTCTCAAAGTGTAATCCTTGAATCAGCAATATCATCTCAGCTGAAGACTTGGTGCACTACAAATTATTAGTTCCACCCCAGACCTGCTTAATCAGAAACTGAGGGGGTGGGGTCCAGCAATCTGATGCCTGCCAAAGTTTGCGACTGCAGATTAATAAAATACCAGTCAAAAACCATCATCATGGTACCATGACCACACTTTACCAAATAAAAGCCAGTGGTTCTCAAAATGACTAAAAGTGGTTTCCAACAGCCACCTAAGAGATTTCATTCAACAGGTCTAGAATAGGTTCTGCGAATCTTTCTTTTAAATAAAGAACGTGGAAAATGTGGGGGACCAAACCTCAGACCGTAAATACCTGAAAAGCAGTGACTAATCTGCCGCTCTGCCTTCCCAGCCGCTGGTACAGAGTGAGTGCCCAAGTAGGGATTTATGGGGCAGGGAAAGAAGTATCAGGGTGATGAGAGAGGTAAACAGAGCAAGAGAAATAGCTGCATATTTTGCCACTGCCACTCCCTCAGGCCTGGGACATCAACATCAGTGCCCCCACCTGTTGCAACTTGCAAAATCCCATGAAAACAAGCAACAGATACTTCTTGAGAACAAATGTCATGTTTTTGATATATTTTTGCATAAGCAGTAAGACAGAACAAGGCATTCCTAGAATATCCTACTCATTATGGAACAAAGGACACACTCCACTTGGTACATATAAAAGATAAGGGTCAACAAGAAAAAGTCTATGATCCTCTGTCATCCCATTATCTCATGGAGAGGGAAACTATGCATTCCTGCTACTCCACTTACTTACAGTACAAGCATGAGAATGGACTTCTACGTAGGGGAGAAAAAACTAGGGATTCATGCATGAAGTCATCTGAATTTATGGGATGTGACAGACTTAAAATAAGTACACTAATTGTCACTTCCTTCAAAATGTGAAGCCTAATGAAACTCTCTCTGAATCTGAGTGACTCACTCCTAGCAAAAAAAAGAAAAAAAAAAAAAAGGCGGCTGAAGTGAGGAATGTATGAGGAGAGCACATAGAAAACACTGCAGCTTCCACCTTGCTCCCTCTCTCACTCATTCTGGGAGAAGTCAGCTCCCATATTGTGAGAATATTGAAGGAGTCTGTAGGAAGGTTCATGCGCACAGGAACTGAGGCCTACTGCCAACAACCAGGCCCAACCTGCCAGCCTTGTGAGGAAGCCACTTCAGAAGTGGACTATCCAGCCCTAATCAAGCCTTCAGATAACTAATAACAATCATTCAGATGAAGTAATATAAGCATTCTGGGAAAGACCACCTCCTGGCTCCTGGAAACTTTAGGGGCTTATGGGAAGCTCTAGTAGCACCTAACAGGAGGACACCATACGAGACACAAGAACCCGGATTCCAGCAAGGTCGGCTGTTGGAATCTAGGCAGTGCCCACGTCCTGCCAAGCCACTGTCAGGCAAATAGAAAGCTCCTGAATGCACTCTAAAAATCCTGCTTATCCACATCTAGCAAGCTCCAGTCCCAAGGCAAACACTACCACTTTGCTGGGGAACTTTCTCCGTTTGGCACATGGTCTGTGAAAGATACAGAGGAGATGCGGTAATTTAAGAAATTATACTGTGGTTTGTTCTTTTGGTTCCTTAGAGATCTATCATATACCATGTCTGAAACAGTATATGAGCTATTCGAATTAATTACAGAGTATTAATACTATTAAGTAGTATTAATAGCAGCCCGCTGAATCAGTGAGCTATTATTGCCACATAAGAAATCATACCAAAATTTAGTGACTTAAAACACTGAACATTTCCTTAGAGAAGCAATACAGAAGTTGCCTGGAACCTGGCCATGCTAGGACAGTCTTGTTCCTAACTGCAGTCAGCTGGCTGGGCAGCAGAATGTTGGCTTTCTGATCCTGGCATGGGGTTCTCACGTGACTGTGGATTTAGCTAGATTCAGTCAGTTGACTCAGCTCCTTGGTAGTCTCTCAACCTCTAACATTCTACCTAGGCTGCTTCTCACGGTGTCTAAAAATACAAGATCTGTATGCTGAAAACTATACAAAGCTTATGAAGGAAATTGAAGAAGATATAAAGAAATGGAAAAACATTCCGTGCTTACGGATTGGAAGAATATTGTTAAAATGTCAATACTACCCAAAGCTATCTACACATTCAATGCAATCCCAATCAAAATTGCACCAGCATTCTTCTCGAAGCTAGAACAAGCAATCCTAAAATTTGTATGGAACCACAAAAGACCCCAATAGCCAAAGTAATTTTGAAGAAGAAGACCAAAGTGGGAGGCATCACAATCCCAGCATCTACTACAAAGCTGTAAGCATCAAGACAGCATGGTATTGGCACAAAAACAGACACATACACCAATGGAATAGAACAGAAACCCCAGAATTAGACCCACAAAAGTATGGCCAACTAATCTTTGACAAAGCAGGAAAGAAAATCCAGTGGAAAAAAGACAGGCTCTTTAACAAATGGTGTTGGGAGAACTGGCCAGCAACAGGCAGAAGGATGAAACTAGACCACTTTCTTACACCATTCACAAAAATAAACTCAAAATGGATAAAGGACCTGAATGTGAGACAGGAAACCACCGAAACCCTAGAGGAGAAAGAAGGAAAAAAAACTTCTCTGACCTCAGCCGCAGCAATTTCTTACTTGACACATCTCCAAAGGCAAGGGAATTAAAAGCAAAAATGAACTATTGGGACCTCATGAAGAGAAAAAGCTTCTGCACTGCAAAGGAAACAATCAACAAAACTAAAATGCAACCAACAGAATGGGAAAAGATATTTGCAAATGACATATCGGACAAAGGGCTAGTATCCAAATTCTATAAAGAATTCACCAAACTCCACACCCAAAAAACAAATAATCCAGTGAAGAAATTGGCAGAAAACATGAATACACACTTCTCTAAAGAAGACATCCAGATGGCCAACAGGCACATGAAAAGATGCTCAACGTCGCTCCTCATCAGGGAAATACAAATCAAAACCGCACTCAGATATCACCTCACACCTGTCAGAGTGGCTAAAATGAACAAATCAAGAGACTATAGATGCTGGAGAGGATGTGGAGAAACGGGAACCCTCTTGCACTATTGGTGGGAATGCAAACTGGGGAAGCTGCTCTGGAAAACAGTGTGGAGGTTCCTCAAAAAATTAAAAATAGGTCTACCCTATGATCCAGCAACAGCACTGCTAGGAATTTACCCAAGGGATGCAGGAGTGCTGATGCATAGGGGCACTTGTACCCCAATGTTTATAGCAGCACTTTCAACAATAGCCAAATTATGGAAAAAGCCTAAATGTCCATCAACTGATGAATGGATAAAGAAGTTGTGGTTTATATATACAACAGAATACTACTTGGCAATAAGAATGAAATATGGCCTTTTGTAGCAACGTGGATGGAACTGGAGAGTGTTATGCTAAGTGAAGTAAGTCATACAGAGAAAGATACCATATGTTTTCACTCTTATGTGGATCCTGAGAAACTTAACAGAAGACCATGGGGGAGGGGAAGGAAAAAAAAAGTTTAGAGAAGGAGGGAGCCAAAACATAAGAGACTCTTAAAAACTGAGAACAAACTGAGGGTTGATGGGCGGTGGGAGGGAGGGGAGGGTGGGTGATGGGTATTGAGGAGGGCACCTGTTGGGATGAGCATCGGGTGTTGTATGGAAACCAATTTGACAATAAATTTCATATTTAAAAAAATAAATACATAGATAAATAAAATAAAATAAATAAAATAAATTTTAAAAAATACAACTGAGTGTAAAAATACAAGAGTGCATGAGGCCAAGGCTCGGAATGGGCATGCTGTCACACTCTGCCACATTCTAAGTGTAGGAAAATAGATCTACCTCTTTACGTGAGAAGCTGCAAAGTCAGATTGCAAAAGACATGTACATTGGGAAGAATGAAAAACCATTATTGCAATCATTATTTCAAATTCACCAAACCCCTTACCTGATATTAAGGGAGAATTAATAATTATTACACCAAACACGCACCAGATGCTGTACTAGTTTAAACAGTCTTAAAAAAAAAAAAAAAAAAAAAAACATTGTCCTTTAAAAAAACCACAGATGGACAGCATTGTCCACATGAGGAAATTGGGACAGCAAAATGTCAAGTAATTCCCTAAGTAAATAATCAATTTGGGAATGCAAACAAATGTGTTCAATGCCAAAGACACTAATATTTTGACTTTCAGTAAAATAAGTCAATAGAAGTCATTAGGCTGCCAAAATTGTGAATGTATTAGTAATTTACTCAAGTCTGTGGCACATAGTAGGTACTCATTAAGTGTTGGTATTCTATCAACAGCCAGAAGGGAGCTTGTTTTTGGAATTTAGACACACACACACACACACACACACACACACACACACGATTTCAGTATTAATCATGTCTTTGAGTTTTGTGAAACAGTCACGTATCTTTATTTGAATCTACTGTTTGTGATTTAGTTACTGTGATGGTCACTTGCCTGTTTGCTCTCAGTTCCCATTTCCACCCCTCTCTGTTCCACTCTGCATTGCAAGCACATTAGAGTCTTCCAACTACCTATCTCAGGCCTCGTTGACAGTGGATATCTGACCAATTTCTGCTGATGGGAGACCCGGGTGAAGTATCTAGAGTGGAGAAGAAGGAAGAAGTGAATGGCTTCTGGCTTCTGACTTCTGTGTGTGTCTCCAGTCACAGCAGAATCAAGAGCCCAGGGTCCCTAACCGTGCACTCCATTTGTATGTCAAAGCTCACTGGGCTCCACCCCAGGGTCTTTAGTAGCTTCTCATTCTGTCACTCTTCCTTTCAGCCCACCTGGGCTCTCTTTTGTTTTGTTCTTCTATCCCTTCCAGAACCTGTGCAACCAATTCTCTTTATTAAATTCTCTTGAGTGGAAATATTTAGAGAGGTTTCTGTTTTCCCAGTTAGAGATTAAGTCATTTAGGGAGAGCACAGAATGCTCAAAATTATATGCAAAATGCTGTTGTGAATTTTTAAGAAAAGAGGTTCAAAAGGTTGTATTACATTTCCCAAAGGGTACAATATCCTTCCAGAAATTGAGAATTAACTTTATTACACGTCCAAATTCTGGAAAGTCAGATTCCTTTTCAGCTCTCACCATTCCATGATGTATTTGAACTTGCAATTATAGGAACTTTCTTTGTACCTCCACCTTCCTAACATTGTTCTATAAATGCTGGACACATTTTTCCTCCCTGAGCATGCTCAACAGGGCATCTTTTTTCTGATTCACACATAAAGATTAACCTTTTCTTTAAAGAGAGCTGTGTTAAAAAGCCTGCATTCTATATGAGTGGTAGTAAAAGATGGCCCACAGCCAGTCACTAAACTAGATTTAGAGGACAAGGAGTCTAGTTGTGTTCCCATATCTAACAAGCTCTGTGAGCTTGGGAATGTTACCTAGCTTCTCTGGGTCAAAGATTCCATTTGTAAAATGCATTTCTGCATTTTTTAATTTATGAAAAATTTCTTTAATTTATCACATTCTTTGACTCAAAACTTGAATATATGAGCCAATTAAAAGCCTCCAATTATGCATCTAGACACAGGTCAAAGGTGCCACTGGGCTGGTCTTTGAAAAACTAAGTGGGGGCTATGAACAGAAAGGTGGAGGCATTCCCTCAAGAAAATGGTATTTTTCCTTCAGCAGTGTTACCACCTTTGTTTATAGTGTGGATATGTATATGTGTATGCATGTGTTTGTCTATGTATATTTACAGTATGTGTGCACACATAGAACTGCTTATTCCACGTATATACATGCACGTTTATAACTGTGTATGGGTGTGTGTGTGTGCGCACGCACTCACAGATCAATTGCATTAATGTTGCAGTAACTGCATTAATGGCCTCTCTGCAACCCTGCCATCTGGCAGTGTCCTCTCAAATTGACTCTGACGTTGGCCATGTGAATTGCCAATGGAAAACGAACAAACATGACGTGAATAGAGATGAATAAGTGCTTAAGTATTTTTTCTTCCTTTGATGGACCCCTGCAATACCCTAAGAATACACCTACGTTAGCCAGTTGCAGGATGAGACATACAGAGTTGAGCCATCATCCCAGCCAAAGCAATCCTACATCAGGCAGCAGCCTGTTGACTTTCCAATAAGTAAATAAGCTTAAACCAAGACCCAAAGATCTGCCCAGCCAAGCTGAGCCCACATCACCAAAATCACCCATCCCACCTGTAGTCAAGTAGTAATAAATACCATGAGTAGTAATAAACTATGTTTTTTTAACTTACTGAACTTTGGAATAGTATTATTGTAGTAATAGATACTTGATATATCTAACTGAGCCCTTAAGATTGCACACAAACCTCTGTGTGTACATGCATTTTTCAGAAGAGAAGGTTTATAGCACACAAGTCCATCTGGCTCATTTCCTATCTCCTGTTGCTCTTAATCCAAATCAAAATAGCCAATTAAAGCAACAAGCGAAAAATGAAAGTACAGTCAAGACTAATCACTCAAAGACATTAGTTGCATAGTTCCCAACAGCTTCTTCTGAAAGGAGAGGACATGTTAACAGTTCAGCAGCAATGGGACAGAGGATCTTACACAGCATCATCTCTCTAAATATAGAAGATCCACAAATATCTGTTAAGTATAGATAATCAGCAATGAAAATTTCCCCAGAGATCAATGATGGTGGCATCTTTGATGGACAACAGCTACTCACCTGTCATTTTGAATATGACAACAACAGGAGACTACAACACAGCCATTTAGAAGACCAATGATTAATTCAAGAGGCCTCCCAACACTGTACTACCCTTAGCCTTCAAGGTAGCTGGGTATGTCCTGGAGAGACTGAAGTCCCTGAGATGGTCAAAGAGAAGTTCAGGACCAGATGGCTTCACTGGTAAATTCTACCAAACATCTAAAGAATTAACACCACTGCTTCTTAAACTCTTTTTAAGAACCTGAAGAAGGAATACTCCCAAACTCTTTTTATAAAGCCAGAATTACCCTGATATCAAAGCCAGATAAAGGATACTACGACAAAACTATACACCAATACCCTTAGCATATAGATGCAAGTTTTCTCAACAAAGTACTAGCAAAACAAATTCAACAGCACATTAAAGGGATTATTCACTATGATCAAGTGGGATTTATCCCCTTGCATTCCGGAATTAAGGATAATTCAATATATGCAAATCAATATGTGTGATATACCACACTGAGAGAATAAAAGATAGAAATCATATAATCATCTCAACAGATGCAGAGAAAGCATTTGAGACAAAACTCAAAATCCTTTATGTTTTATTTATTTTTAAGAGACAGAGTGTGAGCAGCAGAGGGGCAGAGAGTGAGGGAGAGACAAAATCTGAAGCAGGCTCCAGGCTCTGAGCTGTCAGCACAGAGCCTGACATGGGGCTTGAGCCCACGAACCATGAGATCATGACCTGAGATGAAGTCGGACGCTTAACCAACTGTGCCAACCAGGTGCCACCCCACCCAAATCCTTTCATGATAAAAAAAATCTCAACAAATTGGGTATAGAAGGAATGTGCCCGAACATAATAAAGGCCATATATGACAAACCACAACTAACATACTCAGTGAAAGGTTTAAAGATTTCCTGCCAAAATCCAGAAAAATTCTAGGGTGCCCACTCTCACCACTCCTATTCAACATAGTACTGGAAGTGTTATCCAGAGCAATTAAGAAAGAAAAAGAAAAAAAAAAGACATCCAGATTGGAAGGAATAAATAGAATGGTCTCTAATTGCAGATGATATGATCTTATATCTACAAAATCCTAAAGACTCCACCAAACCCCACTCCCTTCAAATAACTTATTAGAATAACTCAGTAAAGTTTCAGGGTTTAAAAATGAACATACAAAAATCAGTTGTGTTTTTATACATGAACAATAAACTATTTGAAAAAGAAATAAAGAATACTATCCCATTTACAATAGTATAAAAAATAATATCTAGAAAAATATTAATCAAGGAGATTAAAAATCTATACACTGAAAATGATAAGGCACTGATACACTGATGAAAGAAACTGAAAAAAAAAACACAAATAGAAAGATATCTCCTGCTCATGAATTGGAATACTGTTAAAATGTCCATACTACCCAAAGAAATCTACAGTGTCAATGCAATCCTTATCAAAATTCCAAAGGCATTTTTTCACAGAAAGAGAAAAGAAATCCTAAAACTTGTACAGAACCACAGAAGACCTCAAACATCCCAAGTAATCCTGAGAAGAACAAAGCTGAAGGCATCACAATTCCCAATTCTGAACTTTATTACAACACTATACTAAACAAAACAGTATGGTACTTGCATAAAATCAGACACATAGACCAATGGAAAAGAATCAAGGGCTCAGAAATAAACTCAGAAATAAACACACCCTGTCAACTGTGTTTTACAAGGGAGCTAAGAATACTCAATGGGGAAAGGACAGTCTCTTCAACAGATATTGGGAAAACTGGATACTCATATGCAAAAGAATAAAATTGTACACCTATCTTATGCCATTAACAAAAATTAACTGAAACGGATTTCAAGAGGTAAGACATGAAATTATAGAACTACTAGAAGAAAACAGAGGGCAAAGCTCCTTGAAATAAGTCTTGGCAAGGATTTTTTTTTTTTTTTTTTTTGGACAGGACACCAAAACCACAAGCAACAAAAGCTAAAATCATCAAGTATGACTGTATTAAACTAAAAAGCTCCTGCACAGCAAAAGAAACAACAAAATTAAAATGCAATATACAGAATGGGAGAAAATATCTGCAATCCATCTATTTGATAAGGGGTTGATCTCCAAAATATGTCAGGAACTCATACAACTCATTAGCAATAAACAAAATCAATCTAATTAAAAAGTGGGCAAAGGACTTGAACATTTTTCCAAAGACACAGAAATGACAATGGTACAGGAAAAGGTATTCAACATTACTAATCATCACAGAAATGAAAATAAAAACAATAAAATATCATCTCACACCTGTTAGAATGGCTATTATCAAAAAGACAAGACACAACATGTGTTGGCAAAGTTGTGGAGAAAAGGGAACCTGTTACAGTGCTGGTGGGAATGAAAACTGGTAAAGACATAATGGAAAACAGTATTGAGGCTCTTCAAAAAGTTAAGAATAGAACCATACAATCTATGCCACTCCTGGGTATATATCTGAAGGAAATGAAATCACTATCTTGAAGAGATATCTGCACCCCTGTGTTCACTGCAGCATTATTCACCATAGCCAAGATAACAATCTAAGTATTCACTGATGATTAGTGTACATACACACATACACAAACACAGGAATATTATTCAACCATAAAAAAGGAAGGAATCCTGCCTATTGCAAGAACAATGGATGGACCCTGAGATCATTATGTTAAGTGAAACATCAGACAGAGAAAAACAAACATTGTATGTTCTCACTTACATGTGGAATCTAAAAAAAAAACAAACAAACTCATAGAAATAGAAAATAGAATGGTGTTTGCTGCGAATGGGAGGGAGAGAAGGAAGAGTGAATGATGACTGGTCAAAGTCACAAACTTCCATCTGTAAGACTAATAAATTCTGGGGATCTAATGTACAGCATAGTAACTATAATAATACTCTTAGCACTGAAAGTTAAGAGTAGATCTTAAATATTACCACCATACACATACTCATATGCAAAAAAAATGGTAATTATATAAAGGGATGAAGGTAGTAACTGACCTTATTGTGGCAATTTTTTGTAATATATACATGTATTGAATTCTCACAATGTACATCTTAAACTTATATGTTATATACCCATAATAACTCAATAAAGCTGGGAAAACAATGAGCCCTCTCCATAAGGAACTGGCAACCTGGGATGTCTCTCCTTGTAAGAAACCAAAATTCAACAACCAATGTAAAAGTTTCACATTCTTCATTTCCTGTAACTATTCTATAATTCCAATTTTAATGATCGCAAGAATGCAAAGACTTGCCATTTCATTGTAATCTATTTCCTTGTTTAAAGAGAGTCTTCTGTCTTTTCCACAGTATCTATCATGGTCTCAACACCTTCTTCTAAGGGAGTTTCTCAGTGCAGGGGAAGATCCTGGATGTAATTCAATTGTAATCCTATGGATTGTCCTATGATCCACACATTCTCGTATAGGTCATCAGAAGCCTTTGAATTGTTCCTTTCCTGCCTGGTACAGTCTGGGAATGGCTACTAATGACCATTAATTTTGCCATTGGCCTCCAATCTGGACTGTGCATTCTCCACCCTCTCCCTTTCCATGTCACATCCATCCTCAGGTTTGGAGGATGGTGAATAGCCATCAACTCAGACAAGTCAGCATGGAACAACCCCAAGACCTCATCATGACTGTGACAACTGAATTCATATGGCCCAGGATATCCTTTGTGCCAAGTTTCTCATGAATGCAGATATTCTGGAAATCTCATGCTTTCTCTCTTCCCCAAACCCTTTCTTTTTCAATTATATTCATTGTAAATTCAGACAAAACTAAAGTATAATAATTAAATTCATTTTTTTCAACATGAAAATCACTCCCTAGAAATAATTACCACTGATAGCTTGGTACCATTCTTTCAGATACCAATTTGTGGCTCACTCATTCAAGAATGGTATTTATTGCCTGAAAAGAACAGCAAACACAGAGTTGAGTTTTTGAAAGAAGCAAGTAAGTTTCCGACTAGAACATTTTACAAAGGATTGTGGAGATTAAAGTATTGTAAGTGAGAGACATATGATGACAAGAACTGTGCTTTTGAGAGAAAAACAGGCCTTTTGAGTCCAAAGCCTGGATTGAATATTAACAGCCAAGGAAGCTGGGGGCAGAGCATAACATTTATACCATAAGCTGAAGCATAGGGAGGAATGCACAAGAATGTAAAAGTAATTTCCTGAGCTAGGTTTAATGGAGATTGTTGTGGGAGGAATAAGAACTGAGAAAAGGAAATAAGAGAGTTGGGTATTAATCTCTGAGAGAGCCCTGAGCTTTTCCCCTGCCTTTGGTGAGATTCCAGGGGATGGAGGAAAGTACCCAACTGATTTATCAGTTAAAATGCTGTTGGTGTCCCGCTCAGATCCCCTTCACCAGCAGGTACCCCTATTCTAAAATGCTGAGTCTTGTTTGCTAAACTCACAGGTGCTGCCTTCTTCATCTGACAGAAGATGCCTCTCCTGGGGTATTACACTCCTCTACCCATGCCTCCAAGAAGCAGCCTACAGCCAATAATTGACTGATACAAGGTACAACCCAGCCTCCTGGACTCAGGTTTAAAGTGTGTGGCACCATTTACTTTCAACAGCAACCTGTGGGATCAAAGTGAGGCTATTCTTCAGACTTCAGCTAAAACTTTTTTTTTTAATGTTCTCTTCTCCCATTTGCTTCCTTCACTCCTTTACAGTATTCATTCTCCATCTCCCAAAATCCTAAAGTCCCTCCCAGTCCCCAACCCATTAAATAATAACCAAGTTACAGGAGTCACCAAGCCAGCATCTGCCCATCAAATGCATTCTTATCTCTCTCCCTAACACTGTTGCCTTGAATAAAAATGCTTGCTTAAAATCAGAGAGCTGCTCTAATTTATGAAAATCTATTGCTCTGACTCTGGTTGAAAATGCACAAAAGATAATCTCATGTATTTACATCAAATGCTCCATCTTCTTTCTTTATGTGATCTCTTGCTCATCTTCAGGTGAAAATTTTTGATTGCTTTTTTTATTGGTGTGGAAAATAGAAAAGAGAGACACGTTTTCCACACTGTCAGGTTTCATAGCTCTTAGTTATGCCCATCATTCACAGAAATAAACATCTTTAAACTATTTTCCTGCATATTTACATTCACATAGTAACAAATAAAGGCCAAGGAAGTGGTTTCCAGGGCCAAGAGTTAACTGGCTTCAAAGGTTTTCAGATATTGGTTAAAAAAATATATATATATATACATGTATATATATATATACATTTGTATACATATGTATATGTATAAAAATATATATATATATATATATATATATGTATATATATATAGTTGTTTTGTTTTAGTCTTGAACCTATTAAAGATTTTAAAGGAATTTCCTTCCTGTTTTGGTATCAAGTTGGATCTTACAGATGGGTAATCAGGAAAATGCCTGATTGGGCTTGAGATGAGTGGACTTGTTGGCAGGAGTTTCTATATAGTCTCTCCATACTTTTTGGCTATTAGTAGCTTTCCCACAAACTAAGTTTTTTGTTTTGTTTTGTTTTAACTTGGGTTGTTTTTCTCTATTTTTAATGATTAAATAACTCAGGGATACAGAACTTATACAGACTAAGTTGATAGACTTTAACATGCCCACCAACCAACTTAAAGTATTAAATATGTATCCCTCACCCCATTTCCTTTATGCATTCCTTCCTCTAAAGAAACCCGTAGCTTGTGATGTTTATCATCCCCATTCACTTTAAATAATTTCCCTACTGTGTATGTAACAATAAATAACACATAGGATTCTACTTTATGCTTTTAAACTTGAGTGATGTTGAGGCGCCTGGGTGGCTCAGTCAGTTAAGCATCTGACTCTTGATTTCAGCTCAGGTCATGATTTCATGGTTTGTGCATTCTAGCCCCATATTGGGCTCTATGCTCAATCCCTGCTTGGGATTCTCTCTCTCCCTCTCTCTCTGTCCCTCCCCAACTCATTGTCTCTCTCAAAATAAACTTAAAAAAAGAAAAACTTCAGTGACATCCAACATGCTATTTTCCTTAAACATGATTCTGTACTTTTTCCCCCACATCACTAGACTTAACACTTATTTACTCATTTTTACTTCTGTATCGTGCTTCATCGTAAAATTCATTCTCTTGATGAACAACTGAAGTTGTTTCCAATTTTTGCTTTGGTAGATAATGTACCAATAATTCTTATATCTATCTCCTTGTGCTCATTGGCAATAGGCTTTCTAGAACAGGTATTGTCAATTTTAGTTTATTGCCAAAGTTTTCTAAAGCGATGACATCTATTTATTCTACTACAATTAGAGTAGGAGACACTTATTACACCATCTTCTTAGCAAAAGGTCATATTCTATTTTTTGCTATACTGACTGGTATAAAATTATTTTTCATATATGTTTTAATTTTAATTTCCTAGATTACATCTAAGGTTGGGCACATTTTCATATATTTATTGGACATTACTTTTTCCTTGCCTATGAACGCTTGTTCATAACCTTTCTTAATGCTTGATTCCTTTAACCTTTTTCTTATAGTGTTGTCAACATTAAAAAAAAATTTTAAACATTTATTCATTTTTGAGACAGAGCACAAGTCGGGGAGGGGCAGAGAGTGGGAGACACAGAATCTGAAGCAGGCTGCAGGCTCTGAGCTGTCAGCACAGAGCCCCACATGGGGCCCAAACCCACGAATGGTGAGATCATGACCTGAACTGAAGTCAGACATTTAACCGACTGAGCCACCCAGACATCCCATAGAGTTGTCAACATTATCTATCTTCGATATTAAGTCTTTGGCAATTTATATTCATTTAAATATTGTCTCCATTTGTGGCTTATCTTTTACTTTGTGTAGAATACCTTATAAAGCAAGAAGTTTTTATTTAGGGGTCAACTGTATACAAATCCCCCCAAGATTTGGTAGCATGAAACCACAATCACTTGTTAGCTAAAATTCTGTTGGTTAGCAATTTGGGCAGGGCTCATCTTTGCTCTCTCTGGTTTTGGCTGGTGTCACTCATGTGTTTGTGGCTACTGGCAGGTCTGCTGGGGACTAGCTGGTCCCAAAAGGCCTCACCTGTTTGTTTAGCAGTTGGCGGAGACTTTTGGATGGGGCACTTTGGTTCTCCTCTACAAGATCTCTGGCTACAGCTAGCTCAGACTTCCTCACATGGCAACTTGGCTCCAAGAGAATGGAATTACAAGCTTCAAGTCTCTTGAGGCCTCAGCCTGGAAGTCAGTTCCACTGCTTTTTTATTGCCCAAAGCAAGCCACAAAACCAGTTCAGATTCAAGAGAGTAGAGCCATAGCCTTTGATGTGCAAAACACCAACATCACATTATGAAGAGGAGTCATGCCAGAATAGAAGGAATTTGCAATCTGTGCACTATAAATAGAACACATTTATAAATATTTTAATTCAAATTCTGTATTTTAATGTCTTGAATTAGAAATTCTCCTACCGTGATTACATAAAGATATTTGCCCATGTTTCCTTTTAGAGTTTTGCTTTTTACATCTAATCCAACTGAAATTGATTACTGTGTATGGTATGAACTCATTTCATATCATATATATACATACACACACACATACACATATATATATGACCAACTTTTCCAAAAGCATTCATCATTTCAGTGCTAATTTATGATGGTATTTCTGTAATATTTAGCAATTACATTAAGTGGAACTCATGAGAGAAGAGCAGACAAGAACTATTATTTTCCTCTAATACCCATTCAAACGTTCTCTTCCCTGAATTTGGAATTGACTATAGAGATAGCAAGAACTGAAGCACATGGATCTCAAAATACCAGTTTTCTTGCTGGATAAAAGCTGGATTAGAGAGCATGACTTAGAGGTTTAGCAACAATGAGCTTCTTAACTCCAAGACCCAAAATTAGACGTGCCAACCTATCCAGAGCAGTTCTAAACAATCGTCACATTAACTCCAAATGAAGTTTGGAGTTTACTCTCATGCTGGATTGGACATGTAAACTACTAAACAAGGCATGCAAGGAGCCAAAATAATTGGAGAAAATTTAATTGCTTGAATGTAAGCAAATAAGCTACGAGGCTTTCCAGGATTTTGCCAAAGGAACAAGTTAATTGCATTTTGTTCTGTATTATTGGTGCCACTCTAATAATTACAAGAGCTAACAGTTTTGAACACAAACTATGTGGTAGGCATCTTACATACCTTTAATTATCAAATCAAATTTATGAAGTGAATTAGTCCAGGTCCTCTAAGAAGCAGATACCAAAATGGGGTTAGATGCACAAGCAATTTATTAGAGGAAATTCCTATGATGGAAAATTAGAAGTGAGAGGAGGCTGAGAGAGCCACCAGACTGCAGGTAAAGGAGAGGGGAAATAAATGTGAAGATTTAGTGGATGAGTCTTTGTCTGCAGTGTCCATTCTGAGGCATCGTCTTAAGGCTAGTGGGGGTGTCGGTACTGGATTTCTACTGCTGCTATAATAAACCACCACAAATTTCATGGCTTAAAAACAACAAAATGTATTATCTTACAGTTTTGAAGGTCAGAAATCCTAAAATCAAGCTATTGGGAGAGCTGCATTCCTGCTAAAAGTATTTAAGAGAAAGTTCCTATCTTTGCCTTTTCTAGCTTTTTAGAAGCCACCTGTATTTCCTGACTTGTGGCTCTCCATGCTTAAGGCCAGGAAGGTAGCATCTTTAAATCCCTCTGTGCACCATCTCTGACCTCTGTTCTGTCATCCCATCTCCTTTTTCTGACTTTGACCCTCTTACCTCCCTCTTAAAAAGACCCTAGCCGTTACACTGGGCCCACCAAGATAATCCAGGCTAATCTTCCTATCTTGATATCCTTAATCACACTTGCAAAATTCCTTTTGCCATGTACAACATATTCACAAGCACTGAAAATGAAGATGTGGACATCTTTAGGAGCCATTATTCTGTTTACCACAGAGCCTTCAAGCTAAATCATCCTTAAGAGCATCCCTGTGTCTTCCTTAATAACCCTGCTGTTCTCACTCATTGACAGGGAGCAGCCCAGGAGAGGTCTCATTGAACACACAGTCAGAAATCTGAAAGACTCATTTTCATGGCTACCACATGAAGCAAGTAGAGGAAATGAAGATGTAGAGTGGCTACTTAACTTGTACAAAAATAGAGAACCAGTGAAAAACTCTTTCTCTCACCTCTCTCTCTCAATGTCTGACTTTTTTCTTTATGAATGCTCTGCTTTGGGACCTGAACATATTGTTTCTTCTGGGATCCTGTAAAACTTGGTAATTTTGTTCCTAGTCTGGCTACTAACTAGTTACTCAAAATGGCAAGTTATGAAAAATGATCTAAAATCACTGGGGAGATAAAGAATCCCCCTTTCCCCTGTGAACCCAATCCTGCCTTCTGTAACCAATGATGATTCCTAAGGATACTGAAAATTAACAACTGAAACCCTGGTTATCATGCAACTCTGGCCTATCCTTAGCTGCTCGCTGAGTACACCACAAAGAGCTTTGACATAACCTTCCTCCAAACACCAAAGAGCATAGGTCTTGGAACAGTGTCACGAGTCTCTTTCAAGGGCCAACACATATGGGAATGCAAAAATATGAGTGCCAAAAGAATCTGGCTTTATATAGACTAGAGTATATAAATAGACCTAGTTAAATGTTGTATCACAATAAATATATTCATTCTGTCAAACCCAAAAAGTTATGTACTAGTATGACACCAATGCTAGCTACTATTTATCATAATTTTAAGGAAGAAATCATTAGAATTCTAAATGATAGCCATATATGAAGCCATTTCCCCACAAGAATCCAAGGAGTTTCTGAAATAAAGCACCAGATCGACAAATACAAATCAACTTCTCCTCCCTCATCACTAGAAAAAGATCAAAAGAATAGTCTGTCAAGAAGAAACTCTATGCAGAAATAAAATACTGAATGTTCTGAACACATGGTACCCAGAGGTTGATCATTTTCAAAACACAATTTCACCGTTAAGAAAACTGGCAGGATTTTCTAACTTTCCCCCCAACTATCAAAATCAAAGATCAAAAAAATTGGCAGGAGACGTTATGAGGTTATTAGACCACACTTCCTAACATTTTCTTCTTCCATACTACACTCTAACCAGTAATACAGGACCAAAGGGCTTCATTCTGTATCCATCCTATTACTAAAAATCTCAATAAAATTTAAAAAGCACAGTTATGTATCCATCTCATTAACCACACTGTATCAGATAGTTAAACATGTTTTGCGATGCATTTATTTGATTTCATAAAGATGGACATCTCTGAAACCCAATGACCCCATTTTGGTATTTTTAGCAAGTTTCAAAATAATTCATGAATACAAATGTTTATAAAGATGCTCAGAGGTTTATTTCCTGTATCAATGTATACACCTCAATAATAACAGTAAAGGGATTTCAGATAATACAAGTTAGGAGGAAAACAAGTCAATCTCACTTCTGGGAAAATCTGCAGTGTGTTTCTCACAGGAAAACAACAGAATATGGACTTTGGCTTCCCTCCCCTTTATTCTTCACAGGATGGAATCTCTTTTTACCCTGAAGACCTTTCCCCACTTTGATGTTCTTGGTGGCTGACCTCGACCTCTCCTGACAGAAGAGCTGCCTGGGGCAAGGATTCTATTTTCCAGCCAAGGCTGCAGCATCTGCATTCTTTCTTAAACCACCAGGGAGACCAGAGTGGGAAGGAGAAGGAAAAGAGGGGCCATCAGTTGTATTCATCTTTACCCTACTTGGCTTGTGCCTTTTCATTCACTGTGCACACGAATCGCTCCTTTAAACCCGGGAGCTGAAAGAAAATATTTTAAAGGAGTATATGGAGTCTTACAAAAGTCATTGCTTTGCTCCATGTGCTATTTCTTCTCAGGGTGGAACAGCATTCATTGGCTCATTAACAAATGTATCCCTTGTCATTTTTCATGCAGTGTTTTTTTTTTTAATTAGTCATTTCTGTTTGATCTCCTATGTCATGCTGAAGACATATCAGAAAGAAATCTCTGCCCACAAATGTTGCTGAGCTTAAAGAGGGAATCAAGAGACTAAATTCAAACTATTTGGTGAATGAAAATTTTGATGTACACAATGGATAGGTGATTTTTCTGTTTTAATGATCAGTATCTGTGATCCTATTTTTAAAAATATTTGTTGTGCCATAAACTTAAACTGAGTCATTATGTAACTGAAAAATTTCTTGGGGCAATAAATTAATATTTACTGTAGTTACAGTACTATTTACAGGAACTAACATTTATTGGACACTTAGCATGGAGGGAGCATGGTACTAGAAGCAATAATATGCATTATGTTTTTTAAAAACTTTTCAAGAATCCTAGGAGGTAAATGTTGTTTACTTTACAGGTAAATAAACTGACACTAAAGAGATGAACTTGTCCAAGGTCTCTGGGTTTGTAAACAGTGGAGTCGAAGTTAACACCAGATTATTCTGGGCATCAAACTCATGCTGTGACCTATCACTTTACACAACCCCAGTGAATGTTTTATTCAATTTCCTTACAGGGATTCAAAGAAAGTTCATACAAGGAGAGGGAGTTTTCTAATGGTGACCAAAAACATGTTCATAATCTGTTCAGATATGTGCCACTGCTCTTTACTCTTTAGTCAAAAATCAACCGTGTTTGTGCCACAGATGATCAATTTCAGCTTATACAACACACATGTGTTATAGGACACAAGAGTAGAGGACGATACCACTAAAACTTCTTCAGCCTCTTTCAACCCAGTGCTTCTAAAACATTAGCACACATAAGTATCTAGAAGGCTCATTAAAAATGAGATCCTGATCAGAAATTCTGATTGAATAGGTCTGGGGAAGGGTCTAAGAATTTGAATTTCCGGTAATGCTGAAGTTGTTAATCTGTAACTTTACCTTGAGTAGCACTGGTCTAGTTGATAGCAATAATAACCTCCCATTTATTGACAAGTTCAGTTTTGTTGAAGGCAGAAGGTCTAAATCTTTAACAGACATCATGGAAGAGCTTGCTTGAAATGGAAGCTGTAGAATGTCAACACTATAAATTCTGATTCATTTGGTAGTTTGCAGACCACACTTTAAGAAATTAGTGTTGGCGTCTGAATCGGTGAGTGAGAAACCTTGGGAGCTTTCTTACCCCAATATCAACTAGGGTCTAGAAAACATCTGAGCTTTTCCCATTTAATGTTCTATAAGCTTATAATAATTTAGTCTTCCAGTTGCTCCTCGCATTAGATTATATCTTCATCTCATGACTCAATAAATATTTACTTCATGCCTGTAAACACCAGACATTGTTCAAGGTGTTGATAGCATAGTAAAGAGAAGAATATAAAAATGTTTGCACCAACTTAAAATTCTCTCCCCAACTGCCATTCCAGAATCCCAGTTACTTGGGGGGAACTGAAAACCTCTAGCCTCATGCCTACAACCCCTTTCCCTGGAGTAGATCCCATATTCAGCATCCTTGTCATCAACCAGATAGCATTACAACATGATACAGACATCCCACTGGAGGGCAAAGATTATCCCTGCCTAGAAGTCACACTCTAATCTCCCATTCTCTTCCAAATATTAACTGCTTGAAACCAGAATTTATTAAGCCTTCTTAGATAAAATTTGGAATTCTGGCCCCTCAAATGGTAATCACTTGCTTACAAAAGGTTAATTTCCCTTAGATAATCTCAGATTACCTTTCATTTCTGTCAAGCATTCCCAGCATGGGCCAGACCAACTATGATAACCTCAAATCACACAGCCTTCTCATCTCATTCTTTCAGATTCCTGCTGTGGTAGCACTGATTGTTTCAATTGCTAAACTATCTGGGGAAAAATTGGGAGTCAGTGATTTACAGAAGCAGTCTGAGGGAAGCAGAAAGAGTTTATACTTTAGAGAATCAGGACTACTATCCTAATTCTATTACCTAATGTGTGTGTGATCATACACAAGTTTAACATCCCCAAGATTCATTTTCCTCATTTAGTGGGTATGCTGTGATCATTAATGAGATCAAGTTGGTAAAGTCCCTAACATACGGCCAGCCATGAAATAGGAAACTGAAAATGGTCACTGCAGTAGATGATTGCAAAAGGAGCCCTAGTTCTCCACCCCTTTCTGTATCCATGCCCCTTGTATTAACTCAGGCTGTCATAACAAAATAACAAACTGGGTTGCTTGAACAATAAGAAAATAATTTCCTCACAATTCTGGAAACTGTATGTCTGAGATCGGGGCCCTTCAACATATGAATGAGTAGAGACCCAATTCAGTCCACAGCACCTCTATACAATATGACTTTGCAGTTCCTCCATCAAGAGGCCAATTCTGTTCCTACAACTCCTGAATCTGGGTGGTCTGAGACTTGAATTGGCCAAAGCATACGGCAAATGTGATGAAAACCAGTTCTGAGCCTTGGCCTCAAGAAGCCCTAGGAGTTTCTCATCATTCTCTTAGTCATATGACAGCTTGGCAGAGATCCAATTCTGAATTTGCCTGGTAGAGGAGAGATTTCATGGAACAGGGCTGAGTCAGCTGTTATCCTGGTGATATCCTCAGAAATGGGTAGCTCAGAGTAAGCCAGAAACTCAACATTGTTGATCTACAGCTGTAAACAGAGGTGTGAGCAAGCCCAGCCAAGATCAGCCAGCCTGGCCCTCATCAGCAGAACCAACAAGCTGATTTTAGACTCTTGAAAAGCAGCAAATGGTTATTATTTGATGCTACTAAGTTTTGAGGTTGTTCTACAACATCATTGTAGAAATAGATAGTTTATAGCCCCTTCCCCTACCTCTTTTAACTATTTTGTTCAACATTATTCACCAAAACTCAAAATTAAAAACCTCTTTGTCCACTTTAACTCCTTTCTCTCCCAGTACTCCAACACAAGTCTAATTAACCCACAATCCAAAATGTCCCAGTGACTTGGATGTAGATGCCCTATGGATCTGCCAGGATGAATGCTTTGCCCAAGCTTTTTCCAGGAGCTGGCTACATGAAGAGTCCTCCTACTACCAGCTTATGTCCAGTCTGACCTGTGGGTTGGACAACTGTCTAGAACCAGTTCTGGGTCAGATCATACAAGTGCAATGGTTTCCTGCTTCTTGCCAAAGCTGCAAAGGCCTATGCATACAATGTTGTCCACTGGTCAGCTCCTGTTCTTAAATTGCCCTGTATCATCCAGCTGATTCGGCATCTGTTCCACACCAGCCTATTTCTTCCTACTGCCATGGCCAGTAACCTGATGTTATGGTTGTGTTAATACTGAATTGGTAACACTTGGTTCATCAAAAGTGCTTTTTAAAACGTGTTCGGTGAGAAAATAAAAACTGGATAAATTAATGCTCTTCCCACTGAAAAGATAATTTTTCCCTCTTCCATTAATTTTTGTATTTTTTGTAAGAGCCAATTTAAGTGATAATCACAACACATTATTTGTACCTCTCCAGGAGGTTACCTTTCTGCATTTTTTATAATTGTCTGTGTGACCTTTGGAATGGTATCTCATGGTTAAGTTTTTCTCCATCCCGTGGTGCCATAAGATCTTTCTTGATATAAACTGGATTTAAATACTGAATTGTAGGCACAAATGAAAGCTTGTTCCATGCTAAATTGGAGCCATGGTATATAAATTTCCCTTGGTCCTAAATAGGGAGGAATAAATTTTAAAAGCTAACTTAAAAATTTAAGGCACCACAAGCATCTTGGAGATATAACTGAAAAGAATGGGAAAATGCATCAGTCTGCTATATACAATGTTGTGTAACAAACTATCCCAAATTCCATGGGTTACAACACATTTATTCTTTGTTCACATGTTTTCAGGTAATCTGGGATTTGGCTGAACTAAGCCGGGCTCAACCAGACTAGAATCCAAGCTGCACTTTGGTCCAAATCTAATCTGCATGGCTCCCATCCTCCTGGGACCAGTGCTATTGAAGGCATAGTCTCCTCATGATAAAAGGAACACAAGAAGTCAAGCTCATCCACACAGCATATTAAACCTCTTCATGCAGCAGATTCATGAACATTCCACTGGCCAAAGTACTTCACATGGTCAAGCTCAACATCAATGGGTTAGGGAAGTAAACTCTACCCACTGCAGTGGGAAAAGCTATAAATGCACAGAAAGTAGGATTCCAGGAAGGGGTCGATCATGGGGAACAATGATATAACCACTGTGGTTGGGAAATTTATGAAGGACAAGTAGACATCTTTGGAGTTCACTAGAACTAAGCATCTCAGTTTCAAGATGCTGCTTCATCATCACTGAATATACATAAATCCATGATTTTACACACATTCTTGGCTATGCGTTACTTGAAAAGAAACATGACATTATAATTAAATCCATAAGTAGTATGTATTTTAGATGGAAGTACAGAAAATACATTTCTACCCCTTCTTCTTCTGTTCGGCTGAATTATAATCACCAAAAAGGCTGTTTAATTTGTAAATGGCACCAATAACTGGAAACAGTTTTGATATCAATTTATTTTTGAAAGAAAATCTCTGTTCAAGCATGTATTTGCTGTTTTAAGAACTGCCTGAGATCAAAAAGTCTTTAAGTAAAATGAATTATTAATATACCATATAGTATAATCTGAAAAATGTGTAGGAGGTATGAATTTGCAAAAAACTGCAATTTAAAGTCAAAGAAATGTTACATTTCTTTATTTTCTTTCAATCTTATTAAATCTAACTTCAAATCTGGAGGGAAATTAAATCTTATTCTTTAGGAGCTATCCATCACTCTCCCTTCACCCTACCTCATTTACTCCACCCTCACTTGGCAATGCCTTGAATGGTACCAGATATCTTAGGCATAATGAAACACTTGGGGAAGACATGCTGATCTCCAGCACATACTAGTAACCAGTAAATTCTTCATCTTCGAGCTACCCTAGTCCTTTAAAGCCTGACAGCTCTGCCATTTTCCAGGCACCTTGGGACAAGAATCTTCATGAGCTGTGGAATCCCATCCACTCCATCCAATCACCTAGAGGCACCACACAGCTATCCCCTCTATGGTGATGAGTTTTTGTGTCCTCAAACTGAAATACCTGACTACCTTCTTTGGGGTATCTTGCATAATCTTATTAAGTTTTAGCTTTTGCAACATAAAAAAAGATATTTTCTTTAAAAGATTTGGGGTTTTTTTGCTATAAAACAAAAGTTTCAACTGAGGCAAAGAAACAGGGGAAAAGACACCTACTTGCTCAGAAAGGGGGTTGGTTGGGATAGGAATACAGAGTGCAAAACACTATTAGCCTTCATTCTGTTTGCTTATTACATAGCAGTGGATTCAAAGCGCAAACTAATAAATCTATAATTATCCTATCACTAGTCTATTTACTTTACCATTCTTTTATGTGAGCTTCAGAATGAAATTTTATGTACTTCCATTCCATAATTTTATTCAGTGAAATTGTTAGTTAGAAGACTTTATTAATACAGATAACATTCTTAGTTCATTAGTTATAATATACATTTCTATTATCTATTTCCTTTCCTTTCTCCTGTCAGCAGTTTCAATCTGAAGGCAGAATTCAGAAATTAATTTTAGCAGCTTCTGGGAAACCCTGCACACAGCAAAAACTAGAATGTCAAGATCTCACAAGAGGATACCTCACAACTTTTTAATTTCTTTTGGAATAAACTATATATCACTAAAAAATGAGAGCACATTTCAATCTTCTTGCAATAACTTGTTTTATGGTAAAGGAAAATTTTTAATTCATTATTAAAACTGCATGCTATTTTTTTTCATTCTTAGTCCTTAATTACTTTAATCCAATATATGAAATACTGGAAGTTTTCTTCATCAATCAAAACAAAGAGTTAAACTTTTCTCCAATGCTACCCTATGCCAACCACTAATTAAATTTTATGTAGGAACTATAATGTACCCACACATACATTATGGTCTCTAATGAATAGAATTGTAACTTCAGTTATCATCATGATCTAAAGCAATATAAGATATAGTCCTCAGCTATATGCAGAGGTTATATACAAACCTAATGCTAACTACATATTAAAAACCACTAATAAATATGAAAGAATAAGGAGAAAGAAATCCAAATATCACTAAAGAAAATGAGCAAAACAAGAAAAAGAATCAGAAAATCTTCAAAAGCAACCACAAAACAAATAAAATGACAATACAGATCAATAATTACTTTTAATATGAATGGAGTAAATGTTCCAATCAAAAGAAATGGGATGACAGAATGGATTAAAAAAAAAAAAAAAAAAAAAACCAAGACCTACCCTATATGCTGCTTTAACAAGACACTCATTTCAGACCTAAAGACATCTGCAAATAGAAAGTGAGGTGATGAAAAAACATCTAGAATGCAAATGGATGTCAAAAGAAAGCCAGAGTAGCAATACTTATATCAGACAAAATAGACTTTAAAACGAAGACTGTAAATAATAATGAATAAATAAAACAGACTAACAAGAGACAAAGAACACTATAAAGGGGACAATCTAACAATATATAGTAACTGTAAATACTTATGCACCCAACATAGAAGCACCCAAATACGTGAAACAGTTATTAACAAACACAAAGGAACTAAGTGATAATAATACAATAGTAGGGGATTTTAACACCCCACTTACATCAATGGACAGATCATCTACACGAAAAAGCAACAAGGAAAACAATGGCTTTGAGTAACACACTGAAACAGATGGGTTTAAAGATATATTCAGAACATCCTATCCTAAAACAGAGTATACATTCTTTTCAAGTGCACATGAAATAGTCTCCAAAATAGGGGCGCCTGGGTGGCGCAGTCGGTTAAGCGTCCGACTTCAGCCAGGTCACGATCTCGCGGTCCGTGAGTTCGAGCCCCGCGTCAGGCTCTGGGCTGATGGCTCGGAGCCTGGAGCCTGTTTCCGATTCTGTGTCTCCCTCTCTCTCTGCCCCTCCCCCGTTCATGCTCTGTCTCTGTCTCTCTGTCCCAAAAATAAATAAAAAATGTTGAAAAAAATTAAAAAAAAAAAAAAAAAAAAGAAAAAAAAAGAAATAGTCTCCAAAATAGATCACATAGTAGCTCACATAACCAACCTCAACAAATTCAAGATCAAAGTCATACCATGCATCTTTTCTGACAATAATGCCATGAAACTAGAAGAAACCACAAGAAAAAAAAGTGGAAAGACCCCTAATATGAGAAGTTAAATAACATGCTGCTAAACAATGAATGGGTCAACCAGGAAATCAAAAAAATAAGAAACTACATGGAAACAAATGAAAATGAAAACACACAGGTCCAAAACCTTTGGGATGCAGCAAAAGTGGTTCTAAGAGGGAAATTTATAGCAACATGTGCCTACCTCAAGATGCAAGGAAAATTTCAAACAACCTAATCATAACTTAAAGGAGCTAGAAAAAGAACAAACAAAACCTAAAATGAGCAGAAGGAAAAAAAATAAGGTTAGAGCTGAAATACATGATATAGAAAATAAAACAACAACAGCAAAACACAATAGAACATGGAAAACTATATGCCAACAAATTGGACAACCTAGAAGAAATGGATAAATTCCTAGAAACATATAAACTACCAAAACTGAAACAGGAAGAAACAGAAAATTTGAATATACCAATAACCAGCAAAGAAATTGAATCAGTAATCAAAAACTCCCAAAGGTCCAGAACCAAATGGCTTCACAGGTGAATTCTACCAAACATTTAAAGAGTTAATATCTATTCATCTTGAACTATTCCAAAAAAAAAAAAAAAAAAAAAAAAGGAAAACTTCTCAAATTCATTCTATGAGACTAGCATTATCCTGATACCAAAACCAGATAAAGACACTACTAAAAAAGAGAACTACAGGCCAATATCCCTAATGATCATAAATCCAAAATTCCTGAACAAAATACATTAAAAATATTCACCACAATCAAGTGGGATTTATTCCTGGATTGCAAGGGTGGTTTCAATATTTGTAAATCAAACAACATGATACATATATCAGTAAGAGAAAGGATAAGAACCATAAGATCATTTCAACAGATGCAGAAAAAGCATTTGACAAGTACAACATCCATTCATGATAAAAACCCTCAACAAAGTAGGTTTAGAGTAAACATACCTCAACATAAGGGCATATGTGAAAAACCCAGAGCTAGCATCATCCTCAATGGGGGAAAACTGAGCTTTTCCCCTAAGATCAGGAATAAGACAAGGATGTCCACTTTCACTACTCGACTCATTTGTATGAGCCAAGCAATCAGTCTGTTATTACCATATTTTTTAATTCAGTTAAATTTTACTGAATTCAGGGCACTGTGTTAAGTTTTGAGAATACAACTAAGAACAGGACAGTCATGATCCTTGCCTTCATGATGTTTACACTATTTAAATTATATGTGAATATAAACCATTAAAATTCAAATACTAGAATGTACACAACCAACTAATGTATCTCATTTCAAAATACCCATCATGGAATTTTATATTGGGAATATTTCCCTTCTTTGAGATTTTTTTCAGAGCCAAATTATGCTTAACTAAAAAGATACTGCCCAATTAAATTCCAAACCGTGGTGCCCAGACTTTTGCATTGGTTAGGTAAGTAACCAACTGCAGTGATTCAGCCTCCCAAAAAGGGCCTCATTCCCTCAAAGCCTCAAGTGATTGATTGGACAGCAGGCTTGTATGCTCAGCTGGGCCTCAGTTTCCCACTCTCTTGTTCACTTTCCTTCCCCTAGGGTGCTGGATGGGGAAGAGAGAACACAGAGGATTGCAAAAGGTTTTCATGGTCCAGGCCTGGACTGGCTGAGCACAAGCCTCTCACCACATGCAGTCACATGACCAACTAACTGCAAGGAAGGCTGGGAAATGTTGATAGAGCCCAGAGAAAAGAGAAAATTGATTTTAGTGAGCACATATCATTTCCCTGCCACAACTTGTTTCTAGATGCATTTTATCTATTCCCAGAAAAAACAAACCTTCTTCCACAGAATCAAGATTACAAACTATGACACTACCTCTCTAGCTCTTTCTTAATTGAATACTTTTTATTTAAAAATTTTTTAATGTTTATTTTTGAGAGAGAGAGAGAGAGAGAGAGAGCGAGCGACCAGGGTAGGGGCAGAAAGAGGGAGACACAGTATCTGAGGCAGGTTCCAGGCTCTGAGCTGTCAGCACAGAGCCCAACACAAGGCTCGAACTCACAAGCCATGAGATCATGACCTGAGCCAAAGTTGGAAGCTTAGCTGACTTGAGCCACCCAGGTGCCCCTAATTGAATATTTTTTTTAAAAACTCAATTTAGATTTACAGGAGAGTTGCAAAGTTTGTTACAGAGGGTTCTTGCACACCCTGTTACCAACTTCTACTAATGTTTAAATCTTACATAACCATAGTTCATTTATAAAAATTGAAAAATTAACATTGGCAGAATGTTATTACAGAATTCACCATATGCACTTCACCATATTTTCCACTAATGTCTTTTATCTTTTCCAAGTTAATTCCAAATACTTTAAACTGACATACACACACACCCAGGATCCATCAAGGGTTCTAATCCTTAAAGTGAAAGATGTTTCTCCATCCTCATAGGTATTCATTATTCAAATATCATTAGTTTTCCAGCAGTGAAATCATACATAAATCAAACATTTATCAGGACTTTGGCAGTCATCTTAGGAAAGTTACTAGCTCATGGTGCAATGGTAAAAATGATGATGCAACAGAGTTTTACTGAATTCACACTGTGTCTACCAAGTGCTTTTCATGCAAAGATCTCTTAATCCTTGCAGCAGCTATACTAAGAAGACATTATTTTAACTTTTTTTATCCTGGTAAGTAAACCAAGGCTCCAAAACTCATATAATTTTTCAGTTCTACAGCTAGTGAAGAAAGAACTTGGACTCAGCTTTAGTCATTCTTAATCACTAAACTTCTTTGCCTACGGTATAACAGAATCTAAGAACTTACATTCTTTTCCTTCTGCCTTAAATGGGAACCTTATGGAAGAATGTCAGCATTGCCAGGCAGAAAGACACCACTTTCTGGATCAAGGTCTTTATACCGATTGTTCAGTCTTTTATACTAGATGCATATTACCTCTTCAGAGACACCTTCCATGACCACCAAATATCAAACAACCTTCTGCTTGATCTTTCTCCATATTACTTATCACAAGCATACTAGTAGGTATGTTTACTTTACATAATTAGTCTTCTCAACCAAAGAACAATCCTATGTGGCTAGTTGTATTTCTGGCATTGAGAAATGGAACTAGCATATTCTAAGTATTCAGTTTGTTGAATGATTAAATGAATAAATAAAATTATTTTACAAGACTATAAAATGAAGAGACAAAAAGACCTCACTTCTACCAAAGACCTATATCATCTCAATTCACCCAACAATACACTTTTGAGCTAAATCTTATTATTTCCATTTGCATTAGGTAATGTTACAGACTGAACTGTGCCCCCTCAAAGTGATTTTACTTGGAGTTTGGGCCTTTGAGGATGTAATTAAGGCTAAATGAGATCTTAGGGGTGGAGCACTAATCTGATAGGACTGGTGTCCTTGTAAGAGAAAGAGACACCAGATCTTGCTTTCTCTCTCTCCTTCTCCACTCATGCATGGAGAAAGGCCATATGAGGACACAGTAAGGAGGAAGCCATCTACAAGCCTGGAAAGGTCTCACCAGAAACAGAATTTGACAGCACCTTGCTCTTAGACTTCAGGCCTCCAAAACTGTGAGAAAGTAAGTTTCTGTTGCTTAACCCACCCAGTCTGTAATAGTGTTGTAGCAGTCCAAGCTGAGTAAGACAGATGAGAAAAACAAGCCAGAGGAGGTTTAATAACTTGATCAAATTTCAAAAGCCAGTGAATTGCAGAGGTGGGATTTAAAAATCAATTATGTAAAATTCTGAAGGCCAACATATTTTCATTAAATTCAATCTGCTACCTACTATTAGTGAATGGAGGTGCTACATTTAAACAAAAGAGATGGAAAAGAGCTTCTCACAATGAAGTTAAATCAAAAAAAGTCTGGAACAGAAAGCAGGAGGATGCAAGAAAGTACTGAAGATGATGGGAAAGAAGAGCATGGCCAATCCAGGGCATTTCTAGAGTGGGGTTATATCCAAGGATATATCAAAGTACCCATTATGAGGAACCTTCAGATCTAGGTGTTGGAGAAAAAAAAAAAGAGTGAGGTTATTTTGATACTGTGCCTTTATTCCTCATGGTTCAGCATTTATTTTGGATGCTAAACTTTCTCCCCCTGTTGTCAAAAGCCAAGTAGAAAGCAAACTGGAAAGAAGAGCAAGAGTTGTGACTCAGAACCTCAGCTTTTCTGGGCTCAGCATTTCTAGCCATCACTCTTATTTTCTGCCTGTGCTTCTTTCTGATCTTTGCAAATCCAAATTCCTCCTGGCAGCCCAGTTTTGAGGCCTAATTCCTTGGCATTCCACCTCTAACATTCTCTGCCCAAATCTGAAGGTTAAACCTTGTGCTTCCAGGAACATCATTCCCTTGGGTCAGTGGGATGCGCCAAGCTCCTTGCATGAGTACCATCTGAGATCCGTTTTAAAATGAATCTATTCCATTAGTGCAATCATTCTCAAAATCATTCCCTGAACTAGCAACATCAGCATAACTTGGGAACTTGTTAGAGGTGCAAATTCTCAGGGCCCACATCTCAGCCCTACTGTATCAGAAATTCTGGGTGATGGAGCACAGCAATCTGTGTTTTAACAAGCCCCCTAGGTGATTCTGATGCACACTGAAGTTTGAAATGACTGAATTAGTGTCGTGAATATTCTTGTTCCTTGCAATGCTTGTTTGTACGATGGATTAGGACTGAGAAAACTTACTGTTTGACAGCTCAGCAACTTAGCTGGTTGCATGACCCTGGGTTCTTGCTCAGCCTCTGTGCTTTTCTATTTTCTCATTTTTCAAAATACACCAAAGAGCTATAATCTAGCTCTCATTTTTTTTCTGTGTTTGCTGATGAGTAACTAATGGAGGACTGTGCTATCCCATGTTAATCTTAACTGCCTGACTAATGTTTAGCAATGGCTTTTGTCCTAAAGTTGTCCTTGTGATTGCTGAGCCTCTTCTCCTGCTTTGGATTTAAACAGCAATATTCCAGCACGTTTGTATCCCATAAATCATTGGGGCATGGATTGGAATGCTGTATACTCATCTATTTGTAATTAAACTTAATATGGATTTAACCATTAGTTAAACTCTCATGCTTCAGGAGTAGCTGTAATTGTAGAAGGCATGACCTTTATTCTAACATACAAGGGCTTTCTCTTAGAGTACCTGAGGTCAAGGAATGAGAGAGGACTTTCCTGTAATACACAAATATTCCTGATAGAAAGGTCAGGTAAAAAACTCAACCCTTTCCCAAGCCAGAGTCCTTCAAGCAATTAATATGGATAAAAACTGGGAGATGAAGAGAGTAGCCACAGGAAATATCAATCCTTCAGAAAGAACTGATCATGCATATGCTAACGTGTCAACAACAATGGAGAGGTCTTGAGAGGATCACACAGAAACATTCTTTGGAAGTTATTTTCTGGACCAGAACAAAAATTAAGGAGATAGTTGAATGTAGAAAAAATAGTGATGAGTGTTTTAGCTTAGATTCTCCCAGGGGCAGATCTCAAGAAAGAATTTTTGCCCAAGTCCTTTATTTGGGATGTGTTACCAAATGATACTGATGGGGGGGGGGTGGAGAACTGAGACAGGGAAGGGAAGAAAGGCAATAGAGTGTGTATTATCAAGGAAGTTATCACTGTCGGCAACTGAAGTGTAGGGTCAGAGGTTCAAGTCCAGGCTCTGTGACTTACTAACTTCGTCCCTTAAAAGACCATTTCTCTTTGTGCATTACAATGTTCTAAGAAATGGACATTAAAATACCTACCACATGGAATGATGCTGTTGCTATCAATAATACATAACTACCATCTATCGAATAATGATCCCAAACCAGGCTCAATGGTAACCTCTCCCCCAAATCCTAGAAAATAAACGTTCTTGGTCTTTTACTGAGAGGTCCTATAGACTACATAATTTTAAAAACATAAAAGGATTTTGTAAACTCAGACTATGTTAAAAAGAACTTTGTACAGCTTTTTAGCAGTCATCAGGAACTACACTTCAATTATAACCTTGTAATTCACTAGCAGTAAAGTCTCAATCACATCACTTTGCCTCTTTGCCTGCTTATTAACAAAAATATGCACAATTTTAATGTTAGGGGGAGGCTGGATGAAGGGTGCACAGGACCTCTCTACACATGTCTTTGCAATTTCCTATAAATCACTGAAAATAAAAGCTAAAAACAAAACAAAAAACAGGAGTCCATAATATTATGGACTGAACTGTGCCTTCAAAGCTCATAACCCCCAATGTGACTATATTTGGTACCACCATTTTGGAAAACTGGTAGAATTTACTAAAGTCAAACACATCCATACATGTGGCCCTAAATTCTACTCATGGACAGATATGCAATAGAAATACAAGCTTATGTGTACCTAAAAATGCGTGCCAGAATGTTCATAGGAGGATAGTTTTTGACAGTTAAAATTGCTAACAACCCAAGTGACCATAGACCATAAACTATAGAAGTGAATTATGTAATCATGCATTTCCATATTAAACAGTGATGAATAATCCACAAGATTATATAACAAGAATGAATCTCACAGATGATGTTGAGTGGGCAAGACAGATGCAAAAAGAGAATGGTAGAATTCCACTTAAAAGGAGTTCACAAATAAGCTAAACACACCCATGATGACAGAAGTCAGGATAAAGAGAGAGGGATCAGTGGTGACAGGAAGGGAACATGAGGTGAGCTTCTGGCGTGTTGGTAATTTTCTATTTCCTGTTCTGGGTGCAGGCTACATGCTCTGCTCATTTTGTGTACTCATTGAGCTACTAAGTTATGATCCATATATTTTTCTGCATGCACACTGTAGTTGTTTAAAAACAATCTACCTAACATAAAGCTCTGAGTTAGATGCACTCAAAGGTTTCTTCTGCCTCTAAAATCCTGATACAAGGATGAGGCTCAGACATTTCCCTATCACTACTGAGATGAAGCTGATGACAGGGTTGGAAATGGGACAAAATTAGGTGGATAAACTTGCTCTGTTCAGTTCTGCCACGTGGAGAGGACTCTTTACCAAGCACAGCCCATTTTACCCTCACTGGCAGCCAACACAGAAATTTATACAAAGACGTGCACAGTAGCCATATTTTCAGTGTTTTGGAATAATGCAATTTCAGAAACCTCCACAAGGTGGCAAGGATGCTACTTCTTGACTGTCTTTACACTCCTGGCCTTTCTCCTTTTTCCCCCTCCCAATCCTTTTCACAATGTGCAGGTTTCCCTATCACTAGCTATTATAGAAATTAGAGAATATAATTTTATACGCTCTAATATTTCCAATAAATGCTCCATAGTTCAATTAAGTTAGGGGACTAATCTGTAGCTTGAGAACACTAAAATAGGAAAAAGAAAAAGCAGTGGACCAGACACTAGAATTTCTGAAACATTAGAAAATTATCACAGGCAATGCCTAAGGGAAGGAGTAACAGGAAAAAAAAAAAATGGTTTGCAGGATGACTGAATAAAGTCATATTGTGGTTAATGTGGCACCCCTCTGTCTCTTAACAGTATATCCCAGGCATCTGATAAGCAGAGTGCATTTTGACGTACACTAGCCAGAAAGTAATAGGTTGTTTGCAATAAAAAATTGGCTGCAATTATTTCCCTCTACATATCCACATCCTTTTGCAATGTGATTTCACAACAACTCCATTCAAAGCGTGGAGTTATTTCTCTACCTGTTGAATTTAGGTTTTCTGGCCTGATTTAACAGAAAGCAGTATAAGTGATTCTTTCCTAGTTCTGAACTTAGAGCAAAAGTCCTTGCATGTTTCCACTTTCTCTCTTGAGAAAGGGTTATCTCCTCTCTGGAATTCTCCTTATTCAATCTTGACTGCTTTTCCCACCAATAAATAGATGGTGGGTGGGTGGGTGGCTAGGTAGAGAGAATACACACATATACACATAGATACATAAAACAAGCAAGAGTATGCTCTATTTTCTTCAGTAACCTGCTACATTTTACATATTACAATGTCTGAATTTATCATGTGGACCCTTAATTACATCTAAGAGTCTCTTTTCTGCTATTTTAGTTCCTTATGTATTTATGTAATTTCAGCATGATGCCTGGCACATACCAGGTAGTGAATGTTGACTGCCTCACCAATGAAATGCAGTAATGGGTACTCACCAAATGTTAGCAAAACACATGATCATAGCAGTCATAGGGCATATATAAGTTAAGTGTCTCCCACAGGAAGGTTGTATGCTCTGTGAAGGCAAAGATCCAACCTGTATTGTTCACTTTCATACCCTAATACTAAGCAAATGCCTGCCGCAAATAAGAAATTCAATAAATACATGTTAAGTGAAAAACTACTTTTGGAAATGTAAAAACTCTAGTGAGAATCTCAAAATAACAAGAAAAAAATTCTATACATTTGGTTCTATTCCATATAGTTAATTTGCATCTTGGATGGGCTCTGTACAATTCACATATTACCTTTGCCCTGATTAATTAACTGATTTAAGAAAAACTTTGTCAAATACTATGTTGGTCGATAATTGTTATTTAAAAAAAAAAAATCACAGCAGGCTTCGACCTACAATAAAATGAGAGGAAAACAACTATTTGTGGTAACAGAAAAAAAAAATTTATAGCAGATTTTATCAGGAAGCTACAGTTTACGTATATAGTAAGTTTTGCAAAGCAGTAATTCCAGAATTCAATTTTCCACAGTTACACTCTTCAGAGTTCAGCTTCATACCTAAGCCTCTTTCAACAGGAAGGTACACTGGCTGAGCTAGGAAATGCAGAGCTTATTCTCAACTACTAGTTGTGGGCGAGTTGCTTTTGAAGAGATTCAAGGCATTTGGGGAGCATTATCAAAGATGCATCCCAGAAAAAATGAAAAATTACATAGGATGAGGGACAGCTGCATTCACACCAAGGTCAGAGTTCATTGCACAAATGTCTTAATTTGTCATTGTAAGATGGCTCTGGAAATACTGAACACATCAAAAGAAAGTCTGTTGCAACGTGACGTTTTTTTTTGAGAGCTACATACCATGAGAGAGCTTCTGTCATCCATGTTATTCCAAGACAGTCTTGAATTCCTGCTGTGGCTGTGAGTGACAGCTTAATATAATGTGTGTGGAGGAGAAAAAAAGAGAAATTCTTGCTCAAAATCAGGGCTTCCACGTGCCTAACGACAGCCATAGAAAACAACTTCATCTTCAAGTAACTCGAACTTAACGTGCTTTCGCATCTATATTCTCAAGTATTAGTGGATGAGATGAATTAGATTACCTCAAATGGTGGCATCCTATGGAAAATCAAAGGCATGCTGTGTTGTTATCCTTCAGACACTGATTTCTCACAAGGATCCTTTACCTCTTTGTCATTGTGAAACTGTCCCTTACCTGCCTTATTTTCATTCTCTGTATAAGGAAAATACTTGAAATAAAAAATAAATTTTTCCCATGAACTGCTAATATCTCTAAAAGGAACCAAGATTTCAAGACTGATGCTGGGTTTTAAAAAATATTTTATTGTTGAAATTGAAAAGTTTCTACTAAAGTAAAATTCTAAGGAAAAGATCCATCCTGAAGTCAAAGTATTTTTATTTTTCTAATACAACTTTCCAGTTTTAGTCCATGTACAGATTCAAAAGGTGGCATTTTTATCCTATGATTATACAGTGGGATTCTGTAGTCTACACATTTACTTAATTTTATATTGCATTTCGCCCGTATTTACTGCAGGGGTTTTTTTCTTTCTTTTTAACCTCTCAGTTTCATTCCCATCTACTCCCCACCCCCCAACTCATCACATTTCTAATGAAATAACTATTACACCTTGATGTGTATCATTTCAGATTATTTTTCTGCTCATACAATCAGTGGTGTAGTCAGGATTCTAAGATGACCTCCAATGAAACATGTCCTTATCTAATTCCCACTCCTTGGGCGTGGGTGGGACCTGTGAATATAACATGATCTTTGACTTATAATTAGATTATATTATGTGGTCATTTGAAGGGATTTTGCTGATGTAAGTAAGGTCTCTAACCATCTGAATTTGAGTTAATGAAAAGAGAGATTATCCCAGGTGGGCCTGACCTAATGACCTTAAAAGGGGTACTGTGCCCTTTTTTATTTACTTTGAGAGAGATAGAGAGAGTGAGTTGAGCATGAGCAAGCAGGGGAGGGGCAGAGAGAGAGGGAGAGAAAATCCCAGGCTCTGAACTGTCAGCACAGAACCCAACTTAGGTCTTGAACTCAAAAACCATGAGATCATGATCTGAGCCAAAATTAAGGGTCAGATGCTTAACTGACTGAGCCACCCAGGCACCCCATGAGCCCTTTTTAAAAAAGGGAAAATGCCATGCTGTGAGATGACCATGTGGCCAGAACCTGAGGGTGGCCCTTAGGAGATAGCCTGGAAAAAAGCTTGGGGGTGGGGGTGGGGGGGTGGGGGGGGGGGCACGGTGGGGACTCCAACAGTTACAAGAAACTAAAATTCCACAAGCAACCTTTGTAAGCTTGGAACAGGACCTCAGCTGAGCCCAGCTGACACTGTTGCTTCCACTGTATGAGACAATAAGCAGAGAACCCAGTATGCCATGTCCAGATTTATGACCTAGAAAAACTGAAGATAATAAAAGGGTGTTGTTTTAACTGCTAAGTTTGTGGTTATTTGTTTTGGAAACAATAGAAAACTATTACACAATCAATCACACAAATATGCAAACAACATTGTTGTTTGTAATAGAATGTTAAAATGGAAATCTGTAGCAAACAAATCTACAATGATAGTTTGAGATTTCAATACTCCTCCATCAATAAAAGTCGAACAAGTAGATACAATAAAAAATAGAATATTTGAATACCATAATCAACAATCTTAATTATACACTTTCACCCAACCTTTCCAAGAGCACATAAAATCAAAATAGGTATTATGGGTCATAAAACAAATCTAAATGCATTAAAAAAAAAAAAAAAAAACAAAGTCATGCAAAGTATTTTCTCTCAACCTCCTGGAATTAAATTAGAATAACAAAGATTCTGGAGAGTTCCCCCCAAATATTTAGAAAATAAAAGAGTTTTAAAATAGAGTGTTAAGTTTATTTATTTAGAGAGAGAAAGAGAGGGCAAAAAAGAGGAGAGAGAATGAGTGGGGGAGAGGAAGAGAGAATCCCAAGTAGGGTTTGCACTGTTGGTGCAGAGCCCCAAATGGGGCTTGATCTCATGAACTGGGAGATCATGACCTGAGCCAAAATCAAGAGTTGGACAGTTAGCTGACTGAGCCACCAGGTGTCCCTAAAAGTAACACAGTCTAAATAATCCCACAGTTTAGAAGATAATTTTAAAAAGTTATGAAGTATTTTTAACTAAATAAAAATTAAAACCAAAATACCAAAATTTGTGCAATGCTAACACAGCAATCAGGAGCAAGTTTATAGAAATGTGTATTAGGAAAAAATGAAAGCTCTCAAATGCCCAAAGCTTCTACATAAAGAAATTAGAAAAAAAAAAAAAACTTTAAAAAGGGCAAAAGAGAGTCAAATTAATGAGAAAAATAATAAAGATAAACATATAAATAAGTGAAATACAAACAAAAATAGAGACAAATCAATGAAATGAAAACCTGGTTCCTTGAAGACACCAGTAAGTAATAAATCTAGCCACACTGCAGAGGAAAGAAACAGTGAAGGCATAATTTCCCAATAATGACAGAAGTGAGATCACAGTTTCTAAATATAATTTTTAAGGAAATATTATACAAAATGTTATACCAAGAAGTTAAAAACAAATTCTTAAAATACAAAAACTACCAAAATTCCATAAAGAGGAAACATATGACCCATATAACCCTCTATCTGTTAATGAAATGGACTTTAAAGCTGCAACTTTTTACTAGAAAACTTCAGTCCCAGGTGGCTGTATATTTGTGATTTCTTACACATACAGAAAAATTATACTAATTCTGCAGAAACTTCTAAAAATTAAAGAGAAAGATTACTTCAAAAGTCATTCTATGAAAAAATTATTCTATGAGGTCAGTATGATGCTGATGTCAAAGTAAGAATGAGATACTATAAGAAAGAAGAATTATGGACCATATCTCTCAAACCAAGATGCAAAATTATAAATGAAAATTTAACAGATTGAATCCAACAATACACAAGAATAACACATCATGATCAACAGCATTTTAACAAAACCACATGATTTGTCTAATATTCAAAAAATCAATGCAATTCACATTAAAAAATACTCCAGAAATAGGATTATTTCAGTAGATAAAAAACATCTGACAAAATCTAGCTAACTTTCTTAATAAAATCTCTAAGAAAACTAGGAATAGAAGAGGACTTGATAAAGGGCATCTACAAAAACCTTCCAGCTAACATATTTAATGATGAAAACAGAATATGTTCCCACTAAGATCAATAACATGAAGAGGGTGTCCATTTTCATGATTTGTATCCGACATCGCAGTGGAGTCCTAGACAGTGGAATAAGGCAGTAAATAAATAAATTAAATTAATAAATAAATAAATAAATAAATAAATAAATAGTTTAGTGACATCAGCAAGATGCCAGACCAGGAGGTCCTAATGCTCATCTCCCCAAGACAAAAAAAAAAAAAAAAGAGAGAAAAAACCAACAACAACAAAAAAACAATGAATAAACAATTATAAACTGATTGGAAATAGCTCTGGGAAAGCTCTGAACTGCAATAAAGCAGCAGAAAATGGATCACAAAAACTGAGGATGGTCACATTGAAAAGATAGGAAAAAATTCATATACATTATCCCATCCCTTAGTCTGCAATACCCTGGAGACCAGAGGGATCCCTTTGGAAAAATTTCACCCTATAGAGGACAGAAAAGCAAGAAGCTCTCCAACAATCCTCATCACTACCATAGACATCTACAGCTTCTGCTACCAAGAACCCTCATAGCATTCTCTAATGCTGAACCCAGCTGATGAAACTTCCTGGAGTCCATACCACTTTGTCTCTTCCCCAAGGCTACAGCTATTGCTCCACTGAGATCTGTCCCCAGAGGACTGAGTTGTGGTTGTACCCTTCTCTCTGAGATCAGGATGCCACAGTGTTTCATGATCCATGAGGCAGGAGGAGCTCTGTGGTGCACACTGTCCCCTGGTTCCCCCACCATGGAAGTCATGCTCCCACTGCTCAGTGCCCTGCCTTCTAGGACCTGAGTCACAATTGCAACTTCCCATTCCTGGGACTGTGTTGCCGCTGTGCCCTATCCCCAGGGCCCAGACCACTATTGCACTCTATTACACTTGGGTCCACACTTCTGTATCTCTCCACTCCACCCCCATCTGCAGGCCTGAGTCACTGTGACAAGCTCCAGAGACCCAGACTCCCGTTCCATGGGTGATCATCACATGTACCTCAGATACTGGCACCACCACAACAATTACATGCCAACTAATTAGATAAATAAGCAAATTTCTTTTTTTTCAACTTTTTTTTTTTTTTTTTTTTTTTGGGACAGAGAGAGACAGAGCATGAACGGGGAAGGGGCAGAGAGAGAGGGAGACACAGAATTGGAAATGGGCTCCAGGCTCCAAGCCATCAGCCCAGAGCCTGACGCGGGCCTCGAACTCACGGACCGCAAGATCGTGACCTGGCTGAAGTCGGACGCTTAACCGACTGCGCCACCCAGGCGCCCCAATAAGCAAATTTCTAGAAACATGACTTACCAAGACTGGATTAAGAAATAGAAAATTTGATCAATAATGAGGAAGGAGATTTAATCAATAATAATCTCCCAGTAAACAAAAGCCAAGGACCAGATGGCTTCACAGATGAACTCTACCAAACATGTAAAGAACAATTAAGGCCAATCTTTCTCAAACTCTTCTAAAATACTAAAGAGAAAAGAACATTTCTAAACCTATATTACAAGGCCAGCATTGCTCTGATACCACAGTCAGACAAGGACACTTCTTCAAGGAAAGGAAATTACATGCCACTATTTCTGATGACCCAGAGGCAAAAATCCTCAAAAATACTAGCACACTGAATTCAACAGCACATTAAAAGGATCACACACTACGATCAAGTAGGATTTATCCCTGGAATACAAGGATGGTTTAATGTCTACAAATCAATAAATGGAATACATCACACTAACAGAATGAAGGATCCAAATTATATGGTCTCAAAAGATGGCAGAAAAGCACTCAATAAAATACAACATCTTTCCATGAGACTCAACAAATTAGGTATAGAAGGAATGCACTTCAACATAATACAAGTGACATATAAGCTCACAGTTAAAATCATACCAACAGCAAAAGCTGGAAGATTTTTCAGGAATAAGACAAGGATGACCACTCTTGCCACTTCTAGTCAACATAGTACTTGTAGTTTTAGCCAAAGCAATTAGTCAAGAAAAATAAATAAAAGGTATCCAAATGAGAAAGAAGTAAAATTGTCTACCTGCGATGACATGAGCTTACATACAGAAAACATTAAAGAGTACCAAAAAAAAAAAAAAATGTATCAGAATAAGTTCAGAAAAGTCACAGGATACAAAATAAACATATAAATATTAATTATGTTTCTATACACTAACAACAAACTATTTGAAAGAGAAATTAAAGCATTCTCATTTATAGTAACATAAAAAACTAAGGAATAGGAGCTCCTGGCTGACTCAGTGGGTTCAGCATCTGATTCTTGACTTCAGCTCAGGTCTTGATCTCATGGTTTGTGAGATCGAGTCCTGCATCAGGCTCCATGCTCATAGTAGAGCCTGCTTGGGAGTCTCTCTCTGCCCCTCCCCCATGTGCTCCTGTGCACGCGCTCTCTCTCTCTCTCTCTCTCTCTCTCTCTCTCTCTCAAAATAAACAAACTTAGGAAACCTAAGGAAGGAATTTAACCAAGTAGCTGAGAGACTAGTAAACTGAAAACTAGAAGAGCTCAATGAAAGCAATCAAATGGGATGCCAATAAGTAGAAGAACTGGAAGAACTGGAAGAATGTAAAATTGGAAGATTGGAAGAATGTAAAATGTCCATAGTACACAAAACGACCTACAAACGCACTGAAATCCCTATCACAATTCCAATGACATTTTTCACAGAAACAGAACAAAATTCTAAAACTGTAATAACTATAAAAGACCCTGGACAGCCAAACGAATCTTGAGAAGGAAGAACAAAGCTAGAGCTATCACATTTCTTGTTACAAAATAGATTATAAAGCTAGTAATGAAAACAGAATGGTACCGACATAAAAAGACACATAGACTGGGGCGCGTGGGTAGCTCAGTTGGTTAAGCATCCCACTCTTGATTTTGGCTCAGGTCATGATCTCAGGTTTGTGAGTTTGAGCCCCATATTGGGTTCGGACAGCATGGAGCCTGCTTGGGATTTTCACTCTCCCCCTCTCTCTACCCTTCCCCAACTTGTTAATTCTCTCTCTGTCTCTCTCAAAATTAAACTTAATTTTTTTTTAATCTAGAAAAAAAGACACAGACTAACAAAGAGCCAAAAGTAAACCTGCACATTTACAGTCCACTACATTTGACATAGGTGCCAACAACACATAATGGAGAAAGAGTAATCTATTTAATAAATGGTGCTGGGGAAACTGGATATTCACAAGCAAAAGAATGTAACAATCTTCTTTACACCACTGACAAAAGTTACCTGAAAATGGATTAACCACCTCAATACAAGACCTGAAACTGAAAAGCTCCTACAAGAAAACAGAAAAAACTCCTGGACACTGGTCTTGGAAAGAATATTTTGGATAAGACACCAAAAGCACAAGCCACAAGAGCAAAGATAAACAAGTGGGACTACATTAAACTAAAAAGCTTCTGCACAACACAGGAAATAATTAACAAAATTCAAAAATAATTTATTGAATGGGAGAAAATATAAACCATGTATCTGATGGGTATTTAATTTCTAAGATATAGAAGAAACTCAATAGCAACAAAACAAACAATGCAATTTAAAAAAAACAGGCAGAGAAACTGAATAGATGGTTTTCCAATATGACACACAAATAGCCAACAGGTACATGAAAAGATGTTCAATATCACTAATCATCAGAGAAATACAATGGAAAATCACAAGGAAGTTCCACCTCATACTTATAAAAAAGAAATAACAAATGTTGGCAAGGGTGAGAAAAGTGAACCCTTATACATTATTGGCAGAAATGTAAGTTGATACAACCTCTATGGAAAATAGCATGAAGGTTCCTTGAAATATTAAAAATAGAATGACCATATGATCCAGCAATCCCTCTTCTGGATATATATATATCCAAAGGAAACAAAAATCAGTGTCTCAAAGAGATGTCTGCACCACCATATTCATTGCAGCATTATTCACAATAGTCAAGCTGTGGAAACCTAAGTATTAACTGATAAATGAATGGCAAAAGAGAACTGTGTATGTATACATGTGTGTATACACACACACATATATAATACACACACACACACATGTACACACACTGTATATATATACACACATATATATTAATTATATACATTATATGGAGATACTGACTATACAATTTCTAAACACATATTGCATATATACACATATATACATGTATATATGCAATCCTATCTAAATCCATAGATAGATGATGCAATAGTTTTCTGCCTTAAAGAAGGAAATCCTGTCATTTGCAACAATACTGATAAACCTGGAAGGTGATAAAGTAAAATAAACCAGACCCAGAAGGACAAATAATGCCTGATTCTCACATGTACAATCTCAAATTTGAACTCATAGAAGCAGAGAATAGAATGGCAGTTTCCAGGGACTGCAGTGAGAGAAATAGAGAGGTAAAAGGATACAAAGTTTCAGTTAAGCAGGATGCAGAAATTCTGGAGATCTAATGTACAGCATAATGACTATAGTTAGTAACAACTGTATTGTATACTTGAAACTTGCTAAGAATGGATCTTAAGTGTTCTCACTATACTATGTGAAGTGATGGGTATGCTCATTAGCTTGCCTGTGGTAATTATTTCATAATGCATGTGTGTGTCAAAACATCATATCATACACCTTAAATACATAGAATTCTTATTTGTCAATTATACCTCAATAAGGTAGGGGGGGGAAAAAAGTACAATGAACTGAATGCCAACAAAATGGGTAATCTGGATGAAATAGAGAAATTGTACAGACACCCAACCTACTAAAACTGAAAAATGAAGAAACAGAAAATATGAACAGACCTATAACTAGTAAAAAGATTTAGTCAGCAATCAAAACCTTCCCCCACAACAAAAGTCTGAGACCAGAAGGCTTCACTGGTGAATTCTATTAAATCTTTAAAGAAGAATTAACACCAATATTCCTTAAACTCTCACAAAATCTGAAAAGAAAGAAATACTGTTGAAGTCACTCTGAGGCCAGCATTACCCTGATATCAAAGTCAAAGACACTATAAGAAAACTAAAGACCAATATTCCTGTCAATATTGGTGCAAAAAACCCTCAATAAAATGCAGTATGATACATGCTGGATAGCAAGTCTGTGCAAGTACACCCTGAATGTTCCTTTTAATCACTATCTTGATAATGTAGGGATCATATCCTCCCTTTATATTCCCATCAGGTAGAATATGTAGAAGGATTTGTCCTTCACCCTTCAAGGTCAGAGGTTCTTGGTGTGGCCAATGCAGAGTGTCTCCTTTGTAATGAAGAATGTCTAGATGGCAGACCTTGCTCTTGGAATGCTGGTCATGCAAGAAGGAGACAGGCTACAGATAGTTACTCGGCTAAATTGCCATGCCATAAAAGCTTGCTGCATGTAGATCCCAGCAACAGATGCTTTGTCCAGTCAGCAACCTCTAAACTTCTCGTATGTAAGTTCCCCCAGTAAACCTATGTCTCAATCACCAACTCCAGGTCTCTTCTTCAGACTCTCTGAACAGACTATCACCCTGCCTTAGCTTACAGTCTGCTGGGCTGTGGCTACACAAACAGTAGCAACCTGAATTCAGTACCACGTTAAAAGAACTGTACACACTGACAAAGTGAGATTTATTCCTGTAATGCAAAGATGGTTCAACATACAAAAAAAAAAAAAAATCGATCAACACCACATTAGTAATAGAAGAGGGGGAGAACCACATAATCATCTCAATGCAAAAAAATAATTTGACAAAATTCAACACCCTTTCATGATCAAAACACTCAAACTAGGAATAGAAGGAAATTACCTCATCTTAATAAAGGTCATTTAAGAAAAATCCACAGCTAACACTAATATATTTGAAAGTAAAAGACTGAAAATTTTTCCTCTACTATCAGGAACAAGGCAAGAACAAAGGATTTTACCACTTGCATTTAACATAGTACTCAAAGTTGTAGCCAAAGCAATTAGGTAAGAAAAAAAAGGCATTTAAGGGAAAAAATAAAATTATCTTTTTTCTCAAAGACATGATCTTATGTTCAGAAACCTAAATATTACACACACATACACAGAAAAAGTCTGTTAGAATAAACAAATTCAGCTGAGCTGCAGGGTACAAAAAAAATTAGTTACATTTCTACAAAAGAACAATGAAAAGAGGAAATGAAGAATTCCATTTATAATAGCATTAAAAAGAATAAAATACTTTCTAAGTAAACTTAACCAAGGAGGCAAAATGTTGCTAAGAGAAATTAAAGGCACAAGTAAATGGAAAGACATCCTGTGTACACGGACTGGAAGACTTAATTGTTAAGATGCCAATACTACCCAAAGCAATCTATAGATTCAATGTGACCCTTCTTAAAATTCCAATGACATTTTTTTTGCAGAAATGGGAAAATTTATTCTAAAATGTATAATGAATCTCAAGGAACTCTCAAATACCCAAAACAATAAAAAAGAACAAAGTTGGAATTTTCACATTTTGATTTCAAAATTTACTACACATCTATAGTAATCAAAACAGTATGGCAGTGGCATAAAGAGACAGATAGGCCAAAGGAGTAAAATATTCCAGAAATTCTTGCATTTAAGATCAAATGATTTTGACAAGTATGCCTAGACCATTCAGTGGAGAAAAGACCGTCTTTTCAACATATAATGCTGGGAGAACTGGATATCCACAGCAAAAGAATGAAGTTGGATCCTTAACTAGCACCATACACAGATTAGCTCAAAATGGATCAAAGATCCATATATAAGAGCTAAAATTATAAAACTCTAAGAATAAAACATAAAGAGAAAGTCCATTTCTTGGATATGACACCAAAACCAGCAAAAGAAAAAAATGGACAAACTGGACTCTATAAAAATTAAAAAGTTGTGTACTAAGGACTATCAACAGGTAGAAATGGCAACAGAATGGGAGAAAATATTTGTAAATAGTTCCATGAATAAATAAAAGGCAAAGAAAACCCAACAACTCAATTAGAAAACCCATGGACTTAGACATTTCTCCAAAGATATACAAATTACATATAAACATATAAAAAGATGCTTAACAACAATAGTTATTAAAGAGATCAATATCAAACCACAGTAACACTTCGGTTCTAAAAATTTATTGATTACATTAATCATGTGTGATAAGATACTTAGACATGCAAAGCCATGAAAAACTTTACACTCAATGATTTCTAGAAACAGGAATCATGGCACGTCATTCAGAACCATATGACAAAGAATGGATGTAAGACAAAGGAATAAGAAAGAGAACATGGCCCAGAGTTTTTACTGGGTTTTTCCTGGGGAGGAATGGGTAAGGCAGTGTAGGTATACCAAATTTGGGATTGGATGGTTTGAATTATTTCAATAGGCTCTAGACTATAGACATGGTCCCTAGTTATCCAGTATCTGGCCCTCAGGTGATTTATAGCAGAAAGAATATTGGCTTACTGTGTGAGAGTTTGATTAAGAAGGTTAGAGATGTAGGCTTTGGATTGGTTGGTTTGTATATAAAAAGTGCTCTCACAGGGGAGTCACTGCTATCTCTAGAAACTGTGTAGCCCTAAGAGGGCAGTATCTCTAGGATCAAATGCCAAATACCAATTGGTTGGGATCAAAAAAATGAGACACTTATGGACTTCTTGTGGGAATATTAGAACAGTACAGCTCAGCTATTGTAAGTAGTATAGCAGTTCCTCAATAAACCAAACATATATATGGAATATATATGGTTTATAAATTCCACTTCTGAACACACACACACAAAGAATTGATAGCAGAAACTCAAACATATTTACATACCCATGTTCAAAGCGGCATTATTCACAATAGCCAAAAGATGGAAATGACCTAAATGTCAATTGGTGGATGGACGGATGGATGAACACACACAGTATATATGTACAATGGATTATTCAGCCTTAAAAAGGAATAAAGTTCTCATACATACTGCAACACAGATGACCTTGAAGACATCTTGTGGAGAGAAATAAACCAGACACAAAAGTATTAATATTGGTAGGATTCCACTTAGATGAATACTTAGAATAGTCAAATTCATAGAGACAGAAAGTAGAATGGTAGTTGCCAGGGGCCGGAGAAAGAGGAAAATGGAGAGTTAACGGGTACAGAGTTTCACTGTCGTATAAAAAAAAAAAAAAGTTCTGAAGATAATGGCGATGTTTGCACAACAATGTTAATGTACTTAATGTGACAAAACTGTACATTTAAAAATGGTTATAATAGTAAATGTTATTTATTTTGTAAAAATGTATAACTTAAAATGAGGCAGTTTGTTTCCATAAGTTGTGCTATTCACCATTTTGTTGTAGGAAGGATATGCTTTAACCAATATATACATGTATGAATATACACAGATACATGGATCTGTAAAACACCATTAACTTAGAGCAAGAGCATTGAGGTATGATTGTCTTAAACGTTGTTTTGTGAAATGCCATAAGAACCAAGAAAAAATACTGCATGTGTATATGTATATAGGAAAAAATTATAATCCATCATTCCATTTTTCTCAATTCAAATAGAAACTCTGTTCCTTAGTCTACCTTACTCTATCATCTCTACTCACTTATATTATTCTTCCCTTTCTTCCTTTTCCATTTTCCACATGATCTATAGTTTAGCCTCTGCTGTGAGCATGCCAAGCAGAAAAAGGGAGATGTCAACATTTCCATGGACCAAAAGGTTTTTAAATCTCCAATAACTACACTAACCATTTCTGTTGCAAAGACACCCACAGAGAAAAAATAGAGGAGCAGAGAAGTATCATTCCATAGTGAGGGCATGACTTTCAGAAATTACTAACACAAAAGCAAAAGAATGTGACTTATAGAAAAAACTAGCCTGCAAACAGAACTGCAATATCTCTATAATGTCATTTTGACCAAGGATCTTAATCTTATGAGGAAAAGGTGATTTTTCTCCTCATAATTTTGGTATTAGGCAAGTGTTTTAGTTGAAATAAACAAAATCCACTTGTATAGATTAATCAGAAAAGGATTAAAGTATATTAGTAGCATTAGAGTTAGCACTTAACAAAAGGAACAGACAAGGATGAGCTTCCAGAAAAAAGTACAACCCATGCTGCATAATAGGCTAAATTACAAAAAAAAAAAAAAAAAAAAAAAAAAAAAAAAATCAACACCACTGTCACATCACACAGTGAAAGGAACCTGGCTTCTCTGCAACTATTCTTCTAGACCACATGCACTAATGTCACTTATGATAGCTTTTTTTTAATTATGCCAGCTTACTTAGGTTACAGCCCCCAGTTTAAATACTAGTGTAGATGTTGCTACACTGTAGGTGTTACAGCCCCCAGTTTAAATACTAGTGTAGGTGTTGCTATGAAGGGATATGGGAGATGTAATTAAAGTCCCTAATCAGTGGACTTTGTTTTTTTTGTTTTTTAATTTTTTTTTTTAACATTTATTTATTTTTGAGACAGAGAGAGACAGAGCATGAACGGGGGAGGGTCAGAGAGAGGGAGACACAGAATCTGAAACAGGCTCCAGGCTCTGAGCTGTCAGCACAGAGCCCGATGCGGGGCTCGAACCCACCGACCACGAGATCATGACCCGAGCTGAAGTCGGCCGCCCAACCGACTGAGCCACCCAGGCGCCCCCCTAATCAGTGGACGTTGAATAAGAGAAATTCTCCTGGATAAAGCCTTGAGTAGGCTTTACTGAATCCGTTAGAAACCTAAAAAACAGGGATGAGGCTTTCCCAAAAAAAAAGTGACAAATTCTGCCTGTTGACAACAGTTTTGGTCCATGTCCATGGAGTTCCTTCCTGCCAATCCCACAGATTTCAAACTTATTCAACTCACACTACTCCATAAGTCAATTCTTTGTAACCAATCTCTAGATAGCCATATATAGAATCCTGACTGCCATGCCACTCTATAACAAGAGTCTGACTTTGAAACCATTACCATCTCCCAAATCCAGATGCTGCCCATAAGCAAATTCTAATCCTACTCATTACAATTTCCTCCTATTCCCAAACCAATGTCTCCCACATGTATATGTAAGTCAAAACCTATATGCTAGCTCTAAGAGAAGCTGGGAGCTCAGTTCTGATTTCTACTTTGGAAAGATAGGACTCCTCAAAAAAAAAAAATGTTCCCAAACACAGAAAGGTATTCAAAAGATAGAAGGCAATCATGAATATAATTACTGCTCCCAAAATTTCTGGGTTCTCAAAACTTCTCAAAGAAAGAATTCACTCTTTGACTTATTAACCCCAATCAGTGATTGAGTAACACACTCAGCTTTACATAACAGATTATAATGGCTTTTGTTAACACATGTATTTATTAATATAGAAAAATAGCCATCACAAGTTTGGGTGTCAATCAAAATGATCTAGATTTTTCAGCGGTAACAACCTCCTGATATCGGTGACTTAATACAACAAACATTAATTTTTTTGTTCATGATACAGCCCTATGTGGATAGGCAGAGGGGCTTTTTCAGTGTAGTCACTCAGGAACCCAAGATGATGGACACTTTTCCTTGAAACATATTCCATAACTGCCAACACAGGAAAAGGAAACTTGGCATAATGTGCATTCTACCTTAAAACTTCTGCAAGAGGTGATACAGGTTACTTCTGCTCATATTTTGTCAGACAAATGTAGGCCATACTAAATTCTAAAGGTTTTTGTCAAGTGTAATCAAACCATATTTTTTCTTAATTTTTTTTTTAATGTTTATTTTTTATTTTTGAGACAGAGAGAGACAGAGCATGAATGAGGGAGGGTCAGAGAGAGAGGGAGACACAGAATCTGAAGCAGGCTCCAGTCTCTGAGCTGTCAGCACAGAGCCCGACGCGGGGCTCGAACTCACGGACTGTGAGATCATGACCTGAGCCGAAGTCAGCCGCTTAATCAACTGAGCCACCCAGGCGCCCCCAAACCATATTTTTTTAAAGAAGTGGAATACTCATTAACCTTCTAAACTATTCAAGTTTTAAACACCTGTAAAAGAAGAGAGGTGATAATAAAATTATGATGTAGAGCCTCTCCATATGAGCTAAATAGAGAATTCTGGGGGCAATGAGAGGATTTCTAGGAAGAGAAAAAAAAAGATTAAGAAGTCAAAAGCATCTATCTGTGCTCCCTTCTTAAGGTAGAACACAAGTCTTCATGGTGGTATGTAGGAAAAGGAATCCACTGAATATATCAACTCCTACAGAGTTATAGTGGAACCTGAAAACATCAGGAAAATAATGAATGAACACAATTCATTGCTGTATCCTTAAGGGGAGGGCACTTCTCTAAAAGACTCTATGGTGTCTTATCAAACATGTAGGAAAAAAAAATAGCACTTGCACAGAGTAAGTCTGAAGATCTTCTGTTTCCTCATGGTCTTCATAAGGCATCTAGAAAATCCAGAAATTCCCCTGTGCCTTAGTGAAGAGGGAACAGATGTGTGGCAAAGACTTGATTTTATCATAAAGAAGCCATACTGTGTCCTAGCCTCAGCAATCAGACAACAAAAAGAAATAAAAGAAACACAAATTGGTAAGGGAGAAGTCAAACTTTCACTCTTCATAGAAGACATGATACTCTACATGAAAAAAACAAAAGACTCCACCAAAAAAAACAAGAACACATGAATTCAGCAAAATCTTAGAATATAAAACCAACAGAGACATCAGTTGCATTTCTATACACCAATAAGGAAGCAGAAGAAAGAAATCAAGGAAATCAGTTTAATTTACAACTGTACCATAAGATACCCAGGAATAAGCCTAACCAAAGAGGTAAAAGATATGTACACTGCAAACTACAGAAAGCTTATGAAAGAAATTAAAGAAGACACAAAGAGATGGAAAAACATTCTATGCTCATGGAATATTGTTAAAATGTCTACACTACCAACAGCAATCTACACATTCAATGCAATCCGTATCAAAATAACACCAGCATTCTTCAGAGCTAGAAAAAAAAAAAAAAACAATTATACGATTTATATGGAACCACAAAAGACCCCAAATAGCCAAAGTAATGTTGAAGAAGAAAACCAGGGGCGCCTGAGTGGCTCAGCTGGTTAAGTGTTCGACTCAATTTCAGTTCAGGTCATGGTCTCATAATTCATGAGATGGAGCCCCACATCAAGCACTACACTGATAGCACAGAGCCTGCTTGGGCTTCTCTCTCTCCACTCTCTCTGCCCCTCCCCTACTCTTTCTCTCTCCCAAAAATAAATAAACTTTCAAAAACAAAAAGAAAAGAAAAAGAAAAGCAATGCTGAAGGCATCACAATTCTGGACTTCAAGTGTATTACAAAACTGTAATCAAGACAGTATGGTACTGGCACAAAAAGAGACACATAGATCAATGGAACAGAATTGAGAACACAGAAATGGACCCACAAATGTATGGCCAACTATTCTGTGACAAAGCAAGAAAGAATATCCAATGGAAAAAAGAGATCATGTTCAGCAAATGGTGTTGGGAAAACTAGACAGCAACATGCCGAAGAATGAAACTGGATCACTTTCTTACACCATACACAGAAATAAATTTAAAGGGTTCCTGGGCGGCTTAGTTACTTAAGCATCTGACTCTTGATTTTGGCTCAGATCATGATCCCAAAGTCACGGGATCACCAAGGCTCAGCACGGATCCTACTTGAGGCCTACTTGAGATCCTCTCGCTCTCCTTCTCTGCACCTCCCCTGCTCGCTCTCTCACTCTCTCTCTCCCTCAAAATAAGTAAGACATTAAAAAAAGAAATAAGTTCAAATTGGATGAAAGATTTAAATGTAAGACAGGAAATCATCAAAATCCTGGAGAAGAACACAGGCAACAACCTCTTTGACCTCAGCCACAGCAACCTCTTTACTAGACATGTCTCCAGAGGCAATGGAAACAAAAGCAAACAGGAACCACTGGAACCTCACCAAGATAAAAAAACAAAACAAAACAAAAAACTTCTGCACAGTGAATAGTGAATAAAACAATCAACAAAACTAAAAGGCAACCTTTGGAATGGGAGAATATTTGCAAACAACATATCAGACAAAGGGTTAGTATCCAAAATCCATAAAGAACTTATCAAACTCAACACTCCCAAAAGAGGCAATACAATTGGGGCACCTGGGTAGCTCAGTCGGTTAAGCATCCGACTTCGGCTCAGGTCACGATCTCACAGTTCATAGGTTCAAGCCCTGCGTCGGGCTCTGTGCTGACAGCTCAGAGCCTGGGGCCTACTTCAGATTCTGTGTCTCCCTCTCTCTCTGACCCTCCCCCATTCATGCTCCATCTCTCTGTCTCAAAAATAAACATTAAAAAAAAAAAAAACAATCCAATGAAGAAATAGGTAGGACATGAATAGACACTTTTCCAAAGATGACATCCAGATGGCTGAGAGACACATGAAAAGGTGTGTAATATCACTCATCATCAGGAAAATACAAATCAAAACCACAATGAGATACCACCTCACACTGGTCAGCATGACTAAAATTAACAACTCAGGCAACAACAGATGTTGACGAGGATATGGAGACAGGGGAACCCTTTTGCACTGTTAGAGGAAATGCAATCTGATGCAGCCACTCTGGAAAGCAGTTCGGAGGTTCCTCAAAGATTAAAAATAGAACTACCTATGACCCAGGATTGCACTACTGGGTACCCAAAGGATACAAAAATGCTGATTTAAAGGGGAACATGCACCCCAATATTCATATCACTATCAACAATAGCCAAATTATGGAAAGAACCCAAATGTCCACTGACTGATGAATGGTTAAAGATATGGTGTATACATGCAGACACACACACACACACACACACACACACACACACACACATTGGAATATTACTTGGTGATCAAAAAGAATGAATTCATGCCATTTGCAATATGAATGGAACTGGAGTGTAGTATGCTAAGTGAAATAAGTCAGTCATAAAAAGACAAAAATCATGATTTCACTCATGTGGAATTTAAGAAACAAAACAATGAACATAGGGGAAGGGAAGTAAAAATAGGATAAAAACAGAGAGGGAGGCAAACCAGAAGAGACTCTTAAATACAAATAACAAACTGAGGGGTGCTGGAGAGGAGAGGGGTGGGGGAATGGGCTAAATAGTTGATGGGCATTAAGGAGGGCATTTGTTGGGATGAGAACTGAGTGTTTTATGCAAGTGATGAATCACTGGGTTCTATTCCTGAAACCAGTACTACACTAGGTTAACTAACTTGAATTTAAGTAAATTAAAAAAATAAAAAGTGAAAAAGCAAATGAATTTTTAAAAAAGCCATACTGAACACTACAACAGAGGCAAAAAGTTGGACCCAGTTAGCAGTGGATAGCTGAAAAACAATTCAGAAGGCAAAGCAGGACCTGTCACACCTCAGCAGGTACCAGTCCAGTAACCAAAAAAGATTAAGTCAGTCATGACAAAAACCACTTATTTGAGGATAATTGCCTCCAAGTGTTCTGCCAATACTCCACAAAACTCTTCCGTTGATGCACATTTGAGAAGAATGGGCAACAAAAGAGTTTATATCATGCAAAACTGAGGGTTTAAATCAGAAGTAACAGAGTTAGCAACTTGCAGGGTGAGGTCCCAAGAGGAATATTACAAATTAGGTTATAGAAATTAATAAGGTTTATTTTATTTATATAACTCAGTATAATTTTGTTTAAATGTACGACCCAATAACAAACACCTTCAAGTAGTGGATTTGAGTCTATTTTCACAAAAGAGTTGACCATTTATCAAAGTTAAGAAGTAGTATTCAAGACAGGAATATCCTTCAGGTATTCTTTAGAAACTGTACTCTATAACAACTTTACAGATAAAATGATTCTAGAAATTTCTCAATTAAAAATCATTTGTTTTCAAACAAGTGTTGGTGAGGATGTGGAGAAAAAGGAACCTTTATGCACCTTTGGTGGGAATGCAAAATGGTACAGCCACAGTGGAAAACAGTACGGAGGTTCCTCAAAAATTAAAAATAGAATTACCATATGGTCCAGTAATTCCACTATTGGGTATTCACCCAAAGAACAGGAAAACACTAATTTGAAAAGATACATGCACCCCTATTTTTATTGCAGCATTATTTGCAATAAATTACACAAACAGCACAAGTGCCCATCAATAGATGAATGGATAAAGATGTGGTATATACTCACAATGAAATATTACGGTCATAAAAAAGAATGAAATCTTGCCATCTGCAAGAACATGGATGGATCTGGAGAGCATAATGCTAAGTGGAATAAGTCAGAGAAAGACAAATACCAAAGGATTTCACTCATATGTGGAACTTAAGAAACAAAGAAAATGATCAAAGAAAAGAAAAGTCAAAAAACAGCTCTTAACTATACAGAACAAACTGATGGTTACCAAAGAGGAGATAGGTGGGGGAATGGGTAAAATAGGTGAAGGAGATTAAAGAGTACATTCATCAGGATGAATACGGAGTAATGTATAGAATTGAATCACTATGTTGTACACCCGAAACTAACGTAATACTGTATGTTTAACTGTAGTGGAATTAAAATTTTGTAAAGAAATTTACAAAAAGAAAAATCAGAGAGACCTGGGTGGCTCAGTCGGGAAAGCATCTGACTTCAGCTCAGGTCATGATCTCACAGTTCTTGAGTTTAAGCCCTGCATCGGGCTCTCTGCTGTCAGTGCTGAGCCTGCTTTGGATCCTCTGACTCCAGAGAGAGAGCTCTCTGCCTCCCACCCCCTAGCACCCCCCCCCCAACTTGTTCTCTCCCCTCCTTCAAAAATAAGCATTTTTAAAAAATCGTTTTCTATTCATCTAAAGGTGGAGAATACCATAATTAAATCTTGTATGCCTATCATCCATATTCAATAATTATCATCAATATTTTACCATTCTCTCCATGTTTTATTCTTTGTCTCTTTTACTCCCTCTCATTCTCATTTTTCTTTCTTTTCCTCTTTATATGCAAATTTCAAGATGATAGCGCAAAGAAACTTCAGACCAATATCACGACTATGGGCACAAAAATTCCCAATAAAATATAAGCAAAGTAAAACATGTTTTTTTACACATATAAAAATATTAGAAGTTTGGTTTATTATAGGAATGTAAAGATCTTTTTCATTAAAAATATCTATTAATGTAATTTGATATACGCTGATTAAAAATCATTTTCAGCAGATGCAGAAAAATCACTTGATAAAACCATCATCTGTTCATTAAAAAATAAATACTTGGAAACTAATAGAAAGAAACTTGTTAAAACCTGATTGAGCAAATACATTCTTATAGGTAAATGATGGGAGCATTTATTTTCAATCTGCAACAAGATGAAGACACTCACTGTGAATATTCCTTTTAATCTTGTACACAAGGTCCTAAAAGGAGCCTATTAAAATGAGAAAATTTAAAATATATTGTTTATTGATGCTATAATTATTGTAACTGTCAACATAAGAAACTCAACCCAAGCTAGTAGAGTTAATAGAGTTTGGGAATATTATTAGGAACAAAATCTTTGTAAAAAACTACATTTCTAGATAGAAGGAATTAACAGTTGAGAATATACTTTTTAAAAAGCATTATATAAAATGTTCATAAATCTTATGCAATATAGATGAAATTAAAACACAGTATTCAAAGACAACAAAAGGACTTCAGTAATTAAAAAATAAACCAAGTTCATGGATGGGAAAACCCAATATGATAAAAATGTCAGTTCTCCTAAAATTAATCTATAAATTCAATACAATCCAATCAAAATGCCAACATGGTTTTTAGGGAACTTGCAAAGTAATTTTAAAATTCATAAGGAAGAGTAAAAGACCAAGAAAAGTCAGGATAATTAAAGAACAAGGTAGGGGTCCCAGCCTACAAAATAACAATTATTAAAATGAAAGTATTAAGATATTATAATACTAGTTTAGGAACAGACAGACATTAAAAAAAAACAGAGCTTAGAAACAGAACCACAGAAAAGTCAACTTATCTATGATGGAGGGACAGTCTGGTAAGGAAAGGATGGACCAGACTGTAAATGACACTGGGACAATTGTTATCCATTGGAAATAAACTGCAGGTCTAACACACAAATGTGTGTGTTAGTTTTCCAGTTGGATTAAACATCTCAGTGTTGTGGGTAGAAAATATCTATGACCTTGGTATATAGGAAGGATTTGTTTTTACGGTGCACAGAAAAAAAGAAATATGAATCTAAACTCACCTTGTACTTAAAACTTTCTGTGCATTAAAACACACTTTAAAAGTACAACAATACACCACAGATTGGAAGAAAATGTATTCAAGGTACACAACAAAGGAGTAGTACCCTCTGCATGTGTATGCATTAGTTTCCTATTGCTGCCATCACAAATTACCACAAATTTGGTGGCTTCAACAACATAAATTAGTATAATTCTGTGGTCAGAAGTATGATTCGGGTATCACCAGGCTGAAATCAAGGGGTTGGCAGAGCTGTGTGCCTTTCTAGATGCTCTAGAGGAGATCTGCTTCTTTGCTCATTACAGTTATTGACAAAATTCAGTTCCTTGTATTTGTAGGACTGAGGTCATCATTTCCTTGCTAGCTATCAGCTCAGAGCTATTCCCAACTCCCAGATGCCACCCATGTTCCTTCCTTCATCTTGAAAGCCAACAATGGTGGGTTGAGTCCCTCTCAGGCTTTGCATCTCTCCTTCAAACTCATCTCTCTACACACCTCTGCCTCTCTCTCTCCTACACATTTAAGAATTTGTGTGATGACACCCAGATAATCCAGGATAATCTCCCCATCTCAAGGTTTTCAACTTAATCACATCAGCAAAATCACTTTTTCCAAGTAGGATAACATATGCACAGGTTCTGGGTGTTAGGACAGAGACCTCTTTAAGGGCCATTATTTTGCCTGTGGATGTATCAGTCTCTATCTGTATTCATATTTTACAAATCCATAGAAAAACAAATTACCTAGTTAAGAATTAAGGATATGAGCAAGAAATTCAAAAGACACTCAAACTGATAATTTAAAAAGGTTCTTCATATCCTAGTAAACAATGGAAATGAACTTTAAAATTGTGTTTCATCTTATCTGACAACACCTAGTGCTGGTAAATAAGTGAAATAGTGGAAAATCCCATATTCTACTGACAGAACATTAAATGTGGGAAACTACTTAGGAGAGCAAATTGCCAATACTGATCAAGTTAAATTTCCCAATCCCTCAATCCAGAGACTTCACGTCTACGTAAATATCTGAGACATCCTTGTGCAAAAAAAAAAAAGAAAGAAAGAAAAGAAAAATTCTAGGGGCACCTGGGTGGCTCAGTCAGTTGAACATTTGACTTCAGCTCAGGTCATGATATCATGCCTTGTGGGTTTGAGCCCTGCATCAGGCTCTGTGCTGACAATTCAGAGCCTGCAGCCTGCTTCGGATTCTGTGCCTCCCTTTCTCTCTCTCTGCCCCTCCCCCACTTATACTGTCTCTCTGTCTCTCAAAATAAATAAACATAGTAATAAATTTTTAAAAAGCCTCATGGACAAAATGAACATGTACAAGGGCTGTCACTGCAACTGCAATAAGAAAAATAAGAGAACCAGAAATATACTCATCAACATAGATGAATCTCAAAAGATTAATAATATTATGTGGAAAAAAAATAAGCTTACAAAAGATATTCAGAATGTAAATTCTGTAAGTTTTCAAACATACAAAAAATACATACTGTTTAGCGATAGAATTTGTGTAGTAAAATTAAAGTTATAAAGAAACGCATGGAAGTGCTTAACAGCAAATTCAGGATAATAGTTTCAATTAAAGGAGCAAAGAGCAAGTTGGAATTTACAGAGGGACGATACATTAGTATAGATTTTTAAAGTAAATGATAAGTACATACGCACTTATTTTTATATGCTTTGTATGTGTGAAGAATTTTATAGTTTTACAAGAAAGAGATCACTGGAAGAAATATGGAGAAAAATCCAGAAAGGGTAAATACAGGTGCCGTAAAAGTAACATGGCTATAAGAGACTCCTTAAATATGGAGAACAGAGGGTTACTGGAGGGGTTGTGGGAGGGAGGATGGGCTAAATGGGTAAGGGGCATTAAGAAATATACTCCTGAAATCATTGTTGCACCATACACTAACTTGGAGTAAATTAAAAAGAAAATGGTAATAAATAAATAAATAAATAAATAAATAAATAAATAAATAAATAAAACATGGCTAGTGCAATGACCTAGATGAAAGATAAGAACCCAAAACAACATGGTGGTGGAAGAACAGAAATGGAGGGGTGGATTCCACAGATATTTGGGGCAATTAATCTGTATAACCAATTTAATAGAAGTTGTAATATTATAATAAATATGTATTTCATCTTTGTTCCTGGTCCCTGGGACTGAGCTCCTACAACTCTTGTAATCTGTAACTCTTGTCAACCCAGTTACATCTTTTGTTACTTATAATAAACCACTTCCAACCATACCTGAGTTTACATTCAGAGATGCTTTGGGGGAGATTCTAGAGTGAATTTAATTTTCTGGCTTGGGTGACTTTTTTTTGACCAATGCTCCCCTGGCATTATGACTTTTTATCTGCTCCACTGGCATAAAAGAAAAGCCAAATCAGTTCCCAGAAGCAGCCATTGCCTATCATGTACTAGAGGAAGTTGATGGTTCTCTATCCCAGCTCCTTCTTCTTTGTGCAGGCTAACCCTGGGGCTTGTACTTCACAGTCTCCTAGAGTTTCAGAGGGCCTTTCAGTTGCCCACAGTGCTTACTTTGCTTGATAACACAGCCTCTACCCTATCCTTTCTTCTCCATCTCATACCCTTACACCCCTAGTATTTTCTGTACCTTAACCAATTAAATGATAAGTACTCAAGCCCTTTGAGGCTTGTTCCTAAAGAAATTCAAATGGAGAAAACATATGCAAATACTGGTGAGCAATAGAGAGGGGGGAATCCCTGCAGCAGTCTTGCCCAAATATCATCTAGCCAAGCCACAGAAAGATGAAGATTCCCCATATAACTGGCCCTGGAGTGAGCAGCAACCACCTGTCTAGTCATCTGTACTGCACCCCAAGACTGACAAGGTCTCCAGGAGGTGTTCTCGCTTGTGCTGTTCAGCAACAACACTATAGGTGGCTTGTGAGATGTGCTTAACAAAAACAGAATGACACATTAAATTTATACTGTCATTACTCTGATTAAAAGAATTACTACCGTGCAAGAAGAATCTCTCCTTGTGGAAACACTTAATTGACAGCTGGGAAAAACGGTGGTGATAAAGTTAATTAACTTTACCAAGTTTCTCTGATTTTACAATACCTGTCTTTTTTAAAGGCCACTGCCAGCAATCTTGGGGCAACAAATGAAAAACCTCTGCAATAGTTACTCAACCTTCCTATTTCAAGGCGAAGTCTGAAGGGAACATACGGCCCTAGAAGGCACCACATTCAAGTAATTCAAACAGCTCTCTGCGGGAAACAGCCATCACTGGCTTTCTTTCCGATACTCTAGAGCAGTAGGTTTCAAAGTATGATGTATGTACAACATGTATCAGAACCTCCTGCATACGGTATTTGTGAAAATTTAGAATATTGGGATCAACCCTGGATTTACTGAATCCGAATCCATGAGCAGATGGCCCAGGACTCTGCACTTTTAGTCAGCTCACTGGGTCTTTCTTTCTAGAATCATTTATACTTCCTACAGTAAGTTTTAACTTTATTTGGATTAGCAAGTGTCCTTTTCTGAATAAGCAAATTGATTTGTGGCCATTCATACAACATTGTACTTAACCAAAGAGAGCCGAGTTGCACTAAAGCAATGGTTATCAAACTGCCTTCCAAATATACTGTACGGACCCAATATATGTTTGGCACAGTGAGCGGTCTCTACTTCTAGCACAGGGAACTATGTGGTTAGTAAACACAGAGCGTATTTCTCCATGATGATGTCAGAGATTTAGCCTTTACACACTTTAAGTGTTTAGGTCTATCGTTTATATTTATCAGTTTTATGATATTTCAGGTGAAGGGGACAGAATTACTCATAAAACCAGAAGTGATTCACAGATTAAAGAAAAAACTAAGAAATTTGTTGATAGAGTGGAGAGATTGAGGAAATGACACACCATCCTATGTGATTAGCAAATGGGTTTTCAGCCAAAGGGGATCACACAGACAGAATGAAAGTCTCGAAATGAAAAGTCTCAGAAGTTTCCCAGGGACGACAGAGCACAAGGATACTTATTAGGTATTTGGCATCATTTTTGTAAGGCCATAAAAAGTTACCCAAGAGCTCACTGTGTTTTATGCAGTGAAATTTTTCTATTTTCTCCTATAGCCCTTCCCAGGTTTCAATGCCATATTTAAAGCTAACAGTATAAAAATAAGGATTTCAGCCTCTTTCAGCATAAAAATTGCACACATTTTTAAAATGCAGGCAAGCCAAGTTTAGACACAAGGATTAAAATGCACTATAATACACTATAGACACATAAAAATTTTTAAATAAAATACGCTATGGTATCATTCAAAGGAGTTACTGCCACAGGAGGAGAAAAACATGAACAAACAACAACAGCACACTGTCAGTACCTTTGCCTGATAAAAGGGAACATCCAACCTTTGTCCCACACAGTCTATCAAAGAGTTTGTGACCACTTTAAATTTAATTCAACTAGACAGAAAGAGGGCTGACCTTGTAGCCATCTCAATTTTTTGAGAAGCGTGTTTTTGTGACAACCAGGTGGGGAATATACTGCTAAATGTTTATGTTTGCTTTCAACCTGCCGTCATATAATTTGGCACCCCTATGTCAGACTACCTGTGCTGATGGTACAGAGGCAATGGCACAACGTATGATAGCAGTGGAAGCTCTCATCAAAACATGGATGAAATATATTCGAGTGAGGGGAGTGCTAACTTTTGATGCCAATAGCTGTCAAGAGTGCTGGATGGTAGCACCAATGTTGTCAATTTTTACGACAAGGTGGCCTTCCAATTAGATTTTTGTGAGTTCTCTGAAATAACACAAATGATGGTACCCAAATTTTATCATTACCTGCAGGCATTTACAGGCAGCCCTAAGATGAGGGGTTCATAAGATTACTTCTGATGAAATAATCCATCCTGTATATCTTTATCCATAAACTATGAGTAGAGCATAAGAAGACACTGCCTTGTGCATGCACATAGGTATTCTGCTTCTTGTAATAAGGATACGTGGATGACCTACTATACACAGTAAGTCAAACAAGGTAGAGTCTCACATGGCCAAGACTTAATGGATATGGGTGAGAGGAGGAAGAACACCAGAGGAAAGGGTGGGAGTAAGGAAAGCTGTGAAAAGGAGGAAGAGAATGAATCCCAGGGTGCATATGAGCAGAGCCCCCACCCCACTTTACTGATTCTTCTTTGACCTGGAGCTGGACACTGGCTGTCCCAGATATAAGGACACTTAAGAGCGAAATGAAAGCAATTCCTTAGAAGCTGACCACTGCTCTTGACCACACATTAACAGAGATCAGTTGGATGGGGTCAATGATTCCTGAAGTATAAAGAGACTATTAGCTAAATGCACCTCTAGTTGACATGGCTTCCCACCCTTGCAGGTCTTGCTGGATTTTTCTTTTCCCTGAGCTGAAAGAACTCTGTCTTGACTTAAAGAAAATCATCTGGCATAGGAAACATTTCATAGAATGTCAGAAAAAAAATAAAACCTGACTTTTCTGAAGTTTTGACTGCACTGCTGAAGAGATGAGCACTGATTTTTTTTAAGTGAGATTGCTGAATATATTAGGTTATTAATCTAAAAAGCATTTTCCATTGCTCTAAAATGAATGTTAAAGTAAATGCTTGATATTTAAAGTAATTAGATCATTAGATATTTAAAATAATTCTGTTTGGAAACAAAATGTTATTTTATGCCATTTTCAAATTTGTGGATATGTTTGAAGTGTATTTTGATATTTCAGGGTGAATTGTTAACAAATGTGTTACCATTTGCCACAACTGATTTGAGTCAGGATTTTGTTTGTCTATATGCAAAAAGTGTTTTAGAAAATGAGATAAATTACATGATAAGGTTGGTATAAGACTCGAAATTCCACCAGCAAGCCCTGATTTTGTATCTGTGTTCAGGCAACCTTCTTACTAATCTCCTGGTTGAATTTAATAAGTAAGTCTAATGAATTGGAAATTGCAAATAAATATGTAAGACAACACTGCTTTTATCTGTCTACTGAAGGAGCATATAAGACTTTGTTAGGATAGCACTATAAAAAGCATTTGCAAACCACAGTGTTAAGGCAGGAGAAATTTGATTTGGAGACAAGGGCAAAAAGCATGGAGCAGGGGTTCAAGTGAGGCCTGGGGCAGAGCCTGGGGGGGTCATGTGCAAGGAGGCACCCTGAGGAAGGAAGAAGGGGACAAAAGAGGACTAGAGGTGAGCACAGAGAAGATGGCAAATATATATTTTCCTGACCACTTTTACCAGACAGAAACTCTGCTCAGGAGACAAACTGTTGTTACATTATAATTTCAGAACAAGTGTCAAATTGTTGGTGGTGTTATAAGAATTTTTTTTCATCCAAGAATCATATGCGATTGGAGACTTTTTCATGGCTAAAATCATACATGAAAATTGCATCCTAGACTAGATGATTCTACACAGTGGATAAAAGCCGACATCTATGAAGCAAAAACTGATAAGCTTTCCAAACAGGATGGGAAGCCAAAAGAGGTTAATAATTTTCATGCGTTAAACATTGCTTCAAAGAACATCAGAGTCTTTCTCTTTCAGTAGTTTTTAAAAGAAAAAAATGAAGATGCAAAGTTAAAGTATCAGTTAAGGAAGAGAATCAAATTAGGATAAAAAGTGTACAGAACACAATAACTAGAGGGAAAAAAAATCAGCAGTAACTTCAGTAGGGTAGAAAATAAATGATGTGCTTAATAATTCAGGTGGAAGCACAAACACACTGGGCTTTGAATATACCTGTTGTAATCTGAGAATAGGACAAGTTATTATCTAGGCCAGAGATGGAGAGGTAGCCTTGAGGGCAAAGGGCTTATTACATAGCATTACGAACTCCTGGGGCATTTTAGTTGTCTTAAATAAATGTCTGTCATGACTCAAGTGCTAGGAAAAGCATTTCCAGATGATTCAACTAAAAAAAAAAAAAAAAAGTATATCATGATTAAATAAAATCAATTGCAAGCCAGAATCATTAAACAAAATTGCTATCTCTGACCCGGAGTGGTAGGTTGGCACATTACAGAGCTCTGTTTGGCAGTGAGGCAGTAACACATATCAGATGATTCACAGGTTAATAGGACTTTCCTCGGCTTTTGAGACAAAAATACTTTCAGTTATGCAAGCATACTGGAGTAGAAATAATTATCTGTCTCCCAAAGACTGTTGGAATGTACCATCTTTCAAATTTAGATGAGAGTTCCAAATTCTGATTGCTCATGAACCACCACTGGAGGGGATAAACTTTTAGTGTATTAGTTATCTATTGCTAAATTACAAATGACCCTAAAATTTGGCTGCTTACTACAACTGTATTTATCATCTCACATGGCTCCTATGGATCAGGAATTCAAGAACAACTTAGCTGGGTTAGGTTGCAGTCATTTCAAGTTTTGACTGGGGCCAGAGGATTCACTTCTGAGGTGCTGGCTGTCGGTGAGAGGCCTTCTTCAGTTCCTCTTCAATGGTCTGCTTGCTTGTGTCCTCACCATACAGTAGATGGATTCCAAGAATGAAGGATCCAGGGGAGCAAGGAAGAAGCCATGAGATCGTTTACGATGTATCCTTGGAAGTCATGCACTGCCATTTCTGCAATATCTTACTGGACATCTTGATTCACACAAGAGGAGATTACACAGAACATGAATAATAGAAAATGAGGACCACTGGGGTGGGGTGGGTCAGGTCATCTGATAGGCTAACTACTATATTCCCCCAAAAGAAACAGTTGTGAACCCTACTCTTCTAGCTCTCTTCTATTTGAGAAAACTAGAAAACTCTCTAACACTTTCAAAGTACTAACCAGATAGGAGTGGCTAAAGGGCTCTGTTAGACCAAATAAACTTCTGAGAACAGGAGTATTTAGAGGTAACAAAATTTTAGACTTGTATAAATTCTGGAAGTGCTGAGACGAGACCAAAGCTATGCCCAAGAGAATCTGTTAGGAAAGCTGAGGTTGACCACAAGACTACAATGAAGCAACCCAATAAAGTGGAGGGAGTGCCCCATCTCAGAGGAAATTTAGCAAGACAGACTACTATAAAAAAAAGGCATGAGACAGACCCCAAAGATTATGTATGCCCACAAGATTTTTTGTAAATAAAATAAAAATTTTAAGTGACTATTTTATAAGTGCTTACACATACACTTGAGAGATCTTAATGGTAAACAAGAAAAGAAAAAAAGATTGAGGAGTTTTGATTTTCTGTACCATTCTAAAGGGTATAAGGCATCTGGCTTATAACCAGTGATGTGCTGGTAAATACTAAACACCTGGAACTCCAGGAAAAAAATATCTTATTTATAGAATTTGCCAATTTCCATAGTGGAAATGATTTCATGGCTGATTTCAGGCTACCAACATGATGCCACACACGTAGAGCTGGGAAGAAACAATTCCACGACTGGCTCCAGCACATCTCTGCTTATAGCACATGCTTAATACACAGAAAGGTCTTTTGTTCCTTTTAGTTTAGTCCATCTGACCTTGCTAATGTCTTAGGTAGACATCAGCAAACATCAGCCAACTCTCCCTTTAAGAGCCAGACAGTAAATACTGTAGGTTTTGTGAACTATATCCAGTCTCTGTCACAACTATTTAGGTCTGCTATTGTAGTGCAAAAGCAGCCACAGGCAACGTGTAAATGAACAGGCATAGATATTTTCCACTAAAACTTTATTTGCACAAACTGATGGCTGGACTGTAGGCCACAGTTTTCTGGCTTAGGTGAGCAGATGCCCTGAAAGCAGAGCCTGAGACAAGAATTCAGATGCATGTACGGAGGGAGGATTCTTTATAAGGAAATGGGGGAGCAAGACAGCGAAGAGCAAGGAGATGTGCAAGGACATGGTAAAATCTATGGTAGGATCTCACAGAGGAGCTCTGGAGCATTAATCGTACTATAGAGTTGTCCCGCCTTGACATAAAGAGGCTGGGCTTTCGTATCCCTCTATCCAGCAGTTGTTGGCCAGGCTCCAGAGTGGGGACTATGGCATACCTTGGAGGTGTCTCCATGTCTGGACGAGGTGGTTCAACCAAGGACAGCTGTTTGGAGGTTGCAACTGTGGGCTGTTAGTTGCTCACAGATACTTACAGATGACTGCACCAGTGGTAAAGGGCATCAGCCTGGTACCCCCAGTGTCTACTATGGCACTGGTTCTTTAACTTGTGTGAGAATCCCTTAGAGGGCTCATTAAAACATTAAGGGCTGAGTTTCACCTCCAGAGTTTGTTTCAGTAAGTCTGGGCTGAGACCAAAGAATGTGCATTTCTAAGTTCCCAGGTGAGGCTAATGAGGCTAGCCTAGGGACCACACTTTGAGAACCACTGTATTAGAATATTAATCCCTTGAGAGCAGAAAGCTTGGATGATCCAACAGTGTTATTATGGCTCTGTATTATGATCTGAAAGATGACAGGGAAAGTGTAAGGAAGAGATCTTTAAAATGGCTGTTATTCTCTTTGACTTTGACTTTCCCTTATCCAATACATATTTTATCTGAGATACATTTGTAATATACCAAATGGATTAAAATAATTCACAATAAAGAAAATTTCATAATTTTTACTAGTGCCCTACTTCTGACTGCTGACAACTTCTATATTCCATGACCACCCACAACATCTTTAAGGTAATAAATTATCAAGAAGTATAACTTATAACCTGAAGCTGATCCTATCATCCAACTTTTATGATGCACAGGCAAAAGCAAACTATCAGACTATCCCCAGGGCTTGCTAGGCCAGCTGCAGGAGGGATCTAACCTCTAACAAGCACTGACAGTGAAAATTGGGAGGACAGCTGCTCTTGCCACACCTTGGTACAGGTGGAAACAGAGCTGTTTGTGAAAACAAGAAAACTGGAATGCCAGTGGCAGTGGCAGAATTGGAATGCCAAGTCTGTGCTCTAGCCAGGTTGGGCCAATTTAATCCCAACACCTTGAATTTGCTTTCCTCCAGGGAATCCACTCCTGGCAGCCTCCTGAGATCATCAGCTCTTTGAGGAGGAGAAAAATGGCAGTATTACTGACATTCTCCAATTTCTAAGTTGTATGTTCTATTTTTGCATCTTTACTTCTCCATTTTCATCTTCTACAAAGTCCATGGCTAGGTTTCTAGAAGAACTACAGAATCTCAGAACTGGAATATCTAGGACATTTGTGACATCTTGAGACACCAGAAGGACACCTCAGTTTGAAGTGCAACCAAGAAAATTTGTTCCTAGTAACCAAGAGCAACATTTGCAAATAACTTTAACAACTTGGAGTGGTCTTTGGTTATTTTTATAATGTCAATGTCCTACACCTACATTCTAAAATTTTCTTGAGAAAAATCTTGATATCAAAGCTATTTCTGGAATTGTATCTCCTTGCCTATGCCTCTGAGGCATTTCACTTGGAAATACCAATGTAGACAAAGAACTTTGGGTACAACCACTACAATCCAACAGAAATACACGTAGACCACAAAGTTAAATCACATATGGAATTTTAGTGTTTCTAGGAGTCACAATGAAAGAAGTAAAAACAGGTAAAATTAACTTTAATAAATTTTTTTGCTCAGTATATCCAAAATATCACTTCAACACAAAACCAATATAAAAAATACTAGATATTTTAAATTATTTTCTTCATACCCAAAACCTGTTTTGTATTTTACACTTAGGGCAATGTCAATTTGTTTCAGGCAGCCTATTAGCCACATGAGCCTACTGATGACCATAACGGACACCTCAGGTCTAGATTAACCCCTTTAATTCAATGGCAAAAAATATAATTCCGGGCCCAAAGTGATTTGCCTAAGGTCATGAAGCTGATTACAGAAGAAAGGGGGATTTTTTTTTTTAACTTTTATTTATTTTTGAGAGAGACAGAGCACAAGTAGGTGCGGGGGGGGGGGGGGGGTGCGGTGGACACAGAGAGAGGGAGACACAGAATCTGAAGCAGGCTCCGGGCTCCGAGCTGTCAGCACAAAGTCTGACATGGGGCTCAAACCCACAAACCGTGAGATCATGACCTGAGCCAAAGTTGGATGCTTAACTGACTGAGCCACCCAGGCACTCCCCAGAAGTAAAGGGGATTTAATCTATGCCCACTCTGTCCCACACCAATAAGCCACAGCACCTAAATTATCCAGAAGATAACTGACCTCATGGCACTGTAGTGTGATGGTGAAGAGCACAGATAGGCTCTGGGGCCAACATGCTGAAATTCCTACCCTGCTTCTTCCATACAGCATAGTCTTAGGCAAGTTACTCAGCTTCTCAGTACCTATTTCCTTATCTGTAAAGTGAGGATGTTAGTAATAGTACCTGCTTCCCCCAAGGATATAAGGATTAAGTGTATTAATATACACATATCTATACATAATCCTATAGATACCCATACAAAACTCAGAAAAATAACTGGAACATACAGAGTACTATGTAAATGTGAGCTGCGTACTAAAATTTTTCCAAATCTTCTGAGGCACAATTGCAGGTAAGTAATTAAGTTCAAACTTACATGCTTTTACCCAACAATCCTGCACTATGTGAAAAGTAAAGGGTCTAGTGGGTCACAGTATATTTATTAATATATTTTAGAGTTTTTAATTAAAAAGAATATTTGGGGAAGTAAGAGTTCCTGACTGACTTTTCTTTAGTTGTAAATCTAAAAACTCTCCATGCCTGCAGTAATTGAGACAATTAAGGTGTTACTATACTGTTTTTTGTAGTTTTTTCCCTCATCTCAAAAGGAATGCAGATGTATTTAATTATCCTTTGCATCAGAAAGGCATACATAATTATGTGACATCTAACTAAATACACAAAAATTGTGACTGCCCAGATTCAAACAAGCTATTTCCTGCCAAGTCAGTACAAAATAAGAACCACAGCCAAAAGTTCCCCCAAAGTCTGGTTTATAGCTAGAAATAGGTTTTGTTTTAAACAAATTTAGGTGCACAAAAGGTCAAAATAATTTTCTTTATTGCAAAAACACAGAAAATTGTTCTGTAAAACATGTCCTAAAAATAACAGTATCTGACTACCAGAGAAGGTCACTTTATCTTTCTGAGGGGTTTTAGTAGCTGCTGTTGTTGGGGGAATTTATAAGGTGAATTTATTGTGGGCAGGTTGTGAAATGGGGTCATAGCCCCACAGTTTATTTTAAAAATTTCCCTACACTGGACCAGGCTATAGAAATATATAATTTCACCTCAGCTGGTGACATTTGTTCTTGGAATCCACAAAGTTTTTACGTGCTAAAAGTTGGATTATTTCTCAGGGACTATGTTATTTTAGATTTATATACAATGCTTATTCCCTGAATAGGCTAAAGTCCTTTTACATATTACCAATGTATCTTTTGAACTCAAAGATAACCCCTTGGCTGGTGGTTCTGTCCAGAATGTGGATATTTGGTGTGATTTATGGAGACTCAAAAGTCTTTTTCCATAGCACATAGCGGTCATACTATGCCTTAGGGTTACAATTGGGCCTACCGGTATAATTCCCATTGCTCATTGGGACTATTTCTTTGTCTTAAGTAGACCACAGTTTCCCATACAAAAATAATAAAGTAGACTATGGTCACTGAAAGCCAGACTTTTCTTCCTCCAGCTGGAATTTAAACACTTCTCATTATAAGGCTGTACTATCTTTCTTTACCCCCCAAATTCAGCTCTTTTATTCCTTCTTGATTCTAGTCCAGTCAACATGCCTGGACATAGATTTAGTAACCTTTTAACATCCATTCTCCATGCTCAAAGGAATTCTTTTGTTATGTCACTGTAATGGTTCTTGATTGTCAACAGTTTAGAGCCCAATTGGACATCTTAGTACTATTTTTCACCAATAACTTGCAAAAGATTTGGAAAAAGCAATTTTCTCTCCAACTCATTTTAAGCAAAAGAGCACAAATAAACAATTTCACTAATGCTGGCAATTCAGGATTAGGTACATTAAATACATTTTCAGGGTCAGATGTGCAGTTAGTGCCAAATCATAATCAGTGTTTTTCATGAACATTGTAGAAAAATGAATATTGGAATTGGAGTTGAATACAAGGTCTGCTCCACATTGCTGACTGTAGGACTTCAAATTCTAGAATCTTTCTAAGTCTTAATTCCCTCATACATAGAGCAAGGGTTAGAACTCCAGTGGCGAGGTCATTTGTCTTCCCAGTTTACCCTTCTTTAGTGACATTTAATCTGTACCTACCTCACACCATCCTCACAAGAGCTCTCAGTCTACAGGTCATAACCCTGACAGTAACAGGACAAGTGACACATTCTAATCCAATCACATGCTCTTCTCCAAATGTGAATCACAAATGAGGATTCAAAGAACAGAAAGCCAAGGAACTGATCATTTTAGTGAGTCCATCAATTGCAAATATTTTACTGAGGGCTTACTAAGTGTCAGGCATAGTTCGTGTATTTCACATAAATTACCTCATTGAGTTCTTACAACCACATGATCTGCAATACCTATTTTTGAGATAGGATATTGTTGTCTTAAACTGGATTTCTCCAAAAGCAGAACCCATCCACAGAATCTGGGACCATCGACACCTCTTTAAGAGGTGATCCCAGGAGGCATGGGATGTTTGCAGTGAGACAAGGAAGAGAGAAAAACCAATAAAAGGTTACATTAGTGATCCTGAGCTTTCATGATGTGAAGTGTGAAATGTAACCTCTCCAAGGATCCTGCATGATAAGTAAAATTATTTACATGCTTTATGTGGAATTTTTATATAGTTTTCTTTTTGACTATAGTGTCTTGTGGAAATCAAGGGAAGATGACTTTTATTTTCTGGTCAACATGGAATGTAGTATATAAATGGTAAAGATGAAAACAGAAGACAATGTAAGCTTTTTTGGACTCAAAAATCATGGGATGAACTTTGAGATTTCCTAATAAATGGAACAGCTGAGAATATTGAATTGGGGGTTGTACTTTTTTTTTTCCCTACATTTTTAAGATCTGGTAGACCTCAGATAATATCTAACTATAGTAAAGTGAGAATAGTCACATCTCTCCATTTCTCCTGAATTTTAATGATTATTATTTATTCAAATTTGGGGCCAAAGTATAACTTCTGGATTTGGATTGATTCTCAATAAAAATGCTCTACCCTCAAGGTCAACATTGGATATAAGTTAATCCTAACTGTTAAACAGCAGCTGATACTTCTAGAATTTGTATTTTCTTCCCTATGATGTCCCTTAGTAATATATAGCTTTAGCCAAGGGTTTGAAATTCTTCAAGTAGGAAATCTGAAATATGAAATTCAAATTCTATATTACTTTTATGTTCCAGTTTACAAGATGGATCCCAGGAAGGAAAAAACTGACTTCATCTTCTTTCCACACAGGGGGGAAAAAAAGGGTTTTACTCGGCAAACAGGCTGAATACGTCCCGACTACATCATAACTTTTTCCAACAGCATCTTAAATCCAAGTTATTACTCTAAGTTGTTTATCTGGTACTTTGTATTGCTTAACACTTGCTGCTGACAGATTTAGAACAGAGTATAAGTCTTGCTTTGTGCTTGAATCCTTGAATAACCTGAAGATGGATAACAGTAAAGATAGAGTTGGTACTGAGCTGGTTTCAAGAAACACTGCCTCAGTAATAGAAAAGAAGGTATTCGCTCTAAGGGTGTGATCAGGTCCTCAAAGTTCGTTATCCACAGAAAGTGAACATCACTCTCACTGCTGTCAGAGAATTCACACACCTAGATCTCAAGTCTCATATCCTTTTTGGAAATGAAGATCAAGACTTAGAAAAGTCAACAAGCATGAACTGAACTCTTACTTTGTGTTACCAGTACTGGCACATGAATTTTGGAGTTATATGTCATCTATAGTGTCCCTAACTCTTCAGAGTTAGGAAAGTTTGCTCATGTTCTCAGTCTATCTTTAGTGGAATATCAGAGTCTTCCCCTAAGACATTTGAGTAGTCCAGAGATACTTGCATTCTTAATATACTCCCCCTGCACTCACTCATCTACCAAAGAAAGTTGGTTTATCATCCTATAGATTTAGCACCTGTTAACCTTCATACCCCCCCAAAAGCCTAACATATGGAACTCCTTCTCATCAACATTCAAGTTAACAAACATATAAACAAAAATAATCCAGAATGCACATCTTGGTGTAGCCAATTTCATTTAGAATTAGAATGACAAGTTTTGGGGTTATATTGTAGCCATGGAAAAAAAACTCACTTGGAATATTATCATTGTTCATTAAACTCTTACATTCTGCACAACTTATAACTGACCACTGGCCACTTCATCTCACATATTCGCCTTGCTCCACATTATATTCTTGGCTGTTCTCTCATTTATCCCCAGACCCCTATTCACCCTTGGAATTAAAAGATTTTCTCCTTCAGTTGAGTAGAACAGTGGCTCTTATACCTTAGGGTACATATGAAACATTTAAAATGCCAATTCTTACGGCCAAAGACTGATAATCAGATGTAAGGTAGAGCTTTGAAATCTTTCATTAAAAAAAAAAGATCTTACTTTTAGAGAGACAGCACACATGAGCAGGGAGAGAGGGAGGGAGAATCTGAAAAATTTTACAGTTTATTTTTGAGAGAGAGAGAGAGAGAGAGAGAGACAGAGAGAGAGGGGGGGGGAGGGACAGAGAGAGAGGAACACAGAATCTGAAGCAGGTTCCAGGCTCTGAGCTGTCAGCATGGAGCCAATGCGGGGCTCGAATTCACAAACCAGGAGATCACGACCTGAGCCGAAGTTAGATGCTCAACCGACTGAGCCACCCAGGCACCCCCAGAGAATCTTAAACAGGCTCTACATTCAGTGCGGGCCCGAACCCACGACCCTGGGATCATGATCTGTACTGAAATCAAGGAGTCAGATGCTCAACCAACTGAACCACCCAGGTGCCCTCTACATTTCTGATAAATATAGTAGATGTCTGTTTTGCAACTGCTCCACAGAACACAATTTGAACTGGTATATTTATCCACTTTCTTTCAGATGTCTTTATTCATGTTTTAGACATGTCTTTTTCAGAGAACATATAGCATAACTAGAGCAATGGTTCTCAAACTGTAGCGTGCATCACCTGGAAGGCTTGTTAAAACACAGGTCTTTGGGACCCATCACCAGATTCTGATTCAGTAGGTCTAGAGTGGGTTCAAAACTCTGTATGTCTAACAGTTTCTCAGGTGATATTAATTCTGCTAGTCTAGGGATCACACTATAGGAGCCACTCAGCTAGATGTTTCCTTTAAAAAATTTTTTCTCATGTCTGACAATCTTTGTCTGAAACATTTAATCAATATTCATCCACTATAACCTATTATATCTGTATCTACCTCTATTATATTTGGGTTTATTTACTTCTATTATTTTGCATGTTTTTAATGTAGGCTGCCTTTTCTATGTTACTTCATTTTTCTTTTTTCTCTTTAGATTCATTTTTTTCATTTTGTTTCTACTAGCTTAGAACTTATATATTCTGCCACTCTCCTTCTGTTGGTTTCCCCAGAAACGGAAAATGAGAACTTACCAAACTCAAGTTTACCAGTATCTCTGCACATTTTGCAGATAATAAAAGGACATTAAACACTTATAAATCCAATTATCACCCTCCCTTATCATGTATTATGTCTCTTTTAAAAAAAAAAAGCCTTTTCTTCTAATTATTCCTCCTTGCTTCATAAAAGTTCTAACTGGAATAATTTTCCTTCTGTCTGCAATACATCGTCTAGAATTACTCTAATGGCAATAAACTATGTTTTCATACATTTGAAAAAGTTCCAGTTTTTCATTACGGAAAATAGTTTTGGAGGACACATGAATGGCTCAGTTGGTTAAGTGCCTGACTCCTGATTTTGACTCAGATCGTGATCTCGCAGTTTGTGAGATCATGCCCCGCATCAGGCTCTGCGCTGGCAGCACAAAGCCTGCTTGGGATTCTCTCTCTCCCTTTCTGCCCTTCCCCTGCTCACACTCTGTTTCTCTCAAAATAAATAAACTTAAAAAATAGTTTGGGGATGGGGGGGAAAGAGTAGAAAATTCTATTATTTTCTCTCAAATCATTAAAAATACGGTTTTATGATCTTTTGGCATCCATGGTTATTGCTGTGAAGTTGGCAGTTAAACTGTCCTTTTTTTTTGGAGGGGGGAAGGTTTAATTTTTCTTATTCACTAAAAAACTTTGAAAATCTTTTCTTTAGCATGGATTTTAAAACCTGAAGTGTTCATTGGTCTAATTCACTCTTGGTCCTGCTAACTTTGCTTTCTTTTGTGTTTTAAAGTTATGGATTGTGATTTCATATACTTGACATGTTTTCTGTGGGCCTTCTTTGAGACCTGGAGTTGAAGATGGTTTCTTAGTTTATTTCAGAGTGTGATCCATGGGCCACCAGCATCTGCTTAACCTGAGAGATTATGAGATATGCATAATCTCAAGCCCCTGGCCTGCTGAATCAGAATCTACATTTTAATCATAACCCCATGTACATTAGAATTGGAAAAGGGCTAGTCTAGGGATGAACTGAATTTGTGGAGTTGTTTTTTTTTTCCTGCCAGGCACCCAGCCACATGTTATAGGAAATTCTCAGCCAGAATATTTTTTGAAGCACACAAGTCATATTAATTCAAGCTGCAAACTCACATGTGGGCTAGTTATGAATTCTCAAAGATGACTTTTTTTTTTCTTTTCCACCCAGAACCAGGTTCAAGAAGGGCAGATTTCCTTGCAGCTCCCTTAGGAGGCAGTAGGTGGGGCGGGTTTTATATTTACAGCTGAGATAGTCCTTTGTGATCAATTTGGGGAACAAAGGGGAACCTCCTAATACGCTGCCCACCGGTGTGGTGTGGACCAAAGCTTTATCTCCTAATTCCTGCATGCCCAGGAGACCAGGAAAACTCAGGCCCCACATCATATTGGCTCAACAGATGCTTTCTGCAAGTTTCCCGCTAGCTCCTCTGCCCTGCCTGATTCTTACCTTCACTAATTTTTTCTTTTTTTTAGTGCAGCTTTCAAAGAATTTTTGCTTTCTTGCCAACTCTCAGATAAATTTGAACAGGTTTGGTTTTTAAATAGTCAAGGATATTTTGTTCTAGCAGTTACAGTCAGAGTAGTCTAACATACTGCACAACACAGAAATCCACGACTTTCAATTTCATCAGTAAAGAGAATGCACATCTGGGGCACAGATGCAAAAATGGTTCATTGGATGATCAGGAGATAAAAATGATCCTTATCATTTAGTACAAGTTTCTATCATACTTTTTTCTGGGGTCAAATATAGTGCTTTCCATGTACAACTTCATTTAAATCTCACATCCTCCTTTATAGATGAGAAAATGAAAGCTCAAGGCCACTCATCGACAAAGAACTGGGATTTGGGGGGCTCCTGCATGGCTCAATCGGTTAAGCATCTGACTCTAGGTTTTGGCTAAGGTCATGAGTTCACAGCTTTGTGGGTTCAAGCCCCACATTGGGCTCTGTGCTAGCAGCACAGAGCCTGCTTAGGATTCTCTCTCTTCCTCTCTCTCTGCCCCCTCCTACTGGTGCTGTCTCTGTCTCTCTCAAAATAAAACAAGGCTCAACAACAACAACTAGGATTTGAACCCACGTTCATCTGAGTCCAGTATACACCTTCTAATCACTCTATTCTTGAACCACTCTATCCTACCTTACCTTCTGCTAAGTCCTCAAGCTACTATCCCATCTTTCCAAACTTCAGGACATCCTGCTTATGACTCTCAGCCTAAAATGATTCTTGCACTTTTCTACCTTCTGCTGAAGAAGTTGCAGTGGCTCCCTTAATATTTCCTGGTGGTTCAAACCCACCAGACCATGTAATAATGTCAAATCGACATCTAACTTTTCCTTGAGGCCCCGCCCAACTCCTTAGGTGGACAAGGATTTTTCTTCCTACTGCATTGTAAACACAAAGCTTAGTAATCCTTTATCATTGCTACATATAAACTTGATTTCATGACTAAAATGAAGCCTACTCTAAGAACAGTAGGTTGTCACTTTGTTTTATTTTTACTGTTTTTTCTCCTTTCCCTAGGAACTAACAGTTTATGTGACATTTAGTTATTAAATAAGTATTTATTGACTGACCACGGACAAACCATATTGTTCTTTTCATCTTTTGTGTTTGTTTTGTTTTGCAGATAGTAATAAGAAGCAAAGAAAGCAGAATGATCAGAATCCTAGGACTGCAATTAATGTTAAGTAAAGAGAGACAAGATGCCCAGATTATGAACAATTTTTGTATTTAAATGTGTATTCCAAGCACTGCTTTGGTTGATTCAGTTTAGGCAACAGGTAATTCTTAGAGATGATTAATTCCAGGTGGATCAAACCTTAATATCCTTCAGAGGATGATTCACTTCAATTTGCTGCATCATTACTTTTAGGAGGCAGCAAATGATAGCAAATGCTATACACTCTTGCACATTCTCTCCAACTTCCCTCCCAAGTTGAAAACCATTTAAAAATAATTTGAGATAAAGTTCAGTCAGTTAGCTAGTTACAGCATTCTCTTAGGGTAGCATTAGCATTAATTAATGTTTGTGGACTGCTTTGAAAAAAATTACAAATGCTATGGAAGTGCTGACTATTAATTTAGTAAAAGCACAAGCCATGAAAGCTGAAATTTAGAGGCAGTTGTGCACTGCTAAAATGTTTTAATATTTAAGTGAATCAGCCTGAAGAAAGTCTCTGACTTCTCCTGTTTGTAAATCAGGGAGAGAAGTCTGAAGTGGAGAGATTTTAAATGATTTAGAAGAGAATATGAAAGAAGTGAATAGGGATGATTGTTGACTATCAGACAAGGGTAGCTACACTCAAGGATGATCAAAATCATGACTGGGGGTTCACACATCCATCGTGTTGCAGATTCCTCCTCCTTGTGCTGGAGATTAGCACATGAGGGAGGAAGAGGGACAGGAAAAGGAAAACTAAGAGGAAGAGAAAGGGGGAAAGAAAGGGAAGGAAAAGCAGACCGACCTCTTAACTGAGATTAAAAATAATGCTGATGAAACTGGTATTTCTCCATTGCAAATCAGTCCAAGAAGCAATTACATGCCATAGTGACTCCAAATTGAAGCTAACTTGTGATTCTGACCTGTCATCTTCAAGCCTGCCCTCCATCACTGGTTGGTATATGGACCTGAGTGAGATTTTCTTCCTACTCCCACCCAGGGCCATCTGCACCCTTGTGCATCCATCACATGGCTTCCTGAGTTAAGGCTGGCATCCTATGCCCCTTCTCCTCCCCCCACCCCATCAGCCACTTCCACTGAGACACTCAGAAAGGACTGGTCCTGTTGCCTTCCAGGCACTTACTGTGTGATTTTTAACTTCAGGATGGTCCTTGATATTCAACTTTTCCAATAAACTTACACTAGGCCTTTGTCCCCACATATCTGCTGTTCTGATCACTGAGATCTATACACTCTACCCAATGGAGATTTCCAGAAAAGCGTTCAACCACTGAACTTGTTCCTTTGTGGAACTTTTTATATAACTTTGCTGTGGTACCACTGGAAGTTAGGGACATAAATTAAATGGCCTATAGAGCAACCTGTGATGTTCTAGAAAGAGTCCTTACAGAAGAGCTAAGTAACGGTCTTCCTTCTCTCCCTCTTTCCTTTTGTCTTTGTTATTTTTGTTATTTTAAGCACAACATATTTATACTGTAGGATATTCATTAAATAGAAAAAACAGTAAAAACATAATAACTATAGTTCATTTGCCCAAGTATATCCATACCTTGCATGGAATCACAGTCCCTTCCTATGTGTTCATGTTTACGTTATATATTGCAGAAGTGTTAGAATATATTATAACATAATTGTATGTATTACATAAATATATTAAATGTGTTTATTCATATTTAAGTATTTTATAAGACATAAGTAAATATATTCTTGATAGATATTAAATGTATTACATACTACATTAAATATATTTATACTATGTCTATATTATAAAATATTTTCCACTGATGTTTTTATAATGGATGTTTAGTATTCTGTCATGGGGATATACCATAACCATCCTTTAAATTTAAAATTACATTTTTACTGTATTTGTCCTTATAATGTTATAATAAGTATCTTTGGGCAAAAGTTTTTGTCAGGATTTTTATTAAGTGGCACAAGACCTATTTTGAACAAAGTCAGGTTTTCTAATTTTCTTACCATGACTAACAACTGTTAAGCATGCAATTGAAAAGAAGCTTCTCCTAGTCAGGGTAATCAGGTAATCATCACATTTTAACAGAATTTTGATTCTGGTCAGATTTCAAAGCCTATTTAAAGGAGTAAAAGACAATGAATTAAACTGTTTCTAAAGACATCTGTTAAATGCCCAAACATGTCAGGCACTGAGAATACCAGGATGGCACTAGAGAAACAAAAGTGAATGAGATATGGTGTCTGTGACAGTCTCTTGATCTTCATTTGGCCGGGGGGGGGGGGGGGGCCAGACTCATTGCAAAAACACACATAATTCTTCCCCTCCTTGTATTCACAATAGTGCCAGTGTGATGCTGAAGCACTTTCAGTCTGTCCCCTACCCTTGAGTCTGGGCTGGCCACATGACTTGCTTTGGCCAACGGGATGCATCACAAGTGACCATGTGCTGGATCTAGCCTGGGACTCAAGGACTTCATGCACCTTGCCTGCTCCTTTGAGACCCTGCTGATGACATAAGAACGAGCCTGGCTAGCCTGCTGGGGGAGGAGAGACCACACAGAACAGAAATGAAATGGCCTACAGACATTACCTTTGAATAGCCAGCCCCCAGGCAAGCCAGCAGTTGGTAACACATGCCCACAAAGGCTAGAAGAATGCCCACCTAAGCCCAGAATCCTGAACTAAATAAACGTTTGGGATGGTTTGTAACACAGAAGATGCTAATACAGCCTATAAATCAATTGCAGCAATGTGCTTAGTATCATTACAGAGGAAGAGGCAAGGAGCTTGTAAGCAGTTGGGTTCTCTTTCTTCCTCAGCTGCTTTTGATCTTGTTGCCATTACGGTTTCAAGTAGTTTAAGTGCTTTGTGCTTAAGAAAGAGCTTTCTACAGAGTGAAAACATTCTGATACGAAAGTTCTGTGTTTCTGGTTCCCTTAAAACAATGTTAACTCCCCAAGATACCTTTCCTAGGCTGGGATGCAAGGTTACCCAAGTGATAGAGGTGGTTGCTGTTGAACTGAGTTACAAATCCTCTTGTTTTGGGATGTGGTAACAGGTGGTCATTTATGCTACCAAAGAAGTAACTGCATAGGCATTCTGGCCCTGAGAGGCAATACTACTGAGCCTGTGTGAATTGTTGGATGTGTCTAAGCTAATAGCATTATCCAAAGAGTTCTTTTCTGCTCTAAGCAGCAGCTTTGGATTTGCAGCTCTGGTGCAGTCAAGCTAGCATCCTGTGTTCTTTGAGTTTCCTCTCTTTGGTAAGCCCATAAATAAAATACGGTCTTTCCTTCCTCAACTTCTCCATGTTCCCATAAAAATCTAGCAGCCAATGGGAACTTTCTCCCAGACTCCTGCCTTCTGCAGACTTTAATATACATAGGAATCACTTGGGGATCTTGCTAAAATGTAGATTCTGATTCAGGTCTGGGTTGGGGTCCAAGAATCTGCACTTCTAACAAGTTCCCAGGTGATCTGCCACTGCTGCTCCCAGGATAACATTTTGAATATTAAGTTACTACATGACAAATGAATTAATCCCTAGGAACCAAAGGTTGGTTGTTGGAGAAACTGAGTTAGAGTACCTAATCTCAGTTAAATCTCCCTGCTCTCATTCCTTCATAGCCAGATGAGCACATCCCAGGCTTTCCCCTCCAGAAGGAGACAATGGATCAGACTAGTTTTGAAAGTCCCATGTAAGGGGTACCCCCAATAAAGTACAGCATCTGTTTTTTAATGTTTATTTTTGAGAAGGAGAAAGACAAAGCATGAGCAGGGGAGGGGCAGAGAGAAAGGGAGACACAGAATCCAAAGCAGGCTCCAGGCGCCGAGCTGTCAGCACAGAGCCCGACGTGGGGCTCAAACTCCTCAACTGCGAGATCATGACCCGAGTCCAAGTCAGAAGCCTAACCAACTGAGCAACCCAGGCACCCCCAAGTACAGCAGCTTTCATTTTTAAGGACTCACTTGCCAGAACTCACTACTTACAGGGTGCAATGGTGGCTCCCCATGAACTCTAAAACTGACTTGTTTCTTCCTTATTTCATCCTTGATGATCCTACTTCTAACCATCTCTTATTCCCTTGTCTCTGACTTGCATAGACCCTCCAAATTAAAATACTGTTGGCCAATGTTCCCAAATCTCCCAACTCCTGTTTAGTTTTGTGAGCTCCAGGAGCCCCTACACCTCCAGTACATTTGTTGGTAGCTCTGCTACAGTATAAGCTGACAATTTTGACACCTGCTTCTCTTCAAAAACAGTTGCTCCGTTTTAAAGAGCAGGCATTAACTTTCCAGAAGACCATGAGTTCAATAGTGCAGAACCTCAATGCTCCAGGTGAGATCTGTAGATCAGTAGCATCAGCATCACCTGGGAGCTTGTTAGAACTGTAAACCTCCAGCTCCATCCCAGTGAATTCAAATCAGCATTTTAGCATGACTCCCAGGTGACTTTTATTAAAACCTGAGACATAGAAGTTTAGAAATTTCAAAACATCTAGCTAGTCGTGCAGTGTGTGTTTCAGGGAAACTTTTCAACACTATGATAGAGAAAAGACCTTGCTTCAAACTGCTTCTTCCAGTCACTCGGTGTACGATCTTTTATATTTGAGGATAGGTTACAGCTACTTATAGAGTTAAGAGTGACAATGAAATGAGTTAAGATATACAAAAACATTTTACTCAGTGTCTGGCACATTGGTGGCATGGAACAAACAATTTGGCTTAATGATATAAAATATTAAAAGATACTGAATTGAAATTAATACATTGAAGAATAAAACATGGGAAAAGAATTGGACATTGAGAAGTAGTACTTTAGAAGCACAGAACAGTATATGTAGAATTCTTAACAGTTTGCTTTATTAGCTTGGAATGAAATGACTGTCACTTAACAAGTATATAACTGTGTATAACTGAAAATTAATACTACATCTTAAAAATAGTGCTAGAGACGGGATAGCAGAGACACATTTGCTTTACCACTGTCCAAAATTTACATGGCTGCTTTGTGCTCACAAATATAGGATATATCATTCCAATACAGTATGCAGACTTTTAGAAAGCCAAATTACTGCTGATGGTGGCAAGATGTGGACAAGTAACTTTCAAAGCGTCCAATCTCAATGGAGAGATATTAAATAAAGTCACTTCAAGTTTAAAATTTTCTTGGACATAAATTTTCCATTTATGTGACTACAGAAAGGTAGGTCTCCTTTCAAACTGGGATTTTCTTGAGCAATATTAATTGCCCACAGAACGAGCTTTTGTAGATCTTGCAATCAACAATAAACAGAAAAGTTCAGCATGATTACCCACTTCAGTGTATTAAAAAAAAAAATCAATACAAAGATTTATACAAAGTTTTATAGATCTTCAAGAATATCTTTATGTAAATCTCTGTATTGATCTATATCTTGAAATCAACAATAAAGAGGAAAAATCCCCCAGATGATCACCCACTTTAATGTATCTATCATTTTAAATACCAAGAAAAGGAATCCCATTGCTTTCAAGTGCCACACTGAGAGTTCATTAAACCACTTCATTTATTATCCCTATGTTTCCTTCTCAGTAATACAGGAGAGCTAAATAGGTCCTTTCTTCTTTTTTATACTCCATTTTAATTTCAAATTGCTCTTAATATAGCTTTCTCTTTGGCAAATCTCAGGACCTCTCCCAAAAGTATCCAAGCTGCTCATTTTAGAATCGCTTTAGATTCAAACTTTAAAAATAGTCTAAAAAAACATGCCACATAATCTGTTAGGTTGCACCACTTGAGACCATCAGTATTAAACAGTTCTTGACCCATGATATTGGCAATTTCACATATCATGTGTAATAGTTTCCTTTATCTACTTTATTTTTTTTTTTTTTTAATTTTTTTTTTCAACATTTTTTATTTATTTTTGGGACAGAGAGAGACAGAGCATGAACGGGGGAGGGGCAGAGAGAGAGGGAGACACAGAATCAGAAACAGGCTCCAGGCTCCGAGCCATCAGCCCAGAGCCTGACGCGGGGCTCAAACTCACGGACCGCGAGATCGTGACCTGGCTGAAGTCGGACGCTTAACCGACTGCGCCACCCAGGCGCCCCTCCTTTATCTACTTTAAAGAGACACTCGGTATGGACATTTTCTATTTACTGTAATGTCAGTTCGGAAAATGTATTTTTAAATGGCCAAGAACCTAAATTGTTTTGGGACAATCCTTGGGCCACATAAATGAGAAGTCCCTAATCTGCATATTTAAGCCACCTGATAAGTGGACCAGTCTTATCCTATTCTGATTAATTCTTGGTAATTTTGTGAGCAGCCAGGAAATTGAGCACTCCCTTTAAGTAGAGGGGGAGAAAACAAGAAACTAGGATGGTTTTTGTAAAAGCTTCATTTGGAGAAATTTAACAATAAGATGGTTTAGAAAAGTCTTCCCTTCAGGTAAGTGCTTTGACCAAAAGAAAACTTACACACAGATCCATTGTAATGGAAAAGCTTGAATAACCATTCATGTCCTTAATTCTACAACTCTAGTTTTAATGGCTGAATGATAAACAAAGTTATCAGAATTTTGCTCAATAAACAGCTGGAGTGTCATACAGCAGAACAGAATCAGCCCATCCATCCATCCTTCTATGTTTGCTGTCCAGCACGGTGAGGAGTGTTGTTTTTAATGATTACACAGAGGAATGGGAAAATCCTGAACTGCCTTCAAAGCCATTAAGGAGATTTAGTCATGTTCAGTAGAGCATTAGACGTTTATGTATTTCATTGCTTCTCAATTTCCTGAAGACTTGTAAATTGCTGATTTCTACAGAATGATGGCATACAGAACTAACTTTGATATGGGCTAACCAAAAGTGTATATACACTACTGTTCCAAATAAATGAAAAAATTCTTTTGAAAAGAGCTTTGTAAATATCCCACCTCTTTCAGATAAGTGAAATCCTAGGCCTTCACAGCATCTGCCTATGATCCAAAGCCTCACAAATTAGGATGCACCATCAAAAGATACAGTGACTCACCTCCAGACCCAGAGGTAGCCCGTGAAGTTCATCACCCTAATTAAGATAGCACTGTTAGCCCATTCTGCAGTGGGCTAACATCCTTATAATATACATCCTTATAATATAGAATCCTACTTTTAAAAAGACATGTTTCTATTTACTTAAGTCATGATTTATGCTAGTCAATGAATTATTATATTATACCTGCAATAGGTAGGAAAGTTTTCTTATATTCAGTAACCACTGTCATCACATCAGAAAAGCACCCCCTCCCCCCGCCCACACACACACACACACACACACACACAGAGGGTTCCAGATAAAGGCTCAATTTCCAGGTGAACACGACAAACAGGAAAGGCGCAACCATTCAGAGGAAACTGATCCCAAGCTTGCTACTTCATCTAAACATATGGGGGGCGGAGGGAGGGAGGTTGAATTTATCAAAGGTTCATCTGCTTAAAATCTGACATATTCAAACTGAACACAAAAGCAGGAGGCCGATTAACACCTATTATTCTTTCTTTAGAGTGCAGTAAATCGTATCCAAGAAGCAATAAAGTATTCTTGAAAGAATATCTAAATACGTCGAACAAGTGGATCTGGCCTGAGAAAAGGCTTTACGAATATATGGACACATCAAATCTCATACGTTATAAAACAATTATTAAGCAACAACGAACTGCAGAAAGAGCGAACTAACGTGAAGTTTCTTCAAAACTTCCAAGAAGGAAATAGTTTGACACATTACCTGGTCCAGGTGTATTCAAAGGGAGGTTCGTAGATAGGCACGTATTTTTTCCAAGAGAGTGCAGGTGGAGCCCACGCAGCGCACTTTGTGCCTTCAGGTGTACGTGGGTCCAGGCGAGGCGACAGGGAGAGGGTGGGCTGAGTGAGAGAAGACCCAGAGAACCGCAGACTGGGGCCCCAGGCTCTGCAGCCCTCACCACTCTTCCTGGAGCGAAGCCAGATCTGGCGGGATATTGGGATTTCCACGCCTGGGCGCAGGGAAGCCTGCAATGAGAAACACCTGCGTGTGGGGTGCCTGAGGCCCCCCCCTCCTGCCAGAGCGTCCGCAAGAGTCCGGATCACACCACCCATCACGCAAACCCCAGTGTTTGTGCACCTTCTGCCTGACCCCTCACAATCTCAGTGCAGGCCAGCGGAGCCCCAGAAGAGGTGCTGGATGCCTAAAAGAAAGGCCTCTGGCCCCTGCTGGGCAAGGGAGGCAGCGCCAGAGGCCAGAACCGGAAGTGGACTGCGCATGCTCCGCAGCAAATCTAGAGCTTTGCGGGAACCTGGAGGGCAGCGGCATCTCTGTGGGCTTCTGGCCCGTAGCCCTGTGGCCCCAATCCAAACTTTTTAATGACTAGGTACACAGATGAGTACAGATATTGGAAAGAAATACAACCTTTTATAACAATTCAACTGAATCATTTTATGTCTGTTGAATCTAATATATATGTACTCAAACTTTGTCTTTTTTAAAGTTTATTTATTTTGAGAGAGAGAGCACAGGAGGGGCAGAGAGAGAGGAAGAGAGAGGGGATTCCAAGCAGGCTCCGCACTGACTGTGCGAGCCCTACTGGGGACTCCAACTCATAAACTGTGAGATCATGCCCTGAGCCGGAATTAAGAGTCCCATGCTTTACCAACTGAGCCACTCAGGTGCCCCTAAACTTTGTCTCTTTAAATTTATTGACCAATTCATTGTATTCTACAAAAATACCGGTCCATGATGTACTGGAAATTTAAAAAATAATAAACAAAAATGAGAACAAAAGAACAAGTCCTTTCTTACAGAACAGTTTCTTTCTTACAGAAGTTCCTGTCAAACTCCAGCTTCCAAATAAGTCTTTACTAAAGCCAGGCATTGCTAGATGCTTTCATCTTGTTGTGAAAGATACCAGCAAAAAGTAATTTTATGACCACCCTTTGGAGTTCATATTAGTGTTTGGTGCCCTCACTAGTAGGAACCCCAGTTTGGTAGTTAATATAAGTCTGGGGGCTGCACTGTGATGCACTGTGGAGCCCCTTGATAGACATGAGGAACAGGCTACCACATTCTTCTTAATCCATTCCCCAATGTCGAGAACAATATTGCCTCTGTTCTCTATGCCTATCTTCCCACCCATCCCATGGCCCCCTTTATGCAAGAGAAAGACAAAGAAAAAAAAGTGGAGTTGATTGAATTTTTACCTGAGCTAAATTTTAACATAGTTTAGAATAATAAGCAGCCCACCATTGTGTGCATCTTTCTTTTTTTTTTTTCTTTTTTCTAACTACAGAGGCTAGGATCACAGTTGCTTATCCAAAGTTCACGAGGGGTTCCCAAACACTCAGATGAGATGTGCTCATCTAAACAGGTCACATCAGGAGTGAGACATAAAGAGTGTGTCTTAAAATCTGGTTAATTGTGATTGCTTTGTCCTTCAGTCTAGACATTAAGGGTTCTCATCACTTAACCACTAGTGGAATCTTTTAAGTCAGCAGAGGTTCTAATTATGCACCAATTAACCTTAATTAAGACAGTTCTTGTGTAGCAGCACACCCAGAGAGTTCACTAAACAAACAGCTTGACAAACGCGGTCATTTAAAATCCTTCCAAACATGTCACTTTCTTAATTAGGAGGTCAAGTTGTGAAGACTCTATATTCACAGACATTATTTGGGAAATTAGAGTAGCAAAGATGGCAGCCACTTCCCCTTCACACTCCTTAAATGCATTGGTTACAGCTGAACACACTGTTGTGGACAGACCCATAGGGCAGCACCTCAGACAACACTGCTCTTTTTGCACATTTGCTTCAGGTGGGAAGTAAAATGGTATCAAATTGCTGTAGTTTCATTTTTCAAGGAAAGATTAGAAAATGAGAGAAGGTATTTCATGGAAATAATGAAAGGATTTAAGATTAATCCTTTTCCTATTTGTATTATACTGGAAGTCACACATACACCATAAATTTCATAGAAAATGCTGACAAATTTGGTGTTTGAAACTATATCTGTGACATCCTTATAATATACAATCCTATTTTTAAAAAGACATATTTCTATTTACTTAAGTCATGATTTACGCTAGTCACTGGATTTTTATATTGAATGTGCATAGTTCTCATGTATTTCATACTTCTGTTACTTTTTAAATGGGATCTTTTCTTTCAGAATATTTAATTTCATCTTAAAATATTTTAATGTGAAGTCTAACATATATATTATGTAGTGTTTTAAGAAAATTCAATTCTTTAATTTTTTTTAATGTTTATTTTTGAGAGAGAGAGAGAGAGAGAGCTTGTGGGGAAGGGGCAGAGAGCGAGGGAGACACAGAATCCAAAGCAGGCTCCAGGCTCTGAGCTGTCAGCACAGAGCCTGATGCAGGGCTCCAAACCACGAACTGTGAGATCATGACCTGAGCCAAAGTCGGACACTTAACCGACTGAGCCACCCAGGCAACCCTTCAGAAAATTTATAATACTTAACACCCAGCTTAAGAAATAAAACATTAATAGTAACTTTAAATCTCCCTGTTTCCCTCCTTTATTATACCCCCTTCACTCTAGAAATATCTTCTCCTAAATTTGTGTTGTTTTCATTATTATGTTTAGTATTCCTACACTTAAGTGTGGTATAAAGCTAAATTGTGTGTAATTTTTCACATTTTTGGCATTTATATAAATAGAATCATACTTTAATACTCTATGATTTAATTTTTTATATCAACATACTTTTGCATTCATCAGTATAAATGTGTAGTTTAACTCCATTTGTTTTCACTGCTATAAGTTATTCTATCAGATGACTCTATTATAAAAAATACAATGATCTACTCTAATGACACTGAACATTTGGACTGTGCAGCAGGCAGAATTCTAGGATGGTCCCTATGATTCCCAATCCCTAGTGGACACATACTTTCTCCCATCTATTCAATCAAACACTAATCTATTGCTACTGTGAAGAGATGTTGTAGATATCTTTGAAATCATTAGATCAGTTGATTTTAAATTAGGGAAATATTCACAGGTGGGCCTGATGTATTCAAGTGAGCCCTTAAAGAAGATCAGAAAGATTCAAACCAGGAGAAGGCCACAGAACAAGGAACTACTAGAAACTACCTGAGCTGAGAGTAGCCCCCAGCCAACAGCCATTAAGAGATTGGGGACCTCAGTTCTACAACTGCAAGGAGCTGAATTCTACCAACAACCACACAAGCTTGAAAGAGAACACTGAGCTCTAGAAGAAAACAAACACAACCTGTCCAACACCTTGACTCCAACCTTATGAGACCTTGAGCAGAGAATTCAGCTAGACCAAGCACAGATTTCTGACCTACAGAAACTGTGAGATAAAAAAATGGGTGTTGTTTTAAGCCATGTAATCTGTGTTCATTTGTTATACAGCAATGGAAAACTAATGCAGGTTGTTTGCACAATTATTCTATTATAGACAATGCTGCTCTGAACACTTCCGTACATGTTCTCTGGTCCACATGTGCAGGAATTTAAGGCACATATGTAGGAATAGAATAGATATAAACAGTTACATGATAGGCACATTACTAAATAATGTCAAATTATTTTCCAACATAATTTCAATTCATACTTCCACTAGCAATCAAGAGAGTTTTCTTTGCTTCATATCCTTCGCCAAACATGGTATCGGCAGGATTTGAGTTTTTGCCATACTAATCACCATGAAATGATATTTAACTGTAGGTTTTAATTTGCAGTTCTCTGAATTATTAATGACAACTAATGACAACATCTTTCCATGTTTATATGCTATTTGTATTTCTTCTCCTGTGCAGTGCTTTTTCAAGGGGCTTTTTCTTACTGCTTCACAGTGATGGTGAATCATTTCTCCACTAATCTACTGAGCCAATTTGAACCATATCAGCTCTCCATATTCATGAGTCTGCTTTTGGATCTCTGTTCTATGCCTATAGTAGGTATTTGTCTATTCCTATGATAATGCCAGCCGGTATTATATATAGGTGTATATATACACACCTATATATTATATATGTGTATATATACATATATATATATATATATACACCTATATATTATATATGTATATATAATACCTATAGTAGGTAGGTATTATATATATGATAGGTAGTAGGTATAGTGTTGTCGCAGACTATAAGTCTGAAGTTCTCTCTTGTCCAACAAGAGAGTGAACACAGAATTGAATACAAGGGAGGCTAATGTCCGGGAGGAGACAAGAGCCCCAAATAGGGGTTTCATCTCCGTATTTATTAAGCTCTCAAGATCTTATACACAGGGTGAATGTGAAGAAAACAATCAGATAGTAATCATTAACTTGTGTGTGTAAGAAGCAAAGGGCCTGAGGGGCAAGTGATGCTTGTGATCAAAGTATATTGCTGCCAGATGAAAAGTAATTATTTAAAAAAGTAATAAGTATAAAAGTAATTATTCCTACAGGTGATATAACAAGTTACTCATGATCCTATTATAATATCTCGCTAACTAACCTTGGGCACTTTCCCCCCAATGGTGGTGGCTTTCCACTCTAAGCTTTTTTTTAACCTAATGTCTAACCTTTTTATGTAAGTATAAGGAATTCTTGAACCTATTTCCTCACATAGTGCAAATTGTACTTATAACTATTTGGGGCCCTTTTCTTTTCCATATTCATTTTAGAATGAGCTTATCACATATCATTCAAAAAATGATATTACTTCAGGATGCCTGGGTGGCTCGGTCGATTGAGCATCTGACTTGTAATTTCAGCTCAAGTCATGATCTCACCATTCATGATATCGAGCCCTGCATAAAGTCTCCATGCTGACGACACAGAGCCTGCTTGGGATTCTCTCTCCATCTCTCTCTCTGCCCCTCCTCCACTTATGCACACACTTTCTCTATCTCTCAAAATAAATAAATTATAAGAAATAATATTAATTTTATTACACTGAATCTATAAATCAATTTGAAGACAAATGGCATCTATAAGAAAGTGAGTTTTTCTGTTCATGAAAATAGCATAGTCCTTTATTTTTATTAAAGTTATGCATACTAGTATATATATAGGATCTTCTATACCTTTTGTGAAATGTACCAAATACATACACCTATGTACCAAATATTTGTATTGCTATTGTACATGATATTTTTAAGTTATATTTTTCTAATTGTTTATGGATAATACATGGAAATAAAATTGATTTTTTGTGTATTGGTCTTATCTCCAGAAAGTGCACTAAACTATCTTATTAAAACTAATAATTTTCTGATAGAAACTTTTCTTTAAGACAATCACATCATGGGGATATCATGAAAATTTGGTCTCATCTTTTCTAATCTTTCTACTTTTAATTTATTTTTCTTATCTTACTGCAATGGCTAGATCCTTTGGCACATGCTAGTCAGAAACAGTAGCAAGCACCCTTGCATCATTTCTGACTTTAAATAAAATGCTTTCAAATACTTTATCATGGTGATGGTTAATTTCATGTGTCAACTGGGCTATGATGCCCAGATATTTGGTCAATTGTTATTCTAGATGTTTCTGGATGGGTGTTTGGATGAGTTTAGCATTAAAATCAGTGGACTTTGAGGGAAGCAAATTGCCCTCCTAATGTGGGTGGGCCTTGACCAATCAATTGAAGGCTTGACTAGAAAAGACTGAGTTCCCTTAAGCAAGAAGAAATTCTGCTGACAGACAACCTTCAGACTTGAACTGCAAAGTTGGGTCTTCCCTAGGTCTCCAGCCTACTGGCCCACCCTGCAGATTTGGGACTGGTCTGCCTCCATAATTGGGAAAACTAAATCCTTAAAATGAATCTATCTTGACTGATCTATCATGAATCTATGAATCATTGAATTCATGACTCATATAATGAATCAATTATATATATATAGATAGATAGATAGATCTATAATATATATATATTATAGATATATTAATATTATATATTATATAATATATATATTATAATATATATTATAGATATATATAATTGATATATGAATCAATTATATATAGAGAGAGAGCAAGAAAGAGACAGAGAAAGACAGAGACAGAGATTAATATATATCAATATATCAGTTAAAGAGATTATCCTCTATTTCTATTTTGTTAGGAGGTTTTTTTTGTCAGAAATTGTTAAATTGCATCTTTTTTCCTTAACCTATTGTAATTATAAGTTGTTATATATTTCTTTTCCAGTGTGCTACTATGAAGAATTATAGGACATAATAACTATATTTGAGTAAGAAATCCAACTTAGTCACAATATTGTGTTTTGTTTTATAGTCCTGGATTCATTTTTTTGCTGATTTTGGGGAGGCATTTTTACATTTATGTCCATGAGTGACTGAATTATGATTTCCATGTATCCTGTTGTCCTACCCTGATTTTGGTCTCAAGATTTTATTGGCTTCAAAACATATGTTTCCCAATGTATCCTATCTTTCCAGTCTGTGAACGAATTTTCTTAAGTTTAGAATGATCTATTCCTTGACTATTTGGTATAATTTTCCTCTAAATATAAGTATAATGAGAGGAAAGCAAGTCAAATTTTCTATTTTCTGAAATTATTCACATTTCTAGAAATTTTTATTCAATTTCACTAAGTTTTCCAATATGTTGGCACACATTATTTCCATTATCATTTTATTATCTGCATCTTTAGAAATGCAATTTTTGCATTCCTAAAATTTTGTACCTGTACCCTTTATTCATATACCCTGTTAGAGGGTTCTCAATTTTTATTATATTTTTAAAGAAATAAGAGTTGGTTGGGGCGCCTGGGTGGCTCAGTCGGTTGAGCGTCCGACTTCGGCTCAGGTCACGATCTCGCGGTTCGTGAGTTCGAGCCCCGCATCGGGCTCTGGGCTGATGGCTCAGAGCCTGGAGCCTGCTTCCGATTCTGTGTCTCCCTCTCTCTCTGCCCCTCCCCCATTCATGATCTGTCTCTCTCTGTCCCAAAAATAAATAAACGTTAAAAAAAAAAAAATTAAAAAAAAAAAAAGAAATAAGAGTTGGCATTACTGATGTTATCTGTACATTTAGTTTCTTTTTATGAATTCCCAGACTTTATTACTTATCTCCTTCTATTTTTAAGTTTTATTTTTTGTTTGTTTTTTATTGTTGATTTTTCTTAAGTTGAAATCTTAGCTGATTAGTTTTCAGCCTTCCTTCTTTTCTGGCATAAGCCTTTGAGGCTATTGTTTTTCCTCCAAGAACCATTACTTGAGCCACTCAAATTGTAATTAGTAGTAGTTTTATAATTATAATACTAGTAAATTGTTAAATAAAAAAGTCCTTTGCTTCTTCTCTTGGTCTATAACAAAACGTGAACACACAAAATAGGATTGTCTCATGTTTTGCTTTTTTAATGTTGTGATTTACTTCTCTTTCAAGACTTTACTTTCAATATGAGACTAATGGTAGGTTTCAAGGTTCCTAATTCACTAAGGAAATATCTGAATGGTCTTTTGGCCACAAAGGCAATTATTTACCTTTTTTTTCATATTCCTTTCTAAGTATAATGAACACCTGAACTTCAGTAGACATACTTCACAGCTGTAAATTGCTGAACTAAGAAAGTACCAATCTTACCTTGACCATTCTATCTCACTTTATTACACTGACATAATATTTAATACTATAATATATAATATATACTGATGGTAGTATCAGTATTCTTTGATCTAGAAGTCTTTAGATTCTGTCTCCATACACACTATACACATTAGAAAAACACTTATTTTATTCCTGAACTTTTAATTTAAAAAAAACAGTGTCTCTTAGAACAAGTAGAAATGGCCATTGCTATAGGAAACAACAGACCTCCTCCCTCTTTGCTGTGTCTGTGTAACAGGGCTTTAACAAGCTTCATGAACATCAAAGGCTGTACAGAGCTGAAGAAAAGTCTCATAATGCCTTTTAAATCCTTTATCTTTCTTTTTCAAACCTGCAACATGTAAGTATTCATTATATGCAACTTGCATTCAAATTTCTGCTGTTCAAGCAGAAAAAAATGTCTTTCATCAATTTTAAATTCTTTAAACATTTCCTAATCCTCTACATGTAGGTTAGAGTGAGCAGCCATAGAAGACTGAAATAATTCCTCCTGGACTTAGGCAAAGTATTTGGACTGCAAGTAACAAAAACATGATTGTGCAAACATAAACATAAAAAGAGAATTTATTAGTAAGATACAAGGGTTTTTGTGGACACTGTGACCTGTTAGGTCTGAGAAGGGTCTAGAACCACAAGTTTGAAGCTACCTGTAGGCTGTTAGAGCCCAAATATCACTCTAAATCCCCATTATAATTTCTCAAGAGAGAGGAAACTATTGAGCATGGCTTGGGGCAGATGCCTGTTCACTGATACAGTAAGGACAGAGTATGTAAAGGAGTTTGTAGATCAATTGCTTTATGTGGGGCCACCAATTCTTGGAGGACAAAAAAGGTAGCTACTCCATAAAGAGGAGAATTTACCCTACATTAAACTTAAAATTAAAATGCTTGAGAATTTCTGCCAGAATTTGGAGGGGAAAAAAGTCAAGCTAAAAATGATTGAAGAGAATATAATTAATTGTATAGCAGCAAATGAAGAGTAAGGATGTAAATAATCAATGTTTCTTTAGAAAAGAAGGAAAAAGAGAACACTACAAACATTTGATATCATATCAAATTAATTAAACGCAATGAAGAAATATTCTGAGATGAATAAAGACCTGACCCGGGAAACAGTAATTAAAGATACAATTCTAACACATACTGGTGAAAATCTAAATATAAAGAATTAACATGTGACTACCCAAGTACTCAACAGAAACAATAAAAAGGTGGGGTGGGGTGGTGGGGTGGTGGGGGAAACAGAAAAATAGGCTGATTTTTTATTTGTTTTATGGAATTTAGATGCCAGAACAACCCTAAGAAACATCTAAAGGTTTTGAGTAGAAATTTTGAGATTCTCATAACTTAAACTAAGTTTTCTATCATGTGTTCAAACCAAAGAAAGATATTCTCCTCTTTTCCTACTGGGAAAAAAAGTGTTCTTCCAACTGAGAGAACCTACTTCCTCAGCCTGTAGACCTGCAGAAATCTTAATCCTCTCCCTTACCAGGCAACTCCTTTTTTTTTTTTTTTTTTGGCTCATCATCTTTAAGAATCAGCCCAATGGTAGTTCCTTCCCTAGGACTTCAAACTAAAGCATGTTGCCAAGTTATTATCTCTTTCACAGAAAAAAAATCCTTTTCTTTCATACTATATTTCAGATATTGTATTTATGTATTTAACTGTGTTCATCATTGTCAATCTTCCATATCAAGTTATAAGACTCATGGATGCAGGCACCGTTTCCATTTTGTTCACCCCTGTATACACAGTGAATAGCACAGTGTCAGTGGAGCACACCCAATACATGTGGTGGGAGGGGACGAGAAGGAAGAGAAGGGAGTTGTACACCTTAATGAATTGGTCTGGGGTAGGCAGCTGGGACAAAAAGAAACAAGCAGTGAAAGACAGGGTAGGGTGTTTATCAGCTTAGGCTGCTACAACAAAATACTCAGGAATGAGGTGGCTTATAAACAACGTTAGAAATTTATAAATTTATTTCTCACAGCTCAGAAGGCTGAGTCTGAGATCAGGATGCCAGCAATGTAGGGTTCTGGTGAGAACTCCCTTCCAGGCTGCAGACTGCAGACTTCTCTGTGTCCTCACATGATGGAGAACAGAGCAGTGGAAGAAAGCTGTCTAGTGACTCTTACAAAGCCTCTCTCCCAGTGCTGCTTCCAAGTGTTCCCTGTGGTTCTCTAGGGTCAGTACCCTTACACAACACCTCCTGACCCAGGCCATGTTCTTCTAGCTTGGCTTTTCCTTTTGTTTCTTCAGAACTGTTCCAGCATATCATGATTACAAATTCAGTTTTCCTAATTCCCATTACAATTTTTAATACTTCAGTATGTGTTTGCATTTTTATCCATAAATATATATAGACTGTGAAACAAAGAAAAATAGAACAAAAAATAGAATAGAAATAGAAAAATAGAACAAAGGAAAACAGACATATGTACGAAGTCACATTACCAATCAGTGAGTAAACAATTATATATAATAGATCAATGTTATAAATTTTGTTTTGTAAGTCAATTATATGCATTCTTATTTTTTCAGCTTAATTTATCCATTTTTGATAGTTTTGTTAAAATCTCCAATATTTCTATGTTTGTTAACTTATCTTTGTAATTCTGTAAATTTTACTTTTATTAGTTTGAAGGTTATGTTGCTGATGCCTCCATAACTCACGATCACCATAACTTCCCATTGGCTTGTACTTTTTCCATAATTATATGGTATCCTTTTTTACCCTAATAATGTTGCTTAAATTTTATTTTGCCAGACATTACTTTTTCTCATTACTTTTTTCTTTTTTTTTTTTTTTTTTTTTTTTTTTTTTTTTTACTTAGTGTTTTTCTTTTTATGCCTTTGTTTCAAATCTTTCTATGTGGTGTTATTTTGGGTGTATTTTACTCTTACTTAGCACCCTATTTCAAATTCAATTTTACAAACATGACTTTTAGTAGGAAAGTTGAATCTGTCTACTTTTTCTGTGAGCCTGGTAGGGTTCATTTCCATTACCTTATTTTTGGTTTGAGATAGACATGCTTTTTCTTTCTTGCCATTATTCTCTTTCTCTGTCTTTGCTGGTTTGGTAAAACGTTGTATTTTCCCTTTTTTTATTTCCTTTGCAATAAATTGTTTTGCTTTTCTGTTTGTTTTGGTTTTACAGTTGCTTCATTTGGAACCTCCAGGGCCCTAATCTGAAGCTAGGTTCTGTTACCAGCAGGCATGTTGGGAACGTGGCAGATCCAGGCTCAGTAAGTGGCCCAATTGCCACAGCTCCAGAGTATGCAGATGTATCCATGTCTCCACCTTGCTTCAGCTTCAGGCTTACTAGCAATGCTATCCCCTAGAAAGGGATGGCAGAAGAATTACACTCTCCTTTCATAAGTGGGGGTGTCCACCTACGCATGTCATCTCCTGTGGAACACTTTTAGTCTTCTTGACTTGGAAGAAAACAAAAGCCCTTGTAACTTCTGCCTACTTCACATTCAAAGTGCAATGAGGTCTTGCCTTCTGCTCTGCTCCCCATTTTGTTTGTCTGTTCTGGTCCTTACTATGGAAATGCTCATCTTTACTGAGCCCAGCCATGTCTCTTTATGTATATATATATTTTTCTTTTTGCTATATGATTGGGGCAAAGATGCCACCTTGACAAATATTCTCTATTCTCTTTCTAATCTATGATTATGGCCTAAAAATTTCTCTCTCTAAAGTCATCCCTTTTGATTCTTAAAAGACTGTTTTGGAACTCAGCTGAATATTGACTGTTTCCTCTTTCCATTTTCTTTCTAATGATCTACTTACCCTCAAGGCAATGTGGATGCCTCTTACTGAGAAGGGGAAAGGTCATGATGAAAAGGAAATGACACAAAGTAAAAACCCCAAAATTGCTATTTTGAGATGTTTTCTATATATTTCCTTAATGAGGTATACGCTTCAAAGCCTAGCCTAAGCCACTCATGTGTGCATGGAATTAAACATAGATCATTCTAGAAACAACTGCTGAGACTGAATTAATTGGTTTATTGACTTCCTCCAGCATTTTCTATTCCCTCTAGTGTGTCAAATATAGAAACTTGAGAAAGATAAGAAGGAGGATGCAGCCTTCTTCAGACTCTGCTCCCTCTAAGGAGTGAGAAGCAGGGAGGAAGAAATCTGTCATAATGGAAGGAGGACGAGATGATAGAAGTGCACTTAAACCATGAGGACTGTTAACACAGGACCAGTTCTTAGCTTTCATGAGGTTGGATAAAGAAATGACAGCTGAGTAGCAAGATAGCAAACCCTCCAATGGGTGAGGGAAGTAAGTGGCTTTAGAATAAATATTCTGACATCTTAAATTACATACTTGCTGAGTTGGTCACTATTCACACCTGCAAGATTCCCTTATTTTCCATTCTCTTTTGACTGAGTTTTTGAAAATGCCTTCTTCTTCTAGAACATGCCAAATGCTCAGGTGAGCCAGATTCCATGTGGACTTTAATGCCTAGGAAATGAGACACACACCATGTGGTACCCATGGCTGATCTTAACACATCAGTAACACTCAATAACTATGAACTTAATTAACTAAAAAAAATCTATCTCAATGTATATATTTAAAAGTAAATACACTAGAAATAGGTATAACAAAAATTGAAGCAAAGCACGGATGTGCTTTAATGCGTCAGTTAGATAGGCTATACTCCCCAGTCATTCAATCAAACACTGTAGGTGTTGCCATGAAAGTATATTGGAGATGTTACTTACATCTACAACCAGTAGACTTTAAATACAGATTATCCTCAAAAATCTGGGTAAGTCTCTCCCACGATCAATTGAAGGGCTTTAAAAGCAGAATTGATGTTTTCCTGAGGAAGAAGAAACTCTGCCTGTGGATTGTAGCTTTAGCTTGTGCCCAAGAATTTCTGGTCTCCATCCTGATGGCCCACTTTATAGATTTCAGAATTGCCTGGCCATCTCTCACAACTGTAAAAGCCAATTCCTTACAGTACATTTCTTGATATATAAGTATGTGTGTTTCTGTGTCTGTGTGTATATACATGTATATATGAGCTTTTCTATATGTGTGTGTGTGTGTGTGTGTGTGTGTGTGTGTGTATGTAACCCACTGGTTCTGTTTCGCTTGTGGAACACTTACTGATACAGATTTTTGTACGAGAACTGTTTTGAAAGGAACAGAATCTTAAGAATGAGTTTTCTGAATTTATTCTGAGTTTTCTGGAATGAGTTCTCTAGTTTGATTAGATTCAAAAGCAGTAATGAATTTTCAGTGGTAAAGAGAATACTTATTGTATGTGACAATAGAGATAGAGAATATATCACCATTGGATATTCTTTATCAAACACGTATAAAGGTCTGGGTAACTACGTATTTGATACCGTATAACATTCTGGTTGAACTAAAGGATATAATGGGATTGGCTGGCTCCTCACTTGCATTAGGGAAAGTAAGGAAAGGCAGTGATGGGCTCAGTGCTGAAGCTCTGCATAAATGACTTGAAAGTTTCTGTCTGCCCTGAAAGGAACCCTTATCTCCTGTAGGTGCAAGGCTGAGATTTCTAAAACCCAAACCTAGATTCTCATCCAACAGTAGCTGAATTACAATGCATATTGATTTCTCAACTTTATGGATGTCCTCTGTTAAGGTGAGGTCATTAATTCAGAAGGAAACGGATCCTGAAAACTGGAATGGAAAGATCCTAGTGAAGCTGGGTACATTGAACCCCTGAATTCTGCTGAATCTTCTTTGCCAGTAGAAGAAGCCATTCTACTTCTATCTAAGGAGGTTTAAATCTACTTTGCCTGAAGAAGCCAGAATGGTCTCTCTTGAGGTAGTTACCCTGAAAGACACTTTGATTCCCCACAGGAGCTACCTCCACCACTCCTCTTTGCTTATTCCCAACAGGCCTCAGTGGATGAGACGCAATAAAGTACACTAAACACCAAAAGAACAGCAAGGTTTTTCCAATTTATACAGATGGAAATTTGGGTAATATTTGTGGGAATGAATATTAAGGGTGCAGGATAATGGTGTAAGGAATATAAAGTTTGATCAGGTCAGATTGGGTCCACTAACCAGAGATTCTGCATTTAATGTGGCACCTTGGAGGGTGAGAAAGCCAAGAGTTGGTTGGCTTGCTGAAACACAGGTAATCTACACTAAATGAATTGGAATACTGCCTTTGAATACTGTAGAGGAAGGTATCTGAAGTGTTAGGGAGATTAAAATGTTAATATGGATTTGTCATTAAGACCTGCTCGCCCATGCTGGGAGTCTTTTCACCAAGACTGTGAGAAAGAAATGTGTAAGGGGAATCCAAGCATCTCTGAAGAGCTCTGTGGTTGCTCTTCTCTGTAGGTCAGAAATTACAGCAGGAGCTGCTACCTGCCACTGAACTCTTATCCCTAAATTCAGTGGGGTTAATTAGATCCCAGAATGGTAGGGTCCAAGTGGCACAACTTAATCGCTAAAGACAAAGTGGGTATGGTTACCATGCATAATAGATAGTGAAAATCAAAGCAGTAATCAAAGTAATCTGATTGTCAGGTACCTATAGTGTTGGCTAATTGATCATGGACTGTAATTGAAAGTAAAAAAAAAGAGCATGCCTAGAATACAGGCGATCTTTGAGGGAGTCTCCTAATGCCATCATGCCCTGTGATTAAAGTCAATGGAAAACTGCAACAATCCAATTAAGGCAGAACGTCTAATGGCCCAGACCCTTTAAGAATAAAGGTTTGGTTCACCTCACCAGGAAAAGAACCACAACTAGCTGAGGTGCATGCAGAGGGCAAAGGGGATATAGAATGGGTAGTGGAAGAAGGCAACTATAAATACTGGCTATGTGGCTAAAACCATGTGGCCAATTGCAGAAATTAAGACTTTAATGTTATAATGTGTTTTCCTTGTTTTGTTATGTATATGTTTGGGTATATACATAGCATATATTTTCGTTTTCTTCTCTCTTATTCCCTTACCATGTAACATAAGATATATTAATAATAGTTAATGTTGCATCATTGTATTTAATTTCCCAACTATTAAGGAGCAGAGTGAATATCACCCATGAATGGTGTATTCTCTTCTAGGGAAAGGAAGGAAGGAAGCAAGGAAGGGAGGAAGGAAGGCAGTCCAGTAAGATGAAAAAGAAAAATGTTTAATTTCCATGAAGATGTTCACCCAATATTTATTAGTAGTAGAAGAGATTATCACAAAATTCTAAAATTGTAGACATGAATTACTCATCCTAACGTTTAAGAGTTATACTTCCATCTTAAACTAATAATTTTGAAAGTGAAGAAGCAGGAAAGAGGGAGACTTCTACCAAATTAAGTTCTTTTTTTCCTTTATTTTTCCTTATTGTTTAATATAAACACCCCATGACTACTGGAATAGTTGGATAAGTCTTCATCACCACCAATAATTGCCTAATGAGCCACAGAGCTCTATCTGCCTAGGGGTCTTGTTGGAGAACCTAGGGTTGAGAATCACTGACCTAGACCATGTAACTCAGCTCCTGCAACATTAATTCAGAACGCTGGGGTACTCCCAGGGCCAGAGAAGACCAAACACAAGCCTGAGAAGGTTCACTTTCATGTTGGAGAAAATCTAGAAGTTCTGGGAGGATTTTCCCCATACTCAGTCTCTAGATATGGGGTATTCTTCTCTTGTGCTAGACCCCATATGAAACTGCTGCTGTGGAAGAAAGAGATATCTAAGCCTACTCTGTTCAAAAACCATATCCTGATGAATGGAGGAGCCAAAGCTAGAAGCAGTAGCTTGGCCTAAACTCTAGGCTCTTGTCACTGGAAGTTGTAAGTCTTCCAGCCACACTGTCACTTGCAGTAGCTAATGGCAATCAGAAGGTCCTGTTTCTGAATTTGAGTACTCCCACCTTTAAAAAGGTGAGTGGGAACAGGCAGATGAAGTTCAAAAGTATTATTATGTGCAGACTCTATCATTGGCCAGAGAAAAGCCTGCTGAGTTAACTATCTCCATTTACTTTACCTGGGAGTAGATTTTTTTCAGATGGAGTAGGAAGAATGTGTACATTCCTTTGCCTGACTCCAGGGGGCAGCAGCTTCTTGGATAAAGAGAGGTCAGTAAGAAAACTGCTTATAGGGTACACTGTCATCTTCCATCTCTTAAACCCTGAGGTAAGGGGACAGGTCCACCAAAATGGGCTTTTCAAAAGAAACATAAAATCTTCAAAAATCATGACCCAATTCTCAACAAACTATGGCTCCCAGGAGATTCTCAGAACATGAAAATTATTCGTGCAATGACAATATTTCTCCTGAAGGGTTTTCCTTAGATTTTCTTGGATGGGTTTTTGGCGAGAGCAGATTTATTTTTAACAAGTGCACACACATCGCATCCTCTTTCTTGATGACAAGGACTTTTTACTTTTCCAAAATGTGCCTAGGAAGCCCCAAAGCCAAGAAGCGGGACTAGGAGGCCTGGTGTTACACAATGCATAAGTGAGAGCCAAATCTGTTCTGGTTCCCAGTCCCTCCTGTTAAAACAGGGATGTGCCACATTAGCTAGCACTCAGGAGGTTCCTACCTAGTAGCAAATCTGCATCTCTCCTCCATTTTTCCATTTTCATTAGTGGGAAGGAAGGAAGGTAACTCAATAGCAGAAGATTCAGATAATTCTAACAGAATTGCCAGCTTTTCATTTTTTCTGCCTGTGTGGCTTTCAGCCCAATGCTTTGCAGCAGAAGCCTTTGAACTTCTTGCAGCTAGGAAGCTGAGGTTTCTGAAGGAATGAATATGCACGGCACACATAATCTACAATTTATTAGCCTGCTTCACTGGTCATTATTGAGATTTGATTGTAATGCTTAGTGGCATTACCATCCTCTCCACATCCTCCTAACAACATTTATGGTCAGTAATAATATTAGCTCAGTCTCTGAGCTGTGCTCTGCAGAATGAATCTGCTAGGGCTCATCTTGCTTCATTACTCCTAATAGGACTCCCATAGTCATGTCACACTCCAGTGACACGCCAGACAGAACGACAGCTTTTAAATGTTTTCTCTGACACACTTCATTTGAAATGCTAGCCTGTCTGTTAGTACGAGCACCAAGCAGTGGCAGATTACAGAAGACTTACTTCTCTGGGTCAACATGGTAATACTAAGATGCCACAACAGAAGACCTCTAGGAAATATGTCCAGGAAAGCCCCTTTCAAGGTGTTTCCTCAGCCCAGGTAGACACTGTTGGTGCTCCATCCAGATGCTCTCATAACACTCTTCTTGGCATTGTGCACTCATTCCCCAGCTTTTGCATGCTTTGCTGCTAATAGCTGCCTCCTGCCATTGTGGAAACCAGCTGCCCAGGTCCTGCCCCACAAAGAAGCCCATCTAATGACTGGTGCAGAAGTACAAAAGCTCAGCTCCTTTGCCTTGAGGCTGGATGAACTCTGAGGTGTCACTTATGCTCCAGATCCCCTCCTGGTCTCCAGCGGTGGCTGAGGTTTCATTTGGAATCATACCCGTACTTGGCTCCCTCCCTTTCTCTTTCCTGCTTCCCATTATGCTTACTGGCCTCTCCAGGGAGTCCTTCCCTGATAAATCACTTCACAGGAACGTATGGCTCAAGGTCTGCTTCTGGGAGAACCTGAACTCAGATGCGTTAGGCAGGTTCTTGGCTCCCCAGCTGTGTGCAAGCCTTGTGGCCATTCTACTTCTGAATTTGCTCCCTGACAGCAAGAACGACTCCTAGCAGCCCAAACTGTATCCTCCCAAACCTCTCCACCTCCACTCAAAGCCCAAGGTCCATGAGCAGCTTGGGGATTCTGTCCAAAACAGCCTAAAGGAATCAGCAGTTTTTTTGGATTGCTTACTACTGTCCGTTAGGTACATACTTCCTTTGTCTTCTCATCAACCATTTCAAGTACATATTAGTAGAACTTTTATTTATTTGTTTGTTTATTTATTTATTCATTTATCTATTTAAGATCTTTTTTAATTGAGGTATAATTGACATAGAACATTATATTAGTTTTCAGTGTACAATATAATGATTCAGTATTTGTATACACTGTAAAATGATCACCACAATAAGTCTAGTTAGCATCTGTCATACATAGTTACAAATTTTTTCCTTGTGATGAGTTTTAAGATCTATTATCTTAGCAACTTTCAAATATGCAATACGATATTATTAACTACAGTCACCAGGCTGTACATTATATCCCCAGGACTTACTTTTTATTTTTTTAATTACTTTTTTTTTATTTGAGTGTAGTTGACACACAATGTTATGTTAGTTTCAGGTGTACAACAGTGATTCAACAAGTTTAAACATTATGCTATGCTCACCACAAGTGTAGCTACCATCTGTCACCATACAGTGCTGTTACAATACCATTGACTATATTCCTTATGCTGTGCCTTTTATTTCTGTGACTTATTCATTCGATAACAGGTGGCCTGTATTTCCCATTCCTCCTCACCAAAAAACTACCAGAGGTGATAAATGAATTCAGTAGAGTGGCAGGACACAAAATTAATACCAGAAATTGGTAGCATTCTACATAGTAACAATGAAGGAGCAGAAAGAGAAATTAGGAAAACAACCCCATTTACAATGCACCAAAAAATAAACTAAAATAAAATACCTAGGAATAAACTTAACCAAAGAGGTGAAAGACCTGTTTTCTGTAAACTACACAACACTGATAAAGGGAATTGAAAATGACACAAACAAATGGAAAGACAGCCCATGAATGGACTGTAAGGATTAATATTGTTCAAATGTCCATAATACATAAAGCAATCAGCAGGGTCAGTGCAATCCCTCTAAAAATACCAACAGCATCTCTCACAAAACTAGAACAGATAATACGAAAATTTGTAGGGAACCACAAGAGACCCAGAAGAGCTGAAGAAATATTGACAAAGAAAAATGAAGCTAGAAGTATTTTAATTCCAGATCTCAAGATACACTACAAAACTTCAATGATCAAAACAGTATGATACTGGAACAAAAACAGACTCACAGAACAATGGAATAGAATAGAGAGCCCAGAAGTAAACCCATGATTATATGGTCAATTAATCTATTGACAAAGGAGGCAAGAATATATATTGGGAAAAAGACAGTCTCTTGAATAAATGGTGCTGGGAAAACAAGATAGCTAAATGTAAAAGAATGAAACTGGACCACTTTCTAACGCCAGACACAAAAAAGCAGATCAATTTTTATAGCTTTGGAAACTGAAGTTCAGAAAGGTTATAAAAAGTAAATAAATTCCCATACCCAAAAGATGCAATGCCTTTAAACAAAGCTTTCCACTCCAAGTCCAGTGAATTTTTCACATATTTCACTACTGTGGCCCCACTGGCAGCTAGGACATGATGGTCCCAACTGAATATAAGTAATGTCCACATAAGCCGTGATCATGATCATGTCTGCAACAGTACAAAGATGAGGCCAGTCCACAACCACAATGGCTAAACATCTCCTCTTTTGACTACATGAGTGACTGTTCTTCTTTACCAATGATAACCCTAGCCTCACCTTGGCCTTCCTTCCTCCTAGGTAAAATTTATCCTGATTTATTGACAGCATCTAATCTAGAAGCAGTTCCTACTTCCTTAACTTATCCTTAGATTTATCCAAAGCCCAAATCCTGTCAGAAGCCCTCCCCACCAACCCCCATTACTGCAATGTTTCCAAGCTTTCTCTAAATTCTATTATCCTTTGCTGGAGCAACCTAAATAAACCAACCTTCATTTACTTTAAATATGTTCTTTATGATATCATTATCTAGATTTTATCACCCATTAAGTTATTTTTCAAAATAATTTCTTCTAAGAATAATTATGCCTTTGCCTAGCACCATGTTTCATGAAATGTTAGGCTCTATTAATTGTAAAAGGCACATGTACCAATAAAAAGAAGAAAACATTCTGCCAATCAAACTATGACATAATGTTTTTATGATAGTCCTGTGCAAAGCATCAATCATTCACATCAGCTTCTTATGGCTTTTTTCTGTTTTCACATATTCCAAGGGACATGACCATTTCTCATGACTTCAGTTGTATTGGTTGGCATGAGATAGGTAATGCTTTTACGGGTCCCTCAGAAACAAAACTTCACTACTTTACTTGGGAGTATCTTCCTTTTTTTATTAAAGCAGTTGGTTTCCCTCTGCAAGAAAACATAGAATTGCATCCATTCCACTCACATCAAATATTTGTCTCATTAATATTGAATTTATATCCCAAAACTCTATTATGCATTTCTGCATTCAAAATATTTCAAGGTCAAGTTAGTGAAGACAAACAGAACAAAGTACCAACATAATACATAATGTAAATGAGGTGATGGCCAAATTTTCCCTGACCCACAGAGATTGTAAAAAGCAAGACACATCATGATTTGGACAATATTAGACTGTGGAAAAGCATACATCTTAGTATCAATGAAATATATGAATGTGGCTGCAATCAATTTTAATTCTGAATAGAATTTTCCATCATACTACTTTATAGTCATGTATAAAATCAAACAAAGACCTTTTTTAAAAGGGAGTCGAAGAAAATATGAAGAGGGTTAACCGTTCTTGCAACTAAAGGAATCACATGAAGACACATAGTCTTCTGTGTTTTAGAAAAAGAGAACATACATCTATAGAGACAAAGTATTCCTAGGACATACACCTAAGTAGTAATGTTAGTTAATACTGCTTTTTCAATGTATATTCAATTAGGTTGTTTGAAAAAGAAAGGTGAGTTCTAAATAAATGTCATGTATGTATTCTAAGTACATAGATAGGTGGGAAATGGAGATGCCTGGGTTAGATGGAAGAGGATTTGCCTTCACTCACCCCATGTCAGGAGTCAACTGCTTCCCAACCTCATTCCAACCCTACCAACCACAATACTGAGTGACACCGTACCCAACACTGAATGGCTTACTCAATCCTTCTAGGTGGCTGAACCTTGGTATATATGGTAAGTGTTACTGGTGCCCCACCCAAACCTCCTGTTTTACCCATTTCTCAGCTGCTATGAGTATTGGCTGCTAATGGCTTAGGGCAATTCTCTACTTTAATTGACGCTGGACAACTTAAGTCCCTTCACCTGTAGGTAGGTAGAAAGAGAGGTAAATAGGTAGGTCAGTTATTGCCCCATCCCCTGAAAATGGCCTGCTGGCAATGATTTCAACCAATGATATTAGGAGGCAAGTAAAATCTGCTCTCTCTTGCCTCAAGGTGGGAATTACTCTGTGGTGCAATTCATGCTCTAGAGTTCTCCAGGAGATAACACTTAAAGCTAGACTCCTATCCTTATTTGATCCCTTCTCCTGCCTTAACTTGCTGCCTTCACTCCCACTTCCCACATCTCTTGAGAGCCTCCCCTCTCAGTAAATCACTTGTATAAGAATCCCCACATCTACTTCCAAACCCAAGGGAACCTAAGACAAAAGTAAACCTGATTGATCCCAAGGGTCTTTGCGTTTTCAAATTGAGCAGGCTCCTTTCTTTCTATGTGCAGTTAGTTCTGCTCCTAGAATCTAAATCAGGAAGCAAACCTGGCTTCACCTTAGCAAAATTAACTCTGCATTTGCTTTTACCCCCTGTCTCATGGGGAGAAGAAACTTCAAACTCCATCTTCCATCCATCTACCCAGGGGTAAGGAAATAAAGAAATAGAGACTTCTCAGCCACTGCCTAGAAAGAATTTCAGAGCTTACAGAGAAAGTCTTTAGAAAAAGTCACTTTTGAAACCTGGACTTTCCTGACATCCATCCATCCTTTTAGTAAGTATCATCCTATATGTGGCTTTAGAAGGAGGCTCTTCTGAGTCCTGTCATCTCTCTATTGCCCCCACACCTTAGGCCAGCTGTGCTGTGTTTGAACTTACTTGTGCACAGTTCACTTCTGCCTCTTTCCCCCCTCACTGTGCTTATTTTTCTTAAGTCCCTTCTCTTTCCACATTCAGTAATAATATGTTGGTTACTTTCTCTGGACAGTTCTGAAAACAGAGCCTCCAAAGGATTTGAATCAAAATGTTGGAGAAGAAAAATATATCCTTTTGAATCAGAGACCTAGATATTACTTTGATTTAATGTTTGCTAAAGTTTAAGCTCATTTATCAATACTTTCTTTCTTTATTTTAATACTTTATTTCTATTTTAAAAAAAACCTTTTTTCTTTTTGCAGTTGATTTAATTATCACTCTATCACAATCATATAATAGATAGATGTTCAGCTCAAATTACTATATATTTAATTCCTTAAGATTTTTCACTCTTTAAATTCCATGTTGTTCCTTCCACATCATTTATGCTGGCATGTTTATCTTTTTCTTATGTTCAGTCTCTGATTTATAGTTCTTGAACTCTTTTAGGAGATTTATATAAAACATAAATTTTTAAAAAGATAAGAAGAAATAAATTCTTAGAAATCCACTGTTTTTTGGAGTTCTTTTTGATCCAACTAATTTCTCTTCTTAATTTTATAAACGGTAATGATTTTGGTAAGATCTTAAAGTCCTAAATAAGCAGAAGGGCACCCAGCTGGTCAATCATGATGAGAAAATTGACTTTGGACCCAGATCACAACCTCTGTCTTGCCTTTCAAGCCATTTGAATCCTTTTGCTTTTTCCCATATCCCCAAAGTGTCAGGGAGAGACTATGGATTTAAACCAGGAGTCAAAGATCTGTAAAGGGCCACACAGTAAAAATATTAGGCTTTGCAAGCCATTTAGTCTCTGTCAACTATTCAACTCTGCATTGTGATGCAAAAGCAGATATAGCCAATCTATAAGCAAATGGATGTGTCTGTGTTCCAATAAAACTTTATTTACAAAACTTGGCCACAGGCTGGATTTGACCCTTGGATCACAATTTGCTCATCCCTACATTAAAAGATGAGGAAATTCTGGTATCTAAAGATAAAAATTCTTTGAGCTGCTATAGTTGCGGGTAGAGATTTTAGAGATGCAGGAAGACACAGAAATGCAAAAGAAGGGTCCTGGACTTTATCCATTAATTTAATACTAGTTAAAGGAAAATGTGTAGTAAATTCACCTTCATCTATTTTTCTCCTCTGTGGTCTGTTAGTACCTGATAGAAGAATTGTTTTAATTTTTTTTTTAACGTTTATTTATTTTTGAGACAGAGAGAGACAGAGCATGAACTGGGGAGGGGCAGAGAGAGAGGGAGACACAGAATCGGAAGCAGGCTCCAGGCTCTGAGCCATCAGCCCAGAGCCCGACACGGAGCTCGAACTCACGGACCGCGAGATCGTGACCTGAGCTGAAGTCGGACGTTTAACCGACTGAGCCACCCAGGCGCCCCTTGAATTCTGTTTTAAAGAAACAGTGCGATGCATTCATACTAAGGTGAGAATGGCTAAGGAGATTTAGGCTTGATATACAAACATTCCCAAAGTCATTTGCAATTTAATGAGACCAAGCCTACTTAGCACTGAATAGAAGAAAAAGGGCACCAGGGAGGACTTCTATGATTAAGAAGCTACATCAGTAATGGGGAAGGGAACTAACAGTTATTTGGCACTTACTGGGTGCCAATTCCTGGGTGCCAATCACATCATTCTTTTATTCAACTCAGTAACCCTGTAAGGTACAAGATATCGTTATTTCCATTTTAAATGTGTGGAAACTAAAATTTAGAGTAATTGCGTAACTTGTTTAGGGCCAATTAGTTGGTAAGTGGCAGAGGTGAAATTCAGTCCTGAGCTTCTCTTTTCCCAAAGCCTATTCCATACTCTGCTATAGCCATTTCTTCTTTTACAGGGTTCCAAAGGGTTCTGGAATCCCAGTCCCCTTTGAGATTTTGTTGTAAGCTATGGATCCCAGGGGGAAAAAAATTACTTTTATGCACTTTTCATTATAATTTCAGAGCTTCACACTCTTTTGCGTGAAATGTCAAGGGCTTCACAAATCCCCCCAGGCCCTGTCCTGCAGAGATACATTCCTTCAGAGAGAGTTTCTTTAGAAGCCTGAAATTATGTCATGTACCAGCTGCCTATTGACCCTTAGACCCAGCACATTAATTTTGAGTGGCCCTAAAGATACTAAACCAGCCGTGCAGTTGTGTTGGATGCAGAAAGGAGGATGAGAGAGGGTAAATCTCTTCTGGAAATGTGTTTTCTGGAATGTTTTGAATTTATTATGTATTCCCATGGGCCAGAAAGTGGGCTTCATGTTTTAGATGCACTGCGTCACTTAATACTCAATAACAACTCCAGGAGGTAGATTTATTATTACAGCACTATATGAAGGAAGATATATTTTAAAAGTTTTGACTTATTTATTTTAAGGGAGGGAGGGGCAGAGAGAGAGGGAGAGAAAGAGAATCCCAAGCAGGCTCAGAACCATCAGCATGGAGCCCGACATGGGAATTAGTCTCACAAACCGTGAGATCATCACCTGAGCCAAAATCAAAAGTCAAACACTCAACCAGCTAAGCCACCCAGGTGCCCCCTAAGGAGAATATTATGGTCCATTAGAGAGGCAAAATAACTTGCCTCCAGTAACACCCCTAGGAGAGAAAGAACTCAAACCATAAAAGTTTATTCTCCAGGGCATTTGTTCTTAACCACTTAGGTGTCCAGAAACATTTTCCATAGACCCATGCATGGAGACAGGCAGAGTTCTCTGTGTCCTACATAAAAACTGGCAACCTCTGTGATGAATATTTATAATTTAAAGTGCCTGGTATTTGTGCTGTCTACATTGTCATCATTAAAAATGTGAAGGTAAATATTTACAAACAGCTGGTAAGGAAACTAGACTTCTGGGGAGGAATTTTGAACTCAAATTGCTGCTTTGAGGTTTTCTTTTAGAAATGGAAATATGCAGACTGACTCTAAATAGAAACCTGCCTCCTATTTCCATCCCTGCCTCTCACCACCCAGCTAAGGCTTCTTTAGAATTCAGCACTAGATCCCCAGGAAAATAACTGCTTTGAAAAAGCTAGCCACAGTGAGATACTACTTCTCACCTGCTACAACAGCTGAAGCAATCGAGTAGTAATACCAAGAATTGGAAAGGATGTGGAGAAACTGGAATTCTCAAATGCCTCTACAGAGAGTGAAAAATGGTACCACTCCTTTGCAAAATTGTTTCGTAGTTCCTAGTAATGTTAAATTCATTTATCTATCCTACAACTCAGAAATTTCTCTTCTAGGTATTTACCCAAGAGAAATAATGACATATAACTCGCCAATGAAATGTATAATAATAGTCATTGCAGCTTTATTCATAACAGCCACAAATTGGATACAACCCAAATGCCTATCAACAGATGGATGTATAAACAAATCGTGGTATAGTCTTACAATGGGAGGCTGCACAACAAAGGAACATTCTACTGATACTCCTGATAATATACTACTACATGGAGGAATATGGAAAAACATTGCTCTGAGCAAACAAAGCCAGACCAATACATACATACATACATACATACATAAAGACTATACACTGTATCGTTTCATTCATGGTATACTCTAAAAACTAATCTAACAATGGGAAAGTAGATCAATGGTTGCCTATGAAGGGAGAGCAGGGATTGAAGCAAAAGAGCATGAAGGAATTTGTTGAAGCCATGAGTGTAACTGCACCTTGTTCTGAATCCTGATGGCCAGTGGATACCATGGGTATACATACTTGTCAAAATTCCTTGATCCAAATACTTAAATATCTGTGTATTGTATGTAAATCACATCTTAATAAAATAAGAGTTCTGAAAGGAAAACAAACCAGTTTGGAGGATGAATGTCCATCCTTAGTAGGCTTGGCTGCCAGCCTGGTTTCCTGAGGCACAGGCCTCCACAGACACTCATCACCCCTTGCAGGTTCCCCAGCTGATCCCCCTCTGGCATGTGGGAGGGTCCAGGCAAGAAACAGATGCCTTTGAAGACCTACTACCCCCACTTCTCTCTCAAATGAGCCAAAAGTCTTTGCACACTTGCAAATTTCAAAAAGCAGTGAGGATGGAAACAATCTGTCTTGACTTCCTCTGTGTTCAGTTTCTGGAGCCCTGGACCTGAGAAAGGACTGTGACACACTTACCATAGCGCTTTGTTTTGGTGGCTTCAATTTCCTTCCTGGCTGCTCTGGTACTGGTTTGAACTACATCTGGGGATTCCTCATGAAGCTGGGAGGAGTTGAAAGGGTCATGCCATTACAAGAAAGTACATGCCAGAAGGTACTATGGTCAGTGGTAGCTCTCCCTCAGTGATTCTGTTAAGCCTCTTCCTGGGAAGCAGGAAGAGTGCTGGGCACAGGAGCAGGGGAAGAAGTAAACGCCAACCACCACAGCCTTCCTAAGGGAAATGCCTCTGACAATTGTCCTCCAGGGTGACTAACCCTCCAGCACACTCAATGAATTAGAGACATACTACCTTGCTTTACATAGTATTTTTAAAAACATGATTGCTTTGGAGAATTGTCTGCCTTTTTTTCCCCTCCTCGCACTGAGCTGTGAGTTACAAATACCCTCCCAGAGAGCCTCAGAAGAGGCAAATTTGGCAGAGGAGAGAGAACATAGAACGATCCATGCCTTGCGAATGCCAAGAGGAAGAGCAATCTGGAATTAGCTGGCAAGTCAATCCTTAACTGCAGGACTGGAGGTTAGGGCAAGGCTCGTAAAAACCATTCTGTGTGGAGGAAAAATGCATTCCCCTCTCCTGCAAAACAATGCTGTGTGCGGGTTTATCTGGCCTCCTGGAGGCCTTCTAGTCCTTCCGAGAGTAGAGCTGCGAGGGGACAGAATGCTTCACCGTGGTGGTTGTGCGGCTGCCAAGAGGGCAGCGTGCGTGCAGCCAGGCAGGACGCCAGAGCCCAGGAGCAGTGACAACCTTCCTCGGTGCACCTGTTCTTCTTCTCCTTGCATCGGGAATGTGCCACTTCCCTCCAACTCACGCTGCTTTCCCCCGCGTGGCTCCATTTTGTCTTTCCCAATGGCAGATGCCCGCTGCCTTCCTCCCAGCACTTACAGGATGCAGGGGACGGGGATGGCTCCCGCCAGACGCCTCCCTCACTCCAACACACTCCTGCATGCCAGGTATCGGTCTGCATCAGGTGCTGTGACATTATGACAAACACTCAGGCCCTCGGTGACTAGATGCGTCACACGCTATTCTCAGAGCTACTGACATCTCATCAGTCACAGCCTTGATTATGCCACTCTGGGTCTCCGGGCTCAACTTTGGGCTCCAAACAGAATTTATTGCACCTAAAGATGCTTATTTCCAATGTGGACGTGGCCATCTTGTTTAAAATAGCATAATCCAGCTAGAGGATCACACATGCACATGCAAATTGTCTGACCCTTTATCTTGTCAATATTACAATTAAGTGCCCATCAGGCAAGAATTTGCTGGGGAATTCTGCCTTTCCCCCATCCTCCTGCCATTTGCTACAATTCAAGGATGCATTTTGTTGTCCCTCAGAGTGCTGTGCTTGAGGGAAGGCCATGACTGCCAGTGTATGCTTATTGATGAACAATAGATCCTCTCATGGAAAGAGAGGACTCTACTCTGGTAATGATTAAAAGCTTGGTCCTAACTAGCTGCCTATATGCATGAGGCTATTTATCAGCTAGCATCGATTACACTGGTAGTCTGTGATCAGCCATGTGTGTGACACCATTTGAGGGTTCACAGATAAAAAATATGATCGTTGCCCATGAGAACCTCAAAATCTAGCTAGGGAGATAATTATGCAAACGTTTATGTAGCAAAGTATTGTCCCAAATTCTTTGCCTGGTAATGACGTCATTCTAGAACCTGACCAGAGTACACAGGCCCTTGCATGGCTTCCCAGTTAGTTCAGTCCCTTTTCCTAGAATGTTCCTTGTCTTTTCTTCCCTTAGACTTAGGCTAATGTTATTGTCCTTATCTGAGGCCCCACTCCTCATAGATTTCTCTAAATCAGAGATCAGCAAGCTTTTTCTGTACAAAGCCAGATTGTAAATATTTTAGGCTTTCTGAACCAAGAAGCACTACTATCCTTGCTGAAGGGTGAACAGTCTTATTTACATTTACATTTAAGAATGTGAAAACCGTTAGGAGCTTATGGACTGTACAGAAATAGGTGGTGGCTGGATTTGGCCTGAGAGCTATAGTTTGCTGACCCCAATCTAAATCCTATTTGTCTTTCAAGACCCAGATCAAACTCTAGTTGCTTTTGAAATGTATTTGACACTTCACATCCAAAATTCTCCTCTCTCTTAGGAATGTCTAATTTATACAATTTGTAGAGCAGGCATTCTTACATTTATGAATGCCTCTATCAGGCAGTATCGTTGGAGGACAAAATAGGAATTTTAAAATCAAACAGAATAACGTTCAAATTCTGATTTCTCAATTGACAGTTGAGTGGCACTGTGAAAACTACTAAAATTCTGTAAGAACATTACCAAAAGGAAATATATCAAAATATATTTTATATCTGTATAGGAGGTAGTTTTTTTCTTCATTTCCTTACCTAAAATTTTTAAAATTATTCACATCAAATATGTATCCCTTTTATAACACAAGTATGCTGATTACCTAACCCGCCGGGTTATTTGTATTAAATAAAATATGTCTGGGCACCTGGGTGGCTCAATGGGTTGAGCGTCTGACTTTGGCTCAGGTCATGATCACATGGTTCTTGGGTTTGAACCCTGCATTGGGGGCTCTGATAAATCAGAGCCTGGAGTCTGCTTCTGATTCTGTGTCCCCCCCCCCTCTGGCCCCCTGCCCCTCCCCAGCTTGTTCTCTCTCTCTCTCTAATAAACAGTAAATTTTTTAAAAAATAAAAATAAAATATGCCTGAAATGTAAAGACTCGGCAAATATTTTCTTTCATTTCTTCATAAATTCTTTCTATATTTTCATAAAGGGCATATGTCTTATGTTCAAAACTAAATCACATTTTCTTTGAGCACAAAGATACCACCTTATACGTTAAGCCATTCATAACACTTAATTGAGACCCCTCATTAGGCTGGTGGTCAGAATGATTTGCTATTAATTTATGTGGTACCCCAAACTCTGGTACATTAAAGCTTTTCAAAAGAATGTTCTCTATTCATTTATATTTGCTCATCCTACTCCTCAGTTCAATTCAATCTGTCTTCTCTTGCCATCACTTCATCAACCTCCATATCTCTATAGCCTCTAAATGTATTTCAGGGCCCATCTTATTAATTTTCCATCAGCACTGGATTCAAACACTCCCTTCTTTTTGACACCTTGATGGCTTTGAATTGCCTGATATAAGGCTTTCCTGGGGTTCCTCCTTACTCTCTTATCTCTCCATTTCTATCTCATTCACAGGATCCTTGCCACTAGGACAGCATTAACCATTGGCATTTTTGAAAACATACTCCTTGCTATTACCTCCCTAAGCATTTTCATCCATGCCCCTGGTTTCAAATAACATTTATACATAGATGTGTCACAAAATGTAATCTCTCTTGAAGATCTCCAAGGTGTAGTTCAATTATCTCACTCAGAGACTCCTTAAAGTCAACATGACCCATACTAAATCCATGATCCCTGCTACCCCCTCCCCCCAGGCCTACCACTTAAAGCTAGTCTTCCCTCAGAGTTTTCTCTCTTAGGGAAAGTGGTTGCCATTCTTCCTGTCAAGCCAGAAACCTAGGAATTATTCTGAACACCTACCTACCTCTCATCTCAATAGCTAATTTATCACCAAGCTCTGCAGATTTTATCTCTTTTATAAATCTTGAATGCTCCTCTCTCTTCTTTTTATGGTCAATGCCAGCACTACAGACCAACAGAGTCATCTGATACCTAGATGCGATGCCACATTACCTCTGCTTCTCTGCTCTTCCCCATCTGTCCTCTATTCACAATCAAAACTCCAAATGTGATCACATAATCTCCTCACTTAAAAAACTCCTATTTACTCTTCATATCAACTTAAGTGTCCATTCCTGAGGGATAGTTTCTCCTAACTCCATCTTCTAGAGCTTACCTGCAAACCAATTATTTCTCCAGAGTTTTTGTTTCAGCATATAATTAATCACTCGGTAGGCAGATCACAGATGATTTTTAGGGCAACAAAGCTATTCTGTATAACACAATGGTGGATACCTGTCATTATACATTTGTCACAATCCATAGAACACACAACAATAAGAGCACACACCAGACCAACCTAATCAGAACACCTGTGCAATGGGACCCATGAGTCTGTCCTTAACAAGCCCTCCAGGTGATCTGAGGCAGAAGTTCTGATGCACACTAGAGTTTTAGAAGCACTTTGCTACTGCAATGATTCCCAAACTTTAGCATGCATCAGAATCACCTGGCAGAGGTTGTTAAAACAGATTGCTAGGCTCCACCCCCAGAGTCTGTGATGCACAGGTTTGGGGAGGAGCCAGAGAATATGCATTTCTCACAAACTGCCAGGTGATACTGGTACTGCTGGTCCAGGGAACACGCTCTGAGAGCTGCTGTACCATCACACATCCAAAGGCCGATTTATCAGTTTCTTTTTTCTCTCTGAATAAGGAGTCTTGAATAGGGAGTATTACCAAAAGGAAAAAAATATCTATGATCTGGAGGAGTGTTTTTATACCTGACTTTCTCACTAGATATAGTTTCTTCTATGCTACTTTGATATCTATTAAGAGTCAGTTCCTCTATTCTCTATAGACACCAGATATTTTCACATCTCCCTCAAAATCTCTCAGACCCATCTTTTGCCTCCTTTAGTTGGTTATTTTTCCAAGCTGGTCCTGCCTCCAAATCCATTCCATTTCTGTCTTCTTCATACTATCACCAGATACACCTTCCCTAAGCCACACTTTGGCTGCATCTCTTCCCATTGTAAAGTTTTCAAGGACTCTTTAGCTCCCACCATAACAAATCTAAACTCATATTTCTGGTTTTCAAGACCCTTCCCCATCTCTCTTTAAAACCTAATTTCTCTTTAAAACCAGCTCTCTCACTCACTCATTCACTCACTCACTCTCTGCTCAAATTGGTCCCTTTACTGAACCACACCCAGGTACATTCATTTTTCATCCTTACCACTGTCTTCACTTGGAATGCTCATCTTTCCCCAGATAAAGCCAACACATCCTTCAAGGCCCAGATGAAGTGCCATTTCCGGGTTTGAATACCAGCCACTGTATCTTCCTGTCCACAGCACACATTGCAAGTCTGTAAGGTAACTCAAGCTGAGATACCAGATGCCACCTCCGAATCCTACTTAACACAATACTCCAGGCCACTACTACCAATCACAACATGCACAGAAGATGCAACCTCAGTATTCTATCCCTTTATGGTTTTTGTTATTATGGTTTTTGTTATTCTATCCTTTATGGATTATGTTATTCACATAATCCTAGAATCCACGGATGTGGTGTCTTTTCATTGTTATCCACTAAATTGTAAGCTCACTTAGGAGAGGGATGAGGTTTAAAACACTTCTGTATTCCTTCAGTTTCACATAATCCAGACTATAAGGCAAGAACTGAGGAATATATTTGTACTGTAACAGATGCGCAATGATGCTTACGCTTGATCTGGCTGACTTCACTCATTGGAGAGGCACATTCACCTGAATTCCTTATCTATCACCTCAAAGAATAAGACTGGAAATATTTGCTTAATTAATTCCTTAAGTTTCCAAGGATAAAATAAAATTTACCTTCATCCATTCAGTAGGGAGGGCAGCATAGAGATATGAAATTTATATCAGCTCAAAAGCAAGCCGGCACCAAATAAGGCTATAAACCAAGCATTGTGTCTAGCATAAGAACAATAGTATAAGATAATGGCAGTTTTCAACAGTGGCACCATGTAAATACCGAGCCTTATTTTGGTTTAAATTAATATCAGGAGCTAATTTTTTTAAATCTGAAATAAAATCTTGACCTCAACTCTGTTTTTCCCTTCTCATATCTTGACATGAGAAATACTAAGGGAAATGTGGAGAAGGCACAGAGGCTGTGATTAAATCTGTTTCTCGAATCCATTATCTTCTCACTTTTCATGAGCTCTAATTTAAACATCTTATTTATAGTGTAATGTTCTTAAGAGTTCTCTGGGTGTATTTAAATGGGGATAGTTAATTGGGACCGTTCTAGCAGAAGTCGGCCTCAGTCTCGTCTTCCTAGGTGGCAGATCCTCTCTGCTCCTGAAATAATGTAATTTCCTCCTTTTAAGTCTAATTTTCATGTTCATTGTTACAGCTCTGAATATTGTGACCTAAGGCTGTAGGAGTTTAATAATGTTTTTAGTTTTAATATTATCATTAATATTTGCAATCTTTCCATCATACATTTGGTATCTTCCTACAGAACTTCCCACAGTTCTTGACATAAAAATTAAATAAAGTCTAAAGCAAGGAACATCTTAAAATAGTGTGAATAAAGAATTGAAAAAAAAAGTGAAAGACATATGCTATGTTTTAAATAATATTAAATGAGCTTAGAAAGTGAGCAGAAACTATTTTCCAACTGCACCAAAAGTGGCTTTACACACCTACTTTTGTTCCCAGGTAGTAAATGCTTTGGATAATAAGTACAATTCTATTATTAATGGCTTACTGGAAAAATTGGATCCCCAGGATATGGGGCCACATACATGGTTAGAGTAAATTATACACCAGTTTCTCTTGTTCTCCCCAAATCACCTATTTTAAGTTGAGTTCTCTGGAAGCAGAGACTGAGACAAAGGCAAGTTGGATGTGGCCTGGGAGAAACTGGTAAGAGACGGAAGAATAGGGCAGGGAAGAGGACAAGACTATGCAAGGGAGTGATTTCAGGTGAGGTCTCAACCTCACCCTCATCTGTGGGGGAGCTCCCAGTGTAAATGACCCCTCAGAGTTTATTCCTCTTGCAAACAAGGGAGCTGGGCTTTCATACCCACCAGTCATTGATACTGGTAACCCCCAGGGGACACAATCTCCCAGGCATTTTTGCCTCTCAGTATGTCTGGACAAACATCTCCAGTAGCCCAAGAGTAGATTTGTGAAGAAGACTGCAGGTGCCTGGTATTTGCTTTAATCATCTTGCTCATCCAGTCATCCGAAAGTGTCCCTCTTTGCTTCTCCTAAGAATGGGTTTTTGGGGAAGAGCCTCCATCCATGCTCTCTGCTGCCCATCAGAACCCAACAGGCAGTAGGTGCTAGGAGGTCACAAGCCTACTTCAACTATCCCCAGTAATAACTCCTATGGTTTTGCCAATACTCCCAAATAGAGGGACACTCCCTATCTTCATCTGGTTCCCCCTCTTTTCAATCCTGCTACTGTAACATAACGAATCATAAAGAAAATTCAAGTATCTTAAAACAATAGCCAATTATTAGTGTAGGAGTCTACGAGTTGGCAAGCTGGACTGAGTTCAGCTGGGGGGAATCTTCTGGTTTTGCTATATTCCCTGATGTGTCTGAGATCAGCTGCAGGCCAAGAAGGACTCATGCTAATCCTGGATGTACCCTATCTCATCCCTGGGGTCTCAGCTGGGACCACTGGAATGACTCATGTCTCCTCCACATAGAATGTGTTCTCTCATCCTTCAACAGGCTAAGCCATGTTTATCACCTGACCATGATAGGGACACCAATAGAACAAGTAGCAGTGTGTAAGGCCTCCTGAGATTTAGGCTCAGTATGAGCTCACTGTCTCTTCCTTCCCATTCTATTAGTCAAAGTAAGTCACAGAACCAGGCCAGATTCAAGAGGTGGTAACTAGATGCAGAGTCATATTGCAAAGAGTGTGGACCCAGATGTCAACAGTTGCACATATTTTTTGCATCATACCACAACCTCTCAGTGCGCGGCCCTCCTACTCCCAGAAACATCCACCTAATTCCAGGGTGAGCCTAATTTTCCCAACAGAGGCCCAGGTGGAGGTTTTCTTCATCTTGTTTCCCGACACCAAAAGATGCTATACTCCAGTGCAAACTCTTCTCTACTCTTCTCTACTCTTGAGTGATGTTTTGGTCAAGGTTCTCCTGAGAAACAGAATCAATAGGGTTTAGAGAGATCTACAGAAAGAGATTTATTATAAAGGATTGGCTCTTCTGGAAACACCCTCACAAACACACCCAGAAATCATGTTTCCCTGCTACCTGGGCATCCCTTAGCCCTAGACAGGTACACTCATAAAATTAACTGTCACAGCCATGTGATGGAGGGAGGAAGAGTTCAGTTCACTTCCTTTCCCTAGCAGCACAGGAAAGAGAGAAATTACTCCCAATAGATTATCCCTCCAGATACATCCAAGAAGGCTTATTTTCTGCCCATTTCACGTGTGTGTCAGGGTGGGAAGAGGGTCATGCATCTTGTTTATCTCCATGTGACACCCAATGACTGAGAACACAAAAGGGAGTGAAGAACTTAATTCTATTCTTAGCTGTTGGATGTGTTTAGCTCTTGTGCCAGGAGATCACTCCTGGTGACTCTAACTTGTGAATTGATAATGATAAAGACCAGGGTCCCATTTTAAATAAGATAACTCATAACTGAAGGCTGTCCACAGGGTGTAAAGCTGAGAAAAAATCTATGCAGGCTTCAAATGATCAAATGTACCCAAAGAATTTCTTCAGAAGGTATAAAATACATTACACATTTTATTAGTTCTAAGATGCTCATTTTTTATATTTTAACATCTCCAAAATTGGGACACATCTTAAAACTGATGGTCTCTTAAAATTATTTGGCAGCATTTTCCTAATGGCCTAAAAAAAAGTGGTGAATCTTATAATCGATGTCTTAGACTCTATGATATATGATAACCAGAATAAGTAGCTGTTTCCTCACATAAAACACTGGCCTGCAAAACACACGTGAACTTGTTAAAAAGGTAACAGGCCAGGCTTTTCATATGAATGCTCAATAATTTTAACATGCTTCATTTTTTACGTGAGGAGTAAATTAAACTCTAGGTTCAGCCAACTTGAGTACATACATGGGGTGGAATGATCAAGTTAGCATCAGAGAAATCCTCCAGAATCATCTGCAAAATACTCTGGAGATAAAGGAGGGGGGAAAAACTTTCTGGCTGAACTCAATCATCAGCTTAACTTTTAAATTAGTTGTACCACATAAAGGAGTGTTACTGGGTCACCATCAAAAAGTAGTCTTAGATGCATAAAATTATGGCAATTCTCTTGACTTTTAGATCTAAGAAAAGGCAATTTCACAGGAATCAACTGAGTTCTGGCATTTCCAGCCTCACCCTCTGGGGTCATGACTCATATACTCTGTTTGAAAACATTTTCCCTCATTACCATGACAGATTCTGAGTCTACAACCCACTCAAATGTGGGTTCACCTATTTAGGTAAAAATGTGTATGTTATAAAATGAAGGGTATTTTAAAATCTCTTTTCTGAACTTTTCCATATCTTGCCACTTTTTTCCAGGACATATGTATTATCTTGATAATCAGAAAATTTGTTTAAATGCAGGAAAAGTATCTAAAGCATAGCAAAATAGATCACAACAAACACAAAACATAAACAAGGTAACAATAAGGACTAACTCGTTTCTTACATTCACTGTATGGCAGGCCACTGACCAATGGGACCCTCACACCTTCCTGTGGTCAGCACTATTATCATCCCCACTTTACAGATAAGGAAACAATGGCACGGAAGGATTACATAATTTGCGAAGACCACAGGTCTGTTAGCAGGGGAGCAGGATCTGAAGATGAGCAATCAAGCTCCAGAGCATGTGCTACCTACACTGTGATGAATAAACAGGAAATGAACATGAATAAGCAGGTCGGTGCCTCAAAAAGCTATTCAACTTTCTCACCTCTTTATAGCTAGCTGTGCTGCCCAATTTTCCTTCTCTAAATCTCAATGTCTTCATTTGTAACATGGGAATACTGGTATTGATAACTGGCCCTTTGTGAGGATCAAATGAAATATTGAATATAAATATGCCTTGTAAACTCCCAAGTGATGTGTAAATATGTTATCAGTAATACCATCTCCTCTTTTCCCTCAGGACTTGGGTAAGAAAATAGAAAGTGGTTATATGTCCAGAACCTGCTCTCCAATGTTTTCTCTATTCTGGCAGTAAAGTACTGAACTATTTTCTCTTGTATCTCACAACTACCTTCATCAGTCACAATTCTCCCTGTGCCATCAATGTCTTACCCAGGATTCCACCGCCAAGACAGAAAATGCAGCGTAGCCTGCACGTGCCGCAGCTTCCCCTTTCCTTGTCTACGACAGACATTGATAATCAAGCACAGATCTCATGCTGGCCTGGGTTTGTGAACTTCAAATCCTGCCTCGGAATGCTTCTTAACAAGTGATCTAAACAGCCACTTGCTACTACCAATCGAATATAATGAATACCTGAGATTAAATCCATCTGCCACTCCCATTGCAAAGCATTCTAAAATGCCATTATACAAGTAGAAACTAGAATGGAAAAGTAGGGAAAAACTTCAAATATAAAGTTGATAACAGAAGATGGGCTACTTCAGTTCTGAGCACAAATTAGCTGTTGTACAGGTCACTTGGCCTTTTGCACCGCCGTTTCCTTATAGTTCATTTTTTTCTTAATTTCAGTGCAGTTAACATGCAGTGTTATATTAGTTTCAGGTGTACAATATAGTGATTCAGCAATTCTATACATTACTCAGTGCTTATCACAGTAAGTATACTCTTTAGACCCCTTCACTATTTCACCCATTCCCCCCACCCCTCCCCTCTGGCAACCACCAGATTGTTCTCTATAGTTAAGAGTCTGTTTCTTGGTTTGTTTCTTTCTTCCCCTTTGTTCATTTGTTTGGTTTCTTAAATCCCACATATTAGTGAAATTATATGGTATTTGTCTTTCTCTGACTTATTTTAACTAGCATTATACTTCTGGATCCTTCCATGTTATAAATGGCAAGATTTCATTTTTTTCATGACTAATATTCCATATATTCCATACAATATAGTATATATACATTATACACATTTACATACAATATCTTCTTTTTTTTAATGTTTATTGATTTTGAGAGAGAGAGAGAGAGAGAGAGAGAGCACAAACTGGGGAGAGGCAGAAAGAGAAGGAAAGAGAGAGAATCCCAAGCAGGCTCTGCCCAATGTGGGGCTCTATCTCACAAACCATGAGATCCTGACCTGGGCCAAAACCAAGAGTCAGATGCTCAACCAACTGAGCCACCCAGGTGCTCCTCACACAATACCTTCTTTATCCATTCATCTATCCATGGACACTTGGGGTTTTGGCTATTATAAATAATGCTGCAATAAACAGAGATACATGTATCTTTTCAAATTAGTGTTCTCGTATTCTTTGGGTCTTCAACCAATGGTGCTGGGAAACAGGACAGCTACATGCAAAAAAATGAAACTGGACAACTTTCCTACATCATACACAAAAATAAACTCAAAATGGATTAATATGAGAACCTAAATATGAGAACTGGAACCATAAAAATCCTAGAAGAGAGCACAGCCATTTCCTTATAGTTCTAATTAAGGTGGGATTCTGGTCTCTAGAAAAATTAGTTTTGATTTTAGCCAACAGATCCCTTTCTAACTTCTACCATCTTCCAAATTAGTTTCTGCCTTTCCCCTTACCTACCTGAATTGCCATCCTTAATTTTTTTTCTCTCAACCCATTTAAGCCATACTTCAATACCTTCAGATTCCATCTCCCCTTCAAAGCTACTTTTTGGCTACTCTAGTTAATAGGGACCTCACCTTCCACTGACTGATTTTATCATTCATCACACATGGATTCAGTTGGCATCCTATGTTCTGGTGAACTAGATTGCAAGCTTCCTGGGAGGGCAGGTTCAGAGATCACATGTCTTTAAATCTCAGGGTCTTGCACAGAGTTTTGTATGTAGTAGATGTTTAATGATGAATACCCGAGTTTACATTGAATTTCATAATTTTCAAAGAAGTTTCAAGTTTGTGTGCTCTAAACTGACCAACTCCATTTCCCTGGTAATTTTAACCTTAGAAATATTGGCTAATGATAATAGTTACAGAAAGGATTGAAACTGGTCTTCCAAGTTATCCTTTAAAAGCATTTATTTTTCTCCATAGTCTATCATACTATCCCAGGAATATAAACTGGGAAAAAAAGAAGAGGTTAAAAAAAATGTCTTAAATAATAAAAAAAAGTCTTAAATAAACATTTCTTAGTTCTCAACTTTGACATGCCTATTTCTGAGGTTGATTTTAAGTATTTTTTATTTTACTTAATATTATTTTATATATTTAAATATACTTTATAATTGGTATATAATTGACTTATGATTGCTATAAAATATAATAATATAAATACTATGATTACCTTATAACGTAAATATATGTTTTATAATTCAAATATAGATATTTAAAGTCAAACAGATTTTATAATTCTATTTCATACTTTGTAAAATTATTATTATTTATGCCCTGCTTCTTTTCAAAAATATTTTTGAGATAGATTTTCTAGAATACAGTTGAAGTAATGAAATGTACCATAAAAAAGGATTTATAGTTTTACGTCCCCACTCACCTATACCCTACATCTTTTTGTTTGTTTTTATTTTGATGTGAAACATTTTGCTTGGCTTTTTTCTTTCCAATGCAGGCTTCCCCTGTGTGGGGCCTACATCAGAAGGTATAAAGAAAGTAGGAAGGATTAAGATACAGTTGGATTATATGATAAAGAATCTGACTGGAAAAGAAATTCCATTATCACCACCCTGGAAGTTGAGCTCCTTTCTTCACATCAAACGGTGAGGGAGAGGGAGGGAAAAATGTCTTCAAAATGGATTTCCTTTCATTTCCACTTCAATTCACTGTGGTTGGGTGCTCTGTACATTCCAGACTCTCAGACTCTGAAAGAACTTGAATTGGGCTTTAACACATTGGGAATTTCAACTCAAGCAGATCTGACAGGAGAAGACAGACGCCTGAACAGATGCAGCTTGCATAGAGAGAGATTATTTTTTTAACCAAAAGTTGCTGATTTTTCTTCTAAAAAAAACCTTTCCCCTGATGAGATAAGTTTTAAAGTGTGAAAATTTTGACATTTTTCTTTGCACATCACAGGTTTACTGTGTTTAGTGTGTGTGTGTGTGTGTGTGTGTGTGTGTGTGTGTGTGTCTAACATAATCAGCCTATGGTGGGTTGAGAAGGCAATATTCAGATTCTGTCAAAACCCCTGGACTGTAGCCATGTTTCTAAAACTTTTAGCACTTCACTGAGCTTACCAGGGGCATGGCTTCCCTGATGTGTGAATTGCTACAAAAATTACAACATGGCCAATGCTGGAATCTCTGTTGAAAAGCTGATGAGGTCCAAGTCCCTGGTGCTCCTCTCAGGTCTCACTGACCCTGTCAGAGAAATCACTACACCTGCTCCAAATTGCTACCTGAGGAGAATATTAGGACTTTACAGGCATCTCAAAAAGTTGTGAAAGAGAGGTGAGAATTCTGGGCAAAGAAAGTGGAATTTCATATGTCTCAGGGTGACCTGAGCTGGTGTGAAATGTATAAATGACCTCATGTTCTGTATGCACATGGAAAGAAATCTGAGATGAACGGATACAATTATACAGAAACAATGGAGGGAAATGTCTGAAATTTCTGAAATCATGCAAGGAAACATACCACTTAAGTTGGTTGACTGACCAATACTGGGTGACCAACATTGACCCTCAATGAACCTGAGACAGCAAAGTCAGGAGAGAAAAATCCATATTTTCTGCATCTGAGCTCTGTCTTCTTCTCAATGATACCATTCCCCTCCTGTCTCTAGAGTAGTAGCCCTCAGTGTGGTCACCAAACCAGCTGCATAATCATCACCTGGGAACCTATTAAAAATGCAAATTCTAGGGCCCCATCACAGACCTACTGAATCAGAACTCTATAATGGAGCTCAGTAAGGTATGTTTTCACAAGCTTACAGTGTGTTCCTAATGCACACAAAAGTTTGAAAACCACTGCTCTAGTGTACAGCATCATCAGTCTCTCAATCTTAACTGGTTTATTCTTATCAGCATGCAATGTTCTAGTACCTGCTACATTAAAAACATTTTTCTCTTGTCTTCATAACTTCCAGCTATCTTACCCCCTCTTCTCTGTCATAGCATTATTTCATTTAAAATCTTGTCTGTACAACAAGATGACAAAATAGGAAGCCCCTAACTTTGTTCTCCCACAGAGGGATTGACATAACAATATACAGTCCAAAAAGTTCATGGTCGCCAGAAACCAGTTAAGAAGTGGCAGCACCCTAGGCATGCTCAAAGCCAAGAATGACCACATGGCAATGGGATCGTAAAAGTATTTCATCTCACCCATGTAACACTTTCCCTAGGCCGGTACAGCTCAGCTCGATTAGAAAATAAATGCACAGGGGTGCCTGGGTGTCTCAGTTGGTTAAGCGTCCAACTTCAGCTCAGGTCATGATCTCACCATTCATGAGTTCGAGCCCCATGTGAGGCTCTGTGCTGACAGCTTGGAGCTTGGAGACTGCTTTGGATTCTGTGTCTCCCTCTCTCTCTGCCCCTCCCCCTCCGTCTCTTTCCCTCTCTCTCTCAAAAATAAATATTTAAAAATTAAAAAAAAAATAAATGCACAGTTCATGGCTTCTCCATTGTGGGGGCAAGGGGTTGGAGGGTGGGCAGGGAGAAAAGTGGAATGTATGTCCAACACTCTAGCTTTTCAGGGAACTGCCAGAGGGACCGTTTCCCACCTTGTCTGACCCTGAGCACTGATGAAGATCTGGCATACTTTGGATGCCTGGGGAATATTAAAGAAAAAGAAAAAAAAAAAAGGAGAGAGAGAGAGAGAGAGTTCTTTGGCTTGTTGTAAAACCAAAGAACCTGCAGAATTAAAGACAGACACCAGAGGGAGAAAGAGATTACAAACTCTTGCAAAAGAAACCAGCAAAGAGATCTACACCAAGACACATTATAATTAAAAGGTCAAAAGTTAAAGACAAGGAGAGAATCTTAAAAGCAGCAAGAGAAGGGGTGCCTGGGTGGCTCAGTCAGTTAAGTGTCTGACTTCGGCTCAGGTCATGATCTCATGGTTCATGGGTTCAAGCCCCGCATCAGGCTCTGCTGACAGCTCAGAGCCTGGAGCCTGCTTCAGGTTCTGTGTCTCCCTCTCTCTCTGCCCCTCCCCTGCTCACACTCTGACTCTCTCTATCAAAGTAAACATTAAAAAAAAAGCAGCAAGAGAAAAACAGCTTGCTACATACAAAGGACCTCCCAAAAGACTAGCATCAGATTGTTCAGCAGAAACTCTGCAGACCAAAAAGGAGTGACATGATATATTCAAAGTGCTGGAAGGAAAAAACTTCCAATCAAGAACACTCTAACTGGAAAAATTATCATTCAGATTTGGAGATATAGAATTTTCCAAACAAGCAAAAGCCAAAATAGTTCATCAACACCAAACAGGCCTTACAAGAAACATTACAGGACTTCTATAAGCTGAAGATAAAAGGTGCTAATTAGTAAAAATAACACACAAAAAGGATAAATCTCATTGGAAAGGTAAATATATAGTAAAGGTAGTGGACTAACACTTATAAAGCTAGTATGAATTTTAAAAGACAAAATTAGTAAAAATAACTGTAACTAAAATAATTAGTTAAGGCCTCTACAAGACAAAAAGGATTAAGATGTAACTTCAAAAACATAAGATTTTAGGGGGAAATTAAAATGTTGGATGTAAGAATGGGGTCAAATTTAGGTTGTTATGAACTTGAAACCGACTATTAAAGGTATAAGTTGTTATATGTAAGCTTCACAGTAACCACAAAACAAAAACCTTAGTAAATACACAAAAGACAAAGGAAAAGCAATATAAGCCTACCACTAAAGGAAGTCAACAAACCACAAAAGTGGAGAGAAAGAGCAAAAAATTAACAAAATGGAAATAAGTAAATATCTAGCAATAATTACTTTAAATATAAGTGGACTAAAATTCTACAGTCAAAAAACATGGATGACTGAATAGATTAAAAATAAAAATGGGGCACCTGGGTGGCTCAGTTGGTTGAGCGTCCAACTTCAGCTCAGGTCATGATCTCACAGTTTGTGAGTTCGAGCCCCGCATCAGGCCCTGTGCTGACCACTTGCTCACATCCTGGAGCCTGCTTCAGATTCTGTGTCTCCTTCCCTCTCTGCCCCTCCCCCACTCACACTTTGTCTCACTCTGTTTCTCAAAAATAAATAAATGTAGAACCTCCATACTGTTTTCCAGAGTGGCTGTACCAGCTTGCATTCCCACCAACAGTGCAAAAGAGATCCTCTTTCTCTGCATCCTCGCCAACATCTGTTGTTGCCTGAGTTGTTAATGTTAGCCATTCTGACAGGTATAAGGTGGTATCTCATTGTGGTTTTGATTTGTATTTCCCTGATGATAAGTGATGTTGAGCATTTTTTCATGTGTCAGTTGGCCATCTGGATGTTTTCCTTGGAGAAGTGTCTATTCATGTCTTTTGCCCATTTCTTCACTGGATTATTTGTTTTTTGGGTGTTGAGTTTTACAAGTTCTTTATAGATTTTGGATACTAACCCTTTATCTGATATGTCATTTGCAAATACCTTCTCCCATTCTGTCGTTTGCCTTTTAGTTTTGCTGATTGTTTCCTTCGTTGTGCAGAAACTTTTTATTTTGATGAGGTCCCAGTAGTTCATTTTTGCTTTTGTTTCCCTTGCCTCTGGAGACGTGTTGAGTAAGAAGTTGCTACAGGCAAGATCAAAGAGGTTTTTTCCTGCTTTTTCCTCAAGGATTTTGATGGCTTCCTGTCTTACATTGAGGTCTTACATCCGTTTTGAGTTTATTTTTGTGTATGGTGTAAGAAAGTGGTAGAGCTTTATTTTTCTGCACGTTGCTGTCCAGTTTTCCCAGCACCACTTGCTGAAGAGACTGTCTTTATTCCATTGGATATTCTTTCCTGCTTTGTCAAAGATTAGTTGGCCAGACGTTTGTGGGTCCATTTCTGGGTTCTCTATTCTGTTCCATTGATCTGAGTGTCTGTTCTTGGGCCAGTACCATACTGTCTTCATGATTACAGCTTTGTAGTATAGCTTGAAGTCTGGGATTATGATGTCTCCTGCTTCGGATTTCTTTTTCAAGATTGCTTTAGCTATTTGGGGTCTTTTCTGATTCCATACAAATTTTAGGATTATTTGCTCTAGCTCTGTGAAGAATGCTGGTGTTATTTTGATAAGGATTGCATTGAATATGTAGATTGCTTTGGGTAGTATTGACATTTTAACAATATTTGTTCTTCCTATCCAGGAACATGGAATCTTTTTCCATTTTTCTTTTTTTTGTGTGTGTCTTCTTCCATTTCTTTCATAAGCTTTCTATAGTTTTCAGTGTACAGATTTTCCACCTCTTTGGTTAGATTTATTCCTAGGTATTTTGTGGTTTTTTTGTGCAACTGTAAATGGGATTGATTCCTTGATTTCTCTTTCTGTCACTTCATTGTTGGTGTATAGGAATGCAACCAATTTATGTGCATTGATTTTATATCCTGCGACTTTGCTGAATTCATGAATCAGTTCTAGCAGTTTTTTGGTGGAATCTTTTGGGTTTTCCATATAGAGTATCATGTCATCTGTGAAGAGTGAAAGTTTGACCTCCTCCTGGCCAATTTGGACGCCTTTTATTTCTTTGTGTTGTCTTATTGCAGAGGCTAAGACTTCCAATACTATGTTGAATAACAGTGGTGAGAGTGGACATCCCTGTCTTGTTCCTGACCTTAGGGGGAAAGCTCTCAGTGTTTCCCCATTGAGGATGATATTAGCATTGGTAGTTCGTGGCTTTTATGATTTCGAGGTATGATCCTTCTATCCCTATTTTCTTGAGGGTTTTTATCAAGAAAGGATGCTGTATTTTGTCAAATGCTTTCTCTGCATCTATTGAGAGGATCATATGGTTCTTGTCCTTTCTTTTATTGATGTGATGAATCACATGAATTGTTTTGTGGATATTGAACCAGCCCTGCATCCCAGGTATAAGTCCCACTTGGTCATGGTGAATAATTTTTTTAATGTATTGTTGGATCCAGTTGGCTAATATCTTGTTGAGGATTTTTGCATCCATGTTCATCAGGGAAATTGGTCTATAGTTCTCCTTTTTAGTGTGGTCTCTGTCTGGTTTTGGAATCAAGGTAATACTGGCTTCATAGAAAGAATTTGGAAGTTTTCCTTCCATTTCTATTTTTTGGAACAGTTTCAAGACAATAGGTGTTAACTCTTCCTTAAATGTTTGGTAGAATTCCCCTGGAAAGCCATCTGGCCCTGGACTCTTGTTTTTGGCAGATTTTTGATTACTAATTTGATTTCCTTACTGGTTATGGGTCTGTTCAAATTTTCTATATCTTCCTGTTTCAGTTTTGGTAGTGTATATGTCTCTAGGAATTTGTCCATTTCTTCCAGATCACCTATTTTATTGGCATATAATTGTTCATAATATTATGATCCAGCAATTGCACTACTAGGCATTTATCCAGAGGATACAGGTGTGCTGTTTCAAAGGGACACATGCACCCCATGGTTATAGCAGCACTATCAACAATAGCCAACGTATGGAAAGAGCCCAAATGTCCATTGATGGATGAATGGATAAAGAAGATGAGGTATATATATACAATGGAGTATTACTCGGCAATCAAAAAGAATGAAATCTTGCCAATTGCAAGTACGTGGATGGAACTGGTGGGTAGTATGCTAAGTGAAATTAGTCAGAGAAAGACAAAAATCATATGACTTCACTCATATGAGGACTTTAAGAGACAAAGCAGATGAACATAAGGGAAGGGAAACAAAAATAATATAAAAACAGGGAGGGGGAACAAAACAGAAGAGACTCATAAATATGGAGAACAAACTGAGGGTTACTGGAGGGGTTGTGGGAGGGGGGATGGGCTAAATGGGTAAGGGGCATTAAGGAATCCACTCCTGAAATCATTGTTTCACTATATGCTAACTAATTTGGATGTAAATTTTAAAAAATAATAAATAAATAAATAATAAATAAATAAATAAATAAATAAATGTTAAAAAAAATTTAATAAAAATAATAACCCAAAGAATGAGTCCCATATTCACTGCATACAAGAGACATACTTTAGGTGTAAGAACACACACAGACCGAAAGTGAAGGGATGGAAAAAGATATTCCATGCAAATGGAAATCAAAAGAAAGTTAGAGTAGCTATACTTACATCAGACAAAATAGACTTTAAAATAAGAATTGTAATAAGAGACAAAGAATGGTGTTACATAACACAGGGACCAGTCCAATAAGAGGATATAACATTTTTAAATATTTATGCACCCAACATATAAGCACCTGAAAGCCAATATTAACAGACCTAAAAGGGACAAAGAGACACCAGTAAAATCATAATAGAATAATATCCCACTTACATCAATGGATAGATCATCCTTACAGAAAATCATTAAGCAAACTTTGGCCTTAAATGACATGTTAGACCAGATAGATTTAACAGATATTTACAGAACATTCTATCCAAAAGCAATAGAATACACATTCTTCTCAAGTGCACATGGAACATTTTCCAAGATAGATCATATGCTAAGCCACAAAACAAGTTTTAATAAATTTAAAAGGACTGAAGTCATATCAAGCATTTTTCCAAACACAATTGTATAAAACTAGAAATTAATTACATGAAAAAAAAAATTCACAAATATGTGGAAGTTTAACATGCCAGTGAACAGTAGGCTGAGAAAGAAATCAAGAGAAGTTAAAAAAAAAAACTTTGAGACAAATGAAAATGAAAATGTAACACACCAAATTAATGGAAAGCAGCCAAAGCAGTTCCAAGAGCGAAGTTCATAGCAATAAATGCCTATCTCAAAAAACAAGAGAAGTCTCAAATAAACAACCTAACTTTACACCTCAAGGTACTAGAAAAAGAAGAACAAACAACATCCCAAATTAGTACAGGGAAGAAATAACAAAGATTAGAGCAGAAATAACTGAAACAGAGACTATAAAGACAATAGAAAAGATCGATGAAACTAAAAGCTGTTTCTTTGAAAAGATAAATATCTAACCAACCTTAGCTAGCCTCAACAAGAAAAAAAGAGAGAATACTCAAATAAATAAAATCAAAAATGTGAAAGAGATTTACAACTGATACCACAAAAATACAGTGGATCATAAGAGACTATTAAGTACAACATACACCAACAAATACACCAACAATTTTGACAACTTATAATAAATGGATAAATTCATAGAAACATACAACTGACCAAAAATTAACAGACCTGATTACTAGCAAGAAATCAGTAAGGATGTGGAGAAATTAGAACCCTTCTGCACTGTTGGTAGGAATATAAAATGGTACAGCCACTATGGAAACAGTATGGTGGTCCTCAAAAAATTTAAAATACAATTACCATATAATCCATCAATCACACATCTGGGTATCTATCCAAAAGAATTGAAAACAGGATCTTGAAGAGATATTTGCACACCCATATTCAAAAGAACATTATTTAAAATAGGTAAGAGATGGAAGCAACCTAAATGTCCATAAACAGATGAATGGTTAAGGGAGAAAAAGGTGGTTTACACATATAATGGAATATTATTCAATGGAATATTTCTTTAAAAAGAAAGAAACCCTATCACATGCTACAACATGGATGAACCTTGAGGACATTATGCTAAGTGAAATAAAGCCAATCACAAATAATAAATACTTCATGATTCCACATTTATATGAAATACTGAAAATAGTCAAACTCTTACCAAGGGTTGCGAGAGGGAGAAAAGGGGAAGATGTTTTTCAATGGATATAAAGTTTCAATTCTGCAAGATGTAAAATTCTAGAGATCTAAGACTACTGTACTGTACACTTAAAATATTTAAGATAGTAAATTATGAATTTTTTTTACCACAACAAGAAAGTTTTAAATACAATGTCATCTCTAGTCTTAGGGAGGAGTGAAACCTCCAGTCATCATTTTGTCACCAACACTCCACTGAAACAGACCGTTCCAATGTTGAAGATCATTGTCTGTTGCTAATTCCAATGGTCACTCAGTAGCTCGCAAAAGAGTTCAATCTCTTTCCTTCTTGAAATACTACCACTGTTTTTACTCATTAGCACCATACTTCTGCTTTCTCTTTTGCTCCCTAAGATGCAAAACGTTCTAGGTGATCTGACCCAGCAAAATAAGAGTGTATTCTTGATTTTTGTTCCTTCCACGACATCCAGTTTGTTCTACCTTCAAAATATATCATGATTCATCCAGTTCTCTCCATCTTCCATGCTACCCTCCTAGTCCAAGCCCCTGTGATCTCTTGGCTCCTAACAAGCCTCTTGGGTTCTACTCTTTGCCTCTACCACCCATTCCTCTCACAGCAATCAGTCAACTTTGACAACACAAATTTCACCCTGCCACTTCGCTCCTAAAACTCTTGCATGACTTCACAATACACTTGGAGTATACTCCAAAGTCCTCAAAATTGCCTGAAGACCCTGCATGACTGACCCCCATCTCTCCTCTTTTCTCTGAATGTCTAAGTGTTTAAAAAACTCTTGTTTCAGTTCCTGAAACTCACCATGCTCATTCTCATCCTAGGGATGTTGAACTGGCTGTTTTTATTGCATCAATATTTGCCTGGTCACTCCTTGTCATTCTGTCCCAGTTCAAATGCCCCCTTTCTGGCACACTCTTCCCTGACCACACATTCACTTTCCATTATATGGCACTATTCTATTTTCTTCCTGGCTCTTGTCACTATATGAAATTACATCAGTTATTTCTTTTCTATTTTATTACCTATTGACCACCTGCATATCCACACTCCAACATATAAACCCAAATGGAACAGGGAACCTATCTGTCATATTCCCTGATATATCCTATGTACTAGAACACTGCTATTGGATGAAAGAAATAAAATGAAGACCGACAGATAAAATAAATGACAGGGTACACCTTCTAGTCACTTATGCCCACCTTGCTTTTTACTGCCACTGGGCCTTTGCATATGCTGTTGCTTCAGAGTGGAATGGTCCTTCCTGACCTTTTTTATCTGGTTACATCTTTATCTGTTCTTTGAATCTCAGTGAGATTCATGTATCACTTCCTCTGGGAAACTTTCCCTGATTCTGTCAAACCCCCTTCATGGAAACCAACTTCTTGATAACATAGCTGCTGGTTATCCTCTGCTTATGTGACTATATTTGATTCACGTCTGTTTCTGCAAAGGAAGATGCTTTCCATTTTGTTTCACATCCTCTTGTCAGCTCAATGCATACAATAAGTGGTCCATAGACACCCACTAAAAAAAATACTTCTAGTAGCTTTTAATATCATGAATATGAATGCTGGTTTTTTTGTTTTTTTTTTATTTTTTATTTTTTCAGACAGGCCTGGTAAATGCCTGCTGTTCTGGCATAATTGTAAATAAAAGGGTTCCAATTTGGTTGATCAATTATATCATCACTTCAGTTATGCGACATTAGAAGTATCATTATAGGGGCGCCTGGATGGCTCAATGGGTTAAGCGTCCAACTTCTGCTCAGGCCATGATCTCACGGTTCATGAGTTTGAGTCCCGCGTTGGGCTCTGTGCTGACAGCTCAGAGCCTGGAGCCTGCTTCAGATTCTGTGTCTCCCTCTCTCTCTGCCCCTCCCCCATTCATGCTCTGTCTCTCCAGCTCTCAAAAATAAATAAACATTAAAAAAAAAGTTTTTAAAAAAGAAGTATCACTATAAATCTAATTAAATCACTTAAAAATGATTGGCTTTTAAAGAGTATTTAGCTACAAATCAAGCTTTTACAAACTGCAGGTTGCCACCTAATAGTGAGCCATGACTACTGATTTTTTTTATGAATTAAAATAGACTAGAATAAAATAAAAATCACTTAAATTATTCACATCGACCCACAGGTAGATAAATAAGCATTATTTGGGAAACTTTTTTTTTTTTAGTATATAGCTCTATTTGTGTATCTATGTGTATAAGTTACAATGCAAAGTAATTACCTACATATAATGGGCTGTGGTGGTGCTGTGCGTTCCCACTCAGACCCCATTGAGCAATGGTGCACCTGTCTTCCAGTTGCTTTGACTGTGGCTGCTAATAGTTTGCAGTGATGCCCTTTGCAGGAGAACTGCCCTCTGGGGAGCCCCCTGGAAATGCCTGGAGGTTTTCCCCTCCCTCCAGGAAATGATGATGACTGACCAATATGTGAGTAGAAAAGATGAGCTCCTGACCTCAAGGGGAGCAGCTACATGGTACATTTTGTGTTTCAGAAATTTCAAGCCAGATGAAGCCAATCTAGAGTTCACTGGAGCCTATATCCATGCCTGACTTTTCCCCTGTCCATCTCGCTCTCTTTGTTCCCATGCAGGTTCCTTCTGAGATCAAGTCCCTCTGCCATACATCACTTGCACAAAATCCCTAGCTCAGGTTTTGTTTCTAAGGACCCAAGTTAAGACAGCTGTCATGTGAAAAATGTGAAAAACACTAATATAAGTTATTATTTTAAAATGACAATAATTTGTGTTCACAAACAGTTTATCTTTCTGCACAGTCTCTAGGAAAGGTGCAAAATGTGACACAGAAATCCTGAACAAGTGAAATGCTGAATTGTGTTTTGAACCAAGACTCAGGAAAACAGGTGTGCCAGCCATCTGCTGGTGTGTTGGGGATGCTCTACCCAAAAATGTGTCAGTCCAGACATCAATTCACATAAGACTCAAGACCTACGATGCGTTGAGGGAAGTGGGGTAGAAGCAGCCTCGTTTCCTTCTGTAAACCAAGGCAGGTAAATGTAGTTGTATGCCAAGGCTGCTTTAGAAAATGTCACCTCAGAGCCAGCTGTGCTTTTTCATTGACGAGTCCTCTCACTTCATCCCCAGACAGGAGACACTGCACGCAGTCAGCACAGATATCCGAGCTTCCAAAGTCATCGGGGCCATCCATCAGCTGCCATCCAGTACTTCCTGGGCTCCTGCAGGTGCCTGGCTCTATTGCCCCACACTGCTCATTTTTTGACAAATGCCAAGGCTTCTGCAAGGATGCATCTCTCCTGTGGTTCCTGGAACAGTGTCCAGACTAGAGAAAATATACCACAGGCTCTGAACAAGAAGAACAAATGGAAGATTGCTGTACTAGTCAAATACAGACCGTAGGAAACATAAGCCAGAGAAACAAACACATCTTAGCTAAACAATCGGGATTTTTTTTCACTGGGAGAGTTATTTATTTATGGAGAACTCACCTTCCGGAGGCATTTTGGACTGATTTTCAACAATATCACCAGACAGAAATCCACCTGGATTTACTGAAGGTTTTGTAGACAAAAGAGAAAGGGAAGAACATGGGAATGGAAGAGACTGTGGCCCAACCCGAAACGGAATTCCCAGAAACTCAAAAAGCAGCCCCCGAGGAACCAATCCGTAATTAACCTGATACCTGGTAGAGAAGAAGCACTTCTCATTCTCCTGCAGTATCCTTTGCAAATTAGAAGCCAGTTTCCAGGATTTGGTAAATAAATTCTGGCTCATCTGAAATATAATGCAGCCATTTATGAAAAAGGAGACAGATTACATGTTTTGATGCAGAATGTTCTCCAAGATAAAATGTTTAATGAGAAGAGGAAGATGCAAAACAATGTGCACAATATTTGTGGTAAAACAATGAAGAGTCACCTTAGGTACATGCTGGTTTATAAATGCGTATATGTATGTGTTGGTGTAATATAATATAATTCAATATTATATATGTAATATAATATATAGGAACATACACACAAGAATACTTGGAAGGACATCAGGCATGGGATAGAAGAGGGGAACTATTTCCACCGTTTACCCTTTTCTCCTAGAATTTTTTTCCAGGTATATCTACAACCTACTTAAAAAGATTTTAATTTTTTGGGCGCGTGGGTGGCTCAGTCTGTTGAGTGTCCATCTTTGGCTCAGGTCACAATCTCACGGTTTGTGAGTTCGAGCCCCGCGTCGGGCTCCGTGCTGACAGCTCAGAGCCTGGAGCCTGCTTCGGATTCTGTGTCTCCCTCTGTCTCTGCCCCTCCCCCACTCGTGCTCTGTCTCTCTCTCAAAAACAAATACACATTAATTTTTTTTTTAATTTCTCTTCTTAATGTTAATTTGTTTTTGAGAGAGAGATAGAGACAGAGCACGAGTGGGGGAGGGGCAGAGAGAGAGGGAGACACAGAATCCGAAGCAGGCTCCAGGCTCCCAGCTGTCAGCACAGAGACTGACATGGGGCTAAGTGTGAGATCATGACCTGAGCGAAGTCAGATGCTTAACCAACCAAGTTACCCTGGCTTAAGCCCCAACTTAAAAAGATTTTAAAAGACTAATCCACAAACCAAAACAGGGATTAACATGCTAAACAATACAGTTTTTGTTACGGAAGATGGGTAGTCAAGTACTGCTATTCATATTATTCCTTGGAATTCCCACAGATGCTTGAAAATATTGTGATGATTGTAGCTTCCTGGGCTACCATGTCGTGCTCTTAAAAAGCCGTCATTGCTGCGTCCTAACACAGTGGTCCTAAAGAGGCATCTGTGTTTACTGATTTCAGATTTGAATGCTTAGGGGAAATGTACATAAGCGCAAGCGGGAGATCCCAGATTTCCCCACTCCCAAAATAGTTCCCAAGGCTGCCTTTCAGAGACTGCCTGGAACAATGGGTCAAAGTCACCGCTGACTCACATAAGCAAAAGACTAAGTACCTTTGAATAAATAGGGTATTTATCTTCTTGGAAGTGGGAAGGATCCCAAGGTAGATAAAGGCTTCAGAGTCCAAACTAATTTTTTAGGCACCTGTATGAGGGAGCTGCATCCTTAATCTTTTCGAAAAATATTAGGAATGAAAACCTGAATCTCTAAAATGTTTACTTGAGAGAAAAGTGTAGCATCCGCCTAGTGATTCTCAAGGATGTAGCTGCTAAGAGCTAAAAATATCTTCCGGGGGAGGGCTGTGCAGATGGGGCTTGAGAGCAGGGGAGGGGGGCACGGAGAACCCAGAAGAGCAGCCATCTGAGCAGATTTCACACGATTAATAGGGAGATTGTTAGCTGGTGGACTTTAAAAATAGAACCTCATTTCTGGGGGGTGGGTGCCCGCTCCAAAGCCCTAGAAGGAGCCTGCTGAGAGGGATGATTAACATGAAAGATTGTGGAGCTTTAAGGAAATGTTGGCATAAAGAAATGGCAGCGATTACTGATGCTCCAGCCACCTTCTAAAAGGTTTCTGCAAATTGCTTTCCTTGGATGAAATACCAAATATCTGTTCCCAAATGTTATGAAGCAAAATAAATCACATTCCATTGACACATCCAATATGTCGTATCAGAGACCCCGAATCCAAACAAAGCAAGGCTGCCATTACCTTGGCACGATTACATTTCTTTCTCCTGCTTTTGTATTAAAGGCTGCAAGATGAAAACTTGTTCTTTGTAAACAAAAAAATTATCTCTGCCTCCTCCCTGCAGGAAATGAGAAATCAAATCAGCCACTGACAAGTTTTTAGAGTCCCAAAGTAACTCAGAAATCATTTACTCTGAGTCCAGGCCCTTATAAATGAAGAATGTGAAGCCTAGAAAGGGTGAAGGACTTTTGCAAAATCACACTGATAAAGATCCACACAGGCAGAACTGGAATCTGGATCTCTCAGCTCTTAGCTTATCAATAAATGTCCTTTCTGCTAAATAGGGTGTATGAAAGTGTTCAAGGTGGTATTCCTTGGTTAGACCTTGCGTTTCCACTAGAATCAAAGTTTTAAGATAAAGGTGAGTTCTTAAACAACAGCCAGTGCATTAAGAAGGGTTTTTTTTTTTATTAAAAATAGAGCTACCCTATGACCCAGCAATTGCACTACTAGGTATTTATACAAAGGATACAAAAATGCTGATTTGAGGGGGCACATGCACCCCAATGTTTACAGCAGCGCTATCAACAATAGCCAAAGCATGGAAAGGTCCCAAATGTCCATCGACTGATGAATAGATATCTCTATCTATCTATCTATCTATCTATCTATCTATCTATCTACCTAAGCATATATAGTATATACATACAATGCAATATTACTCGGCAATCAAAAAGAATGAAATCTTGCCATTTGTAACAATGTGGATGGGACTAAAGTGTATTGTACTAAGCGAAATAAGTCAGTCAGAAAAACTCAAATATCAAATGATTTCACTCATATGTGGAATTTAAGATATAAAACAGATGAACATAGGGGAAGAGAAGCAAAAATAAGATAAAAACAGAGAGGGAGACAAACCATAAGAGACTTTTACATATAGAGAAGAAACTGAGGGTTGTTGGTGGGGTGGTGGGGGGGGGATGGGCTAAATGGGGGATGGGCATTAAGGAGAGCACTTGTTGGGATGAGCACTGGGTGTTATATGTAAGTGATGAATCACTAAATTCTATTCCTGAAGTCATTATTATACTATATATTAACTAACTTGGGTTTAAATTTTTTTAAAAAAGAAAAGAACAAAAAAAGGCATTTTTTGAGGTATGCAAAGAAAGAAATATGGTTTGATTTATTGATATACAAAATAATTCAGTGTTGAAGTTACGTGCACTATGGGAATATTTCTTGCATTTCACAAATGTAAATACCAAGGCAGTGTGCAACCAACAATGTTTATCCAGGTGTAGAAGATGCTGTTGGATGACCTTCACCATCAGGTCCCCCCACATCCTAGCTCCTGTGAGTACTGGCTGCTAGGAAGTCATGGTTGTCCCCTTCTCCACAGAATTTGCCTGCTCCCCCAGAAATGCTTGAGAGAATTACCAATGACTGATTGATATGGGGGTACCAAAGGCCAGCCCCCTTGCCTCAACATTGTGATTTTATTCACACTCCAGAGCTCCCTGTGAGATAAGGCTGAGACCAGACTCCAGCTGTGACCACATTGTTGTTCAGAAATTTCCCCTGCCCCGTCACATCCTGCTTTCCTCATCTCCCCACAGGATGTCCTGGGGGCCTGTCTTCAATAAATCAGGTGCTTCCAGGGAACCTGATCTGAAACACCAGGCTGAAATAATAATGGCAGAAAGCAACTGATAATATTGTATGTCCTCTTCATCCATTTACAGTTTGGTCTCCATGATAATGTATACTTGAGACAGAGAGTTCTGCATGTTTCTGCTGTAAGCAGGTACCTGTGCTCACCTTGTCTGGTAATATGGTACATTTCCCAGGTTTTCTGCTTAGTCATATGATTTTTGACTTGTCCATCCAATTAAGCTGCACCTTTTCTGTCATCTTTACATTTTTTCTGAAAACAAACAAAAAAACAGATTTAAGGGTGGTAATAATCGGATGAGCAAAGAAACAGACCTGAAGGTACAAATGTGAATTCTAAGTCCCTAACCCCTGTGATAGGAACCTGGGAGATTCTCTTGACTTCTGTCTTCTTCAAAGTTTCCTCATGCGCAGTAAGGAGCACGATACCAGGTTCTGAGACCATGATCCTCGCAATAGATTGAGGGCCCTCAGCAGTTAAACAGAGGAATGAAAAGCTCATGGATTGTCTCCGTTGAGATTCTTTGGCTGTCAGCAATAAAAAATAACTCTGCTCTGTTTAAGCAAAAGGGTTATTTACTGATAAGGTATGGGGAGTTCAAAGGCTTGGAATGACAGATGCAGAGAGAGAACAGAGTACAGAATGCTGCATGGTTGGGTTTGGATGCTGCTGCAGAATGGTTCTTCCATCTGCTATCAAGATTCAGGGTTCTGGGAGGGAGGCTGGCTGGCCAAGCTGAGGTTATAGTCCCACTGCTTGACTGTACTGGGTCAACAAGAGTAAAGATCTAAGGAAGGGGTTGCCTGATTTTGGCTGAATATTAAAATTACTGTGGGGAGCTTTATAAAAACCTGATACTCAGGCCATGCCACAGACCAATTAAATCAGAATACCTGGAGGTGGGACCAAAACATTTGATATTTTACCCTCCCCGCCCCCACCCCAAGAGATGTCATTGTATAGCTAAGCTAAATAAAAAGCTTTCAAAGAACACTCCAAGTTCTTTGTAAGAGAACATGATACAATTCTTACCATCATGGCATGACTGTACCAACTTGAAAAGGAGGCAACTTCTGAGAAGATAATTGGGTGACACTAACAAGAGGGGTTATGCATACTGAATGGCCAAAAAACCAATCAGTCAATTAATGAACAAAGCTCCATTGCACATGCAATCTAGTCAAATGTTGTTCCAACACTTAGAGTAAACTCTGGCACACAATAAGTGCTCAATAAATAGTAGCTGAAGAAATGAACAAATAACAAGAGTTTCTCAAAATGGCATGTATAACATAATCTCACAAAGAAAATTACTGATTTTTCTTATTTAATCCAAGAAAACCTTTAACACAGATTAAAAAGAATAAACATTTATCAGGAGAGAATGATACAAAGATATGGAAAAAACTGACTGATGGATCTATGATAAATTATTATGAATTGCATGCAATCTTATTAGGTTGTACACCCCTACCAGACATTAATCATCACCACTGATGAATAGATTCTGCTAATGACAATGTATTAAACTCTTTTTGTTTACATTTTCAATACAACCATCTGCTTTGATTAAATAGAAGCCATTTGTTTCATGGCTCTAAGGCCTTGGTACTCAGAGTGCTTGGAGGACTGTCAGTGTCTCTCCTACAAGTATGTTAGAAATGCAGAATTTGAAGCCCTATCCCTAACCTACTGAAACAGTATCACATTTTAGTAAGATCCAGAGGAAAATCATATGCACACTGAAGTTAAAAAGCCACTGGCCTAGCTCACACAGCCTCATTTGCCCCAAATGGCTAACGATATCTATCATTCAAACCAAGTGGGAAGAAGCTTGGGAACCTGGCATTCCTAGCATGGTGGCCTTGGGTCACTGCTCCCAGTTCCAATCCCTTTGCCTCTCCCAAGCCAAAGAGCAAATGAATGCAGTACGACTCTGGCTTTGGTTGAGGTCCTGAACACAGATAAAGGTGTGGGCCTTTTGACCTCATAAGCTGAACAAGTAGATAGAGAATCGCATCATAGCCTAGTCAAGGACCTAAAACACAGGATTCTGGGGGAAAACTCGGCATACAAAGACCTGTGCCCCTTAAGGGAATGTTGATGTCAACTCAGTGTGAATGTGCTGAGTTCCCAAAAGGTCAAGTGGGAGATGAACAAGAATTTGGATATTTCCTTCCTTCAGGTGAGAGACTATAGTGGGATGGGAGATGTGGGAGGTATCGACCTGCCTACTTCTACACTGCAGCCCATAGAGGTACAGACCCTCTTGCATCCCAACACCTATAAATGTAAAATGCTCATTAAGATTCAAGCTGAATAAAGAAAACATATCTACAGGTATATCATGAAAAAAATATTTCCTGATCTCTAAGGAAAAAGAACATGTAACACTCTTAAAGGCAGAAAAAATCCCCTATAAAAGAATGTCTTATCACCAACATTAGATAAAAGAAGATGTTGAATCAACTTATATCCAGCTTAAATATCATTGATCTCTCAGGGTGAACAAAAGCTATTTTAGGAGAGGAAAGAATTGGCAAGAATATCCCTTTGAACCCATCTGAGAAAAGCACTGAGAAAACTGTATTCCAACAACAAATGAGAAAATTCATAAGCTTATAAAGATTATAAGATTATAAAAAAAGAGTAAGCAATATATATATATATATTGCATATATATAACATGCATGTTACATATACATACGTGTGCACTAGGTATATCAGTCACTGCATAAAATGTGAAATAATTAGATTCTACCATGAAAAGACAGAGGCAACAAAACAAAACACAGCCAGATGTTACATTAGAGAACACTTCAAAAAATAATTTTAACATAACATAAAGATAACTGGAATTAGCTAAGATACCAGGAAAATGGAAACAAAATGGAAGTAAAAATGGCAATATCAATATTAACTAAGTATAATTTAAGGGTAAAAGAACGAAATAGGATCAAAAGAGACAACATATAATGATAAATGGTACAACTGGAGAAGCAGCAGTCATAACTGGGATGAGCCAACACCACAGTAGCTCAATATTTAGATTTATTTTAAAAGCAAGTACTTGCTAGAAATATAATTATGGTGGAAACATCAATACACTTCTCTCAGAACTGAAAGATCTACTTCAAAAAATAAGGGATACAAATTAAATATACAACTAATACACAAGTTGATATGTAACCTTATCTTTGAACATACATTTTCAAATACTCACGGAACACTTTTTAAAATTTATTTTTAATTTTAGTTTTAGAGACAGAGAAGAGTGTGCAAGCAGGAGAGAGGGGCAGAGGGAGAGAGAGAATCTTAAGCAGGCTCCACACTCAATGCAGAGCCCAATGTAGGGCTCGATCCCATGACCCTGGGATCGTGACCTGAGATGAAACCAAGAGTCAGATGCTTAACCAACTGAGCCACCCAAGTGCCCCACTCATGGAATATTTTTAAAGACTGTCCATATATGTGGTCACTTACAAAAAGAAAAAAGAAAAAACAACAACACCAACAACAGAAACTTGTAAATGGAGAGAGCTTTTATAAACTATATTCTCTGATCAGAAGCTAGTAAAATTAGAAATAAATAGTAAAATGTTAACCAAAAATATCTTAATAACTTGACAATGAAGCAGCATGCTTCTGTGTAATCTTTGATCAAAAAGGAAATTAAAAAGGAAATTAAATCCTGCCTAGAAGGCAATAAAAAAGAATTCTCCATAACAAAGCCTATAGAACATATTAAAGCTATATTCAGAGGAAAATTTATAGCCTTAATTGCCTTCATTATTTTAACAAAATCTGGCAAATAAATTTTCATCTAAAAACTTAAATGTGAAAAGCCGAATTAAACAACAGTTAAGAAAAGGAAATTTAATGTTTATTTATTTATTTATATTTTGAGGGGGTGGATAGAGAGATAAGAGTGTGAGCAGGGGAGGAGCAGAGAGAGAGGGAGGCACAGAATCAGAAGCAGGCTCCAGGCTCTGAGCTGTCAGCACAGAGCCTGTTGTGGGGCTCAAATTCACAAACCTCCAGATCATGGCCTGGGGCAAAGTTGGACACTTAACCGACTAAGCCATGCAGGTGCCTCAAGAAAAGGAAATTTAAAAGTATTTTTTAAATGGAGAAAAATAGAAGGAGAAATGATTTCAAAAGCTCATTCTTTAAAACTATCAATAGAATAGATAAAATATGTTATGATTCTGATAAAGGAAAAGGGCAGAAGCCAAAAAATGTCATGAAGCCTGGGAATGAGACATAGCTACAACACAAAGAGATTAACATCATCATGAAAAAATACCATGTGCAACTCTATGGCTACAAATGAAAATGAATAATAGCAAAATATCCTTAACCCACCAACTTTTCATAATTTCTACCTTATTTCACCATCTTTCTCCTTTTTATATATTGGATTTTGATAAACAACCTTCTCTTCATGCCCAGCCCTCTACCCGTATTTTCCTTCCATCAGGAGTCATTTTAGTTCTACTGGTCGAGTGTAGGTCTGGAAGGAGACTATTCCAGCACTAATTCAATAAGGGTAGATTGTGTACTTTCATGTCTTTACCTTACTTCCAAGTTCTTGGAGAATCTCTCACATGTACCCCATTAGCCCAAACATTGCATCTCTCTCCTTTTACTATTTCAAAGTATTTTCACATTCATTATAGTAGCAATTTTAAAAATTTAATATTGTGAAGCAAATGTTACTGCTCCAGGCAATCGTTGTATGGGAAAAATAAAACAAAATGTTTTGATAAGGTGAGAAGATGTTTTTCACTAGTTTTTAATTATCAAAGTTATTTCTCACATACATATGTGCGCATTTACGTGCATACATAATATAGCTAGTTATATTATCTCACTGGGAAGATAGACCAACCATAATTCTCAGGCTTAAGAAACATACAATAAAGTAAAAATGCTTAGAACTCAGTAAGATTCTAGAAACTGCACAACAGTTTAAATAACTGGTAGGGACATACCTGAGGGTGAGACATTAGCACTGAAGTGCCCTTTTTCCCCAAACCCAGACACTCTCAATCACATACCTTTCAGTTCACTCTCAGAAAGTTAAAAATAGTCTCATTTTCCAGATAGAAAAGAAAATCCAATATAATCAATATTATATGTTCACTCTCTGTATCAGTAAGAATTTGCTGTGTAACAAACCAACCCTCAAATTAGTGGCTCATAACAACAGCTAACTATTTAGCTTATTATTCTGTGGAACAGCAATTTGGGGTGGATCTGGCTTGGTTAGGTAGTTCTGTTACTCTCCCTAGGTTCCCTCATATATCTGTAGTAAGCTGATGGTCAGCTCTGCTCTCTGCCTAGGGATTTGGTGGAAGCAACTAGGCTGACTCAGCTCTGGTCAATGTGGTTTTTAATCTTCCAGCAGCCTAGCTCATTCTTACTCATGTGGCTCACAGGGCAAGTTTCCATGAGAGAGTCAAAGCATTTAAAGCCCCTGAGACATAAGCTTGGAAGTGGTGTAATGGCATTCTTGCTAGATTCTACTGGCTGAAGGAAGCAAGGAGGCTTGTCCAGAAGCAAGGGATGGGGAAATAGACTGTATTCTCAGCAGGAGACACTGTATAAGGCACACTGCAAGGATACAAAAACAAGGAGGGGAAGGATCACTGCCACTATGTACCCCATTACCTAAGTCTTGCTTCCTTCCTGTGGATACATGGCTGGCCTATAGGAGACACTCGCCTGTGTCCTGGGCTGCCTGCCCAGGCTTAGCCCAGTTCCATTCAATAGCTCTCACTTTTGCTTCTCCAGCTAAGAGTCACATCAATCCCTATGCCTCCCCACCTTTAAATTCTATGGGCCTCGGTCAGGTTCCTCAGGCTTTTCACTTAACTTCATCTCTACCTCCCCCTGGCAGTGCAGGGAGTGCTCTCCAAGCAATTCACTCCATATAAATCCTCACTCTCAGCATTTCTCAGTCTCTCTACATCTCCTTGTGACCATTTATGAATAATGTGATAAGGGCTGAAAAATTAGTTTCATGTTTTTCTCAGTTTAGGTTCCCACAGAAGCAGTGGGCAGTGTGAGTGAAAGATGTGTCTACACAGATTGGGAAAAAAGGAAGAGAGACAGTGAGGAGAACAGAGTGTGTTTCTTAATCCAGTTACCACTATGGGCAAAAAATCTGAGACTCAGTGTACAACACAGACCTCAGAGTTACCCCACCTGGGGGTGAGGGAGCTGGGGTATATACGCACCATCACACAATCACTCTATCGTTGATTGAAGCAGCTCTAGGTGAGCAGTGGCTAATTCCCTGGCACTTCCAACCTATGCATACGTGCAAGTAGAGTAGGGATGAGCAGCTTGATGAAACCATCAGGCAAGGAAGGCAGGCCCTGGTGCTCTGGCCTTTTACGAAGAAGTGGTAAGAGTGAGGAATGTAGTGACAGTTCCTGGCTCTCATACTTGTCCTATGTAGATGGTGTGCCAATACCATCAGGCTCCAAAACAATAGGAAACATTGAGTTTAACATTTTGTTACAGATGCAATACTCAAAATGTCATTCTCTTAGTCTAGTGCACTCTCAAAAATATGGTTTTTTTCTTCTAGCCAATATCTTATTATTTTTACTGGTTATACATATTTAAATTCCTACTTTTCTGAAAGCCTTTAATCCTAAGATTAAGATTCACCATCTCCTCGCTTTTCCTCTACCTGTATTCTGTATTGTCATCAGTTCTCTCCTGCCAATATCTTCTCTGATACATGTCCTGCATCTCCTAGAGGGTCCAGCCCACAGTAAAGGCTCAACAAGTATTTCTGGAATAAATGAATTAATAAGTTGGATTCATTATTCTTTGCAATAAGGCACCTAGGGTATTTTCCATGACAATACCAGAAACAAAATATTTTTGTAGTTCCTCTTCTAGGCTCCCTTGAGAGATACAGACTCTCATTACCTGAAAGTTTGTACTAGTTTTTGCCACTGGTTTATCATGGAAGAAATTCAACCTGACACCTCTCATTTGTCATAGTCATTCTATTTCCTGCAACTTAAAAAAATTTTTTTTTCTGAATGTCTATGCCTATCACTTCCCATTTTGTAAGCACAGCTTACCATGAATTTTATGCATTATGCTAGCAACAAAGAACTGCATTTGTCTCCCTCGCCCTCCCCCTTCCTTCTTCCTCTTTCCTTCTCTCTCTTTCCTTCTTTATTTTTCTCTCTTTCTCCCCCACCCCCAGCCCAACTATGCATACAAACATAGCAGTTAAATAATGCTGTTTCATGTTCTCTCTGCCAAGAATTTCATTCTTCTCCCATCATTGCTTCTATAGCTCAACTGTTTTTAGTAAACTTTCTATTGAGGTGAAACACCCAAACAGAAAAGTGCATAAATGCTAATACACAGCTCAGTGAATTTCCATAGATGAACATACACGTGCAATCAGAGTGCTCCCTCCTCATCCCTAGGGAGGCCAGCAGTGGAGCCTCCTTCTGTTGAGGGTGGTTCACTCTTCCAGCAGGACCCATGGAAGCCCCACCAAAGCTCTTTCTCCCCACAGTCCACATCCAGGCTGGGGATCACCAGCAGCCTCTGCCTGTGGATGGCAGGTAAGAGATAAACTTCTACTCTCCTTACCCTTGCAACCATAGTGCTATTTCTGTTTTCAGTTTTTGAGTACTACTTGCTTGCTTTCTGCCTCCTTCTGTTGTTTGATCTCCTATTGTGTGAGTTACCCTGTTCTCTTTAATTTCTTTGGGTGTCTAGATGTGTAGTGATTTATTGGAAGGGGCCTTCTGTTTCAGAGTGAGTTTCCATGAGCATTATTCACCTGTCTTTGCAAATGACATTCATTTCACCCTGTTGAAAAGTAAGTGCTATGACTTCTCTGTCTGCTTCACTATGCCCCCAGTGCCTAGAACAGAACTTGACACATTGCCTGTGCCCAAGTGCTCACTCAGTTGTTAACATGAGATGAATCTCTGCCTGCTTTCCATGTGGAAACTGACTTATGCCTAATTTTTGAATGGGGGCAATTCTCTTCCAACATCTAATTTACTTAAAAACATCCAGATAGTTTTATAGGGTAGGAGTGTGCAATGAATGATTAGGTAAATACATAGCAAATTGGGCCAGCCAGTAGAGTAAAAGTCAGCATGCTGTTTTAGAATAGTTTCCTACTAATTTCCTAGTTTCTGCCCTAGAAAGCTTCTATGAGCATTAAATACCTACCCACTCCCCTCGCCACCTACATACACAAGTACCCACATACCCAGTTAGCATCATGCTGTGTAGTCAACACTGATGCATAGCTGTGATGCTGTTGGCCACTTCCTCTCAAGAATCCACAGTACCTTAGCTAGTTCTCTAGAGTAAGAATGCAGCTCAGAGCAAAGAACAATATTTTTTAAAGAACAATATTAAGATAGCATCATGTTCAAACTATCTTTCCCTTAGCCTCTGCACCCACTGCTGCATCAAGTCAAGTAGCACATTTCAGGAATCTGCCCTTTTCTCGCCTTCTGACTTCCACCATGTTCCACTTCATTATCATCCCCACAGAATCCTTCAATTTATTTTCAGAGACTTCTGCATCCTGCTTGAAATCTGAGTGCTTCTGTATTTGTGACATCTTCCCTTTAATTTGTCCAAATGTACCCATATTTAGCCAATACTCTTTATTGTCTTTTGCCATGGGCTTCTGCTATCAACATATCTGGTTGGGGTCTCTTGACTGTCTATCTTATCCTCCATCCTCATGTCAGCAGGTTTCAGGGGGAAAAAATTGAAAGAAGCCATTATTCTACCATCGGTGTTATTCTATATTTTAAAACATCTTTTTAATTACTAATATGCTCTGACACAGATGCTCTCATGTCACAAATAACTTCTTCTTTTGCTGTAAAATAGGAAAAGCAAATCAGTGAATAAAAGCATTTCACAGGCTATTTGCAAAGAAACTTTTGAAGATAACATTCTGTTATCCTCAACCATGCTCTTTGGACAACCCTTAAACCAGTGTTGTAGAAGTGGCCAAGTGGTGGCTTCTGAGCTTTGAAATTCTGTGAAGTTACTTCTTAGCTTTGATTACAACTCTTCTCTGTCCATATTTGTATCTTCCTAAGGTATAATTACTCATTGACTAACAGCAAATCAGAGATTGCTGGAAGGAGAAACTGAGTCAGTAACAAATCACAGATCCATTCTAAAGTCTAAAAGGGAAGCCATAAAATCATATTGCTGGATTTTAGAAGCGCCATTTCTGATGTCTCCTCCTAGAGTGAACTTGCCCATTGATGGCTTTGTACCCTGAGAAAAATCCTTGTCTGATGAAGACCAGATATATACTTGGCCCAATATACCACCACATATACCAACCCCCTGCCATAGAAGTAGTCAACGATCATGGCTCCATGTAGACACACTTCCTCTGCCCTCTTTGCCTCTGCTCCCACGTCATAGCTGGATGTTCTCTGCTCTCTCCTGGACACTAGTATCTTACAAAGCAAAGGGTTCAAGTGCATGTTGTTTCTCAAACTGGGTTCCAATGGGAGGTTCAACAGCATCCAGATTCTTCATCATCAGGTCAACCAATGTAACTGTTTTGTCTGCCCTATATATGGGATTCTTTACAGAATTCTGATTTTTTAAAAATGTTCTAAGAAGTTTAAAAACTTCTTCAACCCAAATGATGCTAATGCATCAGTCTTCCATACCACAAAACTCTTAACCGGGGAGCTGCCTTTTTATTAAGTACTCTATAATTAATAACGGTTGGGATATTCAAATAGAGCAATTTCATTTCATTTTCCTCCTTGTCCTTTCCATTACTGCCCTAATCAAACAAATAGTCTCTCCTCCACCCCCCAGGATATGGGTGCCAATGTTCTAAACCCTCTTTCAGGCATATATTGGATGAGAGAGGACTGGGAATGGGAGGGGATATTTTCTGGCTATAGTCGTCAGGGCTGGATAGAACACCCACTCACTGAGTATATTGGTCACAGTTGGACAAAGTCACAATCAAAATTAGTTTTGTTCTGGCTTTAGCGTAAGGCTCAAAAGTAGCTATCAGTTGTCAAGGATTAGAGAATATTCAGGCTGATGGAGAAGACATCTCAGCCTGTCTCTCAAAACCCATGGCAAAGACAAGAATCCAAATACCTAAACATCCAACCTCTTACTCTCCTGCTTTAACTTACTTTGTAGGATACGTGCCATTTTTGCCACCTTCACACATACTCCACACTCACGATTATTGAACACCATAGATACTCTTCTCTAAATGCAAAGCAACATTTACAGGCTGTAGATGCAGTTGAAAAAAAAAGTGCTCCATATCCTATGACTAAATAATCATTAAATGGCCTAAAATAGTTTCATGCTGTTAAAAAAAAAAAGAGCTGAAATCAAAAGTTTATTATTAGCCAGAATGTGATAAATCTTTTTTAAAACTGGGGATGGGGAGGTATGTGTGCATGTGTGTGTTTATCATACTATTAAACTTAATTTGGTGCTCACTGAATTGTAAAATAAATGAAGAATCACACTACACTCTTTATGTCAGCCAAATGCTGGGAGACTAAAAATCGCCCAAGATCGATTTGAACAGGTGCACATGGGGTTTTTCTGCCAAGGGGATGGATCTGCCAGCAACAAAATTCTGGTTCTTTCCCCTAGTTCTAGTGAGAGGGTCTGTGTTTGTTGGGACTTAACTTCAGCTCAAAAGTCAGTGTGGGTGTCTTGGGGGCTGATGTGGTTAGATGGCTGATCAAAAAGCCTGACTCACATAGACACACACCCACACACATACACACATGTAGAGGCATCCAGGGATAAATCAGGTGTCACCTCACAGGACCTCAGTTCTGCTCCCATATTTTTAGCTGTAGAAGAGGAAAGTAAGAGAGAAAGGAACATGATTTCCTATAATCTGCTTTCAAATAGAGCAGCAAATTCTTAACCACAGTGGAAAGGCATCCATAAATAAAGCTTTCATGAGTGGTTTGTGGCCTCCTTAACTATATATATATAAAAATAGAATACATATTTTTGTTTATTGTAATTTTGTGTGTATATATATATATATATAAATATTTTAAAATTCTAGCATATATATATTTTCAGCAAGAAATGGACTATCCTTCTGGATTTCAAATTCTGCCCTGTGGTGTCCAGTTATAAAGGAGAAAAATAAAGCTGCAGATCTTAGCTCAGAGCCAGCACATACTTCATTTATCCTGGGGAAACTCTAGGTTCAAGTCTTGGCTGCTTTAAAGAATTTCTCCCACCAGAGTTAAGAGGCCCCAGTAGAACTAAATTTAATAGCTCTATTAAAGGCACTGAAAGTGGTATCTGTGTTGCTTGATTTGAAGACCACATTTCCCCACATATTCGAAGCGTCATTATTTATTTCTCTGACTTAATATCTTTAAGTAGGTATTTAAAAATCCTCTTCTGAAATGTAAATGTCCATAGGAAAACATAATACATCGTGGAACAAATTAGTTGTACAGATTCACTTTCTCTGTCCCTGAGATCAAGATGTAAGAGTAGAATCAAAGGCAGAAGGTGAAGGTTTTGACAAAGAAGGTAACAAAAGATATTGGGCCACTAACAACTTTATCTCTGCTTTGGTTTTGCTTAAGCCTGGCTGAAGGCAATGTAAGCTAGCTTTTCACTTCCCAGCAACATTATCCAGGTTTTTGTTTGTTTGTTTGTTTATTTGTTTGTTTGTTTGTTTGTTTTTATTGTTGTTGTTTATTTTTTGAGAGAGAGATAACATGTGTGAGTGAGAAAGAGGGGCAAAAGGAGAGAGAGAGAATCCCAAGCAGGGCTCCACACTCAGTACGGAGCCCAACACAGGCTTAATCCCACAGATCTGGGATCATGACCTGAGCTGAAATCAACAGTTGGACACTCAGCTGAGCCCCCCAGGTGCCCCAACATTGTCCAGTTTTAAAATTCATTTATGAGCAAGGAAGCTATGAAGATGCAAACTATCCAGCAAAGGGAATAAAAAGATAAACAGCAAAGTCTACTTTGTCGCCAATTTTGTTGAATTCACCTCCTAAAGTCTCTTTACTTCTTCCCACCTCCATCTCCACTACCCACATCTAAGCCATATTGCTGTACAGCAGCCTCCCCAAAGGCCTCCCTACATCTATTTTTATCCCAACCCCAACCCATTTTCACAATGCAGCCAGAGTGCTTTTTTTCACAAGGTCAATCCGACCAGTCAGTGCACTACTTGAACCTCTTTAGTGGTGATGCATTGTCCATAAGACACGATTTAGACTCTGAAATAGCTCACAGATCCTATGGGTTAGGGTTCCTCCAGACTCATCCAGCCTTTGCATTATGTTTCCTTGTCTCACCTGCTCGCCATGGGCTCTCCCCGCTAGGGCCCTTGCCTTTTCCTTCCTTCCTTCACCTGCCCGTCCTTGAGATCCAAGACCTGTTCCCTCACTGAAGTCCTCCTGGTTTCTCTAATTAGATGAAAACCTATAAACAGTAGACCCTTTTAGCACCATATTTGTCTCCATAAAAATAACTGCTATAGTTGAAACTATCCATTGGTTTTATATGTTATCTAGTTAATGTCCACCTCCCAGTGATACTGTGAGTGGCAAATGAGCAGGAAGAAAAGTATGTTTTATTAATTCTTCGGGCACATGGCTAGCCTACATTTCCTAGCCAGTTTGGTGTGGCCCTATGAGTGAGTTCTGGCCAATGGAATGTGGGCAAAAGGAATATAGACTGTTTATAGAACAGGCCAATTTAAAATTATGTGCAATGCTCTGCACTCTTTTTCCTTAAACTGACTGAACAGAGAAAGATCTTAGAAGCCATGTTTTGAAGATGGGAGAAACTAAATCACAAATAGGAGAAAATTTACTCAACCCAGAACATGCACATTGGGCTTCTCATTGTGTTAAGCCACAAACATTTAGGAGTTTATCTGTTGTAGCAGCTAGCTATGCTATTCTATTCCCCATGCCTAGTACAGTATCTAACATATAGTAGATATTCAATAAATGAATATCAAATGAAAGTGTCATTTCTTGGTATATGGAACATCCTTTGGAATTGACAGAGAGCACCAAGTATCTGTGTTTGTGTTGGTTCATAAATTGGTCCCCATTACGTGGAGGGCAAGGAGAAACCAAACAAAAAGGCAGACCACTCCAGATTGGTAGGTGGCAGGTTTAATAAGTAAGGGAAATTACATAGGAGGCTGGTTTTAAGCAGCCATAAATTGAGATTTCCACACATCACCAGCAGAATCTTAAGAGCTTATGCACAGGACTTAACTGGATTCAGTCACATATACCACCAAGATGGTGTCAACAACACATTACTCTTTTAAGGCTGCATCCTTGAAATTACTCCTAGTGCAGGAACAGTAGGTAGAACTTACATTCCAAGGACAGGAAAAGAGGTGAGAAGCCTCTGATTACCTAGGTTCAATTCTTGGATCAACTACTGGTCATATCCTCTCACCTCCTCCAACAATTTTTATCAAGACTTTTGAGAATAATGTCATTTTTCTATATTATTAGAAGAGAAAAGGAAGATGCACAAACACCAAGTAGAAACTGAGTTTGCACATAATAAAAAATAATTCATTCATAATTGTTTAATGTATCTGTACAAGGTAACTGCATGTGCACCTAAATTTAATGACAATGAATGAGGCATTAAAACACTAGTTTTAGCCTCTAAGGTTTCCATCTGGCCCAACTGGAAACTTTTATAAAATAGCATTGCAGAATAGTAGAGGCTATAGAACTGAGCAGACCTGAGTATGACCTTGTCTATTCTAAGTATGGGCTGATATCACCCTGGGCAAGCCCTATAACTACTCCAAGCCTTAATTCATCCTCTGTTAAATGGGAATAATAATAAAAGAGTACTTGATGTACTGGAAATATAAGTATTTCCAGAGATGGAATATTTTAGCTACTCAAATTATGGTGGCAGTTAAAATGACAATGGTGGCAATAGACAGCAGTAGCATCTCTGGTAGCCACTATGGAAAAAAGTGGGCATTGATTTCTTGAGTTAGAGAACTAATGAGACAAATGGTACAAATTTGGTAGGCTTGTCCGAACTATTCATTAAAGAAGACACCAGGCTGAGGTTACCTTTTAAAAGTATTTCTCTGTGATAATAAAAAGTTATAATGCTTATTATATACTTTTTAAAAACATTCAGGTAGGGGTGCCTGGGTGGCTCAGTCACTTAAGCGTCTGACTCTTGATTTCAGCTCAGGTCATGATCTCTCAGTTCATGAATTCAAGTCCCATGTCCAGCTCTATGCTGAGCATGGAGACTGCTTGGGATTCTCTCTCTCCCTCACTCTCTGTCCCTCGCCCATTCACATTCTCTCTCTCAAAATAAATAAACTTAAAATTAAATAAGTAAATAAAAATAAAAACATTCAGGTATAAAGAAAATAAAATGATCATTACCAAAATAAAATTAGCATTACTATTTTAGTGCATCTATGTCAAGATTTTGGCCCTCTACTTAGTAATACTTTAAAATATAATCATGAATGTACATGTGAAATTACAGTTCAATTCAGAAGAACCTGGGATCTGATACCAGATTGCCTGTGTTTGCATCCTGACCTCACCATCACTCTCTGTGGGCATTTACTACAATTTTTAAGTATCAGTATCTTTATCTGTAAATTGTGTCAAATAACTGCATCAACTCCATAAAGTTATTATGTCAATTAAATGATGCAATACATGTAATGTGCTTAGAATAGTTTCTGACACAACAGAAGCATTAAATAGGCTTTAGCTGTGATAATAATAATTACGATGATGATGATAATTTATACATGGGTCTATTTCTCTGGAAGAAATAAATGCACAAAGGAAACAAAACTCAACACAGAAACAAAACTTCATTTTTAACAAGGGCTTTGATTTCATATTCAAGTATACAACGCTAATGGGACAATCTACGCCTATAAAAAAATCACTTGATTGTTTCACACTTTCAATTCTGAAGTCTACTCTAGATTTTCTGTTTAACTAATTTGGTCTTTATATTCCTGAGATAAGTACCACATCATTTAAAAATGTTATTTTTTTTTTACTTTATTTTGACAATTGTTGTAAGTACATCTATTATTCAGCTTTTCTAAAATATTCTTGTAATTTCTATCTTTTTATTCTTGCAAGTAAATTATAGGATTTTTAATATCTTCTAATCTGATTTGGTATAATTTTCCAATACATTAACTTTTAGAATTATTTTGGAATGAACTGAAACTTTACAATAGTGAGTCTTTCCATATAGAACCTGGTGTATGTTCCATTTAATTCAATTATCTTTTGTTATGTATCTTTGGTTTTCATAATTTTCTTTTTTTTTAATTTTTTTTAATGTTTATTTATTTTTGAGACAGAGAGAGACAGAGCATGAACGGGGGAGGGTCAGAGAGAGAGGGAGAGACAGAATCTGAAACAGGCTCCAGGCTCTGAGCTGTCAGCACAGAGCCCCACGCGGGGCTCGAACTCAAGGACGGCGAGATCATGGCCTGAGCCGAAGTCGGACGCCCCACTGACTGAGCCACCCAGGCACCCCCAAAATTTTCTTTTTAAAAAAAAAAAATAGAATCTGTATATTTCTCACTTATGTCTAGGTAGTTTCTATTTTTATTAATACTGTGAATGAGATCTTTTGTTTTTCCATTTTCTTTTCTAACAAGTTATTTTTGCTACAGAAGAAAGGTATAGACTTTGGCCAGTTGATTTTGTACCTAGGAAAATTACAGAGCTCTTTTGTAAGTTCGATCATTTATTTATAAATGTTCTTGGGTTTCTGAGATGGACAATCAAATCATCTACAAATAATTATTGGGTCTCCCCTTCACCAATGACTTATCAATGATTTGTGTTTGCTATTTTAATTACACTAAATGGAATATCTTTTTTAAAAGGTTAACTTATGGCAACAATAAAGGAAATTATATAATTTATTTCCCTAATTCTACAGGAGGTTCTCTGAGTGCACTATTAGGAGGAATGAATGCCAACAGTGATGGTTTGATAGTGACTCTTTTATTTAAAAATTTTTTTTATTTGTTTATACAAATAATTTGTATTTTGTATTGTATTATTTTTTAATAATACAATTATTATTTTTAATAATAATAAAATAAATATAAATAAAAATAAATAAAATATAAATAAAAATAAAAAATATTAAAAATAAAAATAAAATATTATTTTTTAATAATACAATTAATATTGTATACAAGTAATTTGTTTATTACTTTTGAGAGAGAGAGAGAACACAAGCAGTAAAGGGGCAGAGAAAGAGGGAGACACAAAATCCATAGCAAGCTTTCAGATGTCAGCACAGAGCCCAATGCGGGCCTTGAACCCACAGACCACAAGATCATGACCTGAGTCCATGACCTGAGCCGCAGTCGGTCGCTTAGGCGACTGAGCCACCCAGACTGCCCTTGATAGTGATTTTTAAAACTCACTTTAAAGGAGTATTCTCAAAGCGCTTGGGTAGCTCAGTCGGTTAAGCATCCAACTTTGGCTCAGGTCATGATCTCACAGTTTGTGAGTTCGAGCCCCGCATGGGGCTCTGTGATGACAGTTTAGAACCTGGAGCCTGCTTTGAATTCTGTGTCTCCCTCTCTCTCTGCTCCTACCCCACTCATGCTCTGTCTCTCTCTCTCCTTCAAAAATAAAAAAAATTTAAAAAAACATTAAAAAATAATGTAAAGGAGTATTCTTTTAATTCTAGCTTATAGAGTTATTTTTTAAAAAAATTTTTAGCATTTATTTATTTTTTGAGAGGCAGAGAGAGACAGTATGAGCAGGGAAAGGACAGAGAGAGGAAGACACAGAATCCGAAGCAGGCTACAGGCTCTGAGCTGTCAGCACAGAGACTGATGCGGGGCTTGAACTCACAAACTGAGATCATGACCTAAGCCAAAGTCAGACACTTAACCGACTGAGCCACCCAGGTTCCCCTAGAGTTATTTTTTTAATTGAGGCATATGCTGAGATTTATCAAGTGAATGTTGTTAAATATCAAAACAACCATATAATTTTGTTTTCCTTGTATTCTTGAAGTGGCATATTAACCAACTTCTTATACTGAAATATTTTCATATTCCTGAAATAAGCGCTAGTTACGTCCTGAAATAAGCCCTAGTTAGCCCTTTATATATTCATTATGAATCAGTGATGTGCTTACTGCATAAACTGTAAGGGTCTACTGACCCCACTTTTATTCTGATAATTTCAACATTGCACACTTTATTGTTGTATTCAATCTACTCTATGCATTGATCTATTCAGGATTCAGCTCAGTATTGGTTCATTCAGTTATATCAACAAGTTCATTCAAATCCTCTGTATTCAGATTTACTTTTGCATCTAACTGATCTGAGAAAAACTGGTATATAAAATCATTCACTATATATTTGTTTTAATTTCTGTGCAGCTCTAATAGCTTTGTTTTATATTTCTTTTTTTAGCTGAAGTATAGTTAACTGCCTTATATATTTCTAATCTGTAATATTGGACTGTCATATTGTTATTGGGAGCTATGTTTTTATGAATGATTATATCAGATTCCTTTGGTTTTAATGAATACTTTTCACTTTTAATTTTTTCTTTGGCATTAATATTGCTTTCTTTGCTTGCTTTCTTTTTATTCATGCCTTCTTAAATATTTTCCCATATTTTTATATTGCTTTCTTTCCAAGTTGGGTTTCCTGTAAATACGACATACCTATAATCCTGAGCTCTTAAAGAGAAAAGTCTCTTCAGTCTAGAGTAAATAAAAACAACGAAAATGAGAAGGCTTCCTTAGAGACAAGCTACAGAATTATATTTATCAAAGATTAAATGCAGGATATCTCTTATAAACCTAAAAGTATATCAACATGAAATGGAATATTATATTATGATCATTTTTATCATAAATATTTTCTTATCTTTCCCGTCAACTGGTAACACTGAGAAGATCTGGTTAGCTATGCTTTGAATGGTCCTGGACTGGCAGGGCAGTGAATTCTCAGTTTTCCCTTCTGTCTCTTTGGCAACCTGGAGTCTGTGCTCTCACCCATCTCTAAAGAAAGCAGGGCCTCTCCTTCTCTTACTTTGGCCTAAAAGAAAATGATATTATCTGAACCAGCCAGAGTCCAAACCAGCAGAACTTCTTAGCACTGCTTTCCTTCCTCAAGAAGAGAGGATTGATATCTGAGCCTAGAAGTAAAGATTGCAAGAGATGGGTATCAAATAGCCTTAAAGGCTGGTGTGTACACCCAGAATCCTACTAGACATTTGACCTTGGGTAAATTCCTTAACATCTTTATATCATCTTGTTTTCATTTATTAAACTGAGATAATAAGGTCTATTTCACAGACCTACTGGAGGCTTTATGTGTGAAAATCTATCAAAATGTAATGCCTACCACTTCATCAGCATCCCATAGAAGGTATTATTGATCTTCTTTATCTAAGCTGCTTATATGCCTTGTTCCTCTTCTAATGGTGTTCTGGTTTTGTTTGTAGAAATATCTGTTCCCATGCTTTCCTTCCTTCCCTTCTTTTATCCTTTTATTTCTTTTTTTTTTTTTTAATTTTTTTAACGTTTATTTATTTTTGGGACAGAGAGAGACAGAGCATGAATGGGGGAGGGGCAGAGAGAGAGGGAGACACAGAATCGGAAGCAGGCTCCAGGCTCTGAGCCATCAGCCCAGAGCCCGACCCGGGGCTCGAACTCACGGACCGCGAGATGGTGACCTGAGCTGAAGTCGGATGCTTAACCGACTGAGCCACCCAGGTGCCCCCTTTTTTTTTTTAATTTTATTTTTAACGTTTATTTTTGGGACAGAGAGAGACAGAGTATCCTTTTATTTCTCTATTTTTAAATTAATCATTAGTTCAGAGAAAAGGCCTAAGAATTTAGAAAGTCAGAAAAGATTGATAAAAAAATATCTATCTCAAACACACACGCACACATGCACGCACACACACTCATTCTCTAAATAACCACAATAGCATTTTCATTAGCTTGGGGTCAATGCAAACCTTAGTTCACTTCTCATCTTAACCACTTCCCATCGGCTATTACTTAATCCTATGAAAAGTGTAAGTGGCCTGTAACTCCAGCACCCTCTTTACAGTTCCACAAGATAATTGCTCTGATCTTGAGTTTCCTTGTCTGAAAAACAGGGGTACGAATGATGCCGATTTCACACGGTTGATATAAAAATTAAATAAGACACTAAACTGGAAATTGGCTGTCATATAGAACAAGATCAATAAATAATGATTGCTGTTATTTTTTAAGCAAACATAGTAATTCTCACTCTCTAAAGCTTTAGTGAGACTTGAGTTAATATGGAAGAGGCTTTGCACAGACTAGGAAATCTGAAACTTCTAATTTCTGCTTTCTCTTTCTTCCTGTGCTCAGTAAAGAAAAAGCCATTTAAATGGGTTGATGAGAACACTCATTGTGGATAATGTATCCTATTTGCAAAATCAGAGTGAACTAGGTTATTTCTTTCAGCCCATGCTAGTAATAATGTCCAGCAGAAAAAAAAATCTCACTGGAAAATAGAAGACACAGTGGATGCAACTGCTGTGAATCCCACTGACCTCAACCGGGCCAACTTTCCTCCCACTGATGGTGGATGCCAAGACACCAAGGTCTCTTACTTACTTTTTGCCGAGATGCCTGTTAAACCATTAGTACTCCTACAAGAAACGCTTCAGAGTAAGTATTCACATATTCTCTAGAGTGTAAGAGTCAAAGGGATTTAGAAGCAGATTTTTAGGATTTATGTTTATGGATGTGCATGAGGGAAGGTGGAGAGGAGACAAGGAATATTAAATAGCAGAGGGAAATGGGGAGGAGGAGCCACAAATCCCAAAGAAGGGATATATTGAAGACAAAGACAAGGTTGCTTGTTTCATAAATTTTCCCAGATTTAGTTCTTAGACCCAATATATAAGGAACCTTTGCTATGTATTGAGATATCTGAGTGAGTCTCATCCTAAAGAGAGAAACACACACTTCCTTACCTGCCTCCATGCTGCTACTTCAGCCTTAGTAATTAGAGACCCAAAAATGGAGTTGCCTAGCTTTCCAATTCTTTTCTCATCTGGCTAAAGCTTTTTGGGCTATCTTTGTGAAATTTGCTTCAGGGAAAATGGGACAGAAATACATGTTTGGTTCAGAGGTTCTAAAATGGAAGGTGAAATTACTTAGTTTTAACTAGCGATTGCATAAAATAGCTCCCCAAGAAATGACAAGGAAAAGAGAAAAAAGAAAGGAGAAATAGATTTCATTTAAAAAAAAAAACTCTTCTATTTCAACAATTATCCCAAAAGACAATAAAACAAGGTATTTTGAATGAGTTTGTTTTTAGGACGTGCCCACACATTCTACCAATATATAGATGGTATTCTGGGATGGGGGGAGGGTGGGATTGTTGAAAGTTTAGGTAAACAAGTCATAATTCAAAGTAAGCAGCAATAATATAGAAAACCTTTCTTATGGTTTTAGATGTATGCATGAGTTGCTCTGTTCTTTTTTAAAGTTTAAATGTAACATACTGAACTCCATGTTAACATATGATGCACAGCATAGAAACACATACATTTCTCCAGGCATAAACCACACATGTGACAACATTCTTAAGACCCAGGAGTGAATTTCTCTAAGGAACATTGACTGAGTGAGATTTCACATTCTGTGGATTTCAGCCATCAATTCAGTTTCTTTCTCCATGTTCCTGAAATCTCATTGTTACACTCAGGATTTGTCTTCTCCTAGGGATCACTTTTAAAGCATGTCACTGCCTGTGACAAGACAGAGTAACTAAAATGATGATGAGTTTGGATTTCTTTCCCCAGACTCTCAGCTTTTCTATCTTCTAGTTTGGCATCTCACGTCTTGATTATATCAGATGCCATGTTAGAAATACCTGCTTGATATTGTATATCAAAGGTGCTGACTGAGAAGGTATTGCTTAAACCCAGTCTTTAATCACTACAACTTTTAAAACATTTAATAGTGTCATAATGTCATTAAGAAAAATTCAGAAAGCACTTGAAATGTCACATAATGACAAATCCAGATTTTAGTGAGTCTGTCAAGTATTATTACCCCATTCCTGATAACAGAACTAGAAAAGTGAGTCGATTTTTCAATATATTCAGAAATAATATCTCAGACTAAAGTATCAGCTCGATGTCCTAGTTTGGTCTGTTCTTTCTCACCTTTTTTGTTCTCTTTTTCTTGCAAGATACTAATGAATTTAAAAAATGATCACAATCTTCAAAGTTCTCACTTAAAAGTAATGATATAAAACTTCTTAATCTGAGAGAAAATCTTGGGAAAGAGCAATCATTTTCTGAATCAAAAGATTAAAATAATTTATTTTAAGCCTATTAAATCAGAACTAACTAGTACTTCATTCGATTTGTTATACTGAAATGAAATCATCAGTAAGGCACCCCAACATTTTGCATTAATAAATTACTTCAAAGAGTCCCAAATGATAGGGCTATCAAGAGGAGACAGCATTAGGCACATATTTATTTTTCAGTTAGTAGGTTTCCTAAATAAATCAGTCTGTATATTGAGAATTTTACTTCAGTGAGAAAGGTACCATAATTATTTGTTTTGCCTTCATTACTAAATCAGAGCATGTTCAATAAAACAAATAGATTGTATATTAAATACAAATCTACTGATAATGCTCACTAGATCACTATGATGTTTCTCCCAGAGGGTGAGATTCAGAGTTCCTACTTTCCAGAAAAATTATGTGTTTGTTGTGAAATGTGTCTTATACCTTCTACAAATCTTTAATTTTACTTTAAAATAGTTGTTAGATTTCATGCTCCTGCAAGGAGAAAACTTGAATTTACAAACAGAGGCACATATTTTGCAAATAGGATATGCCAGAGTTAGCAGAAAAGTCTGCTTTGGGGGAAACTTCTATTATGAATAAAATTGTTGTCACTTTTATTTTACCGGGAGGCAAATTAGTCATCGCATAGCTTGTTCCATTTTTTTTTTTTCTTGAAATCAGGTCACTTAATCCCTTCTGGGATGTATTCAGAATGAGAGCCTATATTTTCCTCTCAGATTAATCTGGAGAGAATTTCAAGTTGCAGGTCTTCATATAATAGGGCATATGGAAATGGAGTCTAAAGTGTCTGACACTTTTAATGATATAACTTCATTCACAATGGCATTACTTGTGGATATAATTTAAATGAAAATGTAGGCAAACCAAATCCCCATATGACCTCAGCAACTCTAAAATTATATTCCTGTAATGTGCTTTATAGCTCCTCTACCTAAATACAGCTGGTAACCTCTAAATGCCAGCATTTGTGGATGGAAATCTATTTCTGAGCACAATATATCATCTGTTCTGAGGATATAACAGTTATTATTCATTCTTCGTGGACAAGAATCCATGTTTAATAATATTTATGATTTAAAGTTAGAGCTAGCTAAATGCAAGAAATTCAAAAGTTTGGTTGGACGGTTTTTTGTTCACTTTTTTCATTGTTCTTCATTTTTCTAAATATAACGGCACACTGAGGAGGGAAGGGAAGGGTGTTTCAGTCCCCTGACTTAAAAGCTAAGGAACAATAGCATAATTATTGAACTAATTTATCTCTAAGAGAAATCTGCAAGGTACAATATTTTCTGTTTTCATAAAAGAAGCAAAATATGGATTTTAATGCTAGTTAGAGTGCTAGTCACATAGGAAAAAGATCTAAAAAAGATCAAGATAGATGATAGATAGATAGGTACGTAGGGAGGGAGGGAGATAGATAGACAGATAGCAGTAAAGGACCAATCTATTTTGTTTTTAATTTCTAATCTGTCAAGGATGTACATTTTTACAAAATAAAATAAGAATGATTCATAGAAAGTGAAATAAAAGAATAAGCAAAGGCATACAAACTATGAGTCTAGATTTTCATTACTGGATTCATCAGCTAAAGAAATTACAGTGTAATGAATATTATCAGAAAAAGAATAACAGAAGAAAATTAATATAGGAACTTCCAAATGCTTACTGTCAACCTCCATACATTTCTTGTCACAGCCAGGCACCAGTCCATAGACCGTGCTTTGAGAAGCACTGAGAGAAAGAACAAACATTCTTGCCTTGACTTTCTTCTTACTTAGTTCACATTTGGTACATAGCTCAGCATTTCTTTTCTTTTTTTTTCAAGCTTATTTATTTTGAGAGAAAGAGAGAGAGAGAGAGCAAAGCAGGGGAGGGCAGAGAGAGGGAGAGACAGAACTCCAAGCAGGCTCCGTGCTGTCAGCTCAAAGCCCAATGTGGGTCTTGAACTCATGAACCATGAGATCATGATCTGAGCCAAGATCAAGAGTCAGACGCTTAACCACTGAGCCACCCAGGCACCACATATCTCAGCATTTCTAAACAGTGTGCTAGCGGTAGCATTTTAATAAAGCAAGTAAATTTTTTTCTGTTTGGCTAACCTTATCTGTTAGCTAAGGATGATGCCAGGAGGCTGGGGAAGGTGGCATGCTGCAGAAAAAAATATAAGGTGAGGTTCCCAACCTAAAGAAATGTAACCCAGTAAGAAACGACAGCATCAGGAACTACTTAATGAAGGGCTTCTCCGTAGTGGTCATGAATTGGTGGTCATAACTTCTTTCAAGGTGCAATTCTTATTGCACCAAATAATGTCAGCAGACCAAATAAATGTTTTTTTGGTTTTTTTTTTAATTTTTTTTTTTTCAACGTTTTTTTTTTATTTATTTTTGGGACAGACAGAGACAGAGCATGAACGGGGGAGGGGCAGAGAGAGAGGGAGACACAGAATCAGAAACAGGCTCCAGGCTCCGAGCCATCAGCCCAGAGCCTGACGCGGGGCTCGAACTCACGGACCGCGAGATCGTGACCTGGCTGAAGTCGGACGCTTAACCGACTGCGCCACCCAGGCGCCCCCCAAATAAATGTTTTTTTTGTGTGTGTATGAATTCTCCCACATTTCAAATCAATGGGTGCAGCTCTGATTAATAAAATATTTGTTTTAAAATCCTACCTAAACTAGGGGCACCTGGGTGGCACAGTGAGTTAAACATCCAACTCTTGATCTCAGCTCAGGACATGATCTCACAGTTGGTGAGTTCAAGCCCCACATGGGGCTCTGCACTGATGAGGTGAAGTCTGCTTGGGATTCTGTCTCTCCTCTCTGCCTCTCCCCCACTTGTGTGCACACTCTTTGTCTCTCAGAATAAAAACATAAATAAATAAAAATAAAATCCTACCTAAACTAACAGGAATTATATGCTGATATATGCATATTCTGGCAGTAAATTCTAAAGATACAACTCCAGTCATGGGGGTGGCGTTCAGAAAGAAGGAAATACCAACAAACATTTTATTTAATTTTTTATTAGTTTATTTTTTGAGAGAGAAAGAGAGAGCAGGGGAGGGGTAGAGAGGGGAGAGAGAGAGAGAGAGAGAGAGAGAGAGAGGGAGAGAGAGAGAATCCCAAGCAGGCTCCATGCTGTTAGTGCAGAGCCTGATGAGGGGCTTGAACCCACAAACCATGAGATCATGACCTGAGCCAAGATCAAGTGTCAGATGCTTAACTGACTGAGCCACCCAGGCGCCCCACCAGCAAAAATTTTTAGAGAAGAGGTACCAACAAGGATAGCTGGCATGGTTGGAGAAGGCAGTGGATGTAATGGAAATCTGAGCTTGTGTTAGAGAAATATGTGTGACTTCTTTCTTTCATAGAAGTCATTCTAGATGAATGGAGTAATAAGTAAGAACACAAAACCACAACAAACTCTCCTATGGAAAATGAAACAGATCGTAGAGGTGAGTTGGTTGAGAAGGAAATATGTAGCTTGATTGTGGAGGGCTTGGAACACTAGCTTAAGATGGATTTTATCTGTGACACCAGAGATAGCAAAACCATTGATGACTGGTGTTGGCCACAGGCACATGTTAGAGGACCAATGGCAGATATTTATTATTTCTGCCCCAGAGCTGTGGTTTGAAAACCTGTGTGAAAGTTGAGAAAAATTATGGGTTTAAAAAAATTCAGCTCTAAAAGGCCCGTAGCATTTAGTAACTGGTCTATATACTAGAGGAGAATTAAAGTTTTCCAGTACATAAATGTGAGATACAAGATGAAAGTTATGTATTGGGTGCAGAGTGGGAAAGATACCAGAACATGAGCTGATGAAGAGCTGTAACAAAATAACTACACCCCCACACTCACACACACACACACACACACACACACACACACACACACAATCTCGTTTGAGAACATTCCAACATGTCATAGAATATTAAATTAATAATTTTAAGATATCATAGCCCAATTTTCATGTTAAAAATATAGAAGGAGACACAGATGTCAAACCTCTTGCCCCAAAATATTTGTTAGCAACTTAAAGAATAAGAATTTGAATCACGGGTGCTTGTTTTCCAGATTTTCCACTTTCATTTTGACATCAAAAGTATTTAATAAATCATTAAATGTGAAGATCAGGATTGAGGAATCACAGATAATTCTAAGATTTTAAGACTGAATTACTAGAAGAATAATAGGCTACCAGTAGAGGATTTTATTTTTATTTTGACAACCAAAATATTTGACATCTGGATAGAGACATCTGGATGGCTCACTGGTTAAGCCTCCGACTTCAGCTCAGGTCATGATCTCGGGGTTCCTGCGTTTGAGCCACGCCTCAGGTTCTGTGCTAAGTTTGGTTTGGATTCTGGAGCCTGGTTTGGATTCTGTTTCCCTCTCTCTCTCTGCCCCTCCCCTGCTTGCACTGTCTCTGTCTCTCTCTCAAAAATAAACATTAGGGGCAAGTGAGTGGCTCAGTCTGTTAAGCTCTTGATTTTGGCTCAGGCCATGATCTCACATTTCGTGTGGGGCTCTGCACTGACAGTGCAGAGCCTGGTTGGGTTTTTCTCTCTCCTTCTCTCTCTGCCCCTCCTCTGCTTGCAGTCTATCTCTCTTAAGATAAATAAAAATAAACTTTAAAAACTAAATAAATAAATATTTAAAAATTTTTAATTAAAGTTTTATAAGTAGAAATGTTTCAGGGCATCTGGGTGGTTCAGTCGGTTGAGCGTCTGACTTCGGTTCAGGTCATGATCTCATGGTTTCTGAGTTTGAGCCCTGCGTCGGGCTCTGTGCTGATGGCTCAGAGCCTGGAGCCTGATTGGGATTCTGTGTGTGTGTCTCTCTCTGTTCCTCCCCTGCTTATGCTCTGTCTCTCTCTCTCTCAAAAATAAATAAAGATTTTAGGAGCACCTGGGTGGCTCAGTCGGTTAAGTGTCCGACTTCGGCTCAGGTCATGATCTCGCAGTCTGTGAGTTTGAGCCCCATGTTGGGCTCTGTGCTGACAGCTCAGAGCCTGGAGCCTGTTTCAGATTCTGTGTCTCCCTCTCTCTGACCCTCCCCGTTCATGCTCTGTCTCTCTCTGTCTCAAAAATAAATAAATAAATACATAAATAGATAGATAGATAGATAGATAAATAAATAAATAAATAAATAAATAAATAAATAAATAAATATTTTTTTAAAAAGATTCTTCTGCAAGTACACCAGATGATATATTCTGTTAGTCAGGAAATGCTCAGTTGAACTGCAACAAAAAGATCCCTCAAATCTCAACAACTTAGCATGACAAAAGCTTATTTCTTGCTTTCAAAAAGTATACCTCTGGGTACAGATAATTCTCAAGGGCAGTTTTCCTACACCTACAGATGTCAAGTCAACATTCCAGGCTCCTTAACCTAACAATTAAATGCTTCTATCTAGAAATGACACATATGGCTTCACCCACATTATGTTGGCTAAAGCAAATCACATGGCTCTGCCAACTTCAAGGGAGAGGGATGGTGTAATAGTCCTGCACAACTGGAAAAGGGGATGCTGGTAAATAGCCATAATGCTACCAACATAATAGGTGCATAACAGGTGCAACATAAGATTTATTTTTAATTTTTTTTAATGTTTATTCATTTTTGAGAGAGAGGGAGACAGAGTGTGAGTGGGGAAGGGGAAGAGAGAGAAAGAGACACAGAATCTGAAGCAGGCCACAGGTTCTCAGCTGTTAGCACAGAGCCCAACACAGGGCCTGAACCCATGAACTGAGTGATCCTGACCTGAGCTGAAATCAGACACTTAGCTGACTGAGCCACCCAGGTGCCCCCAGGTGCAATAAGATTTAAAAGAAGGTAAAGATGAATGTGCCCCAAATGATGAACACACAGTGAGTGTGTTCTACTGACCTCTTTGGGCCGAAAAAGTATCGTGTGGGTTTTATGAGATCCCTGAAGGGATCCTAGTCCCCAAGAATGTAAATAATCACTAAGGCTGTATTTTTCTACTTCTCCATATGGTACATAGCTCAAAGGGAAATGCTGTAAAGGAAAAGAAAGTTTCAGATCAAGGCTAGGATACGTTTTATGACAGCATTATGCCAAATAAACAAACAATTTAAAAGACATCCAGTTTAACAAAATAAAATTCTAATTTACCTGTGAAGTGGAAACACAAAGATTTACTGGTCTTCTAACTTTGATACCTAGTTAAATATGTGTATGTGCATGTCTTTTTTTGTTTGTTAGAATGCTGGTGTATGCAACTTATCTCTCTGAGGAATTTTTAAAGGAATCCTTACAAAGTTGTCTGAAGTATTATGCCTACATCCACTTCATTATATGTAAACCATAACCTCAAAGGATAATTTTGGGAAAAATAAATTGAAATTTAAAAAAAAAAAGATGCAAAGTTTAAATTCTTTAGCCACAACAGCAAAGCAAATAATTGAAAATTGAAAAACCATGCTGATCAGCAAGTTATTTGTTGTCATAGTGCTAAAAGGCCACAGTGCATATTCTAGAAAGTTAATGGGTTGTAGTGGTACATCTTTAATTTTTTTCTTTCCATCTCTCAAAAGTGTTGGAAACCATAACGTCAACAGGGAAAACTGTTGCCTGATTATTTACACAGACTCTATGAAGCTGGCATTTTGTGAATTTCCTTCCCTAAAGTTGGTTCTCTGTGGCCCAATCTGAAGAGCAATAAAAAGGTCTTCCTGCATCTCTGTTTGCCCATGAGGGCTGCACTTCTACATGCAGAAAATGGTATCTTGTCACATGCTGCCACCCCCACTGCCTCATAAAATGTCAGAGCAAGGAGCCGCCACTGTACCTGCGTGCAACTTTCTCTGCTATGGAATTTCCTGGACACGGGTGCTAGGCACATACAATTGGATTAGCAATGCCAGCTTATTTTCCAAAGTGGCTTTGCCAATTTCCTCTCCCTCCATTGATGTCTGAGTGTCCCTTTGTTCCACGAAGTGTAAACAAGGGCAACTCACCTAACTGGGCATAAGTTACACCTGGTGAAGGAGTTTACATTAGGGGTACCTTACAGAAGTGGGATCAGTCTAGGTGAGTGAGTCTCCTCGTGTTCCCATTGCTTTCTGAGGTCGCACTTAGCAAACTGACATGACCAGAAGTCCATTCTGGGAGAGAAACTCCCACATCTTGGTTTGAGGAATTTGGGGAATTACCACTGAGGAAGCACCAGTCTTTCTCCTCATATGTTCAGATTCCAACACAATAAAAATAAGATGTGGAAGAGTCTTTGCCCCGCCCTTTCCTGTCAGCTCAGAGTCAACAGCTGCCCTTCTCCTGGCATGGTCCAAAGTCTGCAGTCCAGGCCTTCGGTGGACCCCTTAAATGCCCAACCATAGCCAGATTCCATGAAGTTTGAAAGAGGCCACTTCCTTCTCTGCTACACCAGTCTGAGAAATTAACCTGTACCTTTCACTCCACATTCCTTTCTTTTTCTTGTCACTTTGTTATTAATTTCTAACTTAATTATGTTGAAGTTAAGAGTATGTGGTACATGTGATTATAAATCTTTAAAAATTAAGACTTTCCTTCTAGCCTAATGTATCGTTTATTTTTATAAATTTTCTTTGTGTTGCCAGGAACAATATTTTAAACACATCTGTTATAACAAACTTAACTATGTTGTTCAAAACTTCCATAGCCTTATTTTTGCTTGACTAATCTATTAATCACTTAGGCATGTGGAAATCTCTCAATATGCTGATGGATTTTTTAGCTTCCTCCAATGTAGCTTTATAAATTTGTAGATATTTATTTGAGGTCTATTTTGCAAGACCCATTAAGGTTTTACTTTTGGTAAATTTATTCCGGTAATTAAAAACTTTTGTCCATATGTAAATGATCCTCTTCCTCTCTTGTAATGCCTTTTATTTAACTCAAATTTGCTTATATTTTATCCCTACCAACTTTCTTTTAATTAGTATTTCACATGTATTTATTCTACACTTCTACTTTTCAAATTTTTGTGACCTCTTTCAAAAGACATTCACCTTTTTTTATTGAGAAGGAAAAATAGCTTTGAATTTTAGGGGGGGATTTAGTTCTTTACTGTATTGATTGTGAGTGCTGATACATTGGTTTTTACTTTTCACAGGTTATTTTCTACCCACTCATTCTACTTTTTGTTGATGTGTTCGTTTACCCTTTCTGCACATCACTTGGTCTGAGGTTTATTTTCCCTATTCCAATTTTCTAAACATCTACTAATTTAGAAGTTCTACATTCAATTTCTATATTTTTAGGGATTCACTGGAAATTTTAACATGAATTTTTCCCTTAAGATGTTTAAAATTAATAAATAGCTTAACTCTTTTCCCAAATAAGAGATGCATTTTAAAATACTTAGCTCCTTTGGGGCACCTGGGTGACTCAGTTGGTTAAGCATCCAACTTCAGCTCAGGTCATGATCTCACAGTTCATGGCTTCAAGCACTGCATCAGGCTCTGTGCTGACAGCTCAGAGTCTGGAGCCTGCTTTGGATTCTGTGTCTTCCTCTTTCTCTGCCCCTTTCCCCGTTCACACACTGTATCTCTCTCTCTTTCTCTCACAAAAATAAATAATAAAAACATTAAAAAAATTAAAACACTTAGCTCCAAGCACTTGTCCTTTCAAATTAGTTTTGGTTATCCAGAATTTAGGTCTATCTTGACATTTTTAACCTCAACCTTTAACCTTTTCAACTTAAATTAGATATTATTATCTTTACATGTAATCAATGTTTTATTTCAGACATACCTTATGGGATCATTTTCTTTCTACCTGAATAAATTCCTGATGTGCTCTCTTTGTGGTTACAGACTCTGTTTTTATCTAAAAATGTCTTGGTTTCACACTTGCTCTTTCTCAAGTTATACATTTATAGATTGACAGGTATTTTCTTTCAGCGTTTTATAGATCTTATTCCCTGACTCCTGCCTTCCATTGTTGATGTAAGAAGTCAGCTGTCAGTCTAATCGTTATTCTTTTGTAAATTAATTTTGTCTTTTTTTATTTTTTTTCAACTTTTTTTTTTTTTTTTTTTTTAAATTTTTGGGACAGAGAGAGACAGAGCATGGACGGGAGAGGGGCAGAGAGAGAGGGAGACACAGAATCGGAAACAGGCTCCAGGCTCCGAGCCATCAGCCCAGAGCCTGACGCGGGGCTCCAACTCACGGACTGCGAGATCGTGACCTGGCTGAAGTTGGACGCTTAACCGACTGCGCCACCCAGGCTCCCTGATTTTGTCTTTTTTTAAATAACTGATTTGTAAGACCGTCTATCTTCAGTTTACTACAAGTTCACTGCCATGTGTCTAGATGAGTTTCTTTTTGTTCATTTTTCTTGGGATTCATTGGAAATCTTCAATCTGGGGACTGATGCCTGATCAATTCTAGAGACAACTTAAGCACTATCTTTTAAGAACACTCCTACTTCCCTTATTTCTTTTCCCCAGTTTAGACATATTAACTATAGCCTTCACGTTCTTAAATGCTTTCTTTGTATTTTCCATTCCCTTGTCTGTCTGTATTGCTTTCTGGGTAATTTCTTCAGCTCCCATTTCCAGTTCACTAAGTAGCTCTTCAGTTGTATCTAATCTGCTGTTAAAACCATCCATTGGACAGCAAATCCATATCTGAAGCTTTATGCCTTGAAAATACACAAGTCCACATAGGTTTTATAAAGGATATTCCTTGTAGCCTTTTTGATATAAGAAAAAGCAAGAGAGAAAACTAAGTATCTCTCAGGAGAGAAATAGTTCAGTAAATCACACACATCTGTTCAATTAAATTAACACTACAGGACTACCTAAAGCAAGGGTTTTTCTTCTTATATTCCAACGTGGATCAATGCCCATCTACATATAGTAGAAAAATGTAAATTCCAATGTGTGTTTATGTGTGTATGTGTGTAGATAGAAGTGTCTAAAAGTAGGTACTTCAAATTGATATGTGCTTTTAGCATAAAATGCACTCTGGATTTCAAAGACCTGTATACAAAAGATGAAAATTATCTCATTAATAATCGTATTGATAGCATGTTGAAATAGTACTACAGTTTTACGGAGTTATATAAAATATGTTGTTTAAATTAATTTCACTTGTTTCCACTTCTTTTTGTTTCTAGTAGATATTTTTAAATTATATATTATTTAAAAAGCTGTTGATTTTCTAATTGAAAATTTATTTTACTTCTCTAGAATTGCCCTCCAATCTTTTTACTGGTAAAGGCAATACTGATGTTCTCTATTTCTTTTCTTTTTTAATTTTTTTATGTTTATATTTGAGAGAGAGAGCACAGGTGGGGGGCAGAGTTGGCAGAGAGATGGAAACAGAATACGAAGCAGGCTCCAGGCTCTGAGCTGTGAGCACAGAGTCAACGCAGGTCTCGAACTCACAAGCCATGAGATCACGACCTGAGTCAAAGTCAGACACTTAACTGACTGAGCCACCCAGGCACCTCGATGTCCTATTTCTTAGTCACACTTTCAACATATCTTTATTGCTTTGAATATATCCATCACACATTATAGGCATGATTCTCAAGTGTGTTGTTTCTGCTGCCTGTCTCCTATGGTGGCTCATTCCCTCTTGCATTTATTAACATTTGGAACTTTGTGACAACTCTGGATATGAGTTACATTTCTCCAAAGCAAATTTGCTTTTCTTCTGCCAGGGATGTGGAGCTCTACCACTCTGGCACAAATTAGAACAAATGTTCACCTAATGAGTTTGGGGGGAAGTCACACAGCTAATGTGACTTTTTCCCCCACTTTTTAATGTAGTATAATATATATTCATGCAAATGTGTTCATATCATAAGTAAAGGGCTCAGTATATTTTTGCAAATTAAGCATATCTATGAAGTCAGCATCCAAATAAAGAAACAGAGTATTACAGTTACAGGTACAGGTATGTCAAAGTAGAAGATCCCCACAGGCTCTGCACTTGAAGGTGGCATAGATATAGATATAGATATAGATATAGATATAGATATAGATAGATATAGATAGATAGATAGATCTATCTATATAGATATATAGAGAGAGATCTATAGATATAGATATATCTATAGATCTATATACATATTTGTTTTTCTTTCACTCCTTGGTAGTCACAGCAAAGGCCGGGTTCAGCAAATACCTGCAAGATTTCCTCTATGGGTCTAGTCTGTTTCCTGGGGCTTGGCTCTGCTCTCTCACTTGGTAGGGTTGTCCTCCGAGTATCTTCTAGGTGGCTTTGTCCTCCATCTGTCTTGTACGTGGCTCTAGGCAAGGAGGGAAGTGAAAATATCCGTATGGAAACTTTGTTTCTAGCAGTTCCATATTCTTCAGATTTGAGTTTTTCTTTGGCTTCTGACCTTAGAAAAAGTTCTTATTTTCCCACAAGCTCAGAAATGTATGATGAATACATATGTGTGTGTGTGTGTAATACATATATACACACACATACACAGACATATAGAGAGAGAAAAATGTTGCTTTTAACATTTAAACCAGCAATAGGAAATTAGTTCAGTAAAATATCTTGAATGATAAAGATGAAAAATTCTCAGCATCAAAAATCTTACTTTTTTGGAGAGTATTTTAATAATATGTGAAAATGCCCAGGATATTATTAAAAAGAAGACAATGACTGAAACCTGTAAAATGTGGTCTCAAATTTGCATATTTATATATACAGACCTAAGATAGAGGAGGAAATAAATGAATTTAAGTATTAACTGTGGTTTTTTTCTTGGGAAAGGATCCAAACATTCTTTTCCTATACTTTTCTGTATTTTATGCGAGATACATATCCTCATTTTATACTAGGAAGAAAATTAGGAAGAATTAAGAAAAAAGAGCAGGAACCAGAAACCACATTTCCCATCCACTTGCACTCCTTGTCACACATTCAGACTATGTCAATGACATGTGAGAAACCGGAAAAAACTGAACAGTCCCAATAATGCTCAATAAGCCAACGCTGCAGTGAGGCAGGCAGCAAAAGACTCTGCCTTCTTCACATGCTGATCGCCAACAAATGGAAAAGGTGACTTCATTGTGGAGGAGGCTTTGACTCTTTCCACCTGTGGCTTTTCTTTTTATGTCGTAGCATTAAGCTGCCTCCTCCAAACAACACACAGCAGGTATAAACAGGATATAAAAAAACTCCTCATATCCTTTCATTTAAAACTCGGATTTTTTTTTTTTTATTTCTCAGCTTGATTGACTTTGTGGAATCCTGGAAGGCATAGGATTCAGGGAAGGAGGAAAAAGCAATAGCAGCTTATTACCAATTTGTGTTATTTGCAAATAAATTATTAGGAAGAACTGTGCCTTTTTCCCAATCTTTTTCCATTGTTGACCTGCACTCATGCTTTTTTGGGCACTCATTAGAAAGTAGGACCAGTTATTTAAGACCACTTTAAGACATGACAAAAGGGGCGCCTGGGTGGCGCAGTCGGTTAAGCGTCCGACTTCAGCCAGGTCACGATCTCGCAGTCCGTGAGTTCGAGCCCCGCGTCGGGCTCTGGGCTGATGGCTCGGAGCCTGGAGCCTGTTTCCGATTCTGTGTCTCCCTCTCTCTCTGCCCCTCCCCCGTTCATGCTCTCTGTCTGTCCCAAAAATAAATAAAAAACATTAAAAAAAAAAAATTAAAAAAAAAAAAAGACATGACAAAAAATAATAGAAGATGAAAATAATTTGCCTACAAGTATGCTTTTATGATTCTGTCTTTGGAACTGTGAATACAGGTACTCCAGTCTCTAAGGTCTTGCCACTCAAATGTGGTACACAGACCAGTAGCATCGGCATCATTTGAATGCCTGCTGGTAATGCAGGTTCTTAGGCCCAAGCCCAGACCTGCTGAATCAGAATCTCCAGGGATCTATGGTTCTACAACTTACCTAATGATTCTTATACACACTAACACTTCAAAACCACTTGTGAGCATCCAAAAATAATACCAAGCAATCACAATTCAAATAGATAAGAAAAGGAGACAATTTTATTCCTCCAAATATCTGAATTTCCTCTCTCATATGAAAGGAAAGCTTACTGTAAGTTCTCACCTTAGTAGCCACAATTAAGTGTGGGAATTCTGTGTCTGTCAATAAACAGAGGTCGGGGCTACATTTAAGCAGCCTGGTCCATAACTGCTTCCCTTCCACAGTCAAACCCCAGGAATGGACTTTTTGTTCAATTTCTTCTTTCATCCTCTTTGAAGAGATGCGACTTTGAACTAACAGTGTGGCTGCTGGGAACTTCTTTGTGCCTGCCATAAATTGTGTCTTTCTCTCCATGACCCTCTGGTGAGCCAGTGCAAAAATAGGGTCGAAACCAACAAAAAAATGCAAGGAAACAGGAAACACTGTAACCATAGGAGTTGGCCAGCTTAATTTACTTTTTTTTCTTCTGCACTGCCATGCTATATGATTTTCTACCTTCCTTTTTAGACTCATGGTTGATTGAACACATAAAAAAAGTTTTGACAACAAGCATATGACAGACTATGAAAAGTAAGCAAAAAATCAAAACTATGCTTTTGGAATGTTCTTTTTTTAGTATCATTCACCACTAAGAACCGACACTTTTATCGATCTAACTTTTGAAAAATATTGACTAATTATTTACCATGTGTTAGGAAGATTTCAGGTTAGAAATTTCCTCACATAAAAATGTATTTATCCTATTTCCTATTGTCTCAAATGCTGCATTGTGATAATATATTAAACTCTGCTATCATAGTAATGTGTATGGATGACTGTGTTCCACATATTTTTCTCCCTCGCTCCTATTTCAGTTATCTATTACCACAATAATGTCATGTAACAACAACAACAAAAAAATCACAAAACCTTGGTGGCATAATACATCAGTGTTTATTGCTCACATGTCAGGGGTCAGCTGGGTATCTTCTCAGAGGGCTGTCTGTTGGCTGGGCTTGCTCACTTCGCTGTACCCACTGGCTGTCCATTGACCTAGATCATACTCAACTGGGCTGCCTGTATCCGTCGCATCCTAGGAAGCTACCTCAGGTCTTGTCTCATGGAGATGACAGAGACATAGAAGAACAGGGCCTCTTGAGTCAGACTTGAAACCACTGCACTGGTGCTTCTACTTCATTCTACTGACCAAAGCCAGGTACATGGTCAGTCCAGAGACAGGCAGAGGACACCACAAAGTTACATGGCACAGGGGTGGATGCAAGAAGGGTGAAGAATCAGGGTCATGTCTGCAATCGATCTACCCTGCCTCCTCATCCAAGCCATCAACAAGACCTGCCAATACTACCTTCAAAATATTTCCCACATCTTTCCAACTTTCTCTCTCTTATTCCTACTGCCATTTCAGGTCACTCTGACCTCTTGGCTTTAGCCTTCTAACTGTCCTGTCCATGTATTTCTTGTCCATTGCTCCTTAGGCTATTCTCAAAACAGTAATCAGAAGAATCCTTTTAAAAAGAAAACCTACTCTTGCCACTCATTTGCTTAAGTCCACTCCACTTGGTTTCCTACTGCTCTCAGGATAAAGGTAGAAATCCTAAATATGAGGTGTAAGGCTCTGGGCCATGTGGATGAGGAGCTTGCCTCTCTCATCATCCCTACATAGCTCCCTTGTATACTCAGGGCTCTAACCTCACCAGCATTCCATCACTTTCTCCAAAGGTGCACTTCTGCACATCACAAGGCCTGTTTACCTGTGGATCCCTCTAACTCAGATAATCTTTGCCCAGTTCAGTTCTTAGAGATCCATTAGATCTCCTTTCAAACATCTCTTCCTCACCCCCCTCACTCCCCTGCCACTATAATGAGTGCCCTAGTTTCATGCTCTCAGAGTCTCTTGTAATTTTCCATCACTGTCCTTAACAAGTTAACTAACAATTATCTGTGTCATTCATTGATTAACGTCATCCCTCATTAAACTATAAAACTCCATTATATCAGAGGTCATGTGTATAAGTTCAATGTGGTTTCCTAAAACATTTACCAAACTATAAAAGAAAAACACATTCCATTTTACTTAATTTTTTTTTTGAGAGAGAGAGCCAGTAAGGGAGGGGAAGAAAGAGATGTAGAGAAAGAATCTTAAGTAGGGTCCACACTCAGTGTGGAGTCTGACATGGGACTCGATCTCATAGCCCTGAAATCATGACCTGATCTGAAATCAAGAGTTGGACAAGAGCCACTCAGGTGCACCTTTTTTTTTTACCTAATCTTGAATGCAAGATTTTGGTATCATTTAAAAAATTGTTTTTGTTTATTTATTTATATTATTTTGAGAGAGACAATCACAAGCAGGCTCCATGCTGACAGCCCAGGGCCCAATGAGGGGCTCGACCTCACAAACCATGAGATCATGACCTGAACTGAAATCAAGAGTTGGACCCTTAACGCACTGAGTCACCCAGGGCCCCAAGATTTCTTGACCTTAAATGAAATGACTATGTGGTGCCGTGTACCTGGATTCCTTTAAAAAAGGCATTCCAAGTAAATGTAGAAAACAGCAATCATTTCTCTGCCTTCCAAATTTATCAGCCAAATCCTCTGTTTAATTTGAGCACATGTGCCTTGCCCATGGGAATAAAACAATGAAACAGATTAACCAGATTGCTGGTAAAATTATTCTTGAAAGTTTGTGTGTATTTTTTGTCATTTTAAAAATGATTCCTATGTCCTCTGTAGGAATTCAAGTCTGTGTCAAAAATGAGTAAAGCAAAGTGTTAAGTTTGTATTCTGACAACTGAAAAGCACTACCTACACATTTGACATAAATAGTATTTCCCTCTTTTACAAAAACCTGAATTATAATGAAAACTATAAAGCATATGTATACAATAGTATTTAACAGCGATTTGGCATAAACAAATTTAAGTATTTCAGACATTTAGTTGATGTGTTTTTATATGGGTTGACCTGACTGATGAGCCAATGTAAATATGATAGACTGTCCTAGTAAAGGCACTTATTATATTCAGGAATCATTTTCCCCTAACCTTACACTTTTCTTTTTTTGTGATCCTATACTCATCCCCAGAAAGGGCAGTCCCAGAGAACACAGCATCTCCTCCCTCCTTGTCATGAGTGGTTTGACCCAGTTTGGACCTCTGGTTCAAACCAGACCTGAGTCCTCCTACCGGCAGTTTGTAATTAGGACACAAAGACATTAAGTTGTGTGCAACTGCTCAGGTAAATTCCAGGACTCCCCCTTTTCAGGGAGCTATTCAGTGCAGTGTATGTAAAGGAAGAAAGGGGAATAAAGGATATTCATAGGAAAATCAGAGAATTCTTGTGGTGAGACAAGCAAGGAGAAAGAGAAAGTATACACAAGCAACCAAAACAGCCTTGTTTCCTGATAACGTTTGTTTCCGAGTCCACGACTGGTAAAGCTTGGCTGTGTTTTCTGTCATATATTCTGAGACACTTCCTTCAGTCTATGTAATAAATTCCCTTACGATTCAGAGTGCCTGTTTCTTACAAGAAAATAATTTCTGGCCAATACAGAGATATTCAAGAGGAAAGAAGAGACTGGTAGACAAGCTCATGGCCCAGGGATGATTGTGTTTTGCTTTTTCAGAATTTCCCTATAGAGTCTGAGTGCTTTCATTCTTAGAATGGCCAAATATGAGTCTGACTTTATCTTGGCATTTAATTCTTATGGTGAATTGCAACCCTAAAAGGGTTTCTATGGGAGAATCCGATGCATTAACTGCCAGCAAAAAACTTTCAAGGAGTTCTTTCACCATAGCTGAACATCAGAGCCACTAGTAAAATGTATAAGAACGCAGAAGTTACAGCCCAGCTACCCTGATTCAGTAGATCTGGAATGGGCACAGAGCTGCTAGATTGACATCCACAGGCGATTATTGTGCACAGCATCAGTTAAAACTACAGTGCCTAGAAAATCAACCCACCAATCCTTCCTTTAAAAAGGAAATTGTAGGGGCACCTGGGTGGCTCAGTTGGGTAAGCGTATGACTTCACCTCAGGTCATGATCTTGCAGTTTGTGGGTTCCAGCCCCACATCGGGCTCTGTGCTGACAGCTCAGAGCCTGCAGCTTGCTTCAGATTCTGTCTCCCCCTCCCTGAGCCCCTCCCCAGCTCGTGCTCTGTTTCTGTCTCTCTCTCTCTCAAAAATAAAGAAACATTAAAAAAAAATTTTTTTTTAATGAAATTGTAGAGGTGCACCTGGGTGGCTCAGTCTGGGTTAAGTGACCAACTTCAGCTCAGATCATGATCTCACAGTTTGTGAGTTCGAGCCCCACCTCAGACTCAGTGTTGGAGCCTGCTTTGGATTCTGTGTCTCCCTCTCTCTCTGCCCATCCCCTGCTCACACTCTGTTTCTCTCTCTTTCAAAAATAAATACACATTTAAAAAAATGAAATTGGAGCAGGGAACCTGGGTGGCTAAGTCAATTAAGCGTTGGACATGAACTCAGGGCATGATCTTGTGGGTCACGAGTTCAAGCCCCACATCAGGCTCTCTGCTGTCAGTGCAGAGTCCACTTTGGATCCTCTGTCCCCCTTTCTCTCCATCCCTCTCCCACTTATGTGTGCTCTCTCTCTCTCAAAAATTAATAAATATTTTTTTAAAAGGAAATTATAGAGGCCATTATCAATTTATTGATGTTTAACAAACAGCCCAAAAATTCAATGGCTAAAGTAATAGGAATTATTGATCATGAGTCTGTGAGGCAACTGGGAAGATCTTCAGGTTTTGCTTGGATCCACACATTTAAACAGGGTCATGTAGATGCCCTGCAGTCATAGCTGGACCCTCATGTATTTGGGGTCAACAGGCTGGCTGCTCTCAAATGGCCTGAGTTGGGACAACGGGGGTCTCTGCTATGTGGTTTCTTATCAAGTAGGCAGTTTGAGATTCTAAAAAAGGAGAACAGAAGTGTATAAGGCCTCCAGAGGGGAAATTCAGAACTGTCACAGCATCATATCATCTGAATTCTATTGGTTATAGCAGGTCACAAGGCCAACCTAGATTTAAGGGGTGGGGAAATGGACTCCATTTCTGATGGGGGGAGCCCCACAGTCTTGTAAGTGATATGGATACAAGGAGGGGTGTATCATCATGGCAAATTTTTGCAATCCACCTATCAAAGGCCCATAAAGAGTTAAGTAAAACTCAAGGTAAAAAAGAAACAAATTTCCTGATATTTGGTTGAGTATTTTTCTCCTACCCATGCTTATCCCTTTTTACAAGTTAAAAATACAGATTCTCCTTTCCAGCTTCCCTTGGACAAACACCTGAGAATACTAATGGCAAAGGTTGGCTTCGGTTCCTTTTTGTTCAAGGCTTCACGTCAGATTATATCAGCTAGCACTGCCTGAAGAGAGTCACTAACTGCCAGGTGGCTTAGAAGGACTCAGAACACAAAGCCAAGAATGCTTCTCAAATTCAGCCTAAATGACCCAGTCACCTCCATTAGGATGAATGCATCTTGGGATAGTGCAAATTATGAAGATTTCATTCTGCTTTCAAATGCAATTCTTGGGAGTGATTGCTGTGTCTACTAAGCAGCCAGATAAGCTCATTTCAGCAGAGGCAGAACTGGATGCAAATCAAGTGAAAGCTAGATGCAGAAACTGGAGGAAAGTAGAAAACACAAGTGAGAAGAGAGCAGAAAAATCAAATGGAATAAATAGCCATTTACATGACAGCTTTGCTCTAGGAAATAGTGTGGAGAGGGGAAAGGGCCATCATTGACATTCCAGGTCTTCTGACTATGATGCTTCTAGAGCACTCGCTACTTCCTGCATCCCAAATCCCATATCACAGAAATATAATTAGATCTTAAGCAGAACTAACAAATATTAGGACCTGCCTCTCTCAGAGCAGTAATCACAACTTTGGTGGCCTAATGAAATCTTCTGGTGAGTTTTGAAAATACTGACGTCTGGCCCTAGCCCCAGTGACGTTAATCCAGGTATGACTTGAGCATTGGGACATTTTTTGAGAACTTCCCACTTAGTTTTAATATTTGCCTAATTTGAGAACTTAACTAGATGCATGGGTATTTCTTAACTCATGCAACCAATATATTGTTTTAAGCATCTGTTGTGTGCAAAGCATTTTTCCAAATGCTGTGACCAAGAGGAAGTAGACCATTTGGTCCAAAAAACAAAGTGCCCATGCAGGTGAAGGCACCACAAGTTGAGCCACATAAAGACAAATCTAGTGTGAAAAAGATCAATGGCATGCTAGGACAGTAGACAGGAGGGGCTAGCCTTCCACTGCTACTAATGCCCAAACTTGTTCAGAATTACCCACAGGCTTCCACTGAGCAATCAGTCACAGGCTGGACAAATGAATCACTCAGGATTCAGAGCCCAAAATCCCAGATGTGAATAATCATTCAGCCCCATGCCCCGTGAGTGACCCTGGATGAGTGATTTAAGTCCTCAAAGCTTCAATTTCCTCTGTTGCAAAATGAGAGCAATACTTGTTTCCATCTCACAGGGTTGTGAAGTAAATGAGATGGGTTTGGTTTAAGTAGAGCAATAAGCACAATGTCTGACGTATAGTAAATGGTCACTAAATGTTAATAAGTGATTGACAATTTGTCATAATTAATACTAGAATAACAACAACAACTAATAATATCTGATCTTCAGATCCTGTCCTGAGGAGATTTCTTTGACCAGGGTAAAAAAAAAAAGTAAATTCTCAAAGGTAGCAGAAGTGAGAGTCAAGGTGGAAATAGGAGGCAGAAGAGATAAGTGAAGAGAGAAGAAAGAGGCAGAACTCAAGTGAGGATTGGTGCAGACATATTTTGAATAATTTCAGATGTGTTGCAAGAAAGCCAAGAGGTCCTGGTAGGTCCACCTCTACCCTGCTTCAATAACACATATGAAAGGATTTAAGGAGACCCCAGAGGTCCTCCTTCATGCTTGGCAAGTCACTCTTCATTCCCCACTAAAAACTGCTTCAGAGAACAGCCCTGAAAGACATCAGAAATAATCCCATCATGCCTTGCTTTCCTCTTTTCCTCTAGTCACCAAACGTATATAGGTCATCCTACATGTCCACAGCTCTCATGCTTAACTAACCTTGTTTATCCTCTTATTTAACCCAACATAACCCCTTCTTGACTCCTCAAACCCATCCTCTCCATCATCTTTAACTTTATATGGTGCATGTTCAGCAGAACCCCCAATATCCTTATCTTCCTTCTGAAATGAGCCCTTCACTACTTTGGCTCTAATTGGAACCAGTCTTCCCCAAGGATATGACTCCCTGAAGCCACCCCAAGTACTAGCTGTAATTGTTTGATTCTCACTCCATTTACTACTAAATTTGGAAGAAACTTACTCCTTATCACTGCTTCCAGATAATTGGTCTTTTCTTCTCTCTAAGCAACTCCATCTTCTTAGAATCTATTGCCATTAGGCTACACCAGCTGCTATCTCTCCTTGTTGCTGCCATTTACAGGTCCATCAGAAATTTTCTCATTCATTAAAGATTTTTTAACAATCTCTTCACTTCCAGAATTCCAACAGGATTCCAATCAACATTCTTGGTCATTTCAATGGCCACATAGCTTATTTATCCAATCACCCTGACCTTCCAGAAATCCTTATCTGCCATAAGCCATCCCTTTCCTCTCCCTACCTCAGCCACACATTACCATGGCCATCTCTGGACCTTGACATTTCCTTGACATTACCGCTAACTTCACCTCCTCCAAATGTCAAGTTTAAACATCCCATTCTCTTGCCACTACCCCCTATCTTTCTACCTTTCTTTTTAAAAGCCTGACTCCCTCTATAATGTGACTTCTGATCCGTTTACTCTTCCCCCTTATCACTGTTTTATCTCCTCCATAGCTTCCCTTTCCTCCTCTTCTGGCTTAGACTCCATTCATCATTATGATGACACCTTCTTCCTAGCATATGCATGATCATATTCTCATGTATTAATCAGAATACTGCTGAAATAATCCTACAAATGATGCAAAATCCCTATGGCTGATAAGAGGCATGCGTAGATGCAGATTTCTGAATCATGCATCTGCAGGGCAGCTGGAGCAGTTCTGCATTAAGACACAAGCTTGGTTCAGTTTCGCTCCACATGTCCTCATTCTGAGACAGGAAGTTGCCTAGAGCAGGCTTTCCTCTTGGTGCTGGCAAAAACTTAACAGACCAGCCAAATCACGCAAACCATGTTTCGAGTCTCTGCTCCTCTGACATCTGCTCTCATTCTACTGGCTAAAGCAAGTCACATGGTCAGACCCAAGGTCAATGAAACAGTGGTTAGTGGCATGCACTGTAAGTCACATATTAAGGAGTGTAGATGTATAATCCTATTTATTGGATAAAGTGAAAATCGGGAGCAATAATACAACCCACCCTATCTCAACTCTAATCTCTGTCTTCCTCTGTTGAAACCACTTAAAAAGAAAAAAACCTACCCAAATTCCCTGAACCCACCCTCAGAAATCTTGAACATAGACCGAGAAAACCTCCACAGCCTGCTCACCTTATAGTGACCTCATCTGATATTCATGACCACTGACCTCAAGTACGACTTAAGTGATGTCCAGAAATTCTCTAATTCTCTAGTAAATTTGTTCTTCTTTTTTGAGATAACTATTTCACACCCTTCAGTTCTCTCATGCCCAGCACCCAGCCCCTCCATCCTAGCAGCAGGTGATTTCTTATTTCTCTGAGAAAATTAAACAAACAAACAAACAAAAAACAATCAAAGAGAACTTCCATATTCTACAATATCCAATTCACAGTCTTTCTGCTCAGAGCCTATGGCCTCTGCCTCCCCTACTGGAAGATGTTTTTCTTCTCATGGCTCCACAGGGATACCTAACCTAATCACCACTTGCCCACCTAAGGATTTTGCTCTTCCAGGTATTTGCCCCTTTCCCGCATCATGAATTTCCCCATTTCCACTAAAACATTCTTAGCAACCTACAAACATTCTGCAACATGCTGTACCATCTTTCAACATCAATGAAAGCTTCTTTAACACCCTGTCTCTCTTCAACTACACCACCATTTTCTTTTTGCCCTCAAAAAGTTACTCTTTTTATCTCCACTTCCTTGCTCTTGTTCAGGCACTGATCTGTGCCAACCCAGTAAATTACTCTTGTCAACATCACCCATGACTCCCAGGTTGTCAAATACAATGGCCAATTCTCATGTCTAACTTACCAAATCTATGAGCAGCAGCTGAATCACTCCATGACTCAGGGGCTCTGTAAATCATTTTCTTCACATGGCTTCTGGGACACTGCAATCTCCTGGTTTTCCTCCTACTCTGTTATCTCCTTTGATGTCTGTTCCTCTTCTTCATTTTGGGAACATCTGAGGGCTCAGTCTAAAGACATCTTTTTTATCTAACTATAATTATTCCTTAAATTATGTCATTCAAAGATATGGCTTTAAGTATCATTAATGTTTGGATGTCTCAGTTTTATTTTTCCAGTTCCACTTTTACCCTAAACTGCAGGCACATCTAAGTGTCTCTCAACATTTCTAAACTCACTTAAATGCCTCTGTTATCAACCATTGTTGGCTGCTCATTCCCAGGTCCCCTAGAGTTATCTGTGACTTGTTTCTTTCTCTTGTGCTTCTTGCCTGATCCATTTGCAAGGCCTGTGGGCTCATCTTCAGGTTATATCCATAACCCCACCATATCTTCTCTCTTGTACTAATACTACCTAACCCAAGCTACCATCATCTCTCTTCTGGGCAACTACAACAGGCTCCTAACTTGTCTCCCCATTTCCATTTTGCTTTGCTACATAGCCCAATCTCTACTGAATAGTCACAGTGGTCCTCTTAAAATATAAGTACCACCATATCACTTTCTGAGTCGAAAGCCTTCAAATAGAAGTACAATAATATCTCTGTCTAAGTCAAAAGCCTCCAACGCCTCTGTCCCAGTTACTATTGCTACATAACAAATTACCCTTAAACCTAGTGCTTGAAACAACCATTTTATTATGTTCAAAGATTCTGTGAGTCAGAAATTCAGACAGGGTACACAGGGAATGGTTTGTCTGTTTCACGTTGTCTTGAGCTTCAACTGGAAAAACTCAAAGGCTGGGATGATTCGATGTCTGGTGGTTGAATTATAGGAAGGTTCATTCACTCATTTGAGCTGGTATGACCTGAAGACTAGACTGCTGACCAAAACACCTGCTCATGGTCTCTGCATGTAGCTTGGCTTCCTTATATAGTATGGTAGACTTGGGCATGATTGTATAAGTACTCCCACAAGCAAGGCAGAATATATACTGCTTTTTTATTACTCAGCCACTGAAATCATACAGCATTACTTCCTCCATACTCTATTCATTGAAGCAGTCAAAGGCAGCCCAGAATCAAGGATGGGAAATTTAATTCCCCCTCTTCATAGGGGACTGGCAAGGTCACATGCTAAAAGAGTACAGGTGATAAGTTTGCTGCCAGCTTTGGAAAATATAATCTGCTATCAGCCTCCCATCACACTTGTAATAAAATCCATAATCCTAAAGGGATCAAGCAAGAGGATATAATTTTGTAAATATTTGTGCACCCAACATAGTACCACCTAAATATATAACATACAATATTAAAACACCTTAGGGAAGAAATAGACCGCAATACAATAATAGTAAGGGACTTCAGTACACTCCTTTCATCAATGGATAGACCATCCAAATAAAATCAGTAAGGAATCACTGAACTCAAACTTCATGTTAGACCAGATGGACTTAACTGCATTTACTAAACATTTCCACCAAAAGCAACAGAACCCACATTTGTCTCAAGCTCACATGGAACATTCTCAAGGATAGATCATATATTGGGTCACAAAACAAGCCTCAACAAATTTAAGAAGATTTAAATCGTATTGATTATCTCTTCCAACCACCTGGTATGAAACTAGGAATCAATTACAAGAAGAAAACTGGAAAATTAACAAACATGGAGATTAAATAACATGCTACTGAACAACCAATGGGTCAAAGGAGAAATCTAAAGAGAAATAAGAAAATGTCTAGAGACAGATGAAAATGGAAATACAACTTACCAAACTTACAGTATGCAACAAAATCAGTTCTATTAAGGAAATTCATAGCAATAAATGCCTAAATTAAGAACCAAGAAAGATCTCAAATAAGAAACATCCTGCCCAACCTTGTTTTTGAATACTATTATTCAATAAAAGGAGCTAGGGCTTCTAGCAGAAGCGTCTGATTCTACACAAAGGAAGGATACATACAAGATGAGCCTAGACATCCTGTAGTGCTAGAAAGTAAATAAGGGCTCAAAACAACAAACCTCACATTGAGGGGAGAATGCCAACCTGAAAGAATCCTCAATGGTTAATTAAACCTGAATTAATTTAACACAAAATAAGATAGTGCTAGATTATAACCAAAGTATAAAAATAAATATTCATGAGTTCTTAGCAATATAATTTTTTAAAAAAGGAATAACTTTACTGTGGAAAAACCTGAAAAGCACTGCTTTAACCAAATGATCAATGTCAACAGCAAGAGTGATAAATATGCTCATTGTATGTACCCTCAATATGATGTGATGATCTATCTCTATGATCTTCCTCCCCAAAACCCATAACTCCATCCTTATCACCAGAAAATTATTAGACAAATCCCAATAGAGGGGCATCTTAAAATATAGCTGACCAGTACTCCTCAAATACAAGGAAGTTTAAGAAATTGTCACACAAAAAATACATGGGGCAAAAACCAAGGAAATGTGAATGAAGTATGGACTTTAGTTAATAATAATGTATTAATACTGGTTCAAGAGTTAGCAAGGATGTAGATAAATTGGAACCTTCAAGAACTGCCTGAGGGAATATAAAATGGTTCAGCCACTTCAGGAAAACAGTTTGACAAATCCTCAAAAGTTGAAACATAGGGTTACCATATGACCCAACAATTGCATTCCTAGGTATATACTCAAGAAAACTGAAAACACACATTCATGCAAATACTTGTATAATAATGCTAATGGCAGCATTATTCATAACTGCCACAAAGTGGAAACAATTCAAAATAATTCAAATGTCCATCAGTAAATGAATGGATACATGAAATGTGGTAGATTCTTACAATGGAATATTATTTAGCCATAAAAAAATAATGAAGCACTGATTCCTGCTACAACACAGGATAAACCCTGAAAACAGTATGCTAAGGGAAAGAAGCCAGATATCACATATAGTATGATTCCATGTATCTGAAATATACAGAATAGGCAAACACATAAAGAAAGTAAATACAGTAAAACCTTGATTTGTGAGCATAATTTGTTCTGGAAAAATGCTTATAATCCAAAACACTTGTTTATCAAAGCGAATTTCCCCATAAGAAATAATGAAAACTGGATATGGAAGCTTACTCTTGTGTGGAAAAGCAAAGGACTGTCCATAGGTGCTTTGAAGTGACAAAAAATACACTAGTGCCACTTGTGGGCACCTCCCAATGTTCTGAAAAATCACTGATTGCTAACAAACACTGTGGCCTGAGACCAAGCAACTGAGCATGGGAGAAGATCACCCACAATCCCGCAGCAAGTGAGAGAGAGAGAGAACGATTGGCTCAGTTGTGATCATGTGACGTTTGGTGGCACATACTAATCATATTACAAGACATCGCTTGTTTACCAAGTTAAAGTTTATTAGAAATGTTTGCTCGCCTTGTGGAACACTCACAGAACAAGTTGCTCACAATCCAAGATTTTACTGCAGTTTGTTTGTTTGTTTGTTAGAGAGAGAGAGAGAGAGAGAGAGAGAGATTGAGAGAGAGAGACCATGACAGTAGGGAAGAGGGGCAGAGGGAGAAAGAGAGAATCTTAAACAGGCTCCGTGTTCAGCACGGAGCTCAACATGGGGCTTGATTCCACAACCATGGGATCATGACCTGAGCTGAGATCAAGAGTCAGATGCTCAACAGACTGAGACACCCAGGTGCCCCTACATTCTTTCTTTAGAAAGAAAACCTAGAGGGACGCCTGGGTAGCGGAGTCAGTTAAGTGTCCGACTTCGGCTCAGGCCATGATATCACAGCTCATGAGTTCGAGCCCTGCGTCGGGCTCTGTGCTGACAGCTCAGATCCTGGAGCCTGCTTCAGATTCTGTGTCTCCTTGCTTCTCTCTGCCCCTCCCACACTTGTGCTGTCTCTGTCTCTCAAAAAGTAAATAAATGTTAAAATTTCTTTTAAAAAGAAAGAAAACCTAGAAAGTAGGTTGCCAGGAGCTGGGAAGAAGTGGGAATGAGAGAGGGTGATAGACAAAATGTATAGAGTTTCCTTCTAGGGTCATGAAATGTGCTGAAATTAGGCAGTAGTGATGGTTCCACAACCATGTGAACATACCAAAAACCACTGAATTGTGCACGTTAAATGGAGGTGATTTTGTATTTGAATTGTATTTCAATAAAAATATCTGATGTGTATCTTCTACTTACAGCACATTTCAATTCAGCATTCAATATCCACATGCAGCCATCAAATAATGTGTTAGATAGTGCAACTATAGACTCTTGTTACTCTGATCAGAGTGTGGTTTGAGGACCAGTAGCATCAGCATCACCTGGGAGGCAGCTAGAAATGTGGAATCTCAGGTCCCAGTCCAGAATCTGCATTTTAATGAGATCCTTGGATATTTTTTTTAACCTTGCAAAGTTGTATTTGAGAAATAAAAATGTAAAGGAAGACTCTCAAACAAAGGCTGAGAAAGTTCACCAACACGAGATTTGTCTTTTTTTCTTAAACGTATGTATTTTATTCCATTCTATCATCTCTTTACATTTTAATTTTATTCTGAGGATAGTTGACACACATTACAAGAGCTTCCCATTAAGGAATGACTAAGTCACAGGAACAAAAGGTAGAGCCGAGGGAATACAGTTAGCGGTACTGTGTGGTGGCAGATGATAGCACACTTGTGGTGAGCACAGCGTTGTGTTGAATCACTATTTGCACACCTGATTCTCAGGTAATGTTTGTGCACACCCAAGTTTGAGTAGCACTGATTATAAAAATGTTGCTGGCAGCTAGCCCTGTGCAGTAAGTCTATGACTGCTCAGCAAAGAAGAAATCATTCCTTAGTTAGATACAAATTATCTAATATCACCCAATCAGCATTTCAATTCTTTTCTACTCACCTCTCACCCCGCATGTCAGAATCCAATCTTGTTATTGGCCCCTAATTGCTCCTTAGACTTTAGGACAGGGCTGAGAGTACCAGTTCCAGTTATTCCAAGTTCAGGGTCACTGACTAAATTTAGTGACAGCTCTTTGTGTCTGCAAATCTACTAAGGATGACAGTTTTGAAAACGATCCAACTTTGCTTACCCAGGGTTTTGTCTCCAGCAGCCAGGAGGCTGTGGAAGAACAGCCATCCATAGTGTATCCACAATGTTTAACAAACTGGGGCAACTGTGGGTCAGATATTTTCCACGTTCATGGGAGCAGTGTGTGCTAATTTTATAAACAATTCCCGACATTCCACATCTCCCTTTCTCCTAATATAAAGACAAAAAAAAAAAAAAAAAGGCAGAAGAACAGGGGGAATACAACACATTCATTTTAATTTATATTTTAGTTTTACTTAAAACAAACTGCAATGAATTCTTTCAAGGACATTCGTTATTCATTAAAAGCTATTCTTAAAAAGTTGAGGATACATTCTTACATTTCCTGGCAAGTGATTCTATCTTTAAAAGACTCTGGGTTCTAGGCCTTTTCCTGTTACTATGGAGTAGGAAATTTCAAACAAACAAAACATGATGGATATTTACAACATTGAGGAGTTTCCTTTTTTTCTTTGTGTATCCTGAACCTACTTTCCCTTTGTCACTGTAACGTTTATGTCCTTTTTTTCACCTGAGAAATACAGAATATTAAGACTACATGAAATATTACATTTTTAATTGAAAACATTGACATCTAACTTGATATTATCCCCAATGTATTCATATATGTAAAATAAAAACATATCATAAGTGCTGTAAATATGTTGTTCATCCATATATAGAAGACTTCCTTTGTACAATGAACTTTATACAATGGAATGGAGAATACAAAACAGTAGGAGACATGCGCTCTGCCTCCCCAAAGTGTGTGATATACTAAGAACATACACATAATGAAACAGAGCCAGAGTTATAAAAGAAAGTTTGAGGTATGCAACAAGCATTTCTAAAGTTTATGTTATAACAGTGAAAGAGAGAGAAGTCACTCTGGCATGGGGGAAGGAACAGGTGGCCAAGAGAAGCTGTTGAGAAAAAGTGGCTTTTGAGCTAAAATTGGAGGATGAGAAGAATTTGGAAATATGACAACATTGGAATACATCATTTGAGGAAAATGGAAGAAGTTTTTCTTTAAGTTTATTTATTTATTTATTTATTGAGAGAGAGAGAGAGAGAGAGAGAGAGAGAGAGAGAGCAGGGGAGGGGCAGAGAGAGAGGGAGACAGAGAATCCCAAGCAGGCTCCATACTGTCAGCACAGAGCCCAACGCAGGGCTCGAACTCATGAACTGTGAGATAATAACCTGAGCCGAAACTGAGAATTGGTCGCTTAACCAACTGAGCCACCCAAGTGCTGCTAGAAGAAACTTTTAAAGGGCCATGGAAGAAGGTAAATAAAAAACTAATCAACTTCTGTCCTAGGAACCATTTTATTAGCATTATCCTACAGAGATTGTGGCCAGATCAACTCCATGTTCTGAAGACCAAAGAAGAGGAAAATAAAGTTGAATTGCAAGGAATAATTGCTTGCCACTGAAACAGCTGGGGGAGAAGACGAAATTCACAGTTTTCCTCTGAGGAGGTGAATATACTATCATTGAACAACCTGCTGATGAATTAAGTAAAAATGGAGGACTTTTACGGTTTTTATTTTTATTTTTAGGTTGAACCTTGTATGCAACCAGTATTAATTAATTAGTTAATTAAATCAATACTAAGTAGCTTTAGCTTTAATATCTACTAAAAAATTTGTTTTAATAGAATTTCAAAATTGCTTTTCCTTTGTTCCTTAAAGTTACAAAGCAAAAAGAAGAACACTATTGATTAAGAATTTGAAAGCACATCTTTTTAATGCATAAACTATTTTCTTTCAAAAGTAAAAACTAGTAAATTAGGGAAATAGTTGTAACTTTCAGAGAACCATCAGAGTCCTATTAAAAGTACTGGCACATTCACTGAAAAGTTTTCTAAAAACTCAAGGGTCTTTTACACATCTTCCAGGAGAAACTACCTGCTAAGTTTTGCTAAGGTAGAACTCATGAACTGAGATAAGCAAACATTTTATATTTTAATACACGTTTGTGATTTACACACAGAAGACCAGCATTTTTTTGGCTTTTTTTTCTCATGAAAAATAATGTAATGTTAAAATGAAGTGATTTTTCTGAAACCTCCAAACGTATTTATCTTTTTTCCTCTCATAATGTCAGACATTTTTTTTTTTTTTTTTGGCAGATGATGTTGAAAACAGAAAGTGTTTAGTTTAACTACTTGAGCAGCTGTGGGTTCTTTCCTTTTCTTTCCAATTAATGAATAAGGCTTCCTTGCAGCAAAGAATGGGACTGAAGTTAGCATTTAAATGACAATGTAACAATCTTGCATAAAAACAAGTATCTGAGAGGGAAGAAAAATGCCCTCAAGAAACATTTATGTTTATGCATCTCACGTAAGATGTAGCCATCTCTGCACCTGTTTTCAGAGGGGAAGAATTCCAGGTCATATACAAGAAATAAACTTGTCTTTTCAAGTTGATTGTTTCTAAATCCAGCTCAACATAATGGATCCTCACAGTTTGCTTTTCTTTCAACAAAACACAAAAATCCCAACTAGTTCTGATTTGTACAAATAATCACCCCCACTTCAGAATATGTGTATGTCTTCTTAAAACACCCCCACTTCAGAATATGTGTATGTCTTCTTAAAAGTTTCATTATTAATAATTACAGTTAACTTCCTCTCCCCCTGCTATCATTAACCCTGTCCAGTCCACATTAAATTTTGTTGAAGGCTTTGGTTATTAGAATGTGGTGGGGAGATGGGGGTGGGGTGCAGAGAGATCCTCTTTGCTTAAGAAATGACAATTTCAGCAATATTTTCAACATCACCCTCACAGTGTTCCTTTGGGATACAGACTGAAAGCTCTCTGAACTTGCAAAATGCTGCATCCCCCAAAAGAAATGTGGTCAAAGAGGACACTACCTTATTTGTCTTAAACTTTGATTAGTTTGAAAGGCCTGCCCTTGGCATTTTGAATGATGTTACCAATAATTGAGGAGCTCCAGATTCCACTCTGAAACACGCCTGCAGCCCTGAACTTCTAATATTTCTGGGGCATGACCTCTAGCTGTCAATGATCACTTACTTTCCACAAAGGTATTTTGGGGCAAACACTGATTGCCTGAGGAGTCAGGAACACATTAAGCTCCAGATGCAATAACGTAAGGCAGTGGTTGGGAATTTCATGGGGACAGTCATCACCGGGGATCACCAATGGGTAACTCAAAATTAGTCACAAAGTGCTGAGGGTACCAAGGCTGTATGACCCTCCAACAACAATGAAGGCTTGTAGCATCCAAAGGAACAATTACGTCCCTTGTAAAAACATGGCCTTTTGGAAATATGTAAAAGAACAAACTTCAAAACTATATAAGTGGTTGAAGAAAATATAACTGAAAGAGAATGAGTATCCAGAAGAACAAAATAAAATACCCTTTTAAATATACTAAGAATATTTGTGCTACTTCTTTCTTTAAGATGAAAGAATATTAAAGTTTGGAAAAAGCATCCTAATTTTTTAAAAGATTTATTTAATATGTGGGGAGCCTAGGTGGCTCAGTTGATTAAGCAGCCAACTTCGACTCAGGTCATGATCTCACAGTTTGTGATACAAGCCCCACATTGGGCTTTCTGATGTCAACACGGAGTCTGCTTGGGATCCTCTGTCCCCCCAACCCCCTGCCCCTCCCCCACTGGTTCTCTGTCTCTGTGTGTCTCTCTCTCAAAATAACTAAACTTTAAAAAATTATTTTTAAAAATATTTATTTATTTATTTATTTATTTATTTATTTATTTTTGAGAGACAGAGAAAGCTCAAGTGGAGAAGGGGCAGAGAAAGAGGAGTGTGGAGCCTGACGTGGGGCTTGAACCCACAAACTGTGAGATCATGACTTGAACCAAAATCAGACACTTAACCAACTGAGCCAGTCAGGTGCCTCCAGAGCATCCTAATTTTTAAAACTGAGGAACAGACTGTGAAGGGAATTGAAACTTTTCCCCAATAACCACAAAATATTTTCCAGAGCCTGTAGAAATCCTCACAAGAAGGAAACTGATACCAATTCCCCAGAGCCCTTTCCCTTATAGGGAGCCCCACAGTATTCTGAAATGCTTCTCTCTAGTCTTATTTTATGCATATATATGCTTCCATATCTTCTTATGACATTGAAGAGGTTTGTTATGACAGAATTCCTCCCTTAGCAGCTTGGGACTCAACTAAGGAACACGCAAAGTGTAAGTAGACTCCACATTTCAGTCCTGTGGGCATATGGATTTTGTGGCACCCCATGAACCACAAAGAATCCCTATCTGTTATAGGAAATATACTATGTCCTTTGACACAGTGAAAAATGCTAATTTAGGGAAAAAAAAGAAAGAGCAATGGTTAACTGATCTTAAGACAGACTACGTATCTGAATTGTTTCATTTGAACTTTCATATATAACTGATTTTTTATACTGTGTTTTTGGTCAGTTGCTAATCAAACAAAAGAGAATTAACCAAAGTTCTTGATTGATAAGTGATGCAGTCCTTTAATGCTTCAGTATCTACCTTAAAGAGAAATTGTCACATAAAAGGGACAGAGAACTTGACAACATGAATGAAAATCACGGGTGTGTATGTGTGTGTTTGTGTGTATACCCTCTCTACTTTGATGAATTACATCATGAAATTACATTTTGCTTAAGGTATTCCACTAGTCACTCAACTCCAACATGTCATTTTGTACAGCTCCCATTCTGATCACAAGACATTCAAACTGGAACAGGCAAGTTTCATTCAATCGTTCATTCAACATAGATTTATTGAGTGTTACTATATGCCAGTCTGCTCTAGTCATATGGAATATATCAGTGATTAAAACAGACAAAGACCTCTCTCTTCATGTGGTTTCATTCCAGTGGGGAGTGAGAGGATAAAAACCATAGATGAATAAACTAGTCAATAATCAATATCACTGTGCATTGTAAGAATATAAGTACTATTAAAAAAGTAAAATAGGATAAAGGAAATTGATTGTTAGCTAGGGCTCAGGTGCAATTTCAAATAAAAAGATTATATTTGAGCAAAAACTCAAAGATGAGAGAGGGAGTCATGAAAATGTATCTAGGAATAGTGTCCCAGGCAGAGGGAACAGCCAATGCAAAGGCCCAAATGCAGAAGCATGTCTAGTGTGTTTGAGGAACAGCAGGGAGGCCAGTGTGCGAGGAGTGACTGAGTGAGGGGAAAGCTGAGTATGATGAGCTGGGGCACATCAGACAGGGTCTTGTAGATCAACTGAAGTCTTGCCTTTTACCTTAGAGGAAATAAGAGCCAGCAGTGTCTAACTAATTTCCACTGAAAGGATTCTCCGGCTATTTTGCTGAGAATTAGCTGTTTGGACGTAAGAGGAGCGGGGAGGCCAGTTAGCAGGGTTTTGCACCAATTTAGACAGAAGATAATGGCAGCTCAGGTCATGGTGGTAATGGCACAGGCTGAGAGAAATGGTCAGATTCTGAATGTATTCTGGATGTATATTAAAACAGGACTGATTCTCTGATTGATTGGAGGTAAGAGAACAATAGCAACCAGGAATGCCTTCAAGGATTTGGGCCTGGGCAGCTGGAAGAATGCAGTTGCCATCAGCTGAGTTGTAACAGGCTGCACCAAAGGCAGTCTTGGGGGTGGGGGGGGGGGTGGTAATAAGATGCCAGTTCCAGCATGAGTTTGAGATGCCATGGACATCCATGTAGAGATACTGACAAGCTGGAACAAGCAATTCAGATCTAAGACTTGACCCATGGTTACCAGCATATGGTCATCAGTATGGTGTTGGTACTTAAACGCACAAAGAGACAGAAAAGTATTTTAATGATCTCAGCTACTACCTCTGCATAAAAATTACATTAAGAAATAGTTTATTATAAAGTTAGAAGAGCTGAGATTTGAATTCCCATTCTTCCATATACGAGCTGGGTTACACTCAGCCAGTTTCTGACCTGTACAAGAGTCCAATATTTCATCAATAAAATGGGGTGTCTTGAGTCAGTTTCCTAAGAAGCAGAACCTGAGAGGGGGAATTTTGTGTAAGCAATTTATTGAGTGTGCTCTCAGGATAAAGAAAGTGGGGAAAGAATGATAGGGCACAGGAGGAGCTAAAAAAAATTAAGCTTCAGTTCTGGTGCTAGAAATATACCAAAGTTGGTCTTAGCTTGAAGCAAAGGAACCAGCAGCATCTCCGACATGGGGGTCATAACAAATACTATGCAAGTTTACTGTGAAATTAGGAGAGCATAGTGAGTGTCACATAACAGGGCTTCTGTGAAACTTTCCAGTCTTTCCTCATTAAAGATTCACGTCAATTCTAAATATATACTGACAGGTGTATCCCTTCCTCTCTTGTTCAATGAATGGCTTGCTGCTGGATGGGCTTCTCATTACATACAGATCTATTGCTGTTCCCTTCCATTAGAATTTCCTTATAGAGCTAATAATTCATATATTTTTAAACAGCCTGGCTCTCCAGTAATGAAGCTATGAGCATGTTTCTCTTTTACAGGCACCACAAAAACAAAGCCAGGCAAAGTGCTCTCCTTACCAATCCTGGGCAGAACACTTTAGTTCCAGAATCAAATACCTGCTGCATATCAAAAATGTTTTGTTTTCTTATAAGAATCCTGACCCATGGCAAAGAAAAGGAAAAGTAGGTAAGGAAATGGGATAGATTCTAAAACAATGTTATGTTTATTGCTAAGCTAGAGACCTAGAAACCAAGGCATTTGGTCACTACATTAGAAAAGGACACAATGGAACATATTGATAGCAGGAAGAAATAATTTAACAAGTAGAATCAGCCTTGATTTGTAAAATGTCATAAGGCTAGAGATCAGCTCTGTGTTTTGCCTCTGTTCATTTTCTATGGCAACAGTGGAAGGTTGTGTGTTATGGTTACCTGAGAGTGTTTATCAAAAAAACTATTTTCCTCCTGCCAAGTTTATTGTCAAAAATCACTCTAAAATCAGCCTAAACTGTACCTTTGTATATCTGCAAAAGAACAATTGAAAGATTTATACTCTTTTCCACAAGGGGGTGCTAGGTAGGGTGAGAGCCAAGCAGAGCACCACAGTCCATGTATCTCCAGCTGCCAGCAGCTTCATCCATTTTCTTCCATGGGCCGTAGAATTATCATCATTTTGGCTGTGAGCCAAAGTGCACAAGACTGAGAAAGCTCTGAGCAGGGACAGTAGATGAAGGAGATGTAAGAGACTGACATGAATGCATCTTAATTCAGTCTTCGGTTGATTTCCTCATGTGTAAAATTGGTAAGAGTATCTACCCAGGATATTGCTATGAGAACAGTTAATATGGGTAAATCACCTAGTATAGTGGTATATAAGCATTCAATACTGTTCTTCCTGAATTAGAATCTAAATTCTTGGCACATCAGAGGAGTTTTTTATGGGATCTGTTGTAAAATGCATCAGGAACCTAAAATCAGGTACTTTATGAAAGGAGATCCCCACAGAACAATAAGAGGAAACTAAACTGGACCCTACTAGGAATTACACAAGGTTTTTCACACTTACTATCACATTTAATATTTTAAAAAGCCCTGAGGGGTAGATACTGTGGTTTCCATTTTATAGCTGTGAAAACTAAAGCTTTAGAGAGGTCAAGTGACTTACCTAAATTCAGATATTCACAGAATAGATCTCTGTATGTGGCTGGGAATATGTTTCACAGTGTAACAATTAAACACATTTTCTGATTGACTGACTGTCTTGGCCCTTCATTCACAAATTTTGGGGACTCACTGGCCACCCTGATCAAATATACTTTGGCCACCAGGTAAGGTGCCCTTGCAGTAACTTGTTGACTCCTCATTACCCATGTGGATGACTGAAGGGGCAGTTCCTGGAGAAAGGACTGTGGGGCACACCAAACCAAAGGCATCCATGCCCTAGGAGAGCATATGCTAAATAGTCTTATATGATAAAGGTAGTCAGTGATTATAGGATCCCTACCTTCATTCAGTCACTCAACAAATTTTTGAGACTTGGTAATGTATAAGGTCCCTATGATGCTAGATGATTTGCCTTAGGAAGAAAAATAAGGTATATTTACAGGGATGCTTCAAAATAGAGGAAAGATTTATTTTTTTAAGTTTACTAATTTATTTTGAGAGAGAGAGCACAGGTGGGGAGGGGCAGAGAGAGAGGGAGAGGGAGAGAATGTCAAGCAGGCTCTGCACCATCAGAGCAGAGCCCAATGCACGGCTCAAACTCATGAACCGTGAGATCATGCATGACCTGAGCTGAAACCAAGTTGGATGCTTAACCAACTGAGCCACCCAGGTGCCCCAAAATGGAGGAAAGATTTAAAGAACCAGGCTTCAAGAAGGCAAGAAATCTCAGCTTCAATCAAATTCTCTCCTTAAATGGGTGTACCAGATCAAATTTCTGTAAGACTCCTATTGTCCCAGCTTTAGTTTTATTCTGATCCCCTGACCAGCTGTTTGGGCTAGAGCACCCAATTCAGAACCCATAAATGCCCCAGGACCACATTGGATGGGGGGGGGGGGGGGGGGGAAGGAGAGTGCCAAAGTGTAAGAGAGAACTATTATCAGTTGACAAGGAGGAGAGATGCTGTGAACTTAAAACCAAAAGAAGTACATTCTAAGCAACACCATTAATACTATTATACAAGATGATAAAATATTGACTTATTTTCAGGATTTTAGCCTGATAGAAAATATGTATACAAACATATGTATGTGACACTTTCATTGCAAAAAGTCCTCAATCCTTCACCTTCCTCTGAACTATGTTCTTTGTAACGTGGTTTTGCAATGCCTCCCATCAAGAATTAGGGCCAATTTCTCCCTCCTTGCATCTGGTCAACCTTGTGATTTACTTAACTAATAAAACATAGAAGAAGTGATGACGTGCCAGTTCCAAGCCTAGGTCTCATGGGGATTTTGCACACTTTCACTCTCTCTTAGAACCTGCCGGGCCACCATGTGAACCACCGTGTGGCCACCATGTGAACAAGCCTGGGCTAACCTTGTTGGATAAAATCTTAAGAGACTACATGGACGACAGCCCTGTCGTCCCAGCAAAGGTTGTCATGGACCACTGAAAGCCTGCTGGGCCCCAGATATGTGAGATCCCTGCAAAGGGCAGAGTTACTTCCCAATCTATAGCTGACCACAAGCACATTTGTGAGCCCAGATGAGACCAAAACAACACAGTTGACCCATAGTCTTATGAAAGATAATACATTTTTATTATTTTAAGCCATTGAGTTTTAGAAGTCTGTTATGCAGAATAGCTAATTGAAATTTATGTAGTTATAACCCATAAGGGCATTCAATGGCAGTTTAAGAGGGCCGGAACTAAATATTATGGGAATTCAGGGAAGAGTTGGCTTCTGGATTAGATAATCAGGAATAAATGTTATTTCCTTTAGCCCCTCTCTCATAGAGGAAGTCATATTCTGTCTTAGCCTGGGGGTTAAGTAGGATTTCCTTAGATAAAGATAAAAAGAGATCATACATCTCAATTTTTAATAAGTAATACTTCATTGGAAGTATTCAATGGCTTTCTTATGAATTTAATATCTTAAATAAAGGTTTATTCCCTTCCTCCATGACTGAGAAGAAATCATACAGATACATAAATTTCTCCTCCTCACATGGCAAGAATCAAGATTAGAGTTACAGTTTTGGAAAGGTAATTATATTTCCAGTGAATAAAGAAACACTCTACAGCAAACACCTACATCACCCCAGCACTTGTTGAATGAAAACCAGCATATTTTATTCATAAAGGTCAACTAATTACCAAGAGTGAATTTTTACAAAACAGAATGTAAAAGGCAATTGTTCTAAGTGATTGTAGCCTAACTGTTATATATTTAACATGTTGAGCTATCCAGCCAAGGAAGGAAGGAAGAAAGAATAGAAGGTAAGAAAGAAGGAAGAGAGGGAGTGAGGGAAAGAAAGAGAAGGAAAAAAGAGAAAAAAGAAGACTTAAAATATTCAAGTGATCCCTAGCAGGTCACCAATGAGTTGGTCACCCTTCTCTCCCATGATCAATTATTAAAGCTCTAATTCTTTTTTTTCTTTGTTTAAAAATTTTTTTTTTAATTTTTTTTTCAACTTTTATTTATTTTTGGGACAGAGAGAGACAGAGCATGAACGGGGGAGGGACAGAGAGAGAGGGAGACACAGAACGGAAACAGGCTCCAGGCTCTGAGCCATCAGCCCAGAGCCTGACGCGGGGCTCGAACTCACGGACCGCAAGATCGTGACCTGGCTGAAGTCGGACGCTTAACCGACTGCGCCACCCAGGCGCCCCTCTTTGTTTAAAATTTTATTTGAGAGAGAGAGAGAGAGGGAGAGAGCGCAGGGGAGAGGGGCAGAGGGAGAGAGAAAAAGAGACTCCTAAGCAGGTTCCACACTCAGTGAGGAGCCCAACGTGGGGCTCAGTCCTACAACTCTGGGATCATGACCTGAGCCCAAATCAAGAGTCAGATGCTCAACTGACTGAGCCACCCAGGCACCCCTATTAAAGCTCTAATGCTAATAATATTGTGGAATAATGAACTATAGGACAAGAATGATTTTCAAATAAAGTACGTGGAAATGAGAAATAATTACTGTCACAAGAAACATGATAAAACCACTATCGGCAAACAATTAAATAAAGGGGAAAATTCTGGAATGCAATTACAATAAAATAATAAACACAAAAACTCCTTTTGTACTTTTCTCAGATGCAATCACATAATCACATTCTCACAGAATTAGAATCACACACATGCATACATATATACCCCTCCTTAAACTGTGTAGCAAGAAGTCCTACCAGAACAGTGTTTAAATGCAGTATTTTTTTACATGAAAAGTAAGCCAGAGGGGGTGCCTAGGTGACTCAGTTGGTTAAGTGTCTGACTTTGGCTCAGGTCATGATCTCCTGGTCTGTGAGTTCAAGACCCTCGTCAGGCTCTGTGCTGACAGCTCAGAGCCTGGAATCTGCTTCTGATTCTGGGTCTCCCACTCTCTCTGCCCCTCCCCCACTCACACTCCATCTTTCACTCTCAAAAAAATGAATAAATGTTAAAAAAAATTAAGTGAACCAGAGGAATTATCTTCCAATTTACATTCAAAGTTATGACAGTGTTACTTTTACAACATGCAATTCAAATTGAACCACTCCACTGATGTAACATTTTCAATGGCTCCCTACTATTCATGCAATCAAAATTGAGGTCTGAGGTCAAGCTCCCTAAAAGCAGAGTCTGAGGCTGAGATTCTTGTGTCTGCAAATTAGTGAGGTGTGTCCTCCAATGAGGGGGAATGAGGGAGAATGAGGGAAGCAGGAGAGGACAGCTGGAAGGAGCTAAGCAAGGATGTGGTCTCAGCTGGAGTCTAGGCTCATCCTGAGCCTGTGCAAGTTCTGGAGCATGAACAGCACTGCTCCCGAATCAGTAAACTTTTGGCTACAGGTTTCCCCAGTGGATGAGGTTCTATAACCTCTGGGTATTTCTGGGTGAGGTGGCTCTTGTAGTTTAAGGGAAATTCTCTGAGAAGGGGGACTCACGCAGCAGGAGAAGAACACACTGGCCAACCAAAGGGGATCTGGGCAGAGCACCAGCAGCATCTTCTAGGCTTTGATAATTCAGGCCCCAACTCCCTTGCCGTCTTTACTCCCCTTCCTCGCCACAGGAACATCACAAAGCATGCACTCTCACAGCAATGACTTTGCAAAATCTGTTCCCTTGGGCGGGACTCCCTTTCCCTCTTTGAAACCAATAGCAATTGTTCCCCTCTCAGTAAAGTCTCCTTTGATCCTGAGAAAGGATCAGTTACTCATTTTTTTCTTTTGTTTCAAGGCCCTTTGTATAACTCACTCTTGTGGCATAGCCCATCATTTCAGATAGCTGTTAAATGAGCTAACCCCCTGGCTAGATCATTAGTTCCATGAGGACAGGGATCACATGTCACTTTTTCCTGTCCCCAGCATTTAAATGCAGGGCCTGGAATACAGTAGGTGCCCTATGACTGATTGATGCATAAATCAGTGCCTACATAAGAACAACGGTCTTCTTTGGGGAAGAACAAAGTCATTCATTCAGATTCTGCTTTCTATTTAAATTAGACAATCTCCGGTGAGCTGTAGTTTACTCATAATCTGGGTGGCTTTGAGCTAAAATGCTTCTATGCCCATGTCACTGACATAGGACAGGCAAACAATTAAGAAGACAATAAAAGAACCTTGTTCAAGCAAATGCTGATTCAATTACTGGGGCTCTTTGGCATCAGCCACTGGATTCAATTATCTCCAAAAGAACAGTCAAAAACCACTATGTTAAAAGAAGGCACTAATATTGAATCACAGAGGTCAGACTCATCTTTGCCCCTTAGATCACTCTAGATACAATGACTATACTGAACTTGATTTTCTGATAGATACTTTTGACCAGTTCTCCCCACTTCCATGTGTTATGAGAGAGACATAAATTTTTTTTGGAAATGTTTATAGACATATGCCATATATACTGAAAAGTGTACAGATCATAATTATTTTGTAATAATCATACATTTTTATAAAATGAGCACATGTATAAAACCAGCACTCAGATCAAGAAGTAGAACATCACTAGCAGCCCAGAAACTTCCAGTTACTACCCTTCCAAGATTAGCCCAGCCTGCTCAGGATAAGGAGAATCATACAGAGGACACTTTTATATCTGGCTTCTGTCACTGAACATCATGTTCATGAGATTCATCCATGATGTTGTGTATAGTTGTAAATCACTGTGTCATAAAACATTGTAAGATATGTAACAGCTGATTTGCCACTTTACTATTTATTGATTAGCAACTGGGTTTTTTTCCAACTTGGGGCTATTAAAAGTAGTGGAAGTAGTGGTGCCATGAAAATTCTTACATTGGTTACCTGGTAAATATAGTGTGCATTTCTGTTGAATTCATTAAAATGAGTGCAGCATAAATGTACTTCTGTCTGAGAGTCATCATTCTCTGTCAGATTACTAAATTGTTAGGTAGAAAATAAAGCCATCCACATTAAAAAATAAATAAGTGAAAAAAAGGCATTATCAAAGAAAATAAAAGAAAAGGGGTGCCTGGGTGGCTCAGTCGGTTAAGCGTCCGACTTTGGCTCAGGTCATGATCTCGCGGTCGTGAGTTCGAGCCCTGTGTCGGGCTCTGTGCTGACCGCTCAGAGCCTGGAGCCTGTTTCAGATTCTGTGTCTCCCTCTCTCTGTGACCCTCCCCCGTTCATGCTCTGTCTCTCTCTGTCTCAAAAATAAATAAATGTTAAAAATATATATATAAATAAAAGAAAACTCAAATGCATGAATCAAATGTAACCAAACTTTGAGAAAAAATTGATGCATAGCAATAGGCATATGGGATTTATTACACTCATCCTAATTTTTTGCGTATCTTATTTCTCAAATTAAAGTTTAAAACACATATTTCAATGTGATCACTAGAAAACATCAATAACTATTCCCAAGTAGATATAAAATCCACACCCATTTGGGACTAGATAAAGTAACTTAACAAGTACCAAACGTGGTAATCTAAAAAATAAGGGAAAAAGAACATAGTATGCATTTCTGTTGAATTCATATCTAGGAACAAAAAGACCAGATCAGGGGGTACATGAAGACCCATCTTCTGTAGATACTGCCAAAGCGTTTCCCAAAGTAATAATACCGATAAAGGAAATTTTCAACTTTTAATGTTTGTGGGCCCTGCTCCTGCACTCCCAGGGAAGCTATACTGTAACATTAGCCAAGGTCAAAATGACTGGGCAAAACCTCAAAGCATGGACTGTATTTCTGCCTGGAGCACACATTGTACATCTGCCTTGTTAAAGAAAATAACCAAAGGGAGCATTCTGAACACAAAAAATAAGTAAAAGTAAGAAACTTCCCTGGTTCCCATAAGATTAAAGCCATACAGCCCTGCATATACTAGAAATTTAAGGTCTGCAATTTTCTGAAATGTTCTTTGACTAATAAGTTGTAACTTTTAATGTAAAAAACATATGTAACCCTACACCAAATGTTCCCTTTATAGGAGCTGAGCACTCTCTTCTTCATGAGGATTGTGTATCCCCGCCACAGTCCTAACTTGGGCTCGAATCAAACTTCTTTTTTCAGAAATCCTAAAAAGTTTGTTCATTTTGTGTCGACGATACCAATTTGAACCTGAATTTCTCCCCAGCTTTATTAGAAATAATTGACATACATCATTGTATTAGTTTAAGGTGTAGAGCATAATGGTTTGGTTTACATATCTTGTGACATGATTACAGTAGGTTCAGCTAACATCCACCTTCTCATATAAGATATAACAAAAAGAAAGGAAATGTATAATTTTCTCTGTAAATTCTCCATGAGAATTCTTAGGATCTACTGTCTTTACAACTTTCGTAAGTATCACACAACAGTTATAGTCATTATGTTGTATATTACATCCCCAGTACCTACTTATAACTGGAAGTTTATACCTTTGGACCTCCATCCTCCAATTTCCTCCCCCATTCCCTATCTCTGGTAAACAGACATCTGATCTCTTTTCAAACCTGAATTTTTAAAATCCAGAATTTCATGGTATAGGTCAACCAGTGCATTCCTGCTCATAGACCTTCGCTGGATGGCCAGGCTTATTATGTGTGAGAAACATAATGATTATGCCTGGGCTTATTCACTCTCTATCACTAAACTGATCACTATGAAGGATGAGAACACATCTTATGGTGGGTTATTTACTACATACCCTTTACCCTGTGTCAATCAGGTGATGCCAATTTCTATTCCATTTCACTTTTTCTCCTTTGTTCAAAACTCTTCACTGAAGTTATCAAATTGTTTTTTGTTTTGTTTTGTTGGCAATAGAGTACTACATACTAATTCAAATATGCATATGGTCTTGGAGCCTTATTATGTTAGTAGGAAATAGCCAGTGTCCTGTAATTGAGAACTGGGCTCAGAGGAAATTGTTAAATTTTCATGGAAAGAAAGAGGAATAAAAAATTCTGTGAGAGAGGGCTTGTAAATATTTTCTAATTTCAATTTTCTCTTTGATACCATGATGTCCAGTATTATGATCACTTAGCTCATACCACTACCCTGGCATCTTGTAAAGTGCCTGACAGAGTAGTTTTCAGTGAACATTTTTAGTCTTAATTGCTTATGATATTCATCAGAGTAAGTAACTCCTGTGCATTTAGCTGATAGTTCTTGGGGGTGGATAAATTGCTCAAAGAAATAGGTGTGTGTGTGTGTGTGTGTGTGTGTGTGTGTGTGTGTAACTATTCTGATGGATGGACAACCTTGCCCTCCTCTTATGATACCATGGCTTTCACTGATTCTGAATGACTATAAAGGTGAACATGTCTAGTGCTATTTTTCACATGACCTGATCCAAACCACTTTGTATTTACACAGGGCATAAATAAAACAACTGAGGTCACAACTCAGTCCAGACTGAAACTGAGAAGCTACAGCTGGATGATAAACTGGCCAATTCCATGAACAAACTGCATAAAAATCGATGAGTGCCCACTGTGTACCAGATACAGTATCTAGACTAGATACACAATCTCTAACTCCTACCACAACGCCACAAGCAAGAATCATTATCCTCCTCATTCAAGTCATTCAACTTACAAGGAGAATGAGGAAGGGGTTGTCTAAAGTAGTAAGCGACAGGGTTGAAAGCAAACTTGGGTCTGATTGATTCCAAACCACTTGCTATTGCTGCTATATCTCAATGCCCCACAATTATTTATTTTTAGTGTCAGGATAGAAAAGTAGGGAAAAAAAACCAAAGCATAATAAAATGTTGAGACTTTTAAGACTGAGCAGATATGGAGAACACAATGCAAGGTTTCTCCCAGGTGAACAAGTCAGCCAGCAGCCCTATTGTGGTGCCATGGCAACACGCAGCATCTTTAGCAGAACCACCTTAGCTGATAAATGCCTGCTTTCTAGTTTGTGGCATTTTTTAAAAACAGATATTAAGAGAACAAAAAAATTCCAGCTTTGGTGTCTTTATTTGAAAATCATTCTGCACATGGACCTCTGGGGAAATGCTGCTCCATCTTTCAAAGGCAACTTTGCATTTTTACACATGGATGAGGGTTCTTTTTTGTGATTTGCTTTTTCCATGGGAGCTTTCCAAGGCCCCTTCCTTATTTTAAGTTTCAAAATGCTATGATTCTACATCTCATCAAATATAATAGAAAAGTTCAAGTTTAATATATCTTACAAAAATTGCCTTTCTAGATTATGCCCTTCAGCTATCATTTTAAATTGTAATTTGCAGTTTTGGAATTCTCCCATGAAAGAAGATGTTTTCTTTAGCCAAAATAGAAGTAAGTTAATTTTTATTGTCTGGCTAAATTGATCCACTTTTCTTCTTTTGTTTGAAGTCGTTGTCATGAACTTGTAGAGTTGCCCCATTTTCCAGGGAAATATATGGATTCTTTGGGTCTCAAAGAATCAAAGAAATGTGACTTTAAAAAGCACTTAGGATAAAATAGCTGTAATTCTGCTGTAGTTTTATTATTGAATCCAGTTTTTAAGGGACAAAAGATAATAATTAGTTCAGTCAGCTTTCAATACCATCCAATATATATTTTGGAGTATGTAATAAATATGAGGGTTTGGAGACTTGGAAGTAAGATTTTTTTGAAAAAGATCTATTCCCTTAAAGAGCTCACAGAGGAGCTGGATTATTTTTGAAAGCCAGTTAGACAAAATAAAGGGTCAAGGATGGGTTGCCTTAAGGCTAATTAAATGAGTACACTGGAAATTGCATAAACTGCCTACCATGGTTCTGTAAACTCAGTAAAGTATCCGTACTTAAAAACTGTGCTGAAAGAATAGATGCCCTCGTGACAGGTACCTGGAGACAACTTTATTTCATTTATGCCTTAGTAAGCTCCAGAAAACCTAAAAATTACGTATGTCTCATCTGCACCGTCCTCCGATCATCTCTTCTTCTTGGATGAAGGTCAAAGACATTATGGAATTAAAAGACCAAAGCTTTTCCTGTGATATTGCAAAGTCCTTGTAAAAATACTTTTAAGTGGTATTTAAATAGCAACTCTAAAAGGCAACAAAATCATTTTCAGTTTAAAGAAAAGTGAGGCAGATAGGAAATTCATACAGATCAATGTAAATGATGTGCAATGAAATTAAATTGCGAGGAGAAAGATACTTGTCAGACATAATTCACATCATTCATTTTAAAATTCACCCAAAGGTAGTTAGAGTTTGGGAATCCCTGCCATTGCTCACTTATCTTGAAACATTTTCTACTGATTGACAGAAGAATGCTCAATGATACTAGCATATGACAAGGCACATGAAACAGCCACACTCAACTTTGAGAATTGTTGCTATGTGGGAATATTAGTCTTCTCAGACTGTCACAACCAAATGCCACAGACATGTATTTTCTCACAATTCTGGAGGCAGGAAGTTCAAGACCAAGGTGCCAGCAGGACTGGTTTCTTACGAGACCTTCTTCCCACCCTCTCACTGTTACTACCTTGCCTTTCCCCTGTGCACGTGGACTCCTGGTTTCTCTTCCTCTTCTTATAAGAAGAGGTCACCAGTTCTATTGGATTTAGGCCCCACCCTTATGATCTCATTTAAACTTAATTACTTAAAGACACTATCTCCAAATATGGACATACTGGGGACCCCAACACAGGGATTTTAGAGGACATAATTCAGTCCATAAAAGTGGGGCTCACTCTCAATCTCAGCATTGAAATCTCTAACATCTTAGAAAATCAACTTTATACATTAGCCAAAGTGCCTGGGCTCAGAGTCTTGAGAAAGAAAACTTTCTTTTTTTATTTTTTTAAGTTTATTTATTTATTTGGAGAAAGACAGAGACAATGTGCATGGTGGAGGGGCAGAGAGATTGGGAGACAGAGAATCTCAAACAGACTCTGCACTGTCAGCTTGGGGTCCAATATGGGTTTTGAACCCACTAAACCATGCGATCGTGACCTGAGCTGAAACCAAGAGTTGGATGCTTAACTGAGTCACCCAGGCACCCCAGATTAAGAAAACTTTCAATAAAAATTGTTAACCCAGAAGGTTAGCCTCTCTCATATACCAGCAACATTTCAAATGGAATGATGACATCCTGGGGGCAAATCTGTTGAATAATGCTATATTTATTGTACCCATTAAGAATTGGTTTAATTTACATTTAGACATAATTAGTTTTCTTCTTCATCATCATCCAATTCATAAAATTCACCCAAATTATTCCCCTTTCACTGGAACAATTCCAGCTTCAGCAATGCTTTTGTCTTTAAAATGGAAGCTCAGGGGCGCCTGGGTGGCTCAGTCAGTTGAGCATCAGACTTAGGCTCAAGCCATGTTCTCACAGGTTGTGAGTTCCAGCCCTGCTCAGGCTCTGTGCTAATAGCCCAGAGCCTGGAACCTGCTTCGGATTTGGTGTCTCCCTCTCTCTCTCTGCTCCTCCTCTGCTTGCCATCTCTCTCACTCTTTCTCTCTTTCTCAAAAATAAATAAACGTTACCCAAAAAACCCATTTAAAATGGAAGCTTGTAGGGGTACCTGGGTGGCTCAGTCGGTTAAGCGGCCAACTTCAGTTCAGGTCATGATCTCAGGGTTCGTGGGTTCGAGCCCCTCATCGGGCTCTGTGCTGCCAGCTCAGAGCCTGGAGCCTGCTTCAGATTCTGTGTCTCTTTCTCTCTCTGCCCCTCCCCCCTCACCCTCTTTCTCTCTCTGTCTCTCTCTCTCTCAAAAACAAACATTAAAAAAAAAAAACTTGTTCTAAATAAAATGGAAGCTCACATAAGGAATTATCAGTATCTCAGCTTTTGACAGTAACTCCCTTTTCCCAACCTGGGTACATAAATAGGAAGCAATTATTACTTCTCCTATAAATTATTTAAAATACTGTACATCAGTATGAGTATACACTGCACACAAAATTATCGCACTACTAACTTTTATGAGTCAGGTTCCTTTTGGACTCTTTTGTGTCCTTTTCTTGCAGTAAAATTTCCATCCATCCAGTTTTCTCAGTGTGATTGTGTAGGACTTGACAACATACTAACATAGTTTTTCCTTTGATGTCTACTGTTGTTGGTGTTTATGGGCCTTCTTTGCTCACTGTAAATTCATACGCAGACACTTTGAAGGTGAAAGTAAGAAGTGTGCTTCTGCAGGTGCATGAGAGACAGTGTACTGGAATGACAGTCCCATTTTGGATGAAGAAGAACCAAGTTCCAATTCTGATTCTGCCAAAGACTAGGTGTGTGCCCTTGGGAAAGCTGTGTCTTACTTTTCTCATCTACTAAGTGTAGAGAATAAAAGCAGCCCTGAAGAATTGTAAATGCCACTGATTAAAAAATATACTACATTTTGGGCGTATAGAAGGGGCTCAATAAATGGTCATTATTGCCATGTCTTCAATCCTCACCAGTGTATAGGTAATAAAGCTGTCCTGTTCATAGCAATAATTCAGATTTCCTTGACTGAAGCATGATGGCAAAACAATGGTCTTAAATTCTTCCCCTGAGCTTCAAGTAGTTATTTCCGGTCTTCTCTAGGGTGGGTCTCACTTGAATTCACACGCACTTCTTTCAGTCTTCCCTGCTAATTCCCCTGGGGTGATAGCCTCCATCTGAGAAGCAGCTGCCCTCATGATTCTCTGCAGTTCAGTGAAGACTCCACTGGCTGAACTGCCTCCTTGAGCTTCCCAAGCTCAATATTGTCAGTGGAGCCACTCAACCTTCCCTGGAGCACCCCCCCCCCCAACACACACAGGCTGCAGAGGGAAGAGAATGCTTCTCTTCCAAACCTTGCCACATGGGCACCTAGGCAGGGCCCCTGGGTCAGGAGAATACCTTGGCCTAGGCATCCTTGTAAAAGGCCACCGTTTTTCGCTTCTCTCCAGACAAAAATAAAGTAAAAATCCATTTGGCAGGTTGGCTTCTGGCAGCATAGCCCACCATTTTCCCAGATTGTCCTTCGGGTCTAAATCCTGGTGCCAGACAAAAGTGGGACTTCCATCTGCCTGATAAATATAGACACCCAGCTTTGTGTTATTTAAACCTCGTGACCACTGGATCTATCACTCATAGATTTTTAGATCAATTTGTCATGGATTATCAAGAGCGTTTGTTATTTCAGGCAACTTTGTGATTCTTTCAAAAATTAAAACATTGTTTCTATATCCTGCTCCAAAGGACACTGGTATGTACCTCCCTACAGGTGTTTCCCCTCACAGAGATTATGGATACCCAGTTCAAACTTTTCTGTTCTACATAGAATGGACAGCTGTTTTCCATACATAAGATGTAGGTAAAATGACATCATTCAGGAGGCTTCTAATGTCCTCCTATGTCACTGCTAATCAAGTTAAGCTCCCTTTAGTCACTTGACAACGGACAGCTACAATTTCCAGAAATAGGGTTTACTTTTTTCTTAATGTTTATTCATTTTTTGAGAGAGACAGACAAAAATGTGATCAGGGGAGGGGCAGAGAGAGAGGGAGACACAGAATCCGAAGCAGGCTCCAGGCTCTGAGCTGTCAGCACAGAGCCCGACACAGGGCTCGAACTCACAGACCGTGAGATCATGATCTGAGCCAAAGTGGGACGACTGAGCCACCCAGGCTCCCCTAGAAACAGGGTTTCGAAAGAAAAAGAAAGCCAGAGATTTCCCACTCAATTAGGTCTTTAAAAGTAAAATAACTTTTTTTAATTTAAAAAGGTTAAATAGAAGGATAGAGACACCCGAAGTATGACATAGTACCTTTGATTTTACAATAATTTCTTTCCACTCACTGCTTACAAGCTAACCCCAGTTTTACTCCTAGGCTTGAATAGAAGCTATCTGCTGGCTTGGAGTTTGAAACTCAGCACTGGTTATTAGTTATTGTGTTAAATCTCTGAAAATACATTTTAAATATTTTCCTCAGTTATCAATGGCTTCATGGAGTTGCAAGTTCAAATAGTCTCTATACACTGTACAGAAGGTGCTCTTGGGGAGCAAAGGAAAATAACCATATTAAAAACTAACACCCACATACTTGCATGCTTATAATACTTACACTGTATGCCCAAAACTCTTCCCAGCATTTTAAGTACAGGGATTAACAGCATGTGTTTTACTTTTGAGACACCTGAGTTTGATTAAGACTCTGGAGCACCTGGGGGGCTCAGTAGGTTGAGAGTCTGACTTCGGATCAGGTCATATCTCACAGTTAGTGGGTTCGGGACCTGTATGAGGCTCTGTGTTGACAGTTCAGAGCCTGGAACCTACTTCAGATTTTGTGTCTCCCTCTCTCTCTGCCCCTCCCCCGCTTACACTCTGTTTCCTCTCAAAAATAAGATCAACGTTAAAAAAATTTTTTTAAGGGGAAAAAAAATCTTTCCAGCTGAAGTGGTGAAGCATGGACCTCAGTGAACCCACTCTCCCACAAATAATGAAAATACAAGCAAAACAATCAGATTCAAACGTTTCAGAACTCTGCAATTTAACCAAAGGCACAGAACAAACAAAATCTACTCAAGAACAACTACCAAATCTCATTAAAAAACAGTGGAGCCTATGTCATTTTCACTCAGGAATATCCCCAAACCCCGTCCCTCCCCAGATCGGGGTGGCGTGGACGTGAGATGCCTGCAGTCTCACAGCCGCTAGAGAACACTGACCTCTTTGGAGCTCCAGTAAAAAAGTTCCATCTCGAGAGGACGCTCGATCTTTCTTTCCATCAAATGAGCAGATCCCTGAAACATTCTCAAGCCCAGGTTGGGGTTTCTACTTGATTTGACTTAAAGCTCAGATCAGGTGAAACATGTTCCAGGCCATTAGTGAAAACAATAGCAATCTTCTAAAATTATTTTAAAAATTAAAACCTTCTGTTTCTATATCCTGCTCCAAAGGGCACTTCTAGTGGCCTCCTCACAGGTGTTTCCCCTTGCAGTGATCCTCTACTCAAAGACACTGGAACATCAAAGCTGCCTAAGGCTATGGCTTCAGTGGAGGCAAACGAGAGCCTGGACAAAAATTTAAAAGACAAATTTGGAGAACCAGGGGACCATAGGGAACTTTGAAAATCCCTGACCTATTCCTCAGGATCTAGAAGATTCTGTACAGACGCAGGGCTATATGCCCATGAAAAGGGATGTCCCTGAGCCCAGGAAACACGTAAGGAAGGATGAAGCAGGAAGCCCAGTCCTTCACCTCTGACTGACCTTGAAGCCCTAAGCAAGCAGGAAATGAAAGCTAAGGCCAACTCCTATATGACCTGAGGTTCGAAGATGTACTTCAGACAAACCCCCTTGGCAAAAGGTGGAAAGAACACGTACTGGGTCCAGGCAGTTATAAAAACCTGACCCTTCTGTAACCCATCTGACCTCTAAAGTATACCGACCCAGGGGCAACCACTGAGTCCCAGTCTTAAACATAAAAACAAGCCAGGGCACCTGGGTGGCTCAGTTCGTTAAGCAACCGACTTCAGCTCAGGTCATGACTCATGGTTCTTGGTTTCGACTGTTGGGCTCTGTGCTGACAGCTCGGAACCAGAGCCTGCTTTGGATTCTGTGTCTCCCTCTCTCTGTCCCTCCATGGCTTGTACTTTGTGTCTTTCTCAAAAATAAATGAACATTAAAAAAAAAAATAAAAACAAGCATCTTCTTTTTAAGAAAGCTAGCACAGAGGGGTGCCTGGGTGGCTCAGTAGATTCAGCTTCCAACTTCAGTTCAGGTCATTATTTCAATGTTCATGGGTTCGAGCCCCGTGTCAGGCTCTGTGCTGACAGCTTGCAGCCTGGAGCCTGCTTCAGATTCTGTGTCTCCCTCTCTCTATGCCCCTCCCCTGCTTATTCTCTCTTTCTCCCTCTCCCTCTCTAAAAAATAAATAAACATTAAAAATATTAAAAGAAAAGAAAGAAAGAAAGAAAGAAAGAAAGAAAGAAAGAAAGAAAGAAAGAAAGAAAGAAAGAAAGAAAGAAAGAAAGAAAGAAAGAAAGAAAGAAAGAAAGGTAGTGTTACCGAACGAGGCTGGAACGCTGGTGGAAAAACCAAGCGGCCCTTGGAGATCTTGGTGGATCAGAGATTTATTTAACACCAGCGGGCTCAGAGGAGACTGTTTCTCCAAAGATCTAAGCGCCGAATGCAAGTGGGGAGGGTAATGTATAGTCGTCAGCTTCCATATCTGTGGGGGTTTTCGTGTGCAGCAAACTAAGGAAGAACCTGGAGGAGGGGTCTCTGAGGTAGAGACCAGAGTCTGTTTTAGCCCCATCAGCTATCTTTGGCGTACTTTATTCACTTCTCCAACATTCCCCCCCTTTGATGCCTTTAAAAAAAACTTTTAGTAGGCATCACCTTTCAGGTTTACAGGTTGGTATTCTCGGAAGGCTAAGATACATGCTGGCGAGCAACAGTGTTTTCAATAAAACATACCAGGGCATTCAGTATACAGGGGCCAATGGATACAAGTAAAATTATGGGGAGGAGGGGCCCCGCCAGGGCAGGAAGCCAGGATGCCCAATCTGTGAGATCCCATCCTTTCCATTGATTGATACTTTCCTGTTGTCTACATTGAATTCTTTCCTTGAGTTTCTTAACCTTAGTTGTAACTATTCCTGACTGGTTTACAAAATAGCAATATTCCTCCCTCAGAAAGATGCAAGGCCCTTCTTTTTCTGAAGTGAGGAGGTCAAGGGCTCGTCTATTTTGGAGGGTCACTGCCGCCAGAGAGTTTATTTGGTTTTGTAAGGTTACTAGAGAATCTGCCACCTGTTCCATATCTTCATTTATCTCTTGAGATAGTCCATGGTATAGTCCTACGGATGAACCTATGCCCCCTATTCCAGGTCCTATTCCTGTCACAATTCCTGCTCCTATCAGAATGGGTAGCAGGACTGCCCCTTTAGCCCGGGACTTGGGGCTAAAGGCTGTTAGGAACTGATCTTCAGTGTATATGGATATCTCTGGGGTTAGGAAGATGGAATAATGTATCTGAGTCCATTTGGCCTCTAAGCATTGGTAGGCCGAATTAGAACACAGATAGAACACTCCAGGGGTTGAACATAGTAGGGTTGTATTCCTCTTTAAGGTTGTATTTCTTCCACATAGAGAGGTACCATTCATACCTTCAGGGACTGTGCAGATTAGATTGTTGGCATTTGTGAGATGGACCCCAGTGGCCAGCGGTCCAATGAAGACAGAGGTGTTGGTTTTGAGATTTTCAGGAGCTTCCCAGGTTAAAGGGATGGGAGTAGCTAAGTAAGCCCTCCGGCTGATGGGCAAGCACATCCAGAGTGTTTGGGTGTGATTATCTATTTTATGGAGGACTTGTAGAGTAGTGTTGGCCCAATGCCGGAGTGGGGAATTGGTAAGCATCTGATTGAGGGCTGAAAGGTTCAAACCTTGGTAGGCTGCGGGGGGAGTGGTCACCTTTATGGCTTGTATTACCCTATCCTGGGTATCCTTTATAACTTTTTGAAGGGCCCTGTCTTGCACCCCTCCCCCATCCAAGATCCCCCCATTGAGGAAGGTAAGTGTAGCAAGCTCGCTTCCCTCTCTGGAGGCCCTTGTTGTGACATGGGTTCCTGACATTTTGGATTATCTCTACAGTCCAATACTTAGTCCTTGGGGCACCGAGTGACTGACAGAGAGTGGGTGTTTTTCCCTTGTATAATCTTTGTGGAGGGAGGCAAAGGCGCTGAATGCCCTTGACCCCCTTATTGTCATATAACAATCCTGGGGGCAAAGTGGGTAAGCGGCAGTTGTGAGGGTGAGAGAGATTATCATAATATACAGGCAATACTTAATAATCCTCCCATCCAGAGGAGGTATGTGAGACCCAGAATGCATCTTTTGTCCCATGTCCAGCTTGTTGGTGCAGTCTCTATCAGCCCAACAGTAAGAAGTAAGATCAGGGCTATGACACCAGTAAGGGGCAAGGGCTGGCAGAGTTGCATCCAAACCCCTGGGCTAGGTTCACACATTGATTCCTCAAGCTTCTGCTGTGCACAGGCCAGCCAGCTTCTGGGGTGTGGCTGGAGCAGGGCTGGAGGTCTCAGGGGCCAGTTTCCCTTTTGAGGGCCAGTTTAAGTGGGTTAACTAGATCTGGATCACTTTACCAGGTTGTGGGTTCTTCTGAGTTGGACTTCTTAACTCTGGAGTGATGGACCCATGGGGTGATAGCTGAAACTTTAAGGGCTGTAGGAGTTGTTAGAATAACAAACAGTACAAGGAGGCCCAGTCCACTGTGGTCTAAGAGGTTCCCTCTTCTAATCTTTGACCCACACAGAGTCTCCTGGCTGAAAGGGGTGAATGGGAGTCCCTAAGGAAATGGGGGCCCTCTCTGTGGTGTATCTCTGTAACTTATTTAGGACTGCCCCCAAGGTCTGGAGCTGTTGTCTTATTCCCTTGTCTCCAATCTGGTGTAGGTCTCCTGGGAGTTTTCCCAAATGGGGGGGGGGGGCACCCATATAATAACTCAAAAGAGGAGAATCCTAGTGCCTCAGGTGTGCATTGGGCACACAGGAGGGCCAGCGGTATTAAATCTGGCCATGGGGTGGGGCGCCTGGGTGGCTCAGTCGGTTGAGCGTCCGACTTCGGCTCAGGTCATGATCTCGCGGCCCGTTAGTTCGAGCCCCGCGTCAGGCTCTGGGCTGATGGCTCAGAGCCTGGATCCTGCTTCCGATTCTGTGTCTCCCTCTCTCTCTGCCCCTCCCCCGTTCATGCTCTGTCTCTCTCTGTCTCAAAAATAAATAAGTGTTAAAAAAAAATTTTTTTTTTTTTAAATAAAAAATAAATCTGGCCATGGGAGCTTAGTCTCTTGGTGGAACTTAGCCAGGGTTTCCTTGAGGGTGTGATTCATCCGCTCTACTCTCCCTGAGCTCTGCGGTCGGTAAGCAGTGTGCTGTTTCTAGGTAATGTTGAGGGACTTTGTCAGGGTTTGTATCATGTCTGCCACAAATGCAGGTCCCTTATCACTGTGTATGGTTAAGGGTAGGCCAAACCAAGGCACAATCTCCCATAGAAGAGCTTTGGCCACCTTGTGACTTCATTCCCATCTGGTCGGGAATGCTTCAACCCATCCCGAATATGTGCAGATTATTACAAACAGGTACCTGAACCCTTTATTTGGTTGTATGTCAGTAAAGTCCACCTCTAAGTCTTCAAAACAGGCAGCCCCCATCCTTTGCATGCCAGGCAAGGGCTGTGGGGCAGACCAAGCATCATTTTTGGCACATGTTACACATTGTTCACTGACAGCTCGGCGTAATCCCGGCAGCTGGCTGATATAGTAGTTATTTTCGAGGAGGGCCTCTAGTGCAGTTTTCCCTAGGTGCATCAGTTGGTGATATGCCTTCACTAGGTGTTTTCCCATAGAGAGCGGGACAAAAATGTGTCCATTTGGCATGACCCACCATCCCTCTTTCCTTAGTGTGCCCCCTTCTGTCGAGGCCCAACTTCTTTCTTCGTTTGTGTACAGGGATGGGGAGGCTTCCCTCTGGAGCACAAGAGTCACAGTGTAGGTAGGAGCTTCGCCTGGGTCACCACAGGCAGCCGCTCTGGCTGTTTTGTCAGCCAGGTGATTTTCTTGAGTTATGAGGTCGTCTCCTTTCTGATGTCCCTTACAGTATAGGATAGCTACCTTATCTGGCAGCCATTCGGCCTCAAGAAGCTTTAGTATTTCTTCCTTATTTTTGATAGTTTTCCCTACAGCAGTAAGGAGGCCTCTTTGTTTATAGATGGCTCTGTGTACATGCATAGTAGCAAAGGCATACTGGGAATCAGTGTAGATGTTAACTCATTTACCTTTGCTAAGGATGAGGGCTCAGGTTAAGGTGTACAGTTCAGCTCATTTGCCAACCATCCTTCTGGCAAGGCCTTGGCTTCCAGAACTTTGGTGGTTGTAGTCACCGTATATCCTGCTCTTCGGCTGCCCTCTTGTAAATAGCTGCTCCCATCGCTGAACAGGGCGATCTCCAGACTTGTTGTAGCCTGGTCTTAGAGGTACGGGCAACTGGAGTAGACTTCATCCACTACTTTGGAACAGTCATGGTCGGGTTCTCCCTCCTCCGTGGGAAGGAAGGTGGCTGGGTTTAGTGTGTTCTTACTGTTTTGAGAGTGATCCTTGGGTTTTCATAGAGAAGGCCTTAGTATTGTGTCAGCTGGGAATTGAAGAGGAAATGATATCCTTGGGTGCTCATGAGGGACATGACTATGTATGGGACCTTAACATTAAGCGTTTGTCCCAGTGTGAGTTTGTCTGCCTCCTTGATGAGCAGGACTGTGGCTGCCAGCACTCCGAGGCATGGTGGCCATCCTGCAGCCACAGGATCAAATTTCTTTGACGGGTAGGCCACTGGCCATTGCCAAGGCCCCATGCTCTGAGTGAGCACTGCAAGGACTATTTTGTCCTTTTCATGTACGAAGAGGTTAAAAGGGTCTTTCTATGTCAGGCAAACCCAGGGCTGGGGCTCATCCCAGAGCCAACTTTATTTCTGTGAAAGCAGCCCTTGCCTCCTCAGTCCATGCGAGGGGCTCCCAGTCTGGCCCTCCCAACAGGTCATAGAGGGGCCTCGCTATGGCTGAGAATCTGGGAATCCAAATGTAACAGAACCCTGCAGCCCCTAAAAATTCACGCAAGCCTCGTTTTGTTTGGGGCTGTGGCAGTGTGGTAATAACTTTCTTCCTTTCCGGTCCTAGTTCCCTTTTTCCTTTTGTGAGGAGGAAGCCTAAGTATTGGACCTGCTGCTGACAAATCTGTGCCTTTTCCCAAGAGGCCCCAGACCCCGAGTAGGGTAGGAGCTGCAGGAGGGCCTTGGTAACTTTCATACAGTCTTCTTGGGTGTCGCTGGCAAGGAGGAGGTCATCTACATATTGTGGTTTCCCTCGGAAAGTTGGCGAGGTCTGCAGCTAGTGCTTCCCCAGAAAGCGTGGGTGTTTCTTGAAACCTTGGGGAAGTCGTGTCCAGGTCAGCTGCATGTGACGCCCTAATGGGCTCAGTCTATTCAAAGGCAAACAATGGTTGACTTTGAGGAGCCAGGAGGAGGCAGAAAAAAGCATCCTTTAGGTTGAGGCATGTAAGCCATCTGGCTGACCCCGGAATTTGGCTGAGGAGAGTATATGGGTTTGGAACCACTGGGTGTAAGAAAACAGTCACTTTGTTAATGGCCCTCAAATCCTGTACTGGTCAGTATCTTCCTCCTGGCTTCTTGACTGGCAAGAGTGGGGTATTCCAAGCTGATCGGCACTCAATTAGAATACCTGCTTCTCCTATCTTGGTCAGTTGCTCTTGTATACCCATTCTAGCCTCAAGTGGAAGGGGGTACTGCCTTTGTCTCTGAGGTTGGGCTCCAAGGATCAGGTCAACAATGATGGGGGCCCGACTCCAAGCTAGTCCAGGTGAGTTATCTTCAGCCCATATGGAGGGGAATGTAAGCCTGACTTCTGAGGGGCTACAGGGTAAGGCCTGGGTGCAGAATAGTCTCCATTCTTCTTCCCTTGGCAGGGTAATCACCAAGACCAGGGTTTCCTTCTGCTTGGGTTTAATTGGAGGCTAGTGTGTCCAGTGGGTTCAAAAGTTATGTGGGCCCCAAGTTTGGAGAGCAGATCCCAGCCCAGGAGAGGGATCAGGCAGTCAGATAAGTAGAGGAACTCATGCCAGACCTTGTGACCCCCAAGTTCACATTGTTGAGCTTGACAGAATTGCTGTTGCATTGCCCGTGTCCCAGTAGCTCCAAGTATGTTTGCTGTCTTTTTGCTTAAGGGTGCCACTAGGGAAGTAACAACAGAGTATTCAGCCCCAGTGTCAACCATGAAAGTTATTGTTCGGCCCCCTAACTTCATGTTGACTGTGGGCTCATGGGGGCCAAGAGAGAAAGAGCCCATTCCTCTCAGTACCGGCTGGGTTTTGAGGGCCCCTTCCGATTCGGACATTCATTCTTCCAGTGTCCCTTCTCTTTGCAGTATGCACGTCGGTTCTTTCCTAAGGTGGTTCTGGGCTTTCCCCCTTTTGGTGGTTGGGGTCTTCCATCTTTGCAGTGTCTGTTTCTTTTAGTGATGATGCAAGAAGGGTGGCCTTCTTTTTTAGTCTTCTCTCTGCTTCCCTTTCGGCTGAGACTTCACTGTTCATGAAAACTATATTGGCGACCTCTATCAGCTGAGTGATATTCATCCCTGCAAAGCCCTCTAACTTCTGGAGTTTTCTTCTGATATCTGGGGCAGCCTGTGCCACAAAAGAGGTATTTACCATCTGTTGACTTTCTGATACTTTGGGGTCAAACGGGGTGTATACATGGTATGCTTCACATAATCTTTCATAGTAGTCTCTGGGAGACTCCCCAGGGTGCTGCATGACTGACGATATTTTAGTCATGTTCATGGGCTTTTTGGCTCCAGTTCAGACTCCCTGAAGGAGGGCTTCCTGGTATCATCGGATATGGGCCTGTCCTTCTTCTGTGGTGAAATCCCACGTTGGGCCTTCTTCAGGCTCGGCAGCTTGAGCCCAGACAGCAGGGTCATTGATCCCCGGAGGTGCGTGATCTTCTAGGTACTATCAGGTTTCTCTCATTATTCTTCTTTCTTCTGTATTAAACAGAGTATGGAGTAACCGTTGACAATCGTCCCAAGTTGGTCGATGGGTATGGAAGAGGCATTCCATCAAGTTGACCATTGCTTGTGGCTTTTCAGAGTATGATGGAGTGTTGTGTTTCCAATTGAGGAGGTCGGTTGTAAGAGAAAGGTTCATAATACATCATGGAACGGCTGGACTGTTCCATCCTCATTCTGTCTTTCAGGCTCTCTCGTCTCCCTTACTGGCATTTGGAGAACGTTAGGTCTGGGTATGGGGCGCAGTCTGGCTGCTAGCCCCTGTGGGGGAGGGTTCTATGGGTCTGAGAGGGGCGGGGAGATGGGCGGCACTGACTGCTATCGTGATGGCACCCATTGTGGTGGCGATAGAGGCGGAGGCTGCCACTGCAGTGGTGGCAGAGGCGAGACAGATGGTGGAGGAGTTTCAATCTCAAGGGGAGAGGGGAGGGAGCGTGATGAGTCATAAGGAGGCAGAAAGACAATATCTTCCTCCATGTCTCCTTTAAATATTGGAGGAGCAGTAGGTCGCTTCTTTGGCTCCCTGAGTGAGCCTCCAGATAAAGTGGCTAAAACCTTTGCCTGGCTCTGTATACTAACGATGAATCGCACCCAAGGCAGGGGATTTCAGGCAATTTCAAGCCAGGAGTCGATGTATGGAAATTGATCAGGGTAGCCTGGGTTGCCAGTGACCATTAGCCAAACACGCTGCACTATTGGAGCATCTAATGTCCCTTCTGGGGGCCATCCTACATTGAATATGGGCCATTCTAGTTCACAAAAGGTCCTTAACTTCCTGGGTGTCATTTTCACCCTGTAATCGCCTGAATATCCCTTTTTAAAATTTCTGAGCATGACCTCTAAAATCGTAGGCTTACTCTGTTTTGATCCCATTATTAATTTCTTTCTCGTGTTCGGTGTTGCAAAGACAGACAAGGGGAGGGTATCCCCTCGGATGAGAGGACCAATCAGATATTCCTCTGGTTACGTTCCCGAGGGAAACTTTAGGTGAGGTTTGGCAGTATTGGACTCAGCTTTGTGACTTGCCATCGGAGTCTGATCCAATGCTGCCCTAGACCTTACACTCTCACCACGACACAGGAGAGCCCATTCAGACTCCGTAGACTTTTGGGGACCTTAGTGCCCATCTGTAGAGCCACAAACTCACACTTGAGGGGCAAGCCTGGCCGAGCCGCACATTCACACACACACACACACACACACACACACACACACACACACCAGAGTCTATTACATTCCCTCCTGCAAAATTTTCTACCTGTGACACCTATTAAGGCCTCTGGGGATTGATCAGGCCCCCCTTCCACCCTTTTGGCTGGGTCTGACTTCTTTGGGGCCCCAGTCTAACTGGTTCCGACGTTGGGTCCATGTCCTCACTTACCAGGTCTCTTTGAGTCCAGTGGGAACAATGGAGCAGGGCAGGCCCAAGGCAACCAAGAAGGAGACTGCCGAAATTCAGGCAGGGTGTGCACCTTCTCCCTTGTGATCCCTCACTCCGTCACCACCTCGCCGGTCTTCCAAACTGGTGGCACAATGGGCCAGTGCGGTCAGGTTTCCTGGTCAGGGAACCAAGTATGTAACTGAACCAGGCTGGAACGTTGGCAGAAAACCCAAGTGGCATTCGGAGAGCTTGGTGGATTGGAGACTTATTTAAGACCGGCGGGCTCAGAGGAGACCACTTCTCCAGAGATCTGAGCGCTGAATGCAAGTGGGGAGGGCATTTTATAATCATCAGCTTCCATATCTGTGGGGGTTTTCGTGCACACAGCAAAGGAAGAAGAAGCGGAGGAGGAGTCTCTAAGCTAGAGACCAGAGTCTGTTTTAGCCCCATCGGCCATCTTTGGCATACTTTATTCACTTCTCCAACAGTATCAGGGAACTCAGAGAACACACTGCAAAGAATATAGAATCTATAGATTTATAGGAAAGCTACTGAACAAAAAGTAGCAAGAAAGACAAAAACAACAACAAATAGGAGTGGAAGGGGTAGGGGAGAAAGGTGTTACCAGAGTTGTTATAATATATTATCTCCAACATCCAGATTTCAACAACCAATTATGAGACAAGCAAAGAAACAGGAAGGTATTGCCTATGTAAATGAAGAAAACACCCAGTAGAAAATGTCTCTGAAACAGCCCAGATGTGGGCTTAGCAGATAAGCACTTCAAGTCAACTATTGTAAATATACTCAGAGAACTAAAGGAAATCACGTCTAAAGAATTAGAGGAAAGTGTGACAATGGTGTCTCTCCAAATGGAGTCTATCAATAAAGAGAAAGGATTATAAAAAGGAACCAAATAGAAATTCTGCAGTTGAAAAGTTCAACAGAAAAATTTCCCTAGAGGGGCTCAACAACAGATATGAGCTCAGTTGAGAATACCCAGCCTGAAAACAACAGTGTGGCAGCTCCCCAGAAGTTGAACCGAGGCTTACAATACGACCCAATAATTCCACTATACTGTGCACACAGATGTTGAGTGCACTATTATTCCTGACAGCCAAAATGTGGAACCAACCCTAATGTCCATCAACTGATGAAGAAATAAAATGTGGCACATTCACAGAGTGGAGTATTATTTAGTCACAAAGAGGAATGAATTACTCACACACGCCACAACATGGGTGAGCCTTGCACACGCTGTGCTAAGGAGCCAGTCACAAAATCACACATATTGTGTGATTCTGTGGAATGTCTAGAAGAAGCAAATCCAGAGACAGAAAGTAGATTACTGGTTGCTTAGGGCTGGAGGGGAAGGGGGAATGGAATTTTCTGCTGATGGGTATGGGGTTTCTTCTTGGATGACAAAAGTGTTCTCAGGTTTGATTCTGACAATAGTTGTACAACTCCGTGAGTATACTAGAAACTGATGAATTGCATGTATGCTTTAAATGGGAGAGATTTATGACATGTGAATTGTACCTTAATGACGCAGGTTAAAATTATTTTACTTAACCTCTCTGAAACTGGAATCTGACATCTGTATAATAACATGCTGTATAGTGAGATTAAATCAAATTGTGAATAAAGTCTCTGAAACAGCCCAGGATATAGCAAAGAATTTAGACCAGCAAGTTCTCTACCAATTTCCTATGAAAGGTAAAAGAAGGAAACAGCAATATAATGAGCATATTTTTTTTTGTTTTTTATTGTGGATTCAATTAGAATAAAGTCATAGTTCCTTCTTAAGTGAGAAAGTATGTCCCTTCAGTAGATATAAAAGACTGATATTTAGCTGAAATCATTCACAAGATAAAATAACACTCTTCATTCATATAAAAAGCTTTATGATAAACAGGTTTCATTAAGAATTTACACATGGGGGCACCTGGGTGGCTCAGTCAGTTAAGTGTCTGACTCTTGATTTTGGCTCAGGTCATGATCTCACAGTTCATGAGATTGAACCCTGTGTCAGGTGCTGTCAGTGTAGAGCTTGCTTGGGATTCCCTCTCCTCTCTCTGCCCCTCCCCTTCTCATGCTCTTTCTCTCTCTCTCAAAAATAAATAAACTTAAAAAAATTACAGTTGTAAATTTTAGCAACACATGTAACTTCAACAAAGATTTAAATCAAAGAAATATACTGTTCCAGACCCACAAGGTGTCCACAAATGCACAATAATGTATCTACAGTCAGAATTGGAATCTGGTAATTTTTAACTATCAAGTAAATTTGGTCAAGTCCTATAATGTAAAAAATAGAGCAATGTGCATTAAGAATCTCCAAAAGTATATATAGTAGGATATGTTTCCCATGACTTCACGATGGAATCCCTCACCTCTTGAAGATGCTTTTGGGACTATTGTTCTCAGAACACATTTTGGGAAACTGGTATGTGAGCAATATACAAAATCACTCTTCTTTTCTGCTCTGCAAATGGACTTTTATGTATCTGCTAAGGCACTAGCTGTTCTTTCTGATGCTGATGAAAGATACATTCCTTTTCTACAGGAAAAAAACAAGTAAATTTTACCTGCAATTTCAGGATGTCGATAGCCCCTTTCTAAGGGACAATACTTGGTTTTAAATTCTTCCAAACAGTGAAGAATCTTCATGAGCCATGTGAGCTAACTTTTGCCATGGAAATTATTAATCTTCACAGTTCCTTCCAATTTTCTGTATTCCAGACATGAAAGATGAAAGTGTTTTTACACACAACATTGCTATCTGAATAAGAGCAGCCTTTGTCTCGTCTTTTGAAAACAGAAAACATGAAATTACTAAGTCTCTTCTGAAGAATATGAAACACTACGAAAATTACTTGATGATCAAAAATAATACTCCCAGTAATATTGAAGTATCTGAGTTCAGAAAACAATGCAGAGTAATTACACTGGGAATCTGTAGCACCTTTCATCCAAGATGCTCAATACTCCTTGAAGATAACCAAAGCTTTACATTTTCTGCGACTATCTTCATTTCAAATATTTTGTTGCTCAAATACACTGGTATTTGTCCATATGTTCTAAACTTTCATTTGTAAAACAGAGTCCCTGTGCTTACATTCATTTGAAAACAAAGGATGAATCTACATGCATCTTCCTTGATTCAAATGAAGAACAGGAATATGTCAAGAAGGGGAGAATGATCCTCCTGTTTCTAAGGAACTGGAGGATGAACTTGAAAAGGGAAGTAGGGCACAATGCCAGGAAAGTTTTCTAATTCACATATGAGTCTAGCGTATATTTGATAGGTAATGATGTCTCACAACAGCCACTGTGCTACTCAGGATAAAAAGGTGTTCTTTACTTTTGAGATGGTCTAGACCAGTGCTGTCCAATAGAAATACACTGGAAGCCATATATGCAACTTTAAAACTTTTCAATTTTTTTAATTTACATGAAATAGGGGCACCTGGGTGGCTCAGTCGGTTAAGCATCTGACTTCAGCTCAGGTCATGATCTCTCGGTTCATGAGTTCGAGCCCAAGTCAGGCTCTGTGCTGACAGCTGAAATCATTAGCAAGATTCTGTGTCTTCCCTCTCTCTAACTTTTCCCCACTCAAGCTCTGTGTGTGTGTGTGTGTCTCTCTCTCTCAAAAATAAATAAACTTTAAAAAAAATATATGAAATAAAATTCACTTCTTTTGATACTTGTGTCTATAAGTTTTGGCAAAGGAATGCTGCATTCGTTTTCTACCATTGTCATAACAAAATACCACAGAATTAGTGGATTAAATAACACAAATGTCTTGTGTAGGTCAGATATCTGGCAAAATTCTCACTAGGCTAAAATCAAAGCATTGACAAGGCTGCATTCCTTTCTGAAGGCTCTGAGTAAGATCTCTTTTCTTGCCTCCTCCAGCTTTTAGAGGCTTCTTTGACCTGTGGACTTCTTGCTTATATCCACAGCCAGCAATAGCAAGCTGAGTCCTTGAAGCACAATATAGTGACCTCCTTTTCCATCTCCCTCTTCCACTTTTAAAGATGCTTGGTGATTATACTGAGCCCACCTGGATAATCCAGGATAATCCCCCTATTTTAAGATCCACTGATTAGAACTGTTAATTCTGTGCACAACTTTAACTGCCCTTGCCGTGTAACCTAACATGTTTACGTGTTCAGAGGATTACAAGGTAGACATCTTTGAGGGCTAATATTTTGCCTATCACCAATGTGTAGAGTCATGTAACCACCACCATTACCAAGACACCGAATAGTCCCAGCCCCCCAAAACAACTCCCTCTTTCTATTCCTTTGTACTCATCATGCCTCCTACTCTAACCCCTGGCAATTACTGATGTATTATCCATCCTTATTGTTTGCCTTTTCCAGATGTCATATACATGGAATCATTCAGTAGTAGACTTATGAATCCAGCTTCTTTAAATTAGTAAAATAAAGTCATTATCTACCTCGTGCCAAGTATCCACTGTCTGCTCCCTTTTTATTGCTGAGTTGTTTTTCTTTTAGGGATTTGCCTTTTACCCTTTCACCCTTTGAAGGACATTTGGGCATGTCCAGTTTTGGAGATTATGAATAAAACTGCTTATAAACATTTGTGTAGACTTACGTGTGAATATAACTTTTCATTTCTCTTGAGTAAATACAAATTGTGAGATTTGGTCTATATGGTCTAACTTTGTAAGAAACTTCCAGGCTATTTTTCAAAGTGGTTGCACCATTTTGCATTCACATGAGCAATGTATCTGTTCCAGTTCTGGGACATCTTTATCAGCATTTTGTATTGTTTTTATTTATTGCAGTCATTCTAACAGGTATGTAATGGTATCCTACTGTGGTTTCAATCTGCATGTTCCTAATGGCTAATGATGTTGGATACCTTTTCATGTGTTTGTGTGCCACTTATGAATCTTCTTTAGTGAAGTATCTGTTCAAATATTTTTGAAAATTTTATTGTCTAGATTCTTATTAATGAGATTTCACTGTTCTATATATATTGTGGATAAATGTTCATTGTGAGATACCCAACTTACAAATATTTTCTCCTAGCCCATAACTTTTCATTTCTATCAGGGTCTTTCAGAGACCAAAAGTTTAATTTTGAAGAAGTATTTATGGATTGTACTTTTGTTGACATATCTGAGAACTCTTTGTTTAACTATAAGTCACAAAGATTTTTCTTTATTTATTGACTTGCTTTTTAATATGGTGAATTAAGTTCACTGACTTTTGAATGTTAAATCAGTCTTGTATTCCTGAAAGACACTCCACATGATCATGAGGTATTACTTTTTTTTCTTGTATTTATTCTCTTTTTTAAAGATATAAATGGCATGTAACATTATATTAGTTTTCAGTGTACAACACAATGATTTGATATTTGTGTATACAATGACATGAACACCACGGTAAGTCTAGTTAACATTCACAAATTTTTTTCTTGTGATGAAAACTTTTCACATCTATTCTCTTGGCAATATATACACATGTGCACACACAAACACATATATGTATATATATAATTTATTTTTGAGAGAGAGAAACAGAGTGTTAGTAGGGAAGGGGCAGAGAGAGGGAGACACAGAACTGGAAGCAGGTTCCAGGCTCCATGCTGTCAGTCGAGAGCTCAAGGTGGAACTCAAACCCATGAACCATGAGATCATGACCTAACCTAAAGTCAGAGGCTTAACTGACTGACCAGGTGCCCAGCTCTTGGCAATTTTTAATACATCCTTCAATATTATTAGCTATAATCCACGTGCTGTACATTACATCCCCATGACTTACATATATTATAGTTAGGAGTTTGTATTTTTTTAACCCCTTTAGTCATTTTGCTCACCCCCTAACCCAGCCCATCTCTGGCAACCACCAATCTTCTCTGTACCCATGAGCTAGGTTTGTTTGTTTGTTTTTGGTTTTGTTTTTTTAGATTCCATATGTAAGTGACATCATACAATATTTGTCTTTCTCTGAATTATGTCACTTAGCATGATGTGCTCAAGGTTGATCCATGTTGCAGCAAATGGCAAGATTTCCTTGTTTTTTATGGCTAAATAGTATTTCATTGTATAAATATACATATATAAAATAGTATTTCATTGTATATATATTCACATATATATGTCATTATATATATTCATTGTATATATGTTCATTGTGTGTGTGTATATATATATGTAGATATACATATATGCGTGTATACACACAATTACACATGCTTTCTCCCAAAATAAATAAACTTAAAAATCATAATAAAATAAAATATGTTTTTTGTAGGCAACTTGTAATTGGATGTTTACTTTCTCAATAATCTGAAAATCTGTGCTTTTAATGGAGGGGCAGTTATCTATCCACATTTAATGTAGCTACTAACAATGATTAAATTTAAGTCTATCACCTTCCTACTTGTTCCATTAAATCTGTGTTTCCCTTTTCTGCTTTTTCTACCTTTAACCCATGCATTTTTTAGAAGTGTGTTATTTAATTTCAAAATGTTTGAGATTTTCCTGATATCTCCCTGTTACTGATTTCTAATTTAATTCTGAATAGTGAGACAATGCAATTCATATTATTTCAATTCTTTTAAATTTGCCAAAGTTTATTTTATGACCCAGAATGTGATCCATCATGATGAATGTTCCATGAGCACTTGGAAATAATGTATATTCTTCCATTAGGTGGAATATTCTGTATATGTCAATAAGATCAGGTTGATTGGTAGTATTTTTCAGTTTTCTCTATCCTTGTGGATTATTTTTTGTTGAATGGCTCTATCCAACCCTTAAAATGGGGTGTTAAAGTTGCCAAGAACAGTTGTGAATCTGTCTTTCTCATTTCATTTTTATCATTTTTTGCTTCATGTATTTTGGAACTTCTTGCTAGGTACAAACATATTTAGGATGTCTTCATGGTGAACCAACCTGATTATTTAATGTGATAATTTACCTCACCCTCAAAAATTACTTTTCCTGATATTAAAATAAGCCTTCCAGTTTTCTTTTGAACATGGTTTGCATGGTACATCTCTTTCCATTTTTTTTACCTAACTTTATCATAAGATTTAAAGTGGGTTTCTTGTGTACAGCATTTAGTTGGGTCTTAATTTTTTTATCTGATCTAGCTATATTTGATTGGATTAGTTCTACCATTTTATCATTTGTTTTTTATTCTTTTGCTTCCCCTTTCTTATTTTGGAATATTTGGACAATTTTAATATTATCTATTGACTTTTTAAGGTATATCTCTATATCATTTTTAAATGGTTCCTCTAGAAACAAATAAATAAATAAATATATATATAGATAAAACACACACATATATTTCATATATATATATATACACACACACATACACACACACACACACACACACACATATATATATACACATATATATATATAATTTTCAAAGTCCCCTTAGAGTTACTGTTTTACCACTTCAATTACATATAGAAACCTTACAACTATATAGGACTCTTTACCATACTCCCCTTTGAAAATAGTTTTCATATATATTACATCTGATTATATTTAAAAATCTCTAGGCAATGTTATAATTTTGCTTTCAACAGTCATACATGTTTTAAAGAGTTTTAAGAGGAGAAAAATAGTCTTTTATCTTTGCCCAAGTATTTATATTTCTTTCCCTCCTCCTTTATTCCTATTGTCTAAGGTTCCCTTCTGGTACCATTTCCCTTCAGCCTGAAGAATCTCCTTCAGCAGCCCTTCATAGTAAGTCTACTGGTGTCAACTTGTCTTAGTCTTCTTTCATAGGAAAATGTAATTATTTTGTCTTCATTACTGAAAGGTATTTTCTCTGGATATAGATTTTCTAGGTAGGCAGGTTTTTGTTTGTGTGCTCATTTTTGTTGTTGTTTTTTTGTTTGTTTTAATTCTTTCAGTACCTGCAGAATGTTATTCCCATTCACTGGCTTCCATGGTTGCTGATGAGAAATCTGTCGTTATTTGAATCATTGTTACTTATGTCATGTGCTGCTTTACTCAAGCTATAGCAAGCTTTTGTCTAACTTTGGTTTTCAATAGTTTGTTATGCATCTGAGAAATGCTTTCTTTGAGTTTACCTTTTTTTGGACTCAATGAGATTCTTGAATTTGTAAATTTATGACTTTTGACGAATTTGGAAAGTATTCATTTTTTATTTCTTCAAGTACTTTTTTCTGCAACAAACTTTCCCCTTCCCTTCTGGGACTCCAATGGCATGAATGCTAGACCTGTTGATATCTTAACATGGTCTCATGAGTCTCTGCTCATTTTTTAACATCTTTTTTCTGTGTTGTTCATATTGTTTAGTTTCTTTTGGACTCTTTGCTTTCTACTTCTATTCTGTTATTGAGTCAATCCAGTGTATTTTTTAAATTCAAATATATTTTTCAATTCTCAAATTTCCAACTGGTACTTTTGTGTTATTATTTCTTTTACTCTGCTGAGAAATCTTTCAAGAGTATTAACTTTATCTCATTGAAAATGGTTATAATGGCTGCTTTTAAGTCTTTGACTGACAATTCCAAGACTTAGGTCATGCTATGTTTGGCATCTATTTTTTGTCTTTTCTCTTGAGCATTTGTCAGATTTTTGTGATTCTTAGTATGTCACATAATTTTGTTTTGTATCCAGGACATTTTTTATCTTGCAAGTTTTTAGGTCCTGATAAAACTCTTTGGAGAACATTGATTCTTATTTAAAAAAAAATGGTAATCAACATGATTAGCATCAGACTGCCAAGATGTTTCACCTTCAGTGGTAATGGTCCCAATGTCATTTCTGTTTCCAAAATCTTTGCTCTGTTATTTGAGTCTGCCTGGTGCATTCTGTGCTCAGAGGACAGCCTGAGATTTGGGTTGTGATTTATATTGTAATTTGGTCCTCAAAACCTTTGCTATGTTATGCTGGAAAATTCCACACATACTCAATTCAGGGGTGATTCCAAGAGTTATGTCATTACAAACCCAGCATTCAGAGATCCATTTTTCTGGCTTTATTTCTCTGGGTCTTCTCCCACTCTAACTCCCAGAGGCTCCTTTTCCTGGTTCGTGGAGCCAGAAAGATAGAGACTTCACAGATATTTAGCTTCTCCTCAATGTTGTGTACTTTTGTGTAAATGGAACTACCTTGGGGTTAAGTGGTAAAAGAAAAGAGAAAAAGAAAAATAACATGGATTGTGCATACTTTTTGGACAAGAGATTCTTTTCTGGTACTTTTGGCTAGAAATACAATGGGTCTCTCAAGGTTTCATGTTCCTGCACTCTCACCACATAGTTACAGCTCAGTCACCAGGCTTACCCTGGGCAGGGTTGGGAGAGAAAAGGAAGAAAAAAGAAGATGGGAGGATTCCTCCCACAATCTCCAGCATGTAGGGGTCCCTTTAGTCGGTTATCATAAAAAGGGGGTTTTCCTTGAAGTTTTTGCTTTCAGAATGTGCCATGCAGTTCGAAGATTGGCCTTCCCTCAGGTCACAGCTGGAAGGCAAAGGTGTAAAAAGAAACCATGAAACTGACGCCACATCCCATACGTCAACTCTACCCCATATATGGGTCATTACTCATGTTTTAACTTCAGTCCCCAATTTATTTGCATATGTTTCTCATATTTGGCCCAGAATTTCAGTTGTAATCAGTAGGAGAGAGGCTATAGTAACTTTATTCATCTTGGCCAGCCAACATATGTAACCACATCAAACAACTGAAAATGGGTAGGTAAATCTGGTTGTAAAAAATACATTTCATTTGACCCAATATATTCAGCACATTATCATTTCAATATGTAATCAATATAAAAATTATTGAGATATTTTACATTGTTTTTCTTACACCAAGTCTTTGAAATTCAGTGTTTATTTTTCACTTATAGCCTATTTCTATTTATATGGGCCACATTTCAAGTGCTAATAGCCACAGGTGACTAGTGGCTACTTGGTTGGACAGTACAGGTCTAGACTCTAGGACAATGCTTCTCAAACTTTAGGGTATAGAGAGTATCTTGTTAAATTCAGATTAAGATTCAGTAGATCTGGGGAGAGACTCAGGAGATTCTAATACTGCAGCTTGTACACTCTGAGTCACAAGGCTCTAGAGCCAAATCTGTTACTTCTCAGACCAATTTTTTTTTAAGATTTTATATTAAGTAATCACTACACCTAAGGGCTTGAACTTACAACTCTGAGATCAAGAGTCACAGGCTACACCTGCTAAGCCAGGCATCTCTTCTTTTTTATATAAAAAGCTTATTTATTTATTTTGAGACAGAGAGAGAGAGAGCAGTGGAAGGACAGAAAGAGGGAGAAACAGAAAACCAAGGGCAGAGCCCAGCACAGGGCTTGAACCCACAAACTGTGAGATCATGACCTGAGCCCAGATTATGACCTGACTCGAGATTACAACCTGAGCTGAGATCAAGGATTAGATGCTCAGGGGTGCCTGGGTGGCTCAGTCGGTTGAGCACCTGACTTCAGCTCAGGTCATGATCTTGCGGTCTGTGAGTTGGAGCCCCGCATCAGGCTCTGTGCTGACAGCTCAGAGCCTGGAGGCTGTTTCATATTCTGTGTCTCCCTCTCTCTCTGCCCGCCCCCCCACCCCAGCTCATGCTCTGTCTCTATCTCTGTCAAAAATAAATAAACATTAAAAAATCAAAAAAAAAAAAAAAAAGAATTAGATGTTCAACCGAGCCACCCGGGCACCCCGCCAGGCACCCCTTCTTAAACTAATTCTATATTCCAGATATCTATAGAGGCACATAGAATATATCCTATATGAGGGTTCTGTTTCTACATTTCTGCCCTGACAATATGACACTGTTATCCACCCCATGGCATTCCCCATCACAGGGAATATGCTACTCTGGTACTGGCCACAAGTATTTACTTTTGTACTTTTTTTATATCCCATAAAAACCATTCCTGAAGGAACAAATTAGAGAAATGATTTATGTAGATGCCTATATTTAATCCTTGACAATTCCATCTCCACAACCTTGGTGGTCACTGATAACTTAGTAGAAGGAAGACATGACTAATATTTGGATTTTGTAGGACCTATAAGTCCTAGTTCTATTGTTGAAGCCCTTCTACAAAGGGCAGATTAATCATCTTACTTTTTGTTCTGTAATGATAGCTAGTCATCCAGACTCATTTTGGAATGCTTCTTGGGCACACACATCTTAGGTGGTGGCCACAAAAGAACTAAAAGTGAGCTGCATTTGGATAAGAGATTAGCCTCATTGTTAATCCTTGCCTTCATCCCACTAGCTCCTCTTACTTGAAGTGTGTCAATCACTTCTACAAATTCCAAAATACAAGAAAACTTACAGCAGAAGGGAACAGACCCTTCTCTAGGTAAATACCCCCAATTATGAGCTTTTGTGAGGCCCCTCATACATGTGGGACCAGTTTTCAAAAGCTGTACATAGTAGGATCTCACTAATTATTTCCATGAAGGCAAAAAGAAAACTATTATTGTATCACTGTTCATAGACCAATTGTTTAAAAATTCTTCACACATTCTCTTAACCAGGATAAATATGTGTCAATATCCCAGATATTTTTGAATACAGATAGCTCACTGAATTTCTAGAAGATGTGATACTTTTCACCACTAAGATTTAGGAAACCATATAAAGATCCCATCCTTAAATTACAAGGGCACAATTTTAAGCAATGTTGCCCTCCTTTTGAGTAAGCCCTACAGAAAGATTATTAACCACACAAAGTAATGGACTGACCCATTTGGCCTGTAGGAAACTCAAGCATGACACCTTCGGCAACGACTTGAACCCTGGCACCGGTGTCCCGTTCTCCTTGTGCTGTTTGAGGGGAAAGAAGAACCTAACCACGTTAGGAAATTTTGGTCAGGACAACCTGAACTCCAATCCTCTCTGTATGACCTGGGCTACTTTACTTAACCTCCAAATTGTGAAGAAAATGATCTAGTTAATCCCATAAAATGGAGAGTTTGAGTAGACCAGACCATATGGGGTTTGAGGACAGACTATGCTGACCTAACCAACCTAACCTGGTTAAAAAAAAAAAAAAAAAAAAAAAAGCAATATGAGAATGTTAGGCAACATTAAAACTCTTGCAGGAAAAATTCTGAACTGGCTGTGAATACTGCTTTGAGGAAAGAAGATACAGATGATTATAAAGGCCAGAGAGCTCCTTTAAATCTAAAACACTAAAATTTTCAGTGATGATAACAGTAGTATATGAGTACCAATAGTTTACTGGGGGATGGGGAACAGATTCCAGGAAACACCAGTAAGAGTGGATAGGAACACAAGGCAAGGAAGAAAGCCAATACTGGGTGCATCACAGGCAGGTAATCATTATGAGCAACAGGAGCTCTACCCAGCTGCGGACATCTGGGGGAGAATGCCGATAATCTCAGAGTTGTTTCATCTGAAGGGTTGAGGACAGCTCCCATGGTCAGGGACCTCCCTGTACCTCTTACCTGCCTAGTGAATGTGCAGAGCCTGGTTTATATTGCCAGAGAAAGTCTCAGGAACAGGGTCACAGGTGCCTACACTGAGAAGCAGGCAGCATGCAGAAGATGATGAGGGCCAGGGGATATGGGCGGGGCATCAGGAGCTTTGCCACTGTCCTCTTTCTCTTTGAGCATGCATGACAATTAGAGAAAGCTGCTTTGCCCTCCACACAGGCCACAAAGAGACTGATAGTAGGAAAGGGGAGGAAGGGCAATAATTTAAATGACTCCTCACTATGTAATCTCATTGAATATGGAATCAACCCTGAAGATTGGATCACCTGTCTTTTCTGTTTTAATATATGCATTGTCAGTAACGGACACAGTTAACTAAAGGTCTTTTTCTTTCTTTTTCCTTTTTCAGTGTATATTTTCACTGTGGTTCACTTGTTTAACAGTATCATTTACCACGTTTCTATTCTATCTCAAGCAAGAAAAAGAGCAGTTTGCTCACTCTTTGATCTCTATTATATTGGTTAAAAAGATCATCCCTCTCTACACCCTACAGTTTCTCTTAGTTCCACATTTATTGGAAGCAACCAACCCCAGTGGTGGCCTATTTAACACTAGTACAAAACCCAGAAAGTTTAATTGAAAGTACTGTCATTCAAACTGTGCTAGTAGCTTTCAGGGGGAAAAAAAAAACTGTGTATTTAAGACCAGTATTGAGTGGAACCCCATGGGTCTCAGGACACAGAGCCCAGGGAGCAAAATTTGAAAGAGCTGAGAGAGGATGCCCAGTCATCAACAACTACAATTGGTGACTTAACCTAATAATATAGAGGAGAGAAATCATTAACAGTTTAGGTAAGGGACTGACAAAATAAGATTAAAATAGTGTCTCTTCCAATTAATAATAGAAAGGTATTATAGCACCAAACTGTTCTTTTTTCTTAATAAGTGGCAATTAGTCAAAGAAACAAAGAAGATCAGCAAGGTGATTTTTCTATCACTGTACTGCTTGACAACAGATTTCAATTATTACCCATTGTTTAAGATTAATATCATTTTTCTCTCCATAATACACAGGGTTAGAAGGTTTTCATTGCTGTAATTTCTATCACTATGAAACTGAAACAAAGCCAGTACATTTTTATATAATTATACTTTCAATGCTTAGCATGTCCATTTCTAAGTTGCTAAAGAGATACTATGTATTAAAAATACGATTAAGCACACCAAATAAGAGCCTCATAGGATGGATAGAAAAAGGTATCACTGTGTCTACATTCAGTAAACCAGAAGACTGTTTCTGTGTTGACATTCCATGTGCAGGCTAATCTTTTATAAAATTGCTTTTTGGGGGGAGGCACCTTATATATACATATATATCAAAATGTTAACCCTTTTTCCTCAAAATAACTCTCCAGATGGATTACTATTTACTTCTGATTGATCACTTTACTGATTGCAACAATCAACATATGGAGCTTCTAAAAGTCCTCAGTGAGTAAATAAACAAGCCATTACAATAACAAGGGACACAAATGCTCTACAGAGACCTAGTACACTAATTGGATGGTCATTGATGAATATTAAACAACCAGTGAATAATAATGTGGACAGTAATTCTCTCTATTTAAACATGTACTCATGACATTAACAAACACTTATTGGCCCCTTTGTGTAGAGAACTGTGCTAAGGCTTTTTGGGACTACAAAGATGTATCCTACTTCCCTTCTTTATTCATCTCCATTGTGCTTATGACCATCATATATACTACATATTGTATTTATTTATTTTCCTTATTGTTAGTTTCCCCCCACTAGAGTAGAGGCTCTTCAAAACAGATTATATCAGATACTGTTAGCACCCCACTTTGATCACCTATTATGGGTTAAATTGTGTCTCCCAAAAAAAGTTAGGTTGAAGCCCTAACCCCTAGTACTTCAGAATATGTCTGTATTTGGAAATAGGGTCTTTACCAAGATAATCTAATAAAAATGACATCATTAGGGTGGGCCATAATCCAGTATGACTGGTATCCTTATAAAAAGGGGCAATTTAAACACAGAGGTAGACATGCACAGAGGGAAGTCAAAGTGGGTACATGGGGAGAAAGCCATGTGTACACAGAAGTTTGGAGTGATGTATCTATAAGCCAAGGAATGTCCATGATTGCCAGCAAACCACCAGGAATTAGGAAGGGGCAACAAAGGATTTCCCTTACGGGTTTCAAGCAACACTGCTTACCCACACCTTGATTTCAGACTTCAAGCCTCCAGAAATTTGAGACAATATATTTCTGTTGTTCTAAGCCATCTAGTTCATGATACTTTATTATAGTAGCCCTAAGAAACAAGTACATCCCCTCATTATTTCAGTCCATGCTGGCCCACCTTTTATCACAATTATTTGCCCTAGAGTTTTCTTTTGCTGTTGGGATCTGCTTTTGCAGAGGGGCCCAGGAACTAATGTGGTCCCCTTCTGGTGAGCAGCCTTGATGGGGACTGATGGGAGTACAAATACCCCAGCTTCTTTACCCCCTGAGGGGGATGACTCAGGAATGTATTCTGTACTGTTTCCCAGGGTTTCCCAGTGGAATCAGACTCCTATTGTCCACAGTGTTTAACTCACTGGAAAACATACCCTTGTTGGCTCCTCCCTTTGCTGTGCCACTACTCCCTCTTCTACTGGTGATTTCTGACATCAACTCCCAAATAAACTACTTGCACATGAATCCATGTCTCCTTATCTGCTTCTGGGAGAGCCCAGCCTAAGACAGGGAGTTTCTGTATCTCACTGGGAATTCCCAGCATTGAGAACAGTGTCTGGCCAGTAGTAAGTTAAATATATATTTGTGGATGCAAAAAATTAGTGAAGTAGAGTACACACCATTTTGTCCTCAAAGACTCGACCAGCCTTCATTGAAATGCAGCAAAATGTAGAGCTAAAGAGTAAGAGCAGGTGGACAGTTGAAAGACAACTGTCCAAGAGAGGCCACTGGAGAGTTTGAGGTTTCATGCTAAATGAAATGCAGAGAAAGCAAGTTCTATCAGGGTGGTGGTCAATGGAAGGAGAGAGCACAGGGCCACAAGTGGACTCACAGTTTTCAGTGAAGGGGAGGAGTTTCCCATTGGAGTGTGTGGCACATGGCACACACTCACCACTACTGAAGAGACTTTTTCCAACAATCCAAATCTTCTACAATGGAAGAAGTCAACCCTAAGGCAATGGTATTTTGGGGGGCAAAATGCACAAAGCTTACCAGCACCAAGTTCCACAAGTGATTCAACTGGCTGAACCAAGAACAAAACTAAAGTATTATTTCTAGAGAGAACTTGATTTGATTATGTTTAATTCAAACCAATGTATATTCATTAGATACACTTGAGCTTCTAAGCACTAATGCTTATGAGCTTGAGAGGTATAAAACTAAGAGAAGCCTACCAATTGTGAAATTTAGAGGAGAAGCAGAAGAAAATCTATAGAGATGATTCAAAATACATTTTAAAAGTACTTCACTGCTATTACTACTACTATAATTTCTATCTCCACCACCCAGTAGCTATATGGGCAGGTATTCTGCTCAAGGTTTACATGAACTATCTCATTTTGACACTTTAACTACCCTGAGATAGAAACTCTCCACTTTTTGGCAGATGAAAAAACCTGAGTTTAAAATGGCAGAGCCGACGGGGCACCTGGGTGGCTCAGTCAGTTAAGTGTCTGACATCAGTACAGGTCATGATCTCATGGTTTGTGAGTTTGAGCCCCATGTCAGGCTCTGAGCTGTCAGCTCCAGCCAAAGCTGGAGCCTACTTTGGATTCTGTCTCCCTCTCTCTCTGCCCCTCCCCAACTCGTACTCTGACTCTCTCTTTCTCTCTCAAAAATAATAAACATTAATTTTTTAATGTTTATAATGATAGTGGGGGAGAATTCATAGGTCTGCAATTTAGCACATGTTAGGTAAGCAAAATCAAATAAGGCAGACAGTATTTTTTAAAGATGGCCAAAAGAATGTATATCGTATTCCACATGCTCTTCCTACAACGTAACATTGACACTCCTTCATTGAGAGTTGGGATCTACGTCTCCTCCCTTGAACCTGGGTGGATAGTAGACTTTGGCAGACTTGTGTGATTTCTGAGGCCAAGTAATAAAAGGCAAAATGGCTTTACCTGACATATCCTTTGGGATATGTACTTTGAGAACCCTGAGCTAATAAGTAAGAAGTTTGGCTACACTGAAGAGATGATCAAGGGGAGACCACATGGAGACCTCCTGTAGAGATAGAAAGCCATGCTGGAGAAGCCCTGGCCTTGCCAGCCCCAGTTATTTTCACCTTCCTAACATCAATGACTAGACACGTGAAGGAGTGGACCTAAAGATGACTCCAGCATCCAGTCCCCTTTCCAGCAGAAGCCAAGCAAGGCAGTGATAGCTTTTCCCCATTGAGCACTCCCCAAATTAATGATTTGTGAGCTAAATAAATGCTTCCATTGTTTTAAGTTATTATGCTTTGAGGGTAATTTGTTATGCAGACATGATAACAGGAACTCAAAAACAAAGGTATATAACTAAGAGAAAGCTAGTCTAATGCAAATGAATTATCCCTTCTTAAATATTTTATTCCTAAAAATGCATGTAAGGAAGATGCCAATATGGGCTTGTATTATTTGTATTTTTTCCCCCTCTGGTTCATGCCATAACTTTTTTTCAGCTTTATGGATTTATAATTGACATATAATATTGTGTGAGTTTAAGTTGTACCACGTGATGATTTGATACATGTATATACTGCAAAGTACTTACCATAATATGGTTAGTTAATGCATCATTTACCTCATATAATTACTACTCTGTTGTTGTTAGGTGAGAACATTAAAGCTTTACTCTCATAGCAGCTTTCAAATATATAATACAGTATTATTAACAGTATAGAGTCACCATGCTGTAATAGATCCTTAGAATTTGAATTCATCTCATAATTGCAAGTTTTTATCTTTTGACAAACACCTCCCCACTTTCCCTACCCCCTAGCTGCTTGCAACCACTGTGCTACTCTGTGTTTCCATGAGTTCAATGTTTTTAGATTTCACATATAGTATGATGTCATATATTATTTGTCTTCCTATCTCTGGTTTATTTCACTTAACACAATGCCCTCAAGATCCATCTATGTTGTTGCAAATGACAGAATTTTGTTCCTTTTTATGGCTGAATAATGCTCCACTGCGTGCGTGCGTGTGTGTGTGTGTGTGTGTGTGTGTGTGTCACATCTTCTCTTTTTTTTAAATTTTTTTAAATGTTTATTTATTTTTGAGACAGAGACAGAGCATGAACGGGGGAGGGTCAGAGAGAGAGGGAGACACAGAATCAGAAGCAGGCTCCAGGCTCTGAGCTGTCCGCACAGAGCCCGATGCGGGGCTCGAACTCACGGACCGTGAGATCATGACCTGAGCCGAAGTTGGACGCTTAACCGACTGAGCCACCCAGGCACCCCAACATCTTCTTGATCCACCGATCTGTTAATGGACCCTTGGGTTGTTTCCATGTCTTGACTATTGGAAGTAGTGCTGCAGTGAACATGGAAGTGCAGCTATCTATTTAATATCCTGTTTTCATTGCCTCTAGATATATGCCCAGAAGTGGAAATGCTTGATCGTATGATCATAGTAAATCAAATTTTTTTAATTTTTAATTTTTTGAGTAATATCCATACTGTTTTCCATAGTGGTTGCACTAATTTACATTCCCACCAACAATGCACAAGGGTTCCTTTTTCTCCACATCCTCACCAGCATTTGCTCTCTCTAATCTTTTTAATAATAGCCATTCTTACAGGTATGAGGTGATATCTCATTGTGCTTTTGACTTTCATTTCCCTGGTGATTAGTGATGTTGAGCACCTTTTCACATTCATGGCATAGCTCAAATCCTGAATGTGTACCTTTTATCAGAAGTGAAATGGATTTGGATACCTCTCAACTTGGTCTCCAGGGAATGTTCTGTCCCTCAAAATCACAGAGTCTTATAGACTTTGATCAATTCTGAAATACATGGCAATGTCTCAGGTCAATAATTAAGTTTATTTTTTACCTCTGCAGAAAAGGTTCATGGCCTCTGGTCTCAGATCCAGCCGGTTGGGGTGAATGCCTTTATCCCCTGGTGTGGGGAAGACTTATGTCAAAATTTAGGTTGTTTCGTTTTTGACATTAATAACATGAGAAGGCAGCACGAGTATGTGTAACCAAAATCCAATGACTGGTACATCTCGGTCTGAAAATGGCTATTATCTCTGCACAATTCACAGACTGTCATTTTGATCCCTCTACAATATCTAACCCAACAACATGTGCTGACTTCATATCTCTTTCATGAATAAATATATAACCTCATGTATTCAATTTTCTCTGTAACAAGAAGATCCTAAGGTTTGTGATTAGTTTGTGTATTAATAACATTAAAATACCAAGAGAAATGGCCTGTGTGCATTGATAATATATTTAAGATCCATTAGACACGGGTGATATTAATGAGAAATATTACATTTCCAAAGTTATTAGCCCATAAAAATTCTCTTCAGCCCACTTGTTCTCATCTTCACCCTCATTCCTTATCTGAAGAAGGGGAAGGTTGAAATGTTCCTACATGAACTCATCTCAAGCTCCATTTTCACTCTTGCTTACTTTACCCCAGTCTTACTAATAATATCTTAGTACTTACTAATATCCTTGCAAACACCAACAAAATGTTGGCTGCCCGGCCATTGCACTTACTGTTCTCTCTGCCAGGATATCCTCTAGGTTTGCTCTCTTCAGTTTCCTGCCTGCAAAAAGTTTTCACTTTAGTAGGAAAGACCATGGATGTGTGGGTTAGTGTTAATCATAGTAGAAGTTAACATTTGTAGCCTACTTTTGGGTTCCCCCAAAAGCAGAATTTGAGACAATTATTTGAGTTTATTCAGCAGGGGACCTCAGGAAAAAATCAGTAAGAAAGTGAGACAAAGAAGGTAGCTAATAAAAGGTGATATCAAGCCAGTTATCACTGTGGGCAGCTGGAGATTAATCCCACTTGGGAACCCTGGGCAATCAACAATCCCAAGTAAGGGGTGAAAAAGTTGAGATGCTTCTTCACCATTGGTTGAGGGCTACTTCCAACACTTCTGCCCAGTAAAAGCAGCCTCTGGAAGCCAGAGAAAGCCTCAGACAGGGACGAGTAGTTGCTGGCACAGAAGCCAATGTGCAAAAAAATGCCAAGTGCCATATGGGTAGGGCACCAACAGCATATACCAGGGTGCTACTGGAAGCTATTTTGTTAAAAACTGAGAACAAACTGAGGGTTGATGGGGGGTGGGAGGGAGGGCAGGGTGGGTGATGGGTATTGAGGAGGGCACCTTTTGGGATGAGCACTGGGTGTTGTATGGAAACCAATTTGACAGTAAATTTCATATATTAAAAAATAAATAAATAAATAAATAAATAAAAGAAAAAAAAATAAAAAATAAAACATTTTGTGTCCATTTAAAGGACTAATGATTATGTATATTTGGTAGGAAAAGTCAAGGCTTCCTGGACGATCTGTTGTTTGATCTGAGTCCATTAGGACTTTGAAGTTACATCACTAACCACTACATAATGGAGACCAAAGGTCTAGGAAGTGGCTTTCCAGATAGAACAGAGAAGATGAGCAACATAAAGAAGGTGAGGAAGCAGAGGCTCTCTGGACATAGGTGTGAAGAACTGCTCATCACTAGCAGAAATAAAACCTGTAGATACTGAAATAGGGGGAAATATTTTTAGTTATTTTAAGAAGCTAAAAATATTGACAGGATTAGGTAAAAAGCAAAAATAAAGGCAACAAAATGAAGGAGAAAAATTTTGAAAGATATTTCACTCAAGAGGCTCTATGAATGGCAAATAAGCACATGAAAAGTTGTTCAACATCACTAGCCATGAGGGAAATTAAAATTAAGACCATGATGGGGGGGCGCCTGGGTGGCTCAGTCGGTTAAGCGTCCAACTTCAGCTCAGGTCATGATCTCACACTGTGAGATCTCACATGATCTCATGATCTGTGCTGACAGCTCAGAGCCTGGAGCCTGCTTCAGATTCTGTGTGTGTGTCTCTCTCTGCCCCTCCCCTGTTCATGCTCTGTCTCTCTTGGTCTCAAAAATAAATAAAAACATTTAAAAATATATAAATAAATAAATAAAACTAAGACCATGATGAGATACCACCACATACCTATTAGAAGAGCTGAAACCTGGGGCCCTTGGGTGGCTCAGTGGTTAAGCATCTGACTTTGGCTCAGGTCATGATCTCGTGGTCTGTGAGTTCAAGCCCCACATCAGTCTCTGTGCTGACAGCTCAGAGCCTGGAGCTTGCTTCGGATTCTGTGTCTCCCTCTCTCTCTGACCCTACCCCACTCATGCTCTGTCTCTCTGTCTCTCTGTCTCTCTCTCTCTCTGTCAAAAATAAGTAAACATTAAAAAAAATTTTTTTTAAAGAAGAGCTAAAACCTAAAAATGGTGGTAATACTAAATGCTGGCAAAAATGTGGCAAAACGGGATCTCTCATACACTGCCAGTGGGAATGTAAAATGGCAGAGCTAGTGTAGAAAATAGTTTGGCAATTTCTTAACAAAAAAATAAAACACTAAACATATGTACCATAGCATTCCTGAGAATTTACCCCAGAAAAATAAAAATTTATGTTTGTACAAAACCCTATACAATTTGTTCACAGTAGCTTTATTTGTCATATCCAAAAGCCAGAAACAACCAAAATGTCCTTCACTAAGTGAATGGTTAAATAAACAAGGGTATACCATACCATGGAATACTTCTTAGTGAGAAAAAGGAATATACATGTAACCACTTGGGTGGATCTCTAAGGTATAAAAAGCCAATCTGATTCCATTTATAACATTCCAAAAGGCAAATAGAGATGCCAAACAGAGCAGGTATTACGAGGGGTTAGGAGGAAGGGTTTGTGTTACCTATGACTAGGTAAAAGGAGAGATCTTTGTGGTAGTGGAATGGTTCTGTCTCTGTGTAGTGGTCATTACAGGTCAATCTCTGTGTGATTAAAATGAAATAGAACTATACCGAGGCACCTGGGTGGCTCATTGGGTTAAGCTACCGACTCCCGATTTCAGCTCAGGTCATGATCTCACATTTCGTGAGATTTAGCTCTGAGTTGGGCTCAGTGCAGACAGTGTGGAACCTGCTTGGGATTCTCTCTCTCTCCCTTTCTCTGCCCCTCCCCTGCTCATGCACACGCTCTCTCTTTCCCCCCAAATAAATAATAAACATTTTTTAAATGAAGTAGAACTATATATACACATGCGCCCAGGTCCATTTCCTGGTTTCAGTGTTATGGTCACATAAAATATAACAACTCTGGGAAACTGGGTGAAGGTTACATGGAATCTCTCTGTACTATCTTTTGCAACTTCCTGTGTATTTATAATTATCTCAAAATAAAAGGTTTAAAAAAAGGTAATACCAAGAGTCATCAACTACTTCATACAATGGGACCTAAAAATGAACAGCATTGTTCAAACATACCTATAAATTTGATAGTCTTATTATCAAAGTTTCCAAAAGTACACAAGACTTAGCTTGCTAAATCTTCCCAAAGCACTATAGACAACACTCAGATCCAGATCCAGAATGTGAATCTTATCTGTTCCCTTCTTGCCACTATCCCCCATTTTCACAAAGGATACTACTGTCCTTACTTTTTTTTTTTTTTTTAACGTTTATTCATTTTCAAGACACAGAGCATGAGCAGGGGAGAGGCAGAGAGGCAGACACAGAATCCGAAGCAGACTCCAGGCTCCGAACTGTCAGCACAGAGACCTATGTGGGGCTCGAACTCAGGAGCCGTGAGATCATGACCCGAGCCAAAGTCGGATATTCAACCAACTGAGCCACCCAGGTGCCCCACTGTCCTTACTTCTAACAGCATAATTAAACTTTGACTAGTTTTGTGTTTTGCATAAATGGAACAATTTATTTTGTTTTTGAGTATCCCAATTCTTGTCAATATGCTGATTACATTTTTGCATAACACAATCTTCCTCCTTGCCCTAAACCCATATTTTAAGAAAAGAAGGATGATACCTACTCCAGGACTAGGTATTAAGTGCCTCAATTGCACTTAATGATGTAAAAGTCCTTTTCACTCCCAAATGCATGTGAAATGCATCCTATATATTTCCCTTGTGGGCAGTGAGGGGAAGATGTACAGAGGATCAGGCCATTGTGAGATGGTGACAGGGGGTATTCTGTGAAGCTGCATTCTAGAAATGATTTTCAACTCAGTCTAATGCTGCTTTTTGAGATAATTATGTGTGAAGTGTGGTTATTTGTGCCTTCACTTTTTTAGTTCAGTGACAGGAAGTGAATCACCAAAGATGTTTTGATTGCCTAAACAAGATCCAATTTCAAGCAAATCTTGGTAATGTGTACATGTGTGATGCAGACAGAATTCCTTTTTGGGAACTGACTGCTAAAGGAAGTTCTCCAACCTGACAGGAGGGAACGTTCTGTGAATCTCTCAAAGGGAAGTGGAGGCTAACAGTGTAGCCCCTTGTCTACCCTTGTGCCCTGGTGTAATCACTCTTGGTTAGGTGCCCCCCACCTCAGCCTCACTGGGTTCAGGTACAACTCATTTTGAGATGAAGGACCCTCCAAAGATCCTTTTGTCCTGAAGGCTACTGCTATTCAGAAAAAAAAAAAAAAAAAAAGTCCTTTCCTTTAGAGCTAATATTAAATCAGGAAAGGTGTGACTTTATGACCATAAAGCATTTCTAAGCACATGAGAGGTTTTTGTTGATGTATGCAAACAGCTATTAGTGAAACAGGATGAAGGTTTTGATAGCTACTGTCATAGCCTGTAAATGAGAGATACATTTTATACCCACTATACGCACTATAACTCTCTTCCACATTTGGGCTGCATTTGTTTTACAGGAATAAAGAATAACAGGAAATTGTAACTCGAGGTATACACCCATATGGTATAGTAAGTGCATCAAGGAGATAAGCTTCCAATTGAATCTTAGTCATGAAATCAAAACATCTTTGATGATTCACTTCCTCTCCCTGCCTCACTGTACTTACGTTATAAATAGACACATTTGTATATAAAAGTGTTGGAAAGCATTCCGATGTCGAATTTATATTCCGATTTTAACTTTTAGGTTATCACAATGGTGTGATATACTCATAGAATAGAATTAGTAATTACCTTTTGAAATTTACAGCCTCTTTTAAAATGTTTAACAGATTAGTGTATTTTCTTTATTGCACTGAATATAATTTTGCACACACCTGCTCCCCCCCTTCCAACTCACCGTGTGATAAATCGCTATGGACTTTTGAGTGACAGTCTATGCAATTGACAAGCCTAGATTCAAGTCTTTACTTTTTCCTTATTTTTCCTCCCTGTTTTGAAATAAGTTGAATGAAAACAAGCAAAAAGAATCCCATAGCAATGGATTAATTGATACTAAACTTTCCTCACTATCAGGTAGATAACCAAGAGCACATTAGGAACAACCGCGTAGCACAAAGAAAAGCAGTCCTGTAGAATACATTTTTTTTTTTTTTTACTGTTTATCAAGGGTAAAAAATCTATTTTCAAAAAAAAGAGAAAAGCAAATCAATGTCAGTTCTGTTTTTTACCGCTGCACTTTAATTTGCCGTGGCAAAGACAAGTTGGCCTTTTAGGACCATTGATTTCATTCCAAAGTATTACGGTGTATAATATTAGCTACCTTCCAAATTCCAATAAAAAATGATAGTCAGTGGGATGATATTTGTGATTCAAAAGGTTTTCCAATTGAGGAAACAGAGTAATAATTGAGAAAACAGTAGTAGTCATTATCTTTTTATGACTATTATATGTTTAATCATTGCTTTGTGGGAAAAAACATCCCACATCTTCTCCAGTTTCCTTACAGGTGCATCCCTGTACAAGAGCTCTAAGGAAAACAGGGGCCCCTTTAAGGAGTAAGTGACCTGGTCAGATAGCCACACAAAATGCAAGACATTTTCAGGATACATTTTCAATTCAGTGCAGAATAGAAATTCCAAATGAATGACTAGTTTGGACCAATAAACACGCCGATGTTTCAGTGTTGCTTCTGTTCAGATTTTAGAGAATATAACTTTGTTCCCAATATTTTCAGCCCCGCTAAATGTATTTGGGTTTCCTTTCAGGTGAACTTTACAACACATTTAGCTGATATTTTGATTTCATTAAGCATCTGCTTAAAATATAAGTTCAAATGACCTTTCTAAAAGTTTGCATGTTTATAAACATCTGGAGGAAGAATTTCATTTTAACATACCATCTCTGAAATGTGTGTGTGTGTGTGTGTGTGTGTGAGAGAGAGAGAGAGAGAGAGAGAGAGAGGCAGAGAATGAGAAAGAATTTATATGTACAAAAATTTTTTATTAGTGAAAATTTGTTTATTTTTAGATAACGTCAGAGTGAGGCTTTTGGGCTCCATCACAGAGTATTATGGTTTCAAACACTTTATTTTAATCCATTAGATCTCACAGCTTACTTACACTACTTAGGAACAGTTTCTCTTCCTTATGCAGAGCTGTGAGAACAAAAGAACCACAATAAAAATAGCTGGATCCAGTGATGGCTCTTCTTGTGTATAAAAAAGAGAGCATAACCCTCCCACACAGCCCTGAAAGACTGCTGGGCTTTATACAAAACTACTGCATTTTGAGGTTTCTTGAAAGTGTTATTAACGTTTTGGTAACTTTTCAACTTTCCTTTCCCTTTTCCCTGCATTTCACTCGTTATTACTGGGCTGTTCCATTTAGTGACATGAAAGGAAATTGAAGTTGTAAGCTTTGTGATACATAGCTTAGCTTAAAATAGCTCTTCCACTTTTAAACTGTATATGCAGGTTTATCTTATTTTTGTCAAGATTTCACAAACATTCTTGCTCCTATATGTGTGACATGGGATTTTCAGTCTTTATTCTGGAGATTATGTTAGGACAGTACACAATATGTGACACTGACTGAAATTAACATTTTATGCCCTAGCCTTTTATTATACTGTAACAGTGTTAACATTTAAAAACATTACATAACCTGTACTTATTTTTTTGAGCATGCACTATATTTTGTTACTAAGTTTATCATCAAACCTTATGTCAAAGAATGTTATTATTATTTTTTCTATAGGACTAACCTGTTCCAACTCAAGGAATATTCTGCTTTTTGATGAAGCAGTTGGGAAGTGGTATATTGACCGTGCCTCATTTAAAGGAGATAGTTCATTAACTACTTAATAATGCCAATGATTCTTTGTGCATAAGGACCTCCTTTTAAAGAAAAATCAATTGAATGTCTTGTACATAATAGTGTTACCCTTCAACATTTATTGATTGGTAAAATTGAGGATGACTAAAAGATATCAATTAATCCAACAAAAATAATTTGTGTTTTACTGATCACAAAAGCATAATTTTGAAAAGTAACATGCAAGTAGTATTATTTATTCATTTCATAAATAATGTTTTTTGTACTCAAGTACTCAACTTCTGCAAACATGTTCCAAGTTTTCTTCTCCCATTTGTCTAGGATCCATCCCAGAGTAGGAGTCTGGTGTGTTACTCTAGACAGGTTACTCTAGGCATTAAAAATATAATGAGCTACTCAGTTCAGAAGAAACAAGTGATTAAAAAAAGAACAGCCATATGATCTAGCTGAAGTCCTGAGTAGATAATTTGCAGCCCCACGTCTAATGCAGCATTATTCATAATAGTCAACTTAGACAACCTAAACATCCTTTGACAAATGAAGGTATTAAAAAAAATATGATGCACACAGACACACACAATGAAATTTTTTTTAAGTTTATTTAATTTGAGAGAGAGAGAGAGAGAGCAGGGGAGGGGCAGGGAGAGGGAGACAGAGAATCCTAAGTGGGCTTCACATTGTCAGTATGGAGCCCCATGTGGGGATTGATCTCATGAACCATAAGATCATGACCTGAGCCAAAATCAAGAGTCGGACACTTAACCGACTAAGCCACCCAGATGCCCCCATGAAATATTAAGTAGCCTTAAGGAAGAAGGAAGTCCTGCTGTTTGTGACAACATGGATAAGCCTAGAGGGCTCTACGCTAAGTGACAAAAGTCAGACAGAAAAAGACAAATACTGTGCGGCATCAATTATATGTGGAATCTTTTTCTTTTTTAAAGTTCATTTTATAGTTCATTTTATAGTGGTTGCCAGGGGCTGGGAAGAAGGGGGAAATGGGGTCATGTAGGTCAAAGGGTACAAATCTTCAGTTATAAGAAGAATAAGTTCTGAGGATCTAATGCACAGCATGGTGACTATCGCTAACCATCCAGTATTATACACTTGAAAGCTGCTGAGAGTCAATTGTAAGCATTCTCAACACACACACAAACGTTAACTATGTGAAGTCATGGATGTGGTAATTATCTTGATGTTGGTAACCTTTCCACAATGTATATGTTTATCAAACTCTCATGTTGTACACTTCAAACACATATAATTACATTTGTCAATTATTCTTCAATAAAGTTTAAAGAAAAAAGAAACAAGTGACCTTATACAACTGTTAGCTCACAAGTCGGAAAAAAAAACAGGCTGGAGCCTCAAAAAGAGTCAGATGGATAGAGAAGGGGCATCAATTACTTGTTTTGAAACCCCAAAAAGTTACACAGCTTTCTCAGAGCCTCATAGTACAAATATTTTCAATTTCAAGGAGCAGTAGTAATTACTAAGTACTCATTCATAAGAAATGCAAATCATTAAGCTACTCGTTCACTCTTTTAGGTTCGTAAATGTCAAGTCTGAGGTGGTTTTGAATTTGATAGGCAAACTGTGTTCACTTGGGTAGATGCAGCAGCTACATCTAGACCTTCCACGGCTGAACAAGGTTTTTACATACGTTAACTCTTTAAAGACAGAGATGTAGACAGTATTGGAAAGCAGTCTCCAAAACAGTCTTACAAACACATCAGATTATCTCTTGTATCTCTTTAGGAGCATAGACAAAGAAAGTGACTGATCTTTCTAGAAGATGAAAAAAAATAATAACTTCTTTTTGGTGAATGAAGACACACAAAACTAAAGGCAATGTGTGAACCAGGATTGGATCTCCGACCAGGAAAAACAATAGTATAAAGACATTATTGATATGATTGAAGATATTTGGATAAAATCTGTTGATTGGAAGTTAGTATTCTATCAATATTAAATTTCCTGAATTTGATAATGTACTGTGGTTAGTGATGTGAGTGTCCTCATTCTTAGGAAACATAATCTTAAGATTTAGAGGCAAATGGGCATAGCTTCTGTAACTTATCTTCGGCGGTTCAGAAAAAAAAAAGCGTTTGTGTGTGTTTGCGCATATGCAGGAGGAAAGAATGAGAGAGAACGATAAAGCAAATGTGGCAAAATATTAGTAATTGGTAAATCTGAATGAAAGGTATATAGGATTTCTTGTACATGTCTTGCAACTTTCTGTAAGTTTGTAATTCTATAAAAATGGTAACATTAAAAAGAGAATAACTCTACTTTCAAAAAATAGTTATGCCAAAATACCCTCAGCATTATATGCTCATCTACTATTTGTTGTTCCAGCTGTTGAGAGCAGCAGTTATCATCTCCAAACTAAAATACACACACACACACACACACACACACACACACACACACACTCAGTAATTAACTGCTCCCCAGCTGAGGTGCAAGCCTGACTTTTATTCTCACAGGAGATGAGACTGGCTATCACCAAAAAGAAGAGAGGTATGTGAATTGAGCAACTCTTTTGTTTTAGTTGGTACTGTTCATAACAAATCACTTTACAGTTTAGTGTTTTAAGGGGCGCCTGGGTGGCTCAGTCGGTTAAGCGGCCGACTTCGGCTCAGGTCATGATCTCACGGTCCGTGAGTTCGAGCCCCGCGTCGGGCTCTGTGCGGACAGCTCAGAGCCTGGAGCCTGTTTCAGATTCTGTGTCTCCCTCTCTCTGACCCTCCCCGTTCATGCTCTGTCTCTCTCTGTCTCAAAAATAAATAAACGTTAAAAAAAATTTTTTTTAAACAACACCAATAAGTTTATTATCTCTCATGATTTTTGTGGACAGGAATTCAGGAACAACTCATCTGAGTGTTTTTGGTTTGAGATCTCTGGAACAGCCAGAGATTGGAGCAGCTGGGCACTCACTGCATGGGCCCCTCTCTCTCCTGATGTTGTTTCAGAAACTTTCCATGTGATGTCTCCACATGGACAGACTGGCCTTCCTCACAACAAGGTGGCCTCAAGTCAGCTGCACTGATTACATGGGAGTGAAGAATTCTAAGAAGCTGTCCTAAGAGAACCAAGTGGAAGCTACATCACTTTTTGTTAAACAGCCTAAGAAATCCATGGGCATTCATTCCTTCAGACATAGTCACAAGCCTGCCCAGATCAAGAAGAAACATAGACCCCACTTTTTGATGTTATGAATGTCAGGCTCACGTTGTAAAAACAGCATGTGGGATGAGAGATTTTATTATGGCCATCTTAAAAACGACACTCCGTCACATCTTTCTAACACATAGTTGTGAAATCACATGAATACAGATGAGCTCATAATGCTCTTTCTCATAGAAGGGCCCCAGAAAATTATGATGTAGTCCTAGACTGTTTAAAGTCCCAGGGCCTATAGAGGAAGAAAAGTTATCTGTCTTTATATCAGAGTGCCTAAACCACTGCTTTTCAGTTTGTTTCATTTCTACAATTTCTAGTCCAAATATCATAGCCATTCTGTTTAAAAGTGAAAATGATACCCTTGAATCACAGAAGCTCTTTTAGTAGAGCAATACATAAAGGCAAGGATGGTCAGTGACTTAATCGAGAGTCCTCTTGAAAACAGCCTGAGGCAGGGTCTTGGGTATAGGTAGTTTACTGGGAGGTTTTCTAGATATCAGGAGTGAGGGGAACAGAGAATGTTAACATGGATAGGGAGATATTCAATCCAACTGTCCATTATGAAATTGGCCACAGTTGTGGGAAATTGGAGCTTTTGGTAAATGAGTATTAACAAAGAGAAATAATGATCCATCACCTTCCTTCCCCATCAGCTAAGGGTTGCTCCAGTGGGTATCGATTACCCCCACACTTCCAATTAGGCTAAAAAAGGTGCAGAGCATAAATCAAAGGACAAAACAAGTGTCATGAGTCATATAAGTTCTTTATACATTTTGGATATTAACCCCTTATCAGATATATCACTTGCAAATATCTCCTCCCATTCAGTAGGTTGCCTTTTGGTTTTGTTGATGGTTTCCTTCACCGTGAAAAACAGTAAAAACACAAACAATCTGACTAGAAAATGGGCAGAGGACCTAAACGGACATTTTTCCAAAGACAATATACAGATAGCCAACAAACACATGAAAAGATGCTTGACATCACTCATCATCAGGGAAATGCAAATCAAAACCACCATGAGATACCACCTTACACCAGTCAGAATAAGCAAAAATATAAGCAATAACAGGTGCTGGGGCACCTGGGTGGCTCCATTAGTTAAGTGTCTGACTCATGATTTCAGCTCAGATCATGATCTTGCAGTTGTGGGATCAAGCCCTATGTTGGGCACCCCACTAAGCATGGAGCCTGCTTGGAATTCTATCTCTCCTTCTCTCTATGTCCCTCCCCTGCTCGTGCTTGCTCTGTCTCTCAAATAAATAAATAAATAAACATTAAAAAAAAGAGAAATAACAACTGTTGGTGAGGATGTGGAGAAAAGAAACCCACGTGCACTAGTGGTGGAAATGTAAACCAGTACAGCCACTGTGGAAAACAGTATGGAGGAACTTCCTCAAAAAATTAAAAACAGAAATACCACATGATCCAATAATTCCACTACTGGGTATTTATCCAAAGAAAATGAAAACATTAATTCAAAAAGATATATGCATCCCTATGTTTATCGAAGCATTATTTACAATAGCCAAGATATGGAAGCAGCCCATGTATCCATCAATTGATGAGTGGATAAAAAAGATGTGAGAGATGTGTGTGTGTGTGTTTGTGTGTGTGTGTGTGTGTGTATACATACATATACATGTATATATGAATATTACACAGCCATAAAAAAAATGAGATCTTGCTATTTAAAAAAAATTTTTTACATTTATTTATTATTGAGAGACAGAGCAAGACAGTGCATGAGCATGGGAGGGGCAGAGAGAGAAGGAGACACAGAATTTGAAGGAGGCTTCAGGCTCTGAGCTGTCAGCACAGAGCCTGACGTGGGGCTCGAATTCACCAACTGCGAGATCATGACCTGTGCTGAAGTCAGATGCCCAACTGACTGAGCCACCCAGGTGCCCCGAGATCTTGCTATTTGTAACAATGTGGATGTACCTAGAGGTTATTATGGTAAGTGAAATAGACAGAGAAAAACAAACAACAAATGATTTCACTCATATGTGGACTCTAAAAAACAAAACAAATGAATAAACAGACAAACAAAAAGTAGAATCAGACCTATAAATACAGAGAACAAACCGATGGTTGCCAGACTGAAGGGGGTGGGGGATGGGCAAGACAGGTAGAGGGGAGTAGGAGTGACAGGCTTCCAACCATCGAATGGATAAGTCATAGGAATAAAAGTTACAGCATAGGAATATAGTCAATGATTATATAACAGAACTGTGTGGTAACAGATGGTAGATACACTTGTGATGAGAACATCTCATAACATATAGCCATGTCTAATCACTATGTTGTACACCTGACATTAATGAAACAATGTGTATCAACTACCCTCAAATTAAAACAAAACAAAACAAAACAAAACAAAAAAACAAGTGTCATGACCTTGATACCACCAGCTGCATCACAAGTGATTCTAAAGGATGTGAGCTGGGGCCCAGAGACATGCAAAACACTTAATAATGCTAACAACGCATTCAACACTTAGTGACAAAAAGGCTGCTTTCTTTGTGTCAGGAAAATAATTATAAAATATTAACAATTGTATGAAAAACATTAACAAGTGTAGTGTGCTGAGAGCCTAATTGTTAAATTTTCAGGAATTTTGTGAGATAGTTAAAACCATTATTAAACATTAAATTATATAAACTTTCAATTAAAAAAGTTATTTAAAAAATTTTTTTTTCAACGTTTTTTATTTATTTTTGGGACAGAGAGAGACAGAGCATGAACGGGGGAGGGGCAGAGAGAGAGGGAGACACAGAATCGGAAACAGGCTCCAGGCTCCAAGCCATCAGCCCAGAGCCTGACGCGGGGCTCGAACTCACGGACCGCGAGATCGTGACCTGGCTGAAGTCGGACGCTTAACCGACTGCGCCACCCAGGCGCCCCTAAAAAAGTTATTTTAAAAACAAAGTTAATAAGCATTCATAATTCATCACTTTCTAATTAGTTTACTACATTTGCTCTTATATGTATTCTTGAGATTATTTGTCTTTTGTGTCTATATGGTTAAAATACTACATAATGGTCCCAAAGACATGGTCAGTGGTGTCACACTGGCAACTTGAAATCAGCCACAGTAGGACTATTTATACAGTGACAACTGGCCACCACTACAAATCAATGTTTTGTATTTAAAAACTAATAAAAATTAAAAAAAAAACAGATTGTTAAATATTTTCCAGTTTCCCAACAATCAATCATTTTTGTTTGTGCTTTTATTCCTGCTACTTCCTGTTAATGCCTATTTCCTCCCTTCACCCCCATTCCAGCAACATCAAGTTTATGTTCATTCCCTCAAGGAATAAAAGATATAATAAAAGGAGAGAAATGACTGTTTTCCAGACTTTTAAGTTTTAAAAGCTTAGACCTTGTAAGGGGAAAAAAAAAGCTTATGTGTACAGATAATAAAGTAGATTCGGGAGAAGGTATGATGTACAAAAGCAAAGCTTACAGTTTACGCACTCCTCAAACCAAATAAAGGACTTTAAGAGGAAGGAGGAACCTGAAGGTGGTTATCCAAAAAAGGAAAACCATGAGATCTTAGGCTCAACTCTTTGGGACAGGATTAATAAAAACAAAAACAAACAAACAAATAGGACAGATTTGAAGGCGTGAAGTAAGGAAGCAGATTGACCTCCTTTGGTAAAATCCCAGGTAGTCAGCAAGACCCCAGGATAGAATAAAAGCAGATTATGTCTAGACAATTGGCCCTGATCAACCTCATAAAGACCCTGCCTTCAAAACCATCATGGTATGGGGCTGTAGAATATCTCCTGCAGACCCAGGATGGCATGGCAATAATGAAGGGATCCAATATCCCCTCCAGGCTGCCCACTCCTGATGTGGCACAGGAGCCCATTTGTCTAGCATGCTTGAGGTGGGAGAGAGAAAGCCCCATCTAGGATCTTGCAGACAGAACCTTAGGACTATGCTGCAGTAGTCTATAGGGCCAAAGACTGAGAACCAAAATTAAGGATGGCTCAACAGATGTTAACATGATAGAGAACCCCAGATCACTAATCCCACACCACTTAAGCTATGGCACAGTGAAAGCCCCTGAGCTGATATGAGCCCTAAGCAAGCATGTGGAAACCTTGAATTAACAAAAATCAGATTTATGCTTTATTGTGGTGCAGGGTCTTATAATAGTAATTAACTAGAGTTATAGAAGATAAAAACAGCTGACTTTCTTGCATACCTTAGTTTGTGAACTTGGACTGGTACCTGCTGCACCTTGATGGGATGAGAAACAAAGTTTTGAAAACATACCTATTTTCTGAGTTCTTTTTGGGTTGTACTATTTACCACATCAGGCACAAAGAGTATACCTGTTACTTCCAAGGTTCAGACTGATAATAGTCTGTATTGATTGAAGTAGAGGTTATGACAGTGGGAGTCCCTAAGTGATCTAGGGACTTTTAAAGGAGGACCCTTTGGAAACATGAAAAGGGTATTATTAACTCTCTCATGTCATGTCCAACATCTGAGAAACATTCTCTATCAAACATCTATCTGAGGCATCAACACGCTGGAAGAAACCTGTATTTTTCCTTCTCTCTTAATTTGGAAGACTATTATTTTTACAAATATTCATTGCCCTTCTGTGAGAGGGAATTCCATTTCCCTATCCCATTGACATCTGGCTTGCCATATGACTTGCTCTGACAAAGAAATGTGGGATAAGTAACGTATGCCATTTACAGGAGATTATCTCCTATGTTCATATTACCGTTTTTGATCAGCAATATTCTAAAGGTAGGAAATTGAATGCAAAGATGACTGCACCTCTTCACCTCTCCCTTTGTCATATGACCTTGTAGCAACTCCCATCAAAGGTAGAGTTTCTCTTCCTTAGAATCTGGACTGGCCGAGGACATGATTTGGCCAATGGAATGTGGTAGAAGCAGTGATATGCTATTCCATGATCTAATTTGTGGGAGGGCTTACACTCACTGTTTGGGGCTCTTACACTGTCACGTGAACAAGCCTGTCAAAGAATGAGAAAGAAGGATGAATAAAAATAAAGAATAAGGGGGCAACAGATGAGCTGTCCCAGGTGAGAGAATCCTAGACCAGCTGGCTACAAGTCAACCACAACATATGTGAATGAGCCAGCCAGAGACGAACTGAGCCTAACCTAGATCAGAATTGTCCAATGGGCATGCAGACTCAGCAGAAAATGTAAATGTTTATTTTTAAATACTGTTTAAATTTTGTGGTGGTTTGAAACTGTAGTATTTAATGTGCCACAGTACACAGATTGAGGATGCTTTGCACCTCAGGGTGTAGAAGATGTGAAACAGAGCTATAGCCAGCACATAAAGGGCATAAAGTATTAAGAAGAAAGAAATCATTTTTTATTATAAACCCTGTTATGGTCCATTTGTTAGTCAGAATACCCTAGCCCATGTTGACTGATACACATTCCTAACTGTACTTGGTTCCTCGATTTCTGATCTACTTTTTTCCCACTGGTTTATTTCTATGTTTTTCATTCCATAGAAACTGTGTTTTCACATATCTTCTATGATATGAACATCCAGGTACTTCTTTCTTGGGTGTTCATCCTGAATTTTTCCTAAGTTTGGGCCTTAAGGTTCATTCCAAGATCTCTGGGCCACAAGACAGGCTTTTACCAAATTAAAAATTAGTGCACTTTGTTGACTGCTAAGTGTTTGTGACAAAGGCCAAAGTCATGCTTTTTGAAGTCATCTGTAAATTACCTTTAGTATTCATTTACTTTCATTTTTATTCACAAGAATATTTAAGGTGTAGCACCAAAGAACTAACAAAGCATGACTCTTCTTCTACTTTTCAAGTTGCTTGAAATTGCTGAACCCTACTGTGGTATTTCAAATAGCTACTGACCTAAATTCAAAAAAGCCCATTCATCTTCTCTAGAAAAATATAGGTACCATCAGAGCACTGTATAAGATTCTGTATTTATACCAGTACATGCTTGCATTCAGCCTATAAAGAGTTGTAGAAATAGAAAGTTTTCAAAGAAACTGTCACCCCACTGTATTTATTCATGTGAAGTATCATTATTGCTTTAGAAAATAGGCCTCAACGTTAACATTTTCCTCACTCACTGCAGAAATTAGTCTGTCCTCTCCTGAGTTCTCCTACCTCAACTTTCCATGCTCAGGGCGGTAATGGTTGCAATGGATGCAAGGTGACTGGGTAGCACCTACTGTTGAGGAGAAAGACAAGGACAAACACAGGGATGCACACCTGGTTTGAAACCTTTGCTGACTCAATCTCCCATGCTGGTTGGAGTGGAAATTGGTATAACCTCTTTGGAAAACTGGCACTATCGGTGGAAGTTCATCATTTGCACCCCTGTGACTCAGCAACCTTATTCCTAGGTATATACTCAATAGAATATTTATATCAGCATTATTCCTAATAGTCTCAAGTTTGGAAACTACCCAAATTCCCAACAGATGTAGAATGGAAACTGTGGTATATTCATACAACAGAATACTATCCAGCAGTGAGCACAAAAAACTTACAATTACATGCACAAAACTCTCAATCAATCTCACGGGTACAACATTGAAGGAAAAAATACTCAGACACAAATGAAACATACCATTATGAGTCCATTTTTATGAAGTTTCAACATAAGCAAAACTAAGTTATGGTGTTAGAAGCCAAACTGTCATTTGTGGTGGATAGTGATGCGGAGGGGTCATGAGAAGGGCTTCTGTGATGCTGGTGATGTTTTGTGTTCTGATCTGGATAGTGATAACACGTGTGTGTTCGCATGAGAAAATTCCTCAAGTTGTACATGTTATGTTTTGTGCATTCCTCTGCGTGTCTGTTATCTTTCACTAGAAACTTAACATAGGCAGGAGGGGTAAGACAAGAAAGAAAACAAATAAAAATTACTGCAAGTTCTTTTTTTTTTCCCTCCTGGTGATATTCCATGATTTTCCCAACTATCCCTATTATAAAGTCTCCTAGCACTGTTGACCTCTCTTTGTTGCATTTGTTCCAGCTAATATTTTAGAATACTAAAATGTATTTTAGAATACATTTATCTGTCAACCGTGTACATGCCAAAGACAGTGCCTGGAACATAGTGGATATTCAATAAATACTTTCAAGTGAATGAATGGATGGATGAGTGGATAAATATCTACAGTTTCATAAAAATATTAGGTCAAGGACTGTGTCTAGTTTTGCTCACCAATAACACATGTCTGGAAAAACGTCTGGGACATAGTGAGTCCTCAGTAGATATATTTTTTTATTTTTAAAGGAAGGAAGGAAAGAAGGGAGGGTGAGAGGGTGGAAAAGAGGAAGAGAGAAAAAGTCTAGTTTTCCAAGGGAGAGAGGGCAGTTTTCAGGGCCATAGTATTCTATTTCCACCATCCTGCCCATGAATTTATCATGGAAAATTTATGATTTTTTTCCAATGGTAACTTTTATGATGATATTTTGTGGTCACTGAACTCTCAAGTGAATAAACATGGACTGGCCAGATTATTATCAGATTTCTGAATGGGGGGCTCATGCCCAGTGAATTGGATACCTCCCCACCCTGCTGCTTGTCCCCCAAAAGGTAAGCATGGTCCTCAGGTCTCTGTTTAGAGCTCTATAGCATTGGCTGTATTTAGCGAGAATCATTATAAACGGCATTAATGTAATGGTAATATTTTTGGGTGCTTATGTCCCAGGCACAATGTTAAACCATTCACATCTTTATAAAATGCCCAGCAGATAGTTGCTAGTATCATTCTTAATTTAGAGATGATGCAGCTGAGCTCTGAAGTAACTTGCCTCTGGCCTGAGAGCTAACATGGATTGGAATCTGCATTTAAACCCAAAGGTCTTATTAACACACTGACCATCCCCACCCACTAGAAAATAGCCAGTATTTACCAAGCTAAGTACTTTAATAATGATGACAGGCAATATTTCGTGAGCATGTACCAGGTGCCAGATCCTGTTCTAAGTGATTACATACCTTCTATTTCACTATTCACCATTATACAGAAGAGGAAGCAAAGACACCGAGTCTTAGGGAACGTCCCAAGATTGTCCAGGTTGCAGATGTGGAGGCAGCCTGGCCCCAGTGCCTGCATTCCTAATCACCACACTCTGCCACCTCTGAAGTGCTGTAACATTTAATCTGTTGCTTCTCTAACATGAGCCTGCAAGGGATAATATGGAGGGCTTATGAAACAGATTTGAGGACCCCATCCATAGTGCTTCTGATTCAGCAGGTCTGCAATAGTCAACTCTCTGAACTTCTAGTAAGCACTCAGGCTTTGCAGATGTTGCTTGTCCAGGGACAGGCATTTTATCTTGGAAGGACCCCCAACCCTGTCCCCCACCACTGCCAAGAAAGATGTCATCACCTCCCTGTTTTAAAAGGAGGCTTAAAATTACATTATCTATGGTGCTTGACATATGGTAGGTGTCAATCCATGGGTTTTGAATACAGCAATGAAATGACCTGCCCAAGATCACATAGCTTAATGGCACTGTGAAGATTTACATTTACTCTGTTTTATTTCAGAGACAGAGCTTGTAAGGGCTTTCCAGTTTGCTTTTTAAAGAACATAACTCTCAGGGAACCTGGGTAGCTCAGTTGGTTAAGTGTCCGACTCTTGATTTCAGCTCGGATCATGATCTCACGGTTCATGAGTCTGAGCCATGTCTCGGGCTCTGCACTGACAGTATACAGCCTACTTGGGAGTCTCTCTCTCCCTCTCTCTCTGCCTCTCTCTCTCTCTCTCTCTCTCTCTCTCTCAAAATAAATAAATAAACTTAAAATAAGAATGTACCTCTAACACATTAAACAAGCAGGCCATCCAAGGAGCCAAGGCTCATTCATTCTCCATCTCCCACAAGATCTAACATAGCTTCCTGCATGTAAAAAGCACCCAGGAATCATTTGTTAAATTGCACTGAAGTTAGAACGTGGTACTCTCGTTCACATTTCCCCCTGGAGTTAAGATTCCAGTAATTATGTTAGATTAGGAAATACTTGTTCATTATTTTCTCCAAGTGCCTGGTCCATTCCCTCATCTGTCACAATTTAGTTTGCTTGCCCCAGTTTGCTCTTGTGTATATTCTAACCAACAGCAGTTGTTTTTTTCATTTAGACTAACCCTGGAGGCCAGAGAAAATGCATAAAGTTTCTCATTCATTCCTGTTAAACTCGAACAATATACTGTGATCAATATCTAGTTCAACTTTTATCACTAGTAGCAATAAAATAATGGCATCCAATTATATATTTCCTAAGAGTAAGTATAAGCATTTAATAATGCTTTGTTTTGATCACCCTCATGCATGAAAATTAGGTAGACATTTTTTGTAACATGAAATCAATGCATTGAGGTAGGAAACAGTTACAGGAGCCTTGAGTTCATATAATTTGCAAAGTTTTAGGGTCTTTGCACCACTTGGAAACTGAGCTGAGCCTCTGTGCCCATTTTATCAGTTCTCTGTACCAGTTTGTGTTGCTTTGTTCCCAATGGTTATACCTGAGGTGTTCTTTGGAGAGCTTCCCTGTACTGGAACTCTGTACTCTTGATGCCTAGGAATTTATATCAGTCTAGGGTGGTCTATAGCCAATGAGTGACTAGTGCAGAAATATGAAAGCCCAGTCCCCTTGCCTTCAAAAAAAACAAACTCTGAGGTGGGGTTTATGCTCCAGAGCTCCTTGTGGGATCAGGCTGAGACTGGGACTTGCCCTGAAAGCTCAGTCTTGTTTAGTCTCTCCTCCTTCCCTTTGCTGCTTCCTTCACCCCCTTACTGGTTTCTGTTTAGAGTAGTGCCTTGGGAAATTACTTCCCATGGACCCTCATCTCAATGTCTGCTGCTAGACGGCTTGACTCAAGAGAGTCTCACTTGGGTGGCCACCTTTCCATTCTCAAAGCTACCATTTTAGTTCACCACCAATAGTGTAACCACTTCTAATCACCATCTTGGCTTGTGACTCTTCCCATTTAGCCTACTGTCAGATGACCTCCCAATGTACGTCCCTGATTGCATCATTTCTCCAATCAAAATCCAGCAGTCATTCCTTGTTTGTTGTGGAAGTAAGGATAAACTCCTCAGCATGAAGTTTAAAGGCCTCCACATTGTGACTCCAGTCTATCAGTCATTAAACCCTGATATTGTATGCAACTCTCCTCTGACAAACTCCTACCCACTTTCTTACCTCCCTCCTTAGCTCAGAGCTGTTCCTTCCATCTTAAATGTCCTCTCATTTAATCCAAGTAACAAAGTCCTGCCTGTCAATCAAATCCATATCAAGTGCCTTTTCTGTTATGAACACTTTATTGATCCTCCTTTTTATTAGTTTCCTATTGCTGCCATAATAAATTGCCACCACAAACTAATGGCTTTAAACAACACACAGTTTATCTCACTGTTCTATAGGTTAGAAATCTAGGCAGCCTTGCTTGGGTCCTCTGCTGAGGATTCACAAGGGCAAATTCAGGTGTTGACCATCTGTGCTTTTACCAGGAAGCTCTCTGGGGAAAAATCTATCCTAAAGCTCTTTCGAGCTGTTGGCAGAATTCAATTCTTTATGGTCATAGTAGTCCCTGGTCCCCTCTATCATCATAGGCAGTCCTTCTTGAGCTTTGATTCTCTTTAATTTCCCCTTCTGTCACATCTCTGCTACTGCCTCCAACTGAAGTTCTCTGCTCTTAAAGATCACTTGATTAGACTGAGCCCACCCAGATAATCCAGTGTAACTACCCATCTCAAAATCCATAATGTTAATCACATCTGCAGTCTGTTTTGCCACGTAATATAACATATTCATAGCTTACATGGTTTAAAGTATGGACGTCTTTGGGGGGCTATTCTGCCAACCACAGTTCCCTCTCGAATAAAAATGGTTTCTTCTTACTCTGAAATCCTATAGCCTTTTATACCCTCCTTATGGTAATTTTCCTTACACGCAAAGTAGGAATAGCTAACTTACTTCAATCATGTTTACTATGTACCAGGCACAGTACTAAGCACTTTACGTATGTTGACTCAATCTTTCGTTAAAAACCCTTTGAGGTCAGTACTATTACTACCTCCATTTTACAAATGAGGAAATTGACACATCGAGAGTTTATAACTACTAAATTAAAAAGCCCAGAATGGGGGCGCCTGGGTGGCGCAGTCGGTTAAGCGTCCGACTTCAGCCAGGTCACGATCTCGCGGTCCGTGAGTTCGAGCCCCGCGTCAGGCTCTGGGCTGATGGCTCGGAGCCTGGAGCCTGTTTCCGATTCTGTGTCTCCCTCTCTCTCTGCCCCTCCCCCGTTCATGCTCTGTCTCTGTCCCAAAAATAAATAAAAAACGTTGAAAAAAAAATTTTTTTTTAAAAATAAAAAAATAAAAAAATAAAAAAATAAAAAGCCCAGAATGGCAAAGATGATGCTATGTGTTTGTTAAGCTGTTTAATTTTCCTTCCAGTGCCATAGGAAGACTGCCCTACACAAAAGTGAGGCCATGTGACTGCTTCCGGCCTATGGAAAGTGGTCAAAAGTGATGACAGTCACATTTTTGGCCTGGGCCCCTGTAATGTATGGCATGGTTTTCTATGCTCAGTCTCTGTCTTTGGCTAGAAGCGAATGAAGTCAAGATGGCAGAGCCATCCCATAAAAAACCCTAAACCTCTGGGTCACCTCCTGCAGGAGAGGCCAGTAGGTCCTCCTGATTCACACTGGACAGTGGCATGTGAGTTAAGTGGCATGGTGTTAAGTCACTGGGATTTCAGGGGCCTTTGTTACAGCAGCTAGTATCACTTACTTTGATGAATACCCTAAATTTCATACCTAGGAAATCTGGCTCTGGAGTCTGTGCCCTTATCTGTAATGTTATCCCTTCCTCCTTCCTTTTCTGAATAATAATACTTGTAGGATTGTTGGATGAATTCAACTTTCATGGAGATAAAACAAGTGTGGTTTAATGAGTTCATAGTATAGCTTATATTGTGGTGACTCAAACACTTGTATTCTGTCTGGGAGTCTGCAGTCTGATGTCACTTCCCTTTCTACCCCCTGCCATACTTATGCACTGTTTAACATAGATAATAAAGATTTGCTGAATTAAATGTAGAAAATGAGATATTTTTAAAACATATCTCAGAAAAAATTCAGTGTACTTGAAAAAGTTAGTCACTTTCGAACATTAAGAAAGCATCCTGCTGACACAGAATCTGCACAAGCTAACAGGCCCTTACCTGTTTGTTTACACCTGCCAGGTGGTACCTTCTTGCAACAAGTTTCTCAGGAAGAAACTTAGGTTACATTGGAAATATCAAAACACAGTAAAGACCTGTCATAAAGTGTTCTACCTAATGATAGATGTGGTTATGTGTTACAAATTTCAGTGTCCTCTCCAGTGAAATAAAGTAGGTCTCTTCCCCTAATACTCAAGGGCATAAGGTAGAGCCTTTTTTTCTCCACCAGGAGAGCATTCAACTAAAACATTTATACATATTTCACTTTGGACTTTCCATCAATTTACATATAATTTGGTGAGATTCATTTGGCAGGAAAACCAGGAGAGAAGAGGGGGATGACTAAACTAATCTCACTCTACTACCCCTGCCTGAGACAGCAGACTCTCAGAAGGACCAAGAAATGGACATAAAACCAAAGGAACAAAAATACAAACTGCTTATTACAATACCAAATGTCGGAAGTCTGGCATAAATATATCCCAGAAGTGGCTTCAAAGTAATATGCTTCTAAAATGCTTCCAAATGGGGGCGCCTGGGTGGTGCAGTCGGTTAAGCGTCCGACTTCAGGCAGGTCACGATCTTGCGGTCCGTGAGTTCGAGCCCCGCGTCAGGCTCTGGGCTGATGGCTCGGAGCCTGAAGCCTGTTTCCGATTCTGTGTCTCCCTCTCTCTCTGCCCCTCCCCCGTTCATGCTCTGTCTCTCTCTGTCCCAAAAATAAATAAAAAACGTTGAAAAAAAAATTTAAAAAAATAAAAAATAAAAAATAAAATGCTTCCAAATGATTCTAAGCCCCTCTAAAATTCATAAATCCCATCTTTTGTTCCATCTATCTGGGCTTCACCATTTGCCACTGTCCTAGAACATGAAGCTTTTTTACATTTACATTTATGAAACACATGTTTACATATAAACACTTATTTATATCTATAAATATATTTATACTTAAAATGTTTATAAGCATATATGTTACCAAGGGTTGCCAAATTACAATATTTGCAGAAATGTTTATCTGTAATGATGATGACTAAGGCTCTGCCTCCAGCCCTCCCCTCTTTCCTGAGTTTCAGACCCAAATTTTGACTGTGCAGACCTCTTCTCAGGTATCCTGAAGCATATAAGACTCTCAGAGTCCCAAATCAACTTCAATACTTTCCCTCCAAAATGCACTCTTCTGAGGATAGTCCTGACCTGGCTGATAGCCCTGTCATCCACCGCATAGCCTGCCTTTAACAAGAAATCTAGGAGTTACCCTCCATCCTTCCATTTCTCCATTCTCCCACACTCAAACAGTTGCCACAGCCTATAGAATTGACTTCAGAAGTTCTTCATTCATCCCTCCAAAAACTGGTCATTGAGTGTCTACTAGGTCCTTACTTCTGTGTTATGTGCAGATTACATTATTGTGAGGGAAGCCAAAAAATAAGCTACAGCAGAGGAAAGAGAGAGACACAAAGAAAGAGAAAGGAGGGAGGTAATAAATGCTATGAAGGAAATGAAACAAGTCATGTGACGGAACATGATGAGTAAAGCCATGTGATGGAACATGCCTCAGGAAGGAAAGAGAAGAAGGGACTCTCTGAACAGAGTGGTATCTGAACTGAGACCAGAATGTGGAAGAGAGGCAGTCCTGGGGCAGCCAGTAGAAGAGCTTTGGGCTGAGGGAACAGCCAGTACAAAGCTCAGAGGAGGACACTCTTTAGTGAGTTCAGGAAACAGGAAACCCAGTCTGGATGAAGAATGAATATTAAGGGGGACAGAAGTGTAAAATAACACCAAGGGAAGTAGGCAGCATCAGTTCATGGACAACCTTCCTTTTTAGTTCTATCACCAGGGGATCTTTTAGCTTTGAGCAGGGTGCAAAATGGTCTGTATTATGTTTTGTCAAGAATGACTCTGGCTGCTCTCTGGGTAAAACAACCTCTAATCTACCCTTGATTTCTATGGATTTGCCTTATCTGTGAAGTAAATGTGAGAACAGGAGAAAGCTGGAGCCTATTACTATCATCAAGGCTAGGAATGTTATTGGCTTAGACTCAGATTTCTGCAGCATAGGTAGTGAAACATTGCCAGATTTAGAACATTTCTGCATGGAGAACTCAGAGCACTCGCTAATGGAATTGCTGTCTCTGTGTGTTCTTGGGTAGGTAGGTGGAGGTACAGAGAGAGAGAAAAGGGAGAATCCAGGATGACTCCTTTATTTGGTGCCTGAGTAAATATATGATCTCTCTCCCCCATGGCCCCTGCTTTAGTTCAGATTCTCTATAACTCGAACCTGGACAAAACTGCAGTAGTGACCTGGTCTCCATTTTTTCCAGTGTCTCACTCTCCCCATCCAATCCTCTTCAAAGTCTCCTCTCTGTTATCCTGTAAATCTCAGAATTATTTCCCTTAAAATTTGAATCAATCAATATATGGTTAGGAAAAGAGAATCCACACTAAGTATTCTCAGAAAGGATTCAATAAAAAGAATTTTTACTCAGATCACAAAGGGGACAATGTCACTTCTAAGGAGGGGGCAATCTAGATCATTTATACCTGAAAAATGCAGTTGCTACCCTGAAGGCTGGCATACAGAGAGGGAAAAGGGAGTGTCTCAGAACCTAGGAGCCTGGAGAGGTTCCTGAATTTCCTAGATTGAAGCCTTAATATTCTCTAAACCCATCAGGTTTTTTAGAATCTAGTCACCTCTGCATGTGGTGACTCTCTTTGGAATCTCATTCCCCTTACACAGGAAATAGCTCTGGAAAGCCACCCTCAATTTCTCCAACCTAAGAACATCGCTCTCTTCTTTGACAGCCTTTTGACTCCTTAGCTCTAAGGTCAACATGGATCATACTGGATTACCATGCATCTATTTACAGCTATCTCATCCACAGGACTACAGATTTCTTGCAAATAAGAATTATGTCTTGAAGCCTTCTTAGCACTATTCCAGAGATGTTTATCAAATTAATAGTAGCCACAGACAAACTACAGGATCTACACTGAGATTTAGACAACGTTTTGAAGTTCCAATTGGAATCAAAGATTAAATACTACTCACCTCACCACAAAGGGATACAGAATAAATAGTGGTCATTTTGCATGTATGATACCTATATCAGTTTCTTTTCGTGCCAAAAAACACCCCCCCCCAAAAAAAAACAAAACAAAACAAAACAAAAAACCCAAAAAAACCCTCCTAGGGGCACTGAGTGGCTCAGTTGGTTGAGCATCCAACTTTGGCTCAGGTCATGATCTTGTGGTTCCAGGGTTTAAGCCCCACATCAGGCTTTGCACTGACAGCATGGAACCTGATTCAGATTCTCAGTTTCCCTCTCTCTCTGCCCCTCCCCACCAAAGATAAATAAATAAACATTAAAAAAAAAAACAAACCTCCTAAACTTTGTGGTTAGCTCAGAATTCTACGGTTTGACAGTTTGACCGTTTGGGCTGGGCTCAGCTGGATGGTTCTTCTGGCCTCGCTAGGCTCACCTACACATCTCTGGTCACCTCTGGGTGGGTGAGGGGCTGGGTACTCTAGGATAGCTTGTGTCTGCTCCATATGGCATCTAACCTCTAGCTGGCCAGCTTGGGCACAGCTGCTGGACTAGTTCACCATCACTTCTGCTGCAATCTATTGTCCAAAGGAAATCACGAGGATAGACAAAACTCAAGAAGTTAAGAAATGACCCCATCTTTTGGTGGGAGGAGATTCAGTCCTGATTATGGTGTGCTTGTGGAGTGTCATCTGTAAGCCTAACCTCAAAAGGCTTTGAACACCCCTGCCCACTATCTCTGTTGAGACCTTGCCACCACCATGAGAAAAAGCCCACATTAACCTGTGAGAGAATGAATGACTGTATGGAAGAGAGTCCATTTGCCCCTGCGGAGACCATCCTAGATGAGTCCACGGTCTGCCAACTCTCAAAGTGCAGCAAAGACCAGCAGAGTTGCTGCCCGACCCCAGGCTAACTAAAGATGCATAAGTGAGCTGAGCCAAGATGAGAAATACAATAATAAATTGTTATTATTTTCAGCCACTGAGTTTGAGGTGGTTTGTTACATATTGATAGCTAACTGATACAGAATTTATTCCCAATCTGCCACAATACTAATTGCTATGTTGTTCCAAAGTAATCTTTTTGTTGTTGTTTTTAATTTATTGTCAAAGATATTTCCTTGAGTCACTCATTTATTCACACAGTCTCTTTCTCAGTCTTCCAATATCCCGTGGCAGGTTTTTGTTTCCATGCTTTTTGAAAGGAAATACAGCCTACAGCTAGGGTCAACTATATTACCTGTTTTCAGGACAGTCAGTGGGCAGAGCATAGCCTCTGCATCAAAAGGTTTAATCCTGGTGCTGACACTGACTAGTAGCATATCTTTGGGCAAGTTTCTTTATCTGTACAATGAAGATAATGATGCAAACCTAGCACCCCCACATGAGGCTGTCCAGGTTGTGTACTGCTCAATTCCAACTGTCACCAACTGCTGCTTTCCAGTATATATGCTCTGTGGCTGGACATGGCAGCCATAGGTTGTTGGGGGTAAATACATACATAGTAGTCATTTATTAAGGATTAGCTCTCCTTTCTTCTGTCTCCTAACTTCCAGACATAACACTAAACCCTGAAAGAACTAGCACTCCATGTCCTAACCCAGGGATTAGCAAACTATGGCCCATGGGCCAAATCTGGCCCATCGTGTCTTTTCATAAATATCATTTTATTGGAACACACCCACACTCATATGTCTATGGCTGCTTCTGCCTCATTGTGGCAGACATGTGGAGTTATAACAGCCCATGCTACCCACAAAGCCTAAAGTATTAACGATCAATGATCCAGCCCTTTACAGGAAAAAGTTTGCTGACCCCAGAAATAACCTCCTTCCATCTCAAATATTTGTTGCAAATAAGAAGCACCTGGAAATCTTATTTAAAACAATTGGAAAATGAGGACCCAAGATTCTTGGGTCCCACCTCCAGAGATTCTGATCTATTGATCTGGCTAAGGCCTGAGTAGCTGCATTTCTAACAAACACCCAATTTCTGATGCTGCCTGTTTAGGCCCTACACTTTAAGTAGCACTGTCCTAACCATCTGAGCTAATGTTATTGTACCAAATCCTTATTCATAAAATGGCAAGGTATTAATAAATTAAAAACATGTACAAAACTGAACCCACTTTGTGGAAAAGCTCATAATTAATTCCTAAAGCCTTAGGAATTGATGAGTTAACAACCACAAGCCATTTTAAGGCTAAGGTTCCTTACAGATAATTCATGTTTATTCACAGGAGGAAAAAGTTAATCTGGGCCAAAGACAGTAACCACCAGCCACAGTCAGAAATCAAAACGCATGCACAAAAATAAAGAATATATATCAGGCTTTAATTATTAGGCTGTGTACAAAATGAAAACTCCATCTTGAGGTTTTCCTAAATTAGAAGGTTTCCTCCTCCTAATTGTGCCGTTTGTCCAATTCTCTCAAAAATATCTAATAATGGTGTGCTCAGTGACAACCACATACTCCACGGCTCAAAATAATTTATATTTTTCCCCACTAATAACAGATTGCTGATGCTCTTCTGGCAGTCCTCAAGAGTTCGGACTGATCACTAACGAAGCAGCTTACTTAGGATGTACCAGGTCAGATCTGTTGTGAGCCAATGAATGATACCTGAAAATCATCCTACAATGAGCCTTTATAATTATTATAATTAAGCTGGTTGTTATTAGCCTGCTGTTCCTTGATCCCTAATTTAATTTCCTTCAATGATTTCTTCCTTCTACCTATCTTTCTACATCAGTGCTTAAAATAAAAAAAGCAAATCACTTCCTTTTAAAATTGCATAATGTACCTTCATTTTATCTTGATCACTGAGATCATATTCCTTTTATTAGCAGAAAAATGACCTGAGTATTATTTTGAGTCTATTTTAAATATGGAGTCAGCCTCAAAGAGAAAGAGATTGTTAAATGGCTATGGGAGAGTTTACAGTCACTTAGGTGTCCAGTTCAAAGGTATAAAGTTAAAAGTAAATGCTAGCTTCCATAATGTGGGACCTTAGAGGAATGACTAGAACAAAAATCCCACACACTCCATGTGCAGATTCAAAGATTTATGAGCTCTTACAACTAAACAGACACCCACACACTCCAACAGAACTGTCCTTAGATCTCAAAACGTGTTCCTGAAATAAATCCCTTATGCCAACTGGAGTATTACAGTAAAGTGCTTTGGATGGAGAAAAATCTGGTTTACATCCTGGTTCTTCCTCTGTCTTTTCCCCTTCCCTCCCTGCTTTGTTTCTTTTTGCCACAGTTCCTTGAGTAGCTTTCCTCATTTATGAGATTCCGAGCTCTTTCAGCTTTAAAGCAGAGATTGAAAATTCCTACCTCAATAAATTCCATAAGCTCTGCTAGGATCATGGTTTGGAATGAAACAACTGTTTGCAATTTTACTTTTTTCCTTTCTGCCTTTCCATGTTTTCCAAATTTTCTACAGTGGATGTACATTTCTAGAATAAATCTGAGAGGTAATATGTAGCATAATACTTAGGAGCATGGACTTCTTCAGAGAGTCTGGGTTCAAATTTAGCTCCACTGTTTAGAGTTGTGTGACATTAGGCAGCTAAGTAATCTATCCATGCCTTAGTTTGTCAGTCTGAAAAATGGGAATAAAATAAGCTTCCCACCTCAATGGATTTTTTGAGGATTAATTAAATTTAGTAAAAAGTGAATGGAAAATGCTCAAGATGTGTTAATCATCATCATCACTATCATCGTTTCTGCTACTTTGGTGATTATAAAATAGGGTGCTATTCATTTAATCTTGTCATTGGCATATATCTCACAATAATGTATAACCCAATTCTTACTGACTATGTTCTCTACTTCCTGGACACTCACATTGACATATTTTCATAATACAGAGTTTTGGTTGTATGGATGATCCAGTTTTCTGGGATCACCTCCCAAATAATTGCTTGTCTTTGAATCCTTGTCTCAGGGTCTGCTTCTAGGAGTTCTCAGACTAAGACATACATTTAACGCTGAGAATGCTAAACCTAAAATTCACAGCAGACTACCTAGGAAATAGAGAAGAGTCCAGTGGAATGAAACAAATATTACTTAACTCTGGAAAGCAGGACTTGAAGGCAAGAATGCTTGTTCAACAAGTCCCTGTGTACAGAGAAAGGTGGGGGTGGTGTCCATTTTGATTTTACTAGTGGTTCTGGGATATAAACTAGCCACCAGAGATCACAGTGAGTTGAAGGAAATACCATCAGGACATTTCTTGGAGCACACTTGGTGCTACTGTCCAGTTAAAAAAGCAGATGTGAATAGGAAATGCATAAAAGCAGAATGAGATATCTGTGGAAATCGTGAGAAACACATAAATTCAGCATAAATTTAAATTCCTCTAAAAACAAATGCCTTATTCTTCTTCTGGCAGTATTGAAATTTACAAAACCACACTGACCTTCTTACTGAAAACAATTTAAAATGCTAGCTAAAATATAAATAACATATTTTTAAATGTAAGCATGAGTGGGACAGAAAATGTAGAATTCTCAGAGGCTAAACATTGATTGAGAACAGAAATCCAGACAGGCCAGCAGAGAGTCACGGCCAGCTTGAAGCTAAGGGCATTTGCAAGTCCAAGGGAACTTGAGAGTTGGCAGTTTTCACAGCCTGTTTTGGGACAGGGTTGGCTGGGATCATGAGATGCCAGAGCTCACCCACATTAAACAGGGTTCACAAAGGGCTACTCTCAAAGTAAAGATAAATGAAGAAAAAACTGTCCTTGCTGCCTACCTCCTCCAAACCTTCCCATGCTTCACATCACATGGAAAGTTGATGATCTCAGACCTTGGCATTGGGTAGAAAAGAAAAGACATCACTTGAGAGACTAGAGTCACAAAATGTTCCTTGCAAAGATTTGCAATCCAACTCACATTACCTGTATGGTCTGAAAAACCCCATGCTGAAAAATTAGCTTACAGTTCTACTTTTAGGGTAAGATTAGCTGCTGTAATGAACGCTGAGATACAAGTGGTTTACTACAACCCACTTCATTTCTTATTTACATCATGTCCAATTGCCAGAGAATGGGAGCTGGAGGTGAGGAGCTCTCCAACAGAGGCGCCTCTGTCTTCGTTACATGGCTTAACAGGGCTCCCTGAACATCTGCATCTACCTGTCAAGAGAAGTGGGAGAGGATCCTGTGTGGGAATGTTCAGGGGTGATATGGTAGAATGTTAAAAATGGTCCCCAATGAATTATGTCTCCTTTTGCCTTTGCCCCTTCACACTGTGACGTTGGAGCTCCTCCCAAGAACAGTTGGAATCCACTTGTCCACCTTTGAATCTGAGCTGGACTTAAGACATGTGTTGGCCATCAAAACGCAGTGAAAGCAACATTCCAAGGCTTCTGAGCTCAAGCCTCAAGAGGGCTGGCAGCATCCACATTTTCTCTCTTTTCCCAACTGCCATGTTAAAAGGATGTCCAGGAAATCCTGCTGGAAAGAGAGGCCACATAAAGGCCATAAAAATTTGAACATCACATGGAGAAACAGGCCACAGAGGGCAAAATCATGGCACCCCAGCTGACAGTGAGTGACGAGGCTTCTGATGTGTGATAGAGACCATTGTGGACTTTCTAGCCCAAGCAAGTGCACAGCTTAATGTAGCCACATAACCAAGCCTAGCCAAAACTAGCAAAATACTGTCCAGTCAACAGACAAGCTCATGAGAAGTAATAAGATGGTTGTTAAGATTTTTTTAAACATTTTTAAACATTTACTTATTTTTGAGAGACAGAGAGAGACACAGCATGAGCAGGGGAGGGGCAGAGAGAGAAAGAGACACAGAATCCGAAGCAGTCTCCAGGCTCTGAGCTGTCAGCACCATGAGATCATGGACCTGAGCTGAAGTTGGATGCTTAACCAACTGAGCCACCAAGGCTCCCCAAGATAGTTGTTGCCTTAAAGCAGTAGGTCTTGGGGGTTAATTGTGATCCAGAAATAGGTAGTTGAAATGGGTGTTCATTCAGCGGCAAGGTGTTTATTGGCCAGATTTGGAAGTGGATGCATGACTCCCCCACTCATATTCCAGTGGCAAAAACTGAGGCTCAAGGCCATACCCAACTCCAAGGACAGCTGGGAAACAGAATCTAGCTACACCCCTAGGATGAGAAAGAAAATATTTTTGTGGACAATTAGCTTGTTTCTACCACAGAAATTGTCCCTGTTCCATAGTTCCCAAGCACTTAGCATAGGCAGAAACAGATACTGTCTGAAGGAATTTACTTTTACTTTAGACTTCAAAGAATTAGAAAAAAGTTAGAAATAAGCCTAAAGACAAAGAAGGAGATATAACTCTGGCTATTACAGTTTTTTCAATAAGAACATAAGAGAACGCTATGCTCAAAATTTTTTAAGTTAAACAATTCCCCAAATAATGATGCATCAACACTGACTCAGGAGCAGCAGAAATCTGATAAGATTTCTTATCAATAAAGATAAGGAATCAGCACTTAAAAGCTTCTCCTCAGGGGCACCTGGCCGGCTCAGTTGGTTAAGTGAGCTCCGACTTTGGCTCAGGTCATGATCTCACGGGCCATGAGTTTGAGCCCCACTTGGGGCTCTGTACTGATAGTTCAGAGCCGGAAGCCTGCTTCCAATTCTGTTTCTCTGTCTCTCTCTCTCTCTGCCTCTCCCCACTAGCACTTTCTCTCTCTCTCTCTCAAAAGTAAATAAACATTAACAAATTTTTTTCAAAGCTTCTCCACAAAGAAATTCTCAAATCCTGACAGATTAGTGGGCAAGTTCTAAAACACATTTGAAGAAATAATTTAAACATTCAAACTCTTCTAAAAAACAGCAATAGGAAGAATATTCCCTAACATTTCATGAGGTAAGTATAATCATGTCACAAAAACTAAACAAGAAGCTGAGGAAATAGAAATTTAAAGCACATGTTCACTCACGAAAATATGTATAAAAATCTGAAAGAAAATTTTAGCAAACTGCATTGAGCAGAGTATAGAAAAGACAATACATCATGACCAAGTTAGATTTAACTTATGAATGTGAGGTTAGCTGAAAAAATTTGTTTACTTATTTATTTATTAATTTACTTATTTACTGATTTCTCTACATTGACAAAATAAGAGAGTCTAGTTTCCAGTCTGGAATGTAAGGAGCTTGGAAGTCATTGCTTTGTCCTGACAGTAAGTAAAAAGTCGAACAAACTGAAAATCAACAACTCTTCTTAGATCCACCAGAGAATTGAGGTCATAAGGCAAACTGCTGCCCTCAATACTGAAGATACAGATAGGCAGAATGAATCACAACGTACAGGAGCAGAGACCTCTAACCAGTTCAGGGATAGGAAAACTTCAATTGTAATTGATGAGTTGTTAGAGGCTCAGTGGGGATAAAACTGAGAGTTAAGAACTCCAGGGATACAGGGTTTTTTTTGGGTGGGGGGTAGTAACCACATTTTTAAGAGTTTTACTTCCTGGAGTAACATGTTCTCACAGTGAAGATAGGAGAAAAATCCCCTGGGGCTCCCAGGGGGAGGGGAAAAGTAGCCCTGTTTTGAAATACACCAGATCATCCTGTTCTGCCCTCAGGAGAAATTATTCAACCACACCCTAATCTTTTCCCGTTTCATCAGAGCCTAACTGGCCCTGCAGGAAGGGAAATACCCATCTCCAATCCACTCTGGCCCTCCTGTCTCATCGGGAGTGGGGGGGGGGGGGCACTGAGAGTTACTTGTGAAGTTCACAGCTCAGGGCACAGGCTCCTTAAAAGACAGACCTGAGTGGCTTAGTGGGTTAAGCCTTTGACTCATAAGATGGAGCCCTGACTCAGGCTCTGTGCTAGCAGCACAGAGTCCACTTAGGATTCTCTCTCTCCCTCTCACTCCCCATGTTTTATCCATCACCAAGTTCTAGAGCTTGTTCTACGTCCAGTGGCTCCTTGCTCCTCAAATCTCCCGCATATAAACTCACTTCTTTGAGTGACAAAGTTGAAGGACCCTGAAGCACCCTTTTGAGTTCCTACCGTATCAACAAATCTAGAAGCAAAGGAGCCCATGTATCCGGCATTCCTTTCTGTAATTACCAATGATGCTTCTCCTGCTCCTACCTAAGGTAAACCCTCTGCTTATTCACTGGGTGCCCATAATTGCCACTCTTTCCCATGGATCCTATCTTTCTCCCCTCTCTATTGAATCATTCTCTTCAGCATTAAAATGTGTAATTTCTCCCAATTTAAAAACATTTTCTTGGCCTTATTTCTCCTCTAGGTAGCACTTCCGTTTTGTTTCCTTTCAGAGTAAAACTTTTTGTAAGAATTGTCTATTCTTCCTTTACACTGCCTCCAACTTCTCCTTTCTCCCATGAACCATCAGAGTTAGATACTCACCCCCAACATGCCAACACTACTAGGATTTTAAAAGTCACTTCCAATGTAAAGTTTAGACAGCAGAGCAACAGCCAGAAAAGGAGAATGAGAAAGACATGCCAATGAAGTGGGAGGAAAACCAGGACTATGTGCTGTCCTTGAAACCAAGGAAAGGAAGTAATTCAAAAGGAAGAAAATAGGGGCGCCTGGGTGGCTCATTCGGTTAAGTGTCTGACTTCAGCTCAGGTCATGATCTCACGGTTCATGAATTCAAGTTCCACATCCTGCTCTGTGCTGACGGCAAAAAGTCTGCTTTGGATCCTGTGTCTCCCTCTCTCTGCCCCTCTCCAGCTTGCACCCTCTTTCCCTGCCTCTTTCTCTCAAAAATAAATAAACATTATAAAAAAATAAAAACATCAAAAGGAAGAAAATAGTGACTTGATTCAAAAGCTGCTAAGAGAAATAACCTTTAGACTTTGCAACCAGTGGATCTCATGGAGACACTGGAATGAAAATCCTACTGCAGGGGATTCAAAAGAGAATGGGAAGTGAGGAAGGCCACTCACTCCTAGGTTTGACAATTTGCTGGGAGAACGCACAGAACTCAGCACAGAGTTGTACTCACATCTGAGATTTATTCCAATAGCAACAGAAAACACAATCAGCAAAGGGAAAAGGTATAAGGGGTGAAGTCTGGGAGAAATCAGGCATAGCCTTCCAAGGGTACTCTCCCAGTGGAGTTACACAGAATGCATTTAATTCCCCCACCAACAAGTTCAACATGAGTGAACCTGTGCCAACCTGAGAAATTCATGAGAGACTCAACCCCTAAGGTTTTTACTGGAGGCTGGTCATGTAGGCAGCCTCTGCCTGGCATATACCAAAATTCCAGACTTCCAGAACAGCCATTTTGGCATAAGCCATACTGTTCATGCAAATGGTTTAGGCACAGTCAGCCACTCATTTTTTCTCAGTAAAAGTAAATTTAATCATTAATCAATCAATGCATCACCACCTAGATTTTAAAATTATAAAGGAATTATGTCATTTTTTTTCTTGTTAGTATATCTCAACTTAAAATATGATCTCCAGGTCTGATATTACATTCTATCTTTATGGTTCTTGAGTCAGCCACTCTTAAAATTAGTGGTGCAATATTCAAGCTCCCTTGTAAGCAGGCCTTTTAAAAGCAGACCTGCTACATTAATTCTTTTCTGCACAAGGAGAGAGTCAGCAAATAGAGACTATTCCTTTCATGAATTTTGATTTAAAGAAGATAAGAGAAGTCGGATGGCAGTTGGAGAGAACATAAGATGTAAAAGGATTTTATTTTATCTTATTTTTAATAGGTGCAATAACAGGATGTTTTAATAATAAAGTTCCAGCGAGGAGAGAAAATGTGATGGAGCACGAGAGAAAGGATACTTAAATGGAAAAGAACAAGATACTGCACACAATTGAAATATAAGCCTTATGATGCAACATGGGAAGTTTACCCATCATATGAGAGATCATGATTGTTGACTGACATTAATAAATATATATCTGTGCTAGTTCTAAATTTTATTGACAACAGAGTTCAGCAAGATGACAACTTAAAAGATTAAATATACAAAATCAATAGCTGCCCTATTTCAAAAATCTAGTGAGGAAGGAAAACTTTTGTTCATAGTTAATAGGAAAAATACATCTGGACAGAATATATGAAGGACTTTTATGAAAAACACTATAAAATGTGACTAACTGGTATAAAAGCAGACAAGGATAAATGGAGAGACATATCAATCACTACTCTTAGAAAGAAACACTAAATATTGTAATATTTTCACCTCAAATTAATTCAACCAAATGTATTCAGTCAAACTAAAACCAGTTTCAGAGGGAAGAAACTTAAAAGAGTAATTTTTAAACTTTATATTAACTGAATTATCCTCAAGTTATCTGAACCAAATTAATTTTGATTTGCATCAAAACCTAACGAGATTTTATAGTTGTAAAAAGTATTAATTTTTTTCAATAATGTTTATTTTTGTATTTTACAAATAATGATTAATTGCAGGAAAACTTAGAATACACCTAAGCACATTTTTTTTCAAGTAAAATAAAATCATCTGCAAATGTAAGACCTGGGGATCACCACTCATTCTTAGCTTTTTGTTGCATGTCCTTCCAAGCTTTTTCAATGCAGCCCTTGGTTTGCATGGGCTGACAGGTAAAACTGTTACCATGGTTCAGTTATAACTCAATACCCCAACAAAATGCTTCAAATTTCCGTCTCTATGTCATATCAGCTGTGAGTAACTGTATAAAGAGCAAACTTTGGTTCTAGCTCTTTGGTCACAAATAACAGATTTACATCACCATTGGTGACCAATAGCATGATTCCTTTCAAAGTCTGTCAGTGATTGGTCATTGCACATTGTTATTCTATTCATACACAGACAGCAAAACTTGTAGATGTGTTGCCTCCTTGGTTCCCAGGACTCAACCCATGTCACATTTTAGAAAAATGAATAACTAAAAGGGGAAATTGTCCAACAAAATGAAAGTTCACAAACAAACAAACAAACAAACCCCCTTAGTGTTAATGTTAAAGGTGAAATTTGAACAGAATGTAAATATTGCTGATATTCAGGATACTAACACTGTTGCCATTGGAGAGGAATTCTGTGAAGGCAAACGAAAGACATGAATGAGGAAAGTAGTTCTGAGGAAAGGATGATGATGTTCCAGGGGAAGGGATGTCAACAGAAATCTCTCCATTAAAGAACCTCTCAGAGATATTTCATGACCTCATCAGTGCAAACGAGAAAGTGCTGGAAGATGACCCCTTAAAAAGGAGTATGACATGGGGCGCCTGGGTGGCGCAGTCGGTTAAGCGTCCGACTTCAGCCAGGTCATGATCTCGCGGTCCGTGAGTTCGAGCCCCGCGTCAGGCTCCGGGCTGATGGCTCGGAGCCTGGAGCCTGTTTCCGATTCTGTGTCTCCCTCTCTCTCTGACCCTCCCCCGTTCATGCTCTGTCTCTCTCTGTCCCAAAAAAAAAAAAAAAAAGGAGTATGACAATTCACCACGGCATAGACAAGATGTTTGCTCTGTAAGTTATATGACAGGAAGAAGGCAAGCACTACTGAAACCACTCTTGATAATTTTTTATTAAAAAATAAAACAACTTAACTCAAATGTTTCTAACAATTCATATTAGTGTATTAAATACATATTAATCTTACTATTTTTTTCATTTTTATAGACACATATAACAGTAACAGCTTGCACAGTAGTACCGTTCCACACCACCATGCAATACAAGGGGTGCCTGTCTTTTTCTTATTAATTCCCTCTTTCTCTCTTTCCTTCTCTATTTCATATCAGTACATGTACTTTTGCAAAAGTAGCACCATAATGGAAATGTTTTGAGTCCTACTTTTTTGCTTCACATATACTATTTTTATGTCAACAAACAGAAATATATACCATTTTGCATTTAGTGAGTGCGAAATATTCCGCTGACTGGCTGTTGCAACATTTGTACAATAATTCTCCTATAAAGAACATTTAAACTATAGCTTTTGCCTTATGATTATGAACAGTCTATACTGCACTTCTTCAAGGTAGAATTGCTAAATCTAAGCAAGGGTAGGTGTCCGTATTTTTTAATTGGATAACATTATTGAACTGAGTTTCTGCAAGTTACACAAATTTATACTTCCTCTTTCAGGACAGAGAACCCATACTCCGAATTCACATCAAAGATGGGTATTTTCAATCTTCCTAACCTTTCCTAATCCAATGAGTAAAATGCTCTGTTGCATTTTTTTTTTTTATTGAATTCAATTTGTATTGTAGCAAAATAAGAAATCATGGCAAATTTCTATTTTACGTTAGGAAGTATACGTTTCTTAGGTCAGATAATTTAGAGATAGTCATATTCAAAGAGCGTTTTTTGGAGTTCTCCAAAGACTTTAACCACTGTATAACAATGTTACCTCCATCTTCAAAGACTAGAAAACAGAGGTTGCACAGATAGAGTACATGCTTTAGAGTCTGTTTTATTGCTCTTTTCATTGGTTTTTCTGGCCACAGATGTTTATTCATAATGGTCTTTGTGTGGACATCTTTGCATGCTAGAGATGCTTCTAACATTGGAATCCCCAGAAAATGAATTTTCAAATATTGGTTAAGGGATTGGTTTTATATCAGGAATTAACAAATATTGGTTAAGGGATTGGTTTTATATAAAAAATATAAACATAACACTCAAAATGAACAGGCATGAGAAAAAAAATCAGCATTAAGTTAAAACTAAGCAAGAAATCAAATTTTTCTTTCTTTCTTTCTTTCTTTCTTTCTTTCTTTCTTTCTTTCTTTCTTTCTTTTTCTTTCTTTCTTTCTTTCTTTCTTTCTTTCTTAAGATTTTATTTTTAAGTAATCTGCACACCCAACATGGGGCTGGAATTCACAACCCGGAGATCAAGTTTCATGCTTCACCAACTAAGCCAGCCTGGCACCCCTCAAACTTATTTCAATATCAGAACGTTAAATTATAAACTTTAATATAATAATAACTGCAAAGTTAAGCAATAAGTTCATAGTTTATTCTGTTGTGAAATGATGTCCTTGCTATCTATGAAGCTTGGCTAGCACAGTAGTTTCTTAATAATTGACAAAACCTTAATATAGAAGTGTTCATACTTCCAATTTTTTTCTGAATCCTCAGAAGGCCTGATAACTTGAGACCTCTCATTCCCACATAGCAACTATAGAAAAGGGCTGAAAAAGTAGCAGATTCCTTTACAAAGGGGCAAATTTAATAGTCTCTAGCTCACCTTCTTTATTCATTTATATTGCCTGCCTACCTTTGCTCAAGAAAGTAAATCAATCTTGAACTTCCTTATAAATTTATATTACTAGAGGAAAAGAAATGAAAACTTATTATGGATATGATTAGCATATCCATTATACTTGAAAGGGACAGCAAATAATTTTATCACTCTCTTCAGACATTTTATTCCAGGAAATTATTTTTTTCCTTAATATTGTTCTGTTAAGTTCTTTTGGACTACCTGTCCAAATAGATAACCTAATGCTGAAACACTGTGTGAGTTAATGCACCATTTAGGGGTTACATAGATTTCCACTGAATTTTCCACGGTCCTAATGGAAGCACTTATCAGACTTGGTGCCAGTGTGATCTTCTTTATAGCTAAGAAATCTAGTGCTTTCATTTATCATCCCCACTAATTCCAAGCCACTTTTCTCTAAGAAAAGTGTATAATCTGTCTGAAGTCAGTCTCTGTTATTTTGTGGGCACATTTCAATGTCCTCTGAGAAGGGTTATATTCTTCTACTCTAACTGTAAATGATTTGCTTCAGGACAGATTTGGCTAACAACAAAATTCTCAAAATATATGTTTTAGATAAGCAAGTGAATTTACTTACTTACATGTCCTTCAAAACAACCGTCACCTAGCAAAGATGGGCACTGTGTTGGCTCAGCCACTTCTGTAAAGATCCTAAAAGAACTTTTTTGAGTCTTATTCATTTTCAAACATTGGAAAGAGAGAATGAAAGACATTTAGCTGGTTTCCCATTAAAGGAATAGAATCTATTATGGCAAAGAATAGAGACATGAACAATCCAAGCCTAGAATGATAATTGCCAGCTCCCTAAAATAAAAGCTGACTAATCAGGGTCATTCATCCTTATCTTGAGGGTATCATAGCACATTGACCTTTCCTTGATAGAAGTCTTTTTTTTTTTTTTAATTATTACTATTCTGTGACTTAACACAGCTATTTGGTCACTAATTGCCAGAGGTCTATATCTTCCTCATCTTTATAGATACACCACAGTGACTAGCTCCTTCATCTGCCCAAAGTAAGGGCTCAGTAAATGCCAATCTGTTGACTTACTCACACAGTGCCTGACTGAACACTTTTCATGCTCCTACTGTAGGTGGGTATATCCCTTTCACTCATCAAGTCAATCACAATATCCCATTAGCATTAGTTATTTTCTGTCATTTCCATCCTTCTCTTCATTCCTTCCTCTACGGACCAGGATCAGGGACCGGTCATCTCTCACCTGGACTCTTGCAATATCATCCTTATTGTCCTCCCTGCCACTGTGGTCTTTCTAATACTAAATTCTGAATATATCACTCCCCTTTAAACTCTTCAGTGCCATACTCTCCCTACAAAATTAAAATATTTGGGATAATATAAAAGGCCCTGCAGGAATGCTCTAACACCTGCCCACCTTCATTTCCCACTACACCTATGATCCTATTATAAATTCCAGTATTACTGGACTGTGTCCAAACATGCCATCTCTTTCAGACTCTTTCTTTACATAAACTGTTTCCTTGGCTTGGAATGTGTACCTTTTGCCTGTGGGCCTGGGCAACTCCCACTCATTCCTCTCAGATCCAAGGGCCTTCTCTGAAACTGGCTCTCACTTCTCTAAAAAGACTTCACCTCATTGGGCACATAACCCCCAATACAGTATCCCCCACATGGTAATAAAACTTATTTGGAAGGGTTTCTTACCCCTAAACTGTGAATTCCTCCAAGGAGGCAGCTGTCTCTATTCTTATTTGCATCCTGGTACTTGTTACTGACTAGTCATGGGAGGTATACACAGAGAAGACACTCAATTCATTTTGATTGAATGCAAGAAAGGACAAGGTTGACTAGTCATTTCCTTGAAAACTTCATTCATTCATTCATTGGGTACTTCCTAAAAATGGATAGGCTATTGTAATGGAAACCCCTGGGAGGCTTAATAAAAAACAAGGCCAGGGGCACCTGGGTGGCTCAGTCAATTAAACTTCTGATTTTGGCTCAGGTCATGATCTTATGGTTCATGAGTTTGAGCTGCACATCAGGCTCCATGCTGACAGTTCAGAGCCTGGAGCCTGCTTCGGATTCTGTGTGTCTTTCTCTCTCTCTCACCCTCCCCTGCTCGCACTCTGTCTCTCAAAAATAAATAACAAACATTAAAAAAAAAAAAAAAAGAAGGCCACTCCATTCATCAGGGCCAGAAGCATTGAAAGCCAAGTCAGAATTCTGCTAAGGGCCAACATATGCCAATGATTAGGGCCAACATGTAAACATAATACAGAGAATAATGTCCACAATAATTATGTCTTCTTATATGTATACATCACTGAACAGTTTGTGAAGCACTTAGGTGTTTGCAAGCTATTTATCACATTTTAAATCATTACAAGTATTTGAGAGGAGGGTTCTGGGTTATAATCATCTCTAATTTATTGAGAAGGGAACTGAGGCTTAGAAAGATTAAGTGACTATCCACCCTGAGTAGTTCTGTGACTTCTCAGGGAGAGTGTAGAGATACTTCTTTTTATCATGAATGGCTCATGATTTTCTGACTTCCAAAGTGTCTTTCTTATGAAAAAAAATATTTTTATAGCACATTATCCAAGACCAAGCTAAACTGTGATGTGGAGACCAGTTGTGACTGGTCATGAGGGCACCCATTCATGGGAGGCAGGGGATTATGTTAGATTGAAATTGTTTGTGAGTTCCTGGGTCAGAAATGGGAAAGATGAAGAGATGTGTAGAAAGGTCAATGGGGGGATGTTTTTTCCAAGCTCTCTCTAACAATCAAGTATAATGACCCCGAAGAGAAAGAGGGGAAAGCCATGAGACATGAGCTGGAATGTGGGATTGGGATGGGGATTGGCCAACTGGATCAAGGTAAGGGGATAGAAGCAGAGGCAGAGACAATGCTGTGAAGACCAGATAACAAAGACTTTTCTAGTGGAACGTGGAATAGTACTCCCATACAGGGAAAACAGAATGGAACGTAGCACATGCTCTTCAGCCGCACTGAACTTTCTGGCATCTCATGCTGGGCAAAATCTCTCTCCGTGGAGACACAGCACTTACCTAAAGGGCTTGGTATCCATGGTACTGGTTAAACCACTTGCCACACACCTTGTAGGCACCAAACACTAATGAGTGGTCAGAGACAAAATCCAGAAGAAAGTCCCTCTGGGCTAAATGGACAGTTGGAAATAATTGGGTTGTTGTGAAGTGTGCTTAGGCCCTGCATTTATGTAGTTGGGGACACGGGAAAACAAAGCAAATTTCAGTGTTAAAATCAGTGTTTAACCTACAGGTTAGTGATACCAAGAGGCTCAGGTTCCAACTATTAAAATTAAAATTGAGGGGCACCTGGGTGGCTCATTTGGTTAAGCATCCGACTTCGGCTCAGGTCATGATCCTACAATTTGAGAGATGGAGTCTCGCATCGGACCCTCTGCTGTCAGCACAGAGCCCGCTTCTGATCCTCTGTCCCTCTTTCTCTCTGCCCCTCCCCAGCTCGTCCTCCCTCTCCCTGCCCCCTCAAAATAAATAAAACTTTAAAAGAAATAAAATTAAAATTGAAATCTAGTATCTCGATGACATAATACCGTACCTAAAAGAATGAGTAAGATGGAAAAGACAGCGTGAAGCTTTGGTGAGGATGAGAAATGACAACTCACATGATGCTGGTGGGATTGTAGATGTATACAACCACTGTTGGGAGATGTGTACCAGAGCAGAGTATATGCATATCCTCTGACCCAACAATCCTACATGTAGGTTTAAGTCCAACAGCAATATGTACCTGTGGCCATCAAGACATGTATAAGTAAATTCAGAGCACCACTGTTTGTAATAGGAAAAAAAAACTAGAAAGGACCAAAATGCCCATCAATGATCATATGGATGAATAAACTTTGAAACAGTCACACACAGGATACTACACAATGATGAGAAAGAACAACTTAACAACCACACTGAATAATCTGGATGGAGCTCACAAACTTAACATTGAGCAAAAGAAGACACAAAAGATACATACCATGATTTCACTTACATAAAGTTCAAAACAGGCAAAAATAAATGAATGCTGTCAGAATAAAGGATAGTGTTATCCTGGGTGAAATGGTTAGTAGTGTTCACAAGGTGCATGAAGTAAACTTTTGGGAAGAGGGAGGGTCTGAGTGCTGGTTACCTGGATGTTTTAAAATTGGGAAAATTCATTGAGTTGAATACTAATAATTTGCATGCTTTCTTATGTGTATGTTTTACTTTGATAAAACATTTAAATCTTGATATTAAACATCAAGTCAAAGTAATATAAAGTGATATATATATATATATATAATACAAATAGTGGATATTCTGTCTTCATAACTGAATCAGTAAATTATGATCTCTGAGTTTTACCTTCCTCATTTTAAAAATAGGGAAAATGCTACCTGTTCATAGGGTTGATTTGAACATCAAGTGAGTTAGTGGGCATGAAAAGTAACTTTGTAAACTGTGAAAATGTATACACATGGAAGGTATTCTTGTTGGAACAAAGCAAAAGGAGGTTTTAATTCCAATTTTTAAATGATTTTGCACTGTTAAAGAATAACTCCCTTTGACAAATGATAGTAATTTTAAGTGTTTTGGGTCAAGTTTTAAAAAGCAGGTTTGTCAATTATATAATGGTCTTTAATGTACCCAGATTGTTGCTTTTGTTTCAGAAAACAGAAAATTACATGATAGCTTGTAAATGGCACATTCAATTTCACACACTGAGAATGTTTGAAAAGCAAAAGGTCCACGTATAATGCAGGAACTCAAATTTAATGGCATCAAATGATACATAATTTGATTCGTTCAACACATTCCCAGAAATTAATCACTGAGTGTCAGTATCTTTCCGTCCTTCATGACTTGGTTTGTCAAAAGAAAACTGCCCTTTTTGCCACAGCACTACTAATCAGTAGTAGTTGGTTCTCTGGGTTTAGCATTTCAATCTGTGGCTTAGCATCTGGAAACATTTTAAAAGGTCAGATTGCTACTCCCTTATTCAATTTAGCAAAATTTCAGGAAGCATAATGAGCTTCCTTTCTGTGCCTCCCAACATGCTTAGCAACACCTTTACAAATCAATGGAAACTTTGTCAGAGTAAAAATGGGGAGTAAAGATTAGGAAAGGAAATTGGAAAGCATGACCTATAGCGTCTTCCTTTCCCACTGATGTTTCTCTAGATCAAGTGTCTGAACAGCATCACAACAGAACTCTTAGGATAGCTAATTCCTTGTTGGGTGGAAGGGGTTATTTAGCAGCGTGGCTGACCTCCAACCACCTGAGGCCAACAGTACCCTCCCCCAAAGTGGTGACAAGCAAAAATGTCTCCAGCCACTGCCAAACATTTCCAAGGAGGGAATTGGGGGGGGGGGGGGTGTAAAATTAACTCCAGTTGAGAACTGAGCTTCAGATGGAATAGCTGCTAATGCTTCAGTCTTTGGGTCTTCTCCAAGATGTCTATGCCTTTATACAAGTTCTTCCAAACTTTCTAGATACAGTTTGGATGTAAGGTGCACCAAGGATGTGAAAATAGCCTGTGGGGTTGACAAACCCTATTGTCCTGCGGGCACAGTGGGTCACTGTGTGGTATGCATTTCTTTAGAGCATACCATTATTGAAGGTATTGAATTCTGAGAGGATCAGAGAGGACAAGAAAACAGAAAAGATGGAAAAAGAGGTAATCGTTGAAGAGGATGGAGAGGATATTCAGGTCTGCCTGGGAAGGCATGATGCCACTTTGTGTCCCCCTGTACCTGGTGCATACTGGTGCTGCCATGCTCATATTTCTTTACATTCACTGGTGCAAGATGCCTTGCAACTGGTAGCACTTGACATTCTTTGCCTTTTTTTCTGGCCACAAAACCACCTTCAGCTTATGAGCAAGGGCTAAATCAAAGTGCAGGGAAGGGTTTCCTTGGGAGCAGCCCTCAGTCTCTGATAGACTAGATGGGTAAATAATGATTCCAGCTCTCTCATCCCTTGATGAACGGGGGTTAGTAGATAATGATCCTAGCTCCCTGGTCCCTTGACTGGAATATCCCTGAGGTACGTGTTCCATGCTGGCTCCGAGTTTTCCCTGCGTGACTGAACTCCAGCCTGTACCTTGGCTGCCTCCCCTTCATTGTTTTCCTTTCCTACTTCACAACCAGTGCTTCCCTGGATCACCTCCAAGTAAACTACTTGTACCAAATCCTGTTTGGAAGTTTGATTCTAAGGAAAATCAGTGCAAGAGAGTCTGGTAAGATACAGCTTAATGCTGTCACATTAGGTTTCAGAATATTCCAAACCCACAAAGCTAACCTTGGGAAAATTAGAATCCATAAGGCTTCCCCTGGTCCAAGAAAGAATATATTCTCCAGCTTTATGAGGAGTTACATAGTAATCATCCTTTTTAAAAGGGCAAACAGCACGACATAAGTATGTGGTGTTTTCTTAGTCTATTTTTTGTCATTTACTCATGTAGGCACAAAATGTTGCATGGTAATTCAAAGCTCTATCAACTGTAATTTACTCTTACAAGGTTATAATCTAGTAACAAACAATTTATAATGCTTGTTTATAGGGAAAAATAAAAAAAAGGTTTCTATCGGACTCTGAACCTCCACCAAATAAGTAACCCCAGAGACAGAAATGTACTTTTTTTATTTCTTAAAACATAGCTTAGTCACATCCCCAACTGACAAAATATGATGGCTTTTATTTAATGTCTGGGTTTACGAAGCTCTCCATATATAACCCTTTAGTATATTTTCCTCAAAATTCAATCAGAATGGTTTTACATGATGAATTAAACCATCTATTGTAAAGAAATGCAGTGAAAAATGCATGCTGAAATACAAGTGTTAAGTCGACAATGGACAAGCAGGAAGTGAGCATCAATATTTTATTCATATGAACATTTTTTCACTTATTTAATTGTTCTGAAATCAGGTTTAGAACTTTGGCAAAATATAAAGCATTTAAAACTTTTTTTGATCTCAAGATAATGCATGAAGTCTTTTAAACACATTGTATCTATTTATTGATTGTCTACTTGATCAAAGATCATACTTATTTTCATTATTTATCTACACAATCAAATTTAAAAAGAGGCTTTAAAAGCATAAAAATGACTAAACCACAAAGGAAAGTTCCTAAAGGCAGATACTAAGAAAACTTTGAGAGAAAGATTTCATTTATAACAAGTAGAAATATTCAACACTGCAGCTAAGATAGTTTAAAAAAAAAACAAAACATTGCAGAGTAAGAACAACTGGCAATGAACAGAATAAACATGATAGGATGAATCAAATCAAACACCAGACATGGCAGACTGACTGCACTAATGCCTGTGCCCTTTGGTAGTACCCTCCTGCACTGACTCTGGGTTTGCCCCTGTGGCTTGCTTTGGCCAGTGAAACAGTGTCAACTTGATACAGAGGCTTGAAAATATGCTTGTGTAGTTTTACACCATCTCTGCAGGGCCACCACTGCTCTCAGAACAAACCTGTACTAGCCTGCTAGAGGATAAGAGACCACAAAGAGCAGAGCTGAACTGTTCTAGCTGAGACCATCCTAGATCGACCAGCCTCTAGGTACCCCACTAGCTAAATGTGGATGCTTGAGAGCTCAGAGAAGTTAGCCAAGCCTGGCCCAGACACAGAATGGCACAGTGGACCCACAGACTTAATGGAAGTAATAAAGGTTGTTATTTTATTTTATTTTTTTTGCTGTTTAAAAAAATTTAACGTTTATTTTTGAGAGAGAGAGAGAGAGAGAGAGAGAGAGAGAGAGAGAGACAGACAACGGCACAAGCAGGGGAGGGGCAGAGAGATAGAGGGATACACAGAATCCAAAGTAGACTCCAGGCTCTGAGCTCTCAGCAGAGAGCCTGACCCAGGGCTCAAACCCAAAGACTGCAAGATCATGCATGACCTGAGCCGAAGTTGGACATTTAACTGACTGAGCCACCCAGGAGCCCCGAAAGGTTGTTGTTTTAAAGCCACTAAGTCTTAGGATGGTTTGTCACTGAGAAACACTAATTGTACCAATATATTAAGTACAGATGGACAAAGACTGCTAGAATAGAAAACAAGAGGAGAAATATTTGCCATGGGTGTGGGTTAGCTCTTATACTAACAATAGGATACTGGACACAAGAGTTAAACATATGAAACAAATGTAGCCATTACAGAAAGTTTTTATGACCCCATTGTCAGAGGTGATTTCTCTATTAGGACATTTGCTAAACAAACACAAAGTAAAAAATTCAGAGAAGACATACAGAAATGCCACTATTCAACAAATCTCACTCAGTACTGAGATTAAATCCTCACCTGGAATCTTCATGTTAGATTTGAACTCCTGGCCAAATTAATCAAAGCTTTGGAATTTTACTAGCAATTATTAATTATATTTAGAAATAGTAGTAATGTAAATATGTCATCTATGCTATTATATATGTTACACCGTTAGTATGTTTCAGCATGATTTTTAAATGCTATTGATTTCAAGTAAAGTACAATTGCCATTGCTTTCATAATATTGTTTTGGTAATACTTAAAAAAAAATAAACAAGACTAGTAAATCTCAAACTTTGCTGTGTATTAGAATCACCTGAAGAGTTTTTTTTTTTTTTAAATCCCAATGCCGAAGTGACACCCCAGAGCAAATACACTAGGATCATGGGACTGTGACCCAGACATCGAAAGTTTTTCAGGCTTCTCAGGTGATTCCCATGTGGAGCCACGTTTGAGAACCAGTGACCTTAGTCCTAGATCCACGCTGTCCAATATGATAGCCACTAGTCACATGTGGCTACTAATTATTTGAAATTTGACTAGTTTAAATAGAGGTGAGCTGTAAGTGGAAAATACACACCAGATTTTGAAGACATAGTATTAAAACAAATGTAAAATATGTCATAAACAATTTTTATAGTTATTACATGCTGAAATGATAATATTTTGAACATGTGGATTAAGTAAAATATACTATTAAAGTTAATTTCACCTGTTTGGTTTTACTTTTTAAAATGCGACTACCAGGAAACTTAGTATTACATATGTATTTGCATTTGTGGCTTTTTTTTTCTGTTAGATAGCACTGACCTAGACTGTCCCACTAAACTAGACTATAAGGTACAGAAATAATTATTTTAATATTCATATGACTTTACAAAACCTTCCCTAATGAAGAATGGGTTTACATTTCACAAAACTGGATATAATGTTCTGTAGGAGTTTCATTTTTAAAGAAAAAAATCCTCTTTAACCCAATATTGCATTTATTACAGTGTTTTTATCATTGCTTATGCAAAATCATTTATATGCATTTAATTTTTATGATTATACTCAATTTTATATTAAATTTTTTTATGTTTTATTTATTTTTGAGAGAGAGAGAAAGAGAGACAGTGTGAGCAGAGGAGATACAGAGAGAGAGGGAGACACAGAATCCGAAGCAGGCTGTAGGCTCTGACCTGTCAGCACACAGCCCTATGTGGGGCTTGAATCCACAAACCACGAGATCATGACCTAAGCCAAACTCAGATGCTTAACCAACTAAGCCACCAAGGTGCCCCTCAATTTAATATTTTAAAGGGCATGCTGATATAAAGTTTATTTAATATTCAAAAATAAACGTATAATTAAAATGTGCAAAAGTCAGCATATTGAAAAGTGTCAACTGATCACATTTTATCAGTGGCATAAAATATTAAAGAGGGAGGTAAAGCCTGTAAAGAATAACCAATATTGTGCCACATTATTAAATTCTGATTTCTCATGATCAAATATGCTTATAGGAAGAAACATTTATACTGCCATTCTCTCTACTGGGTGATCGACATTCTACTTGTGATACTGATCAAAATTGAACTCATTTGAATAGCGTTACTAAAAAATCGCATGGTGAGTGCTACATATGAATAGCACAGAGCTCATTGTGTTTTAAGTCTAATTTTAAACCATTTAATGCTAGCACACTGGTTAAATTTATAAGGCAACATTCCAGGGTTTGTAATTTAAAAAAAAAAAAAATCTGGCCCAGGATGTATTTTAACTTATTTCACATCTCCTATTATCATCATTATTATTCATCAGATGATAATTAACATCCATGGCTGGAGGCCATTCCTTTCGATTTTATTAAAACTCTTCCTTTTCTAGTATAGGGTTTTCTTTAATCCCAGATTAATTTATTTCGCATTCACCGTGGCAAAGCTCCTGAAATGAATATATTCACAAACTCTCAAAATAAAATATCCTGAGTATTTAAATTTTTCTTTTTTAACATTTATTCATTCTTTTTTTTTTTTTTTCAACGTTTTTTTTTTTTTTTTTTTTTTTTATTTATTTTGGGGACAGAGAGAGACAGAGCATGAACGGGGGAGGGGCAGAGAGAGAGGGAGACACAGAATCGGAAACAGGCTCCAGGCTCCAAGCCATCAGCCCAGAGCCCGACGCGGGGCTCGAACTCACGGACTGCGAGATCGTGACCTGGCTGAAGTCGGACGCTTAACCGACTGCGCCACCCAGGCGCCCCACATTTATTCATTCTTGACAGGCACAGCATGAGCAGGGGAGAGGCAGAGAGGGAGGGAGACACAGAATCTGAAACAGGCTCCAGGCTCCAGCTGTCAGCACAGAGCCCGATGTGAGGCTCGAACCTACGTACCATGAGATCAAGACCTGACTCTTAACCCACTGAGCCACCCAGGCACTCCATCCTCAGTATTTAATGATTACTAAAATGCTAGGTAGTTTCCCCAGAATCATTACATTTTGTAAATCCTGGAGTTAGTTTACTCTCACCCATGGTGGAATATTTCATTTATAGCCAAAAGGAAAAAGAAGGTCACGTTATGACAGGACTGTTATCGGACAAACAGTAGGGTCATCTTTGTCAACCTGTGTAATAGTTTCCAACTCAATCATTCCTTATCTTTTTATGAACCCAAACCCCACCTTTTGTTATTTTCATTTTAGGTTGTTTTTGTTTTTCCTCATAAATCTCCATTAGGTCAGGAAAAATTTATGTTTTTTTTTTTTAACTCCAAAAGTTAAATTCTCACTTAAAGTTAAATTCTCCTTTAAACAAAATAACAGCCACAACAATACAGAGAAAACAAAGAGAACAGGAGCTCTCACAACCTGAATGAGTGATAATGTCTCTTCAACCCTACCACCTCTGACAGCTCAGAAGCAAGTGAGTCAGTGGAATGTGGAATGTTATTTTATTTGATATTTATCAACTTTGCTCAAAACAGTTTTAAAAGATGCTTGCTGCTGTGCCCCTCTGGCTTGCGCCACAAGGAACAGCACAAAGCTGGGGGCCACAACGGAGGCAGGTTTAGGAGAGAGAGCCCCCGGCATCAATCTCTTGAACAAGGTAAGATTGACCCATTCATTTATGTTCCTCCTAAAGAATTTGCCACATTCGGCCTTTTAGTTATGATTATTCATTTTTTTCTAGGCTGTTTGATAAATTCCCTGAGGGCAGAGATGTTGCCTAGTACATAATAAGTGGCAATATTTGTAGATTAAATGGAATATTTTATCCATTTTTGCAAGCTCGCAATAGCTATGGGCCTGCCCCAAAAGGAATTCAATAATACACTCAATACTGTATCATGCACTACTCTGGGACTGGGAATTATTTCAAAAGTAAACTTTTCTTAGATTTCTCCTACCAAAGTAGCAAGTAGAGTGAATTGAACTGACACTTAAATTGGAATAAAATATTCAGATGTGAATTCATATCTCTGCTTTGCATGTCCAGTGTTTTAAAAGTATAACTAAAGTCTATCTTAATAGCTCATTTGGCATTTACTTGCAAATAATTAAAATATTCATATGTATCACTTTTTTAGCAGGTCAGAGTTAGGAAGACCAAAATTTTCTGTCATCTCTAAAGTCCGTTTATTAAATTTAAAATTATTACTCAGTGAACTGAGGAAATGCTATCACAGTGCCAATATCTACCTTTTCTCCTCTTTTGGTTTTGCCTCTGCTATTCATTTATAAGTAATTCAGACCCTAATATATGCTGCATGCTTTACCTATTTTCATTTAATTTTTCATAACCTCACAAATTAAAGATTATAATCTCTTTTTTTCAGATTCAGATGGTAATTAACTTACGTAATCTTCAGAGACTTGCAAGGGATATTAGTCAGGTTTCTGCAGAAAAACAGAACCAACATGGCTGTCTGCCTATCTACCTGCCTACCTACCTATCAAAAGAGAGAGAGAGAGAGAGACTTATACTCACATGATTGTGGAGGTTGGCAAGTCCAAAATCTGGAGGGTGGGCTGGCAGACTGGACACCCAAGGGAAAGATTGCAGCTCACATCCACAGGCACTCTGCTGGCAGAATTCCTTCTTATTCAGGGGATGTCCGTCTTTTTCTATTAGGTCCTTCAACTGATTGTATGAGCCCTACCCACATCATGGAGAGCAATCTACCTCACTTGAAGTCCACTGATTTAAATGTTAATCTTACCTTGAAAAAATACCTGTTCACAGAAACATCTAGAATATACTTGACCGACTATCTGAGTACTGTGGCAGAGCCCAAGTAACACATTAAAATTAATGTGTTCCATTATTCCATTTAATTCCATATCCATCATAATTCCATTTTACAGATGAGCACAGTAAGACTCAGAGACACTAGTAATTTGCACAGTATCAGCAGTTTGTTATGAAACATTTGGGCTTTAGAAAAAGGGGTTTTTGTTTTCCAAAGCCTATATATATATATATACATATATATACACACACCCACATATATACACACATATATGTATATATACACATACATATATGTATATACAATATGTATGTATACACATATGTATACATATATATACATATATGCATACGTGTGTGTGTATACATACACACACACACACACACACACATATATGTTTTTCAACTGAGTAGAACTAAGTTTTTCCAGGGCTCAACTCATGTTAAAAGAAACATTTAGTAACTGTGGCTGTATATCTTAGAGGTCTAATTTATCCACTAATAAATACCTACCAAAGATGATGATCTAATTGAATGAAGTAGGTGTCTGTCATTATAAATAGCTCCGTATCCCCGAAAAGGCAGTGACAAAAGCTAGGGAATCTTGTTCTTCACAATCTCTGAAAACTTTTCCGTGCTTTCCATTCCTGGTGCCAACACTAGAATTTAGGACACTACCACTTCGTACCAGAATATATACTACATTGTAGGTCTCCAGTCTTTATATATTTAAGTTAATCAGACCACCGCCTCCCCTCTCCCCCCATTTTTAACATTTTTCAAGTACTCACGAAAAAAAGCAAAATTTTGAGGTTAAGCGTTAAAAATGATTTCCAGAGGAGCTTCAACTACTCTTCCACCCATCGTTTCGGCTCTATGAATGATACATTCAGGTTTTAACCCCCAACAGGGTGTGCACGGTGTGTATGTGTGTGTGTGTGTGTGTATATATATACATATACACGTATATATATGTGTATACATATACATGTATACACATGTATACACACATATATAATTTTTTTCCACTTATTCCTTTGTATTCATTCACCTTTCTCTCCAGGTGAACTTCTGATTCCAGCTCTTATTCTTTCAGGCTTCTCAGTGAAGTTTTGTCATCACCCCGATCCAGCAGCAACTCTGCTTCCCCAAACTGCCGAAGAGTGTAGTGCACTTGCCTTATCTGTTCAAAGGGAAGGATGCAATCACTGCAGGAAAAGCAATCTCAAGCCAATGGTTCCCCCATTAATGGAGACCGCCCTGGTCCTGCACAAAGGGTCTGCCAAAGTAGGTGCTCAATAAATGTTTAACACATTTGATGAAGGCACCCGAGAAAAACACCTGCAGTCTGTGGGACAAGGGCGAATGCGCCTCACAGTGAGGAGGTCTCCTGGCCTTCTTCGCCTCTTCTCCCTTTCACTGGTCCAGGGTCACCAGTCTCCCAGAAACAGGACCCCAGGAAGGGACAGGCAGTGCGCATGCCCCTTATTTATCCAGGGCTGCCTCCAGGCGCGTGGCCAGCTTGGCCCCACCCCCTCCCGGCTCCCGGGCGCGCGCGCGCGGCCCCGCGGAGCGTGCCCTGCGTGCGGGTGCCCGCCAAGCCCGCCGGGCGCTGGATCCCCGAGTGCCCGGGCCGGGGCCTGAGGAGTGGGCACCGGGCCGGGGTGGCGAGCGGCGAGCAGCAAGCACCGCAGGCGGCGGCGACGCCAGAGGTGACGAAGAGCGCGGACGGTGAGTGAGGGCGCCGCGGGTGAGCGGGCGGGCGCCTCCGCGCGTGCGCACCACCGGACCGCCTGGCCAGGGGCGCGCTCTCGGCCCCGGGCCGAAGGGGCCGTGCGCGGCTGGGCTGGGACGGGTCCTCCGGTCGGCGTCGGGCTCCCGGATGCGGGGTGCCCGGATACCCCGCCTTCGCTCGGGAAACGCTGGCCGCGCGGCAAGCCTTCCCGAGGGGTTCCAGGCGGGATGGTGCCGGGCCCGAGAAGAGGTCCTGGCGCCGTGGCCCGAGGGGCTGGGCCAGCTGCAGCCGAGGGACGCGGGGGTTGGGGGGGCGAAGCGAGCCCACCCGGGCACCAGCCGGTCACACGGGCGCCCGCAGTGTGCGCGACCCGCGGAGGTGGCGGAGGTCCAGGGAGGGGGCGCGGCCGGAGAGCTTTGGCGCCGAGCAGGTGGCGGGGGCCGCGCCCCTGGCCCGGGGAGGCGCCTGCTTGGAAACGCGAACAAACTTCCCTGAGAAACTTTATTGAGGCGCTGCCAGCGGGGCCCGGATTGGGGGCTTCAGGGACCCACACCCCGTCCTTGCCCAGCCCTGGTCGCCGCAGAACCCCAGCGAATGATGGTGGGCTACTGGGGGTCTGGTTTTCTTCTGGTGCTGGAGCTCGTACTCCCAAGTTGTGAGCGTCATTCATGGCCCATTCGCTCTTAAAATAGGTGTATAAGTTTGGTGTTTGGGTAAGAACGGTGTTTGCTGTCTTGGGAAGAAACAGATTATGCTGCCTAGTCTTTTTATCTCAAAGAAAGTATTGTTAGAGCATTCTGGGGATTCCTATTTATCAAGAAACCTATTGTCCTGTGTGTGCTTGGGGAAAGCCAGTAATTCTATTATTAGCCTTAAAAAGACAAAGGGAGATAATTGTGCTTTCTTTTTCTTTTTTTCCCCTCTTTTAAAAATACTCTTTACCACCTACCTCACCAAATCACGGAGTACAGTAGTTCCCAAAATTGGCTGAAGAAGAGAACCACTGGAGAGTTTTAAAACTATGCTCAAGTAGCACACCCAAGACCAATTAAAACAACGTATATTTTAAAGGTCCCTAGGTGATTCCAATGTGCAAGCATAGTTTGGGAACCGGTGGTTTAATATAAGAAAGTCAAGATTTCAATTTTACGAAGTAGCATTCAGTTTGTAATGGAGGAGATAAAAGTCTAGCTTCATTTTCCAAACACAGGAATCGACAAAGGGTGGTTTGTTTGCCACCGGGGAGGGAGGGAAGTGTCTCTAATGGTTCAAACTTAAACTTAACTATAATGTGACTGTAGCGTCCAGGACATTGTTCTAACTGATGTTTTGAGTTTCCTTTGGGGCTCCTCAGCCCTCCTTCTCAGACCCTGTCATACCCAAGGGGTTTCATTGTCTTTTAACCTCTCAACCCCCCCCCCCATCTTTACCCTTTCTCCGTTCCCTTTTTTTTTAACCATCCCCCAATCCCTGGGAGGATCCCCCTCCCCCGGACTGTTCTGGCTCTGAAGGGTTACTGCGGGTTCCTATAGCAACGAGTCCTCCAGGGGAAGTGGGCGGGTCCTCCTACCTTTGGGTTTCAGAATAGGACTCTTCCTTTTCTGAAGAATTTGAATCACTCTTTCAGTTCTTGGCCTCAGCGCAGGTAAGGGTGAGCTCATACAGTTCCAGTTTTTCTTTCTAAGTAATTACATAACTATTAATGCTGTTGCTTGGCATTAATACTGCTAGCAGCTATGAGGAATATTCATTTTTCCCTGTTTTTGCGCTGAGAACTTGTCTAAGAAAGTCCCAAAATGAGGTGGAAACGATGTTTTCTGAAACAGTTTTTTCCTTTGGGGCACACAGACCTAAGAATTGCATACATCATTTCTCCAAAGTCCTAAGACATCTTACATTTAAGAAATTTTAAAAGTGAAATATAATCCTACAGTCATGCAAAAAATCTCTGGTAATTTGTGGCAAAAAAAAAAAAAAGTCTATCAGCCTTTAAACAGTTTGGTTCCTAGAAAGTGCTTTGCCTAGATTCTTTACATAAATTAAACCAATTGTAGTGTTATACTTTAACAAAGGAAAGACACAGTTTGTTTACAAATTTGCCCACTGTTTTCCCTTCCCCAACACAGAAAACACATCCAAACAGATAATTTTATGCTCAAAACAGGTATCCTATAGCCATCGAATTCCAGTTTGCCTTTCAAGGAACTGTTAAAACAGTTCTGAACAAAAAAGTATGGAAATAATATCATTTACATATCTTAGGCTTTTTGCTTTTTGAAACCTTTCAAACTTTACTGTGTAAATATCAGAATTCAATCCCATCAATTCCAAAATGCTTTTAGTAGGCCAGTGATGCTGAGCATGCGTTGAGAGTTGAAGAGGTTTTCTCTTGCAACTATCCCCTGTTCTATGTGGTAATTAAACTGTTAACTGGGGGCGCCTGGGTGGCTCAGTCGGTTAAGCGTCCGACTTCAGCCAGGTCACGATCTCGCGGTCCGTGAGTTCGAGCCCCGCGTCGGGCTCCGTGCTGACAGCTCAGAGCCTGGAGCCTGCTTCTGATTCTGTGTCTCCCTCTCTCTCTGCTCCTCCCCCGTTCATGCTCTGTCTCTCCCTGTCTCAAAAATAAATAAACGTTAAAAAAAAAAAAAATTAAACTGTTAACTGGACTATCAAGCAGATTCTGAAAGGCTGATTTTTCCCATTTTACTCTGAGAAAATAATGATGGAAATCCCTCTCATTTGACGGACCTTGTAGTTCAACAGTAATGCTCTGCTAAGATAGTAACTTCTCACCTAATCTTTCCTTTTTGCATCACATGCTTCAAAATTGAGGGCTTCTAAGCAACTCCCATTTGAGAGGATCTATTGTTTCTATGGCTTTTAAACATTTTAAAATAAATTATTCTTGCTGTAGACATTTAGGGAATTAAAAAAAAAAAAAAACCAAAGAAAATAAAACTCAAAATCACATCATCCAGAAATAAAACTGTTCATGTGATGGTATGTTTCCATTTGTCCCTTTTTCTTTGTCTGCATATTAAAAAAAAAAAGGCATTTCAGTTTCATCTGTAGTTTAAAATATGACCTTTTCGCTTAACCTTTTCTGTGCCTTTAAATCTTTGAACATAAGTTTTAAAAATATTTTTTTGTTTACTTATTTTGGAGAGAGAGGGCACCAGTGGGGGAGGGGCAGAGAGAGAGGGGGTCAGAGTATTGGAAGCTCTGCCCTGATAGCAGTGAGCCCTGTGCGGGGCTCAAACTCAGGAACCACGACAGGATGACCTGATCCAAAGTCGAATGCTCAATCAACCGAGCCACCCAGGTGCCCCTGAACGTAAGATTTTCTAATGATGGATATGCCAAAGTTTATTTAATGAGTTTTCTGTTGTTTGACATATTTCCATTTTAGTGGTTGAAAATTTGGTATGAAATACTGGTTGCAAATCTGACCTTGATCACTTTGGGTTGGAGTGAACTTTATTAATTACCCAATTCTACCTAATGCCTACAGCATAGAGATTTGGAGAGATGGAATGAATCATAGAGGAAGGCCTTCAACAGAGTCTGTCTGGCAAAGGAAGTAGGCTCAGAAAGTAAGAACAGACTTGGAGGCAGAGCTGGGATAAAATGCCTATGCCTGAAAGTCTTGGGGTCTCTGACTTGCTTGGGCTGGATTTATAGCAGAATTCCTGAGGCAGAGGTGAACTCTTTTATGACTCTTGAGGCACAGTGCCAAACTGCTTATGCTAAGACACATTGATTCCCTTATGCACCTAATGGTCTCCCACTGTGTCAGCATTCCAGTGCTTAATCTTTCCTAATTTTCTATAAAAATGTGATCTTATTTTAACTTATATTCTTTGGTAAGTAGTGAACTTGGTGATTTGCTTCTTGTTTACCTTTTCAAAGCTGTCTGTTCAGGTACTTTGCCCTCTTCACTCTTAGTTGTTGATTTAAAAAAATAATTTTGAATACCTGTTTTATATAGTATTCTGCCTTTATCATATTTGCAGTGATTTTTCCCCCCACAGCTCATTGTTTGTCTCTTAATTTACTTAATGGTGTTTTCCAAACAGCAAAATAGTTTTACTTTAATGTAGTCAAGCTTTGTCTTGTCTTTTATGATTTTTCTTTTACACATTTATGTTTGAAAAACCCAGAAGTGAGGTAAATGTAACTGAAATTTTGGAAATATATTAGATTTTTAGGTTTAATTCTGTATTAATGTATGTATATGAATTGTCTTATACTACCTCCTCCTTACCAGTTAGTTCTACCAACACCATTTTTTTTTATTTTTTTAAGGTTTTTTTAAAATTTATTTTTGAGAGACCAGAGAGGCAGAGCATGAGTGGGGGAGGGGCAGAGAGCAAGGAAGACAGATTCCAAAGCAGGCTCCAGGCTCTGAGCTGTCAGCACAGAGCCCCAAGCTGGGCTTGAACTTAGTAACTACTAACTGCAAGATCATGACCTGAGCCAAAGTTGGATGCTTAACTGACTGAGCCACCCAGGCACCCCCCAACACCAATTCTTAAAAGTCCATCCTTTCCTCATTGGTTATGGTCTTTCCTTTAAGATCTTGACTTAATCTTGGGTCTGCTTCTGTTTTAGGTCTTACTCATCTATGCACTGATCTCTAAACTTAATGCCAAATATTTTGTACTGTGGATTTAGCATACATGAAAATACCTGGTAGAGCAAGTCACAATATTCTTTTAAAAATCAGAAGTACGGGGCGCTTGGGTGGCTCAGTCGGTTGGGCGGCCGACTTCGGCTCAGGTCATGATCTTGTGGTCCGTGAGTTCTAGCCCCGCGTCGGGCTCTGTGCTGACAGCTCAGAGCCTGGAGCCTGCTTCATATTCTGTGTCTCCCTCTCTCTGACCCTCCCCTGTTCATGCTCTGTCTCTCCCTGTCTCAAAAATAAATAAACATTAAAAAAAAAATTAAAAAAAATCAGAAGTACATTCATCTGTCCTTTCAGATAAAGATTATCATCTTGCTGTCTTTAAGCTAATACAGGCACATAGTTTAAATCCAAAAGGCTTACTGTAAAATAAATGGTCCCTTGCCCCTCTCCCCACCAGCCCCAATCCCCTGAGTCTTCCTCCCCAGTGGCAGCCTTTTGACTGTTTACTGTTTCTTCTGAGTTGTTCACTGGGGCCTACTGTAGGGTTTTTCCTCTTGGTCTGGTCAGAGGATTGTCTTCCAGCATCCTGAGCTGAGGAAAGGATCTAGCTGCTAGTGTTCCCGGAGGGATCTGTCAGAGGTTTCAGAATCCTCTTTGTATAGAGGTCACTTTGGGGAAGGTTCCTGTGGGTTTACAACCCAAAGACTTAACTGTTTCATCTACTTTGTCAGGAATCCATCTCCATTCTTGATGGGTTCTGGGACTGTCAGCCAGACCTTTGCAGCAGTTAGGTTGGAAGGGCATCCAGGGATGTAGAGCTTCCTAAACAAACTTTATTAACCTAATTTTAGCTTGCCACCCTATGTCACTCTTCTAGGTCAGGTAAGTTGCTACTTGTCTTTCTGCTATCCACATTTGTGATTTTGTTGCAGTTTTCCACTACAGTTAGGTGCATTTTTGATTTTTGGTGAGGACTCTCATCTACATGTACAGTAGTCAGTGTCTCTATTAAGGGACCTGAAAAGTTGTTATTCAGACCTTCTAGCTGTCCTAACAGGGTTTTTCTTTGTTTGTTTGTATTTCACTGAAGTCCTGATATTTCTTGTTAATGTTTTTCTTCAGTATTTATCTTTCTGTTGCCATTGTGATGGATTCTTCAAATTGGTTATTGTTAGTATAAGATGGTTGTTGATTTTTGTGTATTTATTTATAGCTGGCTATTCTAAGAGCTTTTCATCTAAGAGCAGTTTATTCTCTTGGGTTTCCTCGTTATATAATCAGTTACCGATAATGATACTTGAGTCTACTTCTTTCTAATAATTATACCTTATATTTTGGTTTAATGGCATGCTGACTAATGTTAACATTCTGGAACATTATAAAATGCTTCTGGAGCATTCGTTATCAATAGTAATGGTGGTAATGTGCAAACCTGTGTTCTTTAATAGGAAAAACAGTAGTAAAATACTGGTTTTTGGTTTATCATAATTCCTCATCAGTAGAAATGAAATATATATCCTATTTCCAATTTGTCTAGAGGTTGCTTTCTTTTGTCTTGTTTTGTGAAGGGATAGGAATTATATATTAACAAATTACTGTTAGTAGTTAAAGATTGTCACTGGTAGTTCTTTTTGTTTTTAATGTTTATTTTTGAGAGAGAGTGTGAGCAGGGAGGGGCAGAGAGAGAATCCCAAGCAGGCTCTGCACTGTCAGTACAGAGCCAGATGTGGGCTTGAATTCACAAGCCATGAGATCTTTGCCTTAGGCGAAATGAAGAGGTGGACTCTTAACCTGCTGAGCCACCCAGGTAGGTGCCCGTATCACTGGTATTTCTTAATGGATCAAGTGATTTGAGTCCCAAATATTAAATTGCAGTAAATCCTGGGGCGCCTGGGTGGCGCAGTCGGTTAAGCGTCCGACTTCAGCCAGGTCACGATCTCGCGGTCCGTGAGTTCGAGCCCCGCGTCAGGCTCTGGGCTGATGGCTCAGAGCCTGGAGCCTGTTTCCGCTTCTGTGTCTCCCTCTGTCTCTGCCCCTCCCCCGTCCATGCTCTGTCTCTCTCTGTCCCAAAAATAAATTAAAAACGTTGAAAAAAAAATTAAAAAAAAAAAAAATAAATTGCAGTAAATCCTTTTTTTTGGATAATTTTTTTGTTGTCGTTTATTTATTTTGTGGGAAAGAGATAGAGCGTAAGCAGGCGAGGGTCAGAGAGAGAGGGAGACACAGAATCCGAAGCAGGCTCCAGGCTCTGAGCTGTCAGCACAGAGCCCCATGCGGGACTCAAACCCACAAACCATGAGATCATGACCTGAGCTGAAGTCAGAGGCTCAACTGACTGAGCCCCCCAGGCTCCCCTCCTTTGGATAATTCTTTAGAAAAACAAATTCAATTCATGAGCAAATTGAACTATAACATCATATTCAATCTGTAATTGTCCTCTGGGGTGAGGGAGGATAGAGTCACTAGGACTTTTTCTAAAGAAACTATTCCAAGTTGCTAAATCCAGCAGTCAGTTCTCATCTTTACCTATTGCCTGCATTGATACAATTGGTCATCCCCTCTCTTTTGACATATGTCATCTGATTTTAAAGATTCCACATGCAGCTACTTTTCCTCCTTAAACTACTAGACCACTAGTTTCACTTTTTCTGTCATTTTTTAAAATTTGCACTGGGTTTTCCTCACCAACCTATTAATTTGGAATGCTTCAGGGCTCAGTTCCTGTAGGACTCTTGTCATAAACAGTTGGGAGACTTCAATAAAATACCATGTAGCTGTTTAAGACTCCCCAGTGGATATCTCCAGCAGGGATAGTGCTCTGAAACTTCTGGAGCACATATCAACTACCTTTTTGACTTCTTAACTTGAATACATAAAAGGTACTTCCATTTTAACAGGATTAAAACTGATTTTTTGTTTTTCTCTACACACCTACTCTCCTTGCAGCCTGCCCCGTTTTGGTGGGTGGTAGGTACAGTTTTCAGATTATTCAAGCCAAAAACTTTGGAATCATCCTGACTCTTCTCTTTCTTTCCACATCAAGACTACCAGCAAATTCTACTTATCTTCAAATGTACCTAGAATGCTGTTTTCCAAGTAAATCCAGGATTTCAGCCCCTTTCCTCACCTTTATTGTTCACATCTTTGTCTAAGTTTCCAGGCCTCTTGACTAGATTATTACAGTGACCTCTCTTTTCTCCTTCCCTGGCTTCCTTTTAACAAGTTATCCGAATAACAACCAGAGTGATCTTTTTTTTTTTTTTTTTAAGTTTATTTTATTTTGAGAGAGAGAGAGAGAGAGAGAGAGAGAGAGAATGGGGGTTGGTGGAGAGAGAATCCCAAGCAGGCTCTGTGCTGTCAGTGCAGAGCCTGACACGGGGCTTAATCCCACAAACTGAGATCATGACCTGAGCCGAAGTCAAGAGTGTTTAACTGACTGAGCCACCCAGAGTGATTTTTTTTTTTTTAGCGTTTATTTATTTTGAGAGAGAGTGAGAGGGCGGCGAGTGCTAGTGAGGGAGGAGCAGAAAAGACAGAGAATCCCAAACAGGCTCTGTGCTGCCAGTGCAGAGCCAGACACAGGGCTCCATTTCACAGACCAGGAGATCATGTCAGGCGAACGTGATAACCTCTACACTTCGGAAACACACAGACCAGGAGATCATGACCTGAGCTGAAATTTTTAAGAGTCAGGTGCTTAACCGACTGAGCCACCAGGCTCCCCCAGAACGATCTTTTTAAAACAGAAGTCAGGTTACACTTAAAACCGTTCCATGGCATTCCATCTTACTTAGAATAAAAGATTTCCTCATAATGATTCACAAAGCCCAGTACAATCTGGCTAGCCCTAACTCTGACCTCTTCCCCACTTCCCTCCCTCTCTTGCTTTCCATGCTAGTCATCTTCACCTCCTTGCTGATCCTGAAACACATCCCACTTTCAAGTCTTTGTGTTGGGTTTTTCCTGTGCCAGTAATATTTTCTCCCCAGATACATTCATGGCCAGTTTCCTCACCTCCTTTGAGTGAGTCTTCACTAAAATATCACTTTGGCAGTGAGGTCTACCTTATATATAATTGCAAGTTCTGGCCTGGATCCCTCTTACAGTGCTCTGCATTTCCTTTTTCTGTAGCATCTATTACCTTCTAAAATACAACCTGACTGACTGACTGACTGATGGTGAATTGTCTTTCCCCACTCCTGCTAGGCTGTAAGTTCTGTGTGGGCAAATATTTTATGTCTGTTCATTAAGGTGCCACACGCGTCCAGTACATGGAAGGTGTTCAGTAAATATTTTTGTATGAATGAATGCAGTCTGCCTTCTGGTTTGTTTTGTTTTTTTCTTTTTCAGTGATTTTCTTAATAAAGTAGCATAGTCCTTGGCATTATTGGGTCCAACATTAATGATTTAACACCCTACCGGCAATGGAGAAGTTCCAGAACATGTATAATTTACAATGGATATAATACTACACTGGTTATGAGGATTAAGTAGGATACTGCCTGTTAAGTGCTAAATTGTGCCAATGTGTAGGGACAAGTCTCTTAATTGTCAGAAAAGCCTAGCCAACAGCCTTTATTCATATTTGAATCAGGTGAATTATATTCTAGAACCTGCTCTCGGATTTCAGCTCTTAACCAAGGGTGGGCAGCAGCCTCACTTTGGGAACTTTTCAAATTACCTGTCTGAACTCCCTGGTAAATATCAGTGATTAACTGTTACTATATTTGTTTTTTAACCAATCTGTTAAAATGGAATGTAGCCATTTTTTGTTATCTCCTTTTGTGCCTTCTTGCTGTTCAGGACATCTCTCTATCTCTTATGTCCCCTTTAAACTTTATTCCTTAAGGTTGAAATAAATTCTTTTATAAAGTGATTTTGAAACCACTCAGAGCCGCAGAGAAGCACATAATTGAACATGATATTGAATCCACAGAATCAAAGCATCTCAAGTCCTTTACCTTCAGCTTCCCAGACTACAGTCCCCACAGCAATCATTATAGCAGTCATTTTAGAGTTTTGCTTACGGTGTTTCTAGAGCCTCCTTTTATGTCCTTGCAATTCCATAGTATCTCAAAAACATCAGACTCCCTTCCCTTCTCTTTCGATAGAGCAGGAAGTGTTTGTATGGTTTATCCTGTTGCATTTGCTGTGCAAATAAATGTCATGTGCAGGAAAAAGATGATTTTTTAGAGATCATATAAGCAACCAAAGAATAGACAGTAAACCAAAATGTATCTCCAGAAATGCATAAACCCAATAGCTGTTACCTAAATACAAAAATGTGCAATGTTTCTTTAGTCTTTACTTTCTTTTTCCCTAGGCATATCTAGTTCCTTGTATTTTATCTACCTAATTTTTCTGTAGTTATATGAGCAAGAGCAATCCCCATATTCAGTTAGAGGGCGTAAACATTTTAGCCGTGATTATCTTACACATTAGAAATAAAATTTCTGAAGCAACACTGTTCTGAATGCCTCTGCCTGATAAATTTGCTCTGCCTTTGAAACTCATACTAGCATCTGGGTTTTATTACAATTATTTTATTTTGAACCCCAAACAAGGTCTTATTGGCCAAGTCTGAATGGAGAGCATTGACCTGCCTTTCTGTTGCTGAATCACAAAATAACCCTTAATTTAGGCTATTTATTAATTGATAGCCCAGTTAGAAAACATGCCATGTTTTTAAAGTTCTACACTTGGTTTGAGAACATATGTAAACATTTGTTTTCTTTCTAAAGATTTTTTTTTTTAATTACCACCTTTTATATGCATTCAGTTTTGTTTTGTTTTGTTTTGTTTTGTTTGGAAGTGGTGCTCTTGCCTACTCAGCACCAGCAAACATACCTACTCTATAGTGAGGGACTAATTATTTTACTTTAGGTCTCTGGACAGATAAGAGATTACCAAGACTCCCACCTATTTTCATATCCTTGTTCATGGAAAATGTAGTAAAAAGTCAAGTGTAATAGTCAAACTACATTTAGATGTCTTATTTGGGGAATGATCTATATTCCTGGAAAGTCTAGAAGATTTTCTAATATTTTAAGTTAGACCTACAGCAGGCTTCTTTTCCCAAAATCTTATTGTCAACATTAAAAATGGCGAGAATCTACCCAGAAGTACCTCCTGCTCAAGATTCAGGTTCAGGCTCCAAACAGCTATTGCTGAATGTTGCTATTTCTTGCATATAGCCTTACCCCCACCTCCCACGTGGGACATCCATTCTCCATGGGTGCATCCCAGAGTGCTCCCTCCGTTCCCATGATTTCTTCTGGGATCTTAGGAGACAGGGTAAGTAAGAAGCTAGCACCCATCTGTTGGAGAGCAGGCAATCAGCACTGGAGGGATAGTGTACAGTGTGCAGTCAGTCACTTCCAGTCCCTGCTGGTCATTTCTTATGGTGGACTCCCCACCCTGTCCCCCACATGGCTTCACATCTTTCAGTAAGTGTTGTGGAACTTCTTTATGTGAATTAGTAGATTTTCTAGTTAACTTAATACTATTCAACAGTATTTCTCTGGGACCTACAAGATCAGCCCATGCTTACCTGAAATTCTAGGTTACTTTATTATCTACTTTCTCTTGTCAGTGCCATGAAAGACTCCTCAAAATGCCAAATTTGATCCTGAGTTCTTGCTAGCATACAGCTGCCGGCAGGTACTTAAAATCATCACCAGGCAGTGATATATTCTACCAGGTGAGTATTGGTTGGGGATGTCAATATATAATGCTATCTGTCTTAAGTTATAGGAAAATCAGATGCTCAAGTTCAGGACAACCTGTATTCTGATTTTACTGTCTTTGTAATAACATATAATTGTTGGGTATAGAGTAATTATGAGGATCACAATTCTACCAACATACACAACCCCTGAAATCCTTTTATGAGTGAAGCTAAGAAGGTGTTTGAACACCAGCTCTTTAGTAAAAGGCTGGGTTTTTTTAAAGATTTTATTTTTAAGTAAGGTCTGCACCCAGCGTGGGGCTCGAACTCATAACCCTGAGATCAAGAGTCGCGTGCTTCACCAACTGAGCCAGCCAGGTGCCCTAGAAAAGGCTATTTTTAAATGAAAAGTTACTGATGGTAGATTAAATATTTCCTTTTGACTTCATCAAAGTCCTAACCTAATTTTATTTCCAACAACTTTTCTACTACTTAATACGTATACAGATTTTGATATTCTATAACCTCAAATACTGTAGTATATAGGAAGGTATTAAATTAGTGTGAGAGAGGCATGCTGTAACTTAATGTGTCTGTCTTTAAATGAAGGTCAAAAGTGAACGGGGGGGGGGCTCCTGTGTGGCTCACTTGGTTGAGTGGTGGACTTCAGCTCCGGTCATGATTTCATGGTTCGGTTTCTAAGTTCAAGCCCCGTATAGACCTGCTGCTGTCAGCATGAAGCCTGCTTCAGAGCCTCTGTCCCCTTCTCTCTGCCTCTCTTCCACTCCCCCTGTCTCCCAAAAATAAAATAAACATGGTTTTGGGGCGCCTGGGTGGCGCAGTCGGTTAAGCGTCCGACTTCAGCCAGGTCACGATCTCGCGGTCTGTGAGTTCGAGCCCCGCGTCAGGCTCTGGGCTGATGGCTCGGAGCCTGGAGCCTGTTTCCGATTCTGTGTCTCCCTCTCTCTCTGCCCCTCCCCCGTGCTCTGTCTCTCTCTGTCCCAAAAATAAAAAAAAAAAAAAAAAAAAAAAAACGTTGAAAAAAAAAATAAAATAAACATGGTTTAAAAAGTTGAACAGCAAATTCTCTTAACGTTGGCAGCCATGCTTCCCATCGGGAAACAGCAGAGGTTGCTACTTCTGATTCTCCTAAGGGAATGTAATATAGGAGAAAGTAGATTATTGGGGAGACATATCTGCATCTTTCTTACTGCTTTATGTGAAGTTTCTAGGGACAGTTGTCTGCTCAAAATCTATTTTTATTAGAAGATCTCAATTAATATCATGAAGGTGTCAATTAATCATGCACTTCATGTTCTGTGAATTTTGGGAGGCTGGAGCAAAGCTAAGTTGCCAAACTGTCATAGAAAAAAATAGAATAATAGTTTTTCGCTGTTAATTTTTGTGGCAGAGATTGTCATGTTATTCTTGCGTCCTCTATCTACAAAAAAAATTTTTTGGGGAGTGAGCAGTTGAGAATTCTGTTTCGAGGATTATTGTTTTCTAGAAGAGTAAAACCAAAAGATGGTATGTATAAACACCTTTTTAAAAGACTCTCTGTTAAAAACCTCTAATGACTGACCACGTTATATGCTTACAGTAAAATCCAAATTCCTTAGGATGCTAGGCAGGCATCCATAGTTCTCATACTTTTTGGTCTCAGGATTCTTTTACTCTTATTTTGAGAAATCAGAGAACTTTTGTTTATAGGGGTTATATCTGTTGTTATTTATTGGTGCAGAAATGAAAGCAAAGATAAATTTTATATATTTACTTACATGTTTAAAAATAAATATTTTCTGGCACCTAGGTGGCTCAGTTGGTTAAGCATCCAGCTTTGGCTCAGGTCATGATCTCACAATTCATGGGTTCGGGCCCTGTGTCAGGCTCCTTTCTGACAACCTGGAGCCTACTTCAGAGTCTATGTCTCACTCTCTGCCCTTCCCTCATTCATGTGTGTGCGCGCTCTCTCTCTGTCTCTCTCTCCCTCCCTCAAAAATAAACATTAAAAAAATAAAAATAAATATTTTGGTTTGAATCCTATGACAAAAATCTGGTCTTATAGATAGGTAGCCGGAAAAGAAAAGACATTTTAATACCCTTTTCAGATTATTGTGAATGTTTGATACCTCATCAAAATTTGAATGGTAGATTTTTATTTTTATTTAAAAAAAGTTTTTTAAGTTTATTTACTTTGAGAGAGAGAGCATGAGTGCAGAAGAGGCAGAGAGAGAGAGAATTCTAAGCAGGCTCCGTGCTGTCAGCACAGAGCCTTATGGCAGGCTTGAACTCATAAACTGGGAGATCATGACCTGGACCAAGATCAAGAGTCAGGCGCTCAACAAACTGACCCACTCAGGCCTCCCTGAATGGTAGTTTTAGAGGTTAATTGCCATGTGAAATGTAAAACCATCAGTGTACTCTTGTTATACTGAAATTCATTGGTCTTTTACTTTGAATGGACCATTTCCCCCCTGTGCATGATTCTTTACTGTAATTGCATTATTATTAGAAAACATTGGATCAGTGTGTTATGCAAATCCTTCAAATGTTATGTTTCATAATACAATATAAAAAAATTACATTCATTTAACAGCATCACCAATCTCATTAGAAACAGTCTTTAAGTATTGGGAAGCTATCAAACTCAAACTCACCGTGGTGTAATCAAGATTTCCAAAATTTTAACTTTTGCTCGAGCGTTTGAATTTTATCATTGGCAACAATTTTGTTTTGTTTGAAGTGACAGTCTCACTTCATTTTTGAGAAAATGTCTGCTAGATATTTAAATGTGAATAAGCATATTTGGCAATTTTTCTCAAGTTCATCGGTGTTCCATGGAAGAAGTGGTTGGTTCAGCTCTAACACAAACAATTGCAGGAGTATTTTTTTTTTTTTTCCTCAAGGCACCCATTCTATTTCAGTTTCACTAGAAATGCTTTAAGCATACTTCCCATTTCATCACACAGAATATTAAAAAGATGTGTGCTCAAGGGTTAAGGCGTAATTAAATCAACAGTTTTTACTGCTGCATCTCCCAGAGATTCCCCATGAAACTGCATTGATTAAGGCAAAGGTATGCACAGTAGCTAATCTGCATTTGCCCAAGCTGTTTCACCACTATTCCTAAATACTCCCATTCCCCAGGTTTGGGCAGGGAAGAATGGGGAAAGAAGGGTGATTTGACTTGTCCTTTGGCTGCTCAGGATTCACTGGACTGATTTTTAGGTGGCTTCAGAACTAACAGCATCAGTAGTGAAAAGAGTCACACAGCCAGGCTATGGACCAGTTCTTTGGAGCTTCTGGACAGAACCTTCCCTTTTCTAATTGGAGCAGATGGCTCCTCTCATGAGGGTTCTTGGTTATGCATCGCCACTACCAGATGTTTCTAGGGGGGTTCAGAGGGCTTCAGTCACTTGTACCTACTTCAAATACTTTCTTCACCAGTACATTTCAAAACCGCTTACAATGCTATTTAATACTTTAAAATCATGCATACTTACACAGCAGGCACAAAACAATATATTTACCTTATCCCACCTTCCAAAAAATACATTTTTATAACAAATTTAACTTATTTAGAAATCCACGTTTTTTATTTTTTGCCAACACAATTCAAGCCATTGGTTTATAACAGTTTTTTAATGTTGTCAACCCTACTAATGATTTTTAAAATCCTTGCTGGTGGTAAAAGTTTCCTTTATAAACATGCAAGAGCTTTTGCAGCCACAGTTAATATATTCAGTTGTTCCACTATTGATATTACTATCTCCATTTATTCTTACTCCAATATTGTAAGAGAATATATAGACGGAAGTTGAGAATTCTTTATTTTTTTGGGAAAAAAAACAAATACTTTTTTACCTAACACTTTGGTTCTTCTTTGTAAAGCATGGTGTGGAGACATGTGTAAGAAGTGTACTTTCCTACTTGTGCTCATGCTCCGCAGTAATCTTAATGTGACATTGCCCATCCCTGGCACTGTGTTTGTTTGCCATGTAGGCGTGAGTTTCCAGACTGTTCATATACCGAGCCCTGTACACACAAGCCTGTTTTATTACTTTGTTTGAAGATTGGGTGTGTCTAATGTAGTGGAAATTTATCCATTCAATGTTAAATATAGACGAAATACATTTCAAAGGAAAAGTCTCTTTAATTATCTGTTTTTTTAGATTATTCATATGACTGCTTTCTTCCTTTCATGTGAGTTGCCGAGAATTTATTATCCTTTCCAGTTCATTAAATCACTAAAATTCTCTACTGGTGCTATAAATAAATATGCCAGACCATGAATTGAGACTAGTTGATAAAGGCAGCTTTGTCCTAGTAACTGGGTCTTGCCGTGGTTAACTCACACTTTGAATATGTGAATATCCTTACTCCAGTAAGTTTCACACTTCTGGTAAAGTAAAGCCTTGCTTTTTAAGCACATGTGGGGACATGCTTTAAGTTGAACTTTAGTATTGTCAGTTGGCCTAGCTGCAAGATGAATGTGGTATTACAAAACCACATTTATGCTTAGACATGTTCAGGAGAGCCTGGGGACACATTTAATAGATGTCTAGGTTCTTTACCACTGTACCTAGCATAAGCCTGCAGCTCAGGCAGCTAGAAACATCATAGACCTTAGTTTCAGACCATTTTAAGCCCAGGACCAGTTGTACTCCACAAATGCCATCTAGGGTTCTAGATGGACTTGGATGTGTTGGACTAGGTCCTTCCTGTTACAAAGTGATTGAAAGCCTGGTGTGGGTGTGGTGCTGTTAGCTCTCTTTGGGAGATGCAGAGATGCAGCCCTCAGAGAACGTCTTCTAATCAGACACCATAAGGCAAAATGGAATGTGAGAAAGTACAGCATGGATAGTCTCTAAGCACCAGAAAATCTGCCTTGTTGAGGTGTCTTTGGACTACATTGAAGGATAGATAGGCTTCTGATGGGTAGATTTGTAGGGAAGAAAAGAGCAGTGAGGATGGCAGGAGACAATTAGTTCATCTGCAGTGTGGGAATAGTCTTGTTTGCAAAGTGAGCTCATGAAGAGGACAAGTTAGCTCACAGCCATGTCATGGCGATTCAGAATGCATTGCAAAACATGAGGCTTCCTCTCTCTGAGAAAGACAGAATTTCTTCATTTCTTCCTGGAGAGATATTTGGTCTGCAGTCCTGACATGCACTTGGCCACATGCCACCTAATATTCCTTTTTGTTTCCTGTTTGATGCTATATTTTAAACTTTATGAGAGAATGTTACCTTAAATAGTGATATCAACCACGTTTCCTATTCTAAAGTCTTAGTGGATCACGGCTTCCCTATAGCTGGCTATTAGAATGCGTATGCAGAGACCTAACTCCTATAAATTGTGATCATCATTTTCAGAGACGGTCTGAAACCCATGTATGGGTCCATGTACCTCTGAATGATGGTGAACTGGCTGTTTCTCTGTTATTGAAACAACAACAACAGAACTAAACAGTTGAATTGCCACTTGTTGAGGATATATTTGGATTTGAATGTTCATTAATCTTTAATTGCACTATAGTTAACGTACACATGTAAACACTGTCTACGTGTTGTTTTGTGATGCAGAGATTCAGGAAACCCAAATTTAAAAACATATTCTTATGAATACTTTTGACTTTCTAAGTGAGACTCATTTGAGCATTATTTTATGAGAAATTAACTTCTTTTATTCTGTACCTCTGGGCAGTTTAAGTACTGACCTACTTATATAGTAGCTCTTAATTAAAAAAAGAAATGCTTGCTGAATATATATTACAATTGAATTTTTCTTTGAAATACCTTATTTTTCTACTTCTGGTGCATGCAGTGAAACTAAGTACAGAACCCTCTCAACTTTATTCCAATTACAGCAGCATGAGGGATGGAAACAACAAGGGAATACTTTATCAGTGCCAAATTATTATTTTCTGCAGCAAATGGGGGCAATTTCTGAATGTTACTTGGTGTTGATATAGTGAGGGTTTTGCCAACCTTTATAGGACAGTGTCCTTCACAACAGTCATGGAGAATTGTGTACTTAACAGCTAATTAAAAGTAGCATAAAACCTATTTTTTAAATTTGGGTTTAGGATAGATTTTACTGTGAGTTTTTGCCAGAAGCTGGTTTCAATAATCATCCTCTGTCACAGGCTTCTAATTCTACTTGAATTTTTTGTTAAGAAACATTTTTGTGGCTTAGTTTAGAATGTATGTGCCTTTTTCATTTTCATTTGGTGGTCCCTACTCTAGAAAAGATAGGTTAGAAATTGGGTGTGAAGATGCCTTGTATAACTTCACATATGTTTGTATTTTCCCGTGGTACAATTTATCTCAGTGGAGCAGATTTCTTATTTTTAGATCTTGCACTGTTTGCTTAAAATAACTATATTTCATTTCAGCCACATACATTGTAAAAGTGAAGGAAGGCATTTCATTAAATAGTAATTAATTGAGATCCTTGTCGATGTATTTATTATGATGACATAATCACCACATTGGTAACTAGTCTTTTTCTATGTGATTTTGTTAAAATAAGAAAAGTCACGCTCACTTGCCAACCTCGGCCTTGCCTTTACCAAACCTAATTCTGTTCACTTTAGAGTGATAAAAATTTTAAACCTAATATCATGTATATCATTACTTCAGGTGTTTTAGGAGGTAGTGGTAAATTGAATGATAGGAGAGCAGTGTTCATTTCTAAGCACCTTTTAGTGACTAAGGGCACAACACCTATTTAGATGACTGGTATTTGGTAATCTTTTTTTTTTCATCTTGTAGAGCTTTTTTTACCAGTAGAATTGTGAATGTTAGGGAAATTGGTCTGCGATATTTACCCCATTAATAACCAGTATTGATATACAGTATCTGATGATTAGAGCATTGTCCCATTCCATGTGCTTATTGGAAAAGTGACTTTCCCAAATACAGCAAGACATTCTTTGGTTAAGTTTAGGTTAGGCCTTAATGAAGAAGGGCTTTGGATTTTATTTTAATGATCTGACTATGGAAATGTTTTTAGTTATTCCTAATATCAGGAAAAAAAAATCACCCACTGAAGTTAAAAAAAAAAAAACTAAGAAAAAATGTTTTTCTTTGACTAGCACATGATTTTCTTCCTGTGAACTGAAGCCAACAACCAACCTACAGAAGGTCACAGCAAGATTGTTCCATTCCAGCATTTCTAGTAGGATTAATGTCCCCTGTTGGATCACTGTAGTCTTCTTTCTGGCCTTCTCAGAAGAGACTTCTTGAGGCCTGATTTTACTTTTCTTTGGATAAATTGTTTTTAGGTACCTAGGTGAAAGTAACACATAGAATAGAATCATTGTATTATAGTAACAGTATGTCTCCCTCTTTAATATTTTAATGTAGATTCTATTTGTTTGAAAATAATGATTTCTAAGGACTCCTTTAGCTCCAGGTTTAATCTATGTGTAATGATGTTGTAAGTTAATCTTACATTGATTGGTAAAATATCTTTAGTAAACATTACCCAAAGAATTAATAGGCTTCTATTAACGATATTTGTGTACATGTATAGTTGTTGTGCCCTGAGAAAATAGGAGAAATGCATTGCATTAATGCTGGATCTCTTACCGATGGAAATTCTCATTTTGGAATTTCCATCTAGACTCTGCATATTATCGGTTGTCAAAGTAGCAAACTCAATTGAGAATTGTGATTATAAACTTTAACAAAGGATTTCTTGATGAAAGCTCAGTTATTCTAGTGTAGTTGAGCCAGAATTTTGAGAGGCCATCTTGCCTGGTTGGGGGAATGATTAACCAATCTAAAGAGAATCCTTTCTTTCCATTGACTTGTGTATCTTTTACCTTATTTCACTGATTATAAGGTGTCATCAGCTGTAAGACATGGTATTATTTTATGTACAAATAAGAAAGGGAAGAAAAAGTCCTACTAGTTGTACTGTTAGCTGCCATCAATTATAAGATAAATTCAATTTCAGAGATGTTAAAACAGGGGAGGTCTTAATAATTAAATAATGGCACATTCAGTTGGGCGTCTGACTCAGGTCATGATCTCAAGTTTTGTGAGATCAAGCCCTGCATTGAGCTCTGTACTGACAGTAAGTGCAAAGCCTGGTTGGGATTCTCTCTCTCTCTCTCTCTCTCTCTCTCTCTCTCTCTCTCTCTCTAATAATAATGACATATGTAAGTGCATAGTTTTTGTTGGGTACTGGTCATAATCATAATATTAAAATGTAAAGAAAATAAATAAATCAGTATTTCTGCTAAACATACAGATTCTTTAATCCTAGAAATCTAGAATTGGGAAAAAATAAGAGATTAGGTAGTGAACACTTTTACACATGAGGAAATTTACTAGATCATCCAGAGTATATAAAAATAAGGAATTGATTACCTTGTTTACCAAAGTATCTTAAACTTACAAAAGAACTCATGATAGTAGTCCTTTAAATAGTTATCTTTAGGGGTGCCTGGGTGGCTCAGCTGGTTAAGCATCCGATTTCGGCTCAGGTCGTGATCTCACAGTCTGTGAGTTTGAGCCCTGCATCGGGCTCTGTGCTGACAGCTCAGAACCTGGAGCCTGCTTCGGATTCTGTATCAACCTCTTTCTCTGCCCCTCCCCTGCTCATGCTCTGTCTCTCTCTGTCTCAAAAATAAATTAAAAAATTAAAAAAAAATAGTTATATTTAGAGTATCTCATATGATAAATTTTATATACTCTTTCTTCTCAAGATCACCTCATTTAACATGATAGAGAATGACTTGGGATTTCAGTGAGGTGTTTAGTATTCCAAACAAGTGTATACAGACATAGCTTATATAAGCATCAAATATCATGTTAAATATCATAACAAACTTTTAAAAAGAAATCATTGTTCCTGCCTTCAGAGATAGTCACATTCTACCTTTGGGCATATTTTCGAAGTTTAAAGAACAAGTGAAGGTTAACTGGAGCTCTGTGGTGAGAAGGAAATAACTTAATGAAACTGTCCACGAGCCTTATCCTTCCAGCCACACTGAGGTATGCTTCGCCCAAATGCTTGTGTTCTCACCCTTGGTGCTATAATTCAAACTAGGTCATGGCTGAGAGAGGTCAAGTCGAGTTGCTAGTTCATAGATGGGTAAGTTGTAGCTTTGGGCCCTCTCAGAAAAGGGGTCCAGCAGGGCATCTGCCAACAGGTGGTCTCACAGGCATGAACTCCAGGGGACATCTAGCCTGGAGTATGGGTTCCAGGTGTAGATTTAGGCATCAGGTGGGGACCTAATCACGGTGTACAACACAACCTCACCTGCAAAATCCCCACAAGAGCCTCAGCAACCCAGGACCTCTTGGCCTGTGAGTGAGGCTAGAGCAAGCCTGCAGATGGGGATGGAATGTCATTAGTTGTGAGGCCTGGAAGATTATAAGGGCAGGGAGCCAGATTAATTTTTGGGTTTTTGTTGTTTTGGAAGATTGTATCACAAATATTTCCTGCTTTGGGTACAGTTGTTACTAATAGTGAAAGCTTACCTTTTGGGAAGCGTTTTAGACTTTTATCAAAACGCTTTCACAAACATGTAATCTTGCCTTCACAGTAAACCTGAGAGGGCTGAATGGGTATAATTACCCCATTTAGCAGATGAATAAAATGAGACTTATGGATATTTAGTACCTTAAGGTCACTTCTTGATGGCTCTTGCTTTTTTCACTATACCATGCTGACAATGCTTGGCTCCATATTTATTTCTAAATTTAGAAAGTATATCGTCTATTTTCCAGCAGCTGTTGCTATTTTTAGGAACTGCCAACATTTTGCTGCTTATCTTTTTTATCTCTTATATCACAAGCGTATTTTTTGCTCAGTATTGAAAAGTAAGCAAAAACAATACCCTGTTCCATTGTGACTTAATCAGGTTAGGTTGAAATTTCTCTCCTCTGTGATGGTCTATCAGTAATTTTTAGAAGTGATCCTTTCCACAGTTTACCATGTTAACTTCACTTGTAGCTGTTCAGGTATCTTGTGGTCAACCAAATGCAAGTTCAGACAAGGAGTCCAGAGTTAGAGCAAGTTAAACAAGAGTTGCCAGCATTCTTGGTTGTTGACATAGGATTTGTTGGGGTAGACCACGAGTGCCTGGTTTTTCCAACTCTCGTTTTACCTGGAGAGCCTCTTCTGTGTGTTTCAGCAGCTTCCTCATGGCTGTTAGGCATTTATGTTCCTTCCTGTTAGAGTTCCTCTCCATTTTTTTCCAGAAAATGCCCTAGAATTCTTTCTGCAGGGTATGGAGTGTGTGTGTGTGTGTGTGTGTGTATGTATGTGTATGTGTGTGTGTATGTGTGTGTGTGTGTGGTGTATATATATATATATATATATATATATATATATATATATAAAACCATGTTCATGGTTTTCATATCTGTAATTTTTGCATATATTTTTTTCTTTTAAAGTAGATAAAAATATGAAAATAAAGCATTATGTAAAAATGTGGGGATAATTAACTGTGGATGGAAATTAGAGTGGAACAGACAACATTAGGCAAGCAGTCTGGAAATCTTTATTCTAGTCCAGACATTGCCCCCCCTCCCTAACTATTCACAACTCCCTTAATCTTCTGGACACCTAGTCACTTTATCTGTGGACAGAGTTGCATTAAATGTATTAATTTGTATTGTCCCTTTCTGTTCCAAATCTCATTCAGGTCCCAAACTGAATATACAGGTTTCTACTAAATAAAGAGGGATGTCTGGCAAACCTTCCAGTGGTGAAGAGGATGATCTAAGTGAACTTAAATTCTGTTGATAATTTTGTTATTATTGGGAATTGAATGAAAAGAGAGAAAGATGATTGAACTTTCTGACAATTGTAAAAATTATCTAAAATCCACTTTTACTAGCTAACTTGTTTGGTTCGTAATCTTGCTCACTATCGTATGCCAGTCATTTAACATGTTACATGATTAGCATGTTGTATTTTAAGAGCACATGTTTCCCCTACTATCCAGAAGTACAGTGTACCTGTGAAACCTTTTGTAGGCCAAAATGGCACAAAGAAGAAGCAATTACCATTAGTTTATTTGGAAAAAGTCTTGAGTGTTCCCAGACCCCCAAAAATAACCTCTCTTTGGCTTTTCTGATACTTTAGGACACATGTTGCTAATGGATGCACAAAATAAATCAAGGTGTAAAGCACAGATGCTCACAGAGTTCAGAGCTATGGAGCTTGATGCTGAGTAGAGTTCCTGGGGAGGCGGAGTGGTGGTGCCACTTTTCTCAAAATGTGTACTGCCTCTGGAATGGCTCACTGCAAAACAAATGCTGAAGGCCTGTTGTGCTTTTTTTCAGAAAAGCAAAATTTCTCTTTGTATTTCCTCTGGCTAGTGAAAACATGTATTAATGTAGGTCCTTCATAAGAGCGAAGTCCATAATGTGAACTTTTGAAAAGTGGGAGATACCTGCGTATACTTCATAAAAGATTGGTGGCTCCTTGACCAATATATTAGGGCGGATTAACCATGTCTCATAACAGCTTTAAAATTCAGGAGGTGTAACGCTAGTTGTTGTAAGGAAATTTTAGAGGTGGAATATGACCATAGATTTCGAGCTGATATCCTTGATTTATTCACTCTTCAACATAGTGGGTAATGTTTCTGGGTTGTAGATTCAACAGATGGAGTTTGAACTCTTTACATTTAATTTCAAGGGAGAAAAAGAAGCTATGATTTGTGTTTAATGAACTAGACTGTAGAAAAGAAAGCAGAGAGGAAAGTGATATAAATACTTTGTATATTCACATCAGTCTTAGATTTTCATAATATTTTATTGTGTTCTGGATCATGGATTACTCTGAAGGACAGATGATAACTATGGCTTCTCTTTCTAGAAAAATACATGCACACTCCCAGTTGTGCATGTTATTTGTTGAGCTGCCATATCCTCCTTCAAGTCCAAGTTCTTGATAGAAAAGAACCCTAGAATATGAAACCTTGAAAGCTATTAAAAATAAAGCTAGACCATTATTACTTAAACTGTGGTCATGAAATCAATGGAATGAATCAAGACCAACAATAAAAATAAAAGAGAAAAATAAGATAATATCTATACTGTCGTAACATGCTAAGAGTTTTTGTTTTGTGAACGGTCTTTCCATTTTTGTGTGTGTTTTCACACTTGTGCTAATACTGAGTCTGAATATAAAATGCATTTCTTACTAAAGTGGATTGAAGGTACAGATTGAAAAGCAGTCATCTATTCTAGAGAACCTCTTCATATTGTAGCTGAGGAATTTGAGGCCCTTTAAGGATAAATGATTTGTTCAGGCACCCCTCACCTTCAACACACATACACACAGTCTTTTGTGGCTGCACCAGGACTGAACCACATTATTTGATTACTAGTTTTGCTGTGTCACAACACTAATTTTTTGAAACAGAATTATGAAGTAGATTATTGTGTAAATATTAAGTCGTTCATCTTGGCATTCTTTAATCCTTAATGTTTCTGACTAAAATGGTCTCTGTCGTTGTCCTGTAAAATAATCGGGACATGAGCTTTTCCAGAGCATTGAAAAATATTTTGAAGCCTCTTAGTTGGCTGTGCACACACGTGAATCCTAGAATTTTGACATTTTGGGCCTAATCAGAAGAATTTCAGAGTAAGACATGAAGGTTAAGTTTTATGACCAACCCAAATTAAATCATTTTGTATTTTTTCTCCATTTACTTGATAATGGAATGCAAAACATGGCACCAGGTGTTGATACTGGATCTTTGGGAGACCCTGTAACCCTCTTATTTTAATCTTACATGAGGTGTTGTCAAACTTGAACATCATACTTATTACCTGGAGGGTCTTATTAAAATGCAGACTCTGGATTTCTAACAGGCTCCCAGGAGATGGTGTTGCTGCTGATGCTGCTGTTCTGTGGACCACACTTGTAGTAGCAAGGACTTTATACTACCTGTCTTTTAAACCGTGGTAGGAAAATGAAGCTCTTAAGAAGTTTTCTATGTCTTGATTTTATTATCATTTTCATGCTTTTCAGATTGGCCACAAAAATTGAAATGGCATTTTTATTTTTTAATTGGATTACTTTTTTGTAGTGAAGAACACATCTTTCACAGCCATGCTCATCAGCCCCCACACCTCATGAGGGGCAGCACCCTCTTTGCAGCACGGTTTTAGGGGACTCCAGTTTAGGACTGCTTCTTGTAACTAGTATATTCACAAAATATTTCCACGGAACTTAATTGTCCAAATACCTGAAGCCTTTAATTTCAGAAAGAGCAGTTTTTAAAATATTCTGTAATTTTCGCTCAAACTATTAGGTGCACTTTTTATTTTAGTGGTGTAAGAGCAGTGTTTGTTTGAGGCTTTCTTGGTAAAAGGTGTTGAACAACATGTGAAATGAGTAAAAACCACGAAGTCTTCTACTTTTTATGCTTTTCCTGTGTGTTTTTTTTTTTTTAAGTTTATTTATGTATTTTGAGAGAGAACATGCACAAGCAGGGCAGGGGCAGAGAGAAAGAGGGAGGGAGAGAGAGAATCCCAAGCAGACTCCACACTAGCAGCTTGGAGCCCACAAACCGTGAGATCATGAGTTGAGCCCAAAATCAAGAGTCAAATGCTTAACCAACTGAGCCACCCAGGTGCCCCTGTGCTTTTTCTATTTTGTCTGTCCAGTTAACAATTATTAGTCTGTCTTGTAACAGCTCGTTTCCCTTTCCATTCTAATTGGTTACTGTCAGACCTGAAAGCCAGGTGTGTGTGGGACTATCCTGGTCAGAAGGACCAAGGACCTTCCTGTCATCCCATCATGGGGGCTTTCCTAGGAGGTTGTTGTCAGGAAGTTCTGTAGCCGACCAGCAAGGAGAGAAATCCTTTGATTTTAACGTCAGTCTGGGAGTTAGTTCAAATAGGAGCTCATTTGTTCCTTCTTTATACCTTTCACCATGGGCTTTAAAAATGAGTCTCTAGAGCTCTCTTCCTGTAACGTTGTGTGATTTGAAAGTATGTGTGTATGTGTGTGTATATATATATATATATATATGTATATATATACATGTGTATATATATGTATGTATATATATATACACATGTATATATATGTATGTATGTATATATATATACATGTGTATATATATGTATGTATATATATATACATGTATATATATATGCTTGTGGTAGCCCTGTGATCGGGAACACAATAATTGTAATAAATAAGCAGCACTTCAGGGTCCATCTAAAATGGGGGTGAATAACCTGTGGTAAAGGCTGTGGTCCTACATACACAGTCTGCCTTGCACTGGCTTTGCAATAATGATGTAAGGGTTTTAAGGGTAATAATGATGACAATACAGAGGATATTCCTTGGCTCAGTCTCATGACCGAGGGTCCCCGGGATTAAAGTTTGATTTCGGTGTGTTATCTGCAGCAGATTACTAGTTATAATCATCATCATAGCTCCATTCGTTGAGCCCTCACTCTGTCAGGTACTCATTATTCAGATGAATGCTGTGCAACAAGCAGGACCATGGCCATGAAGTCTGTGTTCGGGGGTCGAGGAGGCGGGGGTGGGGTGGGGTGGGGGGGGAGTAGCAAATAGCGGCTGTACCTGGAACAAATGAGAGTAGTCCAGATAGCTAGGGGTGAGATTAAGTCTCCTCATTAGTCCCTCTTTAAAAATAAACAAACATGTGTGGATCTTACAGCAGGTGTTTTTTTTCTTGTTCAACAAAGCTAGAAATTGTTGAGGGGTTCACATCTATGAAAACCATATAGGTAGTAGTTTATGTTCTTCTGATTTCAGGCAGAGAGAACCTGTTTGCATTTTAACTAGGCGGCATCAGAACATGTATCATCTTGAATGGCCTTATTATTGTTTTGTGTTAGAAGATGTGGATTATATTCTTCAAAATTATGACAAATTAAATGTAGCCATAACATTTAGGCTGGATTTTGAGGTCCTGAACAGGGCCCCCCATCTGACATATTTTTAGTGAATTACAGCCTTTAAAAACTGATTAGCAGACTTGTCTCATTTGAATCTTATTTTTATTTGTCTGTAGTTTCAGTGCTGCTAAACCTACTGGTATAATCTTAGACTAATTTAAAAGTATTTTCTGACCTGAAACTCCTGTCAAAGATCATTATAGGAACTAGAAAATGTTGGGAGGTAAAATGAACACATGACCTCATCTCTCTTATTTTGCACTAGACTATAACTTGCATTCAAAGAGACTGGAAAAAGAAAAACAACATTCCTTTCCATTAAGCTATAATAAATGTGTTGTTTAGTATGGTTTTGCTATTAATAATCCATTTTAGCTGGAAGAATGGAGGATTTTGTTTAAAGTATTTGAAACTAAGTGCTGCTGGGATGAAGATTTTACTAGAAATACAGAGTACATATCAGTCCCTACCCTTTGTTAATTGATCCTGCTTATTTAGCTAGGGAAATTAAAATGTATGTCTACTGAAGGGAAATCCGTGGGCACAAACTGTTCCTTTCTGGTTTGCAGATATATTTCATAGGTTGTTTATCTTATTTAAATATGCAATAATACAGGAGGCAACAGAATGCAACTGCTGTTCCTTTAATATGAGAGCTATGCACGTTACAATAGGTGTCACTGTTTTGCTTGGTCCAATCATGATTGGTGACTTCAGCTATTGGCTCGGAGCACTGGCTGTCTGACTCCATCTGCAGGGCTGTAATACCTACTCTCCTCCGATCCATTCACCACACAACTTCAGCCGGCTGAACAGACTCGCGCGGCTCCAGCACATCTTGCTAACCTAATTCAGAGAACAAGCAGTGCGGCTCTCTGCCTGTCATCTTCGCTCACTGTAGCATTTGCAGGTGATCTAGGAAACTGGGTTATTTTTATGAGCAAATAAGAGAAATAGGAATCATGATGGAGATGTATTTAGCAGACCCAGTACTGGATAAAACTTAAAGGCAGTTTCTATTCAACATAGTGAAAAGGTCACCTTGTCCGGCTGAGAAAAGAAGCAAAGCATCAGCTTGTTGGTTTCTGTTAACATCTTGGCTCGTGCTAGCCTCCTTTCCTTGATGTTTACACCAATTTGGGATCTCTAGCCGTAAAGAGAGACACACTGTACTCATGGTAGATGACAAGGAAAAGAACATGAAATGTCTCACCTTCTTCTTGATGCTTCCAGAGACGGTAAAGAATAGGTCCAAGAAAAGCTCGAAGAAAACAAATAGCAGCAGCAGCAGTGGCAACAGCAGCGGCGGCAGCAACAGCAAGTTGCCCCCAGTTTGTTATGAAATAATTACCTTGAAGACTAAAAAGAAGAAGAAGATGGCTGCTGATATATTCCCTCGTAAAAAACCAGCCAGCTCCAGCAGCACCACTGTCCAGCAGTACCACCAGCAGAACCTCAGTAACAACAACCTTATTCCGGCCCCAAACTGGCAGGGTCTTTATCCTACCATTCGAGAAAGGTAAGTGCCGGGCCAGCACATTTACTTGCAAAGTTTTCCTGTGTTGAAGTTTCTGCTTTTGCACAACCTGTAATGGATTTTAACGTAAATCTGTGTTTCCTCTTTTCCCAGAAGCTTTACTGGTAATGGAAAACTGCCTTGTATCTTTTCCAAAACAGTACAGCTGTTTTCCTCTTAGATAAAAATGTTTTTGCAAGCTGTAACATTTAAGTGACAGGATTGTGTCTGTGGACCACAGAAGGTTTGAAGATAGAAACCTTTTATTTGTCCTTAGCCTGATGAAAAGTTTGTGTAACTTTTTTTTGTTGTTGTTACTTCCCATGTGTTTGCAATGATCACAGAGTTGTTTAGTTGGAATCTTTATTTGTAGTTTTACCCCGAAGTTACTAAACTGTTGCTTTAGCTTGTGACTCTTTTGTGGGCTTTGTATGTTGGGGAGGGGTTTTAAAAATGCCGGCTGCTGTGAATTAATGAATTGCCTCTGTTTATAGAAATGCAGTGATGTTCAATAATGATTTGATGGCAGATGTACATTTTGTGGTTGGGCCACCAGGTGGGACTCAGCGGTTGCCAGGACACAAAGTAAGCAACAGCTGCATTACTGGTTTAGTCCTGAGGTTTACAAAGAGGGACCCTTTCCATGAGCCTGAAATGAAACTTGGTTGGGGTGGGCAGCTTGCCGATGGCAGGCAGTGCGTGTTTCACCCATCACAGAGAAGGCACAGCCTCTCCAAAGGGTCTTGGCCACGCTTAATTTTTTTCTTTGTTTCTCTCTACCCTGCTTTACGTCCCACACAAAAACATGCCCTCTTAACTCTCCAGTCATGGAAAGTTGTTGGGACAGGTTAGCAAAGTCATGTTTATTACTCTTCCCTTAGAAATTGGTTAGATACGTTTTTATTTTATTTATGCATTTATTTATTTATTTTGTAATGAGGGAACTTGTCCATTAATCTCTTAAAGCCTTGAGGTAATTAGCAGCGTAAAGACTGGCTTGCGTGAACATCTATCATGCTTTCACGGCAAGATACACTGTACCTTGGCTTTGAAAAAAGAGCAGGTGTAGGTGCTCTATGTCCACTGAACCTGATTGCTTAGAGTTGTTTTTCTGGATTGATTTACTGAAAATGCTTGTAGTTTAGTGCATGAAATAAGATTTCCCTTTCTCCACAGTATGTTTTAGCTGTTGGGAGCTCTGTGTTCCATGCAATGTTCTACGGAGAACTTGCTGAGGACAAAGATGAAATCCGTATACCAGATGTCGAGCCTGCTGCTTTTCTCGCTATGCTGAAGTAAGCACCGTTCGTTTGTTTAGAGTTTGTTTATGCCATGTCTGTACTCCGCTGGTTTCACAGTTAAATGTAAGTTCTTTGTAACAGAAAGGGAGAATGATGAAGAAAGAGGGAGCTGCTTACCTTGTAAAATGTTTTTGGAGAAAACTGCTGTGCATCTTTCGGTGGAAAGCATGTGGAATGGTGCAGGCATTTATAATAACACTTTGGCGTGAGATTTTTGGGAGCAAGTGGCATGTACAGTGATTTCATTTTTAATGACTTAAAGAAAAATAACTTCCTAGAGTAGGCATTGTCTAATAGAGCATATTATCTCTGACAGCATCATGTATGAAGAAGTCTTTAGAGACATATATTATATTTTTGTTTCACAGTTCCAGAAATTGTATACCTCATTTAAGTACCACCAGTTAGGAGATTTTTGAGTTTTCCAGGAGTTACTGTTTTCTGTCAACAAATGTAAAACTTACTGTGTTGAAATAATCTGATCTTTATATATACATGCATATACATACTCTTACATAAAATCACATACCATTTCTCAAGGATAAGAAGCATTTGCTTTTGGTAGCAGAGGAGACATTTTTGAGACAGATGAATAGTTTTCTATAGTTTTATATGTATTTAATGGGTAATATAAAAATGTAAAGCTGTAAGGTACATACTTCTTTAAAAAATAGTTTTTTTATGTCTCATGGTGCTTTTCAGAATCCAGTACATGTTGATCAGCTAAATAGAATCCGCTTCTTTGATGTGTATTGGCGCTAGACAGTGTGATTAAAATCTGATGATAATTTTAAATAATACTTAATGATTTGTGTTAAATCCTTATTCTAGCACACCAAGTATATCAGGAATTCAAGGATATCTGCTGCTGTAGGGATTTTGGTTCACTGGAATAAATAGGTTTGTTGAAAAAAATTATTCTGTGTGTCAACAAGTTGGACAATAATCCCACAAATAGTTAAAATGTTGCAATATATTTATTGTCTGCTTCTACTGAAAAATAAGTACTATAGTTCTAGCACTTGAAGTATTCAATTCTCTATTTATGTTGTAGTTTTGAAATCTAATTTCTTCTAACTGAAACTTTGACAATGGGAAATAGGGAAATTAAAGATAAGTGAGCATATGAAGTACCTACCAAAAGGTGAAACTAATTCACCACTTTTTAACAACCAACAGTTAGTGACAAGGGATGTGTACAGAAACCAGTTTTACCTGGAAAGGGTTTTGTTCTGTTTTGTTTTGTTTTGTTTTTCCCCGTAAAGTCAGCTTTGTATATTTGACATTGTCTCTGGCGGAGGAGAACGGCAACACGAGTTCAGCGTTTTGACTGCACTGCAGTCCAGTAGTGTTGTGTTGTTGATTCAGCCACATGTATACATAATTAGGAAACATGAATAAGAAATTACAAAATTACATTTTACCTCAGTCATTTGCTAAGCATCTTTTCTTACAGATGTATTACCTAGAATATATCTCAATACAGCTTTTTAAAATTATACATGCAGTCCACCAAAAGTGGTAAGAATAAGAAATGTAGTAGGGTGCTGTTTGCCCTTGAGCCACTGTTGATCAGTACTGCACTGTCTCCAGAGTAGTGGAGGCCAGGTCTTCCAGACAAGTGCACTGTGTGGCTGAGTAGCCAGTATTCCTAGAAAGGGAATTGTCAAGAAAAAGGGAACACTGCTTACTGCTCAGTGTTCAGGGTAAGAACTACAAAGTGCTGACTGTGTTCCAGATTCCTCCCCAAGGTCCTGGTTCTCAGGTCAGAGCATCACTAAGCTGCCGGTATTTTGTGAAATCTGTCTTGCCAGTGGTGGTACATGGCTTAGCCTGTCGGAAGAAAAAGAGCTTCCTGGGAGCAAAACTGGAGGTTTCATTTGTGGTTGTGGGCATTTTACTTATTGTCATTATTGTGGGTTTTTTTTTTACTTTGTTCACAGAAGCCATTGCTAATCTTTTGTTAAAAGTGTTTCATGAAGTTAAAATATAGTAACGAAAGGAAAACTTCACAGCAAGTAGCTAAACACCTTAGCTAGAAAAATTTTTAAATTTAAGTGTTATCAGTTTGTATTTTTCACCCATACGTACTTCTCACTGACTCTTGTACTCAACCATAGCAATCTAAGAGAAGCAGATGATTTTTTTTTTTTACCTTTACATACCATTTAGAGAGACTGCCACCATCCCCCCCAAATCACCAAGAAGTGTTTTATCTCCTGACATAAGGATGCTTCACAGAATCCTAAAAATAGTGCATATTTGGACCTTCTTGCTTTTGTCTTTTAATTAAATATATCTGGAAACAATATATTCTTTAATTCTGAAGGTAGAAGAAATGCGTGGGGGAGAGAGGAAAGAATTCAGGGTTTAAAAAAAGAAAAGCCAGATACAAAGTGTATATTGGATTCTATGTAAAGGCAACTGGAAGATATTGTTGAAATCCATGTTTGATAATCTTTTGAGGTTAGAACTACTTGCAAAATATCTTGTTTAATTTCAGGTCTTATTTTGTGTTTAGGAAAAATTCAAGTCATACTTCGTTAATAGCATTAAGATGCAGTCATTGCCAACATTATAGTATTGAAGGCATTTGTTTCTATATGAATGCAGAAAATTATAAAATAAAACTATATATATAGCATCTAGAACATAGGGAGATTATTCTTTGATTAAATATAATATGATGTATATAACAGAAACTTTGCTGTTTTTCGCTAATATTAACTCTGACATGCAGTTCTTTTTCAAACAGTTCTAATATCTTCTATTTTTTTTTTTGAAGACATTGAATGCAGGTTATAAAATAGAGGCTAGAATGGTAACACAAAGTTAATGTCTTTAATTATACAAAGTTACTCCTGAGTTGAAACATTAATAATTTATGAACATATTTCAGAGGTTTCTTTAATCCCTAATCATTTTTGTAATAACGATCACATAAGACAATTTTCTTGGAACTAACTTGAAAGTAGTTGCATCTTTTCTTGCTGGACATGCTCATTTTGTGAAAATTCCATTTATATGCTGTGCGCTGTCTTTCAGATATATCTATTGTGATGAAATTGACTTGGCTGCTGACACAGTGCTGGCCACTCTTTATGCTGCCAAAAAGTACATTGTCCCTCACCTCGCCAGAGCCTGCGTTAATTTCCTGGAGACCAGCCTGAGCGCCAAGAACGCCTGTGTGCTCCTCTCCCAGAGCTGCCTGTTTGAGGAGCCAGACCTGACCCAGCGTTGCTGGGAGGTGATCGATGCCCAGGCTGAGTTAGCTCTCAAGTCTGAGGGATTCTGCGATATTGACTTCCAAACTCTAGAAAGTATCCTCCGCAGGGAAACTCTGAATGCCAAAGAAATTGTGGTTTTTGAGGCAGCTCTCAACTGGGCTGAAGTGGAATGCCAGCGACAAGATCTAGCTTTGAGCATTGAAAATAAACGCAAGGTCCTCGGAAAGGCGCTTTACTTGATCCGCATACCCACGATGGCCCTGGATGATTTTGCAAATGGTGCTGCACAGTCTGGAGTTTTAACTCTCAATGAGACCAATGACATCTTCCTCTGGTACACTGCAGCCAAAAAGCCTGAGTTGCAGTTTGTGAGTAAAGCCCGCAAGGGCCTCGTGCCCCAGCGCTGTCACCGCTTCCAGTCATGTGCCTATCGGAGCAACCAGTGGCGTTACCGGGGCCGCTGCGACAGCATCCAGTTTGCAGTTGACAAGAGAGTGTTCATCGCCGGCTTTGGGCTGTACGGCTCCAGCTGTGGCTCTGCAGAATACAGTGCCAAGATTGAACTCAAGCGGCAGGGCGTTGTTCTGGGGCAGAACTTGAGCAAGTACTTCTCAGATGGCTCCAGCAATACCTTCCCCGTGTGGTTTGAGTACCCAGTGCAGATTGAGCCAGACACCTTCTACACGGCCAGCGTGATACTGGATGGCAATGAACTCAGCTACTTCGGACAAGAAGGCATGACGGAAGTTCAGTGTGGCAAGGTGACTGTCCAGTTCCAGTGCTCCTCAGATAGCACCAATGGCACTGGGGTGCAGGGAGGGCAGATCCCTGAACTTATATTCTATGCTTGAAAACACCTCCTGAAGCAGTGTGAGCTCTGAGGTGCACATCTGGTTCCTACTTGCTTGATGCTTAGCTCATCTGCAGATACATGATCCACGCAGGTAGTTCATAATGAATGAAGCTGTAGGCAGTTTCTAATTTCTTTCAACCTTTTAATTATGTACAGGCAAAAATGCAGCATTCAGCTTTTAACTATATGCTTAAAAGAGCCAAGTTCTTATTAAGCCTTTGTGGTTTTTAGAGTTGCATCTATACACCTGGGGAGAATTTGTGCTCTTTTCCAGCTGCCCACTGACCTCCCAGCTTTGTCCCACTTAAAACGTTTGGATCACCTTGAATTTCCTCTAGGGCTTTATTTTGACAAATAGAAATAAATAGTCCAGAACAAAAATGATAAGAGTTATTTTTAAGAGAACTCCCTCTCCCCCCTGCCCCCCGCAAAAATTATAGGTAAATCTCAGTGTACAATTTCTGAAAGAAGTTTTGCTTCATAATAAGTAACATTTAGAAAGTAGACAGTCATGTTTAGCTCTTATTTCATTTTAAATATTTTACTCTGGGCATTATTTTTTCTCAAATCCTAAATTCATAAGATTGTTAAATGTTAAACACTGCAAAGGAAATTGGATGTTTGCTTGGGCCATGACTTCTACAAGCAGTTTTTTTTATTCTTTTAGTTTAGGAGATAAACTATTATTTCTTTTAGAACTAACTAAATTACAAATTTTTATTGTCAGTAGGGAAGAAATCACAGGCCTATTAATTTAAACTAAAACAGCTTATAAAGTAAACCTAAAAAAGTCCCGTTCTACAAATAGTTTATTTGATGGCATGGTAGTCTGCACCATTTGAAAAAAGCCAGTCTTCTCCCCACTTTGCTTCTGATCGTCACCATATGCTTGTTTTTATAAATCACACTGTATACAATCTTATTCCCCTTTTCCCATGAAAAGAGGACCAAAAGTTCTTCAAACGTATGGAGTAACAATTAGTTTTGTAGCACTATGTGTTAATGTAATAAGATACTTTTATTTGTTGATTTTCTTTTTTTTTAATCTGAAATAACATTTTATCTGATCTACTTTGACCACATACATACTATCTTCTTAGTTATAATTATGTCCTGTTCCTAGACTGCTAGAATTTGGCCTTTGGCCATCTTAAAGTGCCAATATATGCCTGCAGGGTTTTAAAAAAAAGGTTGGAGTGATATACTTGATTGTACCTAATATTCATTGTATCAGCATCCCATCCAGCCCTCTTATTTGTACGTGGCTAATGTAAACAAAGGAGGGGAAAGCTCATCCAAAAATTCTCCTTCAGTGACGGCTTGTGATGGTTTAGTGCCTGTGACCCTGGGAGTGTCCAGTGTGTTCACTTCCAGCTAAAGTATCCATGTGTTTCTGAGCAGCTTTTCTGCTCAGTGTGATCCTGAGATGGCTTCCCCCACCACCCAGAGTGTGGTCCCTGGCCGCCTCCTTCTCCTGCTCTGTGAGCCCCATGCTGGCTTGTCTGGAGCCAGGGGTTAGTCCTGGGGTGGGTGGGCGTGTGCGCGTTGTGGGCGTCGGTGCGCGTCCGTGTGCATGCAGGTATGTCTGCCGACTCAGGAATTGTCTCCTCCCTGCCTGGCCAGTAAGAGGTGAGACACAAATGGTCCCCCTGCTGGCCTGAGGAAGGCCCCAGTGAGTGACTACCCTGATCTTATTCACTGTGCTTCTGGGCCACTTTTTCCCCTGTAGACGTGGGCTTGTTGCTTTTGGCCGGCTTCCCTGACGGAGGAGAACACTGGATTATGGGAAATGTTTTAATCATGTTTGCCATTACCTATGCCTGTTAGCATAGATGATCAGAAGCTGTTACTGGTGATTATAGATGAGTATTCCCAGGACAACTTTCCAAAATTATCTAACAATTATTTCTTATTAGGGAGATGACACACAGTAGTTTTGGCAAAGTATCTATGAAACAAAGGTATGTTTTCAATTTAAAAAATACTTCTATAAAGGACTTTGCTTTTAAATTATGGTTAAACATTTCAGTAACTCATAGCTACCATGCAAATTGGTAGACTATGTACCTGTTTAGAAGGCACTCATTTTTAAGCCAGAGGAGAAAAAACTTGATTTAGCACTAATTTCATCATCTCAGATTGTTGAGGTGGGTGTGATAACCTCAGAGTGAAGATTGCTCATTTGGTAACGCTCACTGTCAGTGCTCCTGTTAGCAAGATGCCCTCCACGTGGCTAGGGAACAGCTGGTAGAGAGCAGAGGGAGATCCTGTACACTGGGGGTGTCAGCGCTTAATTTTATGTTAATTACTATTACTTAAAAAGAAAAGACACATCCACCACCTGATTGGCTGGTGTCAAGAGCTGTGGGTTAAATTTGAAAATTGTATTTAGACTGAGAAATTTTGTATTTTAAATCCTGTTCTCCCTTTTGCATTTTCAACAACATGGAATGAAAGCTAACGTGCTTGCTTTATTTTCTTTGGTAATCTCGAATTTTGTAGCTTTTACTGTTCTGACAAGGCAGGCAACTCTAGTGTATAAACACAACTTTATTAAACAGAATACTCTGTAGATGCTTTTCCCAATGTATCTGGCAGTCTTTGTTGTTGTTCATACTGGGGATAAAGGGGAACTAGGCTAGCAGTTCTAATGTAACATTCTTTAAGCATATCTTAATATAGTATTTAAGTAAATGGTCTAATTTCTACATAATTATTGCACTGAACTGTCTTTTTTGTTTTTTAAGGTGTTTAAATAAGCTCAGCTAATTCAAGACACTAGCCACTTGTGCATCAGAGTGCTTGAATTTAGTAGCTTACAGCATTATTTATGAAGGAAAAGTATATAAATATGAAGTACCTCATGTTGAATGTTATTGTACTGTATTTTTAATGTAACAGTGCAGATCTTGTTAGACACATGAATGTGTATAATCATGTTAAATGCAAATAAAAATAAAATTGGTTCATAGATTTGTTTTCTTTAGCATTTTTGTAGGTCCCTTGAAACAGTGAAAAATCCATTCTGGCACTTTTGGTGCCACTACATTTTACAGAGCTGGTTTTGCTGGGTCATTTGTTTGCTAAGTATTCAGATATCTTTGATCCCTAAAGAAGTAAGAATTTGAGGCAAAAGCGTAGGAGAACAATGGATATGTTAATCAATCTCATTGTTCAAAGCCTGACTGTTAAGTTAATGAGAGGAAGTGAATGGATGCATTTATATTCCCTATATGGAATTTGTGGTTTGCTGGCATTCTGATGCTATAGTTGCTCAAATGTCTGTGGGTCTGGCTATACTAAGGGGGTGTTGATACTGAATCACATCTAGCTTTAGGTGTAACCAGTGCTGCTTGTTCTTGCTGCGTTATAATAGCTTAAGTCTCTGAATGAAAAAAATAAATGTCATGTGAGAATTTTGAATATAATTTGTACATGCTCAACTAGTTTTCAATTATATTTGTCCATATCAAGTAATATATACACACACATTCACACATAATTATATACACGTGTACTATATTTTTTCTCTGCAGCCTTCTTTTGCTCTTCTACTATAGTTGATTGTGAAATCCTATATATTTGCTTAATCACTTCATCTACTCAGGGTTCAATTTCTAAAGCATACCTCTTAAAAAATTTTTGGAATTATTCCAGAGAATAAAGAAACTGGAAATATTTGTTCTAATCAGATTTAATTACAGATACAACCTAAATTGCAAAGTTCTCTAATCTGGGAAAGTCCTCTGTTTTCTCTGTCGCTATTTAAACGTCCATATGGTTGTTTTCAATATCCCAAAACAATGGAAATGAGCTCCTTTGCTGGCACCCAGGATCAATATGTCACTGAAATTACACATTCTTCTCAGTGGACTCTATGGCTTGCCTACAAAAGGGAAGAAATAGGAAGGGAGAGAGCATTCTTGAGGACCTAAATCATGCCATGTAGAGGCTGAAACAAGCAAATGGCCCTGAAAATGTGTGGTTACCCTAAGTCTTTGTTAGAGGAGCACTTTGGGTGTCCTTGAGATGCCTCAATGGAAGTTGAGTACACTTTTGATTTCTAATTAATACATTTCAGCCTTTTATTTCTGAGCCATTTACATTTATTGACCAGGTATTCCCTTTGTTCAGCATTTCCTCTTATTCTTCATTCATCTTCACTTTTAAAAATATAACAAAACTGAAACTGGGGAGATATTTCAAAAGAAATTCCACATGTATTTCTATAAGCAATAGAGACACTGGTGAGAAGACCTTCTCAAGATATGGTCAGGTTGGTGAGATGGAAGTATTTGTGAGGAGGAGATGAAGACAGTGGTTGACTCTGCCAAATACCAAGCAGCATAAGACACTAGCCAGCAGCATAGATCAGTTGCTGAAGAACCTTTGGGTACATTTCTAACTTGGGCATCTCTCTCTTTTGCCTCTCTTGAGCCTTTTTTGAGGGAGAGTGGTGGGAGAGGTGTAATTCCCATCTATGCCAACCCTAACTGTCCTTATGACCCTTGTTTTCTATTTGCCTGTTTACTTAAATGTCCAATCGACAGCAGTTTCACTAGCAGATGCTGTTGTTTTATACTCTGTCTATAAAGTTCTTAACCTCAAGATAAATAGTTAAACAAAACATCTGCTCTTTACTTTGTCAAAGCTGTGCTTTAAACAGTTCTGTATACAGGGCACAATTATAGTTACCCATTCGACTACCAGAACTTCAATGTCCGTTTACTCCGACTGATTTTCCTTTAAGCTGGCTTCGGTAGTAACCAGTCAGAGGCTATGAAGGAGGGGGAGGGGCTGTATTAGACTTCAAGAATGGTGTCCTTTTCCACTTTGTGGAGCAATAGTACAGAAAATTATTTCAAAATTTAAGGTACTTTTTTGTGTTTATGATGTTGGCAAGCAGTTCATATTTAATAGACCATCTCTTACATCGGTTTGTTTTAGAGGAGTGATATTGTACCCGAAAAACGTTTAAAAATAAGTCCTACTAGTGGCCTTCCTAATTTTAACATTAAGTGCTGCAGTAAAGCTTTCTGAGCACAGATAGCATAAGGACTGTTCTGAGAAACCAGAAGAGTCTATGAGATATTTTGATATGTAGCAGTCTTTACTGTAGCTGTACAATTTGCATTTTCCTTCCTAAACTATATTCAAAAAATAGTCTAAAGAAAGATGACTATTTAAGGAAAGCTGCAAATAATCTTTTAAAGCTTGAAGCAGAGGGGACCACCTTCTGCTGTACAGTAGAATACATAAAAATGTACTTTTGAGAGAGATTCTATACATTTTTGTGCTTGTCTTAACCAGCTCTAAAGTTTATTTCAGTGTCCTGTATAATAGTGCCAAAACAAACAGTACACCTGAGCCTTAACCAATTTGAAATTAAAGACAAATTCCAACTCTAAGAACATTTGGCGGCATCAAGGGACTATTCAGTGTTTCTTAGATGAAAGACATAAGGTTTAATTAGTGAAAGGATTAGCCCAATGTTCATTCACTCATTGGTCATTTATTGATCCTTTGCTTCATCCCAGTCAGTAGAGAGACCCATTAAGACACAGTGTGTGCTCTCAAAAGGTCCAGGGCAGTGCTGCTCCGCCCTTAGCATGCACAAGAATTATCATGAATTGCCAGGCTCTGTCCCCAGAAGTTCTGATTTGCTAGGTCTTAAGTGGGGCCTGAGAAATTGCACATCCAACAGGCTTCCATATCTGCTGCTGCTGCTTCTGCTGCTGCTATCTGCAGTTCACACTTGGAGAGGCCTGTGCAGGGCAGGAGAGAAATGCCTTGGCTACGACAGGAGCACTGCAAAGAGCATCCACATCAGTGGAAGAAGAGGTGATGCTTGAGCTGGGTTTTGAAGGATGCATTAGAATTATCTAGTGAAGCTTGGTGTGATGCAAGTTGGAGGGAGCAGGGAGGGGGGAAGGGAATTCTAGAAAAACAGCAGAGCAGATAGAAGGGCAGACAGCTCCACGTGGCTTAAGAAAAGAGACATGTGGGAGAATGAAGCCACCTAACTGTGTGCCACGTATGGAGGCAGCTAATGAACTGGACCTGAACACACACTTCCATCTGCTAGGCTAAATTACCTGGCTTTTATCACAGAATGAAGCAGTGACATTAAAAAGATTTGAAATAGACCAGAACACAATTTTGTGTTTTCGAAACATCTTTCTGAGCTCTGGGAAGTACAGGCTAGCTCAGAATGAAAACAGAAGTACTTAGGGCTAGGCTGTGAGTAATGCAAATGAGGACCGAAGGGGGCCAGGGATTGGAGAGAATGACAAAGATTCTGGAAAGTGGAAGGGTGATCGCCAGCGTGTGGTGGTTGTGACATCCACTTAAACGAGGGCTTGGTGAAGATGTCTTGCCTTACATTTATCCTAAAGGAGAAGAAGTGTTTTTTGTTTTGTTTTTTTTGTTTTGACTCCACCATCCTGTGTAGATAATTGATTTATAGATACCCACTCTTGATTCTAAGATTCTTTTAGAAAGAGGGGAAAAGGAGGGCGCCTGGGTGGCTCAGTCGGTTAAATATCCAACTTCAGCTCAGGTCATGATCTCACAGCTTGTGAGTTTGAGCCCCACGTCGGGCTCTGTGCTGACAGCTCAGAGCCTGGAGCCTGCTTCGGATTCTGTGTCTCCTTCTCTCTCTGCCCCTCCCCTGCTCACACTGTCTCTCTCTCTCTCAAAAATAAAATAAACATTTAAAAAAAACAAAAGGGAAAAAAGTCAACAGACTGTACTGGTTAATAACACGCTGGAGCAAGACTACCACGGCTGTAAGCTGCATGTGACTCCAAGCCAGGCACTTAACCTCTCTGAACCTGTTTGCTCAAGAAAGATGGCGATAATAATAGTGCCTTCTTTAGATAGTTATTATGATGATTAAGTAAATTAAAATTTCTAAAGCACTTATAACAGTACCTGGCATACAGGAAGTGTCATATGTTGATTAAGTAAAACAAAGTCTAAAGGGCCACAAATTAAACCTATGCATTTTCCTCATATGTGCCCTTATGAGAACCAGTTTACTTTCACTTTACACACACATAAATTGTCAGTGCAGACAATTAAAAAAGCGTCATTTTGGGGGTACCCGGCTGGCTCAGTCAGTTAAGCGTCTGACTCGGTTTTGGCTCAGGTCATGCATGATCTCGCAGTTTCATGGGTTCGAGCCCTGCTTCAGGTTCCGTGCTGACAGTGTAGAGCCTGCTTGGTATTCTCTGTCTCCCGCTCTCTCTGCTCCTCCCCCACTTGCACTGTCTCTGTCTCTTTCAAAATAAATTAAAAAAAAAAATTTTGTTGTTCTTTCAAGTCATTGATCAATAGATAAGGAGTATTTAGAGCTACAAAGAGCTGTATTGTTGAGGAATTCTCTTACTTTAACCAAATTTCTAATAAGTATTTCAACTTTGTCATGCTAATGAGAGACAAATGATGTAGATGGATTCTAGCACACCAGTTAGAATTACTCAAAACTGCTGTGTAAAAGCTGACTGGGAGTACATAACAGGTGTGTGAGAGACCCTTTGAAAACATTTTCCAAGAGGAGTCTGTTTGCTGGTTTAAAAAAAAAAAAAAAAATCCCCTGTATTTGTTCTGCTAGAGTCAAAATATGCTCTTTATTCTTGGCTTACAATCTTAGACAATTTTGGATATCACCCCTTCTTCAAATATTTGGGGATTAAAATCATTTTTAGCATTGAAATTATTTGTTGCATGTTGAAAGGAGGTTTGACCTGATGAGTGATGTGAATGTCACAAGGAGTCACTAATTGTCTTTCTTCAGGTAAACACAGGTGTGCCAGGAGAATTTGAGTTTGCCTGCCTCCCCCCATAGTCTTGCTGGCACTTTACCTCCTTTCTACTGCCCTCCCTGTGAATGTCCCCCGTTCTGTGGGCTCACCTCTTGAGCCAGTGCTGGGGCCTCATTTGACAAGGGCCCTGACATCAGCTAATTTTTGGTCCCTGGTTTAGGGCTGGATTCTCTGTTTTGCAAAATATGCTTTTAGGAACCTCACCCTCCAGAGATTCTCATTCAGGGACCAGTCACTTTTATCTGAAGCTCAGAGCAGGTGTGTGGGGATCCTGATGCGCATGAAAATTTGGGAACCACTGGTATAAACAAGCCTCTTGGAACCTTTTCTTACACCCACATGGACATTTAGCTTCAGCACCCTGCTCTTTGCTGGGGACCCTGGCACCACAGACTCTCAGAAATCAGTCTCATGCATATGCCCTGAACTCAATGAATCTTGGAACTGGCCCCAAGCAAGGCCACAGTCAGCATTAGTGGATAAAGTAAACCAGGGGAATCAGAAGGCCTATTCTCTGACTCCCTGACTGCTTGACACTGACCTCTGCTTGTTATTCTTGCTCTCATCAGTCTCCCTATGCCCCCCCAGCCCTCCATCTGCACCTCAAAAGCTCAAAGATCCAGTTTTTTCAGCAACGTCCTGGTCCCATCTCTAGTCCACTTGACCATGCCCCCTGCTTAAGTTCTAATCACCTTTATTAAGTGGTCTTGGTGCCCGCCCATGTTTGGAATCCCACTTCTGAGTCCTGTCTCTGTAACCATTCCACTTCCTTCAGACATGTGCCAGCCTGTTCATTCAGCGTGCAGCGTCTCCTCTTCCAGGCTGATATTCCTGGCCACTGGTCCTGACAGAGCCCTGTGCCCAGCCTCTTCTGTAGTCCTCACTCTCTGTTCTCTTCTTCTCATCTTCCACCAGACCCCCACAATGGCATACTTAAAATAGATTTTTGGCAGCTTTGTGTTGCACAAGTGTCACATAACAAACACAAAACCTCAGGAGTGCACGGCAATACGTTTATGCTCTGGTGCCTAAGAACGGCTGTGGGTTGTCTTGGCAGCGACACATACTTGATTGGGTTCATTCACATTTGGGTACTGGCTGTCTTCCCTGGGGCAACTTTGCTCCGATTGTCTCTTATCCTCCAGCAAGCTGGTCTGGGTGGTTTCAGGCCAGTGGCCAAGGCACAAGAGAATTACCTACAACAGGAAGGAACGTGCCTGGCCTCTGGGGGCTTGGGCTCAGAATTTGTGCACCATCACTTCTGCGTTGTGTTGGCCAGAAGATGTCACAAGGCCACCCAGAAGCAAGGGGTGGTGAATTAGACTCTACCTCTTTACTGAGAAGAGCTGCAGAGTCATGTAGCAAGGGCTGTGGATAAAAAGATGAGTATCGTATTGGGCCATTTATGCCATCAGTGTTGGAGGTACCTACATGCAGACCCTGTGCTCCTTTCTAACCAGGACCTCAGAGTCAGTGCCACTTGAAGTTACCCACAGAGAATCCACAATCCCCAAAGGCATTAAGTGAACATGAGGATTTCATAGGGGAGAGGAGGAGGAATCTTTCTCATACTCATAGCATATACTTCCCAAATATCCATTTGGCAAGGGTCCTCACCACGTAGTTGGTTCTTCTAACGAGTTGCTTCTTGGCCTCAATTCCCCAGGCAAAACTGTCTTCTCATCAGACCACATCTCATCCCCTAGCTCCAGCTCCTCAAACTGGAGCCTTCAACACCTTGTTAGATGTAATATTGTCACTGAAATCACTTCCACTCTTGTATACTTCCCCATTAGCATTGCTGTACGATTTAACTCCGAAAACCAGGCCCTAGTAAAGCAAAAAAAGGTTGTGGAGGTGGAGAGGAAGGAGCCTTTCCCTTGTGTGTTTCTTCATTATCATTAACAGCAACACCCCTAGGAAACTTTAGATGGTTCATGAGCTTCTTCCAGGTACAGGTGGATGGAGAGAGACTGGGTAGGCCCTCAGGGTCAGGAAGAAAAGAGGAAGTGGCAGGTTGATACAACAGCTCAGCCATCCCTTGGGGCCAGAAGGAACTGGAGGGAGAGGGTTGGATGGAGCAGGGAGCAAGGATGGGGTCTCATTCAGGTGAGCAGGAAACCTCACACAGCTTTTCTACCTGGAGCCTCTCTCCCATTTCTCAACTCTTTGGGAATCCCTGACCTGGGACCACACAGTGTTTGATCTGGGGAAGTTCAGCAGAAAGGACTGTTTAGGGTGAATCCACCAGCTGGTGGGATGGGCATATCACTTGTATTCCTCTAAGGTCTGTTTGCCAAGGGCTTGCTTAATCTTCTCTGCATATTGTGACCATATCACCAAGGCCTCATCAACAGAACATTTGCTTATCTTATCTTTCCAGCAGTGCTTTGTCACCTCACTTGAACATTCATAAGCCAGCTGTGTACCCTCTGGTCTTTGGGGGAATATGACAGTGCCCTTGACCCTACTTCCATTCCTTTCTTCTCTGAAGAACCCCTCCCTCACCAGTGCTCTTGGAGGAAAGCCCTGGCCACTTTCTTCTACAGGACAGAAAATTTTAACTACTGGAGTGTCCCAGATCTTTCATTCCCTACAGAGACAGTATACTTGGTTACTGCTAGTAACCAAAGTCTTGATTGCTGAAAGAGTTGCTAAATCGGTCCACTCCTTCCTCAAATTTCAGATTTACTTGACAAATAGGTTTATCAGAAACCTCATGCCATTCCTTTTGTTTAGGCTTATTTGCCTTAGATAAAGAAAGAATTACAGAAATAGAACAATTGTGATAGACTTTAAATATTTTCACATTCACCCAGTAAGAGTGTCATTACCCCTTGTAAAAATTCCAGACTATAGGCATAATTTGGGTTGGAGGTAACATTCAGTGTGAGTGGGAATCATGTCACCTGGTGGCTTCCCAGAGACTGACTCTGTCATTCACCCCAATCACAAAACTGGCTGAATTTGAGCACCTCTTGGGACAAACTTCTTCATGTTAAAGTTTCTCATCCCCCTTTCCTCCCTCCTCAACTGCATTCAGGAAGAATGTACCTTCCAAGGGAGTATAGTCAAGCAGATTGAACTACTGCCATTTCCAGTAAGATTACAGTGCACAGACCGATGTGGTGTGCAAAAACACTCTGTTTGGGGGTGTTTTGTAGATGTTCATGGTAGGTTTTATTGCCATTCTTTAATGTTTCATTTATTCAGAGTTCAGAAGTCATGTGGGAAATGAACTAAGCCCTTCCGTACAAGGGCAAAGAAACACCTACCTACCTTTTCAGGTAAACAGTTGTTGGATTGATAACACCAAATCCTCCATATATGCAAGTCACCTTGGCTTCCAAGAAAGCTTCAGAAGTGAGCATGAATGGGACTAGAAACAAGATAGTACAGGGTCAGAATGGGGGGTGGGGGTGAGAGAAAGTACACTGGTGCCTCCCCATTTTCTCTGAGATGCAAACAAAGCCTTTGGATGAAGAAGGAAAGGAGTTCTTTGGGTGGAGTGAGTGAGTGATGTCCAGTAGTGACAGGTGGCCAGAGGGAGAGGAGGTGGCTCTGTTAGACCCCCCTCGTCTACCACCCACACTCTGTAACGAGTCTTTGTGGGTTTGTTAAGCTTTCTGTGAGAGCCCCATAGGTGACTTCTCAGGTCTGTTTCTTAGAGGCTTTTTAGCTTCTGGGCCTCCAAATCGAGCCCAGAGTGCAGGCCAGACCCACCAACCATTGAGAGTAGAGGAGTGAGGCCAGAAACTAGGGCTTCCTTTGCATCACGTATTGCCCTCAGGCCATGTAGCAGCTGGAAAGATGTACAAGCTTTGTCCTTCACCAGGAAGAGCCACGTCTGGTTCATGGCAGCTTCAGACATACTTGGAATCCAGAAGATGGTGTTGAAGTTTCCTTACTGCTCTGCTGTGCCCAACCCTCAGGCTGGGTGGAGTCTGCCCTGCATGGGGAGCCAGAGGTCTTCTTGGCATGCATGTGTTCATCCTTCCTTTTCTATCCTTCTTGCCTCAAAGGCACTGTTCCTCTGCTGCTCACAGACTCCACCTATAGCTTTTGAACTTGAACAATCCATCTAATTTCCTGCCTGCTATCCCCACATTCATTCATGAAGATGTTAAAGGTGAGGGAGTTCTTTACTACCAGAACTGTGTTCACCTCTCACAGCTAAAAGGCCACTTAACAGGCGGTGGGGGAATAGGGAGGGACAAAGCAGGTGGAAGAGCCCAGAGGTGCCATGTTGTCACAGTAATGAAGATAGGTCGGAACAAAGAGGTGAATGTCACCAGATACCTAATCCCTGACCCATAGACAAGAAAAGACGAGTGACTTCTTACAGCCTACATGTGCCAGTTGTCAGGCTTTGCCATGTGACTGCCATTTACACAAGGGCTGTGCAGTCTTCCCAAACTCCCACTAAGATGCCCTGGTTAGGAAAACAAATTACTGCATGCGTCCAGAATGCAGTCTTTCATAGGTCATTATCAGAGTGGGTCTCTTGTCAATACCATGCCTGATTGGGAGAGGCTCTCAGAGTCATTTAGTTTCTGTCTCTTGTCAGGGGAAGCTTTTTAACTGCTTTCTGCTGTCCTGTCATTCTGTGCTAACCCCAAAAGGCAGTGTTAAATTGATGTCATCTTTCCAATTTCTTCCCAGAAGCATTTTCCTTTCTGGTTAACAATGGAAACATTTGTGCAATAATCAAGGGAGAAAAGTGGCCAAACACGAATGCTGTGAAAACCCCTCAGTGGGATGAATGCATTTATTTGTCTGCATATCCCATCATTCTGGATGACACAAAGAAGGATGAATCTCATTCAGGTACTAAGATAAGGAAAGAAAAATAAAGAAATAAAATGAAAAGCAAGTCCAAACCAAGAAGAAACCCATTGCCTTCAGTCAAAGAAAAGGATTTGATTTGAGGCTATTAGAGAATTACCACCAAACAAAAAACTGAAGTGAATGTTGATTATCATTGAACGAGGTGAGGAACACTTGGCTTTCATTGTGTTGTACAGTCTACATTTGTGTATGTTTGAGAATTCCCACAAGAAAAAATTATTTTAATTCAGGTAGGAATAGATCAATGAGCTCATACCTGTCAGGTAGGTCCTAGGCAGAGGCCCCTTTCCCCCTACGTTTAAATCTGCAGTGCCAGCAGGACCCATTCCAATAACGTACAGCTGAAAGCATGTTTGAAAGTCAACTTAGTTTGTTTTAGACATACACGTAGACAAAGGCTTCTCTGTGATCAGCCCACCTCTGGAGTCGTATAAACACAGACTAAGGTTTTCACAAATGCTGGATGTCCGAATTTTAAAACTTAAATTATGCATCTTCTTAGATGCAGGGATTGACAGTTATGTTTAGTTGCTTAAATGAAGACTCCTACTTCATAAGATTCCTAATTAAATGGGAAAGGCATTCTAAATTCTTGATCTTTGCTAATCATATCTGGGAGAAGCCTGGAAGTTTAGATCATGATTTAATTAGGGCATTCTTACAGTTCCCCTGGTGGCAACATGATCTAATTTTAGCAAATTTTAATTGCAAGTGCAGAAAGGATTTATGTGGATTGGAGTTGAGTATGAGATATTCTAGCTTCCTTAAGTAGCACCACTGTCGCCTACACCTCAGATCCTCCATTTAGCCATGCCTGACCGTAACAGTTATAGGGCCCAGGGCAATTGAAACAAAGTTACCTATGTATTCTATGTCTAAATATTAAAAGTTATGTATCAAACTAACGCATGCTAAATAAGCATTCTATCTTGACAAATAGGACTTCATAGCAACCTGGAAGGCCAGGTTCAAATTTTAAATTCTTGGCCCCTCCGAGTTCTGTACTGGGGAATGTGGTTATTAAGAGCTTATGGGTCCCTTCCCATAGTGTATTTCTTTTCTCTTATAAACCTTGATTGTATGTCTCCTCAGGCCCATACATGCAATGTTGTCTATCCCAATCCAATAGCAAAGAGCCACCCCTGGGGGCTAAGGGTACACATAATGGTGATATATCTGTCCTTGTGAGGAAGTGGCTTTGAGGCTGTGAAGACAGAGAATTCTAGGCTCCCAGGTACTGCATGATGCAGAGATTGAGGCATGGGTTTTAGGTAAGCATGTCCCCTGGATTGATTTGCAAAGAGTTAATGAAATCCATGGCAAAGAACTTTGTCTGCTTCTCCTCCATCAGGTCCTAAATGTTGGCTCCATAATCTTTCCTCTCATACCCAGGGCTCGGTAATCTTTCCTCTCATCCTTTATTCCTCAGTGATCCATGGCTTTATATTCCTCATTCATTCATCCAACAAATATTCATATTTCTAGGTACTGGGGATACAGTAGAATACAAAACAGAAGACAAAAATCTATGTCACAGAGCTCATTTTCTCATGAGTAAACAGTTGATAAGGAAGATGTGGCCATTTTAACCATGATCCTAAATTCTTTGGTATTCCATCCAATGCAAGGTAGAGTCAAATTCTGATCTCTTGAACTTGGGTGGTCCATAGAGCCTAATGAAAGGGATGCTGGGTGACTTCCGAGGATAGGTCATCCAAGGCCATGACACTGGTCACTGGAAACGCTCACTCCTGGAGCTCTGCATGGTCACATAAGAAATAGACCACCATGCTGGAGAGCCACATGTTGGTGTTCTGGTTGACATTCCCTGCTGAGTGAGTCCTTTAGCCCAGGCACGACACAGGAGTGGGAAAAGCTACCTTGGAAGTGGATCCGCCTGGTCCAGCTGTTTCAGCCTCAGCCACTTATGTCACTCCCAACGGAGGCCCGGACTTTAGGGAACAGCGAGGTTCTGTCCTCACTGTGCATTTTCCAGTACTGACCCACAATATCTGTGAGTGGAATGAAGTGGTTTTTGTTACTCCACTAAGATTTGGGTCAAGACATACAGTGACTTCTAAATGTATATCCCCAGTCCAGACCTGAGTTCCAGGTTTGTGTGTTCAGCTGCCTTCTCATAACTCCACTGGGATTTCTTTCCTTTCTTTTTTTTTAATTTTTTTTAATGTTTATTTTTTGAAAGAGAGCAAAAGAGAGACAGAGAGAGACAGAGTGTGAGTGGGGGAGGGGCAGAGACAGAGGGAGACGCAGAATCCGAAGCAGGCTCCAGGCTCCGAAGCAGGCTCCAGGCTCTGAGCTGTCAGCACAGAGCCCAACGCGGGGCTTGAACCCACGAACCGTGAGATCACGACCTGAGCCGAAGTCGGACGCTGAACCGACTGAGCCACCCAGGCGCCCCTCCACTGGGATTTCTAAGTGAGCATCTGAAAATGTCCACTTCCAAAATGAAAGTCTCGATTGTCACCACTGCCTCCCAGCAACAAACAAACAAAAACAACTTGTCCATCTTCCCAGTATTAGTACAGGTCACGAGCTCCCATCTAAATACTTAAGACACAGTCATCCTAGATTCTTTTTGCATCATTTCCCACATCTAATCTGTTAAGAAATCTCGCTGTTTTGACATTGAAAATAGACCTCTCATCTATTTTGCCTCAACTCCACTGCCCATAGGCTAGCCCTAATCACCACTGTCTTTCACCTGAAACAGCCCCCTAACACGTTCCTGGTATCCAAACCTAGCCACTCTAGAATGTTTTCCCAACAGCAACGAGGAACTTCTTTCAAAAACATAAATCAGGATTTCCAGGCAAAGGATGGTGTAGTGAGTGAAGACTTCAGTGCTTCCCAACCACCACTCTCTCCCCAACTACCCAATTCTCTAAACAAATAGTAATGAACGTATATATTACATGTGAAAAATTGAACAGCAAAGCTGGGATTAAATACAGAATAAACAAGTCCAGGAAAAGAAAATGGAATGAAACACACATTCACACACATGCACACGCACAGAGTGAATGGGATGTCAGCTCCAGTCTTGCAGTCAAAGCAAGCAGTAAGTAGGTCCTGGAAAGGCATATGGGCTCCATGAGCTATTTCTTCTGAGGAGACCCCTGCTTGAAGTATATAGACTGGGGGTTGTCTTCAGAGTCATAAAATGAGGTGGAAAAAGACCATCCCACTACTGCCACTGATTATAGCTCCTGCCAAGTAAAGGCATGGGAAAGTGGATGATACAGGCACATCCTTGAGACCAAAAACTGAGCCAAGCCACCACTGGCTCTGCACCACCATCTGAGATCTAGTTCTAACTGGTGGCAGTGGAGGTCCAGGTGCAGGCAACTGTAATAGTATTAGACAATGAGAGAGATACACAGAAGGAAAGAGGTGTGTACCGGGGGAGGATCTCCCATTAAAATAAACCTGTAAACTAAAAGTCCTATACATGTGAAATAATCTAGTGCTAAGAGAGACAATAAGGTAAAACATTAGAATGTAAGTTCACTCTTAGAAGATTTGTGTATCAGTTAGTTATTGCTATGTAATAACATGTCACCCCAAAACTCAGTTGCTTTAAACAATTTTATAAAATATTCCCACAAAAACTTTCAGTACTAAGATCTATCTGTCCAGTAGATAGATCTGTTTGCACTAGAAAGAGAGTAAGAATTTATGGACCACAATCAAGTTTCAAATACACAGAGACACATTTGATAGACTTGAAAGGTGGGACAGTTGAAGCCAGATTGCAGGAAGTGGCATTGGGGTCAGGAGTGGAAAACAAAATCACCATAAGTAAGGAAGGTTACTGTTCACTCTCAGTAATGGGACTGGGCTGGGAGAGGAGACCAGAAGTGTTAGGTTAGTATGAAAGCTCCAATAGGTGGGGTCTCCTCTGCACCATGGTTAGGAGCAAGATGTAGCTTAAAATGGGAAAATATATTTCACTAAGGGACTGTGCAGTTTTTTCCACATGCAAGTGTGGATGCATGCATACACACACACACACACACACACACACACACACACGAGCAGAAGGAAAGTTCCTTCCAATCTGCTGGAGAGATGAACACACGAGTTTATGGATTGCCTGGTGCCTCTGATAACATGACCCACTGGAAGGCTTTTCAATACCAGGGCATCTGGGGGTATCTGGGGGTGGAAGTTCAGGTAGCAGTGACAGCAACAGCAGTAGCATCAGAGAGAAAAGGTGCCCAGGAGAGGTTCCTGCAGAAACAGCTATGTGGACCAGTAAAGTAGGAGAGGCGTCTACAGATGTCTTCCATAATGGAAGAGGAGGTTACAATAAATTAAACATGAGACAAAGAAAACTAGCCTCTACCAACTCTGTTGACTGTTGGAGAGATATAAGGAAAGGGGTGGGATGAGATGCTACCCTTTGGCTGTGGTAGCCAATGAGTGCACGGATATTAGGAGAAACCACTGAAGTAGTATTCCCTTGGTGCTACAAGCTGGGGAGGCGAAGAGGAAATTCAGGTAATACGAGAGACTGATCTGGAAAAAAATACACAGGTCTTTGAACACTAAATTGTAAATCTAATTCTGTAAAACCATTATGGCAGTCAGCCTCCAAGGCGGCCTCCAATGATCCCCACATCTGGGTATTCAAACCGTTGTGGGATTCGGCACACACTGGATAGGCTGACCTGGGAAACCAGTAGGCTATCACACAAATAACAGTGTGTGATTTTAGCTGCTAGGCTGTAAAATACATCATAGCCTCTGAGCTACTCTTTTGGATCACTCAGTCTGTGGGCAGCCAGCAGTCATGTGGTAAGGACCCTCAGGCTATGCTACGGGAAGTTCCAAGTGGTGTGGAATTGAAGTGTCTTGGCAATAGCCTTGTACATGTGCCATCTTGGAAGCATATATTCCAGCCTCAGTCAAGTTTTCAGCTGACTATAGCTTCAGTCCACATCGTGACTTCAACCTCTTTGGAGACCCCAAACCAGAACTACCCTGTTAAGCTGCACCAAGGTTTCCGACCCACACAAAAACTGCATAGAATAATAAATATTCATTATTTTTAAGCCCTTACATGTTAGGTTACTTTGTTATGCCCCAAGAGATAGCTAGTACAGATTTTGGCACCAGAAATGAAGTCGGACAACAGATCCTTTAAGGATTTTAAGAATGAGTCTGTCTTCTCCTTGATTCTATGAGTATAATATTCTCATGGGTTCAAACCCCTCTAGGCTGCATTGACTCAGCCAGCTTCACATGGCTGCAGCAGGCTGGCCTGGACTTGCAAACATGAGGGTGACAGGAATCCAAGAGAGGAAGAGAAAATACACAAGCATTTTTCAAGCCTCTACTTGAGTGAAATTTGCTACTGTCCTGTTGGCCAAAGAATCACATGTCCAAGCACAGAGTCGCCTGGGAGGGTGGTACTCAAGGGCATGGATGAGGCAGTTGTTATAAACTGGGGCTGTTAATACAGTTAATGTACCACCACAATCCACTAAGGTTGCTTTAAATATGTCAAGTTATAGGAATATTTTCAAGATGGCAAACCCCTCATTCATGTGTCCCTGTTTTCTACAGCTCTTTAATCCAACCCAATTTTCCTTAAGTTTTAACAAATGATTTCTTAAATGTACACAGAATTGTTCTTGTTAAATCCTCTCCAGCATATTTGGACAGTTTTCACACCAAAATCTCTTGGAGTTACCTTCTTTTGTTGGTTGCCAAAGGCTTCTCCTAAGCTTTAGTATGCTATCTAGTAATAAAAACCTGACTACTTCCAAATACTATTTTTAAAATGTCAATAAAATTGGTGTTTTGTTTTGTTTTTTTAGAACTGTAGATGACTTTCCTCCTCACATACATTCCTTGGCTCTTTATCTTACAAAAGTAAAAGGGAGATTCAAAAAAGAAAATGCAGAGCATGGGATGTTTGTTACCAGAGACCCATGATTATCTTTACCCCTGATTGAAAAGGAAACACTACTCACTCTCCCTTTAGTAGTAGCTCTTTGCTCTTTGAAGTCCTACTGCCATTACTGATTTTGTATTAGATGATTTTTTTTGCAACATTTATACCCATTGCTTAGTATCCTTCTATTGCATATGGTTTTTCTTTTTCTTTCTTTAAGGATGATTTTAATCCCTTTCCAGTTGCATTTCAAAAAGACTTAGAACATGGCATTTTAAAAGCATATTTAAGTAAAACCTGGTGTTGTAACTTACCTCCAAACAGAGTTACAAAGTGGCTCCATTGCACTAGATGTATGGCAGGAGGGATCCCTTGTTGCAAAGGGCACCTGGAGAAAATGATGTGTGAGTTATGGGCCTACAGTAGATACTCGTGGGGAAATGTGCCCTACTTAGTGCATCAGCTCTCTTCTTTGAAGGATTTCTGAGCTTAAAACCATGGGATTTGATCTATTTATATATTTTATGTGGAGTGGGAGAAACCATTAGTACTTAAAACATTGGCTTTGGTGGATTTGACGTGGTTTTAAAAATGTTCAAGAAATTTCAGGGAAGTTAGTGACTTGTAATTTTGCTGAAGCAGGCCATTTACTCTGAATGTGCTGTGAAGGGGAAGAGTGTGCACCCAGTGGGCCACCTCATCGCCCTTGCCTCATTCCATCATCACCCACCTGGGAATTCTTTTGCAGCGATGGTCGCAGTTGTTTGCTCATAATGCATTCATCCCCACCTTTCTCCTCTCTGCCTCCTGATCATTTTTATGTTCCTTCAGGTTTCCACTTCTACTTCCCCATTACAGGTTAAGGTGGGCCTTGATTGGATGAGAGCCAACCATCGTCATTGGTTTGGGAGTGACCATGTGGCTTAAAACAATGTAATCAATCAAGGCAACCTTAGAAAATCTGGGTATCATTTAGCTATTGCTGTGTAACACACCACCCAAAAACTCAGAGTTGCTTCCAACAATTTGTCATAGCTCTCCAAGTCAGCTGTGTGGTTCTGATCTCAGCTGAGCTTCTCTATGTGTCTGTAGTTAGCTGCAGGTCTGCGCGTGGCTCTGCTGTTCCAGGTTAGGCTCTCCCACGTGTACGGAGGTCAGCTGGCTGGAGATTAGCATAGGTTGGGCTCAACTGAGATAGATTGCTTCTGCCTCATGTGGTCTTTCATTGCCCAGAAGGGCAGCCAAGGTTTGTTCTTTTAGCGGAGCCAGGCTTCCAAGTGAGAGTGAAAGGTGACCCTCTTCTGAGGCCCAGGCTCAGAACTGGCACCTTGTTACTTCCACCTTATTCCGTTGGCAAAAGAGGCATGAGGCCAGCCCACATTCATGGGGTGGAGAAACAGACTCCACTTCATGATGAGGGGAACTACAAGCTCGCATTGCCAAGGGCATGGTTTCTGGGATGTGGAGGTAAAGAATTGGAGCCATTTTTACAATCAGTCTACCAGGGTCAGAGTGAAATGTCTTTGCTCACTTCTGGATATGAATAAGGAAGTGGACGGAAGTCCCCAGAGCTCCTTGCAGCCTTCTTGCTATAAAGGGGAAGCCAGCCTGAGGACAAGGACAGTATACAAGGGAAGACAGAACCAAAAGAATTGCAGAAGAACCATGTCACGGCTCTCAGGATCCTGAAGACATCTGCATCAAGCCAGCACCCCCGGACTTTAGAGACACATAAGCCAGTGAATTCTGATGTCATTCCAGCCTGTGTGATTGGAGTTTTCTCTTTGGAGAAACTCAACTGAGATTCAACAGAACAGTGCTTTGCTTCTCCCTTAAAATTGCACCACATCCCAAAAATTCAGCTACTAGTGCTTCTAGGAAAAGGATACATAGATATGTAGGAGACAGTTCTTAGTCAGAAAGTCAAAGTTTCCTATAAATTAAAGAGTGAAATGTCTTACTCAGCAGAAGTTTGCATCTGTGACTTTAATCCTATACTTATGGAATATTCAGGAGTCTGAATGGGTCACTTAAAATTTCCAGTTATAATTTACTGTCTCTTATGGAAAAAAAATTACATGTTTTAGTAGACAGTTACTCAGTCTGTTTTTTTTAAATTATATCTTTTGAAATGCTCTCTCAGTTTACTTTCTATTTCTACCACAGTTTTATTGACCTTTGCACTCTATGGCTTATGTTAAAAATACTATCGGTATGTTGAATTTGCTTTTCCTAAACTGTACACAATCCTTCATGATTCCAACAAAAAAATTTAATGGGGGGTATTGAGCTCATACCCTCCTTAGCCAGTTTGAGAATTATAGCTTTAATAGCATTTGAAGATTTGTAGATTTACGAAGGACCTTGGGACATAATCTTCCCCAAGTGTCGAATGTCTGTTCTATTCATTCATTTAAACAGTTAAGTGGATATATGAAGCTTAATGTAGTCACCATTTGCTAGGTGATGTATTAATACTTTCAAATTCCAGTGGAAAGAACCCTGGGAAGAAGTCCAGGGATATAGCTTCTGGACCCAGTTATATTCCTGAATGGCTGTGAAGTACAGAAGTTTAGAGTACCAACAGAAGCAGTAAAGTCATGTGATCCAACTTGGAAGGTGCAGGGTGTCACTCCACTGTCATGGGAAATCAAACATTGATGGAAACACTCTCAAAGAGCATGGGAAATCATGTAGAAACTCAAATCTGCCCTAATTCTCAGGAAGAAAAAATGTTGCATCACGTTTGTGTAAGGCCTAGTCTAGAGAAAGTTGCCACTGTTCCAAAGACAAAGGAATAAGATCTGAGAATTTCCACATTAGCTTAATAAGTTACAAGTTTCCACCTAAGCAGGGTCACATGTACAGCTGTGCAACTTGTACACTGCACAACATCAAAGATTGCTGTTCACAGTCTGTGGTATCAATAGCTCCTTCGGGCCTTATCCTCTGACATAATATACACTTTTGTATGTGACATCCCTGCACTCAAATCCCTTGTGTCATTTATTAATTGGGTTGATACAAGTCCTGTCTAATTTCAGAAGCTGTATATCTATTTTCTCTGGCTGTTTAGTGTTCCAGCGTAAGCTTTTCCCTATTAAGGAAAAAGTGGTCCTGGAATATCATTACCCCTTGGTTGCTCCGAGCCTAAGGACCCAATCCCTAAGTCTTTTCCTATTGGACCTCTCCTGGGAGCACAATAGTACAAAGGGAAAGAACGGCCTCCATTTCAAATCAACCAGTCAGCTCTTCAGCCAAATGCAGGCAGTTCTCCTTCTTGAGAGTGTTTCTTTATCCTAGTAAAGACTGTTGGCTTAAATATTCATCAAGTCCTTCCCACTGTCAATGAATCAGTTCCATTAAAACTTGTCACTGCTAATGAGGTGTCCTTGCCCCACTCTCTTTTCATTCCATCCACTCTTAAGGAACACTAGTTTTGTCTTCCCAGATAATAATGTGATCATTTACTTAGCACATACTCTGTGCCTGCCATTGTGCTTTTCTTCCCTCTTTTGTAATATGAGAGAATTGAACTTGAAGACACTGAGTAGGTTGGGTCAGAGCTGGCATAGGACCCATGTGGCCCTACCTTTCTTGAGGCTTTTCCTTGTTGAGTCTAGGACAGTATCAGCTTCTTAGGCTCCTGACAGTTGACTGGTGTTTGCTGCCCTCTTGGCATAGGATTAAGGTTGTGCCTTGGAGCAAAGGTAAGCATCTTTGCTGAGGCACTCACTTTTGCTCACTGCCTTGCCTCCAAGAATATATCTGTTCACCTGTGGACAAAGCCTCTGCCATGGTGAAGTCTTGTGAAACTGGCACTTTAGGCTTAAAGCCACCTGCCTGGGTCACAGCACTTAGGGCCCAATCACAGAATAGTAAAACCAAGCCCCAGGGCTAACATAAGCATCTGTAATTTGCTGGGTTCGCAACCCCACACTGTATCACAGACCCATCCTAAGCATCTCCATTTGTTATTGTGACCCACCAATCACACACCCTTGACATGCTTCCAGGTTCCTGGACCAGTTGCCCAGTTGCTGCAGGTTATTAGCAGGTGGAGGGTGCCAATAAAGGGTATCTCCCCACCTACATTCTGAACCAACTGAAAAGACTAAATAGATGGCAGATGGAGGTAAATGTTCTAAAATGCAGTTGGTGATGGAGACTTTGGCTTATATCTATGAGAAGGTGGGTTTCTGAACACTGAGCCTCACACTCAGGCAGGCTCAGTGCCCCTGATGTGGTAGAATGCACTGGGTAGGCTCCCTATTCAGGGGGCTGGACATTTCCTGTGTCTGGAAGGCATTTCTCCCATAACTGTTGTATGGATGGCTTTCTTGTCACTTACATCTTAGCCCCAAACTGACCTTCTGAGGGTGGTCTTCTCTGACTCCTTGGCCACTCTCTATCATCTCTGGCAGCTCTATGACATGTCTACACATTCTTAGACACTGCTTTCATCTGAGATGGGGCTTAAATCCCCACCCCTTGAATCTGAGCCAGTCTCAAAGACTCTGTTAAAACCAACAAACATAGCAGAAATGACACTGCATAACTCACAGTAATTTCTGGGGTCAAGTTATTAAAGGTGATAGAATTTACACAGTGTCTGCTGGGACACTTGCTTTTGGAGCTCTGAGCCAGCAGGAATAAAGGCCAGCTATCCTGAGGCTGCCGCCATGGTGGGAGGAAGCCCAAACCACATAGAAAGGCTATGGGCCAGGGCTCCAGTTGGCACTCACAGCCCATATTCTTGGTGACAACCAGCCTCAGCCACCAGACGTGCACAAGGTGCCTTCAGAGGGTTTAGCCTGCAGCAGCCAAGCACCCCAGTCTTAGAATCTTCCCAGATGAGGAGATATTATGACAGAAACAATCTATCTATATTGTGCCCTGTTAAATTCCTGAACTACCGAATCCACGAGCATACTCAAATGGTTTGTTTATTGCCATTTACTTTTGGGGGTGGTTTGTTATGATGAAGTAGTAACTGGAACACCCTGTTTAATATCTTTTCCATAGCAGTACTTATCATGGTCAGAAATTATATTGTTTACTTATGATTTATTTACCGATAGCCTATCATTCCTACAGAGTTGCAAGTTAGCTCTGTTAGTGCAAGGGCTTATCTGTCTTAGACCTAGAACAGTTGTGGCACATAGCAGGCCGTCAATAAATATTTGCTGAATGAGTGAATGAATAAAGATCTTTTCCCTTATAGAACAGAAATAAGAGTTCCTGGGAGAGTATTTCAATCCTTTTATTCTTCATCTCCAGGCCCTGGGCAACAAAACCAAGGCTGTTAGTGTGAAATACAAAGTAGACTGTTCTTGTTATAACATTCAGGCAAACTACCCTGTCGAACACTCAATTATTCCTTCAATGCCATGGGCTGAGCACCTGCCCTCACCCTACAAACCTGCCACTGTAATTCTGACTGGGGACAGTGAGGTAGACACAACCTAGACAGTGTTCAAGGAGTCATTGTTTAGAGGGCACTGACAAATTAAAAAATGGAGAAGCGTCATTAGCAGAACACAGCCTCAGTGGCAAGCCCCTTAAAAGTCAGGGGCAGTGACTGCCGTCTGCACACCACCCTATCCCCAGAGCCCTGCTCAGAGCCTGGCATGAAACAGGTGCTCAGAAGTATTTGTTGAGTAGAGGAAACAGAGATTGTTCTGAGCCAGGGCAAAAGTAAAGGCGTGGATCAGAAGAGAAGGAAAACTATGAGTAAAGGAACTATGAGTAAAGGAACTCTTGTGAAATGTTGAGGGAACATTTCGTTCCCCAAACAGCATATTCTGCCATCATAAAGCATCCTTACAGAAGCCAATTTAAAATACCAAGGACCCTGGCACAAACACGCCACTGTTTTCTTAAAGCAAGTCTATTAAGATGACATGAAAAAATAATGGCATCTGCCTCAGGTTTCTGCTTGGAGATGGATTCATGCAATCTCAGCATTTTATCCTGAGCAGCTCCCCTGAGAAGATGCACTGGGGAAGCAATTTGTATATCTTTTAACTAAGACAGGAAGCCTTGAAGTCTGTGGGTTGTCCACTTCTGTAAGACTCCAAACCAGTCGCAGGGAAAGGTGTCAGATCTGAAGATCTTGTGTGCTGTTAACTGCATGTGGTTCCCCCTTTCCCCACCCCACCCCTGCCCCCCTGGTATTTACATCTAAGGCAATGCAAAGCCTTCGATTTTACAGCCAAGTTAGGATACTGAGAATGTTCCTGAGTGGAATATGCCTGAAATTAATTAAGATATGTAGAAAATTTGGGCACATCACCAGGGACAGGGGATGTATTGAATTATTATTTGTTGAATGAATGAATGGATGGGATAACTGCTAAGATTGCTTTATGCTGTGGATGGTTTTACTAAACATATCAAATGCAGTCTCACCCAGACAGGCTTTACCAAGACAATTTCATGGAGGAATAAAGGGAGTGTTTAAAAAAAGCAACACCAAGAGCAGTCGCTCAGTGCAGAGGGATGCAGCACTTATTGACTCACTGAGTCCTTACACATGGTGCTTTTTTGGCACATTGCACTTTGGTGGCTGCATGGACATTTCTGCACCTCTTTGTCCCCCTAAGCATCGCCATCAGAGAAGTCAAGGATGGGGCTCAGTCACAACACAGACAGAAGAAGACTCATTAGTGGGCAGCCTCGCCAGGAGAAAGTGTGAATATCAAAGTAATTAGTGATTGCTGAATATTGTCAGCATTTCAGCATTGCCCCTCTCAGCATTGAATCCTCAAGCACTTGCCTAAAGTTCCTATGAGCATGCCTCATGTCCCTTCTAGGAAGTGGAATGATGTCTTGGGAAAAACACAGGTGTTTAACTCAGGAAGTTCTATGTTCCCAGACTCTGTAAGCCTCAGGTAACTGAGACTATTATGCCTATATTGTAGTAAGTGTGAAGATCACATGTTATAATGTCTTATACATGGTCTGCCACATAGTGAGGCAAGCAAGCATTAGTAGCCTGTCCTTATTTTTAAGCCAGCGTATAAAATCCTTGAAGTCAGAAAGCTGGCACAGTGCCTTGCATATGAGAAGATTTTATGAATATTTATTGTATGAGTGAATGCATGAATAACCATGGGATGAAATAGTGTATTAATCAGGGTAACTCTAGCAGCAGAAATAAATATATTTCAGTGGCTTATCAGAATAGAATGCTATTGCTTACTCACCAAAGACTCCAATTTGGGTGTTCTAATCAGCAAATGGCTTTCGACCACATGTTGACTCATGGGCCCAGGCTCTGTCCAGCCGATATATGGCTTGGGCCTTGGCGTCTATGTAAATCAGCCCCAACTGCCTGAAAGGGAAGGGACATTCACCAACTTCCACTCACGTTCAGCTGGAGAGACCTGGTCATATGGCCACACTTCGACCCAAGGGAGGCCAGAAAGTAAGATCCCTCATTAGGCCTGGTGTGCCTTTCAACTCTACTCACTTGCGTGAGGGGACTGATTGTTACTGTCAAAATAGTTTAAAAAAAAAAAAAAAAAGAAGAAGAAGAAGAAGCCAGAAACTTAGAGATGAGTGAACACATAATGATAATTTGAGTAAAAGGTATTCCTATAATATTCTTTATAAGAGATAATAATTTAATAATTATTAAATTGTTATTAATAATAGTTGGCAAATGCAGGTGCCTATAGGAAACAGGCAAGAAATATAATGACTCAAGTAGGGCAACAGGATAAAGGGGGAACTGTGCTAATTTGGATTTTCTTAACTCTCTGAGGCTTCCAAAACAGGGAGTTAAATTCATTGTCTGCCTCTGTTCATGTTGTAGGCCTGGACTAAACGAGAGTGCTATTTTACCTTATTTCATTTTATTTCGACTTTTTTTTTTTAAAGTTTATTTATTTTGAGAGAGAGAGAGTGAGTGAGCAGTGGAGGGGCAGAGAGAGAGGGAGAGAGAGAGAAGTATCCCAAGTAGGACCCGCGCTGTTAGCACAGAACCTGATGTGGGGCTCAATCTCACGAACTGTGAGATCATGACCTGATCCGAGATCAAGAGTTGGACGCTTAACCAACTGAGCCACCCAGGTCCCCCCTTTATTTTGATTTTTAATTAAAGTTTAACAAATCTACAGAAAAGAGCAATATCTAAGTGTACAGCTTGATGAGTTTTTACAAACGAAACACCTGCAGTGCAACCAGCACCCAGATCAAGAAACAGAATGTCCTCAGTGTCCCAGAAGGCCTCCTCATGCTCCCTTCCAGACTTCTCTTATAATATTTCCAAATAAGCCAGAAGTATGAAATTTAAAGTAAATTTTCTTCTGATTTTTAATGTATTGTGTGGTGGCCATGTAAGAGACATTTGCAAGGTGGACTTGGTTGAAAGTAACCAGAATGTAACCATCCTCCCTCCTCTCAGGATGGCTGTCTGTTGTCCACTGAGTCTAACAAACCACCCTAAAATGTACTGCCTGAACACAACAAACATTGATTATTTCTCGTAAGTCTGGTTAGGCTCACACAAGCATTTACAGATATCTTGAAGGTCATCTGGAGGCTAACTGGTCTAGGATGACATCAGATGGCATGGCTCATTTCTACTCCTTGTGGCATCCCATCCTCCAGCAGGCTAGCCCAGAATTGTTCACATGGTGGCTAGGCAGAGTTTGAAGAGAGAGCATGAGGCAGGAGTGAGGTGGTAGGGTCAGATGGGATGTGAGATGTGATGATGGAAGCAGAGATCCGATTAATGTGGCCATGGATGGAGGAATATGGGCAGCGTTTGGAATCTGGAAAGGCAAGGAGTGGATCTCTCCTAGAGCTTCCTGAAAGGACACAGCATTTGACTTTAGCTGCCTAAGACCCATTTCAGACTCAGGACCTCCAGAACTGTAATATCAATTTGTGTTGTATTAAGCTGCTAAATTTGTGGTCTCTTGTTACAGCAGCAATAGGGAACGGTTACACCAAGCTTTTGCCATGCTGCAGACTCTGCCTTTCATAAGTCCCTGAATGGCTGTGGACGTTCTTGCATGGCCAAGAACATTATCACTCAAGAGCCAGAAACCAGGCCTTGCTTTGGACTCTGTACTGCAGACACAGCCCCTTTCTGACCACCCCCCAGCTGTGCCCATCCCCATGGAGCCAGGAGTCTTGCAGGCCCATGCTACTCCAACTGGGTCTACACCACAGCAGTGGCAGCCTCACCTAGGCATTTGTTAGGTGTGCCAATTCATGACTCTCAGACCTATTGGATCAGAACCCCTGGGAGTGAGACACAGGAATTTGTTTTGTTTTAATTTTTTTAATGTTTATTTTTTTTTTTTGAGAGAGAGAGAGAGAGCATGGGGGAGGGGCAGAGAAAGAGGGAGACACAGAATCCGAAGCAGGCTTCAGGCTCCAAGCTGTGAGCACAGAACACAACATGGTGCTTGAACTCATGAGCCACCAGATCATGACCTGAGCCAAAGTCAGACACTTAATCGACTGAGCCACCCAGGCGCCCCAGGAATTTGTATTTTAACAAGCCCTCCAGGGATTGTGAAGTAGGCTTATGACTGAGAACCATTGCTACCCAGGGTATGTGTGGGAGTCTTTTCCCAGGGTCTGTCCTTCTCAGCGTAGGCCATCCTAACATGAATGCAGTCTGGGGCCCAGGAGATGGTGGTTTGGAAGAGGGTTGAGAGGCTTCAGTTTAGTCTTATGGTCTGAGGTGTCTGTATTATTGCACAGGAAGTCCTGGTTTTGCTGGAAGTAGCCAGGGGAGGGGAGAGAAGAGGGGATGGACTGGTGTTTTCATTTAATATCTTGTTCCCAGAAGCATCTGGTCGTAACAATTAATGGAAACAGGGGAAAAGCAAAGTGCTTTGAAAGTGCTGATTTCTGTATACTTAGAGAAATGATGAGTATCACCTTATATAGAATCAAAATCACTTTGTATGGCATGACTGCAATAATAAAAATAGTAACAATAAAAATAAATCATCACCATCATCATTGTTACTGTCTTAGGTCTGATTCCCTGGAAGCAGAACCTGAAAGGATTCGTGAGTGAGTGATTTATTGGGGAGGCGCTCTCAGGAGGAACCTAGGAGTAGGGGAAGCAGGACAGAATAGTGGAGGAAGCCAAGGAAGGCAAAGCCCCAGGCTCAACCTGATCCTGAGTAAGGGCAGCTTTGGAGTGTGAGTTGCAACTCATCTTGTATCTGCCCAAAGGCAAGGGAACTGAGGCTTCTGAGTGTGGCCCCTGTGTAACTGTCTGCTTTGGACAACACCTGGCATGCAGGCTCCCTGCTTGTGCAGGGAAAGTGGCTCCAGGACAAAGCATACAGGAGCTAGTGGGCGGGCACTGGAACCAGTACCCTGGTCCCTGAGCACTGGCGTGTCCAGTTCGGGTACCCTGAGCTCTTGTTTCATGCTGGGCACTGTTTTCAGGGCTTCTCTTGAATTCAGTCATCAAACCCTTACCAGGGAAGAACAGTTGCCATCCCCATTTTGCAAATGTAAACCTGAGGCACAGGAAGATTAAGTAATTAGACCAAGGATCCACCTGAGGTAGGAGGTAGCTGAACTGGGATTCAAACCCAGGCAGGGCAGTCCCCAAACATCCCTACTAATGGCCCCCTTTTGCCACCATTCTCCCATGGGCCTCACCTGCCCGCCCTGCTTCCAACTCCTTGCAGGGACAATACTTCATCGAGGAGGAGCAAGTAGGTGGTTTTCCAAGTCTCCTTCATCCAGGAATCAGAGTGAGGCTTGAGAAGAAAAGGGAATTTTTTATCAACCACAAGAGAAAATCTTAATCTATATGCTTAATTAGGTCAGATACCCATTTTCCTCTGAGTCTTTTCTAGTTCTTTGAAGTCAGAGGAAGCCCTGGGCGTTGGAGGGGGGAAAAAGTAGAAAGAGAATTGGGAGGAAACCTCCCACATACACACAGAGGAAAAAAAAAAATCAATCGTCAATCTTTTTTAAGGATTGAATGCAGATAAAGTCGGCTATCAACCCTATCAACATGGAAAAAAAATGCTTAAAATAAAAACTAGGGCAATCCCCTGAAGGAGGAAAGGCTTGGCATCCATCTGAAGACTCTTCTACCTTGTCAAGAGCCCCCCTCCCCTTCTCTCTCACTAAGATACTGGAATTGTTTACAGTCAATCCAAGGACTCCTTGATGGTTTCGATTCCAGGTAAAACAGAAAACTCCAAACATAGATCTGAAATTTTCAGAGGGTATGTGAGGGGCATTTGCTATGGAGCAAGGTGTGCTGGGGGAGCAAGTGTAGACGAGGTGGGTCAAGAGGTCTGGTGCTACCATGGATGGCAGCATCTGATGCATACGTCTGTGATTCTGGAAATATTCTGTGCCTGTGCTGCCCCAGACGGTGGCCACTACCCACACGTGACTAGTGAGCACTTGAAATGTGGCTTGTGCAACTAAACAACTGAATTTTACTTTTATTTAATTTTATTTATTTTTTTTAATTTTTTTTTAACATTTTACTTATTTTTGAGACAGTGAGAGACAGAGCATGAACAGGGGAGGGTCAGAGAGAGGGAGACACAGAATCCGAAGCAGGCTCCAGGCTCTGAGCTGTCAGCACAGAGCCCGACGCGGGGCTCGAACTCACAGACTGTGAGATCATGACCTGAGCCGAAGTTGGCCGCTTAACCGACAGAGCCACCCAGGCGCCCCTATTTAATTTTAATTAATTGTTTAAATTTAAATAGCCATATGGGCCTAGTGGTTACCCTAATAGACAGATTAGTTCTAGGTGTTAACCTTTTATGGATTTGGTATTTCCAAAATCACCTAAAAAAAGAGCGATCTTTTTGTTCCAGCCTTTTTGTGCATTTGTGCAGATGAAGAAATCAAATACATCAGTTAACTTCTGCTGCGTAACGAGACAGTGGCTTGAAATAACAGTCATTTATTTATTTCATGATACCCTCGGTCACAAATTGGGGATGGGCATAGTTGGATAGTTGTTATGGTCTCCTGATGCTAAATTTGTACATTTGTGGGCAGCTCCAGCTCAGCTGAGAACTGGCTGGTCTAGGATGGCCTAAGTTGGGGGCTCATTTAGGCTCCATGTGGTCTCTCATGCTCTCAAAGGCTAGCCTGAGATCTTGCACATGATGGCTGGATAGGGTTCCAAGAAAGGGAACCATAGTGTGCAGGGCCCCTGAGGCTTAGTCTCAGAACTTCTGTGACATTCTGTCGGCCAAAACAAATCACACGGCCAGCCCAGATTAAGGTGCCAGGAAATAGACTCCTCCTCTTGATGAGAGATACAGTAGAGTCACATGCAAAGAGTGTGGATATGGGGAAGCATAAATAATTGTGGCCATTTTTAAAATCAACCACACTAAGGCCCCAGGGGCACAGTGATTGGCCTGAGGTCACAAAAGGGAAACTTTGAGTAGGGCTGGGATTCAGGCCTGGGGCTCTTGACTCTCAGACCCCAGGGCTGACCTTAGTTTGGTTCTTGGAATCTCTGTATAACCCTTGCCTTTTTGGACCTCAGTTTCTGCATCTACAGAAAGATGGAGACAGGCAATGATTTCTCTGACTTCCCCAGGCTCATTTCCTATGTTGGACTTGGTGGATGCCCAGGGTGAGGCTCTGGGGTGGGGCGGAAGCCTGGGTGTGGGCAGATCTGGGGGAGCCCATGTGGAAATCCTGATGGCTGCCTCTTTTGGAGAGGGGCTCTTTGAAAGCCAGAAATTGTCACACTCCACAAACGTAAATTTACCGATGGGCTGGCTCAGCCTTTTGGAAAGAAGTTGGTAAAAGACTGAGTTTGGAAAGGATAGCATTTCTTCTTCCAGGTTTTTCTCATTTATAATCCACCCACTTCCTTTTTCTTTCATAAATATGATGTACGTGAGTGGAGCGATCTAAATATCTTCCCAGTTCCAGAAGCTTGACAGTATTTTCACATCGATCTCCCATTCCATACATCACGTCCTGCAGATCTGTGAACTGCAAGGCCAATAAAATGCCTCCGGTAAGAAAGAAGCCACGTGTGTGCTTCCACTTGGGGCCCTGAGTCTCCCAGGGCTTTGCTGCCCATTGCAGCGCCCAGGAGCAGCCACCTCACTATACAGGCAGTCCAGATTTGCATGTTGTGCCGAATGTCTGGCCCACAGGGCTTTACTGGTGAAAACAGACAGACATTAGAAGGGCAGTTTTTCAGAGGGAAGGGATCATGGAGAAGCTGGCAGTCTTCTGAATATGATAGTGAAAATGGTGAGCTGGAGAGAGCAGGAGGGACGGGGGAGGGGAAGAGGGAAGGGCAGAAGAGGAGGAAGACAGAGAGGAAGCAGGAGGAAGGGCAGAAGGCAAGTAAAGAGAAAGAAAGAGGAGGAGAAGGGTAGGGATGGAAGGGGGTGAAGGAGGGGAGGGGCTGTGGGGTGGGAGGATCACAAGGGCAGGGCCACTTCTGAAGCCCCAGTTTCCCAGGATGCAGACATTTTTCTTTCTTGTTCTTCCTTCCTTCCTTCCTTCCTTCCTTCCTTCCTTCCTTCCTTCCTTCCTTCCTTCCTTCCTTCCATTCTTTCATTAGTTCTTTCCTTCGTTCTTGCTCTCTTTCTCTTTCTCCTTTTTTAAAAAAATTTAAATATCTAATGGCTTTACTAAGTGACTTATGAACCAGAGAGCACCCCATCTTGCTAAGGTGCCCCTGTGGCTCTTCCCTGTGCACAATTATCTTCCCTTTCTCAAGGGGCCTGGACTCTCAGTGAATCCAGTGGGAGTCCCCAGTTTAGTATCATAAGAGAATGTGACTCAGGTCCAAGGAGCACTGAATTTGTTCTCTACCCCCAGGCTGTGTGCCTTCCAGCCAGTTGCTTCACTTCTTTGCCTGTTTGTCTTTTCACCTACATAAAAGGCTGGGCTGTTTGAGGTGGTTTTTATTTTAACAATTTTTTTTTTAACGTTTTTTTATTTTTGAGACAGGGAGAGACAACATGAACAGGGGAGGGTCAGAGAGAGAGGGAGACACAGAATTTGAAACAGGCTCCAGGCTCTGAGCTGTCAGCACAGAGCCCGATGCGGGGCCTGAACTCACGGACCGCGAGATCATGACCTGAGCCGAAGTCGGCCACTTAACCGACTGAGCCACCCAGGCGCCCCAAGGTGGTTTTTATTTTAAACTCTCTTTGGCTGGGAAAATCTATCTTCTAGTGAACTTTTGTGAAGAAACACATACATTTCCCACAGATGTACAGGGCTGCTCTATGTTCAGTTTGAAGATGGTTGGGTCAGACCAGCTTTCTTAGGTTGGGATCTCTAGAAACACACCCTGAGACAAGCCAATGATCTCTCTCTCTCTCTCTCTCTGTCTCTCTCTCAAGTTTATTTATTTATTTATTTTGACAGAGACAGAGAGAGTTGGGGGGGAGGGTGTGGTGCATGTGCGCAGAGGGAAAGGGAGAGAGAGAATCCCAAGCAGGCTCCACACTGCCAGTGCACAGCCCAATATGGGGCTCAAAACCACGAACCATGAGTTCATGACCCAAGCTGAGATAAAACATCAGACCCTCAACCCACTGAACCACTCAGGTGCCCCCAAGCAAATGATCTCATAAAGGAAGTGCTCCCATGAGGGAGTTTGGAAAGCAGGACAAGGGTAGGGAAGAGGATGAGAAAAGGTGCAGTTTCAGGCAAATTACCAGCCTCAGCCTGATCCTGTGAGGTTTCTAGAACATCGGTTAGGCCTCAAAGTTTATCTCCTTTGAAGTAAGGAGCTGGTTTTCATCCTCTGGGCTAGAGGCCGGTCAGGAGGGTATACCTCTCAGCAACTCCCAGCTCTCAGTGCTGGTAAGGAAGCAATAACCTAAGGACAACCCTCTGAAAGGGGTCACAGGGCCACTCCTTAGCAGCAAAGCACTGCCAACCTGGGGGACAGGCACAAGGAACCAACAGAAGGGATCCTAGGGAATTTGGGCAGGGCACCAACAGTGTCTACCATGCCACCTTCATGAGCTTCTCCAAAAGCTAGTGGTCCGCAGAAAGTGAGGCCAACCTAGACCAGTAAGCCCTTAGGCAACCTGCCTTCTGACCACATGGTAAAGTCACATGGTGGAGCCCAGCCCATGTCAGCAGAACCGTGGGGTCGGCCCAAAGAATTCTTGGCTAAATTAATGGTTGTCTTCTAAGCCATTAAGTGTTGGCATGCTTTGTATGCAGCAATAGCTTTCTGACACAGGGGGAAGGAAATTATCTGAATCCAGAGTCTAATTTCTATCCCAACAAATATCTGTAAGTAGAAACTAAAGGTGGGGTCAGTATTGGAGTCAGAATTGACCTATATACAATTTTTTATTTTACTTTACCTTACAGTGGCATTGAAGTTCATGAGACACCAGATAGTTCTGCCTGGAAGGAGGCAATAAGAATAATGTCTCTCCAGTTATTACTGAATTAATACTAGACAATTGACCCTTTCTTTCAAATCATCCCCAGCATTTCAAGCTACTACTGGGTTTTAATCTACTGCCTTAAAATCCTCACGGTCACTGCTACAATGGAATTTGTTCTTGAAAGATAACTCTGCTTCTTTAAGAAGAAGGCAGCAAATAATATAAAGAAGGAAAGAATAAAATAAGATTACATGGCTAAGCAAAAAAATGAGGGGGAATAAAAGAATAATGAAGGAGAAATTAATTGAACTGTGCTTTGAATGATTGGCTTGGTGACCAGCTTCTTAAACAGTTAAGATTACAGTAGGGAGGTTAGGTTATATATATATACATATATATGTATATATATATGTATATATATATACATATATATACATATACATATATATACATATATACATATATATATAACATAATATATATACATATATACATATATATATTTTTTTAATGGCATCTCCCATGACTTTAATTGAAGTTATTTTTAAGCATCATAGAAGCCCAAATACAAAAGCTTGCTTCAACATGACCTTTCTGGAGATTTTGCAGATTGCACTTTACAGGTGTATCTTATTCTGGCTCAAGTGAGGTACCTATCACTTTGCTTGACATCATTCCTCCCTAAAATCACCACATTTGCATAAAAAATTAATATGAAAAGTGTGGTGAGCCACTAGGCAGATGGAAGCCTTTGACTAATTAGTTGAGAATGGTGACAACTTCAGAGACACGCTTCAGAACAGATTTAGCACTGACACTGCTCTGCAGATATGGGAACACAGTGTCACTTTCCCGGGAGATGGGGGAGGACGAGGTGCCAGCCTCAGAGAGCCTGGTGTCTTGGCTTTGGAGGAGGAGCAACCAAGAGTCTGTTCACAGGTGACAGTCCTGTTTGTGGAGCTCCACAATGCCTTATTGGGTCACATCCTTTGTCACACCCTTCCCTTTCCTCTTCCTCTTCCTGACCCAGAGGGCTGGATCCTTTCCGCAGCATCAGCCCCAGACCCTGTCCTTGACTCCTTGCACATACCTTGCACATCTGGTACTTGCTGCTTCTGGACCACTCATATCTTGATTCGTAAAAGAATCACCTGAAAGCCGCGGGCTCTGGGCTGATGGCTCAGAGCCCGGAGCCTGTTTCCGATTCTGTGTCTCCCTCTCTCTCTGCCCCTCCCCCATTCATGCTCTGTCTCTCTCTGTCTCAAAAATAAATAAACGTTAAAAAAAAATTTAAAAAAAAAAAAAAAAAAGTAAATGGGGCGCCTGGGTGGCTCAGTCGGTTAAGCGTCCGACTTCGGCTCAGGTCACGATCTCGCGGTCCGTGGGTTCGAGCCCCGCGTCGGGCTCTGGGCTGATGGCTCAGAGCCCGGAGCCTGTTTCCGATTCTGTGTCTCCCTCTCTCTCTGCCCCTCCCCCATTCATGCTCTGTCTCTCTCTGTCTCAAAAATAAATAAACGTTAAAAAAAAATTTTTAAAAAAAAAGAATCACCTGAAAGCCTTGTTAAACCCAGATACCTGGGTCATACTCCCAGAGATTTGGATTTAGGAATCTGGGGTGGGGCCAGAGATCTTGCATTTTCAACCATTTCCCACGTGATGTTGATGTCACTGGTGCAGGGACCACACTTGGAGTAGTTGTGCCTTAAGGAAATGATAACATTGATCTTAGCACAGTGTTGCAAACTAGCCTCCTGCAGACCAATTTCAGCCAAGAATCAGTTTTTCCTTCATAATATTTTAAAAGGAAATCACCCCCAAATATCTAAAGGTTTTGTCTTCTTTTGTAAAATAAAAGCATCCGTCACTGTCAACAATTGCCTTGATGTTAGTAGTAGTGTGTCCATTTAGAAGGGACATGTACTCTTCAATTTGCTATAGCCCTCAGCATCTGCTCTCACATGACACCAGGCTCACTCCATCATTTCCTTTATGTGTCTGGTCTCTGTTGGTCCCTAAGTTTGTGTCCCTTACTTTAAATTTGCATAATACAAATTAATTCATATTAACTTTCACAGGTAGTTTATCTGCATTTTTGCAAGGGCTTTCTGGCAATAGTGCCTTAGTTCAGAGGTGTGATACTGATGCTGGAAATCTTAGACTGGAGTGGTCATCTTTGTGGAGAATTGTGGGGCTTCTCTGAGGCCCTGGTAGAACAGTCCCCTTGCATGTCTCCGTGAGAAGATTAACCTGGTTTCCCAAAGGTTGCTGTCTAATAATGTGGCAATAGATGAGAGAAGACTATACATGCCCTCTTAGATGAAGATCATTTATAAAGGAGAATTTTGACTCAATGAGGCTGGGGTAATACAGCCTTAAGTTCAGAGAACAAAACGTTTACTAGGGTTCTGCTTATGAAAAATCCCATTTTCTCCTTCCATTTCTCCTTAATCAGTTCCTTGAAAGATGGCATGTATAGTTGACCACGGTTTCTGGAGTTTTGCCTGGATTCAAATTCTGGCCTGGCCATTTACTTTCTGCATTACCATGGTTACATTACTGATCACTGGGAGTGCCTTGGCTTCCCCATGCATAAATCACACCAACTTCACAGGGCTATATATGATGGTTAAATGGGCTTTAAAGGCCTTATAATAGCCAATGCCTAGTGAACAGTTGATAAATGTCATTAACACCTGCTTCCTGTTGTAGAAAGTACACAGGCAGAAGAATCAACCTAAACTCGAATTCCTGTCCTACTAGGTATTGGTCATGTGGCCTTGAGAAATGTTGCCCATTTCTTTTATTCATTCATTCAACAGATATTTATTAAACTTATATGACCTCACTGGTAAAATGGAGATAGGAGGTAATCTACTTCATAGAATTGTTGTAAAGATTAAATGAGATAATTCATATAAAATAATGCTAGACATGTGAGAAGTACTTAACAGTATTAGGTCGGCCCACATGAAATTGCTATTATTGTAAGTTAAAAATGATTGAATCCTAACAGTTTTCTGCAGTTCAAACCGTACGAGTAGTACTCTTCTTGCTTTTAGTATGGTGGTTGTTGCAATTTTATTCCTACCAACTCTATAGGGAGTGCATCAGTTAGCTCTTGCTGTGAAAAAAAAAAAAAAAAACAGCTCCAAACCCAGAGGGATGAAAGTATGAACCCTGTTTTCATGAGTCTCATGAGCCTCTGGACCAGCTGGATGGTACTGCTCCTCTGGACCAGACCTGACTAATCTTGCCTGGACTCACTGAGGAGTCTTTGCCTCATTATGTGTATTATTTCTTTAACTTAAAGAATGATGTTTCCCAAGCAGTAAAATGTTCCTCTTCCTTTGATGATTAAGTATCTTTATCTTCCCATCCTTTGGTTTTCCTGGAGTTTTTGGAGGCTCTGACTAGGACACACATGGGCAGTCTTCTTTAGCACCATGAAGACTCTATTTCTCTACCTTAAAATACAAGAAGCAGAATCACCTCTGCAAGAAAACAAAGTAACTACGTACCAACTTGGTTGGTTTAACTCAGGTTTCTTGCTGATGAAATGCACAGTTGCTCTTGATATTCTTTTTTTTAAGCATTTTCTAAAATTTATTTTTGAGAGAGAGAGAGAGAGAGAGAGCAAGCAGGGGAGCAGCAGAGAGAGAGGGAGACAAAATTCCAAGCAGGCTTTGCGCGGTCAGCACAGAGCCCAATGTGGGGTTCAAACTCACAAACTACAAGAACATGACCTGAGACAAAATCAAGAGTTGGATGCTTAACCAAATGAGCCAGCCGGGTGCCCCATATTCTTTTTATCCAGCACCTCTAATCACCAGCGGCAAGTTCAAAGACACTGCTAAATGAACTCTAGTTATATCATAAGGAGGTGAAAAAACTCTGACCTCTCCAATTTTGAAGACCTCAGTTACAAAGGACTTTATGAAGCCTTTACAAAGTCTTTATGTATTGAAATAATAAAAGCTAAAATTTCCATGTCACTCTGTACATGCATTAAATTGTTTTCTCCACTCACTATTCTGATAAATACTGATGGTACAAATACTATTCCCATTTTACAGATTTAGGAAAATCGAGGCACAAGTTAGTTAGAAGTTTGCTCAAAGTCACCCAGATAAGAAGTGGGGGAGTCAGGATTTGAACATAGAAACCCTTGGTTGGGACCTACACACTTAAGCATGATCAAATGTGCGCTAAAGGTAATGGTTGTCCTCTCTCTACCCAAATAATATTAAGAATATTAAGTCCTTTCCAATTCAACTGAAGATCCAGAAACTGTGACTAGGACCAGTGAATCGACAGAGGCAGATTGTAGCTCAGTATGAAAACAAAACCATAGTCTGATTTTTAAGAGCTGCTTAACAATAAAGTGCAATGTAAGGTATGGATTCCCAGATACAACTGAACATCACTGACACAAGAACTCAGGGACTGGGTTCAAATCCTGCTCTTCATTTTCTTCCTGTTAAAGTGTCCAAGGCACCTAAGTTATCTTAGTCTCAGCTTCATCATCTTGAGAAACAAAGAAAACAAAACAAAATAACAACAAAACAACTCTAAGTCGCTCCTTAAGTTATTGTGAGGATAAGGTAATATATTTAAAGTTTGTGATTCATTAGAGTTCACCAGCAAGGACTCATTTCCTTTCTTCTACCATCGTAGGACTTGCCCAATGGAGCTTCCAAGGAATCTTACAGGAATAGGAGACATGGGGCTACATCTTGTATCAGAAAAAGGGTTAGTCTAGCTACTCTGTACTAATAGCATCACCTGGGGCTTGTTAGACATGCAGATTCATGAGCTGTACCCCAACCTTCTGAGTCCAATTATCTTGAGGTGAAGCCCAGCAGTCTGTGCTCCCAGGTGATTCTCATGCTCCATAAAGTTTGCAATGCCCTGGCCCAGGTGACCTCTACAGACTCTTCCAGCTTTAATTCTATGGTTCCAGTTTATCCCTCCCTCTCCACCACCCATGTAGTAATTGCTACCTTGTGTTGAATACCTCGTCTGCTCAAACATGTGAGTAAATACTTAGCATGCATTTATTTAATCTTTGCACCAGTGAGGTTGCTGATATTATCTATCATCCACACTGTACAGATGAGGAAACTAAGAAGGAACCAGCATACTAAGATTCCCATCTGAATGCATTTGGAGCTCTGACTACTACTAAGCACTCTGCTTAACTAATCACACAGGGTCTGTTAATCTCCAAGAAGGACCTAGAGGGGAGTTATTTGTCTTTCAAATCCATTCATCCAATAATGCCATGGAATAAAGAAATTAATCTAATGATCCCAGACAAGTCCTAGAGAGTGCCTCTGTGGAAGGTCGTTGGCTGATCACCTGAGTTTTCTTAAGACTAGAAAATGCTGGGAGGTCACAGGGTTGTGTAGAAAGGGGTCAGGAGGTTCCCCCCAGGGGTGTGCTCAGCAAGCAGGGACCTGGTGGGTAGAAGTGCTGCCTTAAGTGCCCTGCAACTGAGAAACACAGCTGTAGGTAATTATTTTTTTTCCTAGCTATAAATAAAATAATCCTAAGAAGAACGAGGTGGGGGAAGAACAATCGGGGGAGCTTCACTTATGCTCTCCCCCGCGGTTGGCTGCTCTGGATGATAAAGCAATGAGTTGTTTTTAACCACTTACTGCCACCTGCTACCTTTTTTTGCTGGTGATGTCTCTCCAGGGAACAGGTCTTAAAGCAGAATTTATGGTCAGCCGAGCCTACACAAGAGGTGACCATGCCTATCTTTCTGTTCTGTGGTCCTGCCTGACACGGAAGAAACTAGCAGCAGAGGTCAGGTAGTTTATTGTGTGGAGGAAGAGAGACCTTGTGTCCTGTCATGCTGGGGCCCTTACCTCCCCTTTGCATCTGCTTCAGCCACACAGATAGCACTGGTTAGGCTAGGCTACACACTGCTCCCTACAGGGGGGGCCTCAGGGTACAGACAATAGTCAGGATTTCTGATGATTTGAGCAGGGTGCCCTGCGCTTAACTCAGACCCGCTAGCACTAGAATTCCACAAGAATACTGTCACTTCTTTGGCAAAGTATTCTCAGTCCTCTAAAATGGAAAATGCTCCTGGGGATGGAAACACACCAAGGCTCCCCTCTCATTTGAACCTTCATGGTCCAAAGTAACTTCCAATGGTTAGATTTTGGTGGCTTGGAGGAGGCTTCTAGAAAGGTCTAGATAGTCGCTGTTGGACATGTAATTCTGGGTCCGTAGCACTTCACTCCCTGGGTGCCTGTTGGAAATGCAAAGTCTTAGCACTGTCTCAGAACTCCTGAATCAGATTCTGCATTTTAAAACACATCCAGGTGATTTGTGTGCATTTTAGCATTTGAGAAGCACTGATCCAGATGTCTGAGACTCAAATGGGGCCACACAGCCACCGTGCTGGGGGAGGGAGAAAGAGATAGTTTCGCCTAGTGAACAAAGCATACATATTCTGGAAGTGTATCAAATTGCTTAAAATGTGCATGGAGCAGAAAGCAGGTGAACGATGTAGGACTGATCTCTGACCACGAGTCAACTTTTAGATCAATAACAACATCTCTTGGTGGCCCCATGGGGACAGAACCTTGGACCTCCAGTGGACAATAATGAGGGTAAGGATGATATTGCCTGGCTGGCACCTGCTAGGCAGTCTTCTACAACAAAATGCTGGTTAACAGAAAACTTCAAACTGTGATGCTCTGACAAATTGTCAGCCATCTACCCAGGGTACACTTTGGTTTGCAGCCCCTGTTGAATGCTGCTCACAAGGAGCTTGCTTTAGGTAGAGTCAACCTGTGAACTTCCTGGAACCTTGCTTTGATACATGAGGGTCAGGGGATCTCCAGGTTCTTGAATCTGAAGGTGAAGAATGATCACTGTTCTGGGTACCACATGCAGTGGAGGCATAGGAGGCCAGGACCTGTCCTGAGGCCTGGGGACCCGCTGTGAAGTTTCTTCTGATTAGTTCAGTCAAGCCTGTGCCCAACCCTTGAGAAAGCATACCATTGAGAAGTCTATATGGGCCATATTGCCTCTTGTGATGATGAACTGGAGATAAATGTTCAAATTAAATCACATTCTTGTTCCTAAAACATTGTGAATTATGTTTTAGTAATTTCAGTGATATCTCATAGACTTAGACACTCTGAGAGCCTTTGTTATGTTCAGTGGACCTTAGGCTGACTCAGGTTCTCTGTCTCAGCTTCTCAGTCAGTGACTTTACAGCCATGATCTGGAATGTGCAGGGATAGGACCACGAGTCTGCAGGAATCCACAGTGCATTTCTACACGTACACATATAGGGAGGCGACTTTGTAATCCATGCCGCCCTTAGGGTGGCTTGGCATTCCAGGTTAGGAAGCATCATCTTTCATGAAATGGAACACAGCTCTAGGATGATTAGTATAAATGGAAATGTCAAATCCTAATGAGATACACAGAGACTGGCCCAGTCCCTAGGACATCTTATTGCTAACCTGTGCCATGCTATCCTAGTATAAGATATAAAAATCATCACTAGCTTTGATTTGGTCCTCATGTATTTCATCTTGTTTAAAATTCTTGAAGATTATCCTCATATCCACATAGTGAGAACTGAGGACCCTGGTCAGGGTCGGGGGGCAGACAACAATTTATGAAATGAAAATAGATAAGCTTTAGATTAAATAAAATAGATATCAACTACTGAAATGAAATGAGAAAATTCAAATGAGGTAATTATCTGGAGTTCATTTCATCAGCTCTAGATTTTCAGGAGAGGCCACTTCTCTTGTTTACAGGCAAGGTTCTTATTGCACAAGATTTAATTGGGGATACTAACATGTGTACCTCTTTCCAACTGCAATGTCTCACCCACAGTAAACCCAAAGGTTGTATTTGAATCATGAGTATTTTGGAGCATGTGGAAGGGTCTGTGAAAAGGTGTGGAGGTCTTTCCTTTAATGCCTGCTTTTCACGTTTCCAGCAAATTAGATCTACCCCAGTGTTCACATTCCTTCATGCACTCATTTACTCAGGTGCTGTTCTAGAAATAGGGCAGATCCTGCTCTTCCTGGATTTACATTGTAGTGGAGGAGACAACAAAAATATATTCTATAAATACACAGTGTGTACATGAGAATAAAAAGGGTCCTAAGATGAAGTGTAATTAGGATAGATGGGCTACCTATTGTCGATGAGGGCCAGGGAGGGTGAACTCCAGACAGAACAGCAAGAGCAAAGGCCCTGAGGTAGAAATGAGCTCACATGTGTATTTTTCTTTTTAACAGACTTTTATAGCTCTTAGCATATACCAGGAATCGATCTACATTGCAAATAATACATTGTAAATAATACATCATTTAATCCTCATAGAAACCCTGTGAGGTAAATGCTAGTATTATTTGTAAAATACTACATTTTACAAATGAGACAGTCGAAACACGGAGAGTGTAAGTAGCTTTCCCAAAGTCACACAGCTGGTAAGTTGGGGAACAAGGATTCAAACCCAGATCTGACCCCAGGGTCTGTGCTTATAAGCACTTTGCTGGCAGTTCCCAAATTGCTGCACATGGGAACATTTAGGGGATCTTTAAAAACTACTCATGCCTGGCCCCCTCCTTCAGCTATTTGAATATAATTGGCATGAGCTGAGAGTTGGACACTGGGATTCTTGAGAGATCCCAGATGACTGGGATATGCAGCAGATTTGGAGACCAAAGGCACTGTGCCATGGCTTTTAGCATTTGTGTGTTTGAGAGCCAGAAAGAACACCAGCATGTTTAGGCTTAAACAAGGGAAGGAGTGGACTTCCCTCTTGTCTGGCCCCTGTTGGTTGACGTTTGCCTATTTACACATTTGCCAAAATCAACGGCATCCACATCAAAAGGAAATGGTCTAGTCTTGAATCAAGAGCACCCTGATCACACTAGTGGTACCATTCTCATCAGCAGTGCATACTCTGCTCTTCCTTCCTACAGAGTGCACAGCCACATTATCGCCTGACCTCAGAAGAGCACCCCACATAGGCCAGAGGCCAGCTCTGCTGAGGCAGGAGCAGGTCAAGCTGAGCTAAGCCCTGAACCCAATAATATCGTCCCATTATCTTTGAATGATACCATTTTATATTTTCTACGTACGTTGATGCTCAAAGTGGACCCTAGTTCTCATTCCCCATACTAATGGACTGGTTCACACTTGTGCTACAAATTGCTCTTCCATTCACCAGGAAGTCGGGTGAAGCCAGCTAGTGATTGACTCTAGGCAGGGAGGGAAAGTCTGCATTATATCTGCATTGGGGTCACATTCAGCATGGACACTTAGGGAGGCACTAGATAATTTATTTTGTCTATAGGCCCTATGGAACTGGAAAGGGACAAGAATCATGTCATTGATTCCAATATTTGGTTCAGACACATTCCTAATATCTTACCAAGACAGGAACTAGGACTGTTTTCCTGGTGCCAAGGTCTGCTTGATAGAACTCAGAGCAGGTTAAGTGGTCACTATGTGACTTTGGCTTGAGTGTTGACTGGTGTGTGGGTCAGTTATTTTGAGCATCTATAATAGGCCTTCCAGAATATCCCATACCTGAAAGAGGGAAATGACTGCTCTAGAGATTGAGAGGAAATGCCTATTAAATAAGAGCACAGGGAAGTTAAGAGAACTTCCTGAAACCACCTTTGGTGAGTTGTTGAACTGGAATTGGAACTGGAATTGGAAATGAGGGTGTCTTTGCCAGTCGTGACTGATTAAATTCCACACCCCTATTCATATGAAAGGAAGCCTTCCAAAGACTCCTAAGTGGGCAGTGAAGTGATGAGAAGAGATGATTATGGTACAGATGCCAAGAGCAGACTCCATATTACATACAATCCTACAGCACATTTTACGTGATTATAATGTTTCACGAGGGTAGCAAAGGCTGTGCTGTAAAATGCCCCATCAAAGTCCCAGCTGGCAAGCGAGGGATTATGAAACAAAGCTGCAAGTTAAGAAGCCAGTGTCATCCACATTCTCCATTAATGTTGTGTACAATTAGCATTCACAAGTAAAGGTTCAGAGCTGACTGCCAGCGTAAGGATTTATGGGGCTTTCCACAGAACAGAGCGAAAAGTCAGATATGTGTTGAAGACACTTGATTAGAGTCTATCCCTCCAAGAGTCCTAAAATTATGACACACTGAGGACTACAATGAGTTGTATTTGCTCCTAATATCAAACACTTTAGAGATTTCATGAAAAGCAATATGCCAAGGTAAAGTTTTAAAATGTTGGTGATATGTGATTAAGTATTAACTAAATTAATTAAGTGACAGATGTCTATGGATTCCTGCATGTGGGTTGTGGAGAAAGGATTATGGTGAAGGGGCTGTGGGAGGACTCAAACTCTTGGCAGGATTGGAGAAGCAAGGCATCTAGTACTGGGAGTCTGTGTGTGTATGTGTATAAAGACTTGCATACAGACTCTAATACATATATTTTTTAATTGAATGTAGATGCTAGTCATTAAATATAAAGTTTACTTATTTCATATTAGCTTTGTGCCATTTTAATTTTCTTAATCAGCAAAGACTAGAATGTCAATAATAACTGCCCCACTCCTTTTCCTTGAAATATTAGGAGTTAATTCCTTGGGTTAATGATGTGGTTGTGCTGATGAATGTGTCAAGACAATATGAGAGAATGTACACCTGCCCTCTCTTCATCCTGGGTGGTAAATTTCCAAGTGGAAGAATTCTAGATCTGCCTCAAGATACTGGACCAAATCAGGCTATTGGGCAGAACAACAGGGCTGACAGGGCCAGGTCATGATGGGCTGATGCTGGAGAGATTGGAAAAAACTATTGTCATAAGACTTTGGAAGAACAAATCCAGAGAGGAAGAACGTTGCTAATGAAGGGTCGATGTCCAATGGGTCTGGCTAGGTGGGGAGTTAGCAGAGTTTTCAGAGAGGCAGGAGAGAGAAGACATTCAGGCAGATACTTTTTTTAATGCTAATTTATTTATTTTGAGAGAGAGAGAGGAGAAGGCAAAGAAGAAGAAAAAGAGAGAGAGAGAGAGAGAGAGAAGGAGAAGACGAAGAAGAGAGAGAGAGAGAGAGGGAGAGAGAGAGAATTTCAAGCAGGTTCCATTCTGCCAGCACAGAGCCTGATGCGGGGCTTGAACTCACAAACTGTGAGATCACAACCTGAGCAGAAACCAAGAGTCGGATGATCAACTGACTGAGCCACCCAGGCACTCCCAGGCAGTTACTTTAGATGTGAAATATTAAGAAGGACAAAAAACAGGAAATGGGACTTTAAATTTTCCTTAAAGTTAAAATGAACTAATGGAATCCACTTTCAAAAGATTTCAGGAAAGATTCAACTTCCATTATAGATACAGTTTGGCTGATGGATCATATTTCTTTGAATATAATGCCGTACAAGAATGAATTTTAAGGCTGCAACCATGGAAGGCCTTATCTTATATAGGTTGTAATGGTTCTGCAATATCCATACCTTTTCTCTTTTCCTTGTCTAACTGATACCCCATGAGACTGGGAAGGATAACTTGGCAGCTAAAAAAAGCTTTCTAAGCCTAAGGAGGCCAGAATCTCTGATATGGCAACTAGATTTGGACTTTGTCATTCCTTTTTTTTTTTTTTTAATTTTTTTTGAGGGAGAGAGACAGACAGAGTGTAAGCCAGGGAGGGGCAGAGAGAGAGGGAGACTCAGAATCCGAAGCAGGCTCCAGGCTCTGGGCTGTCAGCACAGAGCCCAACGCAGGGCTTGAACTCATGAACCATGAGATCATGACCTGAGCCGAAGTCGAAAGCTTAACCAACTGAGCCACCCAGGCTCCCCTGGACTTTGTCGTTCTTAATGAACAAATACTAAAGGCCTTGGTGTTAATCAGGGTAATTTGCTGGTATAGCCAAGTCATAGTTCTAGGTAGCAGATCAACAAAAGAGGTCACAGGAGGAAGAAATTAGAGTATTATACTTGCTGTCATTTTTGAGCAAGGAGGAGAGTTGACTAGAATTTGGGAGGGAACAGCTTGCCATTGCAGATGGCCAGCACCATTATCAAGGGGAGCCAAGGGGCAAGAATGACATGAGGCAATCCAATATTAATTTGGAGTTATGGAAGTCCAGGACATGCTTGCCAACCATAAGCTCCATGCCATGCTCATCTTCCTGCCAAAGGAGCATGTGGCCATGAAACACCAAGTGCACAGTAGTGGCCGTGGTCAAGAGGAAGGCAAAGGACCATGAAGGAAACTTTTAATCCTCTTCCTCATCACAGACAAGGTTGAGTTTATATGAAACTAGAGGAAGTCACACAAAGTGCAGACCCCAATAGCCCAAGAGACTTGATTAGATTTTCCCCATTATTTGCTCTCAGACATCTTGTAATTTCCATTCTTAGCACTCCTGGCAATTATAACTAATTGTTAACTAGTTATTTATTAATGTCTTTCTCTTTAGAGTAGAAGTTTCATGTGAGCAGGGATGATCTTATTTGTGGATGTATCCCTAGTGCCCAGCATGATGTCTAGCTCACGGTAGGTGCTTAATGATTACTGGTTCATTGAATGAATAAAGTTAGTGTGCTCAAGGGTAGAACAAGAATGAATACCAATGTCTAGGGTATTGATGGCGAAGGAATGTGATCCAAAGGAGAGAGGTAAGAAGAAACAGTACATAAGTAGAGTTCTAGGAAAACAGTAAGCTCCTCCCATAGAGGGTTAGACTAGGTCTTGGAGAACATTGATAGGTAAAGTGTGGCATGGACCAGAAGCATCAACATCACCTGAGAGCTTGATGGGACTGGAGGATCTTGGCCCCACCTGCTGAAATAGAATCTGCATTTAAACAGATGCCCAGGTGATTTGTGTGCACACTGAAGTGTGAGAAGCATTGTTCTATGGCAGGAACAAATATCCTACTCTGAGGGTACTCAGAGCAACAGTGGCTAAGGAGAATGGAGGTAAGGGGGAAATCTGCCCCACTGAAACCATGACACAATAGGTGGGATGTTTGATCTTCAGATAGGGAAGTCTCTTGCTATTAACACAAGGACAAAGATGAAGCAACTTAATGTAGACTTACCATTGTTAGTCCTGAAGTTGGTCTCTGCGAGGTGACTAAAAGACAGCAAATCATGCCAAGTTCTTGTGCTTTAAAAATTATTGACTCACATGGGAAAATGTCACACCATCCAAACAGGGAAATGGACGGGTTATAGTGTAGGGACTGTTTGTCCACAATATATTCTTACCAGCTGGCTGAATTTGAGTGACAGTGAAGAGAAAATGAGCATGAAGGAATGAGCCCTGGAGGTAAAGAGTTGATTATACCAATGGTATATGTCAGTGGTAGTCAGACTGTGTCTTATGGAATTTGCAGTTCTTGAGGGGTCCCTCATGGGATGACATAAGTGTAAGAAGGTGATGAGGAGACAGAACAAGAGGCCATATTTAGCTATTTAGCTAGAAGAGCTGTTTTATATCTCTGGGTTATACCAAGTCCTGAGTGATACAGTGGGGACATGGATTGGCTTGCATGCCATTTCAGATAGATAGCTAAAAGAGAGTTTGGGGGCGCCTGGGTGGCTCAGTCGGTTGAGCGTCCAACTTCGGCTCAGGTCACGATCTTGTGGTCCATGGGTTCGAGCCCCGCGTCAGGCTCTGTGCTGACAGCTCGGAGCCTGGAGCCTGCTTCAGATTCTGTGTCTCCCTCTCTCTCTCTGCTCCTCCCCCATTCATGCTCTGTCTCTCTCTGTCTCAAAAATAAATAAACATTTAAAAAATTTTTAAAAAATAAATAAAAGAGAGTTTGGTCAGTGTGAACGGCTTTAATCTAAACAATTGTAAAAGGTCATGGAGTATTTTCAGACCCTCCTCTCAGGAAAGGAGAGAAAACATAGAGACCTATTTTTGTAGGTACCTATTATTTAACTCAAATACGTAGCACACAGTGGCATCATAACAACCTGATCCCAGATCTCTTTCCAACTGAGCCTAGAATTCCTCTTAGCATGTAACTCTAGGCAGTCATTAACACTTGCCTGGAAATGGTACTGGAGATGAAATTCTTTTACCAATTTGAGTTTCAGGTATTAGGGAGACATGTCAGTAGTTTCTCTAATCATCTATATTTTAGTAATGTAATGATGATTTTATATGGGACAAGAAGTGAGCATTTGTCAGTTTTCCTAGCTGCTCAGCACCATTTGGACACCCTTCCTATTTCTGGGGTATTTCCTATCTTATAAATAACACCTCCCCAAGAATGGAGCCCACAACTCATTTTTTCCCATCTTCCCTTGCAGATAGACTCCAATAATTATATGCACCTGTATAAGACCTCTGACTGGAAGAAAGCAGAAAGACGAAGCTGGCATTTCACAGATTCCATTTTTTGGTGGGTGGGGAGCATGAAGGCATCCAGCTTTCCAGGATATTAATGGTGGAGATTCTGGTACCTGGCTACCAACTTTAATGTTGCAAGCTGAGATATCTTAATCCAGCTTCAGAGGAATGGGGTTCTGGCTGGAGCATGGGTACCCTATGCTCTGGGCATTGTTGTTACCTTTTTAGCTCTAGACCTGACACTCTGGCCCTCCTGTAGATACTTCAGTACCCTTTAATATGTTTCTTTTCTGCATAAACTAGCTAGAGTAGATTCTGTTTTTTGCACCTAGAATCCTGAACTGTGGTTAAAAATAAAAGCTCTAATTCTTCATCATTCCTCGTATTAGTTACTGATATGTGCAATGAATTATACCATAACTTGGTGGCTTACAACAGCAATAGAACTTTATTATCTATCACAATTCCTGTGGGTGAGAAATATTCAGGAATATCTTAGTTTTGCACTTGAGATGTGGGGTGGGACAGCAGTCATCTGAAAACTTGACTAGGGCCAGAGGATCCACCTTTAACATGATAGCAAGTTGGTTCTGATTGTTGGTAGTTCTTTTCCATGTAGATGTATCTACAGATCTGCTTGACTATCTTCATTACAATTGGTTGGCTTTTGCCAAAGTAAGAAATCCATGAAAAAGAAGGAGGGTGGGGAGGAAGGAAAGAGGGAGGGAGGGTGAAGAGAGAGAGAGAAAGAGAGAGAGAGAGAGAGAGAGAGATTGAGAACCAGGAAGAAGCTGTCCTTTTTATGACCCAGCCAGTGCAGTTACATCACTTCCACCACATTTTATTCATTAGAAGTGAGTCAAAGTCTAGCCCACATTAAGGGGAGGGGAAATAGGCCCTTCCTTTTGAATAGGTCAGTGCCAAAAAATCTGGGTACACATTTTAAAGCCACCAACCATGTTCTTTGCCATATAAATTTGCAGTGCCTTCCCGCAGTAGGTGAGCTAACCTGCCCTGCCCTACACTCTGAGCTGAGTCATTTGACTTAATTTGGCCAAAGGGATCTTTGGAGACATGACATGCAAGTAGAGATTTGAAAATGCTTGCATGTCTTCACCTGCTCTCTTGCATCCCTGCTGTCACCATGAGAATGTATCCAGGGTAGCTTACTGAGTGGTGAGAGCTACATGGTATAGAGTCATGTATATTTGTTATCTGTGACTGCATAACAAATTATCCCTAAACTTAGCAGCTAAAGACAATAAGCATTTATTATCCATCCGAGTTTCTGTGGTTTAGGAATTTAGGAGTGGTTTAGCTGGTTGGTTCTGGCTCAGGATTCTGGCTCAAAGGTTATGGTCATTGGAGGGCTTGGCTGGGACTGATGAATACATGTCCAAGATGGCTCATGTGTGTGTCTGGCAAGTTGATGCTGGATGTTAAGACCTTGGTTCCTCACCATATGAATCTCTCCATAGGGCTGATTATGTGTCTTCACCAACATGGTGTCTGGCTTCCACTTAGCTGAGTGGTCCAAATGAGCAAGGTAGAAGCCACAGTGTCTTTGGAAACCAAGCCTTGGAATGACTGTCATCCCTGCAGTATTCTATCAGTTACACAGGACAGCTCTATTTTATGTGGGAGGTGATCACACAAGGACATGGATACCAGGAAGCAAGCATTACTGGGGACCATCTTGGAGGATCGTAACCACATCAAATTGCCATAGTCATTCCAGTTCAGGCCCACTTATGTCAGCCAATAGCTAGCCTAACCCTAGGCATGGGAGCAAGCTGTGGAAGATCAGCAGAGCTGCCCAGCCACCCCTGGCTGACTCTAAATGCGTGAGCAATAAATGAAGTTTTGTGGGTATTTGGCAGCATTATTGTGCACAGCCACAATAATGTGCCAATACAAGCACATTAGTGACACCGGGAGACATTTAGAGGATTATGAATTAGAACTGCAGTGAGAATCACTAGGCTTGGTTTTCCAATTGGCTGGTACAAGATTCATATATAAATAGGATCTCTGTCTTTGAGGACTTATATTTTGATAATTCATATACGTTTGAGCATTTGAGCCATTGATTTACTTGTTTCTCCTGCAAAATGAAGGACAGGAATAAATGCAGGCAGTTGCTTTTATTATTCTGAATTTGTTCTGAAACTGCTTTTGTGTGTAGAGAGTAGGATTCTTTTTCCTAAACTCTTTAAACTTTCTAAAAAATTGGCTTTATTAGGTATAATTTACATATGATAAAATTCACCCAACTTTAAGTCTACAGTTTGGTGAGACATTTAATGAATATCTATGGTCACATGATCACCATCACAACTGAAATACAATACAGTGCATTTTCATCATGCCCCAAAGTTTGTTCATACCACAGACACCTTAAGTAAACTTTTTTATTGAAGTAAAATACAAGCAAGTACAAGCTTGATGAATTTTCACGAAGTGTATCCATCATTCGCATCAAGAAAGAGAACATGACAGACACTCCAGGGGTTCCCAAATGTTCCCTTTCTCCAGTGGTAGCTACTAATCTGGCTTTCATCACCATAAATTAGTTGCCTGCTTTTGAATGTTAATGGAAATGGAATCATCTAATAAGTATTCTGTTGCATCTGTTTTCTTTTGTTAAACACCGTGCTTGTGAGATTTTCTCCTATTGCTGCCCCTAGTTGTCGTTTGTTTATTCTTATTGCCAGTATTCCAGTGTAAGACTATGCCACAATTTATTTATCCATTCTATTCCTGATGAACGTTTGGGCTGTCTCCAGGTTTAGGCTGCTCTGAAAAGACCTGCTGTGAATATTCGGTCCGTGTTTGCATGCATTTTTTGGATGGCTTTGTCTGTTTTTAGGGGATATTAGGAATATAATATAATCAAAAACTGCCCATTCGTTTTGATTAAATTAACTAATTTGGACCACTCACCAAAAACAAAACAAAACAAAACAAAAAAAAAAAAAAAAAGAAAAAGCAACAGACTTTTCAGAGGACATTTTACCTGCTAGAAGATGAGGCCTTGGGTTTGTGTTTGCTCCATTTTATGAGAAAAAGAAAATAGAGTGTGTTTTGAAATTGGAGAGGCAGGTACAGATATGGTCAAGTTGTACTTCATGTTCCAGGCTCTGTGTACCAAACTTTTCCCCCCTCCCTCCCTTCTATTTTCTTTTCCTTCTTCCCTCTGCCTCCTTCCTTCTCTCTAGTCATTTTTAAGTAAAGAGGAATTTCAAAGATGGAGTTGAATTTCCCTCAGATGGGGATTTTTTTTTTCATGAAAGTGAAGATGAAGTCAACTGATTTTCAATTTGCTCCAATGGCTTCTTTTTCTGGGAAATAGTTTTGGGCTTCCATAAACATTGAAACATTTTTGTTGTATCAGATTTTGTTCTGCTTATTACATCCTGCCAGACAGGTCTCAATAAGCCATGATGAAGGCCACAACAGACATCATAACCCGCATCCTCTCCATCACTGAGACCCTGGTAGTCCTGCCATTAGAGGCAACCTAACATTTCATCTGCCATTGTTGATGGGCAAGTTTCAATTTGGGCTGGCCAGGCCCCGAAATGATCTACAAATGGCAGGTTGCAAGCTGTTATTTCATAGACTATAGGCTAGTGTGAAAGTCCTGTTCCTTTTAAGGAAGCTCATCTATTCAAAATTGAAATTACTTTTGTGCAAGGACTGTTGGAGGACAATTCTATGTTCTACAGGCCGCATGTGTTTTAAGGAAAAAATTGCAAATTCTAGTTGTTTCTAGTTCTTGGGCAGGCCACCAGTTAACCCATTTTTGAGAAGTCCTTTCTACGCATGTGAGCATGTAGCAGATGTGTGGTTTCGGCATCCACTCCCCATTGATCCTTTCACAAGAACACTTAATGACCCCATTGATTGGATTGATCCCTACCCATGACTTCAGAGTGAGCTCTGATGGGTTAAGTCAACTGCACTTGAGCCTCTGATCTGGTCATCATTAGCCATACGTTATAAGTTGGGCCTTTGGTTTGTGCTATTAGGACAGCATACTGTCTCATTTTGTAGGATTTGAAACTGGAGATTGAGGTGCAGCTATCTTCTCTGCAAGGCTAGGGCCTGTTGTGAATGGAAGCAACACCAAAGAAGCAGTATTTGCCATATTTAGGCTCTATCATTGGTTCACTCTTAGTGAAGCTGGAAAAATGAGTTTTTTCTCCCTTCCTCCCAGTTGTGATCATTTCAGTAAACACAGACCCATTTTTGCCAACTGCACTAAGGACCTGTGAGTGGCCATAGAAGCTGAATATGCTTTCATTTAGGATAACTTCAAATTGAGTTTGAGAAAGAAGCCTCCCAGTAGAGACAAGGCTGGGGTTCGTGTGTCTCCCCCTTAATGCAGATTGGACTCTGAAGTACACATGTGAGAGAGAAGGCATTCTTTTTTGAGGCAGAAAACTCACTCAATAGAAGTCGTTTGCATTTCTATTTGAGCAGCCTGGAGACAAATATAGTGAAATGAATAGCCTTTTAATTTAATTGGCTTCCCAGTGTGAATCCAAAAATAGAAGACACAATCCATCTTGGAGTTACTGTAGAAATCACTGAGATCCAAAGCCCAGCACATAACCGCCCCCCTCCCCACAGAGTGTAAGCATCTTTCCCACTGATGCCAGACCTCCCACAGAAACTGAGGCAAAGTGGGGGTTTTGTGGGGAGGAGTGTCTAGTCCCAAACAGACAATTGGGTCTATTTATTGGTGATTAGCTGCCATTGTCTTCTGTTCCTAAAATATAAACTATGCATTAAAGGAATGAGAAAAAGAAGTGCTATTACATGTTTGTGTACTTTTCAAAATCAAAATAGAGCCAGTGAAGAGGAACAATGTAATACATTGTGACTTTTTAAAATGAAAATAGAAGAGGGTATCATAGCATGGCTAGAAGTAAAAGCCTGGTGTAAAGCTGTCGGAAAGTCCTTCTGACATCTCAGTCTTCTGCCTCTCAGAGGTAAGATCCTATTGGAAAGTCCTAGGGTGAATTTTGCCTTTGGGTTGAAAGTGAGGAAAAGGGGAGAGGTATATGCTGTCTGGGTTTCAGGCCAACGTTCTAAATTGTTTATACAGTTGAAACGCATTTAAGCAAAATATCGGCACCTCATGGTCCCCCAGAGCAGGATTTGGATGAGAAGGCACATAGGAGGTGGCGCCTGATGCAGAGGGAAGGAGAAGCTGATGGGGAAGAACATTAACCTCTGAGGAGAGCAGGTGTTTTCTCCAAAAGGCCTTTCCCATGCTGTCTAACTAAAAGAGCCACTTGTGTCTGGCTTCTCTAAAACTTCAATTTTTCCGCTCTCAACTGACACGTGTGCTTTGGATTGACTATCACGTTCTTTGCTAGATGTCTGGTGGAATTCAAATGCTGAGGGAAAAAAAAATGATGGAAGCACCATCAAAATATGTCCTTTTGTTGGAAATAAGAGAATAGATAGCATGATTTGGTGAACCAGAGGGTCCCAGGAAGAGAATAATCCGTGTCCTCTTCGTAGCTGTGAGCTGCCCACCTGATTCAACAACTCTCGTTGCAGTAGGAAATGTAGCAGAGCCCACCTCCACCTGACAGACCCGCCTGCACCTGTCCTCACTTGGGGCAGAGCGGGAACAGTTCCCACCAGGGAAGGATCGTTTTTTAACCCAGGTTGTATTAACCCCAACCTGGTCCTAGGCAAAACTGTGTAGGAGTTTACAACCAAGGCAAATTTTGGTTTTGTAGCACACCTCCTTTCCCTCCCCAAGCTTCTTGGGTGTCTCTCTTTCCCCTTGGTCTCTCATCTGGTTCCTGGCCATCCTCACCTAACCCTCTACCTGTGTTCAGGTCATTAGTGCATCATCTAACTCTCACAACAACCTGATGAGGCAGGCCATACCATTGGCCGGCCCGATTTTGAGACTCACAAAAGTAACTGCCCCAAGGTCCTGCAGGGTTTACATTGTAGTTGGGATTTTCTGAAGACGGGCAACCTTTACACCTCTAAGGATTATATCTCCCGTTAGAGGAATTCTGGGGGCTGGGAGAGGCTGTGGACATTGATGTTCTTTAGGTACATCACTTAATGGCCCCGCCTGTGCATGCTCATTCTGCACTAGGTGTCTCTGGGTGATTCTATTTGCATTGGAAAAGTGGCAGGGAGCTTTGGAACACTAAAATGAAGGCTGATTCTTAGGCTTTGCAAACAATGAATCCCTTTATTTTAGAAAACACTTGTCCTCCCTGATGTCAAGTATGACATTGATAGAGGCAGAGTTAGAGAACAGGACAGCAATAAAAAGAAGTATGTTTCACTGCTTTATCGTAACTCAAGGCAGGCAGTGTTTTGGGCTTCAGGTTTTGTCCATCTGTGGTATGAGGGCTTTTCATTAGATGATTGCCAAGGCCTCTATTTTAGCTAAACTTCTACTGGCTCCTTGAGAAGAGGAATTAAATTCATTTAATATGCAACTTTTTTTTTTCCCCACTAGTGCCTTTATCTCTCTCACCTTTGGGATCATTCCTGACTTCCTTCTTGGGCTGTTAATAATTAATAGCACTGGCGTTTATAAGCCAGTGGTAATATGTTTTGATTTTATCATTTCTTTTCATGAATTATGGATATTATTAAAAAGCAATTTTTTAAAAGTCCAGAAAGGGAATGGAAATTGAAGGGGGGGGCGGTCAGAGGCGATGAGAGGGCATACTATCCTGCTCCTCGTCGTCTGTCAGGTTTAATAAGTAGCTTACAACTTGAAGGAGCTCCTGCTCTTTCTCCACATCTCCCTTCGTGGGTGGGAAGACACAGCTGTAGCTGGAATATAAATTTATACTAGAGCCTTGAAATCTTCCACCTGCCAGATCACTACATAAAGCAGGTTTCTCTTAGATGCCATTCAAGATGGGAAACCCCTGAATTGCTGTGTGAACACACACAAATTCTGTACAGATCTAGAATCAGAAAACTGAAGGTTTCGTATTGACGTTGTCTTTGATTGACCAGCTGTGTGACTTTGAACCCGGCAATGAAACTATGGGGCCTCTTATCTCTAAAATGTTAAAACAATACCAGGCTCACCTAGGTGATAAGACTCTTTGCGAGTAAGATGAAATTGTAAATGTTAAAAATAAAGTAAAGCAAAATGGCTGTTCCTTGAAAGACACCATTAAGACAATGAAAAGGCAAGCCACAAACTGGGGGAAAATATTTAAATATTTGCTAAACATATCTCTAACAAAAGATCTGTACCTAGACTATATAGAGAACTCTTACTGCTCAAAAAGAAGAGACAATTAGTAATTTTTAAATGGATAAAAATATTTGAATAGATACTTTAAAAAAGAATATGTATGACTGGCCAATAAGCACATGAAAAGATGCTCAACATTTTTAGTCATCACAAAAATGCAAATTAAATCCATGAGGAACTATGACAGGATCATTAGAATGTCTAAAATTTTAAAAATGGGAAAGAAAGAAAGAAAGAAAGGAATTAAAGAAGAAAGACTGATGATACCAAGTGCTGGCAGTGGTGTGGAATAGCTGCAGCTCTCATACATCCTGATAAGTATATAAAAGAGAATAGCCACTTTGGAAAACAGCTTGACAGTTTCTTATTAATATACACTGACTGTTGGACCTAACCATTGCATTCCTAGCTATTTACCCCCCAAAAGGGAAACTTTTTGACACAAGACCTGTATGTGAATGTTCAGAGCAACTTTATTCAAAATTATTCAAAACAGGAAACAACTCACGGGGCACCTGGGTGGCTCAGTGGGTTAAGCATCCGACTTCAGCTCAGGTCATGGTCTCATGGTTCATGAGTTCAAGCCCCATGTCAGGCTTTGTGTTGACAGGTCAGAGCCTGGAGCCTGCTTCGGATTCCGTGTCTCCCTCTCTCTCTGCCCCTCCCCCATCCATGCTCTGTCTGTCTGTCTCTCTCTTAATAATAAATAAACATTAAAAAAAAAAGTGGAAACAACCCAAATGTTCATCAGCTGGTGAATGGATAAACTAATAATGGCACATCCATACAGTTGTATACTACTCAGCCATAAAAAGGGGTATGCTTAAACAAAAGGGGCCAAACTCAGAGTACTTATTATATTATCTCATTTATATAAAACATAAGACGAGACAAACCTGGTATATACGGCACTAGCAAAAAGCAAGTTAGGAGTTGCCTAGAAACAGACACTGTTGGGTGGGGTTGGTGATTGCATGGGAACTTTTGGGGATGATGGAAGTGTTCTATATCTTGACTGCAGTACTGATTACACAGGTGTATACATTTGCACAGATGTGTCAAAATATGCACATAAAATGAATGTATTTTCTCTCTGGGTTTCATCTTGAACAATTTCTACTTCTAAGTCCTCAAGTTTACTTATCTTCTATAGTATTTTTGTTGTTGTTGTTGTTGTTGTTGTTGTTGCAAACATTGTGTTGCATTGTGTTTTTCATCTCTGGAGGCTCATTTGAGTCTTCTATTACCTCTGTGTCTTTCCTTATGTTCATGCTTTCCTCTACCTTCTTGAATATGTGGGATGCATTTATGATCCCATGTATTACTTGTATAAGGTCCTCGTATATTTACTTTTATCGTTTGTGTCATTACTCTATGATTGATTCTTCTTTTTATTATGGGGTCTCTTTCCCTACTTCTTTGCGTGCCTGATAATTGTTGATTGGATATCAGGCATTTTAATGTTTGTATTGTTGGGTGCTGGATTTTTTTCTTCTGGTATTCTTTTAAATACACATGAGTTTTACACTAGGAAATAATTTGATTCATTTGAGGCTTGCTTGTGAGCTTTGTTCGGCAGGACCAAAGCCTTCATTCTATGGCTAATTTGGTCACACTGCAGAGGCACTATCTTTCTGAGTACTCAACCAGATCTCAAATAAGCATATGCAAACAGGTGGGTAATCAGTACTCAACCAAATGTATATTATGATGTTTCTCCATTCTGCTGTGGGAAATGGTAAGTATTTTTAATTCTGAATGAGCTCTGAGTAATTTTCTACCTGCTCTTTTCCTGTGGTTCTTTCCCTGGCCTTGCATAGTTTCCTCACATGAAGAGTCTTATCAGTGCTCCGCCATGGACTTGATGGGCACCACATGCAGAACTCTGCAGCTCCCTCTCTCTATGCTTCTGTCTCTTTTCTGGTGTTCTGCCCTGCAAACTCTAGCTTCCCTGACTACCCCATCCCCCCTCCGACTATGTGAGAGTTCCTCCTCCCTGTGTTGAAGCCTGAAAACTCCCCAATTGGTAAGCTGGACCAATCTCAGATTCATGTTGCTCGTTTCTCCTCTCTTGTGGACCACTGTCCTGCTATGTTTGTTGTCCAGTCCCTGAAAACCATTGTTTCATATATTTTGTCCACTTTTTTTTAAGTAATCTCTATATCCAACATGGGGCTTAAACTCATGACCCTCAGAACAAGAGTCACCCGCTCTATCAAGTGAGGCAGCCTGGTACCCCTATTCTGTCCAGTTTTCTTAGTTGTTAGGAGAGCATTTCTGGTTTTTGTTACTTCATCATGATTGGAAGTGGAAAGTTCAAATGGGTGCATTTTACTTCATGTGATTTATGCTTCAGCAGATGTCATGATGCATTCTTCTCCTTGAGGCTGCACCATAGACTGGATGTTCAGAGTAGCTTTGTGAGACTTTGCCATATTGTGTAGGGGCTAGAATGTGGCAGGAGAGTCTGACTAGAAACTGCAGAGCAGTTTATCATTGACCCACTTGGCCACACCACACATACATCACCTATAATGTTACTGTAGCCCTTCAGGCTCTTACCTTTTCAGAGTTTACTGGCTAGGCCTCACTCTGCCTGGCTATGCTCACAGCAGGTTGGGCATACAGGAGAATCAGATCCTCCCAGAGCAGCTTTCAACAATGTCTGGGAGCACTTCATGTGTAGACACTGTAGCTACCTTGCCCTTCAGGAAGGTAACTCTGGGGTGCGTCTTCCACACTGTTTGCAGACATACCCAGCAAGATCAATCTTCGGCTGCTCATAGTGGTAACTTGTTTGATAGCATACTCTTTATTATCTACCTCTCATACCCTGTCTTACTTCTTCCTTCTTCCACCCATACCCTACAATTAGTATGTCCTGAGATTACCTCCCAAATTAACCATTTATAAATGAATCCTTGTGTTAGGGTCTGCTTCTGGAGTGGCCCTAACTCTGACAGGAACCAACTATACCTTAAACAGAACCAGGCTGCCCAGTGGCCAGCCATTCCCCAGTGGAGAAGGAGCAGGGACCTGCAAGCCCAGTCAGTCCTCAATTCTCTGCTTATTGTTGCCTGTGATCTCACACGAGTGATGTAGCCCAGGCCTTTGGTGCTGCAAGTATCAAACGATAATCCATTTCTAGAGGACAATTTTGGCAGTAAATATAGTTTTAAAGATGCCTATCATTTTTGGTTTAGTGGTTGTATTTCTAGAAATGTTCTTAAAGAAAATAAATGAAGGTCTGTGCAGTATTTGGCTCTGAGACTTTGCATTGAAGCTCCGTCTATAATACCAAAGAAATGGAAGCAACCTAGATATCAACAACAGGGTATGTGACAATGACAACTCATTCATATAATGATATACTTTGTAGTCATTACAAATACTGTAAAAGATTAATATATTTTGGTAGAAGACATCCTAGTGTATCGTGAGGTACAAAAGGCAGGTTATAAAGCAATACATATAGTATGATCTTATTTACTTCACTTTTGTCATAAAGGAAATTTCTTTCCTTTCTATTTAATTTTTTTAATATTTATTTTTGAGAGTGAGAGAGACACAGAGTGTGAGTGGAGGAGGGTCAGAGAGAGAGGGAGACATAGAATCCGAAGCAGGCTCCAGTCTCTGAGCTGTTAGCACAGAGCCTGACGTGGGGCTCAAACTCACAAACCGTGAGATCGTGACCTAAGCCGAAGTCAGCCACTTAACCAACTGACTCCCAGGCACCCCTCATAAAGGAAATTTATGTTTGAACCTTGACCATTCACAGAAAACTTGATCCCCGTATAACCCAAAGCCAGCTTGAACCTCCAAGAACTCATACTGGACTCAGTTGAGAACTACACTCCAGTATTAAACTGGAGAAGCAGATAACACCATGCAGATGACATCATACAGTGATAATGACTAATCCCAATGGCACTTTTAAGTCCCTTTCTGTAACAATTGCAAAGTGCCATTTGGATCCTTCCTAATTTAGAAAATACTTTCTCCTACTTGCCCTCTGTTTGACTCTTACTACTTATTAGGAGAGGCCTGCTTTAACTCCTCACAGAAGAATCTAGCTTTCCTCGTCTAGCATACTAAGTTTGTCTTCAACAGAGACCATTTTGGGTCTTTGGTTATTCTTGGACATATTTGAATGAAGTTGATCAAAAGTTGTATTCAAATAAATATCATCTACAAGTCTTTTCTGAATATCTTTTGTGTGCCTTATACCTGTTCAATGTAAAACATAATAACTTTGAGTGACTGACCCATGGGGATAGAGGACCTTGAAGAAATCTGAATCAGAAATGAAAATTCTTCTATCTTCTACCTGCTCTCCTCTTTCTCCCCTCTTTTAATTTTCTTTTGCTCGCATTAGGTGCCTATTGAGCCATAGGGATGAGTCAAAGAGATGGCTCATCCATCTTCAAGGAGAGAATTTTGGGTAAGAACTTGGATATCAATGAAAATAAATAGTCCCTTGGGGCACCTGGGTGGCTCAGTCGGTTAAGTGTCTGACTTTGTCTCAGGTCATGATCTCATGGTTCATGAGTTCAAGCCCCACGTCGGGCTCTGTGCAGACAGCTTGGAGCCCGAAGCCTGCTTCAGACTCTGTGTCTCTCTCTCTCTCTGCCCCTTCCCCAGCTCACACACACACACACACTCTCTCTCAAAAATAAATAAACATTAGAAAAAAGAAAGTAAAGAAAAGAAATAGTCCAGAGCTTATTCCTGACTTGGTGTATAAGAGAGATATATAGTCAGAGAAGTTCTACCTAAGTTGATGTTACCAATTAACAGCTGAGGGATAAAACTCAAGAGAGATTAAATGATTTTCTAAAGTCTAACAGGTAACAAGTAATGAATAAGGTCAATTGAGTATATTTGCATTAAGTAGAACTTCAAATTGTTTCTATTTATTTATTCAAAGGAGAACCTGCCTCTCCTCACACCACTTTCATCTAGAGGAGGTAAGGGCAGGTAAGTTTGCATTAAAGTCACTCATGGGCTTGAGTGGAGGCCATGGAGTTGGACTGCCTGAAGGACGTTTGCAAAATATGAAGCCCCATGTTTCATCCTTTGCAAGACCTGATTCAACTAGTGTGGGGTGGGCATTAGGGAGATTAGTTTTCAACTGCTACCCAGCTAATTCTCAAGCCTGCCAAATGTTACACTCTGGGCTTGACTAAGCCTCTGGCAGTCCGGGACCAGAAGGCAATAAAAGGTGGGAAAAGAAAATAGGAAATTGACCCATAGGATTTGGACCATTTTTTTCACCCAGAGCAAATTCCTTTGTCTCCCCTGGTTGCTGTCTCCCCTCAAGTGAACAAATGGAATTGGCACATTTACAAGGATTTGCCATCTTGGGTAGAGATGGATTTTGGGGCCTGGTAAACAGTCTTCCAGCTCCTCCAATGCAAAAATGAAAATACAACTAAAGGCTAAACCTCGTTCAGTCTCCATAAGCAGTGTGTGTGACTCTGCTCTGTCTTACTGCAGAACAGGGCTTTCACACTACACCATTTTATTTAAAAGCCGTTTCCCTTCCCTTCTTTCTAACATGAACTTCAATCACAATATTTTGTCTCCTTTTCTAATAAAAAATGGGGCTTCACTATTTGGGAGGACTGACAGATTTTCCTCACCCTTTGTTTGATTAAAGACTCCGGAAACTTGTAGGAACTCTGCTGATGGTTTCTTCGCACATTTGAATGAAATGCAAAATGAAAGGCTGGAAGCCCAGGAGCCTGCAGGTGTGTTTATATTGATGCTATCTGCAGCTGCTGTTTAGTTTGCTGTTAGGGAATGGGTTTCTTCTTGCTGCAAACTTTAATATTAAGGAACTTTAGGCTAATGTTAGGTCAAAATGCTCTTTTACTCTCTTCTCATCGTTCAACTTTGTCCACTTTGAACCTTGAGCAGGTCACATTCATGCAGTTATGGCGAGCCTCTATTAGAGGTCCCACCAATAACACGCAAGAGACCCTATGTATCCTGGAGAGCTTGTGGTTACTAGCAGAAGAAGGAAGCCCTCTGGGCCAGGGATTGGCAAACTTTCCGCAAAAGGCCAGGTAGTAAATATTTTCAGTTTTGTCAGCCTCTGTCACAGTTATTCAACTCTGCCATTGTGTGAAAGCAGCCATAACTCAATAAGTGTGGCTGGGTTCCAGGAAAACTTTATGTGCAAAAACAGGTGGGTGGGCTGGATTTGGCCTTTGGCCATAGTTTGCTGACCTAGACCTCTGGTCTTGGACATTAGGAATCTACAAGGGGCAGCATAGTAAGTGTGGTCACCAGACAGGTCTGAGTTTGAATCCTGGACTATCCACTAACTAACAGTGTCACCTTGGAGTAGTCACTGAGACTGAGCTTTGCTGACCTTCAACAGTAAAATGGGAATAAAATCGGGGTGCCTGGGTGGCTCAGTCAGTTAAGCATCCGACTTTGGCTCAGGGCATGATCGTGTGGTCTGTGAGTTGGAGCCTTGAGTCAGGCTCTGTGCTGACACCTCAGAGCCTGGAGCCTGCTTCAGACTCTGTGTCTCCCTCTCTCTCTGCCCCTCTCATGCTTGTGCTCTCTTTCTCTCAAAAATAAAGATTAAAAAAAATTAAAAACAATGGGACTAAAATCACTACCTTGTAGGTATCCTGGAAAGAGGGCTGGAACAATTCTGAGATTGATCTTCAACCAGGTAGGAACCCGGCCCAGACTATCACATCACTTAATCTAGAGACCAAACTAGAAATCAGACTTCAGATGATGGGGCCCCAGGGGATGTTTTTAAGCCAACCGAGGAGTTTTATTTGGATCACACAGTGTTTTAAAGACTTTTGCAGTGTGAATGCTTTTAGATAAGATTGTATGTTTTCGATTCATCTGTAACTACTACTTTGCTGTCTTATGGCTGGATCAATTCTTATTTATTTATTTATTTATTTTTATTTATGGATAGGTTCACTTTTAAAAAATCCTTCCTGGGGTCTTAATTTTCTTCCCGGGAGCATTTAAGTTTGTGATCTCTTAATTGGAAGATCTGAAGACTCTTCCAACTCAGAAATACCATGACTCTGCCACTCTCCAAGATTGATACATTCACATTTAGGAACAAATCACCCAAAACAGTGTTTTCTTTTTTTTCATTAAACAACAACAACAACAACAACAACAACAACAACAACAACAACAACCATGCTTTACTTCTCCTGAGTCTAGGAGCTGCCCAGGCTATTCTGCTGTCTTAGGCTAGGTACAACTCACCTCACTGGCCTCTCTCATGCATTTGTTGTCAGCTGGGGGCTCAGCTGGAGAATGGCTGCGTTGGTCTGCCTCATCTTAGATAATGCCACTCTCCTCCATGTGCCTCTCATAAGTCTCCAACAGGACAGCTAAGGCAGGTCCTCAGAAAAGCAAGAGGAAAAGCAGATAATATGCTTCTACAAGTTTCTGCTTGCATCAAGTTTGCTACTCTCCTGTTGGTCAAAACGAGCACAAAGCCAAGTCTAAAGTGTGGGAGGTCACTACCAAAGTCATAGGAAAGAGTAGAGAACTAGAGCTACTAATGCAAGAAATCTATCACAAACTTTAAAGTGATGGTTGTGTGAGGGTAATGGAGCCATTATTCCCTTTGTCATTGCTGAAAAATGTGGTAACTTTATGAAAACAAAGAATGGGATCATGGTGAGGTAATGGTGAGTGCAGGTGACTCTGAGTATGTGTGTCTGTGTGTGGAGGGGTGATGTTTCTCATTCTTTTCTCTTTTTCCACCAAACCAAGAGCAAAAAAAAAAAGCAAAAACCCAGAGTTTTGTAGGCCTTTGCAAATGCTTCTGTCAATCCTCTTGGGAACTATAAAGGAAGATTTTAAGGACACTGTCTAGTGGGAGATCTTTCCAAACAAACACTGCTCTCGCTTTTGACATCATGAGCTGCTTGCATTCTTAGATCGGGATTCATCTCTGGAAAGATGGTTACTTTTTTCTGACACAAATCAAGAAAAAGTAATTATTTTAAAAGTGACAGTGAATAGAAATGACAACAACAGCAAAACCCACCACTACCATCAGCAACACAACACGGGTAGGTTATTTTTGCAAAGTAAAAGTTATGAATTTTCACAGACCCATGTTTAGTGAAGATAGTAAAAGATATAAACCAGTACTGATTTTGTAAATCTTTTCCTTTGCATATAGGTGTTGCCAATAAAGTCCTACAGGTAAGCATTTGAAATAAAATAAGGAAGGCTGAAATGTTGAGACTACATATTACTTACATTAATTTCTGTATATGGTAGCTTAGAGTTCAATAAGAAAATAACCCATGTTTTTCCAAAGCATTGTCTTCAGATTTGTTTTTTGTTTTGTTTTGTTTTGTTTTGTTTTGTTAGACAGTGTGAGTGGGGGAGGGGCAGAGAGAGAGGGAGACACAGAATCTGAAGCAGGTTGCAAGCTCTGAGCTGTCAGCACAGAGCCTGACATGGGGCTCGAAGTCATGAATCAGAAGATCATGACCTGAACCGAAATCAAGAGTTGGATGCTTAACCAACTGAGCCACCCAAGCACCCCTCAGGTTTTTAATGGAGATGAATGATTCCAAAGCACAGAACTCTCAGTCCATTTCACACTCACTACATTTGCTAAGTGCTTAGTAACACAAGGAAATAATGAGAAAAAAGCTAGAGCTGAGAAAACTGAATCCACAGAGGTGAGGTTGAGTTCCTTGATGCCTGAAGTGTGGCCCATGGGTAGACAGCATCATATCACTGAGGAGTTTGTCTTCCCTGGGACCTGCTGAATCAGTCTCCATTTTATCAAGCCCCTGAGCATTTGTATGCACGTCAGCATTTGAGAAGCACTGGTTTCTAGTTAATTATGTTATAAATTAGAGGCTACATCTGGATTTAATAGAAACATTGTATTACAAAACATTTATTCAGAGACCACTTTAATAAAGACCCCAGATCTATTATGATCTTTGGGCCTCAGTGTTTATATCTGTCAAATGGGGACTCATAACTCTCATGATTTTCAAAGGAGTTGAAGCAATCAAGCTATAGCTATAATAAAGTGCTCTGGAACAAATAAAGAGATATATAAATATGGGGTCTTAATTAACAAAGTGCTTTGATTTAAATCTTTCAGCTAAGTACAGCTAAAATTTACAGTAAGGAAATCTTTTCAGCTAAGTACTTTCAGCTAAGTACTTTCCTAAACACTGAGGAAACTCATGAGATCAAGAAAATGCTATTGTGCCTTCATGCTCTTATGAATATCCAACCATCCACCCTGGGTAGCTGGCGTTCTGGCACATTGTGACATCTATGAATCTGTTCCATTCTGTCAGTGAAGACCCATCACTTCAATGGAAGGTCTTAACACCTGGCACTAGATTCTAAGATTTTGTTGCTAGAAATGTCCTCTGGCCAGCAGCATCAGCCTCACCTGGAGGCTTCTTGGAAGTGCAAAACCTCCAGTCTGAACTCCAATCTACCAAACCAGAACCTTTTTTTTTGATGAGATCCTCCCAGATTCTTGTGCAAATTAATCTTAAAGAAGCACTGATCTAAGTGAATACTTCTCAGTTGTCCAGAAGGAAGAACTTCCTCTGCCTTATGGTCCTTCTATCTGGACCAAATTGACATGAGACAGATTAACAGGAGAAAATCAAATTTAATAGGTGTATGTGCAGGGAATTCACACAGACAGGGAAATTCCAAAGACAATGAGGCAACCTGAAGCTTATATGAGCTAAAGAGAGGGGTAAGGCTCTGAGGATACAAAGGGGAGTCAGGACATTAGCAGCAAGGTGAAAGGAGATGTTTTGAAAAACAAGGTTACCTTAATATGCAGATAAGTTTCTTAGGTAAAGGGGAATCTCTGCTATAGCTTTCTTCCTGGTACAGGCTGTCCTTTCCAATACAAATTAGGCTCTTGAGGGAGAGACAGAGAGCTTTTCCTGAATTTGCTGGGTTTGGATGACTTTTCATTGGAAATAATCTTTCTGCCAAAGTGGCCCATCTTGGGGCAGCCTGCCCTGGGCCCCTACAGAAACTTGGCTACACATCAGAATTCCATGGAATTCCAATACCAATGCCCCGCCCTACCCCCAAGCAATTAAATTAGAATCTTTAAGAGTGAGCCCAGGCATCTGTATGTATTTAAAACGCCTAGATGACACTTCAATATACTATTTGGAGGGGTGCGACTTGATCCAGAAAGAGTCAAGGGACAGAGGTCTTAGAGATCCTTGGCACATGAGAAGAATTGGAGTTTGGGTGTGAGAACAGTAAGAAAATAAAGAGTGAAGGTAGAGGAAGAAGTCATGTGAAACCTCAGGTGTGGAATTGGCTGAGGTGCTTTGGAGGGAAGCTGGACCCCACACTTAATGTTAAGTTATATGTACTTCTGTGACATAAAGACTTCTATCTTCCCAGAACTGTAGTAAAAGCTACACATGCTTGGCACCTCTTATGGAAAATAAGGAATAAGGGCTGAGCCCAATGCCTGAGTTTATATAGAAAATGTACATTCAGAGTGGGGTGATGATACAGGTTGCCAGGTAAAATATGGGACACCTGATTAAATTTTAATTTCAGCTAAACAATGAAAACCTTTTTAGTACAAGTATACACCATGTGATATTTGAAATATCTGAAATTTACATTTAACTGGGTACTCTGTATTTTTATTTGCTCAATCCAGCAACTTTATGATGAACCCTAAATTGGTTCATGAGAAGCAGGAGCTGAGGTTCTGAGCCCTCATAAAACACAGTTCGTTGACTTGGCAGAAATCTTGGCAAGGACATTGTACTTAGAATGAACTGAGGCATCTTACCTACCTTTGGTTTAAATCAGAACCTTTCTCTTTACTCTCCCAGTTCCAATTTTCTTGGGTCTCCCCACTTCCCCTCCCCCATCCTCCTTTCCCTTACCTTTGCTTAGCTTTTAAAATGAACTTTTCCTTGACTTGGTGTTTATTGTTTTCCTGGTGCCCTCCACTTCTGGTAAAAGAGAAGCTCTATTCTTAAAGCCAATTCAAATTCACTGATATTTTTGGAACAGCTCTTATTTATTTACCATATTCTAGTGTGGCCACATCTTTGGAGACAGGTCCATAAATTTACATTTCTAAAGCGCTTCATTCTTCTCTACTGTGTGGTGGACAATTTCCTGAGGCCAGAACCGGAGTCAGCTCAGGGTGTGGGAGAAACCGATGAGGGTGGAGTTGAAAAACAACAGCAAAATGAAAACAAGAATTTTGTCTGAGACCAGCCCCCACCAACAACCCTGTCTCCCTGTGCTGAGTACAAAGAGCTTTTTCAGATGGGGTGCTGAATGGGCAGGGGACCTCTTTCAAAACCACCAAGTCTGTTTACGTAGATATTATTTTCTTTTGAAAACTGCCTGAATTGGAGTCTTGTGAAGCATTTCTCAAGAGCCACCCTAAACCATTCCCAAGCTGGGGTGGTGATGTTGTAGGATTTTTTTTTTTTTTTTACCTCAATACCCAGGTTCGTTGTCTCACTCACTGCTTTGAAGAATGAAGAGGTGGACACAAAATGAGCAGCACCCAAAAGTTTATTAGAGTAGAAGATCAGAAAGGAAGAAAGTATGGAAGCTCTCTTTACAGAGAGCGGGGAATACCTATGACAACAGGCAAGGGTCTTTGTTTTATAAGGTTCTGGTCAGCCCCCTATCCCTTCCCCTTGTTTCTTCTCAGGTCCTACCCTTATTGGCTTGATAGCTCTAGGTGCTGGGTTGTCCATCCTGATCGGTTCAATTCCATTGTGTGAGGGGTGGGCTGTGGCCATATCCTTCCTTGTGGGTCATACACGTTATGGTCTACTTCTTATTCTTAGTTAAGTCTTTTGTCAAATTCCCGACAGGAACCTGAGGGAGAGTAGGTGGTGTCTGTTACATTCTTAAGAGGGACCTTAAGCCTGAGGGGTTTGCTGTGGTCCTCTCCTGGCTCCCAGCATTGTTCCAAAATATGTGTCTTTCCCCACACAGGAACCACAGGTCCTAACCTTTCCCTCTCTGCCTATCTTATCCTATCTTTCCCTATCATAGTAATGGAGGCACAGAAAGAAGGAGAGATAGGCACTTCTTGCTTGCCTGACAGAAAGGAATGGGATAGAGCAGTGGTTCTCAAAGTATGGGCTTTAGACGAGCAGCATTGGCACCACCTGGGGACTTACTAGAAATACAGAATCTCAGGGTTTACCCCACACTTGCTCACCCACAAACTCCAAGGGTGGGTCCAGCAATCTATGGTGTAAAAAGCCTTCCAGGGGACTCCAATGTACAGTAAAGTTTGAGGACTACTGGGACTGACAATTTTACTTCCTCACCGTCAGTAAGAAACCCTCATATCTGTTGCCAAGCACCACTGGTTAGGAGGATGTGGATTGCCCAGGTGTGCAGGGCTGGGCTTTCCAGACAATGTTTGTGTGTGGGGGTTGGAGGGTGGGGAGTAGGTTCTTTTTCATGTAAGGAATACTTTTCTTTAGTAGGATGACAAAAAAGGACCAGGATAGCTAAGGACAGAAGGAATAACAGCTAGAAATGAAACTTACAAAGCCGACAGGGTCCTCCACAAGGGAGAATAAACTTTATATCCAGAGCAGAAATTTGTTGAAACAGAGTTTTAAGTTTTTATTTAAATATCACATGAATCCATAATAGTATAGCTACTATATTTCTGTTTAACATATGACATGCATTGTACTAAACATGATTCTATGATAGGGAAAGATAGGATAAGATAGGCAGAGAGGGAAAGGTTAGGACCTGTGGTTTTCCCCTGGGTGGGGAAAAACACATATTTTGGAACAATGCTGGGAGCCAGCAGAGGACCACAGCAAACCCCTCAGGCTTAAGGTCCCTCTTAAGAATGTAACAGACACCACCTACTCTCCCTCAGGTTCCTGTCGGGAATTTGACAAAAGACTTAACTAAGAATAAGAAGTAGACCATAACGTGTATGACCCACAAGGAAGGATATGGCCACAGCCCACCCCTCACACAATGGAATTGAGCCAATCAGGATGGACAACCCAGCACCTAGAGCTACCAAGCCAATAAGGGTAGGACCTGAGAAGAAACAAGGGGAAGGGATGGGAGGACTGACCAGAACCTTATAAAAAAAAGACCCTTGTCTAGAGTCCTCAGACATTCACTTTCGAATGCCCCCTCTCTGTAAAGAGAGCTTCCATACTTTCTTCCTTTCTGATCTTCTACTCTAATAAACTTTTGGGTGCTGCTCATTTTGTGTCTACCTCTTCATTCTTCAAAGCGGTGAGACAACAAAACCCGGGTATTGAGGAAAAAAATCCTGCAACAGTTCAAACTGATGCTACAGTTGGCCACATAAAAGTGATGGGGTGAGGTCCTTGCCTGTGAGACCACAGCCCCAGAACCAGGCTTTGGATTGGCAGCTCTGCAGTGGTGAACTCTCAGCTGAGTGGTTCTGGGCCTTTGCTGCATCCTGGACGCACCCAGGAAGCTTTAAGAAATGTGGATACTTGAGTCCTAGCCTCAGAGATCCTGATATATTAGCTCTGGGGTATACCTGAGCATCAGGAGTTTTAAGGTCTCCTAGGATTCTAGTGGGGAGCCAGGACTGAGGGGCCACTGTCTTATTAAGCCTGTAGCTAAGTGGTTCTCAACCTGGATGCAAATGAGAAGTACCAGTTCTCTCTTTAAACCATACTGGTGGTTAGGGCCTATCTCCTGAGGTTCCGATTTAATTGATCTGGGGTGGGGCCCAAGCATCACATTGTTCCAGTATATCCAGGATGGGGATCACTGCTCTAATTCTTTTCAATGTGTTTTTTTTTTTTTTGAAGTTTATTTATTTTTGAGAGAGAGAGAGAGACAGAGTGCAAGCAGGGAAGGGCAGAGAAAGAGGGAGACACATAATCTGAAGCAGGCTCCAGGCTCTGAGCTGTCAGCACAGAGCCTGACAAGGGACTCAAACTTGGGAACTGTGAGATCATGACCTGAGCCAAAGTCGGATGCTTAACTGACTAAGCCACCTAGGTGTCCCTGCTCTAATTCTTAATGCTGCTGAGAGCTCCAGGAGATGGACAGCAGGGTTTGCAATATGGCCTTGACCCTGACTTATCACTGCTGATAAAGTCCTCACCCAGAATGACTTTGGGTTGTCTCAGAACAGCAGGAGTCAGTTTAGTTCAGGATTATTGAGGATTCAAATAAGAGCTGTGTGTGAGTGTGTGCATGCATGTGCGTGCAGGTTAAGTGCAGCATAAAGACAAATATGAATTAAGAATAAAAGGCGTATTTTCCCTGTTGAAAATAAGGGAAGATATTTCCGTTTTCCTTTTTGTCAGAACATTAACCTTAGAACATTTACCTTCAGAAACCAGCTTTATGACCCAGGAGTGTCTTTCTTAAGGACCTGGGAGCCATCTCCTTGAAAAGTAGACAGCATCCCCTACCCCCCGGGTCTCTGAGGGAGGTAGGAGCCTAACTTGGTGGGCACCTCCTTTTGAGTTGTAAAATTACCGCCTGTCACAGAGACAGGAGTTTATTTTTTTTTTTCCTTTGGATAAAGTCAATTAGCTAAGTTGCAAAGTTAGGGTGAACTATGTATGACCCACAGTGCAGTCAAGTCCTCTCGTCAGAGGCCTTGTTAGTGTTTATCTTGAAACTGTGCTAGTAAACTGGTGGTCTCTGCTTGGCTATGCAAAGTGGTGGGTGCGATTTCTTTCCATCTTTGCAGTCTCTTAGCAGATTGCCTGTGACTGCACATCACATTCTAGTTTCATGCTTATCCAGGAGTAGAACTGTTTTCTTTCTCTACCGACTTTGTGGAGAGGGTTTCTGGATTGGGAGATTTATTAAAAAATTTTACTTCCCCAATTATGTGTGTGGGTGTGTGAGAGAGAGAGTGTGTGTGTGTGTGTGTGTGTGTGTGTGTTCAGCACACACTCCCCCCCACCCCCACTCTACTTCTGTGCCTCATTTCTGCAGTTTTTATCACTTTTTTCAGTTTGGTTTTCCTTGCAAGGTTTACTTGAGAAGAGGCTTTGCTCTACTTAAGAAAAAGGTTTGGGTACCAGTGAACTTCATTTCTTTGGGGTCCCCTCTAGCCCTGACATTCCAGGAACCTGAGGCTCATGCTGGCACCACAACCTCCATCCTCCTGGAGTCCCCCGGTAATCAGAGCCCCACCTATGTGCAGAGGGGGCTGGGAAGAGGCCTTGTACCACCCCAAAGGGTTAAATTCCTCTTGGCAGTGGCTTGTCTACAGAGCAGGGTACAGAGAGAAAGCAGAGATAAGAGAGTGGGGTGGGCAGCAGAAAGGCAGTGATAAAAGTAGAGAACTGGAGAATGTTCTTCCACTAGGGAACAGCTAGAACTTCAGAGCCTGTGACACATGATTCCAGCCTCATTTAGAGTAGTGTTTTCAGTAGTCCACGGGTAAACAGACTAGAATAATATTTGAGCTGATGAGAATGGATGGAGGTGGCTGAGTTTGACTTGTAACAAGATCGTTTGGCCGGGTACAGTGACCTGCGGAACTGCTTCCAATGACCCCAATAGAGGTCCAAGGTGATTAGGGGTGATGGGTGCTCTCTTTTCTCTTTTCACTCCCACCATTGCTACCACAATTTTAGTGACTCATTGGGGATGTGTGGTGGAGAGAGTGAACACCAGACCTCCCAGATTCTCTCTCTCCCCTTCCACCCACCCCCCAACAAAAAGCCTCATTGTGCTCACTGAACACTGGTGCCATGAATGGAGCCTTTATTCCAGCCACATTTCTGAGTGTGCTGCAAACTTCCCTGAGTGCGATGGTTTTGACGTCAACTTATAAAATCATAAAACAGAAGGCCTGGAAAGAATTTCTAAAATGGTCTGATCCAACCTCATTCTTTTCCTTTCTTTTTCTTTTTTATAACAGAAAAGAAGTGAAAGAAGATAGAAAAGTCAAGAGACTTGTCCAAGATAAAGCAGTTGGTTGGCCACAGAACCGATCTGCCAAAACTCTGCAGATAATTTTTTTTACAATTTTGTCCTGTTTACATTCCTATGGGAAAGATAATGGACACACAGTCCCATTAAGTGATAAATGATTTTCCCCTGTTTACCAGTCAAGGAAAAGTTTAGAGCTGGAGTTCAGAGTCCCTCTCCAGTCCCCCGTCCCTCTCCATACCCTTAGTCTGGGGTGGGGTTTGCTCTAGAATTTGCTCAACACATGGATTTCCAGCTTGAAAGATTTCTGCCTCTTCATCACTGTCAGAGCAAATGGGGAGACATATGTGGGAATGAAATTGGAATCCTTGCTAGTTAGATGCACACATTTTACTCGAGTCTTAGAACTACAGATTTCTGTTGCCTTAGTCTCTAGACCTAAGTATAGGGCTCTTTGTATTTAATAGTTTTTCTTTTTAGGAAGGAAGCTGTTCTAATGTCTCCTTGTCTTTGGCCATCGGTTCCTCTACTTATCAGGCTCTTTCCTTATCCTAGTAGTTGATGTTTGCCATCCCCCTCCTCCTTTCCTTTCTTTTTCTCCTTCTTCTTCACAGTTTTTGAGAAATAACTAACACATATCATTGTATAAGTTTAAGGTGTACATCATGGTTCGATTTACGTATATTGTGAACTGATTACCACCATAGGTTCACTTAACATCCATCTTCTCATAAGGATACAACAACAAACAAAGAAAGAAGAAAAGAAAAAAGGGAAAAAAAACTATCCTTGTGATGAGAACCCTTAGGACTTACTCTGTTTGCAACTTTCCTATATAGCAGATAGCAGTGTTAGCTACAGTCTTCATGTTGTAGGGTATATCCCTAGTGCTTATGTATCTTATAACTGGACATTTGTACCTTTTGGCCACCTTCCTCCCATCCTCCCTACGCTACCCTCTCTACCTTCTTTTTTGACCTCAAATACTGAGAAGGTTTCTCTAAGCTCTCGGTAATGTTGTTGGGTGACTCTATGGCTTCCTGGATACACCTGAGTATAGTACTTGTCACACAGCCTGGCAACTGTTAGCTAGACTGTTAACAAGCTGAAATAGAACATTTCACTCTTAAGTGCATCATTCTAAGTGAAAGACATGGGACTAAAAAGGCTAGCTACTGTATGATTCCATTTATATGACATTGTGGGAAAGTCAGAACCATAGGGACAGAAAACAGATCAATGGATGCTTGGGGGTAGGTGGAGGGATTGACTACAAAGGACATGAGGGAATTTTTTGTTGTGATGGAACTGTTCTATATTTTGATTGTGGTGGTAGTTACAGGATCATATGTGTTTGTCAATAGTCATAGAATTGTATGCCAAAAAAAGGGGTGTTTTATTGTACGTAATTTATACCTTAATAAACATGACCACAGAGAAAAAAAAAACACAAAAATACCAGCTCTTTAAAAAAAAGTTCCAAACCAATCAAAATTGTAAATTCTCATTTAACAACTGAAGTAGAATAAATATAGCCTTCTTTATTCTGAAAGCCCAGCTATTATTCTTTATTAGAAATAAAACTCCACTTAGCCTCAAAAACTGAGTTATTTTGAAAGTTAGCATGGAAGTCCCCCCAAGATAAGCATAGGATTCTCTTTCTGGTCCCAATTCTGTCACACTGGCCAAGAAGGGCATCTCGGGACTGCCTTCCTCTCTTTTCAGAAGGGTGACCCAGAGTTTCATCTGACCTTGAGAAAATGGGCATACTAAACACAAGTGGTATTTGGGTGGCCTCAGAACCTACAGAGTTTAGGTCTGGTAAGTGGGCCATGAATGCCCCTGCAATTCGCCAGGGGTTGTGGGTGCACACTTTGACAGAAGACCCTGCCAAAAGCTGAGCATGAGAAATTATCATGGCTATAAAGTGCAGGCTGCTGCTCAAAGCTCCAGAACCATCAGAGACATGAAGACAAGGGATTTAGGTAGCACTTGCTCCCACAGTGAGTGTAAACATGGCAGGGATCAGATGGAGGTCACGGCTCAGTTAGTACCTGAAGGATCCTATGATTTGACAAGGCAGAGGATGGTTTTTTCTGCCTTTGTCAAGATGGACTCAGAGTGGGACTACATTACATCCAAAGGCTGATTAAAGTAGGGGCAAGAGCTAGGAGAGATGAGAGATGAGTTCACCCCAGTGCCTGACCATTTCCTGGGACGCTGATTGGGGTGGCATGCTTCCGTGGATGAGACTGGATTTTTCAGAAATCTGACAGCAATTTAGCATTCAAAGTGGACCCTTCGGGAATTCATAATCATGGATGTGTAGCGAAGGAGCCAAATAGAATAAGCTTAGCCACACCGAGAAACTACACTTTGTTCTATTAATTATCATCCGAACTTTATTACTTACATTCCCCCTGATTGAATGCTATTTCCCAGCTTCAAAGCACTAGAGGTGCATTGTCCAATACAATAGCCATGAGCCACACATGGTCATGTAAATTTAAACTCAGAGTAATTGAAATTAAGCCCCATTTAGAATTCAGTACCTGAGTTGCGTTAGTCAAGTGCTCAACAGCCCATGAGGTGGCTGCTGTGCAGGGTGGTGCATATGGTTAGAATGTGTTCATCTCTCCAGAAAGATCTATCAGACAACACTGCACTAGGGGCTATTCCCTCAGAAACCTAAAACGTAAAGTGGTTCCTACTTGTCAATTGAATAAAAACGTGTAATCTAAAAAGTCAAGTTCACCACATGCACCGGAGCACCAGAACTCACCTTTCTCAGCTCCCACGGTGATGCTACTGTCTCTGAGATGACAGAGATTTTGCTCTTAACTGAGTCTGTGTCCGGATTATTTCTGGTTCATGGACAATCGGGTTTGTTTCTGTCTCAACGATCATTTGGACTTTGCTGCTAGTAGCAAGTGTTAAGGGGCCACTGCCAGCCTGTTTTAGGCTGTATGTTTTTGGAAATCCGGGACTGAGTCCCCAAGAAAGGGGACCCAAACACACGGACTGCAGACCACTATGGGCAGCACGGTTGAGAAGGTTGCCCTGGGTTCCATCTTATGCCTCTGGCCTTAGTGTTACCCTCAAGTTGTCTTGTCTGCATCTGTCTTTCCTGTTGGCTTTTTTCCACAGCTGTGTCCAAGCCTGTGTTTGCTTTGGGCCTGTGGCTCAAGCTATGTTGCTTACAGTTCTCTGGGAGAAAAGCCTCTTCCCCAATGCCATGCTGCTAAATGTTTAAAAATGGGCTCTCTGGGCTAAAAATGCCTTGATTTGTAGCATTTCCTGAATATCATGGCATAAATTCTCTCACCATGGTCGATTTCAAGTTACCAACCTGATGTCAAGCAGCACAGGGCTGGGAAGTATTCCCACCAGTCAGATATAATGGTTGTAAATAACCTCAAGAGCATGGTGATAATAAAAGAATTAGATGAGCTTTAAGTATTTGTTATTTTTGTTTTTATTATTATTTACTTAACTTTGAGTTTCTATAATTAAATTTTCGTAATGGCTTTGTTTAACAACCGGCTCACAGAATTACTGAAAATTTCACAATCGGCTCTCCTGGGCTGCTGTGAGCTGGCTCCAGCCCACCACTGCCCCTCTCTTTTTACCAAGGAAGAAATAGAATTAGCCTTTGCAATGAGTGGTCTGTTCCTAATTTAACCCCTTTGTGTGTCTGACAGACACGGGGGGAATACCCCTGAAGATTCGTAGATTGTAGGAATCTTCCATCTGTGGGCACCATAGGGCTATCTAATTCAATCAGATCCACCATCAAAAGAAGTAACAGGCACACAGAGTTAGAGAATTAAAAATGACCAAGAGCAGAAATCTCTGCCTTCTCAAAGAACGTTGTCTGCATGACCATTGTAAAGATGAGCCAGAAAATGTGCTGGTTGGGGAGTGCAGGTAGATTAGAATGACTCCTGCTGGGGTGCCCTACTATTGCTTGAGAAATCTGAAGCATTTGCAGGTGTGCGCCATTTTCTGTTTTTATATGGGAAGCCCAGTTGTTCTGAAAGCTAGACTCTTGTGTTATACTTTATTGTACTTAGAAACACCAGTCAGTGCTTCTTGGTTGCCTGTTGAGTTTTTCTCCTGTAATTGAGAATCCCTGAAAGTGGGAATGAGTGTTTGGTGTGGTGGTTTCTCTAGTTCCTGGTACGATGTCTAGTTCGCAGAAGATACTTGATACATGTGGGTTGAATAAAGGCTGAGATTCTGTGTTATCCAGGTTCCAGTTAGGAGGGGAAAACTGCTCCATATCATTGAAACTGTTAGGAACCAAAGGACATCCCTGAAATGCTTTTCTACTGTGTTCCCCAGGTCCTTATACCCTCATGGACCAAGAGGGATCCAGGATGGCAGAATAAATAGAATAAGAGCCTGGGATCAGAGAGCTCTGTTGACAAACCCCAGGTCTTTTGTTTCCTGGCTGCATCACCCAAGATGAGTCCTGTTGATGGGGTTTGGAGTGGTGGGGTGTCCAGAGTGGTGGGGAGGTCCAGAGCCGACAGCCAAGAAAGAGTTCTTGAGACGTCTTTAGTGCAAAAAGATGATTTTATTGAAGCACAAGGATAGGACACTTGGGCAGAAAGAGCTGTGTTAAAATGTGAGAGATGACCATTTATATACTATGGAGTTGAGGGAGATCAAGACAAGAAGTTTCCAAAGGGATTCTCATATGCTACAAAGAAGACTCACATGATACTGGAGGCCTAGCTATTGTCAAGCTAAGGTTGTTTTCCCTCTAGCAAAGCATTAACATTAGGACAGTAGGGAGTTCCTGGAGAACTGTTACACTCTCCTGCCTCAAGTATTTGTCAATGGGCTACAGGTTATAAGGAAACCGAATTTTATCTGCCATTTCCTCCTGCCTTTGTTTCTCACATCACTATGGAAGGGAGGGAGATGTTGGGGCTCCAGGAAAGGAGTCTATAGGTATCTGCAAACTAGGCTATTGATAAGATTGCCTTTTTCTTATAATTTACTAAGATATTTGTGAACTGATGGAGACTGTCAGTTTAACCATTTGTTTTCTTTCCTTTCCTTTGTCCTTGGGCAGCCAGGAGTGCCTGAGGAATGTCACACAGATCCCACCTGAGTGGATGGAGCGGGTGTTTTCAGGGTGTCAGCTTGCCTTATGCTCCCTCATCACTATCTCTAAGACTCAGTTTCTACATCTATAGCACGACAGTATCACTTCTGCTTCACTGAGTTGTCAGAACTGCATGAGCTGAAACATGCAAATTGCTGGCATGTGTCAGGCACTCAAAATATGAGGGTTATTAATATTATGAGTTTCCACTTTCTCATTCTCCTTCCTTCTCAGTTGCATTCATCATACATAGAAATAGCTTAATATATGGATACTATCTTGACCCAGTGGAACCACAACATGAAACGTTATTCACCCCCTCTGTGGTTTCAGGTGCTATAGTATAGACTAGGGACAAAGAAATTCGTCAGACATAGCTGCTACCTTCAAGGAATTTAGAGATCAGTCAGTGAGTGAAAAATATAGCCAGATTATTGTGATATGGTATAAACTAGGAATTTTGCTACTAGAAACAGAATTTGAAGGGAAATTGACGAAGAGAAACATTTTGACTCTTAACTTTGAACAAAAGGGGCCAAACATTTCCCAGACCTCTGTCCCATGACCTCTTTTGAGAGCTCTTGGCATTCAAAGTCAAATCCAGGTGCATTCCCAAGGTTAGTGGGCAGTCCTGTGGTCTTTCTCTGGGTCACTTGAAAGTAAACGATGAAGCCAGATATCACAGAGTTTTTACCCTTAAGGCTTAATATCTCTGCCTGCTAAAAAATAAAGCCAAGGTCTGACCCCTCAGGGTTGTTACAATTTTGATTATTTTTGGACAGAGGCAGCACTATCATTACCTCATATCTCTCAATTATGCCTAGTATCTCTCAACTATTCCAGAACCTTTCCTCTACAAAGCAAGAGATCTCCTGCTGAGGTTTTCACACATCTCTCTGGAGTCTTTTTGAATTTGGGCATTTCGAGGAAAATGCATTGAGTGTTCTTTCATATATTTGTACTTTCCTACTTCCCTTTGCCACCCTTACCCCCCTCCCCACCTTAAGACAGTTTCTCCTCTCCTTTATGAAATATGTATTATCAATTCTAAAGCTGGCAGCACATGAGTGCATACTTTCAAGAAGATGCCTCTTTAAGAAAAACTAATTAAGCACTCTCCATCTCCCCTTGCCTCTCCCTAGTATGCTGAACCCCTTCTGAAACAAAGGAGCCTCAGCTTGAATGGCATATCAGGTGTGCAGTCACCTTGGTCTCTCAGTCTGAGTGGTGCAGGACAGGTAGAATCTCCATTTATGCATACGTTTTCCCAGGGTTTTTTGTATTAGTTTTGAGCTCGTTGGTATTCAGGTATATCCTATTAAAATGAAAACACTCTGGAAAACGGTGCTACCTTCAGCAGTTCTCACTTCAGCCAGGAATTGTGAAGGGCTATTAAAAACTAGAAAGATTTCAGGGCTCAGAGATGGGAGGGAGAGGGACCGTATGAGAATAGAAAGAACCTTGTAAGAGTCCACCTAGGAATTTCATCGCAATGCAGAATCTCCGGCCACCCCAGATCTGCTGAATCAGAATCTCTGGGAAAGGGGTCCAGAAAGCTGTGTTTCAGCAAGCCCCCCCGGGTGGCCCTGATGTGCACTTAACTTTGGGAAGCACTGAGCTAACCCGCTGGCTCAGATCCACTTTTCTTCAACTTCTCTGCATAAGTAGCAGTAGTGTGCTTTTATAAAATATTAGACTTCCTCCAGCATGAGAAGAATTTAATGATTGTGTACCCCATTAGCAACGACGATGTTTGTGCTGCAAACTTACATCGTGGAATGATGTCATTTCTCACTGGGCTGCACACCCCCCTTGTGTTTCTTCCCAGAAAAGAGCAACTTTTGATACGAATCTTATTAATGATAATTATAAATGTTGCAGGAGATAATTTTCCACAATTTTCTCTGATCCAGAAGAAGTAAGAGAATCATGTGGACTCTTAAACCCCTCACAGGTTTGTGCATAGAGCTGAACACCTGTCTGAGTAGCAATACTGAATATGAAGAAAAAAAAATATATGGCAGACTAAAAGGAGGAACAGCTATTGAATATCTGAGAATTCTATTTGCTTTTTTTATTTTTTTATTTTTTTGCTGCTAAGATAACAGGATAAGAGATTTTTACCACCGGTGCCATATTTTTTGATGTGTTTGGGAACTGAGTAAAGCAAACTGCACTTTTGGAAAACCACTAGGGTAATGAAATTACTGGAGTAGGTGCCAGAACACTTGAACGCTTGTTCTGTTCTGTCCTGATGACTCACTAGCTATGAGAACTTGGATAAGTTGACCACTTCCTGAGCCTCTATGCTCTCCTCTGTAATATGGGGTGAAATAGTCTCCCTCTCTATTTTGAAGGTTATCGTGAGGATAAAATGAGAAAAAATATATAAAAGTCATACAAATAGGTACTCTTGGGTGGCTTACTTGGTTAAGCATCTGACTCTTGACTTTGGCTCAGGACATCATCTAATCGTTTGTGATTTCGAGCCCCATATTGGGCTCTGTGCTACCAGCACAGAGCCTGCTTGAGATTCTCCCTCTTTCTCTCTCTCCCTGTCTGTCTCCTCCTCCCCTGCTGGCTCTCTCTCTCTCAAAATAAATAAACTTAAAATAAAAAAGTCATACAAATATGCAGTATACAGACATGATGATACCCTGGGGCATATATCAGAATTACTCTCTGGACCCCTACCCCTGCTGCTTCCTCTATGTAGAAAGAAAATAGTCTGAGAACTGGAAGGGAATATCTGAGGCCACACATGCTCCAGAACTTTCCAGGGAGCCAGTGGGAAGGAGAGCCCAGGACCCCACACAGAGGTGGCTGGCTCATTCTGGGAGGTCCACCTTGAAGTCCATAGATTTGCTGCTCTCTAGGGAGGCCCACCCAGCAGAAGCCTTGGAGGGAAGATGCACGTACATACTTGGAGCCTTTGGAGGTACTTTCTGAGCCTGTGACTCTGTTATTCTAGAGGAGAAGCACCAGTGGGCTGTGCTGTTGCTGGTCCTTGTATGGGGAAAGGGTTGGCACTTGCACCTGGAATGCTCAGCCCTGGACTTCTCATTAACAAGCAATTTAGAGAAAACTAGGGTTCTATGATCCTATACCTAGCCAAAATATCAAATGCCAGGGCATCTATTCTCAGAGTTGCAAAGTCCCAGAGAGAAGGGTAGAGAGAGTATTTCTAGAAAATAAAACTTCATGAACCTTGAGGGAAATATTTAAGGACACAGTCTAACAAATAAGAATTGATTCACAACATGGATCTCAAGATAGGAAATATGCAAAGTACAGAATGACAAGACCAGCAATGCCCCCTGCTTTTATGCATGTATAGTTATAGGGAAAAAGAAAACACAACAGAGGGCAAAAATAAAATAATCTGGACAAATATACTATTAATAATAAATTTACAAAAACTTATTTTTATAGATTCATTTTATTTTATTATTATATTATTATTTTAAATAGATTTATCTGTATTTATTATGTAAATAATAAATTTATAAATTTATAAAAATAAATTTAATAAAATAAATTTAAATCAGCCAAATTCCCCTTTCAGAGTGGAAAGATGATCAGATTGCACATGTTGAAAATAATCAACTACACACTATTTAGGACTATTATACATAAAACCAAGTGATAATAAAATACGGATGATAAAGGGCTTACCAAAAATATCCAGGAAATCAATTCAAAATGATGCAAACGGGAGACTCTTAATGTTTAACAAAATGAAATACAAGGACAAAGCATCAAATAGGGAAAAGGAGAAAAACAGATAATGGTAAAAATTTTATTCAGCAAAGAAGATATGATAGCTGTAAAAATGTACCCATCAAGCATCACATCTGCCAAATACAGAATGAAACAAAACAAAGTAGATATTTAAGGAAACTGTGACAAAGTACAATTAGAATGCAGATGTTGATAAGTGGCTTCTGTGTTTCAACTATCAAATAAACAAAAAGTAAGAAACAATGTGTTGAAGAACATAATCGTTAAACTGTAGTAGAAGCATGGTAGGATATGGAGGCTACAAACAGTAACTATAGACCTTTTTCTTTGTGATCTAGAAACAGTATACCTTCCTCCCTATTTTGATAGAGCAACTAGTGTCAATCATGTATTCAGCCACAAAGAAAATCTTAATAAAATATCCTAAATAGACACTTTATAAACTATATTCACTGATTAGTTGCAATTAAGCTAGAAATCAGTACTAAAAAGGCCAGAAAACACATTAACTAAATTGAAGTTAAAACTATTCTTCTAAATAATTACTGGATCAATAAGGAAATTGAACTGAAATTACACACTATTTGAGGTATTTGGAAAATAATGTAAAAAGAACACTTGTACAAAAGAAAAAAAAACTATGGGATATAGTTAAAACTATATTAGGCAAAAATAGGTCTTTATTGCTTTTATTATTTACAAAGGATGACAAATAAGTGAACTTCATTTTCAAATTAAGAAATCTAAAGGACAAATAAAGTAAAAAAAAAATAAGTGAAGAGGAAAGATGCAATTGATTTATTAAAGAAATAGAAAAAAATAATAGAAAGGAAACATCAAACAAAAAGCAATTTCACTGAAGAGATGAGTGAGATAGACTGGCAAGCATGAGTGGTGAGAAGAAAGGCAAAAATGTGCACTCTGTGGCACGAGGAAGGAGAGAAATCACTGATTTGTGAGAGATTTTAAAATGTATCGGAGAATATTATACATGAATATGTTGTAACAAATGTTATTGCTTGAAAAAGTATAATTGAATAAAATGGATTCAACAAGAATTAAAATATCTGGGTAGGCCAATAACCAGTAAATTGATGGTCAAATACTTAAGTATCTGACATTAAAAAAAAATCACTAGGCCCAGATAATTTTCTAGTAAATGTAAACTTAATCTAACTTCTAAAAATATGAAAATTTCTCTGTAATTTAAGTGATTAGAGACTGCAGTGAAGTGATAGAAAGCTATGCAGCTCAACTTATTAAATTTATGTAATCTTAATACCAAAATCTGATAAGGTTCAAAATAAAGCTCTTAATTAATTTACTCATGGGTATAGATGCAGATTTTCTGAAGCAAAGTGTTAATAAAGGGATTCCAATCAATAGTAGAATATTAATGCCACACCCAAATAGTATTTCTTCAAAGAATTCAGAGAGATTTCAAATTTTGAACTATATCAACCAAACTTTTTACCTCAAGAAATTAAAGAGAGGGAAAGCTATATGATTATAGCATATATACAATATAACATATATACTGAAGGAGTATTTAAAATGTTCCAGCATCCATTCCTCTTAAAACTTCTAAGTAAAACTTGAACAGAAGGAAAGAAGTAGACATGATAAGGACTATTTACTTAATAGAAAACATGGGGGTGCCTGGGTGGCTCAGCTGGAGACTTCTGCTCAGGTCATGATCTCAGGGTTCCAGGGTTCCGGCCCTGCATTTGGACTCTGTGCTGACAGCTCAGAGCCTGGAGCCTGCTTTGGATTCTGTGTCTCCCTCTCTCTCAGCCCCTCCCCTGCTGGCACTCTGTCTCTCTCTCAAAAATATATAAATATTACAAGCAAGTTAAAAAAAAAGAAATCATGGAAAAAAATGGTAAAACCCTGAAGCTAACTCCATTAAAATGTGGAAAAATTAGGGACAACTTCTATTACTATTAAAATTGAATAATGTTTGACAAATGCTAGTTGATGCAATAAAACTAGTAAATAAAAAAATCTGCATAAATACAGCATAGAAAGAGACTTAGTTATTGTATCCTTACCAAACTCAAAAGGTCTCAACTAAAATAACTACTAAAATAACTAAGGTAACAGGGAAATTGAGATTGAGAGGGATAGGATGAATATACACGATCATTAGGTTTTCTCCATAACTGAAATATCAAGTTAGTAATAAGAAAGAACTATTATTCATAATAGTGACCAAAAGAGAAAATATTTATTAATGAATAAAATGAGAAAAAACATAGGTCAGATGGAAAAAAAACAATAACATCTTACCCAAGGATATAAAATAAGACAAAAATAAGTGAGGAAAATATCTTCCTGGATGTGAGGATGATTATAAAAATACTAATTCATTCCAATTTAATATATACAAATTTAATGCAATTTCAACCTGAATTGGACCTGGTCAAAATAATTAAATTCCGTTGGAAGACTAAATGATTAAGAAAACCAAGACAATTTTGGAGAAGAGTAATGTCTAGGAACTTGACTTAACATTTATTAAAAATGCAAAAATTGCTATATTTGTTTCCTGTATGGTGCTGTAACGAACTACTACAAACTTGGTGGGTTAAAACAACAGACATTTATTCTTTCACAATTCTGGAAGGCAGAAGACTGAAATCATGATGTTATCAGGATCCTGCTCCCTCTGGAGGCTCAGGGGGGTGGGGGTGGGGTGCAGTGGGGCAGTGGTGGGGGTCAGAGTGCGGTGGGGAATCCTGTCCTTGCCTCTTTTAGCTTCTGCTGGCTGCCAGCAATCCTTGACTTGTGGCTGTACCATTCCTGTCTCTACCTTCCTGTTCACACTGCCTCCTTCCTCCTCTTCTGTCTTGGTAACTTCAGTCTCCTCTTATAAGAACACCTGTGATGGCATATAGGGTCCACAGTGAGAATCCAGGGTAATCTTCTCATCCCCCAATTTTTAACTGAATCATATCTGCAAAGACCCTTTTTCCAAAAAAAGAATATTAGCAAGTTCCAGGGATTAAAGTGTGGCTATTTCTGGAGGGCCATTTTTCAGCTCACTGTAATAATCAAAACCTGTTGGCTATGGGGCACCTGGGTGGCTCAGTGGGTTAAGTGTCCAAGTCTCGGTTTTGGCTCAGTTCATGATCTCACTGTTTCGTGAGTCAAAGCCCTGCATCGGGCTTTGTGCTGACAGTGCAGAGCCTGCTTGTGATTTTCTCTCTCTCCCTCTTTCTCGACTCCTCTCCCACTCACACTGTCTCTATTTCAAAATAAATAAATAAACTTCAAAAAATTAAAAAAAAAAACTTGCTACTAGAGCAGACAAATAGATGAATGTACAAAATGGTGGAGAATTAGAACTATCTACTAATAGGAACTAGACATATGGCAAAGGTGGAATTTCAATTCACTAGGAAAAGATGCTTTATTTGATCATTGGTTATCTATAGAAGAAAATAAAACTACATCCATGTCTCACTGCCATATAAAAATAACTCCCAAATGCATCAAATATGCAAATGTAGAAGCAGAGAAGTTAGCAGAAATTCTAGGGGAATATCTATATATATTTGACCAGTAAGAGACCCACCTATATGACTAGATAAAAATAAAGTCTTTAATATGACACAAATGCCTTTCAAAAGGTGAGGAGTCTAAAGTTAAACAATGATTATCTTATTTTTTGTATGTCCTATTTTTTAAAAATTTTTTAATGTTTACTTATTTTGAGAGAGAGAGCCAGAGACAGAGACAGAGTGTGAGTGGGGAAGGGGCAGAGAGAGAGGGAGACACAGAATCTGAAGCAGACTCCTAGCTGTCAGCATGGAGCCCGACGCGGGACCCAAACTCACAAACCATGAGATTATGACCTCCGCTGAAGTCGGACGCCTAACCGACTCACCCACCCAGGTGCCCCTGTCCTTCTATTTTGCATGAGCATCATTTAGTGAGCATTATTATGTATGTAATAAGAAAAATAAAATGAGTAATATTCAAAGGAGAAAAATACTACCTGTGTTTTGGAGCCACAATGATATGGGTTAGAGTCTTAGCTATTATTATTCCTTAATATTTCTGAACTTTACTTTCTCCGCCTATGAAAGGAGTATAGCATCTACCTCCGTAGGTTGGCATGATTATGTGTTCAAAATTTTTACATGGAGTTGTAGGTATAGCAAACTGTGGAGAAACAGGTGGGGTAAGGGCTAGCATGTATATCTGTGGTTGATTTGAAAAGCAGTTTACATACAAATCAGAAATCTGAGAATGTGTGTATCCAACAGTAGAATGGGAAGCCAGAGATGGGCCCAAAGCCCCACATCTACCCCAAATCTCACTTGCTGCTACTACTGGTGGCTTGGGCACAAAAATATTAATTGTATATATTCCCAACTGACATGGTGATTAGAGTACACTTTTTGTCAAAATGTGTATTTCTAACTTTATCATCAAACTTCCTATCTCCTGTAAAGTCTTGAACATCTTTTCCCTTTACATTTCCTGTTCCCAGGTTCTGGATTTACCTTGCTGAAAGAGAGAGATTTTCTGAATTTCACCAGCAAGGCTATTATGGGAATTTCTTAAAGACATTAGGTTTGGGTGCCTTTGAATGACAAACGTCACAATTTCCTAAACTAATATTCATCAGTTAAGACACATTCAAGTCTAGGAGATTATCACACACACACACACGCACACACACACACACATACACACATGCACACTTTTTCACAATTACATCATTTACTTGAATAATAAATTAAATCACTCTTAGAGAATAGAATTAAAGAGCTGAAGAATTCTTTAGTTTACTTCCTTTTATTTCAGAAAGGAAGGGTCCAAGGCCAAGAATGGATGAGTGGGCCCACAGATGTCACACAGCTTGTTCCTGCTGAGTGGGGATGAGACCTACACCTCCCAATCCCGGTCCAGCTTCCTTCCCACACACATGGCCCTGCCTAAGGAATATGCGGACAGGGTCTCCTCCAGTCTGCTAAAAACAATCTATTGTCTTTATCTCTTAGATCCGTGACTGGCTACTATTTCTTTCTTTGAAGGTGAATAGGAAGTGTCACCTCCAACACTCTGCTGTGATTCTTTCCATTCTGAATTCCACAGGCATCAAAGAGTTCCAGATACTTCCAAATACTAATGAAGGGTCTTAGATTGGAATCCACCAACTATCCTGATGGATGAAATGGGCACGTAGACCAGACAGGCTGGCTAATAGGGACAGAAATGGGAGAAAATGTCCTGACAGAGATATGCTATTTAAAAATTACTCTAAGAAGGGCTCCTGGCTGGCTCAGTTGGTAGAGCATTCAGCTCTTGATCTTGGGGTTGTGAGTCGGAGCCCTATGCTGTGTGTAGAGATTCCTTAAAATAACTAAATAAAATGTTTTTAAAAAGCAAAAAAATAAAAAATGAAAATTACTCCAAGAGGGCTAGGATGAACAATTGTCTTCCTGCTGGCATGCCATACCCCTGTTCTTGAGTAGGGTTAACACTATAGGGAAATGTTATTTTGGCCTACATAGTTGAGGAAAAATAATTTCCCTGATCTTCCTGAGTTTAATGTCAGACAACCAGACAGTCCCCCACTGTCTATAATTAGAAGTTCAGTCTGGATTTCTCCCATTTTGTTCTATCACAGGAGCAGTTGATACTTCAGAGAGAGAGATCAGTGAGGGAGCCTCTTTTTTACTTTTCTTGAATCGCTGAGAGCTTTTATCAAGATCTAGGCAGCTAGGCTGGGGTCTAACCAAAATCAGATAACCAAAACCCTGTTTATGGTTATCTAAGTGTGGATTCCCCAAGAAGCAGACTCTGAGACTAAGATTGGAGTGAAAGTCAATTATATGGGTTGTGATTGCAGGATGTACCCTACAGGGCAATGAAGTGTTGGTACAGGGAAGGGAAGGAAGCCCAGGATGTGTTAATGACAAATTACAGCCTGGGCAACCATGGCTCAATACCACTTGGGATCTCTAGGGGGCAGTGTAGAGCACATCAAAGATGTTACAACTAAATGGTGAGAAGCTTGGGGTAGGTCTTCACCAATTCTCGTTCCTTATCTACTGATGCTGGTTTCTGGAGGTATTAACTTTCCAGCAATTCTGACCAACCCTGTGGGGGGTGGGGAGCGGGGAGCAAAGAGAAAGTCTTTACACAGGAAGCTGGTAGATGCTTGCAGCAGGTCACCATTATTGGAGCACCAATAGCATCTGCTACAGCGACCTACTAAAAAGAGAGTTCACATCTTAATTTAACACACTTTATTTCATAAATAGGTTAAGACTCATAACTTGACCTCATAAAGATAATTTAGCCTATATTCTTAAGCAGAGTGAAAACAGTAAATTCATTCATTGATTAGCATTCTGTTTTTAGTTCTAATATGAAGGAAAATAATATTTTTAATTAAGATTCTAAATCTTTTTGCTATTACCTGAAAATATTGAGAGTGGCTGGCTGGGTCCTGACCAGGAAGTTAAAGACCCATGCAATTCTCTCTAATTATGACATTTAAGCCCATAATATTCATTGGAAGGAAATGAGGCTCCCACAAACATTTTGCCTTTCAAACTGATGAGCAATTAGAGCTGAAAAAGATGTATAAATTAGAATATTCAGTGCATTTGTATTAAGACTATAAATCACCATAGTTATCCTACTCACAAAATCCAACCAATAGGGACAGACAGAATCCCTTGAGTATGTTCTTCTCTGGATTTTTCCCTGTCTGTGCTTACTTTTCCAAGGGTAGACCTAAGCATGCAGGCATTAAAATCAATCCTGTTTTGCTTATATGAGAATCTTCCCTGGCAACGACAGTGCTTCTTTCTTAAGTCGTGATGATTTTCTTCAAATCTGGACTTGCTCTTATATTATTAAGGCTGGTACCATTACATGTTTGCTGTATTGCCATCTGAGGCTTGTCTTATTGCCAGCAGTTCTCAAATTCTAGCTTTCTGTCTAAGATATAAGGGTGGAAATGCTACTTATGGGTAATTACAAAATCACCTTGCTCCAATTGATTTATTGGAGAAATTTCAATCAAGGCTTAACGCTTATCCCAAACAGACAACAATGCTGATAGTATTTAATGATTTATTGAATGCTGCCAACTCTAGCTCTTTCTCTCGTTTTTTTTGTTTTGTTTTGTTTTGTTTTTTTGTAGGTGGATTTGGGGACTGTTTCAGATGCACTCAGTGCTATGGAGATATTTGGTAGATCCTAAAACACAGCCCCTGGTCTCTTTCCTGTTCCTTATAGTTGATTTGATTGGGTGTGTTTCTGCTAGTGTGCACTGATAGGAAGGTCTGGGATGTCACCTAAGGTTCTCTAGCTACCAATTGTAGAATGTACTGTCAAGATGTTGGGATGTTTGTTTAGCCAGAAGTTACAAGGACACTCAGAAGGACTGAGTGAATGATGAACTGTTTAATAACACAAAGTGAACTTATTTGCATCAAGTGTATAAAACCCATCTGTGTTATGAATATAGTTTCCAGATATGCCAATATTATGGTTTTGATTAAATCTTTTTTCATGATGGAGATATTGTTTGCAAGGAGTGAAATGCATGGATATTAATTTCATAGGTCAATGGATGTATATACATCCATGTAACATACATCCCGATCAAGATACAAAACATTTGCATCACTCTAGAAACTCTCCTGTTTCCTGTCAGCTCCCCCCACCTTCAGTCAATCACTCCTCTTCATTCCATCATTACAGAATAGTTTTGTTTGTTCTTGAATTTCACTAGTTTCTTTCACCCAGTGTTACATTTGGTTTTCAAGATTAATTTGTAGAGTTGAGTAAATCAAGTTTGTTCCTTTTTAAAAAAATTTTTTTTTAATGTTTTATTTATCTTTGAGAGAGACAGAGACAGAGTGCGAGCGGGGGAGGGACAGAGAGAGAGGGAGTCACAGAATCCAAAGCAGGCTCCAGGCTCCACACTGTCAGCACAGAGCCTGATGCAGGACTCAAACTCACAAACTGTGAGTTTATGACCTGAGCTGAAGTTGGACGCTTAACCAACGGAGCCACCTAGGCACCCTAAGTTTGTTTCTTTTTATTGTTGAATAGTATTCTATTGTATGATTATATAGTAGTGTGTTTCTCAAATCTCTTGCTGATGGATATTTGGAGTGTTCTCCATTTTTGGCCAGTATGAATAAAGCTGCCATAAATATTCTTGTATAAGACTTTTGGTGGGGTTTTCTGTTTTCATTTCTATGGAATAAAACCTGAGAGTGGAATTGCTGAATCATAGCAAAGGTCTGTGGGTAAATTTACATTATATATATGGTTTAGAAATGTTGGCTTAGGGTTGGTCACATGATGAAATGTAATAGACTTCCAAATAGACCACTCCTAAAATTGAAAGTGAATTTTTACCAATATATAGTATCCCAGACATTCCTACCTATATAAAAGGTGTTGTTTGCTTTATTGGCATGTGAGGGTGTGGCCTACAGGCCATTTGGAGGAGTGCATTCAGCTTGGGATGTCCCCAAAATGCTGTTACCCTCTTGAGCAAGAGAGGAGCCCATGACATCAATGACTGCTTACTGTACTATCTTGATGGCATATTCAGGTCTGTCCCTAGAAGAGAGCACTCCTGGGACTGGGTCCTGCAGGAGCTGGAAAATATGATGACTTCTCTGACCACTCACAGATGGTGTGTGTGAAGGGGTGCAGGTTAGATACCTCAACAACAAAGGAAAACGTGAAGTCAAAAAAAGCTTTTGGAGGAGCAACTAAGACCAGAATCAGGATTACGTTATAGACAATGATGATTTTAAGAACTGTATAAATTGCTCATTTGTTGTCAATTTGCTTTGTTGTCCTCTCTGTTTTCCCTGCAGCAATTTGTAAGAAGTTCAGTAAATAAATAAGCCTCCTGATGGGGTGGGAGTGGGAGTCTTCTGCATTCTGGGGGCTGAAAAGACACTCTATAGGGCAGGGTAGATTGCCACAGAAAGGGAACTGGACATGGAAATCCAGTCTGTGTGACCTTACAAATTCATGGTTGACAGGCTGCTGTTGGGATGTGCTTTTCAGTTCCTGGAGGCTCACGCCTTTGGGGTTTGGTAAAATCCACTCATTACCATGAACTGACCAACTTCTAGCCTTGTGCTGGTCCAAGTAGTCTGGGCAGCTGTATGTCTCACTGTTATGTCATTGTGTGACCTTGCCAAATCCACATGACATGGCACTTTAGTAGGTCCCCTTGGGCAGTTTTGCTTGATGAGGGCCATGCTAGAGTTTTTCGCTCTAATCCAGGCAAAGGTGATGTAATTCCTTAATTAAATGACTGGATTTCAGTCCTTGTTCTCTTTTAGCCTATGAATTTCCTACATGAAAGATCACCTAATTTGATGATGTAGGAATTTTGTTGCTTGGCCTGAGCTCTTGTTGGCAACTCAATATGATGAAAATGTCTGGAGAGCATCTTGAAGTAGAGCAGCCTTTGGTGCCCCATTGTCATCAGATCCTTGAGTGGACATCTGTGTCTCCTGGCTCTCTCTCTCTCTCTCTCTCAAACTGTATATCGTTTATGCAAATCTGGCCAGGTGAGAATGCAGCCTCACAGAAGATATGGGGAGGTTAATTAAGGCTTTAGGTATTTTGAGACTGAAGGGTTGTAACTCTCCACTTGCACAAGTGCCAAAGTGTGGCATTTACTGGAAGTAGGTTGCTCAAAGAACAGATCCCCATGTTCTGAAAAAGTATTAGATGTCAAGCCCCCCTTCCCTCCAATGGTTGGAATTGCAGTTTTTAAAAATTCAATGTTGGATTCTCAGTTTTTCCAACATTTTTTGGAACCCCAAATTGGACTGAATATATTTGATTACTCTTTTGTCACCATATGCCCCTGGTCACCTGGTGAGAAGGGAAGCAGCAGGCAATTTAATTTCTTCACAGTATAATCTCAAGTCCCTTTGAGTAAGAGCTTTTAGCAGCTCTGTTCCCTAATTGTGGAATTTACTACCAATTTCTAGTCCCTGTGCCCTGTCTCTGCTTAAACAAATGAAAGCTTTCTGCATTCCCAGAAGTGTTTGAAACCCTCAGCTGGGGGCAGGAGGGGGCCGGAAAGAGGTTGGGAGAAATGTTTATTGCTCTGGGTTTAGGTTCTCCTCTGGAAAAAAGTGTGTACCAATTCACACTCGTGTTACTCTTATTTCTGTTTCAGGAGTCTGAATAAAGAAAATAAGAGTAATGATGATAAAATCAAGGGAAACATTTGAGGAGACGCATGGAGAAATATGAGAGGGAAAAAATAGAGGGGAGAGCAAAGATCTTGGAAGAGCTGAGGAGGGAATAAATCAACCTATTCTCTCCTGTCCTTTCCTCCTACTTCTCTGTGACTGCAGTGAATTTAGTGGCTTTCTTAATTCAGTGACATTCACATATATCACAGGGCAGTTCTATTCACTGAAATATTTATTTGCCTTGAGTTGGACTGTATGAAACGTTAACCATGGACATAGTAACTGACATACACTACGTTCCTTTGCTTTGCTGGAAGATTTTGCCCAGGGGATCAAGACCCCAGGGAGGGGTCCTGCACCCTGCCCACCCGCAAAGCTGTGGCAGCCACACCCCAGAGTTTGGCAGTAACAAGCACAAGTAATTTCTATGACCATTTCACCTTTTGGTCTGCAATGTGCTCTGAAGTCCAGCATTTTTCCTTTTGTTACTTATTCATTTAATATATGAACCGTAAGACAGAGAGAGCACATTTACAAGAATCCTGGTAAAAGCAAAGTGGTGGAAAGAGTGAACAGATATATGAATATGGTTTCATTATAAGCTTCCCAGGGATGTCGGAACTCCTTTCCCATTGCTATACAATGAGGCTATAGAAAGACTCATTGGAAATAGATGTCATAGCATTGGGTGCAAAAAATTTTGTGAATCCCGAGACTCTTGATATCCTGTGTTGGGGATATAAAATGACATGATGAGTAAATATTTCAGCTTTCAAGGATATGGTTGATAGCACTTAAATACACCCCCACACAGACACAATCTTGACATGAAAGGGTTAACAGCCACTGTCCTTTCACAGTGAGAAGAGATTTTTATTCAGGAGGCCAAGTAGGTACCTGGGGTTCTGAGACTCTTTACCCAGCCTTTCATGGAATCTGATTATTTATGAGGCTTTAGGGATTAAGGACAGCATCTCTGCTCACAGCCAAGCTTAGCTCTTGCCCCCGTTATAATGTGTGAAGAAAATCTAACATAGAGCTCTCTACTTTGTGCAGAGATCCACAGTGTGTCCATGGTGAAGGAGTTTCCTCATTTATATTTAAGGCCAAGAAGGAGATTAGTGTGTGCTTTCTATGAGAAAGGAATGACTTTCATGCTGAGAAAACTTAATCCTCCATCTTTCTTAGGTGTCAGCATCATTTTGACATAGGAGATGGGCCAGGCAGGGTGGGGAGGGGTCAGTGAACTAGACAGATTTGAGGGTAGGATGGTCACAGGGGTATGTGGAAAATGGGGTCATCAAGGTTTGCATCAGGAGAAGCAGAGAACCAGGCATGAGTTCTAATCTAATGTGCCTAGATTCTGGGTATGTGTCCAAAAGAATTGGAATCAGGATCTTGAAGAGATATCTGATTTCCCATGTTCACTACAGTCTTAGTCACAATAGTCAAGATATGGAAACAATCTAAATGTCCATTGATGGATGAATGGATAAAGAAAATGTGATATATCCATACAATGGAATATTATTCAGCCTTTTAAGAAAAGGAAGTCCTACCATATGTAACAACATGGATGAACATTAAGGACCTTATGTTAAGTGAAATAAGCAGGCCACAGAAGGAAAAATACTGCATGATTTCACTTGTTTACAGAATCTAGAATAGTGAAACTCATAGAAACAGAATAGAATGGTGGTTTTCAGATGCTGCAGCAGGGAATGAAGAGTTGCTGTCCAGTGGGTGAAAATGAATAAGTTCTTGAGGTCTGCTATACAACATAATGCCTAGAATTCACAATACCATATTGTGCACTTAAAATTTTGTTAACAGGATAGAGCTCATGTTAAGTGTTCTTACCACAATTTAAGAAAGAAAGAATTAGCTGGGAGGCCTGCTTGATATTGAATGTCTCATCCTCAGGTCAATGGCCTTTACATTCGTGCTGATTAGACATAGGGCTGTTATCTGGGCCTGGGATGGAGCAATCTCTAGCACAGGGACAAAAGGCCCCAGCTAAACAGATCTGAAAAGTGTAGGAGCCAGTTTTCTTTGACTCAACTGGCTCCAGGAAAACTCATATTGTAGGGCCATTTTAAGAATGCAGGCAAGTGGGGGACCTGTGTGGCTCAGGCGGTTGAGCGTCTGACTTTTGATTTTGGCTCAAGTCATGATCTCATGGTTGTGGGATTGAGGTTTTGTTTTTTTTTTTAAGTTTATTTATTTATTTATTTTGAGAGAGAGAGAGAGAGAGAGAGAGAGGGAGAGAGAGAGAGAGACTGAGCCGGGGGAGGGACAGAGAGAAGGAAAAGGGCAGAGGGAGGGAGAGGGGCAGAGAGAGGGGGACAGAGGATCTGAAGCAGGCTCTGTGCTGACAGTAGAGAGCCTGATGTGGGACTTCAACTCAGCAGCCATGATATCATGACCTGAACCGAAATCAAGAGTGGGATGCTTAACTGACTAAACCATCCAGGCTTAAATAAAAATAAATTAAATCTTAAAAAAAAAAAAGAGTGCAGGCAGGAAAGGAGATTTAATGTTGCTGTTCATGCTTTAAGTGGGGTATATGTGAGAATATGTGTTTGTGTCTGTGTTTAAGAGAGAATTTCAGGTAGAGGGAGTATACAGAATGAGAAATTAGAGAAACACAGAGATATGGAGAGAGTGTGAGATAGAGAGATACAGAGGTATACAGACAGAAAGAGAACAAGAAAATTGAAGGTATAGAAAGAGTCAAGGATAGGCCTAGTGGAATTTCTTCCTCCCCTCCTCCCCCAATTAATCATATGGTTGGAATGACTGAGAATGGGGTCGTTTTTATTTTAATTGAAACTCTAGGGGTATACTTCTTTTAGATCTTAGGAAGATAAGAAAAATTGAGATTTAAAAAAGAAGAAAATTCCCCTCAAAACAGAAAAAGTACTCTTTACAAAAGAGAGTCCTGTCACTTATGATGACAAAATTAAGTTTGGAAACACAGAAAGTGCATCAAGATGGACCCTAGTCCTCCAGGATGTAAGCTGGGTCCAGATGTTGTTGGACTTCACTGGCAAGCCATTGTGCTGGATATTTTGGTTCTGAGCATTCTGCCGAGATTCCCCCATATATCTATATCCATGTAGATCCCTGACACGATGATGACTGAAAAAATATTTATGAATCAAAACATTAATAAACAGATGCCCTTTTCATTCCTCTTACTCATATCCAGGTGAACTCCAGGCCAGTTTTCTTCCTGGCACCTCTGCCCCACCTATCATGTAAACAGAAGTAATTATAAATTATACCGCAGGCTAGTCAACAGGAAATCTTCCAAGCCTGGGCTTTAATTCATTTTGGGTGGTAGTTCATCTGACACACAGCCCCACCAGACAGGAATAACTTACTTTAATTGGCCATCATTCGTGAACTGGAGCGTGGTCTACTTTAGAAATGACACTGCCACTTTATTGTAACTGTATTTCTCTGACTCATGGTTATCTAACTGAAGGGAGTAGATCAATTTTTCATAAATCATAAAAGTATGTAGAAAAATAAAGTCGATTTCTTTCCCCAGCCGTTTCTAGCTGTCTACACAATGACAAAAAATAAAAAAAAAAACACCACATTCAGTGACCATACAGCTATTCTTGGAATTCTCCCCAAAGAAGATGGGCTTAGGTAGCAAAAGACAATGGTCACAACCCGAGGTTGAGAAAGGGAACAAGATAGGCCATTCTCTAAGGGTCTTTGGCATTTTGTTAACTAGGTTGATGTAATCAAGACTCTTATAGCCCTAATGATAGCAATTGCTTCAATCAATAGTCTTTGTTCTTTATTAGAGAGTTGTTCCTAGAGACTGAGATGGTTATATATGTAATTGCATTAGGACTCCCCTACCTTTCAAATGCCAGGGAGGTAGCAAAAATATGCCCAAGAGTGTGGATGAAAGGGTGACTTGGGGCAATGAACCCTGCAACTCATCAGAGGCCTCTGTGGCCACATTGCTTGTGGATGGAAGACTTTGCCATGAACCTCAGTGTCATTTTCTTTCTCTCCTTTTAACCAAGGCCTTTTTTTTGAAGAGGTTGGAAAGGCATGAAAGGAAGCCATACTCATTCCATCTTCATAAAGACAAGATCTCAATGAACAGGTTAATCCAATAGAGGCAATGATATCATGTTAATTCAACCCATGGTCACTCTGAGTGCCTGCATGATTGGTGAAGGCTGGGCTTTGGTGGCTCCTTTGCTGTCCTTTTCCTGGGGTCTCTCTACAAATAATTCTGTGGCACTGGTTTAGAAATCCACACCCTTTCCCCATGGAAGGCAGCCAGTTTTGGTTCCACTAAAGTATTTTGGTCATATGCTTCTAGATTACAGGAGAAGTCCCGTGGGTAGTTAAGAAGGATTTTCTTTTCAACTGCAGAGTATGGATTTCAAGAAAAAAGAGGAATACAATGTAAAAAAGATGTAGGTGCACGTGTGGATGTGGATATGTGTACAAATAGTTTCTATTCTATCCAGAATCTAAATTATAAATATTTAAAAGATAAAATTTTAAACAATGCTCAAGAGCCATTAAGTATCTATTCATACACATGGTTTGGAAAAATGCATGTTCATGCATAAAGTGTATTTGGAGGCATTGAATCTCTTTTTGGAAGCATTCATGCTTCCATTTCCTTTCCTGTAGCTTTTCAGAGTGAGTGAACATCCCTGCTGTCTTCCTAGTAAACTCAAGGTTCTTACTACATCAACTCCCATACATTAAGAAATAAATGAAAGCCACCATGTAAGTTTAGGTTTGGTGGCAAAGTTTGTTGTACATTGGGGCACATTTTCACATGTTTGCATAAAGCAAACTCATGTGTGTGTATGTACATGTACATTCTTACACATGTATGTATTTTGGGTTTTTTTTAAAGTATAATTAAGGCATAGTGCAACTGTCATCTGTAAAATATTCAGGAATAACCATCTTTATGTGAAACTGGTATATTTGGAAGACTTTAGAAGGCAAAATTTTCTGACAAATCACTGATTTGGAAATATTTTTACTTGATCCATTCCTGCAGTATATTTTGGTATAAAGTACATTTATTTTTCCCATTTTATTCCTAATAAATGGTGCAATTTAATAATGGATAATTGACTCATTGAAGCATAGAGGGGTAAGGGGATTCTTAATTCTAGTTTTGTAAAGAGTAGTTTTGGCTGTTTGCCATAGTGTCCCAGTTCTAGAACTTGCTAATTTAGTATTCCAGAATGATTTGTTTGGTTGCCTTCCCTGTTAACACACCTCTGGCCGCATCTGTAAATAAAATGAGTTTGAGTCAATTTTGCTGTGTCTATCTTTCAGTGTTTCAATTTAATTTTCAAAGGCTTCTCTGTGAGCATACCTTTAAAAAATGGGTTGCCGATAGACAGACATAATAGAAAGACAGAATTACCCAGTTAAGAATGCCAGGAGACATCTCTGAGCAGTTATGGAGATGGAGATGTCTGGAAAGTTTATTGCCCTTAATTTGCTCAGCATTTCCTCCCCTGCCCTCCCCTCCCCCATCTGTAGGTGTTAGATCTTTAAGGGAGCCTGACATTTAGCTTTGAAATGAACACACTTTTTTTTGGTTCCACTTAACAACCAGGGTAAGTTTTCATAGGTAATTTAGCAAATGTCAAACTTTTCTAATAATGTAGATTTGATTTATACAGCCAAGCTTGTTATTCTCACTACCCAGAAGCCTTAGAACTTTGGTGGCTTTCAAACCAAGGCACCCTGTCTCCACTCACCTTCAAATGCCATAGCCTCCCGGGAAGACCTGTGCCTCCCTCACTGTCCTCAGCATTCTGGCTGGTCTCTTTTTCACCTATTCTGAATTCACTCTAGCTCCACCAATCAGCGTTCTAATGAGCACAAATATCAACTGTTTCTTCTTCTTTCTGATTCCTCCTTATCACATAAACAAAAGTAACTTCTCTTGATAATAATACATTTTCTTGTCTTTTAATGATGAGAGCAAATTGGACAATTTTGGCTTACCACCAGGCAGTCAAGATGTATTTGTCCAATGCCCACACAGGCCTCATCACACAAAATTCTTATTTGTTTACCCTATATCGATTTCTTTCTCACCCCCCACCCCCACCCAATCCCCCAATAATCCTTCTTTTTTCTTGGTGTATGTCATTTGGTTGGCATCAGTGTGTTCCCAGTATGAAACAGACTTGGCTTCCATTTCCCTGTCACATGATCTATCCCTGCCAATTGGAGCCTAGCATACCCACCCCTACCCCACCTCCCTGATTGGTTAAAGATAGGCATGTGACCTGATGAGCACCAATCAGTGCTGAGAAAGACCAAGAATAAGGACGTCTTTTCCCACTGGGATGGGTGAAAAGTAAATTGTAGGCATAGAACTGTGAGTGTCAGTCTATGGGGATAGTCTGTGTGAGAATTAAGATATCTCAGGGAAAATCAGTCATGAAATAGAGAAAGAAGCACATTTGGTTTCCTGTGTCACCACATCTAAAGGCAGAATCTACCATTGGCCTTTTCTTAATTTTTCCTAAGCTGATATGAGTTTTCTGTCATTTGCAACAGAATGAGACATAGTCCTCTTTCCCTATAGCTAGCGTGAGGAGACAATAATACCAGGTCGTGTTTGGTATATGGAATGATAGAGATACATGTAGGATAGGAGATATCAGATGAGTAAGGACCATGTGTGAAGGCTTCACATTTTGGAGGACATAAAGTTTCAGCTAGGCCTTGAAAGATGAAGGGGATTTGGAGACCTAAGGAAGATCCTTGTATGAGTGTTTGTTCTTCCTTCTACTCTGCCTCCATGACATATCTTGGGTCTCTGTTGGGTGTCTCCTCTCTCCATTGGTTCTTTAATAGTCCTTTTTCTCAGGATTCTCTTCTTGGATGACTGCCCATCATATTCTCTAGCTCTAGGTTCAATCAACAGCATAGTTTTTGATTACCATTTCTGTGTGCAAATGATTCCCAAATCCATTTTTCCTACCAAGACATTAGTTTTAAATTCTAGCTCACATTTACAACTGGGAACAATTACCACCTTTAAATCTCAAAGGCCTATCACAATATACTAAACATAAGCTCCTTACCTTCCACACTCCTACCTCTTTCTTTTCTTCCAGGTTTTAGCCCCAGTGTTGGCTAATGACACTATGACACTGCATTATCCCCACTAGGTCATCCCAGATTTCTCCCTCTTTGAACTTAAAATCATCAGATTTGATTTATTCTACTCCCTCAATATCTTGGAAACATGTATTCTGCTCTCCACTCCCCTGCCCTTAGTCAAATATCTCTGCAGATTTTTTTCAAGAGTCTCCCCTTGGTTGAACTTACAACATATGCCTTTCAAGTGTCAGTAAAGTGTTTTGTTTTGTTTTTCAAATATGTTTTTATCATGTCACACCCATATCTTGGATTTCTTTGGTCTAATAAGATTACACCCAAATTCTTTAGCATGGTGTATAACACTCCTCATGATCTGGTCCCTGAATTCCTTTTCTTACATAATTTTTAACAAATCACCAGTGTATTCCTAGCCATATTGAGCAAATTGTAGTTTCCCAAACTCATTGTGTTCTGTGCACAACCACTGAATTGGCAAATGATATTTGTTGGCTTTGATGGGCAGAGATAACAAGCACTGGTGCTGTTTGGGGGAAATCAAGGATACAGAAAGAAGTCAAACACAGTCAGCACTCAAGGCAGAGGGACTAGCCACCTTCTTCAAGGTGGATGGAAGTGCAATCTTATTGGCTACAAAAGCCTCACCAAAGAGATGCATAGCAGAGGATAATAATGTATGAATAAATGATCTTCATGGTAGACCTTTGTGGGGCCTAACTTGCAGACCCAGTCTTACTGAAAACTGGGTAAGTTCTTCCTTTAAGTTTAGGTAGAAATATGTCAGGAATCACATCACTTGGGCTAGGTGCTTCACTTAAGTCTTGGGTTAAACAATGTAAATTCCAGAACAATCAGGCATGAACACAAATCTCATGTATCACTCTTGTGATTAGGATAATGCTACCCAGCCCAAAATCACTCCTCAATTTGTGTTGGTTACCTAGTCTTCTCTGGGGTCATGCTAACCAGATTCTTAGACCACTGTAAGGACCATGCCACAAGGTACAATGATTCCCACCTTTGAGCCTTTTCATATTCCCTATACCTAATTTACCTTTCCTTGCCTTCTCTATCTGGTGAACTGCTTATTCACCTCTCAAAACTTACTATGGATGTCATGAACTTTGTAAAAAGGTCTCTGCCTTTTCATTGTTGTTAAGAAAAACAGCTCTTTATTCTGGTTGCACTTTATTCACCCCCTCTTCCAGAGCTCAGTGTGTTGTGACTATCTTTCCTTTGACCATGTTCTATTTATTCCAGCATCCAGTACATGGATAATGTCTGGCACATAGCAGGTGCTCACAAATGACTTTTGAATAAATGATTGAATGAGATGAGGGATGGAATGAGCAAAGGTAACAACACTGGTGAGTCAAATATACACAACTTGCTGTGAGATCTTGTTGAGGATGTAGTGGAAAATACATTGCAGAAATTGATTGTCAAGGTCAGTCAATTTGTTTTAATAGTGAAACTCTGCTTTAAATTCACAATACTGTGAATTTGATAAAGTAAAATGTGAAATATGTAAATAATGAATTACAGGTTCCCATTAGCATGATGTAGAAATAGATGAATTGATAAAAACTGTTCAATTTAAACATCAATTTAATGTATTGATGTAGGACAATGACACATGAGGTTGACTCTGGGAATAAATTAGATATACCAGTCAGTGTAGGTTAGCTGCTATAACAAATTTAACAAGTACTCCTCAAATCCAGTGTCTTAACTGAATGGAAGTTTAATTGTCATTCATGTGCAAAATGCAATGAGGATATTTTTGGTTGAGTAGCTGTGCTCCAAGCAGTGAATCAGGGACCAAGTTTTTCTATCTTGTGACTGTACTAGGTTATGACAAGATTATGGACCAGAATTCAGTTTTGTGGTCCTGCCGAGGCTCAGGGGGGCTAAGAAATGTGACCTTCCTGTATGTCTAGGAGGAAAATGAAGTGGCTTCATAACCACAGAACACTGTCCCTTCCGCACCAGAAAATTTAAAAAAAGAAGAGTACACCTTTAAAGCAAACTGTACTTCAATGGAAATAATATTTACAGTTATATTTTGTCTATCATAAGATGTCTACCTTAAAAAGACCTGTAAAAAATTACAAAAGGCATGGGACATTATTTTTCAACTCTGAAAATGGTTGCTTTGTACTCATTTAAGTAGACAGGATAATTTAACAGCAGTGATTCTATCAGCATCATCATCACCATCATCATCATCATTATCACATCTTTATTGAAAGCCTAATATGATATATAGGTCAGTGCACTAGGTAATGGAGTTTCAAGGAGGCATAAAGGCCTTGAGGATTTTATAATCAAGTTGGGAAGTCAGAGTAGCTACATTTATAAGGTAAATCATAATGCAAGACTGCATGTGCTTAGTGCTAAATGAGTGGCAGTGATATTACGGAGAAACAGGTCTCCTCGAGATAGGTGTAATGGACTCTAAGAAATATGGGTATTGACTGTATCAGAGAATCATAGACTGTAAAAACCATAGACTATAAAAACCTTTAGGAGTGTAGGCCACTTTCTTCATCTTGCAAGTGAGTGTACCAACTTGTTTCTAAAGATTTCTTCCAACTCCCAATCTTATACAATCCTACTCTTATTTCTTAAGGTTGGGCTGACGTCATGACTTGCTTTTTACCCAGAGAATGTAACAGAAATGGCATTGTGCCAGTTGCAGGCCTAAGCCTTAACAAGACCTGGCAGCTTCTGCTTTGGTCTCTTAAATGCATACTCTGGGGGAAGTGAGCCACTATGTGAGAGGTCCAACACTCTGAGGCAACCATACTATAAGGAAGCTCAAGCTAGCCATGTGGAGAGGCAATATGGAGAGAGAGATGCCCAGCTAGCCATGAGCCATTCCAGTTCAGATGCCAGGCATGTGAATACAACAGTCATCTTAGACTTCCAGTTGAGCCAATCATTCAGGTGACTCCTGCCTGGTTACTACCTGGTTCAAGCACACAAGAGATCCCAAGTGAAAATTTTCCAGCTGGGTCCACTCAACTCATTAAACAATTGTTGCTTTCACACAGCAGTAGATAATCAGAACAATGAAGAAACTGAGGTCACAGAGGCTAAATGAGCACCCCCCCAAGGGCAAACACAATTCATGACAGAGCCACATTCTTAGATTGACTGGTAATCCAGTGTATTTGAGACTTGGGACTTCTTGAACTTTAGTGAACATCAGAATCACCTGGGGAAGTTGCTAAGCCTCAGATTCCTGGGCTCACTCCTTGGATTCTGTGATTCATTGGGTCTGAGGATTTGCATTTCTAATGAGCTCCCAGGTGACATTGACGCTACAATGTCCACACTTTGAGTAGCCCGCCTTAGACCAGGCCAGAGGTGACCAGCTCAGGTTAGACAAACAGCATCTGTTGATTTACCATTGTGCTTCCTCACAATTACCTGCTTGCTGTGTTTCCAGGTAAGTAATTGAAAAGTGCAAAGTGACAGGCCTTGTTCAGGAAGTGCCCAGTTGCAGCTGAGCCCTATTTTAGCTTTTTCAGCTGTAGGCTGAAGAAATCCATATGGTCTGTGAGAATAGACCCACTTATCTGAGTTCTGCTTTCTCTAGGTATGACAGCCCAAGTTTCATAACCTTGTTACCAGAAGCAATTAGGGGCATCATCCAGATTTTCAGATCCATTTCCCATGGAGACACACGTTAGGAATCTCCCACAGTGAATTTAATTAGCAGAAAATGTGGCTCAGCCAGCGACCTGCAGTGCAGATAACAGTCATGGCTGCCCAGCGATAGCAGCTTCTTTTTCTTAAAAAATGACAAGTTTCCCAAAAGGTGGTGATGAGTCTCAGCCAGACATCAGGTGGGACTCTGTGCAGCCTGATTTCATGTAATCAAGCAACTCACACATCTTGCTTCTATTCAATTTAAAGGACTCACCGAGGCAGAGATGCTAGTGAGAAAAGATAATGACTTGCAAATGACAACGTTAGGCATTTCCTTCGTGTACCTGGGCCTATGCTGGCCACTGGTATATCTCTGCAGATGTTTTGGATGTGATACTGTAATCATATTTACTTCTGGAATCGTTATTGAAGAAAATCTAATGAGTATTTATATCCTACATTAGTGGTGGGTTTGCTATGAATTTGCTTTAGATATCTCTGCATAAAAAGCCATAGGATTATAGTCTTTCATTGTGTGCTGGTGTTTAAACATGACCTTGTTACGCATTAATGAAAGTCATGGGCAAACATTTGTCAAGCATCAGTGGGTGAATAGACCCCTCCTATGCAGAATATTTATGCTATTACAACACCTATTAGATACGATGTGAGAAATTGATTGAATATGCTCCTTGTAATATAATCCTACATGAGGATTAATGAATATATTATGTACCAGATGGTATAATTTGGCATTGACTAGTTATTGGTAAACTGAGAATTTTTAATATCCCTAGTGTTTCTGGTTTGGACTAATTGATTGATGGTCAAAATTTAGCCAGCACTTTTGCATTAACGGGGTTCTGTAGCTTAGAGTGGGTGGTCACAGTTGTGTGTAACTCTGACTTTTAAGGGGAGGATTTATTTATGGGAAGGGAGCTGTTGGGTCAGCTAGTAAGTGACTTTTATTTTCCGTTGTGATACCAATTCACACGTCAATGAGCCCCAATAGCTGAAGAAGTTCTCCCATTTTTCTTCAGCATTTCCAAGATAGAACAGTATTATTTAAAAAAAAAAAAAATCTCAGTCAACCCTAGTCACCCTTAATTTGTTTTTATTTGGTCACTCCTGAAATAGACATATTTTTGTCTTATGTTTATTGGATATTTGCTTCTTTCTCTCTCTTTCTGATCTATTCATCAACACGAACCTTTTTTCCATTGGTATTTTTGCCATTTTTTGTTATTCATTGGAAAGATTTCATTTACAAAAGTTTGTTGAGCCTTGAACAATGTTGGTCCTTGAATGATGTCAGTAGCATGGGTATTGAGGGCACTGAGGAGCGTACATGAGCTGTGTGGCCAGGTTAAGTTGGTTATATAATGGTGCTCAGAAGCAAAGGTGGGTTTCTGTGAACCACACCTAAGTGCTTGCATACAGAGTAAATGAAAAATATTTGTAAAACTGGGACTAGCAGGCAGCTCTCTAAAGAAGTTGAAGTTTTGGGTAATGTATTGCTGTAATTTACATTCACTTTACAGTCTGTGCACATGAGAATTATTTGGAAGAGGTTTAATTTTACTAGCTGCTGAAAGCAGTAAGGTTGCTAGCAACAGAGCAGAAAGAGCTGGGCTGTTTGTTAATGCACTTGGGCCATACTGTAACCACACAAGGCAGGGCTAACGGGGGTGGAGTCAATAAACATGCAGTTCTCTGACTTTGAGGGTATTTGTTTACTGAGCCAATATGTTTTTGCTAGTTAACATTTTCTGTAGCGTTCTGTTTTTGCCTATGCTGGAAGGGCTTGTAAATACAGTTTGAAGGTGTGTGGAAGGAAAAAGTATTGCCAACCTCATCTTGGTGGCTAAAACTCACTAGGTCCACTTCTTTCCCCATGAAACCCAAACATGCTGAGCTTGCATGTCTTTTGAAATATGACAGAATTGAACTTGAAACCTGGACTTTCTCATCTTCAGTAGCCCCCCAGAAAACTCTTAAAATGGCCAGAAAAATCTAATTTAGTTTTATCATGACCCATCCCAATTTTGTCACATTTATTGCTTGGAGTGATATGAATGTTTGGGCATTTTAATCAGTGAAAAAAACTCTCTTTGGTTGAAGATTTAGTTTGTTACTACTGGGAAATTTGATTTATCTGTTTTAAGCAACCATCTGGAATAAGTTTATTTGTATTGCGTGTCATGAATATATTTATGCTGCAAGATCAAAATCCTTAAATTGCATCCTTTTGAAATTTTATATATTATATAATGACAATTGCCAACACCACAATGAAGTGATTACATGGCTTTCAAAAATGGAAACATTGTGCAACAAAAAGATTACAATGTATAATGAACAAGTTCATTTACTCGAATATAAATGTGGTAAATAATGAAATGCATACACTATGAGCTGAGATGAATCTTCTGTCATTAGAAATACAATTACAGTGTATTGAAATTTCCAAGGTCTAACAAAAGTAAATAGATATATTGTCATCCAGCCAAAAATAGATCCAATTCATTTGTGAAAGTTTTCCTTAATTATGTCATAAATATATAAGTCAACTTATATAAGTCAACTAACTTATAGTTAATAAAAACTGCAAGATATTGATAATGTGTATGTGTATGCATGTATGCATATGTGTATTTTTTTCAATCAAAGAGAAGTGTTTATCTAGGTCTGTTTTGTGTATAATTTGACGTCTTCCCAGGTAGTTTTCAAGTGTTCTGCGATTGTCCCTTTATCCCAAACTCTCTCATCTGTCTGAGAGCACCATTGCCTCTCTTTATACCTTAAATACTCCTGAGAAAAATCATTCCACAGGAAAAGATCTGAGGAACACAGTCATACAAAAGGATGAGCTAATGGAACACCTAATTTTCATGTATGTAACATGGTGGATCCCTCCTGACCTTGGAGTCATACCAACTTGGTTTGGAATACCAAAATTGCCACTTCCTACTTGACCATCATTAGTTACTTCACCTTTCTGAATTTTCTTTTATAAAGTAGAATATCCATTATACCCTTATAGGGTTTTGGTGAGGATTGAATGGTGAATTTCATATATGACTCTTGATAGAGTGCTACTCATGATGAGTTAATAATATTACTTCCTGGAGTGGCTAGGTGGCTCAGTCAGTTAAGCGTCTGACTTCGGCTCAGGTCATGATCTCATGGTTCATGGGTTCATGCCCTGCATTGGGCTCTGTGCTAACAGAGGCTCAGAGCCTGGAGCCTGCTTCGGATTCTGTGTCTCCCTCTCTCTCTGTCCCTTCCCCACTCATGCTTGCTCTCTCTCTCTCTCTCTCTCTCTCTCAAAAATAAATAAACATTAAACAATTTATAAATAATAATACTTCCTTTCCTCTGCTGTAATGTTTTTTTCTTTTGTTAATTGCAGTGTGGTCTTTTTGGCCAAGGTAATTAGCTTCTCATGTCCTCTTCTTTGTTGTATTAGGTAGGATGTTTCAGCTACAAATAACATAATACCTATCCCAAAGTAGCTTAAACAATGAAAATGTTTATTATATCACATAGCAGCAAGCATAGCAATAGGTAGTTCCTGGGGTGAGAGAGCAACTCAGTGGTGTCATCAAGGACCCCTCTCTCTGCTCCCTATCATTGCCATATTGAATTGGTCCTTTAACTCTCTCTCCTCAAGGTTGCACGATGGCTACTACTGTTCCAAGCATCTCATGTAGCCATGACAATATCCAGCTGAAGAAGAATGGTGTTTCTTCCTTGCATCTCTTTTTGCTGAGGTGAAAATGTTTTGCTATCTCTTATCCCTCCCCAAGAAGATTTCCCTTCAGGTCCCACTGGCCAAAACTGATATATTCTCACGTCTTAGTTTCAAGAATGGGTGGGGAAAGTAGTATTTTGGGGAGCTCTTTTTTGAGGACTAGGACCAGGAAAATTGGTAAGGCTCCCAGGAGCATTTCCCCATCCCTAAATCATGTAAAGTACTTATTTTTGATGAGGTAGTATAGAGATTAAATAGGTATGTGGCAGATATGTATATATGTTTATCAATAATGGATCATTTTAAGGAAACCTAAGGGAATGTTTCTCAGAGACTGAAGTTATGTGTATCCAATATGTGACTCATGGGGCAGAAATTGATTTGAACAGCAGAGAATGCCCTCCAAATTGTTCTTCTGTTGCACCAGATAAGTGGAAATCACCTTGATCAAGACCTTTGTGGGAGAGTTTTGGGGGTTATAGAATACCCTGACACTTCATTCTGCCTTAGTTATGAGTAAGAAACAACAATCTGGAGGACCAGAGTGGTGGACCAGTGATGGATAAGGAGCTATGGAGAAGATGATGAGTGGCAATGCTTCTGTTCCACTCAGAGACCCAACAGTGACATTTTCAGGGTTGGGGAAAGCACCAGCCACTTTCAGAAGGTCCAGCCCCAAATATTTATATTCTGTTCATTTATTATACAAATAATTCATCGATTATCTTTTTAAGTAGGCATTGGGCTCGGTGCTGGGGGTTTAATGGGAAATAAGACAGTCCTTGTCTTTGGGGAGCTCCTGGACAAAATGACAAAGGCAGCTATGCATGCAGACAACTTTACTTGGTTCCATTTATTGGGTTATTTCAGTCATATATTCTAGGTGTGCTAATGGTGAGCATGGGGCTTGTGTGGAAGAGGGGTTATCAGGAAGTGTCCACATTGATAGGTGTCAGGGTTTCAGTTAATGAAGGAGGAAGAGGGCATAAGCCCATACTGAGTCATGAAATAGTAATAAATTCCACCATCGACACTGTATTCCATGCGTTATATATATCCTTACGGTCTTTACAAGAGCCAGGCAAGGAGGATCATGTTTCACATCCTTTCCTACATTTTATAATTGAGTTCTCTGAGGCGTGGGAAGGTGAAGTGCCTTGTCCAAAGTTGCACAGTAAGTGGCAGAGTTGGCATGGCAGGCTTGGGGTGGGGGGGAAGTGTATATTCTTTTTGGCCAATTATACTGCCTTCCTATTGCCCCCAGAAACACCCAGCTCTGAGAATCAGGGGTCAAGAAGGTGACATGGGAGACACATTGTCAGGTTGCATAGAGAAGTGCTATATCTCACTGCTTGGTATTCCTTACAATGTAAGCTTTCTGCAGAGTGATATTGCAAGCTGGTAGCCCTCACATTCCTCATTGGGGAGGGCACCCCAAGAGCTCCACTTGAAGGGAAGGGTTGGAGAAGAATATAGACCCTGAAAATCTTACATGAAGAGTCCAGAGAAACCCCCTTTAGCCTAGCATTTTGTCTAGCATTTATATTTGATCATGGTATGAATCAATTCAGAATCCTGTGTATTGTGATACTCTTTGTATTAGAACACTGGCTTGTCTCACTGATATTCCACTGCATACCTCTATTTTTTTTTTTTTCATTTTTGTATCACTCAGTTTCTGTATTTAGCAAATAAGTTTTTTGATTCAGGCCTTTATTTATTTTAGATTTTTTAAATGTGTATTTAATTTTGAGAGAGAGAGAGCAGAGAGAGACAGAGGGTGAGCAGGGGAGGGGCAAAGAGAGAGGGAGACACAGAATGTGAAGCAGGCTCCAAGCTCTGGGCTGTCAGCACAGAGCCTGATATGGGGCTTGAACTCATGAGCTGCAAGATCATGACCCAAGCTGAAGTCCGTCACTTAACTGACTGAGCCACCCAGGCGCCTCTCGATTCAGTAAATTCCTGGTGCCATAACTTGCTGATTTTGGAATTGCTAATTTGGAATCCTGTCTATGTTAAACTCTCAAAGCCTCAATTTTTATTATTGGTTAAAGGGTTCTACAGATAGCATGTTCTCAGGGTTATTCATGGGTCTAATGAGCTAACATTTGTAATGTGTTTGGCACAGCCATCTACCTCTCTTCCTTCTTTATACCTTTAAGCCACTTGCAAATTTTCAGCCAGGGAAGCTTGACATTTCTGAGTCTGTTGGTTTAGCCAGGGCATTAGGCTGCAACCCAAGCTACATATTAGAATTATCTGGGGAAATTTAAAAAATACTAGTGCCCAGGACTCACTGTGGACTAGTTAAATAAGAATTTTTGGGCCACATTAGTGCTTTTTTTTTTTTTTTAAATGTGTGTAAAGTTTTTATTTTTTTAAAGTTTTTTTATATTAAATATAATTTATTGTCAAATTGGTTTCCACACAACACCCAGTGCTCATCCCAACAGGTGCCCTCCTCAATGCCCATCACCCACCATTAGTGCTTTTATAATTTCTTTTTTAACCTTTATTTATTGTTGAGAGACAGAGACAGGCAGAGCATGATCAGGGGAGGGACAGAGAGAGAGGGAGACACAGAATCCAAAGCAGGCTCCAGGCTCTGAGCTGTCAGCACAGAGCCCAACGTGGGGCTTAAACCCACAAACTGTGAGATCCTGACCTCAGCCGAAGTTGGACACTCAACCGACTAAGCCACCCAGGTGCCTCTCATTAGTGCTTTTATAATACTTTCCCAGGTGCCTCTAACATGCAGTCTCGACTGATACCAACCAAACTATAGATAATGCTTCTCAAACTTTAATGAACATACAGATCTCCTGGGTTCTAGATTTTGATTCAGGAGGTCTGGGGTGAAGCCTGAGATTGCATTTCTAACAAGTTTCCAGGTGATGCTGATGCTGCTGGCCCATGGACTGCACTTTGAGTAGCAAGAGGAGCTAGGTAACAAGATTACCCTGCAGACAGGAATCCTGTTTGCAGTCAAACAGGGGCCGCTAATGTCCCAAGCTCATGGGCCACCTCTTTTCTGGAATAAACATTTAGGCAAGTGGACTGCATTCAAATGGCCCATGTATTTTGCCTCCTCTGTTTCTTCATATCACAGAGCCATAGCAGTGAGAAGCCTCAGAGAGAGAATTTAGAATTGCAAGCATGGAAGATCCTCGAGACTGTTGGATGAACTGAGATTCTTGCTGGAGGACTAATGTGAACCTCCTGAGGTGCTGCTGTAGGCTCAGGAAGCAGAGGATGTTGAGGCTTATATCTGGAGGATACCTTCAACCTTTAGTGGGGCTCAATACAGAGGGACCACTTAGGTTTCTAAAGACAATGCATCTCTTACTTAACATGCATGGATTAGGAGTAGGGGTGGGTGGTTGTTCAGATTCCTACTCCTCACTTTTCTGATCGATGGATTTGAGTGGGGTCCTGAAAATTTGCATCCTAACCTGCCCCCAGGTGATGCTGCTGGTTTTAACCACACTTTCGGAAGAACTTTTTTAAAAGCCAGCAAGGGAACATTTGACTGGGAACGTCTCCATAGATTGCATAGATTCCTTCACAACAAAAATTCTTATAGATCATTTCTCTGGGCCAGAAACAATCTTCTGGGAAAAAGTGCAAGGATGGAACAGTCATAGGGAGGAGGGCGTCATTTCTTCCCCATTCAGCCCCTAGAGATGAAATGAAGAGCCAGAATTCAGGGTGATGCTACAGGTATTGGGGTACAGGTGTGAGTCCAGAGAAGGGCTTTCTGAACATCTTCTGCCATGTGAAGGATGGAGGGTTTCTAAGCTGCAAGGCTATTCCCTGTTCATATCAGTACTGCCTCATACCCCCTTGCTGGAGGGCTGATTAGACTACCCTGATGGCACAGTTACCAACACTGAGCATTCTTGCCTCGAAAGGGGATGCCTTTACTAGAAAGTAGAGATATGAAAAAACAGCAATTTCTAAGGAGGAAATCTTGGAGGCTCTTGAAGCTGTTGTGATCTGTGATGTGGGCACATAGGACAGATATGCAGGAGCACTAATCCTGATTTTATCCTGAGCTAGGTTCAGAGGATACACATCTAGAATGAGAGGAAGGGATCTAGTACATGCTATTTTAGTCATCACTGCCTTTTCTAGGGGACTGCCTCCACCTCCATGTCACATCAACTCTGGCTACTGGATGTGCTCTGCTATCCACTGCTCCTGTCTGTGGTCCTGGGCCATGGCTTCCAGTTGGAATGTCTACCTTCTTTGCTGGTTGGGGTTCCAGTTCATTCTTTCAGAGCTTTCTGGATCTCCCTGTGCTGTGGGTAGGGAGAGTGGAGGTAGGTCCACTCTCATGGTCTTTTTGCCTAAACAGGGCCTGCCTGCTACCCACGAGGCTGCCCTACAAACTGTGGGGTTTCCTGGGAAATTCTCCTCCCAGAGTTCCAAAAGGGAACCCAGGCACCTCTCTTCTGCTGACAGATTCCCTCTGGGTCCTCCCAACTAGCTCCAGCCCAGGAAGGCTTATTTCAGCTTCTGTGGTTCAGGAAATGCCCTAAGTCACACCCTGTCCCGAATCCTCCCTCCTTTTTGGCTTTTGGTTAGCAAAACAAACAAAAGTAAAAATACTCCTTTTTCTCCTTTGAGCCCTCCAGATTTGTTTTTTCTTTTCTTTTTCTTTTTCTTTTTTTTTTTTTTACATTTATTTATTTTTGAGAGACAGAGAGAGACCGAGCATGAGCAGGGGCAGGGCAGAGAGAGACAGAGACACATAATCTGAAGCAGGCTGCAGGCTCTGAACAAGCTGCCAGCGCAGAGCCTGATGTAGGGCTCGAACCCACAAAATGTAAGATCATGACCTGAGCCGAAGTCGGATGCTCAACCAATTGAGCCAACCAGGTGCCCCCCTTTTTTTTTCTTTTACGTTTCTCCTTTTGCAAATGGAAGCTTTGGATTGAACACTTACTCCTTTCTCTCCCTGAAATGGGCTTCCAGAGGCAAATTTAGAATTAAGATCCAGCTCTGAATGTTTTCTTCTCACCAAGCTCCACCCCCAAGCATCGGATGCCTCAGCTTGAGTGGGAGGGAGGTGGGTGGGAAGGGCAGTGAGAATCACCAGGAATGAAAACATATTGGGTAATATTTCAGACTGTCACACCACTGTGCTCTCAGGGGCTACGAAGCTTCAAACTAGCCCCTACACAGGCCTCCTTTGCTCTCTTCCTCCAGTTATTCACCTTTTTTCTCCCCTCTTTCTCCTCTTCTTCCTTACCTTCCTCTGTTTTCGGTTCCCTGAGGTATTACAGGTCAGACTGCAGGGGCAATGGGATTGAGCAAGATAAATAAAGTCAAAGATATTTCACCTTTTCTCGCCTGAATTCAAAGAAATTGCCTTCTCAGAGAATCCATATGCCTTTTATTCTCAATAGCATTAAAAAGTTTCTCTTCTTTTCCTTTTAATTTTTTTTTTTTTGTAAGCTACAGCAAAAGTAAAATGTAAGAGAGTTTGCATTTCCTGCAAAATATTTCTCTTATACATGGTTTGAGATGTCAAGCTTGGGAGAATATTATTGTGACTTTAATGGAGTCTTTTTATGTTTAAAGCTACTGTGTGATAGTAAGGAAGGTGTACATACATTGAGAACCATTCTCTGGAACTCAGCATATAGGTATGTTTAAAAGATAATGATGCAACCAGAAAGGAAGCTCTGTTTCAGTGAACTGGATGCCATTTCCAAATGCACGCAGGCCTGTCTGCATTGAAAATCCTTTTACCACCAGCCAGGGGAAAGTGCTGCAAATCTGAGAAGCAAACTGTAAAAATGAAAGCAGCACAGTAAGGCTCAGGACAGGGACCTCCTGAAGCCAACAGTGGTAGTGGGCTTATAAAGAAATGAGTTTTATTTTGAAGTAGATAGCATTTGGATTTCTTCTTGGTGGCTGAGTTAGTGTGGACATAATAGTTTCCTAAAAATTAGCTTTGTGGAATGTTTTAACGTTGAGATTATTTATCTCGATCCATATTTTTATTTTTCCCATCCAGAAGGCTTTTTATTCAATTGGCTTCTTTTTTTCTAATTTAGTTCTTATTGTTTTAATTAGAAGCAAAACCTCTATGTTAACAGTTTCCTGTATGTACTTATCTGGTAATACTCTCTAAGTGTATAAAAGAAAACATAATGATCTGAGACTCAGCTGGTAAAGTTCTAGTCCTTGATTTGGATGCTGATTGCACAGGTTACCATCCAACCTGGAATTTTAATTTGTCATTTTTCTATTTGAATATCTTTTTTTTTTCAATAAAGAGCTTATTTTGGAAATTCAGAAAAATAGAGACACATCTACAAAATCCCTTTTATATAGTTCGCATGTAAAAGTTCATTTTATAATTAATTTAAGGATAGGAAAGTCTCAGGGCAATTGATAAAGGTATATGGTGTATAAAATATTTAAGATAAAAGGGATTTAAGAATATTATAACTCATCCCCTCCATTTTACCAGTGGAGAGGAAAACCAGAGTCAAGTGACTTAAGAAATGCTAGCTATGGAACGCCTGGGTGGCTCAGTCAGTTGAGCTTCCATCTTTTGATTTTGGCTCAGGTCATGATCCCAGAGTCATGGGATGGAGCCCAGCATCAGGCTCCATGCTGAGTGTGGAGCCTGCTTAAGATTCTCTCTCTCTCTTTCTCTCTCTCTCTCTCTCTCTCTGCTCCTCTCCCATTCTCATGCTCACTCTCTCTCTCTCTCAAAGAAAAGGAAAAAAAAAATGCTATCTAATAAACAGTAAAGGCAGAATTTCAATCTGGGGCTGTATTTTCCACCATGTGTCTGTATAGCAACATATGGAACCTGTACTAGATAGTAACAAGGGTTTCTCGTTCATTGAAAACTAAACACTATGTATACATCATCTCGTTTAAACCATAAAACACCTCTGTTGGGAGATAGGATCTCAACTCTCATTTTTTAGATCAGGAGACTGAGGCTTCTCAAGATAAGTGACTTAGTCAAGGTCACATAGCGAGTGTCAGAGTTGGGATTGGAACCCAGGTCTCTCTGACTCCTGACCTCAACTTCCTAACAGCCTGCTTTTGTCATTTTCCACACCTAAATTTTTTTGCTTTGATTTTGATCATTTCTGGACCTTTTGAAAATTTTGGACATGTTACCTTCTCTTTTTGGTGTGGAACATTGAATAGGGTAGGATAAAGGACAAGGTTCTGTGGCAAAGAAAGTAATGGCCAAAGTTTGTCTACTAGTATGTATAAATTTTTGTATACATTAAACACATATAGTTCAACTATTTATTTCCCTAGGTATTAGAGCCAGCATTCTATCTACTTAAATGAGAATGTTGCCAACCTTGATGTGTTTGACTATGATATTAAGCCAGTGAGGGCAGAGGCTGCTAGAAAGAATCTATTCACTGAACAAAGACCACTTCAGCCCTTGAAATGGAACTGCAAGTTTCTGTGGTGAAACAAAAATAAACTGGGGGTGGCTTCTTACCCCAAGGATATGTCTTTAACCACATCAGTTGAGGGAAGCAGATAGTCTGCCCGAGGATGCCAGCCCCTGCATTGCATATAAGCCAGACACCTTCACTCGAGAATTATGAGCCCAGCTCAGTGCTCTGTGAAAATAGGTACTTTTCTGGATGATTTTGTGATTGCTTTGATGATGGGGTAACACTAAATGCTGTCATTACTGAGCTATAATGGCCGGAAGTAATTTTCTCCCAGCATCAGGGACCATAGAGAACTTGTTCTGTGCTTGTTATTAGTCTACGTTGGAGAGAAATTCATTTGCTGGAGGAAAGTTATTAAAACACTCTAATTCAATATTTGTGTGAGAAATAATAAAATTGATAAATTACAGGTGAGCAAGAACAGTGAGCTCCGTTGTTTCTTTCTTCTGGGACCCACTGCAAATTTCTGATGTTTCCTGTGTTGTAGCTTCTTAGACAAATGATTTGTCTTTTTGAGCATGAGATTAAAGACACATGTTCTTGGTTTAAGAGCCAAATGCAGCCAAAAGACCTGCCACTCTGCTAGAATATTGTCATCCATAGTTCTACCATTATCCAGAGGGGACCAAAGCCCTATTTTGTATAGAACAGTCTTGGTTTGTCCATGATGAATAGATTATTCTTGGAGCCACTGACACTAACTCTTACCTTATCCCTAACAGGTCCCATCACTCAGAGTTTAACAATTTGTCAGGGAGCCTAAAATGAGTGCACAAGTAATTTTATTTTACCTTGATTTTCACATTAAAATGCATCATAGTTTTTCTCACGCTCCTTTGAGAGTCCCTCTATGGTGCATGTTTTGTTTTGTTTTCCCTGCTTTTCAGCTCCTTCAGCTCCTCACTTCTTTTCTTTGAGGTGTATACTTTCTCCTTCCCTCATCTCATCTACTCTCTATCCCAGTGCTTCTCAAGTTTGGGGCACATAGAATCATCTGGAGAGTTTGCTAAAATACAGAAGACTGTCAGCCCCATCTTAGAGATCCTGACTAAAAAGGGCTAGGGTGGAGCTCAACATGGTGTATTTCTAATCTTTTCCCAGATGATGCTACTGTTATCTAGGTCATATCTGAAGTGGCACTGCTCTGGAAGTCAGATGATTGTATCTAATAGATGACACTGTGTTCTAGGTCTTTCTTAAGAACTTGAAACTGATTTTTCAAACTTCCTGCTGGAGGGTTTTCCTGGCTCATATGTAGACTGTCCTCAGCATTACCACACCATCTTCTTACCTTCCTGTGTGTACTAACGATGTCTCCTGTTGAAGCACTGTACTGTACACATGAAACTAATATAACATCGTATGCTAACTATACTGGAATTAAAATAAAATTAAATGAAATTAACAACAACCACCCGTCTCTTCTTTACTCCAGGTGGCCAAGCTTGAGGGCTCAAAGTGCATTTGTTCAACTTTCTCATCTTTTTAACTTTTGTTCCATTGGGTACCAAGTGCAGCATTTAATCAATGATCCTCCTGGTTACTCCAGGCCACACACCCTTCTGTATCTCTGGAAGTCTTTCCCACAGCGACCCCACTTATGCCTCTGATTCAGCTATAGCCATACCAAGCACTTAAATGTTTTCCTGTCTTTAACAGCACTGAGTCCTCAGCCTATAATAACTGTTTCCTTCTATTTCACTTACAACCTGGCTTCAACTCATGGGCCATGGGTGGATGAAGAACAGGTTTACATTACTTTAAAGACTTGGACAATTTAGATTCACAAGGGAGACCTGAAATAATCCAGTTCAATCTAGATAGGAGATTCTTGGGATAAAGTGGAGTAAGGATGTATTTCTTCCTCTGTTTTTGTTTTTGTTGTTGTTGTTGTTGTTGTTTTGTTTTGTTTTTGGCTCTACCCAACTGCCTTTGAGATCTGTGTGTCATCCACATAGACGGAGTGAAAATGGAACCACATCCTACTTGATGATCTCAGTCTATCTTATGTGCACCCCTTGCTCTCCTCCCCACCTCCCTTGAGTAATAAGCTAGTCATAATAATTATGGTCACCCTATCTTCCAAGTAAAAATCTTAAGGTCTAATGGGAAGTCTGGGACGTTTGAGGAACATTCCTTTAGTTTATGAGGACCTGGGTCAGAGTACCTGAAGTGGAAATGGACCCATGGAATCAAGGCAATTAAACATCCATGAATATTGTAGGTTTTCAAAGCTTTTTCCTTTTAAAACATGACCAATTTAAAAGAGGTTAGAGTGGGAGAGAGCCAAAGCATAAGAGACTCTTAAAAACTAAGAACAAACTGAGGGTTGATGGGGGGTGGGAGGGAGGGGAGGTGGGTGATGGGTATTGAGGAGGGCACCTTTTGGGATGAGCACTGGGTGTTGTATGGAAACCAATTTGACTATAAATTTCATATATTGAAAAAAATAAAAAATAAAAAAAATAAAACATGACCAATTTTTGGAATGTTTGCCGGAAATCTTTCAGAAACACATTACACATTTCTCTGCCTTATTGAACAAAGATTCAGAACCAGACTTGTCTTTTCTTGGTTCACAATAGTCATAGCAAATGCCACTTTTTGTGTCATGCAGTGTTTTCTGTCTTTTCTCCAGTTTCAAGTTGTGGCTTCATAGGTGGCTAGCTGACCTCCTGCAGTTCTCCTGCCATAACAGAATGCTGATTTTAATCTGCTGGAGCTGGCAAGTTAGGTAACCAAGTATGCAACAAGTATTTGCAAAGTACCTCAAAAGGCTCAGGAGCTGAACTGAGGGCCTATCTGTTAAACCATGACCCTCAGCTTTTGTGCTTTATCACAGCCATTTCAACAAACCAGACCTACTCTTTCTCTCCTTCCTCTGTTCCCTCCCTTTTTCCATCCTTGCCTCCCTCTTTCCTTTCTTTTCTCCCTCCTACCTTCCTTCCCTCTCTCCCTCCCTCCCTCCCTCCTTCCTTCTTTCTTTCCTTCCTTTCCTCTTTCCTTCCTTCCTCCCTCCCTCCCTCTCTCTCTCCTTCTCTCTCTTTCTTTCTTCCTGCCATTCCTTTCTTTCCTTTCTCTTTCTCCTCTTTCTTCCTTTCTTTTATTTCCATCCTCTCTTTCATTCTTTTCTCCATCCCTTCCTTTCTTCCTTCTTTTCTTTTTCTTTCTTTCTTCTCTTTTCTCTTTCTCTCTTTCTCCCCCTTTCTTCCTTCCTTCTATCCTTCTCTCTCCTTCTCCCTTCTTCCTCCTTCTCTCTCTCTCTTTTTGGCAAACTGACTTTGGATTGCTCAGCTCTGTCTGCTGTTTTCTTGAGTAGGGTTTCCTAGTAGAAGACTGCCCTTCAGATAAGTACAACTCAGTTACACTTTACTCTGTCGCTAGTGTAACATGTCTTCATTTCTGAGAAATACATTTAAGTCCAAGGTAAGGATGCTTATTGGAAGTTAATCTTCATAATTTAAAATTTGTGGCATGAAAATTCTGGGAGAGAATTTAAAGCCTTCTTTATATACATTGACTACATCTGTATATTTTGTGTCTTGCAACATATAAGTTGAAATTGTAGATCATCTTGCATAATGTGCCCTTAGAGAAATGGTTTTTATGGTAGTGGTATAAACTGTGCTAATTACAAAAGATTTTTTAATTTAATTGGAAAAGAGAAAGGAGAGGTATTATAATATAGGAATAAAACTGTACTATTAATTACCAATCTCTATTGCTGTTTACATGCTATATTGACACACTTAACTTGCTGAGGGCTAAAAATTGATCTGTCCAGACTCATTTCCATTATAGTTAAAGTAATTATGTGAAACAACAGTAGCATTTGCAAAGGGGAAACAATGTATCTATCTTCACAATTAACTAGGAAACTTGTCAACTGGGCATTTCAGTCTATTGGGTCCTTCTTGTATGGAATATAATTGTTAAAGATGTGATATTCTGAGCTGGCAAGTCCCAACCACTTAGTTACCTGTGTGCTCTGACAGTAAGGTTAGATCTTGTGTACCCCTGCACTATGAGACCTAAGTGTAACTCTAGCCTTTTTCTTTTTAGCTCAGCAGATAGTATGTATCTTAGAACCAGGCACTAAATTATAAGAAAGGTACAGTCCCTAATGAGGACCTACTATTTTGTTAGAGAGACAAGACAAATGAGTAAAACACGTAGTGAAGGCAAGTGTGGTGCATAAAGACAACACATAGGGATTTCTTTCAGGGCTAAATTGCATGGGTAGATGTTAAGTGAAGAAGGAGGTTAAAGAGATCAGTGTGGGCTGGAGTTGGGGGAGGCAGTAAGGCTGGATTGTGACCTTGAGTACTTTCTTAAAAGGAGTGGAGCCAGAGGCAGGGACAGTTCCCTGGAGCCCTGGCCGAGATGGAGGCCATGCGGGATACATGAAGTCAGAGTGAAGGTTGGTAGAAAAAGACCTGGAAGGATGCAAAGGGTACTGGTGGAGCAGCAACAATACCCGTGATCGGAGAAGATGGCAAAGAGTGAGCATTTGTGGGTAACATCTCACGGGAAGAGGGATGGCTCTTCCTCAGAGCCAGCCGAAGGGAGGAAGGGACAGACAGAGATGTTGACAGGACTTGAGCTAGAGACCTTCAGGAAAGCAGATATTCTTAGGCTGGGTTCCCTGGAAGCAGAGCCTGAGATAGGGATTCTGGTGCAGCTGATTTATGGAGGGAGAACTCTTTGGAAAAGGAGGGAGGGAAGCAGGAGAGGGCAAGGGAAGAAGTCATCAAAAACAGGCTTTCTGCTAAAGTTGAGGCTCAGCTTTATCCTATGGGGAGTTCTAGAGTGTCAGAGGCACCAGAGGGCTGTACTGCCTGAAGAAAAGAGCCCAGGGTTTCCTACTGTGTGCCCATCGGTCATCAGCCAGTGGCAAGTTGCCTCCAGGTCAGGTGCGGGAGGACACAACCTCCCAGGGATTTCCAGGCAGGTAGCTTCTGTCTGCTACAGACCATTTTCTGGCAAAGGGACCAGGTAGTGGGCCATTGGCAGGCGACATCTATACACCTGGGAAAGAGTTACACCTGCCCAGGAAAGAGGATTTGGACAGGGCACCAAGGAATCTACCACACAGATCTTCTTACTGTCCAATAAAAGTTCTTTTTCAAGTTTCTCCTCCCAGTGGATCACTTACTCTCACAAACCCACCCTCTGACAGATAATTAGAATATAAAAGCAGTGTAACCCCCTGTGAAAATCCCTCCCCCAATCCCCACTCCCTACTGCTGTCTGATCCCTTTTGTGTCTGGTTGTGCCCGATTCATAGCCTAAATTAAATATTAAATTGCAAAGGGGTTTAGGTCTGTTATAGCCAGCATCCACAGGGATGGAGGTGCCTTTGGGACCCTGAATATTTACTTTTGGGACAGAAATCACTTCTTATTGCCTGGACAAACTGGTGGACATTTAGAGGATCACTTTGCATGTAGGAAAATAGATTCATGTGCATCTTCTCAGTGATGCAAGTGCAAAAGCAAACACATTTTAGTGTTATCCAGACCTAAGACAACAAATGCCTCACCCACCTAGAATTTTAATATTTGGAGAGATGGGGGCAAGGGGGTAGGAGATTTTTCTAGTCAGGAAGTTTTAACACTGGTTACACATTAGAAATCTGGGGAACTTAAAAAAAATACAACAGTGTCTATGTGGATTAAACAAAATCTTGGTGTGGGGAGAAAATTGGTAGGCATTGCTATATTTTACAATTCCCAAGAGACTATAATGTACAGCCAGGATCTGTTCTCTGTCAGATAGCTGTTATTATTCAACAATCTGCCCAAAGCTCAGTGGATTAAAATAACAAGCATTTGTCCTTATTCTTGAGTCTGAGGGCCAGCTGACAGTATTTCTGGTCTAGGCTGGGCATACTCATGCATCTGGGGTCAGCTGTGTCTGGGATAGATGGTTCTGCCAATCTTGGTCAGGGTCTCACATTGTTGGGGATCATCTGGCTGGTAACTGGTTTAAGGTGGCCATAACTGGGACAACTGGGTTCTGCTCGCTGTGGTCTCTCATCCTGCAGGGTAGCCCAGCATGTTCAGATGGTGGCCTGGCTGGGCTCCAAGATTTAGAGCAGAAACACAGAGAATTTCTTATGTTCTAGGCTCAGGGATGGTATGTCTTCCCTCTATTCCATCTTGTTGGCCAGAGCAAGTCCCAAGGCTGGCTCAGAGTCAGAGCAGGAAGGGATTCCAAAGTTAGAGGGCATGGGTATAGACAGAGGCAGGTCAATAACTGAGGCCAACAATATGTTGAATCTACCACCTAGACCTAAATCCCTAACTTTACAGTGGTACAACTGACTTCTCAGAGCAGTTAATTTAAGGCTTAGTTCGGTATTTCATTCACACATCTGTTCATTGTCTCTACCTTCATCCCTCCCCAGTCACACCGCTTCATTATGGGCAATATTTGAACTTTGACCTATAGCTATGGCATTGACATTTTGGCATACAATATGCACCTATTCTCTACTTTTAAAAGCCTAATTTGCTTTAATTCTATTTGTGCTCTGGACTCCATTTACAGAGAGTAGATCCACAGATAGACGGACAAGTGAAAGCACATACTTAAAATTCATCTTCTAAAGTATTAACTATGGAGCATTCATTGTAAAGTATTAACAACTGGAGTGTAAGCTAAGAAAGTAATCATGGAATTTAATCTCTCACATTTTGACAGTTCATAGCCTTGTGGGTTTCCTTACCTGAAGAACTATTGTTTTGAAGGGAGTGGAAGGTTCATGGAAGAATGAGTCTTGAGGTATACCTTCACTCTGGTCAGAAACATGTCGAAATAGATTATACACCTGCAGATGATCTGTCATTCACTTTCCAGCCATTGTTCAAAGTGAATATTAAATATATTGTTTCATCTTTGGGTTTTTCCATAATTGGTGCCTTTGCCATCTGGTCCTACCTTTCCTACTTAAACTCACACCCTTGGGCCTACAATCTGACTGGACTGAAATAATTCCTGGCCCCTTATTCATGCTCATGTTGTTTCTCCCACTTACTCCACCTCCCTGGGATGCTATCCTCCTTCTCTCCTCCCTGCTCTTTCAAATCTTACCATATTCTCAAGAAGCTACTCACACTGTCCTTGGGGGTTTCTGGAGACTATTTTGGCCACACCGATCCTTTAATCCATTGACTAGCCATGTAACTTATTACCTGAAACTACTGACACCATTCTGTCTTGAATAGCTTTGTGACTGGTTTAATATGTAATCACATCTCATCTGATTGGCCTGCCAGCCCTGGTCAAGCCAGGTCAACTTCTTTGACTGCTTAGTGATAGCTGGGCAGTCATAGGAATGTCAGCTCCATGAGGCCAGATCTGTCCATCTGCTGTGCTCATTACTATATCCATGGCATTTAGCACATAGAAGATACTCAATCACATCTATTGAATGAGTGAAGAAGAGGAGGCTTAATATATTGGTATTTAAGCAACAAGAAACAACAAAAATGTTAACATTTTGAGTGTGTGTGGTATCCAGCATTTGTCCATTTATCTATTGAAAATGGGCCCCTCTTATGAGAGGCAATTTGCTAGACCCTGAGGGTGGAGGGGTCAGGCATAAACAAGACCCACCCGTGAAAGATCTTACAGGCTTGTGGGGGGAGGCCATCATTATTAAGTGATTTTTTTTTAAGTTTATTTATTTTTAGGGCAGTGGGGAGAGCAAGTGGGGGAGGGGCAGAGAGAGAGCAGGAGAGAGAGAATCCCAAGCAGGCTCAGCACTGTCAGAGCAGAGCCTGATGTGGGGCTTGAACTCACAAACTGTGAGATCATGACCTGAGCTGAAATCAAGAGTTGGACGCTTAACCAACCAAGCCATCCAGGCGCCCCAATTGAGTGACTTTTGTATATGCCAGGTGCTAATGCTGGTGATGTTGGAATGACTGACTTATGTATCGGCCACTGAAGTAAATAGTGTTAAGGGTCCTAAACTCTAGGATGTATGATTATTGGTCCTCAAACAGCTAAGAACTTTGCAAAAGAATCTTAACTGTTCTGGGCCTTAGGGTTCTCATCTTTGAGATGAGAAGAACATCTTGAAGAAACCCTTTAGTTCTCACTTTCTTTGACCAAATTCTCTTAAGAAATGCTTAACATCCCTCTGATGGAATGACATGATTTTAAATCTATGTGAACAAATTAAAAATCAAAAAGTGTGCCATGAGGGCACCTGGGTGGCTCAGTCGGTTTAGCATCTGACTTCGGCTCAGGTCATGATCTTGCAGTTTGTGAGTTTGAGCCCCACATTAGACTCATTGCTGTCAGTGTGGAGCCTGCTTCTGATCCTCTGTCTCCCTTTCTCTGCCCCTCCCCCACTGGCGCTCTCACAAAAGTAAATAAGCACTTAAAAAAAAAACTGTGCCGGTATTCTTCTATTTGCTTGGTCTACCCCTCATTGCAAGTACCACCCTCCTCTATCTCTCCATGAGAACATTAAGGTTCTCAAAGCAGCCGTGGAAGACATTTACCCGAACATTATTCAGCATAGCGCCATCCTATCTATGATCCTGTTTGTTAACGCAAAACAAAACAGCAAGAACAGAAGTGTTTATTTCTTCCTGACTGGGTCTAATCTAATGGGTATTTTGCTGGATCCTATTGCTCATCCACCTACCCAAATGTTCCCTTTGAATCTGCCCAGGAACATAATGTAACATTTAGAAATTTGTCACTGTTACTAGTTCCCTCAAACTGAGCGAATGACTAATAGAATGTTTGCTCCCTCTAGTCCTAGACCTCAGTCCAGAATCCTTGTCCCCAGAGGCAGTCAGACATGACCCTAATCCATTTGTGACTCAGGAGCAGTGACCTGTTTCCCTCCAGACTCATCTTAGGTGCCATTATCATGGGGCTTCACCTCACCCCATTTTTCGTCTAGCTTTACAAATGCCCAGATTGAGGAAATTTTATAAATATGGCCCCAAATGGGGACAGATACTGCACGTCATCACATTGGTGCATTAGCCTGTTTAAAACCTCAGCAAGGACGGATTATTTTAATGCTTGTCTTCCTGAGCCTCCCTTGAAAAACACTTTGTTTCCAGGATTGCGTTTGCCTGTCCTCCCACACGACCAAGCAAATGTCTCCATGACAGACGGGCCACACTGCAGCCCTCAAAGTCAGCAAACTAGAGGCTTATTAAGCCAGAGGGAAAACAAAGTCTAGAAGCCTCTGTGGAAAGTACCCTTTTCTTACCCCATTTGGGCATTTGTGGGTCTAAGTTGGCTGAAACCTATATAAGCATGGATATTGAAGTCTCCCTGTAACTGGAGGCAGTGGCTGGGCCAACATTCCTTGGGGCTTCCTTGGGGGATATTCTCTTGGCAAATATTAAAATTTTGGTGTCAGGAAACAGGCTGGTCAGATTAGCCTGTGTGAGTTTGTCATCATAAATGTAAAACTGTGGGAAGTAGAGAGATCTCCCTCTCTTGGAAAAAGATCTCTGCTCAAGGGGGGTTAAGGAGATGTGTGCCTGTTAGAAGCTGTCTTCTTGATGACACCCAGGACCCAGAGAGGGACCAGCATTTACTTGTTAGTTCAGTAGCTTGCTGAATGGAGTGAAAGGCAAAGGATATGCAATAATCTGTAAACCTTGGAGGGTCTGGCTTGCCTCCTCTCCTCCAACTGCCTCCTAATCCAACTGCAATGCCATCCTCACTTGCTTTGGTTACCTGGCCCTCTTCCTTCTCCAAAATAGAGTGGTTAGAAACAACAGAAACAATTTATTTTGCTCACAACTCTGCACTTTGACCAGGGATCAGCGGAGAAGGCTCATTGCTGCTGCACATAGTATCAGCTGACAGAGGACAACAAGGGGCTGGAGAAACTGCTTCCAAGACCAGTCATTCATGTGGCTGCTGGCCATCATTGGAAGCTCAGCTTTAGTCCCTCATAATGTGGGCTTCTGTATGGCCTGTGCTTCCTCACAACGTGGTGGTTGAGTTCCCAGGGTAAGCATCCCAAGAAATATAGCCAAGCAGAAGCTGTACTCCCTTTCATGAACTTGCCTGGAAGTTACCCTGTGTCATTTCTATCATACTTGACAGACTCTACAAGTCAGGGCAGTCACAAAGCCCTGTCAAGGTTCAGGGGGAGGAGGTATAGACTCCACCTCTTGATAGAGGGCAGGATGGCAAGGCTCTGGAAGGTCATATGGGATGGGAAATATTGTTGTGGCCATGTTTGGGGAATATAAAATCAGGAACCATCCCTTCATTACACCAGGCATGCTCTCTTTCAGGGCTTGGCCTTTGCTTTCTCTTTGTTTAGAAAGCTCTTCTCTTAAATATGCATGTGGCTCACTTCCTTGATAACTTTGGTTGTTTACCGAAACATTTTCTTCTCTTCAAAGTTTTCCCTGGGTGGCCTGTGCAAAATGAAAACCCACCCCACTTCCTAATTCCCTCCCTGCTTGCTTTTTCTCCATAGAACTTGGCACAACCTCCATACTGTATATTTTACTTACTTATTCTGCTTTTTTAAATTTTACAATTCCCTTCATTAAATTGTAAGCTTCCATTAAGGGAAGGGATTTTAGTGTTTTATTCATTGCTGTTTCCCCAGAGCTAGAAGAGTGCCTGGCACATAGTTGTGGACTCAATAAATATTTGTTTGAGTAAATTAATGAACATCTGCCATCATAGGACACAAGAAATGGCAGTGACCATTTGTTCTCATTTACTTTGATCTGTAGGTCCCGAGTGCAGTGCCAGGCCTATAGACACTCTCTGATGATTTCATTAATGAACTAGTTAAATAAATATAGTGGTTTTAAACTGTTTCTCAGTTTGAAAAAATATCAACAATAAACCATCAGCTTCCCATCTACAGTCATGTCTTCACGATGCATACCCCCTTCTCATCTGCAAAGTCATGGCACCAGCAAATGTGGATATTAAATTCTGGTCTAACAGTGCCACTCCAGCTTCCAGTTAGAGCCAGGAAGTTATAAGAATGGCAAGAGAGAAAATCACAGGGGATGACCAGGAGAATAGACACAGCTCTGGCAGTGAACCTCTAGGTGTCTGCTTGATATTGCCTCCATGGTCTGTTATCTAAGGGGTTGACCTGTAAGTCAGTCAGAAGGTGGCTTTCCCCCAATCTGGTCCAATGTCCACAGTTTAGATGTCCTAGAAAATGGGACATCTAAATTTGAAGTCATTGTTCAAATGTTATCACACAGTTGTCATCACACAGTTTGCCATCCTTGAGGAATGGCCTCTCTTGTTTCTGCGTGGCTCTTTAAACAGGTATTCCCTGCTTGTGCTTATTAGCATGTTCTCTGGATGTGTTTGGAGTAAAGGAATGACATTTCAAAATGGATTAATAAAGAATCCTTTAAATTACATGTGCTCTTGAGTTTCTCTTAAGTAGTAGTCAGTAAAGTTGGAATCAGACTGGAATGCCCTGGACCCACTGTCAGGTATATTTTCCAGAAGTTGAAAAAAACTCTGTTATGAGATAGGCTTACAATGACGTTTCAGTGTATGTAGCATTGGACAATTGTTCCCCTTGCCAAAGTAGAAAGAAACAAGAGTCATGGGCCCAGACATCTTCAATATGGTGGACAGGACCATAATGGTGACCTAAGTGTGCCACCTGAGTCAGCTCAGCAGCATACAGGGTCTCCATTACTCCCTGTTGCATCAAGACCCTGAATCTGGGAGTGTCTAGAAGAGAGGCAAATGGTAGCCTGTTCTCCATGTCTTGTGGGTGGTGTGGGGCAAGGGGGTTCCCAGGGCTCTTCTAGGGCTTCTTCCTCCTCAAGCAGAGGTTACAAGAAAGAAGGAACAGACATGCTTTGAGTTCTTTCTGAGACTAGGTAAGGAGAATATAAACTATTAATGTAATTTATGGACAGAAGCATTTTGAATATAAATGAAGCAACCAATGGTCCTTTTGATTGGCATTTATATCTCCTTTTATAGAGATCACATAGAGTAGTGTTATAATTCTTGACAGTTTTGATTGTAAAATATATAGGACTTTAAGCTCTCTGGAAGAAAGCAAAGATGATTAATATTAATAATGGACAACTAAATACATAACAGACATGAGTAATATGTTTTCTAGTTATAGAGCTATTGTTTTAACTCATTGGAAAACACTGTATGCTTTATTGTCAGGAATGCAGTAATAATAAGACACTGTATTATTTAGGTCACATAAAAGAAGACATTCAAGCTAATCCCTAAATCCTTTTAATTTCCTTACTCACGTTACAGAAAAAAACAATAGCCATTTGACTCTACTACTATTCAAACTAATGCATTCAAGGCCAGGTGCCTGATTAAAGATGTAGATCAAAATTCAAATAAGTTTCTTCAAATGCAGTCAGTCTCAGAGTCATTTGGAAGTGTCAAGGAAGACTGTGGATCTCTAAAAAAAATAAATAAGAGAGACTGGGCAAATCAAAGTATATTAATATCACAGTGATGAGCATGTTTTGTGTTTGCTTTTTTTTTTTTTTTTTCCTTCTTCTACTACATGCAGAATGCTGAATGAAGTAACTTGGCTTTGTCAGCAAAAATACGGTTCTAATAAGAGTGTGTATTGTTATGGGGGAAACTATTTCAATAGAAAATGCACATCTCTTAGATTATATCTAGCACTGGGTAAATTGCAAAATGTTTTACCACTTTTATTTCCCACTTCCTCCTCCCTTCCCATGACTCTGGGTGGCCATGTGGAAAAAGGTAGAAGGTGATAACAAGGAAGAATGGACATTGTGACTTGCCTATAGGTCAAAATAGAACAAATGAACAAGTGAATGTTGCATATATCATATATTCATTCAAAAACTATTTAGAATGCTATCAGGACAAATATAATAGGTAAAAGGTGAAAAAGCAGTAGAATAGAAGTAAAAATTTGTATATTATGTGGAAAATGTGATCCCCCAATAAATAAATGACCAGTACATGCATTGCATCTGAAAAATCCTAGTCACATGTTAGAGGCAGGATGTAAATATGGATCTGAATTAAAAAAAAAAAAATTAATGTTTATTTTGGAGAGAGAGAGAGAGAGAGAGAGAGTGAGCAGGGGAGGGGCAGAGAGAGAGGGAGACAGAATCTGAAGTAAGATCCAGGCTCTTAGCTATCAGCACAGAGGCCGATGCAGGGCTCGAACTCAGGAACTGTGAGAGCATGACCTGAGCCAAAGTTGGACTCTAAACCAACTGAGCCACCCAGATGCCCCTGAATTTGTTTAAACCAAAGAAGACAACATGGACAATTACATAATTTATGTACATATAACTACTCTTCTTAGAAAAATACACCCGTTTTTTTTTCCCCTAAGATTTGAAAGAAGCTATTATTTGGATTTTATCTTATATTGTTTTTTGTTGTTTATTTTGTCTTCTCTCCTATATAGGCTTTAAAATAAGATCCTGATAATAGAGACAGAAATAAATTCTCCCATCCTCTTCCCTTTGCAATTAGCTGTGGTGTAGAAAGCCCATCTTATACAAGGTATTGTTATGACTCCCCACTGCACTATTTTCCTCTGACATTGGGTACCTTCTTTTTAGTGATACACCCATTAGCCTTTGCTGTGTAGACAAGCTATCCCAAAATTTTGTGGCTTGCACTAACATTTATTTGCTCACAATTATGTAAGTTGGCAATTTGGACTGGGATAGGGGGGCCAGTCCTTAGCTGGTTTTGCCTAAGCTCACTCTTGTAACAGCTGCATCTGACAACTCAGCTGGAACTAGATAGGAGAGGATGACCTCGTTTACATGTTTAGTGGTTGGACAGCTGGAGTGCTTTATCTTTCCTCCACGTGGCCTTTCCAGTAGGCTAGCTTGGGCTCCTTCAAATTACTACTTCAGAGTTCCAAGTACAGCAGAAAAAGAGCAAGCCTTAATTGAGTGCAAGCACTGTTCAACCCCCTCTTGGCATTACATTTGCTGATGTCCTATTGGCCAAAGCAAGTCACATGGTCAAGCCCAGATTTAGTGAGTGGAGAAATAGATTTCACTCTTAAAGGCAAGACCTGCAATGAATTTAAATTTTGAATTTTAAATTTGTGAACTTTTTTTTCTTTTCTTTTCTCTTCTTTTCTTTTCTTTCTATTTTTTTTTTTTTTTTTTTTTTTGGTGCATATTCTACTGCAAGTTCAATTTTGCTGCTGCCACTTGAGGGAAGGCACCACCTTTCCCCTTGCTTACACTGTAGCTTAAAGAAAAGAACTATAGCTTCTACTCCTTATTTAAAATCCTGTGTTCCATAGGGAGGTCAATTGTGGGGCCTCTGAGATGCTCTTTCAGAAAGAGGAATTCACCTCGGCCATTGATACAGCAGGAAATGAGAAACCACATGATGTCAGAGTTGTGGGGAGAGCAAAGATAGAAATGAGTAGAAATAATGCAGGTGAAAATTGTGTGTGTGAATGTGTGGGCATGCATACATGGGAGGTGAGGGATGAATGAACTTGTATTTCAACATTAACCAGCTTTATTCTTTTGAGGGCAAAGGAGAATCATTGAACAATTTTAGACTTTTGTAAATCATTTCCCAAGTGCATACCAGGTTGTGGGGTAAGATAGAGTCAAAAACATTATCACAAAGCATTCTTTCTTTGGCAGGACCTTTCAAGGTGCCTTCTTTTATATCTGGAATTCCCCAGAGGCATCTCAAATGTTCTCACAAATATAGTCTTCTTAGCTGTCATGTGGTGTCTACCATTTTTCTCTCCTTCAGTCCCCTGTAGGGATGTCAGCTGCTAAGGCCGCTGATGCTGGCAAATGCCCTTTGAAGGTTCTGGGGATACTTAGGTGCTGATGCAGGCTTTGTCTCCCACCAGGGATGAAAGTGCTAGCATCAGCATTGTTGGGTCTGCAGGTGCCCCATTGTATTCTTATAGCCTTATAAAGGTTGTCCTACAATGGCCACCTATGGATTTTACTGGTTGTTATAGTTGGGTTTTTGAATCAGTTAGATGAATTCTCTTGGAGTAGTGTTTTAGTTCCTCATGCAAATAGAGCTATGATGGGTCTGCTTCACAGGTCCTTCATATAACCCTTGCATCAGTTACCTGTGGCCATGAGATGCAGTGTAGCAAACAACCAGAAAGCCTCAGAAGTCTATGGGTCATCTAAGTGGCCATGGCTTGCACATCAAACTGTGGTCAGCTGTGGGTAGTCAGGAGGTTTTGTTGATCTTGACCATGCTCTCTGACCTATTTGGGAGGGCATTTAGCTTAGGAGATGAGGCTCCATGCCACATCATCTCTCATCCCCCAGCAGGCTAACCCAAGTTTGTTCTCATGGCAGAGGCAAGCTTCTAAGAAAGAGAGCAAGCACTCAAAATCTCTTGAGGATTAGGTTCAGAATCTCCACAATGTGACTTCTACTCAGAGCAAGTAACTCACTAGACCAGATTGAAGGGGTAGAGAAATAGACTTTATCTCTTGGTGGGAGGAGCTGCAAAATTACATTACAAGGTACATTGACATGGGAAAGGGCAGAGAATTGGAGCTATCTTTGCTACCAATCTGCCACACACCCAAATCACCTCTGAGTCCTGAGGTGAGCACAGGTTGGCAACCCAGACAATGTTAAATGCATTTGAGAAAGATTAATTTGGTAATCCTTCTAAAAAGGTAGAAGATAAATTGATTTAGGTAGTGGTAGGGGAGGTTGGTGTAACCAGCAAAATGGCTTTTGCCTTAATAAAAGTGATAAATCAGGAGTGTCTAGAACAGGGATAGCAAATAGGTTGCATGCTGTGTGATTGATTTATAGTAAATGCCTGGAGTGGGGTGTTGAGGAGAATTATGTGGGCACTTTCCTGGGTGAGCTGAACACAGAGCCTTGATGAATTGGCTATGTTTGCCATGGTCATTGATGGGACGAATGACAGCACAGTACCAGGTACTTGCCATTTTTGTTCTACCAAGAGCAGTGAAGTGAGGTTAAAGAGTCTTTTGAAATTAATTAGGAGGCAGAATTAAAAAGTGTTGCCGATCTACTGCCAATGAAGGAAAACTATCTAGGATAATCCTAGATTTTGGATTTGGGTACTAGATAAATGATAATGTCATTTCTTGAAGTGGGTCATATTATGCAAGGTGTATATTTGAGTCTGTATTATATAAGCCAATCTTATATCATATTGCATAAGGAGTATTTTTTTTTTCTCTCTCTCATGTCTCAGTACATAACCAACCCAAAGCTTACAAGTTGTGATGGTTAGTTTTATATGTCAACTTGACTGGTTAGGTCAATATTAAGTCAAACATTATTCCAGGTGTTTCTGTGAGGGTATTTTGGATGAGATTAATGTCTTTGCTTATAGTCTGAGTTAAGAAGATTGCCCTCCCTAATGTGAATGAGACTCATCCAATCAACTGAAAGCCTTAAAGGAACAAACAGGCTGACTCTCCTTGAGTCAGAGAGAATTCCTTCTGCCTGACAGCCTTTGAACTGAGATGTCAGCTTTTTATTGGCTTCATACTCAAACTGAAGCATCAGCTGTTTCTGGGTCTTGCGTTTTCTCATTTTAGACTAGAACTACATCATCTGTTTTGTTGGTTCTCAGGCCTTTGGACATAGACTAGAACTACACCATTGGCCTTCCTGGGTCTCCAACTTGCCAGCTTACCTTGCAGATCTTGGGATGTGTAGGTGTCTATAATCACATAAGCCAATTCCTTACAACAAGCAAACAAACATATACATATAAATACACACACACATACACATCTCACTGCTTCTGTTTCTCTGGAGAACCTTGCCTAATGGAGAAGCTTAAACAACAATTATTTTAAATCTCAGAATCTGTAGGTCAGACATTTGACAGGATGGAGTGGGGATGCTCTGTGATATTTGGGGCCTCAATGCTCCTACCCTTGGCCTCTCCTTCTCAATGTGGTCTCATCACAAAGAAATCAAGTCTGAGCTACTTTAGAGTTTGGCTGATGTCCCCTGGAGCAAGCATTCCAAATAGACAAGCACTTCTTAAGCCTCTGCTTCCATTAGGTTTGATATTGTCCCATTGGCCAAAGCAAGAGTCAGTGTGACAAGGGACTACACAAGGGCATGAATGCCTGGAGATGTAGTTCATTGGAGCTATCAAAGTTAGTCTGTCACTCTGGGAGGTTTGATGTTCCATCTTAGGCATATTGATTCTGATGTGTCTATGTGATACCTAAGTGGGGAAAGTCAGGTGCAATATGGGTCTGAGGCTAGGAAAAGGTGATTTAGGTGGACAGATTCATATGGAAATCATGGATACATAGGGGTAATATGAAAATTTTCCATACTCAGTATAACATGGATGCTAACCAGTCAGAACAGTTACTGGCTGTAGCCTTGAAGCAGGATTCAGAGAGTCCTTGGTTATGCCGGGCATTTTCCCTTTTTGGATCACTGGGAGGTTGCAGGAGTCCCAGGAAAAGAGGTAGGATAGACAGGGTCATGAGATGGCACTGGTCAGAGGAGGGCACTGGTTGCAACCATTTACCAACTGGTGGGAAATATTACAATATTTTTTTTTTTTAATTTTTTTTTTTCAACGTTTTTTTATTTATTTTTGGGACAGAGAGAGACAGAGCATGAACGGGGGAGGGGCAGAGAGAGAGGGAGACACAGAATCGGAAACAGGCTCCAGGCTCCGAGCCATCAGCCCAGAGCCTGACGTGGGGCTCGAACTCACGGACCGCGAGATCGTGACCTGGCTGAAGTCGGACGCTTAACCAACTGCGCCACCCAGGCGCCCCAATATTACAATATTTTGACAACTGAGTATCAGTTACTGTATACAGGTGATGGCTGAAGCCATGGGTAGTGTGGTCCACAGTGTACTGAGATAGGACATTAGATTAAACAGGATGATGTGACCAATATTTAACCACTTTTGGCCTGCAGAAAGCACAATTTCATATGCTTCAACCTAAGCCACAATGAGACAAAAATAATTCTAAAATGGATACCAAAATTTAACAGGCAGATGAACAAGAGGAGCCCCCGAAGGAAAGTGAAAGGGAAGATTCCATGGAAGGAAAGGAGGAGCACATGAAGAAACGGAGCCAATGAAGGTCTTGAAAACCACATAGCACAGTTCAGGTAAGATGAGGACTGCCTATCTTTTGTATTTGGCCTTTGAGAGCAGACCTTGGTGAGTTCCATTTCAGGGAAATGATCAGGGCAGAACTCATGTTTCAGAAGCTCATGAAGTACATGGAAAGTGAGAAGTTAATCAAGATGAGTTTGGAGTATCTCCCTTTGCCTGATAGTGAGGGGAGAAAAGGTAATTGATTGAAAGTAGAGTTAGGGGAAGGTTATATTTTTTAAGATGACAAAGGCCTGCCCAAGTTTACATGAGAAATGGAAAGATAATATTTAAAGATCCTTCAGTGTGATGTTGTAAGATGATCTGTTGAAAAGGTAAGGTGGTAAGTGGAAAGAACAAAGTCTACAGTTAGAAGCATGGGGTTCCTGTCCCAGCTTTTCTGGTCTTGAGGGCCAGGCTGGCCACTTTGTAGCAAATCTGTCTCAGTAAACAGGGGTTCTCATCTTGATTGTATAGCAGGATGACCTGGAGGAACTTACAATTTTCCATGCTCAGGTCTCACCTCAGACTCATGACATCAGAATCTCTGGGGTATGCCCAGGCTGCAGTGTCTTTTTAAAGCTCCTAATTTATTCCATATGCACTTCGGATTGAGCAAAAAACTGTTTTAGAATATTAGTTATTTATCTCCCCTTGCCTCAGTTTTGGTGCTTAGCGACCAAAACATTCACTACTCTCAGTACCAGTGGCTTCCCATGACAATGTGGCTGTTGTAGACCTTCTCCCAGGGAAGAGCTGTTCAGCCTCAGCTGTGTATTATAACCTCCTGGGGGCAGTTACAAAATGCTGATGTCTGGGCCTCACTGAAGAGATTCTGATGTAATTGGTCTGGGATGTTGTTATGAGTTGAACTGTGCCCCTCCCTGCCCCCATCCCCGCCCCTGCCCCCTGCAAAGATTTGTAGAAGTCACAACCCCCAGTACCTCAGAATGTGACCTTATTTGTTTTTTTTTTATTTTTTTTATTTGTTTTTTTTTTAATATATGAAATTTATTGTCAAATTGGTTTCCATACAACACCCAGTACTCATCCCAAAAGGTGCCCTCCTCAATACCCATCACCCACCCTCCCCTCCCTCCCACCCCCCATCAACCCTCAGTTTGTTCTCAGTTTTTAACAGTCTCTTATGCTTTGGCTCTCTCCCACTCTAACCTCTTTTTTTTTTTTTTTCCTTCCCCTCCCCCATGGGTTTCTGTTAAGTTTCTCAGGATCCACATAAGAGTGAAACCATATGGTATCTGTCTTTCTCTGTATGGCTTATTTCACTTAGCATCCCACTCTCCAGTTCCATCCACGTTGCTACAAAAGGCCATATTTCATTCTTTCTCATTGCCACGTAGTATTCCATTGTGTATATAAACCACAATTTCTTTATCCATTCATCAGTTGATGGACATTTAGGTTCTTTCCGTAATTTGGCTATTGTTGAGAGTGCTGCTATAAACATTGGGGTACAAGTGCCCCTATGCATCAGTACTCCTGTATCCCTTGGATAAATTCCTAGCAGTGCTATTGCTGGGTCATAGGGTAGGTCTATTTTTAATTTTCTGAGGAACCTCCACACTGCTTTCCATAGCGGCTGCACCAATTTGCATTCCCAGCAACAGTGCAAGAGGGTTCCCGTTTCTCCACATCCTCTCCAGCATCTATAGTCTCCTGATTTGCTCATTTTGGCCAGAATGTGACCTTATTTGGAAGTAGGATCTGTAAAGAGGTGATCAAGTTAAATTAAAGCCATTATCATGAATCCCAATCTAATCGACTAATGTTCTTATAAAAAGGGGAAATTCAAATACAAAGAATCGCACAGAGAGATGACGTGGGGAGAAATAAAGGAAACGCCATGGTAAGATTAGATTGAAGTTATGCTGCCTTAAGATGAGCTCCAGGCGACCAGCAGCTGGAGGAGGCATGGAGGGATCCTTTTCATCCAGGTTTCGGGGGGAGCATGGCTGATCCCCAGATTTTGGACTTCTAGTTTCTGGAACTGTGAGACAATACATTTCTGTTTTGATAAGCCATCCAGGCTGTGGTACTTTGTTACAGCACCTCTAGGAGATTAACATAGATGGTCTTGGATAGCAGTTTTAAAAGTGGCCCAGATGATTCTAATGTGCCAGGATTGGTATTCATAACTATTAAGGGAAATAAATGTATCGCAGGTATAACCTGAGTAGAAAATGTCAAAACCAGTTTAGAAGCCATGCAAACATAAGTATCACAAGTATAATATTTAAAATATAGTAATCTGAAGAGTAATTTTAATGCTTAGTTATGTATTTCTTCCTAACTTGGGGCTTTGCATTATAAAAGAGACATTTGCTGCCTTGCTCCTCCGCAATTTCTTGCCTGGATGCTCATTTTTAGTATAATATCTCACCTTGAGTGATGAGATTCTGGATTTCCACTTCATGTGTGCTTTACAGGTCTCCTCATGGCACATCTTTTATTTTTCATGCCTAAGGGCACTGACTTGTACCTATCTCCCTACTGGACTTTATTCTGTTCATTTATAATGTAGCATTTCTTCAATTTGTCACAGTTACTTAGAATTCTGATCCTGCAGTCCAACATTCTAATTTCTATTACTCAAGGAGAGTCCCCAGGACAATTGAATTAAGAATTATATGAACAGTAGGAGGAATCAATTTCGAGAAGATCAGATAATGGAAGGTTTATTATATTATGTACTGCATTAAAGCGTAAAGATGTATGAAAGATAAATGGTCAATGCACGAATTATACAAAGAGTTTCTTAAACGAGCCTGTGAGATCAGTCCCTGTCCAGGCATAGTGTGAGATGTAGAATCTTGTCACTGTCGTTCAAAATGTACACAGACCAGCAGCATCAGCATCACGTGGAGCTGGTTAGCAATGCAGCACTCTCAGACTCCATCCCAGAACTACTGAATTTGAATCTGCATTTTTACCTGGTCTCCAGGTGAAGCACATGCATATTAAACTTTCAGACACACTGGCATAGACATGTTTCCTGTCTTAAAGAACTCCCACCAACTAGGCTGGTTGAGGAGCTAAGATACAAACATGGTAGATTAGTGCTTCCAAAAGCTTGGTCTGGAGGATCATCTGTATCTGAGTGACCTTTGATGCTTGCTAAAAGGAAAGATACGTTTGGCCCTTTCATAGACCCACTCAGTATTCAAGCCTTTGAAGGTGGGACTCAGGAATTTGAAATTTTGTAAGCTCCCTAGATGAATTGGATGCACATTAAAGTTTCAGAGAAACTGTCTGAGAACAATAGAAATTAATTTGGCTTCAACACATCTGAGGAATAGGGCACCTTTCCATTAATAACAGCTGTGCATAATGGCAGGGTCACAGAGATGGCAGCTGTTCTTTCCTAGAGCAGTGTTTTCAAAGGATGGTCCACAGATCAATAGCACAGATATCCCATGGGAGCTTGTTAGAAATGCAGAATTTCAGACTTAACCCTGTATCTACTATTATGGGCTGAATTGTGTTTCCCCCAAATTCATATTTGAAGTGCTAATCCCCAGTGCCTCAGGAATGTAACCATATTTGAAAATAAGGAATTTAAAGAGGTAATGAAGTTAAAATGAGATTTTTAGGGCGGGCCCTAATCCAACATGACTGGCGTCCTTATGGGAAGAGGAAATTTGGACACATGTGTGTGTGCATAGAGGAAAGGCCATGTGAAAATGGAGGGATATGACATCCATAAGCCAAGGAGAGAGGCCTCATACACCTTGATCTTGGACTTTTAGCTTCTGTAACAGTGAGAAAATAAATTTCTGTTGTCTGAGTCGTTCAGTCTGTGGTACTTTGTATGACAGTCCTAGCAGACTAACAGGCCAATTAAATGAGAATCTGATTTTTTTAAAAAAAAGATTTTATTTTTTAGGGGCACCTGGGTGGCTCAGTCGGTTGAGCATCCGACTTCAGCTCAGGTCATGGTCTTGTAGTTCCTGAGTTCAAGCCCCATGTTGGGCTCTGTGCTAACAAACAGCTCAGAGCCTGGAGCCTGCTTCAGATTCTGTATCTCTCTCTCTCCCCCTCCCCTGCTCATGCTCTGCCTCTCTCTGTCTCTCAAATAAATGTTAAAAATTTTTTTTCTATAAGATTTTATTTTTTTTTATTAAAAAAATTTTTTAAATGTTTATTTATTTTTGAGACAGAGACAGAGCATGAATGGGGGAGGGTCAGAGAGAGAGAGAGAGACACAGAATCCGAAGCTGGCTCCAGGCTCTGAGCTGTCAGCACAGAGCCCGATGCGGGGCTCAAACTCATGAACTGTGAGATCATGACCTGAGCCAAAGTTGGAGTCTCAACCAACTGAGCCACCCAGGTGCCTCAAAAAGATTTTTATTTTTTAAGTAATCTCTATACCTAATGTGGAGCTCAAACTCATGACCTTGAGATCAAGAGTCTCATGCTCTACTAAGCTAGCCAAGTGTCCCTAGAATCTGAATTTTTAACAAGTGTATAAGGAGATTTGAGAAAGTACTAGTCTAGGAGAGGGGTTCTCAAACTTTACGGTGCATCAGAGTTACCTTGAGAGCTTGTTAAAATACAGATTGCTGTGCCCTATTATAGAGACTGATCTGGTTGTCCTGGGGTGGGGCCAGAACAGTCTGCTTCTCTAAAAAGCTCACAGGTGATGCCAAGGCTATTGGTTTGCTGGCTACACTTGAGTGGTACCATTGGGACCAGCAGGATCAGCTTCACCTCGTAATTATTAGGAAAGCAAATTTGGAGGCCCCACCCAAGACTCAAATTAGAGATTTGAGGGCTGGGACCAGCAGGGTGACTTTAAAGCTTAGGTTTGAGAATTGGTGGTTGAGAGCTCAACAAAATCTGGACAAAAGGGCCATGGGTAGTTTGAAACACTTCTTACCTCCAGGTGATTATTTTGATGTTTTTCTAGAAGGCATGCTTTCATTCTTCCAATTAAGAATCATTGCCAGGAAATGATTCTCTCAATAGCCAAGGCAGTGGTTCTTGAACTTGAAAGTGCATCAAATCACCTCATTATTGGGCCCAACCTCCAATTTATGATTCACTTGGTTTAGGGTAGTGTCCCAGAACTTGTGTTTCTTAACAAATGCCCCCTTGATGCTTATGCTGCTTATTCAGGGACCACATTTTGACAAACATTAAACTAAGGGCTTGCAAAATACTGTGACGTGGGTCAGATCTTGGTATCACTCGTATGGTAGACACTATTGTTTGGCCAACCAAATACTCATTCAGGACCCATTTTTCCCATGGCTTTATTCAATACAGAATCTAAGAAAAGGTAAGTTCACTTTGTCAGACTAGTCTACAGCTAGGAGTGAGCATGTGATATTCTGACAAAATTCTAGCCATTGGGACCTAAGCAGAAGTCTGCAAGGGGTGTGGGACAATTCTGGAAGAGTTACTGCTCTACTCTAATGGCACTGCATTTTCCCTTGTCTGGCTTGGAACACAGATAGGATGCCTGGAAATGAAGAAGCCTTGTTGAGACCACAAGCATACATACAAAAAGGCCATGGGCTGACAAAATAAAGATGGCAAAGTAGCCAGTTAGAAACACAGAACCAGTGCTAAAAACCTCTACCTTCAAAGGCTGCGTTATGTGGGACAATAGTCGATTGTTTAAGCCACAGAGAATTGAATTTTCTGTTACTTATAGCCAAAACCACTTCTAATTGATAAGAAACCATCCGTGTAATTAAAAAAAATTAACAAGTGGCCTAAGCTTATCAGACTTTATTCTCTTAAGAACATAAAAACAAGGGGCGCCTGGGTGGCGCAGTCGGTTAAGCGTCCGACTTCAGCCAGGTCACGATCTCGCGGTCCGTGAGCTCGAGCCCCGCGTCAGGCTCTGGGCTGATGGCTCGGAGCCTGGAGCCTGTTTCCGATTCTGTGTCTCCCTCTCTCTCTGTCCCTCCCCCGTTCATGCTCTGTCTCTCTCTGTCCCAAAAATAAATAAATAAACGTTGAAAAAAAAATTTAAAAAAAAAAAGAACATAAAAACAAAACAAAAGAAAACAAAAAAAACCCCAGGAACATAAGAAAGCTACAAAACTGCCATTTAGCACCATCATCATGGTGAATAATAAAGGGCATTTTAACCTACCCAAAAAAGGTAGAAAAATTTAATTGACTAAATCTAGCTTTTGAAAACATTGTTATTCTTCATTTTGATGAAGATAAGTGAAAAGTTGCCAGAGATCTCCAGACATCTCCAGACCAATATTTGGTAGTTGCTAGCAGATACCTTACGTTGTCTCCTTGATGAACTATAGTCCAAGCAACTGAAGATACTCATTTGTTGAATAGTCTCTGTTTAGCTTATATCAGTAATCATTAACAAATGAAGCTCATTTAGCATTTCATGAGTATGTTTGAACTTGACTATCTTTCTGGCTCACACAAGGACTCTCAGTCAACACCTTCCTATAGAAGTTCCTTTGATCTGTTCATAAATTGCTCTCACCTGCTGCATCCTGATACATGTGTCTGTATAGAAGCACGCATATGCACATTTAACCATCAGCAATAAAAGATTAAACAAAGGTAGAGTCAACCGAAAGACTCAAAAATGGCATGTGTATCTTACAATAATCCTTTACAGATGTGCTCATTGCTGAGAAACTGCTTTGCTCAAACCTAAATACAGCCTGTTTTTGTTGTTGTTGTTGTTGTTGTTGTTGTTGTTTTAACAAAATAATTAGTCTCTGAGTCAGCTTTTAATCTTATGTTAATGAGACCCCCTACAGTCTTGGCTCATACCTTCAAATTAGAGATTGATCTATAATTAATAAGGCTTATAATGCCAGTACCTGAGACAGAAGAGATCTCTGGGCGGCTGGGAAGAGAGAGCAGAGAAGTGTATAAGGGCATTTATGGTTGTGTTCCTACCGCATACCAACTTGGCTCCCGGTGACAGAAAGAAGCAGGTGTCTCTGGGTAAGAAGTCTGATGGCTCAAGCTCCTCCCACAAGAGAAGCAGCTAACTTGCCCCTAGGTGGGACCATAGGTGGGACTATGGGTGCTGCATCTAGTTTCCATCCTTAGCAAGAGCATTCCTGCTCAAGTGCCCCGGTCTACCCGCCATGGGGTTTCCACCCTTGTTTGAGAAACATGCTTTGGACTATCTACAACTTCTGAGAAAAGCACCAGGGCAAGGACCCATTTGTTTTTTCCAGCTATTTTTGGAGCCATGTGACTTCTCTACACTGTAGCTTGCAGCCTCAAAAGTCCCAGTGATTGGAGGAGAGGAACACTTGCTGATTAATTAAAATCTAATTTTCTATTCTATCATAATTGCAGCAGCAGAGAAAAAAAAAAAGTGAGACTTATTATTCCAAAAATGAAAATGATCCCTGGATAGTTTGGGCTTATTATGAGCTCCATGTTACAATTTGTTTTAAATTGAATCAATAGAATAAACATGGAAATGAGCTCTGTGAAATCATTTATTTTTAAAGGATTTAAATGAAAGCTTGCATCATTTTAGTTAAAATTTTTTGGACTCCACTGGGATAGACTTCTTGATAAAGACAAAGGAAAGAAGAGGGCTTTAGGTTTTGTGGTAGATCTGGGACAACCCTCTGAGACTGGCTGTGCATGGTTTTATGACCATGATTTCTAACCGTGTTTAAGACACTACAGTGGATCCCTTGTTAACTCCAGAGATGATGTGAAATTGTCCCCTGACACACAGAAATCTCAAAAACCAATTGATTTCAGTTCACTTCTAATTTTTAGACTCCATGTAACACTGGAGAGTTGAGGCGGCTGCCTGAAACGTACAGAAAAGTGTGAGAGAGGCTGGCTGGGTGGCTATGTCCCCTGACTTGGTTCTGTCATGTGGGCTGGGGTGTGAAGGGCATCAATGCGAGAGGTGGTGACCTGGTGCCTGGGGATTAGAGCTGGCTCTCCCAATGTAATTACCTGGTTCACTGGTTCTAATGGGAAGGAGGAGCTGATTTTTACCTCTTCACTTTCTGCTGAGTCTTCACGTAATCCGCAAAGTTGTATTGCTTCTAGCTTGGGGTGGGGGCTGGAAAGGGGAGTGATTAGTGGACACTTGGAGAATTTAAAATTTGCATCCCATAAATGTCCTGTATAACTGGGTGAAGTACAATATAGTGCCAAATGTAAAAAAGTAGGTGACACAATTGTGTATGTATGCTTATATTTATATAAAATGTGGTTATACTTATATTATATATTTATATATTCTGTGTATTTATATCTTAATAGTATATATTTGTACTTGTATGTATATATTCATATTTTTTATATAAAATATCATTTATCTATAATATAAACATACTTTTATGTATGTGTAATATGTGCATATATGTACATTTGTGTTCTGAAAGGTTTTAAAAATATATGTATATGGGCAGTCAGTTAAGAGTCCAACTTCAGCTCGGGTCATGAGCTCACAGTTCGTGAGTTCAAGTCCCATGTCAGCCTCCGTGCTGACAGCTCAGAGCCTGGAGCCTGCATCAGATTCTGTGTCTCCCTCTCTCTCTGCCCCTCCCCTGCTCGCTCTCTCTCTCTCTCTCTCAAAAATAAATAAACATTAAATATATATATGTATACATTGCATATATGCATGTCATATATGGTATCAGTATATATGCATCTGTAATATATATGATAAATGTCTATGCATATTTATATTTTATATAAGCATGTATAAATATGGGTATATATGTATATTGATATTTATAAAAGATGTGTCACAAACACAGCAGTGTGTGTATGTCCCTATCTAGACAGGATACAGAATATACACCAAAATATCAAATGGATAAAATGGCATATCCAGTAAGTAGGATTGTGGGTAACTTTTATTTTCTTTGTGTCTGTCTATACTTTCTAAATACTCTATGACTATAAAATATTGCTTTTGGAATCACAGGAAAGTCAATAAAAGGAGAGAGAGAGAGAAGCTTTCCTGCATGTTGTATAAATCCTCAAGATAAGTATTTACTGCTGTGATGAGTGAAGGTTCCTGGTTCCCCTAATCATGGGTCCCTTTGTTTATCTCAGATTGTTCTCTGTGTCCTCTGGGACCAAGGAGCATAGTCTTGGGTTTGGATGGCTCTAGGTTTTGGCCCTTTCCTCCTTCCCTTCCCCCTGGCATGCATAAGCTCACTCATCTGATATGATCACAGAGAATTTCCGGGGTCCCTCAAACATTCCTGTTCTTTGTGTTCACTGATGCTAGAATGATTTATCATATACATGTCTTTCTTCCCTCCATCTTTCATGTCAGGCAAGGGGGAAATGAAGCTGTACCAAGTGTACACATGCTAGCACAAGCTTTAGACCAGTATTCTCATGAGTATGAGAGCTAGGAGAGCTTGTTAAAACACTGTATTCTGATTCAGTAGGTCTTGGGTCTGAGGGACTGCATTTCTAGCAAGCCCCTATCAATGCCCAGGCTGCTGGGCCCAGGTCCAGTCCCTGGACCACACCTCAAGGTGTAGACCCCACACCAGCAGCATCAGCAGCACCAGTGAATTTGTTAGAATCACAGGCTTTCAGAATCCATCCCAGAGGTGTTGAGTCAAGATTTGCGTTTTTTTTTTTAATGTTTTTATTTATTTCTGGGAGACAGAGAGACAGAGCATGAGTTGGGGAGGGGCAGAGAGAGAGGGAGACACAGAATCTGAAGCAGGCTCCAGGCTCTGAGCTGTCAGTACAGAGCCCAATGCAGGGCTTGAACTCACGAACCGCAAATTAATGGCCCGAGCCAAAGTAGGATGCTTAACTGACTGAGCCACCCAGGTGCCCCAGGATTTGCATTTTTAAAAAGGTTCCTGGGTTATTCAAGTGTTCATGAGAGGGAGACACCAGGATAGACACCAACAAGAAAGACAGATGCTTTTGAAGGCAATTAAGAGGCACATTGAGCTGAGAGGGCCTGGCTATTGTCCTCTCCAGGGTACCTGGCCAAAGTTACCATGTCCTAAGCACCAGAGGGAAAGGATGCATTTCTCAGGAATGCAGAAGCAAGTTGCTAGGTCTGAGGCATAAAATCAGAAAAATAAAAAATGGTGAGAGATGTGGCACAGGGACACCTCCCTAAGATGGCAGGTGACATGGGAAATCCAGTCAGATTCAGCAGATGCACAGGTGAGCAAAAGCCAGGCCCAGAAATTAGGGACAAGGTTCTGGGGTTCAAGGGCTCCAGTAGTGATGACCTTTGGCATGCAGGGAAAGTTCCAGGGCATCCTCTTTCCTGCTGTTTGCCAGGATAGGAACAGGCATGTCTTTGCTCTCTGACTCTGTTATTCTTATTTCCGGGACTGAATAAACCCACTTCCAATCAAAACATTCTTTAGACAGGTGGATACTTCAGTTAGGTCACCCATTATGCCTTTTTAAAAATGACTTTATATATTTCTGCTCTGACTCCTTGTTTGTTTCAATATTGAACTATTACTGGACAATCCTATTTCCTTTAATCCAAAGTTCCTTGGATTTACCACAGGGCAGGCTTTGTGTGATCCTCACAGATTGCTCAGTGATGTTTGATGCGATTCAGGTTGTTTTTTTCCCCTCACTGAAAACAAACCTATAAAATATAAATTATTATCCCCACTTTTCAAAAAAAATTGAAGCCAGAGGAGTCGTTGTGGGATGAATTGTGTCCCCTAAAATGATATTTTGACATTGACATTCTAAACCTCCAGTACTTGTGCGTGTGACCTTATTTGGAACTCGGGTCTTTGCAGATATAAGAAAGTTATAATGAGGTCACTAGAGTGGGCCCTTACTTCAATATGACTGCTGTCCTCATAAACAGGAAAATGCCAGGTGAAGACAGAGACATATAGGGAGGAGCCCATGTGAGGACAGTGGCAGAGACTGGGGTGGTACTGTAAGCCAAAGGATGTCAAGGATTGAAGTCCACACCAAAAGTTAAGATGTGTCAGGGAAGGATTCTACCCAGAGGCATAGAGGGAGCGTGGCCCTGCTGACACTTGGATTTTCGTGACACATTGATGACTCCAGAACTGTGAGAGAGTTTGTTTTTGTAAAAGCCATCTGGTGTGTGGTATTTTGTTAGGTCAGCCATAGGAAAATAATACAGAGGATTTTTTTTTTTGTATTGTACTCAAAGTTATCCAAGCTGGTGGTACAGGCAGACACTGGCAGGACCCCTCCCAGATCCCCTCAGTCCTTGCCATTTTAGCATGCACTGTGCACAGGTCATGTCAGTCAGCAGACACCTGCACCGCTCCACCTAAGCGCCTTCTCTGGCCCATGAAGCAGGCAGGTTGGATATGCTAAGAAGTTAACACCTCCAGAAGCTGCCTTTGGCCAACAGTGGAGGGGAACTGGAAGATCAACGCACAGCTTCTCCCCTAGGCAGGGCTACCGTGAGGTATTCTACACTCTGTCCCAGAGGTCCCCAGTGGAGCTGAGCCCCTGTTACCCACAGTGGTGACCTGCTTATCCACTCACTCTGCTTCAGTCCCCTCCCCTTGCTATTCTCACCCTCCCTTCCTTAAAAGTGCTTCCCAGGCTCACCTGCAAATACCTGTACCTTCCATCAAGGAAGCCTCTGGTGAAGGCCAACCTCAAGCAGATTTAGACTGAATCCTTCCTGTCTGTGTTCCTTAGAGTCCAGCACTTTTAAGAAACAGGCAATGATATTTTTCTTCTTTGGTTTTCCCCAAACACTGAGCATAAAATTGGCAAAATACTTAAGATATTTTAAAATGCATTAGTCCGTGCTCTCTTAGATTTTGTCATAATACCCTCCAGGAGCTGGGAGAGGCATGGGTAATGCTGTGAATCACAGGGTGAAGTTACACGGATGGTGTCTGATACCTGTCAGGCCCATGCTGAGTGCCTTACACACATTATGTTGTGAAATTTCTACTTTGGCTTTGTGTGAGATTTATTCTTGCACAGGTTGGCCTTTGACATGCAGCCAAAGCTCTTTGAGGTCAAGCACCATGTCTAACAAACTAAAAAGACTGAGGAAATTCCCACCCACAGGATATTCTTCAGGGAAGAAGCAAGGGGCAGGAGGATGGCAGTGCCTTCAAGATGCTGTCTGCTTTCCTTAAACGCTCATGATGCTCTGTGCTTCCTAAGTGCTCAAAGAATGTGTGATAGAAGGACTGAGTGAGTGGCAAATAGGAAAAAGTCAGTCTTGTGAGGCCTAAATGTGATAAATGTGGAGGATCCTTGTTATTGCAGTAAAATATACATAAGATAAAATTTACTATTTTAGCCATTTAAATGTACAATTCATTGGCATTGAAAACATTCACAATACTGAGTAACCATGGCTACCTGTGATGGTTCATTTTCTGTGTCAACTAGATTGGGCTAAGGGATGCCCAGACAGGTGGTACAGCATTATTTCTAGGTGTGTCTGTGAGAGTGTTTCTGGAAGAGATTAGCCTTTGATTTGGTAGACTGAGATCTGCTGTCACCAATGTGGGTGGACGTTATCCAATTCTTTTGGGTCTGAATGGAACAAAAAGGCAAAGGAAGGGGAAATTCTTTCTTATTGAGCTGGGACATCCATCTTCTGCTGCCTTCAGACATCAGAGCTCCTGGTTCTCGAGCCTTCAGACTCTGGACTTCCACCAGTGGCTGCCTGGCTCTTGGGCCCCTTCGGACTTGAACTGAATTATACCACCAGCTTTCCTCGTTCTCCAGCTTGTAGACAGCAGATTGTGGGACTTGGCCTTCATGACTGTGTGAGCCAATTCCTATAATAAATCTTCTCTTATATATATCTATATATATCCTATTGGTTCTGTTTCTCTGGAGAACTTTATACACTATCTATTTCCAGAAATTTTTCATCACACCAGACATTCCTTTTAAAGTTAAGAATTTCAAAAATTTTACCTTTACATATTTTACAAGTAAAATATTCTGCTACCTTCAGTATATGGTGATGTCTGCCCTCTTGTTCACAAGATGGCGACATCAGCATCTATCGTGTGAGCATATTGCCAAGCCTTCTTTCTCAGAACCTTTGCAGTGAGGAGTCTTGGAGCTTAAGGTTCATTAGCTTCATGATAAACCCATCTCTGTGTTTACATCTAAAAACAGCTACTTTTTTTATTTGCTGAAAATTGCTGAAGTTTTGATCTTACAAATAAAGTTAAAGAAATGGAAGTTATTTTTGGTATTCCTGGGACAAACATATTGGTTGGGTCTTTGCATTTCAGCCCATCCTCCTGTCATGTTTGGGTTAACATCATCTATTAATAGACTTAAACCCAGTCAGGAGGGACCCTTGCTCTAAGCCCTGTACTTTGGCCTTCCAAAAGCCCATGCCTGCTGTGATCCAGAGAGTAACCAACCAAGCCTTTTTGTCTAGATTACTCTTCAGGTACCTAGAGCCCTAAAATTTCTTTCCAAAGGGCCATGAAAATTTGCTTTCAGGGCTCCCATGTGCCTCTTCCTGAGGTCCACCTTTCCAAAAGGGCACATACTGTCAGGCCCAAGGTATGGCCAAGATGGCTGTTTGAAGTGTGGGAGAATGTGAATGAAAATTAAACTTGCAAGCAAGTGTCCAAAGATGTTCTCTCAAGACACCTTACAGGTAGGATAGGGCTAGAGAAAGAGAAAGGAAGAGGGCTGACCCATGGGTCTGGGACTGGAGTTGGCTCTCTTTGCACCACTATGTCCCAACATGATGCTCCAAAAGGAGTCTAAATACTCAAAATTACAATTTGGCTTTTCATATTATTATGGTGTAATATTTTCCAAGGTATAAGGACAGAACATACTTTATGTAGTAGCAGTTTGTAGCTTAACTTACTATTTTTAAGTACTTGGACATATGGGCCATTGTTACTATCCTGCCCTAGTCTCATAAGTGATAGGAATGGTCCTGCTCTTTTCTCAGTTTGCTAAACACCGACTCATTAGGCTAAATACCTGGATAAATATGAATTAAACTCATGAAGAGACTATTGCTTACTTAATAAGAATCTTGTTGTCAGGCAGTCTCAGGGTTGGTTGAGCAACTTGGACAGCATCAAAGACTCAGGCCATTTCCTTCCTCAGAACAGAGATGTCTGTCCTCATATTCACAGGATGGCTGCCTCAGCTCTAAATATCACATTGTCTGATGACAGTGCCCTGAGTAAGAAGCAAGGAGGCATCAAGCAGGTTTTCTTCTCCTAATATCTCCTATTCAGTATGAAAAGTCTTACCCGCATGCCCCAGCAGAATGCTCCATCTGTCATATTGACTAAAACTTGTTACATCATCTACTTCTAGACAAATTATAGATGAAGCAGAATGGGTTCTTTGATTGGCTTAGACCAAATCAGATTTGTCCTCTGGGGGTTTGGCACATTACTACCTGAAAACAAAAATTCAGGTTACTCTCAGCAAAAAGGAAGACAGAACTTGCTTTAGGCTGGTAAACCATAACAACGGATAGAGAGAATAGTTACTTTTCACAGAATTAGAAAGTGAGATTAGTGACTCGGAAGTCAAGAAGGAAAGGAGATTTGTCCCAGGATAGAAAAGGCAGCCACAGTTGAGCTTGTAATAAGCAGATTGGGAGAAGAGAATGTTCAGATGAAGTTCTGTGGGCCTTCCTTATAAATGGTGAATGATTAATGACATTGAATTTCCTTAAATTTATGGCTTGTATTTGTTACATAACACATTGCTAATAAATAACATCTGATGGATTAATATTGCTGTTCTCCATCAATATTTTCATGATGTTGTTTTACCAGAATTAACTGTTGCCAGGAGAAAAATCAACTCTAAACCCTTCATTGCTCACGAAATAAAATGACTTAATCAGCTCCTCCTAGAATAAATGAAAAAGAATCTCGAGTCACCATTTAAAATCCTGATGAAGCATTCAACTGCTGACATTCCAAGAAGAAGAGGCATCTGGCTTTGACTTCCCTTTGTCTTATCTGGGGGCCAAAGCACAGATGTATGTAGGGAAAGTGTATAGAAGCCAATGAAGTGCCATATATTCAAAGGCTGGTCAAGTGCTTGTCTGACCCCAAGTTATGTCTTATGTTGACCTGTCACTTGTCTGCCATTTAAAGTTTACATCCCAGTGGTGGCAGTCTTATGGTGTCCTTTTCCTATGCAAAGAATAAGGCATGTATATGGATCATAAATATTTTGACTTATAGATACCACATATATAGCAAATGGCCTGGGAGGTTAGAATTACATCTCAGTAGCTACATTTCTACACTGTCATGCTAAGTGGCATTTTGGGTTAGAAAGGGGCTATAGATCAATGATAGACGTCATCTCTGGTTTTGGAAGTGATATGTGGCAGGAGACTGCAATGTGGGGCTGACCTCTATGTGGTAGAACATTCACTGTGTGCTGATTAGGCTTTTTCACAGAATGGTGGCCCAGTTCCAAGAGTAAGCATGCCCCCTCAGACACAGAAGTAGAAGCTGCCAGTTCCTTAAGACCAGGGCTGGGGAATTGGCATCGTGTTCCCTCTGCTTTATTCTGTTTGTCCAGCAGAGAGCCTGGATTCAAGGGAAAGGGATAGGGACATGGAAGGACTCCACTTCTCAATGGAAGGAGTACCAAGAATTAGGGGGACACATTTTAAAATGACCACATCATCTTGAATGTCATCTCCTCCAAGAGGTCCTTCCTGGGCCTCCTCTCCCCAGAATCACTGTTTGTCACAACACCTCTTGGATTTTTTTCATAGGACAATTATCTAGACTTTCTCTGTGAATGCATGAATTTAATTGCATAATTAAATTGTCACTCCCTGCCAAATATGCACTTTCCAGGAGAGCAAGAATATTAGGCATGGTGTTCACAGCTACATTCCCCCTACATAGCATAGTAGGTGCTCCATAAACAGAGCTGGTACACAATAAGTATTTGTTGAGTATATGAAATTTTTATCACCTGATTCTGCCAACAGGTCAGAACAGGCATCTATATAACACCTGCCATTAATACTTGTCCCCTGGCTTTCTTTTAGAATCTGGGGCTCTTATGAATATGGCCACTCCCAGATCTGAGGATCCAGCTAATCATCACAGACTTAACCTGTGAAGCTGTAACTGGAAGCTGCCTAGAATCAGCATGAGTGTGGCTAATTGTAGCCTTATGGAAATGCACTAGAAACCCTGTCACACAAATTCCCAGCTCTGACATGAAAAAATTGGATTAGAAAATAGCTAAAGAAGAGATATTCATGAAGGGGTAGCTTTCTGAGGTGCAGACAAGAAAATGTCTCTGCATATTTGTTACTGTCCGTGATTATAGTTACTGGGAAGCAAACAGTAACGGCACAGCCATAATTCTCAGAAAATGGGCTGAGTGACTTATTGCCTGTTGGTTCAGAGCCTGCAATTCTGTTTTCCAAAGTGCAGGCAGGATAAAGCTACAGAATAACATGCAGCTTTTTACCTTCTCCCAGGGCCTTTATTCCGTCCAGGGAGGAGGAAGCTGAGTGGGGAGGGGAGTAAGAGAAGCTCACGCACCAGATTCTGTGTATTGCAGGCTCCGGGAGCTGAAAGATGGATATTCACCAGCCTTCAGTTTTAATCTTAAATTAGCGGTGCATCTCCATTAACGAGGGCAGACCTCACATGATTGTGCATCTCTGTTTCTTTTTGGAAGAAAATAAAGTCAATTAAAATCATTGCCTTTCGGAGGGGAAGCAATTCACACAGTCTTTTATTAGTAGCACAATGCTGTTGTTTTCCTTTGTTACCAAGACAGCAATTAACAGGTTTCTAATGGCACAAAGGTGGGTGACAAGTAAAACAGGCTATTAGGAAGGTGGCTGCTTTCAGACCTCAAAAACAGAGTGAAGGGCTTGAAGGATTTAAAAATAAAATAAAATAGATGCTCTATGCGTTGGTTCTCTTCACATGAATTTGTAGACCTGCTTCCAGTCACAGGCCTTCTGTTGTTTGGTTGAGTGGTATTTTCCTGGTGCATCTCAAGTATTAAAATAATATGAAGTAAACCTTTTAAGTCATTTCTGGAAAGTAAGGAATGGTTTTAGAAGATTTGATAGCTGTAGGATTCCAAGTGGGAGTTTTGGTGGTGATGTTTATACATTGTATGTTTTAATTCTTATTGTTTTTATTTTTGATTCTATGCATGTATTATAATTTTGTTTTGTTTTGTTTATAAAGTAGCAAGTTTGGCTTCAGGAGAAAATTAAAAGAAATACCCTGTTGGAAGTTGGTGACATTTTCCTCAAGAAGTCCCCATGAGACTAAAGAAAGTAGAAATCAAAGAGGTGACATAGCATGTGACCAAGATCAGTGAGAAAAATGGAAAAGGATCCCAGGTCTTCTGATATATATGCAACATAGCAGGGAGAAAAGTCAGGACAGACACCTAATATGATCAACACAGAACTCATCTTTCTTTTCATCCTAAAATTGCTTTTCTTTCAACTCCCCCCAGCCTGCTCCCAAAATGTCACCATTCTTCTGGTTTACCAGGCTGGAATATTCTACTTTTGATTCTTTCTATTTCTTTGTATTTTATCTTCTCATCCTTCCCTAAGATGAGACCTCCAGATGTGCGATTTCTTTCTTTCTTGTTTTCCTCATATTCATTCTTTTCTGTTGTTGCTTTAAATGTTTGCATTTCCAGTTTGGAGGGAATGTTTGATTTAGTTATGGATATACTGAGCTCGTATATAACATCCTGAATGGAATTCAAAGTATGGGGTTGGAATTCAGGAGAAATCTCAGAGAAATCCAAATTTGAAACCCACTATGAAAAAACATAGTGGTGAGTTTCAAGACACTGAACTGGATGGAGATAGAGACAGATTAGGTTCAAGAGCCTGTTCTTGAGGCTAATGGGAGCAGGAAAGAGAGCCAGAGGAGGAATGCTTGGAAAGGAAGGGAAAGAACATGATCAGTGCAGTACTCTGGGGAGCTAAGAAGACCTGAGCTTAAAGCATTTACCAAGTCATCACTGTCAAATATTGTAAAGAGGTTCCAGAAGGATTGAAAGTGAGAGCAGCTAGTTGAGTGTGACATCCAGGAGGGGACTTTCCAGTATTAATAAAGTCTTACAAAACCAATTGGAATAGGAGCAAAGAGTGATTTGTAGTGATGCAGTTTAAATGGGGACCAACGTCTTCAAAATGGGTCTGAAAGCTTCTCAAGTCATACTCACCTCTTCTGTTGTCTTGGCTTGGGTTTCCCTGTCCTCTTCCCTAGATAGAGCCCAAGGGAAGGGCTTGAGTGCAGGGAATTTATTGTGGAAAGTGATCCCAAGGAACAGGAGTGGGGTCTGGGAAAGAGGGAGACAGAAGGTAAGAAGGTGGTAAGAGGCTGTGTTACAGCACCCATCAAGCCAAAGTTGGACCTCAGGGCCAGAAGGTGGAGTAAATGTTAGACTGTAGCAGGATTCTCACACAGAGTCATGACACTGAGGCTTTTCTTTCCTGGAAGCAAACTTATTCCTGCCAACTCCACTCATTTGGGTTTGTACCTGAAGAGCTGAGCCCCGAATGTCCTGTGACAGTTTTTTTTTTTAATACATTTTCTATTTCTTTGTCTCCCATATGTGGTAACACACACAAACATGTAGTCTGATTAAGTAGTCTCAGTTTATAAGGTCATGAGGGATGTTGTCACATAGGTGCATAGCCAGGTTACCTTGAAGTTTCTTTTCTCTCTTTTTTTCTCTCCTTAGGGAGGGGACCCTACCACAAGGCTAGCTCTATACTTCTCCTTATCTCTTCCAAAACCAAACATTTTTGGAGCTCTTGCTTCAGTGTTGTTGGAGAAACATCTGAATCCCCTCTACTCACCCTGATAACCTGATAGGAAATCCCCACCCAACTCTAATCAAGATTTCAGCTCCCAAATGCTTGCTCACCCACTCACCTCTCTACTCTCCAGATCTTACAGAGTATCTTTCATTTGCCTCATCAGGAAAGGAAGGCTCCCTGCCTCTTGAGGTCACTCGGTTTATTACTTCCAACACCCTCCCCCTCATTAGATTTAGGTCTTTGGAAACAAAAGCCAAGATGTCTTTCAAACAATATTTTTATATTTCTCACCTAAAACAGTGCCCCCCCCCAAATGCAGACACACATGCGCATACTCACACACACACACACACACACACACACACACACACACACACTAACCTATGAAGCTGGTGGATAAACACTCCCCTGTTCCCTGTTTCTGAGGACAGTCAGAGATGTTTCTGTGTCTCATGAGGTCCCTAGCAGGATAGAGATATACAACTTGATAACATGTCCTTGGACTGGCCTCCCCTCCTTCTCTATCTTACTCTGGGAGTGCTTGAATGAAGAACGGAGGGGAAACATAAATTGGAGAAAACCATAAATGAGGATCTCCAAGTAATTATATTCAACTCTTAATATCTTCAAATGAATACATGCTTGAATGGGAGAAAGGAGGACATAAAATGAGAGAAAACTGTAAGCTAATATTTTCAAATACCACCCAGCTACAAGTTTTTTTCTTGGCTTGACTGTAATGAGCTATACATTCATTGAGATTAGGCACTATATACTACCTATATTTTATCCCCTTTTATTGCCTAATATGATGCTGGGCATATGGTCATAGCTGTAGTTTTTACACTTTGGTTATATCTTTGACTGAAACATTGCTAAATCTGAGGAATATAGAGGTCTTGCATGTTAAAATATCTACTAAAGCAGGTGAGTATCTTTATTCTGGTTGGGGAGAGACACTGCATCTGTAAGGATTCATTAGGCAATCACCAGCCACAAGATCAAAATGGAGTAATTGCCTGGGTGTGGGACAAATTGCCTAGGTGTAGGACAATTGCCTGTCCTGCCACTGGGCTTAAACACAGTTCTTTGTGTGACCTCTGAGGTGCAAGGAGGTCATTGGTGTTTGTGCTCTGGTCTTGTTTTTGTTTTCCAACCCCCTAAGTCTACCAACTTTAATTTTTCCATCTCAGCTTAATGATGAAATTTCTCATCTCAGCCTAATCTCGCTATTGCTCTACCAGAGTAAAACCTTTGTTTTGATCTTTGTTTCCTTCGTAGCCTTTGCATGGTAGATACTCCTAGTCTGATCAGTTTTTGCTGTTTGTGCTATAAATTCTTTCCTGCTGTCCTCATCGGATTCATTTAATGTGTAGGAAATACCAGGACACACACACACACACACACACACACACACACACACACACACTTCTCAATGCCTTCTTTTTATTCTCCCAAAGTTAGGATCACTCGTTAGTATTCTCAGAAAGTCTTTCTGATTTAACCTGTGTTATTCACCATTTCATAGATTTGTGTGAAATGAACAATTCTCTGTTACATTCTAACTGGGGCAGACTGAACACTCTTGGTTATTTCCGCTTTGTCTTCATTTCCAGAGATTAATGTCACTGAATTGGACATTGAGCAATGGTTTAGTCCAACCCTCTGTTCCTATTTGGACAGTAGGTAAAGCACTCACACTTAACAGTTTTCATTTTTAGTAGCAGGGAAATAGTTCAGCTATGTAGTTCATGTATAGTATAAGAAAAAAAGTGTTCCCAACTAATCTCAAATCTGGGCAGACGTTGAAAGAGGACTCTATGTAGTGGAGATCTTTCATGACATATTTTTAAAATTAATTAATTAATTAATTTATTTATTTTTAATTTACATCCAAGTTAGCATATAGTGCAATAATGTTTTCAGGAGTAGGTTCCAGTGATTCATCCCCTACATATAACACCCAGTGCTCATGCCAACAAGTGTCCTCCCTAATGCCCCTTACCCATTTAGCCCATCACCCCACTGACAGACAGCCCCTCCAGCAACCCTCAGTTTGTTCTCTGTGTTTAAGAGTCTCTTATGTTTTTTCACCCTCCCTGTTTTTATATTCTTTTTTCCTCCCTTCCCTTATGTTCATCTGTTTTGTTTCTTAAATTCCTCATATGAGTGAAGTCTTATGATATTTGTCTTTCTCTGACTAACTTATTTTTCTTAGCATAATACCTTCTAGTTCCATCCACATTGTTGCAAATGGCAAGATTTTATTCTTTTTGATTGCTGGGTAATACTCCATTGTATATACATATACCACATCTTCTTTATCCATTCATCTGTCGATGGACATTTGGGCTCTTTCAATACTTTGACTAATGTCGATAGCATTGGTACAAACTTTGGGGTGCATGTGCCCATTCAAAACAGCACAGCTGTATTCCTTGGATAAATACCTAATAGTTCAGTTGCTAGGTCATAGGGTATTTCTATTTTTAACTTTTTGAGGAAACTCCCCACTGTTTTCCAGAGTGGCTGCACCAGCTTGCATTCCCCCCAGCAGTGCAAAAGAGATTCTCTCTCTCTGCATCCTTGCCAACATCTGTTGTTGCCTGAGTTGTTAATTTTAGCCATTCTGACAGGTGTGAAGTGGTATCTCATTGTCATTCAAATTTGTGTTTCCCTGATGATGAATGATGTTGAGCATCTTTTCATGTGTCCATTAGCCATCTGATGTCTTCTTTGGAAAAGTGTCTATTCATGTCTTTTGCTCATTTCTTCACTGAATTATTTGTTTTTTGGATGTTGAGTTTGATAAGTTCTTTACAGATTTTGGATGCTAACCCTTTATCTGATATGTCACTTTTTCATGGCATATTTTTGACAGAACCTACTAGTAGCCCCACATAAAAGTTCTACAGGCTGTTCTTGGGAATGAAAGAAGGAGGAAGAAAATGTAGTCCATTTCCCCCACCCTGTGTTTGCTGAAGATGCAGGAGAGATTTAGAAGTAACTGGACATTTTACTTCCTAAGAAAGGGCACAGCTACTCCTCAATGCATTATCTAGGAGCTTTGTATCAAGATGTGATATGAATGAAAATTTGTTAAACTGTTATTCTCTTGGTTCTGCTAGTAACAAATTCCCTGGCTCAAGGTCTCAGATAGACTTATCTTTTGCCCACTTTTCCCTAAGGGCAAGGGGGTCTTATTTATGGCATGACCTCTGAGTATTTACTGGGAAACTGTTTCTTGTAAGATGATACTCAACCTCATTGAGCTGATGGGAATTGTCTAGGCAAAAATATCTTTCCCTGAAAATCTCTGGTGTTCCCAAAGAATATTCTCACGTAATATATGACATAACAAAGAACATTCCCACATAATATATGATAAAACAACTTCTGATATAGCCATGGAAATGGTCCCTATCACTGTAAGCAAACATTAATTAATAATGCATCTTTGTAGTATGGTTTTATGTTTCCTTCTCAGACTCCTAACAGTAGGCTAGATCATATTGTGGGTGTTAGGACAAGGGAGCCATGATGTTGCTGGAGTTCTCCATCCAAGCCACTGAGAGAGACTTTGTCCTGGCTGATGATATCAACAGGTTCTAGAATTCCTTGAGGAAAAAAAAATTAATGTTAAAAATTATATCCTTTTGTAATTCCTAGAATGGTATTTTTCATGTAGATACCTAATAAGTATCTCTGGGAATGATAGGGTGAATTCAGAGGAATAATAAAATATACAAGGGTTGCTGGCCATATTAATTAGAAACTTCTTATGTTAGTCAAGACTTTGTGGCTGGAAGTGATAGAAAGTGAACTCAAGTTAGGAATTTATTAGTTCACTCACATAGGAAATCAAGGGGAAGGACTGGCCTTAAGAACTTCTGGATAGACCCAACAGAGATTCTCATGCACTGCAGGGAGAGATGCAAAATGGTACGGCCATTTTGGAAAACAGCTTTACAGTTTCTTATGCAGTTAAATATATCTTTACCATATGAACAAGAAATCCAACTCCTAAATATTTACCCAAACTGGATGAAATCCTATGTATGCAGACATTTTTAGAAGCTTTTTCATAATTGCCCCAAACTGGAAACAAATGTTTCTCAAATGGGGAAAGGTTTATCCATGCAATGGAATACTAGTCAGCAATAGAAATGAACTGACTACTGATAAGATTAGTGTCAGTATTTGTATGGACACTTGAATGGAAAAATCTCAAATGCATTGTACTAAGTGAAGGAAATGAGACCCCAAGTACCACATACTATATGATTCCATTTATATGACAGTTTTGCAAAGGGCAAACTACAGGGCCAAAGGAACATCCATGGCTGCCAGGATGTAGGAGGAGTGATGACTGCAGACAGACACATAGGAAGTTTTTTAGGTGGTGAACTATTCCACGTACTGACTGTGATGGACACATAGAACTGCATACACTTGCCAACTCACAGAACTCTCCGCTACAATAAAAGTAAACTAAATAAAATTAATTTTTAAAAAAGTCCTCTGCCACCTTCTCTCTCTCTTTCTTTCTCGCCCAGGATGTGAATAATCTGCTAGCTCTCTCTGTCTCTCTTTCTTATGATTCCTAGTGCGTTCATTCTCCTGACACATATGGTTTCCTCTATGTGTAGGTGCATTACACTCAGGTACAGGCTCATGTCCATTCAGCTTAGAAACTTCAGAGAAAAGGGGCCACTTCTTGTCTCTAAGTATATGCATATAAAATCCCAGGAAAGGACTCCTTTGGCCCATTTTGGGTCAAGTGAACATTTCTTGGCTAATCAGTTTAACCAGACTGATGGGTGCTATTTTTGGAAACCATGTATTCATTCCTGTGGCCATGGAGATGGGATGCAGTGATGAACAGCTCCCTTACTTAGTATCTATCACACGGAATGGAGGGTGGGCCTGTCCCCCACATTGGGAGGTGGTCTCACTAGAAAGGGGAGGGAAATGCTGGGCATACCAAAAAAGTAGAGACCACTCTTTTACAGGTCATCCATTTGCAGGGTGCGGGGAGGCCAATAATTGGGGACTTTAATGCAGTCAGTCACCACGGGCTTTATAGTGAGGCATCAAAATCTATCATGTTAACCACATAAAGTCACTGAGGACCTTGAGACAGAGAGGTTCCTGATTGCTCAGAACCATTATGTTCTTGTTTTTCCTGGTGCTATTATTGTACCTGTGATATATATATATATATATATATATATATATATATATATATATATATATATATATATATATTCATTTTCTGGATCACAAATTCTTCTGAGAATCTAATGAGAGCTTTATATCAACTCCCTTGGAAAATGTAGGGGCATGAGGTCACATACACACTCCCCCCACATGCCCCCCAGTTCATGGATTTCAAGAAAGGATCATTGATGTAGAGCAGTGATTCTCTAACATTAGCCTCTACAATATTCCCCCAGAGGGCTTGTAAAAGATTACTGTGTCCTGCCCCAGAGTTTCTGATTCAGTAGAGCTGGGATGGGATCTGAGATTCTGAATTTTTAACAAGATAACATGTTCCCAAGTAATGTGGACACGGCTGGTGCAGGGACCAGACATGGAAAGCCACTGTTCTCAACCTTAGACTGATGGTTCTGTCACTAGTTCTGCTATATCACGCGTCTCCAACTCTACAGTATTTTCCAGAGTGAGACTTAACCACTTAAAGAGTCTCAATTTGTGTTTATTATAAGAGCTACACTCTTGATGCCTCTGTTAGGACACCATTGGGATCAAAACAGCAACGTTAAATAGTTCTTCATGTATTGATTCATATCTTGCAACTGAACTATTTAAAATATGAACAATGTTCTTTCAGGGAATTGAAGGATATAAGAAATTGGCCTTTAAAATTACTTTAAAATGTTAACATTTATTGTAAAAAGAGGCTGCCTTTTTAAAAGAGTCATTTGCATGCTTTTAGTTCTCCCACTGAAAAACCAAAACTTAATAATGCATATTCATATATTTTTACATGGTAAAGACCAGACTGTATAAATAATTTTATTCCTGTTTTTGCTTAGTATCATATTCCTTATACCACTCCAAGTCCTTTAAAAACAGGATTTCTTATTGGAGGCACAACTCTGTCACATGGATATGTCACAAGTTGCAAAAATTGTGCATGTTTTTCTGTGATCACTGAAATTTCTGATTTCCTAAGTTGAGCATTATAAATAATGGTTTGCTCATGCCTTCAGAAATAAACTGATGGTTACTCTCAAGTATATACTCCTGCTATTCCTGCCATTCCTGCTATTGCAATGAATGGGTCAAGGGTTCTGAATTGTTAAGGCTTTTCTTCATTCTTCACAAATGCCAAGCCAAATTAGACTGATTATCCAGGCAACCTGGCCCATTCTTAGGACATTCGTGTAGGGTTTTATGTTCTGAATGAATGTAGACAGTACAGGCAAATTGTCGATATGTGGTCACTCCTCAGCCTCTTTAATCATATCTTGCCCTGCCTTCCAGTTTCTAGACATTTTGCTTTTTAATTAAAACCTAAAAGGCAACTCATTAGTCAAGCACACAGAAATGTAGAGGACCTGGAAATTATTGGGTGACCTGAGGATGAAAATTCCCTAATGCCCTTTCCTGTGCAGCCTGGGTAGGCCACATATGGATTTACAAGGCATTTGTGGCTCCTGGTGAGAGGCTGGAAGGTGTTCTGGTCCTTAAGGATCTAACTTACTGCAATTCTGCTGTCTGTTACAATCCAGACTTCACTCTAACGGAGAGCCATTCTCCCCCAACTTTCTTCTTCTTCTTCTTCTTCTTCTTCTTCTTCTTCTTCTTCTTCTTCTTCTTCTTCTTCTTCTTCTTCTTCTCCTTCTCCTTCTCCTTCTCCTTCTCCTTCTCCTCCTCCTTCTTCTATTTGAGAGAGACAGAGACAGAGACAGAGATAGTAGGGGCAAGAGGCAGTGGGAAAGAGAGAGAGAATCTTAAGCAGGCTCCACACTCAGGGCAGAGCCCGATGTGAGGCTCAATCCCATGACCCTGGGATCATGACTTGAGCAAAAATCAAGAGTTGCACACTCAATGGAGTGAGCCACCCAGGTGCCCCTCCCCAATTTTCTTCTAATTCCATGGCCCTAGAGGTCATTTTTCTGTCTTTTTCACCCCTATCATAGATCCATTTCTGAAGGAAGCTGATTTTGAGACTCTGAGATTTCCATGTAGGAATTCTTTTGGGAAGTTCTCTTGGGATCCCAGGTGGGAGGGTGAAAGAGGCAGGTTGGACCCTGGGGAGAATTTAGCTGTGATTTAATCGTCATAGAATATTCATCTGACCTAAGGGGTGCTCTGGAGCTGGGGTAGCCCTGTGTCTCAAATTGCATTTGAGCCTTCATACTCTGAATGGCATTCATTGCATGCAGGCTGTTCCCTGGGTGGGATGTGACCTTGGCAAGGACATTTCTCAGGGAAAGGCTCAGTTCTGCACCAATAGCAGCTGACAATGTTGAAAGCTAAGAGCATGAGAGCCTGGCTCCTGAGAGGCTTTGTGTGATCTGCTTTGGCATCCATTGTAGCCCATGTTGTTGCAGGCACAAAGCTCCATTGCTTGGCCAGTTTCCATAAGAAATCTATCCAAACAAAGTATTTAGTAAGTATAATTTAACCAGGCTTTGGAGATTGTAGGGAGTGGTCTTCACACCATTTCCTTGGCTCAGTTCCTTCTTTCTCCACTCCCTCTGTTCTGTCCTCATTTTTCTGCTCAGAATCCCCTTCTTCCCTCCTTCCATTATGCAAAGCAGAATGTGGCCCTTTCTAACCCAGAGGCCAAACACTAGTCTGAAAGGGGATATAGCATGAGGGCTTGTCCCCTTCCGGTAAACTGGTCTACCTCATCCCTCCAAGTTGCCTGGTAAATTCAGGTCCCCCCATTGTCATTGTTCAGTAAGGCTTTCTTCTTTGCTTGCATCATTTTCCTGTTACATTGAAGCACCTACCTCCTTTTGACCCAAGCATTCAAGCCCTTGCCCTCTGAAGGATCTCCTTTAGCTCATTTCTAGCCACACTTTCCCCCAAGGACAGGGGTCTACAGGGTTAAGGAGTGTGCCTACTCAGAGCCCTTACACCTCCTTTGAAACCAAGCAGCAGGTACCCAGATGTATTCATTGCCTATTGTTACTGTGCCAAATTACAACAAACTTAGTGGTTTTAAACCAACTCAAATTTATTGTCTCACAGCTTGAGAATCAGAAGTCTGAGATGGGTCTCACTGGACCCAAACCAGTGTGTTGGCAGGGCTGGGTTACTTTCTAGGGACTCTAGTGGAGAATGTATTTCCTTGCTTTTTTCCAGCTTCTAGAGGCCACATGTATTCTTCATATCCCTTCTATTTTCAAAGCCAGAGTGGCTAGTCCAGGCTTTTTCACATTGAAATACTCTGACTCTTACACTTTTCCCTCCCTTGTGATTATATTGGGCCCACCTAGATAATCCAGGCTAGTCTTAGTTTAAGGTTGGTTGATTAACAACCTTAATTCCATCTGCAACCTTACTTCTCCCTTGTCAGGTAACGTAACATATTCACAGGTTCTGGGTATTTGAATGTGGGCATCTTTGAGAGGCCATTATTCTGCCCACCACACCAGGACTCCAGGATCTTCCTCTTAAGCAGACCTAAGCCTATCTCATCCATCCTATGAATGCAGACCCATTACCAGTGAAAGCTCCCCAGGGCTGAGGAGGAAGAGAGGTCATGCTGTGGTTACCTTGATGTCCTGAAAATTTGAATCATTATGAAAAACAAACCCATTAGGTTTATTCTGATGTTGCTTTTCCAGGGTAATAAGAACATATCTGTGGTAAGCCAGGTACTTGTTCTGAGTTATAAAACCTTGTAGCAAACCTCAGTGATTCTCAATCTTGCCAACCTGAAGAGCCACACAATGAATTTCTCTAAACTGACAAGCATTCAGGTAGCCAAAGCATGACACAAATTGATTTTGGTGTTAAATGATTGGAAGAAGGGGGGACTCCAGGCAATCTCCAGAGTCTCAGCATCTACATTGTGTGGCTTTAAGAATTTGGCACCTTTCTTATTCTGAAAATTAGTTACAAGTTTGTTTGTTGGGTCTTCCCTTTTCTATCCTCGAAACTGTCCTGCTGTGCCTCTTGTAACTTTGCAAGGCTAACTGAGATATGGGTGAAGCCGCTAAGCCCGGGTATTCACCATCCCGTCTTTACTTCATTTCATTAGCTTTTCTCTCCTGTGATTCTTTATGATTGGGCCAAATAGCTCCCAGAGTGAAATCTTAACCTTTTTGACCCTTAATCCCCTCTCTTCCCCTGAGGAAGCACTTGTTCCTTGTACTTCAATTTTCGTGGGATGCTTAAAATAAAACACTCTTGGCAGCTGACTTTGTACGAGGGAAAGAGCCGTGGTCTCAGAGCATTTTGCTGGGAGTGCTGCTGAGGTACCTCTCATGCAACACTCTCAACGCTAGCAATTGGTTGATTAATTGGGAAAAAAATTACTGAAAGCAAGGGGTCATAAAAAATGATTCATACAGGCCTTAAACATTTTTATTTTAACTTAAAACATATAAGTTGACATTCATTTGCCAATCTTTGATGTAAAGCTAAGGCCTTTTCTCTTAATTGGCATGATGTGTGGTCTCTCGTCATAAATCACACTCTTAATGCATCCCCTAAGATCCTCAACTTTGGTTTCTTTACATTCAAGCGAGAATTGAAGTGACTTGCAAAGCAATCTGATTGAATAATCTTCCTCGATTGTTATAATCGCTCCCTGAGCCCTTCTCAGATTTCTCAGCCCCACCTAATTCAACAGTTTGTATAAATTTTTATTGGCTTGCTTGCATCAAACTATTCTGAAGAACTCAACTGATTTTTCATGAAAACATCTCTTCTTGTGCACTCATATTTCATGGATTCTATACACTTAATTTACGTAAAATTAATTTGCTTACATAAAACAATACAATTAGAACTCTAAAATCTTTGGTAATAAACTCAGCTGACTCTTGGAAAGCACTGGTAAATTTTCAAGTCAGAGTAGAAGGGCAATGGTTTAGTAGGGAGAAGTCTTTGAGTGAAGGGTGTGGATGTTCAGGGCTCTGTGGCAGGTGTTGGCTGTCCCCTTCTTTGGTGCCTTGACCCACTTTGGATGTCACCTGTAGCTTTGGGGACTTCCTCCCTCTAGTGACTAAGGAGAGTCTGGAAGTGCTGGGGAGCTAGCATCTCAAGGAGCCACCCTCAATGAATGCGATTCATGATAGATAGAAATTGATGGATGAACACTCTGGCTGTCTTGTGCTTTGGTGGGTTCTGAGACAGATTCTACTCTGTCCCCAGGTGCCGATGGAGATCACCTGCTCATTGATATCCCCTTTATTGGCTTCTGTTCCTTCAGGGGTCTTCCCCATATCACCTCCCAAATTTGCACCAAAATTCTCAACTCCAGGTGTTCTTTGGAGGGAACCTACATTAAGAAGCACCTGGTGATATGCTGTGTCGAGAGAACTGAGGGTATGGATATGTCCAGTGGATTGAATGCCACAGAAGAAACCTTCCACTATTCTAGGAAACCTCCTTTGGTCTCTGCCTCTTCAGACCTGTAAGCAATTTCCATCTTCATTTTCTACACACATGGTGCCAGCCAACATTTCACTTTTCTTGTTGCAAACCCTAGGAAGACACATTTTGGGGAATATGTTACAAGCTTCTGGCTGGGGTAAGAGTTTGGTGTCTTATCGCAAGCCTCCTCCCTGAATTAATAATTCTCTATGACTGTCAGTTTGCCTTGAACATTACCACCTGGCTGTTCTGGGCCTACAGCCTCATCTGTATCCCAGTATCTGTTTCCCACCCTGATTCTTACCTCTGCTTCACCCAGCCTTCAATATGCCTGTGGTTCTAGGCCCCTGACTATAGAAATCCATCACTTAATTGAGACTCCTGTCTTGGTTTTATGCTTTGAAACTTCCAGTCCCACTTCCAATTCTCTCTCTCTCTCTCTTTTACTCTACTCTTCCTCTTACCTGTACCATGGTCATGGCCTCAGGCCCTTCTTTCACCGGTGAACTCTAGGCAGTATTTCTAGTGCATGTCGTTATAAGTATTTTCCTGTAAAACTTACCTTCCCATCACTTAAAGCCATCTAAATGTTTTTCTTCAAAGATACACAATATTGAATTAATGCTCTTTCAGAAACAGAACAAAACCATTGTATTCTGTCTCCCCCATTCTTAAGAACAAATGTTTAGATTGTAAAGTGATTGAACCACACTCCATTCTCTCTTATTAATGGAAAATTGGCCATAAATTGCCGAGGCGTGACTAGCTCATTTCCCAACACAGCCGCAAATGCTTTCTGCTGGGATCACTTTCGATTTCTCAGAATGAAAGGAGAAACCTCTGTAGAACTGACACCTCTCTAAACGGTACCCCGTGTCACTCCCTACTGGGAATAACTGTTCTTTTTTTTGTTCTTTTTATTTTATTTTAATTTTTGGGACAGAGAGAGACAGAGCATGAACGGGGGAGGGGCAGAGAGAGAGGGAGACACAGAATTGGAAACAGGCTCCGAGCCATCAGCCCAGAGCCTGACGCGGGGCTCGAACTCACGGACCGCGAGATGGTGACCTGGCTGAAGTCGGACGCTTAACCGACTGCGCCACCCAGGCGCCCCTGGGAATAACTGTTCTGAAGGGAGAACTGACTGAAGGTAGCGCCACCTTCAGCTAAGGCTGTTTTCCTGGACCTCTTGTCTGTTTTCTTGCCATGTGGTGGATTCAGCTGCAAACTGAGAGAAGGTAGGCATTAAAACATTTTCTCTTTCTCTCTCTCTCTCTTTTTTTGTTTTTCATTTAAAAAACTAATCGAAAATGCATATATGCCTGAGAAGTGCTGTGTATTTAATGCACAATAATTCATAATAACACCTTAATATAAATTTTGAAAGCACATTACATTTTTCAAAGCGTCCTTACCCATAAATTATCTATTTTAATCCTCAAACATCCTGGTGAAATATATTTTAGTGTTCCCATTTTGTAGATGAAGAAGATGTTCAGAGAGATTTATTGATGTACTCAAGGACAGGATACATTAAAAAAAAAAAAAAGACACTTGAGCTTCAGTCTTCTGACACCACATCTAGCATCCCCGTGGATAGCCATCTTTTCTCTCCCCACCCCCAAATCTTTGCTCCTGGGGCCAGCCTTTGCTTTGGGAAACTATTGCTTCCCCAATTTCACAGGTCAGAGAGTGGCTGCCAAACACTGTGCCCTACTGACATCTCTTTCACAGGGGTTACAATCAGTGCAATCAAGAGAGCAATTTTTTTTTCTAGTAAGAACCAGGGAAGAAGGTTCCTCCCTCTCATATGATAAAGCTTAAGGCTGTTCACTGTCATGTATCCAGTCTCATGAGAAAGGCAGCCCAATCCATGAGAATGAAGTTGATACTGGAATAGAAAGAGACATGAGAGATGGTGGCAGGGAACTATCATGCCACTCCGTGTGGCCACCTGATCCCTGGCCCTATACATCATTTTTACCCTGGGCCCGTGGACTTGGGGTCTTTCACTTGCATTGAAAAGACACAGGTTTCCTTCCCAGTGCATTAACTCACTTGAGCCTCAGATAAACCCCATGATTTAGGCATCTTAGTTATTATAATTCCCATAATGGAATTTAACTACCTGAGACTCTTCATTTGATGTTGATTTATAGACATACAAATTAGTAAGTGACCAGGCTGTGATTAGAACTTCCCTCTCTCTCTTTTTTTAATTTTTATATCAAGTCCAACACTTTTCTTCCTCACACACAGTTAACCTGCTGCTGACAGACATGAAGGTAAAATCAGACAGAATCTTGAGACTTGATTTTCCATTTTCTTGAAATAAACTCCATATTCTATTAACTCAGATGTCCCTGCTTGGAGAATAATAACTATTTCCTCTTCCCATTCTTTCCATCTCAAATAAATTGCTATTTTGTTTCATATTTAGTTTAGTCATTGATTACCTAACATTGAGTATTTCACCTATGGACTGATATTAGTGCTGGAGATTTTAACCCATGTAACAGATATCATCCCTAAATTTAAAGATTCCTCCCAGCTGCCATGAGTATTGGCTATTACTGGCTCACAGCAGCCCCCTTCTCCTGAGAGGATTGCTGTAGGCTTCCAGGAGCCATACCATCCAGAAACGCTTGTAGGTTGTGCCCTTTATTGAGGCAGCCTTCAGACAATGACAGACTGATCCCGGTGCCATTCACATCTTCCAACTCCCTGGGGGGTCAAACTGAGACTAGACTTCACCAGAAGCTTTACATTTGCTTACCTTCTCTCTTTGTACTACCCTGCTTTTCTCGCTCCCTGACAGGTGTCTCCCGAGAACACTCCATCACTTGTCAAGGATCTCCATCTCAGATTCTGCTTCTGGGGAAACTGGCCTAAAACATTATCTTTCTGGGGTTTTCATTCTTTCACTTACATCTTTACATTTGTCCATTCTAACAGCTCTTGTGCCCACCTGATCACACTCTTGCTATGTTGGTAAACTGAGGTAGAAAGAGCAGCCTGGTGTTGTAGGGTTTGCTGCCTAACCTACATACTACATATTGAGTAATTGCTACTCAACTGGTTAAGCTGGTGGGTCTGAGGAGCAAGGGGTGTCCTGCATTTCCTAAAATAGTAGAGCAGCAACTATACTAATTTTAGCTTAGGACATAAAGTGCCTGGGGATGTAAAGATGTGATATATTTTTTTCTCCTTAAAAGATCAGATTGTGTCGAAAAGCTTGCAGGAAACACAGGATAAGTTGAGAATGTTGTGATTTTCACCGGAAGGGAAGTAAAGCCAGGAGCTGGGTGATTGATGTCAGGCACTCTTCTCCAATGTTGATATCCCTGGCTAATGGCATCCAGAGACTACAGACTAGTGGAATGTGGGGTCTCTCATATCTATGGTTACCATGTATTGAGTTAGGAGTGAATGCCAGAATCTGTGCTCTGAGGAAATGTATAAAGGATAAACTAGAAAAACATGTCAATAATTGGTATTTTATCAAGGAGGTGGGATTACCACTGAGTAGTAAGGACAGAGTCAGTCATGGGATGAGAACAGAGAAAGTAGGGGTGTCTGGGTTGTTCAGTCGGTTAAGCATCTGAGTCTTGGTTTCAACTCAGGTCATGATCTCATGGTTTCATGGGTTCAAGCCCCACATCAGGCTCTGTGCTGACAGTGTGGAGCCTGCTTAGGATTCTCCTCCCTCTCTCTGGCCCTCTCCACTCGTGCGGGCTCTGTCTCTCTCAAAATAAATAAATAAACTTGAAAAAAGAAAAAAATAAGAGAGAAAGTATAGTTGGGGTGGAAAGAGCTGAGTGAGCACTGGATATGGTGCTTATTGACATCACTTATGTATTCCAGAAAAACTTTACTTAGCAAATGTGACCAGAGGGCAGATCGTATTATGAGACAGGCAAAAGTGACTCACATTTAGCAATTCCATAAAGTGTGTACAATGATGGTCACATATTATAGACTTGAAGTTAGGTGACTTGTCTGAGATCACACAGCTATCAAGGGATCGGGTGAGGGGTAGCGAGGACTCAGACGCCTCTAATTCTGAAGCATCCATTACAAGCTGTGGTGCCTCCCATGTCAACTATTTCTCTGCTCTATAACCTCAAAATGCCCCTTTGAAGTGCAGGCATTTTCTCCATTTTACAGAGCAGGAAATCTGAGACACAGTAGTGTCAGTGACATCACACAGCTAATTTTAGATCTATTTTTTCTACCACAATGGTTGTTAAGGTAATGTTAAATAATGCATTCTGAACACCTTTTTCCTTTGCATGATGTAAAGTTGAGCTTCTCTTTGCTTGTTCTCTATTATTCCCCCCCTCCTTTTGTAAGATTTGGAGGTTACTTTTTAGCCACAATGAGCAGGAATTAGAGGACATGTCCAGGTCCAGTGACTCAGGAGCAATCATGATTTGGCAGGTTTTGTCATGATTCTTATCAGTTTCCACTTTCCCCCTGAGAGTGCAGACATTTCTTACGTGTGTTCTTATTTGGCTCCTTTTTCTTTCCTTTCATTGAGTAGGTTGCCCATCTTTCAATCTTACTTAGGTCTAAGGTAAAAGCACAATTACACCAAAACCCTCCTGACCTCCTTTGATCATTGTTCTTGGCCTTAACCAACTGCTCCTCATTACCTTTCATAGCAGTAACCGAGTAAAGATCACTTACTGACTTACTGGAACACTTACTCACTGATCTCTCCGTATCCTGTTGGGTGTAACACCATTATCTCTCTAGATGTGTGCAGCATATGTGACTGTGTATCAATATATCATCTTTACCCATGTGTATACATAGCATATGATTTTAAGTTTGTTTCTTGATAGATAGATGGATAGATAGATGGAACGAACAGGGGATCAGCAGAGAGAGAGGGAGAGAGAGAATCCCAAGTAGGCTCCACATTGTCAGTACAGAGCCCTATGTGGGGCTCAAGCTCATGAACTCTGAGCTGATGACCTGAGCCAAAATTAAGAGTCAGACACTTAACAGACTGAGTCACCCAAGTGCCCCAAGCCTATTATTTTCTAATAGGAAAACTAGGAAACATTCCCTGGAGGTCATCAATCCCCACACACCCCAGTTTGCAGATGAAGCACTGAAGTCCACAGCTGTGACTTTGCCTAGGTTTACAAAATTACATGCTAGAAAAGCTGGAACCAGAACCCATCATCATCATTACCAACAAAGTTTCTTCCCCAAACTCCACAATTATCAGAAATACTAGGATAATTCAAATCATGCACCATGACATATTTTCAGTCATTCATGTTGGCATGGAGGTTGAAGCAGATCCTACAATGAGAATTGGAATGAAAGTGATTCATTTAAAATGTGTTCCCAGGAGAAACCAATGAGGGTACAGAAGAAGCAGGTCAAGGAAGAAGAGAAAGCCAAGCAAGGATGTGATTTCAAGGCAAAGGTTCAGCCTCAGCCAGATCCCATGAGGGTCTCAGGGGTGCAAATTACACTGCAGAGACTTCCCATCCCTCACTCAGGGCCACAGAACTAAGCTTTCATGCCTGTATCCTTCTTCAGCTCCGCTCAGGAAACACAGACTTTTGATTTTTTTGTTTAAAGTGGCTCAAAAGTTGCCCAAGGGAAGGCCTCTGAACAAAGCTGCAGGTACACAATATTAGACGTAAAGCATGCAGGAAACTGGTGTTGGCATCTGGGCAGATTACCAATAATGTGCACTACAGAGATAAGGTTATGGAAGCAGTGTAGCTTCACAAACCTTCCACAACCATCTTGGTCTTCTATGTCTGTGTGACGCTCCTCCCCTGTATCTACACATGGCTGCCTCCTTCATCCTTCATGCCTTTGTATGCCCTCAAAGAGGCCTTCTATGACCACCCTATCTAATGTAGGTCCCAACTCTTCCCAATGTTCTCTATCTCATTGCCCTCCATTATTTTCTTTTGTACTCTTATTACTCCCCAGATGTACTTGTTTCAAAGTTTAATATCTCTCTGCCCAACATAAGTCCCAGGAGGCCTGAGATTTAATCTTTCTTTTTAGCATTTTTGTTTTTAATCATGGAAGAAGACTTGGCACACAGTAGGTATTTAATGTATTTTTGTTGAATAGTAATGAGTGGATGGATGTAAAAAAAAAAACCTCATCACAAAGTATCTGTAGAGAAATGTGGAACTGTTTGGAAGTTCTGGCAGTATGCATTATGGAACACAGAATTTGCTTTCTTTCTCACCCTATCAGTATGCAAGGGAATATATATGAAGGATTATACTGAAGTTCAATCTATAGTTTTCCAAATTATTGTAGATAGCTTTGGTCTTAATGGGTATATTTTAAAGTGGTGAAATGCTTCCAGAAATATTTTGGAAAAAATTATGGTATTGAAGGGAGCTTTTAGTTCCTTGATACATTACGTTTCTCAATGGAATATAGTAGCTTCTCTTTTTCCCTCAGAAGATGTGTGCATTTCATTATATGTCATTATCTGATATATGTTTGGCATAAAAGGCACTTACCCCTTTTTCTTTTTTTGCATGGGACACATATAGTAGAAAATTTCCATGAGTTGATGTCATATTCTGTTCTACAATGTATCTTATTTGGGATTAGCCCAGGCTTTTTTCTTTTCTGTGGTGGTACGGGGAATATATTGATTCATTACATAATTTGTATTCTGTTCTTCAGATCAGACATTGGCCTAGGCATTGAGACTGCACAAATCTCTCCCCCTGCACCAATATTTTTTTTTCCTTTAGCCAAATGCCATTTCCCTGAGCAGCAATTTAGTCATTACCCCATGATATAAAAGAAATGTGAAATCTGTCACAAGGAAGATGATGTTGTGACACAGAGAGGGATCCTCTGGGAGGTTTAACCAGGTTTTCCACAAGATTGAAATGAATGTGACACTATGTTCAGATTCATAATTAAATTTATTCTTTTTTTATGTGTGTGTGTGTTCTTCTTTACTATGGAGAAAATGAGAATGGGGCTCTGGCTATAGACTAAGGACAGGAATCAATCTTAACTTAAAAATAGCAGCTTAAATATATGGGTTGTACTTCAAGTTCTAAGGCACTCAATGCAAAGCATTGAACTATAGCTGTGACTTCAGGTATGGGCTAATAATAGATGGCTAATGTAATCCCTGGGAGAACTGTAATTACCTTTTAAATGCCTTTCTTCTGTGCTAGGCAAGAGAGTAGCAGCGTGGCTAGTCTCTACACTGCCATGCTGGCACATGTAGATATGTAATGAATGTTTGTTGAAACTGGAAATAGAGATGTGGTTAAGAAGAGAAGGGGAGAGAGAGGGATAGGTGGAATGGTTTCATAAGAGCAAGGGATATTCATCCCTTATGAGACATGGTTTAAGATTTATTTAGGAAAGCATCGTTCCACCACATGTATTGAAGAGTCCATTGGCCCTGGGGGCTAATGGTCACCAAATCCTTTGGAGGAGATAGGCATGGTCAACTTTGGAGAACTTCCTGACACAAGGCATGAGGAGGGGTGGTGGGACTATGCTGGGGACCAGCTGCAGGGAGCTCACAGGGTAAAAGGAGGACTCTGCCACACCCATTGCCTTCAGGTGCTATACACCTCCAGAGGTCCCAGGATCAGAATACAAATGGCTGAGGGCTGCTCAAGCCTGAGGGTAGCTGTTCACTTTTGGTAGCCAGGAGCCCTGATCTTGTCCTATGTCTTGTATGAGTGAGATTCACCCACTGACTTTAGCAAGTCAGCACTGCTTTGGCAGCCCAAATTCATGCAATCACAAATTGCAAATTCATGCAGTTGTTGCTAGTATTCTTTATGGCAAATCCAGCAATGTTACCCTACACTTAAGTTGGATATTCTAATGACATTTGTGTTACACACACACACACACACACACACACACACACCCTAGTCAGAATAATTGATAATCCAATGAGTCTTTGGGAGAATGATTCCCATTGATCATATTCCCCTAATTTTATCTGAAAGTCTAATTCTGAAGGGGGCACTGCCATTTTATTTTAATTAATTAATTAATTAATTAATTAACTTTTGGAGTCACCCCAATTTAGTCAAGTTTTATTCTGTTTTTCAGAAAGTCTGATTTCTTTCAATGTCTATTTTAATTTTGAGAGAGAGAGAGAGAGAATGTGATCAGGGGAGGGGCAGAGAGGAGAGGAAATCCCAAACTGACAGTGCAGAGTGCTATGAGGGGCTCAAACTCACAAACCGTGAGATCATGACCTGAGCTGAAATCAAGAGTCAGATGCTTAACTGACTGAGCTACTCAGGCACCCTCAGAAAGTCTAATTTTTAAAAATCTTAAAATGGTTTCAACTCTTGTTAATTCATGCGGAGGCAATGAAATGTACAACATGCAAAGGAATGGATGGCCAAAAAGCATGTGAAAATACGGTCATGCCCACTAGTAATTATGGAGGTAAACTCTTAGCAAGGTATAGTTACATAATCGTCTTATTGGCAAAAGCATTTAAGTCTTTAATATCAAGTGTTAGGAAGATGTGGGAAGCTATCATTGATGGGAATGTAAATTGGTTCAACTACTTTGGGAAAATATTTAGCAATATCAAGTGTATCTGTTATGTTGTACAACAATAATACTGCATATCAAGCCATTTCAGAGCTTATTTCAGCATGTCTTAAAACAAGAACCATTTATTACTGTTGGTGGGCCCACTCATGCATCTGTGGTCAGCTGTAGGTCAGCTAGATACATCAAACAAGTGTAGACAAGTCGCATTGTTGATTTTGGCTGAAGGCTGGTCTAAGATGGCCAATGAGATGCCTGGGCTCTTCTTCATTTTTCTTTAATATATGTGTCTGTTATATTCCTTCAGCAGACTAGGGACAATCTCCTGGCAGTCTCAGAAAAGCAAGTGTGACATGTTTAATCATGCAAGGATGCAAGCAGAAACACACAATCACTTATTAAGCCTGTTTGCATCACATTTGCTACCATCCAATTGACCAAAGCAAATCACAAACCCAAGCTCAAGGTTGCACTATTATAGGAAGCAATGTGGAGAAAGGGATGCAATTAACTGACACCATTCACCCAATCTATCTAACTCATTTAGTGCCATGAAAGTTTCACATATCCTGTGTGACCTATGTGACCTAACAGTTCCCTTCATAAAATCTCTGACCCATATGTACAAGAAGACATGTATAGGTACATTGATTACAGTAGTGTTTGTAGTTATTTAAAAAAAATGGAAAGACCCTTCACCAAGAGAAAAGTTAAAGTTTTGATAGAGTCATACGACACATCCCATGACAGAGTGAAAATGAGTAAACTAGATGTAGCTAGCACTTGACATGAATCCTCAAAACAAAATATTAAGTAAAAGAAAGCAAGTTAAGGTAAGAATTATAGAGAATGATATTATTTATGAAAATTAAAACAAAGAAAACACACACACATTTGCACATGCAATTATGTGTGTATGGTTAACTCACTCTTTCTTCGGTGGATCCACTTCATAGGGTTGTTCTGAAATATAGGAATCGGGGAAAGAAATGAAACCCTCAGAACCCAACTGACCAGTGTTATTCCAAGGATGGTCCATGAACCAAGAGCGTCAGCATCACCTGGGAACTTGAGAGAAATACAAATTCTTGGACCCTGCCCCTCAACTTTGAATCAAGATATTCAGGCTGGAGCTCAGCAGTCTGTTTTAACTAGCTGCTGTACACCCAGCTTTGAAAAACTGTCATAACTTCTTTTCAAATGGTGAACGGTTAAATGTATCTAAGCAATGCCCACATTCACCAAATAGCAGTCACATGTGTTTACTCCAATCTCTATGAGAAATTCATATAGGAGGTTTCCAGAAGACTACAATGAGAAATGTGGGTATCTAAAGTAGGGATTTCAGTTCTTGGTGTAACTAAATATATTTATTATTATACTAGCTATCTTAGTACAATACTAAACAAAATTGGGAAGTAAAGAACTAAGAATGGAACTGAAAATATATTTATTCACACTTTTTATTTTCCATGCTTTGAACATTTTTGTACCTTGTATATTGCTTTTTGATTTAAAAAATTATGTAACTTTTTTTGATCTATATATCACTGTCCATTCCACAGAGATTTTTAATAGAAAGATGAGGAACTGTTCAGCTTCAAATTATATTATTTTTATTTGCCTTGATGAAATAAAATGCCTGCAGAATTTAATGGAATATGCTACATAAAAGTAATTTAATTTTTATTCAAGTGGCTCTATCTATAAAAGAGCAATTTTCAATGAAGGTTGACATTCTGTAAAATTTAATCACCAACTATCTAGAAAATAACTATGAAATATGTTATAGTTTTCATTCATGTGTCCATTTGTATCTTAGAGCCTTAACTTTTTTGTAAGAGCATATTCTTTGTTAAAACACTTTTTTGTGGGGTGCCTGATGTGGCTCAGTCGGTTGAGCGTCCGACTTTGGCTCAGATCATGATCTCATGGTTCACGAGTTCGAGCCCCACATCAGGCTCTGTGCTGACAGCTCAGAGCCTGGAGCCTGCTTCAGATTCTGTGTCTCCCTCTCTCTGCCGCTCCCCTGCTCCTGCTCTATCTCTGTCTCTCAAAAATAAATAAATGTTAAAAAAAATGAAAAAAAAACACTTTTTTTGTTCTTTTATGTTACTATTGGTAGTCATATTTTGGTTTAAAAAGTATATATTGAACACTAAGTATGCACCAGGCACTATTCTAAGTATGTACTATTTTAGTAACCAAATCAGATTATAGCCTGAGTCAGTGTTGAGGAGATAGACAAAAAATAAATAATTTTATAGTATGTCACATGTCAATAAATGGTGAAAGTAAGATTGAAGCAAGGTGGGGGTATAGAGTATCAGAGGAGTGCTTTTAATTAGGTGGTCAAGAAACTCTCTGATAGGATGACTCTGAGGGAAGTGACGAAGTGAATGGTGGGCATACAGGACATCTCAAGAGAGGGAATCCAGAGTGCAAAGGACCTGAGACAGGAGCATGCTGGGCTTTTAGAGAAATAGCAATTAAGCCAATTTGGCTGAAGCTGAGGGAGAGGACAGTGGCTGAGGTAAATTCCATAAGCCTGTTTGATTTGGCAGTTTGAGAGTGATCAGGTCTTTTTATGCCAAAAGAGATTTATAGATTATTATCCTATGTCAATCAACTTTATTCCCTATGCTATATGCAAATTATATAGCTGATCCCAAAATGCCATTAAGAGAACAATTTGCACTCCTGTCAGTAGCAGTGAACTCTTTACATGCTATCTGGAATATAACTGACTGCACAATTGGGCAGGCCGGAAAGAAAACTGACTGCACAATTGGGCAGGCTGTTAAATGCTGCCTTCTTTCTCATTTTCAGGAGAGTGCTCTTGTCTCTCTCAACATGTTTCTGCCTGGACCAAAGCTCCGTGGCAGGGAGTGGGGTTGCTTGTTGAAATGAGCTATATGCTCCTTTACTTTTTTTTAATGTTTATTTATTTCTAAGAGAGAGAGAGAGAGAGAGGGAGAGAGAGAGTGCACGTGACTGAGAGGGGGACGGCCAGAGAGAGGGGGGACAGAGGACCCAAAGCGGTCTCTACGCTAACAGAAGTGAGCCCGTTGTGCAGCTCAAACTCAGGTCAGGAACCATGAGAGCATTACCTGAGTTGAAGTCAGCCACTCAACTGATTGAGCCACCCAGGTGCCTGACTTCTTTACGTTTTAACCTGGGGCAATCCTTTGCATTTTGGTGAAATCTCTCTTACTTCATATATTGAACTCCTAGAGAGTGCTTTTCAACACAAGGTAACATGTTAGAAATACTTTGGATAGTAGTAACTCAGAGAAGGCAAGTTTGTGTCACATGTGTCTGTAACGTGCCTATAGTTATCAAAAATCTTGGAAGGGCCGTGACTTCCTTCAGCCCAGCCTTCTTTCAGCCCCTAGAATCTAAGTTCCCTCCTGCCACAAGGCCTTTACACATACTGTGTTGTTGTTGTTTTTTTTTTTTCCTGTTTGGATGTACACTGGGGTGACTTGGGGATGCCCAGACCATACCTCCCATACACTGAATCAGGATCTCTGGGGTAAAATTTCCCAGGGTATTTCAATTTGCAACCACTGTGTAAGCAATAATCTGTCAGCCCACCTTTCAATCTTTGGATTCCTTGCTTAATAGTACATCCTTGGAGACACATTCCCTGATCTTCCCCTGTCCCAACCTAAGTCATATCCCCCTGTTGAAAGTGCTTCTCCCTCTGGAAACTCTTATCACAGTAGTTATTTTACATTTCTTTGTGACATTATTTGTTTAATGTTTTTCTTCTTCCAACTCTTTTTTAAAGTGATCTGTAAAAGACTTGTTTACTATGACAGCCAACACTTGCAATCTTGGTGTCTTAGTGCCAAGAATGATGACTGGGTCTATGGTGAATTCTTATCCTTTTTTTTTTTTCCTGAATTAAAATCAAATGACCTCTATAAGCACACCATCCTAGTGCTGATCAAGGTCATTTCAGGCAAATTTATCTTCCCACACAGGCCTTTGTGGTTCAAACTAAAGTAACTGAGAGGGCACCCTGAAATATGAGAGGCAGCACAAACATCTAAGTATTAAGAAGTGCTTATTTTCTGCCAATTTTTGTAAAAAGAAACCTAGCTGTATGTGCAGAAAAAACGTACGGTGTTCAAAAAAACACGTGTTATCTCCTACTCTTAACTGTGAGCTCCATGAGGGAAGTGACTGTCTGATTTTGTTTACCTTTAAATAAATCCCTAGGGCCAACCACCTGGCACCCAGTAAACATTCAATAACTATTTGTTGAATTGGTGAACTGGAAAGATGAAACTATTGTAGGGGGTTTATTTTTTAGCTAGTTCCAGTTCTGTTATGGGGTTGGGGGGAAGCAGTGAGTTTTTAAATTCCTGACTGAATATTAGCATTGCCTAGGATAAGGTATTGAAAAATGCCCATGCCTGGACCCCAACCCAGATCAACCAAAAAAAACCTAGAATTTTGGAGGTTGAAGCATTGATGTATTAGTTTTCTATTACATTTAAGACATTACCTGCTTAATTGCTAGATTACCTTAGCAGCTTAAAACAACAAAAATTTATTTTCTCACAGTTTCCATATGTCAGAAGTTCGGGCACATGGTGACTGGATTCTCATCAAGCTGAAATCAATTTTTTGGCTAGTTCCCTCTGGGGTTCTTGATTCTCTTCCAAGTTCACTACTGTTGGCAGAATTCATTTCCTTGTGGTTCTAGGACTGAGGTCCCTGTTGTCTTCCTACCTTTTGGCTGGGGATCACTCTCAGTTTCAGGAGGTCAGTCTGAGGTCCTTGTCACCTGGCCCTCTCCATCTCAGCAGTGGAGAACCTCCGTGGTGTCAAAGCCATGCTTCAAATCTCTGATTTCTCTTCGGTGACCAGCTGGACAAGATTCTTTGCTTCTGAATGGCTGGAGTGATTAGGTCAGGCCTATTCAGATAATCTCCCTTTCTTCCTTCCCCCCTTTTTTTTTTTTTTTTTTTTGGCTTTTCAAATTTTTTCTTGAGATATAATTGGCATATAACATTGTGTAAGTTTAAGGTATATAACATTGATCTGATACATTTATATTGCAATATGATTGGCATTGTAGAGTTAGCTAACAGATAATCTCCCTTTCTAAAAGTCAGCTACATGGTATGCAACAGCACCTAATTACAGAAATGTAAGCTATCAAACCCACAGTCCTGGGTATTATGCAGGGTGTAGAAACTGGGAATGGGGATGCAGGAAATCTTGGGGCTGTCTTAGAATTCGGCCTACCACAATTGGTATTAAACAACTCCCCTGATGGTGAGAACCACTGGACCAATCGTATCAAATATTTCAAAGGGCAAGTTATGAAGCCATCTTTAAACATGGTAATTTTTTTAAAGAAATACATCTTCTAGTCATCTAAAACAATCTCACCAATCTGAGGACATCAATAGAATTTCTAACTCTGAGGTGGCAGAGCTTTACTTAGGGCCCAATGTGACTCTCAGTAGAAATACCATCCTTCCTTTGGGGTTTGAAGCACTTCCTTTGGGATTTGAACTATGCCATTTCTGAAATCTAGTGTACGTGTCAGGGTTTCAACCACAAACAGAGCTCACCCTGGTGACAAGAGACTCTGGTGACAAGACTAATTACAGACAGGTGGTCGGGGCTATGGGAACAATCTGGGGATGGAGACCAGCAGTAATGGGAGGTCATTACCACCTTTGGGAGGAATTGTTCTCATTGGAGTCCATGGAGAGCTGGGAGTGTGGAGGAAGCTCTAGATGGGTAGACACACACAGTCAGAGACTAGGGAGGGAAGCAGGGAGCAAGTAGGGAGAAATCCTCTGACTTTTCTCATTTCCCATCCTGTGATCTTCTGTCATTACTTCCTAGTGGCCGGACCCGAGTGGAAGACAGATAGCAAAGGATCTAGTAGAGGCTGTGCAGAAGAACCACCATATCTGGAAAATGATAGACTTTTTTTCAGATTGAGGAAATATACTTTAAAAATTAACAAGTGGTATAAATGGGAATTCTTTATACCTTATAAGATAATTTACTAGAGTGGTTTCCTATGTAGTAAATTGGGCATTGCCAATTAAATCAATTACCCATCAGTCCTGGGCACTGGGTTGTTCCTTGTTTTATTTTTAACTTTTCTAGGTCCATAGAGAGTAGCCAGTGAGGTTGGCACTGGGTTAGGAGGCAGGGAAAGGGAAATTGAAGATGTATGTTTTTATTTTCAAGAGCAATAACATACATTCCTTTAAATTAGTATAAGCATGAAGTTATAATGTTAATAGAATGAGTAATTTTATTGATAAGTTAGGACATTCCTTGGTGATGTAGGTCACACAAGATATGCATAATCTATTTGATATCTATGAGTAAAATGAATAAAATAGTATTGCTAGCAGTCATGGACCTTTAAAAAGTTTGTTAATTTCTGGGGGCACCTGGGTGGCTCAGTCAGTTAAATGTCCAACTGTTGATTTTGGATCAGGTTATGATCTTATGGTTCATGAGTTCAACCCCAGAATCGGGCTCTGTGCTAACAGGGTGGAGCCTGCTAGGGATTCTGTTTCCCTCTCTCTCTGCCCCTCCCTGCTCATTCTCTATCTCTCTCTCAAAATAAATTAAAAAATAAAATAAAATAAAATAAAATAAAATGTTTGTTAGTTTCTGATTTATGGTAAGATTTATAGCATAGGCAAATTTTAAATCTTATTCCAGCATATTTATGATTCTTTTTCTTTAAAAGCAGAAAACTCCCTAGGCAGCTGTCTGGATATTTTTATACCTTTTCTCTCTTGTTCTCACTCTCCTTTCTCCCTACCAACATGTGTGTTTTTGTGTTTGTATCTCTCAGGTGTTGTAAAAATAATCTTGATCATACTCTACTATCACTTTAAATCCCCTAGTTGCATGTTATTGATATAACATTAATAAGTAATAAACAATATTCAAATTAAAAATGTAATATTTAAATTCAATAACCATGACTGAATAAATCTTTTAGTCCTATCCATTCCTGAAAAATAAAAAAAAAAAAGGACAAACACCTCATAAAATTAAAAAAAAAAAAAGCTACACAAAAAGTAAAACATTGAAAGACAGGAAAGAATTAAAACAGGAGAAGGGATTATCAGTGGAACAAAGATGCTTACAAATTTCTGGAAGGTAGAATCATGCCAATAGGTGGGTGATTTGAATGAGCTCAGGAAAAGTTCGTAGCCCAGTGTGGAGTTCATGCTGTGGCCAGTGAAATCAGCTAATCTGGAGAGCAGAACTGACGGTAGGGACAAAAAGTAGGCGCCTGACTGATTTCTTTGCTAAATGGCTTGTAGAATAGCCTCTTCCACCCTCCTTCATCATCCCTTGAGTGCAGCTGCAGAACTCACTTTCAGTACAAGGCCAGAGAGATTCTTTCAAAAGAGAAAGAAGTTCTGGGCAGAACATGGGCATCCAGAACAAGAGTTAGCGCTCTAGATTAAGACCCCTCTTATTATTATGCCATTTGGAGGAGGGCACAGGTTCTTTTGTGCTCTCTTATCAGGGAGTGAAAGAGAACTGCCAGTTGACACCCTCTCATAAGTCACACAGATCTCATAGCAAGTCTTCTTCTTTAGTGTAGAATTTGGTAAGGGCTGAGCACACCCAAGCCAGCTACTGATGTTATTAATCTCGTCCTTTGACAATAAATCACTGGACAACGAACATTGCCAGGTATTTGAAGACAATTGGCAATGCAAAGGACAAATAACAAGATAAACAAAAAGGCAGCAGACTCAAGGGGATGCATAGGTAACTGAGGGGAAGAGGTACTAATTTAAGCTTAAGATCCTCAGAGGTATTTGAAATGGTATTGTACTATAAAGAGAGAAAATCCTCAAATTGAATCCATAGTTGAGTAAATTAAATCTGTTAGCACAATATGTAAAGAAGAAGAAAAAGCTCTTCAATCAATGATAACTTCTCCAGAAAATTCCTCTCAATATAAAGGAAAGAATACATATTTTATACAAACTCTTCCAAAGAATAGGGCGAGGAAACCTTCTGCAACTCACTTATTAGGGTAGCATGACTTTGATAACAGAACCTGGTAATTATATTCCAAGCATAATGAGTCAATACCTTACATGGAAATAGATGAAAAAATGTTTTAAAAGTTAGCAAAAAGTATATATCAATATATAAAATGGGTCATGATCAAGTTAAGTTTATTTCAGGAATACAAGATTGGTTAAACACTTAAAAAATTCAATGTATTTTATCTCATTAACAGAATATAGGAGAAAAATTAATCAATAGATGCAGAAGAGCAGTTTATAAAATTTGTTCATTTTGTCATTTATCATAAAAACATCCTTAGCAAACTAGGAGTGAAAGGATGCTTTTCTCTCTCTCTCTCTCTCTCTCTCTCTCTTTTTTATTGTAGAGAGAGAGAGAGAATGCGTACATGAGTGGGGGCAGAGAGGGAGAGACACAGAATCTCAGGCAGGCTCCGTGCTCAGAGCAGAGCTTGATCCCATGACCCAGGGATCATGACCTGAGTTGAAATCAAGAGTTGGATGCCCAACTGACTGAGCCACCCAGGTGCCCCAAAAGGAAGCTTTCTGAACATCTAGGGAGAAAACCCAAGTTTGGGACTAAGATAAGAATGTCTGTTTAGCATATATTTTCAATTTTGTATGAGGTTCTACCCACTGCAATGAAGCAGAAATAAACAAATATTGTTAATATTGGAAAAGAAAAAATAAAACTCATTACCTAGAGACAACTCAACTTGATTTGTTCATGTATAAAATCTAGAGGAATCTTCAGGAATAACATTTGATCAGTGATATAAGGAGATCATTAAAATCATTATGTCACGTGTAACAGCAGCAAATATTTGCAATTTGTAGAAATTAAAATACATGATACTACCTAACAATAACATCAAAAATATCAAATACATACAATAAGTCTAGTAAAAAATGTATAGGATCTTTACATAGGAAACTATAATGCATTATTGCTAGAAAATAAGAAAATCAAAATACATAATGATATATACCATTTTCATGAACAGGAAAAAATAATAAAATAATAATAAAAAAATAATATTATTAAGATGTCAATTCTCCTCAAATATATCCATATATTCAATAAATGTTCAGTCAAAATCATAGCAGGTGATTTTGTAGAAATTATCAAATTAATACTAAAATTTATGTGGAAATGTTATGGGCCAAGAATAATGAAAATTATCTCTTTTTTAATGCTTATTAATTTGTTTTGAGAGAGGGGGAGCACGCATGAGCAGAGGGGGGCAGAAGGAGAGGGAGAGAGAGAGAATCCCAAGCAGGCTCTGCGCTGCCGGCACAGAGCCTGACGCAGGGCTTGATCTCACAAATGGTGAGATCATGACCTAAGCCGAAATTAGGAGTTGGATGCTTAACCGTCTGAGCCACCTAGGCACTGCAAGCAAAGCTATCTTTAAAGATAAGGAGTTAGAGAACATACACTACCAAATCTACCTGCACTTTCAGTGTAAAGCTACCATAAATTAATAATGGGTGGCATGGTGCCAGGATTTACTGATGGAACAATGGAACATACTGGAGTCCAGAAAAGACATTGCTGGTAAGACTGATACTGTTACAAATGCTTTGGAAAGTGTTTTGATAGTATCTTCTAAAGCTTAATATAATCATACTCTATGAGCCCAGATGGCATAAAATAGAACATATTAGAAATGCAAATGTATGTGCACCGAAAAAAATTTTTATAATTTATTTTTAACATCCAAAGACTAGAAACAAACAAATACATATAGACATTTAAAAATATAAGTTTTTATAAATTCATAAAATGGAACAATTCACAAATTGGAATGATTGGATCATTTCTGTAAGCAACAATGTGGATAAATCTCACAAACCTAATGTCAAGGGGGCTTGTCACAAAAGAATATGTAGTATTTTGTTTCTATTTATATAAATTTCAAAAACAGTCAAAACTATTAAGCTATTAGGAATCAGTAAAATGATGTCTTATGGGAAGAAGGGGATAGTACTTGAAAATGGGACTCAAAGAGGGCTTCCAAGGCATAGTGTTTTATCTCTAACTTATGTGATCATTTTTGAGATGATTCATCAAGGTATAATTTGTCCATTTTTATGTATGCATATTATACCTAATTAAAACTTTTAAAATAAACATAACTACATTGCATACTAAGATTAAGAATTGGATTGGCATTAAAATTCTCACATCAGCAACATTGTATCTTAAAAGATGGCATAATTATGCCTTCAAAATTCTAAGAAGAAAGAAAAACAGGGGCTAGAATTCTAGGAAATAAAAGATATATTCATTCATGTAAGGACTCATTAAATTCACCTCTTATACGCATTTCTAAAAGAATCCAAGAGAAATTCAAAGGCCTTAGGAAACAATAGAACTAACCCAGGAGAACAATAAAAAGAAATAAGAAGACAGCTGTGCTTATGGCCTAGAAGCATTTTATATCATCCAACAAGTAGCATGATAAGGCAAGTTGATGCTTTAAAGAATGTGATAAAATATGAATACTTTCTCGCTGACAGGAAAAACAAAGGGAATGCAATAAAATTCTCCAACAGATTTATAAAAGTTTTATAAGAAAATCATGTTATAAATTTGAAGCAAACTCAAGTGTGTCATAATATCGAACAAGTGATGGAATGTCATAAAATACATTTGACCTTGATGTTTGAAATATTCTCCTTCAAGTGACTCCAGTTAAGAGACACAGGATTACCTTTTTGTGAGTTCAATCACATCCCTGATTTCTGCATAATCATCGTATTTTTAATATTGTTTCTTGGTTCATGATTTTCAGAACCGGACTGTGAATGCAAAACTTTATTATAATGGAAGTCAGAATATAAATGCTACACAACATTGTCAAAGCAATGCGATGCCTGGCAGATTCTGACAAGTGGTAGAGGGGTGGGCTGTGGGAGCCAAGTGGAAAGATGTCAGAACATTAAGTACCTCATCTGGTACAGTGAGAAATTGAGAGCCAGAGCTTGGAGCTGATGGGTCTAAAATACAGGTCTTAGTATATGATTTAAAACTTTTAAAAAAATGTAATCAACAAACATAGAAGGAGGAAGAGAAAGTAGATGGAAGAGATATAGAGAAAATAAACTAAATATTTCTTGTGTCCACATAAAGCCTGAATAGATACTGCTTAGTATTGATAAATGTAAACATAAAGGCACACACATTTTATTCAGTGTTATCTCCAAAGGCCTGAAGGAAGAACTATACAAAATGGTCTATGAGGAGTGAGTGTGGAGAGGGGAGGGAATGAAAAAGATGTGAGGGACAGTCTTTCTTTCCATTTTGTACCTCTTTCTTTTCCTTGTATTTTTTTTTCTGTGTGCTTGCCTTACATCTATTAAGATAACAACTAATAAAAAATTCTCAATTAAGACAAAAATAATTGTTAGAGAAAGTACCCGGAAGTAGTAGAAAAGTTTAAATAGCAGTACATGTACAAAACTCATGATTGGAAGCCCCATGCTAAAGACCTTATTTTGGTACCACTAAGACATCTTGTCTTTTGCTTTCTGTGGTAGATTGCAAAATTAGCTATGTACGTTGCAACTTCTTCCCTCTGTAGCTGGAGTATTCCCTCCTAGAGAATCTTGCTGGCCCTGTGAATTTCTTTGGCTAATGGAATGGTAGCAAATGTGATATAAAAAGCTTGAAAAGTGTTTGTAATTGGCGCTTACCCTCTCTTGCTACTCTTGAATCCTGAGATTCATTGGTTCCCAACTCTGTGAATACATTTAAGTCCACTGAATTTTGTACTTTAAATGTATGAATTGCATGCTATATAAATTATATCTCAATGAAACTATTATGTTTTTAAAATTATGTTAGAGGACCCATTTGACCTAATGAAGATAAATTACTTAAACTATAAGATCTTTTGCCAAATAAAACTGGATTTGAGGGATTTTGATCTTTTTTTAAAATAATTTTATTTTACTTTTCTAAGTAATCCTCACACCCAACATGGGACTTGAACTTATGACCCCAAGATCAAGAGTCACATGTTCATGGGGCGCCTGGGTGGCTCAGTCGGTTAAGCGTCTGACTTCAGCTCAGGTCACGATCTCACGATCTGGGAGTTCGAGCCCCGCGTCGGGCTCTGGGCTGATGGCTCAGAGCCTGGAGCCTGCTTCCGATTCTGTGTCTCCCTCTCTCTCTGCCCCTCCCCCGTTCATGCTCTGTCTCTCTCTGTCTCAAAAATAAATAAACGTTAAAAACAATTAAAAAAAAAAAAAAGAGTCAGATGTTCTATCAATTGAGCCAGGCAGGTACCCCTTGAGGGATTTTGATCTTTAAGAGACCCTAAAGGGATCCTTAATTTCGAGTCTTGTTTTCAAAAGAGCTAGGTATATGAAGCTCTAATTTGTGAACTCAGGACAAACTTCCTGAATACTAAGAGAAGAAAGTATTTGATATTCCTTCCTTGTCAAAAATACAGTTATACTGTTCTAAGTCGGACTTTTGAAATATTCTGTATCTGTCCAAGCTATTATTTAGAAGAAGCATCAAGATAAGTTTTGAGGGTTTAAAAAATATCAGATAGAAGTGAAAACAAAAGAAAAAGTTGTGTTTTTTTGAAGTCTCCCCTCCACATATTCATGTGAAAATACATGCTAATATTTCATCGTTGTTTCTTCATTCAGCTTGCCAAAGAAACAGGCAAGGTGTGATATTTTAATCATCTATGTTGCTTTAATATTCTAGTGACATTTTTTTTTGCTCTGAGTTCTGCACAGAGTCATTTCTCAAGCAGACGCTATGAGAAGAAATGAGAAACTTTTATCTTGTTTTGCGTGAGAAACCCATCAGACGAATTGATAAATACTTAATAAAAACGGTTTATGGAAAAGGGGTAGGGAGTGGGTGGTAAGGAGAGAGAATTGAAGTCAAATTACTCATTATTTTTAGAGGAGAATAAGATTGATTTAAAAACATAATCAGTTACCAGATTGGACTCAAACTGCTATTATGTATTTAGGTTAACTTCTAATTTATGTTTGTTAACTATTTTCCCCTCCTCTCTTGTAGACTTCCCAAATTCAAGTGAGAAATAACTAGTTTCTTACCCCAATTATGAGCAAAATACACAGAGTGCATAGAAATGGTGTTTGACTCCTGCATTAGATGAAGCACCCTTATTTGGTTTTCAAAGCATTGTCAGGGGTAGGGGTATATTACTATTTTTACCTACAGATGAAAAAATGGAGTCTCCTACAGATCAAATTATTCAATACATTATTTGTGTAAATTAAATGTATAGTGAGGACTCAAATCTAAGTCACTATACTAGTGACTGGCATATGTCTCCTTGGACCTGCTTCCAGCTCTTTCAAAACACTGGAAACTGGTGTTGAACAGATAAAGGTAGTTTTGTGGGGTAACTGAACGTCTCCAATGGATTCTAAGCACATCCAGTCAGGTATGCAAGCTCCAACTGTTACCCTCGTCACCACCCTGGAGCCTTAGCCTTATGATAGAACAGAACATTTCCCTAGAACTTTCCTTCTCCTGGATTCTGCTCCATCCATCTCTACCTTATAGCCAGCCTGTCCTATTTTCTGAAGAAAACACTTTCTTTTTTATGAACCCAAATTTCTCTGTTACTTCCTCTCAGCCCTCCATACAATCTGCAGAGCTCCAAAAACCACATCTGTTCCCTCTCTCTCACGAGTAAATGTTTAAAGAAAATTTTGGGGATGCTCCTTTAGACAGTGTCTTTTTAGCCTAATTAGAGTGTTTGTTTTTTCCCAAGAAGTTTTGAGAAATTGTGCAATAGGCAAGTGTCATCCTTGTGAGTCTTGCACTCATTCTTCTTCCTGATGCGAGACCATACTGGGGTAACTCTTCTTGTTCCGGTTTCATCTTATGTATTTGGATGGTATTGACTCTACCACCAGATTCATCTTTCTCAGCCTGGCTGAAGCCATGAATTGCTTCCCCCTAGCTGTAGGGATGGGATTGTAATCCAAGTCAGGCCAATACAAACTAATTCTAGGACTCATGTTGCAATTTCTAGGATAAAAGAAGTTATGTTACAGCTGGTGTTGCCAAGCAAAGATGGTGAGATGTAATTTCAGAGATACTAGGAATTAGCACCTGTAGTGGGACTGTCTGAGTGAAGCCCACACACAGGAAAGCTGTACTGAGAGACAGAGAGACAGAGAGAGATCAAGGACGTCGCATGTATGCCTAGACCATGCCCTACCTAAAGCCAGGAGCACCTTGACTTTTCATATATATGGGCCAACAAAGTCCTTTTTCTTAGAATAAAATAATTTTATTTGTATTCTGTGAACTGCCTCAAAATAATCCTTTCTAAAAACCCAAATTTCTAGTTTCTTAACCATCTTTGTCACTTAAACCATCTTTGTCATTAAGACCCTTGGCTAGGGTAATGTGAATGAATGATGTGTCCATCTAATATCCACATTATTAGATGATAATATTAAGTGATTAGAGGTGGGGATTTTGCTAGGGAATGACAATGGATAAGTGTTTTAGAGGAAGTAGCCTTTGAAGACCTTGCTAAAGACTTTGGCTTGCTAAAGACCTTGCCATGCTAAAGATTTTAGACTTCATTTTATACACAAAGGATCCCATTAAAGTTTTTTGAAAAGGGAGTGACATGATACAGCTTCTTCTTAAATCAAAGTCTCTGGAAGCAGAGGGGGAGCTGTTCTGAAGAACAACAGGCTTGAAGTCAAGAGAGAAGTTATTCAGATAATGAAGCAGAGGAGCTGAAAAAAGACGAATTTGGTCTGTAGCACTTTAAAGGAAGAAATAATGGAAATACTGGTGAAAGTTGCAGAATTTCACAACTGGTTAGTCATGGGAATAATCAAATAAAAAGTATAGCTTTGAGCCGGAGTCTTTTTCAAGATTTCCTTTTGTTTGTATTACATTATTCCACTCATTGGTACTCTCCAAAACTTCAACTTATTCATATTTAAGGAAACTATAGAGCCTAGTCTCATGTTCCTCACTGAATTACTTTTCAAGGCACTATTGTTAAAATAAGTTTAGATTTTGTATTATATCTGTGCTTTAGTTTTTAGCTATATTTATGGGTAATCTGAATTTTTTATTGAATTATATGGTAATTTTCTTTTGGCATGATATTATGATGAATTACTTTCCAGGAACTATTGCTAAATAAAAAACCACCCCAAACAAGGGGTTATTCACCAACTACCATTTTATTATGTTCATGGATTTCCTCAGTCAGGAATTCAAACAGAACATAGCAAGAATGGCTTGTCTATGCTTCATGATGTCTGGGGCCTCAGCTAGGAAGACTGTGGCTTAGATGACTTGAATACCTGGAGATTTATCTTTATCTGGGGGCTTTTGGAGCTTAGGCAGGGATGCGCTGAAGCTAGGATAGGGTGACTTGTAGGCTGGGCTTAGCTTTGATTGTCAGCCTGAGTACTTACACTTAACCTCTCCAAATGGTTTGGACTGCTTCACAACATGGCAGCTGGGTTCTGAGATGTAGTACCCAAAGAGAAGCATTTAGAGAGTGAGCATTCCAATAGACACAGGTGGAAGCTGCATGGCCTTTAATGGCCTACCACCAGAAATTACACAGCATCACTTCTGCTCCCTCTGTTATTTAAAGCAGTCGCAGGGCCACCCAAATTCAAATTGAGTTTACGTAGACTCTACCTCAATGTGAAGAGTACAAACGGATGTGTATCCATTTTTGAAGACTGTCACAACATCCGTAGACTTTCTTTGAGTACTTGCGAATTAGTTGTGCTTTCCAACCATAGTAAGCAAAATCAGCAACCATTTACAATCTCTGTATACAACTTCTTGTGATGATATGCTCCATATTTTCAATTGTAAGATTAATATGATAAAATAAGTCTATTATTATTGCTATAATTTTATAGGTGATTTAAATTCTTTTTGATGTAATTTACTACTCATCTTTGCTATTAAATATTCAGTTATAAATATTGATTATCTTTACATTCATTCATTCAATACCTACTACATGCCAAGAATTCTTTGAGAACAGTAGTCTGTGAACTGTGACCCATAGGCCAAATTTTGCTTGCTCTCTGCTTCTGTTTGGCTTGTGACCTAAAAATGTTTTTGCCATGTTTAAGTGCTTGAAAAAGAAGCTGAGAGAAGAATAATATTCACGATGCTTGAAAGTTATATTAAATGTAATTTGTGTCCATAAATATTTACTAGACTGCAGCCATGCTCATGTATTTGTTTATGTATTGTCCATGACTATTTTTGTACCTCAGTGACACAACAGAGTCAATGTAACAGAGACCATATGGCCCATAAAGCCTAAAGTATTTACTATTTGGCCCATTACAGAAAACATTTACCAACTATTATAGGGTATACAGTATTGATAAAACATATAGAAATTCTCACTTTGGGGGGTTTATATTTTGGTGAGGAAATTGGACAATACACACATATCATATACAAATAAAATCTATAGTGTGTTAAATAGGGCTAAGAAGGAAAAGGATCAGGGAAGGGGGATATGTAACTTAAGACATGGGCCTGAAATTTTGGCCAATATAGTGTCACTGTGATGATGAATTTTCCATGAAGACTTGAAGGAGGTGATGTGGGAAAGAGCTTTCCAGGCAGATGGAACAGCCAGTGCAAAGGTTTCCTATGTGGCTGAGAGTAAAAGAAAGGGTAAATTATAGGAGATGAAGTCAGACAGATAAAGTCAGGAGATTTAAGCTCTTGTGGGTCATAGAAAATAAACATGCTTTTATTTTTGAGGTCCAGGGTTTTGAGCACAGAAGTGATCTCATCTGAATGATGTTTTAACAGGATCATTCTGTGAGAAAAAATATGAACCCTTTGAACTGCGATGTATTATCATCTCTTTTTGTTTCTTTATATTTGAGGTGGATTGATTCATATTTGCCTATGTCTTTACTTTTAGTATTACTTTATCTTTTCGCTCTAAGTATATCTAAGGATATCTCTTGTAAGCTATTATTGATTTTTAAATAAATTTGAGGCATGTTGGAGGTCAATATAAACTTTACATGTATTGTTATGTTATAATTGTTGCTCTTGGTCTAACTTTTCATCATTTTTCCTTAAAAATAAGTATTCTATTTGTGATTTCTTTTCAAATGTATGTTTATCCAATTCATGGGGAGGAAAAACACTGGCAGGTAAGGATTTTTTTTTTCTTTTGGGGTTTTAAGTATGCTTGAATTCTCTCTTCCCCTTCATTGAAGATTGCATTGTTGTTACCAGTTATTTGGTGTTTTTTCTGGAGAGAGTAGAGAGTGTTGTTCCCTCCCACATTGCTGTAAGGTCAGTCAGGTGATGTTCATCAGTACTGAGTGGAAGATCTAAGAGCCTCTGTCATGGGGCTGGACATTCCAGATTAGAGGGTCTCTTTCAGCTTGGATCCTACAGTGAAGAACCAAGGTTTGACCCACAGTGTTCTTCCTCAGAGCCTCCAAAAGGGAACAGGTATTGTCGATCCCTTGATTTCAAACTTCTAGTCTTCAGAAGTGTGAGATAATAACTTTTTGTTGTTTTACGGCACTGAAATTGTTTTACTTTGTTATAGCAGCCTGAAGAAACTAATACACTTAGGTATCATTTAGATTTTTAAGACCAGAGAAAGGTACATTGGGACTTCAAATTATGTAAATCATTCCCATCTATAACATTAGATTTGGGAAGTCTCTCATCTTCTAGATCATCTACAAAATCTGATATTTAAAAGATAAAGATATGGAGGTACAAAAAGTGGGGTTGGCTTGTGCATATGAAATCTTGTTCCATCTTCCCCAACACAAAGCCTCTAGCCCAGACAATCATCTGTAGAAAGGTAGTGATAACTATTGCTAAACTGTCAATTTTCACTTGTAATTAGACATGATGAAATAGCGTCAAATGAAGATTTGCAATGAGTTCACATTTTAATGGAGCTTGGCAGGTTACCAAATGCTAAAATAAATATATAAAGTAGCACTGTGAGCATGTAGAGATGAGAATAACAAAAGTAATGACTAATTAAAATCTGCTTCTGTCCACATTTCATCTGAAATTAAAAAGATATTTATTATAACTTTTTATAATGTTAAATGGATATGGTTCATTCATTTATTTGTACATTGGTAATGACTTCTGAGAAAAATCAAAGTGTGAGAAATAGGAAAAGAATCTGGAAGAAACAAATATGAAGAATAAAAACAATCTTCACATAGACTATCCTCTCCTAATTCATCATCTTGGAGAAATAAAATATTTTTACGCATCTAAATCCAATTTGTCACCCATTCTCCAATGCTTAGAAAGTTATTGCATTTTGTTCTCCTATAAAAGAGGAAATGACACAGAGACAAGAGATATAAGATCTAAGAAGGAGAGGTCATGACACACAAGAGTAGTGAATGGGAGCCCCAGAGTGAAGGAAAGACAAGAGTCAGGATGACAGACCTAGAGAAAAGATATCTGGATTGGAGTAAGAAGACCTGGGACAAAGGTCTCCATGGGGGAAAATATGTAATTATTAAATGATCTATTACAATATGCCATTTAGAGTAAGGAAAACCCAAGTGGTACATGGTAGATCTGATGAAATATTTGAAAAATTAATGAGGATAGATATATAGATAACTATGTGTCCTGCAGAATAATGCCAGTTATTAATTCCAGTAAAAACAAAATGTTGTAGAAGGAAGGACATGTGATTATAATACAATAGCTGGCTTAGTGAATAACATCCATATAACTATAATGAAATAAACAGATGTCATTGATTAACTGAAAATGTCAGGTAGCTATATTGGAAGTATGGGGAAAATGGTTTTTGGTTTTTTTTCAAACTTTTTAGATGTTTATTTAGTTTTGAGAGAAACAGAGAGACAGAGCGTGAGTAGGGGAGGGGCAGAGAGAGAGGGAGACACAGAATCCAAAGCAGGCTCCAGGTTCCAGACTCCAGGCTGTCAGCACAGAGCCTGATGCGGGGCTCAAACTCATGAACTGTGAGAAGATGACCTGAGCTGAAGTCTGACATTTAACTGACTGAGCCACCCAGATGCCCCAATTTTAAAGTACTTTATAAGTTATTTATTACTTCATAAGAAATTACCCCCAAACTTTGTGGCGTTAAACAGTAAACATTTATTCTTCTCACACTTCCTGTGGATCACGAACTTGGAAGCAGCTTAGTTGGATGGCTCTGGCTCAGGGTGTCTCATGAAGTTATAGTCCAGATGTTGGCTGGGTCTGCAGTCATCAGAAGACTTGGCTGGGGCAGAAAGAGCTGCTTCCAAACTCAGTCAATGGCAGCTGGCAGGAAACCTTGGTTCCTCAACGGACATTGGACAGGTGACTCAGTTCCTCACAACATGGCAGCTAGCTTCATCCCGTGCAAGTGGTCTGAGAGAAAGAGAGGAGGGACCATGATGGAAGCCACAGTGCTTTCTTATGACCTGATCTCCAAAGTCAAACACCATCACTTCTGTTCGATTTGTCAGAAGCAAGTTACAAATTTCAGCCCACACTCAACAAGAGGAGGATTAAGCCCAGCAGAGTATCACGAATCTATGGACATATTTTTTAAATCCACATAAGAATTTTGATCGATTATAAACTGTCAAAAGGTAAACTAAATCTGATTAATCAAAGAAACAATATAAGCATCTTATTTTTAAATATGAAAGTATGGGGGCGCCTGGGTGGCGCAGTCGGTTAAGCGTCCGACTTCAGCCAGGTCACGATCTCGCGGTCCGTGAGTTCGAGCCCCGCGTCAGGCTCTGGGCTGATGGCTCGGAGCCTGGAGCCTGTTTCCGATTCTGTGTCTCCCTCTCTCTCTGCCCCTCCCCCGTTCATGCTCTGTCTCTCTCTGTCCCAAAAATAAATAAAAAACGTTGAAAAAAAAATTTTTTTTTAATAAAAAAAAAAAAAAATAAATAAATATGAAAGTATGTACTATTAAAAATAGCTAAAAGAGGCAAAAGTGGTTGTATTTGGGGAGAAGTGAAGAGGTGAGGAGGGAGAAGTAGGGGGCTATTTTTTTGTATTTTCTTACAGTCCTTTCATAACTATTTTATGAAAACATTTTTTAACTCAAGGCAAAGAAATAAAGAGAGAAAATGGAAAATGGAAAACGTTCTCACTATGTATTTAAGCATTATTTACCATCTAAAGCTTCTTCATAGAACACTAATATTGTTCCATGCTTTGAGAATCACAGACCTGAGGAAAGAAAGAAAAGTATTAATGAGATTCTTCTTATTTTCCTGAAAGGAAGGGAAGGGAATGGAAGGAAGCAATAAATAAGAGAAGAGGAGAAGGGAAGGGACAGGAAAAGGAAAGAAAGTAGTTCTGTTCTGCTTCAAAGTCACCATATCTGACAACCCTTTAGTATCCTAGAAGTACAGGAGCACTAATTAATTTTAAAAAGAATCATTACAAATCAGTTATCAAGGAGCTTGATTAATATTTCTTGAATGGGTTAATGATTTTCCCAAAGACCTTAACCCATAAATGCTGTCAGTTCTCCAATATATGGATTTTCCCACAATGATACTAGATGAAAGCAGATCTTATATTCCTAGGGAAAAATCTTAACCTGTAGTCTGTCTCATTTTAATTTCTATTTTGTGTACAATTTTTTTCTTTCTCTCCATGGCACCAAATAGTGCTTTAGGTACATAATTTTTGAGAATGAGTCTATCCATGCTTGGCTGTGCTCTAAAGTAGGCCGCCATCATTCCTGCTCTCAAGTGGATCAGGTGGGCTTATGTCTTCTAGCCTCGGATCCTTGTTCTATTTAGTGCTCTCCCTTCTCTCAGGCACCTAGAGTGACCCAGGGAATACACCTGGAAACATATTTTCCTGTTTCTCTTTCCTATGTGGCTGCACAGTGGTAAATACGTTAATTGAATTTCTCACACCATGACATGTCCCCCCAACACACACACACACAAATTTGTATCAGTGAGAATGTACACTCAACACTAAGTGGCAGAAATGACCTACAGTGGGTTAAACAAGTAAGGAGTTTTATTTTTTTTTCATGTAAAAAGTGTTCAGGGAATAGGCTTTATCTGTCTTGTGTTTCCTCTCCATTCAGTCATTTTAGGATGTGGCTTCCAAGCTGGTCATTATTGCCTCAAGGTTTCAGAATGGCGGCTCCACCTCCAGCATTACTTCGCATTCCTTCCAGGAAATAGGGGAAGATTCAAGGTGAAATATATAAGGCAGCTAAGTCTCTTTACCATCCAGGAGATTTGTTAGAAGTTTCACTTCTCTATCTTGACCCGAATTGTGTTATCTGACCACTCCTCAATGTAAGAAAAGCCAGAAATTATGTCCCTCCTTTTTTCCAGTTACACAATGTGACTTTGAAAGTCCTCCCACTAAGAGGTGAGGTCTCTTTCCCCACTCCTTAAGTCTGGGCTTGCCTTAGAAATTGTTTTGGCTAGGGGAGCCTGGGTGGCTCAGTCTGTTAAGCAGCCACCTCTTGATTTCCGCACAGGTCATGATATCAGTCCTGGGACTGGATGGGCTCTGCACTCACAGCTTTGAGCCTGCTTAAGATCCTGTCTCTCACTCTCTGCCACCCCCGCCACTCGTGCTTGTGCACTCTCTCACTCAAAAATAAATAGATGTTGTGGCACCTGGGTGGCTCAGTCGGTTAAGCATCTGACTTCACCTCAGGTTATGATCTCACAGTTCGTGTGTTCAAGCCCCGCATCAGGCTCTGTGCTGACAGCTCAGAGCCTGGAGCCTGCTTTGGATTCTGTGTCTCCCTCTCTCTTCCTGCTCTTCCCCCATTCATGCTCTGTCTCTTTCTCCTTCAAAACTAATTAAAACATTAAAAATTTTTAATAAAAAATAAATAGATGTCAAAAAAATTTTTTTAAAAAGAAATTGTTTTGGCCAATAGAATGAGTGGAAGGGATGTTGTGCCAGTTCCTAACCCAGGCCGCAAAGCAATATGCATGCTTTGTCTTGCTCTTTCAGAGCTGTATTGATCCACTGTGTGAATAAGCCCTGGCTATCCTCCTGGATGGTGACATTCACATGGCTCAGTCACCTCTGTCACCCCAGCCAATAGCTAGCCAATCCTTAGATCTCAGACATAGGAATGAAATGCACCAAGACCAAAAGAACCTCCAGCTGAACCAAGCCCATATTGTTGACTGATTGAACCATAAATGGTGATTGTTTTAAGACACTATATTGTGGAATAGATTCTAAGCATCAAAAGATAACTGATACGGTTGCATGAAATAAAATTATGGCTATATTTGTAAAGGAGAAGGTAAGAAAGGGTAATAATTAGGCAGCTAACTGTGTCTGTCATGGGGTGGACCAGTAACTCCATGGTATTTTGGAGGGCTCAAAGAAACTGATGTGTCTTTTAATTTATTACTTTCAAAAATTCAATAAATAGGATAATTATTTAATGATTATTTCTACACAAGGCTGAGAGATTCGGGATGTATATCGAGTAGGCATGTACTGCAATTAGTGGGCAGCAGATGAGCACATGGGGGCTGTGTGACTCCTTCAGTTTCTTACCCAGGGTACCGCCACCAGCCATCATTGTGGTTTGGTTCCAGTGTTTTTATTTTGAGTCATATATTGTTTAGTTCATGTCCAGGTGGGACTGATGGTTAGGTGGGAGGGCAAAGAAATGCTGGTGTGGAAAACACATTAAGAGACACATCAAAATCCCATTAAGATTGTCTTCACTGGATCTGCGGGCTACAATCATATTATCTGTTTCTCAAATAGCTTGGAAACTTTCCATGGCACTTCAGGAGCCAGTGCTAAAAAGGAAAAAATAAAGCAATGATTGTTATTTATTTCTAAGTTGGCATATTATTTCTTGAAATAAGGATTAGCCATACTTACACAGTGATGTACAAAGAAATATTTCTAAAATGAGTCAGAATCCTTCTCTCACATTTATTCACTTAGAAACACAACAGAAAAATTATAAAAAGGAACTATTTTTATTTTTTATGAAAAATGCAAGAGTCCCCAATAGCTGTTCATAAAAAAATAGTATTTTGTGGTATTTACATTGAATACTATGGTATGAAATTATGTTTCAAACTATAGTTTTGTATATATTCATTACCAAAAAACTAATCATGACCTATGTTTGATAATTAATCTAAGCCAGCATGTCTCTTACTAAATGAGGATACTTAAAAGTATAACTTTATATGTGGTATGTAATCATTAAATAGTTTATTTTGTTTTACTTATTTGTTTCGAGAGATAGAGAGAGGTAGAGAGAGAGAGACAGAGAGAGGAAGTGAGTGAGGGGCAGAGAGAGAGGGAGAGAGAGAATCCCAAGCAGGATCTGCACTGACACGTGGAGCTCGATCTCAGGAACTATGAGATCATGACCTGACCCGAAATCAAGATTCGGATGCTTAACTGACTGAGCCACCCAGGCACCCCAATCATTAAATACTTTAAATGAAATATATATGTATATATGTATGTTTATATGTATATTTTATATATATATATATATATATATACACACACATATGTATATCATAGTTACTTAATTTGTATTTTACTTAATGTTGCTTCTTTAACATAAATTTCTGAGGATAAATAATGGCTCCATGGGTAACAAAGGGTATTGTTAATGGGATAAAAAAGATGTAACTAATGAAAAGAATCCTGCCATGGAGATGTGTTGTTTCAAGGTCTTGGGTGTTTTCTTTTAAAAAGTTTTTTTAACGTTTTATTTATTTTTGAGACAGGGAGAGACAGAGCATGAACAGGGGAGGGTCAGAGAGAGGGAGACACAGAATCTGAAACAGGCTCCAGGCTCTGAGCTGTCAGTATAGAGCCCGACGAGGGGCTCAAACTCACGGACCACGAGATCATGACCCGAGCCGAAGTCGGCCGCTTAACTGACTGAGCCACCCAGGCGCCCTGAGGTCCTGGGTGTTTTCTCAGACTCCGCACTGCTTATCTCATTCATAACTTGTTTCTGCATTAGCCCCTTGCCCTTGACAGAGGATGAGGTATTTGCCGAGTTAAACATGGTGGCCTCACCCTCATGTATCTTGGTTTCCTTTGACTGGGAATCCTATTTGCTCCCCATGTTGTACAGCAATGTGTTTCTTCTTTGTTTACAAATGACCTTAAGTGAGCAAATCCTTTTCATCTTAAGGACTCTTTAGGAGTTGAGGGTGAAATTAATTTGGCAGGCATAATTCTTACTAGAATTCAATTCTGAAAAACCAGCATCTGGTGAAGAGGGACCTGTGCACTGGAGAAGTGTTGAAACTTTCAGAGGCTACACAGGATAAAAAGTAATGAAGGCCATTGTCTCGATTTTTCCAAAAGGATGATGGAAATCTGGAGCATGAACCTATTTTGACGTTCTCAGCCAAGGGACCATTTAAAATGAATCAATATAAAACAATGATGCTCTGTACAGATGCAGAAGAGCCTTCAAATAAGGAACTCCACATGTTTCAGAACTCAGTGCTGTCCTAATTCATGATGGCTCTGCCCTGTGAATGTCCCTATGTGTAGCAGGCCTGGTTTCCATTTTTAGTATCAGGGACTAGAACAGAGGGGAGTCACATTGGCTTCCCCAGCTTCCCACAAAGTTGAAAAGAATAATGAATGAAGGGCCAACACTAGAATCTATTTTCAACTCACTTTGACATAACTGTGTTTTCTGGATACATAGCTGAGATTTTTATTTTTTATTTTTTATTTTTTATTTTTTTATTTATTTTTTAATATATGAAATTTACTGTCAAATTGGTTTCCATACAACACCCAGTGCTCATCCCAAAAGGTGCCCTCCTCAATACCCATCACCCACCCTGCCCTCCCTCCCACCCCCCATCAACCCTCAGTTTGTTCTCAGTTTTTAACAGTCTCTTATGCTTTGGCTCTCTCCCACTCTAACCTCTTTTTTTTTTTTTTTTCCCCTTCCCCTCCCCCATGGGTTTCTGTTACGTTTCTCAGGATCCACATAAGAGTGAAACCATATGGTATCTGTCTTTCTCTGTATGGCTTATTTCACTTAGCATCACACTCTCCAGTTCCATCCACGTTGCTACAAAAGGCCATATTTCATTTTTTCTCATTGCCACGTAGTATTCCATTGTGTATATAAACCACAATTTCTTTATCCATTCATCAGTTGATGGACATTTAGGCTCTTTCCATAATTTGGCTATTGTTGAGAGTGCTGCTATAAACATTGGGGTACAAGTGCCCCTATGCATCAGTACTCCTGTATCCCTTGGATAAATTCCTAGCAGTGCTATTGCTGGGTCATAGGGTAGGTCTATTTTTAATTTTCTGAGGAACCTCCACACTGCTTTCCAGAGCGGCTGCACCAATTTGCATTCCCACCAACAGTGCAAGAGGGTTCCCGTCTCTCCACATCCTCTCCAGCATCTATAGTCTCCTGATTTCTTCATTTTGGCCACTCTGACTGGCGTGAGGTGGTATCTGAGTGTGGTTTTGATTTGTATTTCCCTGATGAGGAGCAACGTTGAACATCTTTTCATGTGCCTGTTGGCCATCTGGATGTCTTCTTTAGAGAAGTGTCTATTCATGTTTTCTGCCCATTTCTTCACCGGGTTATTTGTTTTTCGGGTGTGGAGTTTGATGAGCTCTTTATAGATTTTGGATACCAGCCCTTTGTCCGATGTGTCATTTGCAAATATCTTTTCCCATTCTGTTGGTTGCCTTTTAGTTTTGTTGGTTGTTTCCTTTGCTGTGCAGAAGCTTTTTATCTTCATAAGGTCCCAGTAATTCACTTTTGCTTTTAATTCCCTTGCCTTTGGGGATGTGCCAAGTAAGAGATTGCTACGGCTGAGGTCAGAGAGGTCTTTTCCTGCTTTCTCCTCTAAGGTTTTGATGGTTTCCTGTCTCACATTCAGGTCCTTTATCCATTTTGAGTTTATTTTTGTGAATGGTGTGAGAAAGTGGTCTAGTTTCAACCTTCTGCATGTTGCTGTCCAGTTCTCCCAGCACCATTTGTTAAAGAGACTGTCTTTTTTCCATTGGATGTTCTTTCCTGCTTTGTCAAAAATGAGTTGGCCATACGTTTGTGGGTCTAGTTCTGGGGTTTCTATTCGATTCCATTGGTCTATGTGTCTGTTTTTATGCCAATACCATGCTGTCTTGATGATGACAGCTTTGTAGTAGAGGCTAAAGTCTGGGATTGTGATGCCTCCTGCTTTGGTCTTCTTCTTCAAAATTACTTTGGCTATTCGGGGCCTTTTGTGGTTCCATGTGAATTTTAGGATTGCTTGTTCTAGTTTCGAGAAGAATGCTGGTGCAATTTTGATTGGGATTGCATTGAATGTGTAGATAGCTTTGGGTAGTATTGACATTTTGACAATATTTATTCTTCCAATCCATGAGCAGGGAATGTCTTTCCATTTCTTTATATCTTCTTCAATTACCTGCATAAGCTTTCTATAGTTTTCAGCATACAGATCTTTTACATCTTTGGTTAGATTTATTCCTAGGTATTTTATGCTTCTTCGTGCAATTGTGAATGGGATCAGTTTCTTTATTTGTCTTTCTGTCGCTTCATTGTTAGTGTATAAGAATGCAACTGATTTCTGTACATTGATTTTGTATCCTGCAACTTTGCTGAATTCATGTATCAGTTCTAGCAGACTTTTGGTGGAGTCTATCGGATTTTCCATGTATAATATCATGTCATCTGCAAAAAGCGAAAGCTTGACTTCATCTTTGCCAATTTTGATGCCTTTGATTTCCTTTTGTTGTCTGATTGCTGATGCTAGAACTTCCAGCACTATATTAAACAACAGCAGTGAGAGTGGGCATCCCTGTCGTGTTCCTGATCTCAGGGAAAAAGCTCTCAGTTTTTCCCCATTGAGGATGATGTTAGCTGTGGGCTTTTCATAAATGGCTTTTATGATCTTTAAGTATGTTCCTTCTATCCCGACTTTCTCAAGGGTTTTTATTAAGAAAGGGTGCTGGATTTTGTCAAAGGCCTTTTCTGCATCGATTGACAGGATCATATGGTTCTTCTCTTTTTTTTTGTTAATGTGATGTATCACGTTGATCGATTTGCGAATGTTGAACCAGCCCTGCATCCCAGGAATGAATCCCACTTGATCATGGTGAATAATTCTTTTTATATGCTGTTGAATTCCATTTGCTAGTATCTTATTGAGAATTTTTGCATCCATATTCATCAGGGATATTGGCCTGTAGTTCTCTTTTTTTACTGGGTCTCTGTCTGGTTTAGGAATCAAAGTAATACTGGCTTCATAGAATGAGTCTGGAAGTTTTCCTTCCCTTTCTATTTCTTGGAATAGCTTGAGAAGGATAGGTATTATCTCTGCTTTAAACGTCTGGTAGAACTCCCCTGGGAAGCCATCTGGTCCTGGACTCTTATTTGTTGGGAGATTTTTGATAACCGATTCAATTTCTTCACTGGTTATGGGTCTGTTCAAGCTTTCTATTTCCTCCTGATTGAGTTTTGGAAGCGTGTGGGTGTTTAGGAATTTGTCCATTTCTTCAAGGTTGTCCAACTTGTTGGCATATAATTTTTCATAGTATTCCCTGATAATTGTTTGTATCTCTGAGGGATTGGTTGTAATAATTCCATTTTCATTCATGATTTTATCTATTTGGGTCATCTCCCTTTTCTTTTTGAGAAGCCTGGCTAGAGGTTTGTCAATTTTGTTTATTTTTTCAAAAAACCAACTCTTGGTTTCGTTGATCTGCTCTACAGTTTTTTTAGATTCTATATTGTTTATTTCTGCTCTGATCTTTATGATTTCTCTTCTTCTGCTGGGTTTAGGCTGCCTTTGCTGTTCTGCTTCTATTTCCTTTAGGTGTGCTGTTAGATTTTGTATTTGGGATTTTTCTTGTTTCTTGAGATAGGCCTGGATTGCAATGTATTTTCCTCTCAGGACTGCCTTTGCTGCGTCCCAAAGCGTTTGGATTGTTGTATTTTCATTTTCGTTTGTTTCCATATATTTTTTAATTTCTTCTCTAATTGCCTGGTTGACCCACTCATTCGTTAGTAGGGTGTTCTTTAACCTCCATGCTTTTGGAGGTTTTCCAGACTTTTTCCTGTGGTTGATTTCAAGCTTCATAGCATTGTGGTCTGAAAGTATGCATGGTATAATTTCAATTCTTGTAAACTTATGAAGGGCTGTTTTGTGACCCAGTATATGATCTATCTTGGAGAATGTTCCATGTGCACTCGAGAAGAAAGTATATTCTGTTGCTTTGGGATGCAGAGTTCTAAATATATCTGTCAAGTCCATCTGATCCAATGTATCATTCAGGGCCCTTGTTTCTTTATTGACTGTGTGTCTAGATGATCTATCCATTTCTGTAAGTGGGGTGTTAAAGTCCCCTGCAATGACCACATTCTTATCAATAAGGTTGCTTATGTTTATGAGTAACTGTTTTATATATCTGGGGGCTCCGGTATTTGGCGCATAGACATTTATAATTGTTAGCTCTTCCTGATGGATAGACCCTGTAATTATTATATAATGCCCTTCTTCATCTCTTGTTACAGCCTTTAATTTAAAGTCTAGTTTGTCTGATATAAGTATGGCTACTCCAGCTTTCTTTTGGCTTCCAGTAGCATGATAAATAGTTCTCCATCCCCTCACTCTCAATCTAAAGGTGTCCTCAGATCTCAAATGAGTCTCTTGTAGACAGCAAATAGATGGGTCTTGTTTTTTTATCCATTCTGATACCCTATGTCTTTTGGTTGGCGCATTTAATCCATTTACATTCAGTGTTATTAGAGAAAGATACGGGTTTAGAGTCATTGTGATGTCTGTATGTTTTATGCTTGTAGTGATGTCTCTGGTACTTTGTCTCACAGGATCCCCCTTAGGATCTCTTGTAGGGCTGGTTTCGTGGTGACAAATTCCTTCAGTTTTTGTTTGTTTGGGAAGACCTTTATCTCTCCTTCTATTCTAAATGACAGACTTGCTGGATAAAGGATTCTCGGCTGCATATTTTTTCTGTTTAGCACACTGAAGATATCGTGCCAAGCCTTTCTGGCCTGCCAAGTTTCAAAGGAGAGATCAGTCACGAGTCTTATAGGTCTCCCTTTATATGTGAGGGCACGTTTATCCCTTGCTGCTTTCAGAATTTTCTCTTTATCCTTGTATTTTGCCAGTTTCACTGTGATATGTCGTGCAGAAGATCGATTCAAGTTACGTCTGAAGGGAGTTCTCTGTGCCTCTTGGATTTCAATGCCTTTTTCCTTCCCCAGTTCAGGGAAGTTCTCAGCTATAATTTCTTCAAGTACCCCTTCAGCACCTTTCCCTCTCTCTTCCTCCTCTGGGATACCAATTATGCATATATTATTTCTTTTTAGTGTATCACTTAGTTCTCTAATTTTCCCCTCATACTCCTGGATTTTTTTATCTCTCTTTCTTTCAGCTTCCTCTTTCTCCATAACTTTATCTTCTAGTTCACCTATTCTCTCCTCTGCCTCTTCAATCCGAGCCGTCGTGGTTTCCATTTTGTTTTGCATTTCGTTTAAAGCGTTTTTCAGCTCCTCGTGACTGTTCCTTAGTCCCTTGATCTCTGTAGCAAGAGATTCTCTGCTGTCCTGTATACTGTTTTCAAGCCCAGCGATTAATTTTATGACTATTATTCTAAATTCACTTTCTGTTATATTATTTAAATCCTTTTTGATCAGTTCATTAGCTGTTGTTATTTCCTGGAGATTCTTCTGAGGGGAATTCTTCCGTTTGGTCATTTTGGATAGTCCCTGGAGCGGTGAGGACCTGCAGGGCACTTCCCCCGTGCTGTGGTGTATAACTGGAGTTGGTGGGCGGGGCCGCAGTCCGACCTGATGTCTGCCCCCAGCCCACCGCTGGGGCCACAGTCAGACTGGTGAGTGCCTTCTCTTCCCTTCTCCTAGGGGCAGGATTCACTGTGGGGTGGCGTGGCCCGTCTGGGCTACTTGCACACTGCCAGGCTTGTGGTGCTGGGGATCTGGCATATTAGCTGGGGTGGGCAGGCAAGGTGCACGGGGGCGGGAGGGGCAGGCTTAGCTCGCTTCTCCTTAGGTGATCCACTTCAGGAGGGGCCCTGTGGCAGCTGGAGGGAGTCAGATCCGCTGCCGGAGGTTTGGCTCCGCAGAAGCACAGAGTTGGGTGTTTGCGCAGAGCGAGCAAGTTCCCTGGCAGGAACTGGTTCTCTTTGGGATTTTGGCTGGGGGATGGGCGGGGGAGATGGCGCTGGCGAGCGCCTTTGTTCCCCGCCAAGCTGAGCTCTGCCGTCCGTCCGGGGGCTCAGCAGCTCTCCCTCCCTTTGTCCTCCAGCCTTCCCGCTTTCTGAGCAGAGCTGTTAACTTATGACCTCCCAGACGCTAAGTCGCGCTTGCTGTCTGAACACAGTCCGTCCGGCCCCTCCGCTTTTGCCAGCCGACTCGGGGGCTCTGCTTGGCCGGCGAGCCGCCCCTCCGCCCCGGCTCCCTCCCGCCAGTCCGTGGAGCGTGCACCGCCTCGCCGCCCTTCCTACCCTCTTCCGTGGGCCTCTCGTCTGCGCTTGGCTCTGGAGACTCCGTTCTGCTAATCCTCTGGCGGTTTTCTGGGTTCTTTAGGCAGGTGTAGGTGGAATCTAAGTGATTAGCAGGACGCGCGGTGAGCCCAGCGTCCTCCTACGCCGCCATCTTCCCAAAGACCCATAGCTGAGATTTTTAAACGACAATAAAGGTACATTCTTCAGGTTTTTACTCTGACCTAGTAAACTTCTAAATGAGTACAGGTAAGGCTCTTCTCAGGGAGACCAGGCTTTAATGTATAAAAACAACATTGTACAGTTCTTAATTTTTTATACAATTCTCCTTTCTGAATTGGATTTTATATCTGTCGAAGTCCTAGACTGTATTTTTGTCTTCATTCTGACTTCAAATTTATTAAAAAATTTTTTAAATGTTTATTTATTTATTTATTTATTTATTTATTTTGAGAGAGAGAGAGACAGACCACAAGTTGGTGAGGGGCAGATTGAGAGGGAAACACAGAATCTGAGGCAGGCTTCAGGCTCTGAGCCGTCAGCACAGAGCCCAAAACAGGGTTCAAATTCATGAACCTTGAGATCATGACCGGAGCCGAAGTCAGATGCTTAACCAAATGAGCCACCCAAGTGCCCCATTCTGACCCTAAATTTATATTGGGAACATACATATTTATCTAGATATCAGGGGCATACAAAAATGTATTGATGGAAATATTAGAGGACAGGGCTTCTGATATGTGTGCCTTAGAGGCATCTGGTAAGAATTCCAGAAGAATGTAGACTATGGGTAAAAGTCTTGACAGGTGTATGACTGAGGGTGTTTTAGGTGCCGGTCACAATAGAAGCAGATACTTAGGGTTAAGGTGAAGACAAGTATGTGAGAAAATATGAGGGAGACAAGAAGGAATGGCAGAAGGGTTGGAAAATGTTAAAACACAAGTTCTAGGTGAGGTGAGACATCTTCATTGCACTGGCAGTATTTTGGACATTGCATGATGTAATCCATGCAGAGCCCTTAGCACAATGCCCAATGCACAGCAAACACTCAGGAATATTTATTGAGGGTGTCCTTTGGGGCAGGCTTTTTATGAAACTCATTTACTTTTCAAAATAACATTACAAGAGAGATGGTACTATTATCATCATATAGATGAGGCAACTGAAAACTGAAAAATTAAGTTACTTGTTCAAGGTCACATAACCACTAGTCAGAAGCCAATCATTTAGCTGCTAGGCTATTCTTCTTCTTTGTTAGCCATTATCATTAGTTAATGCTAATTGGCTGTTGTTACTATTATTTGTTAATAATAATACTCCATGCTATGAATAATCCACATTATTATTCTTTACCATCTCCAAGTGCTCACTATTATTCTTAATAGTAGAGTCTTAGTATGATTGCATAGTTTTTAAGGGTCTAGGACCTGGAATTCAGCCTGCCAGGATTCAGACACTCTTTTCTTCCACATCCAATGAGTTTAAGCCAGTTTCTAAAGCTTTCTCAATTGGTAATATCATCTAGAAAATGGGTATCACACCTGTATTTTTATCATTAGGGCCTATCACTGACACTTTTAAAAAAGTCTTTCCTTTTGGGCACATTAGAGGATTGCACTTTCCCATGCCATCTGAAGGAAGGTATGGCCATGTGACATGCATTTCACCAAGGAAATATGAGCAGAAGTAACTAGATGTTTTAAAAGCCAGGAAACCACTTGCCATGTCCCCTGTTCCCTGCATTGGCAATCACAATAGCGGACTGTCACTTGAGTCCCTGAGTGACTGTGTTGAGTAGACTCCTCAGATAGCCCACGTTGGGCACATAGCATGAGTGACAAGTAAATCTTAGTTGGTTTAAGCACTTGAGATTTTTAATTATTTGCTTTTACACCATAATTAGCCTATCCTGATCTAGCTGGACACAACTTAGTCACCCAGTCAGGATTAGTTAAATTATGCTTCATATACACCCAGTCTCATAAAGACATTATGTAGCTCGTGCTGCATGAACATCATGGGTTGATTGGATACTCTTCTCTATGTCATCCTCATTCAGGCACCCAGGCTGCACACCAGGCATCCTAAAACTTTCTGGTTGTCATGGCATAAGCAAAAGAGAGCATGGCAAACCATGTGTCGGTTCATCAAACTTCTGCCTGCAAACAATTCACAGCACTTTTGCTCATATTTTGAGGGCTCCAGCTAATTGCAACAGTGTAGGGAACAGCAATCCTGCCTCTACTTTAGAAAGCAATAAGTACTATAATATATTAATGAGAAACACTAATCTTACATCATAGAAATCTCCCATATTTTCTCCATGTACACATTGTTTCATATGTATATTGCCAATTTTAAATGTTATGTCTTTATATGTAAGTATGTATCCTGGGTACAGAAAGTGATTCATAAGAAATTGACAGCTTAGTCCTAGGCTTAAAAAAGATATTTGATCAGATCTCTCTAGTGAAATTTTCTTTTGGATCTGCACAACTTTTTTAACTTGTATAGAATGTATTCCTTGGGAAAGAAGAAAGGATTGTGGCCTCTATCTTCTGGTATATTTAGTTATCAGGGCCCTTTTTGAAAATATTAATCAGTGGGCCCTCTTTACTTTAGTTCAGGGGCACTTAAAGGGATCTCAATACAACTTCTCTCCAAATTTCACTTTCCTTCATCCTAGTTTATAAAAAAAATGCACATTGTTTTAATGAAGTTATAATCACGTATATATTGCCTACTATAGGTATCTCATTACCACTCTGCAAAGAAATATCTATAAAAATTATTAAATTTCCAAGACTGACTTAATTGAAGCTTGGCTTGATTTCAAATCTAACCTTTTTTCTGTGTGCTCACACTCATTAGTTGGCTATGTAAGTCACATTGGCTATTAATTTGATTTTTTAAAAGATAGAAGGAAAATAGAGGGAATACTTGTCCCTTATACCATAGCCATGATTTTTCTCATTCTGATGATGAATCCATCCAGTGTTTGAACGAATTCCCATGGGCAGCCATTCATCTGGAACTTTCAATAACATGAATGTGATGTCTACACACAGACCTCCAAACCAGCTAAAGACCTACCAGCTTGCCTGCATAGAAAATTGAATTCTGCTTCCTCGAAGATAGCAGGGACAAGCAGAATGTAAGGATCGATGAAGATTAATGGCATACTGCTTGATGCAAATTAGAGTGGACAGAGGAAATGTAGTCTCTTGGGGCTAATCAGGGGCTTATCAGGGGCCAGACTTTTTTTCTAAAACCCAACTCCAATACTTTTGCTCTGAGATATGGATGCTGCTTCTGCAGCCCCTGCCACTGGCAGTGAGAATGGCACATTTGAGATGGAGTTGTGTGGCTTTGGAGTTCACAAAAGGGAAAATAATCTGTCATACCAGTATTTCTCAAGGTCTCATAATGTTTACCTTACATTAATGACAGGAAAACCTTTGAATATCTCCAAAAAATCTTGTGGCTAGCATTTACAAATGACAGAATGTGTTTCCTTCTTGACTTTGTTGCCGGGAAGCTCAGAATTAAATCTGTAACACAGTTTAAACACTGTTGCAAAAAAGAAAACATTTTGGGAGTACTGCCCAGCCTTTGCTTTGCTTTATCTGACCTCATATACTATCTTCTGTTAATTATTTTAAGACTTTTTATGGAACCATGCAGGAAATGAATGGATGCATGACTTAATTCATTGGCATTCTTATGGCTAACTACCAGTGTTTAAAGTTACAAGTGATAAGGAGTGCCTGGGTGGCTCAGTTGGATCAGCGACCGACTCTTGATCTCAGCTCGGGTCTTGATCTCAGGATTGTGAGTTCGAGCCTCACTTGGACTCCATTCTGCGTGTGGAGCTTACTTAAAAAAGAAGTTACAGTGATGATACAAAAACTTACCAGAAGCCAAAATATTTCATAAGCCAGAGGATACATAAACCTATAGCTATCGGGGAGGTTGTTGACATATAATCTCTTTGGATTGACTGGTGGTCAATCTCAGGGCTATTTTGAGCCAGAAATGCATTCGTTGCTCAAGGAGATAGTAGGAAATATGGTCAAACTTTAGAGAGAAAACAAGAGGCCAGGCCACTTACAGGTTGGGATGTAAGTGGGAAAATTTCATGAGCATCAGGATCAAAGGGGAAGGCAATGCTTCATTTTGAGGAGAAATGGAGAGTTGTTATCAACATTAATCAACTCCTTTTATGTCTTGGGTAGCCCACAACTGCTGGGGTCCTGGTGCAGCATTACTACCTTGCTTACCAAATTCATTGGGACAGAAGACAGAGGTTGTGTTTGGGTTGGGGGAGGGAGGTCTGTTCTCATCTCATATAAGGTGCATTGAGGCAGGAAAACAGGCTGTTATCCACAGCAACTATGGCAGTAGAGTTAAGCTCTTGGGGCTGGTATTCCACTTGCCTATTAGTCTATTGGTGGCTGATGGTGAATCCGTAAAGGTATCCAAAGGCACTTCGTAGACTGCTCCTTAGAGACAGGAAATGGACCAGAGGATATGACTGGGGACCAGTATCTGGGTTTGTTGACAAGGAAAATATTTTTTTTTAATTTTTTTAATGTTTATTTATTTTTGTTTTTGTTTTTGTTTTTTTTTTTAATTTTTTTTTAACGTTTATTTAATTTTGAGACAGAGAGAGACAGAGCATGAATGGGGGAGGGGCAGAGAGAGAGGGAGACACAGAATCGGAAACAGGCTCCAGGCTCTGAGCCATCAACCCAGAGCCTGACGCGGGGCTCGAACTCACGGACCGCGAGATCGTGACCTGAGCCGAAGTCGGACGCTTAACTGACTGAGCCACCCAGGCGCCCCAATGTTTATTTATTTTTGAAGGAGAGAGACAGAGCCTGAGCTGGGGAGGGGCAGAGAGAGAGCGGGAGACACAGAAGCAGAAGCAGGCTCCAGGCTCTGAGCTCTCAGCACAGAGCCCGACACGGGACTTGAACTCACAAGCCGTGAGAGATCATGCCCTGAGCCGAAGTCAGACACTTAACTGACTGAACCACCCAGGCACCCTGACAAGGAAAATATTTTTAATAGACTAAGTGGCCATGGCTGGAACAAAGGGTGTGTGTGTGTGTGTGTGTGTGTGTGTGTGTGTGTAACTCACTTAACTTGTTTTTAGCTCTGCACTAGAGATGCTATTATTTTACCCATTATACAGAAGAAGAAATTGAGACATTGAAACTTATATAATTTTCCCACAGTCACTCAATTTCTCAGGCTCGTAACTGGGATTCAGACCCAGGCAATGGGACTTCAGGCTTAGCCACCACACCACTTCTGCTCTGTTACTCTGAATCCCTGCTTGGAATGGCATTGGTGCCCTGTGCCACAGTGACCAGGATGAACTCAAGAGTGGTAGAGTTAGGAGGATCCCTCACCAGCAACCTCACACTCCAATCAGCCCTTCTTCCCCTCTCCATCACCTAACACCATGGCTTCTTTTTTGAGTTTGACTCTCAAACACAGAATGGATTCTCTTTTCTGAAAAACAGATTCATTGGTTGAGACTTGTTGCCCTCAACTTCCAAATAGCTTGTCTATGTGGAACTGGTTCCCCTATCTGTCCCTCAAAGAACAGACTGGGTCTTGGCCTTTTCTCTTTTTTAAGTTGATGTATTTCCTCTGCAGTGGCCATCTTGGCAAAAAGCATTGCATCTTTTGCCAAGCTTCTAAAAAAAAATAGTAAATTCCCTTTCATCCTGCTTCCAGGAAAAATGAGTCTTGTACTGGTCCTTGAAATATATAATGCAGGAAAGAGCTCAAGAGATCCTCTGCAGGACAAAGTAAGTCTGTCTCTATCAGTTCAAATAAAATTCAACAAAAAGCTGTACCCACTTCATAGTTAGGCTCACAGAAATTGGCCTCATTAGAGTCCCTAAGTACCGACACCACCACCAATTATCTTATGACTCGTAGAGCCTTACTTTTGTCACAGATCATGACCAGACAATGGTCTACTTGGCAGGGGGACAGCCCTCTGTAATAACTGGCCATAAAGACCATTACTGGTGTCACTCCTTCTGCCTGTGATCTGCCATATGCTCCAATTACCATTGACAAGGTATCAGAAGATAATCTACGGTCAGGCAGGAATATTGAGTGCTTCAGCTCTGCTGTTTGACAAGGGTAGAGGACAAGAACAGTTGATTTTACCCAATAAGTTGTTTCTTCTTTCAATTAAACAGTTGAGGTACAAGTGTGAGAAGAGAGTAAAAAAGAAGAAAATAAGATGGCAGTGCCCCTAGTCACTGTTTCCCAGATTCTCTCTCCCTTTCTCTCAAAGCACTTGAGATCTCTTTCCCTATGTTTACTTTAAATTGTCTTTATCTTTCTGAGGATTCAAGATAACAATTAACACCTATAACAAAAATTTAAGGGTTGCCAGTTACCCAGGAATTCTAATAGCAATTAAAATGTTATCAGGAAAAATTTAAATTCTAGCTGAAGAAAAAGAAAAACAATATCATTAAAAATCTTCAGTGACATTTTAATGCTGGAAACAAAACTCTTCCCAGATCTCATGGGTAATGCTTTGTGTGTAGAGAGACCTTTTAAATAAATGTCACCTAGGACAGGGAGGGCCCACCTGCTTAGAGCTGGTCAGGCAGGTTTTCAGAGGCTGTGGGCCACAGTGCTGGACTCTCAAGAAGGGTGAAGATTTACATATGGTTGGGTCGTGCCTGGAGAACTGTATCAGTCAGGGTTTGGTTAAGAAAACAGACCCACTGTGAGTAATACGAAGTGATGGCTTTATTATAGGAATTAGACCTCATGCGACTGTGGCAAGAACTGGGAAAGCGCAGATCCAGAAGAGGAATGTGCTAGTCAGAGAATCAGCTGCTGACTAGTCTGGCTGGAGCTCTGGTGTGGTTGATGTCAGAGCTTGAGGGAACATTCTGGAAACAAGGGCATCAGGCCATCAGGGTGGGATCCCCAAAGGAGGAAGCCAACGAGGGGTCTATGGGAAGCCCTTGCTTCTGTCTAGGGCTTACCTCCCTGGGTCCACTTCAAAACGTTCATGGGTGAACTTCGAAAACATGATACTGATAAATGCCTAGCACTGTAAGGGTTAAATTGTAGTGTAGGGCTAACCTGTAGCCTTAAGAAATAACAGCTTTGTTTTAACACTATAGGTTAGGAGATGACAGCCTTATCCTATCCACCAAGGGATGTGATTAGTGTTTGATTGGATTGGGGCAAGGGCCTGTTTGAACCGTTTCCACCTGGGAACTATTCCTTTGTTCTGTTCCCAGGTGATGATAAGACGATGTGGTGGGCTGTAAAAACTCTTTATCCCTGCTGTTCGGACCGCGCTCTGCTCAAGAGTGTGGGTGCTGATCGATAGGTTGGCCTTGCCTCTCATTGCAATAAACTTGGTTGAGACTGTCACTGGTGCCTGTAGCATTCCGTTTCAGGAGTCGTGTGGATGCAACAGCACTTGGGCAGGGCTGCAGCTTCACCTGTGGGGAAGAGGAGCCGACAAAGGGCCAAGGAGATGGGGGTAAGCGGGCCTGCCAGACATGTCCACCCCAACCTCACACCATGCCTCACCACTAGTACAGTAGAGTGCCTTTGGAGAGTAGAGTGACTTCTGTTCCACTTCCTCCTTCGGAGTCCCACGCAGTTTCTTCCTTTGGTCATCTCTAACGGGGGTCAAACAGAGAAGGGAATTCTTGGAAACACAGTTCCTGACATTAGCCAAGTTGACATAGCTCAGCACTCCATCTACATAATAGCTCCTTCACCTCAAGCTCTCTGGCATTTTGTTATTCCAATAAACACTTACTGAGTACTCATCACTATTCTAAGCATTAACATATCCCCCAAAAATGGCTTTTTAAAATCTTTCAGGAGCTGATAGTCTAGTTAGCAGAGAGAGATGTGAATGAAAACGTTCAGTGAATTCAATGTGATAAATGCAGTATTTCACGTATGAACAAAAATGATTTAAAAACACCAAAGAAGAGATTCTTTCTAAGGTAATCAAAGAAACCTTTTGTTAGATATGAAATGGTAGTTAATACAACCCAGCAATTCAGCTCCTATTAGAGAGAAATTAAAACATGTACAAAGACTTACGTATAACAGCATCAATAAAAGTAATACTAAACTGGAAACGTTTCAAATTCCATCATATGCAGCAATCAAAAAGAGCAAACTAGGGGTGCCTGCGTGGCTCAGTCGGTTAAGCGTCTGACTTTTGCTTAGGTCATGATCTCACAGTGCGTGAGTTCGAGTCATGCATCGGGTGAGCTCCAGCCCCACTTCGGGTTAAACACGATCCCTGCTTTGAGTGAGCTCTACTTCTCTCTCTCTTTCTCTCTCTGCCCCTCGTGGGACTCTCTCTCTCTCTCTCTCTCTCCCTCTTTCACTTGCACTCTCTCTCTCTCAAAAAAGGAATAAACTACTAATAAGGTAATGCGGGTGAACTTCAAAAAACATTATACTAAGTGATAAATGCCAGAAATACTAAAAGCAGATTTGTACTTGCCTGGTGCTGGGGTTGGGATCGTGGACTGATTGCATATAGGAATGAGAGAATTGGGGGTTTGATAGAATATTCTACATAACTGTATACATTTACTAAAACCCATAGAACTATACACTTAACAATGAGTGAATTATATGATATGTGATTTAAACCTTGATAAAGCTATTAAAAAACATGGCTGCTTTCTTGCTTGATGGGCCATGGCAGTAACCCTAAGATGACAAATACTTTTGTTTATGAATTCTTTGAAAGTCTGGTTTTGTTAGTGAATGCCAGTGGTTGTAACAGATAAATTCCAACATCTCAGCAATTTAAAATGATAGAAATGTATTTTTTGTTCATGTAAGTTCACAAAGGGTATTCCTAATTGGCAGGCAGCTCTCCTTCAGATGCTTTTTTAAGGACCCTAAGCCTTCCCACCTTGTGATTCTTCTATTTCCAGTTGTAGATTTGAAGATGGTGTTATTCATCTGTGTCAAGCCAAGGGAAGATGAAGAGGGCTTGGAGGAACATGTGCAGTGTTAGTTGCGGGGGGGGGGGGGTGGCTTCTGGGCCAGACCCAGATGGGAAATGCTTCAATGTCACTTACTTTCCAATGGCTGAGACTATCATAAAGCCACACCTAAAGGCAAGAAGGTTGGAGAAGTGGTGTAGCTGTGTGCCCAGGACAAAGAGGAAACAGGTTCAATGGAATGTTCACTGAATTCAACCACCTCAGTTAGCCATGCTTCCTTTCTCAGCTCTTTTCACTTGCTCGTTTGAGGTTTGCAACAGATATAGACAAACACACTGGGAAGACTCTAGAATGCTATCCCCAGTGATTGACTAATTCTAAACAGGGAGTCCTTCCTGATACTACCAGCCGTGATCATGGCAATGCTGATCAGACAATACCTTTTCTTGCTGCATCATTAGGCACAGCCCTTACCTTAATCTGGAATTGGCAGCAGAAATTGAGGAGCAAGATTGCACTGATACCTGAACTTCTCTGTATTATAAAATGGGTTGTGGCAGAAATTATGAGCATCATGCCTCTATGACCCTTTTTCTTTCTTTCTTTCTTTCTTTCTTTCTTTCTTTCTTTCTTTCTTTTTTTTTTTTTTTGGGACTCAGGATTTAGTGTTAGGCCTGGAACTCTAACAACCAGTGGAAATGAGTTACCTTAGCCTTCAAAGGAGCCTGTTTCCAGTGATGGAGCAGGCTTGATGATGTCAGAACTGAGCAAAGTCCCTGTTTGAGCAAAGAGATGGCTGCTATTTAGAGAGCAGATCGATGCAACCACATATGTTATCAATATCCCAGCTAATTAGAGTTTTCCACCCAGGGACCACTGGTAGAAGTCATAAAAACAATGGTGCCCTCTTTGTTGACAGACCCTAACCTATTTCATGCTCAGCTCTACTAATTCCCTGCCTCATAAAGAAATTATCTAAGAGGGTTTATTAAAGCTTTCAGGATCATCATATAACAGTCTTAGTATGGCAGGAAGAAGATATTGATGGATTGTCCATTATCAGCTGTGCGTGGGATCTTGAAAAAGAGCTGGAAGCTTGTTGTTTCTTCATGATGAGAGAGCAGAGGTGCTTAATTACACCAAAGCACTATTATCCCAGCAGCACTTCTGTTATTTCCATAAACACTTGAAATCTTTAGGATGAACTGCTCTGACTTGATAGTGGTAATTGAGTGGAAAGGAACATTTAAAACTGACTCTGCTTGTACATTTGCATTTATCTTAGGACCTCAAGTGTTCCTGCCTGAAACCTTCTGATACCATCCCTCCACATTTGTAATAACATCCTTCCTCAGCCTTGTGTGATCCAGCCTCGCCTACCTCCCCAGTCTCACCCCCACCTGCCTCTCACTCAACACATCCCCACTGCCCTGGTCTTTTCTATTTTTCTCCAACAAAACCAAGGGTACTCTGCCCCAGTGCATCCTGTACTTGCTGTTCCTTCAACCTGGCGTCTCTTCCTGAGCAATTCGTGAGCCTGGCTTTTCTTGATCTCTTAGTCTTCAGTTTAAATATCGCCTCCTTGAGGAGGCTGTTCTTCACGTTCTAGTACATTAGCCACCCCCATTTCATCATCCTTATTTCCTCCATAGTAGTTTATCATCATAATGCTTGCTTAAATTTCTCTCATCGCTTGTCTCTTCCAAAGGAAAGCTGGTCCCATAAGGGCAGAGATCTTTTCCTGATCTGCTCCCTGTTATTTCCAGTGCCTGTAATAGTGTTGGGTACATGGGGTAGTATGGGGAAAAAGAGATATTTTCTCTTCTACATGAGAATAAGAAAAGGGTATTTATTCAGAGCTTGTTATAGCAAGGGAGTCAGACTCCATCACCTGTATTTGGCAGAGACTCAAAGCTTGGCAGAGGAGTGGGAAAGCTTTATAATGGAAAAAAGCAGAAAGGCTTCACAGATGCCCTCATTGGCATGGGAAACTGGAGGTGGGCTACTGGGAAGCAGAGCATCTTATGTAATTGGTTAGCCAGCCATATTGGCTTTCTCCAGTTGGTCCCAAGCTGGAAGTAGGGACAAAAATTAGAGAAGCTGTCAGTTATTGATCTTGTCCTGGGGGATGTTTGGGGCTGATTGCCACAGAGGTTGTGGTTTGACTTCCTGAGCTAGTTGCTGTGGGTTGTGGGACAGGGTTCTATTTTTATATACAGTCTGGCATTGTCTCTTGTATATTCTGTCTCTCAGAAGCAACTCAAGGCATATTTATTACTTTTGGGTCTTTCCCTGCATCTTTTGAAGCTTTGATTTTGTATCTAGGATTTTTCTTACTCATTCTCATACCTTTTTTTCCCTTGCTTTTCAAAAAAGCCTTCTCCCGTCCCTACAGAATCACCTCAAGGTTAAGACTGTTTATCTCGAAGGCAATCTATTTTTTGGGCTCCCACAACCACCATGCTTACACTTCCTGTGAAGATCGTCCTATTATTCTCTGAATGGGGCATATACCCAGGCACTAGTCCATTCCTAGACTTCATATTCCCAGTCCTTCCTGATTGCAAATCCAAGATTTCCTTCCTCTTTTTATTGCTTTTCCATTTTATACCACTCTCTCTACCAAATGCTTACCTCCCTACCATGCATGGAACTTCTTTATTTCTTTCTTTGTTTGGACTACACTCCATTTTGGGTCTTTTCTGTAATGTCCAGACCACACCATTGCATTAGTCTCTCCTACAATGCAATCTCTTGACTCCATTTTTTGTTTCCATCTTGGCAATTATGACTGAGAATCTCTAGATCATGGGTAACTCATAGAGCCAATGTGTTTTCTTTCCTGGTCCTCTCTTACAACCAAAAATAAAACTGTCTCATAAGGGTTAGAGATGGAAGTCTGCATACTTCCCACTAAATTTATTTTAATTCTTGAGATTCTATGATTCTCCATCAGATGTTAGTTAGCACAGCAAGAGGCCTCCTTGTCACTCATCAAAGACTTCCTGAATCAGAGATCTTCCATTTCATAGCTGAGTTGAAGCAGACCTGAGTAAAAGAATCTCTACACTGTAAGAAGGTAAAGGCTTTAAAAAAGAAAGAAAAGAAAAGGAGAAAGGGAAATAAAACCTGTTCAAGGAGAACATAGGGCTCCTCATAGCACTGCTTAGCTCTCAGGTTTGAATGGCTTTTTTGCTGTGTTTGGCCAATTAGCTAGGCTTTGCTTAGCCATAATTATCTTGATGAAAACTGTGTAGATGCTCCCCCTTTTCCTCTGTAGAGTGTGAGAACTTGGAGGACAGGAATGAAGTCTGACATCGTTTATTTATGGAGCCAAGTCAGGGCTGGCTCACCACAGGCACTTAAATGCTATTGATAAATCATGCACACAATGGGGCTCTGGTTTGGAATTGAATTAAACCTTGAGTTCAAACAGGTTCTCCCTCTGGTTATATCTGCTTCATATCTAGCAAAACGCATGAGTGAAGCTGGATGGAAGTGACTAGAGGAAAGGAAAACAAGCCCCAGAGAAATAAAGTTTGTGTATTCTGAGCTATCAAGAGCCCTTGCCCTACAAACATAAGTTTTCAGCTTGATACAAGGCTTTTTGGCAGGTGCAACATTTGTCTTCTTCCAGATGAATTGGAAATGCAAGGAAGGCTTCATAGGACGGGCTGATTATTGCATTCTGGGTGCTGTGTGTGCAATTTTTTAGCTGGCAATTCAGATAGAAAGATGTGTTAGATAGACTCTCTAGAAGATGTGGTAATCCCTACCCTCAATGAGCTTATAGGTTATTACATGCCAGGTTCCAAGAACCTTAAAAAAAGAACTCTATAGCCTGCTTTAACTTGCCTTTTACTGCCTTATCTCGTATCTCTAGCTTACCATAGATGGTCTAACAATGCCACCACATGTAAAATACTACTTCTTGCCTCCCTGTCTTCGTTTATATCATCATTTCTACCAGGCATGCTCTGCCTCTTTTCACTCTTTCTCTGAGTGACTCCTGCTCAGACTTTAAGATCCAGGTTGGATATAGCATCCCCCAGGAAGACCTAGACTGGGTCAGATACATCTCTTTATGTTCCCTTATTGCTCTGCGAATGGGACCAATGTGAGCCTTAGCTCACTGTACTGCATGAAAGAATTTCAATCTGAAATGGAACTGGAGGATGTAAGATGGACAATCTCGCACATGTGTCCTCAGGAAAACAAAGCTTCAGGACTGAGGGACTGAGTTCTCATAAATGCCTGATTTACAGAAAACTGATAATATTAGGGTTTTCTTAAGTATTAAGCAGTTGGTCAGGAGTTATCTCATCTCAACCTGGGGAAATTTTTGCTTACGGTTTCCAGAGACACGACCAAGAAATGATCCACATTGGGCTGGTCTCACAAAATAAGCTGAATTGAGCTTCATTTATAGGACTGCACTAGTTTCATCTGCTTGGGGCATTTTCAAAGCTGGTTTCCATTTACTTTTAATTTTAACAGACTTTAACGAAACTCCCCATTCTTTACATTCCCTTCCCAGAAGAAGAGCCCACCCCAAACCCTCAGTGGACCTACCTGGAACTTGCTGCATGGCCTTAATTGCAATTCCTCTGCTATTCTCAGATAAACTCATCTTTTTGACAATTTTGAGCTTGTCTTAGTCTACCTCTTTTTTTTAGGTCAACATCTGCTACCATTATTTGTTGTTTGTCTTCTCTGGCCTGTGAGATACTCAGGGGCAAGGACTTTGTGTTTTTCATCTTTTGGCACCCAGAACCTGATGAGGTACCTATAGTCATTGGAGGTTTAACAAAACTTTGATGAAAGAATGAACTACTGGTTCTGGTGGTTGCTTTAATAAGGGTCCACATACTCTTGTGGGTCCACATACCTACAAGATATTTTACTTTAATGTCAGAATTACCTGGGATAATACTATATTCATTGTCAATTTGGTTACTATTGGGAGAAGTTAGTCACTGATGGTGTTTGAGAAGATAATCAGAATTTTGCTTTTAGATAATCTTGTGGAATATAACATTGACTTAGGTGAGGAAAGACCGGAATTGGGAGAATCAATGAGAGATGATAGGGTTTTTTGAACATTTTTATCTTCTGCAACATTTGTTTATATCTTCTGCTCACTTTCCCACAAATAGTTTGGTTCTCTATCTATAAAGTATACGTACTTTTAGTATTTTAGGGATACTCTCTCTCATATATTTGCAAGTATTTCCTAAGGTTAGCTGTCTTTTACTTTTGTTTCTGATTTTTAAACATTCATTCAGTTATATGGAGTATTTTGTATTTAACACCCATCTTGCATGAAACTTTAGGATGAGTTCCTCAGTGTCACATGGTCTGAGTTAAAGCTTTTGCTTTAACTTAAAAAAGGGGAAACAGGAAACCAGGATGGGCAAGACTGGAGAAAGCTTGTAAGATGCCTATGATTGTTGGTTACAAGATAGGTATTTTCTCATTTTAGGAAAAGATTTTTCTAACAATAATTTATAGAAGTTTCCATCCTAAATGAGGGCTAAATTTTATTGACTTTTTTCCCCAGTGTATGTTAAACTGGTCATATATATATATATATATGTATATATGTATGTATTTATGTATATATATAGTATATATGTATGTATATATATGTATGTATGTGTATATATATATATGTATACTCTCTCTCTCTCTCTCTCTCTCTCTCTATATATATATATATATAGTATATATATATTACTTATCTGACCTATTGATGTATTTTATCCTAATAAAAAATCATCCCTGTATTCTTGGGATAAACTCTACTTTGTCAAGATGGGGGATTTTTAAAATATAACATTGAATTTAATTAGCTAGTATTTTATTTGGATATATTGGATCAATATTCATGAATGAAATTAGCTAATAAGTGTTTCCTAAGTAGGTATTATGTACTGAGGTTTCCTAAGTAGGTATTACATAATGAGGTTTAAGAGAATGTTTTTTGAAAACAGTATTTCTGTGGTCAGGTAATATATATCGTGTGTTAGAGATTCAAAATGAACAATTTTATAGGTAAGAGTTCTGTTTAATGTTTTTATAACTTGGAGTTTTCCATAGTTGTTGGAAGATAGTATACATTTTTTTCCTGTAACAGTTTCATTCAAAAAGTGGATATTAATAGAGCTCAGGCTACAATGACAAAAAGACACACATGGTTCTTGCCCCAAGTAATGCAGAACCAAATGGCTAGGGTACAGACAAGTAAACAGGCAAATTGAGTCACATTTTGATAAATGTGATACAATAGAAAAGATACAATAGGGGAGACCAGGATGCTGTAGGAGTACAGAATTTCCTATTCCAATGTGTGTGTCTGTGTATGTAGGGATGTTTTGGGGAAATTTAATATAAGATTCTCAAAAACCAAAATTGAAGCTAAAACTTATTAATATCCATGGTTCTAGCACAACTAGAAAACATGTTTTTGAAATGCTGCCCTATACTGTCGTTGTCTATGTCAGGTTTTGATATAAAAGTTACTTACACTTGTTCATTAAAAAGGAAGGATCTTTGTGGCTTTTTATTTTTTCTGCCAATATAAAAAATAATTATCTGTTTCCTTAAAGTATAAATATATTTGGCCACTTTTTTCGTCAATTCTGGCAATTTTCTTTCCAGAAAATTGTTAGTTTTCCAAAAACATCTCTTTTTATTAACATACCCATTACACAATGTTATCTTGTAAGGTACTAATGTCACTCTATTGTTACAATGTTCTTCTTATGCCAAATTCTACATACTGGTATTTTTTCTTGTATTTATTAAGGATTATAGTAAATAGAAGAACCATTATATATTGACTGCTTACAATATGTCAAGCACAGGGTGCTAAGTGGATTTCACAAAATTTATCTTACTATGAAAGAGGTACTATCATTATTGCCATTTCTGAGATAAAGAACCTGAGGATCAGCAAAATTAAGCAACTTATCTGATGTCACACAGCTTTGTAAGTGATGGAGGCAGCATTCACACCTAGAATTGTGTGAACTTAGGGATGGTTTTACTGAATCTTAGATTTGTGAGGTTTCTGTGTATTTTTCACCCCTGGAGGAGGTCATCGAAAGGACGTGACCGCCAATTGACCCCTACGCTGGATCCGGGCAATTGGAGGCTCCTTGCCCCCTCCCCTGGCCTTGGATTGTTTGTTCCACCCACCATCCCTTCGCAGGAGCCATTTTCAAGGACGCAGCTTTGAGAGTAAGGAGTTGCTTAGGACATGGGGGCCATATAGATGACTGAACCCAGGTAAGACCTCTATATAGCTTTTAAGATTCTGGCGGCGGCTTGGGAAATCTACTTGTCCTGCAGCTGCGCAAGACAAGCCCTGTAGTTTTAAGCGTGCCACCTAATGATCCGGAGGTCTGCCTCTTTCTTAGGTCTCTCCTTGGCCTCCGTGTACTAGGGACGGTTTGCAAACACACACACACACACACACACACACACACACGCACACACACACACACATTCTAGCTCTAGCATGTGTCTATAAATTCTCTTTTTCTCTTTTCAAATCCATTAGTTGCTCTTTTTTCGCTCTAGTATTTTTTCTTTCTTCCGTTTTTTAATCACACTTTCATTTTCATTTTTATTAATCATTTCACTTATTTTACTTGTCCGCTTTTAACGCCAAAACGAGCACAGGGTTTAACTGTAAACTGAGTGCAATTTTGCGGTATTTCATATATTTGCATAAGAAATACCTCATATATGCTATAATCTAAATGTCTACTTGAAATGTTTATTTTCTTTGTGACATCATATTATTGAGAAGCATATAGATCATTATTAATTTTTAAATAACTGGATTTTTTCTTCTTATCAATATCTAGTTTTATAGAGTAATCCTAAGAGGATGTGGTTTGTACATTTTCTGTTCTTTTGGATGTGTTGATCTTGAATTGCTGTTGTTCTTTTTTTATTTGTTTATTAAATATTTGCTGTAGTCTTGGATATGGTCTTATAGATAGTATGGGGTATGGTCAAATTTTTCACTTAATATAAAAATATTTCCTTTTCAGTAGGAGAATTTAGCATCTTTGTGTTTCTGATAAAAATGAATACTTGGCCCAAATTCTTCTTGTGTTGAATTTCCCACTTTCTTTTGAACGTCCTTTTTTCTATGTATAGACTGTATTTTACTTATGCTTATATTCAGTGGCTACTATTAAAATAGACCTACTGTTTTAAAGTATACTTGTGGTTGACTTTATCAAATTTCTTTTTTTTTTTTTAAATTTTTAACGTTTTATTTATTTTTGAGACAGAGAGAGACAGAGCATGAACGGGGGAGGGGCAGAGAGAGGGAGACACAGAATCCGAAACAGGCTCCAGGCTCTGAGCCATCAGCCCAGAGCCCTACGCGGGGCTCGAACTCACGGACCGCAAGATGGTGACCTGAGCTGAAGTCGGACGCTTAACCGACTGAGCCACCCAGGCGCCCCGGCTTTATCAAATTTCTTATCAAAAAGATGGACTCTTCTTTATCTCCATGTGGAGAAAGGATACATGTTTAATTTTTCCCCCTCCACCCAGTATACAGCCTTGAAAAATTGTTAAACACTATTATTAAATAATCCCCTTTTATCAAAAAAAAAAAAAAAAAAAAAAGAAAGAAAAAAACTATTATTACATTTGTTCTGATGTTCTGTTTTCCGCCTTAGGAGCATCTATAATTCTTTACTTGAATCTGTTTCTTGATATGTCTTCAATTTTTCCCCATATTTTTATCTATTTACTCTTCCTCTTCATTCTTTTTAACTTAATCTGTTAAAAGCATTTTGACTTTCTGCCATGACCATAATATTCTTTTTTATTGATTTCTGTCTTAATTACTTGAATTTTCTATTTCTGTTTATTTAACTTTTTTTTTTTTCAGTGAGCCTTTCTTAAATCTGTTTTGATCTTCCTTTTGTACTTATTTTCCTAGCCTTGGTTTATTGATGGTACTTGCCTTTTTCTATGAAAAGAAAGGAAGATATGTATACTCTAAATTTTACTGTAACTTATAGGAACTTTTTTTTAGAGGTATACTTTTCTGAAACATTTTATATCCTATATGGAAAAGGGAAAAAAGCTTACATTGGTGTTTTCAGATTAATTGTTCTTGAATAAAAAGTTCAAGTGTTTATTAACTAAGATGTTACTGTGTTTATGCCTACCCTCCCTCTCCATAGAATAAGCCAGAGAATTCTTTTCCCTCTTCCAAGTTAACTTTTCCCTACCCCCACACCCAACCTGGCTTATCCTGAAGGTCCTCTTGTTTCCACCCTGTCTTACAAAGCTTATCCTTACTTAACTCAACATTTCAGGACGCAACCTTCTTTAAGTCTCCAACTTCCATGTACCCCTAGTGCATGCTGGGAGCTGTAGTCTTCTAAGGATGCAAAAAACCTGAGAAGCTAACAGGAACAAAGGAGGAGGGAGGACCCTTGGGATGGCTCAGGAAGTTACTTTTTAGCTTTTGAGACATGTGTGCCTATCTTTCTGAATAGTGCAGCTCCATCCAGGATGTAGTTCAAAAAATAAGAGAAAATCTTTTTCTATGTCTTCTCAGGGCCTGTTTTCAATTTGTTCTGAATATTAAGTAAGTACAGTAAAACCTTCGATTGTGAGTAACTTGTTCTGCCAGTGTTCTGCAGGATGAGCAAGCGTTTCTAATAAATTCTAACTTGATAAAGGAGCGATGTCTTTCAATATGAGTAGTATGTGATGCCAAACGTCACATGATCACAACTGAGCCAATGGTTTTTGAAATTTGCTTTGATATACAAGTGCTTTGGCTTCCAAGTGTGTTTCTGGAATGAATTATGCTCACAAACCAAAGTTTTACTGTATTGTGTAGTCTGGGAATGAAGTCCCTAACCCAACACCCTGTCATTGCAGTTGGGAGAAATTCCTCTCCCACCTGGTGTCTGGTCTAATCAACTTTTGTTTGCATTGCTATTGTTAATTCTTTGTCTTGCCCTTTAACTTGCTTGTATCCTTGGATATGTTTATGAAGGTAGATAGAATGTGTGGCAGAGTCAGTTATGTTACTACCATTTAACCTAGATATCATGTGTATATATATTTTAAGGACAAACTTTGTAGTGACGAATTTTTAATTAAATGCAAACGGTAGCATTTGGACGGGCCCCTCTTTGATTAAATTTCAACCCGCTGTAAACACTGAGGAAGCCAAACCACTACTCTTTACCCTCCTATGAAAGAACTGTTCTTCCAATCTTCTCTTATGGGCAAGGTATCATTCTGTTCATAGTTTATTTATACTCGTGAATGTCTGGAGATTTGGGTACCAGTCTTGGTGGGCAGAAATTGTACCTTTGGCACCACAGAGAGACAGTGCAGTGTGATGCTCAGGCATGTGGATTCTAGAGCCAGTGTGGGTTCAGATCCTGGATCCTTCTCATCCTGAATGTGTTTCTACTGTAGTTTTCTAATCATTCTGTCTTGTTTGCCCAATCATAAAACAGGGTCAGTAAATAGAGTACCTCCAGTGGATGGATATTGTGATGAGTTAATAGATTGTAAGTAATCAACACAGTAAAATACTGAGAGGAGTACCTGTCACATTGTAAACATTCAACATATGTTCCCTGCACTTAAGAGAAACACATTTTTTTCTTGAGTTTTTGAAAAATTACATACAACTTAACTTTAAAAACCCAATGAAGTGATTTTCCTTTGGAATACCTTCTCCAGGTGTTTTTCTGATTTCTTCATGCTTCTGGCAAAGTTGTTGCAAAAAGAACTTTTGGTCTTTCTTACTATTTGATGTTTGTAGGGTTGCATTTCTCTCAAGCTCAAGTGACAGTGAGGAGCTGTTCGACTTCTCCTTCCTCCCCTGCCTGCCATGCCATGGGAGTAATGTTACTGACTATAAAGTTTTCATAAGATTGCCCACTATCATTCCCGAGACACCCACGGCAATGACTAACCCAGCATGATGTTGCATTGTCAAATACCCTAATGAAATGTATGCAAAACTTTTAAAATGACTCCATTCCCATTGTTCCAACCGATGCTCGCATTAGGCAGAGAAGAGCCTAGAGGTTGTTGAGGAGAGCAGGAGTTAGAGGCTGCTCTGATATTTTAAAGTTTATTGTTCTCTTCGCAGATTTGTATTTCAAAGCATAGCCATCCAACTGTGTGGCACTGTAATATACTCAGCTGCTGGAGGCTAGTGGGGTGATGAGGGTGGTGACTCATTCTAGAGCTCTACGTTGCAGGTCAATGAGAATGACTTGCCTGAGGGCCTTGAAAAAGAACAAATTGGAGTCCTGCTCTAGCTGTCATTTGATGGCAAGTATCCTAGACATTATATTAAATGGACCGGATATTTTTTTCAATGTTTATTTTTGAGAGAGAGAGAGAGAGAGAGAGAGACAGATTGTGAGCAGGGGAGGGGCAGACACAGAGGGAGACACAGAACTTCAAGTGGGTTCCAGGCTCCATGCTGTCAGCACAGAGCCAGCCCAATGTGGGCCTGAACTCACAAACCATGAAATCATGACCTGAGCCAAAGTTGAACGCTTAATCGACTGAGCCATCCAGGCACCCCTGGACCTGGTATTAAGCTTAATGACATCACCTGGTTTTATTGGGACTGTTCTGGTTTAAGACCTGAAAATTTCACTTCCTGGAAACCCCACTGGTCCTGAGAAAATGCGTACAGTTGGTCACCATAACTGGAATTAACTACAGCTTTGCATTTAGAACAAGCTATATGAACTTGGCCAGGTCACAGGGCCTCCTTAGGTTGGATTCCTCTTTTATAAGTATTTACCTAGCAATATTACAAGAATCACATGCAGTAGTGCCCATGAGTGTGCTTTGTGTCTTGTGAGGTACTATGCCAATGTCAGAAAATGTAGTCATTGAAGACATTGTTTCTTTGGGCCATACTGGTCTACCAGAGAATCTCAGAATGGAGGTTGTTAAGCAAAGCTGAAAGCCTATGTCCTGAAGACTTCTCTAAAGCAACGGTGCACATGACTCCAAAACCAATTGTCTGGGTTGGCAGAAAGATTTGAAGGAGGTTTGGGTGTGGGGGAAAAGTGAGGGTTCACAAAGATCCCTGGCATGCCATCCTGATGAATTGATATTTGATATTTGCAATGGCTCTACTTTATATTTACGGTGGCTCTAGACATAGGTGCCTACCCAAACCTTTTCATGGCCTTAGACTAGTCTGGCCTTCCTGGCAGAACCTGCTATTTTTATATGTAAAATTAAGATAATTTTATGTAGAATCAATGATTCCTCAACTCCCTTTTGGCTATAAGGTCACATTACACCAGTGCATTTCAGATGTTAGCCATTGTGGGAGACAGGTGGTCTCTTGACCTCAGTCTCTCTTAGGCCTTTTTTTGTACCTCATCACCTATTTCTTTCTTTTACTTCTGACATTCTCTAATTATCTCCTTTGTACATTTATTTGCTCTTATTTCCCTTTTGCCTCTAGAATATTAAGTTTGTGAGGAATATAGAATTTACCTATCTTGCACCCAGCATGGCAGGTGCCTGCCCAATATGTGTTAAATGAATGAGTGGACTGGACATTCATGGTTATCTTCTATGGATCACAAGCCATACTAGCTTGATATATTTTGGATGAATAAATAAATGTTGGAAAAAAATTAAATGACCCAAGCATGAATAGAATAACACAAACTTTGTTAACAATATTTTAATTTCTTCTTTTTAAAAAAATTTTTTTTAATGTTTATTCATTTTTGAGAGACAGAGAGAGACAGAGTGTGAGTGGGGAGGGGCAGAGAGAGAGGGAGACACAGAATGCGAAGCAGGCTCCGGGCTCCAAGCTGTCAGCACAGAGCCTGATGCAGGGCTTGAACTCACGAACTGCAGATCATGACCTGAGCCTAAGTCGGATGCTTAACTGACTGAGCCAGTCAGGCACCTAGCAATATTTTAATTTCTTTAAAATCAATATTGTTGATAATGAGGAGAGCAAAAGATTGTGAAGTGTACAGTTTTCAGCTACCTTTAATGCCAGGATGTTGCAGACTTGCCGATATGAGACCCTGGGTTGTAGTTCAAGCAAGAGTTTGTATTGGAAGTTTCAGGTAATCTGAAATACTTATTGAATATTGACTTCAACTGTTACATAGCATTTACCCCCAAATTCCTTTTTTCTGTATCACAAGATGTTAATACAGTCCAAAGTAAAAGATGGTAATTAATTCAGAGTATGAAAGTGGTGGGGTCTAGTTCTGCAGCGTGAGTAAATTGCCTGCTACAACTCTTTTTTCCCCTCTTCTATCCCAATTCAGCCATGGGATGTTGCCTGACGTGAAACCTGGAGGAATAACAGGGCCAATGACCAGCAGGGTAGGGAGAGAAGGGAGGGTGTGTAACTCCCAGATTAGGCCTGTTCCCTCTTATGATTCACAGCAGATGTTATCTGCTAAACTCAAACAGCTGATCCTTGATTTAAAGATAATTTGTTTATTATTATACTAAACAGAGCCCGTAAATCTCTATTATAGCCTGATGAGAACCAAAGAAAATACCGTATGCTGAAAGCACCAACAGCTTACATTTTCCCAGCTTCATTCTACCCTGTAATCTGAACCACTGTTAAAAAATATTGACATTTTCAGAGAGAATTATAAGCAAAGCAATAAACAGTCCACGTTTTGTGGTGCATTAAACGTGTCTTGAGTTACAGTTCCAAGTGGAAATCAGGCTCAACTTTGGTAAACTACCAAGCACTGTGTTTTGGTGCCGGCTGAGTCTTGTCCTGAAGGCCTGTGTTCTTTCAAGCTTCTTGAATGTATCCAGTTCCACCGGGTTCACGTTCTCAGAGAGGACACTGGTTGCACAAAGAACAGAGGTTGCATAATGCCCCTGTAAGTCCCATTACAGCTATTTGCACAGCTGTAACCATTATAAATAAATTACTTCATAAATTTCAACAAATGAAATCATGTTATTTTATTTTGTCTGCTTTGTCTCTTCTTTGTGCCACTAAGTCGCCAGTATGTCATTTATTTTGGCTCATTTTTGTGAAAATGAGATTTAAAGGAGAGCCCAATTACAGCATCTGAGAGCACTGTTTTCCCATCCCCCAACCTTTGTGTTTTTTCCCCGTCAGAGGAAAAAAAATAGCTGAAAATAAGAATAGTTAATGGACTGATATACGAACAAGTATGTAATAAGTTCCTGGATCACATTTCTTTGCTTCTGGCAAGTATATTGAGGTATAATTTACATGTAGTAAAATTTGCATTTTATAGGAATAGAGTTCTTGGAGTTTTGACAAATAAGTTGACTTTTTTAAAAGTTCATTTATTAAATTTATTTTGAGACAGAGAGCACGCACCCGTATGTGCCGGGGGAGGGGCAGAGAGAGAGGGAGAGAGACTCCCCAGCAAGCTCTGCACTGTCAGCACCCAGACAGATGTGGGGCTCGAACTCATGAACTGTGAGATCATGACTTGAGTCGAAATCAAGAGTTGGATGCTTGGGGCACCTGGGTGGCTCAGTCGGCTAAGCGTCCGACTTCAGCTCAGGTCACGATCTCGCTGTCTGTGGGTTCGAGCCCCGCGTCGGGCTCTGTGCTGACGGCTCAGAGCCTGGAGCCTGTTTCAGATTCTGTGTCTCCCTCTCTCTGACCCTCCCCCGTTCATGCTCTGTCTCTCTCTGTCTCAAAAATAAATAAACGTTAAAAAAAAACTAAAAAAAAAAAAAAAAAAAAAAAAAAGAGTTGGATGCTTAACCGACTGAGCCACCCAGGTACCCCTGACAAATAAATCGACTCTTGAACATGAGTTTGAACTTTGCGGGTTCACTTAAACACAATTTTTTTCCCCACAAAATACGTGTATAGTACTATAAATGTATTTTTTCTTCTTTATGTTTTTTTTTAGTAACACTTTTCTCTACCTTAACTTTATTGTAAGAACACAGTCTATGATACATAAAACATACAAATTATGTGTTAATCAGACTGTTTATGTTATCAGTAAGGCTTCTGGTCAACAGTAGGCTATTAGTAGTTTAATTTAGGGGGAGTCAAAAGTTATATGTGGATTTTCAGCTGCATGGGGGTCAGTACCTTTTAATTCATGCCGTTTGAGGGTCATTGGTAGTCAGATGACCACCAGTAATCACCATATGGAATATTTCCATCACCATCACCATAAAGAGTCTTATAGAGTCTTTCAATCAACCCTGCTCCCCATTATTAACTGTATTTTCTGGCCCAGACTGTCATATAAATGGAATTGGAGAGTATTTAGCCCTTTGAGTCTGGCTTCTTTTACTTAGCTTGATGTTTTTGAGATTCAGCTGTGTTGATTTAAGTATCAGTATTTTATTCTTACTGCTGAGTAGTATCACCGTTTTGCTTCCTTTCTCAAGTGAGGGTCATTGGGTTAATTTCAGTTTTGTATTATGAGTAAAGCTGCTTTAAACATTCTTGTACATTTTTGAGGACATGTTTCATTACTCTTGGATAAATACTTGGGAGTGAGATTGCTGGCTCATATGGCAAGTGTATGTTTAACTTTATGAAAATGCCAAACTGTGCCCAAAGTGTCTGTTTCATGTTACATTCCCACCAGCAGTGGAGGAGAGATCAATTTGCCTCTGCCTTCTTTTCATAATTTGATGTTGTCAGGGTTCTTTTCTTACAACTATTCTGATTGGTATGAAGTGGCACCTCACTGTGGCTTTAATTTACATTTTCCTAATGAGTGATGATGCTGAGAATGTTTTATGTGCTTCTTGGCCATTTGTATATCTTCTCTGGAGAAATGTCAGTTCAAATACTATGCCCACATTCCTCACAGATTTAAACATGGAATCACCATAAGATCTAGCAATTTCATTCCTATGTATATATTCAAAAAATTTTGAAATCAAGAACTCAAATAGATAACAGTATATAAATGTTCATAGTAACATTATTCACAATAGCCAAAAGGTAGAAACAACCTAAATATCTACTGACAAATGAATGGATAAACAAAACGTGGCATATAAATACAATGGGGTATTATTCAGCCTTAAAAAGGAATGCACTTCTGGGACACCTGGGTGGCTCAGTCTGTTGAGTGTCCGACTTCAGCTCAGGTCATGATCTCATGGTTCGTGGGTTCGAGCCCCACGTCGGGCTCTGTGCTGACAGCTAAGAGCCTACAGCCTGCTTGAGATTCTGTCTCTGGCTCTCTCAGTCCCTCCCCGACTTGTGCTCTGTTTCTCTGTCTCTAAAATAAATAAACATTAAAAAAATTTAAAAAAGAATGTACTTCTGATACATGCTATAACATAAATGAAACTTGAAAATGTTATGCTAAATTAAATAAGTCAGACACAAGGATGAATATTGTGTGATTCCTCTATTGATGAGGAAAAGGCAAATTCGCAGAGATGGAAAATTTAAAAGTAATGTTGAAAAAGAAAACCAAAGCTGGAGGCATCACAATTCCAGACTTCAAGATGTATTACAAAGCTGTAATCATCAAGATGGTATGGTACCGGCACAGAAACAGACACATAGATCAATGAAACAGAATAAAGAACCCAGAAATGGACCCCAAAATGTATGGTCAACTAATCTTTGACAAAGCAGAAAATAATATCCAATGGAAAAAAGACAATCTGTTCAGCAAATGGTGCTGGGAAAACTGGACAGCGACATGCAGTAGAATGAACCAGGACCATTGTCTTATACCATACACAAAAATAAGTACAAATGGTTGAAAGACCTAAATGTGAGACAGGAAATCATCAAAATCCTAGAAGAGAAAACAGCAACCTCTTTGACCTCGGCCGCAGCAACTTCTTACTAGACATGTCTCTAGAGGCAAGGGAAACAAAAGCAAAAATGAACTGTTGGGACTTCATCAAGGTAAAAACTTCTGCACAGTGAAAGAAACAATCAACAAAACTAAAAGGCAACCAACAGAATGGGAGAAGATATTTGCAAGTGACATATCAGATAAAGGGTTGGTATCCAAAATCTATAAAGAACTTATCAAACTCAGAACCCATAAAACAAATAATCCAGTGAAGAAATGGGCAGGAGATGAATAGATACTTTTCCAAAGAAGACATCCAGATGGCTAAAGACATGTGAAAAGATGCTCAGCATCACTTATCGTCAGAGAAATACAAATCAAACCACAATGAGATACCACCTCACACCTGTCAGAATGGCTAAAATGAACAACTCAAGAAACAACAGATGTTGGCGAGGATGCAGAGAAAGGGGAACTCTTTTGCACTGTTGGTGGGAATGCAAACTGGTGCAGCCACTCTGGAAAACAGTATGGAGGTTCCTCAAAAAATTAAAAACAAAACTACCTTATGACCCAGCAATTGCACTAGTAGGTATTTACCCAAAGGATATAAAAATGCGGATTCAGAGGGCACATGTACCCCAATGTTTATAGCAGCACTGTCAACAATAATAGCCAAATTATGGAAATACCCCAAATGTCCATCGACTGATGAATGGATAAAGAAGATGGGATATATATATGTATATATACACACACACACACACACACACACACACACACACACACACACACACACACAATGGAATATTACTTGGCGATCAAAAATAATGAAGTCTTGCCATTTTTAACAACATGGTTGGAACTAGAGTGTATTGTGCTAAGTAAAATAAGTCAGTCATAGAAAGACAAATATCATACGATTTCACTTATATGCAGAATTTAAGAAACCTGAAAATAAGGGAAGGGAAGGGAAGGAAAAATAAGTTACAAACAGAGAGGGAGGCAAACCATAAGAGATTCTTAAATACAGAGAACCAATTGAAGGTTGCTGGAGGGGAGGTGGGTGGAGGGATGGGCTAAATGTGTGATGGGCATTAAGGAGGGCACTTGTTGGGATGAGCATTTGGTGTTATATGTAAGTGATGAATCACTGGGTTCTACTCCTGAAACCAATACTACACTGAATGTTAACTAACTTGAATTTAACAAACAAATAAATAAGTTACTAGAGGTGGGGGAGAGAAGAAAATGAGAAGTTATTGTTTAATGGATACGGAGTTCCTGTGTGGGATGATGAAAAATCCTGGAAATGGGTAGTAGTAAATATTGTACACCATGAATGTACTTATTGCCACTGAATTGTGCACTTTTCAAAAGGTTAAAATGGTAAATTTCATGTTATGTGTATTTTATTACTATAAAACCATTTTATAAATGGATTGTCTTTTTATTTTTGAGTTGTAAAAGTTCTTTACACATTCTAGATACTAAGTCCTTATCAGATATTTGCTACCATTCTGCGAAGGTGTCCTTTGATGCACAAAATGTTTTAATTTTGATGAAGTCCAATTTACATACTTTTTTCTTGGTTGTGTTTCGCGTTTCATAGCTATAAAACCATGCCTAATCCAAGGTCATGAAGATTTATAGTTATGTTTTCCTCTAATGAGTTTTAGTTCTTACAGTTAGATTTTTGATCCATTTTGAGCTGACTTTTGTTTATAGTGTAAGTTAGAAGTCCAAATTCATATTTTGGATATGGCTATCCGGTTGTCCCAGCGCCATTTGTTGGAAAGGCTATTTTTTTCTTTATTGAATTGCCTTAGTATCCTTAATTAACTTTAATTGACTGTATGTGTGTGGAATTATTTTTGGACCCTCAAGTCTATTCTATTGACCTATTTGCATATCTGTGTGCCAGTATCACATAATCTTGATTACTGTGGCTTTGTAGTAGGTTTTGAAATTGGAAACAGTGAGTCCTCCAACCATGTTTTCTTTCTTTCTTTTTTTTTTTCTAAACAGTTTTGGTTATTCTGGATCCTGTGCATTTCCATATGACTGTTAGGATCAGGTTGCCAACTTCTATAGAAATGACAATTGGAATTTAGATATGGATTGATTGAATCTGTTTATCAATATAGGGAGTATCACCAATAGTAACAATATTAGGCCTTCCAGTTTGTGAATGTGGGATATTGTTCCATTTATTTAGGAGTTCTTTTATTTCTTTCAGTGATGATTTATGGCTTTGGTGAACAAATTTATACTTCACTCATTAACTTTATTCCTATGTGTTTTATTCTTTTGATACTATTTTAAATGGAATTATTTTCTAATTTTTTTTGGAGTGTTCATTGCTAGTGTATATAAATTAAATTTATGCTGTATATAGACCCTACATCCTGCAAACTTATTAAATTTATTAGCTATAATTATGTATTTGTGAATTACTTAGCATTTCATATATATATATGTATACATATACATATGTATACACATACATATATATGTATATGTAAAATTCCATCCACAAATAGAAGTGGTTTTATTTCTTCCTTTCCAATATGAATGGTTTTTGATTTGTTTCTAGTCTTATTGCCCAGGCTAGTACCTCCAGTACAGTACTGAAAGTAGTGGTGAAATCTAAGGGGACAAGCTTTCAATTCTATCATCATTAAGTATGACATTGGTTGGAGATTTTTGTAGATGTCTTTGTCAGTTTGAGGAAGTTCCCCTCTATTCGTAGCATAGTGAATGTTTTTATCATAAAGGTGTATCAGATTTTGTCAGTTTTTTTCCCCTGGGTCTATTTTGTGTAGTTTTTATCCTTTATTAATATGGTTTATTACATTGATTATATTTTTGTATGTTGAACCAGTTTTGCATTCCTAGGACAAATCCCAATTGATTATGGTGTATAATTCTTTTTATATGCTGCTAGATTCAGTTCGTTAATATTTTTGAGGATTTTTATTCTATGAAATATTGTTCTATGGCTTTCTTTTTGTGAGACATCTTTGTCCATTTTGGTATAAGGATAATGTTAGTTTCATGGAATGGGGTAGGAAGTGCTCCCTCTTCTATTTTTAGAAGAGTTTGTGATGGATTGATGTTCTTATTTAAAAGTTTGGTAGAATTTAACATTGAAGCAATCTGGTGTCAGGCTTTTTATTTGTGGATTTTTCTTTATTACTAATGCAATTTCTTAACTTGTTATGGATCTATTCATATTTTCTATTTATTCCTGAGCCACTTTGGAAATTTCTGTCTTTCTATGAATTTGTTCATTTTATTTGGTTATCTAATTTGTTGGCATACAATTGATCTTGGTATTCTCTTGTAATACTTTTTATTTTTGTAAGGTTGGTAGTAATGCCCCATCCTTCATTCTTGATTTCAGTCATTTGAATCTTCTCTCTTTTATTCTTTTAAATATTTAACTAGACTTAAACAGTCTGGCTAGCCATTATTAATTTTGTTGATCTTTTAAAAGGACCAACTTTTGATATCTTTGATTTTCTTTATTGTGGTTTCTAATTTCTATTTCATTTATTTCTATTCATAATCTGTATTACTTCCTTCCCTCTGCTTGTTTTGGATTTGGTTTACTCTTCTTTTTTTCTAGTTTCTTAAGATGCAAGGTTAGGTTGTTGATTGGAGATCATTCTTTTTAATGTAAGAATTTGAAAGTATCAATTTCCCTCTGAGCACTATTGCTGTATCTCATATGTTTTGGTATGTTGTGTTGACATTTTTGTCCATCTCAAAGTATTTTCTAGTCTCCTTTGAGACTTCTCCTTTGGCACATTGTTTATTTAGGAGTGCATTCTGTAACTTATGCTTAATTGTGAATTTCCCAAATTTCCTTCTGTATTGATTTTAGTTAATTTTCAGTGTGGAAGTCACTTTCTATGATTTCAGTCCTTTTAAATTTATTTTATTTAAAAAATGTTTTAGTGTTTCTTTATTTTTGAGAGTGGGGGCGGGGGGAGGGGCAGAGAGAGAGGGAGACCCAGAATCTGAAGCAGGCTTCAGGCTCTGAGCTGTCAGCACAGAGTCCAAAGCAGGGCTTAAACTCACAAACCATGAGATGATGACCTGAGCCAAAGTCGAACGCTTAACCAACTAAGCCACCAGGTGCCCCATAGTCCTTTTAAGTTTATTGAGACTTGGCTTATAGCCTAACATATAGTGTAGCCTAATGAATGCTCCATGTTCATTTGAGAAGAATATCTGTTCCGCTGCTGTTGGGTGAAGTACTCTGGATGTTTGTTAGGGCTGGTTGGTCAATTTTGTATTGCTCCAGTCATCAGTTTCCTTGCTGAACTTCCGGATAGTTTTTCTGTCCCTTATTGTAAGTAGCATATCAAAATACCCAACTTTTATTGTTGAATTGTCTATTATTCCTTCAATTCTATCAGTTTTTATCTAATGTATTTTGCAGCTCTATTGTTAGATGTCCATTTTTGCTTTAAATGTTTTTTTTCTTTCTCTTTCTCTCCTCTCTTTTTAATGCTCTCAGTATGCCTGTGTTGATATACTCAACAGTTTACACAGGTCTCTGATGCTCTGCTCATTTCTCCATCTCCTTTTTCTCTTCCTATTTGTCAGATTGAATCATCTCCTTAGCCTATCTTTGAGTGCACAAGTGCATTGGTTCCTTCCTTTTTTTTTTTGCCTGCTAAAATCTTCTGGCAAAGCCCTTTGGATGAATTTTTGAATTTTAATTCTTGTAGTTTTCAACTCCAGATTTTTTATTTGGGGTTTATGTAATTTTTATCTCTTTATTTCTATTCTCTATTTAGTGAGCCATATTTCTCATACTATACTTTAGTTGTTTAGATGTAGTTTCCTTTTACTCTTTCAACATATTTAAAATAGCTGGTTTAAAATAACTGTCTAGTAAGACCAACTTCTGGACTTCCTCAGGGAGCTTCTCTTTTTTGTTTTTGATTTTTCTTTTCAAATTTTTATTTAAATTCTAGTCAATTAACATACAGTGCAATACTGGTTTCAGGAGTAGAATTCAGTGATTCATACATACAACACCCAGTGCTTATCATGACAAGTGTTTTCCTTAGAACCAACCACCCATCTAGCCCATCCTGCGCTCAGCTCCCTCCATCTGCCCACAGTGTTCTCTATTGTTAAGAGTCTCGTGGGGCACCTGGGTGGCTCAGTCAGTTAAGTGTCCAACTTTAGTTCAGGTCATGATCTTGTGGTTCATGCATTCGATCCCAGTGTTGGGCTCTCAGCTCGGATCCTGGAGCCTGCTTTGGACTCTGTGTCTCCCTCTCTCTCTGACCCTCCCCTGCTCTGCTATGTCTCTCTCTCTCTCTCTCTCTCTCTCTCTCTCTCTCTCTCTCTCTCAAAGATAAATAAACATTAAAAAAACCTCTCTTATGGTTTCTTTCCCTCTCTCTCTTTTTGTTTCCCCTTCCCGTATGTTTATATGTTTTTTTCTTGCATTCCACATATGAATGAAATCATATGCTATTTCTCTTTCTATGACTGACTTATTTCGCTTAGCGTAATACACTTAGATTCATCCACGTCATTGAAAATGGCAAGATTTCATTCTTTTTGATAGCTGAGTAATATACCATTATGTACACACACACATACACACACACACACACACACACACCTTCTTTACCCATTCGTTAGTCAATGGACTCTTTCTGTAGTTTGGCTATTGTTGATAATGTTGCTATAAACATTGGGGTGCATGTACCCCTTTGAATCTGTATTTTTGTATCCTTTGGGTAAATACCTAGTAGTGCAATTGCTGGATTGTAGGGTAGTTCTGTTTTTAACTTTTTGAGGAAGCCCCATACTGTTCTCCAGAGTGGTTGCACCAGTTTGCATTCCTATCAATAGTGCAAGAGTGTTCCCCTTTAGGGAGTTTCTGCTTATTTTTATTGTGCGTAAGCCATACTTTCTTCCTCTTTGCATGTTTAATAATTTTTGTTGGGACACTAGATGTTTTAAATAACATGTAATAACTTTGGCAGTTATTTTCTCACCCCTCCCCAGCATTTGTTGTCATTGCTGCTTTTTGTAATTATTCTTTGTTTAGTGACTTCTCTGTACTAATTGTGTAAGGTCTGTATTCTTTAGTGTGTAACCACTGAAGGTTCTACTGAATTAGCTTAGTGGTTACCTAATGTTTGGACATAGATTTCCTTAAATGCCTGGAACAAATAAATCTCTTAGTCTTTGCTTAGGGGCATGCCTTCAACATTCATCCAGGTGATTGATAACTCTTCCTTAGCTTTTACTTCCTACTTGTGCAAAGTCTCAAAATCAGTTGGTGTGCACACACAGCCTTATGCATGTGTGTGACTTTCTACTTTCATAGGAATATGATGGAGCTTTCCAAAGTCCCCATCGACTTCTTTATCTTCATATTTTCTTTTTCAGTTTTGTTTTTAGTCTGTTGTTTGCCCTAATTGTATCTGTCATCTCAGGCATTCACAACTTTATAACTATAGCTTTTTATTGTTTTTGATAAATGCCCCACAAGGAGAAGCTTTTTGCATAGGATTAGCTCCAACTCAGGTCAAATAAAAACAAACTTTTCAAGTGGGATCCTCTAGGGACCCAACAGACAGGCTAAAATTATGACAAAATAATGGGAGTGAGGCTTTGAGAGAGCTTCAGCTCGTTCTGTTCCTTCCGCACTGGAATGTTGCCTATTATTTTCAAGAGTAGTATTTTCAAGTATTACTGCTGAGCTGGAGTGAGGAGCCCTGAAGTTCATGTTCTCACTGAGATTCAAACATATTAGCAACCAAACACTCCATGGATTGAAAAGCTTTAGGTTAATTCCTAGAGTTCTAAAAAAGTTGGTGCTGACATTTTTTGCAAGTTTTCTCTTTTTTTGTAGTATGTTTTTATTCAAATATTTTTTTATTCAAGTATAATTAACATACAGTGTTCTATTAGTTTCAGGTGTACAATATAATGATTCAACAGTTCCATACATTACTCAGTGCTCATCATTATAAGTATGCTCTTTTTTTTTAGGTTTTTTTTTTTTAAGTTTATTCTTTTTGAGAGAGAGAAAGCACAAGTAGGGGAGGGACAAAGAGGAAGGGAGAGAGAGAATCTCAAGCAGGCTCTGCACCATCAGCATGGAGCCTGATGCTGGGCTCGAACCCAGGAACCGTGAGATCATGACCTGAGCTGAAGTTGGAAGCTTAACTGACTGAGCCACCCAGACACTCCATAAGTATACTCTTAATCTCCTTCACGTATTTCATCCATTCCCCCCCCCCCACCGGCAACCACCAGTCTGTTGTCTATATTTAAGAGTCTGTTTTTTTTGTTTGTCTATTTTTTTCTTTGTCTGTTTTGTTAACGTCCACATATGAGTGAAATTATATGGTGTTTGTCTTTCTCTGACTTAACTTCACTCAGCATTAAACCCTCTAGATCCATCTATGTTGTTGCAGATGGCAAGATTTCATTGTGTTTTTATGGATGAGTACTATTCCACATATATATCACACATCTTCTTTATCCATTCATCTGTTGACACTTGGGTTGTTTCCATATCTTGGATTATTGTAAATAATGCTGTAATAGACATAGGGGTGCATACATCTTTCTGAACTAGTGTTTTTATTTTCTTTGGGTAAATTTTTCTACAGAAGACAAACAGATGCCCAACAGACACATAAAAAGAAGCTCAATATCACTAATCATCCCAGAAGAGCAAATCAAAACACAGTGAGATATCACCTCACACCTGTTAGAATGACTAAAATCAAAAACACAAGAAATAACAAGTTTTATTGAGGATGTGGAGAAAAAGGAGCCTTTGTACACAGTTGGTGGGAATGAAAACTGGTACAGATACTGTGGAAAACAGTATGGAGGTTTCTCAAAGAGTTAAAAATAGAAATAACATATGATCTAGTAATTTTTGTGAGTTTTCATTGCTTTTAAAGAGGTAAAATTTTAGAGGTCCTCACTCTGCCATTTTTGCTTACAAGAAAGATTTTATTTATGTGTATTGTTCTTACATGCTAGTGCCAAAATACACGTAATGAGTATTATATCCTTTTCTCAAATGTAGTTGAGGTTGGTATTTGCTTTTAATTTGAGCACTAGGCAACATAGAAGGAAACCTATTTTACCCACTGACCAGTACAGAATTGGAAAAACTATGAGGACAAAAATTCACTGTTATTTTGTAGGCCCCTGGCTCAGTCCTCTTGCAGGACGTGAGCCTCCCCAAATAATTTGTGTTTTCTAATAAGTACTTCTTTCTTTGATCACTAGATTAAATTAAATTAGCTGAAGTTTTTAGGTCTCAAAAATAAGACTTCCTAATTCAACTTGATTATGATGCAACCATTTGAATTTGGGTACAAATGCAAAGTTGAGACCTACAAATATGATTAAATTTCATCGGTTAATTTTAGAAGATGGGAAGATTACTCTTACCTGAGCAGGGCACTATCTAGATGCCTGACCACTCTCACCAAGACTGAGAACTCGGTTGGCTCCTGAAAGAAAGAAAGCCCCGTGCTCATTTCTTCAGGAAGGACAAGCCTTATACTTGTTACACCTGCTGAGACCCTTTGGGTAAAGAAGTACTTTTCCACTTCCAAATCCTCAAGAAGAATTCAGTTCCATTTGGTCCTCGTTCTCTCCATCTTCACCACCTCCTTAGATCCTTCTCATTTCTTTCTCCATTCCATGCTCCACCCATTGTGGTGAGAAACTTTAGCCTTTATTTGACTCTTTGGGTAAGGGCCCTTCTTTTCTTCCACGGTGGGTCTAGGGGACATGGGATGTAGTATGGGAGCTTGTTTTTAATTATATTTGCAAATATGTATTTTTGTCTAAGCCCTATCAATTTAGAGAAGGGAAAAAACCTGCTTCTAGCTCCACCTCCATAACTAGGATTTTATTCCTAAATCAGACTGTCTAAGCAAGGATGACTTATTTCATGATGTTCAGCAAATACATAAATATCAGGCAAGCACTGGAGGCTCTACTCTAGAGATAAGTGGAGCTAAGCATAAAATACATGTGCTAATAGCTCTGCGTCTGACTTGGCCCACATTTATGAAATGATGACTCTTCGTATCTCGTAGGTCAATTGACTGAGTTTAAACTCTGATTAACCCAGACATGGATAAATTACATTCATCTTGAATCCAGATGGCAAATGTGCTTATGACTTCTGGTACTTGACTGCACTGCCATTCCAGTAAAGTTGCATACAGCTGTTAACTGAATACTGTTGTATTGTGTATATGGAAGAGATGCAAAATATCTGAAATGTGAAGAATTTATTTGGAGTGTAAGTCCTTTGTATGCCCTGACTCAGTAGCCACAAGACACTACTGCCATGATATATTTGGTCCAACAATTGTCCCCATCTAAAAAATTAAATCACATCAATGCCTAATTCATATGAATTATTATTTCACTGTTGGTAGCTTGCATTGCAGAATGTTCTGAACTAGGAGCCAGGTCAAAACGTGGTATATATGGCAGATTCAGCTCAACTGAGCAAAGCATGCACCATTCAATCGTTTATTTACATAAGCAAATGTTTACTACAAGCCTACTATGTGCTGACAACTCTGCCTGATGCTGAAAGATAGCAGCAAAGATAGTGCACTTTGAAGAAACAAAGCTTTGCCTTCTGTTTGGATCAGAAACCATTAGAAGAACCATCAGTGCAAATTTGGTAAAAACAGTTGCAGTCAGATAAACAAACGAACTGTTTTCTTTCACACCAGAATTTTTATATATTATATAGAGCTGCTTTGCCCAATATGATAGCCACTACCCACTGACAGTACTTTAAATTTAAGTGAATTAAAATTGAATAAATTTGAAATTTCAGTTTGTTAGTCATTCTAGCCTCATTTTAAGTATGTGACAGTTACATTTGTCCATTGGTTACTGAATCGGATGGCACAAATGTAGAACATCTCTATCATCACAGAACATTCTACTGAGCAGCTTAGATATAGATGGAATGAAGAAAAAAACCTGGTGACTTCATTTACAACTTAATGATTAATATCAGGCACAATTTATGAGTTGACATTACTTCCTACAACAGACACATTTATGAGGACAAGAAATTTTCTAAAACAGGTTTTACAAGCGTTGAAGTTACAAAAAGACAGACTTGGCAGTTAATTTAAAGAGTTGTTACCTCATGTGTTCTCATTTTCTTTATACTGAATGTTAGAAAAAATAGTGTGAGCCAATGCAAAACTAATAATAAGGATTATGGCAGGGATTGCTGACTCTTTGTCAAAATCCATTCTTTTCTTTTTTTTCTCTGCAACAATATAATGCTTCTTGGCTGACTATCTACACTGCAGTGCCCACCCTCATGTACAGGTGTGGTGACTTGGTTCTCACCAACAGAATGTGCAGAGAAGTGACAGAGCCCTTAAACAGGCTGGTGTGCTTCCTTCATACCCTTTTTTCCTTTGCTACAAGTCAGCTGCTGTACCACAGCTTCCAACATGCAGAAGAGAACACCACCCTATGTAGGGCATGGTGGAAAAACATGAGAAAAATCCTAGTCTTTAAGACTGTAAAGTCAAGTGGCCCAATAACCTGAAAGTCCATTTGATATATAAAGAGAAAAGAACTTCCGTCTTACTTGACCCTTTACATTTCAAGGTCTGTTTGTCACAGCAGCTAATATTACCCTAGCTTACATAAGAGCTGATATTAATTTTAATTTTGTTCAGAAATTTTTTTCAGCCTTAAGTGCCAGAAACAACCACATTATCAAGAAAAAAATTTATAAAACCTTTTTCTGAATAAACACCTCTTTTATCCATGATAAAATTGTCTCCTATCTTTATAAGGCTCTTATTTTGGGTTGGATTCCCTAGAAGCAGAGCCTCCTATGGGGATTCTCTTGCTTTTATTGCATGAGGACTCTCAAGAGAAACACCCTGAGTGAGGGGAGCAAAATGAGTAAGGGGAAAGAGCCAAGAAAAGATGTGGGTTCAGCTGGGTACTAGCTTCAGCTTGATTTCACCAAGAGCTCTAGAGTATAAATCTCACCACCAAGTTGTTTCTGCTTGAGACAGGGCACAGGGTTTTGAACTTCCAAATTAGTCATTCTTTCACTGGTAGAACATCCCCAGCAATTTTAGGATGAGGGGCTCTTATTGAGTGAGGGAAATCCTGAGAAGAAGAAGGGAGCTGTGAACTGCTTCCAGCCAATACTCTCATAGCTGGGGCATGGGTGTGCCAGTCACCAGTGGAGTTACAACAATTTCTTATCTCTCAATATGTGAATGTATGATTTATGGTTTCCTGTTAGACAAGACCAATGGGAAGATTCTCTTCCCAAAGGGAAACCCATATTTTTTTATGGCTCTACATGCGGTCTCAAATTTTGCAGAGCAAATTTCTTTCATAGGAAGATGGGCAGGCAAAAGTTAACTTTTGGCATAAATACAGAAGTTGGGACAGTGGTCTGCATATGAAGATATGGGCAAACAAGAGAAGGAAGGAACAACACTCTTCAGGGTTCCCCGAAGCTAGCAGGTATGGGAGAGCACTAGTGTGTGGTGCTACAGAACCTGAATTCTGGAGTCAGATGGCCTCTGCTTGAATCAAGTTTCTGTCACTGACATGCGTGTGACACTGAACAAGTCACTTGACCTGTCTTTGCCTCAGTTTCTTCCTCTTTAAAATAGGGATACTGATGAATGCTAATAACTACAGTCTGTTGCATCAACTTATACTCAAGGATACAAAGGCCTTTGAATGCTGCCTGGAGCACAGTGAGTGGCATATGGAAGGGTAGCTCTGTTAGGGAAGCTAGATCTTAAAGTGAGAAGCTGAGTGTGCCAGAGATTCTTCTGAGAGACTGAGAGATTCTTCATCCACAGAATAGGGGAGGGCAATGATTAAACAAGCCCTTGGCCTCTGGAAGCAGATATTCTAGGATCTGATACTACAGCATGACCTTAGGCAAATTATTTAAATTCTTTATGTCTTGGTTTCCTCATATGTAAATTTGGAATAATGGTAGCACTTTTCTCAGAGAAGTAGTGAAAACTAAATGAAATAATAATTGTAATGCTCTTAAACACTATCTAGTACATACTATACCTTAATTAAAAGCTGTTATTATTCTACAAGAAAAGGCAGGGGGATTTTTGCAGAATTCGTTGCTTGGGGCAGGTTCATTGCTTATATGCAGGGGTATATGAGACCAGTGTGAGACCATAAAGATAAGCAGAAACTGAGGTGAAAAATCCCACTGTACAAAGCAAAGGTGCTTTGACTTTGTCCTGTGGGCACCATAAACCCATTGAGTGTCATATATGTTTCCTCAGGTTTCTTTCAGAGTAAGGAAGTGGTACAAGTTGGTTATTGGTGCACAGCAAGTGATCCCATAACTTGGTGTCTTAAGACAACAACTATTCATTTAACTCAGGATTGTGTAGGTTGGCAGTTTGCACTGAGAGATTCTTCAGGTCTCAGGTGGGTTTCTTTGTGTTTCTGTGTTTGTTTTCTGGTCACATAGTCTGCCGTGGTCCAGAGGCTTGGCTGGGTGTTGGTTTGGGGCACCTTGGTTCCCCTCCAGGTGGCCTCTCGCAGAGAGACCCTGTTCTCACATCAGAGGCAGGGTTCCAGTGAAGAGTGCACGATAGTTCTTGAGGCCTAGGCTCTCAACTGCACAACATCACTTCTCATGAATTTTCTTGGCTAAAGTGAATCATACGGTGGAGCCCAGAGTCAAAGTAGTTGGGCTTACAAAGTTATAGGGGAATGAGCATGGATACAGGGAAGTCACTAATTGGGGCCACCAGTATAAAAACAATCTAGCACATTCTCCATGGATTACTTTAATTCATGAGAATGAGCAGAGGCAGAAACTATCACACTGCTATCCTCTTCAAAGTTAGAGAATTAATATAATTGCCCAATTTATATAACTAAAGAAATAAGGAAGATAATTTTGACAAAACGTCATATGTATGATAAAGAAAAGTACAAAGTTTTAATATCTGAACTCTATATTAAGCCATGTGTATTGTTTTAAGGTTACTTTAATGTTTATTTTTGAGAGAGAGAGTGAGGAAGGGAGCAAGCATGAGTGGGGGAGGGGCAGAGAGAGAGGGAGACAGAATCCGAAGCAGGCTCCAGGCTCTGAGATGTCAGCACAGGGCTTGCTGTGGGGCTCGAACTCATCAACCGAGAGATCATGACCTGAGCCAAAGTTGGACGCTTAACTGACTGAGCCACTCCTGAGACGTTCCTTAAGCCATATATATTTGATATAATTTATACACATTGTTAATTTTCATGTAAGCTCTGAGCAGTTATAGGGAATAGATATTTTATTGAGGATGGCTACCCTGTGAGAAAAGAACCAGATGAAGATCATAGATTAATAAGATTAATGGCTGTGTTGTACTGATATTGAATTAAGGAACCAAAATTAAGTTTTGAACCCAGACCATCCAAGCTTTGCCTACGTCCCTTGAGTCACTCACCTAAAGTCTTTGAATAATAATTTGCACTTTTGTTACATGGTGGTGTTTCTATCACTGTGCTTTTAGCACATTGCCTAGAGTTTTCTAGGCCCTCAGTAAGAAATCATCCCTTCATCATTAAATCATTAAAAATAATTTAGTTTAATTTTCTCTATAAAAGGTAAGGAAAAATGTAAAATTTGCATAAAAAAGGTATAAATCTTTTTCTTTTGAATATCCAGTTTTCATCTGTGCCTTGAACAAAACTGGGCTATGTTTTTTGGTTTTTTTTTTTTAATTTTTTTTTAATGTTTATTTATTTTTGACACACAGAGAGAGAGACAGAGCATGAGTGGGGGAGGGGACAGAGAAAGAGGGCGACACAGAATCAGAAGCAGGCTCCAGGCTCTGCACTGTCAGCACAGAGCCCAATGCGGGGCTCGAACTCAAAGACGGCGAGATCATGACTGAGCCGAAGTTGGACGCTCAACTGACTGAGCCACCCAGGCGCCCCTGGGCTATGTTTTTGTTTGGGTTGCCCCAAAAGCTGGCCCTGAGATAAGGATTTGAATGCAAGTAGTTTATCTAGGAAGGGAGCCCAGGAAACATTGGTGGGGAAGTGAGGCAGGGAAGGGAAAGCAGATAGTAGATGTGTTCTGATGCTGGTTACCACTGTGGGCACTGGGAGCTCAATGTCTTTGTGGAAGCCTGGAGACAGAATAGACCATATGCCTCATAGATGTCTCACCTGAGAAGTGAGGGAGCTGGGGCAGTGATACACCCACTGACATCAGTCTGTGACTAAGGGCTGCTCCCAGGAGGTAATATTTGCCTGGCAGGTCCAGCCAGTTTGTGTGGCAGAGAAGGCTCCTGCCACCAGAGAAAGTCTTCAGGTAAAGATACACAGGTGATGTGCATGGAAATGATGAGTGCTCAGGGGATATGGCTTGTGACCTGAAGTGTCTGTTCCAGACTAACTCCTGGTTTTCAACCTTTGTTTTTTAACCAGCTTCTCAAATCCTTTTATGGACTATAAAACAGCATGTAAAACCAAACAACAACAACAGAGCTACTGTGATTTCTGTGGTGGTTAGTGTGGGCTTGGACCCAGTGTTTTCTCTTTCCCTATGGCTCTGAAAACCAACCCAGAGCCACCTCTGAGGAATGCGAGGGCTCCTCAGAAAATAGTTTGAAAACACATAATTTCGATCTTTAAGGATGTTTCCAGTTCTAGCTCTTTGGTCGACACCTTTGCACTGAACTGCTTGCTGCTAATACCTTGTCTGCCTCCTCTCCTCCTTAAAACAAAATGAACACAACAAGATCCTTCCAGTTAGATATTGTGGTAATAATAGTCAAAAATATATTAAAAAGAGTTAAGGGAGGAACCCACCCAACAAAATGTAAAAATTCAGCTTATTGGATGGCTATTTAAAACCCCCAGAAACTACAGAGAATGGGGTAGTCATAGAAACACACCCAGGCACATCATCTCCGGGGTGCGACTGCAGGCTGGAGAAGGAGGGATGGGGGTGTGGAGTGCAGGGGGCTGATGGGCAGGGGGCTCTCCTGCCATGGATTCACCGAGGCTGGAAAGGAACAGCCTTAACAGAAGCTGTGAATCTCCTCAACGAACTTAGAGGTTTATCTGTATTTTTGGCAACTTCCTTTTGGAATCGAAAGTTGGCTTCTTTATAGATAACTTAAGTGAAAGCATATTAAGAAGAAAATCTTTGACGAAACTCACACTATGGGAAAAAGAAACCCAGAAGACCAAATGGAAATTGTGGGCGGTAGTTGCGATTATGCCTTTTCAAGCAGTTCCTCAGACACTGCTCTGGGTTTGGGCTTTTATTGTGCTGACAATCACATTAAGTGACTGAAATGGCAAGGGAGCCTGTGAGCTATTGTATTGTAGTAAAAGTTACTGGTGCCTGCCCAGTGCCCCTCTGTTCAGGCCCTCCACCAGCTGCCGTGAATATTGAAAGCGAATGACTCACAGCTGCCTCCTGTTCAGAGAACTGCCCTTGGCCAACAGGCACTGCCTCTCCAGGAAATGGCTGCGAAGCTATGCCTTCCCTACAGCCCCAAACCAATGACTGATTGATACTAGGGTATAAAATCTTGGCTCCTTGCCTCAACTGAGGACATAACTGGGTTACCCTTCAAGCTTCCCCATGGGATCTGCCTTAAGCCAGCCACCAAAGGAGACCATTTCCTGCCTATTTCCCTCATTTCCTTGAAGGTTTCTTCTGAGATCACTTCATCAATACATCACTTGCAAGAACTCCAACACGAGGCTTTGTTTCTAAGGACTCTGACCTAATACATGCTAATATTTGGGGCATGAGGAATGCAATCCTTGTAGCCTAAGGGGATCCTCCAAAGTTTGTGAGAGATTGACATCCATCCTCACCCCTCCAACCAGCATGACTTCCCTTTCATTGGATTTCCACAAGATTTCTGGAGAATGAGAACTCTTGGATACCAGTGTCTCAAAGCTGTTGGACCAGAAGATCTCTAAGGTTAGGTCTAGCTTAACAGTTTTAGGAGAGCTTTTTCTACCTCTGACTGAATAATAATGCTCTAGATTTATTGGAATCTAAGGATGAATGGGGGAAAGACCACCTAATAGAGAAAAACATGGTTAGCTGGAGGAGGCCTTGGCGTTGATAGGAAATTCTTCAGGCCATTTCTCTAGAAGGCATATTTTCATCCTTTTAGCTTTTCAAAATCTGCCACTCTGTGGCTGCTTCCCTGAAAAACCCAGATCTGTGATGACAGAGTAGGTTCTATTCTTCCCCTACCTGGAACTTCTTTACCGTCCTTGAGCATCCATCTTCCAGGTGTCCTTAGCTAATGAGAGCCACATCACCTGGAGATGCCTGGGAGTTTATCCCTTAGGCTCCATAATGCACCAACTATAGGTCAGAGGTAGCCATGGCCAGGTGTTTCCAGGTGAGACCATTCTGGTGTAATTCACACTCCAGAGCCCCACACAGGGTCACCTGAGACCACATTGTTGTCAGCTCCTTTTCCCGCTCCATCCTGTGTCACTTTCTCCCTTACTAGATTCTCTTGACAGCACTCCCTCTACAAATCATTTGCAAAACAACTCCTAGATAAGGTTTTGCTGCTAGAGATTTGACATACTAATAATTCAGATGGCTCAGGGCCACAGAGAATGAGATTTGGCTGGGGATTAAGTACCAGCTGATAAAATTGAGGTCTGCAGTAAACAATTTGGGGGCCCTTGATTTAGAAAAGCTTGTGTTTTATTCCCTTTTCTGATTTCCTGAATTCAGTGTGGGAAAATAGGGAAAGCAAGGTTTGTAGCTTGTTTTCATATTCAAGAAATTGGAGCTTGTTTCTGTTTTTTTTCCCCCCACAGTTCTCTCCTCCGTGTTTGCAACAAACGGTGCTTAAATACTTGTTGAAGGTATTTTAACAGATATTGCAAAATACCTTGCTTATGGACTTTTCTATTTCTTAGTGCATTTGGAATACAATAAAGACATAAGAAATGGCAGGCTTAAGGGACAAGATAGAAGATTAACCTACTTTTAGGTTTATTACCTTAGCTTCTTTGCAACGAAGTGGAACAAGTCTTATTAAATACTAATTATCTTCCCCATTCTTTTGCATTCTGATTGTTTTGTTCTTTTAGAGAGTATGCTTCTTGTAGAGAAAATAACTGTTTTCAGAATCCTGTATTCAAATACCTATCATATCTGGGCTCTAAGCAACAATTTCTTATGGACTGCGCTATTATTCAACTCTAAATGCCATTTTAAAAGCCAGTTTTGACATTTATTTAAACCATCTGAGGTCTCCAGTCCTCTGGGGAGACAGTGTCTGATGCTGAATGACTAACATGAATTTTTGTAGCCTTTGAATGGTTTATGGAGCAGGATGTGATATCAGGATATTTGAGACATTCAGTGGGGGTAAATCTAGTAACATCTTTGCTGGTATCTTTCTTTATCACGGATCAAGTACACACATATCTTTTTTTTATTTTTTTTTTATTTTTTTTTAATTTTTTTTTTTTTAACGTTTTTATTTATTTTTGAGACAGAGAGAGACAGAGCATGAATGGGGGAGGGTCAGAGAGAGAGGGAGACACAGAATCTGAAACAGGCTCCAGGCTCTGAGCTGTCAGCACAGAGCCCGACGCGGGGCTCGAACTCACGGACCGTGAGATCGTGACCTGAGCCGAAGTCGGACGCCCAACCGACCGAGCCACCCAGGCGCCCCAAGTACACACATATCTTGATGGATAGACAGATGAAAGGAATTTGGCCCCTTTAACCCACTCCGCAGGATATGTTTATTTTAATTTCCTTCCTACCACTTCAAGTATAATACTTGGCTGGTAGGAGAATACAGAGTTGGGACTGGGGTGATGCATCTAACTAAGTGCAAAATTTGAGTGGGTCCCAAAAAACTCAGTAATAAAGGTACGTAATTTTTTTAAGTGGGCTTCACACCCAACATGGGACTTGAACTCACTCACAACCCTGAGATCAAGAGTCAGATGCTCTATGGACTGAGCCACCCAGGGGCCCCTAATGTACATAATATTTTAATGCAGTAATTTGTATGGTGCTAAAATTTATCATAACCATTTTATTTAAACATCAAAATTTTTTTAATGTTTATTTTTTAGAAAGAGAGAGAGAGAGACAGAGCACAAGCAGGGAAGGGGAAGAGAGAAAGGGAGACTTGGAATCTGAAGCAGGCTCCAGGCTCTGAGCTGTCAGCACAGAGCCTGACGCAGGGCTCAAACCCATGAACTCTGAGATCATGAGCTGAGCCAAAGTCGGATACTTAACCAACTGAGCCACCCAGGCACCCCTCATCATAGCCATTTTTAAGTCTACCAGTCAGTAGTGTTAAGTTTATTCTAATTACTGTGAAACATATCTCTAAAATTCTTTCATCTTGCAAATCGGAAACACTATACCCACTGAATAACTCCCCTTTTCCCCTACTCCTGGTCTGTGGTAACTGAAATTCTACTTTCTGTTTCTGTGAATTTGATTACTTTTGGTACCTCATGTAAGTGGAATCCTGTAGTGTTTGTACTTTTGTGACTAGGTTATTTCACTTAGCATAATGTCTTCACAGTTTACCCGTGTCATGGAATGTGACAGGGTTTCCTTCTTTTTATAAGGCTGAATAATATTCCACTGCCTGCCTGTACCACATGTCCTTTATCCATTCATCCATTGATAGACATTCGGGTTGTTTCTACCTCTAGGCTATTGTGAGTAGTGCTGCTATGAACATAGGTGTGCAGATATCTCTTTGAAACCTTGTTATCAGTTATTTTGGATGTATAGCCAGAAGTGGGATTGCTGGATTGTATGGTAATTCTACTTCTAATTTTTTGAGGAACCTTCATATTTTGTTGATAGAGGCTTTAAATCCCACCAGCAATGCACAAGTGTTCCAATTTCTTCATACCCTTGCCAACACTTATTATTTGTTTTGTTTCATTTTGTGTTGTTGTTATTTGGTTGTTTGGTTGGTTGCTTTTGTTTGCTTGTTTTTGTACAGTAGCAATAGCACTAATGGGAGTGAGGAGATTTACATTTCCTTGATGATTTGTGATGTTGAGCATGTTTTCATATGCTCATTGATGACCATTTGTCGGTCATTCTTGGAGAAATGCCTATTTAAGTTCTTTTCCCATTTTAAAAGTCAGGTTATTTGATTTATTTTCTTATTGTTGGAGTTCTTTATCTATTTTTTATGTTAGTTCCTCATCTGATCTATGATTTGCAAATATTTTCTGTCATTCCATACATTGTGTTTTCATTCTGCTGATTGTGTATTTTGATGCACAAAATTGTTTAAGTTTGATGTAGTCCCATTTGTCTATTTTTGCTTTTGTTGCCTGTTATTTTGGTGTCATAGCCCAGAAATCATGCCCAGTCTAATGTCATGAAACTTTTCCCATGTATTTTCTTCTAGGAGTGTTATATTTTTAGGTCTTATGTTTAGGTTTTTAATTTATCTTGAGCTCATTTCTATACACGTTGAAAGATAAGGGTCCAACTTCATTCGTGTGCATGTGGACATCTTGTTTTCCCCACATCATTTGAAAAGACTATCATTTCTCCATTGAGTGGTCTTGACCCCTCATCAAAGATCATTGACTATATATGTGAGTGTTTATTTCTGGACTGTCTATTGTATTCCATTGATCAACGTGTCTTTACACCAGTACCACACTATTTTGATTACTGCAGCTTTACAATATGTTTTGAAATCAGAAAATGCGAGTGTCCTAACTTTGTTCTTCTTTTTCAAAATTGTTTTGGCTATTTGGTGTCCCTTGAAATTCCATATGAGTTTTAGGATGAATGTTTCAGTTTCTGCAAAAAAAAAAATGCCATTGGGATTTTGATAAGGATTGCATTGAATCTGTAGATCACTTTGGGTAAAATCTTAACAATGTTATGCTTTGCAGTCTACGAACACAGGATGTATTTCCATTTATTTATTTGTACCTTTTGTAATTGCTTTCACCAATGGTTTGTAATTTTCAGTGTAGTTTTCTTCGGTCAGGTATATTTTTACATATTTTATAATATCCAAGTCTGTTTTATTTTTAAAATTTTTAACGCTTATTTATTTTTGACACAGAGAGAGACAGAGTGTGAGTGGGGGAGGGGCAGAGAGAGGGGGAGATACAGAACCCGAAATGGGCTCCAGGCTCTGAGCTGTCAGCACAGAGCCCAATGCAGGGCTCAAACCTGCAAACTGTGAAATCATGACCTGAGCTGAAACTGGATGCTTAACTGACAGAACCACCCAGGTGCCCTAATCCAAGGCTGTTTTAAATGAAATTGTTTTCTTAATTTCCTTTGCAGATTGATTGTTTGTTGTTCACGTATAGAGATACAACTGATTTTTGTTATCAATTTTGCGTCCTGCAGTTTTGCTGAATTCAGTCATTAGTTTTAACAGTTTTCTTTTCTTTGTATGTGGAATCTTTAGGGTTTTCTACGTGTGAGACAATTTTGTCTGTGAATAGAATAATTTTACTTCCTCCTATCTGATTTGGTTGACTTTTATTTCTTTTTCTTGTGCAATTGGCTCTGGCCAGAACTTCCAATACTGTGTTGAATAGCAGTGGCAAAAGTGGGCTTTCTTGGCTTATTCCTAATGGTCTTTCACCATTGAGTATGTTGTTGTGGGATTTTATGCCTCTTCATCTCCTCCTTAGCCCAACTCCTGGAAAACATTTATGTGTTGAGTTTGAAGAATTCATAGCATTTTCTTAGTATCTTTTTTATTTCTGTGACATTGGTCATAATGTCCCCTCTTTCATTTCTGATCTTAGTTATTTGAGACTTCTCTTTCTTTTTCTTAATCTAGTTAAGGACTTGGCAGTTTTGTTGATATTTTCAAAAAAATTTTTTTAGTTTCATTCACTTTTTTTTTCTGTTGTTTTCTATTTTCTATTTCATTTATCTTTGCTCTAATCTTTATTATTTACTTCCTTTTACTAGATTTGGGTTAATTTGTTCTTTTTTTAGTTTCTTGAGGTATAAAGTTAACATTGTTGATTTGACATCTTTTCCTTTTTAACATGGACATTTACTGCTATCAAGATCCCTCTTAGCACTACTTTTGCTGCTATGTTGTTTTTATTTTTATTTACCTCAAGATATTTTCTAATTTCTCTTGTTACTTCTTTGCTTTGACCCATTTGTTTAAGACTGTTGTTTAATTTCCACATATTTGTGGATTTTCCAGTTTTCCTTGTATAGTTGGTTTCTGGTTTCATTCCATTGTGATCAGAAAAGATACTTTGTATGATTTCAGTCTTCTTGAATTTGTTTAGGCTTACTTTTTAGCATACTATCTGATCTATCCTGGAAGATGTTATCTGTGCATTTGAGGAGAATGTATATTCTGCTGTTTTTGGGCTGAGTGTTCTGTGTCTATTAGGTAGAATTAATATATAGTGTTGTTCACATCCTGTTTCTTTATTGATCTTCTATCTCATTCTGTTCATTATTCAAAGTCGGGTATTGAAATCTATTATTGTGTTACTGTCTATTTTCCCTTCTATTTTGCCAAAGTTTGTTTATATACTTAGGAGCTCTGAAGTTTGGTTGAGTATTTATAATTGTTTTCTTGTAGAATTGAACTTTTATCATTATATAATATTCTTTGTCACTTGTAATATATTTGATTTAAAATCTATTTTATTAGAAGAACCACTCTTGCTTTGTTTTGGTTACCGTTTGCATGGAATATCTTTTTTTTTTAAAGAATTAGAAATTTAAAAAAATTAATATTTATTTTTGAGAGACAGACAGAACACGTGCCAGGAGGGGCAGAGAGAGAGGGAGACACAGAATCTAAAGCAGGCTCCAGACTCTGAGCTGTCAGCACATAGCCCAATGTGGGGTTTGAACTCACAGACCATGAGATCATGACCTGAGCTGAAGTCAGACAAGCCACCCCGGCGCCCCTACATAGAATATCTTTTTCCATCTTTTCTGTTTCAGTCTGTATGTGTCCTTAAAAGTGAGTCTCTTGTATACATCATTTATTTGGGTCCTGTTTTTTAATCCATTCCATCTATGTATTTTGATTAGGGAATTTAATCCATTTAAACTAGAAGTAATTGCTGCTAGGGAAGGACTTACTATTGTCATTTTATTGTTTTCTATGTATCCTGTAGTTTTTTTGTCCCTCTTTTCCTCTCCTCCTGCCTTTCTTTCTTGCTGTTTTGTAGTGAGATGCTTTGATTCTTTTACCATTTTCCTTTTGTGTAAATTCTACAGATATTTTCTTTGTAGTTACCATTGCAATTACATACAACATCTTAGAGTTGTAGCATTCTATTTTAAACTGATAAGAACTTCACTAACATATATAAGTTCTAGTTTATGATATTATCCCATAAACTATGTCTTTATATATGGGATACCTATAATATAGATTTATAATTTTGAGATGTTTTGTCATGTAAATTATATGTACCAAAATTACAATAGTAGACAGTGCTATATTTGTCCACATATTTACCTTTACTGGAGAACCTTATGTTTTAGCATGGTTTTGTGTTGCTTCATAATTGAATACTCGTAGAGGTATTCCTATATTGTGTCAACTTGGTGTCTCTGTGGGAGTGAACAGGGGCTGTAAATTTTTAGTATGCCATCTTGCTGACTCACCTTCATCTTTGCTCAGATCTACTCTTAGATTCCACCTTAGTAGGAATGTAAGAAGTTGTTCTCCTCTGCCTGGGGCCTTGCATTTAAACCTTATTTTGGTGTAAGAGTGAAAGAATGAACAATATATGTATTTTTAAATTTTATTTCCAGGGTAGTTAACATATAGTGTGACGTTAGTTTCAGGTGTACAATACAATGATTCAACAATTCTGTACATTACTCAGTGCTCATCGTGGTAAGTATATTCTTAATCCCCTTCACCTATTTCATCCATCCCCCCACCCACCTCCCCTCTGGTACCCATCAGTTTGTTATCTGTAGTTAAGAGTCTGTTTTTTTGTTTGTCTCTTTTTTCTTTCTTTCTTTCTTTTTTTTTTTTTTTGTTAAATTCCACACGAGTGAAATCAGATGGTGTTTATCTTTCTCTGACTGACTTATTTCACTTAGCATTTTACCCTCTAGCTCCATCCATGTTGTTGTAAATGGCAGGATTTCATTCTTCTTTGTGGCTGAGTAACATTCCACTGTGTGTGTGTGTGATGTCTTTATCCGTTCATCTATGGATGGATACTTGGGAAAGAGTGACCAATATTTAAACATTGAAAATAATGCAGAAAAATCCTTAAACTTTTAAATAAAGACCATATCAGAGTGTTCATTTTATTTTCAAGGTAAAATTCTGAGACTCCTGATGGGTTATAGGGAATGAGTGCTCCGTGCAAGGGGGGAAGTTATGTGGGACTTAATTGTCACTATTTGAGTCCTCCAAGCTAAGATGACCACAACTACTTGAAACTAGAACAGATTAATCATCATGTTTAAAACAAGTGTGATGGGAGCGGGAGTGCAAAGGCAGAGAAGGTAGAGAGAAAAAAGATGCATTTGCTGAAATACCTGAGGTACACTTTGTCTTGCTTAATATGTGCAGACAGCCTATGGTCAAGAGATATGCAAGAAGGAAGGGACATCTCAGACAAAAAAGTTAGAGATCCAAGGTATGCAATGTGTTCCCAAATTTAATGGAGAATTTTTTTTGTCTTTGAACTTTTTTACTCAAAAGGGAGAATGCAGATTTTGAAACCAAAAGCATCTTTTCTTTTGCAAAAAGCATCTACCATTTTGCAAGACAGTTTGGAGACAGGTGGTAACTGAAGATTTAAAGAGCAAAATTTCAACCATGTGTAAAAGCTATTGTGTGTTTAAATTGTCCCTAAATGGGGAGATAAGCCTGAATTTTTTGTCTCTAATCCTCCTCCAGCCCTTAGGCCTCTAGGCCCCCTCTCTCTTTAGATGTCTTTGTGTCTACCTGCACAGTATTCATATATTGTTGTTAAGTTGGTGTCTCTGTGGGAGAGGAAGGGCCTGTAACTTCCTCGTGTACCATCCTGCTGATGTCTGAATCACCTTCATCTTTGCTCAGATCTGCTCTGAGAAATATTCTGCCTTCGTAAGAATGTAAGCCATTGCGCTCCTCTGCCTGGGGCCTTGCATTTAAACCTTATTTTGCTGTGGGAACTAAAAAATGAACAGCATTTTTCTCTGACAAATGGATTTCAGGCCTCTCTGAGGAGGCTGCAACTACTGAGTGTGGGGGGGGGGGCAGGTGGGACATGTCATGTGACCAACTTTGCTCTTGGGAAAGCTGCCCTTGGTAGCATTGATCAAGCAGAAAGGACTACGTAAATGAGATAATATTTAATACTGAGATGATTCTTCATAAAGTGACCCTTTACAGAGAGGAAATGTGGTCATTCTATCATTTCTGAGGTTTGTTTTCTAAACAGTCTGAGGACAATGAGCAATGGGTATTTTCTAAGAACCTGCAGGATAGTTCAGTAGGAATGGAAGCATGCAAAATTTGAGGGTCTCTTAGGTAGAGTTAATCATTCTGCCTGGAGTGAGATGGATGCCTCAAAAAACATTTTATTAACATATCCATTCATTCCTTTATTTAACAAAAACTATTGAGCTTGTAATGTTTAATATGGTATTGTTCCAGGCTATTAGTTTACAGAAGAAAACAAAACTTTGTAGATACCTATGTCACCTGGGAATATGGAAGGAAGACATGTCGCTTTAGAATGTGGTCTTTAAATTGTTGAGAATATGAAAAATTTCTGAAAAGAATGGAGCTTAGTATATTAGATTTTAAAAACTGTTTTGTCTGCATGTATCAGTTGGAAATTTTGCCTAACTGGCAAGTCATTTTCCTAATAATAATGATTAAGTAACATAAGAATAAAAGTGACCTCTGAATCATCAAAGAAAATTAGATTCTGTTTAACACAGAACCTGTGTTAGATGTATTTCTTAATTATTTGAAAATCTGTGTGTCTCAATTAATCAGGCAACGTGATTAACTAGAGAAGGTTGTTCTTTGGCCTAATGGGATAACCCTGAGTTTACTGTAATGTGATTTTTCAAAGCCATCAAGTCTGTAAAAATGTCTAGGAGAGAGTAAGAGGCAAATATATTTTAACTATTCATAGATTGATAGAAAAACCAATTGTATGGAAAAGTGAGACCAAAAAAACAAAACAAAACAAAGCGAAACAAAAATAGCAGATTGGTCCCTAATTGTTAAAAGCAGTTATGTTATCCAGTACAAGTTTGCAGAATTGCAGATAACACTCAGTGATCTCCTACCAAGTATCACTTCTACCTGGGTTTTCTTTTTTTAATTCGTCAAAAGACCCTTACCTTGGAAGAAGAGAGGTTTGGAGGAAGAGAACAGATTGACGTTGCTCCAGACTGTCCAGAAATAACCAAATGGAGCATCTAGCTCATTGGGTGTCAATCCAGTCAATATCTTTTTTTAGTTCAAAGTCCTAAAAGTTAGGAAACAAATTCATAAACATGTACTATGAGAGATGGGCCAGCTAGGGACACATCCACAGAAGGTATTGGGGTTGGAATGGCCATGGCAACGTGCACCTTGCTTTTTTGTCCCATAATTACAACATATGCCTCCTAGGTCTGGGAAATGATACTATGTGGTGTATCACTGTAGAGAGAAGGAATTTCTAGTGACTGAGTCACTGGGACAGATTTCTTTATAAATAAAGAGAACACTTGAGATGTAATAATGAATTTTAGGCCAATGCATTTGGGGTACAGGAAGTTAATAACCACAGGGAAGAAAACATTAGTGAAAGAACTTGCCACTTTCAATCAGAACAATAAAGAGGGCTTCAGCTCAGAAAGTCTAGAGTGGGAAAGAAAAGGAAAGGGGAAGCAGGGAAAAAGGAACAGCCCATCTACCCCACTGTAGAAACATACAACTAGTTAAAAAAAAAAAAATAGAGTGCTGTCTTGGTGCCTGGTCCATGGTCCAGCATGTCAGGAGCTTGGAAGTGATCCCTCCATCCTAATCATAGGTAAATATCTGACCAAACTGAAAATCAGCAACCCTTCTTTGATCTGTCAGAAAATTGAGGTCACAGGGCAAACCACTGGCCCCAAAAGTGGAGATACAGTAGGATAGGCAGATACAGAGGATCACAACTTACCAGACCATTAAACCCATGAGCAAAATCCTCTGCAAGAACCAGGGTTGGGATAGAAAAAACAAAACTATAATTGATGAATTGCTGGAGGCTAAGCGTGGACAAGTCTGTGAGTTAGAAACTCCGGGGGGACCCAGTCATCGGCTGGTGAGTTTTATCTCCAGGAGCACTACCAGGTTTCCACAATGAAGAGGAGAGAAAAATCCCCTTGTGCTTCTGGCAAGGGGAGGGAAAAAAGTGGCTATTTTGAAATATGCCAGTGCATTCTGTTCCTCTTAACAAGGTCTGCTCTCAGGAGAAACTATTTTTATCAGAGCCCCTATTTGATGGAGGTAGCCTGAATTGCACAGAGCATAGTGGATGGCTGTCCTGGAGGATTGCCTGACTTAGTGATTTTCATGGTTCATATTTTACTGCAGCATAGCTTAGCATTACTCTGGCTACTACATTTGCCAATTCTAAGTGTTTTTAAATGACAGTCTGGAGTTTTGTTTTTGGAAAAGACTGAAACCAAGCTCCAAGGAGAAAGCACATAATCAGTTTGCTTGTCTACATTGAATAAGAGAGAGGAGTGTCCTCTGTGTATCTTCCAAACTTGAGATCCTAGCCTAGTCCTATCCCATAGAACTTTTAGCAAGGATGGAAATGTTCTGTATCTATATTGTCCAATATGGTAGCTGCTAGCCACACGTGCTGTTCAGCACTTGAAGGGTGGCTAGTGCAACTAGGGAACTGAAGTTTTCATTTTTAAAAAAATGTTTATTTATTTTTGAGAGAGAGAGATAGAGAGTGAGCAGGGGAGGGGCAGAAAGGGAGGGACACAGATCCCAAACAGGCTCCACATTGTCAGCACGGAGCCTGATTCAGGGCTCAAACTCATGAACCATGAGATCATGACCTGAGCTGAAAGCAAGAGTCAGATGCTCAACTGACTGAATCACCCAGGTGCCTCTCATTTTATGTAATCTTAACTTAACCATGTGGGTAGTGGCTACCTTTTGGAAAGCACAATTGTGGTCCATACTCCATTTGCATACATACTCTGGACTTTGACTAGAGAGAGAAAGAATTCCTAGGACCTAAAGAGTTGGTTTAGCTGGTGCTTCCATCCTTTAAAATTTATTATTTAAAATTAAATATAACATGATCCTTTTGAGGACATGGCCTATCTCTTGAATTTCTTGAGGCAGTACGGTGAGGAAAATTTGATTAGTAGTTTTATGCTTCAAAAGATAATTTAGCATAAATTAGTGAAAATCATGATTATTAAATATATATTCTATTATATTAAGACATCATCCCCTATACAAAGTGTCTTGATTTAGGGCTCCTGGGTGGCTCAGCTGATTGAGCATCCGGCTCTTGATTTCAGCTTAGGTCATGATCCTAAGGTTGAGGGATCAAGCCTCTCATTGGGCTCTGTGCTGAGCATGGAGCCTGCTTAGGATTCTGTCCCTCTCTCCCTCTGCCCCTCTGCCCCACTAGGGCACTCTCTCTCTCTCTCTCTGTCTCTGTCTCTGTCTCTAAAAACAACAACAACAAAGTGTCTTGAAGATTTACCTAAAAGCAAACACTAAGGCAAGCATTTGAGTGGAGAGGCCTTATTTGGTGTGTGATCCCAGAAGCACAGTGGAGGAGCAGAGAAGTGAGACAGGGAAGGAAGAAAAGCCAATGAAGAGTATGTTAATTAGTGAGCCATTTCTGTGGTCAGCTGGGGTTAATCCTGCTGAGACCTTGTATACTTTATAATTGTTCACCAAGAGGTAAGGAAGAGGGAGTATTTATTCGCATACTCTCATTCCTGATTAATTGAGGGTTGGTCCTGTGGAGGGTTGTGAATATCCTAGCACTTCCAGTTGGCTGGAGTTACTCTTATCCCAGAAAAAAACCTTAGGGCAAGGTAGACATAGAGGCTTGAGTTAGAAGTTGCCTGCGTGGTCAAGTCCTGTCCTTCAGAGCTGGAGTTGACCTCTAGGATGGGCTAGAGAATATCATCAGTGCACCAAGAGTATCTGCTTAAATGTTCAAGAATCTGATAAAATTCTTCCTTGGTCCTATTATAGAGTCTGGTCTGCATTATGCACAAATATTTAACTAGAATTAAAGCAAAGCATGAGATGGAAAGCTTTGTTCCCTCATTACTTCAGAGTCTCAATGTCCAGTTGCTGTCATAGGCCCCTATTCTCCTCCCAACAAGAACCCAGTGTCTTTAGGCTGCCCTGAAATTTTTTTAGTCACCTCAGCTCCCATGGCCTGATTCTTCCCTTCCTGAATGGTTTGTGCTCAGTCTCCCTTGTGCAACCAAAATGCTTGTTTTCTGGGTCTCATTATTGTGGGATTCTGGTCTTAGATGTGAGAAAAGTCATAATTTTACTAAAATCATCCATAGCCAATTATATGCTTCAAAAAAGATGAACTTTAAATCAGATAATCCAACCATGGAAAGATTTGTAAATGCTAGGATTCCAACCACTGGGACAGGTCAATGGAGACATTAGTTAGGGCCTGGAATAGACATTGTTTCCTTCCTACCCATTATCCATCTCTCCTTGTCTTCCATGTTAACAATATCCAGATTTCTTCAGATAGAAACAGAGATAACAGGATCTCAGGAAAGACAGGTTCCTACCCCAGCTTCCAGAGACAAATCATGATAGGTTTAGACTTGGGGTAGTCCGGTATGTAGCCACTCATCTTATATGGCTCTAGAGCACTTGAAATGGGACAAGTCCAAATTGAGTTGTGCCATAAGTGTAATATACACACTGAATTTCAAATAATTAAAAAATGTAAAATGGCTTATTTTATGTTGGTTATATACTTAATATTTTGGATATATTGGATTAAATAAAATGTATTATTATTAAAATTCATTTCACATCTTTTTGCTTTTTAAATATGGTTACAAGCAATTTAAAATTGTATATGTAGCTTATATGACATTTTTGTCAAATAATGTTGACATTATTTTTGTCAAATGTTTGTCATTATTGTCATTATTGATGTCAAATAATGTTGACATCAAATTTTGTTGATCTAAATAAATTATGATTATCTCCCATGGCTGGTGACTGGCCTACTGGTAGCAATATGACCCAACTTTATTAATAAGTTCTAAGAATAAGTGTGTCGTGTGTAGCTGCTGAGAAAGTGTTTGCTTTCCTGATAGAAGAAATAGTCTTGGCTAGCATGTTCTTTGCTCTTTTAATCTCTTCTCTACCTTTTTTCTGCAACACAAATGAGATGCCTGGTAGTCTGGTAGCTCCATTGTGACTGTGAGACCACAAATAAGCCACCAAATTTAAAGGATAAATATAAGTAACTCAGTGTGAAAGATACAAAATTTTGGATGCTATTGTAGATTATGTTAGACTGTGATTCTCCTGCCTTCTTAGTAAGGTTCTGTTTAACTCTACATTCAGGGTTTTGGTTACATGCAGATAAATGTCTTCTGAAGGGTGAGAGCCAGTCCGGCATTCTCTAGTCACACACATCATCCTTCAGTTCCAAGCCTGGGTTTGAATGTGGATTTAAATAAGACATATAATCTTGTAAAAGGGTCTTTATTCACCACTAGAGAGGCAGTTTGCTGATTACCTCAATTCAAGTATATTATTTCACTTTTCTATGAATAATTGATTCTGCATTTGTGTTTACTCAGTGTGTAAAATAATACCAGGATTAGGCTAGTTCCAAAACCGTTTGTAATAGAAACTAACAGTTTGCTATCCTGTCCAAATCTATATTTATAGGAGTAGTGCATCCACCCCCCAGATGCTGCAAACAGAAACTTTTAATAGCTTAGAGCTCCTCCCTTCTTCAGAGAATTTCCCTCAGCCCATGAGAGTGACCTCACACTCTCATGCCTAGGAGATTCGATGCCCTCCTCCTGGGGGCTGGCCCACACCTAATACTGAAAAGAGGGACAGAAACATTAGTTCTCTTGCCTTAAGGTGGACCTTCTCGGTGGTACCGTGTGTGATCCAGAACTCCTGTGAGATCAGACAGCTGTGGGGCTAGACTACAGCTAAGACCACATCATCGGTTGTCTCCTTCCCGTACCATTTTCCTTCCTTCATTCCTTTTCTCCAAAGAGCCCTCACTCATTAAGTCACTTGCACAAGAACCCTATCTCAAGCTCTTCTTCTAGTCAATGTTGACTTAAGACACATTTTAAAGGAAATTAACACTGGGGTCAAGTTTCTTTTTTTTTTTTTTTTTTTTTTTAAATTTTTTTTTTCAACGTTTTTTATTTATTTTTGGGACAGAGAGAGACAAAGCATGAACGGGGCAGGGGCAGAGAGAGAGGGAGACACAGAATCGGAAACAGGCTCCAGGCTCCGAGCCATCAGCCCAGAGCCTGACGCGGGGCTCGAACTCACGGACCGCGAGATCGTGACCTGGCTGAAGTCGGACGCTTAACCGACTGCGCCACCCAGGCGCCCCTGGGGTCAAGTTTCTTAATCTGTGGAGAAAAGTTAGAAGAGTGAGTGGTGGTATCACATCAATATTTTTAACAGTATCTCTGAATAGTTTGAAATTCTTTAAATGAACTGATAAAAACAGGTGTTTTCTCCTGGAGAATTCATAAAGCTAATCTTTATACAAGGAGGAAGCTATTCATTGTGTGAAAGCAGACGTGTGCCAAATCCTATAGACTCTTGAGTTGCTCTGAATATCCCTACCACTTAAACATTCAGACCACCTAGAAATAGAATACTCAAGCTAAATAGAATATCTTTGCCCTAAGACTAATTTTACTGCTACCCCAATGAATAGAATTGAGGAGCCATAGATGGAAAAGTGGTTTGGGATTGTCATAAAATTGATTTTAGGCTCGACAGGGGCATGAACTAGCAGGGAAAGTTCTCTGTAATATCAGCCAGGTGCCCAGAGGAAATTAATATGTAGATATTGAAAGCATAACTAGACCCCTAATACTGAGTCAGACAAGAATTCTGGTGGCAGAGTGACTGGGTAAGGGATTCTAATTAGGAAATGAGGAGAAAGGAAATGAATATGCTCCCCTAAGGATCTGATTGAAGGGTTAAGTTTCCATTCATTTGCATTGGGCATTGTAGTCAAAGTTGGTTTTGTTCCATCAGCCAGGGGAGAACTATGGATATGAGTTGAGTTTAAGTGTGTTTTGTGTGGCATTACCTGTGCCCTCTCTTCTTTACATTGTCTAATTCATGGGGATATAGATATGTGGAGAAAATTGGTTGTAGGCATTAAGTTCTTTTGAAAAATAAATTGCATCTGTCTGGAATAAGGCCATTTTAATGGCTTTCATCATTAATATTGTCAATATTAATCATTATAATATTATCATTAATAGCAAATGAATCTATATGTTATCTTGTGACTATGAGGAATGTATTATCCAGAGTACTTCGCTGATTTATTTTCACACAGGCACCTTGTGGCCATTTTCATTCATTTAGCAAATATTTTAAAACTCCTACTATACCCAAGACTCAGTGCTAGACTTTGGTGGGATCTTATGATCTGGTAAGGGAACAAATGTAAAAACAGAACTCCAAATGAGGATGCAAAGATATGTGTCAAATGACAAACATGAAATGCCACGAGGATTTAGAGACAAAAAAATTCTCTTCAGCTACGGCAACCACAGGAGGAAAAAGTGGCAGATATCTGAAATAATTATCAGCGTTATTGCAAACAGGGCTATGATTCCATGAGTTAATCCCTTTATATACTAAATCCCTTTTCTAGTAAATTTAAGCACTAGAAACTTTACACAAATACTTTGAGAATCCAAGAGCTTTTATTCTAGAAAACTTCTAAGAATTTTAGAAAATGACTTACTAAATGGAAAGCTCTCTTCAAAAAAATCTCTGGAGACAAAGTCCAAGGGAAGAGTAATTTTGATGACATCCATCTATTAAAAGAATGCCTTTTTGGGGCGCCTGGGTGGCGCAGTCGGTTAAGCGTCCGACTTCAGCCAGGTCACGATCTCACGGCCTGTGAGTTCGAGCCCCGCGTCAGGCCCTGGGCTGATGGCTCGGAGCCTGGAGCCTGTTTCCGATTCTGTGTCTCCCTCTCTCTCTGCCCCTCCCCCGTTCATGCTCTGTCTCTCTCTGTCCCAAAAAATAAATAAAAAGCGTTGAAAAAAAAAAAATTAAAAAAAAAAAAAAAAAAAAAAGAATGCCTTTTCCAGCATCTCTTGAAAATGAAGAATCTCTTTTTGAGAAGTTAAGGTTTTCAGGGTCGCAGGTTTTCAAAAGTCATCAAAAATGAAAAGAGAGAAAGAGGGGAAAAAATATAAAATTACATCTAATCTCCAGATCTCTGAAATGTGGAAGGAGGGTGGGAGAGAGAGAGAGAGGGAGGGAATGTGAGGAGAGAGAGAGAGAGGGAGGGAATGTGAGGAGAGAGAGGGAGAGGAAACACAGATTTACTACTGAGTTTAAAGAAGACCTTGTGCTCATACATGTTTGACCATTTTTTTCAAGCAAAAAGGAAAACTTTCATTAGCTTGAGAGAGAGAGCATGGTGGATATTGGAGAAAATAGAAAATACAACAAATACCAGAATGTTTGCTTTTACTTTATGCTGTTTGAGTTTTGAAATGGGTTCCCAGAGTTTGTTTCTTGGTTGTGCGTGTAGAAGAGCTATATACTAAAACAGAAAAAAAGAGTAGAAACAAGTTTTAGTTCCCAGTGGCTACATATCATTTATTTATTCATCAGCTATTTATTGGATATGTATTATGCCATGCACTGTGTGAGAATTAGGAGTACAGAGATAAACAAGATATGGTATTCACAACTTTGAAATCTGGTTAAGTTATAGAGAAACCAATCTCTCTCTCTCGTTAGTGTTAATAAAACTACCACATAATATGTTCTAAATATTCTGGTAAGCACCTTACGTGCATTTATGAAGGATGTGGAATCTTACCATCATATGTGAATAAACTTGCCTTTGATCCCTCTGCTGAGGCTAGGCTCTAAATCATCTTACTATTTGTATAGTTTTAAAAAGCTATGTTATTTAAAAAAATTTTTGTTTAACGTTTATTTATTTTTGAGACAGAGAGAGACAGAGCATGAATGGGGGAGGGTCAGAGAGAGGGAGACACAGAATCTGAAACAGGCTGTAGGCTCTGAGCTGTCAGCACAGAGCCCGACGGGGGGCTTGAACTCACGGACTGCGAGGTCATGACCTGAGCTGAAGTTGGCTGCTTAACCGACTGAGCCACCCAGGCGCCCTTAAAAGCCATGTTATTTTAAAGGCTCTGTTATTATTATTTTTTTTTTTTCACAAAAGAAGTGAGAAATTGCCTAGAGTAAGGGGGAAAAAGAATTTGTCAGGGCTCTGCAGCATTGGTAATCTTAGATGAGACTTAAAGGCTGAGTGGATGGGAGCCATGAGAACACATGCAAAAACACATGAGCAAATAGCAGCTCAGAATGGACCACTGAGTAACCTGGGAAGAGAGACAAGAGATAAGGCTAAAAGTGTAAGCAAGATACTAATGGACCTGACATGTCTTGTTAAGTGTTTGACAAGACATCAAAGTTATTAGGGAAGGCGGTATCTTAGGACAACCACAGAAGCAGAGCCTGAGATGAGGATTCAGGTGTAAATGATTTAAGAAAATATTCCCAGGAGAAACTGGATGGATAAAAAAGGACAGAGGAGGGAAAGAGGCCAATTGAAGATGCTATAGGAATTAGGAGCAGTAATGGAGATTTTTGGTTGCTTTAATCATGGAAATATTCATAGTAAAGCTGGTAGCTCACTTGAAACCTTGAAGGATTGATCAGGATTTAATATGAGGGTGCTCCATAGAGATAAGATAAAAATAGTGCCTGAGATAAGACAGAGTCAAAGACAGGATATGAGATAAAATCTAGGAGAGTGGCAAGACATAGGCAACAATTTTTTGAAGACTGAATTTTTTAGCAGCTGCTAATTGTCTTCATTTCAAGGAAAAGTAAACCTTCTTTTTTCATGACAGATGATAGCTTTACAATGGGGAAGTTAAGCTTCTGCCTTCACACAGAAACTGGGAGATAGGGGTTCTATCTTCTTTGATGATTACATTTCAATGAGATGGTTCCTGGATCCTTGAGACAGGCATTCTTGGGTTGGAAAACTAGAAAGAGGCTTTTAAAAGTATTTACATATCAAAGGGGGCAGAGAAAGGATGTACGGTTACAAATTCTGTAAAGTAAATGTTCTAAGAAAAGTGAGGTCAGTGGACTAGAGTCAGGAAGAAACCTGTCTAAGTTTTGGTCAAACTAAGGGGAATATTCAGGCCATTGTGGTAAAGACCATCCGTAGAGTTTCCAAGTGCTTTATCACTTCCACCTTAAACATGGGAATTAAAGCTCAAGTTCAGGAGTTAGTCAGCCAGTAACTTTTTATTTAATAATATTTCTCATAGAATTTTAAGCCTGTGATGAGTTACTACTTTAGACACTAAACAGGGCCCTAGTGAGTATTTAAAATGCCTACTTCCTGGCTATAGGTGCCTAAAAAAAAGTTTTACATTAGTCAAGAGATGGGCATTTAACACTTTTAGAGAAAATGGCATTAATCAAAACAGCCAAGGAAAGAAGATATGCATTTTAAATTTCTATAACATATTTTTATGTTTAGTTTTTAATGTATCTATTCATTTCTTTCTCAGAATAGTATGTTTCTTGGAGCATAGTTTTATTTGGATCTGGTAGTGCAGATGGTGGAGAGAAGTGTGAGTCCCTTGGGGTGCTGTGAAAATGAGAGTGTTGGGGCTGGAATATAAAATGAAGAGGAAAGACCTATGTAGGAAGTAAAGGAAAAATGAAGAGAAAAAATAATATTGATAATGAGATCTGAAGAGTGAAAGAACAAGATTCTTTAAAGAGTAGAGTGGACATCAGTGTCTATATCTCTATGTGTATCTGGATCTATATATGTCTATGTATATGTATCTCTATCTCAATCCAAGCCTCCCCCCACCACTTCTTTTGGCAAACTCAATACCCTTTCCTTTTGGATAACTCTTCTTTCCCTGGAATCCCATGGAGTGGTTCCAGTGGAGATGGGCAATTATAGGATCTGAATCTCCTGGAAGGGTTGGATGTACTACCCAAGATAAGAGGGGTGGTTAAATGATACAGATAAAGATGGGTGGGACTTGGCGTTGACCAGCTGTTCTGGTTTGCCTGTGACTAAGGGATTTCCCAGGATTTTCAGTGCTAAATCCAAGATGGCCCCAGAGAAAAATGAGACATTTGGTCATCTTAGGACTTCAGATGAGGGTTTCTGTAATTCACAGCTAAAACTATCCTTACTGGTAAGACAGGCAACTATTTTGATCAGCTTCCAAGTGAACATCACCTAATGATAAATTTGGTAGAGATTTTTGTCTTAATACCTCACCCTCAAACCATTTTATTATGACAAAGATATGACTTGAAGTACTAACTGAAGAATCATAATTTTATAAAATATGAAGAGCATGTGTCCAATAGTCTCTATTAAAAAAAAATGCTTCGGGGCACCTGGGTGGCTCAGTCAGTTAAGCGTCTGACTTCAGCTCAGGTCATGATCTCATGGTTCCATGAATTTGAGCCCTGCATTGGGCTCTCTGCTGATAGCACAGAGCCTGTTTCAGATCCTCTGTCTCCCTTTCCCTCTGCCTCTCCCCTGCTTGTGCTCTCTCTAGAAATAAATAAATAAACTTAAAAAAAAGCTTTCTGGAGATTCTCCTCTTTGTATTTGTTTAAGTTTATTTATTTTTGGGAGAGAGAGACAGAGAGAGAGAGAAAGAGAAAATGAACAAGCAGGGGATGGGCAGAGAGAAACGAGGACAGAGGTTCTGAAACAGGCTCTATGCTGACAGCAGAGAGCTCAATGTGGGGCTCAAACTTGTGAACCACGAGATCATGACCTGAACCTAAGTTGGACGCTTAACCGACTGAGCCACCCAGGCATCCCCATGGAGATTCTCTTATTTAGAAAAGGCCATATCAGGTACTAATTATGCCACGTCCTCATCTCTCTATCTAAACTTTTCAGGTACATGTAAAGAACTGTTTGGAAAGCATCACAGTAAATTTTAAAGAAACAGCTTAAAGGGGTAAATTGCATTGCGTTAATTGGTAATGTGTCGTGTAACACTCAATTCTGTATTCAGACAGTAACAATTCTCTAAAGCCCAAGTCTTGCTTTAGGTTCTGCAAAAAGCTGCACCTGTGACAAGGCTGTCAGTGCAGGTAGATTATTTGGAAGTGCACCCAGGAAGCACAGGTAGGGGATGTGGGACATGAAATGGAGAGGAGAGAAAAGCCAATAGGAGTGTATCATGAGCTGGTTACTCCTGTGGATTGGAATGGGCTCAATCCCACTGAGATTCTCAGGAAAAATGTAGAAGTTGCCCAGACTTGTCCTACAGATGGATGGGGACTCTGGTATATTTATCCCATGACTCCTTCCAACTGCTGGCTGAGAGCTGTGCTTTGGGATTTTGCAGTTCGGCAGTCTTTCATAGCTGAGGTGCTGGAGATCACCGCCCACCTTCTACACCGAGGCAGGGAGAAATCCAGTGGGCTGCGGCGATGGGGTCCAGTGTAGCAGAAGCATTCACTGTGGCATCCTAGCATTGCTACATGTAAATGTTCCTGCGGTCACCTTATAAAACCTACCTTAAGCAGAAGAAGACCCTTAAAGATGGTGTAGGGTCAGTAGACTTATTTACTGATGATTAATAAAGGCTGAGAGAGGTTAAGGAGTGATTCAAAACTGCGCATGCATTCTTGGTCCAGCAGGATTAGATGAGGAGATTCCTGAAGTCCACTCCCGGACACACGTGTCCACACTGAATGTGTGAGCAAAATGTGAAACTGTTGTAGATATGATTTTGTTGAAAATGTGAATAAGAAGCAAAACTACTGTTCCGTCATGCTTTGAAAATTATTCTTTTTTAAAAAATATTTACTTGGGGCTCCTTGGTGGCTCAGTTGGTTACTCGTCTGACTCTTGATGCCAGCTCAGATCAGGTCATGATCTCTCACATTCGTGAGATTGAGCCCTGCATTGGGTTCTGCCCTGACAGTGAAGAGCCTGCTTGGGATCCTCTCTCTTTCCCTCTGCCCCTCCCCTTCTTGTGCTCTCTCTCTCTCTCTCTCTCTCAAAATGAATAAACTTCAAAAAAAATTCTTTTTAAAAATTACTCTTCCTTTTCTGCCTTAAAAAATTCAGCTTTATTGAGGTATCATTTGCACATACATCATAGTGATTTGGTATACATATGCAATGTGAAAGGATCCCCCCCTCATCTAATTAATTAACACATCCATCACCTCACATATTTATCTTTTTTGTTTTGTTTTCTTCTCTCCTTCTTCTTCCCCTTGCCCACCTCCTCCTCCTTTTTCTTCCTCTTCTTTGGTAAAGGTATTAAATTTCTACTCTCTTGGCAAATTTCAATCACACAACACAGTATTATCAACTATCTAATGTTTTCCATTAGATTCTAAGACCTTATTCAGAAAGTTTGTGACCTTTTACCAACCTCTCCCTATTTCTCCCAGTCCCAACCCCTTGCAACCTACTTTTTTACTGCTTCTATCAGTTTTGACTTTTATTTGACTTAATCTTAACAGAAGCATCTCATTGTAGAAAAATAAGGCAACTAACATGATTTGGAGCTAGAAATCATGAATTTGGATACTGGACATTGTACCTGTTTACTAAGACATGTCAGTCCATGAAAGTGCTTAAACTTAGTTTCTTTGTCTATGGAATGAGTTTAACATTTTCTATCTCTCAAGGACTCTGATGTGGTGCACATAAAATCCATTAGGTGAAGAGCTGTGTACGTCATAGCTACTAATGTCAGTTGTCAATATCATTAAAAGTACTAATAAAACATTTCCCAAGTGGGACTTTTTGGAGGATCTGTGAACCTATGAGTCTGTATGCATGTTTTCCTAGGCACATACATAGCTTAGAAGAAGACCATGGATATGGTGAGATGTGCAATAAAGCTAAGGGGCAACAATTGGAAACCCACAGAAATTGATTACCAATATAATGACATGTTGATTGACTTGTTTTATTTATTCATTGGAATTCAGCACATGGAAATTGCTTTAGCAAATGAGTGCAGAATAAATAACCCATGGAAGGGAAGCCGTGGTTTTTCATAAAGATCTCTGAAACAGTATTTTGGATTAATATTCACTTGTTCAGAGTACTCAGTAGAGCCCAGTGGTTTTGCTGTGTGTATGGTTTTGTGGTCGGCTGCACAGTAGACCACAGAGAATAGGGAAGAGTTTGTGTGGTTTTGTTGAAGTTTGTATTTCCTGGAGCCCCTGAGAGTGGCTTTGATAATCAACTTTGACATTATGCTTGAAATGAAATTAGCACTGTTCTTGTTTGGTTCATCATTTTTCTTTTTTCTTTATCCTCTCTGGTTAAAACATGCTCTATGCTCTATCAAATCATATGCAAAAAAAAAAAAAAGTCTTTACCCAGGGGGGCAGACAGATGTCAATGAAGGGGGAAAAAGAGCTAAGTTAAACTCAGTTTCATCAAAATCAGATCTCCTAGGTGATAATCCATGAAGTCAAATTTCAAAACCTTTAGCTTTTGTTAAGCAGTCTGTGGGCAACTCCATTAATGAAAGCCCCTTTTCTACATTCTCTGTAAAGTTCACAGGAATCATTCTCAAACATGAGCATATGTACAAATCAAGAAGAATGTTTTGACAAAAATGTGGTTTTCTTGGAGGTGATGGTGGTATGGAGCTTGCATTCTGATTCCCTCCCAGAGGTTCAGACTGGGGCCAACCATAAAGTATGCCATTTTTTTCTTGTGGCACAGTTTACCCTACTGGAGCAGTAATATCTATGGAATTTCCCATCATTGACTTGTCATTCTGTCCCTGTACTTGTATAATTATTTAGTCTACACATAGACAATCTGAACTTAATCATTTAGAGCTTGTGCTAAGAACTGAAAGACCAGCAATAAAGAGACCATGCTACTGGTACATCCATCAGTATGGAAGAATCTCACAGATAATTTGTTGAGTGAAAGAAGATAGGCACAAAAGAGCTCATGCTACATGATTCCATTTACATGAAGTTCAAGGACAGGTGGAATTAACTAGTGGTGAAGAAAGTCTTAAGAGTGGCTGCCTCTGGCTGGGTGACTGTGGAACCAGAAAGAGTTTGGGGTCCCCAGAAAAATAGGTCATTTAGGCCTTCTAGCTATTTTCTGTGATCTATGTCTTAATAGCTCTTCTAAAAGCACACTTCTTTTTTTTTAAGGTTTTTTTTGTTTTTTGAGAGGGAGAAGGACGGGATAGGGGGGAGGAGAGGAAGAGGGACAGGGGGAGGGGGACGGGGGAGAGGGAAGAGGGGAGAGCACTCCAGAGAGCATGAGCAGGGGAGGGGCAGAGGGTGAGGGAGAGAGAGAATTCCAGGCAGGCTCTGCACTGTAAGCATGGAGCCCATTTCAGGGCTTGATCCCAGGAACCCTGAGATCCTGACCCAAGCTGAAATCAAGAATCAGAGGCTTAAGGGACAGAGCCACCTGGGTGCCCCCTAGCACACTTCTAGTAGAACTTCCTAAGAGGTGTCAGAATTACAAAGAAATGTAAAAACCTCAGTAGTTAGGGATTTTAAGGGAACAAGAGGAATGCAAAAACTATGCTGGGAGATAGCCTAACCAGAGACTATAAATCGGTGGCAAAACTCCCACTGCTCTTTCAAAAGTAAGCAAGGCCCAGAATTCCTTACCTGGATAAGGAGCCCAAGACTTACTCTTGGTGATATCTGCTCTCAGCTCTTGGAGCATGTCGATAACCCTTCCCCCTTGTGCCACAGTTACCTCTGCCTCATTATAATATTATGCTTAAACTCCCCTTTGTTCAGACTAATCCGAACCCTAAATAAAATAAATGCACTTACCCCTGCTCAGGGAGTCCTGGCTTTGGAGGTTATGCCCCATGAGCTCATTTGCTGCAAATAAAGTTTCCTTAGTGTGACAACTCCACCTGGTGCAATCTCTATCTGTAACTCACCAAGGAGCAAACTCACGCTAGTTTGGTTATAACTATACTGGGAAGTTAGTTAACTATAACACCTTACAGGGTGTTAGAAATTATATCTTGATCTGGATGATGATTGTGTGGGCTGTATATATACGCAAAAAATCAAGGCACTGTGTGCTATACGCTTATGATTTCCACCTTATACACTTTTTTTGTGTATATGGTATATTACAGTTGAAGTACACACACACACACACACACACACACACACACACACACACACACTGAGGGACTACAGGTAAATGAAGACTAAACAGCTGTGACCTTTTCATGCTACTTTGAAGGCCTTCCCTGCTGAGTTGAATTTACAAATAGGCAGAACAGATTATGACTAACAACTTTAGTTCACCCACACTACCCACAGGCTGACTGATACCTAGAATTATGCTCTTACTGAAAAGTTTAAATCTTTTTCAAAGAGTGTCACATATCTGGAAAAAATAATCCTGTGTCATTAACATTTGATCATAAAATAAGAAGAGGTTTTAGAATTCACCTAGGTTAGTGCTTCTCAAATTCGGCTGTGTATCAGAATCACCTGGGAAGCTTAAAAATATGGATTTGTATGTTGTATCTTAGAGCTGCTGAGTCAGAACCTCTGGGAGTAGCGTGCCCAGGGAACAGTGTACATATGTGACATTTGTAATCAGAATTGGTCCAAGTGATCTCCCAGGCCGGAATATCTCCATGTGTTACAATGATAGCAACCTCCAAATTTCCTTGTATCTAGATTATGATATTTCCAGAGATCCTTCCCATGGATCGTGTCATCTGAGTCTTAACTCTATGGGGTAGATAAAAGTGGTATCACTTCTGTTTTGCAGATGAGGAGATTGAAGCTCAGTGAAATTAAGTGACTTCCTCTTACCAGTAAAGATAGTCAGGTCTTCTATTCCAGACCTTTTACTCTCCCACTGCAAATGGAAAGTGTTGCCCAGGCTCTTCCAAGAGACTTTTAAAAGGAAAATTGTTTTAGAACAGTTTTAGATTTACAGAAAAATTGCATAGTATAAAGTGCTATATAACCCACACCCAGTTACTTTTACTATTAACATTTTACATTAATATATTTATCACAGTTAATGAATATTGATACATTACTATTAACTAAAGATCATACTTTATTCAAATTTCCTTAGCATTTGCCTAATATCATTTTTCTGTTCCAGGATAACATACATGTCTCCTTAAGCTCTTTTTGATTGTAACTGTTTCTCAGATTTTCCTTTTTTGATGACCTTGACAGTTTTGAGGAGTATTGTTCAGGTTTTTGCAGAATGTCCTTCAGCTGGGATTTGTCGGATGTTTTTTTTTATTATCGTCAGACTGAGGTAATATGCTGAGGAAGACCACAGAGGTGAAGTGCCACATCATATCAGTATGAATATCAATACTATTAATATGAATTATCACTGTTGATGTTTACCTTGATTATCTGGCTTAAAGTTTCTCCACTGTAAAGTTACTTTTTCCCCCATTCCATGCTCTGCTCTTTGGAAAAAAGTTGCTACTGGCAGCCCACACTTAAGCAGTGGGGATTATTCGCCATCTCCTTAAAGACAGAGTACCTACATGAATTATTTTGAATTCTTCTTCAGTAGATAGTTTTCTGTTCTTGCTCATTTATTTATGGGACTGTTTATATCAGTATGAGTATTTATTTATACTCATGGATATTTATTTGATACTTTGGGTTATAATCCAATGCTACTTTATTTATGCTGTTTCTCAAATTGTTCCCACTTTGGCCATTGGGATCTCTTTCAGTTGGTTCCTGTGTCTTTTTGACCTATCCAGGTGTGTGTGTGTGTGTGTGTGTGTGTGTGTGTGAGAGAGAGAGAGAGAGAGAGAGAGAGAGAGAAAGAGAGAAAAGAACACTTGCTTATTTTCTGGCACTACAAGATACTTCAGGTTAATCTTGTTTATTTCCTAACTCAGTCTTAAAAAAAAAAAATTTTTTTTTTCAACGTTTTTTATTTATTTTTGGGACAGAGAGAGACAGAGCATGAACGGGGGAGGGGCAGAGAGAGAGAGAGGGAGACACAGAATCGGAAACAGGCTCCAGGCTCCGAGCCATCAGCCCAGAGCCTGACGCGGGGCTCGAACTCACGGACCGCGAGATCGCGACCTGGCTGAAGTCGGACGCTTAACCGACTGCGCCACCCAGGCGCCCCTAACTCAGTCTTAATATCAGCCATTTCTCTAAGGAGCCCTGATTCCTTTTATTGGAGAATAGTATTAGAAATCAAGATCTGAGTGCTGAGTGGACAGTTAAATGACTCCTGTGATACCCTAGGTTAGTTCAAGCTCTTTAGCTAGTTATGGTGATAAACCTACTTTTTAAAAAATTTCCCTATCCATCAAGGACCAACATTTTAATAAAATATAATATAACTAAAATACTAGAAGAATTAAATAAAACATTTGAAACACAAATCCACATTTTTCTATTTGGGTAAGCAAACCTAAATTTGTATTTCAAAAAATGAGTAAACATTGTAGGGAAATTGCTAACAATGGTTTCTAAGTTCTTGCTCTCGAGTTTTATACTTCCCTTATGGTAACAAATAGTTTGTTGATCGGCATTGGTCTTTGGACAACACTTTTTAGTAGCTGTCCTTTGGTCCATCACTGGAGGACTCAGCTTTTGGAACAAGTATTTCTTTCCCCCATAACTTCTAGCCAACAATAAGTTCTGGGTTTTTTGGAACCATAAGGCACAAGGAAGACCCTCTTTTACATGAAATGCTCCCAATACTTGAAGACAGTTGTCATGTCTTCCAAAGACCCAGAAAATCCTTCTCAGTTTCTTCTATTGATTTTCCTAAGATTTCCTCTGTATTCTCCTTATTTTGAACCTGTGCATCTCAGTGGCCTCCACTTCATTTATATCCTCTTAAAACAGCATTACAAGTTGAACACAGAGCCTCAAATGTGGAAGTCTGCACCTTCCTTGCACGAACTCTCAGCTGCTCCTCCCTCCAACCTTCAGTTTGGAGACCACTCTATGTCTTGGATTTATGAGGACTAATTTCACTATATGCTTTATCCCCTGTATATATCAGTCACCTTAAGAAGCCCAAGTCTCACATGACCCTGTCCATCACCTTTTCTGAATATATAGCTCACCCTCTCTATATCTTAAAAACCTTCCATGGTGCCCCCAGGACTCACAGTCACGAGTAAAATACCCCAGAATCTCACCATCTCTTGGAACTATTGCCTTCACTTCTTGTTCTAATTAGAAACATTAACACTCTGCTCCCCTTGTAATTCAACTGATGGTTGTTTCCTTTTTCACAGTGTTGGTGCCACTGGGTTTGATGATGTATGGATATCCTGTTTGATCCTCATTGTCATTCCAAATCATCTCCCTAATTCTTCTCTAAACACTACCCCTCAACTTGACTCTCATGTCATTACCTTATTCCACTTGCTACCCCTTCTTTGTTGTAATTATCTGTATACTTCTCAGGTCACTGCCCATATTCCTGGAACATTTTAGTTCTTGGATAATTGTTAGGTTCTCTAGCATCAATTCATTGGTAGCTTAGTTCCTTGTTCTGTCTTGCCATGCTCTTATCCTGCACCCTCCCTCATTCACTGAGCCTTCATACCCTAGACATTGTCATTGCCATTAACTGCACCTACTTTATTATCTCAGTGCCAAACATATCACATTACCACTACCATCCCCTAACCTTTCATCTCACTCCCTCTAGTATACACCTGCTGTAGTTCCTAGTTCTGAGAACTACAAACAGTGGATACAAGTACCTCCTCTTAGTCCATCAAAGCCAACTAAAATCCTCACTTTTCTCCTTATCCAGTTCAAATCCAGTGGCTAGCCAGCATGATGACTTCCTTGTCTGCAAACCCAACAACCTTATTGAAATACTTGCTCAACTAGGCCACAGTCTTTGCCAAATCTTTCTGCCTACTCTGTACCTGCTCACCTGTCACTACAAGTGGATGGAGAAGAACATATAGCCTTGCTGATGGGTCTCACATTCATTCACAGTTATCAGCCTCAAGGGTGTCTTGTTCTACATGGCACTCATATTTCCTCCACTCATTCATTCTCCCAGTTGCCTACAAAACTATTTCAGACCCTCTCATCTGTGCTCTAATCTTCCACACCTCCCTCTTCATCCTGAAGCTCACAAGATGGCCTTGCTTTCCATTTCATAAAGAGAATGGAAACATTCATAGGAATACTCCTAAGTCTCCCACCACCACTTTTGCTCACCTATCTACATCTGCGCCCATATATTTGGCTTCTTTCCTACTAGTAAGGCTAAATTACTCCTACTTCTAGCTAAGGGCAATCCTGCCATTTGCCCACTAGGTTCCATCCTTTTCTCACTTTCTCAGAGTTATCAATTCAGTAATTCTTTCCCTTACCTAATACATGTTTCCTTTCCTAGAATCTCCACAACAGCATGGAAGCATGCTGTCATTTTTCCTTTCTTTACAATAGTTCTATCTAGCCATTACCTCACGTGACCTTCCCGTTACAGCAAAACTCAAAGAGTTATCAATTGTCCAGTCTTCTATTTTCCTCCTTCCATTCTCTCTTGAACTCACTCTAATCAAGTTTTGCCCCCATTACACCATTAAAACTGCTTCTATCAAGGTCACCAGAGAATTCTGCATTGAAAAATCTTGTCCTAAATTCATTCTGATTCTTTATTCATTTGATCTTTCAGTAGCAGATGATAAGCAACTCTGTTACTTGAAATGCCTTCTCTATTTGGCTTTCTGGGTGCCATATTTGCCTGGCTTTTCTACTTCTGGGACCATTCTTTTAGTCCACTGTGCTGGTTCCTCCTCATCTTCCCAGTCTCTAAGTTTAGGGTATATTTAAAGAGGCTTAGTTCTTGGAACTTTTTATTCTCACTTTCTTGCTTATTTCAATCAAACTTATGGATTTAAATATCTGTTTATGGATACTGGCCAAATTTATATTATCTACGTGGACTCCTTCCCTGAACTAAAGATTCTTATATCCATCTGCCTGATTGATATATCCAATTGGTTGTTTCATAGTTCTTCAAAGATAAATATATCCCAAGCTGGACTCCCATTATTTGACCCAAAACTTGCTGATGTGCAATCTTTATCTCAGCAAATGCTCAGGGCCCAAACCATCATATTATCTTTGACTCCTCTGTTTCCTAAGCTGTGTCTGATAAATAAGAAAATGCGATTGCTCTTTTTTCAAAACACATCTGTAAGTTGACCACCTCTTAGCCCCTTCAATGTTACTATCTTGGTTTAAGACACCATCATCTTTTGCCTGGGTTATTGACAATATCTTCTAACTAGTCTCATAGCATGCTTCAATACAGTGGCTGCTCTTGCTCATCTGGTGAAATCCCAGTCCTTTCATGTCCCTTCCCTGTTCAGACCTTCCTCTGGCTTCTCTCTTTACTCAGAGTGAGATCCAGTAGTCTTGAGAGTGACCCACAGGGCCTAGAGAATCAACTGTACATCACCTCTCTGACTGTGTTTCTTACTACTCTCAGACTTGCTCACTTGGCTCCATTCACGGTGGGCTCTTCACTGCCAGGCCTCCTCAGCACCCTTGTTGCACATATTCCTTCCCTCTGCCCTGAGACTTGCATGGTTTCCTCACTTTTGTCCTCGATATATCTTTTCTCAAATAGCCCCTCTCAGTGAAGAGTTGCCTATCTACATTATCTAAAACTGTAATCCTTTCATTCCAACATTTATTCCCCCTCTTGCTTTCTTTTTCATCATTTTTGTTCTCTAGCATGCTTGCCTGGTTCATTATTCATTTTTCCACTAGAGTACAGGTTTTAGGAGGGTAGGGTTTTGTGTGTGTATTGTTCACTGGTATATTGCCAGCACCTACAACAGTGCCTAGCATGTAGTAGTAACTCAATAAACATTTACTGAGTGAATGAATGGTTAATTGAATGCTGGGGATGTCGGGCTTTTACTTCCCATAATATGAACACTATCTACCATAAATACAACCTAAATGTGGATCAGCTTCTCATTTGTTTAAGTAATCACATCCCACTCGATACATTTCATGCTTACAATCAACCACAGTTCCCAGCTCTTTTTCATATGAACTCCTGCCAAGCCAGGAGTTCCCTATTGTGCATTCATAGAATTATTTTTAAATTCCCACACATGGCCCTTTATAAAATTCATCTTGTTATTTTAAACTCAGCAGTCCAAGTCTGCCAAGAGATAATTCTGGATATTGATTTTGGTATATCTTACATTAACATTCTCTTCTAGCTTTGATAAACTCTTTTGTTTGAATTCATTTATGATCATTATAATGTTTAATCAGACAGGAGAAATTGAAGAGACATGTGGGCTACCAAAAGAGAAATTGTAACACACTGAGTTTTCCAAAAACCACTGTACCATTACACGTACATACTTTTCTTATACGATGATGCTGACACTCCTCCATGGAGAGATTGGGTCTAAGTTCCCTTCCCTTGAACCTGGACAGATCTTGCAATGGCCTCAATCAATAAAGTATGATAAAAGTAACTCTATGTGACTTCTAAAGCTAAACTAGAGATGGTAACACTGCTATTGCCTGGTTCTTTCTTTCTTGAGACATGCATTTTGGAACCCTGAACTGACATGTAAGATGTTTGGTTATAATGAAGTCACCATTCTGGAGAAACTACATAAAAAGACCACATACAGATAGAGAATGAAATCTGAGGGGCCCTAGGTATTCAGGACACTCATTTACGTCTCTGAAGCCCTGTCACAAGACATATGAGTGAAGAAGGATTGAAGATGACATTAGTCTCAGCCTCATCTGACTAAGAAAAATCGTAACACCCTAAGTCAGGACTGCCTAGCTGAGCCAATCCCAAATTTCTCACCCATAGGAACCATGAGAGGTAATAAATGGATGATTTTGTGGGGTTTTTAAATGTTTGTTTATTTATTTATTTTTTTTTTAATTTATTTTTGGGACAGAGAGAGACAGAGCATGAACGGGGGAGGGGCAGAGAGAGAGGGAGACACAGAATCGGAAACAGGCTCCAGGCTCCGAGCCATCAGCCCAGAGCCTGACGCGGGGCTCGAACTCACAGACCACGAGATCGTGACCTGGCTGAAGTCGGACGCTTAACTGACTGCGCCACCCAGGCGCCCCTGTTTGTTTATTTTTGAGAGAGAGAGAGAGAGAGAGAGAGAGAGAATGAATGAGAATGCAAGTGGGGGAGGGACATAGAGAGAGGGAGACCCAGAATCCAAAGCAGGTTCCAGGCTCTGAGCTCCGAGCTGTCAGCCCAGACCCTGACATGGGACCCAAACTCATGAACCATGAGATCGTGACCTTAGCTGAAGTTGCCCGCTTAACCACCCAGGCACCCAATGATGATTGTGTTTTAAGCCACTAACTTTTAGATTGATCTGTTACACAGCAGATCCTAACACCTGCCGTATTGTTGAGTGTGTATGGTGAAACTCCTGGGCTGGGGAGCAGTCTGAGTCTGTTGGTCCAGGTCTTGGGTGTTACATAGGAGAAGCACTCAAGGTCAGGAGAGATGCTAACAACTTCTGTGGGAAGATTCAACTGCTTTACTTTAAATTTATGCTTAGTAATAAATCTTCAAAACAGAGGACTGTTTAGTCTAAACTAGAATGATGGCAAAAGTGAGTGATGGTGAATTGAGATAGACTAAAGATGACCAGAAAGCAAACTTTGGGAGTTTGGTGCAAGAATAGAGATGGGTTCTGATTCACAATTTTACTTGACTTGCCATTCTTTTCAGTTATTTCACAGAAATTTGAAGAAATAATTTCTTTTGCACAGTGTTGAATCTCTGCTAATACAAGCTCCATCTCTACATCCATCCATCCATCCATCCATCCATCCATCCATCCAATCTCTCAATGCCCCTGGTGTCCCTGCTCCCCACTTAGTTCTCATTTGCAAATAGGAAGACCATATTCTTTTTTTTTTCATTTTTTTTAATGTTTATTTATTTTTGACACAGAGAGAGACAGAGCATCAGCAGGGGAGGGGCAGAGAGAGAGAGTGAGACACAGAATCGGAAGCAGGCTCCAGGCTCTGTGCTGTCAGCATAGAGCCCGACACGGGGCTCAAACCCACAGACGATGAGATCATGACCTGAGCCGAAGTCGGGTGCTCAACCTACTGAGCCACCCAGGCGCCCCCCATATTCTTTTTTTTAAATGAAATTTATTGTCAAATTGGCTTCCATACAACACCCAGTGCTCATCCCAACAGGTGCCCTCCTCAGTGCCCATCACCCACTTTCCCCTCCCCTCCATCCCCCATCAACCCTCAGTTTATTCTCAGTATTTAAGACTCTCTTATGGTTTGCCTCCTTCCCTCTCTGTAAGTTTCTCCTCCCCCTTGGTCTTCTGTTGAGTTTCTCAGGATCCACGTATGAGTGAAGACATATGGTATCTGTCTTTCTCTGCCTGACTTATTTCACTTAGCATAACACTCTCCAGTTCCATCCACATTGCTACAAAAAGCCAGATTTCATTCTTTCTCATTGCCAAGTAGTATTCCATTGTATATATAAACCACAACTTCTTTATCCATTCATCAGTTGATGGACATTTAGGCTCTTTCCATACTTTGGCTATTGTTGAAAGTGCTGCTATAAACATTGGGGTACAAGTGCCCCTATGCATCAGCACCTGTATCCCTTGGGTAAATTCCTAGCAGTGCTATTTCTCGGTCATAGGGTAGATCTATTTTTAATTATTTGAGGAACCTCCACACTGTTTCCAGAGCGGCTGCACCAGTTTGCATTCCCACCAACAGTGCAAGAGGGTTCCCATTTCTCCACATTATCTCCAGCATCTATAGTCTCCTGATTTGTTCAGGAGTGACCGTCGTGAGGTGGTATCTCAGTGTGGTTTTGATTTGTATTTCCCTGATGAGGAGTGACATTGAGCATCTTTTCATGTGCCTGTTGGCCATCTGGGTGTCTTCTTTAGAGAAGTATCTATTCATGTCTTCTGCCCATTTCTTCACTGGATTATTTGTTTTTTGGGTATGGAGTTTGGTGAGTTCTTTATAGATTTTGGATACTAGCCCTTTATCTGATATGTCATTTTCAAATATCTTTTCCCATTCCATCAGTTGCCTTTTAGTTTTGTTGATTATTTCCTTTGCTGTGCAGAAGCTTTTTCTCTTCATGAGGTCCCAATAGTTCATTTTTGCTTTTAATTCCCTTGCCTTTGGAGATGTGTCAAGTAAGAAATTGCTGCGGCTGAGGTCAGAGAGGTTTTTTCCTGCTTTCTCCTCTAGGGTTTTGATGGTTTCCTGTCTCACATTCAGTTCTTTCATCCATTTTGAGTTTATTTTTGTGAATGGTGTAAGAAAGTGGTCTAGTTTCATTCTTCTGCATGTTGCTGTCCAATTCTCCCAGCACCATATGTTGAAGAGACTGTCTTTTCTCCATTGGATATTCTTTCCTGCTTTGTCAAAAATTAGTTGGCCATACATTTGTGGGCCCAATTCTGGAGTCTCTATTCTATTCCATTGGTGTATGTGTCTGTTTTTGTGCCAATTCCATGCTGTCTTGATGATTACAGCTTTGTAGTAGAGGCTAATGTCTGGGATCATGATGCTTCCCGCTTTGGTTTTCTTCTTCGATATTACTTTGGCTATTCGGGGTCTTTTGTGGTTCCATACAAATGTTAGGATTGTTTGTTCTAGCTTCGAGAAGAATGCTCGTGCGATTTTGATTGGGATTGCACTGAATGTGTAATAGCTTTGGGTTGACATTTTAACAATATTTATTCTTCCAATCCATGAGCACGGAATGTTTTTCCATTTCTTTGTATGTTCTTCAATTTTCTTCATAAGCTTTCTATAGTTTTCAGCATACAGATCTTTCACATCTTTGGTTAGGTTTATTCTAAGGTATTTTATAATTCTTAGCGCAATTGTGAAGGGGATCAGTTTCTTTATTTGTCTTTCTGTTGCTTCATTATTAGTGTAAGAATGCAACTGACTTCTGTATATTGATTTTGTATCCTGCGACTTTGCTGAATTCATGTATCAGTTCTGGCAGACTTTTGGTGGAGTCTGTCAGGTTTTCCATGTATAGTATCATGTCATCTGCAAAAAGTGAAAGCTTGACTTCCTCTTTGCTAATTTTGATGCCTTCAATTTCATTTTGTTGTCTAATTGCTGATGTTACAACTTCCAACACTATGTTAAACAACAGTGGTGAGAGTGGACATCCCTGTCATGTTCCTGATCTCAGGGGGAAAGCTCTCAGTTTTTCCCCATTGAGGATGATATTAGCTGTGGGCTTTTCATAAATGGCTTTTATGGTGTTTATGTATGTTTCTTCTATCCTAACTTTCTCGAGGGTTTTTATTAAGAAAGGATGCTGAATTTTGTCAAATGCTTTTTCTGCATTGATTGACAGGATCATATGGTTCTTATCTTTTCTTTTATTAATGTGATGTATCACATTGATTGATTTTGAATATTGAACCAACCCTGCAGCCCAGGAATGAATCCCACTTGATCATGGTGAATAATTCTTTTTATATGCTGTTGAATTCAATTTGCTAGTATCTTGTTGAGAATTTTACATCAGTTTTCATCAGGGATATTGGCCTGTAGTTCTCTTTTTTTGCTGGGTCTCTGTCTGGTTTGGGAATCAAAGTAATGCTGCCTTCATAGAATGAGTCTGGAAGTTTTCCTTCCCTTTCTATTTTTTGGAACAGCTTGAGAAGGATAGGTATTATCTCTGCTTTAAAAGTCTGGTAGAATTCCCCAGGGAAGCCATCTGGTCTTGGACTCTTATTTGTTGGGAGATTTTTGATAACTGATTCAATTTCTTCACTAGTTATGAGTCTGTTCAAAATTTCTATTTTTTCCTGTTTGAGTTTTGGAAGTGTGTGGGTGTTTAGGAATTTGTCCATTTCTTCCAGGTTGTCCAGGTTGTTGGCAAATTATTTTTCATAGTATTATAATTATTTGTATTTCTGAGGGATTGGTTATAATAATTCCAATTTCATTCATGATTTTATCTGTTTGAGTCATTTCCCTTTTTATTTTCGAGCAGCCTGACTAGAGGTTTATCAATTTTGTTTATTTTTTCAAAAAACCAACTCTTGGTTTCATTGATCTGCTGTTTTTTGATTCTATATTGTTTATGCTCTGATGTTTATTATTTCTCTTCTTCTGCTGGGTTTGGGGCGTCTTTGCTGTTCTGCTTCTAGTTCCTTTAGGTGTGCTGTTAGATTTTGTATTTGGGATTTTTCTTGTTTCTTGAGATAGGCCTGGATTGCAATGTATTTTCCTCTCAGGACTGCCTTCGCTGCGTCCCAAAGCATTTGGATTGTTGGATTTTCATTTTAATTTGTTTCCATATATTTTTAAATTTCTTCTGTAATTGCCTGGTTGACCCATTCATTCTTTAGTAGGCTGTTCTTTAACCTCCATGCTTTTGGAGGTTTTCCAGACTTTTTCCTGTGGTTGATTTCAAGTTTCATAGCATTGTGGTCTGAAAGTGTGCATGGTGTGATCTCAATTCTTTTATACTTATGAAGAACTGTTTTGTGACCCACTATGTGATCTATCTTGGAGAATGTTCCATGTGTACTTGAGAAGAAAGTATATTCTGTTGCTTTGGGATGCAGAGTTCTAAATATATCTGTCAAGTCCATCTGATCCAATGTATCATTCAGGGCCTTGTTTCTTTATTGACCATGTGTCTAGATGATCTATCCAGTGTTGTAAGTGGGGTATTAAAGTCTCCTGCAGTTATCACATTCTTATCAATAAGGTTGTTTATGTTTGTAATTAATTATTTTATATATTTGGGGGCTCCTGAATTTGGTACATAGACATTTATAATTTTTAGCTCTTCCTAATGGATAGACCCTGTAATTATTATATAACATCCTTCTTCATCTCTTGTTACAGCCTTTAATTTAAATTCTAGTGTGTCTGACATAAATATGGCTACTCCAGCTTTCTTTTGATTTCCAGTAGCATGATAGATAGTTCTCCATCCCCTCAATTTCAATCTGAAGGTGTCCTCAGGTCCAAAATGAGTCTATTGTAGAGAGCAAATAGATGGGTCTTGTTTTTTTAATCCATTCTGATACTCTATGTCTTTTGGTTGGAGCATTTAGTCCATTTACATTCAGTGTTATTATTGAAAGATATGGGTTTAGAGTCATTGTGATATCTGTAGGCTTCATGCTTGTAGTGGTGTCCCTGATACTTTGTGGTCCTTGCAACATTTCAGTCACAGAATCTCTTGTAGAGCTGGTTTAGTGGTCATGAATTCCTTCAGTTTTTGTTTGTTTGGGAAAACCTTTATCTCTCCTTCTATTCTGAATGACAGACTTGCTGGATAAAGAATTCTTGGCTGCATATTTTTTTTTCTGTTCATCACATTGAAGATTTCCTGCCATTCCTTTCTGGCCTGCCAAGTTTCAGTAGATAGGTCTGCTACTACCCTTATGTGTCTACCTTTGTATGTTAAAGCCCATTTATCCCTAGCTGCTTTCAGAATTCTCTCTTTATCCTATGTCTTGCCAGTTTCACTATGATATGTCATGCAGAAGATTGATTCAAGTTACATCTGAAGGGAGTTCTCTGTGCCTCTTGGATTTCAATGCCTGTTTCTTTCCCTAGATCAGGGAAGTTCTCAGTTATGATTTGTTCAAGTATACCTTTAGCCCCTTTCTCTCTCTTCTTCTTCTTCTGGAATTCCTATGATATGGATATTGTTCCAGTTGATTGCATCACTTACTTCTCTAATTCTCCCCTTGTACTCCTGGATTTTTTTAATCTTTCTTTTTTTCAGCTTCCTCTTTTACCATAATTTTATCTTCTTTTTTTTTTTTTTTTTTTTTAAATTTTTTTTTCAACGTTTTTTATTTATTTTTGGGACAGAGAGAGACAGAGCATGAACGGGGGAGGGGCAGAGAGAGGGAGACACAGAAACAGGCTCCAGGCTCCGAGCCATCAGCCCAGAGCCTGACGCAGGGCTCGAACTCACAGACCGCGAGATCGTGACCTGGCTGAAGTCGGACGCTTAACCGACTGCGCCACCCAGGCGCCCCACCATAATTTTATCTTCTAATTCACCTATTCTCTCCTCTGCCTCTTCAGTCCGCACTGTGGCCGCCTCCATTTTATTTTGCACCTTATTTATAGCATTTTTCAATTCATCATGACTATTTTTTAGTCCCTTGATCTCTGTAGCAATAGATTCCCTGTTGTCCTCTATGCTTTTTTCAAGCCCAGTGATTAATTTTATGACTATTATTCTAAATTCTTGTTGCATTATATTGCTTATATCGGTTTTGATCAATTCATTAGCTGTCACTACTTCCTGGAATTTATTTTGAGGAGAATTCTTCTGTTTTGTCATTTTGGCTAGTTTTCTGTCCCTTATGCATTTTAAAAGCTTGCTGTGTGCTCTGCACCTGCGAGCACTGCTATATTAAAGGAGGAGTCATACACTGTCCACGGCCTGGCCCTTCAGGAGGTGTTTTTTCGGGGATTGTTACTTGCTCTCTGTTGTTGTGACTTTGGTTATTTTATTACTCTACTTGTAGTAATACTTTGGACCCTCCACCAGGTGTGCTTTGATTTATTCCTTGGAGGAGTCCTGTCTTTTTTCCAGCCTTCCAATTTTCTTCCTAATAGATTTAATCTCTTTTCCTTCCTCTGGTGTTCAAAGTCCTCTGGCTTCTACATTTGTTTGTTTGAGAGACGCGGGAAGTATGGATTCCCCCTACTTCTCTGTCATGTTGGCCCCTCCTTCAGGAAGACCATATCCTAATAGCATTTGAGCTCTAGGGAAGAGTGTTACTCTCAATATCTTTGCTCCAAATTTACATTCTCACATTGGAGTGAGAAAAAACCCAAACCCAAACTCTTTCATTTACTCCAAAAACGTCTGATATATCGCACCCTTTGGATCTCCAACATTTTATATGGGATTTCAATTGATTTCTTTTTGCCTTTTTTTTTTGATTGTAGGCAGCCTGAGTGTATTTAAAGGTATAAACTCTATCTCAAGTTTCTCATTTAAGAAGATATTTTCTCCACCTCTGTGCCTTTGCTCCTCTTGCTGTCATAACACCAATATTTTAAAGTGATTTTGCTCATATTAATCACTTTCTCAACCTGAACTAGAAATCGTATAAGTGTGTACTCTCCAAGAATAGACAATTTATTAATGTCTTCTTTTCCCAACACCTCTCTTTATAACAATTTTCTAAACGTATTTAATTATGGTGTCTAAAATTTTGCCTGTTAGATACTTATTAAGGAGTGTGGTGTATAGAATAAGGGAAATAGCCACAATTGACTTTAAATTAACTCGTTATTTTTTTTTAAGTTTATTTTTTTTTATAGAGATAGAGACAGAGCATGAGTTGGGGAGGGGCAGAGAGAGAGAGACAGAATCTGAAGCAAGCTCCAGGCTCTGAGCTGTCAGCATAGAGGCCAATGCAGGGCTCAAACTCATGGACTGTGAGATCATGATCTGAGCCAAAGTCGGATGCTCAACTGACTGAGCCACCCAGGACCCCAACTCAAGTTATTTTTTAATAAGCTATGAGGGGTTGACTTTCTCTTATTCTTTTTTTTTCCCCCTCTTATTCTTCCTCTCTGTATGGAATCTAAACACGCAAAAAATGCATACAAGGATCAGAAGCCATAAGAGAAACAAAGAACAATGTTGTTAATGTATGTCATTCAAGTGTCAGATAGCTTAATCCTATATTCAGTTGATAGCTGTGCTGGTTTTAGTTTTGGGCTTAGAATGTGTTGGTACCTGATTATGTTCAGAATCTAAATAATGTTTTGGAAATTTTGAGATATATTTGCAATGAAGTGATTCTGATACCTCCTTTCTTGTCAGTCACATGGGCAAGGATGGTGCTTACCTCTGGAAAGTAGGCCTACCTACTTACTCTATATCCTTTTTCATGGTATGCTTATAGTATGGTGACAGGTAGAGAAGACAAGTAAAGTGAACTTCTTGGTGGAGAATAGGAAGGAAAAGAGAATGAGTGGGACCTTTATAGGTACAATTCCTGTGCTTACAATACCTGATCCAGTAAATATTTTATGCTTTGATACGCCTGATTATCAGCTCCTCCTGTGAAAGTAATAAGTAATTGGGTTGGGAGGGATCAGAAACTCCTTTGTAGGTATCCCTCTAAATGTAGAGAAGAAGAAGAAATTACCTTGGTTGGGACAATGTACCTACCTGACGAATAAAGCATACCATCTAAGTTGGTTCTGGCTACTATAACAAAATACCACAGACTGAGTGGCCTGAAAAATAACCATTGATTTCTCACAGCTCTGGAGTGTGTTAAGTCTGAGATCAGGGTGCCAGGATGGTTGAGTTCTTGGTCAGTGCTATCTTCCTGATTTCTTCACATGGTGGGAGTTAAGAGGGGTAAGGGGAGGAGAGAGAGAGAGAAAGGAAGCTCTCTTGTGTCTCTGAATATAAGGGCACTGATCTCATCATGAAAGCTCCACCCTCATAACCAAATCACCTTCCAAAGGCCCCACCAACAAATACCATCATCACATTGTGGATTAGTTTCAAGATACAAATTTGAGGGGGACATGAACATGTAGTCCACAACACCATCCTTCATCTGCCTAATCTTTCCCAGACATTTATTTCTTTTCAACCAAGTGAGTTTAACAGCTGGGTCAACAGTTGAGCTTGCTTGTGACTGATACTTCAGGACATTTATAGCAAGCCATGCCGAGACTTAGTAGTTTAAAACCATAACCATTTCTTGTCTCTTCTCAAGTCTCTTCCACAGACTAGTGTGGGCATGTTCTCATGATGATTGCACAAAAGAAAGGGCAAGAAAGTCTGCTTGTATTACATTTTCTCTTGTTTCATTGACCAAAGTGTCATATAACCAAATCCAGAATCAGAGTGAGAAGGGAATACACAGTTACAGAACAAGGAGAATTCAGAGATCCTAATATTGGGGTTATGAATTAAGAGAAACAATGTATCAGGACGTCATGTTATCACCTTATTGATTGTGATGTCACCCCCACAGAACGTTCTGTGATAATGGGAATGTTCTATATCTATGATGCCCAGTATGGTAACCAGTAACCATATGTGGCTATTTAAATTTGTTTAATTTAAATGAAATAAAATTAGAAAATGTGTTCCTTAATCATAATAGCTGCATTTCTTATCCTGATAGCTATCAGTATACTAATCACTGTTCCTAATAGTTCACCCTGAATCAGTGAGGTGAGAAATTGTGCTATTGTACTTAGAAGTCCCTATATTAGGTCAAAATGGGCCATTAATTTGGTATAATGGAGGCATTGCTGTGGCCTGTTGGGAACTGATTTAAATTGATTAGGTCAAACTCAGGCAGTTTATTCTTTGAGACAGATTTCAGCAGCCCACCCTAATGGAGAAGGTGATAAGTTTCCTTTCTACAGACCTGCTAAAAAGTTGCAATGAAGCCAAATCTCAGATCTAGCTATCTCTGTCTCCCTTATACACATTTATTAGCAAGTAAAATTGGGAGTCCACATACTCTATTCTGCAGGCTCAATAAAGATTCCATCTCTATTTTTAGGTGATTTAATAGTACCTTCCATAAATGTTGGAATACTGGAATATTCCATAAAATATCCACCCACGATAAAGTCAGCAAGTTGCAGCTAAAGCATACAAGGACTCTGACAACCAAGAAGCCTTTTCATTATCTACTGAATGTTGAATTGTTTTATGAATCAAGCTTAGGGTACCATTCCTAACTGAGTAGAATCTAGGATACCTTGAATGCTATACCCAGTGCACACACAGGGCTGGATGGCTTTTGTATATGTCTAACCAACCCAAATACCCTGAGCACTGTTAATGTCACCAGTATAAACTCATTTCTAAAATCCATGGTGATGGTTAAAGAAACTGTTCGACTTGCTAAACAAAATTCATTTCTGACATAAATTACACTAATTCACAAAACCTTAGATTTTGTTCTGAGATCAACATTGCTGCGGAACTTGAGTAATTATCCTTAAAGTGTGGTCTTTGATGGAGTGCTAACAAATCACCATAGAGGATTTGGGGCACCTGAATATCCAGTGGTCTACATTAAGATGAACATACACATATATATTTTCTATTTATACTGATGTATTGTAAAATAAACTTGAGACCACATAGTTTAAGGTAAAAACTCCCACTCTTATATCTGGTTCTCAATGAAAGTTATGACAAAATTCATGTTTTCCAAAGGGCTGGTTTATTTTTGTCTTATTTAAACTTTTACCAGCAATTTCTAGTTTTAAAACATCTGTGCTAGAAAATGTGGCAAATGTAATTTTTGTTAATTACAAGTTCCAAAGTTTTGTTGATGTTGTTTAGTACATGATCAGTTTTTATGAGGATTTTAAAGAAACTTGAAAAAGAGGTACATTTTTTTTGTTTATAGATTTTGTATTTCAGTACTTCCCTACAATTTTTATTTAAGTTCTTTTTGCACTTATTTACCTCTTGTGTTCTTCATCTATCAAAACTTTAAAACTCTTGTTCAAAATCTTCTCCATTGGTTGTAATTCTGACCATTTCATCTTAAGGTTTTTAATTTATGCAGTTGGTGAGCTGGTATTTTATGCATACCATTTTATGACTGCTAAATTTACATTGCAAGTGTATATTTGAACAATAAAACATGACACTTTAATTTGAATCATCTTTCATGCAGCAGGATGTAAACTTTTGGTAATTTATTATTAATATTATTCAGAAGGGGTACAGGATTGACATAATTTCTGAAGCCTTGCATGCTTAAGACCTTATTTTTTTTCCTTCTCACGAATAATGACTGGGTATAAAATTACTGATTTCGCAAGACTTGTCTTTTCTAGTCTTTCCTCCCTTTTTTGCTGGCACTTATTTTTCTTTATTTTGAGGTAACTTGTGTTTCTCACTTGTTTTGTTGGACTTTTTGTTTTTGGTTTTGTATTCTAGTCATGCAAAAATGCCTCCAGCAGGCACCTAGTTGTAGGTTTCTTTCTTTCTGTTTTTTGTCTGTTTTTATTGGAATGTGTGAGTTTTTTAAACCATCACACTTGGGTACCTTCTTGAACTCTTTCTTTCTCTTTTAAACTTGGTCTTTATTGCATTTGGTTCTGATGCTCCTTTGTTTTATATCAGTAGATATGCCTATAACTCTTAAACTAGATTTCTTAGGCTCTAGCTCCTTATATATAAATTTCCTACCATGTTGTTTTCATCTTTTTCTTTTAAATCCTGAGAAAAATCTCTCAATTCTGTCCTTCCCAGCTCTGCCCCATTACAGATTAAATATTCAGTCATGTTGAATCTGCTTTCTTACTTCTAGTGAGGATTTTTAACTAGATTTTCCAACGTCAGTGTCCTTAAAATCCTTTCCTATCTCCTCACTCACCTTGTCTCAACTCACTTCCTTGTACCTTACTCTGAGGTTCTATATTCATCTCCATCTTTTGTTGTCATTATTATGGCTTTCAGTTTCTATTTTATATAGACTAAGGCACAGCCTCTATGTCAACAGAGATTCAGTCATTCATTCAGCAATTATTTGCTGAACAGCTTTTTCATGCTCAATAGCACGTTTATTAGTCACAGACATTAAACGAAATAATTACACAAATAATTATATACTGACAAAATCACAGGGTGCTCCAAGAGTATATAATAGAGGCCTACTTTAATCTGGGGTGGGGGTGGGGGTTAAAGAAAGGACTCCTTAACAAGGTAAAACCAGAATAAAGAGTGGGCACAGAAGGTCAAAAATTCTTTTTTTTTTTTTTTTTGTTTCTATGGTGCTCTTCCTCTGAGCTTTTAGGTTAAAATCCTCTTTCCTTTGACCTCCAGAATTTCTTAAGAGATCATATGTTGGCATATTCTGTTTATTCTTGATTGAGTGAGGTTTTTCTCTGGACCCTGGTCAGGAACCAGAGCCTGCAGGTTGGCCTAAGTTCAGCATCCTGCCCACTTTGTTGGCAGTGGATACCCTTTCTCATGACAAAGCTGAATCCTGAGCTAATGCTAATGTGTGTCTCTCTGAGTCCAGTTGACCTATCTTGGATGACTTATCTGGACTAGATGATGTCTCCTACTCAAATTGTGGGATGTGGCCGTCTCACTAAATGGGCTGCCAGCTTTGTTTGGGAGTTAGATGCCAAGGCTCTATGAGTCAGGGTCAGCTGGGTGGGAGGCATTTTCCTCCTCTTTTTTCCCAGCAAGTAGAGCTGCTCTGTGTCATGTAGAAAACAATCCACTTTCAATGACTTTACAGACAGGACATTCCTTCCAAATTCTGGAGCTAGGTCACTCAGCACTCTTCATTTTGGGGTCATCTGATCATTTTGTTTTGTTTTGGTTATTTTATCTTCTGTGTATTTATATGTATTTTAGTGGTATGTAAGAAGTTGTGACAGATGCTATTTTAAACTAAAAGTCTTTGCATATATTTTTAGTCTGCCAGATTTCTTGGAGCTAGTTGATTTTAAAATCAGAGATCCTTTTGGTGAGTTAAAACATTTTAGCAGAAAGAAAAAGCATGTATGTCTAGTTCAGCATTTTTATTAACTAGTACTTTTATTGTGTGATAGAGACCTGTGGGGACCTGGGGTCATATAGAGAGATGGGAAAGAGAAAACACTGATCTGTGTGTGAGGAATGTCAGCCTTGACATTAAATGTGACCTTCCTAGAGTCATATTCCCTCTCTGCAAAAGGAAGTGCTCAGAAAGTCAGTGTTTTCTGAGTTGTTCTGCAGTGTTCTAGGACCTTGCCACTCTGAGTGTGCTCCTGTGTCTGCTGATTACATCACCTCAGAGCTTGTGAGAAATTCAGAATCTTGGGCCCCAATCCAGAGATACTGAATCTGAATTTGAACAAGACTCCAGGCTATGCCTGTACTTGTTAAAGTTTGAGAAGCTCTAATCCAGGGGTGTCTGTGGTGCCATAAGGCTCCTCTGGGGATGTGAGGGAAGGAAAGAGAAGAACTTTAGGAGAGAGGTTTTCTTCACTCTGCTCCCCTTAACCAGCCTCAAACAGGGAAGCTCTGCTTTTTGCCTTTAAAGAAAATGAATTACCAGTGCCCAGGTATTTTCTTTTGGGAAAGATCCTTCTGCAAGTAAGAAAATTGTTTGATTGGATGATCAACGTTCTTTCAGCTTAAAAGCTTCACAGCTGCACTTTATTTCAAAGACAAGAGAAAGGCAAATTTATTATAGCTTTAGAGGAAAACAATTAATACAATATCAAGCATACAAACTTGATTTCTTGCAGCCCGCATGGGATTAGCTTGAGATGGGGCTGTCAGAAATCCAAGAGAGGAGACCCTGCTTTCTGCAGGAGGGAAGAAATTGATCCTGCCATACTCCAAGGCCCAGGGGACAGCCTCCTGCCTGGACACCTACAGATCTCAGGGGAGGGGTGGGACAGTTCCCCTCAATATTCCCAGCCTCCAAGCCAAGTTTTAGGGAATGTCAGATTTTGGCACAAGGCATAGAATTGTCAAATGGTAAATTATTTCTGCAATAGCAAGAGGTATTTGTTCTCACTTAGCCAAATGTATTATTAATTCTTATTTGGCAAAATAAAACAAATCAAATACTCATTTATCACCTTTCCTTTCTCTTACCTATGTTACGATAATGCTGCATTATAATCACCCCAAACTCAGTGTCTTAAAGCATTAATCTTTTTTTTTTTTTTTTTTTAATTCTCACAAATCGGTGGGTTGACTGGGAGATTTGCTGTCTTTGAGTTGGGCTTGCTCATTTTCTGAGGTGTACTGGCAGGTTGATGGGGGGCCTTTGCTAACATGAGTCAAGTCTCTTCCCCAAATGTGACCAGGGTCTCTCACCTCTGTCTGCCAGGCCAACCTGTATGTGTGCCTGTTATCACAGGAAATTACAGAGAAGCAGGGAGGAAGCAGAAATGGGCAAGCACTTCGCTAACTTCCCATTGGCCTGTGTAAGTCACGTGGCCAAACCCAGGGAGAGAGTGGGAGGGGCTAGAAAGCTACAAGATAAATGGGGTAGATGCACAGAGGTCATTAATTAAATTTGATTTATCAATTAAATGAAATATGAAGCTACCACATGTGATCCTAAACAGGAATTGGCAGGAATCCAACTGTAAAAAGTACAGTTCTCACTTACAAAGGAGGCCTGGAACAAGGATATGTTAGCAAGATAGATCTCAATGAACTACAGCAAGAAATGATCAGCAGTAGTACAAAGTGGCTAGATTGATGGCTTTTCAGTATGCCAGTTACATTATGATAATACAGGGAAAAGCATAAGGCAGTCATTCTGTTTTTTCCTGTTTCTGCTTTGGGAGATAGTATGTCCTTTCTCTGATATTAATTCACCATGCACAAGGTAAATATATTATTGCCCAAATGATTTATGGCTAATTCAGCTTTACTAGGTACCACACACTAGGTGTGGCATTTGTGTGTGACCATCTATCTCTGCCGAGTCCTTCTTCCATGGTCTACTTAGGACCTCTGGTTGTGGTCTACCTTTACAATGCTTTCATGTAAGCATTTGAGAAAGTCATGTGGCGGACAGTTACTGCAAGATACATTTGTCTCCTTTATCTTAGATAGTCTGAAATAATCTGCATGACCTACCTGCCCCTTTGTCCCAGAGAAAGTTTTTCTGGAGATGTCCAAACCTGGGAGAGGAGAATCAGACTGAAATCTGTGAGACACCCTAAGTATGTCAGTAATAACCCAAATTAATTTGAGTCTTGTTTTCCCTCCTCTTGGAGCTGGGAGCATATTGGGTGGGAAGGTTAATGCAATACAGTCTTATCTCCTCCAGGCAATTCTGCTGACTTGGAATAGTTTTGCCTCTCGTCCCTAGGAAGGAAATGTGCTCTGCCATAGTGATAAGGAGAATGGTAAAGAGGTCAATCCAGTGAGATTAGGATGCCTACCAACGTCTCCCTTTGCTGCACAGGGTTATTATGAATCTAGGAAGCGAGGGGCTGCAGTTAATTTTAGTTCTGAGTAACTCAGTCTCCAAGGGGTTCTTTTAGGAAATGCAAACAACTCAACAGAACCTTGTTAAAAAGACTTCATTCTGTGCATCCAGGGAAAGAGCCCACATGTGATTTTTGCACAGGAGACAATTTATCGTCAATTCAGGCACAAAGAAAATCAGACTTCCTTACTTTCAAGAATCCATCGGAGGGGAGGAAAAAGTTTTCCTTAACCCTCTGAGGGTTCCTGGCTAGGTGTGAAAATTAAACTGACAAAGACAGATTAGCAGAAGAAAAGCATACAAACTTATTTAAGTTTTATGTGACACGAGAACTTAAGTGACAAGATAAAGAAATGAAGACCTGAAGAAACAGTAAAACTGGAGCCTTTTTGTGTTCGGTCTGATGAAGAGTAGATAGTCCTATAGAAATAGCATAGTAAACTGAGGGAGATTTAGCAAGGCTGGTCTGTTTAGATTCTTCTTTGTGTCTCTTTGTCTTAGGAGATAAGGATGTTCCTTTCCTCTGGGCATAGGGAGAGCACCTTTCACATGAAGGTTTTATGACCAGTTTCAGGACAGAAGTTGGGATGAAGAGTCACAGTGACCTTCCTGCTTCTGCTATTTTCTCAAACTCCTTCAGCTAAAAATATTCAGTGTGCCAAGGTGCCATATTTTGGGGTAGCATGTCCTGAACCCCATCGCTATCATGCCTGGCTCCCAGGCCTTTGTGAAATTAGAATAATTTTGCTCCCTGACTTGGTGAAAAAGAACAGGAATTGGTAACAGCTCCTTCCTAACCAGTAATTCAATGCTGTTATTTTTTTCTTTTCCTTTTCACTGGTTGCAAAGCAAAAATTCCCACAGGCCTTGAATGCTAATGAGGTGCCAAGAAGTGCTGACAGGAACAATGCATAGTGAGAAGAGTTCACATCTAACTTCTGGGCAGACTTTCCTCAAAAAAATATCTAACCGTTTCATAAGAAATAGGAGGAGGAAACTTTTGGATAGAACCTGATTATTGGTCTCTCTCTCTTGCTCTCATACATCCCTACATTTCCTGACCTCCTTTTTTTAAATCTTTCCACTGCTCAAATTGCTGTCTACCTTCCTATTTAAAATCTGTCTTCCTCAGGGGTGCCTGGGTGGCTCAGTTGGTTGGGCATCCGACTTCAGCTCACATCATGATCTCGCCATTCCTGAGTTCAAGCCCCATGTTGGGCTCTGACAGCTCAGAGCCTGGAGCCTGTTTCCCAGATTCTGTGTCTCCCTCTCTCTCTCTCTCTCTGCCCCTCCCCACTCACACTCTGTCTCTTTCTCAAAAATAAATAAACATTAAAAAAAATTTAAAATCTATCTTCCTCAGCTGCCGTGACCAAACTGTACTTTAGTCAAGAAGATATTTAAGATATTCTGGAAGCACCAACTGTGGGCCTCCAAAAGAATTAAATGTAATATGAATAAGGGAATGGGTGACTAAATGGAAAGATAGATGGGTGAGTGAACCAATGGATAAATGAATGAAGTGAGCTCCACTCTCTGTAGCCAACTCCAACAGAATAAAAGTAATAAACTGCTGTTAATTCTCAGTGTGATGGCATTCTAATGTCACCTTTGATTCAGACTTCTCACAGAATTCTGGTAACCATGATCCGGTCATTCAGTAGGGTGGTAAGCTTTCAGATGATTGGCATCTCAGGAAAGCTCATAATTGCCTTTCCTCCACAGTTTCTCTCTGCCACCAGACTTGGGGGGGTGGGGGGGGGGGTGGGAAGAGAAGTAATTCCAGAGCAGTGCTGTCCACTAGAAAAATAATGGGGCCACATATGTAATTTTACATTTTCTAAAAGCTACTTTTTAACAAAAGGAAGAATAAACAGTGTGTTATGGGTTGAATTATGTCTTCTCCAAAAAAGGTATATTGGAGTCCTAACCCCAGTACCTCAGAATGTGACTTTATTTGGAGATAGGTTATTTAAAGAGGTTATCAAATTAGAATGAGGTCATTAGAGTGGGCACTGATCCAATATGACAGTTGTCCTTACAAAAATTAGAAGTTTTGACACAGGCATTGAAGGAAGATGACATGAAGGGACCTCAGCGAGAAGTCAGCTGTTTGCAAGTCAAAGAGGAAGGCGTGGACAGACCATTCTTCCTTCACAACCCCCTAAAGGAACCAATGTAGCCAACGCCTTGATATTGGAATTCTAACCTCTACAACTATGAAACAGTGAATCTTAATTGTTTAAACTGCTCAGTTAGTGGTAGTTTGTTAACAGCAGCTCTAGTAAACTAACACACAGTGACAAGATTTTTAACAATTATATATTTTATTCAACCCTACATGTCAAAAACATTCTTCCTAATTCAGTGTGTATTTGACACTTACATCACCTCTTAATTTGGACTCCCCACACTTCAGGTATTCAGTAAGCATATGTGCCTTGTGGGCTGCATAGTAGACAGCCTGGGTTTAAAATGAGCTGAGTCATGATGGAAGGGGTCCTGTTTCCCACTCTCCCAAGCTGAGTACATATAGACCCACTACCCCAGGGTAGTTGTGAGGTAAGTGGAATTTGGGGACTTTAATTACGAGGCAAGTAGAATTTGGGGACTTTCACTTCATGTCTGAAGATGGTAAATTAAAAAAAAAAAAAGCATCTTCCATTTGGTTCTATTAGTGTGGTTATGCTTGTAAAAAGGTGCATGTATTTTAAATCCTGGCAATTCGGTGCATTTCCTACTTGGGTAAATTGGCCAATTCAACATTATTACTTTAATCATACAAATGCAGACTTTACAAGTGATTTACCATAGAAACTGAGAAAAAACCCACCTCCCTCCAACTAAAAATATAACAGTCTCTCTATAAATATGCACAACCATATGACAAACAGTTTCTGGGGCACAGTGCTACATTTTATTTCCTTTAAAGAAATCAATATGGTGGATCTTGAGCACCATTTGCAAGTGTGAATTCTCCATTTGCATGCCTGGTTTGGGCTTGCTGGGCAGTGTCTTCATCCTTGGGTCAGTCTATCATCTGTCACTTTTCAGTTTGTTTACTGACGCTAGACGAAAGGAATGAGGGGAGAAGTCATTTCTGATATTTGTCATTTGCTTTCTTTCTTTACCTTAAAAACAAACACTGACAAATTAATATGGTTGATTATGTCAAATAGTTTCTCCAAGAAAAAGAAACACTAGATGGGATGTGATATTATGACTTACCATAAAAAAAATATGGTCTTTGTTCCCATTTCTGGCACAGAGCTCCTAAAACCTTTGGAATTTCCTAAATGAGGAGAGCAATAAATGTGTCTTTTGTCATGTTAAAATGGTGACTTTGGGAAAGCACCTAAGGATGGGAGCTGGTTGTCAGTGGAGCCAACCATGTGATTAGAGGGTTGCAACTTTCAGTCCCACCCCGTGACATCTTGGGAAAGGAGAGAGTCTGGAGGTTGAATCAATCACCAGTGGTCAGTGATTTAGCCATCTTGTCTATGTAATGAAGCCAGTATAAAAACCCAAAAGGAGGGGGTTTGGAGACCTTCCAGGGTGGGTAACTGGAACACTTCCACGTGCCACTGAACCAGGCCCCAAACTCCACAAGGACAGAAGCTCCTTTGTTTGGGACCTTGCCCTTTGTATCTCTTGACCTGGCTAGTTAGTGATTCATTTAATATCCTTTGTAGTAAACTTGTAATCTTGTGAGTAAACCGGTTTCCTGAATTTTGTGAGCTACTCTAGCATGTTAATCAAACCCAAGAAGGTGTTCGTGGGAACCTCTGATTTCTAGCCAGTTTGTCAGAAGTCCAGGTAACAACTGGGACTTGCAGTTGGTATCTGAAGTTAGGGGAGGTGGCAGTCTTGTGGCACTGAGCCCTTACACTGTGGAATCTGACGCTATCTCTGGGTAGATGGGTCAGAATTGAGTTGAATGGGAGGATATACAGCTGGTGTCAGAGAATTGGTTGGTGGTATGGGGACCCCCCCCCCCCACACACACCCCCCGTGTCCACATGCACACACATTGGAATTGACATCAGAATCCTTGTGGGACATCTGGCAAAACTAATGCATAGCAGTGTTCTCCAGTTGTAGTCTAGTGGAGGAAAGGCAGTTGCGTCCCATGTAACTGTGAGAGGAGTATGAGCATTAGAAGACTGTTGAGGAAGGACTGAGACAAGCACTGGTGGGGACCCTGGAGGACTGGCTGTAAGGTTAGGCTTCTGTCTGTCTGCTTTTCCCTAGGGTTCCATCCATGCTTTTTCTTCTTACTCTGTGTCCTCTGTTTGACCAGACTTTGACATTCTAGAACCCTCTCTCCAGTTGCATAGTGGACAGCTTCACAACAGGTCTCTCCAACAGACTGAACTCCAGATGACAACAGCCTCAGCTTTCCCTTCCAAGCTTTCTTTTCTTAGTAATGGGGTCCCATTTACTGTTGCAAAGCCAGGGACCATGAGGGATTCCCTTCTCTCCTCATTGGCCCAAATACCACTTGACTTTGCTTCTCTCCAGTCATTAGCTCTCCACCACACCTCAGCCCAGGCCACCATCCCTTCTTACCAGGATCATGCAACAGCTTCTTCAGAGGCCTGCTGCTCTGGTTCTCACCCCTTCCAATTTGTTCTTCCAGCTTCAGACAGAGGATTTTCCAAAGAGGCAGGTGTGATTAGGTGTCTTCCTGTTTCCATCCTTCAACAGTGCCTGACCTCAAAGTGTGAACTCTGTGGTCCTTCATGTTGTGGCCTCTACCTAATTCTCTGGTGACAGTGTCTCTTGCCTCTCCCTGTCTGGTTCTATATCAGTGGTTCTTAAAGCGAGGTGCTGGGTGAGCAGCATCAGCATCCCCTAGAGGCTTGTTAGAAACGCAAATTCTAGGGCCCACCCAGGACCTACTGAATCAGAAGCTATGGCCCAGCATCCTGTGTTATAAGAAGGCTTGCTTCCAGGGGATTCTAATTCAACTCAAGTTTAAGAACTGCTGTCAGTATTAAGAACCACTAGTACAGATGCTCATTTGTGTCAAATAGAAAACAAATCAGGACTTAGCAAGGGGAGGCTTTATTCTAAAGGATAATTTCAAGGTGGGGGGAGAAGGGCTATTGCAGTGGGGAGAAGGTTCTGTCCATAAAATCTGCCAGCATCTCAAGAGTTAAGCAGAAAAGGCCTTTTCTTGTATAGAGAAGAGTGAACAAGGCTAGGAAGAGCTGGGTGTGAGGGACATGGGATGAAGGGCAGGGGCAGGACACAACAATAGATCAGAGGGTGTTTTACCTTGAAGACAGCTATTTTCAGGAGGGGAAGTTTGGAGGGTCTGTGTCTGGCCTTGTCTAGGCAAACAAGGAGGTCATCTTGAGTTTTCTCTAAGTTTTATGGAGGAAGTGCTTCTTTGCAGGAGGCTGTTCTGGAAGACAGAAGTGTGGTGGGGGGGATTGCTTCCCTGTTTTCCAGGAGCTCATTCCTGCTGTGTCCATTCTGAATGTAGCCCTTCTCCCTTGTTCTTCCCACTGCCTGGAGCACACCAACTTGGTTCTCTGCACACACACCTTCTCACCAACCTTAAGCAATCATTGGGTCCTGGTGTCTTCTTAACCAAACCTTCTGTCCTATGCTGGGCTCTACATATGTCATCTGCACTCCGTATCTCCACTCCTAACACAGTGCCCAGCACCTGTCTGGAGTCCGTGCATACTGAACAAATGAAGGAAAGTAGAGAAGCTTCTTGGAAGGTACGTTAATTTAAGAAGCTCTCTTAGTGCTGGATAATAATCCCTAAAGAACTTTTTTTTCCTTCTCTGCAGTTAGAAGGCAGTCAGAAGTGTCACAGTCCCCCCTGAGAGCTCTTTGCAACTGCTTCTAAAATGGCTGCCATTTTATTGACCTCAACAGAACTTTCTTTTTCCAAGCTCAGCTGCTTAGTGTTTTTTTTTTGGTTTTTTTTTTTTTTTTTACATTTCTATTGTGCTCTTCCGGGTAGGACAGAGGTGTTAACAGCATTCTAATGTGCTACCAGGCTGCAGATAAGAATTTAACAGCCCGTGGGAGGGCCAATTAGAGTCAATTATAATGTAATTGAACTGCCTTGTATTCCTTGTCTGTATAGAACTTCTTTCTGGAAAGAAGATTATGCTTCTCTTTACACCATGATTGGGGCAAATCTCCCCCACACGGATTCACAGGAAATGGTTCTGACTCTAGATCCTGAAGTAGAGATTTTTCATGGAGACTAAAATGTCCTGGAAGATCACAGGGCCAGAGAAGCTCAGCTCAGCTCTGTTATTTGGAAAAGGCAAGGGAAATGCTGACTTTCCTCATTTTTCCCCTTTTCTTTCTTTTTAAGATAAGAGTGCTGCTTAATTCTTACAAAGAATTAGGGCATAGATGAAATAACAGTCAGTCTCTGGGAAGTTAGGACACTCAACCTGTTGAAAAAGGCAGAAAGGAGAAAGCATGAGAGTCACATTCTGTCCAGTTTCTCCACTGTTGGCTGTTGGAAGTGGTGCCACCGTGGGAGGACTGACACTGTCCTTCCCCACCAGCCTTCCTCTGGAAGCAGGCCTTTGGAGTATTGGGGAGGGGAGCCACTGGTTCCATGAATTGTCCTTTCTCACTGCACCCAGCCACCATCACATTCCAGCTCTGGGATGTAACCAGTATGGATTTCAAAGGTGCAGGTCCAAGACTGGGTACGTAGTTTCCCTACTGGCAGTGACTTCTTATCAGATCTCCTTCCTTCATTCTCAACTCTTTCTGCTTCTTTCTCCTCTTCCCTGGTGTTATATGCCCTAATAGAATAAAGTAACACACACCTTAGCCTCACCCTCAGCCTTCTGATAAACCTGGGGTAACACTGATTACATTTGTGAAAATGAGAAAAGGAATCAGGTTTTGATTGATTTGCATGTTTCCCCATTTTCTAGGAAACCGTTTAATGGCCTGAGAGCCCAGGTCATGGCGGAGGGCTTCCAAAATGACAGGAAGAAAGTTACATCATGGTCCCAGACGTAATGCTATTTAAATACTCACCAGTTCCCTTGACTAGTGACAAGTCTGCTGTGTTCATGTCTTCTAGAATATAAGAGGAAATAGCTTATGTGACAGACTCAGTCTCCCTTTTAAGGACTTTGATTAATTCAGGCTCAACTGATTAATTGAGGCCCATCCTAGAAAACTTCTCTTTACTCAGAATCAGTTGGCTTGTAAGCTTATTTGTATCTGCAGAATCACTTCACCTTTGCAATATTCTGTTGGCTAGAGTCAAGGTATGGATTCTACCCACACTCAAGGGGAAATTATACAAAGGCAGGGGTACCAGAAGGTGGTTGTCATTGGGGATTATCCTAGGGTCTGTCCCTCATATGAGGCAGTCCAAGGCAGAGGCCTGAAAACAAGATTAGGTCACAGAAGGACACTGGTAAAGATGATATCCCAGTGGGACAAAGGCCTGTCCTTTTCTCTGTTTCCTGGCTTCTAAAAGACCCATGATTTTTGCATGAGTCAATCAGCAGAGAGAGAGAGACTCAGTAATGATGATTATTAATAAAAATTACTCAAAATTTGGATATAATTTGAAAGGCTTGCTTTTTCAGTGTCATACAGAGGCACAGGCCCATCCAGGGGTTAGGCAAATGCATATTCTTTAACCTGCAGTTTGCTACTGATAAGAGGTCCCAGACTCAGTGAAGCTACATGCTATCTCACAAATATTTTTCAGTAGAAATGCAAATTATTTCCATTCAGTGGAACAGATCACCTCAAAGGTGATGGCTTATCACCCTGTTGGACATTCACCTTTTTTGTGTCTATGCCAGGTAGCCTATCCTAACCCGCCTTTATTAACTGGGGTATTAATACCTATCTTTTCAAATGCTCTTTGGGTTGGTTTTAACACCTTACTGTTTCTCTCAGTAATTAATGACTTGAATAAATCTTCAATGTGTATTCATTTTATATTTGCCTAAGCATTATTCTGTCATCTTTTGAAAACTAAACTTTAACAATGGATGGACTTTTTCATCAGTCAGGCAGGAGAATGGAGTTTATTTAATTCTGACAAATAAAGAAAAGTGAATTTTTTTAGCCCAATATTATGTGGTACAATTCACAGCCCTGGTAATTCTCTCAAATTCTAAGAATAAATAAACTTCCTTGCCATGCTCTTTGGGGAAAGAGAGGGAATAAATCCACCAGTAGCCACCTAACTTTCTGTGCACTTATAGAAACCTGATCTGTGGTCTGCTGATTTGAAAGCACAGTATTTAACTACCAGGTGTGGATGGTGATGGTAGCAGTGATGAGACACTGGGACCGGAGTCAAAGATCCATTGTGAAGGCAAACCATATAGGTCAGAGCCTCTGTCACAAAAGCTCTGCTTCGAGGTGTCTTGGATTGGGCACTCATAGATATGATGAATTCCAACAAAACTCTGTGTGGCATAAGATATTTCACATGGAACTTATGGGAAGAAGTGTTGTTTCAGGCTGAGCCCTTCCTAGGCTTCTTAGCACACACTGGTGCCCACCCTAAAATTTTCTCCATAACTCAGGGTTCAGCTACTACAGGTATTGTTTGTTAAGAGTACTGAGTTGCTCCCAGGCTTCTTTTCAAGAGAATAGGCTCAGTTGAGAGGAGCTGCTTTGCCCAGAAATGCTTGGAGGTTTTGTCCCTTAATCCAGCATGGGGGCAGCCCAGAGCCAATGACTGGCTGATATCAGGGCACAAAACTGGTTCCCCTTGCCTCAGTGGGGAACAGGTAACTCTAGTGCCATTTTTGCTCCAGACTCCTAGTGGTATCAGGCTGAGGCCGGACACCCGCTGACATCACATCCTTCCTTGGCTCCTTCTCTGACCCTATCCTACATCCCTCTCTAGCTAGCCTTTTTATGTAAGCTTACCTGCACTAAGTCACTTGCACAAGAATCCTCATCTTGGGATCTGCATTCAAGCAACCCAACCTAAAACTTTCTGAGCCTGTTTTCCTACTGTGAGTCATCCCTGAATGTTGCCGAGGTGCCAAAGACGGTGCAGCCTCTCAAATACTCTCCCTGGTAGTGATGCTTCCGTTCCCCACTGAGAATGGGAAATGATGCATTCCACAGAACTGAATTTCTACCGCTTTAATCCCTGAAAATATTTAATCAATAGAGAGAGGTTTGTAGAAAATAATTTTGTGACATGAGTAAAATGGGGAATTTCCTGGACTAAAAAGTCAGAGAACCTCACTTTTCAGCCAGGCTCCACATCTGACTTGCTGTGTAGATGATGCAAGGTCATCCACGGGAGGTGCATTTTCATTACTGATAAAGTGGGGGATCATCCAACTGCCCTGATCACTTTGCAGATTACCATTAGGGACCAATGGGTGATAAACGTGAAAGCATTTTAGAAACTGTCAAATGGGTTTATTATTCCAGAGTCTCTTGTGTCCAAGAGAAAATTGCAATCGACTTAAGCAAAAAGGTGACTTGTAAAAGCTCATCTCTCTAGGATGCTCACAGCATGAGGCAGGAGTTAGATTTAGGAGCTCAGTCATCACTGAGCTTTCCTCTAATTTCTTGGCAATTCTTACTTCTTTTTAGCTTTGTTCTAAGAAAGGCTCTCTGCATGTGGAAGAGAGTTGGCTTTAGTGAGCACACCTCCATTCCTACCACCTACCAGGGCTCAGGGCTTCGTTAGAGCTTAAGATCCAGGGGAAAGGGACAGTTTTCTGTATAACTCTGGGAAAAAATCATGGGGAAAACTAAAGAAGCAGGCTTGGGAACATGCCCATCCCTGAACCAGTTGCTGTGGCCTATGGAAGGAAATACACTATTTGGACAGAAATGGGTTTAGGACTTTTTTTCTAAGGGTCATGGAGTTCAGCTCCACCAGAACCATATGGAACAAATAGAAATGCTGTGGAATGTAGAAGTGATAATTTTCCCAAAAAGACAGATAGCAGATTGACAACCATATGTACAGTACAGTATTGTGCAAGTTGGAAGGTATACTAATTATCAAGCAGAATATATTAAACCTTTATTGATATCTCAAGACCATTGATACCTAATTAGTCCTTCTGGCATATTACACGATTGTGATACTTCATATGGTGAGTAGGGTTGTTAATATCTACAGCAAATAGCCCCAGACTCTTAAAATATTGTTGAATACTTTTATCTGTATTTTTAAGGAGTTTTCCTATTTTCTTCTTATCTGTTATTGAAGTTTTAATATACTTGCTTCAAATGTCTCCTCCATCCAATCAATTATGGGTCAGAATTTCAGAAAGCCACATTAAAAGAGAACTTTATCTAAAATAAGAGCATGTAAGTTTTGAGAGAGGCTCTCTCCTTTAAGACAAGTCCATGGACATTGTGGTATCTTATTTCCTTGTTTAGAAGCATCTTGTTCTTAGCTGCTGTGAATTGAGACTTTGGTCTTAGGGACCAAAATAGCACTTTCTACCTCAAAATATAGTGAATGTTAAGGAATTTAGATTGGGTATCTAGAGTTTAGGGGTTCTGTTCTGCTGATACAGGATCAGGTAAATTAGGACAGGTTTTGAGTTCAGAATGAAAAACTTTGATTATATTTATGGTTATTCTACTTGCTGGTTAATCAGGTTAGTTCAGTATTTATTATTAAAGCACTTTTTTAATGCAAGGCACAGGGATAGATGATACCGATATAATAAGGGCTCTAGCAAATAACTTTTCAGTTGCCTGTTGCTATGTAGCCATTCACCCTAAAACTTAGTGGTTAAAAGCAACAATCGTTTTATCTCCTTGTGATTCTATAATCTGGGCTTGGGTTGGTGGTTCAATTGCTGGTCTCACTCGGAATTTCTCGTGAGACTGCATTTGTTTAGAGGTTACATTGGGGCTGCAAGATCCAGAGGACTTCACTCATATATCTGGTTAATGCTCTTCTTCATGGTCTCTCTTTTCACATAGTCTCATGTAGTAGACTAGCTCAAGCTTTACTGCAGCCTGGCAACTGGTTCAGAGAGTGAGTACACCATGAAGCAGGACCATATCTGTTTGCATCATGCTTGCTAATGTCTTGCTGGTCATGGCCAAGTCCATACTCAGTGCTGGAAGAGAATACACAAGAGCGAAAACACCAAGAGGGGAGTTGTGCTGAATGCTATCAAAGTAACAGTCTCCCATAATTGCTTGCAAGTCAGTCAGTGAATTTCAAAGTGTATTCTTTGGAATCACTAGAACTCCAAACAACCCTTCAGGGTGAAGTACGTAAGCCTCACTTTAACAGAATTTTACTCACAAATATTGGACATTAACAGTTAAGATTTCTATTGAGGAAAGTGTTCTGCTGCTAAGAGTATATATATTTTAAAGTCATTGGACTATATAATCTCTTCCAAGTTAAACATTTTATGATTTTATGACTCCAGGAGTTCTTGGGCCACTTAGTTGATCTGTCCTTGGATGATAGCACATATTCTTATCTACTCCACTGGATATCTGCCAAGATGGATACAATAATGTCTCCACATCGCTTAGAGGTCTTCAGCAGACACAATGAATGCATCCACTGAATTTCAATTCCCTTTCTGCATCACATCCTGCATAGGAAATACCTCCTCCATTTAGAACACTGATATCTATAATCATGAGTACTTATGAATTTAAAGACAGGTGTTAACATTAAATAAATCAGTAGTGTGAACATATATTCTTTTCAAATGTGCTATCCTGTGTATGTGACAATGGTATTACTGTCCCCCTGTCAGTAACACATGCTTTTATTTCTAAAATTTCAGGTTATTTAGCAAATAATGACTACAACATGTATTAATTATTGAACACATATCATATTCCAGGCATCGTGCTAGCACTTTTCATCTCATCCCTTTAATCTTTACAAAACCTTTACAAAATTAGTATTATGATTTCCACTGAATGGACAAAGGATAATGAGGCTTGGTAACTGGTCGAAACCCACATAGCTGAGTTAGTGACAGAGCTGGGACAGAGCATGGCCAGAACCTTCAGGCCATGAAACCAGTTCTGCAATCCTCCCATATCTCACTGATTCCTCTTGTGATCAAGGGCCTAATCTAAGATCTAGGGTTTCGGTACATAGAAAACAATGCACTGGTCTGGACAGAGCTAGACTCTTTAGCTATAGCCAACTGCATGGGTTCTCAACCTTGGTTGCTAATTGAAATAAGCCGGGGAACTTTTAACAAATGCTGATGCCTGGGTCTCGCCTTCTCTATTCCTGATTGAAATTGGTTTTGGTGAAGCCTGGGCGTTGGGCTTTTTAAAAGCTTCCTGGGTAGTTTTCACTATGCAGCCAAGATAGAGAACCACTAACTTAGAGGGACCACCTGCATGTCAGTGTCTCCAGGAGCCACTTGCAGGACCCTGGCTGTTCTAAGTCAATGTGGATGATAGTCTGTGGAATGCTCTTAAAAACAGTCCTTAAAAACTTCTAATCATGTTTCAAAAGCCAAACCCAGTGAACAGAAGGAAATAACCAAGGGAAAGAAAAAACATGCAAATGCTCAGACCAACATTATAGAAACATCCAGGCTCATGATCATTAACTGCGTCTCAGGGTCTCCTGATGCATCCCCCCGCCCCCCTCCACACCACATCCTGCCAGCTGATACCTGAAGAATTCTCACTTCTTAATTCTTAGCCTCTACTGCCTGCCCCAGTCCTTCTTGAGCCTCTCAGCTTTAGAAGAGATGTTCCAATCACACCAGTCTCTGGGGATCCACTCCACTGGCAGGTGATTAGGGAGGAGGGGATGATGCTGGTTTTTCAGGCTCACCCTTTTTTTCTGATGCTCGGATCAGAGACGAGTTTAGCGAGAGTGTGCGTGGACTGCAGTGCTGGTAGCACCAATGAGGTTCATGTGTAGCTTCTCTTCTCTGAGGGTTAGTTTATTAGGACAAGGGCAATTTACTGTCATCTAGTTAGATTTTAGGGGACATGAAGAAGACCCAGAAAACCCCTGATAAATGGAAAACCACTGCAAGGAAAAATAACATATATATATCAAACATCAGACTCAAATGAATTTAAATCCTACTAAGTTCCACCTTGTTTATTAAAACCTATTGTGACTTTTTAAAAGAATTAAGACAAATAGATTAGCGCTCAACGGGGATACTCATTTCATCTCACTAATTAGGAGCTTCTGAGAACTGTGTTTCCCACTGTGTAATTATGTCGGCATCAGCATCATCATCCTTGTCTTAATAGCTAACAGTTATAGAGAACTTTACATTTCCTGACACTCTTCAAACAATATGAAACAGACACGATCATTTATATATTTTATGTGTCACAACTACCAATGAAAATGAGGACAGTTACTATAACAGTCCCCACTTTTACAGATCAGAAAATGGATTAAATTAATCAATTTTATTTTAATTAATCAAATTAATGTTTATAAAATGTACAATGGAATGTGTGATTAAAAAATAATCATCTCTATTGTGCATCTTAGGTTGGAAAGATCATCCTGGGTCCCTCAGCTAATAAGTAATAAGCATTTCATTTAAGTCTAAGCTTTTCTAACTTTTTTAAGTTCTTGCATTTAATTAGTCTGGTATACTACCTGTTCTATATACATAGAAACATTAATTGATTTCATTTACTGAATGGTACTCTGTTACTAAGTTGGGGAAGTGGGGGGGGGATATTTGTAATGACCCCAAGGAGTCTAGCTCTGAGGTCTAGGCCCTTAACCTGTCCACATGACCGCTTGTGGAAGGCAAAGATGTTACACTAGTTATCAACAGGTGATTTATGATTTCTTTGTACTTATCACACTCAAGAATCTTAGGACAGAGAAAGATCATTGCTAAGATTTCAAAAAGACCATCTAGAGAAAGTATCTTCTTTAAACATACACATGCAACGTGTAAACCTATGGACGAAGGAGAAGTAATCAATGATGTACACCAAAATGTGGACAGAGGTCATTTGGGGTGGTGGAATTATGGATGGCTGTTATTTCTTCTGTGTGCTGTTTTAAATTTTAAAAAATACTAGTGAAATCTAATATTACATATTTCTATATTATATATTGTTATGTAATATAATGATGATTATTTTATGTAATATATACAGTATGCATTGCTCTTGTTTATTGGAAAATACAAAGGCAGCTTACAAGGGTTTCAGTCTAGTATAAACTTCCCATGTCCTAATTCTAGAAAAGTAAGACATCAAGCTTAGAGAGCTGTAGGAGGAGGAGCTGGACAGGAAAAGAAACTTCTGAATATCTCCCCTCCTTTCTACATGTAGGCCTTTGCAGTTACAGGGATTGGACATTTTAATTACTATTATGATTTAAAGTGATGAGGAATTTTGATGATATGATTGTGACCAGACACGTCATGGGGCCTGCTAAGTTTGTTATACAGGGGCAAGGGAAGAACTACCATAGAACAGATGGGGGTGGGTGGGAACTATATGACAAATTTAAGATATTTTGCCTTGGCGTTAGGTTTAATGAATGTAACGTAACTTTGGTATCTTTTTAAGAGCCTGAAAAAATCTTTTTCCTTCTTTTCTACAATTTCTTGATACGGGACTAATATTTCATCTGATTTTGGCACTATTTTGAAATAGGCCTTGATGAGACTCAGATTTACTGTTATATATTTAAAAGTGTGATAGGGAGGGTAGAAAAGCCACTCGCCTTTGTTGCCACCAAAAAGGCTCTTCATGTAGAGGGTAATATTTGAACATGGCCTTGAAGGATGAACAGACAGGTAGTATATCAGACTAGTTAAATGCAAGAACTTAAAAAAGTTAGAAAAGCTTAGACTTAAATGCTTATTACTTATTAGCTGAGGGACCCAGGATGATCTTTCCAACCTAAGATGCACAGTAGAGATGATTATTTTTTAATCACACATTCCATTGTACATTTTATAAACATTAATTTGATTATGTATAATGACATATAATATTACCGGTTATATATTTACAATAATAATACAGGTGCCTCTCTCAGGATTTAAGAGTATTAAAAGCTGTAACTCACAGTAATGTTCCAAGCACAGGGCCCGTCTCTTAGAAAGTGTTCAAGAAGTATCAGCTACTGCCACCACCAGAAATTGGCCCAATTATAAAGTAGGGGAGTGAGCAGGCAGAAGGGAGAGCATGTGGAGGTGTGTTTATAACACTCTGATCATGGCACAGAGAATGAGAAAGCCTCTTTGAGATGGTCTGGTAAGTGGAAGTGAAAACCAATTAATGGAAATGGGAATGTCAGAGCTGAGGGCAGAACTTTGGTGTCTCAATCTAGGTCTGCACAACCTCTTCCTTGGTTTCATTTGCATTCCTCCATCTCTGGAATGACGCCCCCGACAGCACATTATACAGCTTTCCAGAACAGGTCAGAGACGGCACAGGGAAATGGGACGGCCCTGCCAGCAAGTAATGATGGTCCCCATGCAGCCTTTTACATGGGAATTAATCTTTTATTAAGAGAGAAAATTATGCCCCAATGCTTCGGGGGCTCTTTGCTCACGGTTGCATGTGCCACGGGAAGCACTAGCTCCTCTCCAGGGTCTCAGTCAAGGGCAATCTTCTAATAACAGCTCTTTTGGAAGCTGAGACACTCCAGGGGCTAGTATGGATTTTTGTTTTTGTTTTTGTTTTTCTTTTCTGGTCTTGTGTGAATGAGGAATTTGAGCACAAAATATACTGTTGGCAGCTTACGAAATCCCTTTCTATGCAGGCTACTGGAAGAAACTCAAAGTTTGGGTGATGCTGTAAAGCAGACGAGCAACCAAGGATTTTGGGACTTGAGGTATGCTCATGCTCCTTTGAGAAATTGGAGCTATGTGTGTAGCTCAGGAGAGAAAGGGCACCTTAGCCTTCAGTGGAGATGCTAGGGAAGGAGATGCATTGATCAACGTGTCCAGCATGCATGAGCTGAGGGCCTATTGTGTGCCTGGATTCTGCCCTGGCAGCTCTCATAATCTGGTGGAGGTGAGAAGTCTCCCACATAAGAACCTCAAACAGAGCCAGGGTGTTTCTTGAGCTGAGTGAGAGGCAAGGGCGGGCAGGAAGTGATCTCCAGGGTGTGATGATGGGGCAGGCTGGACGCACACAGGTCTGCCTGAAAGGCGGGGTGCTGACATGGCATGGAGAGAGGCGTGAGGAGGGTGATCCAGGACAAGGGAGCAGCCTTGACTAGGGTGAGGTAGCAAGACATAGCCCGGTGGGTTTTGTGGCTGCTGAGTATCTCTGTCTAAGGCATGCAGAGCTCACAAGTGGGAACAGGGCTTCTGGCACTCCTGGGGATGCTAACTATAAAATTGGGAAAAATTAGAAGTTGGCTTTAATGCCTTTTTGGAAACTAAATACTGCACACATGTGAAGTCAGGACTGTGTAGGGGTTGAGAGCACTAGGTTAGGAGATTAATAGAGGCTCAATAACCCACACTGTCATTTCTTAGCTGGCTCATCCTGGGCATGTTTCTCTGTACAAAAAGGCTGATAAATAGCTTTCTTGCAGGAGGAGAGAATTCTGTAAGATAGTCCCTGTAAATACATTGTACATTATCTGGGCACATGGTAAATGTGCAATAATTTTGACTACTGTATTATTATTACCTGGCTAGTTCTCCTGACATCCTGAAAGTAAAGTAACAAAATCATAAAAACGTAGCTAATATATAAGCATTAAAAAATTTGTTCCTTCCCTAACTGGTTTCCAGTTCATAAACCATACATGTGAATTTTGTAGAGATTTGGAACCTGGGAAAGGAGAAGCATGGGTTTTTTTTTTTTTTTTTTGTAGAATTTGGAAAGAAAGGGTCCTGTAGGCCCAACAGAGTCACTGTGTTGGGTTCTGAGGCTGAGAACTGTACACAAATGAGGACATCGAGAGAGAATGGATTTTTAGCACGACAGAAGGTAAAACTTCTCAAAATCAGGGCTGTTTCTTAAAATGGAAGAAAGGGAGATGGGGATAGAAGGAAGGGAAAAGGATAAAGAGGGGTGATGGAAAGGAGAGAAAGAAGGAGGGAAAAGAAAATGGTGAAGGAAGGAAAGAGGAAGGGAGGTGGAAGAGGTAAGAGGAGGGAGGGAATGAGGAAAGAGAGTGGGGTTGGAGGGAGGGAGTAAGGAAGAAAAGAAGGAAGGGAGGAGGGAGAGAGGAGGGAGAGAGGGAAAGAAAGAAGAGAGGAGGGAAGGAGGCACAGAAGAAAGAAGGAAGAAAGAAAGAGAGGCAGGGAAGGGAGGGAAGAGAGAGGGAAGGAAGGAAGGAAGGAAGGAAGGAAGGAAGGAAGGAAGGAAGGAAGGAAGGAAGGAAGGAAGAAGAAAAGCAAGGAGATAAGCAGTCATGGCTTTGCAGGGCAGTGAGATGTGAACAAAGACCCCATCTGCCTCCCTGCTTGAAGTGTCCAAGCTGAGAATAAACACCCATCAGATATTCCCGCATAGATGGCGACTTGAACTAAATGGCCTTTAAAGTTTCTATCAAGGCAATCTTTTTATGAAACTTAGGATTTTAAATAATGTGGCTGCTAGAGAGTTCAGATATGTAAAATGGATCGTCCCTTTGTTGTTTTTGTTTTCTTGCAGTTATTCCTTCAAGTCCCAAAGGGCAAAACGAAAATGTTTTCCAGAGTTGTTATATGCACAATATTTAAGGCATCACGGCTGCATATCCAAGGCTGACAGATACATTCTTTCCTTCTCTTAAGTTCTTACAAACACATGACATTTCTGATCTGATCCCTCTGGAGTCCAGCCCTTGCTGAACATTCACAAACAGTTTCTTTATCAAAAATAGCAACCAAATGAAATTTTTCACTTAGTGCAACTTAGTGCTGCAACATTAGCCATGAACACTTATTTTCTTAGTGGAATAAAAAAAATGCCCCTTGTCCTTGGGAATCTAGACCTTTCTAGTGTGTGTGACTAATGTGATGCCTCTTTTCTACACAGTTTGATTTTTTTTTTCCATTTAAAAGAGCAGTTTTAATTCCCACTTAGGTTTTAGGTCTTGCATGTCCTATTAATTTGGCTGTAGAAATTTATTATTATTACACTTGGAACACTTGTTACATTATTGCCTTTGATTGAACTTGCATTTGCCAACTTACTCCAGAATTCAAGGACAGCATGTGCTCTTGATGCTCTCTGTCTGGACTTGGAGGTGGAACACCTGGCATGTTGAGATTCTGCGGCTGACTATGCGGATTTGGGAATACTTATGAGCACTGACACTTATTGTCATTTTATAGATCTGGGATGGTGTTTTATTTATTCCTGGATCCTATGGCTAAGGTTTATGTAAGTCACCACCTCCCTGGCTTTGTAGTGGCTCTATATTGTGAGTAGAAAGGCTTTCCATAGGCATGGTCTATTCTGTTATCAATCAGCACATCTCACAAGTGTTTCTTTTTTTTTTTTTCTTTAAAAATATTATATAGTGGAAAATAATAGATGTTGTAGAACTTTATTTAGAGATACTTGTTCATGTAGAAAAAAAACCCAAAACACATCACAGAAGAGCTTTTCTGCACAAAAGGAACGCATGCCTGAGTTTGCTCCTGAGTTATGAAAATTGATGAGGTGAAGAATTTCCACTAGATTTTTATTTAAGGGAAATACAAGGTGGCTAATTTCAAACAAATAAAAAAGGATGTTGTTGCTTTATGAACCTTGCAAATGGGCAAATGACCTTTAATATGAGGAATGACTTTGCCATGCTAGTTTAAAGGCAGGACCAAAAGCGTTGCTGGACCTTTCTGGAAGAACATGTTGCAGGTGTGGCAGGATTTTGAGGAGGTGGCAAATCAGCCAGGTACTCATTTCATAAAACGAGGGTTGGGGTTTCATCAGAGCAGAATTTTATAGGAGAAGGCTGCAGACATCCCCAAGTCGGGTTGCTTTATTTTTAGAGAAAAAGAAATGGAGTCCCAGACAGGGGTAAAGCTTGTGAAGCTCATTGGCAGAGCATGACCTAGAACCTTGGCCTCCTGAGCTTTGGGTTAGCAACCAACCCGCCCACCATATGTAGGAGAAATTCCCTCAGATGTGCCCAGGACCCCACAGGCTCAATCAACCTGAGTCAGCTGGGCGGTCTCCCTGAACCTTGGGAAAGGGCAACTTGGTACCACATTTGAGGGCTGATATTTGCTTTTGGAGGAATGCTGCTTAGTCTTGACTTAACTCAGGCTGAAGGACCACACTGGATGAGTTCTAGGGCGCTGTCTCTCTGATCCTGATGCTGTGAAGGTTGTGCATACAGTTGGTGCTAAATGCATATTTGTTGGATGACTGCATGCTTGCTAATCTTGCTACAGTCTTCTGCCACAATGATCATGAGAAATCAGTGCTTTTATTGTCTACTGTGCCCATATTAATCTTCATAACACCTCATTCTCTGCAGGTCAAGTTCAAACTCCCTTTCTTCTGCTTGTATCGTATTCCTTAGCCTTTCATCTGCCTCAGTTGGAGCATTCTTACTTCGTGTATGAAAACTTTGATTAGTCTAAACTGATCCCTTTTTTTCTTTCCAGTCATGTTATATACAGCCTAAAGTCACGGTAGCCAGGCTGTGCTGTGGAGATCACACCTCCAGAAACAATCCTTTTAAAACAAGGGATGGGAATTGGTGGCACAATTCTGAGTCATTCCTCAAAAAGTCACCAATGGGACTGAACCCCATTTGCCCAAGGTGGTGATATGCTATACAAGAGCTTTTTACTACAAACAGTTCACAATCTATTTTGGAGTGAACCTTTTCTTCATTCCCTCTCTCATTTTTCCTAACCCTCTTTTGTGCTTCCTGAAGTTACTTTCCAGACATATTACCTGTACCCAAGTCCTTGTTTCAGGATTTGCATTTAAAGTAGAACCCAAAATAAGACACCATATATTGAAAACTTAAAAAAAAACATACAGGGCCCAGCTTAGCACTATGCACACCATACATGCTAAAATTATACAGATTAAATAAATATGGATGAATGGAAAATATGCCCTATATCAAGATCTGTTTTTTGTCTCCTCTGAGGCTGTGAGATTATACTGAGCTTTGTATTCATGGGTAATAATATGGATGTTTTAGAGTCACGGTTCATTCCCAGTATGATTCCTTTGAAGCCCTGGTGATGCGCCTCCAAGCTGTCCTCAAGATAGGAGCCACTATCTCTGTTGGCTGTCATGAGGACTCCTGCTCTGGGGACTTGCCCTTAGCCAAGGAGGTCATGTCTATCCTCAAGAGGCAGTCAATGACTGACTGACTTAGGGACAGGCTAGTTCCCTGGCCTTAGAGGGGGTTCTGTGGTGAAATTCATACTCCAGAGCTCCTTGTGGGATCAGGTTGAAGTTAGATACCACATCAGCTCATACCACATTGCTCATGTGCTTTCCCTGCCCATCCTGCTTCCCCTACTCCCCTTCACCGGAGAAGCCTCCTGCAATACATCCCATACATCTGAATCCCCATTTCAGGCTCTGCTTTTAGCGAACTTGATTTAAGATGCTCCTGATTTCCATTGATCTTCCTTACCTTACAGGGCTTTTCCTCCCAAGACGCCTGGACAACCTACTACTGAATTTCTCATATAATGTGACAATTCATATATTCAATAAATTTTGGAAAGTTCAGCTCTGCAACAAGGTAGGACTGTTCCTTATCATCATTTTCACCTCTGCCCATTCAATATGTAAGAATGGTATTTGGCAGTTCTTTTAAGAAGTAGCTTTCTTGGTGTAGACCCTGTTCAGTACATAAAATGACTTAACTATGGAATTTCTCTAGGATTCATAAATCAACTTTCTTGGGGGGAAAAAGCATGACTTTTCTCTGTTTCTCACCATAGAAATTTTACTGCAACGTTATATAGAATGATATTTAATATAACTCAGCTAATAACTTATAAGAGGCCACATTGAGGTTAAAATATTTTAGCTGCCCTGTTGCTTTTGCAATTGAAAGGAGCAGAGTAGCTAGAAAGATCAAAAACAACCTTTTAAATTCCCCAAGGCCTTGTTTAATGGAGTGTATACAATCAAATTTCAACAATCCATGGCTAGATTATCTATGGCAGTACTTCTCAGACTTTAATGTGCACATGAATCACCAGGAGATCTTGTTTAAATGTATATTCTGGTTCAGTAGGTCTAGTGTGATGCCTTAAATTCTATGTATGTGAAAATCTCTCATAAAATGGTGATGCTAATTGTCCACAGACTGCACTTTAAGCAACAATATCTTATATATTTCTTCACTCCTGTAGTGCTTATCCTCTGACCCAGTGACCATATAGATAATATAATCTAAAGGTAAGATTGAAAGTCTGACATTGAAACCTTTCATGACTATGCAGCCTAAGCAGAATTATGCCTGTGGCCTCTGATGATAAGCTTTGACTCTAAGGACGTTTAATGATGTTGCACATGATCCAAAATACAAAAAATGCTGATTTTGGTCCTTTTTTTTTTTTTTTTTTAAGATGGGATCAGGTTAAGTCTAGATTTCTCCTGAATACACATTCTTATCTAGCTTTCAGAAAAGGATCTCACCTTCAATGGTAATACAAGGAAAATAAACACAGTCAATATTGGTATCACAAGTAGTCTGGTTAATAACAAAAAGTACTGATTTCACCCTAGCTGGCTTGCTCCTTGGGGCTACCACTCCACAATGGGAAATTCTACTCTTACCTCCTGCAATAGTTCACCAAATTCCAGGCCCTATCTTAAACATGAAACACCTAAGTCAAGGCTTATTTTACCACATTTCTTGAATTCTAAGTCTAGGCCTGAAGCAATTTATTTATCCTAAATAGCTAGTCCCTGTCTCCAAGGTACAGCTGCCATTCTGAGAAATAGGCATCTTCAGAAAACATCTTCCTGTTTATGTTTAATATAACATAGACTATTTTATGCCTTCACAAAATTCTCAGGAAAATGAATATGCACAGTGTTCACAAAGTTATAGTATTACACAGATAACATATTGTTTCCTCATGGGAGGTATTGAACAATAAAACAAGATGAAATTTTAAGACTTTCTAATTTCCCCTCAGACCAATATTTTACATTTTATGCATTTTTACTCTAAAATTATTAATGTCATTGGTGTCAGCAAATATGGCAGGATCTCTGAAAATTCTGTCTTCCATAAAATCTACAAAAATATTGGTAATAAATAGAATCAACATTTTTATAACTCTGAAAATTAACAAAAGGCTTTTAGTTATATGGGAAGTATTTATTCAGTAACAATGGTTGGATCTCAGTAAAAACAGTGAGCCTTATTCTTAGGGCATTTTAACTTGTCCTGTTGCTCTCTTCCCACCCGTAAACTATGTGGTAGCTGGTTGCCTTGAAAACCTAGAGCCCTTGGGGCACCTGGGTGGCTCAGTCGGTTAAGCGTCCGACTTCAGCTCAGGTCACGATCTCACGGTCTATGAGTTTGAGCCCCGCGTCGCCGATTCTGTGTCTCCCTCTCTCTCTGCCCCTCCCCCGTTCATGCTGTGTCTCTCTCTGTCTCAAAAATAAATAAACGTTAAAAAAAAAAAAAATTAAAAAAAAAAAAAAAAAAAAAAGAAAACCTAGAGCCCATGCCCATAGTTAAATATGGCAGCCTGGTAGCAACTAGAAGAGAAACAGAGTTGAAGCTCCTTTAAACTTCATTCCCATAGATTATCATTATTTGACCTATCTAGTCGTTCCCTGAAAGACCCTGCTTGCAAGACAGTCTTAATTTGCCTTGACTTGGACCTCCTATAATGGAAAAAAATCCTTTAACCTGGCAGAATTTGTCAAAAACAATTAGAATTAAACTGCTTACCTTTGTGTCTGTCTGAAGCAGTAAATAACAGACTATGGAGAAAACCACAGGCTAACCAAAAAGTTTTAAAGGAAAAGCTGGGAAAGGAGATATCTATAGGGGTTTTAAAAAGCTCACATACACAATCACAAGGATATAAAGTTTATGTGCATGCACAGGGATGCGTGTATGTTCAGGAAATATCTGAGAAGGCGTTAAGTTCTCAACTGTGGCCTACCTTGAGGTTTGTTGTCAGCAGGAAGTGAAACATAAGGTAGAATTGTCAAATACTGGCTAAGTACTAACGGTGTTCCCCAGCAGATACACAGAGCCCCTCAACAAAGCTTGGTAGACTTACTGGTTTTATATACTTATAAAAATCTGTCCAGTAATTAGCTGACCATGATGTTAACTAGGCAGAGACTTCAGTGACCACAAGTATAAAAGAATAGGGACTTAACAGAGTTAATTCAGGAAAGCCATTAAACCAACAAAACCATTACCACAGGCATCACCACCACCACCAACCACACACCCAGTCACAAAACAAAACTCAGTAGTAATAGCAAAACATAGGGTGTGATGAAAGCCTAATTTCCAGAGTTTCCATGTTATTTTTTTTTTAATTTTTTTTTTTTAACGTTTATTTATTTTTGAGACAGAGAGAGACAGAGCATGAACGGGGGAGGGTCAGAGAGAGGGAGACAAAGAATCTGAAACAGGCTCCAGGCTCTGAGCCGTCAGCACAGAGCCCGACGCGGGGCTCGAACTCACAGACTGTGAGATCATGACCTGAGCCGAAGTCGGACGCTTAACCGACCAAGCCACCCAGGCGCCCTTCCATGTTATTCTTTAAATGTTCAATTTCCAATAAATAATGAGGCTTACAAGAAAAAAAAAAACCCAAGAAAATACAGTACATTAACAGGAAAAAGAGCTATCAATAGAGACTGTCTCTGAGGAAGCTCATGTATTGGATTTACTAGACAAAGACTTGAAATCATTTATTTTAATTATAGTCAAAGAAAATATAATCTATTGGAGTGCATAAGAATGATGTCTCACCAGGTAGCCAATATCAATAAAGAGACAGAAATTAACTAAAAGGACTAAGTAGCAATTCTAGAATTGAAAAGTACACTAACTGAAATTAAAATTTACTAGAGGAACATAATAGTAGATTTGAGCAGGCAGAAAATTCAGCACAATTGAACATAAAGTAATTGAGGTTATATACACTGAGGAACAGATAAAAATGAAGAAAAATGAACAGAGACTTATATGCATGTCAACATAGTCATAATTGAAGTTCCACAAGGAGAAGAGAGAGCCAACAGGGAAGATTAAATATATAATGGTCCCAATTTTCCTAAATTTGATGAAAAATATTATTCTGAATATACAAGAAACTCAACAAACTTCAAGTACAATAAACTCATATTCACACCTAGACACACCATAAACAAACTGTTGAAAGACAAAAACAAAGTCTTGAAAGCAGCAAGAGAAAATAAATTCATTCCATATAAGGGATCATCAATAAGATTGACAGTTGATTTCCCATCAGAAGCCATGGAGACCAGATGGCAGCAAGATGGTATATGTAATGTCCCAAAAGTCTTTTCAACCAGTTGAGCCAAGAATTCTGTATTTAGCCTAAGCATTTTTCAAAAAGAAGGTGGAAAAAGAGATATTACAGGATAAATAAAAACAGAGAATTTGTCATTAGGAGACCAACAGGAAATTACTAAAGAAAATATTTTAAGCGGAAATAAAAGAACATTAAACCGTAAACCAAATCCACATTAAAAATAGTAACTACCAGGGGCGCCTGGGTGGCGCAGTCGGTTAAGCGTCCGACTTCAGCCAGGTCACGATCTCGCGGTCCGTGAGTTCGAGCCCCGCGCCGGGCTCTGGGCTGATGGCTCGGAGCCTGGAGCCTGTTTCCGATTCTGTGTCTCCCTCTCTCTCTGCCCCTCCCCCGTTCATGCTCTGTCTCTCTCTGTCCCAAAAAAAAAATTAAAAAACGTTGAAAAAAAAAATAGTAACTACCAGTAAAGGTGACTATATAAGTAAATACATAAGACAGTAAAAATGTATTTTGGTTTATAACTCTTTTTTTCTCCTCTCTGATTTAAAGGATATCTGCATACATGAACAACCATAAATCTGTGTTGATGAGCACATGGAACATAAAGTTGTAATTTATATGACAGTAATGACACAGAGGAACAAGAGGAGAATCAAGCAGTATAGGAACAAAGTTTCAGCATAGTATTGAAATTAAACTCATGTTAAAGTAACTAGATTGTTATCAGTTAAGATGTTATTTATAATCCCCTGGGCAACCATAGGAAAACTTAAAAGCATCATTGAAGGAAATGAAAGAATACTTACATAAATATAACAATGATTCATGTTCATGAATAGGAAGACTTCACATGTCAAGACGGCAGTATTTCCCAAGCTGATCCTAAAAGTCATATGGGAATTCAAGGGATCCAGCAGAGCCAAAACTCTCTTGAAAAAGAACAAAGTTGGAGGACTCACACTTTCCAATTCAAAATTTAATACAAAGTATAATAATCAAGACTGTGTGGTAATGGCATAAAGGTAGACATATAGATAAGTGGAATGGAATTAAGAGTCTAGAAATAAAACACATTTTACATACATTTACAGTCAACTGATTTTTGTTAAAGGTGCCAAAGCAATTCAAAAATTGATGTTTTTAAAAAGTGGTGCTAGTGCAGCTTGACCCCTACTTCACACCGTAAACTAAACTTAACTCAAAATGCGTTGAAGACCTTAAATAAGAACTAAGATTTCAAAACTCTTAAAGGACAATACAGGTGTAAATCTTCATGACCTTGGATAAGGCACCAGTTTCTTAGATACGACACTTTTGAAACCCAACCAGCCAGGGGCGCCTGGGTGGCTCAGTCGGTTGAGCGTCCGACTTCGGCTCAGGTCATGATCTCGCAGTCTGTGAGTTCGAGCCCCGCGTCGGGCTCTGTGCTGACAGCTCAGAGCCTGGAGCCTGCTTCAGATTCTGTGTCTCCCTCTCTCTCTGACCCTCCCCCGTTCATGCTCTGTCTCTCTCTGTCTCAAAAATAAATACACATTAAAAAAAAAAATTTTGAAACCCAACCAGCCAAAGAAAAGATAGATGAACTAGACTACATTAAAACAAACAAGGAAACGAACAAAAAAACCTGTGCTCCACAGGGCATCATCAGTAGAGCGACAAAGTATCCCACAGAATGGCAGAAAATATTGACAAATAATTTGTAAAGGGTCTGGTAGCTAGAATATATCAAGAATTCTGCAAAACAACAACAAAAAGCCCAATATGGGCAAACGGTTTGAGTAGACATTTTCTCCTAAGAAGATTTGCACTTGGCCACTGAACACATGAAGAGATTTTCAACATCATTAGTCATTAAGGAAATGCAAATGAAGACCACAATGAAATACCATTTCACAGCAAACAGCATGTCTATAATAAGAAAAACACAGACAAGAACAAGTGTTGGCAAGGATGTGGAGAAATTAGAGCCATCACTCACTGCTGCTGGGAAGCTAAAGTGGTGTAGCTGCTGTGGAAAACAGTTTGGCAGTTCCTCAAAATGGTACACATAGAGTTACCATATGGCCCAGCAATTTCATTCCTAGGTACATGCAGAAGAGAATTGATGACATCAGTTCACACAAATACTAGTAAATGAATGTGCATAGCAGCTTTCCTCATAGTAGCCAAAAAGCAGATGCAACTAAATATCTATAAATGAATGGATAAACAAGTTTAGGACATCTACACAATGCGATGTTACTCAACCGTACAAAGGAATAAAGAATTGAGACATGCGACAAAATGGATGAACCTTGAAAACATGAGTGAAAGAAACCAGACACTTTAGGCCATATGAAATGTCCAAAATGGGGAGATCCATAAAGACAGAAAATAAATTAGTGGTGAACAGGAGCAGTGGGAAAGAAGAATGGATAGTGACTGTTAATGGGTATAGGGTTTCTTTATGGGGAGATGAAAATGTTCCAGAAATGAAGTGATAGTTGTACAGCCTCGTGAATATGCTTGAAACCACTGAATTGTATTTAAATGGGTTATAATTGGGGCACCTGGGTGGCTCAGTCAGCTAACCACCTGAATCTTGATTTTGGCTCAGGTCATGATCTTGTGGTTGGTGAGATCGAGCCCTGCATCAGGCTCACACTGACAGTGTGGAACCTGCTTGGGAGTCTCTCTCCTTCTCTCTCTGCCCCTCCCCTGCTTGCGCGTGCACACACATGTGCGCCCTCTCAAAATAAATAAACATTTAAAAATAAATAAAAGGGTTGTAATTTTTTGTATGAGCATTGTGTTTCAATTTACAAAAAATCAATGTACATTCACAGAGAAGGAGATATACTAAACTTTACTGCGGATATAAAAAATACTGCAAACCTGGATATAATTGATTTTGGAGTCATTTTTTTACCTGTTATGTTAATCTGATACCAACTATTGGCATGAATATTTGAAGCTAATGGCAAAAAGCATTCACGTATTAGTGAGGCTGCATTATTCAAAAACAAGATGAATAGAGAATTTGCATACCCAAAGTTAAGAATTCACAAGGAAGAAATGAAACCCAGGAAATAAATACATACAGACAGGAATAATATAGTTTCGAATCCGTTTACCACTGTTGTTTGTGGTAAAAGAAAAAAAAAAGTTTGAAATGACATGTGAGAAAAAAGAAAGAGAACGGCGTTGCAGGAGATTTGGATTTTAATTTGAGAAAAATCATACAGCTATTCCCATCATTTCTTTTTCTTTTTTAAATGTTTGTTTATTTTTGAGAGAGAGAGAGCAAGCAGGGGAAGGGCAGAGAGAGAGAGACGGAGACAGAGAATCCCAAGCAGGCTCTGTGCTATCAGCTTGAACTCATGAACTGTGAAATCATGACCTGAGCTGAAATCAAGAGTTAGAAGCTTAACTGACTAAGACTGACTCCCTATTTCTTGATATTGTATATAAATTATGTCTCTCTAGCAGCATCCTCTCTGGGTCATCATGATGGTATCATACATCAGGGTTTCTCAAAATATAATGTACATTTGAATCACCCTGGGACCTTGTTAAATGTAGATGCTAGTTCAGTAGGTCTGGGTAGAACCCAAGATCCTGCCTTTCTGAAGAACTCATAGCTGGTGATGCTAATTGTTCACAGATTGATCACACTTTCAGTAGCAAGGCCTTACATGACTTCTCTTCTCTTCTCTTCTCTTCTCTTCTCTTCTCTTCTCTTCTCTTCTCTTCTCTTCTCTTCTCTTCTCTTCTCTTCTCCTCTCCTCTCCTCTCCTCTCCTCTCCTCTCCTCTCCTCTTCTCTTCTCTTCTCTTCTCAGTACTATGCTTAATAAAGGCCATCCAGTGGATAGTTGTTGAATAAATAGATGACTTTCTATGCTGTGATAAATGTCTTTCCTATTTATACTTTCCTAGGCACACATACAGATTAGGGAAATTATATTTCACAACATGAAAAAAAATACTGTGGATTCCATCAGATATTTCTTTCTTACATAATCTCAGAGCACAGTTGCTGCTGCCAGATTTTTGCATATAAGCAGTGTGAACTGCAGTCAGCTTTGAAAACTGAAGGTTACCTCCATTGTGCATGGAAATTACTTTAATAAATGTTACTTGAATACATGAAATTGAATGTAAATACATAGATGCCTATGACTCATGCTTGTCCCCATCTCCATATGGGTTACCAAAGCTGCAAAAGTTGCAACATCCCCCGCATGGGCCTTCTGACTTACAGGCAAACCCAGCATAGGATCCACTGTACTTCTTCCTGTCATGAACTGCTTCTTGGAAACTTCTCTCAACGAGGAAGTACAGAACCTAATGAAATCTGTTCTCTGACACCCTGTGCTACTCAGGATTAAAATAGTTTTTCCCAAATAGCATTTCCTAAGCCTTTGAGCAAACAAGGCAGGCAAGGCTAACCTGTTTACTTGAGAGTAAGCCTCTTGAAGATAAGGTGTTAAGTTATGGTAAATCAAAGCAGTCATTCCATAACATTTGTTGAACACCGACTGTGTGCTTCAGTGCTGGGATAGTCTCTTTAATCATTATATAACCAAAGATATATAAGTTTCTTGAGAACAAGGACTTTGGCCTGTTCGACATAGTATCTCTAGCAGCTAGAATGAGGCTTGACACATAGCAGGTAAATATTAGTTGTTTGATCAAGAATAAATATTAGTTGGTGGATCAAATGACCTAAAAATTATATAATGTTCTAATTTTATAGGAAAAGAACCCCCAAAGTTCAGAGAAGACATAACTTCCCTTAAGTCACACAGTTAGTGAATGACAGGGCAGAATTTAAAAGATAGTCTATGAGTCCTTGTAATACACACTGGATCAATCATGTTCTTCCCTTATTTTCTACCTTTCAAAGAGCATGGCAGCTTTCATCTCCCAGGGGGTGCCAAAGTGTTGTGTGCATTTCCTTCTTTTTATTCTGACAAAAAGTCCACTCTTCTCTCTGGCACGAGGCAGCATGCCAGAATAAATTCAGTTAGAATCAGGTTCTAACTTTTTATAAGCACAGGTCATTCACAAAGTGCGGCCACAAATTATTGGAACTCTGGCTGAGAACTGCTAACCTCAGGATTGTATAGATTTAGCAAATAAAGATACAGGACATCCAGGTAAAGTTGAATTTCAAGTAAACATCAAACAATATTATAATATTAATATTAATATATTAATTTCTATATATATATATTATCATTTGTTGTTTTTCTGAAATAAGTTTAACTGCGTTTTATCTGGAAATCCTAACTATACTAGATCACACCTCTGCCCAACATAATAGCAGGAGCCAAATGGTGTTGGTTGAGTGGATAAATAAATGGATGAATAGAAGAATAGATTTAAAAAGGTGAACAAATGATTCTTCAGAATCCCTAATTCTCTGTGTTGGGCATCATATTTAGGCAGATGTTAGCCTGTGTCCTATTTGATGTCATCTGCAGCATTATCATATGTCCTTGGAGCCAGCGCTGGTCACTGGAGCCAAGAGAGTCATATGACTTGGACTGCACAGTCACAAAGGGCTCCAGTTTTAGGCTTTCATTCTTATCTTTAGGTTACATTATCCACAGGGATGGTGGGTATGGGAGTGAAAGAAATGTTTACCACAAAACCTTGAAGTGTGTATCATGACTAGCTCACACCAGCAGCCCTGTATTAGTTTCCTGCTGCTAGTGCAACCATTTACTACACACCTAGTGGCTTAAAACAGCACAAATTTATTATCATGGTTCTGGAGGTTGGAGTCTGAAAATGGATCTTAGGTGGGCTTATATCAAGGTGTTGGCAGGGATGTTTCTCTTCTGGGATCTCTGGGGGAGAATCTGTCACTTGTCTTCTTCAGCTTCTAGAGGTCACCTTCATTCCTTGGTGCCTGGCCCCCTTCCAGCCACTGCCAATTACTCCAGCCTCTGCTTCTAGCCTCGCTTCTTCTCGGACTCTGACCGTCTTGCCTCCCTTTCGTAAGGACTATTGTGATTACATTGGGCTTACCTGGGTAATCCAAGATAATCTCCCCATTTATGGAACCTTAACTTAATCATATTTTTGAAATCTCAGTTACCAGTAAGGCAGCATATTCACAGGTCCTGGGGATTTTGATGCAGACATCTTTGGGGCCATTATTTGCCCTACAACAGGCACTGTAGTTAATATGTAATTATACTGCACAGTACTCTCTATAAATGTTAGCTGATTAAATGCAAACCTTTAAAATACATGTGTAAAATATTTTTACACCTTCTTTTGTTAATTCTTCATTTTTTAATATCCTTGGAGCCTCTTTTGACTGCTGAGAGTCCCTACCTAAAGCAATATGATTTCTTATTTCAGTGATGGAAGAATTTTGGTATGCCAGACCAGTGGTTCTCCATCTTGGCTGCACAGTAGAGTCAACTGAGCATTGCTTTTTTAAAGTCCCAGTGCCAAAGGTGCACACCAAATCAGTTAAATCAGGATCTCTGGGGGAATGGATCCAAGCCTCCACATTTTTAAGAGCACCTCAAGTAATTCCAATGTCTGTTCAAAACTGAGAGCCACTGCACTCTGTTTAACCTTTCATTGCTAGGGTTTTTTCTTTCTTTACTCTTTCCTTATTTTTAAAAATTTATTTAAAAAACTTTTTTTTTAACCATTAATCATTTTTGAGAGAGAGAGAGAGAGAGAGAAAGAGAGAGAAAGAGTACAAGCAGGGGAGGGGCAGAGAGAGGGAGACACAAAATCAGAAGCAAGCTCCAGGCTCTGAGCTGTCAGCACAGAGCCCGACGACACGGGTCTCCAACTCACAAACCAGGAGATCATGACCTGAGCTGAAGTCAGATGCCTAACTGACTGAGCTACCCAGGCACCCCCTAAAATTTATTTTTATTTATTATTTATTTTTTATAGGAGTATGGTTGACATACAATATTACAGCAGGTTCGGGTGTACAACATAGTGATTTGACAAGTCTAGATGTTATGCTGTGCTCACCACAAGTGTTGCTACCATCTGTTACCATACAAGGCTATCACAGTTCCATTGATTATATTCCTTATGCTGTATCATTTATCCAGTGACTTATTCATTCCATAACTCAAAGCCTGTATCTCCAGTTTTGCTCCCTATTTCTTATTCTAGCCTTTTTTTTTTTTTTTTATTGTGCTATCTGCAAGTTTGCTCTCTACCTTACTGGACTATATTATTTCGATTGCATCATATTCAGTAAGGAAAGATAGATGCTCTCAGAACAACCAATGTGGGGTGGTTTAGTATGGACAGTGCTGTTCTGGGAATGAAAGATGCTCTGCTTTACCCCAAGAAGCAAGTTCTTCACCTCTCTGACCTCCAGTTTCCTCATATGTAGAATGAGGAGTTTGGAATAAAATGTCCTGTGGTCTTTTCTTCTAATTTATAAACCTCACAATTCTTTTTTTTTTTTTTTTCTTTTTGAGAGAGAGAGCACAAGTGGAGGAGGGGGGAGAGAGAGAGACAGAGGGGGAGAGAAAATATCCCAAGCAGGCTCCATGCTCATGGAGTCCAATTCAGGGCTTGGCCCCATGACCCTGAGATCATGACCTGAGCTGAAATAAAGAGTCTGATGCCCAGCCAACTGAGTCACTCAGGTGCCTCTCACAATTCTAAATATAGAAAGAAGAGGAAGGTCTTATGGAAGCAATTCTAGATCCCAGACCTGAAGATTAGATCTGATTTAATTAAAAGCAAACAGTTTTACTCTATGCATTACTGTTTGTCTTGGTTTGTTTCCCCCAGAAGCAGAACATGAGACAAAGATTGGAGTTTAAGTGATTTAGTTAGAAGGCAACTCCAGGAAGCACCAGGACAGCAAGGCAGACGATTCAAGGGAGATGCTCAATTTTAGTGTCGCTGTGGGTAACTGGAGCTCCATCCCACTGGGTACCCTGGAGCCATTGTAGAACATGGAGCTCAGAATCATCTCACCAGAGCGTAGAGGTTGTAGAGGGATGGTACTGCATACCGATTTTTAATTTTTGTCAGGCATTAGTTGATGGCTGCTCCTGGGGACTGTTAATTCTCCAGTTGTTTCAGCCTGCTGTGCATAAGGCCAGAGAAATGTGGTGTCAAAAGAAGCCCTTGGGCAAAGAGATGCAAATGGTGACATTTGGATGTCAGGTCAATGTGCACCATAGGGTTAGGGACAACGGGGATATGGACAGATGCTAATGTGGCTCTTTTTAAAAAAAAATGGTAATAAATTCTTGCTCTTTATATATTAATTAGGGATGTTTGAGGAATAAATGCATTAACATTTCTGAAGTACTTTGAGAACCTTGCCTACCCTTTGGGACAGCTGCTGTAGGCAGAGTATTGCAACAAATGTATTCTCCCTGTATAAAAGCCTCTCTGGGATATTTTTAGAAAGAAGATGAAATTTTCCATCTTTTTGGACACCATTTAGTTAGATGCTGTTTCAGGCCACTAAATGATATTTTTTTCTCAAATATCAGAAGGTTAAGGAGCTGGATTTTCAATACCAAAAGTAAATGAAAATAAATATTACTTGCAGGTATGACAAATCCATATGCAGCTGTTAAGGAGAAAAGGAGTTGCTAGTTGCTATGTGTCTTGTGTTTTAGACCAAAGGGAGAAATATTTCCTTTCCAGATCTATGCCAGAGCCTGCAGACATATACTAGGAGTACACAGATTTGTTTTCTCCCCACCGAGTAAAGAATGTCACCACTCAGGCTCATCATAGCTATGTTTTCCTGACACCATAGACTCCTTCCATGTCTTATTGTAGAGCACTGAACAAGATGGGTTTACCATCTCTCTATCTAACCATTCCAGAATGTTCATGGTAGTGGGTGATTTTTTTTTTTAGTTGGATAAATATCATAGATTTACCTCCAAATTTGAAATACTGCTCAGAATTCCTTCCCTATGGTAAAAGAATGGTAAATGTTTTGGCTTCAGATCCATAACCCTTAGCTCTCTCAATATCATTTATCAGAATCTTCACTGTGACCCTGATGGAAGGGCAGAGTCCATGAGCCAGATTCCACCTAGTGCAGAGTCTGGGGAGATGCAGAGAGTGCAGGAGGTGGAGTTCATGCCCTCAGCATGAATGAATCCATGGTTTAAGATGGTCTCCCAAATAGGAACATATATTCAAAGCCATCAAGACCACTTAACCCCAGATGAGCTGCCAGAATGACAAAAGTTGTATGAGTGACCTCAGACTAGACCAACAGAAGACCACTCGTTTGAGTCCAGCCCAAATTGCTTATCCCCTGAATTATGAGTAAACAAAATGGTTGTTGTCATAAATCACTGGGTCTGTGGTGGTTTGTTATACAGAACTAGATTAGTACTATAGTTTGTCAAGCAATAATCAGTGGATTTTTAATAAGGGAAGCATTTGACATTACAGAAATATTTGGAAGGCAGTTTAGCCTAGTTCGAATATTTCAAATTTTTGTTTCAAACTCTTTATTGCATGTGGATCCATTATGTACCTGATATGTCTCCTAATTTTTTCTGTCACACCTTTGCTCATGCAGACTCTGAGCCTGGGATGCCTTTTCTAGTCCTCTTAGCCTTCCCACAGCTAACTGCTGTTCAAAATGAACCTCCTTCCCAATGTTTGCCTTGATCAGCCTGGCTCTAAATGATTTCTTCATCTACTAAACCCACACAATCATGAATAGAATCTACTTATTTCATGCTGTATCAATCAATTCAAAAGTGTTAGCCTCCAGTCTAGACTCTAAGCTTCTTGTAGGAGAGAAGATGCTGGCACCTTATATGGTATCTTTCACATGGTTCAAGATGTTTGAATACCCACCCCAACATGTAGGTGTCCCATGATCTACTATCTGCTGCTGTTTAGGTTAATACATGGCAGGAGGGAAAGAGCAAGGAAATAATGAAATGTCCTAAGTCCCTGGCTCTTTTCCCTTTGGCTATGCATCTGTGTCGCTACTCTTTATGACCATTAGCTTTAAAGTTTCCACATAGATTTTATTAGTGGTAGAGAAATACCAAGGGACTATTATCCTTAGAATTGCTGTGAAGTATTGTTGCTGTGCTCAATGTGGTTGTAGGAGTTATGGCAGAGTTTGGAAAGGAGACGGCAGGGGTGCTGCCCCAGTATAATGAAGTAAGTGAGGGCAGAAGACCTTCAATACATTTGTTGTACTGAATTCCACTGAATTAGCTTCATCTCCACTTCTTTGTTTTTCTTTCTTTCCTTCCTTATTGCCACACACTTGGGGAGCAGATTGAAACTCTGGTCCTCATTATAGTCCGTAAGATCAACCCTACATTGAAGGTTTCTTTTCAATTTAGTGGTACTATCTTTTGAACTTCAAGAAGGTCAGATTTCAGGGATATTACATTTCTAGCGGATGAGCCTTTGTTGTCAGTGATAATTTTAAACCCCACTCCCTGATGGAGAAATCACTGGCATTGGCAGCTAGCACTGGGACTCAACGGGGTCTCTAAGAAGATCTAAGTAACACAAGCATAAAAATGCAAGTGAAATATCAGTCCACACTTTCCTCCATGGAATATGATGCAAAATCCAGAAACATTCACAAAGCTGACCTAGCTGAGAATCTGAAAACAAAGACAATTTCCTTGGTTGATTAATCCAGACCTTGAAATGGATGCCTCTTGGAATAAGAGCTAAAGGATCCTCTTTCACATTTTCTCCATTTCAAGTTCAAGGGTTCAAAGGTGGTGACTGGTTAAGAGCCTAGGCTTTATTATCAATCAGTTTGAATGAAGATGTACTTGGTCACTAACTAGCTGTGTGGTTATAAACATATTACTTAACTTTTATCTTTTATTAGTACTTATTTTATAATTTATTCTTTATCTGCAAACATAGCCCATAGATACTGTAACCCATAGATTGCTTTACACATTTCCTGATAAATGAGTCATGCAGTAAATGTTAATTTTTATTATGGCATGTTGCTAGTTTGCTTTGGCCTTATGTTCGTTAAGAAAATCTTTTTGTTATTGTTTATTTATTTATTTTTTTTTGAGAGAGAGAGACAAAGTGTGAGTGGGGGAGGGGCAGAGAGAGAGGGAAACACAGAATCCAAAGCAGGCTCCAGGCTCTGAGCTTTCAGCACAGAGCCTGACACGGGGCTCGGACCCACAAGCTATGAGATCATGACCTGAGCCGAAGTCAGACACTTAACCAACTGAGCCACCCAGGCGCCCCAATAAAATCCTTTTTGTTATCAGTGTCTTAGGTTAGGACTCCAGAAGCTGACTGTTAGACAAAGATTCGCTTCAGAGTGATTTGTTAAGGAATTGCTCCCAGAAAAGCCTGGTGAAAGAGTGAGGGAAGCTTGATAGGAAACACTAAGAAGCCAAATGGAGATGGAGAAACTTCATGTGAATCCCCAGCTCAGCCTAACCCCAAAGGGAGCTCCATAGTTTGTCCTACATCATGACAAGGGAGCTGGGGTTTCACAGTTCAGCACGTTCAAAAGGCATCAGTAAGAGGTTCTTTCTGGGAGATATAAACTCTCAGCTCTTCTGGCCATGGCATGCAGACAGAATGACCTGAAGAGCTTGAGAATATTATTTCAGTAGGAGGCACATGGGTATTCTTTATTTGAAGCATAGTACCCAGAATGAGGATTAAGAAAGATGGAAAAGTGCTTAATAGTTTCAGGAAAGAATGTGGATTTTTTTCACATGATATATATTCTTTTTACCATGTACTAGGTGTGTTTTAGAGACTTAATGAGAGATGACAAGGCTCTGCTTCCAAATGAACATCTGACACTGGTCAAGGTGAAACGTTTCCAGTTAAACTTTGCTTCCATGTGAATGCACCCACATGAACAAATACATTTTGAATTGTCTGACCTTTTCTGTTCAGATTTTCAGAACAGCACTAACAAACACATGACAGAATCACTTTCATTTCTAACTCTTCACTTTAATTCTAATTGACTTGAGAGTAGAACCACCCAGAAGAAGATACTTGGGTACCAAGTGATCCGGAGTGTAAGCATGCAGCTTAGAGTTTCTGTGACTCCTCGGAGAGTCAGAAGGAAAGAACCAAACACATGTCCTCTCTCAAGGCTCTGCTCTGGCTAGATGTGTGATGCTTTAGCAACTTGCTCAATTTCTTCAATAATGACAATCACTGGGGCCCCTGGGGGGCTCAGTCAGTTAAGTGTTCAACTCTTGATCTCCACTCAGGTCATGATTTCACAGTTTGTGAGTTTAAGCCCCACATTGGGCTCTGTGCTCATGGCACAGAGCCTGCTTGGGATTCTGTCTCTCCTTCACTCCGCCCCTCATCTGCTTGTGCTCTCTCTCTTAAAATAAATACACTTAAAAAAATAATGACAATCATTATTAGAAACAACCCACTACATGTCATGTTCTCATCTCGCACTAGGCATATTGCTAAGAGTTCTTATACATGTAGAATTTGGAATGCAATTAGCCCAGTAACATAGATATGATTCCCATTTTATGAATGAGGAGGTGGGTCTTACTGATTGGTACTAAAATATGGAAGCTCAGCTCATTTGCTCTGAAGTAGCACAAACTCTGGGGTACATTTTATACTCCAGAGCTCCCCTTGGGATCAGGCTGAAGTTGGGAATTTACCTGAACATTCTCCCTCCTCACCTGGCTTCTCCCTTTTGGACCAGCTTCCCTCATTCCTTCATCAGCCTTTTCTGAGAGCAATTCCTTAAAAAATACCTTGCATATGAGTTCTCATCTCAGGGTTAACTCACCTAAGACACTAGTTTAAAAGGATGTTATTACCAACTCTAAGACCAAGAAAAGAAAGATCGATGACACAACTTGTTTAACCTTGCCAGAAGGTCAATGAGGATGGCAACCCACATTTGAACTCAGATTTGACTCCTCAAAGTCGTGTTCTGAACACCATCTCACAGTTTCTCCCAGTAAACTGAGGAGGTCATGCCAACTAAAGTATAATTTAACAGACAACTTTACAGTATCATGACTCTGATAATGTCCACCCCACCCCGGCCCCTTCAATTTAAGAAGAACTGTCTCTTATCAGATATCCAAGATATTGATGCTCTCTGAATATCTCTTACAAGAATCTGTAGAACCTGGGGATAGCGGCAGGAGAGAGCCTCCTTCCTCTGTTAGTTCATTTCTGTAGTCTGAGAAGGTTTGTTTTTCTTCTTCTTATTTTTTTTTATCTCTCCATTTGAGGAAATTCTTTAGACATTCTGTCCCAATGTAGGGAAGGAAGGAGAATGCATTAAAGGAAGGGATGGAAGGAGAATAATTGGGTCCTATTTGGGAAATGCAGACTCTTATAAGATAAAGCCCTTGGTTCTCTGGATTCTGGGTTTTGTGTGGGAGTAGTCCACAGATTTCTTGGCCAGTCCTTTCACTCGTTCCACCCATCCAACCTGCTCTGTAAAACACCTCCAGCAACATAACTTATATCCAATTTAAAACTAATACTAACTGTGACACTAAAGCAATTTTTTCCCTCCAAATCCTTACTTTAATGTCTGCTTTCCAAGCTGTTCACAGCAACCTTATTATTTAATCACAAAAAGGATCTGAGTTCTCCTCATGAGTGGACTGAACACATATTACTTGTAACATGTGTTACAAGTTATGCCTTTATGCTTTATTCCTATAGGCTTTCATCATTAGACAAATATTGGTACATTATTATTTATCCTTAAACCTTTTATAACATATAAATGTAATATATGCACAAGATATATGATAAATGTACTTATCTTAGAGTTGCATGGAAACAGAGCCTGAGGCAAGGATTAAGTGCCAGTGCTTTATTTGGGAGATGCAGACACAAGACTGGAGGGTGAAGACAAAATAAAGTGAGGCAGGGAAGTGTGGAGAACAAGATAATAGGATGCTTTACTAGTCACTGCTTCATGATGATCTATCTGTGAGTAGATACAGTGTGTTGTCTGGCAGGTATGTTTGCTCAATCCCACACAATGTCTCTGGACAGGATTTATAAAGATTCTGCTCATGGAACAGTCCATGAGAGGATAAGGAGAGGACATTTATTTGTTTGCTCCTTCCTGTGTCCTATTTTCCACTGGTCAAAGGTGACCCCATAGAGGACTGGCTCTTCCACACCACAGTTTGTTCATCCAGCTGCTTTACCAGCTCCTCAGGGTGACAGACCCCATGCCTCACAGTGTGACATTTTACATTAGTCCAGATGTCATGAGACAAACCAAACTTTCAGCTGTATAGAGGGCCTGATGACTTTCCTATGGAAAGCAACTTGCAGTCAGGCCACTAAGGTCCAAGCAGAATTGATGGTTTGTGCACTAATTAAGACCAGAGCAATTGCTTATGAATCTGGAAGAGGTTGGCATGAAGAGAATGTGAAGAGATGCATAGAATGTGTCAGATAAAATACTGTATCATTAATAACTAGGAATTATAGTATGGTTATAATGGTTTTAACAATTGATGTATTTTATTAAGCAATTTGCTGTGTGGTAGTGTTGTGCTAAGCCCTTTACAAGTTCATTTAGCTTTGTGGAAGACTGACTGGAAAATGACCACAGTCATCTATTCTTCTTTTACCACACCCTTTGCAAAATGACATCATAGCAATGCCTAGCAAGAGATAGAATCTATTTCCTCACTCCTTGAGTTTGAGTTTGAATGTGACTTACTTGGACTAATAAGGTGCAGTGGAAGTGATTGTGTAACAGTTCCAAGCCTTAGGAGGCCATGTTCACTGCCACCCTCTCTCTCTGACCCCTGCCAGCAGGAGAACAGGTGTAGGGTATAGCTGGACAATGAGAGACCACATGAAGCACAGATGAGCCATCCCAACTAAGGTCGTCCTTGACTAGGCAGACCTGACTAAACAACCAATTAATCAAAGATGCATAAGCAAGTAAGCCCAAATCAGCCAAACCCAAGGCAGATCTGCAGAGCCTCCCAGCCAACCCATAGATTATTAAGCAAAAGTACATGTTTATTTTAAGTCACTGAGGTTTTGTGCATATTATTTTATGCGGCATTATTATGGCCATAGATTACTGATCCAAAGCTTGCCAACAATCCTATGAAGTAGACATGTTTTGTTTTGTTTTGTTTTATTTTGTTTTGTTTTGTTTTAACAGATGTGAAAACAGGAGAGATTAAATGACTTGGTCAAGATTACACATTAAACATTTGATTGGAACTCAGGAATGTCTAACTCTAAGGTTTTAGTTGCTACACTTTACTGTTTTGCTTTTTCTGGATACTTGATATTTATTTCTCACTAACTAATGGATCTTAGTGAATAATTTGACCATATTGTCACCTTCCTTAAGATGATATACCTCCACGCAATTTTATGGTTTTTTTTTTTTTTTAATTTTTTTTTTTAACGTTTATTTATTTTTGAGACAGAGAGAGACAGAGCATGAACGGGGGAGGGTCAGAGAGAGAGGGAGACACAGAATCTGAAACAGGCTCCAGGCTCTGAGCAGTCAGCACAGAGCCCGACGCGGGGCTCGAACTCACATACCGCAAGATCGTGACCTGAGCCGAAGTCGGATGCTTAACCGACTGAGCCACCCAGGCGCCCCCGCAATTTTATGTTTTGAAGGGTCTAGGATTTTGTAATCAAGTAAATGTTGGATATACAAAACACTCAGTGGGGAGAGAGTGTCAGTAAGTATGACAGAGAGAAGACATCAAAGGAAAGGCAAGTGCAAATATTACCCTAAAAGAGAGAAGGCAGACAAGGCTTGGAGTGGAATGATGTGGAAAGTGAGTCCATCAGGGAGTACCTGGTCCTGTTGGTAGTTTGAGTCTGCAGCAGGTGTAGGTCTTTGAGGTTCAGGATTTTGCATCTCCCTTCTAGACTTAAATAACAAAAATTCAATTCTAAATATCTGATTGGCTTTATTGAATGATTCATGAATCAGGCAGCATCCCATCTAGCAATAGAAAGGAGTTCCAAAGAGCTAAAGAAAGGGAAAGGTGTTTAAAGGCAGGGACAGAGTGGGAAAGGAAATTATTAGTGAAGAATGCTTTGTTTTTGGCAAGGTTGCCCTCCTACTGGGAATGGAAGGAGTCTATCAGTGGATTACATCTTAGTGTTGGCAAAGAAATTCCAGGTTGGCTGGTTAAAGATCATATTTCTGGGAGAAGCTGAAGCTGCAGTTAGGTTTTAAGTCTTGGTGGGGTTTAGCATAAGTGACTCCATTTTGGGCCTGCTGTCTCCTTTTCTAACACTAGGAAAACATATATCCTTAATTTGCTTTGTCTGTTCTTTGAATAATGTGACCATAAATGACTGATGTTTATGTGGCTTATAGAGTCCGTCTCATGCGTTCCTTTAAAGCCATACCTCATAGACTGCCTGCTGCCAGGGTGAGGACCTGGTATCTATATTCAATCAGAGGCCTCTGCTGTATTTATCCAGCTGGTTTTGAAAACAAAGGAAACTACATGCAAGGGTGAGGTCAGTCATCAAGCCTGGGCCTCCTGAGGTGCCAGCTCTTCTATATCTGTCCCGTCAGTGTGGCAGGGAGACACGGGCCTCATTCCCATTAGTGTTAATGGAGCCAATCATATGAATCCACCACATATCTATGTGTATTCTCTCATGTTTTGATATCTTAATGCCTGAAATTACATCTCTAGGGAAAGGCTTGCCTCTTAAGTGCTTCCAATTCCCATTAATGGTAATGGAAAAGAGACACACATGCACACCCACTATTGCTCAGAAAAGTAGGCAAAATATGGAAGATGATTAGGTTTCAGGATTGTCACAGGAGACTTGAAGAAGCTGCGGGGAGGGTCTAGAGTGATCCTTTTTTGCAGGCTTATTTAAGCATTATTAAACATAGACAGTTTCTCAGAACTGTCAACAGATAATTGACTACAGTCTCTTCTCCAGGAGGAAGGTGCTGATGTCTGTACATATTTGGGGGTACCGTTTGGGTTGTGGGGTGTGTTTTTGAGGAACTGGAGGGGAGAGGGTGCTAGAGGAGCTCCAGATTCTCCCATGAGCATGCTGGGATGGATCAGCAGGAGGATAATGTGGGGGCTTCTTCCTCTTCCCAGGGGGTGGGAAGAAGGGACTTGGAGGCTACAGACTGCTCTGTCCTGGAGTGAGGGAGATCCATGCCTGGACTTTCTTTTGGAAGATGCTGTTCTACATTTTAGGAAAAGCAAGATAAGGGATTCTGGCCATGCTCTGCCCTTTTCTCTTTGTAGACAGGACATTGATATAGGTTCTTTGAGGTTACTAAAGAGGTGTAATTGTACAATTTAGAGATAAGGCCACATGATCAGATTACAAATTAACATGAAAATCAGCCAACTCTTATTTACTCTGTCAGCAAGTTTGGCTGCTACTTCTTCTGTTGCACCAGAATTGTGTCCTTTTGCTGACTTCCTATAGTTTAGGAAATGACTTGTCTGGAATCAGTCACACAGGGAAGCAGCACAGTATTGTCACTTGCTGGTGGGATTGGAAATGTGCTGGGAAGGATCCTTAAGTAATTTCAGTCTAGAGACCACAGTGTCTGAAATTCTGTTACATTCATTCCTTTGGTGTGAACTCTCACTCTTTTTTTTTTTTTTCTTTTTTTTAAACATAGAGCAAAGGAGTGTGGGAGACATAATATGTTCTGTAGTTAACACCCATAAGGGAATAATTTCATCAGAGAGCAACCAGATGTGATTCACTGGGGGCTAAGGATGCTTCAAGGGGGAGGAGAAAATGTGAAGGAAAGAGAAGAAACAGAGGGGAATGTGGAATGGGACCAAGATGAGCCTGTATCCTCACAGAGACTTTGAGAGGACAGAAAGAGTAAATGTGTTGTTGAGCTGGGTATACACTATAGAATACATTCCTTCTGTGGCCAGTGTTTCTCTCCTTTCTTTGGAGTGAGCATTACAGAACTACTCTAAGACACAGTTGGAAGCTACGGACCTTCTTGTAAGAAACATGCGCGTGCGCGCGCGCACACACACACACACACACACACACACACAAAAGCTCACACACATTTTCATGGAGTTTTCAGTGTTCACAGATTCCCTGACGTCCACCCATGGGCCCCAAGTTCAGGGAGATGGCCAAGCTAGAACAGTGAAAGGTCAGAGCTCCAGTATGATGAGGACATTAGATCATGGACAGCAGTGGTCTAGGGCCTCTCATTTCTGACAGTCCCATATAGAAGGTGAGTTTTTGCTAACAATGAGACTGTAAATAGACCTATTGAGACTAGTGGAAATACTCAAATATTCTGATATGAATTACAGTGCTGCCAGGTGTGTGGGTAAGGATGAGCTTTAGGTTGATAGATGTACATAGTCACGCAGAATGATTTCAGGAAGTATTCCAACACTTCCACCGTCCATCTTATACACAAACTTAACATTCACACTCACTCTACCTGTCTTCTTCCATGAGTGTTATATCAGAGTCCCTCAAACAGGGAAGAAACAGTAGGTCTTTAACAACATTCCATTAGTGAAATACCAACTAATCTTCTTTGTGCTTCCCTGTCCCTCAATTGCTCTAGTTTTCTGAAAGAAAAGTACCATGTTGAAATAGTACCCACTGCCCCCAGATCATTCTTCTTTCCAACCTTTTTACCAGCAAATGACAGGCCTCCGTATTGTACCTTTAGGAGCAGAAATAGGAGATAATTCTACTTTTAAAGCTTTGAGAGGACAAAAAAAAAGTTATTAAATCCTTCATTTCATGGCTCCTCAGAAATAAGCAAAATCTCTGCCATATGAGACTAAAGTGGCTAATTTTTAATGGTTAACTGTCACGTATTAGGAGGAAGTTCCTTGAAAGTGAGCAAATGCGGTTTCCTCGATCAAATTATATGCATTCTTAAGTTTGCAACGCACAGATGACTGTGACCTCAGTTACTACAGTAAGAACTTATCTGGTTTTAGCTCCATGTCTCTAAAATAATAATAATAATAATAATAAATTCCCTTGTAAAGTGGGTAGATCAGAGAGACTAGCATCTTAACTGCTTTATTTTCTAAATTTTGCAAGTCATTATTTAATTCTAGATCATGACAAGCCCTAAACTATCCATATATTTGTCATTAGTATAATCACACCCTGGAACATCAGACCGTAGTTGCTAGTGTCCTCCTCTCACGATTTAGTCCCACCACAGCCTGACCATTTGCTCTGAGTGATAGAGAAGGGTACAGCTGAGATAAGGACCCCTGTCCACAAATTCATTGCTCTTAACTGTGCGCACAAAGGACTGTGTCTGACAACCCACTTTGTAAATGACCACTGCAGAGCTCTGATTATTCCTGTGGCAGTGATAGGTAGAATGAGAGGCTTTTGACTTCACCCAATTTGTGAAAGAATTGGTCACCATTGAATTCTTGCTTTGTGAATGTTTCCTAACTCAATAGGGACTCTACTGAGGATGCTTCATCATGTGCCACTGAGGTGGGGGCCTCCTGCAGGTAATTCTTGGTTACCTGGCATAGATCACCCTCAGGTATCCTCCTTTGAACATCACTCCAAACTCCTGGTTACTAAACATAAATGCCAGAAAGTGCTCATGGGCTAGATGCAATTCTGGAAGATAGGCTGGCCAAGAATATAGGGCACCTCTCTTCTTAAAGTTCAAGGCATTTTCATAAGAAAGGTATCTATTCAGGGAGATAACTGGTTAGAAAATTAAATTCAGCAGTTTCTCTGCCAGTCACCCCCTCCTTGCTTGGCTTCAGATGTGGAGAAATGCCCCATGGTGCATAGTAAACCATAGGATTTGGATGGCCTTAGAGGTAGGTTATGAACATCTAGATGTTCTAGATATAAACATCTAATGGTTATAGCACAAATGTGATCTGTTAGCTTCCAGCAAATCTCCCTCAGGCACCACCTGTCAACTTTGCTCTCCGTGAACAGTGGTCAAGTGTGCAGGAGAAAATGGCAATCAAAGATCTATAGTTCTGTACACCTGGTATTACTAGTTGTAGGTCAACTTAACCTTGGAAAAGGGTCCTCAAGAGACCATGTCCAATACAAATGAAGCTTGCAATACTAGACAGGGTTGCAAAATGTCCATATTTTTATAACGAGTTTGCTTCTGCAAATCACACTGCTCTTTGATAATAAGAACCTGATGCCTTATAGTTCCTTATGCATTTTGTGTCTACACTCAGATCCAGTGCTGTGGGCCAGTGGTGAGAAGCCAGAGTATGTGTCCAAGTTAATGAGCTTGCACTGACTTCTCCTCAACAACATCGTGCTCATGATATTTCCCACTGTATCCTCCTTAGGTAAAGTTTGGCACCACAGGGTGGTGGGTCACAGAGAAGATATTAAACAATCTGCCAAGATACAAACTAAATGACATTTCAGAAAGTCCCAGGAAAATTTATGGGAACTTGTAAATTCACCTAATTTGGGACCAAGAGTGCCACAGAAATACCCAAGCTGATAAACTGTCAGCTTTCTCTGTTTGTTGCTGTAAGCCCAACTCTGAACACCCTCCCTTCTGACTTTGTGCTTTAAGCTAGAAAGAAGAAGCTGTGTTAGAATTGTATCTAAACTAAGACCTATTAGGTTCTAAATGAGATTGTGAGGGATTCACCTAGGACTAAAAACACACACTGGAGCTTGGGGGTTACTTTATGCTGCCCAGATACCGCTGCACTGGGCTCTATTTTGCCTCGTCTTAAATCTTCTAGCCTAAGTCAAGGTCACTGTCTTTTAGACCCTTGTAGATACGGGTTAGCATTTATCAGTCAGCAGAGGTAGGTGAAACTGTGATAACAGATAATTCTGGAATTTTAGTGCCTAAATACAGCAAAGGTGGTGTATTTCTTGCTTAGGCAATGCCCTCTGAGTGTCCCAGAAATCCTTCAGGACCACTGTTCTCCAGACAGTAACGTGGCAGTCCAGGCTGATGGGGCACCACTAACTATTAGCTGCAGTGTCAGGGGCAAGCAACCTCCTTGCTCAACAGTCATGGGAAGAGACACTAGAGAAATGTGAGGTCTTTCACTGCTCCACACGCATCTCTGTCCACTGGCCAGAAACAGCCAAATATCACCACCCACAGCAACAGAGTAGGGATATTTCATCTTCCCATGCTCCTACAACCAGATCTGGGTGAGCACTAGAAGTCTCTGTAATGACATTTATAATCCCAAAGTAGCATTTTAACTCAAGCTAGAAAAATATCTAGCTTTCAGCTTTTAATTCTTCCTCCTCCTGTTATAACCCCTGGGGTGCTGCATTGGCACAGAGGAAGAAAGAAAAGGCGCTGCATTTCCTTTTGTTGGTGATAAACAGGAGGGCCCAATGGCTGGTGTGTCCGGGTCATGATTTATTGGTTTAGCTAGATCTGCTGCAATGCTGCATTCTTCCAGGACACTCAGCAACACAGCGGGTCTTTTAAAGAATCCCAACTGGCTCCCACACTGAATAGGAGAGAAGGGAAATGCAGCACCCCAAGGAGCTCTGGTTGAAATGGAAATCTGCTCCGGCTGAAAATAGAACCCTCATGGGGGTTGTCTTTAAAAAAGAACGGCAGGGCCCAGTAGTTCTGGGTGACATATGTTGAATCATTTAAATTTTGTTTCTTTCCACACAGTTTAGTTAGAAAGTGAACGGGCTTGAAATAGTAAAAAATAACACAGAAAATAGAACTTGAACTCAAAAAGACAGCTCAGGAATTTCTTTCAGACCAAGGCAGCCACAGGATTTGTCAGTTCAGGCCATTTTCCTTTATCCGTCTCTTGCTCCTGGAATATGATTTTCTAAAACTCTTTTAAATGACAGTCCTATAATATCCCACACTATTATTGTCCCCCGTCTCTCCTGACTCATCCAGTTATCCTCTCTGGAAATGCATATCTAACATTTTCTATCTGTTCTTTCTATCTATAGGACATTCAAGGTCCTCTTTCAAAGCTCTCAACTCCCCAAGGCTTTCTCTGCGTGTGCTTTGTGCTGTGCAATTATCACTTGTAAAATACTGTCCTTTTCTCTAGGAGCTCCTCTATGTGGTTGAGAACTTAATCACACACTGGCTCCTTCAGTATGTGTTGCAAGTGTTTTAGTCCTGTCTTCCTAGAGAGGTCAATTGGCCCTTGATGTACCATTTCTCTTTGAGACTCAAAACACCACCTTAGTGTAATTCCATGCTCAGTAGCTATTTGTTGGTTGACTGCATAATCATACCCCACTCATTCAGATTGGGGCAATGTGATTTTTCTGAGGCAGGTGCATTATGCATGAGTATGCTCTCTGGCCATGCTTCATGATGTGGTCTCATCCATCCACTTCCAAATGACTGCTGGGGCTGAGTCCACATCAGAGCCCAAGGGTAAGCCATGCTTTGTGCTGTTCCTACTGCTCTCTGTGTGGGGAAATCCCTGCCTTGCTGTCTCTGGGACATTGGAGAGTTCTGTAGATAGGATTATTATTCTTACTTTTTCATTCCTTCCTAAAACATAGTTATATTTCCATGCTCCTTTGCCATGTGATTTTGCCTCCCTGCCCTGTTCATTTTGGGTTCATACAGCTTGTTTTGGCCAATGGAGATTAGCAGGTGTATCATGTGCACAGGACTTAAATATGCTCTGTAGTTAGTTTAGCCTCTTTTGCTCTACTGTTTCTCTTATGAAGAACTTGTCTTTGTGTTAATCTGGTTTCAAAATTATGAAAACACATGGAGCTGAGTTCAGCCCAGCCCACCCGAACCAGGTAAGCCCAACCAAGAGTAGCCAAACCACAGCTGACCTTTAGAGAAGAATAAGAAGAATAGGCATTGGTTGTTGTAAACCACTGAGATTTAGGGGGTTGTTGTTACAAATCATCGTCACAGTAAAAATTTAATGAAGAGGCTGGGTGGTAAGGCATCCAGGATGTGGAGCCCACAAAGGTAAACTGATAGTAAAAGAGTGGCTGCTGGCCTGGGGGAAGGAAAAAGGAAGACACTAGAAGAAAGCAGGGTATTATTGCTGAAAAGGCACCAGATAAAAGAGCATGTCCTCCTGAGAATGACCAGGTGGGATGGCTGCCCTGCGGCATTGTATCTTCTAGTGACAGTCTTCCCTGTTTACAGACATTCTCCTTGCTGTCATAGTGGCAACCTGCTGTCCTTCAGATCCCAATATATTCCGAGGATAAATGGTGCAGAGTAATGGTTAAGGGAATGAGTTTTGTAGCCCAGCTCTCTAGGCTTCATTCTTGGCTCCACTGCTTTACTGGCTGTGGCAGGTTATTTAGCCTCTTTGGGGCTCAGTTTCCCTATCTAGAAAATGAGACTAGTACTAAAGTGTATGTATCTCATGAAATCATTGTGAGGATTAAATGTTTTAAAATGTATGGAGTGCTCAAGATAGGACCAGGAGCTTAGTAAATGCTCAATAAGTATTAGCTATTATTATCACTATCATTATTATTATTTCAATGAAAGTGAGGGCACAGAACCCCATTCCACTCTGCTGAGTACCCTGTGGGGAATTCAGATGGATACATGAAGACATGGCCACCACTCTAAATGAATTTGTGTAATCCAAAATGGGAGATAATAATATACGTGTATTTACTATTCTTTATAGTATTATCCCCCAGTACTCCACAAGGCACACATGCTTTGAGCCCACACTTATTGAGAGCTCCTTTGGTCCAATACTGAGACAAAGATGGAAAATAAAACATGAATTTAAAATAGAGATATGAACAAAGGGCTATGAGAATGCAGAAGGGAGAGCAATTGCAAATGTGTGGGGAAGATGGAAGGCCTCCACAGGAGATACGAGACTGAGATTAGATCAAAGAATGCTCTCACAGAGGAAAACAGTCAAGGACGAAGACTTCCAGTCAGAAGAAGCTTCTGTAATGACTTGAGGAATGGTAATTATTATAGACTTGGGGGACTGTGATGAAGCATGGTGATATAATCATCCTTATCATCATCCTATATATTCTGCATTATAATTTCCTTTTAGGGGTGCGGGGGGGGGGCAAATGAAGAAATTGCACCTGAGAGAGGTCAGCAAATTTTCCTGATCTCACACAATGCATTTTGGAGTTAGGTGAGAACTTGGGTCTAAGCCTCATATTCTATTACACCACATTTTGTTACAGATAGTAGAAAATATGGAAGGAATACCAATTTAGGGTCATATTTGGAGGGTTTTGAAGGTCAAAAATGAGTTTGATCTGTAATTGGTAGTCAACAGGGGACCTTAAAACAAGAGGGGCAGCACTTAACTGTGCTTCTTTTAGGCATATCATTTTATGTGCGGTGGGCCAAGTGATCAGAGAGGGAGCATTTGAGAAGGAGGAAGCCACTTTAGAAGTATCAGTAGTGGTCTAGGGGCCAGGTCATTGATGGTGTGCTGGAATGGATTCCATTTTGTTCAGCTGGCAGGGAATCATTTTGGTATTGATATATTTGTACTGAGGTACCAATATATTTGCCCCTATTTTTTTTAAAAAACATCTTAATTGTAAATAACTTTTTATCTGGAAACCTACAGAAAAGATGCAGGAATACCCAGATGTATCTTTTGTTGACATTTTGACTTAATTTGTTTATTTGTCATTTTTCCTCTCTTTCTAAATATGCATATGCATACATACACATATACATAAATCGATTTTTTGTAAATCATTAGGGAGTACATTACATATATTATGCCTCTTTACCCCTAAATTCTTAAGTATGGATTTCATAAGGATAAAGACATTCTTTAATTTTTTTTTTTTTACATTTATTTATTTTTGAGAGACAGAGTGAGACAGAGTGCAAGCAGGGGAGGGGCAGAGAGAGAAGGAAACACAGATTCTGAATCAGGTTCCAGGCTCTGAGCTGTCAGCACAGAGCCCAATGCAGGGCTCAAACTCACGAACCATGAGATCATGACCTGAGCCGAAGTCAGATGCTCAACTGACTGTCATATCTCTTTAGTTTTCCTTAATCTGGAACTGTTCCTCAGCCTGTCTTTTCAGTTATGAAATTGACAGTTTTGAGTAACTCAAGTGCCTCCTTTTAATGGAATAGTCCTTATTTGGGGATTTCTGAGAGTTCTTTGTCCCTAGATTGAGGTTATACATTCTCAGCTGGAATACTGCGTGGAGGATGTTGTGTGCTTGTCAAGACATCACATTCAGAGGCATACTATGTCCTTTAGCCCCTCATTAGTCATGTTGATTTTGATGAACCAAAGTATCGTCCAAGCTTTTCTTCATCAAGGGGTTTCCCAGTTTCCTTACAGTATAGTCAATATACTTCATTTGCAACTAGTAAAACAGTTTGTCAAAGACGCTTAAGACCATGCAACCATCTTGCTCCTTATCAAAATTTCTCCATGAATTTAGCATCCTTTGATAAGTCTTGCCTGATCCTGTCTTTGTTATGATAGTTGCAAAATAATGATATTCCAACTATAGTTCATACGCTGCATCTGCAGCCAGTAATCAGCATTCTTTTTGAGCAAGAGCCTCCCTTTCCCCCTGTTTATTTATTGATTTGTCTAGCTATTTTTGGTATAGACTCAAAGATTACCTTCCTTAAATATTTTGGTGCTCAAATTGTCCTAGATTTGGCCAGCAAGTGCTCCTTCAAACTAGCTCCTCTGTGTCCTTGTGATATAACCCCATTTTTTTCCTTTGGAATACTTTTTAAAACTTTCTTGTTTAACGAACAATCCTTGCATAGACTATTTTCTATGGTCATGTTCCAAAAACCTCACAAATTCGTGAAGTAATCAAATCCAACTACTGCCTTCATTGATTCTTTGTTACAAGCAAGGAAGCTATGACCCTGACTTTTCCTGAAAATCATTCACTCTTGCTTATCAACCACACAGAGCTCATCTAAAAGTTCTTCTTACAGATAGTCTGGGTTGATTCAGAATTTCAGCACCAAAGCCTAGGCACTTATTCAATTCTTATTCTATGTCTGGGCTCAGATGCTTCCTGTTATTTGAGATCAATGGATGGTTAAGCTAAAATGTTATCAGGCAACAAAGATCATGACTCAGATTCAGACAAGAGTATATTCTGACCATGACACTCTGTGGAGAAGACAGAAGTTGGGTTAAAAACAGAGGAAGTTTCAGAGAGCTTGACACTCTCTTGGCAGTATTCTTGCTATCTCAAAGACCTTGGTCCAAGATGTCCCCCTTAGAGATGTGAGTTGGAACATATTCTCTTTTAGCTCATCCTCATTAGGGGAGACAAGGGAAATTTAAAGAAATAATGAGTTATCAAAATATACTTTATTTGTAATACCCTAGAATATATTTAGTTATCTATGGTGGACAACCAAACTTGTAGGCAGTGGGCAGTGATGGTACCCCACGTAGGTTCCTTGTATTAGGATGGTACACACATGCCCAGCTGCTGTGAATGTTAACTAAAGGCTCACACCTGCTCCCTTCTCTAGAGAATTGCTTTAAGCTACTAGGAGCCTTCATACCCAAGATATTAGGCTTATCTCACTGGCCCAGGAGTGCCTGAAGCCGAGGACTGATGAATTCAGGGGTACAAAAAGTTGATCCCTTTGCTTAATATTGGGACCAACTCTGTGATGCAATTCATGTTCAAAAGATTCCCATGGGATCAAGCCTGAGGTTGAACTCCAGAAGAACCCACAGTCTTGCTTAGCTAGTTTCCTTATCCCACTGATTCCTTCTTTTACTCACAGATTTCTCCCAAGAGCACTCTCAGTAAATCATGTGCTTGGGACCCAAATTCTTGTCTCAGTTTCTGCTTTTATTGAATTCAATGTAAAGAACTCAGCTAAATTAATATGAGAAATGTTTTAAAGTTACAATCTCATACATGATTTTCAAAGTAGGCAGAAATGTATATTTTTGACATGAATCATTTGACAAAAAGAAAAAAAATATTTAAAACCATCTCATAATATCCTAGTACCAATATTTTTTTTAACAACATTACCATCTTCCAGTAATACCGGTTTGAAATCTCAAAACTATCTTTGACTCTTTTCCCACTGACTTGCCTCCAGTCATCCTCCACTTCTTCAGGTTCTTAATTACCTCTAGTCAAGAACCTCATAATGTCTCTCTGACACGGTCTGCTCACTGACATTTTTGCCTGCTCCATTCTGCTTCCCCATTTCCCACAATATCCACCATGTAGGTAACTTTCTGTATCAGGCAAGGCCCAAAGTGGTCTAAGTTGGTTTCCCCTTCATCTTTCTGGGCCCACTGGTCTATGAGGTCAGTTGCTCTCTTTATATTCAAATAATACATTGCAAAGATACTTCATATATTCTTACCTTCCTTGTTTTTGAACTTGCTTTTCCCTCTCTCAGGATTTTTCTCCCCATCTCTGCTTCTTAAAATGCTACCTATAAAAATCCAGTTTAAATGCTTCTTCCCTAGCAAAGCCTTCTAAGATTCCCTGAATCAAAACCAACTTTTCTTTTTCCCATATTCCCATGGGCCACTATTTATTTCTCTAGTAAGGAAACTTCCCATATGCCCATATGCTTGTCTTTTAATTACTGATGAATACATCTAACTTTTCCACTGTACTATATAAGGTGCCTGAGGAAAATAACTACCTTATTTCCTTCCCTCTACTCACATCTCTCCAGTCTGCCCTCCTTCTGATCTTTTTAGCTTATCCAGCTTGCCTGCATTCTGCATGGTCCACAAAAGACAGCTGCAAGAAACAATATCTGCTCTAGGTAATGCCCCAATCATTCCTGGTGGACACACCTGCACCTTGATGCTTGATTTTGGGGCTATGTGCCCCAGTCTTGCTTTTTTTCTTCTTCTTGCCCCTTCTCATTTAGTGACACTACCGCTTGTCCTTTTGAATTTTGTATTTGGGTTCTAGTTTGGCTCTGGACTCATTTCAATATTCCTTGCTGCAGCCTTGAATAAGTGTTGCTTTTCCCAAAGCACATACCTGTTGAGGATTCTGGAGCCCTTGGAACTACTCTGCCCTGTTTGATTTCCATAAGCACTCAGTTTATCAACTAGGAGTCACAAAGAACCAAGAGGCTGGTCTATGGGTAGGTCTTGCAGCCAATTAATGTGACACCCTCCCCCACTGGGTAGACTCTGGCTCAAATTCAAGCCATTACCTTTTACAATTGTTTGGTAGATTCAAGTCCTAGTTCATACCTTTAACTCTCTTTCCTTTCCCCAAGCTCAGGACACATACAAGTTCTTTTGGAGGGTGATGGTGGCCATGGTCAGGAGTTCAAAAACATCAGCACGAGAGATTTTAGCAAGGGGTGGAGTGTCCCAGTTCTCCTTGGAGTCAGTGTACTCAGTTGTACTTAGGCTTTTGCTGATTCATTGGAAAATGTACATGCAGTTCTCTGTTCCTACTTTAGTAGTTTTTAACACCATTTTCCATATTGTCTGAGTTGGCCCCTAAATGGATATTTCTAAGTGAAAGTGTGTTATCAGTTGCACTATGAAAATGTTAGTTGTAGCTGTTTTAGCAATTGGTATTTGAAGGCAGGAAAAGGAGTTCATCTTGACTGTTCCTCTCTTCTTAAAATTGAGCAGCTCTGACCTCTGACACTTAATTGTGTTCATAATTACAGCAAGAGAGAGGGAGAATTAAAACTAAAATTCAAGCAATTACATGTGCGGGGGCAAAAGTGGCTATTATGTTCAACTGCACAGTCCATTTTCATTTTAGCTAAGATGGCTGTTAAGAAGAAAATCTGAGATCCAGGAGGTGGAGGCAGGGCCTACATATGAAAATATTGACCTCATAGTCCCATGAATGTGTTGTTAATTCTTTCAGCCCCAAATAAATGTCTTCGATAGGAGTATAATGTGTGAGGCATGATGTATTTCTGTGCCTTTACAGGAAGACAAGATTTATCCTTAATAAATGTTCCTAGATTTTTGACTTTTGATTTATTATATAATCATATCTTAGGTACAGTTATCAGAAGGCTAAAAATGTCTCCTCATTATCCAAATGCAAAGACTACGTCTAGTTAGAACCAGCCAAATTAGAGGACAGAATTTATAACTGATGGAGTCTTAGTAACATGTTGTAATAATAATAATAATAATAAAAAAGAAAACATTCCAAATTGAAAGGGACCTGCCTCTCTCACTCCTATTGTGGATAATGTTCTGTTTTGTTGATTTGCTCATTCATTCATCTGTTTGTTAATGCATTTTTGAAATTATCCCTTTTCAAGCTAATTTTATTGTGGAATAATCACAGATTCACAGGAAGTTGCTAAGAAATGTACAGAAGATTCTGTGCACTCTTCATCCAGCCTTCCCCAGCATTTGCATCTTGCATAACTGTTGTGTGATATCAAAATCTGGAGATCAATATTGGTATAATTCACAAAGCTTATTCAGAGTTCATCAACAATGCTTGTTCTTGTGTGTGTGTGCACACGCATATGTGTGTTTAACTCTGTGCAGTTTCTCACTAATGTAGCTCTATGTAACCACCACCATAATCAAAATACAGAAAAACTCTTATCCCCTTATGACTCCCTCATGTTATCCTTTTATAGCCATACCCACCCTCTCCCTCGTACCCAGTCCCTATCACCCACTAACCTGTTCTCCATTGCTCTAATTAAGTTATTTCAGGAATATCATATAAATTGAATCATGAAGTTATATATCTTTTTGAGATTGGCTGTTTTCATTCAGCATGACTTGCTTGAGGTTTATCCAAGATTTTCTGTATATTAATAATTTGTGCCTTTTTATTATTGAGTGGTTTGATTAGTATGGATGGACCATGATTTGTTCAACCGTCCACCCTTTGAAGGACATTGAAAGACAGACATTTATTTAAGAATTTATGTGTATGTATTTTAGCTGAATGGTTTACTAACATTAGACATGAAGAGATTAAGCTCAGAGCTAGCTGATTATGGACTAGCATTTGATCACCAGGAGTACTGGTTTTAAATAAAGAGAGAGAATCAGGATGAGGCAGCCTTCTGGGTTACTTCATGCTGAAAGGCATGATCACGACTTCTCCTGGATATTTGTGGGTGCTACTTAGAAGAGCAAAAGAGAACCAGATATAAGATTTGAGGCACTAAATTTAAACCTGAGGCCCCCAATTTATAGGATGGTTGTAGATTTAGCTGTATACTTTTCCACTTTTGCCATGCGTATGAATCACCTAGAGATCCTGTGGAAATGCTGATTCTAATTCAGAAGGTCTGATTGAGCCTGAGATCCTGCAGTTTTAACAAGCTCTAAGGTGATTCTGATATTGCTGGTCCACGGACCTCTCTTTGAGCAGCACTGGACAAGATGATTCCTGAGATGACCTTATAACTTAACATACTTTTCCTTGCTTCCTTTAGACAAGTTTATAGGCCAAAGAGTGAAAAGGCTGGGGACAGAGGCTAAATGGTAGGGATTCAGTTACTCAAGATGTGCCATTGGGAGAATTAGGGGGCCAGGTTCACAGCCAGACTGCTCCACAGGGGCTAACCTGATATTGACAAAAAAGAAATTCATTTAGCTCCTTCAGGACCACAGCTTTGGCCCCTGTGAGCAGCCAAGGCCAGGAGCATGCTTGGTGGGACTTGGTGAGTCTCTGAAGTAACTGGCTCCTTCCCTCCCTTACTCTTCTGCTGTTGAGCAGCTGACAACACCTTAACAAGGAAGAATTTTCTTCTCATTTCATTTTGTCATCATGCATGAAGGGAGTAGACTTATTCTAGGTCATTTTAATAGAGCACAATTAGGTCCAGAGGGTTGGAGATTTGAGTTCAAAATAATGATAATTTTAATGATTGTTGCTGTCAAAGTTACAGGCTGGCTTGTGAAGTGATGAGCTCCCTGCCATGACAGGCATGAAGCACAGAGCAAGATGATGGTTTATTGGGTCTATATAAGGACTGTGTGGGAGGATGGCCCAGATCAGGGGTCAGCCAACTTTTTTTTTTTTCCTGTTTAGGGCCAGATAGTAAGTAAGTATTTGAGACTTTTGGGCCAAATGGTCTTTGTTACAACTACTTGACTTTGCTGTTGTAACCCCCAAAGCAGCCACAGGCAACATTTAAATGAATAAGAATGCCTGCAACCTAATAAAACATTATTAATGGACACTGAAATTTGAATTTCATATAATTCTCATGTGTCACAGAATATTGTTCATCCTTTGATTTTTTTCCCTACCATTTAAAGATGTGAAAGACATTCTCAGCTTACAGGCTATACAAAAACATCATGGTAGGCTGCTTTTGGCTTGTGGACCTTAGTTTGCTAACTTCTGGCCTACATGAGCCTTAAAATGTCAGGAGCCTGGAGGTGTGAGGATTCTGGGCTTGCTTAGAATACTCTGGAAGGTGGCTTCTGCTAGCCGAGAAAAAGGACTTGTCTTCCATGGGTAAATTCTTGCCTTCCACAAGTAAATGTGTTTCAGAGGGATGGATGTTTCACTGAATCTCACCCTGCTGGAAGTGTTTGCTTCTTCCTGAGAGAATGGGGGTCTTTCCTGACAACATTTTCCTTTCTCTGACTCCAAACGGTAGATTCAGTGCACAGCCCCACCTTAGATGGTTTCACCTTTGTAAATCGACAGGAGTTCTTTCATCTGGTTTCATCTAGAGAGCAAGCTGATTGTGTGTATGGACAGCAACCCTTTGGAATAATCTCAGGCTTTGTTAAGACTTCTGAGGCTGACCTTCGTGGTGTTTTGAGTTATTGTAATTGGCTGTTAATGCGTACCATGGTTCTTGGGTGGGCCTCCTGCAGCACCAGCCTCCTGTGCTTTCTGCTTCAGATATCGACATCTGCCCCTCCCATCTGATACTACAGTATTTCCTGGGTGGATAATTTAAATGACCATCTTCCTGACTGAAGGCTGTCTTTTGTCTTGACCTTTCCACTGCCTTTATCTCATCAGTGAATTTTCTTGGATCAGACCCAGAGGGAAGAAAATGATGTGATCCCTTATTACAGAAGAAGAAATGGAAAAGGCACAGAGAAGGCCTTCTCTGAGGTCAATGAGAAGTCCATGGCTGAACCAGAATGAACACACACAGGTACACAGTTTTCAAGCTCTGTTGGTCCTTTGACTTTATGTATAATCCCTATTCTCTTCAGAAATCTATGTACATTTTGTGGATTTAAATGGCTGCATTTCCAAGTATGACACTTGCATTACAAGACCATGAAATGGACTCAGGACTATAAAATACTAAACAGGAAAAAGGAGAAGGAGAAAAAGAGAAGAAGAAGGAGAGGAAGAAGGAAACAACTGGTTTTAGAGAGAGCTGATAACCCATTGGTATCAAATAATGTGTTAGTGTCAGTGAATAATACACCAAGCGTATTACTAATAGAAATTGAGTAAATTTATGCATAATATGCAGGGAAGATTCTATTCAAAATAATAAAAGGCTTCAATTCAATTCAATTCAGTTTAATCAACTGACCTGACTGAGATTTGAAGCAGACTTAGAAACCATCTGTTGGGAATATAGTGGTCATTATGGTTTGGGAATACATTTTGTAAAAAAAACTAAAACACTTCCTCAAGTAATTTCAGTGAAATCAGGAAAATAATTTTAAAATGGAGGGTTCATATGATTAGTATACAAATACATAAAATAAATTTAAAAAGCACATGAACTATATAGTTTATAGAAAAAAGAAAAGTGGTCAAAAAGTTTGAGAAGATGGGAAAAAAAGGAACTCCAAATTACAATGAGAAGTCACATTTTTGTATTATGTTAGTAAAGATTAGAAATCACATGACTTATTTATCCAAAGATACAAAAATGCTGTTTCAAAGGGGCACATGTACCCCAATGGTTATAGCAGCACTATCAACAATAGCAAAGTTATGGAAAGAGCCCAAATGTCCATCGACTGATGAATGGATAAAGAAAATGTGGTATGTATGTGTGGAATGGAATGGAATGGAATGGAATATTTTTTGGTGATCAAAAAGAATGAAATCTTGCCATTTGTAACAACGTTGGTGGAACGAGAGTGTATTATATACTAAGTGAAATAAGTCAGTCAGAGAAATACAAATATAATAGGATTTCACTCATATGTGGAATTTAGGAAACACAACAGATGAAAATAGGGGAAGGGAAGGAAAAATAATTCACAAACAGAGAGGGAGGCAAACCATAAGAGACTCTTAAATATAGAGAACAAACTGAGGGTTGCTGGAGGGTGTTCGATGGGGGATGGGCTAAATGGGTGATGAGCATTAAGGAGGGCACTTGTTGGGATGAGCACCTGGTGTTATATGTAAGTGATGAATCACTAAATTCTACCTGTGAAAGCAATACTACACTGTATGTTAACTAACTTAAATTTAAAAAAATCACATGATTTACTAATACCACAATGAGTAAACAAACCTATCAGAATGGCTAAAATAAAAAGTACTTAGTTTAAGAAATGCTGGTGAGGATGAGGAGAAACTGGATGACTCCTACATTGTCGATAAGCATGTAAAGTGGTACAGCCACTCTGGAAAACTGGCAGTTTCTTATAAAAATACATGTATAACTACTGTATGACCCAATAGTTGCTCTCTCGGGGGCATTTATCCCAGAGAAATGAAAATGCATATTTACACGAAAACATGAATACAAATGTTTTTAGTAGTTTTATTCATGATACTCCCAAACCGGAAGCAGCCCCGATTCCCTTCAGGGCATGAATGGTTAAACAAACCACAGTACGTTGTTACTATGGATTATTAGCAGCAATACAAATGAACAAACTATTGATACATGCAACAAACTGGATACCTCCGAAGAATTATGTTCATTGAAAAGAGGTAAGTCTAAAAGGTTACATACTGTATGATTCCATTTAAATAACATTCTTGAAATGACAAAGTTATAGAAGTGGAGAAGTTAGTCGTATCTGGAAATGAGGAGGCTGGAACAAAGGAAAGTGTGTGTGGCTATAAAGGGGCAACACGAGGCATCCTTTGGTGATAGAAACATTCTGTATCTTGACTCTATCAATGTAATGTCCTGGTTGTGACATCGTGCTAAAGTTTTGCAAGATGTCACTGGAGTAAAATTGGGGAAAATGCACATGGAATTTTTCTGTATTATTTCTTATAACTGCATGTAAATCTACAACTATCTCAAAATGAAAAGTTTTAAACATACAATTCTGAGAGATAGAAAAGATATAAAGAAGTCTCTTCTTGCTTACATATTGGGAGTGGCACCAGTAACATAGATGGGTATTTTTGGGAATATTTTAGCAACACAAAAGCCTCAACTTTTTTCTATGTCTGCCTTAGCAGTTTGGCTTATAATAATGTATCTTGGGGAGATAATTGAACACTCCTGTAAACATTTATGTGTAGAAATATTCAATGTTGCATTATTTACAAGAGGAAAATATTTCAGCTAGACACAGTATCTTATAATAAGGAAATATTTAAAGATTCTTGATATGTATATATCATGGATTCTAACGCAGAAATCAAACTCATAATTTTTGGAAGAGAGATAGGCAGTGGAGCCCAGTGGAATGGTACATGGCCTCTGACACTATAATTCATGAGGTCAAGTTGTGACAGCACTGTATATGTACTGGGTGATCTTAGACTACTTATTTAACATCTCTGTGCTATATTAATCCCTTTGTAAATTACAGATACTGAGGTTGTTGCAAGGCTCACATGAGTTAAAAATGTAAATGTTGATGATCCATAAATATCAACTGGTATTTCCCACATTTTTTGGTCATTTTTGCAAACTTCCTAGAATGAGCATGCATTATTTTTATACTTTCAAAAAAATGAAAAGGAAACAGATATTGTGAAATAAAAAGACAGGCAATAAAATATTAATACTAGTTCATGATGAAGATAATAAATGGAGAAAGATCTTATTTTTCTGCATGATTTCCCAGATTTTTTGTGAAGTGGGTTAAGTACACTTAAAAATGAAATCTTTATTAATCAGGGAACATATGATGTTCTGTACATCAAGTCTGTGCACCTCTTAAATTTCTCAGAGCTCCATAACTGGAGTCTACTTTCTCTCCCACACCTTAACAATCTTTGCTATTCATTGCCCCCTGCTGACCTTACAGCCTTCTTCCCCCAGCCACACTATTCTCCTGCTTCCTCCACTATTCCTATTGCCCAGTTTTCTTCAATTCTGTCTAACTTCTACACCTCATTTCTTTCACAGAACCTTCCTGCCAATACCTTCCACCATTGCCTGACTTCTCTTAAAATTCCTTGTCTGTTCAGTATCATCCCAAATGATTTAGCACTTTATGGTTGCTATATAGAATGCTATTTTTTGTTGTTGTTTTTGTACACAATGCTGCAAATGGATACTTCTTACACCCTTGACTGGAATTTAAGCCTTTGTGGTCAAGGGCTGTTTTTATACTTTTGTGCTACACCGAGAGAGTCACTGTTGAATGAAAGAGAGCCAAAGGTAGCCTGGCTCTATGGGCTTAGCCTCCATTACTGATGAGTGAAGTAGATTTCATCCTAAGCTTAGTTATTTGGGCAAATATCTTCTAAGTGATAGGAAGTGGCTTTTCTTTTTTCAGAAACATCATGTAGCAGAAGATAACATTAAGGGAGACATCCTAAAATCTGAATTGTGAGACTTGAAAAATCCTCAGTAAGAGTAGCTGGGAAATCTGGAAGTACTGAGTAGCACTGTATCTATCTTCTGGGGTTGAAGGGCAGCCCTCCCAGGAGGAAAAAAGAGAAGTAAAACTGTCTCACAAAGCAAAGCATTGTAAAAACAATGAGAAGCCTTGCTTATACTAGTCTTCCATAATCCCAATATAAAAACAAATACAAGTAACATTTTGTTTCAAATAAGTGTATTTTCTAATTTTCTTTTTTAACTTTTCTTACATCAATGATAGCAATGTTCTGATCACATTAAAGAGCTAAAATAGAGATTATATAGACGCCAGTTATAATTTAGTATCCACTCTGCTTTCTGATTTATTTCTCTACATTGTTTTGAGCGCAGAATCACGAAAAGTTTGATACAGTAAATTTAACAAGTGTAAATGATTACAAAATCATGGGTTCTTTTGTTTTGTTTTTAAAAGATTTTGCCTTGCAATCTCAAGGTATTCTTAATTAAATGTGAAGATGGAGAAAGAACTAAGATGTTTTGGTTAACACATTAAATCCCTGCACTATTCAGTAACCACAAACCCTGTGCTCTCTGTAGCTCCTTTTTATTTTGAAAAGTTCAAAAAAATCAGGAGGATGCAGAATAACTTAACAAAGACCCTCATACGCACCACTAATAAGTAACAGATGTTAGTGTTTCATGCTTCTTGCTTCAGATTTATTTTTATATTTATAGACATGACATTACAGATATTTGAGCAACTCCAAAGACAACCATTGGCAGGATATTTTTATTTCCTCTGGCTATCTATACTATTTTTAGTAAATAGGTATCTATGTAAAATATAGGTTTGTGGCACCTGGGTGGCTCGGTCAGTTAAATGTCTGACTTCAGCTCAGGTCATGATCTCATAGTCCATAGGTTCGAGTTCCACATTGGGCTCTGTGCTGACAGCTCAGAGCCTGGAGCCTGCTTTGGATTCTGTGTTTCCCTCTCGCTACCCCTTCCCCACTCATCCTCTGTCTTTCTCTGTCTCTCAAAAATGAATAAATGTTAAAAAAAAAAAAATAGGTCCATGTGCACCTGGGTGGCTCAGTCAAGCTTCCAACTCATGATTTTGGCTCAGGTCAGGATCTCCTGGTTTGTTGGGTCAAGCCCTGCATCGGGCTCTGCACTGGCAGTGCAGAGCCTACTTGGGATTCCTTCTCTCTCTCTCTCTCTGTCTCTCTCTCTCTCTCTGCCCCTCCCCTGTTCATATGCTGTCTCTCTCTCTCAGAATAAGTAAACTTAAAAACATTGAAAATAAAATAAAATGTAGGTCTATAATCTATATTTCCCAAGCTTTAGCAAGCCTCAGAATCTACTTCAGGGCTTGTTAAAACAGATTGCTGGCCCCACCCACAAGAGATACTGATTCAGTAGGTCTGAGGGTGGTCCCAATAATTTACATGTCTAATTTTAAGTAATCTCCATACCCAATGTGGGGCTCGAACTCACAGCCCCAAGATCAAGAGTTGCATGCTTTCCTGGCTGGGCCAGCCAGGCACCCCAAGAATTTACATTTCTAACATGTTTCAGGAAATGCTGATGTTGCTAGTATAGGCACCAGATTTTTTAGAACAATATGTATATCTTATTTCTCACTTTTAAACAATACTGTGTAATTTATCATGCTTTCAAAAAGCTCTCTGTGGGGCACCTGGGCGGCTCAGTTGGCTAAACTTCCGACTTGATTTTGGCTCAGGTTGTGATCTCACAGTTTGTGGGATCAAGCCCTGTTTCGGGCTCCACGCTGAGTGAGCCTACTTGGGATTCTCTTTCTCCTTCTGTCCCTCTCCCTGCTTGCATATGCTCACACTCTCTCTCTCTCCTCTTCCCTCTCTCCCTCTCCCTCTCAAAATAAAATAAAATAAAACAAAACAAAATAAAAGCACTCTGTAAATGATCATGTATCACTTGTCTTCATTCAAAATCACATTCCCATGGTTTGTCCATGTGAAACATATCTATGTGTCATTTACCCCACTGCTCTAGAACAATTCTGTGTTCCTTTTTCTATTGTTGATTATTCATGTTTTCCCAAATTCTCGCTGTATAAACAAGGCTACACTGAGCACTTTTCTACATGTGTTGTAGTGTATATATACCATGAAGCAAAATGGTCAAATATTAATGATGTGCATGTTCATGTTTTCTAGATACTGTCCAGTGCATCTTCAAGGCATTGGTTCCAATTTATAATTTATAAAGGTTCCCAATTTTCACTATCCTAACTAACCCTCAGTTCTCTCACACTTTTGGTTTTTGCCCAATTGATTAAAGTTCCTGATGGTTCATGAATGTTTTAATTTGCATTTTCTAACTTTTCAATAAGGTGGAACATCTTTTCATGTTTATGGGTTATTCAGATTTCTATTATAAATTGCATGTTAAAAAATTTCCCCTTTTATTTTGCATGGAATCATTTTATTACTGATTTTAAATGAATTCCTTTGTATCCTCTTTACTCATTCTTAGAGATATACATCCTATGAATATTTTATCCTCATAAAGTCCCAGTAAGACAGAAACACTAATTTTTAAAAATGACAAAAGAGTTGAATGTGTGTCATAAAAGAACATACGGTGTTCATCATCACTAGTGTCAGGAAAATTCAAATTAAAACACAGTGAGATGTCACTATAAACTTATGGGGATGCCCAAAATTAAAGAGACCATCAATAGCAAGTGTTGGAATAGATTAAGAATTATGGAAATTCTCATATATTACTAATCAGCATGCAAATTGGTAAAACTACTTTGGAAAAATCTTTTGACAGTTGTGTTGTTGTTTTTAAGAGAGAGAGAGCATTTGTGAGCAGGGGAGGGGCAGAGGGAGAGGGAGAGAGAGAATCCCAAGCTGGCGGGACTGGATCTCACGACCATGAGATCATGAGCTGAGCGGAAAACAAGAGTCTGATGCTTAACCCACTGAACCATCCAGGTACCCCTTGGCATATTTTTTAAAATTGAGGTATAATTGACATAGTATATATTAGTTTCAGGTATACAGTGTAATGCATTAATATTTGTATATATTGAAAACTGATGAGCACATTAAGTCCACACCATACATAGTTACCATTTTTTTTTCTCACAATGAGAACTTTCAGGATATACTCTCCTGGGTACTTTCAAATAAGCATATAGTATTATTAACTATAATATTTGGAAGTTTTTAATAAAGTAAAATATGCACTATTACCCAGCAATCCCACACCTAGATATATGCCTAAGAAAAATGAGGGCATGTGTCTACCTAAACCACATATGTGAATGTTCGTGACAGTGTGATTAATAATAACTTCAAACTGGAAACAACCCAAATGTCCATCAGTGAGAGAAGGATAAATGAATTGTGGTTTATTCATATAATGAAATATGCTCAATAGTAAAAAGAGTGATTTCCTGACAGATGTTTTTATGAATCTCAAAATCATAATGCTGAATAAAAGAAGCCAGGCACAAAGGAACACAGTATAGGATTGCTTTTATTAAAAGCTCAAGAATCATCAGGACAGTGACTGCATTGGTAGGGATATGGTGGGTGTTGATTCAGAAGGGGCCTGAAGGAATTTCAGGGCTGCTGAAATATGGAAATATCTTGACCTGGTGGTGGTTCCCAGACCACATACGGATGCAAAATTCCTGCAGCTGTATACCAAAGAGCTATGTGTTTTCCTACATGTGAAACATTCCATCTAAAATAGGTTTTAAAAAATAAAATGTCTGAAGCTCTCATTTTATTGGAATGGCAAGAAGAGAATGTTTTGGGAAGGGAAATAAGTGGTAAGTTGCTTTCCTATAATAGAGAAATGTGTGTCTGTTAATGACTGCTGGCATTTTGAAGATAATCACTGTAGGAAGTAGAAAGTACACTTCAATGTCCAAAGAAACAAAGATTGCAAGTTGAGAAAGTGAAGTTAAAAGAAAAAAGGAAAATGTAAAGAAAGGTGAACAGAATAAAATCAATGCTTAATTGTTATTTTAAATGAGAACAGGCTGAATTCTCTTATGAAAAACATAAATGATTAAATTCATTTACAGAAGATGACATTATTCGCAGGCTATAAAAATGAGGGCAGAAACATAACTACAAGATTTAAAAAAAATTTTAAATTTAAAAAAGGGGTGAAAGAGGACAGAAAGAGATAGTGTTCCAAGTGTAAAAGGTACACTTTATGAAGAAAATGCTGGTTTTAACACTTGTATTTCCTAAAGAGGAAAGAAAATTACATACATATGTACACAGCTATCTATCTATCTATCTATCTATCTGTCTGTCTATCTATCTATCTATCTATCATCTATCTATATCATTCTGTGTAAGTTACTGCCTTTCAATTTTTCTATTTTTTCATATATCTAAAAAATATGGGGTAGTTGGTTAAGTGTCCAACTTGATTTTAGCTCAGGTCATGATCTCATTGTTCTTGAGTTGAGCCCTGTGTCAGGGTCTGCACTGAAAGTGGCACCTGCTTGGGATTCTGTCTCTCCCTCTCTCTCTCTGCCCCTCCCCTGCTCATGCACTGGCTCACTTTCTCTCTCTCAAGAATTAATATATTAAAAAAAACTTACAAAAATAGATATACACAATTTTTAAATGCATGAAAATGTAGAAAAATGGAAAAGCAGTCATTTACATTGAATGAAGACCATTTTATTGTCTTTTTTCATAAAATTTTTGACAAGGGTTAGTGGTTTGATTTATGGTGAGTAAAGGTTAAATAATTATTTTTAGGCTGAGACGATTTTGCTTAAAAATTCCATTTTTACTGGATAAGAATGTCTATAGGGTTATTTTGCAAAAATTCTAAAGGTGAGCCCTGATAACAAATAACTATCATCCGAGAATGACATGGAGGATGGAAAAATCATCTGGCTTTCTCCCATAGGCATCTGAAAAAGAATGAAAGGTAGTCTCTCCTCCCATTCTGGTCACTGCAGCCCCTCCAGACTCCCTCAGCAAACCCAGGCATCACATGGAACATGGAAGACTTGGGCCCTGGTAGCAGCTAGGAAGACTTTGTGTGGTGCTGTCTGAGTTTCTCTGGTCCCAAGGGAGAACTAGCAGTTGTCTTTGAAAGTTTGGCTCTTTCTAAGTGGGTTCTAGAGTAGACTGTATTAGGAGAAGAGGAACTGTAGGAGGGGGAAGGATGTGGCTAGCATCATGATGGGAACTTGCTTCCCGCTGCCATTCAGTGCTCTGTGAGGTGGCGGGATCTCTGGTTCTGCCAAGAACATGCCTGCGCCATTATCAGGAAGCTTCAGATTCTGGGAGCAGAATCTAGGAGTCCCCTTTGGTCAAGGCCATATGCAGATGAGCTGGGACACAGCTCAACTTCTTAGTATGAGTGCCCAGACCTCAAGAGATATCAGCACTTAGGGCAACAGAATGTGGCCAAAGAAGCAATAGGGAAAATGGCAGATTTCACTCTGCATGGCTTGGAGTCAGATGAAATTTAGTTTAGAAAAATGGAAAAATAATGGTTCCTTCCCTGCAATGTTTAGGAATAAATTCATACTGCCTATACTATGGTTTTATTATTTTTTATTTACAAGTAACTATGAGAGCATTTTTTTTTGCACCTGTTTGTTTTCACATACTGTTTTCAGTGTGATTCACATCAGCTTAAGAATCCACCTGGTGCTAACAGAACATGATTTGTTCCAAGTTTCATCTTGAGCATTTTTGATCTTGTCATTTGCATCATCAGATTTTCATTCAAATAGTCCGTTTACAATCAGCAATCCATTTCTCACTTAAATAACCATCATTTGACCTGAACAGTAAAAAGTATTAAAAATAAAATAGATAAGAACCACATTAAAATATAATGAATATAAAATTTTGCATAATATATTTTTACCCTGATGAAGCATATTATACATTCTCTTGTTGCACAGCCAGCTGGGATTTCACAACAGGAAGGTATGCTAAACTGATTTGCCTGGGTCTCACTAGTATTTAATAGAGCACAGTGTCCTTGTTCTGTAGGTTTGAACTTACTTGTACATTTTTAAGTAGATGGACGTGTACAGGCCTGAAGTCACAAAAGGTCAGTGCAGAACAGCAACCTTTCATTTCCACAACATATTTACACCAAGTTCAAGTACACAGGGAGCCTCTGCAAACCCAGGACACACTTGAATTAAACTGAGGCAGCAGGAGGGCTTTTATTTAGAGAATTGCCCAAAAATGAGTTGCCCACAAGCATAAATTAAAACATTTGTAATCCTCAGTATATTCAGCCTATTTTAATAGATGTGGTTTTTAAAAACTGTTATAAAAGGACTTGAAAATATTCATAAAGGAACATTTGAAGGAGGGAATTGGGAAGCCCAGAAATACCTCTGTAGGATTCTGAAATGTTTAGAGAAGTTGAAACTTAAAATTCTTTGGTGCTTTGAATCTGTATTTTCATTGAGTAATGGTTTATTCATATTATTATTTAGGGCTTCATGAAATAGGTTGGTCTAGTCCAGACTCCAGCAACACAGAGAGTAGAAGTCCGTGTAATCTGTGTAATCTGCAGTTGAATGTAGTGACAAGAACATTTAGAAAACATAGTACACTGGTGAAATTGGGTGAATCTTTATGGATTCTCTTAGACAAACACATTTGTGAGCAATCACAATAAGAGAGTAGGACTTCCTTATCTACTATGGATAAGCGATTATTTTCCTCATAGAAAATTACCCTTAAAAAGGGGCACTTGGATGGCTCAGTTGGTTGAGCATCTGACTTAGGCTCAGGTCATGATCTCATGGTTTATGAGTTTGCATTGTGCTCTGTGCTAACAGCTCAGAGCCTGGATCCTGCTTTGGATTCTGTATTTCCCTCTCCCTGACCCTCCCCTGCTTGTACTCCGTGTCTCTCTCTCTTTCAAAAATAAATAAACGTTAAAAAAAATTAAAACAAAAAGAAATAGCCTTGGTGTTTCTCTGAATTATAAAATATTGAATATACTGTTTCTATATTCAGAGTATAACCTCTTGTTTCATATAGATGTTGTTTGGCAGTGAGTTTGAAGACAAAATTCCCAAAGAAGATGGAAAATATCTCAAGGGAACATAATTTATTTTTTTAAAAAAACAACTTTATTGAGGTATGATTGACATATGATAAATTGCATATACTGAAATTCAATGTTTTGACAAATGTATAAATCCATGAATCCAGCACCAGCATCAAGATAATGAACACCTTCTTCACTTCCAAAAGTTTTGCCATGTCTCTTGGTAATTCCACCTTTCTAATCTTCCTTTTCAGACATGGATTTGGTATTCTAAAGTCTTCGTAAACTTACTTATTAGTTTTAGTAGATTTTTAAAAGATTTCATCGGATTTTCTAAATGCAATATTGAATAGAAATGATGAGAGTACATGTCCTTGCCTTTTTTCATATCTAAGTGGAAAGAATTTAGTGTTTAAATACGAAGTATTTAAATAGTCTTTAAATACGAAGTATGACATTAGCTGTAGGTTTTGGATAAATGCCTTTTATTAGGTTAAGGACATCCCCTTCTATTCCTGCTACATTGGGAGTTTTTAGTGGGACAGATGTTGGATTTTGTCAGATGTTTTCCTCTGCACCTATTAAGATGATCATATGGTTTTTCTTAGTTTTCTAATATAGTGACATACATTGACTTTTCAATGTTAAACCAACCTTGTATTCCTGAGCAAACCTTACTTGGTCAGGCTGTGCCATCTTTTTTGTACATTTACATCATCCTTATCTTTGTCCCTCTGTATATATCTTTTCTTTTTTTTCTCATGCCTTTAACATTTTCTCTTTCTCAGTGATTTTGAGTAATTTGATTATAATATACTGTGATGTCATCTGCCTTTTGTTTGTTGGGGTTGAGTTCTTTGAGCTGCTCAGATCCGACATTTTTCATCAAACTTAGGAGACTTTCAGCTTTACCATTTGAATATTTTTTTTCTGTATCCCCTTATCTCCTTTCCCTGGGCATTTGCCTCACACATACATGAGGCCATTTGAAGATGTTGCACAGCTCACTGATGTTCTGCTTTACTGTCGTTGTTCTTTTTTTTAAGTTTATTTATTTGAAAGAGTGAGAGTGAGCAGGGGAGGGCCAGAGAGACAGAAGGAGAGACAGAAGCCCAAGCAGCCTCTGCACTGTCAGCACAGAGGCTGATGCGGGGCTTGTACTCACGAACTGTGCGATCATGACCTGAGCCAAGATCAAGAGTCGGATGCTTAACCAACTGAGGGACCCAGGTGTCCTCATTGTTCTCTTTTTATTTCTATTTCATTTTGCATCACTTCTTTTGCTGTGTCCAAGTTTGCTATTTTTTTCTTCATATCTAATCTGCTGTTAATCCCATCCAGTGTTATTTTCTTCTCAGACATTGTAGCTTTCATCTCTAGGTGTTTCTTCACACATATGTACTGATCAGTACTCAACTGAAAACTCAAGTGGAACCTTCTGCCTCTATCTTGGGCTCCCTCTGTATTCAGTTCTGCCTTCTCTGATCATCTGTTCAGTGGACTTTAATTGCATTGGTCTCTAAGACTCTCATCTCTGTCTTTTCAACTCAGAGAATCTGCTGGTCTCATCCTGTGTTCTCAAGAGAGATATGTGCCATGGACTGAAAACTCTCCAGACAGTTAGCTGAGACAATCATAGGGCTGACCTTGTTTGTTTCCTGTCTCTTGGGGTTCACTGTCCTTTATACTCATTTCTTGAAATAAGTTTTGTATATATTACCTGTTTTCTGGTTGTTTCAGGTGGTAGCATAAATCTGATCCCTATACTCCATCTTGGTCAGCAATGGGAGTTCAAACCATTTAGTTTTAATTTACTTTTAGACAGGCCAGTTTTTGTCTGCCCAGGTAATTAGCCACATTAACTCTTTTGGTTAAATTCTCAATATTTATTTTTTTTTTATTTTTTTTTTATTTTTTTTTTATTTTTTTTATTTTTTTTTAATTTTATTTATTTATTTTTTAATATATGAAATTTACTGTCAAATTGGTTTCCATACAACACCCAGTGCTCATCCCAAAAGGTGCCCTCCTCAATACCCATCACCCACCCTGCCCTCCCTCCCACCCCCCATCAACCCTCAGTTTGTTCTCAGTTTTTAACAGTCTCTTATGCTTTGGCTCTCTCCCACTCTAACCTCTTTTTTTTTTTTTTTTTCCCCTTCCCCTCCCCCATGGGTTTCTGTTACGTTTCTCAGGATCCACATAAGAGTGAAACCATATGGTATCTGTCTTTCTCTGTATGGCTTATTTCACTTAGCATCACACTCTCCAGTTCCATCCACGTTGCTACAAAAGGCCATATTTCATTCTTTCTCATTGCCACGTAGTATTCCATTGTGTATATAAACCACAATTTCTTTATCCATTCATCAGTTGATGGACATTTAGGCTCTTTCCATAATTTGGCGATTGTTGAGAGTGCTGCTATAAACATTGGGGTACAAGTGCCCCTATGCATCAGTACTCCTGTATCCCTTGGATAAATTCCTAGCAGTGCTATTGCTGGGTCATAGGGTAGGTCTATTTTTAATTTTTTGAGGAACCTCCACACTGCTTTCCAGAGTGGCTGCACCAATTTGCATTCCCACCAACAGTGCAAGAGGGTTCCCGTCTCTCCACATCCTCTCCAGCATCTATAGTCTCCTGATTTCTTCATTTTGGCCACTCTGACTGGCGTGAGGTGGTATCTGAGTGTGGTTTTGATTTGTATTTCCCTGATGAGGAGCGACGTTGAACATCTTTTCATGTGCCTGTTGGCCATCCGGATGTCTTCTTTAGAGAAGTGTCTATTCATGTTTTCTGCCCATTTCTTCACTGGGTTATTTGTTTTTCGGGTGTGGAGTTTGATGAGCTCTTTATAGATTTTGGATACTAGCCCTTTGTCCGATGTGTCATTTGCAAATATCTTTTCCCATTCCGTTGGTTGCCTTTTAGTTTTGTTGGTTGTTTCCTTTGCTGTGCAGAAGCTTTTTATCTTCATAAGGTCCCAGTAATTCACTTTTGCTTTTAATTCCCTTGCCTTTGGGGATGTGCCGAGTAAGAGATTGCTACGGCTGAGGTCAGAGAGGTCTTTTCCTGCTTTCTCCTCTAAGGTTTTGATGGTTTCCTGTCTCACATTCAGATCCTTTATCCATTTTGAGTTTATTTTTGTGAATGGTGTGAGAAAGTGGTCTAGTTTCAACCTTCTGCATGTTGCTGTCCAGTTCTCCCAGCACCATTTGTTAAAGAGACTGTCTTTTTTCCATTGGATGTTCTTTCCTGCTTTGTCAAAAATGAGTTGGCCATACGTTTGTGGGTCTAGTTCTGGGGTTTCTATTCGATTCCATTGGTCTATGTGTCTGTTTTTATGCCAATACCATGCTGTCTTGATGATGACAGCTTTGTAGTAGAGGCTAAAGTCTGGGATTGTGATGCCTCCTGCTTTGGTCTTCTTCTTCAAAATTACTTTGGCTATTCGGGGCCTTTTGTGGTTCCATATGAATTTTAGGATTGCTTGTTCTAGTTTCGAGAAGAATGCTGGTGCAATTTTGATTGGGATTGCATTGAATGTGTAGATAGCTTTGGGTAGTATTGACATTTTGACAATATTTATTCTTCCAATCCATGAGCAGGGAATGTCTTTCCATTTCTTTATATCTTCTTCAATTACCTGCATAAGCTTTCTATAGTTTTCAGCATACAGATCTTTTACATCTTTGGTTAGATTTATTCCTAGGTATTTTATGCTTCTTGGTGCCATTGTGAATGGGATCAGTTTCTTTATTTGTCTTTCTGTCGCTTCATTGTTAGTGTATAAGAATGCAACTGATTTCTGTACATTGATTTTGTATCCGGCAACTTTGCTGAATTCATGTATCAGTTCTAGCAGGGTTTTGGTGGAGTCTGTCGGATTTTCCATGTATAATATCATGTCATCTGCAAAAAGCGAAAGCTTGACTTCATCTTTGCCAATTTTGATGCCTTTGATTTCCTTTTGTTGTCTGATTGCTGATGCTAGAACTTCCAGCACTATATTAAACAGCAGCGGTGAGAGTGGGCATCCCTGTCGTGTTCCTGATCTCAGGGAAAAAGCTCTCAGTTTTTCCCCATTGAGGATGATGTTAGCTGTGGGCTTTTCATAAATGGCTTTTATGATCTTTAAGTATGTTCCTTCTATCCCGACTTTCTCAAGGGTTTTTATTAAGAAAGGGTGCTGGATTTTGTCAAAGGCCTTTTCTGCATCGATTGACAGGATCATATGGTTCTTCTCTTTTTTTTTGTTAATGTGATGTATCACGTTGATCGATTTGCGAATGTTGAACCAGCCCTGCATCCCAGGAATGAATCCCACTTGATCATGGTGAATAATTCTTTTTATATGCCGTCGAATTCGATTTGCTAGTATCTTATTGAGAATTTTTGCATCCATATTCATCAGGAATATTGGCCTGTAGTTCTCTTTTTTTACTGGGTCTCTGTCTGGTTTAGGAATCAAAGTAATACTGGCTTCATAGAATGAGTCTGGAAGTTTTCCTTCCCTTTCTATTTCTTGGAATAGCTTGAGAAGGATAGGTATTATCTCTGCTTTAAACGTCTGGTAGAACTCCCCTGGGAAGCCATCTGGTCCTGGACTCTTATTTGTTGGGAGATTTTTGATAACCGATTCAATTTCTTCGCTGGTTATGGGTCTGTTCAAGCTTTCTATTTCCTCCTGATTGAGTTTTGGAAGAGTGTGAGTGTTTAGGAATTTGTCCATTTCTTCCAGGTTGTCCAATTTGTTGGCATATAATTTTTCATAGTATTCCCTGATAATTGTTTGTATCTCTGAGGGATTGGTTGTAATAATTCCATTTTCATTCATGATTTTATCTATTTGGGTCATCTCCCTTTTCTTTTTGAGAAGCCTGGCTAGAGGTTTGTCAATTTTGTTTATTTTTTCAAAAAACCAACTCTTGGTTTCGTTGATCTGCTCTACAGTTTTTTTAGATTCTATATTGTTTATTTCTGCTCTGATCTTTATGATTTCTCTTCTTCTGCTGGGTTTAGGCTGCCTTTGCTGTTCTGCCTCTATTTCCTTTAGGTGTGCTGTTAGATTTTGTATTTGGGATTTTTCTTGTTTCTTGAGATAGGCCTGGATTGCAATGTATTTTCCTCTCAGGACTGCCTTCGCTGCGTCCCAAAGCGTTTGGATTGTTGTATTTTCATTTTCGTTTGTTTCCATATATTTTTTAATTTCTTCTCTAATTGCCTGGTTGACCCACTCATTCGTTAGTAGGGTGTTCTTTAACCTCCATGCTTTTGGAGGTTTTCCAGACTTTTTCCTGTGGTTGATTTCAAGCTTCATAGCATTGTGGTCTGAAAGTATGCATGGTATAATTTCAATTCTTGTAAACTTATGAAGGGCTGTTTTGTGACCCAGTATATGATCTATCTTGGAGAATGTTCCATGTGCACTCGAGAAGAAAGTATATTCTGTTGCTTTCGGATGCAGAGTTCTAAATATATCTGTCAAGTCCATCTGATCCAATGTATCATTCAGGGCCCTTGTTTCTTTATTGACTGTGTGTCTAGATGATCTATCCATTTCTGTAAGTGGGGTGTTAAAGTCCCCTGCAATGACCACATTCTTATCAATAAGGTTGCTTATGTTTATGAGTAACTGTTTTATATATCTGGGGGCTCCGGTATTTGGCGCATAGACATTTATAATTGTTAGCTCTTCCTGATGGATAGACCCTGTAATTATTATATAATGCCCTTCTTCATCTCTTGTTACAGCCTTTAATTTAAAGTCTAGTTTGTCTGATATAAGTATGGCTACTCCAGCTTTCTTTTGGCTTCCAGTAGCATGATAAATAGTTCTCCATCCCCTCACTCTCAATCTAAAGGTGTCCTCAGATCTAAAATGAGTCTCTTGTAGACAGCAAATAGATGGGTCTTGTTTTTTTATCCATTCTGATACCCTATGTCTTTTGGTTGGCGCATTTAATCCATTTACATTCAGTGTTATTAGAGAAAGATACGGGTTTAGAGTCATTGTGATGTCTGTATGTTTTATGCTTGTAGTGATGTCTCTGGTACTTTGTCTCACAGGATCCCCCTTAGGATCTCTTGTAGGGCTGGTTTCGTGGTGACAAATTCCTTCAGTTTTTGTTTGTTTGGGAAGACCTTTATCTCTCCTTCTATTCTAAATGACAGACTTGCTGGATAAAGGATTCTCGGCTGCATATTTTTTCTGCTTAGCACACTGAAGATATCGTGCCAAGCCTTTCTGGCCTGCCAAGTTTCAAAGGAGAGATCAGTCACGAGTCTTATAGGTCTCCCTTTATATGTGAGGGCATGTTTATCCCTTGCTGCTTTCAGAATTTTCTCTTTATCCTTGTATTTTGCCAGTTTCACTATGATATGTCGTGCAGAAGATCGATTCAAGTTACGTCTGAAGGGAGTTCTCTGTGCCTCTTGGATTTCAATGCCTTTTTCCTTCCCCAGTTCAGGGAAGTTCTCAGCTATAATTTCTTCAAGTACCCCTTCAGCACCTTTCCCTCTCTCTTCCTCCTCTGGAATACCAATTATGCGTATATTATTTCTTTTTAGTGTATCACTTAGTTCTCTAATTTTCCCCTCATACTCCTGGATTTTTTTATCTCTCTTTCTTTCAGCTTCCTCTTTCTCCATAACTTTATCTTCTAGTTCACCTATTCTCTCCTCTGCCTCTTCAATCCGAGCCGTCGTGGTTTCTATTTTGTTTTGCATTTCATTTAAAGCGTTTTTCAGCTCCTCGTGACTGTGCCTTAGTCCCTTGATCTCTGTAGCAAGAGATTCTCTGCTGTCCTGTATACTGTTTTCAAGCCCAGCGATTAATTTTATGACTATTATTCTAAATTCACTTTCTGTTATATTATTTAAATCCTTTTTGATCAGTTCATTAGCTGTTGTTATTTCCTGGAGATTCTTCTGAGGGGAATTCTTCCGTTTGGTCATTTTGGATAGTCCCTGGAGCGGTGAGGACCTGCAGGGCACTTCCCCCGTGCTGTGGTGTATAACTGGAGTTGGTGGGCGGGGCCGCAGTCCGACCTGATGTCTGCCCCCAGCCCACCGCTGGGGCCACAGTCAGACTGGTGTGTGCCTTCTCTTCCCCTCTCCTAGGGGCGGGATTCACTGTGGGGTGGTGTGGCCCGTCTGGTCTACTTGCACACTGCCAGGCTTGTGGTGCTGGGGAGCTGGCGTATTAGCTGGGGTGGGTAGGCAAGGTGCACGGGGGAGGGAGGGGCAGGCTTAGCTCGCTTCTCCTTAGATGATCCACTTCAGGAGGGGCCCTGTGGCAGCGGGAGGGAGTCAGATCCGCTGCCGGAGGTTTGGCTCCGCAGAAGCACAGAGTTGGGTGTTTGCGCGGAGCGAGCAAGTTCCCTGGCAGGAACTGGTTCTCTTTGGGATTTTGGCTGGGGGATGGGCGGGGGAGATGGCGCTGGCGAGCGCCTTTGTTCCCTGCCAAGCTGAGCTCTGCCGTCCGTCCGGGGGCTCAGCAGCTCTCCCTCCCTTTGTCCTCCAGCCTTCCCGCTTTCTGAGCAGAGCTGTTAACTTCTGACCTCCCAGACGCTAAGTCGCGCTTGCTGTCGGAACACAGTCCGTCCGGCCCCTCCGCTTTTGCCAGCCCGACTCGGGGGCTCTGCCTGGCCGGCGAGCCGCCCCTCCGCCCCGGCTCCCTCCCGCCAGTCCGTGGAGCGCGCACCGTCTCGCCGCCCTTCCTACCCTCTTCCGTGGGCCTCTCGTCTGCGCTTGGCTCCGGAGACTCCGTTCTGCTAATCCTCTGGCGGTTTTCTGGGTTCTTTAGGCAGGTGTAGGTGGAATCTAAGTGATCAGCAGGACGCGCGGTGAGCCCAGCGTCCTCCTACGCCGCCATCTTCCCAGCTCCGCACCTAAATTCTCAATATTTAATAGAGTGATTAAATTTCACCACCTTGAGTAAAATTTCAAGTGCTTCTCCCAACACACATTCCTGGCCTTTTAAAGGGATGTGTTGGGATTCTGAACATGATTTATTACCATCCACACTATAGGTGCAGCTTGCTTAAAAATAAATTGGATATATGAGGATATTGATAGTTAAAGAGTAACTTTAAAATTTCCTCATTTTTCATAAAGATTTGCCATTAAAGTCTTGCCTTCCAACTGCAGTCTCCTTTTAAAAAATTTACATTCAGGGTTTGTTAAAATACTGCATTTTAAGAAGATAACGAAATTTAATTTGCACAAATTGCTCAGTAACATATCTGTTAAGCTGCAGCAGTTCAAGGGCAAAATTGGGGAACTTTTGGCAAAAAAATGTGAAATTGCTGGGCTGATGACATGTGCTGGATTGTGAACTGGAGTTCTGCCAACATGTCTTCCAAACATGAGAAGTCTTTCCAAGGAAAATGACCCTGGCAGCCATAGAGAGCGATTCTTGTTTGCACACCTGGTAAGTTGGTGGGTTTTCTGCAGAAGAGGTTAGTTTATCAAATGTTTCATTGCACAGAACATTTGGAGGTAAGACAAAATGAGAGAAAACTAGGTCTGATCAATTTAGTCCTTTTAGAAAATAAAAGGGAGAGAGTTTGGTAGTCTGGGTTACTTGGAGCTTTAAAAATCTGTAAAAGAGTGATGTTACCCTTCAGGTTATACTTATGTAGAGGGGTACAAGGAGACTTCTGGGGAGCTGGAAATACTCTAGATTTTGTTCTGGGGAGTTATAAAGGTGTATGCATATGTACAAGTTAATTGAGATTTAAGATTCATTGACTTTACTATATCCCTGTCTTTTCTACAAAAATATTTAAAAATTAAAAATTTTTTTAATGTTTATTTTTGAAAGAGAGAGACAGAACTCAAGTGGGGAGGGGCAGAGAGAGGGGAGTCACAGAATCTGAAGCAGGCTCCAGGATTTGAGCTGTCAGCACAGAGCTTGACATGGGGCTTAAACTCACAAGCCTTGAGATGACCTGAGCTGAACTTGGACACGCAACTGACTGAGCCACCCAAGCACCCCTAAAAATTTTTTTTTAATTTTTATTTATTTTTGAGGGAGGGAGAGAGAGAGAGAGAGAGAGAGAGAGAGAGAGAGAGAGAGAGAACGAGGAAGAGAGAGAGAGAGAGAGAGACCGCGGCAGACACAGAATCCGAAGCAGGCTCCAGGCTCTTGAGCTGTCATCACAGAGCCTGATATGGGGCTCGAACCCACGGACCATGAGATCATGACCTGAGCCAAAGTCAGATGCTTAACTGACTGAGCCATCAAAGAACCCCAAAAAATGTTTTTTAAAAGGGTGGTGAATTCAGGAATATATAGAGTGTGTTGATCCTGGAAAGGTATTTGAATATTCACAAGGTGCCTATCATTTTACATTTTTTAAAAGGCTATCATTTAGAAAGATAATATCAAATTAATTATGTTTGTAATTAATGAGAATACTAAAATCAAGCAAAGTTCTTTAAAAGTTGAAAAATATTGGGACACCTGGGTGACTCAGTTAAGTGTTCGACATTGGCCCAAGTCATGGTCTCACGGTTTATGACTTCTAGCCCCACATCAGGGTCCATGCTGACAGTACAGAGCCTGCTTGGGATTCTCTCTCTCTCTCCCTCTCTCTGCCCTTTTCCTGCACGTGTGCTTCCTCTCTCTCAAAATAAATAAACTTTAAAAAAATAAAAGTTGAAAAATACTGTTTTAGTAACAAATGGGAGAGTTAATAATTTATGTATTAAATGGTAAAAGTCTAACTTTTATCTTTAGGTAATACCAGCAAGTACTACCAGCTAAGTTATGAGTACATTCATTCTGATAAGGAATCATTAGGTGGGGTTTTGGATTCAGGAATTCTTGCTTAATGTTTGAGGTTGACATCATATGGGACAGTTAGGTTTTCCAATGATGATCAGAGAGGCTCTATAGCTAGGGCCAGCAAACTATGCCCCACAGCAAGTCTGGGATGCCACTTGTTTGTATCCTCCCAAAATTCATAAGTTAAATCCTAAATCCCAGAGGTAATGGTATTAAGAGGGTGGGGCCTTTGTGAAGCGATTAGGTCATAAGAGCAGAGCCCTCATGAATGGTGTTCATACTCTTATAAAAGGGGATCTAGGGAAGTCCTTTATCCCACCACGTGAAGACACAGCAAGAGTTGCCCAATATGAACTAAGAAAAAAGCCCTCACCAGAATGCAACCATAAGAGCACTGATCTCGGACTTCCAACCTCCATAAATAAATACATGTGAGGAATAAATGTTTATTTAGTTAGCTTGTTTATAAGCTACTCAGTCTGTGACATTTTGTTATAGCACCTAAATAGACTGAAATATCACTATTTTTTTTAACTAAGTTTTATAATAGCATGGCCACATTCCTTTTATTTATTATTGCCTTTGGCCGCTTTCACATTACAAGAACCATGTTGAATGGTCAGGCAGGGACCACATGGCCTCAAAGCTTAAAATAGTCACTATATGGTCCTTTGTTGAAAACTATGCTAACCCCAGGTCTACAAGAAGCATCACCCATAATTACCACCCTCTATAATTCTTATTTTGTGTACACAGCAAAATGTAGTGTATTATGCTCATACCAGCATGTAGGCACCTGTAGGGGGCAAAGCAGCCTCACAAATATCCTTGTATTTATTTCTTATAGAAGTTCTGTAATATAAATGATGTTTCCTGTCTTAGCCAGTTGAGCAAATGTATATTAGAGAAGGTAAATAACCAGTAACTTTCGTAAGCCCTCATGTCTACGAAGTGGCTAAATCTAAACTTGAACTCAGATCTGACTCACCCAACCCCTTTCCAGGACAACATGGAATTTCCAGTTCAGATTTGCCAACTATAAAACCTTAGACCAACAGTGGGGTGAGTATGGAAATTCTAAGTGCTAATACCAGGGAATGTGCAATAAAGTGGCAACAGATAAGATTGTGACACCAAGACTTGAGAAAATAAAGCACAGGTAAGCTCCTTTCCAAGCTTCTTATCAGAGACACTGAAGTTGGGTTTCTTCTGAAGGGAACTGATATTTTTTTAGTCAAGTATCTTGGCAATCAATCACCCACTAAAGCCTTCGCCTCTATCTTTCCACTTAGTTCTGTAAGAACTAAGATCAAACTCTTTTTTAGTCATAGATTCGTGAGTAGATTATGCATGGGCCTTTGTTTTTGCTTTCTGTAAATTTCTTCTTTTCTGCATGCAAGTCGATCATTTTGTTTTGCATAACATTCATATCTCTGATCTTTTCTTCCTCTGAGTTAAAGGTTGGGACAGCTCTAGTGATGTTGGAATCATGAAAAGAATGGGATGAGAGGCGAATTTCACTTAAAACAATACTAACCCTTGGCTCTTGGAAGGATGGAAGGGCAGACAGAATTCTAGAAAGCTCCCCAGGTCTTCTTCCCTTTTGCAGAAGTTGGCTTTTAGTTTCTCTTCAGGTACTAGGTACAGTAAGCATCAACAAAATGCTGGTGGCCCAGTGCATGGTTCTTACAGATGGTTGAGGCCGAGAAACACTGATCACTGCCTACACAAACCTGATTTTATTGTTTTCCAAATAAAGGAAACAATGCCCAAGGTTTTACTATTTTGAAACACTCTGATGACCTGGGCCATAGCCATACCAATTCAGGGCCCAATGAAATAATCTCAGTTCACAAGAAGAGCCCAGTCCCTTATCCAGAGTGTGTTGGGTTCTGCTTCTGAAACAAAAGGGGTTAATCTGGAGGAAAGAATAAAAATTTGGAGAGGTAGATTGTACTCATTTCTGAGGACTACTGTAATAAATTACCATAACCTTGGTAGCTTAACACAACAGAAGTGTATTCTCACAGTTCTAGAAGCCAAAAGTATGAGATGGAAGTTTTGCCAGGGCCATCTCAGATCCTCCAAAGGTTTTAGGGAGATTCCATTTATTGCCTCTTGCAGCTTCAGGTGGTGTTGGCATGCCTTGGTTTAAGGCCGCATCACTCTAATCTCTGCCTCTGGGGTCACATTGCCTCCTTCTGTGTGTCTCCTCTGTATACCTGCCTCAAAACTCCTTCCGCTTCTTTCTTATAAGGATATATGCAATTACATTAGGGTCCATCCAGATAATGTAGGATAAGCTCCTACTCTCAAGATCCATAGGATAATCATACCTTCTGCCACATAATCACAGGAGTTAAGATATAGACATGTCTTTTTTTGGTATGTCTTTCAGCCCATTACACAGATTTTAAGGAAGAGTATATAAGAATCTTCCTCTCTCTGAAAATCAAAATTTCTTTGTTTAGCTCTGACTCCAGAGCCTAGAGAAGCCTGAAATGGACCTGGTGAGTGTAGGCTTTAATAAGCCAGTGGCTGGCCGAGTTGAGATTTTATTTTAGATGGAGCTGGGCTTGTGTTGTTGTTGCCAAATAGTCTGTGATCATACTCCTCCTCCATTCAAACTTCCAGGACACCTTCTTAAAAGTTACAGCCTGGGGGCGCCTGGGTGGCTCAGTCGGTGAAGCGTCCGACTTCGGTTCAGGTCATGGTCTCGCGGTTCATGGGTTCAAGCCCTGTGTCCGGCTCCGTGCTGACAGCTGAGAGCCTGGAGCCTGCTTCGGATTCTGTGTTTCCCTCTTTCCCTGCCCCTCCCCCACTTATGCTCTGTCTCTCTCTTAAAAAAAAAAAAAAGTTACAGCCTGGCTTCTGGTGTGTTCGAGGAATCAGGATCGGGTTTGTGCCCACACATGGGACAGAGAGATAGTGATGGCAGTGTCTCAGACTTCCATCCTGATGCAACTCAGCCATCAGAGGTGGCTGATACTAGAGCATGGGGTTACCCTAAGAGAAGTCCTGGGAAAAGGGAAAGCCACTGGATGGCTAAATGATAAAGGCAGGGTACAGTAACATGAAGGCTTTGAGTGCCCATGAGGCAGTGTCAGGGAATAACTCCACAAACCAACTAAGAGGCATTTTGAGGTGGAAGTAGAGTGTCATCACTTCCTGACAACGTCCCAGTGGACCGGTGGGCTCAGGCTGTGAAATCCTCTTGGCACTACTCATAGGCCATTGAATCATGGTTTATAAAGTAAGCATAAGAAATATTGCTATTTGGAGATAGAGTGGTAATTTCCTATACAAGGGAAATTTTTCCTCTGGTTCACTTCAACTAAGGTACACTGAATACATCAAAGTATCCATACTATTACCAGAGAGTGGATGCTTATGGTTTGAAATAATTTAGCTTAATTTTGTGTTTATGTGATTTTGTTATGTGTCACCATATCAACTATACACATTCTACTTACTTTGTGTGTGTGTGTGTGTGTGTGTGTGTATAACCTTGGATTGTGAATAACTTGTCCTGCAAGACAGATATTTCTAATAAATTTTAACTTGATAAACAAGCGAGGTCTTGCAATATGAGTAGTATGTGATGCCAAATGTCACACGATCACAACTGAGCCAACAGTTCTTGAAATTCACTTTGATATATAAGTGCTTTGGATTACAAGCATGTTTCTGGAGCAAATTGTGCTTGCAAACCAAGGGTTTACCGTATATATGATTTCACAATTGAGAGCAGTAGTCTTACAGAACATGGACGCATCATGCTGGCTGTTAATCCAGACCTCCTGCAGGGTTGTCAAATGCAAACATTGAACGGTGGTGCTATAGGGAAAATTGAAACAAAAAGAAGCCAAACTCCTTTTGTAATTTTTAGGATGAAAAGGCAATGTAAATGCAGAATTGACCCTGGTGAATAATTTGGCAAGATGTGTTGGCTTCTTCTAGGTGTGGAGTTTATAAACAGATTAAATGTAACAGGTAGAAATGGACAGACAGTGGGTGTGAAGCACAAGACAATGGGGTCCTTTGTTCAAATATTGCCATCATGTGACTTTTTGGGTTTTTATGTCATATTGGAAGAAACAGTGATGCAAGTTGGTGGTAGGATAGGTCAATATTTTCCATCTCCAAAATGTCACCAGCAGTTAGAAAATCTCAGTCACTGATCTCATGGTCACTATTTATTAAATGTGTTTTGAACGTTTATTCATTTTTGACAGAGAGAGACAGAGTGCAAGCAGGGGAGTGGCAGAGAGAGAGGGAGACACAGAATCTGAAACGGGCTCCAGGCTCTGAGCTGTCAGCACAGAGCCTGACACAGGGCTCGAACTCACAGACTGTGGGATCATAACCTGAGCCAAAGTCAGTTGCTCAACCGATTGAGCCACCCAGGCACCCCTCATGGTCACTATTTATATTGTAGATAGGGGGAAATTTGAAAGCACATTGTGTATTATAAATCTGTATTGCTGAGTTAAAAGTATGAGAATCCTAGAACTGGTACTTATTTCAAAAGGCGTCCAAGTCAACGTGTGCCACAGTATGTATATATACACATATATAGTACATATTATATAAATATTTCATTGTTTATAATTGATATATAAATATCTATATCTATATGTATATCTATATCTGTATCTATATCACATCTTTTTTATCCATTCATCAGTCGATCAACATTTGAGTTGCTTCAATATCTTGGCTATTGTAAATAATGCTGAAATAAACATAGGGGTACAAACCTCTTTCTGAATTAGTGTTTTCATTTTCTATGGGTAAATACCCAATAGTGGAATTACTGGATCATATAGTATTTCTATTTTTAATTTTTTGAGGAACTTTCATACTGGTTTTCACTATGGTTGCACCAATTTACATTTAAAAAATTATTTATTGTTGATTTACATCCAAGTTAGTGAGCATATGGTGCAACAATGATTTCAGGAGTAGATTCCTTAATGTCTCTTACCCATTTAGACCATTCCCCCTCCCACAACCCTTCCAGCAACCCTCTGTTCTCTATATTTCACAGTATTTTATACTTTGTCCCCCTCTCTGTTTTTTTATTATTTTTGCTTCCCTTCCCTTATGATCATCTGTTCCCTTATGGTCATGAGTCAAGTTATATGATATTTGTCTTTCTTTGGCTAATTTCGCTTAGCATAATACCCTCCAGTTCCATCCATGTGGTTGCAAATGGCAATATTTCATTCTGATTGCTGAGTAATACTCCATTGTGTGTATATATATATATATACCACATCTTCTTTATCCATTCATCTGTTGATGGACATTTGGGCTCTTTCCATACTTTGGCTGTTGTTGATAGTGCTGCTATAAACATTGGACACCAATTTACATTTTTGAATACTTTTTGAAGTATACCATACATTGAGGAACGTGAACAAATCATATATGTCTAATTTGATGAAATACCACAAAGTGAATATGCCCAGGCCAGAAAAGTAAAGCAATTCTGTATTCTATCCCATAAGCTACTTTTGTGACCCTTACAGTAACTGTGTCCTTAGTCTCTCCTAAAGGGATATCTTCTAATAATGTTTCAACCTTTATGTAAAGGGATATTATAGCATGTTCTCTTTCATGAGTGGTTTCTTTTGTTCAGGTCATTCAAAGTAATGAAAGTTCATTCATTTTCATTGATAGGCAGTGATTATTTGTGTGGTTACAACTCAAATTATTTATTCATTTTAATACCACTGATAAGCATTCGGCTTGCTTCAAATTTATGGATATTACAAATACTGTTACTATAATAACTTTTTTATATATCCTTTGTTGCACATATATCTGCATTTCTATTGAGTTCTAGGAGTATGATTGCTAGGTGATATGGTAAATAAATGTTTGGTTTTATGAGAACCTGCCAGAAAGGTTTCCACAGTGGTTGTACCATTTTATATTTCCACCAGCAATGTGTGAGAGATCTGATTACTCCATACATATACCAACTGTTGATATTGTCATTCTGGATAATTGTTGCAAATCTGGTGGGTATGTAATAATACGTATCTCAATATGGTTTTAATTTATATTTCCACAATAATTAATGCAGTCGTGTGCATTTTAATATGTTTAATGGCCCTTTGGATGGTCTCTTTTTGAAAAATAGCCATGCAGGAACTTTCCCCATTTTTCCATCGGACTATTTGCCCCTTTTTTTTCTTTAATATTGGTTTGCAAGAATGTTTATATTCTCTAAATGCAAATCCTTTGTGTTTACAAGTTATGTATTCTACAAATATCTTTACCCATTCTCTGGCTTGCTTCTTCATTCCCTTAATTGTGTGTTGTGATGAACAGATGAACAGAATTAGTTAATTAATTCTCATTTTGCCCATGTATTTCTTGGTAGTTAGTGATAATCAAGTGTTATTTATCTATCTATTTCTTTATGGGTAGTGCTTTTTGCTTAAGTAACTTTTTCTTATACCAGTCACATGAAAGTGTTTTCCTATATTATGTCCCAGAAGCTTCTTGTTAACCATTTATATTTTGTCCTACCATTGTGCTCAGCCTGAAATTGATTTTCTGTAGATGATAATATGGGCAAGTTTATTTTTATATATGGATATACATTTGACCCAGAACCACTAATTGAAAAAACAGCCTTTAGCTATCACTCTGTAGTATCACTTCTGTCATAAATCAACTGTCATGCTTGGATCTGTTTTTGGACTCTATATTCTGTTCCATTGATCTGTTTATCTGTCCTTCAGACAATCCTACTCTGATTTATTTACTGAGGTTTTATCTTGAAAAAAGGTAGTTTAAGTCATCATACCTGGGAGTTTGATCTTCCAGATTGGTAGTGTTTCTTTTCCCTATTACTTGGCCCTATTCACATATAAATTTTAGTATTAGCTTGTTAATTTCCACTAAAAAGGTGGCAGTTTTTAAAGGGGTTTCATTGGACCTATAGATTAATTTGAGGATTATTAACATCTTAAACATGTTGAGTCTTTCGATATAGGAAAATAGTAAATCGATTTTTAAAGGATTTTCTTTAGATTTTTTTCTCTGTAGAGGTTTCGAATTCTTCATTAGATTTTTTAATAGATGTTTGACTTTTGTTATGCTGTTATAAATGGTATCCTTGTTTTAACTGATTAAATTTCAGCATTTATTAGCACTTTGGTAAAAACACCTGTACTTTTGAATAGCAAGAACATAAAGTATATGTTACTTGAATAAAACCTTAAATATACCAAGGAGTGTGAACAGCATTCACAGCATCAATCTTAAGATTTCCTCCAACACAGAGAGGAAGCTAATCTAGCAGGAGTTATGCAGGAAATTCAGTGTCTAAGGAAAAGATACCAATTTTAAAGAGAGCATTTTCTAATTGTTTCTTTTGTTTTTAATGTTTATTTATTTTTGAGAGAGAGAAAGAGACAGAGCGCAAGTGGGGGAGGGGCAGAGAGAATGGGAGACAACAGAATCCAAAGTAGGCTCCAGGCTCTAAGCTGTCAGCACAGAGCCCCAGGCGGGTCTTGAACTCAGGAACCGTGAGATCATGACCTGAGCCGAAGTCAGATATTTAACCAACTGAGCCACTCAGGTGCCCCTCTAATTGTTTCTTGATAGAATATAGGATTGAGATGATTCTTCAATATTTCTTGTATCCAGTGCCCTTGTTTTTATTCATTAATACAAATATTTTTATTTTTGGATTCTCTATATGCACAATTATTTCATCTGCATATCATGAAAATTTTATTCCTTCATTTTATATTTTTTCACTTGTCATTTTTTATTCTTCCTTTACTGCACTGGCTATGCCTCCGGTACAATAATGACTGGAAGTATGATAGCAGATCTTTGTCTTCTTCGCAATATCAGAGGAAAAGCTTGTTTACATGTTCTTTATCAAGGGAAGTTACCTTCTCTGAGTTTTTATTGTGAATATTGAGTTTTATCAAATGCTTTATCCTTTATTCTCTCCATGTGGTGAATGATACTGAATGGGATGTGAATGTATACCACCCATGCATTCTTGGACCAACCTCCACTTTGTCATGATGTATTATTACTGTAGGTATATTTTGCTGGGCTTTGGTCGTTTCTATTTTGTTTAGATTGCATTAGTGTTCACCAGGGAAATAAGCTTATAACTTTTCGTTCTTATAACGTCCTTATAGGTTTTGGCTGTTTTAAAAGAAGCTAGGTGACTCTCCTCTTTTTCTGTTATCTAGAGTAATCTGTATATTGGGATTGCTTTTTCCTTAAACATTTGGTAGAATTCATGGGTCAAGTAATCTGGAGTCTAAAGTTTGTTGTTGTTTTTGTTACTCTTTGGGTGTGGAAAGGTTCTTAATTACATATTTAGATTTTAAATAACTATCAGATTCATTGAGTTTTCTATTTTTTCTTGTTAATACAGACTTAGTAAGATTTGTTATTCCAACTATATCTAAATTTTCAAATATTTTTGCCACAACATTTTTCACAATATTCTTCTATTATTATTATTATTATTTTTTTTTTTTTTATTTTTTTTTTTTACTGATAGTATTGTCTTCACTCTGTATATTGGTGGTTTAAGCTTCTTTTTGAACTTCTTGATCTGTCTTGCCAGGGGTTTATTAATTTCATGTTCTTTTGAAAAACCACAATTTTTGGCTTGGTTGAGCCCTTCTATATTATATTTACTTTTAATTTCATTAATTTCTTCCTCAACCTTTTTACTTCCTTTTCTTTTTTCAGGTTTAATTTTCTATTTTTTAAATGTTTTATTTTTACTGAAGCATAATTAGCACACAATGTTATACTCATGTCAGGTATACAACATAATGGATAATTCAACAATTCTGTACATTACTCAGTACTCATCAAGATAAGTGTATTCTTAATCCCTTTATTTCACCATCCCCCCACTCAGCTCCCCTTTGGTGACCACCAAAGAGTCTGTTTGGTTTTTATTGTCTGTATTTAAGAGTCTGTTTTATTTTTATCTGTCTTTTTTCTTTATTTATTCATTTGTTTTGTTTCTTAAATTCCACATATGAGTGAAATCATATGGCCTTTGTCTTTCTTTGTCTGATTTATTTCACTTAGCATTATACTCTCTAGATCCATCCATGTTGTTACAAATGGTAAGATTCATTACTTTTTATAGCAGAGTAATATTCCATTGTATATATGTACATCAATTTCTTTTGTCCATTCATCTATAGGTGGACACTTGGGTTGCTTCCATATTTCGTTATTGTAAGTAACAGTGCAATAAACATGGGGGTATGTATATCTTTTTTTTAAATTAGCGTTCCCCATACCCAGTAGTGGAATTACTGGGTCATATGGTAATTCTATTTTTAATATTTTGATGAACCTCCATACTGTTTTCCATAGTGGCTTAACCAATTAGCATCCCCATTGAATTCTTTTTTAACTTCTTCATAATTGATAATCAGTTTTTCTTCTCTGTATATATGGCTGTAAAGTTCCCTCTTTTCATAGTTTGGGCTATGTTCCACAAGTTTTGATTTGTCTTATTTTTTTTTTAATTTTTTTTAACGTTTATTTATTTTTGAGAGAGAGACAGAGCATGAACGGGGGAGGGTCAGAGAGAGAGGAAGACACAGACTCTGAAACAGGTTCCAGGCTCTGAGCCATCAGCACAGAGCCTGACGCAGGGCTTGAACTCACAAACAGCGAGATCATGACCTGAGCCAAAGTCAGACGCTTAACCGACTGAGCCATCCAGGTCCCCCTTGTTTTATTTTTATCATACATTTCAAAATACTTTGTTTTTAATTTGCCTGTTAATGACTTAGGAGTCCAGTATTTAATTTCCATGGCATTAATATCAACAGCAGACTAGATGAAGCAAAAAAGATATCAGTCTCTACCACAAGACAAGGTAATGGAACTCAGTCAATCACAGTACAAAGAAAGAGAATGAAAAGTGAGGATACCTTAAGGGACTTATAGGAGAGCATCAAACAGACTAACTGCATCATAGAACTCCCAGAAGGAGATGAGAGAGAGAAAGGAGCAGGAAACTTATTTGAAGAAATAATAGGTGAAAACTTCCCTAACCTGGGCAAGGAAACAGACATCCAGACCCAGGAAGCCCAGAGAGTTCCAAATAAGAGAAACCCAGGGGTACTTGGGTGGCTTAGTTGGTTAAGCATCTGACTTAGGCTCAGGTCATGAACTTCTGGTTTGTGAGTTTGAGCTCTGCGTTGGGGCTGTAGGTGCAGAGCCTGCTTCGGATCCTCTGTCTCCTTTCTCTCTGTGTCTACCCCGCTCTCCTGCTTTCACTCTCAAAAATAAACAAACATTAAAAAAGAAAACTGGACCCCAAAGAGACCCACCACAAGGCACATTATAATTAAAATGTCAAAACTTAAAGACGAGGAGAGGAGAGAATATAAAAAGTAACAAGAGAAAAACAATTTGTTATGTATGAAGGAACCCCCATAAGACTAGCAGCAGATTTTTCAGCAGAAACTTTGCAGGTCAGAAGGGTGTAGCAAGATGTATTCAAAGTGCTGAAAGAAAAAAAAAAAACCAAAAGCTTCCAATCAAGAACATTCTACTCCACAACATTATCATTCACATTCAGGAAGAGATAAAGAGTTTTCCAGATAGGGGCACCTGGGTGGCTCAATTGAGCATCCATTGACTCTTGATTTCAGCTCAGGTCAGGATCCTAGGGTTTGGGGATTGAGGCCAGCATTGGGCTGCATGCTGAGCATAGATTCTGCTTAAGATTCTCTTTGTTCCTCCCCAACTCACACACGTATGGACACACTCTGTCTCTCTAAAAATAAAAAATTTAAAAGAAAAGAATTTTCCTGATAAACAAAAGCTAAATGAGTTCATCATCACTAAACTGCCTTACAAGAAATGTTAAAGGGACTTTTTTAAGCTGAAAAGAAAGTGTACTAATTAGTAATAAGAATGTATAATAAAGAGTAAATCTCGCTGGAAAGGTAAGTATGTAGTAAATGTAGTGGGTTAATTGCTTATAAAGCTAGTATGAAAGCTCACATTTATAAATTATGAGATATTGTAGAAAAATCCAAAATACTATTACTACTTGAAAAAGAAAAGGAAAAAGAAATCCTGACAGCAGTGGACCAGCATTCCTACACAGAAACAATGGCTGTGCTGTTTAATAAAGCTGGTTTCCCCATTTTTAGATCTGACCTGCGATCAGCACATTGCCACCTGGCCCAATTCTTTCATAAAGCTGACCTGAATGTTTTGGAGTTAGAGATCCTTGAAAAAATCTGACAATAAACCCTCACTCCTCTGAGAACAAGTATTTTATCTGAATTACGGTTAAATTGGTTAAATTACAGCATCTACAGAATATTGAGACCACATTTGGTGGCCAAATTGATGTCAGTGAAATAGTTAAAGCCTTAAAATTTACCAAAGTTGATTGTTAGTAATAAAGCTGATTTATTTTAATTAATGCCTGAAATCCACAGATGCTCAAATACAATTTATCCAATAATTTCTTCTTAATCAAACTTTTGAAAAAAATAATTAGAGGTGCTAACAAGTAGCAAAACTGACTGTGAATAGAACTGCTTTCTTTTGTTTGGTGGAGGAAGGTAATTAGCAGGAAATGGCCAACAAATGAGATGCAGAAAGAGGAAGCTGGGAGCAGGAAGAATCTCTCACAGAGAAGCAAAGACACTGGGATCACTGAGAATGGATTTCATTACAAATCTCAGCAATTGCTGGGAAGAGTTTCCTGGGATAAGCAGTTAAAGCAGGTCACGCATATAAAAAGGAAATGCTTTGTTTAGTAAAATTGGAAGAATTGAAAACCATAGAGATTTTTATGGGTCAGTATCTTGCTAATCAGTGAACACCTCACAATTTAATGTAAGGCTTTTTAAAAGTCCTTGAACTTGTTATTTATTGAGAAATGATTGAAAACTCCTGGGACTCTCACAGGCTGCAGGCACCGATGCCTCAGCCCCATAACTTCGCCAGACAGGAATAAACAGGACATTTGTGTCCAGAAGTTTGACTTTCACACTCTGAATTGGATGAACCTGAGAGTAAGTGCTCCTTTAGAAGAGTCTGACCTCAGAAGACTCTGCAACATCTGGAGTCTGGGGAGGACTAACAGGATTTATATGTACTGATAGGAAAGGGCCTCTCAGCACCTGGTGATAACACCACATTCAATCAAGGGAAATTAAATTCTAACAGGATTAAAGGAGTCAGCAGTTAATACATAGGAGCAAGATTTCCCCCAAGCCGACATGCACATTGAAAGCCTATCTTCTATGGGAGAAACTGCTAAGAACATGACACAATGCATTAAGGAAGGAGGCAGCTTAAAATATGTGCAGAAATTCTAGCTTTTCATTCCAGTATGGCAAGAGAGATTAGGTCTGAATCTCCTAAGATTTATTGCCCTGTTTTCTAGCAGCGGAATGCAAAAACATGCATTAATATAACACTGTGGAATCCATCCAAATAAACTAAAATTATATGTCAAATTTGTAGTGTGACTATCACACATGTGCACACACACACACACACACACACACACACAGAAACTGAAACAATAAAGGGAATGTCCTAAAATATAAAATAAGAAAATCATGAATACTTTGCATTATCCCAAATCAAGGCTCTTTAGTACTTTGGTGTTGTGCCTCAGAAATCTAGCTGTTCCTGCTTGATGTATCTGTACTTCCCAATTTGCAATTTTTCTACACTTCAAAGGAGATGCCCACAGCTTATGCAAATCACGGATCAACACTTCCCTAACAGCAGTTACAAGAGGTTTGTCTTTTCCCAAAAGTTCTCTATAACCCTGAGAAGAAATATACCATTCCTTTATGGGTACTGTCACTTTATCATCTTGCTTCCTGCCATAACTCAGTGTTAGACAAAGGATCCTGCTTCTTCGTGGTTTCTTCCTTCTCCTTGTAAAAATTCATTCAATGCAATTATATGCCCCAGCTATTCAAAGAGCAAGCAAAGATTGGTGAGGGGCCTAGGCTAAAGGACAAGCTTGTCCTTTAGAGAGGTCATGTCTCACTCAAAACTTGCCTTTCCCTGAGGACAATGGTTCCCTGTCAGTCCTTTCTGAAACAGGCTCATTGTTTTGCTCCTATCCTCCATTTCTGAGTTTCTGAGTCAGGGAGAGAAATTAGCTTCTGTGGTAGATTGATTACATTAATGTCCCTCCCCCCCCCCCCCCCCACTTCACCCCTACCAATATCTTCACCCTCTGCTTTATAGCATTATGATGCCTTCCTAGTCTGACTCCAAGCTCATTTAGATTGTAGGACATTTTAAAAGGCCAATGGGTTGTTAATAAGGGGGATACAAGAAGGGGCTTTAAAGTGTGATAAACAAGGGTGATAAAGAGGCTGTCTCTAATGTCTATGTGAACAAGGCTGCTGGAGGATAAAAGACATGTAGAGTAGAGCCAGGTCAACCCAGCTAAGCCAGTGACACCCACTTATGTGATGAGCCCAACCAAGACCAGAAGACTTCTTTTACAACCTGTAAGTATGACGTCTTTGTCTCCCTATGGATAATCTCTTACCTTCCTCAGCTGGTCCAGACCTTGGGAACTGTTAACAATGGTTTGAATAATGAATAATCTTCCTAACAAGAGGGAATGCTCCCTGGTGAGGGTGGAGGGCAGAAGGAACATCTTTCAAAGTCCTCTTTAGGTATACCTGGGCAGTTTCATTACTACATTGCTAAATGCAATAAAAAAATCTGATTAAGTAATTAGGTACTCGCCCTGCTTATATTAGTCTCCACTGGGACATATTGTTAAATGTGTTATTGTCACATTTGATAAAGCCACTTTTGTTTCTCATTGGAGGATTTTTCTTCATAAGAGTTGAGATGATCCAAGAAATACAGTGTATATTTAGGGCTGTGTCCACACATATTGTTCTAAAAGAATCGGGTTGGAGATAAAATTAAGTTCTTTTAAAGCTACTAATTTATCTTTACAGTAATAATCAATTGTGTGGTAGAATCCAGCCTATTATTTTTATATGAAAGCACCCTCTGTGTCTTTATTTGTATTAAATAAAAAGAGAGTTCTATCTGGAAGGTTAAATTTCATTGATAATTTCCAGTTTTTGCAATATGGTTAGATTACTAAAAAAATAATAAGAAGAAAATCTATCTACATACTTTTTGTAAAAGATGCACCCAAAACACAAGGGCACGAAAATTTGAATGTAAAAATGTGGGGAAAATATACAAGGCAAATATGAAGCCAAAGAAGTGTAGTATAATTAAAATAATTAAAAAAAAAAAGTCTTTAAGACAAAAAACAGGGTTGAGGTACAAAGGGTCTTTATAATGATAAAAAAGTTAAAAAAATTTTTTTTAATGTTTATTTGTTTTTGAGAGAGAGACAGAACATGAACAGGAGAGGGGCAGAGAGAGAGGGAGACACAGAATCCAAAGCAGGCTCCAGGCTCTGAGTTGTCAGCACAGAATCTGATGTGGGGCTTGAACTCCTGAACTGTGAGATCATGACCTGAGCTGAAGTCAGTTGTTTAACCAACTGAGCCACCCAGGCACCTCATGGTAAAAATGGTTTTAAACAAGAAAATATAAACTTTTGAACTTGTTCCCACCTAATAAAATAGCCGCCACAAAAATGTATTCCTAATAGTTTGAAGACTTAAAAGTCAAACTAAAATATTTAGAACAGATCTGTAACTTTGGAGAAGGAAGCCTTTCTTAAATATGACAAAAATGCTAGATATAAAAAACCCAGATGAATACATTTGACCAGAAACAAATTAAGAACTCAAAGTTCTCAAAGATAACATAGGAAAAATGAAGACTCCTGACAAACTAGAAGGAGATATTTCCAACATAGATCAAATCTAGTCCATCAATCAAAGGACAGCACAATGAGTTGTAATACAGGTGACCCCCCAAACAACATGGGGGTTAGGGGCATTGACCCCTATGCAGTAAAATATCTGCATATAATGGTTGACTCCCCAAAATCCTAACTACTAATAGCCTATTGTCTACTAGAAGCCTTACCCATAACATAAAGTCAGTTGACACATATTTTGTATATTACATATATTACATACTATATTCTTACCATAAAGTAAGCTAGAGAAAAGAAAATGTTAATAAGAAAAATCATAAGGTGGGGGTGGTGGTGCCTGGGTGGCTCAGTTGGTTAAGCGTCCGACTCTTGATTTTGGCTCAGGTCATGATCTCACAGTTCAGTTCCTGAGATCGAGCTTGGCATCAGGCTCCATGCTGACAGTGCGGAGCCTGTTTGGGGTTCTCTCTGCCTCTCTCTCTCTGCCCCTCCCGTGCTAGCTTGCACACACTCTTTTTTTTTTTTTTTAATTATTTTTTAACGTTTATTTATTTTTGAGACAGAGAGAGACAGAGCATGAACGGGGGAGGAGCAGAGAGAGAGGGAGACACAGAATCGGAAGCAGGCCCCAGGCTCTGGGCCATTAGCCCAGAGCCCGACGCGGGGCTCGAACTCACGGACCGTGAGATCGTGACCTGAGCTGAAGTCGGACGCTTAACCGACTGAGCCACCCAGGCGCCCCTACACTCTCTCTTAATAAATAAATAAACTTAAAAGAATCATAAGGAAGATAAGATATATTTACAGTACTATACTATATTTATTGAAAAATATCTGCATGTAAGTGGACCTGTGCAGTACAAACTTGTGTTGTTCAGCAGTCAGCTTATTTGCACAATCGAGTATTAGACTGTAGTGAAAATAATGAAGTCCAGCTCTTGTGACAAATGAATGAATTTAAAAATAGGAAGAATATTGAGTTTAAAAAGCCAGTACCACAAAAACTAGATACAATATGATGCCTTTTTAATAAAATAAAAACTAAACAAATATTGTTTATAACTCTTAAACACAAGATACAAAGGAGTCATGCAAATAGCAGAAGGCAATAAAAAAATTTAGGATAATAGTTACTTCAGGGTTGAGGGGAGACAGGGTTATAGAGAAAGAGCAAACAAGTGAATGTATCATTATTAATAATAGTGAGGGATGTTCCAGGGGTTGTTAGTGCTATGCTACATATTTTACACATGTTACATATATTCTTTTGAATGCATCAAGCCTTAAATATTTAGTTTTTTAAACTAAAACGAATCCAGTTGTCAGTTATTCAAAAATTAATTTACATTAAATTCAAAACAATAAAAAAGACAAAATGTCTCCAGGACTTTACATTTAGAAAGAAAATCAGTCTTTTGAAAAATGAATGCAGTTAATAGTTTTGGGTGGGAACCCTATATATAAAGAAAAGTATTTGAAAAATTGAGAGAGAAAGAGAGAGGAGAGAGTATAGAACACTTAACAAACAATATAATTTTGATATGGTAAATAATGCTTTTTGGCATTATTTTTATCCCACCTGCTTTTCTTAAATGATAAGGGAGAGACTCTAGTTGGATTAGAAGCATTCTTGGCATTTTGCTATTCTGAATGTATTTTCCATCTTGAAGTTACTGTGCGTGAAGCCAGGAGCAATTACTTTTCAAGTGGATACACTGTCACCACCTTTCAAGGTGTCATTGTCCTGCATTTCATCAGAACTACTTGAGCCAGCTAGAGGTTCGCATGCCAGGCATTACAAAATAAATAGAGAATTGGAATTCTTTCCATCTATAAATCAAGGAAATGCAAAATTGAGTTCTGACTAAAGAGGCAGTCCCCCCCTTTCTGAGAAAGGCTTGTATTGCAACTTTTCTGTTCTGGTGCAAAGACTCATTTTAATGAGGGTCTTTTACTTCTTATTATAAGATATTGGAAGTTCAAATATTTTCTTTTCAAAAATGTCTTCTACTTTTCCAACTAAGGTTCTTTCTATAATAGGAACAATGGATCTATCATTTTCCAAAGAACTTTTTTTTCTTTCCAGCAGTCCTGATGAATCGCCCATTGTCTTAAATAGGTCTGCTTTAATAGGTCTTAAAGCAGATCAGTTGTGCTTATGAGAACAACCAGTAGGGGCCGATGGCTTGTCAGCCAGGTGATTTTCAGGAAGGTGGGTGCCTGAGTGCTGACATGCAGAACTGCTTTGATTCATTTGCCCAAGAAAATTCAAATGACTTTTGGGTAATTTACTTATTTAGAAACGTTTCCTTCCCCCACCCCCCACTTCTATCTTGACCCAAGTAAGTTTTGGCTCCAGGGTATTTTATTTATTATATATATTTAAAGTATACAACTTGATGATTTGATATATGTATACATTGTGAAATAACCACCACAATTCAGCTAGTTAGCGTATCTATCACCTCACATAATTATAGCTGGGTTTGGTTGGTTTTGTTTTGTTTTGTTTTATGGTGGTGAGGATACTTAGATCACTGTCTTAGCAAATTTCAAGTACACAGTACAGTGTTGTTATCCATAGTCACCATACCGTACATTAGATCTTCAGAACTCATTGATTTTGCAAAACTGAGACTTCACCAACTTCTTTCCATTTCCCCCATTAGCCCCTGGTAATCACCATTCTCCTTTCTGCTTCTATGGGTTTGACTAGTTTCAATGCCACATGTAAGTAAGAGCATAAGTATTTGTCTTTCTCTGTCTGTCTGATTTTAATTAGCATGATGTCTTCTAGGTCTATGTTGTCACAAATGGCGGAATGCCTTTCTTTCTCAATATTTTGTTGTATGTATATACCATGTTTTCTGTATTCATTCATCCATTAATGGACATTAAGTTGTTTCCCTTTCTTGGCTGTTGTGAATAATGCTTCAATGAACAAAGGCGTGCAGGTGTCTCTTTGAGATCCTGATTTCAGTTTCTTTAGATGTGTACTCAGAAGTGGGATTACTGGGGTTGTATGGTAGTTCCATTTTTATTTTATTTTATTTTTTTTAATTTTTTTTTTTTTCAATGTTTTTTATTTATTTTTGGGACAGAGAGAGACAGAGCCTGAACGGGGGAGGGGCAGAGAGAGAGGGAGACACAGAATCGGAAACAGGCTCCAGGCTCCGAGCCATTGGCCCAGAGCCTGACGCGGGGCTCGAACTCACGGACCGCGAGATCGTGACCTGGCTGAAGTCGGACGCTTAACCGACTGCGCCACCCAGGCGCCCCGGTAGTTCCATTTTTAATGTTCTGAGGAAACTCCATACTATTTTTCATAATGGCTGTACCAATTTACATTTCTGCTAACACTGTAGCAGGATTCCCTTTTTTCCACATCCTGGCCAAAATTTATCTTTTTTTTTTTTTTTTTAAGTAATAAGTATCCTAACAGATGTGAGGTAATATTTCATTGTGGATTTGATTGGTATTTCTCTGACGGTTAGTGATGTTGAACACTTTTTCATATACTTGTTGGACATTTTTTTAAAAAACGTTCATTCATTTTTGAGAGAGAGAGAGTGTGTGCACGTGTGTGCACATGAGTGGGGAGGGGCAGAGAGAGAGGGAGAGAGAGAGAATCCCAAGCAGGCTCCTCATGGCACTGCCAGTGCAGAGCCTGACAAACCATAAGATCATGACCTAAGCTGAAGTCAGACACTCAACCACCTGATCCACCCAGGTGCCCCTCTCTTGGCCATGTATGTGTCTTCTTCAGAAAAATGTCCACTCAGGTCTTTGGCCCATTTTAAAATCAGGTTTATTTATTTATTATTATTATTATTATTATTATTATTATTATTTTGCTATTGAGCTATATGAGCTCTTTATCTATTTTGGAAACCAGCCCCTTAACCCACTGTGCCACCCAGATGCCCCAGAAGATTTTTCATTTGATGTCCCAGTATTTATCTTTGCTTCGGTTGCCTGTATTTTTGGTGTCATATCTAAAAATTCATTGCCAAAACCACTGTCAAGGAGGTTTTTCAAGGGTATTTTTGAATGTATGCCACTAGAAAGGATCTTAAGTTTCCCTGAGAATGCCAAACTCCCTCCCAATGAGTCTCAAATTGAAACTGGCTTCCATTTATCAGTCATTTTCTGTAGGTGTTTACTAGCTTCAAGGAATTATGGTTCCATCTCCTTTGTGGGTTTTAGCTGGGGTGCAGTGTTCACAGTTGAATGCATAAAGGAGACAATTCTTGAACCACACATATACATACTGTATATGTGAAAGTTAAGAATACACACCTGGCCTACTTACACACACACATAACCCCCCCCCCCCCCACACACACACACGCACACAGACACACCACTTAATCTCTTTAAAATCTGTTCCTGGCCTCTAAATTCCTCAGACCTTAGGGAAATAAAACCAGGGTCATAGCTATATAATTGCAAAGATCCAACTGTGTCTTATTAACCCAGTCACTTCATGAGCTAATTCAGGGGCCATGTGTCCGCAAAACCACAGTGTGTTTAAGATTTATAATTAAATTAAAAAAAAAAAAAATGAAAGCTCATCTTGCCTGTCTTGTGTAAGGATCCTTGAAGTGTATAGCTATCATACAGAATCTAATGGACAGCCTAACTCTTTTATACCAAGCATTTTCTTTTTATTGTGATGCCAGTTTGTGGTAAAGGATGTGGCATTGCTTTCTAAAAAGTCATTCCAGCTTAAAATTTGAGAGATTAAAAAACAATGCTGAGAGTGCATTTGAAGAAGTTCCCTGAATTTCTCTGGATTCCTAGAAAAATCAATATAAAAATACAGACAGTTTTTGTCTGTGAATATATGTGATTTAAAAATGCCCGCCAGGGAACAGTGTCTGTGTCAGTGAAGCAGTGAAGGGATGAGAGACTGCTTGTCCAGGTTCTCTGAGAAACAAATGCCAAGCAAGGATTAAATACAAAAGACTTTATTTTTAGGGGAAACACCTATAATGAAAAATGAAGAATGAGGAGGGAGCTAGGAAAAGCTGGGTGAGCTGTCAGATCACAAAGCACATCTGACCTGGTGAGAGTGAGTGAAAGTGGATGAAAGCTTTTAGACCATGTTGCAGTCTTAAGTTCCAGCAAGGCCGCTGGGGCATCCTTGAACCAAACCCTCCGCCAGAGGAGTCCTGTGACTTCCAGAAATGGACCTGCCTTAGCATGAACTGTGATACACTCAGTTGTTGGCCTCAGTGCCAACTCAGAGCTCAGGGACTGGAGCCCTGGGATTTCAACCTCATGCCATAAATTTCTCCACATGCTGTAAACAAGACACGGAATAATTTAGATGATATTATAGAAGATGATTTCTTTATTAGTCAACTTGGTACTATAAAATGCTGTGTGACAAACAACCCCCAGATCTGTGTATTGCCTGTTTGGTGTACCTTGTGGTTTCTGTTGAAAGATAGACATCAAGGACGTATTGGGTAATAAGGAACTGAAGTAAGTAGGCATTTAGTGTAAGGTTTCCCATTAGTCTGGCTAAGGGTTGGGCTGTGTTTAATGTTTGCTCTAGCTATACATACTAAAGATCCTAAATTCCTCTAGTGTCCTTGTTTTTTGTCTCCCCTTGTTGACTTTGGGTTTCTCTGAGTACTCCTCTCCAGAGAGAGACTATGCCTGCTATTTAAGCTGTAAACCAGTGTGTTACTCTGGAGCCATGTTGTTGTGATAGTAAAGTGTGACAGAGAGGAAGTATTTTATAATACTATAATTAAATCAGTCTTTAAGAGGCTGTGACCTTCACAAGTGTTTCTCCAGTGGAATAGTTTCTCCCTTCCCCAGCCCATATTCCCTTACCTGGCTCCAACATCCCCAGCTGATTTTCCAGAAGCTCTGTCCCTTGTTGATATGTTTTTCCTCTTTTAGGTAATATAGGAAAACTAGTGGGGCCTGGGGTGGGAGGAATACCCTTCTCCCAGATGGGATAATGCTCTGGCAAAGTCCTCTACTCTGGAGCATAGGCCCTCATTATGGAATAGGTTCTGAGCGTATCTCAGAATGACTATTTTTCTTCTTCCTACGAGAGCTCTTCACTGTGAGAACCAGGAGGAGCTCCTGGAAGTAAAGCCCACAGAGGTATGGGGGCTGCCAAACACTGTAGCCTCCATAGTTTCTCACTGCCATGCTTGTCTACACTCAGCCTTCAGGAATTCATGAAAATTCACATTTAACAGTTCTTACCAGTGTATGGCTCCAGTGGCTTTATGCCAGGTAAGCGGATCTCAGCTGGGACTCTCTGGGCTTGCCTGTTTCCCCATCCATACTGCAGGGTGGTTTATTCTGCAACCTCAGTTTTCTCATGGATTTCAGTCATCAATATTCAGTTTTTCCAGTGTTTTCTTGTAAGAATGAGAATGACAATTTCCAGCTCTTTGCAATATGTATTCTTTAAGTCATATTATTCACAACAGAATAATGAGATCAATATTTTTACACTGTTTATTTTGAAATAGTCATAGATTCATGAGGATTTTTAAAAATGTACAGGAAGGTTACATGTTCCCTTCAGCCATTTCCTCAATGGGAACATCTTGCATAACTATAATAAAACATGAAATCCAGGAAGTTGGCATTGTTATAATTCACAGAGCCTACTCAAATTTTGCCAGTTTTCTGTGAATTTGTGTGTGTGTGGGGGGGGGGGGTGGGTGTACAGTTCCATGCAATCAGATTGATTTTTTAGGAAGAAAGAAGACAATATCTACATAACCACAGAACATGTTAAAAATAGGAAATTGAAATTGATGCAGTATTATTAAAATCTGGTACTAACCTTATTTGGAATTCATCAGTTTTTACATTCAATCTTTTGTGTATAGTTCTATGAAAATTTGTCACATGTTTTGAGTAACCCTGACAGAATTAGGATGCAGAACTGTTGTTCAATCACTTAAAGAAACTCTCTCTTGTTACCTCTTACCAATCACTGATTTATTCTTCATTACTATAACTTTGCTACTTTGAGAGCATTGTGTATATATTATATATGTAGTATATTATTTAATTGAGTGTAACTTACTTTTATATATAATCACATAGCATATTACTTTTTGAGATTAGTTAAAAAAAAAAAAACAACCCAGTATAATATAGTGTCTTTGAGATCGATCCTGAGGTGGTTGCATACATGAATAGTTCATTCCTTTTTATTGCTGATTGAAGTATTCTACTCTTTGGATGTACCACTTGTTTGTTTGTCCATTCAACTGTTAAAGGACATTTGGGTTGGCTCCAATTTTTTGTGATTACAAATAAAGCTGCTATGAACATCATGGACAGGTTTCGTGTGAACATACATTTTCAAGATTCTAGAATAAATACCCCGGACTGTGATTGATGGGTCAGATGATAAGTGTATGCGTAAATGTTCAAGAAACTGTCAAACAATTTTCCAGAGCAGTGGTACCATTTTATATTTTCACTGGCAGTGGATGAGAGACTCAGTTGTTTCACATCTTGCTAGCACTGGAATGAACAATATTTTCAAATTTTAGTCATTCTAATTGGTGTGTAGTGGTATCTTATCATCGTCTTAGCATTTCACTATGGCCTGTGAGGTTGAACACCTTTTCCTGTGCATATTTTTCTTCTGTATATTCTCTTTGGGAAAATGTCCAAGCTTTTGCCCATTTTCTTACTGGACTGTTTACTTTCTTACTCTTGAGTTTATAAAATTCTTAATATATTTCTTTTCCAAATTCTTTGTGAGATATGTGATTTGCAAATTCTTTCAGTCTATGGCTTGTCTTATTTTTTGTTAATCATTTTGACAGGGTAATTTGCAAAGCAAGATTTAAAAATTTTAATAAAGTTTAACTTATTATTTTTTAATAGATCATGCTTTTGGTAACATGTCTGAGAACCCAGCAGTTAATGTTTTTAATAGCTTTAAAAATTCTTTAAAGAATTCCTTTCCTATCATTTAAAATTTTTAATAGATTAAAAAATAGTAATAGGCAAATTATAAAACAAAGTTACAGTGAAAGGTATTTTTTGATAGGTGAATGAAACATATAATGCTAGAATATACCTGTATAATATATAAATATATATATACATATATAATTATAATGCTCATTTATGTACATATCTGTTTTGTAGCCACAAAATGTGTGCAAAATAGATTTGTACATATGTACAAGTCTATTGTACATAGATTGTACATATTATACATATTTTGTACATTTGTTGTTTTGTAGCCACAAAATAAATTTACCAAATAAATCACGATTAAAGGAAAATATTAAGTTGTAGAGGAAATTTAAAGAATTATGAGAGTATTTACATGGCTTTATGCTACAAACTTTGAAAACTTGGTTAAAGTGGGTAATTTTCTAAGAAAATTTAAAGTACCAAATTTGTAAGTCTAAACAATATGTTTTTTAAAAAGTTTTTTTTTAATCTCTATTTATTTTTGAGAGAGTGAGAGAGAGACAGAGTGAGAGCAGGGGAGGAACAGAGAGAGAGGGAGACAGAATCCAAAGCAGGCTCCAGGCTCTGAGCTGCCAGCACAGAGCCCGACGCAGGGCTCGGACCCATGAACCTTGAGATCATGACCTGAGCCGAAGTCGGACACTTAACCGACTGAGCCACCCAGGTGCCCCTAAACAATATGTTAATCGTGGAGAAAATGCAGTAAACAGATAAACATCTAGTTACACACAAGGAAAACAATACATGTATTCATCATTAATACTTTCAAACAGAAAAAAATCCATAAAGATCTGCATTTTATGCAATTTTAGAATAAAGAGTAAAAAATTTTCCAGTGAACTGTATAAATTCAGTTATTACTGAAACCAAACTACGACAGAGTAGCAGAAGGAAATAATAAAAGACCAATTTAATTACACTCAGTAAAAGTATGAAATATAGGTAAGAGATATTATCAATTAAAGTGATCAAGTGAGGGTAATGCTAAAAATGCAGAAAGTCTCAATTTCCAGAAATGTACTGAGTTACTATACTAATAAGTCAAGAAAGGATAAGAAAGTTATTTCAACACATTCAAAAAAGGCATAGAATACAATTCAAATTATATCTAAGGCACATAATAATTTTAATAATGTAGTAATAGCATAATATTTATTAAAATGTAATTTCCATATATTTATGTGTGTATATATCGATAGATTTATATATGTATTTATAGCACACAGTAATAGCCAACATCATGATTAATCGTGAAAAACTAGGCACTTTCTCATTTAAACTAGGAACAAAAGAAGGACAATTGCAATCATCACTATTCTTTATAATTGTTCTGAAAATATAAGCGATATAAATACTAGAAGTAGAAAAGAAATAATTATTATTATTTGCAAATTATGTGATTGTATATTCAAGAAACCTTAAGAAAAGCAAAAACAATTAGAATTAGTGGGAGAATTCAGTAGTGTGGCCAATCACAAAACAAATAATCAAATATAGTTTTCTTGTATAATAATAACTGTTTAGAAGTTTTAATAAAGAAAATGATTACATCTATAATGGTAATATTATAAACAATATTATTTCACAAATATGAAATAATAAAGAACAAATATCACATTAAATGGACAGGTACTGTATAAAACATAAAACTCTGTAAAAGGGTTAGAAGATTAGAATAAATGGAGAACTATATCTTATGTGTAAAGAAATATAACATTTGAAATAAGTCAATTTTCTAAAATTAACTAAAAAATCAATTTACAGAGAAAATCCAAATATGATTTTGTTTTTCATTTTTTTTAAGAAATGACAAAAATTATCCTAATATTTATCTGAAAAAATAAATGTGCAAAAGTAGTAAGGAAAAGAAAAACCTGACAAGAGAAGAAGCATACAGAATTTAATTTACCAGATATTAAAATATTTTGAGTGAGATCACAAAAAAAATGACAGAGTAGAAAGCTTCAGAAATATGTCTCTCCGTCAAAACAACTACTGAACTGTCAAGAACTGCCAGAATCAACTGTTTCAGAATTCTAGATTCTATTCAGACACTAATAGTGTCCGAGGGTGCACTTGGTGAAGAAAGAGGCTGGTAAATTTCAGGTTTGCATAGCAGTTAATTCTCCTGCGTCTCCTAGGCCTGGCCAGCAGCCATGGGATAACCCCCGGGATGGCTTGCTGGTGCCAGGATGGGGAATAATTGAGGTTGTGTGTTTTGATCTGCCTGGTGGATCACCAGTATTATCTAAAGCACACAAGTCCTTTTTTTTATTCTTCCTTGTGACTAGGTCTTGCTTGCTCCTCTTTTTCAAGGGTTTTGGGGGTCAAGGATCATAGACAAGCTAAACCTGACCCAACCTTTGCAACAGCTATGCCCTTTGACTAGAATGCTCTTCCCTCCAGGCTAATTTCTGCTAAGCTGAATTTCTTACCTCCCTCAGGCCTTCGCTCAGATTTTTACCTGCTCAATGAAGCCTACACTTTCCTATTTAATTCTGCCCCTCACATTCATTTCTGGTACTTACTGCCTCTCCATCAAGCTGTACTGTGGGACTTTACCACTTTCTAATATATGCTGTCTAGATTATTTACTTTATTGTTGATTGCCTGTTTTCTCCCACACTGGAATGTAAACTCCTTAAAGACAGGTTCTTTGTTTATTTTGTTACCTGTAGTAGATGCCAGTGTTTGTTGCCCTAGCAGCCCCTCCCCCTACACCTCAGACATGCGTGCGCGCCCACACATGCACACACAGACACACACACACACACACACACACACTCACGACTAAAGCACTCATTCCCCTAGATCCTGAGAACGATGGAGGCTCACCGCTCAAGAGATTACTTCTCTTGGAATTGTTCTCTTCTGAAGAGCTCCATCTTATCCAATGTCATGTTCTTCTCCAGGGACAGCCTGTGTCCAATGACTGTGGATGCAAAAGTATCCTTGCCTCAAATCCTTGCCTCAATTTGGGACAACTCGGAGGACATCCAATGTCCACAACTCCAAGAGGGATGGGCTTAGGCCCCTGCTGCAACTCCTCCATGGGTCAGCTTTTCTCTTCCCATTTTTCTCTAACCATCACAGGTATCAACCCTAAGAACAGGTCCCCAAAATTTTCTTCACCAGTGATCTCCATCTCAGAGTCTATTTGCCATGGAACTCAACCTACAGCATTCACTGATGTACCTGAGATTCTAGAAGAGTGTCTGACAGGTAGAAGTTTCTTTAAAAATGTTGGATGCATGAATAAATATAAATACACTGACAACCTCTGCATGCAACACCTAAATATTGACAGTCAACACACGTACAGGTACCTTCCTACATGTTAGATAGGAATTCATGGTGCAGCAATTTTTTTCATTTATCCACTCAACAATGTTTATTAAGAGTCTATCATATGTCAGCTGAGGGCACATAAATGAATTACTGGGACAAAATCCATTCTTCATGAATCTTACAGTCTCGTGGTAGAGTCATAAAAGATGAAAACAAAAATGTATATAATATAGTGTCAGTGATGAGGGCCATGAGGACAAATAAAGCAGGATAAGGGGGGCAGAGTAATATGGTGGGGGTTAGAGTGGTAGTTGAAATTGGTTAGTCAGGTAGGCCTCTTTAATGAGGGAGGATTAACTAAAACCAAAATGATAGGACATCTATTAGTAATGAACCATATAGATGCCTAGATGAAGAGTGTTTCATGATGAGAAACAGCATGTGCAAACAGCATGTGTTTTGAGAGGCAGAGGCTGGGATGGAGTGAGCAAAGTGGAGAGTGGCCAAGATGACGGCATGCCTTTGGAGCAATAGTCAGTTGCTGGACCATATAAGGCTTGTTGAGATTTTGGGGTTTTATTTTATTTTATTTTTTCCTTTTTTTATTTTTATTTTTATTTATTTATTGATTATTTTTTTAATTTACATCCAAATTAGTTAACATCTAGTGCAACAATCACTTTAGGAGCAGATTCCTTAATGCCCCTTATCCATTTAGCCCATGCCTTCTCCCACAACCCTTCCAGTAACCCTCTGTTTGTTCTCCATATTTAAGAGTCTCTTATGTTTTGTCCCTCTCCCTGTTTTTATATTATTTTTGTTTCCCTTCCCTGATGTTCATCTGTTTTGTCTCTTAAAGTCCTCATATGAGTGAAGTCATATGATATATGTCTTTTTCTGACTAATTTCGCTTAGCATAATACCCTCCAGTTCCATCCACATAGTTGCAAATGGCAAGATTTCATTCTTTTTGATTGCTGAGTAATACTCCATTGTATATATATATACCACTTCTTCTTTATCCATTTATCCATCAATGGACATTTGGACTCTTTCCATACGTTGGCTATTGTTGATAGTGCTGCTATAAACATTGGAGTGCATGTGTCCCTTCAAAACAGCACACCTGTATCCCTTGGATAAATACCTAGTAGTGCAGTTGCTAGGTCGTAGGGTAGTTCTATTTTTAATTTTTTTAGGAACCTCCATACTGTTTTCCAGAGTGGCTGCACCAGCTTACATTCCCATGGGATTTTATTTTAAGTGTACCAGGATGACTTAAAGGGTTTTTCAACAGGGAGGTGGCATGACTTCCTGTTTTTAAAGGAATTTGTGTTTTTATTTTTTTTTATTTTTTTTATTTTTATTTATTTATTTATTTATTTAATATATGAAATTTACTGTCAAATTGGTTTCCATACAACACCCAGTGCTCATCCCAAAAGGTGCCCTCCTCAATACCCATCACCCACCCTGCCCTCCCTCCCACCCCCCATCAACCCTCAGTTTGTTCTCAGTTTTTAACAGTCTCTTATGCTTTGGCTCTCTCCCACTCTAACCTCTTTTTTTTTTTTTTTTCCTTCCCCTCCCCCATGGGTTTCTGTTACGTTTCTCAGATCCACATAAGAGTGAAACCATATGGTATCTGTCTTTCTCTGTATGGCTTATTTCACTTAGCATCACACTCTCCAGTTCCATCCACGTTGCTACAAAAGGCCAGATTTCATTTTTTCTCATTGCCACGTAGTATTCCATTGTGTATATAAACCGCAATTTCTTTATCCATTCATCAATTGATGCACATTTAGGCTCTTTCCATAATTTGGCTATTGTTGAGAGTGCTGCTATAAACATTGGGGTACAAGTGCCCCTATGCATCAGTACTCCTGTATCCCTTGGATAAATTCCTAGCAGTGCTATTGCTGGGTCATAGGGTAGGTCTATTTTTAACTTTCTGAGGAACCTCCACACTGCTTTTCAGAGCAGCTGCACCAATCTGCATTCCCACCAACAGTGCAAGAGGGTTCCTGTTTCTCCACATCCTCTCCAGCATCTGTAGTCTCCTGATTTCCTCATTTTGGCCACTCTGACTGGCGTGAGGTGGTATCTGAGTGTGGTTTTGATTTGTATTTCCCTGATAAGGAGCGACGTTGAACATCTTTTCATGTGCCTGTTGGCCATCCGGATGTCTTCTTTAGAGAAGTGTCTATTCATGTTTTCTGCCCATTTCTTCACTGGGTTATTTGTTTTTCGGGTGTGGAGTTTGATGAGCTCTTTATAGATTTTGGATACTAGCCCTTTGTCCGATGTGTCATTTGCAAATATCTTTTCCCATTCCGTTGGTTGCCTTTTAGTTTTGTTGGTTGTTTCCTTTGCTGTGCAGAAGCTTTTTATCTTCATAAGGTCCCAGTAATTCACTTTTGCTTTTAATTCCCTTGCCTTTGGGGATGTGCCGAGTAAGAGATTGCTACGGCTGAGGTCAGAGAGGTCTTTTCCTGCTTTCTCCTCTAGGGTTTTGATGGTTTCCTGTCTCACATTCAGGTCCTTTATCCATTTTGATTTTATTTTTGTGAATGGTGTGAGAAAGTGGTCTAGTTTCAACCTTCTGCATGTTGCTGTCCAGTTCTCCCAGCACCATTTGTTAAAGAGACTGTCTTTTTTCCATTGGATGTTCTTTCCTGCTTTGTCAAAGATTAGTTGGCCATACGTTTGTGGGTCTAGTTCTGGGGTTTCTATTCTATTCCATTGGTGTATGTGTTTTTATGCCAATACCATGCTGTCTTGATGATGACAGCTTTGTAGTAGAGGCTAAAGTCTGAGATTGTGATGCCTCCTGCTTTGGTCTTCTTCTTCAAAATTACTTTGGCTATTCGGGGCCTTTTGTGGTTCCATATGAATTTTAGGATTGCTTGTTCTAGTTTCGAGAAGAATGCTGGTGCAATTTTGATTGGGATTGCATTGAATGTGTAGATAGCTTTGGGTAGTATTGACATTTTGACAATATTTATTCTTCCAATCCATGAGCAGGGAATGTCTTTCCATTTCTTTATATCTTCTTCAATTACCTGCATAAGCTTTCTATAGTTTTCAGCATACAGATCTTTTACATCTTTGGTTAGATTTATTCCTAGGTATTTTATGCTTCTTGGTGCAACTGTGAATGGGATCAGTTTCTTTATTTGTCTTTCTGTTGCTTCATTGTTAGTGTATAAGAATGCAACTGATTTCTGTACATTGATTTTGTATCCTGCAACTTTGCTGAATTCATGTATCAGTTCTAGCAGACTTTTGGTGGAGTCTATCGGATTTTCCATGTATAATATCATGTCATCTGCAAAAAGCGAAAGCTTGACTTCATCTTTGCCAATTTGGATGCCTTTGATTTACTTTTGTTGTCTGATTGCTGATGCTAGAACTTCCAGCACTATATTAAACAACAGCGGTGAGAGTGGGCATCCCTGTCGTGTTCCTGATCTCAGGGAAAAAGCTCTCAGTTTTTCCCCATTGAGGATGATGTTAGCTGTGGGCTTTTCATAAATGGCTTTTATGATCTTTAAGTATGTTCCTTCTATCCCGACTTTCTCCAGGGTTTTTATTAAGAAAGGGTGCTGGATTTTGTCAAAGGCCTTTTCTGCATCGATTGACAGGATCATATGGTTCTTCTCTTTTTTTTTGTTAATGTGATGTATCACGTTGATCGATTTGCGAATGTTGAACCAGCCCTGCATCCCAGGAATGAATCCCACTTGATCATGGTGAATAATTCTTTTTATATGCTGTTGAATTCGATTTGCTAGTATCTTATTGAGAATTTTTGCATCCATATTCATCAGAGATACTGGCCTGTAGTTTTCTTTTTTTACTGGGTCTCTGTCTGGTTTAGGAATCAAAGTAACACTGGCTTCATAGAATGAGTCTGGAAGTTTTCCTTCCCTTTCTATTTCTTGGAATAGCTTGAGAAGGATAGGTATTATCTCTGCTTTAAACGTCTGGTAGAACTCCCCTGGGAAGCCATCTGTTCCTGGACTCTTGTTTGTTCGGAGATTTTTGATAACCGATTCAATTTCTTCGCTGGTTATGGGTCTATTCAAGCTTTCTATTTCCTCCTGATTGAGTTTTGGAAGAGTGTGGGTGTTTAGGAATTTGTCCATTTCTTCCAGGTTGTCCAATTTGTTGGCATATAATTTTTCATAGTATTCCCTGATAATTGTTTGTATCTCTGAGGGATTAGTTGTAATAATTCCATTTTCATTCGTGATTTTATCTATTTGGGTCATCTCCCTTTTCTTTTTGAGAAGCCTGGCTAGAGGTTTGTCAATTTTGTTTATTTTTTCAAAAAACCAACTCTTGGTTTCGTTGATCTGCTCTACAGTTTTTTTAGATTCTATATTGTTTATTTCTGCTCTGATCTTTATGATTTCTCTTCTTCTGCTGGGTTTAGGCTGCCTTTGCTGTTCTGCTTCTATTTCCTTTAGGTGTGCTGTTAGATTTTGTATTTGGGATTTTTCTTGTTTCTTGAGATAGGCCTGGATTGCAATGTATTTTCCTCTCAGGACTGCCTTTGCTGTGTCCCAAAGCATTTGGATTGTTGTATTTTCATTTTCGTTTGTTTCCATATATTTTTTAATTTCTTCTCTAATTGCCTGGTTGACCCACTCATTCTTTAGTAGGGTGTTCTTTAACCTCCATGCTTTTGGAGGTTTTCCAGACTTTTTCCTGTGGTTGATTTCAAGCTTCATAGCATTGAGGTCTGAAAGTATTCATGGTATAATTTCAATTCTTGTAAACTTATGAAGGGCTGTTTTGTGACCCAGTATATGATCTATCTTGGAGAATGTTCCATGTGCACTCGAGAAGAAAGTATATTCTGTTGCTTTGGGATGCAGAGTTCTAAATATATCTGTCAAGTCCATCTGATCCAATGTATCATTCAGGGCCCTTGTTTCTTTATTGACTGTGTGTCTAGATGATCTATCCATTTCTGTAAGTGGGGTGTTAAAGTCCCCTGCAATGACCACATTCTTATCAATAAGGTTGCTTTTGTTTATGAGTAATTGTTTTATATATCTGGGGGCTCCGGTATTTGGCGCACAGACATTTATAATTGTTAGCTCTTCCTGATGGATAGACCCTGTAATTATTATATAATGCCCTTCTTCATCTCTTGTTACAGCCTTTAATTTAAAGTCTAGTTTGTCTGATATAAGTATGGCTACTCCAGCTTTCTTTTGGCTTCCAGTAGCATGATAAATAGTTCTCCATCCCCTCACTCTCAATCTAAAGGTGTCCTCAGATCTAAAATGAGTCTCTTGTAGACAGCAAATAGATGGGTCTTGTTTTTTTTATCCATTCTGATAGCCTATGTCTTTTGGTTGGCGCATTTAATCCATTTACATTCAGTGTTATTATAGAAAGATACGGGTTTAGAGTCATTGTGATGTCTGTATGTTTTATGCTTGTAGTGATGTCTCTGGTACTTTGTCTCACAGGATCCCCCTTAGGATCTCTTGTAGGGCTGGTTTCGTGGTGACAAATTCCTTCAGTTTTTGTTTCTTTGGGAAGACCTTTATCTCTCCATCTATTCTAAATGACAGACTTGCTGGATAAAGGATTCTCGGCTGCATATTTTTTCTGTTTAGCACACTGAAGATATCGTGCCAAGCCTTTCTGGCCTGCCAAGTTTCAAAGGAGAGATCAGTCACGAGTCTTATAGGTCTCCCTTTATATGTGAGGGCACGTTTATCCCTTGCTGCTTTCAGAATTTTCTCTTTATCCTTGTATTTTGCCAGTTTGACTATGATATGTCGTGCAGAAGATCGATTCAAGTTACGTCTGAAGGGAGTTCTCTGTGCCTCTTGGATTTCAATGCCTTTTTCCTTCCCCAGTTCAGGGAAGTTCTCAGCTATAATTTCTTCAAGTACCCTTTCAGCACCTTTCCCTCTCTCTTCCTCCTCTGGGATCCCAATTATGCGTATATTATTTCTTTTTAGTGTATCACTTAGTTCTCTAATTTTCCCCTCATACTCCTGGATTTTTTTATCTCTCTTTCTTTCAGCTTCCTCTTTCTCCATAACTTTATCTTCTAGTTCACCTATTCTCTCCTCTGCCTCTTCAATCCGAGCCGTCGTGGTTTCCATTTTGTTTTGCATTTCGTTTAAAGCGTTTTTCAGCTCCTCGTGACTGTTCCTTAGTCCCTTGATCTCTGTGGCAAGAGATTCTCTGCTGTCCTGTATACTGTTTTCAAGCCCAGTGATTAATTTTATGACTATTATTCTAAATTCACTTTCTGTTATATTATTTAAATCCTTTTTGATCAGTTCATTAGCTGTTGTTATTTCCTGGAGATTCTTCTGAGGGGAATTCTTCCGTTTGGTCATTTTGGATAGTCCCTGGAGCGGTGAGGACCCTCAGGGCACTTCCCCCGTGCTGTGGTGTATAACTGCAGTTGGTGGGCGGGGCCGCAGTCCAACCTGATGTCTGTCCCCAGCCCACCGCTGGGGCCACAGTCAGACTGGTGTGTGCCTTCTCTTCCCCTCTCCTAGGGGCGGGATTCCCTGTGGGGTGGTGTGGCCCGTCTGGGTTACTTGCACACTGCCAGGCTTGTGGTGCTGGGGATCTGGCGTATTAGCTGGGGTGGGCAGGCAAGGTGCACGGGGGCGGGAGGGGCAGGCTTAGCTCGCTTCTTAGGTGATCCACTTCAGGAGGGGCCCTGTGGCAGCGGGAGGGAGTCAGATCCGCTGCCGGAGGTTTGGCTCCGCAGAAGCACAGAGTTGGGTGTTTGCGCGGAGGGAGCAAGTTCCCTGGCAGGAACTGGTTCTCTTTGGGATTTTGGCTGGGGGATGGGCGGGGGAGATGGCGCTGGTGAGCGCCTTTGTTCCCCGCCAAGCTGAGCTCTGCCGTCCGGGGGCTCAGCAGCTCTCCCTCCCTTTGTCCTCCAGCCTTCCCGCTTTCTGAGCAGAGCTGTTAACTTATGACCTCCCAGACTCTAAGTCGCGCTTGCTGTCGGAACACAGTCCGTCCGGCCCCTCCGCTTTTGCCAGCCAGACTCGGGGGCTCCGCTTGGCCGGCGAGCCGCCCCTCCGCCCCGGCTCCCTCCCGCCAGTCCGTGGAGCGCGCACCGTCTCGCCTCCCTTCCTACCCTCTTCCGTGGGCCTCTCGTCTACGCTTGGCTCTGGAGACTCCGTTCTGCTAATCCTCTGGCGGTTTTCTGTGTTCTTTAGGCAGGTGTAGGTGGAATCTAAGTGATCAGCAGGACGCGTGGTGTGCCCAGCGTCCTCCTACGCCGCCATCTTCCGGAACTCTCTCAGGAATTTGTGTTTTTAAAGGAATCCCATGCCCTGCCTGCATGGGACACATACAAATATCCTGTCAAGTTGCTCTGTGGCATGTAGTAGTTGCTTAGTGGATGCTCACAGGACAATCTCTCTTGGTGTTTGCAGTTTGGCACCTTTGAATGGTGTGGAGCCCTCAGATATACTTAATGAACTCATTACTTAATGAGCCACATTTAGATTCAACAAACAAATTTCAAGAGCCTACCATGTGCCTGGAACAGACCTTATTTGATATTCATATTCTTGAAAGGTAGACATCATTACTCCTTTTGTGGATGAGAACACTAGGATTCACAGAAGTTAAACAGCCTCCCCAAGTTTGCACAGTTGCAAGTGACTACAGTGTTATTGAAGTCAAATCTTCTTATTCTTCATCCTACATTTTTTGCACAAAACTTAGGCACATGTGTTTGCTCTCCTCTTTCATGGTTTGAGATAGGATAGGAAGTATAAATACAAATGACCATTCATTGTGCATAGTGCTAGGTGATGTAGACACACAATTTGTATTGGCCCCCAAACAACGCTATGAGTAGATAATATGGTTTCTATTTTCTAAATGATGAAGACATTGAGGTGTGACTGCCTGTATCCAACCTGTGGCCCATTGAGTGGCAACATCAACACCACCTGGGAGCTTGTTAAAAGTGAAGAATCTGAAGTCTCAATCTATGAAATGGATATGATAATAGCTTCCTTAAGTATTTAATGCCCTTCCACTTGTCATTGTTTATATCACTGTTTGGACAAGCAACTCAAGTTCTCTGTACAAATGTGGATTTTGATTTAGTATGTCTGCTAACATTCCATTGTCTAAAGCAGGTCAAGTGGCCAAGTTTACCCTCAGTGGATCTGGATACATTCTCTGTCCACAGAGAAACGTAGGGAGAGAGAATGCTGAATTCATTGCTGAATGACCAACCAAATTGCCACAGAATCATTAAACAATTGTGGTCATTTTATTGAACCAAGTACTTTTCTGAAGTTATGACAGATTTTTGCAACTGTTTTTTGGGGTATCCTATCAAATTTACCTGACTGCCAGCGGATCCTTTTTTAAACACATGCAGTGCCATCTCTGGAAGGAATTCTGGCAGGTACAATTTTATCTATCTTCTTTCCCTTGTCAGGTATTAGCATTCCTTACAAAATGGCAGCCCAGACAATTATCTGGATGGAACTCCTATTAAGCCACCTCTGTTCCTATTCTAAGGAAAGAAAAAGTGTCCTTATCAATAGATTAGTGATTCTTCATTAAATTAGTTGGACTCCCGGTCATCCTTTATTTCGATGAGATGTGTAAATTTTGGAAAAAATTATTGAATTGTAAACTTAGTCAAGAAACAGATTATTACCAGCATGGTGGAAGCTGCCTTCACACTCCCTTCTAGTTGCCATGCTCCCAAGGGTAGCCACTATCCTTACTTTGATGACCATAGATTGGTTTTGCCTATTTCTGTCCTTTAGATAAATGGAGTCATGTAGCAGGTACTCTTATGTCTTGCTTCATTCTCTTAACACTATGCTTGTGCGATGCATCCATAGTTTTATGTAAAGTTGTAGATTGTTACTCTTTATTGCTGTGCATTGTTTATGTATTTATCTATTCTACTCTTAACAATTTGGAAGCATCTATATTTTATATATTAGGAATACTGCTGCTATGAATATTCTGCTATATGACTTTTGTGGAACTTATATATATATATATATATATACCTATATATACACATATATATGGCCATATATATGTGTATATATAGGTATATATATATATATATATATATATATATATATATATATATACCTATATATAGCCTATATATAAGCTGTATATATATATATACCTCTGAGTGGGATTGCTGGGTCATAGGGTTTGTATATGTTCATATTTAGCAGACACTTTTAGCTTCTATTTTAAGAGTTTGGAGGGTGCTGTAGACCTGGTCGAAGGTCCATGTAGCTACATTTCATTTATAACCTAGGGATTTTCCACTTCAAACTTGGTAAGACTATTTCTCTCTGGGCCTAAGCTGTTTTTTGGTTGCAAATGAGGCAGTGTCGAAAGCTGAACTAACTTCTTTAACTTCCTGGAGCTGTATCCATGGTATTATTCATAGATTGGTAGGAGATGGAGGTTCTTGCCACCAATGCCATATGCACAGGGAAAATGTCCTAGCACACCATCACCCAGTATTGTCCTGGGAGTGGATGATAGGTCTGGAAAATGATGATTATCCCTTCAGAGCCCGAATGACAGAGTCATTTATCATTTCAAGTCCCACAGAGAGGGACAGGCCTTGTTCAAGGGCTATGCTAGCGAGCTGAGTGTTCTGCCAGGGTGAGAGGTGGTACTGCCTCCATCCTGATATTTGCATGCCCGCCTCTCTATAGAGGGAGGCTGAGTCTTAAGATTTGAGGGAGGTCAGAGCCCTGGGGGAAACAGAAAGACAGAGAAAGACCTAGGAAAAGAGAAAGAGCTACTTCAAAGCTATACCTCATGGGGTGCCTGGGTGGTTCAGTCAGTTGAGCATCCAACTCTAGATTTCAGCTCAGGTCATGATCTCAGTTCATGAGTTCAAGCCCTGCATTGTGCTCCATGATAGCAGTATGGAGTCTGCTTGGGATTCTCTCTCTCTCTCACTGTCTCTTTCACACTCTCTCTTTGTCTCTCTCCCCTTCCCTCCCTCCCTCTGTCTACCCCTCCCTAGCTCACTCTCCTTCTCTCTCAAAGTAAATTAAAAAAAAATAAAAAGTAATTTTTAAAAAGCTATATCTCAGCCTTTTGTATGGCTCCCAGATAAGGTACCTGCCCACTATGAGATTGGAAGAGATTTTTGCTCAATGTCTGCAGTCACAACTGATAAATTTATCCAAGAGACTTGTGTAGAGAGAAAAAATGTTGAGTTGGAGGTCTCCCTCCAAAGGGCATACTTATGAGATGGAAGTGACCAGTGAGAGTAAAAGGCAAAATGTACAGAGGAAAGCTTCTTCCAGCCCCTTCCTTAATGCTGGGCTGAGTTTTCATGCTCTTTCCTGGCTTATCTTTGTCCTTTGATGAGTACAAAAGCCACTAGGAAAGCTTCTTTCACAAAGTTTCCACTCTGGTGGAGAATCACATGGAAAATGTGAAGGAAAAAATATGTAAATAAGGTACAAATTATGAATCAAAGTGATTCAGCAGAATATGGGAAAGAGGATATTTTTGACTTTACTAATTATATCAATGGAGAGGTGGCTCATTTGGCATTGAAATAGCCCAATGGTGTAGTTCTGTCTTAAAATATATGCTTAAAAATATGTGTTTAAATAAAAATTTAGTTATATTTTGTAATATATTTATTTTCTCATCCTAATGAGATATGGACCCTGTGAGAGTAGTAGGCAGGGCCCCAGAAAGAACCAGATACACAGTCAGATGGAGAATTTGAGGAGACTTAAGGGAGTATGTTTATACAATTGCTGGCAGGATGAAATGGAACTAACATAGAAGTTTGAAGCCCCTGGAGCTAGCAATAGTAAGGGGGCCCTTTATCATGCCTAGGGTAGAATGAGCTAGGGGAGAAAAGAACAACCAATACCCAGGAGCTGTGTCTATAGGAGAATCTCAGCCAGCTTATATCAATGGGCAGGAGGGAGCCAAACCCTCTTTCCCACCTCCCTCCTATCTCCTGATGGTGTCTCACCATTGGGTGAATCCAACTAGAGGCCCAGCTGCAAGGAGCCTATTCATTGGTTGATGAAGATAAGTGTCCTTTGCCTTCAGATGGAACAGGGCCAGAGGGACAAGGTGGGGAGGCTTGGGAACCATCCAGTATATGAATAGTTAGGTTTCTCAAGAACCGAAACAAAGCATTTTGTTTAGATAAAAGTCTTTTTTAAAAAAAATACACACCTATGGTACTGTTATTTAATGTTCATTAAACATTTCTAACTCATTAAGCATTCATTAATTAGGGTCTAATTCTGCAAAAGCTTCTTTTCCCAGCCATGAAAACCAGCAGTTTTTTTTTTTTTCCTCAGCTGCCTTTATCTGGATGAAAGAAAAAAACTGTTTTAAACAAGTGTTACAGGGTTATGTAAAAACTCTGAAAAAAAATATCAATAATCAGCTTCAAACGGTGAACACAAAATTTCCTGAAGCATCTATAATTATATTGGGATTTTACAGAGAAAACACTGTCTTCTAGCTCTAAGTCTATATTTAGGGGCTAAAATACCTGGTTATATCCTGTTCAGCCCTGGCTATTGATTTAGGAATTCATAGAACTATTTATTCTTCTGCTCAATAGAAAAGATTGCTTACCATAGCAACCCCTGCATTAGCATTCAGCTTCCTGGTTGCAAAGCACCTTCCTAAGGAGGACGTACATCAATGTGCAAAGTGAGCCCAATTTTTTAAATACAATTGTAAGGGGGGAGGCTGTGATATTAAAACTCACAACAAAGAAGACAACCCAAGCTAGAGACTAGCAATTGTCTCAGGCTTGTTTGCAATGATTTAATCTGCATATTTTCCCTGATTCCAAGCATTCGATTCCTCTTGTACTTCTGTACACCAAGAAGGGTGGGAAATAATAAAATATTATGCAGAACCCACACCTAGCATAAGAAGCTTGCTGCTCTCTATAGGGAGTTTTGACTTAGGTCAGCTTCACCCCACTGTTCTTAGATTTATCTTTCTTCTGCTGGAAAAAGGCAAATACCTGGTTCCGCCACTCAAAAATCTCAAAGAGAAAATATTTAGTCTAATATTCTAGTGTGTTTCCCTGATGTCAATCAGGCATCTGAAACACTAGGGATTGTTTTTTAACCTCCCACTGTGAAGTGAGGTGGCATTTTAATTAGAGGGAAAAACTGACTTGTGCTCATAAGTGATAGTCACAGCTTTTGTCAATGAACTCAAAATGGATCAAGACCAACAAGGCATGATTTGTATATCAATGATCCAGACGATCAGGACATTCAAACCCTTGTTTGGAGTTTCAGTGGTTAAGAGGGGCTAGCTCACAGTTGCATTATAACACTGTTAACGGTCAAAGATAATACCGAAATAAAACCCTGGCATGGTTAGTGACTTTGACATTCTATTTCAGCTTCAGGACAACTTTTACCTGATTGAAGACAATGGCTGAACAGAAAAAAAAATGTGGGGGCTCAGGTAACTCAGAGGACTGGCAGATAGATAATAGGGGTCAAGAGAGGTGAACAAGGTGTTCTATACAGGGAAGTGTGTTGGAGAAAGAGGGACTGGAGAATGGGATTGCACTTTGGGTCCAGATAGAAGCTCTTTCTTCTGTATGCTTTATGTCTGAGCCCTGTCTGAGCCCCACAAAGCAGGCTAGAGGCTTGAATGAGAACAGCATTCCTGATTGAAGCAGGAAGCAAAAATGCTAGGTTTCTTGCATATTTTTTTTTTATCCTGGACTCTTCCCTCAGAGATGTCATGGGCTTTGCTCTCAAGTTAAACTGCCCTTCTGCAGGCTTGAGGAAAAATGAGACTCTTGGTCCTTGCAGACCTATCTAGCTCTAATTTTCATGGAGACTTGGTTAGCAATAAGGGGTTCTTTTGTTTCGAGCTGACCTCTGCATTGATGGGTACTGTCTGTGAGAAGATAAGGAAGATTCATCCAAATCAACAAGGTAGGATGAAGAATTATCTCAGAAGTGGATTTGGCTAGGTCTTCTACAGTTATCACAGTTTTGTGGAATCAATTGATAAACCAGGCAGTTAATGAGAGATTGAAATATTAGCATTGCCTGAAATATTATTGCTAAAATATTATTTTTAGCTGTTACCATTGCTGTAACACTTACTTACCAGCTTCTTTAGACCAATGGTACTCACACTTTAGAACATCAGTAGCACTTGAAGATTTAGTAAGCCTGAAGATTCAGAAGCTCCACCTAGAGTGACTCAGTCATAGGTGGGACCTGAGAATCTGCATTTCTAAAAAGCTCCTGGGTGATGCCATTGTGCTGGCTGAGGGCCACATTATAAGTAGCACCAAGTTAGTCATCACTAATCAGTTGTTGGGCCCAGGAGTTTGTGTTTTAACAAGCCTCCAGGTGATACAGATGCTCACTAAAGTCTGAGAAGAATAACTTTAAACCACATGTTCTTAACCTTAGCTAAACATTGGACTTACCTGATGAGTTCCTTACAGAAGGCTAATGCCTGGTCTCACCCAGCTGGTTCTGTTGAAATTGGACTGGGTAATAGCCTGACATGGGGATTAGTTGTAGCTTCCCAGATGGTTCTAATGTGTAGACAAGTTGAAAACCATTTCTTAGACTACCCTCAATTCTAGGTTGCAAGACTAGAATTGCAAGACTAGAAATTGCAAATCTGCAATTTGTTCTTTTCAGTGTGTTGCTATGGAAGGGAAGAGATGGATAAAACTTCTAGCATCTGAAAGGAAGTAAGTTTTGCTAGCCTTGTGTGACGTCAATTCCAGCTTACCTTACATGCTGTAGGGAGTGAGTAATGAAGGGCTCAATTCACTCTGGGAGTGAGTCAGCCAGAAGAGGTAGAAATTTGGGCAGAAGAGCAAGTTCTATAATTCTGTAGAAGTGAAACCCATTTAGTTACCTCCAAAGGGCCAAATGTGCTATTTAAAATGCTCCAATAGAGCATTCGATTTCACAGCTGTCTGTAGCTTTGAGGCCAAATTATCCTTCCCTAAAGTTAGGAAGCAGAAGTAGGAACACTACCCAAAGCCACATGTACCACTGAGATATTAATTAAGCCCCAAAGACTTCCAGGAGCCCTGTCCAGTTCTTCTAAATGCTTTATTCTTTGCCCACTGATGCAAACAGATTTCTCTTGACTGTCCTCACACTTGACCCAGATCTCTAAGGCTGGATATTATTAACATAAAGGGATGTCGACATTTTAAATTCCAGAGAATAGATTCCTCCAAAGCAAACCTATATCCTTTTGTTACTTCCCCAGAATCTTGAGATTTTTTTTAATTTTTTTTTTATTAAACAGTCTCTTATAGGAATGGGTTAAACAAAAACAAGCAAGATTCCTTCCATTTGGGAAATTCAACTTAAAGTTTAGGCAGCAAGTGTGGGTATTATGCCAAAATTTGTGCACTGAACTGAGTATCAGAGACACATGATCTTCATCCTGGTTTTCACGTTATCAAATGACCTTGAGAATGTTGTTTAACTCTTCTGAGGCTCAGTTGCTTAACTGTCAAATGGCAATGACTTCTTATGTTCCCTTTTGACTTTAGTCATGTAAAGGTCCTTAAGAAATGGGAATGTGGCAAATTCTGTGTGATCAAAGTCAACTGCAAATGTGTTGTGTTAGTTTTCAAACTTTCAACTGAAACACTAAGGGGATTGTTGCATGTTTTGTAATAACACAGCTTCGGCTTTAGTTCCATCTCCTCCCTCCCTGCTTTCCTGCTGTGTAATGGCTGTTGTTTTTCATTGATATGATTTAAGAGACTGGAGAAATCAAGCCATATTCTCCAACTCATTCCTCTTAGGGTAATAGAAAATAAACTATTTTTCCTATGATCTGCTTCCAAATCACTCTTACCAGCTGTGAATCTCCTGTTTGCTGAAAAGTTATCAGTTGAAGCTTTTTCCTTCTGTTGGTCTGTTCTTAGCCATCCTTCTGAAAGGAAGTTCCATTTACTTTGTTGGTTCCCGGAAAATTTGGCTATGTCAGGGCTTTGTTCTGCTTCTTCCTCATTGGAATAGTGGGGGCGGGGGTATGAGCTTCTCTGATCTGCTGGTAAATTGTCAAATAGTCTAAAAAACCCTCCTACAGTCCCCCTGAGTAGATTTATCTTTGCCAGCGGATACAAATACATCCCTCTTGACTTTGCAACCATTGTACTCATGCCAAAGTTGGGACTATATTAACATAAAGGGATGTCAAAACTTAAATCATGGCAAAGCATAGATCCAGTCAAACCTGGCACTGGCAGTGATGGACATTAATAGTGATTGAACTAGTATTAAGTGGTTGTGTTGGAAGATCTGCCCATTTTGCCTAAAAATGTATCAAGAGGAAGAAAGGAAAGCAGGGGAAGGGCATAGTTCTGGAATTTGAGAGCCCTGGGCTTGAGGTTTGATCATTAGTTAACCAACTATGAGATCTTGAAACAATTTTTCAGTTGCTCCAGATGTCGAATGGGTCTAAATCAGTGCATCTTAAACTTTAATGTGCATTTGAATCCTCCAAGATATTGGCAAAACGCAGACTCTGATTCAGTAAGTTTAGGATCCTGCACTTCTGATGTCTCCGAGGTCATGGCAATGGTGTGAATCTGAGACCACACTCTGGCAAGTGGCCAGTCAATTCTCCCAAAGTATGTGCTAGCTCTGAAAGTAAATAAATAAGTAATCAAGTGAGTAAATAAATAACTCTTCAGTCATCTTGAAGAATTCTATTAAGTAGAATGCTGAAGTCCAAATTCCAGAAATCATTGTGAATGTGTATAATCCTTGAGTATTTTACAATTTCACATCCTCATTGCAGGAAAAGATGTTAATCACAGAAGTTAGAGTTTTTGGAGTAGTGGTCCTCCTGTTTTCCCAAAATATTATTCTCTGCCTATTGGATACCTTCTGATTTCCCTCCAAATAACCCAGAAGAAACTTATAGTGAGTATTGGAAACTTACTGATTTTTGTCTATCAACCCAAGAATTATGCTGTTTAAGGTTTTTGTGAAATTTATGAAACATAAGCAGAAGATTATGTTGATGTATTTTCTTTTAAAATAACTTGTATAGTAGTGTGAGTTTCTAATTTTTATCCTGAGATTCCATGTATGTTTCAGCTAGTGACAGAGAGTATTAAGAATATTTGCATGTCACTAATTAGAAATGCTCCATTGACATTGTAACTTGAATTATATGGACAAATCAAGAAATCTCTGTAGTGTGTCTGATATGCATGGTTAGGTTTGCACGCCCCAAGACATGCTCATAAAATTAAGAAATATGATGGTGAGAATATAAGCATGGATATGAATTTGGTTTTCCACTATTGTTTTTTTTTCTATTTTTTTTTATTAAACTGGTAGTTTAACAAGGTTTCAGAATGTTCAGGCTTTCACTCAGAAATTTAGTCACTTGTGACAAGATGCAGCCTACTGGCAGTAACAGCAAAAACAAGCTGCTCATTCTCCTGACGATGTCATTTCCAAATTTCATTCTCAAAGACTAACATCAACAGTAAAGTCAAAGATGTGACTTATTTGCAGTATGTGCATGGGACACACTCCCTTTGATGAAATGGAAAGAGGTGAACTGGGGGCAGCCTTGCTTCTATTTTGGATCAGGGAACAAAAAAGTGTGGGAGAGAGTTTTATTTGAAAATGAACATCAATGCCTTTCTGTTAGGTGTTGAAAAATTTCTCTGCTTAAAATATAAACTTGCTGAAGAGATTTTAAAAACTTCACCTCAATGGGGAAAATATAAAAAAATATTTAGTCTTTATTGTCTTGAAATATTATAAGAATCTGCTAAAGTTTGAGCTCACGTGAATTTTTATATGGTGCCAAATTAATGACAAAAGCAACGTATTTGAAATCAGAATGCACTGATTTGAAATCTGACTTTGAATCAGTCACTTAAACTCTCTGGGCTTCAGTTTTATTTTCTAGACGATGAACTATTAATTTAGATATTCACAAAGGTCCCTACTAGACCTGCAATTCCTTGATCAATTTTCCAGTAATATTTTGGGTTTTCTCATGTTTACTTACAAATCCAAATTATGCTACTAGTCTTCTTTACTCACTTTTTTTTTTACATTTAACATTTTCCATAATTTCGCCATTTCCCTTAAGAAAGTTTCACTAGGGGTGCCTGGGTGGCTCAGTTAAGCGTTGGACTCTTGATTTTGACTCAGGTCATGGTCTCACAGTCGTGGGATCAATTCCTGCAAGGGGCTTGTGCTGATGTTATGGAGCCTCCCTCTCTCTTGCCCTCCCTCTCTCTTCTCAAAATAAATAAATAAACGTTAAAAAAAGAAAAAGCTTCCTTTAAAAAGAGTTTCCTGTCTGATGTTTGGGCTCTAAAACCCCAATAAAGCTCCAGTGGTCCTGGAGACAGAGGTACTTGAGGAGAGTGGACAGATTGGTGAAAGCAGTGTTCATCTGCTCCTTCTGTCTTCTATTTTGGTGGGTTTGTCTTCTCAGGGGGCTGTGAAATTTGGAGAGGAGCTTCAGACTACCACAGGTAATTGTTTTCAAGGAGCCACATTTAGGTGGTTATCCTTGTGCTCAGGGAAGCACTCAGTGGGAAAATGAAGTCCAGTGGTGTGCTGGGCTTGCTGGGCTCCTACAGCCTTATGAGATCAGTTGTGTGCATCTCTGCCCAACTCTTGACTCCAAAGAGAATATTTGTAGTGCAAAAGTAAGCAAATGCTACAAACTGGGATATTTGTTAGAGTGCATTGTTAAACATTTATGAGTATTACAACTGGATGTTACACATACACATACACACAAAAACGCACATATCAGCACCACTAACATTTAGAATTTGTGAATGTCTTTGTCAAAGCAAAGAATTGGACTAGAATTTCCCTCTTCCAAATGCCCTTCTTTTATGATTTTTCCCTAATTCCATTGTCCATGCAATTAATCTTTTAAAAATGTGTACAATGTGTCATTACTTCATATATGTTAAAGGACTATATATTCATAATGCATTAAAATGGATTATGAGTAGAAGGGAGAAAAAAATCACCCATGTTTGTATAATCTAAATTATTACAATTAATAATATTTTTAATAGTTTATTACTATTATAATTTTTTCTATATATAGTTCTGTGAAAAGGGAACAATTTCCTTATTAATTACTCTATGATTTAGGTTTTGTCTCAGTTCTCCCCTATGATAAATAATACTATGATGAACAACTTGATATGGTTGAGATGATAGAGAAAGGCTATGGGGTGGAAATATGGAGTGTTATTTTGTTTGGGCCCTCCCCCGATTTGTTGGCAAGGTAGGGGAGGAGGTGGCGTAAACAGTTTAATCTTGGCCAAGGAAAATTCAGCTGTCTGTAGAGCAGTTTGGAGAAGCTGGAGATTTATGGAAGTCCTATAAAATGCTAACTGAATGGCATGTGTGGGTGTGTTGAGATTCAATGCCAGGTGGTTTTGAGAAGAGTTTGCCAGAGCTTAAATCAACCCTATCATCAGGATCAGAGCAGATGCCAACTATTTTTTTCTCATGCCCCAATTCTGGACATGATTGAGGACACCTGTTAGGAATATTTGTCACCTGATGCATATCGAGGCGAGCACCGAGAGTTTGGTAACAGTAAAGGTAGAACTTTTAGTTGTTGGGTGAAGCTGAGAACTTCTGCGTACTGTTGCTTGCCAAATTTACCTTCAGCTTGCTGGGCGGGCGTGTTCCTAAACCTACCAATCAGGCAGCCTATCAAGCCAACTAATCTGGTACACTGGGTTCCCAGATAGCTGTGCTATGAATATATTTGTGTATATCTCCGCCTGCTCTGTTCACTCAAGTGGCAGTTCTGTTGTCGAATGCATTTGGTTTTGAATTTATTGAATTCTTCAATTAATTCAATCCACCAGACATTTAGGGTATATAATAGGCCACTGCAAGGCAGGGTACAGTGGTTATGTCTCCATTTTTCAGACTGACAGTATAATAAATAGATAAAACATATTAAAATACCCAAGATATAAGCCCCTTATAACAATGTTAGGGTCTATCACATGGGTTACCACTAAGATAGTGGGGCAAAACAAAAAAGGATAAAACTGAATGAGGAGATGTGGGAACAGTGACTTCATGGGGGTAATGGTGTGACTAATTTTTCAGCTGGTGAACACAGAATAAAGGAATTCTAGGGAGAGGGAGTTTTGTGGACAATCAAGAAGCTCATAAAAATTTTCACAATTATATAGTGCTTTTTGATAAAAGACTTTCATGTATTTTGTTACATTTAATCAAGGCAGGAGTAGAAAACACCCTGAACTGACTGAGCATAAGTTTGAGGGTTGGTGGTGGAAGTGTTTCTATGACAGTCAGTTGTTGCTAAACCACAGAGGATGTCTTCTTCTGGATTCATCCAAGTGTGGGCCCTAAAATGAAGATTTCAGGTACTTTATTTGGAAAATAATCCCAGGAATCAGGATGAAAGGAGGGGCAGGGGAGGCCGGAAGGGAGGAAAGCCAGTAACAGGGAACATGTGGATTACGACCAGGGCTAGGACAGGGTGAAGTGGGAAAGCACTTACTTCAGACATAGAATTTAAGAAGTGCCAGCAGACAGTAATTAAAAGTGAGCAATGAAAAAAATTAAAATATCAAAATTAGCAGTAAAAATTATCTTGGTAAAATATTGTCAAAAAATTTTTTTAGTTTATTTATTATTTTGAGAGAAAGTGAGAGAGAGGCAGAGGGGCAGAGAGAGAGGGAGAGAGAGAAAATCCCAAGCAGGCTTTGCTGTCAGCGCAGGGCCCAAGGCAAGGCTCACTCACAAACCTGTGAGATCATGACCTGAGCTGAAACCAAGAGTCAGACGCTTAACTGACTCAGTCACCCACGTGCCCTCCCAAAATTATCAAAATTTAAATAAAGACAGGATCTGACAATGCTGTGTTGAGCCATATTGCAACCTGAGGCAAAAGGGGAAACTATGTAAAAATACATTTTTACGTGTTTTTAAAACAGTGAGTTTTCTTCAGAGCATTACCTGAAAAGTATATTGAAAAATTGAAAAGTAGGTATATTATAACTCACACCATTATTTTATATTTAAACAATGTTTTACATCAAAAACAAATTTTAATTTTATTTTACTGTTTTTAATGGAAATAAACTCATCAGCAATATTGTCTTAAAACCCATTAACCATTTAAAAATACATTTGAAAATTGTAGAGAGGAGAATACATATTTCATTTGCCTCAGGCTCTAGTATGGCTCCACATGGCACTGGTTACCACTGTGGCTCAGTCCCCCTGGGGGTCCTCTGCTATTTGCCCTACCTAGGAGGTAGAAGGCTGAGGTATTAGTCCACCAACTCCTGGCCCCATTGGTTGGCATCTGTTTTTGTGGGTGCTAATTCTCTGGCACTCCCAACGTGTTCCAAGATCTGTGGGAAAGACACTGCCATCATTAGCTATGGAGGAGGGCTTTGATGTGTATCCAAGGACCACAGGCTTCTGTAGTGTGAGCACTATGATAGTACTAAAGGCTTCTGAGAAGATGTTGGATGATTATTGGAGCTGTAGTTTAGAAGTATGTTTCTAGACCCACCATATATAGTGGGTTGGAAATGAGAGATGTGGGAAGCAGGAAGTCCAATTTAGAGGCAACTACAATAATTTGGTTGGGAGATAACATGGGCCCGAGCTAGGAATATGGCTGTGGGGTGAGAAAGAAAATAGAAGAGGCAAGAAAATATTTCAGAACATGAATCCTTGGGTCCTGACCAGCAGATGGATGTGTTGGGGGAAAAAAGAAGTGACGATGTGTAGGTGAGGCTGTGGTTTCTCATTAGTGTTGGAGATAATGGTGATTCTGTTTACAGAGTTGATAGTTTGAGAGAAAGAGCAAACTTGGTGAGGAGAGATCTAGATTTGAACATGTTTGGGGGACAAAGATCCAAGGTGGACTTAGGTGTCTGTGAGCACAAATGATGATTTGGAGGGCCAGGAAATTGCAAGACTCTTTTTACCTGACTTGATGTTCATGGAAGAAAAAGCCTTTGAGGGGGAACACTTAGGGGACAGGGGCTGGGGGAAGGAAGAAGAAGGTCAACCAAGGCTTCTCAATGTGTGCTGTGTGCACTGGTGCTGACCCAGGAATTGCTGGTTACCTACCCACAAGGTAAATACAGGCCACAAATGTAATGCATGGGAAACTTCATAGCAATTTGATACTGCTGTGGAATCGAAGAGACATTTCGTTTTTCTAGTAATTCATTTTTATTACGTTTTACGACAGTATCAGACAGTGATTGATTGGCATTAAAAATTCAAATAATAAACAGACAAAAACAACAATTCCCAGGTCCTACATCTAACATAATTGAGAAGTTCTGATTCAAGACAGCATGGTAACTGCCCAGGCTTTGACTTGTGGAGAAGAGCCACAAAAGAGGCATTTTAAAGAATGTGCGGTGCATGAAATGCTGTTTGGAGGCTTTGATGAGAAAACAGAGTTGAGGAGAGATATCCTCACTATGGAAGGCCTTCCATACCATGCTGTCTTCCCATGCATTACATTTGTGGCCTGTATTTACCTTGTAGGTAGGTAACCAGCAATTCCTGGGTCAGCACCAGTGCACAGAGCACACATTGAGAAGCCTTGGTTGACCTTCTTCCTTCCCCCAGCCCCTGCCCCCTAAGTGTTCCCCCTCAAAGAAGCAAAGATACCCTGAGAGATGGTGTTGTAGGAGGCCCTTGTAGACAGTTTTTGCAGAACTGAAGTGCTCAGAGAGGGCACTGGCAGTCCCAGCACAGGAGTGATGGTGTACAACCACAGGAAGACTATCTGTGCTACATATGAGCAAACCAAATAGCTAGGATGGTGAAGGAAGCAACTTCAAAAAGAGGCTGCATGGTGAATGTGGGAGCAATAAAATGAACTTGATTTTCCTTACTTGTTAACTACTTTCTTCAACACATCTGCCAAGCACTTACCGTATGCCAAACACACTTCTAGCTACTGGTGATACTACTATGAGGGGGATGAGTGGAGCTCCTGAGAGTGAGACACAAGGGGCATAATATAAACAGAAGTTTCAGAAGAACATGCACTTTAAGGAGCTTTATTTCTCTCCCCTAGGTATAGCTGGAAGCCACAGAGTTTTGGAGGGTGAAATGCTATGCTTTCTGCCTTTAAGGGTTTACTCTTGGCTACCATGAGAAATGGAGGCAGAGGCAGAACAGCAGCAGGGAGATTAGATGGGAGGCTGGCGTAGGGGTCCAGGTGAGTAAGGATGGTGGTTTGGTGGTTATGGTTAATGGAGGTAAGTTGTCTCACATTAACTTTTGGCCTTTGGGAATAATTGAGTTATTGTGCTCATGAGACAGTCAAACTGTGATATCTTTTAGGCATTTGGAGCTTCTTGTTTTGGTCTAAGAGAACACTGGTGCAAAATAACAAAATTTGGGGAGAATTGCATAATTGGGGAACTGTCTACATGGAGATGCTGGTTCAAGCTGGGCCTCAGGGACAAGAGTAGAGAGTAAGTATAGAATCCCAAAGAAGACTGTCATGGGTTGAATTCTGTCCCTTCCAAAATATACATTGAAGTCCTAACCCCCAGGATCCCAGAATGTGACATTATTTGTAAATAAGTTCATTGCAGATGTAATTAGTTAAAGTGAGGTCATACTGGAGTGAGGTAGGGTCTTACTCATATATGAATGGTGACTTTATAAGAAGAACATGTGGACACAGACACACAAAGGGAGAACACTATGTGATGACAGAGGCAGAGACTGGAGTGATGTAGCTGTGAGGCAAGGAACTCCAAGGGTTAATAGCCACCACCAAAGGCTAGGAATAGGTGAGGAAGGGTCTCAGAGGGAGCAGAGTCCTATTGACACCTTGAATCCAGGCTTCCAACTTCCAGAAATGTGAGAGAAATAAATTTCTGTTGTTTTCAGCCACTTGGTCTATGGTACTTCACTATGGCAGCCCTAGGAAACTGATACAAAGATACACTTTAGAGGTAGGAAGAAAGAAAATGAATACGATCAAGGAGGACTGGTGAAAAATACAGAAAAAGAAGCTAGACGTTAAATATTTCAGCCCACAAAAATGGAGCATTCTAAGAAACCAGGGCTATGTTTGTGAGGGTAAGTGAAAAGGATGGAGCCAAGCTCCATCGACCTCACAGAAGGCAGGAGAGGGGAGTGGATATATGGAGGACAGGCAAGAATGGGAAGCCACTGAGGAAAGTCTCTTTACTGAGACATTTGGGGACAGGAACAAGAAGATGTCAGATAGATATATGATAAAGTAATGGTTAAAAGGCAAGGCTTTGTCTTTCCCTTCCCTTGCCTTCTCTTGCCTTCCCTTGCCTTGCCCTGCCTTGCCTTTGCCTTTGCCTTTGCCTTTGCCTTTGCCTTTGCCTTTGCCTTTGCCTTTGCCTTTGCCTTTGCCTTTGCCTTGCCTTGCCTTGCCTTCCCTTCCCTTCCCTTCCCTTCCCTTCCCTTCCCTTCCCTTCCCTTCCCTTCTCTTTTCTTCCTTTGTTCTTTCCTTACTTCTTCCTTTTTTTTAGGCTAAGAAAGGCTTGAACTTATTAGCTGAGAGCAAGTTTATAATTAATAAAACCAGAGATGGAAATTATATTTTTCCATGATAAATGACAAGAGGCACTCAGATAAAACAGGATGAGACAGGATCAACACTAAAGATGTAGAGCAGTTTGGAGATGAGTAAACTATGATAGATAGGAAACCTGGTTTGGGGGAGGTGGGAGTGAGGGGGTGGTCACAATCCTCCACCAGCTGTCTTGGCTTGAACCAGTTACTTAGCTTCTCTGAATGTCAAGCCATCTATAAAATGTATGGATTAAATGAGATAATGCAATGTCAAGTTTATTATATTTTCTGGCACATGTTAAATTTTTAGTAGGTTTTAATTTGTATATATACTTTAATATCTTAATTTGGGGCATATTTTTAAAGATTTATTTTTTTTTAACATTTTTTATTTATTTTTGGGACAGAGAGAGACAGAGCATGAACGGGGGAGGGGCAGAGAGAGAGGGAGACACAGAATCGGAAACAGGCTCCGAGCCATCAGCCCAGAGCCTGACGCGGGGCTCGAACTCACGGACCGCGAGATCGTGACCTGGCTGAAGTCGGACGCTTAACCGACTGCGCCACCCAGGCGCCCCTGGGGCATATTTTTATATCTATATTTATATCTCTGTATCTACCTATCTATTCCTCTGTCTCAAAACAGGGCTTGGCAGATAGAAGGTGATCACAAAATTACATTTCTTTCTCACTCTCATCCTTTTTTCTGAGATGATAGAAAGACGGAATTGGATATAAATACAGATAAATTCTTAAGTAAAGAAAGAAACTAGGGAGGACAATGTGAGATGACTTATCTTTGGTCATGAAGTAGGAATTCAGGTTTCCACTGAAAAATAAACTGGTAAGAAGAACAGAAAATATTTAGGTCAGACTGTGGAATGAAATGGAGAAAAATAAAATAACTACAGAACACTCTAGAGAATCTGTGGAAGCAGAATGACACCATCTGTGTGGCTAATAGATAGAATTGAGTTTATTGTGGTAGACAGCTTCTAGGATGACCCCCTAGTGATCTGCACCTACTGGTAATTGCACTGATGTAATCTCCACACATTGAGTGTGGGTTGGGCTCACATGTTGACTCACATCTGGCAAATGTAGTACAGAACAAGTGATGGGATGTTGCTTCTGAGATTAGGTTATAAAAAGACTGTGGCTTCTTTGTGGTGTATACATACAATAGAATACTACTCAGCCATAAAAAAGAATAAAATCTTGCCATTTGCAACATGAATGAATCTAGAGGGTATAATGCTAAGTGAAATAAGTCAGAGAAAGACAAGTATATGATTTCACTCATATGTGGAACTTAAGAAACAAATGAACAAAGAAAAAAAGAGACAAAAAACACAGAGAACAAACTGGTGGTTTCCAGAAGGGAAGTGGGTGGGTGGAGAATAGGTGAAATAGGTGAAGGGGATTAAGAGTACACTTATCTTGGGGCACCTGGGTGGCTCAGTCAGTTAAGCATCCGACTTCAGCTCAGGTCATGATCTCACAGTTCACAGTTCATGAGTTTGAGCCCTGTGTCGGGTTCTGTGCTGATAGGTCAGAGCCAGGAGCCTGCTTTGGATTCTGTGTTCTGTGTCTTCCTCCCTCTCTGCCTCGACCCTGCTCACACTCTGTCTCCCTCTCTCTGTCTCTCTCTCAAAAATAAATAAACATTAAAAAGAAATTTAAAAAAAGCACACTTATCATGATCAGCACTGAGTGATGTATAGAATTGTTGAATCACTGTATTGTATGCCCAAAACTAATATAACACTGTATGTTAATTATACTGGAATTAAAAAAAAAAAAAAAGACTGTGGTTTCTGTCTTGGGTATGCACTCTCTCTATCACCACTTACCCTGGGAGGAAGCTGGGTGCCATGTTGTAAGGCAGCCCTGTGGTGATGCACAGGTGGTGGAGGCATCCCCTCAGATGAGATACAGACCCAGCTGATGGTTTGACTACAACCTCATGAGAGGCTTTAAACCATAGGCACTCAGCTAATCTTTACCCAGATTCCTGACCCACACAAAAGGTGAGATAACTGTTGTTTTGAGCTGCTAGGTTTAGAGGTAATTGTTAGTCAACATTAGATAACTAATATGCATTAGCCCATAATTAGTGGTCTGAAATAGAGACACCTTACAAAAATGTTTTTCTGGGCTTGGGAGTGAGGTAATAGGGACCGAGAAAGGACAATTTCTCCAAAGTCATTCAAAAACACAGTGCTTTTTCCTGCATAACTCATCACCTCTTTCATGGTAAGGGGCATTTATGTAGTTAGAGGGCATTGGTCCTCACTGACATTTTGAAGGACAAGGTTTCTGCTGTCCGCTTTCACTCCATCTATGTAAAACTTCCATGACCTACTGAGTGTTATAATCTGAGAAGTCCTGAGGCTGCCATCCACAGTCAAGGCATCTCACGGTCCACCAATGGTAGAGACAGTTCCAGCCTGATGTACCTCCTAGCTGGAGTATTATTTCCAGATACCCATTTTTATAATTTATTAGTGGCTGTAATGTAGGGATGTTTTAGAAATCACACATTGGGGTTAAGATAGAAGGTGTATTTGAAGTCAGTTCATGACTCACATCTTATAGGAATGATCTTCAGTGGGGCTGAAAGTCATAAGTTTGTGGACCTTTACTCTCTGGGATTCACAAAGACTATAAAGTATGCATTGCATAAACCAGATAAACATGTAGGAAATTGTAGGGAAGGCAGAGTTTCACTTCTGCTGTCTTCAGTCTGTTTCCAGTTGGGCCTGGACATTATATTGACCTAGATAGATCAGTAGGAGAAAAGCATACACTTTTGTTTAATGTGAGTTTTACATAACCCTAGGACCTTCCTAAGGAATGAAGAACCAAAGAAATGGTGAGAACTTTAAGTTGAACAAAGAGAGCAATTATGGAAAAGTAACTATGTGGGAAAACTAAAGAAAGGAATGATTTTAACAAGGTCTATTTGAATAGAGTTCTCTCGATCTCAGTTTCTCATTTTTGATAAGAATATACTTTCTTTTTGGAATGGGGAGGGCATATTTCCATAAATATGCCATCTTCCACTTTTAAGAAAAAAGAAAGGGTGCTCAGTCAGTTAAGCATCCAACTTCAGCTCTGATCGTGATCTCATGGTTCGTGAGTTCTAGCCCCACGTCAGGTTCTCTGCTATCAGCACAGAGCCTGCTTCTGATCCTGTGTCCCACTCTGTCTCTCTGACTCTCTCTCGCAAAAGTAAATAAACATTGAGAAAAAAAGAAAAAGAAGGAAGGACAGAGGATTTTTCTAGTATAGGCTACTCTTAAAGTGCCTTTAACTCAAAAGTCAGTATTGCAGAATGGCATATTTTGGGTGGCATGTTCTGAACTCCTTCAGAATGTTGCATATATTGATAAATAATGCATGTGTGGTGGGGTTTGATTTACCACTGTCTGGTCTGGGGTACATGTCTACACTAACAGTTATACTAAGACATAACCCTCTCCCATCTCCACACTTGGGCTCACTTTTCATTTAGGGTCTTTCAGGTGTCTTAGAATTCTGAAAAAGGCATTTCCCACATGGAATAAGTTGAATGTTGACTTAGCAAAATTTTAGGAGCCCATTTGCAAATCTAGCTGCTATTTGAAGATAGGTCTTCAGTGGATGATAACAGGAAGAACAACTAACACACTTCCTCATCAGGGGAAACACAATACTTACTGCAGTGTACTAGGCTGTGGAATTTGATTTGTATCTCACACAACCCCTAAGGAGGCTGGCTGCTCAGGAGGAGGCTGGGTCATCTCTGGATCCTACCTCCACCCTTGACTGTGTGCTTTCACCATACTCTGTCTGAACCTCTACTTTTCCTAACTTTTGTTAAGCTCTTAAATCCATACTATATAAGGAAGAGGGAAGACTTTCTCCTAAAGCTGTGGACTCCGCTCTAGGTTTATGAAAATAAATAAATAAACAAGAGTTGAATCTTTAAAATATTTTTTTACCATTTTTTAATTCAACTATAATTAATATACAGTGTTATGTTAGTTTCAATTCTACACATTACTCAGTGCTCATCAGGATAAGTGTACTGTTTGTTAATCCCTTAACCTATTTCAGCTATGCCCCAACCCGCCTCCCTTCTGGCAACCACCAATTTCTTCTCTGTATTTAAGAGTCTGGTTTTTGTCTCTCTCTCTCTCTCTCTTTTTTTTTTTCCTGTGTTCATTTGTTTTGTTTCTTGAATTCCACCTCTGCGTGAAATCATGTGGTATCTGTCTTTTTCTGAGTTATTTAAATCTTTTTTTTTTAACCTCTACATTTCTGCTTTGTCATCCCTCCCCTGGGGCCACAAATGCACCCTGCTTAGCCTGCTGGATGGAGGAGAGAACAAGGGGTAGAAAGAATCAGGAGAGAAAAAAAGCAACAACATGGCTTAACTCTTCAAATATATTATCTTTCCCCATGTGCATAAATAAGTTTATGGAATCCAGAAGCTGTTTATGGTGCAACCATCTCTATAAACAGTAATTTATACATAATTCATGTAGTTTTGGGTCCTTAAAGTGATAAAGTCCTGCAGCTTAGCAGTGCCTGGACAGGCACAGAAGTCAAATCATCACCATTTCTGCACCTCTAGTTTCCAGGGTGCCCCCTGGGATTTGCTCAGGCTATAATAACAGTAATTGCTGCTATTTGTTGCACACAGATGCTGTGATAGACCCTGTGCTAAGTATTTATCCATAATCAATATTCCCCACCTGTGCCAAGTATTATTTTTCCCATCTTATGAATGAAAAAGCTAAAGCTCACAGAAGTCAAGCAACCTGTTCAAGATCTCCCAACTAGAGGGTGGAAGAGCTGATATATACTCAAATTTGTCTAGTTCCAGAGGCCTTGATCTTTCTACTCTATCACTGGATTACTTCGTAGAACCTGAGGCCAGAATTTATGTACAGGTAGTTTGTTTGTGAGGTGATCCCAGAGATAAGGACTGAGGGACAAGGAGGAGTGAAAAAAAGAGAAAAAGGCCATAGGAAGTGATTTTATTGAGGTACTGCGGTGGGCCCCAAGGATCAATTCCTTTCCAAGGCTTTCTCAACTGCTTATAGATGTCTCTCAGAATTGCCTACCAAAGTACAAACCTTGGGACATATTTTACCCATCAGATCCTCATGCCCCTCTGCTTGAGGGCTATCCCTGGGCCACGATGATCCACACACTTCTAGGAAGTGCATTCATGCCTCAGGAGTGGACTGTTGCCTTATTTTGGAACATTAGAGAAGCCTCAGATTAGAAAGGGAAAGACTCACAGGGCATGACTGAGATGAGACTCAGAGGGTACGAAGTAAGTCAAAGCCTGTAAGAACCTGCCTGTAGCAGCCACAGCTGGCATCAGAGGTGAGACCGAGAGGGTGTGAGCTGGATCACCTAGGGGGTCTGATACAACCATACTCTCCCAGATTCAGCCATTCTAGGCCACACTGACATAATCCTTTAGGCGCATCGGCTTTGGAAAGGTGATAAAGCTTGAACGTGTCATCACACCTAAGTGACAAATAACTCCACCAAATTAAGTGTAAGGTGGGGAAGGTGTAGTGAAACACATGGATAAAAAGGGTTTTCTTCCTCATTGAAGCAGCACATAGATCAGGGCTACCTGAGTTTGTTGTTGTTGAAGTAGTTATCACTTTCTAATGGACAATAGGAAACTGGAAGCATTTGGTTGAAACATTCTCCTTTTCAAGATACATAATATAAAAAACAACTTTTGACAATCCATAGGGCACTGTTATGAGACAGGTTGAGAAAATGTACAGCTTTGAGGCAAGAATTGTGAAGGGGCTGAGATTTTAGCCACTTGCAAGCTAATGAGTCAGCCTGCTGCACTTTTATTGATGCCTGCAGACTACAGAATACAGGACTTTATTACTAAGGACACATCAAGCAGCATGAGCAACAGGACATTTGTTTCAGTTCTCCAAAACCTCTAGTCCAGCAGGAGAACTGAACAGGCTACCCAGATGCCCAAATGGATGTCTGGATATGCAGTAGGTTGCATTACAGAAGAAAAACCTTAAGCTTAAAGAACCTGAATTGCATATTGGGCAGGTATACCCACCCTTTGTTCACTGGAGACATTATCTTATTTGTCCTTGATAGTAAGGATGCCTCCCCTTTCCTCCAGCAGGAGATACTATCTCTATCTTCCAAGGTTGCAAACAAATCTGTCCTCAGTTTCAGGGGAAGACACTATCTTTGTCTTCCAAGGCTGCTCAGTATACAAACATCTTTGAAAAGATAATCTGAAACAAAGGGCATTGTTGATGCCCCACCAAATATATGTGGGAATGCAAGAGACCCATGCATAATTTTCTTTAAATACTTTGTCTTTCATCAAGTAGCAGCAGGGATGACCTTTGGTTAAGCCATGCATAAATGTTTTACTGCCTTAGCAAGGCACATAACTTTGACACATGGGGACATATTTCTTAACTTTAGATGGGACACAGGATAAGGACTAAAATACCTGGATAAGCAGCAGCTTTGAATGGAAAGAAAGAGGGGTGGGGGATAGAAAATGAGAGGAAGAGAGAGACAGAGACAGGGAGAGAGACTGAGAAAAATAGGAAGTATATGACAGATTCGGAAAAGTATATAGAGATACAGAAAGTATTGAGTGGGTGGATGGATGAAGGTAGAAATGAAGACAAATAGATATATAAATGGGTGATAGGTAAATAATTATATGAATAAAGAGATTGAAAGAGTGAGGCAAAGAAAGTAAATGAAGGACAGAGAAACAAGGAATATGAGAAGGGCAGATAGAAACTCACAAGTGCTAAGACAGAGTCAGAGAAACACACAGAGAATGAAAGAACAGAAAGAGACATGAAGATACAGAAAATGACAGAGAAAAGGACATGGTTGGATGGACAGATGGAGAGAGAGATGAGGAATGAGAGAAATGGATAGATACATGTATGGAAGACAGAGAAAGGGAAAGAAGAGGTAATAGGACTTTGGGCTCTGTATTCCGATCTAGTTTTTGGTTCTGCCATTATATAACTGCATGGCTTTGGGCAAGTTACTTTTTTCACATGTCAGTTGGGAATAATATTAATAGTACTGACCTCATAGGGTTGTTTTTAAGTCTGAATGGAAATAATCCTCATAACTGCTTAGTAAGCTGGCAGTCCCACACTAATGTTGTTACGCAGAAAGATAACTTGTTACGTCAGCTCAAGTGCCCATCCCTATGAATCTAATAGGGTTCAATATTTTCAGCACTCATCTTAAATTTCTGTTTCCCATTGGAGCCATTGCTGAGTCTGGCAGATGTGTCAAACCCTGATAAAGCCAGCCCTGGCATCCAACATTAAAATAGCAATTTTATGCAAACGGGATCTTCTCATTATGTTATCCTTCTGCAATCCATAATTATTGCTTCTGAATGAATCTGAGGTTGTCTTCATCTCCATGAAATGAGGTCACACTACTTATACAGTAAATTAAAGGCAAATTGAGCAGATGATATGTATAAAATAAGAACATGCAGTTTTTAGAGCCATTGACACAGTGCTAAATGAGTTGATTTTCCACACAAACCAAGTATTTATATAATTTGGTTCAGCATCCCAACATTCAGATGGAAGCCCACACTCTTTACAGACTTGTTACTCTTTTACTCTTTACAGAGTTAGCATTTATGGTGAGGAATGACTCCTTGAGTCCTATGATTTCAGTTTTATATCCAAGCACATAATGTTTTACAGTTCATTCTTGCTAAAGCAAAAAAAAAAAAAAAAAAGAGATATTCTTGCCTAAGTTATTTTGGTATGTCACATTATGGTGAAGTATTTCCAAATAAAGTGGCATAAAAAGCACAACCTAAAATGTTTGGCTACATCAGAATGCATTACGGACTCTTTATCTGGCCTGCTTCTTTAATTGTTCTTCGCGTGCCCAGGCATTTACATTTCAAAGGGTAGTTATTATAATTTCTAGCACACACTTAATTCAATTAGTTCCTTACTTTTAATGAGGGTAGAATGAATAAAAATTATCCCGATTTAGGAGAAACTATATTTTTTTTCAAATGCTGTTTTGCCTCTCTATTCTCTTACTCTTGGTCAATCTTAGGAGTAAACAATTACACAGATGGTATAATTTGAAGAACAGCATGATAATGCATATGAAAATATTCCAAAATACTTTCTTGTTGCTTTTCTATTAAATATCCCTCTGGTTAGAAATTCCACTAGTATATAGTCTTTCATTTGGCTTAAATATCCTTCCCTTAAACGTTCTCTTTCATTTCTTTCTAGTTTTATTGAGAACTAATTGACATACATCATTGTATAAGTCTAAGGCATACAAAATGATAATTGGGTTTCCATATATTATGAAATGATTATCACAACAGGGTCAGTTAACATTCATCATCTCACGTGAATAATATAAAGAAAAGAAAGGAAAAGATTCTCCTTGTGATAACTCTTAAGATTTATTGTCTTAACAACTTTTCTATGTATCATACAGCACTGTTAACTATAGTCATCATGTTGTACATTACATCTCTAGTACTTACTTAAGACTTGAAATTTGTATGCGGGATCTCATAAAATGTGTTTACTGAGTGAAAAGTTTAGGTTATATTGTAGAAAAATTCATTTTATTTGGATATTTTCCCTTTTAAGCACTCAGATTCAACAAACATTATTGAACCTGACTTTAGTGGTGATTGGGATGGAGTGATACAGTAGAGATTGGCGACCTCACCCTCATTCATTCATTCACCAATTGTTTATTGTGGGCTTTTACTATATATCAGACACTGTATTATGCCCTGATATATCATGGAGACTTTGTCCTCATGAAACATTATTGAATGAGGTGTGAGTGGTGTTTAAATAATCACACAATTAATAACTAAAAATTACAATGACTTCAATGAAGGAGAGTTGCAAGGAACTCCAGTGGCCTGAAATGGTTCTGTTGGACTGTGAGGTTACCAGAAATCAACTTTTCTAGGGCCATGATGCCATCCAGGACAGCAATACGATGTTAAAACATTAGGTATTCTTGAAAAGCAAGCAGGCACTTTTGCAAAGAAGTGACAAAGAGCAGCTTAATGGGCCAGAGAGCTGAGCATGGAGAATGATGTTTGTTTAGAAACTAGTCTCCAAATTATGCTTTTCTCTGGCCCAGATAATTGCTTCTGAGTCATGCATGGTGTCTTCCTGATTCCCCTGCCAGATGTCGTTTTCTTTAGCCCTCTCTGTTCATACCCATGAAGTGCCTGGTAATATAGCAATATGGGTCTAGGGCTTGTCCCTTCCTGGACATCAAGCTCTTTGAGCTCAAAGTCTGAGCTCAATACATCCTCAGTAAGTGCCAAGGGCATGAATGAATGACAACCATAACCTCTAAGGGGGATATTAGTAGTTCTGTTTGTCAAATAAGAAACAAATGATTTGTCTAAATCACTTAAATTTATGATTTATCTAATTTATCTTAAATGATTTATTTAATGTCACACATCCAATATGTGGCTTTTTCTATATCTCAACCCAAGAGTCTTTAGAACAAAAATTTATGTTAGAAACTTACTGTCTCATAAAACAAGCATATAAGGACAACACCCCCATACCACTTGAAATTATTTAAAATAACTGTACAAATAAAAATTAAAAAAATAAAATGGCTCTAAACCTATGTCTCATTTGCATATAGTTTTGCAGAGATAAGGTATTAGTTAGGTTATGCTACAGTAACAAAACCCCCAACCTCAGTGTTTTAAGGCAGCAGTGGTTTATTTCTCATACATATTACATGTTGAGCAGGTTAGCAGGGTGTTCTGTTTGTTGCTATTGCACATAAAGCAGCTACCATTGCAAACATTGCTTCTGACCATGTGAAAGGGAAAAACAGAGCTTTACAATGTTGCAATAAGAGGCTCTGGCCTGGAAATAACACATTGTCATGTTAGTTCATAATTCATTGGTTGGAACTAGTCATATGGCCCTGTGGTCTCTGTTAGAAGATGAAAAGACAGTATATTTGGCAAGGACTGATAACTCCTACAGATGAAATGATTTATACTTCTTTTATGGACATTCATCAATTTTATTATCAGGTACTTACTATGTGCCAGGATCTGTGGACATAACAGTATATTAGTTGGCTATTGGTGCCTAACAATCACAGCATCTCAGTGACATATAACAATATGCATTTATTTCTCTTTCATGTATGTCTCAGGTGATTAGGGTCTAACTGATCTAGCTTGCGCTCAGCTGAGCAAGAGTTCAATGAACAGGTTCTATAGGTTGTTGAGTATACAAAATATAGCCCATAACCTTCTGGGACCAGTGTCTACATGAGGCATGTGTTTCTCATAGCAACAGCAGAAGTATAAGAAGGGTGAATGGAAATATCCATTGCCTCTTAAAGCCTAGACTTGGAACTATGATACAATCACTTCTGCCTAAATTCCATTGATCAAAGCAAGTTTTATGGCTGAGCCCAACAACAATGGGGTAGAGAATTATAACCAACCTCTCTTGGTATAAACAGCAAAGTACATGACAAAGGGCATAGATTCAGAAAAGAAGTAATTGGTAACAAGAATGAAATCAATACAAGCTGTGATTAGACTGAAATTCTTAACCTTGTATAGTTTATATTCTATATAAAAAGGATCAATAAATAAAATTGTAAAACTTTAGATGGATATAACTGCTAAAGAGAAGAAAGTAAGGAAAGGGGTTGGGAAGAATAACGGTGGTGATAGTGGTTGACATTCTAGAAAAGAGGCCAGGAAGGAAGACTTTACAAAAGAAGATGACACCTGAATACATTTCCTAAAGGAAATGGGAGAGACATTTATGAAGGTAGTTGAGGAAAACCAGAGGGAAAACAAGCAACTACAAAGGCTAAGCGTGCCTGAGAAGGGACTGGTGTGTGTGTGTGTGTGCGGGGTGGGGACAAGTTAAGAGGCCATCATGATATTTCAGGCAATAGGCAATGGTGGTTAGCCAAGGGTCTTGCAGTGGATGTTATGATAAGTCACTGAATAGGTGGATTGGAAAATATTTTGATGCCTAGTCAATTAAGTTTGCTAATAGTTTGGGTGTGCAATATGAGAAAGAGTGGTGTTAAGGATGATGGCAAGGATTTTTGCCCCATTGTCTGGGAGAAAGGAACTTTCATGCCCTGAGATGGGAAGGATTGTGAAGCTCTCCAAATAAAGAAGATCGAGGTTCAGTCTTGGCCTGTTACGTTTAAGGTACCTGTTAGTCATTCAGGTAGAGAGGCCAGTAGGCTGTCAGATAGTAAGAGGATTAGAGGAGAGGTCCAGGCTGTAGAGATGAATTTTGGAGCCTCTTTTACATGCTCATATGTGTATCTGAAGGTATTTGAGGCCATGAGACTGGATGAGATCACCAAAGGAATGAGTTTAAATAAAGTAGTGAACCAAGGCCTGAACCCTGGGGCATTCATAGTTTCCAATGTCAATAAGATTGTGAAGATTCAGCAGTAGAGACTTAGCATACGTGGCTAGGGTACAGGAAACAATGCGAGTGTGATGTCATAGACATTAAGTGAAGAAATGTTTTCAAAGATAGAGTTTTCAACTTTGTCCAAAGCTACCAAGATGTCAAGTAAGATAAGGACAGATAACTGTTAGGTTGAGCAATGTGCAGACCATTGATGATCTTGTGAAAACAGATTAGTTGAAATAAGGGGGTAAAAGCTTGGTGGAGGAGGAATTGGTGATGGTGAGCGTAGATCACTGTTTTAAAGAGCTCTGTGAAAGAAGACAGTAAAAAGTTTTGTTTGTTTTCTGGAAGACAGAAAATGATTAAGGGAAAATAATTTTATCAATGGGAGAAATATAAGAACAAGAAAAAAATAACAATACAGAAAAGAGGCAAAAGTTGAATTGATGGCCTTGAGTGTTGAAAAGGATGGATTGATGCAGAAAGCAGGAGTGTGCTTTGTTTAGAGGCATGGACCTTTTATCCAGACAATCTAGGGGAAAGGCAGAGTAACTGGGGACAGAGGCAGGTAGGAGGGAGATGTACTTGTAGGAGCTGGGTGCTTCTGTGATCTCAGTGAGGAGGGGAACATTTGTTCATTGTCCAAAATCAATTCTCTTACCTCCAACTGAGGTAGCCCAAACCAAGCATTGTCTTTTTTTTTTTTAAAGTTTATTTATTTATTTATTTTGAGAGACATAGAGACAGGGTGAGTTGGGTAGGGGCAGAGAGAGAGGGAGACAGAATCCCAAGCAGACTCCACACTATCAGCACGGGTCCCGATGCGGGACTCAAACTCACGAAACTGTGAGATCAGGACCTGAGCCGAAACCAAGAGACGGATGCTTAACTGACTGACTGAGCCACCCAGGCACCCCACCAAGCACCGTCTTAAAGCCATACTGGTGTGGTAATGCCAAATACACAATATATTGGAAATTCTCTACACAGGGACAGAGGATGGGCCACCATAGAGATAAGCAAAGACATTCATGATGCTTTTGTGACTTGGGACAGCTGGAACTGAAAAATCAGATTCCTGATCTTTTTGCAGAAGCTCTTTTACACTAGAGTTGCCTGGTGTTTCTCATTCCTCTGCTGCTAGAGTTTGTGGCTCTAAGAAGGTTTATTTGCTTAAGGAAACTTGACTGGACCTTTAAGGGGTGAACATGGGTGGTTTTCTGAAATAAGATTGACAGTCTCCTTCCTGAGAGTCGTGAGAACCTAATCCCCTTTTGAACGTGTGGTTCTGAAGATCCCCATCAGTTGCTCTCTTTGCAGCCTTCCTATGTTCTAAATACCAACCTCTTGCCCCATATCTTCAAGTAGTTCAGATGTTACCTCTTTGAGAGGGCCTTTTCCTTATGTCAGTTAACGAAAAATCAACAATTGTGTGGTATTTTGAAGCACTTATCTTCCCTTCTGTATGATCGTATCATTGAGAGCAGAGACCGTCCTATTCTTTGAGGCATCCTGTTGAAGGCCCACCTTATATAGAATAGAAACTTAATAAATTAATGAATGGATCACTTTTTTGCTTCCCCTCAGGCATAATTAAAATTCAGTTAAGAAAGTACTGCATGAGCAAAGTGTTAAAGGTTAACAGCAAGTCTGTTCAGGACAATAGCAAATGTTAACTAATTATTAAAAGACATCTTTTAATTTAAAAGTCTAGTTTTTAATTATTTTTATGACAGTTTATGTTTAATTTTACCTGCTTTACCCCTGGCTGTAGATGACAGATTTCAATTTTAATTATGCAGCCAGTGATTACTACAAATGTGTTGAGACCCATTATTATTTTTTTTTTCTTCTCTTAGCTCTCTTGGAGTTGGAAGTGAGCAGCCGTTGGGTATTATCAAGTTCTCCTGGAAATGGCAGTGATACATGGTCAAATAATTAGTTCCTGCCAAATGACTGACTCACATGCTTCACCACAGTCTTGGTGTATAAGGAATACTAAATAGAAGATAAAGTCTCTGGGCAGATACATGCGAGTGTGATTGCCTAGACTTTGATTATCCTTATTCTCTGCCTGTGCCCATCTGGCAAAGGCTAATTCAGTCTCTGTAGTAGCTGGTTTTTGTGGCTCAACAAAGTAGCCCTTTGCTTAGTGGCTTAAACAATCATTTTGTTAGCACATGATTCTACAGGTTGGTGGTTTGGACTGGGCTCAGCTCAGTGGTTCTTCTGCCATGGCTAGGATCACTTACTTGTCTGTGGTCAGCACCCAGGTTGGTTAGGACTTGGGTATTTCAAAATTACCTCCACTGGCATAGCTGAGTTTTACTCCACATGTCTCTTATCCCAGCAGACTAGTCACAGCAAGGTTCCGGGAAAGAGTAGAGCATACATATCCTTTCAAGGCCAAGACTCAGAACTGACATGTTGTTACTTCTGTTACATGCTATTGATCAAAACAATCTCAAAAACAGTGATATTTAGAGAGCAGGGAAATGGATTCTACATCTTGGTGGGAAGAGCTGAAAATCATATCCAGGCAAAGGGCCTGGACACAGGGAGGTCATTTTTGAGATCTACCATACCAGCTAAAATATAATTTATTTAAAAATATACATGAGTAAAATAAGCCCATTAGTTGGGTCTCCTGGTGTTGAGACCCCAAAAGTGCTGTGGATTCTGTACTGGAGTCAGAAGTAGGGCCTGGTTGTGCTATGCAGTCAATGTACTGCTTCCTGAAGATGGATGATGGACTCTAGCTTCTGAAATAAGAGGTTTTTCTTCTAAAGTTCATTACTGGGTCGAAAGCAATAGCAGGACTCTAGCAGGGGAAACCAACATGAAGGCCTCAAAAAACTCTGTGTGGATCCAGGTATGTCTTTTTCCATCTGAACATGTGATGCCCCAATCATTACTACCTTGTCTTTAACTAACTTGAACATGGTCCCAAGTGTAGTGCTGGCTGATAGCTAAGGTCTTAAGAGAAAAATGTTAAAGGTATTTCCATTTTTAGAAGAGTCTCTTGATGTTCTAAGACTTAAAAGGTCAAAGACACAAAGCTCTAATGGTGGAATGGCGGGCAAAATTACTCATGCCTTTCTTTTCGTTTTCTTTTTTTAGCGTTTATTTATTTCTGAGAGAGAGAGAGAGAGAGAGAGAGAGAGAGAGAGAAAGAGAGAGAGCAAGTGAGCAGGGGAGAGATAGAGAAGGAGACACAGTATCCAAAGGAGGCTCCAGGCTCTGAGATGTCAACACAGAGCCCGATGCAGAACCCACGTACTCTGAGATCATGACCCAAGCCGAAGTTGGATGCTTAACTGACTGAGCCAGCCAGGTGCCCCTGTTCATGCTTTTTCAACAGAGTACTCCAGTGTGCTCCTGGACAGTTCCTCTGTTCTTTTTAACCTAAGCATTCAACTGTCTTTTATTGTCAACCCCAACTTCATATGGGTAGAGCACTCTATAAGGCACTTCCCACTTACATGAAATAGAGGGTAATGTTGGAGATGACAGCAGTGTGGTGACCAGTGCTGACGGTGCCTCAGTAGCATCCTGTTTAGATGTTGTGAGCTTGGCTATGTCCAACCTTCCTTGATCACTGCCATTTTTACCGTCTACATTCTCCAACAATTTCTAGAGCTACTTGATAATAAAAATCCCTCTTGCTAATAATCCCCTTTGCTAATAAATCCCTCTTTTGCTAAATTAACCAGAATCATTTTTTAATTGACATATAGTTGACAAACAATGCTACATTATTTCAGGTGTGCATCATAGTGATTTGACAACTCTGTATGTTGTGCTAAAAGTATAACTATGATACAACACTCTTACAATACCATTGACTATATTGCCTATGCTGTCCCTTTTATCCCTGTGGCTTATTCATTCCATAACTGGAAGTCTATATCTCTCCCTCCCCTTCACCCATTTTGTGCATGCCGTACTCTCCAATCAGAATCATTTTTAATACATTTTTAATTGCTTATAACTAAGAACTCAGTTGATTGATTTTAAAATATTTTCCTTGAATTCTCCTTAGGCTTGCTTAATTCCTAGTCAAAATATTTATTTTGTGGGACCAACCTGGGAACAAAAGCCACACTGACATGGGTTCATAATGATTTTTAAATTTTTTTTTTCAACGTTTTTTTTAATTTATTTTTGGGACAGAGAGAGACAGAGCATGAACGGGGGAGGGGCAGAGAGAGAGGGAGACACAGAATCGGAAACAGCCTCCAGGCTCCGAGCCATCAGCCCAGAGCCTGACGCGGGGCTCGAACTCACGGACCGCGAGATGGTGACCTGGCTGAAGTCGGACGCTTAACCGACTGCGCCACCCAGGCGCCCCTCATAATGATTTTTAATGCAGGTAAATGGAAAGCAGTGGTTCCCTACCCAGATAGATGCCCTTTAGTAGGCAGGTGCACCTATCCCCAGATGCTATATGTATGCATTGCTAAGGTCTCCCAACTTCCCTCCCCAAGCCTCATGCTCCACTGAAGAATTACCCTCAGCACTCAGCACTATTAATACCTTCCTCTCCTCCCAACCCCCTGGGAGACACCTTAAAGCCAATGATGAACTCATATGAAGGTAGAAAGGCCAACTCTCATGTCTTAAGGGGGCACGACTCAATAGTGCTACAGAAGCCCTCATGGATCAGGCCATGTCCTTGCTCAGCTCCTCCCCCTGCCCTCTTAATGCTTCTCTGATTCCTCTCCTCCCAGAAGCCCTTCCTTGTTGAACCACATGCATCTGAATCCCTGGCTCAGGCTCTGCTTCTAGGAGAGCCAGGGCAAGACTGTAGATTGGGATTTAAGAGAGAAGTATATTAGTCATGGAGCATAATTGTGGTAGCAGTGAACCTCAAATGTCATTGGCTTCAAATGATACCAAATTATTTCTTGTTCACTTCAGTCTGATGTGGTTTTGTTTTGTTGATCAGGCTTTCAGAGATATAGGCTCCTTCTGTCATGTCGTTTCTCCCTTCTCTAGGTCCTTACCATCCTCTCTACTGGGGGATTGTTGGGGGGAAACAGTGAGACTTGCACTAAGGCCAGTTCTGGAAGTGGTGACCTCACTTCTACCCATGTTCCATAAGCAAAAATGCATGTGCAAGGGAGATTGGCAAATGTGGTGTACCTGTGGCTGAGCAAGAGAGGAGACCATAGAGGAGACCTCCCAGACCTAAAATTAGGAGAGATGGTGTGGGGAAGCAGAGCCAGGAAGCTGTTTACTTGAAAACACCAATTGGCTATAGCTCAGACCACCTTATTGACCAAACAAGGCCTCTCTGGGGAGTGAAAGGGTGTAGCTTTAATAATTAATTCAGGATCCCAAGGGTAAAATGGGGCTGTTTCAAGCAAATAGGGATGTAGAGTCATCCCAGCTGTCGATGACTCACAAGCAATCAAGAAATGGCTGATTCATACCATGTGAGTAATGAAAATGCTTTAAATTTCTCTGCGCTGGGCCACAAGCCACAAAGCTGGGTAAAAGGGAAAGAGAATTAGGGGGTAGTAGAATTTATAACCTTCACAGTTAGTAACTGAGCTGTAACCCTTCCCCATGCTCAGAATATTCTGAGAATATTTAGAGAAGGGCTCTAAAGTTCTCATCCCCATCCAAGGCTCTTTCCTGCTTTCTCTTCTGTAGTCATCCCCCCAAGGTAGTGAGAAGCTGACAGTAATTCTTGCTGTGTGGTCTTTACCAGTTCCCTCTAGCTGAAAAAGCTAGAGGTGTATAGCAAGTCTCTGAGGCTCTTTTGGTATAAACATTCTCTGACTCTGGAAGACCAAGAGGCTAAGTTACAACAAGAGAGAATCCAGCCATGCCCTTAGGAATTGGTGTAGTGTTGTAATTTATAGTAAAAAAATATATATTTGGTCTCTGTCTCCTTTTCTGTCACAAAGCTCTTAAAACCCTTGGAATTTCCTGTAAGGAGATCAAGATGTCTCTTGTTATGCTAATGAAGTGAGTTTTAGATTCCATCTAAGCTTGGGAGCTGTTGCCAGGAGAACCAACCTTGTGATCAGAAGGTTGGAACTTTCAGTCCCATCCCCCCAACCTCCAGGGAGGGAAGAGGGGTTGGAGGTTGGATCACTTGCAAATGGTTAATGATTTAGCCAATTATGTCTATATAATAAAGCCTCCATAAAAACCCAAAAGGACTGAATTTCAGAGAACTTGTGGGGTTGATGAACAGATGGAGATTTTGGGGAGAATGCCTGTTTGGAGAGGATGGGGAATCTCTGGGCCCTTGCCTTAAAACTTGCCCTATGCATCTCTTCCGTGTGGCTGTTCCAGAGTTGTATCCTGTTATAGTAAACAAATAATAAGCTATAGTAATGTATAATAATCTAGTAGGTAAAGCATTTATGAGTTCTGAGTTTTGTTAGCCACTCTAACAAATTAATCAAACCCAACATGGGGTTTGTTGGAACCTTTGTCTATAGCTGGTTGGTCAAAAGCACAGGTAACAATCTGGACTTGTCACTGTCCTCTGAAATTGTTGCAGGATTTTGTACCTCAATACCCAGGATTCGTTGTCTTGCTGCTCTGAAGAATGAAGAGATGGACACAAAATGAGCAGTAGGCAGAAGTTTATTAGAGTATAAGACTAGAAAGTAGAAATAGTATGAAAACTCTCTTTACAGACAAGGGACATTTGAAAGCAAATGCCCCTGACTGTAGGCAAGGGTCTTTGTTTTATAAGGTTTTGGTTGACCACCCCTTCCATTCCCCCTTGTCCCTTCTTAGGTTCTACCTTTATTGGCTGGGTAACTCTAGGTGCTGGGTTGTCCATTCCTGATTGGCTTGATTCCATTGTGTGAGGAGACAGACTATGGTCATACCATCCTTTGTATAACATAAGTTTTATGATTTACTTATTTTAGTTAGGTATTTTGATTGTTAGATTCCTGAGGGGAACCTGAGGGGAGTAGGTGGTATCCGTTACATTCTTAAGAGGAACCTTATACCCGAGAGGGTTTGCTGTGGTCAGACTCTCCAGCATTGCTCCAAAGTATGTGTTTTTCCCCACCCAGGAACCTCAGATCCTAACCTTTCCCTCTCTGCCTATTTTATCCTATCTTTTCCCTATCATAAAATGGGGTGGGGAGTCAGCGTTGTAGGAATTAACCTGTGGAACTGGATGCTATCTCTAGGTAGGTAGTATCAAAATTTGGACACCCATGTGGTGTCCAAGAATTGCTTGTTGATGGCAAAACCCCTCCCTACCCTGGAAATTGGTGATGACAATCATTTTGCTGGGGATATAGGAATGGGAAGGAGCAGTCAGTGATCCATTGTGAGTGACTACTGATGGCAAAAAGGAGTGACGGTAATGGATCACATTACAGATGTGCTCAGTCAACCAGGAACTGACTGCTTCCAGTCTGGCTCATGTGAGGACCCTGCCTAACAATCTGAGGAGGAAGAAAGTGGGGAGAAGGGCCTTAAGGCCTCTGTAACTTCCATCAACGTACTCCTGTTTATTGATCTGTATGGTGGATATTCTGATAAGCCACCCAGATCCTCTCTTGAGGGCAATACCCCTACTCCCAGCTGTCAGGAATTTCAGCGGTTGCCTGCTCACAATGGGCACCCCCCCCCCCACCATGGAAATTGCCCATGGCCTCAGGGGGCTGCCTTGCTTAAAGATAGGCAGCAAAGGCTTGGCTCCTTTGCCTCAATTAGGACAAATGAGAAGTCCATCCCAACTCTAGAGCTCCCCATAGGATCATCAAGACCTCTGCTGTAATGGCATTGGAGGCTACATTTTCCCCCTGTCCACTTGACCATTCCCACATCCATATAAGCATCTCCTGAGAAAGCAAGCCCTAGAAAACCCTTTGAGTACATCTCCCTGAGTCAGAGGCTGTTTCCAGGGGATGCGAATGAAGACAGCCTGAGACATAAAATCTAAAACTATTTGTGCTGGGAACATGGAATTTCAAGGCAAATGCTAAAGCCCTCATTTCTTGCCCCCAACTGCTGCTTCCCAGTGCCTTCCTATGTAGACATGCCCCCACATAAGGATGGGGAGAGATCTGGAGGGAGGACCAGCAGGCTCTGTGAGCTGCCCTCCCCCGCCCCATCGCTCTTATCTGCTGCTACTGCTGCTCTTATATTTCCTCCTCCTCTGCCTTCTGTTAATGCTAATTCAAGTCTTAAAATAGATTTTTTCTTCTTTTCTAAGGCCTGTAACACACTTCATCAGTTTTTTCTTTCACAAGTTTTGATTTTCTCTGCCTAATGGGCTTTCTTACATTTAAAGAAAAAGTCAGAAGCGTGTGTGTGTGTGTGTGTGTGTGTGTGTGTGTGTGTGTGTGTGTGTTATAGCAGATCTCAGGTCTTTTTGGTACTTGGAACTCAGAATATCAGGTAGACAAAATCTGTGATATGGTTAGGTCAGGTCATAAAGCTCTCCACCTTATGAATTATCTGGATACTTCTGTGGCCCAGGTGTCCCTGGCCATGACCTTGACTCTGAATTCATAAGTATCTTCTCTCAAACACTGCATTATTTTTTAAGGTTCTGGAGACCTGGGGGCCCTGGCTGTAGACAGCCTATATTCTACCCATAGATTGCTAGGGGCACAAAATCCACAGGCAGTTTTTCCTTGAGGAGATTCTTCCAACAATGCCATCTCATTAGGGTAGAACTTGAGAGAGTGATTCCCATTCCTGGAAAAGAAAGTGGCTGACTCACAGCACATGGTAAACCACCCCACCCCCGCCCCCGGTGTGAGGACACAAGACCTACACTAGCACACCATTTTCAGTTCTTCACAGGCTGTTGCACAACTGTCAGTTCCATGGTTCGAATCCTTTTGTTAAGAGTCTATTTCTGAAATCCCACATTTAACATCTTCATTCAAGGTACACTTCATGTTACACCTGAGTGGTGTTCCTGAACCAGTGCACATGCAGTGACTTCTCATGTGACCCTGGCTCCCTGAAACTCTGTTGCCCTTCCCAGAACACCCAGGAAATGAAGTTCTGAACCTCCATGCCTATGGATTCTGTGCATGTTTCACCTTGGAATGACCCCTGTATCTCTCATCCCGTGGCTGGGGAAGCAGGTTGGTTTGGCCCTGCACCCTTTTGGGTGCAGCATACCATTCTTTCTCCAGTTTCTAGGAGAAATCCAGTCACACTAAATGCATTGGAGGTGGAGACTCACTGGCCCATGGGGAGAGAACGCAGGCCCGCTGTCTTCTTGGCTTGATTCTTGTTGCAGTCTTTGTCTTTGAGTTTCTTATGGTACTATGCCCCTTCCAAAAACCCTCACCTCCAAAAGTGACTCTAGGGGCATGTTCTCAGCTCTCTGCTATCACCACTGCCTTGAGAGAAAATAACCTTGCTTTCTTCCCTACCCCCTCGGAATCCTAAGAGTCTTTATCTTTATGTCTTCAATTAACCATGGCTTCTAAAGCTCTGCCTTCAAGTTTTCTCCTGCTCTATGAACACAGTGTCTCTATCAAGCATAAAGAGTTTTAAAACAATAATGAGCACAGGTGAGCTGCAGTTTCAAGAAATTTCCGCCAAAGAGTGAGCCGCTCTAGGACAAGGTATCTTTGTTATTTATGCTTATACTTTTACCACCTAGAAGAGTTCCTGGTACAAGGTGGTCATTCATTAAGTTGATTGAATTAAGGACACTATAGGGAGTTATTTTATAAAGCAAAATATCTTCCTTTATAGGATGTTAAGCTCTTCAAATGTAATTATAAATATGTTTTTGTATTTGGGAATTTTCTTAAGTATGAACAGATGAAATGGACTTAATTATTCAGAGGGAAGTATAATGTGGTTCTTTTCCATATGGAGGTTGGTTGTGACTATCTCTCTGGAGAAAAAGAGGCTTTGCTTGGGAAGCAACAGTAGGTCAGGGACAAAAAAATCTTCTCTTGTGTCATAGACAAAATTGTAGGAGGTACACTCTGAGTTCTAGGCAGCAGGCCAACATTCTCCTGCCTCCTGATGCTTGAAGACTATGCTCTGATTTTTATTTTTATTTTGTTTCCAGTGCCAGTGCTCTGGGTGTTTATTTGAAAACTAGTTGCATATATTTGTATATTGTACATATTCTTGACTCCATAGAGGCAGATTTAAAATTAGATAGGGTTTTCCACCCTTCTACTAGTCTAATATGGTTTTAAAATTCTATAAAAAAATACCATTGCCCTTCATTGTTCTCACTGTTTGCAACTGTAGAAAAGATAATGGGGTTTAGCAATTATCCGCTTAATCTAGTAAAAGAAGATTTGACTTTCTTGACTTGCATTATTTAATCTACAGTGACATGGTAATTTTCATTGGTTCTTGACCTGTAGTCTACAGACCCAAATTGGGTAGTTACGAGGAGATTCCATGAACTTGTAAAGAAAAAAAAAGTAAAACATTTTTATTTCACTGAAATTTAGAGTTCTCTTTATATATATATATATATATATATATATATATATATATATTTATATATATAGGCAGCCAACTGCAATAGTATCAGCAGTATCTGGTTCTTTGGCTTTAATAGAAATCACAATGATTTTAATATCACAATAGAATTGCTCAGCATATCTTAAAATGTCATTTTATCTATCACTACATTTAAATTATTTGACTTTCCACAAGTTCTTGTCAGTTAATATGCTAATTAATAGAGAAGCACAAATATTACTATATCATAAATTTATTTATTTAATATTTAGTAAGTTTCAGCATAATTCAGTTTTTACTTTGTATCCTTGTGCATTTCACTTTATGCATTGAAAAATGTCATCCTCTAGAAAGGTCCATCAGCTCTGCAGACTGCCAAGAGGATCCAATAGACAGAAAAGGCTTAGGGTGTGAGATTTACCTATTTATTTGTCAATACCCTGGCTTTTGTGTGTGTGTATATATCTTGATTAACCACAACCCAATGCTTCTTACCTGCCTTTCCTCAACACAACCCTCCTGGGGACATGGGTTATTGGCTGAACAGTCCCTTTCCCCAATATGCCTGAAAAATTTAGCAAACTATTTCTGAAGAGGAGAGAGCTCACTCGGGCATGGTTTGATGCTCTGAAGAAAAGTCATTATCTTTTAGGATGAGGGTGATATTTTAAAAATATATATAACCTTAAGTTTGATCACTCTGTTGGCTTTTTTAAAAGGCAGCTCTCCAATTAGGTCTCTATCAATCCCAAATCTTTAGGACAGATTCTAAATATAGTCACCTTTTCACTTCTATTAGAAGGACGAGAGCCAGTTTAAAAGGTATGCCATCGACTGATGGAAACATAAATTGGAATCATTCTGAACTTACTGTGTTTGCTCCATGCTGGGACCAAGCTGAGGCTGGGGAGCATTATTGGCACAGTGCCATTTGGAGGGAGCTTTGTTTTCCTTAGTATGGGAATCTAACAAAAAGGAGAGGTGAAGACACTGGCTTGGTTCTTTAGTGGAGGTTTAATACGATTGTATTCTTAATTTTTCAGTATGAAGTCTGTTTTATTACTGCAACAACGACAGTCAGATTTTTAGTTTGCATAGGGTTTGTTGAGGGGGAAAACACTGAAAGTCTTCTCTCAAATGCCCAGTGTGGAGTAATGGGTGGTTTCCCTTGCCATGAGAATGTAGATGCTGTCACCCAACTCAAGCACACCAGCTGTCGGCTCCATTTCTGGTTCTCCTGCAGCTCTGTCTGGGTCATCTGAAACCCACTGCCTTGGTTGCTGAGTCATCACAGTGTGGAGGAGCCAAATCCAGTGAAAATCAGCCTCTGGCCCTTCAGTATTTACCAAGCATATTTTGGGAGGCAGTCCAGAGCCAAATGTGAGCCTTAAGCATGACCATTAAGTAGGCAACATCTGGGACTCCAAACCTGACTTCTGCTTTTCAGGGTTTCCCTAGTCCCTTAGCTCCTCCCTTCCTCAAGCATTCTGTGCCTCCATGCTGATACAGCCCTTCTCAATCACTGGTATACTTGTTCACAGTACAGTGTTAGCAGGGCAATATGCCCTTCACCAGGGGATCACTGTCAACTGGAAGAAGCAAGTAGTTTAGGGATACAATTCTTAAAGTGAACTGCCAGTGGTAGATGGTGAAACCTGGATGCCTTCCTTGCTTGTTCTTCCTTCAGTTGACTTTGAGTTAATCAGAAGGAAGATTATTTTGGGTGGGCCTGGCCTAATCAGTTGAACTCAGAAAAGAGGGTTTATAGGGAAGAAATAGACAAAGGACGTAGAAGGAAGCAAACTTCTATGTTGTGGAGAGATCCACTTGGTGGGGAACAACATGCAGCCTTGAGGAACTGAAAATTTCAGACTTATAAGTGGCAAGGAGCTAAATTTTGCCAACAGCTGGAATGAGCTTAGGAGAGGCTGAACTCCAGATGAGATCCGTAGCTCTGCCAACAGTTTGATTTCAGTCTTGTGAGACCCTGAGCAGAGGATGTAGCTAACTTGTACCTTGACTTCTGGCCCACAGACACATGATGACAATAAATTGTAGTGTTTGAGGCTCTAAGTCTGTGGTTATATTTTTTGCACAGAAATAGAAAACTAATATAGCTGGATTCCAGAGATTCTTTTGTGTGTCATTGATCCCATGGGAAGTCTGGTGAAGCCTATAGACTTCTCAGAATTAATTATTAAATGCTTAAAATAAAATACATAGGCTTACAAAGGAAATGGCTCTCACTGAAATAGGGTAATAAAAATATTAAAAAATGTATCTAGGTCAGAGTAACTTACACATTTGTTAACATATTAAGTAATGAATAATAATAATAACATTAAATAATAAGATCTAGTGGTGAATCTAAGAACTACTGTAATGCTGAAGAAACCATGGAAGCCATATTTTAGGATATCTGCAGGAACAGTAATACAATAAAAATTACCTGCCATTTCTATGGGTGTCGAGGTGTCGAGACTGCTAGTGTTCTTATGGTTGGTTGATTTCATTCATATTTTAAGGAAATACTAAATTTCAGAGATTATTTAAGGATTTTTCTCCCAATCTCAGGGTATGAACCCCTGCATTCTATCTGGGTTAAGAACCCTAGATGAGAAAATTCTTGGGCTTCTTCCAACTTTCATATTCTCTGGGCTGGCTTCACATTTCTGGGCACTCCCTGGAGGGCTCCATCACCCACATTGGACCCTTTGTTCACCTCCTCAGAAGGGCCCACCCTCTTGTCTATTCCTAGCTCATTTTTCTTTAATTACATGGATCACTTGATTTGCATGTGTGATTCTTGTCTTCTCGATGATGCAGAATTAACTTTAACAGAACACGGATGCATGAAGATAAACTCTGGGTGTGCCTCTCTGGGTTTCCAAATGTCGGTGTTCCAAGTGGCCTCCAGGGGAGGCCCAAACTTGTAACTCCTATGACAAAGCCAGGGTTCCAGGCTGAGCCCCTCCTTTACTTGACAGCTGCCCATCCTTGCTCCCTTCTCTTTTCTGCAGACCTGGTGTGGGACAGAATGTGTGCTTATGAAAACTCGCTTTCCACCCACTGTTCTCTGCACTGTCAGAGTTATAAATGGATGTTCTCTGCTCTTGGCTGTGCTGTAAATCAATGTAATACATGCTTCCCAATTATTTCTTTACTTCTTTCTTTACTCTTTACTTTTCCAAAAAATTACAAGTGTGCATGGCTTTAAAATTTAAATAGTACTTAAGAGCTTATGATGCATTCCTTCCCTCTCTTGTCCCAACTCCTGTTTCTATTTTCTTTTCCTCTGTTGGTTACTTCCTTAACTTTACATAACATATCTATTATTTCTTGATTTAATAACTTTACATGAAGCCTGTTGACTCACTGTTATGAAAAATGAGGGTTTAATTCACTTTACCCCCCATTTCCCATGGATGGTAGTTTTATTATTTTAGCTCTATTGCTTGCCTTTATCATACCTCTATTTATATCCACTTTAGTGCCACATCTGCCTACTCTTCCTTCTTTTCTATGTTTTATTTTCTTTCAGATATATACTTACTTTCATATTGTCAAGCTTAGCATTATTTACCTTCTCTTCAGCCAAAGTTGTCCCATATAACTTTCTCTATAGGTTAATTTTAAAAGCAGAAAATTAGCAAAGAGCTTTAATGTAACTTTGACTATCAAAATACTGTTCTGTGCAAGGCCGGGTGGTGGCTAGGGCCATGGGTCTAATAAAGTGACCTCCTAGACCACTTGAAGAAGGAAGGGCCAATTGTGAAAGTCCAACAGTTCTTATATTGTTTATACCATCAAGTGATTAAACCCTTGTCTCATTTTTGTTTAACACTTTGATGAACATTATATGCAGAAGATTTTTGTTTGTTTGTTTCATGTCTCCTTTTCTCTTTTACATCTACTTTTGAGTTTTTGGGCTTCTTGGCAAAGGAGTAACAGGACTTCAGTCCCCAGTTTTGTGGACCCTCCCTGTGGATGGGACTCCAGCATAAACTTATTTCAAATCAATGTACTTCTAAATAAAGACAAAATTGAACCAGATTGATTTGAGAGAGAGGAAGAACAACATTGCAGGTGTAGATCTGACCTAAGGTATATTATTTCTAAGCTCTAAGAAGGAGTCCAATGGGCTGATTCCCTGGGAAGTGCATCTAAGCATTTTCCATCCGGGTATTTTGGTTGGAGCTCTGTCTCCCCTAATAGCAGTAGAGCACGCCACAGACCTAGGCTACCAGCATAGTGCTGCTTTGCTGTAGGACGCAGGTATAGGTGACAATTTTTGGTCCCACTGCAAAGGTTTCATACATTTAAAAGTAAATTATTTGGTAATCTAATATCAGTAGCATTTTGTCTATAGACTTTAATAACTCAAGGTCCACCATTTAACTCAGTGCCACAACACTCCATTTTTCAGATGATTCCCGAGTTTTTTCAGAATTCCTTTTGGTAAGGAAACTTCTAGAAACTGAATCCACACCCTCAGTTCATAAATGAGCTAATGGGTTTATTTCCTAAACCCAATTAGTTTCTTTTGCTGAGGTAAAGACTTGCTGTTTAGATCTGAACACCGCTGTCTATTTTGTAAATGATCCCCAGGCTGAAGTGAAACAGTTGTTAATGTATTTTTGATGAATATTAAAAATTCATGAAAAAAATAAAAAGTATGATAAATATTCAAAGCAGCCTGGTTTTGGTTTCCTTGCCTTAAAGTTATTCTCTCTCTTATCCTTTCTCTCTTACTCTACAAAGAATATCATAAAACTTCCACATCTTTCTACATTATGGAAAGTCAATTTGATAAGAATGTTGTTATGTCTGTAACCTGTCAGGGGTAAATTGAGTAGAAAATTATGCAGTACCCTGGTAAAACCAAATGTTAATATGGAAATTCTCATTAAAAGCCCTAAGAAGCTACAGATGTTTGAGTAAATTCTACTGATTGCTTTGACCTGACCTTTTTTAACTGTCCCCTTACCCAGCGTGCTGAAACCCTTCAACTGATCTAACCCCTGTGTTATCAGTTTCAGACCAGGAGGCTTTCTCAGAATCATTGGCTGTGGCATTAACTCATTTTCTCCCCACCTCCCTCCTGCTCTATCCCCTCACCCCTGTTGACAACAGCTCTCTGTACAGGGCTGTGAGCAGGAAAATGCAGCAAGTTTCTCCTTCAATAAAAAGGACATCCCATTCAGGTCACTCATGCAGCTCATTTTAAATAAATTGAATCAACTTATGCCTATTAGCTGCCTGTCCTTGAACTAAGATAACATCTGATGTTCAGGTATCACTCCAAGAAGGAACCATGAGGGTGACAAAATTTGCTGAGTGCTCTAAGGCCGATTTTTTCCACACTTTACTTTGAGTAGGGCTAGGGGAAGGGACCTGCTATTTTGTTTCTAAGGAAGTAGCATGATAACTATTAACAGTGTGCTGTGCCCTTGGAGAAAAGCCTCAGAAAAGTAAGACATTGGAGAATGTTTTCAATCAAGTTTTATTTTTGTGAAATGAGATGGTGCTCATCCCAGGAGACTGGTAATGCTCTGTCCCTTTCCAGAGAACCTCTTGTCTTTGTCATCAGCAAGTCAATGAATCAGTAAGGCTAACTGATATACAGGAGTTACACAAGGAGTAGCATAAAGATGGTTTTCCTAAAGAAGGGCTTAAATTTGATTGAGGTAAATCATCTCTGAGTTTCCTTTCTTTGATGATGAATTTGTTCTCATGATTTCCCATCCTGTGGCTTTAAAGATGGGTGAAGTCTCCATTTATTTAATTCAGACATTGCCTTTGTTATTTTTGTGGCTCAGCAATATTTTAAGTTCCTCTCTCTGGCTGGGCATATGAGATGATCTCATTTTTCAGCTGCCTCAAGTGAGGCATGACCATGAGACTTGTTTGGCCAATGAAATGTGAGTGGAAATGCTGTATGTGGCTTCTAGGCTGTCACACCTAATTGTTGATGCTTGACCCTTGAGTTCTTTCTTCCCCCATGCCTGTGTTCATGGAAGCAGAGGTCAGCATGGAGGGGCCACAGGATTGATGTGGCTGGTAAGGACAGTGGTCCTGACTCATGACCAAGTTAGGATGAGTGGGAAATAACTTTGTATTGGGCTAGGCCACCAAAATTTGGGGGTTATTCTTATTACAGCATAACCTAGCCTATCCTTATTGAAATAGGATCCATGTTCAAACTCTCTTGAATGAGCCCCTTTAGAGCCACTGTTACTTTATCTCCAAGGCATTTGTCTTGATTTTTCTTGATGGAAACTCTTGGGTATTTTGTGCAATAGACAGCCACTTGGAAAGTTGTGAGCTGGGGGGGTCCAGATGTTGACCTGCCAGCAGCAGACAAGTGTATGCTTCACGAGGTCCCCTAATTAATGGAAAAGAGCCTTATGGTATAATCAAAAATCAGGCTTAGCACAAGGCTCTCTTGGGATCTCTGCATGTGATTGTAGAAAGAAAAGAAAACCTGGTTTAATTGACATTTATTAATTGCTCTTGGCTACTCATATTAAGTCACCTCCACACTGATAATGGCTTGCAGGGATAACCTTGATAGGAGTAGCTGATTCAAAAAGGCCTGAGTGTGATCTCAGTTTCAGACATACGGATCTCTTAGAAATAGTGAGGTTTCAAAAGGCAAATTTCAAGTCCAGTTTTCTGTAAGTCCAAATGAACACTATCTACTTGACTGGAGTAACATTACCCACTTCTGTTATGGCTTGATTCTTACCTAAGTTCACCGAGAGGGAAATTATTTTAATAATTCTTGCAATTTCATGACAAATCATAATACCTTCAATAAAGCATCCCCATTTTAGTAGGCTTCAACATTTGATATTTAAAAGGCCATATTTCCAGAAACCCTTTCCAAATTGGCAGATTTGGGGAAGGGGTTGTGTTTTGTGTGGTGCTTCGTAAGTTACTTGGTAGAATCAAGAACTTTTAAAATGTAGTTACAGTATTTCATGTGATCATCTATCATGGAAGATCCATTAATAATAAACATAACTGTGAGTTTATATTTTTCTCCCATAGAAAGGAACTCTACTTTCCTTTGAAGTGGGTTCAGTTCCCTAAAGCACGATGTTTCTGAGTTAAGTTGCTATTGGGTTGAGGAGTGAGAAGGAGAACAAAACTAAAATATTTTCCTAATGTCTCATGGAGACTGGACAAGTAATGATGAAGTTTCTGTTAGCACTCTTTATTGCTGATAAATAGGAAAATGTCTGAGCTGGATGGGGGCCTTCCTAATTTTATGAAGTCCTCGCAGCAAGGGTGTGCACACATTCATTCACTTTTTGTTTATCTCCTCCTTCTTGCCTTCAACTCCTTTGGAAAAAAATGACAGACTCAAAAAAGGTGCAGTCCCCTTAATGTGTACCTTGTTTATGGGTGCCCGGGTGGCTCAGTCAAAGTGTCCGACTTTGGCTCAGGTCATGATCTCGTGGTTCATGAGTTTGAGCCCCACATTGGGCTCTGCACTGAAAGTGTGGAGCTACTTGGGATTCTCTCTCTCCCTCATTCTGCCCCTCCCCCACTCGTGCACTAGCTTGCTCTCTCTCAAAATAAACTTAAAAAAACCCACAACTATTGAAGTGACTCAGTCTACTCTATTAGCACTATTTTGTATGTATTACTTCTGCCTGCTACATGCAGTTCTTTTAAAACTTCTCTTGTTCCTTGTATTCTACTCTTTTCCTAGAGACCATTTGATCTGCACTGTTCCTCACCAGCATAGGAAGTGTTCTTATGGTAGCGGATCTCTCCTAAACCTGTGAAAGCTTCTTGTGCTGAGGATTATTAGGTTCAAATTCCCATTTTTGCTAGGTAAAAAAAAAAAATGGCTTGAATATCAGAAATGTCACATGGTTGAAACTTTATTTGCTGTGGCAAGAAATTCATAAAGAACTGAAAGAATTGCCTAACAGGTGTAAACAGCCTGCTCTTTGTGGTTTTTTTTAATGTTTATTTATTTTTGAAGGAGAGAGAGACGGAGCATAAGCAGGGGAAGAGCAGAGAGAGAGGGAGACATAGGATCCGAAACAGGCTCCAGGCTCTGAGCCCAACATGGGGCTCAAACTCACAAACCATGAGATCATGACCTGAGCTGAAGTTGGACGCTCAACCGACTGATCCACCCAGGTGCCCCAACAGCCTGATCTTTGTCATCTTATTTTCTGTTCTCCGACAAAGGAAAAAGGTAACTAGAAAGGAATATCATCAGAATGGTCTATAGAAGTGGTGAGAGGTGCGTGTACATTATGCATCATTCGCCCCACCCTGGTCCTGCTCCAGTCCAGGGGCAAGAGAAAGAAGAGTAAAAGAAAACCAAAGAGTGGGGCGCCTAGGTGGCTCAGTCGGTTAAACATCCGACTTCAGCTCAGGTCATGATCTCACAGTTCATGAATTCAAGCCCCACGTCTGTCTCTGTGCTGACAGCATGGAACCTGGAGCCCACTTTGAGTTCTGTGTTTCTCCCTTTCTCTCTGCCCTTCCTCTGCCCCTGCTCACACTCGGTCTCTGTCTCTCTCCCTCTCAAAAATAAATAAATAAACATTAAAAAAAAATTACACTTGAGGTCCAGCAGCCTTAGGCATTATCTTTATTCTGGTGGGCCCCTGCCTCCCAATAATGAAATCAAGGATAAGTTCTTCCTGCTTTAAGGAGTTCTCTTGAGAGAAAATAGGATAACATGGAAGTATTCTATGTATTGCACATCAAAGAAGCAGGGCACATTTTAGACATCTGTAAAGACATTTGTGAAGTAACTGTAAACTACCCCCTCACCCCCCAGAAAGTCTAAATAAAAAATACAAAACCAACCATCATAAAACCTCAGGGTTGTCTAGATCTCCTTTGACCATATATCCACGGACAACAGAGAAGATCATTTAGGAGAGATCAAATCAAAGGGCAGGAGAAACACGAATGCCTGCCTGTCCTCCTTGCCTGCTCTGCTACAAGCATTTTAATTGTGTTAGTTTATTAAGTCCGCTCACTCCTTGTCTCATGTGGACATCATTACCCCATTTTACAGAGGAAGAGAGTAAGGCCAACAGAGGAAATATAGCTTGCCCCAAGTGGAAGAGCTCGTTAAGTGGCAGAGGAATAGAATGAAAGGCAAGCTGATTGACTCCAAAGTTGTACTTCTTCCAAAATGATATACAACTGCTCACAAGGATGCAGGAAGGCAGTGGATTTTATGGGAATCAGGAAAGCAAAGGTTTTAGGGGGTGGGGTAGGAACTCACCTGTCCACAGCTTTTCTGACAATAATACCTCTTCCTCCTGTCTGTGAACTTTTCGGTAGCACATTAGTGAAGCCATATCCCTGATGGCCCTCCAGGAAAGACTGAGCAGCAGTGGGAGTATATGAGGTGGGAATATTGTCTGTCCACACCCTACCATTACCCTGTCCCACTTGAATAAGCAGGTTACCAGAGGAGAGAACTTAAATGGCATATATACCCTTTTGAGAGAAACACCATTTGCAAATGCCCCAAATAAAGACACGGAATGCTATAAGGAAGAGAGCAAAGTTTGGGTGGGGGGGTGGTCAGATAACTCTGATACTTAACATTTGTGAGATATTGGACATCTGAAAATAGGGATGATCGTACCTATGTTGTAGGATTTCTCTGAATCAGCAAGTCCTTCCTCCTTGCTGCCCCCCGCCCCCCCCCCCCCACCAGGGCCTTTTTCACACTTACAAATTTGTTAGGAACCTAAAAGAGCCTTTGCTTTGTTACAGATGGGTGCTATGTTTTGATGTTAATCATATTGGAAATTAAGACCAAGACATCCAGAAATACTTACTAATTATTTTTAAATTATAATAGATCTACTAATATTAACATAAACAACATATACTTCTTAAGACCAATGATTATGCATTCAAAAAAGACCACTTAGAATATTGGCATTGTTTTATAACTTTGTAAATCTGTCTAGTGTCCGGCTTAATATAAAACAGATTCTCTTATCTGCTTCTGCATTCTGTCTGCTGTGATAGATACATTGTTTTGGTTGAAATGTTTAAAGAAAACTCAGCCTCAAACAGATTTGTAATTGAAAAATACGGACCTTACAGATCCCCTGAAAGGTGAACTCCAAAGGTTCTGGCGCTACAATTTGAGAATAACTGCTCTAAAGATTAAAATAGTGAATGAATACAAAGGATTTACTACTGTGCCAGGACACAGAACGGATAGATGCTCACTAACTTGTACGAGAAAATGTTATCCCTAAGTTTCAAGGTACCTACATATTATGGCTGAGATATATGTCCCAAAATAACATGTATACCACATTTAATCTCTTTCTATCTTTCCAGATAGATGGATAGATAGATATAAGGATGGATGGATGGAGAGAGAGATCACAGGCAAGCAAGCTGACTAGGTAGATGGATGGATAGATAGATACCACAGCCAAGCAAGGTAGATAAGGATGGATAGGTAGATGGAGGGATGGATGGACGAATGGATAGGTAGGTAGATAGACAAAGATAGATAGATGATAGATAGATATAGATAGATAGATAGATAGATAGATAGATAGATAGATAGATATCACAACCAAGCAAGTTGATGGGGGCACACATACATGCAAAAGTATGGGGCATACACACAAATGAAACTTTGAATTCCCTTAACCCCCGTTAAATCAGAATATTGACACCATTTTACAAATTATTGTAACAACATTCTTTTGACTCCTTCTCCTCTTAATTTCCACCTTTTTTTAAATTAGGAAAAATGCATTTTATAGGTGTGACCAGTGTGATACAAATCAGTGGTGGACAGTGCCCAGCATCTATATCTGTCATAGAGTCCCTTCCTCCCTCTCCTGGGAGTTCATGACCCAATCCCAGAAATCAAGCAGAATTTCAAACATGTTCACCAGGGCAAAGTGGAAGTTATTTCCCCTAAGGGCCTTTTATTAGGAATGGGGAGGAATCTATAAGAAGGGCTTTCCCTGGACAGGGTTCTTAATCTCAACCCCAAAACACAGATAATTACTTGAGTGGTAATTTTTTTAATTCAACAAAATTTGGTCCATATAAAATACCATTCTAGATTCATAGGAGGGAAGTTAATAGATATATACTGCACTAATATGAAGCACTAAATCTTAACTCTTAGAACCACATAGAAAAAATGGCTGTAGGATTTCCATTGGACCCATGTGCTACCAGCATCTGCTTGGCATTATCCACGCGGTCCTCAGAGTTTGAAGAGTGAAATTGTCCCATAAGATATTTTATAAAAGATGTGATTCCTGATTTATTGTTAGATTCAGTTTGAGCTCTTTCGTGACTTGGGCATCATTTTTAAGAAATTATCAATATTTTATAGATACTTCTAGTTTCTGTTTTTTAAAAATCTAGGTATACTTTATATATAGTAAAAGCCACTACTGTCAGCGTAGAGTTCTGTGTTTTGACAAATGCTAGACTTGTGTAACCACTACCATAATCAAGATACAGAAACAGCCCAACACTCCCCAAGGTTTCCTCAGGCTTTTTATGGTGAATTCTTGCCCCCACCCACAGCCCCTAGAAACCACTGGCCTTTCTTTTTCTGTTTCTACAGTTTTTTTTTTTTTTTTTGCTTTGTCCTTTATATGATGTGAATGTTAATGGAATTACAATCTTTTGAGTTTTGAGTTGGCCTCTTTAATGTAGCATAACAGATTTTAGATTCATCCTTATTTTGGGGCATATAAGTAGTGGGTCCCTTTTTCTTCTGGGGCACTGTTTCACTGAATGGACATTCCACATTGTGTTTAATTATTCCCCAATGCAGGGACATTTGAGGTGTTTCCAGTTTGGGGCAATTACAAATAAGGATACTATAAACATTAGCATACATTTGGTGTGTGTGTGTGTGTGTGTGTGTGTGTGTGTGTAAACTTAGATTTTCATTTCACCTTGGTTGCTGGGTCATATGGCAAGTGTATATTTAACATTATGAGAAACTGCCAAACTGTTGTCTACAGTGGGTCTACTATTGTGATTCCCACTATCAATGGATGAGAATTCTGGTTGCTATAGTTCCTCCCTAGCACTTTGGCAATGTTTTACCCCCAGCCCATCCTAATAGGTACATTCATACTTATACATTCACATTTTTGAGGTCTCCATTTCTCCACTCTTAAAAAAAGTCACAAAAGAAGGGATGTTAAAATAATTTAGATGGATAAAACCACTATACAATTGATAGAATAACTAAGCTAATGAAAAAAAAAAACAGAGCTAAAATTCTCAACGTGTAAGTGCAAGATTTTAAATGAAACGTATATACTTTGAATCTAAGGATAATATTTAGCTAAATATTATCTTTTGAAATTCGCTAATGCTCACAAAAATTTTTAAAATAATTCAACATTGTAGGGCTAGTAACTCAAACACTAGAGGTCACGTTAAAACTAATAAGCAAGTATAAAATTGATCCCTCTCTAAGTGTCCTTCTGATGCTACATAAACTTCCATATTATTTGAAACAGTTTTTTGAATGACCAGTAATTCAAAACAACTACATTTAAAAAAACGACTGTATGTCCTTGGGTTGTTTAATAACTTATCGTTTTAATTGGGATTTCTATTTCCTCTTTTAAAAATAGCTTTATTGAGATATAATTTACATACCATAAAATTCACCTATTTAAGGTATGCAAGTCACTGGTTTTAGTAGAGTTGCAGAACTGTGAATATAACACAATAGAATTTTTCTATTTGCTTTTCTTTTTTTTTTTTTTTAAATTTTTTTTTCAACGTTTTTTATTTATTTTTGGGACAGAGAGAGACAGAGCATGAACAGGGGAGGTGCAGAGAGAGGGAGACACAGAATCGGAAACAGGCTCCAGGCTCCGAGCCATCAGCCCAGAGCCTGACGCGGGGCTCAAACTCACGGACCGCGAGATCGTGACCTGGCTGAAGTCGGACGCTTAACCGACTGCGCCACCCAGGCGCCCCTCTAGTTGCTTTTCAAAAACACTGTTTTATTCTTGATCTTTATTTCTGAGTGTGCGTATCATTACACACATTTTAAGAATGTCCAGTAATGAGAAATTGAGAGCAGCAAGGGTTTAATTTTCCCCAGAGGTAAACCTTTTAGTGATTAATGTTAAGATCTTTTGCAGGTAAATTGATGGATGATACCAAGCTAAATAGATTGATAAAATTTTGTTTAGGTCTTGAAAGCTATGAAGCTTATTTTAAATAACACAGTAATTGAGTTGAAATTAAGTTAATTAAAAACTCTTCTTTGAAGTAAGCAAATTTAAAAACAATGAGTGGAAAGGCAAAACTTCATTAGGTTTAAGAAGACCTTAATTTATTTTCCCCCTCACTGTTTTTCATCTTGTATGTCATGTTTTTTCAAATAACATCATTGCCTTAAGCTCTTTAGGTCAGGTTTTCTTTTGTTTGTACATTCGCATCCAGGTCCGTTTCCATTAAGGGTATTTGTATGAAGTTGGGGGAAGTATTTTAAAATGTTAATTAAATGGAATTAATAAGTAATCTGAAGATCACCAAACATGGGTACATAGTAGGTCAGATTCATTTAACAGCCACATTTTTTGAACTGGTGTATCTCCACTTAAATTATGGTGGAATATTATCAAAAAAGTACTTATAAAATGGGCCTTAGCTCATAATCTTTACATACCTAAGCTGTTCCTCACATTCCTCCTTCCCCTTATTTGCTTTGAAATGAAATGCTGACTTCTGATCAATATCCACCAATGACATGACTTCACCCCAATCTGCTTACAGCCCCATTTCTTCTGTGAGTGGATTCAGTAAATCATCCTCCTCACCTGGGTTCCGTTCTCCTCCTTGGACTTCAATGTTTCATAAAAATTATTATCTGTACTTCTATCCAGAGCCTCTTCCTCCCCTGGGTTCTCATATGTACCAGGGCCACTCTCTGGGCCCTTCAGCACCTCTGTTGGGTCCAGCCAGCCACTGTCTCACCATACTTGGCAAGAGTTTCCTTAGGGTCTTGACAACTCCGTCTTGTCTTCAAGAGTCTGCTGTGCCTCTTTCCACTCCTCTACCCCACCTCCCAGCCCTCTGCCCCACCTCGACCCAACCTCCCACCCATCACAGACACTGCCATAGATGCCTGAAAGGACAGAGCTTCCGCCTTGTCCAGACACTTCGACAAGAGCTAGAAAAGAGTGTGGGTAACAGATGCATGAACACCATCTGGTGTAACCAAGATTTGGTGGAATGTCAGCTGCAGAGACCGACATCTGTATATCTTTGCCCTGGTCTAACACTTTAATACTCAGTGGTATTTGGCATAATCCCTGAGTTGGCAAATGAGTTACGTGTTTGCACCAGGGAGACCTGGCTATGCAGAGGCACTTGGGCTTTTGCCATCTTACTAAATATTTTTGAGATACCTGTAAGTATTTTAATATGGAATGTGTCATGGGAAATGGGATCCTGCCAATTTGATAATTGAATGGGAGGTGTGTGTTGGTGGTTATTTTAATAAAACCAAATCCCTTTTCGACAAGTCTATTTTTTGCCATTAAGAGAGAAGAATTGCATTATGAGACATCCTTCAGAAGCAGGCTATCACCCACTCATTTCTGATTCATACCTCCAGCTGGTGTTCCACGCTCCCATCATCCCTGGCACTGTCACTACCCAGTGGAGAAAGGTAGAACTGCCACCACAACTTCATGTCCAAGTTCTCTCTGCTGATTCTTTACAACTGGTAGGTTTGTACAACTCTCTGATGATCTGGTATTGGTATTCAAAAGTAATGACAATAGCAGAAAGATCCATGGTGAAAGTAGTAGAAGGAAAACATTTTCTACATCTCTTCCTCTCTTTTATGTAGAGGATATTTATAGGCTAAGAAATTACAAAGAGGATATATATTCAAACTATTTTTAAAGTAACATTTACAGATCCATTTCAATTTAATTTAATTCCTTTTACTCTAGCTTTTAAGCAATGGCATCAGTAGAGTGTCAGTAGATTGCTGCCCTAGACACCTGGGACCGTCATTCACTTACCATATTTGAATGTCAAACTCTGTTCTGGGTGGGTGCTGGGAAATTCAGTAGTGAACAGTACAGATGAAGTTCCCTCCTCATGCGATCAAACAAATGATAAATACATAATCCAATAAATCCAACAAGAAAATATCAGATAGGTTCAAATGCTATGAAGATTCCAGACTTTAAAAGCAGCTAGCTCCCCAGAGAGTGTCTCAAGTGGAATCCAAGCGCTCAATGGGCAATATATGCAGAACAGAAGGAAACTTTATATTCTGTCAGCAAAGGCCTGGAAGAAACATCAGGGAGCAATAATGCAAGGCATGGTCTGATTCCCTAAGGAAAAGAGTTTCTACCACTTTATTGGCATCTCATCCTGTCTTCCCACATCTTCCCCCTCACCTGGCAGGTGAACAGATACTATGGGAATGGTACTTGGCTGGGGATGGGGGGGGGTGCAGTTGCCATAGAAGGCGAGAGACCAAATGCAGGAAGGTTCACCACATTTTACACTATGTTTTAACTAGTTTTAAAAATGATTCGAAAATGTTTCCTTAAGAAAATATGAAAATTGGAAGAGTGTTGCTTGTTTCTAATCATCAAAGGCTTTCAACTGGAGGGTGAAGAGAAAATCATTTTTGATGCATTTATAAATGAAATGGCCCAATCCTGGAACAGCTGCCCCTTTATCTCCCCCACCCCTGCTAATATTTCCCTGCTATAATAGACTTTTCCCCCTCCTACAGACAATTTAGGGGAAATAATTACCTAAAATTTCTCTTACTCTTCTCTTTCTGTTTTTCTTGCCGGTAAAATGTTCTGCAGGCATGTCCTGGGTCCAGTTCATTCCCAGTGCTTTGTACCTTGCATATGACCTTCATTGTGGAGGGTCATTCCAACTTTGATATGCTCTTCCATTCTCACCCAAGGCAATGAGCAGAAAAGTTGGTAATCAGGGGGACACTGGTCGTCACATTTCACTTGATCTTGTTGGCCTTAGTTATTGTTGGCCTGGAGTCATTCATGATGTCTCCAGAAGATATATCCAGGTCCTAACTCACAGAACCTGTGACTGTGATCTTATCTAAAAAAATAGTCTTTGCAGAGTAATTAAGCTCAGTATCTCAGGATGAAATAATCTTGGGCCCTAAACCCAGTGAAAACTATCCTTATAAGAAATTCCTGGAAAAGAAGAGGCTAAGTGACAGCAGAGGCAGAGGCTGGAGTGATACAGCGACTAGCCAAGGAATGCCAACAGCTTCCAGAAGCTGGATGAGGCAAGGAATGAAATCTCCCCTAGAGCCTTTGTGGACATCTTGATTTTGAACTTCTGGCCTCTAGTGGGTGTCTGGGTGGCTCAATGGATTAAGCATATGACTCTTCATTTTGTGTCTCTCAGGTCATGAGCTTGCGGTTCATGAGTTCAAGCTGTAGGTTGGGCTCTGTGCTGGCAGTGCAGAGCTTGCTTGGGATTCTCTCGTTTTCCCTTTTTCTCTGCTTCTCCCCTGATTGTGCGCTCTCTCTCTCTCTCTCTCTCATAAATAAATAAACAAAAACTAGAAAAGCCTGCTTGAATTTCTGTGGCCTCCAGAATGGTGAGAGAATGTATTTCTGTTGTTTTAAGCCACGAAGCTTGTGGTAATCTGTCACAACAGCTGTAGGAAACTCATATAGTCAATGTAGGTTGTAAATTCCATAAAAGCAGGGTCTAAGTGATGTCCTGGAGTGTGGCTCCCATATAAAGAGAGGGCCAAATTGATGTGATTTAATCAGGCAAGTTTGAGAATGGAACTAAGTTATGAAAGTGTCTACTGTAGAAATATCCTTATTTCTAGCGTTCGTGTGGCATCTGAAGCAAGGCAGGGGCAGCCATATTTCTCTATTAGAAGACAAGAACTGAAGTGTTTTGGGGAGCTGTTCGGTTAGATGACAACAATCATACTCGTGAGGGGCCTGACAGTAAACCAAGAAATTAAATAAGGCCAGTTTACACCTACATTTTTCCTGCAGTTGTTCCTTCTTCCCTCATAGAGATGTCCTTATGTACACAAAATTCAATTTCTCACCCCAGTGCTTAGTTCACCTCAGACTGTGTAATCAGGGCAGGGATGCTGTGTGGATTCACATTTCCTCTCATGCTGAAAAGAAAGTGACCTTGGAACTCTCTGGCACTTGAGCCACCATAAATTTCTCCCATTGCCAGAGAACAGCACAGGCCAACTGCAGGGAGCGGTTGTTTTATTTCTCCAAATACTGATGAAAGGCTGTTGTCCTGTGGTAATTCAGCTTCAGATTTGCCAGAAAAAAAAAACAAAAAACAAAAACTCACTCTCACTCCTCAGTAATAAAACTGGGTGGCTGGAAAAATGCAAAGACACTGAAAGGGACATTCATCAAGGTGTAGATGCTATTTCATGAAAACAAAATATGCCAAGCCAGTGGCACTGAGTCATAAGGAGCTGTTTGATCTTGCTCTCCTCATTTTGAGAGCCATGTCCAGAATGGGCAATGTTCTCCACTGTCAGGCTGCATCCTGCCAACTGTTGTAAACAGTCATATGCCATAAAATGAGAGTTTCTATTTCCTCTGTCATTCTCTCTGGAGCATGATTCAGTCCCACCTCTGGCTCTTGCAGAATACCAAGTCTTCTCTGGTATTTAGAAAGGCAGTGCACTGTGAGATCAGGCAGAGGACACAACTCGAGAGTTACCTTTGGAGGCACAGAACCTAACCCAGTCCAGTAAGCCAGGTTCTGGTGGAAAGCAGCTGTAAAGAGGGTTTCTAAATATGCTCCAGGAAAGTCTTCACTAGCATAATTTATTTCAAATGCTAATTATAATCCATACCCTTAGAATACATTGATGAGGACAAGAGCACAGATGAATAATTCTACCACATTCTGATATTTTGGTCTTATTGGAAAGAAATCCTCCTTAAAGCTAGTGGAACTAGACTATAGTCAGCAGAATGGCTTGGAGATAGTTCAGGATTGAATGCAAGTTTTATACTTTCTGAGCAGAACCAGTCATGGAAGTCTAGCAGTTTTGGAGAGGAAGTCTTACACTCAAGAGCATTTTAAAAAAATCATTCATTCTGTAACTATGAATAGTGCACCCACCATTTGACCAGAAGTTCATGTGTGCTATGAAAAAGTATAATATACATTTCATTTTCTACACTATACAATCTATTAGATAATAACAGGCATACTTTTCTGAAAAGTTAAAAAAGTAAAAGAGCAATCATAAGGCAGTGTACCTAGTTAATTGACTAATTAATAAAACATATAATAAGTTATGTGTTTGTAGGTAAGAAAGAAATGACCAGATGGAAGGAACCTAGGTTTTCTTTCAGGCAATCTGTTTTCAAGCTCCCTTTTATTTTGTCTCTTTTTACCTATGGGTTTTGGGTCAGTAAGTTAACAACCTCTGTGAGCCTCAACTTCATCAGGATGTCTGTGTGAATTTTGAAGGTGTTTGGAAAATGAAATATAGTGTATATGCAATACCTCGCACATCGTGGGTGTTCAGATGCATTGTTGCTTTCTTATCATTACTTCTTTTCTCCTCTGGCCCACACTTTCTTAAGAAGGGATACTCTGGATCAGATTCTCATGAAGTGTTTCACAGTCTCTAGGATAGAATTTGTGACACTTGCAGATGTTTTGAGTAGGAGGTGCTGATTAAAGAAACAAAAGGTGCTAAAGAAAGGGTTCCCATCATCTAGGTGGTCCAGAAGGTTGGTCAAGTTTCTGACTTATCACAGAGGTAGTGGTGTTCCTAACCAGACCCTAAAATGAGGGCCCAGAAAGGGTCTTATGTGGAAAATTTCCTTCCTTAAATTCAGATCTCATGTCCTTGGTTATGTTAATTATGTTTGAGCATTAAATTAGTTCTAAATTTCCCAGTTCTCAGGGGAGTAATGGAAACACAGCAGATAATGCAATTTTCATTGACTGATAAAAAGGACATGTGCAGTCTTTCTGGAGATTAAATTCTAAAACTTAAAGGGTGTGGTCATAAAAAGTGAGAATATATTTACAAGTTGCTTTTAAAAGTGTGCTTTATCTCTTGGCTTCCCATATGTGGCCTCCAGCAATTCTAGCAATAGTTGAAGGTGGAGTAGAAAAATACACACCTGGTGGATATGACCTTTAGGGAATTATGACTCAGGAGGAAACCTGGTAAGATCCAGATGTGTGTACCTAAGAATCGAAATAAATGTGAACAACATTAGCATTTGTGAGATAAATGGAGAATGGAAAGAAAACAGGGTGCAGAAACAGAGTAGCTTTCATTATGAAATCTTCATAAACGATTAAGATATGAACAGTAATGGAAGTATAGACATTGGGATAAGGCCAAAGACACTGGCCCAGACCAGATGCCAAAATTTAGGATGGTTTTTGTGACAAAATGGATTGAAGTGAGCCACTAGTTAAAGTCCAGGTGAATGTAAGGAAATTATGACCCGGTATTACTGCCAGCCAATGATAGCTGAATTCATTCACAAAGGAATTTTCTTCAATGATCAAAGAAAGTAAGCACAACCAGTCTTGTGTTAGACAGGAATAGAGATAGCCTGAGAGGAGACTAGCTGATGCTAGAATCACTTTCTATCATGTAAATTACTTTTCAGTTTAAGGGGTAGAAGTAGTGTCTTAGAGGGGCGCCTGGGTGGCGCAGTCGGTTAAGCGTCCGACTTCAGCCAGGTCACGATCTCGCGGTCCATGAGTTCGAGCCCCGCGTCAGGCTCTGGGCTGATGGCTCGGAGCCTGGAGCCTGTTTCTGATTCTGTGTCTCCCTCTCTCTCTGCCCCTCCCCCGTTCATGCTCTGTCTCTCTCTGTCCCAAAAATAAATAAAAAATGTTAAAAAAAAAAAAAAAAAAAAAAAAAAAAAAAAAAGAAGTAGTGTCTTAGAGAAGTCACAAGGTGGTCAGGTTTCTACAAGAAACAAAAATGTATGAAAGAAGCCTCAAAGGCACAAATCATTGAATGATGATGCTTCCTCACTGTTCCATTGAGTATAAATGATAAAAAATCACCCAGTCTAGAAAATATATGGTGAAACCTCTTGCTGGTCAATTTTCTAGTGGATACATTCAATGCCAGTTAACTGTAAGGAAAAATAAAATAAACCAATGAGTTGTCTATTTTTCCTTTGGTTCTGATTTATGAGAGGTTGAAATATTTAAAATGAGCTAGTCCTCCTTTAAGGAACTTCTTTATACTGATTGTACATTGGAACTACCTCGATAGCTTTTATTTTTTTATTTTTTATTTTTTTTTTTCAACATTTTTTATTTATTTTTTGGGACAGAGAGAGACAGAGCATGAACGGGGGAGGGGCAGAGAGAGAGGGAGACACAGAATCGGAAACAGGCTCCAGGCTCCGAGCCATCAGCCCAGAGCCTGACGCGGGGCTCGAACTCACGGACCGCGAGATCGTGACCTGGCTGAAGTCGGACGCTTAACCGACTGCGCCACCCAGGCGCCCCCCTCGATAGCTTTTAAAGAAGCACAAGCGTTGGTTGACCCCATTCTCTGGCACAAGTGTTTGAAAACCTGCCCAGGTGATTCCAGTGGGTAAACAAGGTTGATAAATTAGTAAACTAAAAAAGGTGGGGTGAGGAAATGAGATGTGACCGGGAATAGTAACATCAGTAATAAAGAATGTGGCTGACTGAAAAATCCTGATATTCTAAGAAGTGAGTCTATTTCCCTTCCCTTGAATCTGCACTGCCTTTGTGATTTATTTTGGTCAATAGGTTGTGGTAGAAGTGACATGAGGTGAGTCTCAGAGCTTCAGTACAGTTTCTGCGTTCATGCTTTTGGAATATTCTTTTTGCCATGTAAGGAAGCTTGGGCTAGACTATTAGATCATGAGTGATCACATAGACAGATGTCCAATTACGAGGCAGCACCAACCTCCAGCCATGTGAGTGAACTCATCTTGGCTCATTCAATCCCAGTAGCCCCTTTCATCTGAGCCTGATCAAATTGTCTTTCAGCTTTGCCCTCTTTTCCCCCTTTTTTTTTTTTTAATTTTTTTTTTTTCAACGTTTTTAATTTATTTTTGGGACAGAGAGAGACAGAGCATGAATGGAGGAGGGACAGAGAGAGAGGGAGACACAGAATCGGAAACAGGCTCCAGGCTCTGAGCCATCAGCCCAGAGCCTGACGCGGGGCTCGAACTCACGGACCGTGAGATCGTGACCTGGCTGAAGTCGGACGCTTAACCGACTGCGCCACCCAGGCACCCCTCTTTTTCCCCTTTGAATAAGGAAACTAGTTATTACCATGTCATGAGGATGTTCAAGCATCCTACGGGGAAGTCCTATATGGTGAGAATCTGAGTTATCTTGCCAACAGCCATGTATGTGTACCATGTTGGGAGAAGATCCTCCAGCCCCAGTCAAGCTTTCTGATGAATGCAGACCCTACCAAGATTCTGATGGCAACTTCATGAGAGATCCAAGCAAAAACCACACAGCTAAGCTGTACCCAAATTCCTGACCCACAGAAACTATACAAAAGTCAATGGTTTTCATTTTAAGTCATTAAGTCTTGGCGCCATTTGTTATGCAAGAATAAATAACTAATGCAAAGATCTTTATTTCTGAATGGATTGCACCTAAGAAAATCAGCCTAATGTGTCAGGTTAAAGCATGTAAATGGAAGGAGAATAATTCAGCATCTAGAATTGAAGGTCATGGTCTAAGGTCAATGGCTGGGTGGTGAACTAGATTAGCAGTGCTTTGTAGCTTAGGGAAATGGAAAATGGTATACCTATTAGGAGTGCCAGGTGGTTATCCTAGCAAATGTTAATCCTGTCTGGGAACAGAATTTAGTCCTGCCAGAGGTGAAAATCTGCCACTAGATGGGAATTTAGGAACTTCAGGTATATAGATTGGAAAACTGTTAAGTTGATAGACTGACCATTATACATACCTCCAGGGAACAAAGAAACCACTTAGCTTAAAGGAAATAACATAGAAACTCATGTTAAGAGGTGATAAAGAGAAATGTATCATTTGGGACCCAAACACTAACCAAGTCCCAAACTAAGAAAGGAAAATGAGTTGAGAGAATGAGGGGGGAAGTCATACAACAGAACCAGGACGGAGAAAGAGAAAGAAAGTCATAAGTGAAGAGAACAATGTTTGAAAGCAACTGGTACGTTATTTTAAAGCAAATAAGTAAGGAGAGTTTTTATCCTTCTATCTTAATGGCTATGACTATAACCAAGAATGTCACAGTCTACAATAACACCAGGAAAAAATAGGGATAAAATGTGCAGGTACAATGAAAGTGAATAATTTCAATGAAGGATGCTGATATGTAAATTTCAAACAGATTGTCAGTTTCTCTGATAATTCCTGAGAGAACAGCCCACATACAAGGTAGAGTGGAAAACTGCAAACATCTCAGCAGCTAAGTAGAAATAGAGGAGCAAAAATAAATGAACATTAAGTTACCAAAATAGAGGCTTATGGGCTATGGAATTTTGAGACATAAGTCTTTGTGATTTACTTTGCCAGAAGAAGTAATTAATTGCTGAATGCTGTGAGAAAGCAGAGACAAAGGGAGATTGTTGGATTCTCCACCTCACGTCCCAGACACTCACAACCATCTTGATCAGGGCACAGAGTTTCCATTATGCAAGATGAATAAGTTCTAGAGATCCAATGTACTGCAATTTGACTATGGTTAACAACACCATATTGTGGACATGCAATTTGCTGAGAAGGTAGATTTTATGTTCTCCCCACACACACAAAAGAAATGGAAAACAAAAGACAATGGTTATCTATCGGAGTGGATCACTATGTTAATTAACTTGAATCTTGTGATTACTTCACAAAATATATACGTATATCAAAACATCAAGTTGTACACCTTACATATAGATAATTTTTATTTGTCAACTGTACCTCAAGAAAGCTGGAAAAAAATTGTAATGAATGGCATCTCCATGTTGCAGTCTTCAATAGAAATATTCCAAAAGGGCATCTTTAAATAAATGGAACCACAATTAAAATAAATGAAAAAATAAATTGAAAATGAAGGGAAGAAAGATAAAAACAAAAAGCTGTTACAGGAATATGCATCAAAGGAGGAATTAATCTGGTTAGCAGAAGAATATTTATTTATATTTATGCTTTTGAAGAAGCAACATGATTACTAGTGGAAAAATCAATATTAGACTCCAGGACGTCTGACTTCAAAGTCTGTGCTTTTAACCATCATGTGATGCTACCAAATAAAACTAAAAAATAAGGAGGAAACAGAGAACATAATGGCTTAAGAAATAAAAATTTGCTTTATATTTGCCTATCTACATCTATCTATCTATCTATCATCTACCTTTCCAACAATTGTTCCTTTGAATAAATCAGTTACACATATAAAGCACTAACTCACACAAATTGGGGGGAAAGGAAATATAAGCATACTACAAATTAGAAGAACGAGGAATTAGCCAAAAATCAGAAGACAATATTAGAAAATCATAATGGAAGACCTTGTTGAACTATACAAATAAATCTGAAAACCTGGTAGAAATTGAAAATTTGAATGATTACAGATTAGCTCAAGATAGATTAAAGAAAACCTTTAAATAAACCAATGGCCATAGGATAAAATAAAATAGTTCTGAAAGCATTGCATATCAAGCCCCTGAAAACAAATGCTAGACTGACATAGTTTCATGGGTTCAATTCTATGAATATTTTGAAGAAGATATAAATCCAACCTTATTAAAACTGTTTCATAGAATACAGAAAGAAGAAAGACTTCCGAATATTTTTCCTTCAGTCAGGATGACTTTTATGACATCCTCTCCTAAAAGGTAAAAATAACACAGAGTCGCAGAATGACAGAGGAAAATCCAGTCTACTGTCAATATAAAGCCAAGGATATCCCTTTAAAATGTAGATTGTTCTTGGGAACTGCTATATTTGTATATTGAATTTCCTGGATTGATCCTCAAATTTTTCTGGTCTTTAAAAAACATTTTTGATCTTTCTGTTTTTCTTCTGGTTCTACTTTCTGGAATTGTTCTTGAACTTACTCCTCTATCCTTTGAATGAGCTCTTTAATTTCTGCTATTTATGTATTTTTAATTTTCAAGGACTCTATGTAGATTTCTGATTTTTCTTTTTATATAGTATTCTATTCCTATTCCCTCTTTGTCATGTCTTCCTTTATCTGTGTGAATATATTAAATGTAGGATCTTTTTTAGCTTTTTTTCCATTTTATAAGTATAGAAACAGACAGGAAACTGATAATGGTAAAATCCTACTGGAAATAAGGCCTAGGGGGAAGACAGTCTTTAATTTTTTATTTCATATCCTTTCTTACTATTTGAATCTTTTACAATATGTATGTAATACTTTTATAGTGATATTAGTAATAATAATAATGAGGAAGAAGAGAAGGAGGAAGAAAAGTCATTAGATAAACACTTTGACCTTTGACCAATACATTTCTAATGCTCATACAGCACCAAGAAAAGGAATATCCTTAATACCAGCAGAGGCCTGGACAGAGAATTCAGGTTTCATCAGGCAACTTAATGTCCCTCTGCATTCTATAGTAGTTCTTCTATGCATAATTTAGAGTCCTTGTAATGAGTTCTACTAACCTTATATTATCTATTGGAGAGTGGGATTTTGATGAAGGTTTTTAATGTGATCTGGACTTTCATTCATCTGTAGTTATGCTACTTGGTCTTGTATTGCAATCTTGAGTGCCATTAGTCTACCATGAAGCAATCTAAAGGGTAAACTTTCAATTATCCTCATTTGGTAGTTTCTACTTTGACTACTGGGCCTCAAAAATGACCTGTTTCCTTGCATAGACCTTACGAGTTTTCTTGGCAGACATGACATGGGAAGCTAGCCATCACTCTGAAAGGAGTGTATGGCAAAGCAAGGTTGCTTGACCTTATGTATCCAAGTTGGATGCAAGCTCACATGCATCACATTTGAAACAATTTGGGGCAGACCACTCCTGGCCTAGGCCAATCTTCCATATGCCAATTTGTTTAAGCAGACACAACTAAGAGCACAGAGCACGTACAGAGGATACTGAGTAGTCAGGCCCTGAAATTCTGCACTCAGCTGAGGGAACCCCAAAGAGGAGGGCCACGAGTGTTGCCAAAAGCTGATTTTTTTACTAAGGTTCTTCCAAGAATTTCAGACTCAGTACTGTCCCCACACCCTTGGCTTCCACTTGGCTCTACCAATTTCCATAGCCCAGGGCTCTATGGGTCCTGACACTAATTCTAAAGTATACTTCCATCCTACTCCCTTCTGTTTTATTCTATTTTTTTTTCAGTAGAATCTTTAGGAACTTTCTCTTCCTCATTACTGTAGGGCTTACTTGCATCTCCCATGGCAACATTGCTAAGTAGAAACAATTTGCTTATGGTGCCTTCCCCATCAACACAATCAAAATTGATGCTAACCTTTGAGATCTCTGTTCACTGTTCATTCATTCAACAAACATTAATTGTCCAGTTACTATACACCCGGTACCCTTCTGAGCACTGGAGATATTATGATGAACAAAAGAGACAAAATCCCTGCTACCATGGAGATCTGTTTTACCAAGTGTGTCCTTAGAATCAAAGCTTGTAATAGCATACAGTATATTTTGTTCCCAAAGGAATTATCTTTAAACAGGTGACCTTTAAACAGGTGCTCAAGGAGTATCCAAGATCTTAAGGAATTAAGTCAAATGACAACAGATTGGAGCAAACTAACTATAATCTATTATAGGAAATGTGGTAGTGGTAGAACATATCTTCAAAAATAATGTTTCCTGTTGGGCTATTTTATTTTTCTAATGCAACCTGTTACAGCAGAAAGAGCCCTGGATTTGGCATCAACAGACATAGGTTCCAAGTCTGTTTCTGCTCTGTGGTGTGTTTTTGGCCAATTATTTCACCACTCTTGGCATCGGTTCCCCCTCACCCTCCAAACCAACGCACCCTGTAAAAAGGGAATTCTAATATCCGTTGAGAAAAAGTAGTGAGATAATATATGTTTAGAAGCTTAGGCTGGCCTGGTGCAAAATAAGGGCTCAGTGTATGGGTGTCCTCTCTGTGGAATGGGCAAAGGTAGGCAGAGCCCTTGTTTCCAGCAGGGCAGCATCCAACATCCAGGTCCTGCAGGTCTTGTGGGGCTGTGACCATGCCTTGTGGGGAGAGCAGCTTGGGACACACTGGGGAGCCCAACCTGAGGTGGTGAGACCACCTCAGGCTGGGGGCTGGCCACTTTTCAACTAGCTCTTCTGATCCATGAAACCCTTCACTAGAGCCATTTTCTTATGAAGCTGTCTTTCTTTGCTTACTGCTCTGTGTTTGGAATGGAAGTCTGTGCTCACTTCATGCAGGCCCTTTTAATGACACACTCCGGTGTCCTCAGGAAAAAAGATGGAGAAAAGCCACTTTCCTCACTTTGGAGGAACAAGAGAAGAGGCCAGCTTGACTGAGGACATGCACAGGCATTTTACAGCAGCTTAATTTTCCACTATTATAAAATGAATTATATCCTCTTTGCTTCTGTGATTCAGAGGAAGAAGAACCATTAGACACAAAGTGAAAGGTCCATTAAAATGACTGTGCTGTGGGAAACTCCCTGCAACAAACCTTACGGAAGTTTACATGGAATGATGTAAGAGGGAGAAAACCCGAGGCATAAACTTGGAGCCTCCTGAAATGGACTTGAACCTGGGTTCACAGAAGGCAGGGTGAGATTCAGTTCCCACAGGCTTCAATGGGAAGTTCATGCTGGTCAAAAAAATAATAATAGTACAAATAAATAGATAGCAAAAGGAACCTTTCATGAAAAAGAGATGAGTGATCGATGGACTTAGTATCTCTAGGCAGGGTAACCATTATTTGGGCTGGTTATTTCTATTGTATCAGGAAAGAAGAGAAAGAAAGGAAAAAGAAAAAAGAAAGAGCAAAATTTGTATATGGTATATATTTTGTGTTAAAATTTTGTGGAAAAATCATTAAACTTACCCATTCATCCCAATGATGGATACAATTATGTATTTAGATATGTTGACAACAAAAATACATGTGTATGTTGGAATATCAGGGCTTTGCAATGACAGGTAGTAGGTCTTAAAATAAGCACTAGAAATTATTTTTTTTATTTTATATGTTATCAAAATGATACCCAGTATTCTTTTTTAAAAATGCTTATTTATTTTTGAGAGAGAGAGAGCACACCCATGCCTGCCAGTAGTGCATGTGCACGAGTGGTGGAGGGGCAGAGAAAAGGGGGGACAGAGGATCTGAAGCAGCTTCTACACTGACAGCAGTGAGCTCGATGCAGGGTCAAACTTGCAAACCATGAGATTATGACTTGAGCCAAAGTCAGATACTTAACCACGTGAGCCACCCAGTTGGCTCAGTAACTAAAGTATTATGGAGAAGGAAGAACACATTCCTTGAAAAAATACCTTAATTTTCATATAACATTAACATTTCTCAACATTTCTTAGTAAAGGACAATAAAATTACTGGGTCCTATTGGGATTGGCTTAGGAAGACCTCAGTTTAAATGGCTGTTCTTACTTGAAAGGCATCTTCAGAATGGATTTAGGTAGAATTTCTTGGTTGCAGATTTCACTAGTTGGCTCTCTTCAAGTGGGAAAAGGTTTTAGACCAAACCATTGGCGTTTAGGGTAAAGACAAAGAAATAAAGCTTCTCTCTGCTAGACATGTTACAAACATGTTTTGAAAATATTTGAGTAGTTATGAAAAAGCAAATTCATAGTGTTGCTTGTCTGTAATTTATTAAAGCAATTATAGCAATGGAAAATTAAGACCTCACTTTGATGTTTATGTATATATATCTGTATGTGTATATATGTATCCATATATATGGACATACATGTGTATATGTGATACATGTATATGTTTGTATGAACGTGTGTAGGCACGTGTATAATATATATAGCTAATGTATATCTGTATCTGTCTATCTGTGTAACTATCTACTTAATGTATATCTGTATCTATCTATATATACACACACAAATATATATGTGTGTATATATATATATGCATATATATATGGTTACTTTATATACCACATATACTCTCTATATATGTGTATCTATCTATATCTGTATCTAATCTATATCTATGTTCTCTCTCTGTCTCTCTCTCTCTCTCTCTTTCTCCCCTGTGGTTACTTGCTTCTGCCCTGTGGTGTAAGGGAGTAGAGGTGTTTAATGATGCTTACTGATGTGAAATTTAAGTGCTTTCCTGCTTTCTTCAACTTACTGGGATTCATGGGAGAGAGGAAGGAAACCTTGAACTCTCCAGTGTCTCGATTCTTCTCAGCTGCTAAAGGATGAGTGCCTGAACTGGGTTAATGTTTGACCAAACTGGTACCTTAGTACGGGTTAGGATGTGTGACTTGAGGCTTGTTTAATAAAGGGTATCTCAAGAGTGTAGTCATAGGATGCCCCGTGCGACCCAGGGGTCTATCCAATTGTCAACAGGAAGTTTGGCATGTTCATAAGAATAAGTAATATGATTATTTCTTTTATATACAGTTCACAAGGCTGAAATGTTAGATTAGTTTTAATTTTCACAGAAACACTTTAGGTACTTAATATTTTTCTCAGAAATTTTGCTTGTGTTTAAAGAACTGGGTCGGTCAGTTCATCTTGACTAATATTATATTTATTGAAGTGGTTGGTCTTGGCAATGGTGTTTTCAATAGTCAAACAATAAAATCAGTTGCTTGTGTTTTGTTTGTTTGTTAAATTGTCTTTTATTCTTACTGGCATATACTGTTATATCCCAATTGATGAAAATGGATGAATGATTTAGAAATACTTCATTAAAAATAAAAATGCTACTAAAAACATGAGATTATCTCCAGATAAAACCATGCCATAAATAGTAAGTAGGTCTTCAGTGTGAATACAGAATATGATTCTATATGTACTGGTAACTTCACATATGTAGCTAAAACTGAACAGGGCAAATGGGAAATAAGATTGTTAATATCAAAAATCAAACGTTTATTGGACTAGTGAAGCTTCCATCTCCAAAAATGTAACTTTTGAAAATATATTCTGAAGCCATCTATATTTTCATGTCATTTTCAGATAAATTAAAGAAACTTGTGCTTATTTTTCAAATCAAATGCAAACTAATGGATCAGAACAAAATGAAAATTTTTATCTCCAAAGTCAAAGAAGGGATAAGAATGAGAACTGCATAATTTAGTTTTTCTCTTTATAGCAAAAACTAATGTCAATCTTATTATTGCCAAAATGCTTGTAAAACTGCCATAAAATTAATGATAAGTAGAAGGCACAGAAAGGAGGTTGAACAAGCCATTACCAAAACAAACCATTACCCAAATTCCTTTCTCCATTGATATTGTTGGATATATTTCTTACAGTAGCAAGCTGTTAAGATTAATGCAATCCCAATTTGACTCAAAAGCATCTCATCAAAGGAGCCCCCTAACCCCCTCTCCACCTCCTCAGGTTGATCTGTTTCTCCCTCTGAGTAGTTTCAGTTATCTGGCTTACTTCCATGTGTACATATTGCTTGATCATCTACCTCTGAGTGTCACAAAATCATCATATTACAGGGACCGGTTGGGTATTCTTGGTAAATTTGTTTGAATCAGCTCAGGTCTTCTTGAGAGGTAACTATTATGCTAGTTGGTTTTCTTCCAAGTGAGTACAAATCTTATTATACCTTTGTGAACAGAACTATGTAAAAATCACATGCTTCTTTCTTAAAGTTGATTTTATAGACACCAGTTGGGATTGGATTAAGCTGATCTGTGTTTTCCCCGTCCTTGTGTTTTTGATTCAAGGCAAAAGCCAATTTTCTTCATTTACTTATGTCTATTTATTTTAGGATGTTATGTGAACTTGAACATTCTGTTGTATTTTATTGTTCCTTGGGCTCTGCACCATTATATTTGCTCTCTAACTATTGTTGAGTGTGATAACCAGTGTTCCAGTTTACAGTTGGATGAAACCAGAAATGTATAGTACTTTGTACAACACCTCGCTCCTTATCCCTGCCCTTCTTTCTCCTTACTCCTTCTGTCCTGTGCAGAAGAGAGTTAGTATGTTTCCTTTTGCCACTTGTCCTCAAAGGATCTCATTTGCTCTGAGTTTGGGTGCCAAGAAATTGTCCTGTGATCTCTGTTTGCAGTCTGTCTTCACCTTGTACCCAACTCACAAGTCCTTGGCACCTCCTCACTTTCCTCAAAAAAGAAAAAAAAATTCCAGCCAGGCCAAATATATTAGAGAGGAGTAGAAAATTTCCTGAATCTTCCAAAAGGAAAATGAGAAGGGTTCTTGTTTTCTTCTACACACCCACCAGCATTTGTTCCAGACCTCTGCTCCCCAGGGGATCTTTATTTATGTTTATTTATTTTTGAGAGGGAGAGAAAGAATACATGCCTGCATGAGTGGGGGAGACAGAGGGTCAGGAACCAACTCTGTGCTGACAGCAGAGAGCCCAACACAGAGCCCTACTTGGGGTTCAAAGTCAAGAACCGTGAGAGCGGTGCTCGAACTCAGGAACAGTGAGATCATGACTTAAGCCAAAGTGCAACGCTTAACTGACTGAGCCATCCAGGTACCACTGCCACCCCACCCCCAGCCCCTGGATCTTAAAGTCCCCTCTGGCATAGCCAGTAGCTCTTCTCACCATGCCACTTGCCCAGCCAGAGTCTACACCTGGCCTCTATTACTGCTCCTTCTTGTGGGGTTTTTGCTAACACTCCAAACATATATTCAAGTGAGTCTTTCCAACAAATGCAATTCTCTAGCGAGAGGAGGTCTAATTAGGAAAGAAAAAAAGTCCCCTGTTATTATAGCAGGCAAGCCAGCAAGCAGAGAGAAGGGTTTATTTAATACAAAAGAGCTTCCTTGTGCTTAGTAGGAAAACTATTTCTACCAGTAATTTGTGGATCTGGAGCTCCTCTAGCTTTTAGGGTCTAACTAATTGTGTAAACTTGATTTGTTTCATTTGAAACTTGGCTGTGATTTCCTGTCAGGAGGAAAACAAGAGAAACTCCAAATACACATTCATCCCCTGATCACCTGTCAGCCTCACAGGAACAAGCATCTTGCAATTTGTCCCTGCCCAGGCACTTCATCTTCAAACAGAAACTGCATCTTAATTATAGCCTTTAATGGGCTGTTTCACTCCAGGATCAATATGTCTGACAAAAACCAAGCTCCGCTAAAAGCTCATTAATTCACATCCGACTAATTCAGGATTTGTGATGATTTTGGCAGGGACCAAGCTGAAGTTTACCTCTTGTACAACTGCTTACAAAGGTTTAGCTTGGCCAATTAATGGGGAAGAACAGAGTTGCCAGGGAAGTATTTACAGAGTATCTCTGTGCATGGAGATAACAGGCTGATTGTAGCTTCTAGACTGCTAGACAACTACTAGCAACCCCCAGTTAACCACTGTTTTGTATTAGCATCCTAGACTTGGGAGCTACAAAGTACACTGCCTCGGAAAGTATCTACAGATCCACTAATTTTATTGCCTTGTGGTTGATGCCTTTGGTATATGGCATCACATCCCTCATCCCAAGTCTGATTTCAGCCACAGCTGCAGGTGGGCATTTCCGCATGAGGTCAAGTTCATGGCAGAGTCCGATTGCCAGCATTGGATGTGCAGGTCTTTATGCCTTTTTGCTCAGGGCTTCCTCTGAATCTGCAGGAAGAACAGGCCAGAAGTGTAGAGGGTTAATACCTGCAGAGAAAAATGCTCCACCAATTCAAGGTGGTGGACAGACTGATGGACACTCTGAGAGGCATTTTGAAAGCTTCTCAGAAGTGCTGACAGAAGTGAGCCCCTGTGGCCAACAACTGTGACCTTGATTATGTGCACTTGTATTGGCTTTACCTGCTTTCCTGTTTTACTGTGCTCAATCTATGGCATCACTTCACAAATAAACTACCTGCCTCCACTCTGCTTTGGGGGAAACCCAAACTAAGGCACCCACTCCTACAAAATTATCTATGAAACTATGTGTGTGTTTGAAATGTTTGCTCATTCCTTTATCCACTCATTCCTTAGAAAGTGCATTTCTTTCTTGTGCTTCTTGGGTTTGGTACAGTCTTTCAGCCATAGTGTTGAACAGGCAATGTCTATCTTCCTTTTTCTTGTCTGCACTTACAAAATTCTTTTCCTTGTCCCCGATGTCCCTTCCTTGTGTCCTCTGCAGCTGCCTATCCAGTGCTGATCTATCGCTGGTACCATTCCTCTGCTTCATCCTTTTTCTCAAAATCAGCGTAAATTATTCCCCCTTCTACTTTATCTTCCACTCAGTGTTCTGTCTCTTAGTAACATAACCTCTGCTAGCTAATATAGTAGATGAATCCACGTCAGAAGATCTCATTTTTTATATTACTCTGAGAAGGTAATAAGTATGTGGTTTAAGCAGGACCTTCTAAGCAATTGGAGCCCTTCCATGATCACTCAAGCCATGCCTGTATTTAAGCACATGTACACATGCCAAATGACACTGTTTTCTTGAACTTCAATTGCTGTCCTCTGAATTCTGTGGATCTTGCTTCATCTTCTGGTCTTTGTCTCTTCTTCTTCTTCTTCTTCCCATTATTTAACTCTTTGTTAGTCATGGTGTGATCCAGTGACCAGTAACATCTGTTACACCTGGAAGTCTAATGTCAGTGTAGAATCTCAGGGGCCTACACCACATCTACTGAATCACAGAATCTACATTGTTTTAAGTTTATTTACTTATTTTGAGATAGTGAGATAGCATGAACCAGGAGATGGGCAGAGAGGGAGGGAGAAAGAGAGAGAATCCCAAGCAGGCTCTGCACTGACAGTGCAAGGATCAAACTCATGAAACCATGAGATCATGACCTGAGCCAAAACTGAGAGTCGGACACTTAACCAACTGAGCCACCCAGGAGCCCCGACAATCTGCATTTTTAAAAGACTCCCCCAGAGGATTCATAGGCACATTAAAGTTTTATAAATATGGCAACTGATGGAGGTTCCCTAGCTACACCTGGTTCTTTTCCTCATCTTCCATATGCTCCCAGGCAGTGTCTCTGCCTTCATGGCACCAGCTACTTTCCATAAACTGATAACTACAGCAACTCATTTCCAACTCAGATCTCCGTTCCCAGCTCCTGCACATTTGTGCAACTGTCCAATTGCCCACTGGATGTCTATATCTTGGTATATCACAGGTGAACCCATCTCAAGATATGGAAGTGTGGTTGCTCTAGTGAAGCTGTTGCTGATGGGCTAGTCTGGATATTGATATTAATGGGGACCAACTTAAAACTAGTTCAGGTGGTTACTTGTTGCTGTAGTGAAAGAAAACAACCAAAAAAACCCCCACAATCAGTTTTGTCCTCTCTTGAATTTGGAGTCTGGGAATATTTTATTCTCAAAAATTAATGATTTTTTGAACTCTTACTTCCACCCCCTTCCAAAAAATAGCCTTGTGGGGGATACTATGGTACTCCTTCAGAGTCCCTCTTTAGAATCAATATACCTATCCTTCTGCTATTGGAGATATCTCTGGCTGTATCCCTTCCTGGAAATTGTCTTAGGCTGTAGGAAACTCATTTTCTCAAAGGTACACCCTTCTGAGGGAGCAGCCTGTGACCAGTGATCCATAGGGATATGGAGGCCTAGTCCCCTTGTCTCAATTTGGAAAAACTCAGAAGGGCTTATTCTAGCTTCAGAGCTCTCATAGGATCAGTTGAGGCCTCAGTTATAACCATAGCATGGGTTAGACTCTATCTAGCACTCTTGGCCCCACTGTCCCATAGGTACCTCCGTAGAGGACTTCCATACAGCTTCTGCATGAAATACTCCATCCCAGAGCCTGTATCCAGGGAATTCAACCTAGGATTCCTTCCTTATTTCCTGTCTTACTGAATGCACCAATATTCGTCCTGTTGCCTAAACCACACAACTAAGGATGGTTTCCGATTCTTCTCTCCCACACATGCCAGTGTTGCATGGATCCCTCCTTTCTATCCCTCTGACCATTTGCCCCAGTTGATGTGTCTCTTTCTTGGACAATCACAGCAGCCTCATAACTTGCTTCCTCATGGCAACCATCATAATATTTCTAGAATTAAACAAATAATAGCATTTATAATTCTTCAGTAAGTTTCCATCCCCTCAGCATAAAATCCAGACTTCTTAAGACATCATATAACACCTCTTTGGTTCAGTCAGTACTAGGCTTACTTCTTTCACAGGAGTTATTTCACTGTGTTGCCACAGGTTAGCAGATTTTCTCCATGTGTAGGAGTGGCCTCTTTGATGCTGAGAATGTGTTTTTGTGTATTAGTATCCCTAGAGCCTTGTTCAAAGTGTAGCATCTAGTAGGAACGTGAGTGAAAGTTTCCTGCAGACATACGCTTTGTTTCACTGTGTGGGTTATTCCTCCCATCCCACCCATTCCAAACTCAGGAAATGAAATGATTTCACTGTTTGCTTATGTATTTAACCTGTCACTTACCTTTACTTCTTAAGAACAACCATTTAAACTTGAGGGCATGATGATCCATTAGGAATTTGCTGGGGTGACTGGGCAGCCAGGATTTACAGCACTCTGCCGATGTGATTCTTTTTATGCATCCTGTAAATTTTAGTTATAGCTACACTTGTCTGCGGCCAGCATGGACAAGGCTGGCTCCTTTTTGTAATTTCATAATCACAATAAGATCATAAATCTCAAGCTGCCTTTTCTGTCCCTTTTTTTTTTTTTTTGGTAGTCTATTGCCTGAAGCAAGACAATGGACTTTCAAAGGAAAATGTCAGCATTTACAGACAGCCACTCTCAATGAGCCAGGCAGTGTTGTTTCAAGGTTATGTGAAGTTCATCCCCATCTCTTGACTAAAGGCTCAGTATTAAAAAATTGTGAGGATTTTCTCTGTGACCTAGTGACCATGTCTTTCTACAGGTGAAATACAGGTGTGTAGATGTAAGTATCCAGATGTTGGTATCATCCTTACGCCTCATCCAGAGGGTCACTAGTCTTTAGGAGAACCATAAGAATTGTTTGGCATCATGGAAATTTGCTCAGTCTTCCTTGACATAGTAGCCATCTTTTATATAACTATTATGTTAAGTCTGTCCAAATGACTCAGTCTGTATTCTCCAAAAAATTTTTTCTTGAAGGTTGGGATTTAAAAAAAATAAACATTGTATCATAGAACAGATAGATTTACAGAAAAAATTTGGGACAAAAATGCAGAGTTTCCATATCCTCTACACCCAGTTTTCCTCATTAACACCTTATATTAGTATGATATATTTGTTACAAATAATAAGCCAATACTGATACATTATTACTAAAATCCAAATATTTATTCATGTTTAGTTTCTTTTTTTTTAATGTTTTTAATGTTTATTTTGAGAGAGAGAGACAGAGACAGAGTGTGAGCGGGGGAGGGGTAGAGAGAGAGGGAGATACAGAATCCGAAGCAGGCTCCAGGCTCTGAGTTGTCAGCCCAGAGCCTGATGCAGGGCTCTAACTTATGAGCCGCGAGATCATAACCTGAGTCAAAGTTGGATGCTTAACCAACTGAGCCACTCAGGTGCTCTGAAACTTAGTTTCTTTTTTTTTTTAACCTAATATCCTTTGTGTGTGTGTGTTCTAGGATCCTGAGATACCAATTTATATTTGGTTGTCATGTCTCCTGAGGCTCCTCTTGGTGGTGACAGTTTCTCAGACCTTCCTCGATTTTTGAAGACCTTGACGGTGTTGAGGAGTTCTGGTAAGTTATTTTGTGGAATTACCTCAATTGGGATTTGTCTGATGTTTTTCTCATGATCTTACTGGGATGATGGATATTCTGGAACAAGACCACAGGGGTAAAGTGCCATTGTCGTCACATCATATCAAAAGTACGTGCATTTAACATGATATTGCTACTGGTGTCAACCTTGATCACCAGGCCAAGACAGTATTTGTGGGTTTTTTCCACAGTAAGTTACTCTTCTCTCTTTTTTTCTATACTATACATTTTAGAAGACAGTTACTATGTGCAGCCCATGCATAAGGACTAGAAAATTAATCTCTACCTCCTTGAGGGGACAAGTATCTACATTAAATTATTTTTAATTCTTCTACAGGGAGATTTGCTTTTTATCCTCCATTTATTTATTTAGCCAACCATTTATTTATATCACTATGGACTCATAGATTTAATACAGTGGGTTATAATCTAATTTACTTATTTTGTTGCTTAAATTGTCTCAGACTTGGCCACTGGGAGTTTTTCAGTTGACTACTTCGTCCCTCTAACATACCCCAACATTGTGGGGATTTTTTTTGTTCATTTGTTGGAGTATTTCCTTATTCTCTGACCTTGTAAAATATATATGTATTTTATACATAAGATATAATATATATGTAATATAATGGGATATGTAATAGAATATAATATATATAATATATTCTTATATATAATCTTATATCTTATATATTATATAGATACATAACAAAGCATTTATATATAGCGTAAGATATATATACATATATATGTATATGTGTGTGTATATATATATGTATGTGTGTATATATATAAATATATATATGTATGTGTATATATATGTGTGTGTGTGTATATATATATATATATATATATATATATATACACACATTTAACATGCCTTGTATATACAGCATTTAAAATGCCTTGTAAGTTTTTGTTAAAAGCATTATACATCAGGTAATGGGACTTGAAGTAAATAGGCCTTTAGTTTGAGGTTTTATATTAATCTGGCTAGGAGTTCTACTGTGTTTAACATTTGCTGTAGCTATATTGTTTTGATATTCCCTGTTGACTTTGGGCTTTCATAAGTACTCCTCCTCAGAGTTTACATCTTGCAGCTCTTTCTGCTGAAACCCAGTGTTATTACACTGCAGTGTTGTTGCTGTTCTGGTAAGGTATGGCAGAGTGGGAGTGTCCTATAAGCTTATGATTAAATCTCAGTCTTTCAGCGAATTCAATCTTCCTGTGTCCCTGGACTGTGACCTTCATACGTGTTTCTTAGCTTTTCTTTTTCCCTTTAGGTGGGACAGGAAGGCTCACAGGGGCTGGAGTGGGAGGAATATTCCTCACCTAGCTGGGATGAAGCTTTGGCCATCTTTTTCCTGCAGTGTCTTTCCTTCTTATGGAAAATGGTCTGGGCATATTTCACAAAAATAACCCTACTCGAGGTGATCTTTCTTGAATCTTTACCCTGAGAACTTTCTGGGGTTCCAGAGGTAAAACACACTGAAGTATAGGGTCTACCCCAAGCTTGCATCCCCAGAAGCTTTTCATGTACACTCAGCTTCCAGCAATTCTTCCAAATCCCCACTTGAGTGTTTCCACCAGTTTATGGCTCCCACAGCTTCTGCTCCAGGTAAGTAGATCTTGGCTGAGGTTTTCTGGATTTGTCTCTCTCTCCAGATTTTTGTGTGGCAGTGTGCCTTATGAATGACCTGAATTCTTGATGGTTCCAAGAAAAGCCTTTGCTTTAGTTTATTCACCTTTTTCTTACTATGAGGACAGGACGGATCCAAACTCTTTACATATTAGAGATGAAACTAGAAATCAAAATAGGGATTTTAAGCAGAGTATAAAGAGAGTCAACATAACCCTAAACAGCTAGATGTCACCTCCACGAGTCTCAATTAAACACCTGTGTGTTGTCACATGCACACCTCCCCGCCCTTCAAAACATCACTCAACTCTTAGAAAGGCATTTGTTAAGTAAGTACGAAAGACTTCACAGTGGGTGTATTTTCCTTTATTCATCTTGGGCACAAATTTACTTTGGGCCATTTTTTACCAGTTAAACTGACATAAAATGTGCTCACAAAATGTGAATATTAAATGAACAAGTCTTTAATAACTATACAGTGATAAAATCAAATACAATGTTAGGGAGAAAACTTGGTTTTGTATGCAAATTTGTATTAAAGAACAAGTCTTTAATAACTATACAGTGATAAAATCAAATACAATGTTAGGGAGAAAACTTGGTTTTGTATGCAAATTGTTGATGCGTAACCCACAGAGGATTTTGAAAGTCAAAAGTGAGATTGATCATTATTACCACTTTCTTGAAAATGTTGCCATACCAAAGAAAAGAAACAGAATTGCAGGGTTGGAAATGAGAACTGAAATCACCATAATTTCCAGTCTCTGTGTTAAACAATATTGGGACTGGGATATTTTTCTCTATGTATGTTAAACAGTACTAAAACAAGCAAAGTAGCTTAACTATTTGCTCCAGAATATACTTCTTCCAGGAAAATAAATATGACTGCAATAAGTTACCTAAACGTCATGACTAATAGCATGCTTATCAACTCTCTCTTCAAGGCACCCACAAACTTTGCTCAGCAATTCAAAGCTGTGCTATAAATTCTGCCCGGTCTCAATCAGCTCTCCACCTTCCAAAACCCACCTTAAAATTGACCCACTAGCCCTAAAGTGCCATACGTATCTTCACTTTATTTCTCCTTACTTAGATCCTATTAAGACCTGTGAGGGTAGTATTCCACTCTCATTCACTATGTCCAATAATCAACAGGTTTTTCTAATGATCTTTTAGGGCAGTAATAGTTTGTAAAAGAACCTGGAAAGGAAAGTGAATGCCATCCTTTGGGGAGCATTTAATATGGCTTACATTGTAAAGTCTGATATAGCTCTTGCATTTAAAAAATTATACTTAAACCCTCTCCAGTAACAGGAAACTTATTAAAATTATTTTTCTTTTATCTTCTCCTTAGACAGATCTATCAGAAAGTTCTGTCTTATTTTGGTGAAATTCCATCTCCTTTTTACATTAATACTGGAAGGCTCATGACAGGCTCATGAATGCACTGTGATTTGTGATTTTTGTATGCACCTTCCAGAAACACAATTGCAATAACTCTTCACTTGAGAAACTTAAAGAAGAAGGGAACTTATGACTGTTCTAATGTATTTTTAAATAGATGATAGCTCCTTAAAGACCTCAATTTGACAACAAAATGCTTTGAACAAAATCTGAGGAAATACTTAGCAATGGGATTTATTGTCAAAGATCTAAATCCTAGTGACAGCCATTCTACAAAAATCATTTGAGATCATTGTGAATTAAATAAGCAAACCACAGTCATGGAGTAGTAAAAGCTGCCCCACATGTCCTCTTACTTTTTCCTCTGTCACTTCTTCCCGAATACACATGGTAGAGAGAGCTTGGGAAATGATTTTCATGTCAGTGAATAATTGTATAGTCTTATGGGGTGGTGAATAAATCATTTTCTTAAGCTGGGTAAATTGTGCTATGCCACTGATCAGTAGTGTCTGCATTTGTTTTTTGTTTGTTTGTTTTTGTTTTTTTTTATTGTAGTACTGCCGGGAAACAAAACTTGCCATCTTAAAATGTGTCTCTTTGGCATGTGGATTATTTTAGGATGATTGTTGTTAAGAAACAGAAGGCTCCCTAACTGCCTAAAAGAATTTAGATGGAGGACCTGCTCCAGGAAGGGAACTATCACCATAGATAACTACAGCATAGTATGAACTAGGTGTGGTGTACAGGGAGAAACTTACCAAAGTCTGTTTGTTAAAATTCCCCTTCATGTCCCATTGTTTCTACTTGGCCCAGAAAACATTTGTTTACCAGATGTTTAATCCTTTTCAACTTCTTATGAATTGTCTTTCTTCTCTTTGAAGTCTCAGACACCCACCCCCTTCTCCTTAGCTCGGTGGTATATAAGCCTCAGTTGTCTGACTGCCTGTGGGCCTCATATTCTCATGGATTCCCTGTACATACATAATTAAATTTGATTTTCTCCTGTTCATCTGTCTTATGCCTATTTAATTCTTAAGACCAGCCAAAAGAATTTTAAGGGGTAGAGTAAAATTTTTCTTGCCCACAGTAACACATACATAATGTTTTATGTCTGTGTTTCTAAGCCACATATACTTTTTAAAAAGGGCTTAGCTCAAGATATTTTGGGATATTCTGGACTTGGCTAATATCTACCTGCTTGGGTAATTGTCAATTAGCTGGCCAAAGTGAGCATCATCAGAGGAAAATCTGGGGAGGGACCGGTAGAATCACTCTTCACCTCTCCACGCACACCAGCGAGTACACCAGTTTGCATGGCCTGCCCAGCTCTTTAATGTGCATCACCCCATCTGCTATGGTCAAAATCTCTTGGTATTCCTACTTACAGGCTTGTGAGGCAGGGCAATATTTATTTCAGAGGAAAGAAAGAAGCACTAGTCAAACTGTGCCCTGTGAAGAACTGGGCTTTCAAGGACAGATCAGGAGTGAGAGCCTCAGAGACCAAGACACTTCAGCCAAAGAAATGAAGCATTTTTTAAAAACATTATAACACTTATGCAGGAAATTTCATTTGAAAGGGGAAAAAAAGGAAAAAAAATGCTTCTCATGATTTGTTTAGAAACTACTGATCTGTTTCCATACTATAGTAAATTACATCCAATTCAATTTAAGTTTTTCCCCAGCCACATTCATGGACCCCTTGGAATCTGCCTGCAGGCCCAGGTGGTGCATAGATCTCAGGCTGAGTACCTTGTCTTAGAACCACAGCTGGTTTATCTACTGAGAATCTTCTTCAGTACACATCACTTGCCTTGCACCTCTCTCTATGTGTTACTATGTTGTATGCTTTTGGGCTCCTTCTGCTGGGTCTCATCTACCTGTTGAGTCCCTCTTATTGTTGGCTGGCTCCCATTATTCCTCTCTTGATGGCCTTCTGTCATCTGTGGAGTCAGATATCACATCCTAGGCAAGTTGTCCCTGATTGCTTTTTCTAAAATAGCAGCTGCCCTACCCTATCACTCTCTTTGCCTCTGTCCAGCTTTATTTGTCTTTGAAACTGTATAGAATTATCTAAAATGCATGTTAAATAATGCATTTGTTTGTTGAAGCTCTCCTGCACTAGAATATAAACTCCATGAATACAAGTAACTTATCTGTTTAGCTTTTTGGTTTATCACCAATGCCAAGGAACTCAGTAACTGTTAGTTATTCTGCTTTACAATTTCCTAGATACCTGTGCATTTTTTTCTCTCATTAGCTGCAGTTAGAGCTGTTCAGATTCCGTGTCATGCCAGACTCTTCTTGTATATGTCTTATTACAAAACAATAGGAAGACCAGCCACATTTTCTCTGAGAAATAACATTCTGACTTATACTCCTGTTTTTTGTTCATGGATGACTGAGCTTTGTCCAATAAGTAGATTCCCATTCATCTTATACACATAGGGTGATGTGACTATTAACAATTACAATTACATTGTTTAAAGAATGTATAGTTCTGCCCACAGCTTCACCCTTTAACTACCCATTAAGGAAAAAAAAATTCTATAAAACCCTAATAAATCTTGGGACTCTACATGCCCAAAGTACTCAAATTACCAAAAGTATAACATTGTACTCAAATTACCAAAAGTAATTTAAAAATTTCTCTTCCACACTCAGGTGTCAAGTCAAAACTTACATTTTTAAGCCCTTATTTAGAAAAGAAAAAAAAATCCTCTCTCTCTTCTCTAGCTCTCAAATATTATATTGCTGTACCAGAATGACTCTAATCTCTTTACCCACCAATCTATCACAAAAGTGCAATAGATACTCAAATTACATAGACCCTTCCCTTTTTTCCATTTTCCATATCACACTGTCTCACCTCCCCAGCTGAAGTCCCTGCTTGACTTATGCCTTGTATCAGTTATATATCTATCTTTATCATCTATGTATCTATTATCTATCTATCTCTGTATCTATTTATCTATGTTACAAGCCACTCCAAGACTTAGAAGCTTAAAACCATTATTTTCATATTCCAAATTATCTCTCCTAAGATATTTATCTACTATAAAGTTACTATCTACTATAAAGTTAATAAAATAGCAACTTTAAAATGGAGAAATCAGAAGGTGGTTCAGTTGGTTGAGCATCCAACTTTGGCTCAGGTCATGATATTGCGGTTTATGGGTTTGAGCCCTGCTTTGGGCTCTGTGCTGATGGCTTGGAGCCTGGAGCCTGCTTCGGATTGTGTGTGTGTGTGTGTGTGTGTGTGTGTGTGTCTGCCTGTCCTCCTCTCATGCTCTGTCTCTCTCTGTTTCTCAGAAATAAGTAAATGTTAAAAAAACATTTTTTAATGGAGAAATCAGAAAGAAACCACTTTAATCTACTGATCAAGGTGAGCAGCACCAGTAATAAGTCAACTTCACATTATGTACTCCCCGATAGGATGGACTGAGAAGGACATCACTTCATTCCTAAAATGCAAAACCTCAGCCAAACCCAAACTGAGGAATATTTTGCAAAATAACTGACAAGTACTCTTCAAAAGTGTCAAAGTCATGAAAGACAAGGAAAGACTGAAGAACTGTGATAGTTAAAGGAGACTGAGGAGACAAAAACTAAATGAAATGTGGAATCCTGGACTGGATCCTGCTACAGAACAAAAGGCAGTCATGCAAAAAAAAAAAAAAAAAAAAAAAAAAAAAGGTGGGATTTGGATAAACTCTTTGCTTACTGGTATTAATTTCCTGGTTTTGACCATTGCACTATGGTTGTATGTGGTGATAATATAAGCCCAGTAAGGGGTATGTGGAAACTTTCTATACTATCTCAGCAACTTTTGTATAAGTCTACAGTTAGTTCAAATTAAAAAGTTAAAGAAAGATACACAATGATATGTTGCTTCTTACACTTCTGTGGGTTCCCTCAGTGATTCTTCTGTCTTACCTGGGCTCACAGATGTAAGGACATTTATTGGTTGAGTTGGCTGGGCATCTCTTTTTCATGTGATCTTTCATCCTGGGCTTATTCCCATTATGGTGGTCTCAGAGTGGTTTCAAGAGGGTGAAAACATAAGCCATAAGCTTCCAAATGCCTGCCCTTGGCAATTGTGCATCATTTCTACCTCATTCTGTTGGTCAAAGCAAGTCCTGGGGCCAGACCAGATTCAAGACTTCCTGTTGAGAGGAGTGGCAGAGTCACATTATAAAGGGTTGGAGAGGTGGTGCATGGGTGGCTCAGTCGGTTAAGCGACTAACACGGTTCTCACGGTTCCAGCCCTGCATCAGGCTCTGTGTTGACAGCTTAGAGCCTGGAACCTGCTTCAGATTCTCTGTCTCCTTCTCTCTCTGACCCACCCCCTGATCATGCTCTGTCTCTCTCTTTCCCTCTCTCTCAAAAATAAATAAACATTTTTTAAAACTTTCAGGGATTCCTGGGTGGCTTAGTTGGTTAAACATCCGGCCCTTCGTTTTGGCTCAGGTCATGATCTTGTGGTTTCATGAGTTTGAGCCCAGAGACCAACAGGCTCTGCGCTGACAGCTGAGAGTCTGCTTGGGATTCTTGGTCTCCCTCTCTCTCTGCCCCTCCCTAGCTCACACTGTCTCTGTCTTGCTCAAAATAAATAAACTTAAAAAAAATTTTGTTTAATTAAAAAAAATAGTTGTGGACTTGGGGAGGCATAATTCATTGAGGAAATTATTGTAAAAATCTACTAGGAGCCACATTGGGTAATGCCAGGATACTGCAAGGGTCTGAAGACCACAGGCAGGACACCTACATCCCCTCTACAGTTACATCTGTCTTGTTGCAATCCCTGGGGAGTGTGGACCATCTGTCACCCTGAGTCACTTTTTTGTGATGTAAAAATTCTCATGGAATAAAATATAATCTCCTATTATACCTCTCTCTATGGGGAGTATATTGCATATGTGTGTATATGTAAGTATGTGTGGAGGTATCTTTGTGTATTTAGGTTTGTTTTATTTTATAGAAGCAAACTTGATTTTCTCATTATTTGTTAAATTCTATACCCCAAACTTAAATTCTCTAATAATTTCAACACAGATGGTTTCTGTATGTGTGTAACAATAAGGGCTGGGGGTCAGGGGACAGTGAGTGAGAAGTTCACTATTACTTTATAGTATTCACTACACGTAATTCAGAAAGGGGATCACTGAGATTTCACCAAAAAAAGTATACATTTAAGTGGTCCTGACTCTCTTTTCTTCTCTAGGATTTTGTGTTATAATCACAAAAAGTTTCACTTTAAGTAAAATCAAATGAAAAATAAAATCAGCTAGTAACTTAACAAGAAAACAGACACCAATAATTTTCTATAGAGCAAGGAGGAAATTGATAAAAATTGGAAGGAGAACTCATTATCTGTGTTCAGGGTAATCAGAGTTGAGAAAAATTTCTGCGATTGGTTAATTGACAAGGGCTAATAATATGTCTCACAGATAGAATTGTTATTTGTGATTTGATACTTAAAAGTGTATTACATCCAGAACTTCCAATTATAGGACTTTATAAAAAGTAGAATCAATACACACTTCATTTTAATTGAATTTGGTGTTCAACTAAAAAACAGAAGTGAATTCTCACAAAAGATCTGAATTCTTTGTCTGAGCCCAATAATGAGGCTACTACATTTTCTCTATTTACCGTATGCGTGGATATCACTTAAAAGTAAGCCATATTTGCTCTTACTTCCATGCAAATGGAACAGCAGTTTCTAGTTTGGTCTGACTCCCCAAAAGTTAATCTGTCAGGAATTTCACATGCCTGTGGCCTGCCTCATCTGTCTTTCAGACAGTGATAAAAAATGGAGTCACAGACAACCAGTGGTGTCCCAGCCAGGTTTGTGCTCTTAATTACTTTGAAACTTTAAAATCAAGGTAACCTTTCAAGGAAGGATCTCTCATTTTAAAAGACGTGAATATTTTTCCTAGATACTACACTTCATTTATATCCTTAGACTAAAAAACTGAAACTCTTTGGTACAGGAAATGAGAAAAGTGTTCTGCTTTATTCCAGGAGTTGGAGGACGCAGATAGTGTCATTTCTGCTAATCTAATGCCGTGAAAGATTACAATGTAAACCAGTTTGATAAAATAAAATTCTTGATATGTAGGTGTATAGATTCCAATATTATATTATAATACAAATATTATATAAATGTTAAATAATTATATATAATATTAAATATATATTAATTATAATTACATATGATATTAAATATATATTTAAATACAACACTTCTACTAAACAATATGACTATGTAAAAGCTAAAGTTTGATGTGTTAACTGAATATAGTTGGTACTCAATAAAAGTTTTAATTGGCTTGAGTATATAAAAGTGCCATTGCACAGTTCTTTCCTATACAGATATTTGGGTTATCTATTGTATAAAATTATGCATTTGTTTTCCATAAGATGGCCTTGCTAAACATAGATTTTGAAATTTTGACTCTTTTCTATAAAGTTAAGCTTTTAAGACTTGTAATATCCTCTTATTTAGGTCAGTCCCTGAAATGAGACTTTTTGGGCTAAGACTTCATGGGACATCTTTTCCCTTGCGTTGAAATAAGGTTGCATGCAGTTGACCTGTGGATAATAGTTGTTCTAGGTGCAGGATAATGACCTGGTTGTTGGAGAGAGATAGAGACAAAATAGAATACAGGATTCATGATCTCCAGAAATTTACATGTTAACGGGAATAGCCAATACTAACAACATAGAGGGAAAAATTGCACAAGTCAAATATACTAACAAGTGCATATTAATAAAGCTGTGAAAAATCAAAATATATAAACTCTGAATTGAAATGCACATACACACACATATACACATTAGGGGAAGCTAACTGATGTAAAAGAAACCTCAAGGAAGGAAGAAGGAAGGAAGGAAGGAAGGAAGGAAGGAAGGAAGGAAGGAAGAAAGGAAGGAAGGAAGGAAGGAAAGAGAGAATCTCAGTGGTGTTACACACTAATAGTTTCTTTCTTCCTTAGGTCATAGAGGGTTTGCTCTGTGCAGTCAGTCATGGATGCAGGCTCTTATGATTTTTTGGTTCTATTCCTCTCTGGATTTTTAAGACCTAACTACTCACTTGGATAATTAGGAAATAGACACGGAAGATTGTGAAGGGTGTTTTCCACATGCTTATTTGCAAATAGCATACATCATTTCCACCCATATTCTGTTGGCCAGAACTAAGTTGCAGTGCCAACATAGCCTCCAGTGATCCTTGCCCCCTGCTATTCACACCTTGTGTGGTCCCCTCTCATATTGCTATGGCAGAAATGATGGTATGAGTTCCAAGATTATATTATAAAGGATTTCTGCTTCCATCTTGAGCTTGCTCTCTCTTCGACAATTCACTCTGTGGAAAACAAATTGCCATGTTTTGAACAGCCTAATGGGGAGAATTCCATGTTGGGAAACTTCTAGCCAACACCCAGCAAAGAACCTACTACCACCATGTGAGTGAGCTTGGAAAGAGATGGTCTAATACCAGTTGAGCCTTGAGATATTTGTAGCCCCAGTTGGCAGCTTGACTAATAACCTCTTGAGAAACCGTGAGCCAGAACTACCCAGCTAAGCCATTCTTGGATTCCTGACCCTCAGAAACTGTGTTAGATAACAACTGTATGATGATTTAAGCTGCTAAAGTTTGGGGTAATTTGTAAAATAGCAATAGATAACTAATATGCATGATCTCACTTACCTGGGAAATGATGTCATGCTGAGTGTCCATAAGGAAAGGGTGGCGTTTAGTGTCCACACAGCTGTCTATCACACTCAGTATCCACCTTGTGCGGGAGTCAGGATGAATGAGACATAATACCTTCCCCTGACTTACTCCCGTGAACAAAACAACCACAGAGGCCTTGTCCAAATTCTCCACATGCTCTTAACCTTTTCTCTGCAGACCATGAAAATGGCCTTCACAGAGAATGCCAGAGGAAATGGTGTCTTGAGTTCTGGGGTACTCCCAGATCTGTCTCATTTCTTCATGGGCCAACAGAGGAGACTCTGATCTTCTCCAGGGCAATCTAGGAGGCCTAGACAAGACTGGAAGAAATACTTTGTACTAAAAAGATTTCAACAGGTCCTTCCAAGCCAAAGAAAACACATAAATAGGTCCAGGGACCCAGAACATGTTATTATCAGGCCTGAAATTCCCCCAATGTGTTACTCAAAGGACGAATGGATTACATTGTGTACAGGCCTTTTATTGGATGTCATATCTATCTAATAGAGTAAAATATATTCATATGGGCGGAAAACTCTGGTGTGAATAATTTTAAGTTACTTACTTTGCAAGCATGCTATCTATAGTCTTCCTTGTAGTTTAAAACATGTTATAATTCCCCCACATACTTTCTTCAAATAATGCAAATTTTATATACTACATCATGAAATTATTAAAATCATTTTTGGTGTCCCTAACTGCCTATTTTTTTTTGTTTTGGTTCTGTCATTTGACCCTAAATTAATGGAATCCATAGTTCTGTTGAGGACCTAATTTCAATCTTTTACATATTAGTAGGAACTGAATGTACTATATAGAATATATAGGGGCGCCTGTGTGGCTCAGTCGGTTGGGCGTCCAACTTCGGCTCAGGTCACGATCTCGCGGTCCGTGGGTTCGCGCCCCGCGTCGGGCTCTGGGCTGATGGCTCAGAGCCTGGAGCCTGCTTCCGATTCTGTATCTCCCTCTCTCTCTGCCCCTCCCCCATTCATGCTCTGTCTCTTTGTCTCAAAAATAAATAAAATGTTAAAAATATATATATATATATAGAATGTACTATACCTTAAGAATGTACTATATAGGAAGGTTTGCCTTTGAGTGGGTGTCTAAAATTGTTGCATTTTGGGGCGCCTGAGTTGCTCAGTCAAGCAGCCGACTTCAGCTTAGGGTCATGATCTCATGGTTCTTGGGTTCGAGCTCCACATTGGGCTCTGTGCTGACAGCTCAGAGCCTGGAGCCTGCTTCAGATTCTGTGTCTCCCTCTCTCTCTACCACTTCCTCATTCATACTTTGACTCTCTCTCTCTTAAAAATAAATAAACATTAAAAATAAATAAGTAAGTAAGGAAAGAAAGAAAGAAAGAGAAAGAAAGAAAGAAAGAAAGAAAGAAAGAAAGAAAGAAAGAAAGAAAGAAAGAAAGAAAGAAAGAAAGAAAGAAAGAAAAGAAAGAAGTAAAATGAATTTGTTGCATTTTACTCAAGACGTTGTGGTGGACACTGTTGCTGTCCTATCTATTTCCCATTTACCAGGCAAGGGTTCCTACCTCCTTCGAGCATTGAATTTTAATGACTCTCAACTGTCCCTTTCTCCAGATAACTGCCTTCAGCTGACAAGAGCCCTTTTTCCTGGAAGACTATAACTTCCCATCCCAGGAGTGGCCAGATCCAATTATTGACTGATACAAGGATGCAAACTTGCCTCCTTTGACTCAAGAAGGTATAACTCTGTGACTCCAGAACTCTCTATGGAATCAGAGTTAGGCTAGGTTTTAATTGAACCACTTCCTTGTCCAGCTTATTCTCCCTTCTCATCTTGATCCTTCCTACTCCAAATAGGCCCACCTTCAATTACTGACTTGCATAAGAATCTCCCACCCTTCTCCTGCTTCCAGAGAACTTGGCCTAGGATTAGGGTTTAAAATTCATTGAAAAGAAAAGCTGAGAAAAATAAAGAGAAAAAGGCTTTTCTGGCCTCTGGAAACCGTAACAAAACCAGATTCCTACTGTGTCTAACTATTAAATAGGCTTTGAATACTGAGGTAATTGTCATCATTTACCTTTAAGAAAAATCAACAAAAAGCAAAATTATTCCCAACAAACACTGTGGGTCTCCCTTTCCAATGGCAGGACCAGTCTTTGACCAAATAAGATGATTGTCAAGTGTAAATAACAGGGAATTTAGAGTAAAAAGTACTATGCTTACCACTCTCTTTGTATGACCTGCCTGGGGATTTTTACCTCATTGAGCCTGTTTCCATTTCTATAAAAATGGAGATAAAAATGCTCTTACCTACATTTTATTAGGGAGGCAAAAAAAATAATATAGGTGAGTTGTTGTATGTGTATTTCTATTTTTACATCAAAAGTTGAATAATAGTAATAGCTTTTTCCTTTTGCCATTAGGGATTTTTAATTTTCCTGGTGGCATTTCTGGAGTTTCACATTTTATTCATTTTGTTGTGGAGGTTTCCTTCAGTGGGAGGAATTAAGACTGTCTTGAATTATAGGAAAGGTTTTATAGACAAAGCATGACTAAAATCTAAAGTGACTTAAAAAAATATTTCTACCAGAAAAAAAATTCATACCAGACCTTTACCATACAAATGCATATTTTTCTCTTGGAGAACTATACACATATTTAAGTGGGTTGATCTTTGATATCTTTGAAAATTTCAACTTTCAGAGTGGAAGTTTTGGCTGTGGACTAATCACTCAACAAACATTTATTGAGAGCCTACTATGTGCCTGGAGCTGTACTAGGCACTAGGCACAAAATAAAACATCAAATATCTTTATTTTTTTATGAATGCTCATCTTTTGGAGTGAATTTGATCAAAGTCACCAGTGAACCAAGCCTCACCAGAGAATATTTAGTCAAGTTGAAGAAGGTTGGGACTACATGAGGGCAATTATGCTTTGTATCAAAAATAAGTTTATGATTGGAATACAGTTAAACTGATTTTTCCAATGGGGCTGGTATATTTAATCCAGAGTCAATTCTAGACTAAAGAAAATTAATATTTATTGAATACCAGTATGTTCCAATCATAATACCTTCCAAACATCGTTCTGGGAAATTCTTTCAAAGGAATTCAAAGGAAATTCATTCAAAGGAAATTCTTTCTTTTGTCTATGCTTACCAATGAAACTCAGTGATTTTTGCAAGACCACATTGCTAGAATTGGCAGAAGCCAATACAATTTCAAATCCCTTTGATGTCTAAGTCAAAGACCATGTCCTTGCAGTTAAACAGTTGCATATCCTTAGGAGTTTCAAATGTTTTGTGGACAATGGCAATAAAATTAGAATATTTCCACTTAGGAGCAAGAAAACTTATGGGACCAGTTAAGTTTAGAATTATTTTCCAAAGATTACCAGTCTTCTTGATAAGTGCATCTTGTATGTCTGTGCAGTAAGAAGACCAGTTTCTGTTCCTGGGTTGCCTTGGTGACTCAGTGGATTAAGCATCTGTCTCTTGATTTCAGCTCAGGTTGTGATCTTGTGGTCGTGAGATCTAGACCCATGTTGAGCTTTGCACTGAGCATGGAGCCTGCTTAAGATTCTCTCTTTCCATCCCACTCTGCCCCTTCCTTGTTAGTGCTCACTTTCTCTCTCTCTCTCAAAATAAATAAACATTTAAAAAGGAAGACCAATTTCTATTCTAACAAAAAGCAAATTTAAACAAAGGATGACGAGATGAGATTTATAATGTATTATTCAGTGAGAATCATTAACCAGTACCTCCAAGGTCTTAGGATCACAAACCCTAAAGCACCTCAAATCTGGGATTGTTTGCCACTTTAGTGATTTGACTTTTAGTAACTGACAGTTGCCAAATACCTGCCCCAAAGTGACACTGCCCTATAAATTCTAGTTGTTAAAACTCAGAATTTTCTAACAAAAGCACAGAATCTCCAAGCAGGTAATATGTGCCTTTGGTCTTTCAAAGCATTGTCATCACTAATATCCAGTCAGCCAGCCCCTATGCCATAACTTGCTTCTCTTACTATAATATTAAGGCTCAGGAATCATGCTGTGTAGGTTGACAGATCATATTGCTAGAGAAATATGCAGATGACTTGGCTGAAACACCTTTAATTGGCAGGACCTTTACAGACACAAAGAATTCAGTCAGCTAAACAATATTAGGATTAGACTTTGCCTTTCATTGAAGCATCTTCCTATAGAAAATGAGTTTCATTGATCGTTTTTGTCAAAGTCAGGGACAGCCATTTTGTCAACCAGACACATTTATTTAATAAGCAACCCAGTGTTGCTTTGTAATCCCAGGAACACATAAAAGCACTTTCTCTAAGTGCCCCCTCCTGCTTCCCTCACCTCTGTATTGTTACACCATACTTGTAGCCAACTCTTAGAGTTAGAGGTTTTCAGATAGAAAGTAGCACACCACTGGAGCTGAGGACAGGATCGGTACACATCATGGTGTTGGGCCCAAAGCAATTAATCTGCAAACATCCACTGAGCGGATTACCTCAGCAAACTCTTCCCTCAGCTCTGAGGGTGATATGAAAAAGAATGCCACATACCTACACAGCCAAGGATTTTAGAATCTAACTAGGGAGAAAACAACAATAATCATTACTAACTATGATTTCACTACTGAAATTCTTACATTTAATCCTCCCAGTAAAACTCAGAAGCAAAATTACTAGGTGTCTTTTATAGATGAGGTTTACAGAAGGTAGGGAATTTGCTCACATCACCCAGTTTGTAAGCAGTGAATGCAAGATTTGAACCCAGCTTTGCCCATCCACAAATCTTAATTTTTATCCATTCAACTAGAGTTTTACTACCAATGCAAGAAAATTTTAAAAAAATTAATGTAGGGGCACCTGGGTGGGTCAGTCAGTTGAGCATCCAACTTCGGCTCAGGTCATGATCTCACGGTTCATGAGTTCGAGCCCCACATTGGGCTCTGTGCTGACAGCTTGGGGCCTGGAGTCTGCTTCGGATTCTGTGTCTGCCTCTCTCTCTGCTCCTCCCCTGCTCACACTCTGTCTCTCTCTCAAAAATAAATAAAGATTAAAAAAACTAAAATTTAATGTAGAAAAAGAAACATTATTAAAGATATAAATATCGATACAGTACTACACCAGAAAAAAATGGATTTGACCAGTGTCGAATATGTGGGGAAGTAGTGAGGACAGCTGGAGTTTGGGGAGATGTCTGAGCTGGCATTGGAGGAGGTCATGGAGAGAATGTGACTGCTGGTTGATCTCCAAGCTGGACCTGGGCAATTGGAGGCTCCGTACTCCCTCCCATGTCCTTGGAATGTATGCTCTGTCCACATGGGAGCTGTTTTCAAGGACACAGCTTTGAGAGAACAATGTGTTATTGAGGCTATCTGGATGGTATACATGACCCCGTTAAGGCCTCTATATAATCTTTAAGATTCTTTTCAGTTTCATTTTCGACCCAGTTCTTTATTCGATAAAGTTACGGTTTAGATAATGGAACTCACAACTCTACAAGGTTAAGCTGGATCTTATTCTCTCCTGGGTGCCAAGCTTTGTGCCACATCCCCCACAAACACCATCCCAGTACACTTTGTCAGTAGCCCATTATCTTTATTTTCCAAATAAGGAATATAAAGAATGGGACACGTATTAAGCCCTCAGAAGATTAAGAGTTTACTTCCAAAGTTTCTTTCCCTGACACGTCATAAGTCTTGTCTCAGAAATGAGCTGGAAAAACCTTGTTCATAGTGCCAGAGACAGAGAACATGCTCACTGGTCAGATTCACCTAGGAGGTGGTTCTCATCCTGTTCCACACACTTCATTTTCTAGAAAAAGACTTGATCATACTCTTCTAATGTGATAGTGGCCAGCCCATGTGTTGGTTTGGAGAAACAGAGCAATGACAAATCTTGCTATATTTTGTTTCTCTCCCCTTCCAATTCCCCTTGTTCTATTTATTATGGTGAGGGTTGACAAAATTTCTCACTCTTATGCTTTCATGAGCTCCTGTAGAGCCTCCCAACACTTGTGAGTTTCTTGGGGTCAGAGACTATGTCATCATAAATTGTATTCCCCCTATCTTCTCATATCCTCCTTCTCATATCTGGCACTTACTCTGTATGCCACAGATATCTGGTAAAGTGAGCTTGATTCTATAAAGCTTCTCCTACCTGAGTTGAGTGCTTAAAGTTACTTAACATGGGACAAGGACATTCATTTTATGGTAAAAGATAAAGCTTCAAAGAAGTGGTTGATCACAAAAGTCAGGATATTTTTACCCTCAAGAGGAAGGAGAGAGGTCCCACTGGCAAGGGACACACAGGAGGCTTTTGAGGTGCCAGTCACATTTTATTTCTTTATTTGTGCTGCAGATACATAAATGTTCAATTGCTATTCCTGAAATTTTCACTCTTCTGAATGCTTGATAGACTTCATGATGCATAACATGTATGTATAAAAGTGCATGCAACACACAGAAAAGTGCTTGCATAATTGAAGATAAATTATAAACCAAACACATGTGTAACCACCCAACTACTTGTGTTTCACCAAGTTAAAATTAAAAAATTAAAAACTACTTAAATTAAATGCCCCGAGGTGAAGTAATAACCTGACTTGAATTACCATGTCAGTGCACATGATGCTTTTTTGTGAGTGCAAGGAAGGGAAGAACACTCCAGAGATGGAAAAAGGGCATCTATACTGAGACTGAAGGAGGACACAAAGCAGTTGTTGGTAGACAGGTTTGGGAAGCAGATATTCTGTTCATATGAGACATGGAGAGACATGTTCCCCTCTCAGAGAGATGGCTGCTGTATCCTCACAGTGGAAAAAAGAGAAACAGAAAGCAAATTTGGGGGAAGGAGGAAATGATGTTGGATGAAGGTGTTGTTGGTAGGCCTGCTGATTATAGTGCAAAATTATAGATCTTTCAGGTTAAGATCAAGATGCTGGATTAAGGCTCTAGACCTACTTAAATTAAAGGAAAAGACAAGAAGCTAAATCTTGGCAAGTGTCCCACAAGAATCATGGATATATTGATCATCTTGAAAGGTTACTACATTTATAAATCAAACATGATTTATCACCATGGATTGGAGGACTGTTGATTGGTGTTACAAAATGACATCGATTAACTATGGTGGCTTGACATTTGTCTCTTTGTTCTTCTGTATGAATTATTTTATGTGACAGGCTATGGTTGTGAAGCTCTGAGCTTTGGAATGAACCAAGGTAACAACTGTTCTGCAGTAATAAAATATCCACCCCCATTTGCTGAATGAACCCTTCCTGGAAAGTGACACTCCTAAATGGGATGGCACTTCATTTGGAAAGCTAATGGTTAAGCACTTTTCCCCAGTAGACCAAGATGCATGATTGGGGTTATTATTATCCCCTATATAGAATTTGTTCCATGTTCCCATGTTTAAATTCAGAAGACCAATAGAATGGAAACATAGAATTAACCTGATTGCAGCAGAAAACATTCTGAAGTGAAAACCTCTCATTCTCTTGGTCTGTCTTAATAGGGAATCAAATGTGATTTGTGTTGTGTGGAGATGATTACTGATGGGTAATTATTCTAAAATATCTCTTTTCAAATCCTTTGCATGGCAATCAAGGAAGAATGTGAGAGGTTAGGCATTACATTACCAGAGTTATCAGCAGCATATAATTTCTTAATTATGCATAAAAGCGAGTAGCGAATACCTACTGAAGAAGTTACTAAATTTTCTTTGTGAAATGAAGTTTGGAGTACACTGGGGCCTGTGAGCCTTATTAGAGAATATGTGGTTTGAAAGACATGAGCAAAGATTCTTCTATCTAATAGCTGTGTCACTGAACCTCAGTTTTGTTATCTCTATAGTGGGATTAGTGGGAATAAGATACAAGAAACTTTCTTCTCAGGGTTGAAGTGTGAGTTACATTAAGTAATACCACAAGCTGCTTATGGTGATGTCGGGCATATAATACAAGATACTCAACAAATGGTAGCTTTTCTAATGGCTGTTATTTTCACTATCAGGGTTAGTAGTCTTACAATTCCTTATACTACCATCTTTGATCAAAGCCAGACCTGATTCAGGTAGAATTAAATTTAAATGAGATGAATGGCACTTGGATATTTCCTTTTGGAATTAAATTATGTACATGAAGGTGAACATTATTATGGGCCATTAAAGCAAGCCTTTTGAAGATTGCTGTAGGAGAGAGGGTCTGTCACAACCTTTTCCTAAGAGGGCCTCTTAGGAAGGCCTGGCCTAAATTGTTTCTTGAGTTTTCCTTAGGGTGGCATGTGGTATGTGAGGGTCCCAGCCACCTTAAAATCAATGAACATATTTACTTATAATTCTAATCCTGCACCCTCTAATTTTGGGGGAAAATTATGTACATTTTTGATCTATTATGAAGGCTTGTCAAGAACAGATGAAGTGTGAATTGTTACTATTTGTGTTCATTTCTTGTCAAAGTAAAAGGAGTACTTTATCACTCGACATCCTTCCTTAATTGTTCCCACATAACCAGGCAGTGTTTTGGAGACCTTATGCTCTCAGTGGCATGGGTCTTCAGCTTTTATGATCAGTGACAAGACAAGAGCAATTTATCTACACAGTCTCATTGCTATGTTTGATTGGTGGGGGGGGGGTGGGAATCTAATAATAAAAAAAGATGTTTTGTGCAAGGAGAATGACACAAGGCTAAAACAATAGAATCTCTACTCACTCCCACCACAGAAAGCTGCATGGAAACTACTGGGGACAAATTGGAACCTATCAGCTTTTCTGCCTTCAAAGTGTGAGGGTCTATAGTCTCTATGGGAAACCCCCCAGCGTTTGATGTCTACCAAGTCATTGTAAAGGGCCACCATTGGTGATTTGCAAAAATAACCACACCATCTCTCCTCCACTGGAATAATACCTTCATATCTCAGAGCAGCTTGTCATGAACTGCGGCTCTAAGGAAGAAAAAAGGGAGCAAACCTGAGAATGAGATGAGAGAGTCATCGACAGCTAAACTGATGATTAATTAAAGATTTCTTATGGAAAAATAGTTGAACCCTGAAGGACTGTCTGCGTCTTGATTTTTGACAACCAGAAAGTCATTCTTCATAAGGAACATAGTTTCAGATTGTATGTCATTCTGAAAACCTATTAAATATTAATTAATTTAATTAATGTTAGAAAAAAGAATTGAGCGTTTAGCAACATGTAAGAAAAAACGAGGCTTAGAAAATTGGATGTCAACCAGTTCAATTAAATGCATTATGGGATAGATATTTTATATAAATATAAATTAACAAGGGCATTGTTTAGAAACACTGTACTCTAATACCAGTTATCAGGAAAATTAGCTCATGAAGGATGACAACTTATTGGTACATTTATGCCTTCGGGGTGAAGAGAGAATTTACATTTCACCTTGTACTCTATCTGTACATTGCAATTATGACTTAGATCAGAAAGTGGTGTTTTGGTGATTTCAAACATATATATACTGGACGAGGAAGACTTTGGGAAGTGAACTATTACTGTACATTTGTTGCATTCTAAATTTCTGCAGTCCTCCTATGCTGGCAGAAAGGAAGTAGGTTTGGATATAGATGCCAAATACAACTTATTCTCAAAGGGGAAGTTCAAATCCTTTGAGAAAGTTTGATCACATTTTTTTAGTAGTGTTGGGAAAGCCATCTGTTTTTTATTCCAGATGCAGGAATCTGAGACATTTTTTTTCTCTCAATTTTCTCACGTTTCAACATCATCTTGTGTAGGTCAAGGTCAAAATAAAGGGCAAAGTAATTCTCTGTATCTATTGCAACTCTGCAAATCGAAGGTAGTTAGAAATGCATTGTTTTTGGGTGTTACAAAAGAATTGCATCATGGATACCCACTTCCATATCCACTGAGAAAGAAAGCCGAATATGTGAGTCTTTGGTTCAAAATGAGCGGGTGCAATAACCCCAGCTCCCCTAGTTTAATGTCTCTCTTTCTTTTCTATGTCAAATCAAGCAGGATTGCAAAAGTTCATCATTTCAACTTTTTGCAAGGTCCCTGGGGCTGTGAGTAGTCAGCAAGTACCAGCCACTTTTGGAGATGTCTTGTTAAGTTGGCTTTGTCCAATAGATTTTTGTCAAGAACAGATTCCTCCTCTGTGAGACATTCATAACATTCATAATACAATCACTCAACAAAGACTGATTTACAATAATAAGTGCAGGTTGCTGTTCCACTTCAAACAGTTCACATGTGTGGCCATGATTCCTCAAAAGTCTTAGAAGAGTATTCATGGCTTTGAATGTGATCTTGTAGTAGGGCACTTGTGTGGATAATGGTACTTTATATGATTGTTCACTTAGCAAAGAGTTTATGCTCTTGCTTTTACAGCAGTGATGTGATTACATTTTACTGTTCTCTGACATGGACAGTGCCTACAGAGTGGCCTAGGTGAATGCCCAGAGAAACTTCACTTCTCACTTGCAGTCCACCACTTGTTTCTTCCATGACCTTCCCCTTTCTTTTTGCTCTTCTTCCTCTTGGCTATAGTGGATCCACTTTCCATCTTTCCATATCTCCTAAACTTGATGTGAGTTCTCATTTCTCAAGTGGCCCCATTAGTAATCCAGAGTGGTAGGTAGCTCTGGTGAGGGCAGCAAAGGAGAGGAGGGGGAGAAGAAGTCGGTAGAAAGCATGCAGCCCTTGATGCGCACAGAGCTGGGTCAGATTGTAGCCCTTGGTGCTTATGGCCTGCACAACCTTAGACCACTATCTTGATTGGCACTTGTCTCCATTGCCTTCTACTATCGTCGGGAATATGAGGCTAATAATACCTTCCTCACTGTACATTGCAAAAGATATAAGGACTGTGAAAACTCAAAGCAATCAGTGTTTGACTTAGTGAATATACTTACTTTACCTCCACTTTGTTCCTTTTTCTTCTTTCTCCTGCCATGGTGTCACTCTGTTGGCAGCCTCAGGATTGGATCCAAGAAACAACATCACATTCCCTACTCTACTCAGAAAACAGGTCACCCTGTTGTTAGTGAAAGCATAACCCTTTATACCCCTCTGATATCTGTTTTCTCAGTGGCTCTTAGGGGGAGAAGTAAGAGAAAAGGAGTTGGGAAATAGAAAGGACTCATGGCTCCTGGTTTATTTTTCCAATGTGAAAAGTTAATGGTTTGCACATTAGAAATTGCCACTTGTTTCAATGACCACACCAACAATAACAAAACCTTTAATAATACTATTATAATTGCTTACATCAATTGCCACTACTGTGTTTAGAATGTCTTATTTTAAAAATTTTGTGAGCAATTACTTTGTGCCAGACACTCTACTCAGCACCTCATAGAGAGGCAGAGCTGAATTATGGGTCCAAGTCCCCCCTAAAAGCCTTCCTCTCTGGTGAGTCTTCTTTCTCCTTCACCATTATTCCTTCCACTGTTGACATATGAAAACTGAAGCTGAGCTGAGGAAGACAGGGATCAGAAGGGAAGCTGGTAATGTTTTTATTGCTCCACAAGGAGGCGTAACCCTGATCAGACCCATACATGGTGAGCCTGATGGGGAGGTAGGTAGAGCTGTGTCCCTCAGAAGGAAAGAACCAGCACTGGGAGCTGACCAGCCAGAACAGAGTCCCGGACACTGCTCCCAGCCTGAGGTTCCCCACTCACTCTCAGGTGCCCCCTCTGTGATATTCCAAGCCAAGGTTACTGTCAGTGGCCTAGAACATGCAGCATCCTTGGGCTTGGCATGTGGCTGAGAACAATGTGAAGCTAGAACCCTAGGTGATTTCATCCCAAAGGTCCCAGAGGGGTAGTGAATAGTTCAGTTCACTGATGTGGTTAGTACCCCAGGAGTCTAGTGAGTATTGTCTGTGAAAAAAAGTATAGATTTTCAAACAGGAAACTTTTGAGGCCTTTTGAAATATGACATTTGAGAGCTGCTTGTGTCTTTTCTATTTGTTTTCTTTGGGAAAGAAAAAATCTGATATTTTTACTTATATAATTTGATGCTATAAAAGGAGAAACAGACATTGAAATCTCTAATTTTTCTGCCAGTCCAGGGGCCCTGTAAGTAGCAGGTATTAACCATTTTCAGTATCAAGCATATAAGCTAGGGCTACAGTTGCATGGGTTGTGATACTGTAGAGCAAGGTTTTCAAACTTTGGTGTGGATCAGAATCTCCCAAGGAACTTGTTGAAATAGATTCTTGGGTTTTACTCCTAGAGAGAGTGATGTGTGGGTCTAAGGTGAAACCTAAGACTCTTCATTTTTAGCAAGCCGCAGGTGATGCTGATGTTGCTGGCACTTGGACTACAGCCTCAAGTAATATTATCATAAAACGCTCCTGCAGTCAGCAGTTTTCATCTTCACTTTGTTCTGGGAGGTTCTTTTCTGAGTTACACCATATTGTTTGGGCAGAGAAACCCACCAGGTTGCACTTTGTACCCACCGTCCAAACCCTTCAGAACTCAGTCACACTTTCTGGCAGTTCTTAGATATCTGTTATTCTTAGAGCCCTAAGCCATTATGACCTGAGGGGCAGGTGCTCCTGGACACCCTGAACAGGCTTACCCTACAACACAAAGTAAGAAAGAAAGGAGTTGTGTCTGGAATACCAAATCATGAAAGTGGTTAGACGTCTATAGGGCACAAAAGTATCAAATTACAGGCCTACTTGGTCTCACCTAACATAATTTTGTTCTGGTTTACAAGGTTCCTCATGTGTGCTGTTGGAAGAGAGACAAGACATGGCTAAATTAAAACTGTATATGATATAGAAATCTTTCAGATCTGGCTTGAAATTCAGTCATACCCTAACTGATTCACAGCCCCATTCTGGTCCTGGCTCTGGCAGATTGCTAAACCTATTGATGCATTTATAGACCACGGATGGGGAGAGGTAAGGCAGAATGGGTATGGAGGTCAGATGAGCTTTGAGAAAGTACTCTAAGTTCTCTGTTTCCTCATCTAAAAAAGAGCATATCAATGATATATACCTAAGAGAGTTCTTGTAAGATTTCATGTAAGCATATTTAAAAGCAGTCTGCATGAGGGGTGCCTAGATGGCTCAGTCAGTTAAGCGTCTGAATTCAGCTCAGGTCATGATCTCATGGTCTCTGTGATGACAGCTCAGAACGTGGATCCTGCTTCGGATTCTGTGTTTCTCTCTTTCTCTGCCCCTCCCCTGCTCATGCTCTGTCTCTCTCTGTCTTTCAACAATAAATAAATGTTAAAAAAAAAAAGTTTATAAAGAAAGCAGTCAGCATGAAATCTAGAATAGAGTAACAATTAATATTAGTGTCATTTTCTTATTTTTCTTAGTGTCTCTTGCCTATTAATCAGGAGAACATAAAGGCTGAAGAAAGAAAGGAAATACTAGGTTCTCAGAAGTTCCAAATGGTTGGTCTTCTGGCATGTAATTAAATTAGATTTATTCTATTTTTTTAATTTTTTAATGTTTATTTATACTTGAGAAGGAGAGAGAGGGGCGGCGGGCATGAGCTGGGGAGGGACAGAGAGAGACAGAGACAGAATCTGAAGTAGGCTCCAGGCTTTGAGCTGTCAGCACAGAGCCTGATGTGGGGCTCAAACTCACAAGCCATGAGATCATGACCTGAGCCGAAGTTGGACACTTAACTGACTGAGCCACCCAGGTGCCCTGATTTATTCTATTTTTTTTAAAGTTTAGTGGAACTCAAGGACTTGCCTAGAGACCTAACGACCATTGGTGACAGAAAATCTATAAGATGACCTCATGTTTTAAAAGTAGAAGACACATCTTGTGTATTGAAGATTTTTAACAGGTGAAATATGGATGGATATTCATATAAAGCCTTTACTATTTGACAGTGGGCCATAGTAGTTCCTAAAAAATCATATTAAGTACAAGTTACATATAACTGGATGGTAATGCAGGATACGGAAGGAGAATGGAACAGGGGCTGGGTTTGAATTTCATCTCTGCCCCAACCAACCTTGTGACCTCGCAAAAGTCACTAAGTCTCTTCATAACATGCACGTGTGTGTTACACACACTCCATACTTGCTTTCCAAAAACAGCCAAAGTGTCTTTTAGCTCATAAATGTCATGCTTTGTTTAAAATCATCAAGGCTGGGATGCCTGGGTGGCTCAGTCGGTTAAGCAGCCAACTTTGGTTCAGGTCATGATCTCGCAGCTCATAAATTGGAACCCTGCGTTGGGCTCTGTGCTGACAGCTCAGAGCCAGGAGACTACTTCAGATTCTGTGTCTCTGTCTCTCTCTGCTCCTCCCCCACTCGTACTCTGTCTGTCTCTCTCTCAAAAATAAATAAACATTCATTTTTTTTTTAACATCAAGTCTATACTTTGGATGGTAAATATTCCCATGCAGAGGAGCATTTGAAAGACAAAATCTGGGCAATTAAATCTGGGGTGCTGATCTCTGGGACTGTGGGCAGCAGCTCTGAAGACAGAATTTTCTTGAAAATTTCCACTTCTTGCCTGATTCCTAGGCTGCCCTGCTCACAGCAGGACATTAGGAGGAGGGTGGGCCACTAGCTTCTCCCGGAAGGAGATCTCCAACATATATTAGCTCCATGAAACTGGGACTATATCTGTCTGGCCACTGTCCTATTTCAACTTTTGGCACAGTGCCTGCCATGTAGTAGGAATTCAATCAATATTTGTAGGCTGTATAAGAAAATGGATGAATGGCAATTCAGGTGATCCAGCCTCAAGAAGATTGTCCCAGAGAGCCTATACAAATCAAATTGTGAAAATTTCTACCTTTCCTGATTTAATGGAGACACAGCCCCAATTTCTGCCAGTGCCTGAAGGATAATTACAATAATAATTCATGTCTCTATGTGGAAATAAGGTATAACATTCATACTTTCCTAAGGTGTATTATCACTCATGCTTCATTTTGGAAAGATTGATACAGAAAATTAGCAGCTCTACCACAAGGCTAATGAGAAATATAGGCAAAGCATCTGAAACAATGGAAAATAAGAAATTTTTTCCATCACGATCAGTTAAAGATGTATAGTAGAAGTGGAGCCACACTCCACATCAAGCAGCACATATTCCTACACGTTATTCAAAATGTTTTTCCCCTCTATTTATTAATTCAATTACTTTGCCTTTAAAAAATAGACTTTGAGTGAAAATTATATGCATGGTATTATGATAAATAGTATAGTGATAGATAATATATAAGATATTTTCTACCTACAAGAACTGCAATGTGAGTTGGGGACATGGACCCATGCTTACAAATCTCTACATGGAGGGTCTGCTGGTGCCCATACTAAGTAGGAAGAGGCCTAATGACTATGATGTCTAAAATGTTCAAGTGAATAGCAAAGATCTAGGATGGTGGGTGGTGGAAAACTTGGAGGTAGAAAAGCCTACTGTAATGAAGAGATCAAAGTTGAAGTAGGACGTATATGGATATCGTGGGGTCAAGTCAGTCCCAGAATCATGACGTGGAGAGGATCAAAAATCATCTACAGTTGGGGCTCCTGGGTGGCTTAGTTGGTTCAGCCTCCGACTTCAGCTCAGGTCATGATCTCACGGTCTGTGGGTTCAAGCCCTGCATCAGGCACTGTGCTGACAGCTGGAGCCTCCTTTGGATTCTGTGTGCTTTCTTTCTCTGACCCTCCCTTGCTCATGCTCTCTCTCTCTCTTTCTGTCTCTCTTTCAAAAATATATAAGCATTTAAAAAATTTAAAAAAATCATCCACAGAGGAGCACCTGGGTGGTTTAGTCGGTTGGGTGTCCAGCTCTTAATTTCAGCTCAGGTCATGATCTCATGGGTTTGTGAGTTCAAGTCCTGCATCAGGCCCTGTGCTGATAGTGCAGAGCCTGTTTGAGATTTTCTCTCTCCCTCCCTCTCTCTCTGCCCCTCCCCCGCCTGCACTGTCTCTGTCTCTCTCAAAAATAAATAAATAAACTTAAAAAAAAAATCTATAGAGGTGTGGCCTTCACAGTAGGTAGACTAAAAGCATTAGTTTTGGAGTCTAGAGATGTACAGTGGAAATCCAGCTCTGCCAATTACCAGACAAGTAACCTTGCGTCAAATTTATAGGCCTCAGTTTTCCAATCTGTAAAAGACGTTTACAGGTATTCACCTCAGATCTTCAGGAGAACCAATATGGTAACATACAAAGCAAGAAGCACTTTGTCAGTACACAGGGTGTAGAGCAAATCTTATCATGCCAATGCATGATTGAAGCTTACAAATGGAAGCCAAAATGAAGGCACGGTGGCAAGTCTGCAGGTTTGGCTGAGCTGTTTGGTTGAACCAGTTTTGACAATGTTGAGTCAATAAGCTTACCCATATCCCAGACTTCTGTAAGATAATCAGGAAGCCAAATAATTCTAACATCCATTCTTGCCTTCTTTCATTGCATGCATTTAGCTTCCATTTGCATCGTTAACCTGCTGAGTGTACAAAACTGAATCAGGTAATGCAGCTCTTATTATTTATATGTTCGGACCAATTCATTTTGCCTGATTATGTTGAGGAAAATAAGCAAATAAGTGCCAAATTTCCACTTAGCTTGGTAGAAACAGGCTGTGAATAAGGATACATCTTGGAAGAGGGGTATTGTTAAAGGATGAAAAGATTTCTAGGAGAAGAGGCAGGGGGTCTCTTGGGTTGTCCTATTCTTGGAGAATTTCCACCATGCACAATTGGAAAAATGTGTACATCTGTCTATGTTTCCTATTTAAGTCACTCTACTATTATCTGCAAGCTCCCTGGATTCAGCCCGCCTTCTGTTTTCTAAATGACTTCTGCACCTGGCTCACACTTTTCTTTACCATCTAAGAGTAATGACAACATCTACTGATCGAGGCATTTTAATTTATAGTTTATAAAGTATTTACTCTATTCATTTGAGTCCCCTAAGAATCATGAAAGATTGGCATTGTTGTTTTCACTTTAGAAGCGAGGAAAGAGATTTAGTAGAGACAGGGGAAAATGGGGAAGGAAGAGAATATAAATCAAGGCTGGAAAGAGGAGGGTACTCTCTTGGAAATGAAGGACACTATGGCAAGTCAGACAGTCCAATAGAGGGCTGTGTCTCAGTGACCATCAATTGTATAGTAGGCTCTGAGCTTGGAGTTTGCTCCTTCTTTCTTGACAGCCACAATCAAAGCTCAGAGTGTTCATGCAAGTTTCACTTGGCTGGAAAATGGCTGAGTTTTGGGTCCTACAACATGTCATCTCCCTCTCCCACTATACCTGGAAACTTGGTTCCTTGGAGCGTACCCCTCGTTGTTTAAGCCAAGGCCATCTTCTTCAAAGCATAATCTTGGATGTGAGAGGGGCAAGGGGATATGGTAGTAATCACAAAAAATCTTGATTGTAGAAACACATTTATACAAAGAAGAAGAACAACAGTAAGGAGAGATGATGGGAGGGGGAAAAAAAGCCAGGCACTGGTCAGATGATAATGCATGATAATTCATTGCTGCTCAAATGCATATCCTGAAATAAATGTGATGTACTCTCTAGTCCTTAACAACTCTCTGTCCATCCACATGGACTCTTTTCTTTCTTCTGATATCTTCAAAATGTTTAGAAACAAATTATTCTCCTATAAACACCAAGGACAGATGGATTCCAGGAAGCTACTGACTGAGCATGGTATAAAGCACATCAGTAGTAACCTGATGCTACCACACCTTCATTGCCTGTAGTAATCTTCACAGCATATATATATTTAAACTCCTGTTTCTCGATCAGAATTTTTAATGGTAATGAGCATCCTGTCCCTCTGAATCCTCACTTCATCTCCATTCTCTTTTGTCTTCTAGTTGAAAAGAGAAATCTTTGGACACATAGGAGAACTGGTCTGTAGATCTTTATAGCATAATTGGTTTATGTATTCATATCTGTCTTTGTCTGCACAGGACACCATAACAGAATACCAGAGACTGAGTGGCTTTGGCTTAAATAACAGAAATTTATTTTCTCACATTCCTAGAGGCTCAAAGTCCAAGATCAAGATGCCAACAGGGATGGTTTCTGCTGAGACCTCTCTTACTAGGTTGCAGAGGACCTTCTTCTCATCATGTTTTCTCATGGCCTTTCGACTGTGGAGAGAGCACTGTCTGGTGTCTTTTCCTCTTCCTATAAGGAGATCAGTTATATAGAATTAGGGCCCCACAGTTATACCTCATTTAACTTTAGTTGCCTCCTGAAAGACCCTATCTCCAAATATAGTCAACATTGAAGGTTAGGGCTTCAACATATGATTTGGAGGGAGGGGCACAATTCAGTCTATAACAATATCTGAAGACAAAAACATGACCCGTAGGCAGTCTTCCCTGAATATTCCATCTCAAAGCATCCTGACACAAATGGTCCTTTACCTTTCTCCCATCCCACCATCCTTCCCTTCCCATTCTTAGCTTCTTGCCGAATTCCATTTCCTTCTCCAAGATCTCTACCATGCTTTTTGAATCTGAAATAGCCCAGAGGTAACTGTTACCCTGTGGCGACCAAGGAAGCCATCTTAGAGTGAAGGGAGGAAGGCTTGGCCATTTGAGCAGGAAACACAGGAGCTTTAAAGCTCTCTGGATTGGAAGCTTCAATATTTATCCTCCTTCTTATTCATTATGAAAAAAAAATGAGAGAGACAAGATGAGGTCATTGGGTATTTGAATGAGATTTGGTAGAAAATGGAGGGATTTGAGTGGATGGTAATAGGAGTATTACCTAAGAGTGTGAGGAGGGCTCCATGGTCCAGAGACCAGAATCTAGCTGGGCATCATATTGGACAATAGCGCTCTTCGTCTGAAGGGGTAAAGAAGCCAGATGAGCAGGAACAGTTTTTCTGGGGAAGAGTAAAGGGAGTCCTAGTGCTGAGTGTAACCAGGGGCTCAGTCAAGAGCAACAGTGTCCCAATAATTAACTGCAAACATTGGCAGCTGCTACAGTTTGCTTTTATGAACCTTGAATCATCCCAAGTCCAGATACTGTCTTTGAGGACTCAAATAGCGTCTGATGTGTGGCCTCTGGTTTCTAGCTCACACTGCAGTTTGATGACGAGTGTAGAGAAATTACAGGACAGAACATTTTTAGTCTCTCTATGCTGAAATGGATTACTGACTCCCCCACACTGAGTCCCCTTTCTTCATTTAAATTTGGAGTGATAAACAAAAATATTGGCTTTAAAAAATGAATGGAGAAAATTGGGAGATAAGATGTAGTCTTCATTCATCCCTGTGTTCCTGTCCCAGTTCTACCACATTACAGTATTTAGGATGCCTTGGAATCCTTCTTAAAATGTCAGCATTTATTATTTAACATCTTTTCTAAAATGCATGACTCTATTTTTGGGCAAATAATGAAATCTCTGATCATTTATGTACACATAGAGGCCCGGAATCAATCCTTCTGAAAGCCCATTCTTGTATAATACTGTGACAATAAATAGAAGAAATGCAGGATTTAGGCTGCAGGTGCATGCCCAGTCAGGCACAGAGTTTTGTTTTGTTCTGCTTTTCTACAGAATTCTTTATATAGCTTTATTTCATTACTCACTTGGGATTTCTTTTCTTTTTTTAAGTTTATTGTTTTTTTTTTTTTTTTTAGAGAGAGAGAGAGAGGGAGAGAGAGAGAGAGAGAGAGAGAGAGCGCACACAAGCACGAATCGGGGAGGGGCAGAGAAAGAAGGATAGAGAATTCCAAGCAGGCTTTGCACTGTCAGCACGGACCTGATGCAGGGCTCAAACACATGAAGTGTGAGATCATGACCTGAGTCCAAATCAAGAGTTGATCACTTAACCCACTAAGCCACCCAGGTGCCCAGGGATTTGTTTTTTTTTTTTAATAGAGGACAAATTTTAGTGACAAGCTCTGGATTTTGTCACTTCGGTTCCCTTTTTCATCAACTTTTTGTCATCACTTAAGGAAACCACTCTTGCTTAGGTCCCCCTACCCCTCTGGATGCTCCTTGTCAGTCTCCTTTGCTCTATTGCCTCCTCTCCTCAACATGTAAAGGCAGGGGTCTCTCCAGTTTCACTCTTAGGACAGCTTTGCTATTAATCCTCCTTATTTGAACTCATCTGGGCCCCTTGCCTTTTTATTTAAAGGTTTATTTATTTATTTTGAGACAGAGAATGAGACAGGGGAGGAGTAGAGAGAGGGAGAGAGAGAAAATCCCAAGCAGGCTCTGTACTGTTAGCGCAGAGCCCAATGAGGGGCTCAAACTCACAAACCGTGAGATCATGACCTGAGCCGAGATCAAGAGTCTGAAGCTTAACTGACCAAGCCACCCAGGCGCCCAAGTCCCCTTGCTTTTTGATGGTTCCAGAGATGACATCTCCAGTCCCAATATCCCCAACCCCCAACTTAGGCTCATTTGCAACCACCTGACTGGTTTATCTGCTTTGGGAGCTCAAAAACATCTCAAACCAAATATAGCCAAAGTTAAGTATTGGTTTCTGCTCCCCCCAAATGTGGTTCTCCTGAAGTCTTTTTGACGTCAGTAAATGGAAGTCCATTCTTGAAGTTGCAAAGTCATACTCTCAGATTTACCCTGACTTCCTCTGACTCCTCAAATCTAATCAGTCCATCAGAAGGATGTGTTGCCTTAGCCACAGGATTTATCTAGGCTCTTAACACTTCTTTCCTTTCCTCCCATGTGCCCAGTTTGCACCATCAACAGTAATGGGTCTGTCACTCTGCCTCCTTTGCTCAGCTCTATCCCTTTAAAGTCTCTACACAAAAGCCATAGTGATTCTTTTATTTTTTTTTTAATTTTTTTTTCAACGTTTTTTATTTATTTTTGGGACAGAGAGAGACAGAGCATGAATGGGGGAGGGGCAGAGAGAGAGGGAGACACAGAATTGGAAACAGGCTCCAGGCTCCGAGCCATCAGCCCAGAGCCTGACGCAGGGCTCGAACTCACGGACCGCGAGATCGTGACCTGGCTGAAGTCGGACGCTTAACCGACTGCGCCACCCAGGCGCCCCCATAGTGATTCTTTTAAAATGTAAATCGTATCATGTTCTATTCCAACTCAAGCCCTCCAGTGACTTCTCAACTCACTTGAAATAAAATCTTATAGACAAGGGGGATTAAGAGTGCCTTTATCATTAGGAGCACTCAGTAATGTATAGAATTATTGAATCATTATATTGTATACCTGAAACTAATACAACACTGTATGTTAATTATATTTCAATAAAAATTTTTTAAAAATCTTTTGGTTCTGTGAATTCAGTCACTTGTTTCCTTTCTGAGTTCAACCGTTACCACTTTCCTCAACACCTACTCTAGTTCAGCCCAGCCGATCTCCCTGCTTTTGCCTTAACATGCTTTAGCCTCAGGACCTCTACACACACTGTTTGCACTCCCTGAAATTTCTTCCTCGAAGAACATTCCTTTTTCCCTCAAGTCACATAAGCCTCTGATCAAATGTCATCTTATCAGAGACACCTTCCCTGACCAATCTCTCTAAAGTGGAACTTCTGCCCCTTCCTTCTCCATTTCTTCCCTTCTTATTTTATCACATAAGCCTTATTTCCATCTATATGTACTTCCTACTTAGTGCTTATTGTGTGCCTCTCTCATGAGGGTGTCAGATCCCTACAAACAGGCACTGTGAGTGTTTATTCACTGATAGATCTGCAGTGTCTAAAGCAGTGCTAGTTCATAGTAGTTAACGAAAAAATCAATCAATTGGCCCATCTTGCTTTTTATATCATCCACAGGATTCTCACTCAAAAATAAAGGTCAATGGGAATGGGAACCAGGGGGAAATCAGAAACCCAGCCTTGGAAAAAAAAGAGATTTTTTTCAGCTTTGCTCCTTAAGTGTGGCATCACATAGGAGCTTAGCTTATTACAAATGCAGATTTGGGAGCTTGTCTCAAACCTAATGCAGAAGACTCTTTAGTTTAATGAGTTAATTCAAAGCAGAAGTTGATTATAATTTTTCCAGACCTCAGTGATGTTATTTGATTCATTTTTGTGGGCATCTGGATGGCTGAGTGGTAGCTGTGTGGACATCCTCAGCTATCCTGGACCAGGCGTGCACTTCAACATTGGGTGGGGCCCGGAAATTTGAATTCTAACAAGGTTCCTGAGTAACTTGTATGCACATCAGAGAAGCACTGCCCTAGAGTCCCCCAAATGCACCTCTGTCTTTCCTCAATGAGACACCCTGTCCTATCAGAACAAGATTGCAGCCTGCCTTATATTTGACACTGAGTGTCCTTCTGTGTCTACTTTCTAGACCTTGTGATTTATAAATGGTTGATAAATGAGGAAAGTGACTTGCATCAGGGAAACTAATAAGACCAGGCACCCTACTGTCATTCAATTTTTGACATGGGAAAGACCCTGCCCAGGAGAGTCTGCAGAGGCAAAATTGTCACTCACAAGATCATAGTTCCCCTTCAAGAAGCAGGCTGCCAATTTGCACCCAAACAAGAGTCCATTGAGAATCACCACAGGCACAACCTTCCCGCTGAGTGATCTGAGAAGACGGGAACTTTGTGAAACAGAGCTTAATATTCAGATAGGCAGAAGGGAGGCAGTATAGCTGCATTTACACTGTCCCTCATTTTGTCCCTCAAGTTGTCTTAGAGTGAACATCTTCTCTCCTGATAGCTGCTGTAATTCATATATTTTTATCTTGTCATTGTTCAAATTTGGTTTGCTAAATCATTCTGAGCTTCTCTGACAAGCTGTGGTGCAAGGTCAGAAAGTAACATTTCATACTGATCTGAGATGGTGATTTCAATGTATGTGATTAACTGAGGAGTGCTCTTAGTAGAAGAGAAGTGAAAAAAGTAGGATGGGCCAGGGAAAGAAGCCATGCACCGATGGGGGTTCAGCTCAAGTTTAGACTCAGCCTAATCCCACAGGGAATTCTGGAGCATGCAGGGCACCAGAGATGACATCCCACCTTGAGGCAAAGAGGTTGATCATTCTTACCCTCTTGCAAGTCAGCGGCAAGCTGTCTCCAGAAATTGTGTGTAAACTCCCAGACATTCTTCCATGAGGCAACTCTTGCAGACCATGGGCAAATCTCAGAATAAGGTGGGTAGTAGTGAGCTGTAAGCAGCCAATACTCACTGCAGCTGGAGGATAAAGGGCAACTTATGATACTTACTTACAACTATCCATCCATACACCCTTTCTGAATAGTAGTTCCCTCATCTAGATTGGAAATCTGACTGCTGATTCCATGCAAAGAAAAATATTCTTCCAATTTCAGATGTTAGCGTCTTTAATTTAATTACCATTTGCTGTTTGAAACACCATGTTATTAGCTCATTTAATCCTAACAACAACTGAATCATCTAAGTGCTATTGGTATTCCTCTTTATTGATGAAAAATTGATGCACTAAAAGCTAAAGAAATTTGCCCAAAGTACACAACAGAGGTCTACTAGAGTTTAGGCAGTGTAGGCCCAGACTCCTTATTTGTGGCCACCAGACTATGAGACACCAGCTGGATGACCACCACTCTGAGAGGAAGCATGGCACCATAAAGCCTCACTCAGTGCTAACACATTATAGGTGCCCATTTTATTTGGCTAAGTGAACCAAAATGAACCAAATGAACCGAAAGAAATAAGATTGGATAAAAATATGGATCCCTTTCATCTTGTATACATCAGCTTATGCTGCACAACAGAAGATCCCAAAATTTAGTGGCTTAAAACAAGACACATTAATTTAGCTCTTAGTTGTATGGGTGAACAATTTGGGCTGGGAACAGCCTTGCAGTTCTCCTGTTCTTGAGGGGCTCAGTCTTGCATTCTGTGGTCAGCTGCCAGTGATCCAGCACTTATGCCTCTTGGATTGGTTGTCTAAAAGCTGGAGTGATGGGGACAAGTGTGCCATGTTTCTCTCATCATCTAAGTGGCCGTCCTGGGCTTGCTTACCTAGCATCTTGGGCATGTTTCAACAAGGAGAATAAGAATATGAAAGGAAGCCTAGGCTAAGAATTGGTACACCATTACTTCTTTGGCATTCTTGTGGCCAAAATAAGTCAAAAGGCCACCTCAGATTCAAAGGTTGAAATTGGCTTCATATTTTGATGGGAGGATCTTCAGAGTCATATTGCAAAGGGGCAAGGAGACTGGGAAAGGAATTATTTGTAACCATTTTTGCTTTCATCAGAAATCTCATTGTGTACCTGTTTGTTATATGTAAATATGCAGTATAAACCCTTCCATCACATTTAGTGCTTTTTTTTACATACAAAATATTGATAATTAGATTAGGAAACTGAAAAACCAAATCACTAATGTTAATGACCTAACAAAAATCAGTGTACACATCTGAAACAAAAGTCTGCTTCTTGATTCCCCTTTTTCTTTTTCTTCTGCAATATTATAAAAATATCTTATCAGTAGCTCTACAGCCCTACAATAAATCTTTATTTTAAGCAAGATTAAAGTAGATTTAAATGTTATACAATGAAATTTGAGTCTCCCATCCACCCATTCTAGTAACTCATCTTATTCCCAAGAGTGACCAATATCAAAAGGTGTGTTTCCAGACATGATCTCCCTGCATGGGCATATACTGTATACACCGTCCTCCACCTTGCTTTTTCACTTAGCACTGTGTCTTAAAGACATTTCCCTATAGCACAGTTTTAACTCTTTTTAAATTTTATTTTAGAAAAAGAGAGAGCACAAGAGGGGGAGAAGGGCAGAGGGAGAGAGAGAGAGAGAGAGTGTGTGTGTGTGTGTGTGTGTGTGTGTGTGAGAGAGAGAGAGAGAATCTTAAGCTCCATGATCAGCATGGACCCTGACATGGAGCTCCATCCCACATCCCTGGGATCATGACCTGAGCCAAAATCAAGAGTCAGATGCTCAACCGACTGAGCTACCCAGGCACCCCAAGTTTTAACTCATTTTTCAAAAATAGTATAGTAGTCCCTCTTAAGTCCAGAGATACTCCATAGGTAATTTGCTTATTCCCTTGCAGATAGTTATTTTTACTGCTTCCAGATTTTCTGGTCTTACAGACCATGATGTGGAATGAATTCTTTAGCATATTCCTTTGTATTCATTTATGAGAGAATATTTAGGGAAAATTCAAGACGTGGGATTTATAGGTTAAAAAGTGGCCTTTTAAAATTTGAAAGATATGGATTAAATTAAGTACAGTGAGGGTGTGCCAAGTTTACCAATTTTAGACTTCTATAAAAAAGTGCATGCATGTAGGGCTTTTCTACAGGCTCATACAGACAACCCCAGACTTTATGTTTTCATTTAGGATTTTTCAACTTCACAATGCTGCAAAAGCAAAATGTGTCCAGTAGAAACTATACTTCAAATTTTAAATTTGTATCTTCTCCAGGATTAGGGATATGTGGTAAGATATTTTCTTGTGACTCTGGGCAGCAGCAGCCCCAGCTCAATCAGCCATGACATCATTAAGTAAACAACTGATAATAATCTCATCATAAGTTGAGGAAGATCTATATATTAGCAAATATTAACATTTTTATCACTGTTCAGTGATACCAATTTTAGCGATATTGTCACATGATTGCTTAATTTGCATTTCTTTAAAAGTAAGTGATTAGGGCGCCTGGGTGGCTCAGTCAGTTGAGCGTCAGACTTCAGCTAAGGTCACGATCTCGCAGTTTGTGAGTTCGAGCCCCGCGTCGGACTCTGTGCTGACAGCTCACAGCCTGGAGCCTGCTTCCAATTCTGTGTCTCTCTCTTTCTTTGCCTGTCCCCCGCTCATGCTCTGTCTCTCTCTGTCTCAAAAATTAAGATAAACATTAAAAAAAATTAAAAATAAATAAATAAATAAAAGTGTCTTTCCAAAATTTATGTACAGTTTATATTTAATTTTGTGAAATGGTTGTTCATATTTTCAACTCATTTTAATATTTTGTTATTGATCTTTCAAGAAAAAGCTTGTGTAAAGCTTTAAAATATTTTATATTTTAAAAGCATGTTAAGAGCACTTAACATGAGATCTACCCTTTTAACAAAGTTTTAAGTGTACATTATTAACTATAGGTACAGTGTTATACAGCAGATCTCCAAGGTTTATTCATGTTGCTTGATTGAAATTCATAACCATTTATTAACTCTTCATTTCCCCCTCCCCTCAGACCCTGGCAACCACCATCCCACTCTTTGATTCTATGAATTTGACTATATTAGAGACAATAAGTCTAATCACTCAGTATTTGTCCTTCTGTGACTTGCTTTTAGCATAATGTCCTCAAGGTTCATACATATTGTCACATATTGCAGAACTTCCTTCATTTTAAAGACTGAATAGTATTCCAATTGTGTGTGTGTGTGTGTGTGTGTGTGTGTGTGTGTGTGTATTTCACATTTTCTTTATTTATCTGTTAATGAACATTCAGTTTGTTTCCACATCTTGGTTATTGTGAATGGTGCTGCAATGAACATAGGAATGCTAATATGTCTTCAAGATCCTGATTTCAATTCTTTGGATAAATACCCAGGAGTGGGATTGTTGGATCATATGGTAGTTCTATGTTTAATTTTTTGCAGAACCACCATACTGTCTTCCATTGCTGCTGCGCCATTTTACATTCCCAACAACAGTGTCCAAGAGCAACTATTTCTCTATATCCTTGATCACACTTGTCCCCTGTTTTTTTATAATAGCCATCATGGCAGGTGTGAAGCCAAAATCACAATGGATAAACCTTTTGATCATAAATAAAATGAACCTTTTTGTTCTGACAAATATTACTACTCTTTTGAAAAATGCACTTCATTGAGAGGTATGATATACATTGAAAATGAACTGATCTTAAGTACATATTTCAATTAATTTTGAACAAATATATGCATCTGTGAAACCATCAAACAAATCAAGGTATATAATATTTCTAGCAGTTCATTAATTCCTTAATGCCCTTTTCTAGTCAATTACCTAACACTTCCATAGAGGTGACCATTAGTTTGACTTTGAAGAAGATAAATTAGTTTTTCCTCTTCTTGAGTTTGATATAAAGTTAACTATACAGTATACACTCTTTTCCATGTGGCTTCTCTCTCCAACATGTTTTCCTTTTTTTTTTAACAATGATATTTCATTTATCAGTAGTTTGTTGCTTCTTATTTTGGAGTAGTATTTCATTGTATTTTCCTACTGAAATTTGTTTATCTATTTACCTGTTGGTGGACACATAGGATATTTTGAGTTTTGTCCTATTATGAGCTAGGCAACTATGAACATTCTTGTACAAATCATTTTTGTGCACACATTTATTTCTCCTTGATATCAAAGAGTGGAATATCTAAGTCATAACATAGATTTATTTTTAACTTTATTAAAAAATGCTAATTTCCAAAGTGATTGTGCCATTTCCTATTTCCATTAGCAATGCATGAGATTTCCAGATGCCCCACATATCAACACTCACTATTTTCAAGCTTTATAATTTTAGATATTTTGACATGTGTATAATGCAATTTCCTTGTGATGTTGTTTTGCATTTAGGTGACAATTAATGAAGTTGATAATTTTTTTTCATGTGTTTGTTGGCCTGTCTTTAGAAAATGTTTTATGATGCTTATTGTTTTGTCTGTTTTAAAGGGGGTCACTTTGGGGGTGCCTGGATGGCTCAGTCAGTTGAACCTCTGACTTCGGCTCAGGTCATGATCTCACAGTTCGTGAGTTCGAGCCCCGCATCGGGCTTTGTGCTGACCGCTCAGGGCCTGGAGTCTGCTTCAGATTCTGTGTCTCCCTCACTTTGCTCCTCCCCTGCTCACACTCTGTCTTTCTCTCAAAAATAAATAAAGATTAAAAAAATTTTTTAAAGGGGGTCACTTTATTTTAGTATTGATTTTTAGAAATTCTTTATTTATTCAGGATATGAAACTTTTGTTATTTGTTGCACATATTTCTTCCCAGTCTTTAGTTTACCTTTTTATTTCCATAATGGTGTCTTAGTTGATTTGAAGCAGATTTTAGTTTTTATAATATCTTACTTGTGAATTTGTTTCTCTTGTGGTTAGTTTTTTTACGTCCTTTCTAAAAAAAAAAATCTGTTTCCTCTTCTTCTATGATTTCTTTCAAGTTAATTTTTGTATATGGTATGTGTCACAGATAACTTTTTCCATATAGACATTCAGTTGTTCCGGCACCATTTGTTGAAAGGTTTTACCATTAAGTTGACTAGATAGCTTGGTTCTATTTTTGAGCTTTCTATTTTATCCCATGTTATACTGTTCTATCCTTACAAAAGAGTCACACTGCATACATTACTGTCACCTTTTAGTAAATCTTGAAATCATGTAGTCTAATTCCTTTGATTTTATCCTTCTTCCAGAAGGATATTCTAGATATTTTCTGCTATTCTAGATATTTTACAGTTTCATGTGGATTTTAAAACCAGCTTATCGATTTCTACAAGAAAGACTCCTTAAATTTTAATTGTGATTGTGTTGAATCTATAGATCAATTTGGGGGAAATTGATATCTCAATAATTTTGAAACTTTCAATCCATGAATATAGTCTTTCTCTCCACTATTTAGGTCTTTAATTTCTCACAATCTTTTGCCACTTTTAGTGCAGTTTTTCATGTCATTCATTTAAATTTATTTCTAGAATCTGATTTATGATGCTATGTAAATGGAATTGTTTCAAATTATATTATCAGTTGAAGAAGTTCTATTCCCAATTTGCTAAGAGGTTTAATTATACATGGGTGTCAAATTGTATCAAATGATTTTCTTTATCAATTTAGATGGTCATATTCTTATAAAGTGAATTTAGTAGGCTATATTCATTGCTTTTCAAATGGTAATTCAATTCTGTCTTCCTTAGATAATTTCCAGTTGGTCATGGTTTATATATTTTTGAAACCAATTCACTAAAACTTTGTAAAGAATATTTGTGTTTGGGTTAATGATGGATCGTAGCCTGTAAATTTTTTTTCATGTTTTGATATCAGGGTTATGCTGTCCCCATAAAATTAGAATATTGCCAATTATACATATAGTTAATTAATTATATAATATTAAATTTATATTTCCACATTAATTACATATAATATATATCAACTACATATAATCCATATAACATCTAATATATTCACACTGTATATTATTAATATATATTAATATGTATATATTTTGAAAAGATAAACTGAAGCAAGAAAACTCTAATCCTATAAAATTATATGTAAGAAGGGGCTCCTAGGTGGTTCAGTTGGTTAAGTGTCCAACTCTTGATTTCGGTTCAGGTTATGATCTCATGGTCATGGCCATAAGTCTGTGCTGAGTGTGGAACCTGCTTAAGATTCTCTCTCTCTCTCTCTCTCTCTCTCTCTCTCTCTTCTCTCTCTCTCTCCCCCTCTCCCTCTCCCTCTGCCCCTGCCCCACTCATGCACCCTCTCTCTCAAAAAAAAAAATTACATGTAAGATGATATTGATTATAAATTTGAATTTCAATACTTTATATTTAATTGCTTCACTACCCTTTGTCTATGTTAGAATATATGTTTACATTTAGAGACATAATAAGTTAATGTATAAAACATAAAAGTTTGTATAATAGCTGAACAATTTTATTTTTGCAGTATGAATTCTCACACAGAAAAGTATAAATTAGACATGGTAAAACAGTGATTTATTCTCACCTCTTAACATTATTATAATTGAATGCTTTTTTTCTACATTTTGTTCCTTGACCACAATTGGGAAAAAAAATCCCTGAAAAATTGAGAAAACCCTGTTTCTTCAAGAAACATGACGAAAATATTATGAAGCAAGCCTTCTCAACACTGTAAAGTCTTGAGCAAGATGGGAGGCAACATACATGCTCCCCGGCACTTGCCATCATAGTGTTCTCTGGAGCCAAATACAGAAGTCCTGCATTCTGAGCATCATTTGTCTAAAAGGCTCATCCATATATCCATTGGTTATGGTGATGTGATTCAGGACCACAGAGGGTTTTAAAAAAGAGACAAAGGACCTCCTGTGAAGTTGAACTACTGATTTCAAGAGTAGATAAGGAAATCACATGAGCACAGAAGGCAATTGCAGACTAGCCTCAGATTCTTCCACCACAGCATTCAATACTGGAATACAGGAACAAAGCTCTAAGGGATAAAAATAATAAAGCCTCAAGAATTTGTACTCAACCAGATTTTATTAAACTATAATGGCAATACAGAGACATGTTTGAGTATGCAATATTGGAGATCAGAGTAATCAGAAGCCCAGCTTATGAAAAAATATCAGGTCAGTCTAGAATAAATTCAAGTTTAAAATCAGGAATGAGGAGAAGAAAAAGAAATCATGGTAAAGGAAAGAGTGATAGGCATTGTATCCCCTAAACTTTAAAATTAAGATCAAATAATAACCATTCTATTACTCATAAAGTTTTTGACAAAGTTAAACCTATAAATGCTAAATATATATTTATAATATATAAATACCAAAGATTGGGAGGGGAGTTTGAAGAGGATAAACTAGTTTCCTTATTTTTCAGAGCAGGAAGTCAATGTAACTTGTCTGAATTTGAAGCATAAGTTCAAAAAAATACTCTAACATAGTAAAGTATCTCTAATCTAATATATTGATTTCAGATGCCTCTTTTGGCAATTAAGGTCAGGTGGTGAAGAAACATTTATCTGAAGCTCAATATTCTTTAATTTCAATGCAGTTTTTGCTTCCTACCTTTGGTTAAATGTAATTAAATTTTAATTAAAAGTCTAAATAAGTGTAGCATTGTGGTGTGATAACCATTTTTCTAAAATTTACATTTATTCATTTATCATTTATTATTTAGATCATTTATATAGACATCCCTAAAATATTAGTTCTTAAATGCTGACAGTGATTATTTTTGAGTAGTAAGATATGGAGTAATTTTGAAAAATTTTTCTTGTGTATTTTTTACTTGTCTGATTTTTTGTAATGCTTGTATAATACTTGTATTACTTATATATAAAATCATCTTTCTTGAAATTAATTATGAAAATTAAAATAAATCATATTTGGCTTAATAAATACAAACTGGAAACCACAATAGCCAAAGACTTTAAAAATATATATATGTAGGGGTGCCTGGGTGGCTCAGTCGGTTAAGCATCTGACCTTGGCTCAGGTCATGATCTCATGGTGTGTGGGTTCGAGCCCCGTGTTGGGCTCTGTGCTGATAGCTCAGAGCCTGGAGGCTGCTTCCGATTCTGTGTCTCCCTCTCTCTCTGCCTCTCCCCTGCTTACACTCTCTCTTTCTCTCTCTCTCTGTCTCTCTCTCTCTCTCTCTCAAAAATAAAATAAATTTTAAAAATATATAAAATAATATTCATAGAAAAGGACAAAAACAAAAACTGAAATGTCATTGACCAATACATTAAAAATAAGTAGTGCAGATTCTCTACTAATCAAAGAAATTCAAATCAACTTTTCTTTTTCTTTGTAACCTGCCTCTAAAGGAGTATTGAGATAGGTCTTCTAACAGTCTTGTGGTGGAACTATAAATTGGTATAACTTATTTAAAATTGCAATTTGGCAACATTTGTCTGAGGTTTAAAAATATTCATAACTTCCACAACTTCAGGAACCTGAGCCTGTAAAAATATTGAAAATGTAAACAAACACAAAAATAGATGATAGATGAATAGCTCACTGTTATTTCTAGAAAATAAAAAAGAGAAATAATCTAAAAATCCAAAAATACAAGATTTACTAGAGTCTATGAAAAATAATGGCTTCCATTTACTGAGCTTTCATAACATGACAAATTTTGTCAAGGGCTTTCCATATGTGATCTATTATATCTTTATGATGACACATAGAAGTAAGGGCTGTTCACATTTTGCAGTTAAGGGATTGCCCATCTGAGAGATTAGGAAATATAATGGAGATTACCAAACTTATGTGTGGTAAGGTTTGGATTCAGTGTAATTAAAAATGAACTTTTTTTTTCATTTTATGTACTTCCTTTCTTTATATTAATATATGCATCCATTTTAAATGAGGGTTTTGTTTTGTTGAGTGATCATTGAACTGACCTATAAACAATGCTGATCAAGTGTAAATGTTATTTCATTAAAGTTTGATTGTAGATATCTAAAGACTTGAAAAAATAAATGTCAGCTTTGGGTTAGAAGTTGCCACTCTATGCTAAGAGCAAGTAAACAGTTGAACAGACTGAATAATCAGCAACTCTTCTTGGATCCATAAGAGGAATTTAGAGGGGAAAACATAGGGCAAAACTGCTGCCTACAAGATTGGAGAGACAGACTTATCACAGTTTATCAGAGTGAAGACTCAGGAATAGAAACCTCCATGGAAACCAGTGCCTGGGTAGGAAAGCCTGAACAGTGATTGAATAATTGCTGGGGTCTCAGTGAGGACAGTTCTGAGAGTTAAACATTTCAGAGAGACCCAGTCTTGGGGTGGAGAGAGCACCACAATTTTGTGAGATTTACCACTGGGAGATTGATCAGGTTTTTAAGATAAATATTGAAGAAAAATCTCCTCATACTTCTGGCAGGGGAAGAGGAAAAGGAGTTATTGGGTTATACACCAGAATACTCTGAAATTCTTAACAAAGCCTGCCCTCAGGATAAACTAATTAAACAGAGCCTAATCTGCTGGGATTTTATCAGAGACTAACTGAATGTAAGACAGGGAAATATCCAATTACAGCTCACTTGAGCCATCCTGTCCCACCTAAGGTAGGGAGAAAAATATCTGAGAAACACTTGTAATGTTCACAGTTCAGGGGCACAGGCTTCCTAAGACTACGACCTAATCACAGGACTACAGAATGGTTCACCCCCCCCCCCCCCCCCAGCTCACCACCACATTACTAATGACCTATTTATAGCAGTTTCCTTGACTGGGTACAACATGTCCAACCACCAAGAAAAAGGTATAAAACATTCCAAAAAGCAAAAAAACAAAAAAACAAAAAAAAAAAAACAAAAAACTTGAAGAGACCAAGCAAGCATGAAAAACAGACATGGCAGGGATATTGTAATGATCACATCAGGAATTAATTAAAAACAACAACTATGATTAATATGCTAAGATTAATTGATCATATGATGGTGGATTTATTTCTGGGTTTTCTATTCTGTTCCATTGTTCTATGTATTTATTCTTGTGCCAGTACCATACTCTTTTGAATACTACAGCTTTGTAATATAACTTGAAGTCTAGAATTTGATGCTTCCAGTTTTGTTTTTCTTTTTCAAGATTGCTTTGGCTATTTGGGGTTTTTTGTGGTTCCAAACACATCATAGGATTGCTTGTTCTAGTTCTGTGAAAAATGCTGTCGGTATTTTGATAGGAATTGAACTAAGTCTGTAGATAGCTTTAGATAGTATAGACATTTTAACAATATTTGTTCTTTCAATCTATGAACCTGTGTCTTTCCATTTCCTTGTGTTATTTTCAGTTTCTTTCATCATTGTTTTATAGTTTTAGAGTACAGGTCTTTCACCTCTTTGGTTAAGTTGATTCCTAGGTATTTAGAAAATATTATTCTGGGGCATCTGGATGGCTCAGTTAGTTAAGCATCCAATTCTTAATTTTGGCTCAAGTCATGATCTCATGGTTTGTGAAATCTAGCCCACGTCAGGCACATGCTGACAGCATGGAGACTGTTTGGGATTCTCTGTCTCCCCCTCTCTCTTCCCTTCCCTCTCTCTCTCTCAAAATAAATCAAGTAACTTAAGAAAATATAAAATACTATTCTAAATTTTCATAATAAGAAAGTAAGAAAATAGATTAGCATATATATTTTTTTAAGTTTATTTTTGAGAGAGATAGAGACAGCGTGAGTGGGGGAGGGGTAGAGACAGGGGGAAAAGTCCCACGCACACTCCTCACTGCCAGTGTAGAGCTGATGCCAGGCTCAAATTCATGAACTGTGAGGTCATGGCCTGAGCTGAAACCAGGAGTCAGATGCGAAACCTACTGAGCTACTTAGATGCCCCAGGTTAGCATGTATTTTTACATGAATCTACATTAAGAGTTTTCAAAGAATATTTAATGATTTAGAAAACACATAAAATATGAAATTATGTGGGAAAAGAACATAAATTTTATTTTACATCACAATTCTATATATAGATACAGAGAAATATCAAGAAAAAGGCAGAAATAAATTAAATGTCTTAATATGATATCTGAGTAGGTTTGTATATAATATTTACTTTCTTCTTCATATCTCTCTTTTAAAAATTTTGTAATACATACACATACTATTTTCATCATTAAAAAAATAAGATACTTTTTAAAAAGGGGATTTTTGAGAATATTATGAAACAGATGCACAACAGCTGAGAACTATTATCTTTCAATAAAAGTGCTATTGCAATGAGGTGGGAAAATTACTATTCTACAGTGGCTCTGTATCTATTCATAATCCACATGAAAAACAGTTAGTTCGATTCCTAACTCACTCCATACACACACAAAAAAATCAATTCTAGCTGGATCAAAAACCAAGATGAAAAAGGTAGAAGGTGAAGATAAAACAATTATACTCAGTAGAAATTTAATGGAAGCTGATTTTTATTGAGGCTTAATTCACATACCATACAATCTACCATATAAATTATATGATTCAATGCTTTTTAATTATTTTCACACAGTTGTTCAACCATCACAATCAACCATTTTAGAAAATTAATTGGCAGTGTCTATTAAGATTAAGCATTTGTTTTGTCTGTACCACTCTTACATATATATCTAAGAGAGATAAGTACATATGTCCACCAAAATATATGCAAAAGAATATATGCTCACTTCAGTACAATTCATAGTTGTCAACAATTAAAAAGACCCTAACACTCATCAGTACCATGGATAATTGTATAATGGTATATTCACCAATGGAATATTAAATAGCAATGGAAAAGAACAGACAAAACATCTAGTCAGAAGTACATATAGCAGTCACAGACACAACATTCAGGGAAATAAGCCATCTGTGTAAGTGTATCTATTGTATTAGTCCATTTATATGAATCGGGAAGAGAAACCAATGAATCTGTGGTAATAGCTGTCAGATCAATGGGTATTTTGTGGAAGGTGCTGAGTGAGAGAGAACAAAAGAGCTTTCAGACTGCTGGAAATTCTCTAGATCTTCAACTGTGTGATGATTGCTCAAGAGTAGGCATATATAACATTTCATCAGGTGGTGCACCCATGATTTGTGCATTTTATTGCATGCACGTTACACCTGAATACAATTTTGAAAAATTTTAAAGTATAATATGAGGCAATGGAAGATTCCCGTAGGTCAAACAATCCAGGAGTGATGGGAATAAAAATTTAATGATGTAGAAGATCAGTCTTTTCAAGGAAATAAAGATTGCTTGGACTAGAGCACGATACATACTTTTCTAAGCAGTTTTATCCATCATTTTTTAGTTGATTTGGTTTGGATTTAAATTATTTTTTTATTATGACAGTTTTGATAGCTAAATTGCTTTCATGATTTGAAATCTCCAGATATATTTAAGAGCAGGCAGAAAATAATTGCTATAATGAGTAAAAAAAGAACTCTTTCTGCCTCAAGCTTACAAAGATAAGAGGGCATTTAATGGAGCTTTTCGTTTAACTTTAAAAGCACTCTGCGTGGGGGAACCCTCTTTCTATATAATTTAATGATCCAGAAAGAGTTTTCATGAATGGCAAACTAGTATGCTGCACATAGGGTAGAAAGGAAGCAGAAAGAGTAAGAGGGTTGGCTTATACCATAAAAGACACAGTAGTGTTTACCTCATCAGAACGAGGGTAGGAAAAGAGAAAACAAAGATAAAGAAATACACATTAGGTATGACACAGAAAGAGGAGCAAGTACTTCATTGTGGACAATAGCTCTTTAAAGAATCCACTGGTTCTTACACATGATCAGAAGGGAAGGAAAAAAATGAAGTAGGTCAGATTGTTTACAAAACCCCAGGAAGATATCGGCCAGTTTCTCTCTGTTCCATGAGGCAAATCACATTCATCATTTGGGTGAAGATATATATATATCATTAACATCATATCATATAGTCAGTATTTTTCTTTGCATTGACTTTTTTTTTTTGTAAATCAATGAACTTTTGTGAAGCAATACTGTATGAAACTATATTTTTAGGTTCCTGAATTCTTAATCCATAGTCAAAAACTTATATAACTATTAATATTTAAAAACAATATATAGCTATAACCTGAAAGCCTCTCTCATGTCACCAGTGGTGGTACCACTACCATCATTGAGGAGCATTGGTTTAAGGGGTTCCAAGTGGCACACTTAATCCCAAGATGTGAGCTTTATTATAGGAAAGTTATTATGGTGTCTGAAGTTACCATCAATAAAGCTAAATCTTTGCATTAAGATAGTACCTTTTAAAGGTCCTAGATTGGAAAATGTAAATGTGTCCACTAAGATATCAGTCATTATCAGACATTATTACAGTTAATCTCCCTCCTCATATACAGCAGGCTTCTCAAGGAATGGACTACTAAGGAATAAAATATTGATATTTGAGACAGGGAGATCACAGATGTTGGTATAAGGTTGGACAGAGTTAAAGAAGACAGTGGAAATATTATATATGTGTGTGTGTGTGTGTGTGTGTGTGTGTGTATACACACACACACACACATATATATATACACACACACACACATATATATGCCAATGAGAAGCAATCATGATGTCAAGGGAAGTTTCAAAATCCAGCCTGGCTACCGTCCAGATATCAGTGAGTAAGACACATTAGTATTAGTGAAAATGTGTGATGGAATGCAACAGAATATAAATCACATCTATATAGTCAGTTGGTTTATGACAAAATTATCAACACAGTTGAATGAGTGAAGGAAAATCATTTCAACAAATAATGTTGAATTAACTGGATATTCATAGGAAAAAAATGAAACTTGGCCATATTGATAGTATATACAAAAAGTAATTCAAAATAGATCATTGTCATAAGGGTACATTTAAAATTATAAAACTTTGGGGCGCCTGGGTGGCTCAGTCGGTTAAGCGTCCGACTTCAGCTCAGGTCACGATCTCATGGTCCGTGAGTTCGAGCCCTGCATCGGGCTCTGGGCTGATGGCTCAGAGCCTGGAGCCTGCTTCCGACTCTGTGTCTCCCTCTCTCTGCCCCTCCCCCATTCATGCTCTGTCTCTCTCTGTCTCAAAAATAAATAAACGTTAAAAAAAATTTTAAAAATAAATAAATAAAATTATAAAACTTTGAGAATAAAACATAAAATTATTTTTGTGATTTTTGGCTAAGCAAAGACTGCTTACAACATAAAAAAAACCATGAACTATTAGAGGAAAAACTGGGTAAATTGGACTGCATCAATTTTTTTTTTCTAAAAAGCTCTTTAAAAGGCATTTGAGAAAACTAAAAGGCAAACCACAGAGTGAGGAAATACTTACGACACATGCATATCAGACAAAAGACTTGTATCCAGAATGTACAAAAACCCCTTGCAACCCAATAAGAAGACACATAACCTAATAAAATATGGGCAAAAATTTAAATAGAGATTTCACTAAAGAAGATATGCAAATCACCAATAAGCACATGAAAAGATACTCAGTATCCTTAGTCATTAGGGAAATGCAAACTAAAACCACAAAGAGATACCAGTACGGACTGCTGGGCAAAAGGGAGCCAGAGCATCCTGATTTAACTTCCGGAGGGTTTCTTCTCGCATTTTAACAGGAAGTCTTTTCAATTTTCAAGGGCAAATGTAAGCAGGAATCATTAACAAGCCAACCCAAAGGGGGAGAGAACATACATGATTTCATTAGACCAATTTTAAAAAATGGTAATTCTAAAGATGCTGGTTTTCATCTTTCCCATAATGAACTTGGGAGGCATAGGATATTCAGGTTGTGTGCCATTTTGGGCTGGGATAATGGGCTCCCCTGGGTCCTGCCTCAGTGATGCTGCCTTGCTCTGTCAGGCAGGGAAACAAATGACACGACTCGCATCCCTAGCTTTGTCATATCCATGCCTGAAGATGATTTTATGTAGGTGCTTCTGGAAATATGGGGATTTAAGTTCCACTACTCCAATAATTGTCCCGAGAAGTGGGATTTTGTGAGGTTAAGAGGAGAGAGAAGATGAAGGCTATTACTAAATAAATGTCCCGCTTCTGCTGTTGGGATAGATACATCATATCCCAGCTGTCACCAGTCACCACTAAATGAGCATGCGTTTGTCATGCTTCATTTAGCAGGCTTTCAGGACTGGCTGAGCTCGAGCCTGGCCAAGATTATAGACTATTTAAAGTCTCTAAACCAGAGTTCATAATAAATCCCCCCACAAAGCCAGAGCCAGTGGTGAAGGGAGCCAGGTTATTGCAGAGATTTGTGAAAGGAATAAAGGTAGGATCAATACTGTAGAAAAGGACTAGGGAAAGGAAAGAAGGCAGACCTCTTGGAGGTCTTTAATCTGCATGGATTTTTCTATGCCTCACTAGCTGCAGGCAAATCACCATCATCAACTCCATAATCATCGTCAACAACAACACTAAAGGTAATGGAAACTGTAAGTGTCCAAGGAACTGGGAGGTGTTTCTGCAAGAGGGCCTGGGGCAGGAAGTAAAAGAGCCAGTGTTGAGTCTTGGCATTGTTACAACTCTACTAGTATATAAACATATATGCCCACAGTTGAAGAAAAGAAGCCGTGACATGGCAAAGGTGTGGTCCTTCCCTTGCAATCACTTAGAAAGTGTAGGTACCTATAGCAAAAGCTAAAAAAATATGTGTATCAAGCAGCTGATCTCATGTTGAATGGCCTTCTGAGCAGTGTGAGTTAGGAGAAACCCTCATCTCAAAGCTATCCTCTCTTATCTGCCTTGTGATATGGATGTTAACACCAAAAAAGATGTACAGAATCAAAAAATGGAAGGAAATACTAGGGTGCTTGCTAAAGAATGTGGATGGATACCAGGTTCTGTTCTGTGAAGCAGGAGGGAAGGTAGGTAGAAACTGATGGTGTAGGAGGACCTGGAACAAAGCTAGGGACTGGGGATTTTCAAAACCAAGTCATTAGGGAGGAAGAGCCATAATAGAGAGAGGGGTGTGTGAGTAATGTATAAGCCATAAAACGCCAGGAGAAGATGATGTGAGGTGTGTCTGGAGAGGTGGGTGTAGACCAGATCATGAAAGGGTTTCACATCCATGCTATGGAGTTTCAAATTCATGCTGAAGATAATGGAGAGACATGGGAGAGTCTTAAGACATTGGAGAATCTTAAGAGTGCTTTAAGGAGATTATTGTACTTACAGAATGGAGAATGAGTTGGAAGGGAGCAAAGCTAAAGGCAGAGAGCTTGGTGGAGATGGCTACATTGGTCCAGACCAATGATGATGAACTGACCTCCTGAAGATACAGAGGTGGAGAAATGGAGGAAAAAGTGAATGGATTCCACAAATCGGTATTGGCATGGACTTGTGATTAGTTGACTAGTTACTGTGTTTCCTTGCTTTGCTGTTTGAAGTTTGACTGACCGTGCAAGATCTCAGCCCCAACTCACTCTCATTCATGGGAAGTCTAATACTTCTTGCTTAGGTCTCCATTTGTTGATACATCCAAGAATCTTTAGGGAGCATCCTCATGCATCTCCCCCTTGAATTTGAAACACTATGGTACCATTATGAGAAGCTGGATCATCTAATCTAGGAGGATCTGTTATGGCACTGGTGTTACCTCCAGTACCAGAGGCCTGGGAATTGCAGATAAAATGTGCTCAAGAAAGATTATCCTGCCTCCATGGCTGCAGCTACTGTCACATTTGTGTGATCTCCTGTTGTGTCTAAAGCATTGTGAGTACTTGGTCTATCACAACCATTGGTGCACACCCCTGCTGGGGCTACAGTGATTTTTTTCTTAGTCTTTCACAAACCCCAGCAGTATTTTGCTCAGCAAAGAATATACCTGACAGAATTGTCATGAACTCCCAACATTAAATTTATTTAGATCCAATCACATTGTTTCTTCCTTAGGGTGTCAGATTGTCCCATGAAGTGGGATGGAAGGGTCTCCATTCTCTGCCATCTTAAGAGATAAGAGCCACCATTTCTGTACAGCACCAATGTCCTAGGTCAAGTTCCCAGAAGCTCACCCTGAGGTGATGATTGCTGTGAAAATGATTTATTTAAAAAGTACTTCTAGAGGAAAAATAGAGCAGGGAAGAAGGAAGAAGTCAAGCAAGGATGCAATTTCAGGCCAAGCCTCAGTTTCAGCCTAATCCTACAGGGAGCTATGGTGTGTAAGTAACACCTCAGAATTCTCCTTGACTCAAGGCAAGGAGTTGGGCTCTCCTACTTGTTGCACAAGGTCTATGCCAGGGGATGTAAACTACCAGGCACTTCCTGATCTCTGCTAGTGATGTGGGCAGAGAAGCTTCAGTAGCCAAAGGACAGTCCTGCAGATGTTTGCAGGTATGCACCTTAGGCTACAGCACAGAAAGCTGAGAGATGGGAACACAGGGATGGTGAAAAGTACCTGAGGGGAACTCCAAGGAATACCAGCCGTGCTCAAACTATACCTGGTTTCGTGCATGAAGTGGTCCACCCCCATATTTTTGTGATCTCTTGATGCTTTTATAATTGGTGACTCATTTCATTCATTGAATTTGGGGTTTTTGTCATGTCCAATTTTTTTCTATCCTAAAGTCTTTGAACTTGAAGGGAGAAGGTGAGGGATTCTTCCCCTTGATTCCCAAAAGCCCTGGATTCTTTATGTAAATTTTCCTATCACCTTCAATCTCTACATTTCATTATTGTCTGTCTCCTACAAGTCCACCATTTTTGTTTCCACTTCATCAGAGGTTCTGTTACCATTAAGTTTGGGAATGAGGAAAGATCCAGAATGATACCCAGGATTTTTACTTCATCTACTGAGTCTCTGAGCACTGGCTTCTCTGGGCTTCTTGCAGCAGGCACTTTCCCTGACTCATGCAGCTCGCAGGGCAACAGACTGACTTGTTGGGAAATACTCTTGGGCTTCCTGAAGAGCATGAAAAAGCTCTAACTGAACTTCAGAGAGGACCTTCAGCCCACATCCTTTTCTGAAACTAGAGATATAAAGGACACTCAGGTATATTTGTTCTAAGGTGCACAGTTCCTACAATCATAGAGTGGTAAAGCTCTATCAGAACTATGGAGTTGTTTAGTTATATCCTTTATATCACAAAGGAAGAAACTAAAGCCCAGAGACTGAGTGACCCATGCACTGGTTGCAAGACCAATGGTAGAATCAAAGTTTTATGGTTTCTAATAAAGTAAATACAGAGTAAATACATGACTAAATATAAAATGAAAATGCCTATTAAAACTCTAGATTTTATTGCCCCCAACTCACCATTTTATTCCATTCCTCCACTCTTTCTTGAAAATCTTTGGAACTTTTTAAATTGATTTCTGTTTCTGTCTTATTGGACAAAAACCATTGTCTAAAAATATTGAGTTATTTTATGCTATTTGTAGTTGACAGTCAATCTATAAATATTTACAACCCTCTTGACCCCAAAGAGTTCAAAGAACTCTTTCTAGGAAAGTTGAGGCAAAATGCAAGCACATACCTAAGTAAATATGATGACAACAAAAATACATCTTTCTGGCTGTAGTCTTCCCACACATACAATAACCCCAGCTCAGGAACCAGATGTACTACCTAGGTTCTATCCCCAATAGTTCCAGCTCCACCACTGCTTAGCTCTGTGGCCTTGGCAAGTTATTTAGTCTTTCTAACTAGAAGTTTCTGCAAAATGGGCATAATGACAGTCTTCCTTATAGAGTTGTGTAGTGACAATAATTCATGTTACATGTAAAGTCCTTAGCATGATACCTGGAATAACAAGCATCCTACTAATGGTTATTATTATAACTGATTGTATTCTACATTTTTCATTACTGATATTTAATTGATACTTCATAAAATTCATTATTTTGAAGTATACAATTCAGTCCTGCTTACAATATTTTGGAAAGTTTTACAATCTTCATTACTCTCTAACTCCAGAACATTTCCATCATCTGTATGAAAGCTACCATGCCCTTTAATAGTGGTTCCCATTCTTCCATTCCCCCAGCCCCTGGCAATGACTATTTTGCCTTCTGTATTTAGAGATTTGCCTATTCTAGACATTGCATATGAGTGGAATTATATATTATATTGCCTTTTGTGTCTGGCTTCTTTAAATTAACATTATGTGCCCAAGTGTCATTCATGTTGTACTGTGTATCAATACTTCTTTCCTATTTTATGGCAAAATAATATTCCATTATATGGATATATCACATTTTGTTTAACCATTCATCAACTTATAGACATTTTGGTTATTTCTCTTTTTGGCTATTATAAATAATGCTGCTATGAATATTCCTATATGAGTGTTTGTGTGTGTATATATTTTCAGTTCTCTTGAGTATATCCCTAAGAGTGGAAATACTGAATCGTGTGCTAATTATATGGCTAATGTTTTAAAGAACTGAAAAACTGTTTTTCAAAATTGTTGCACCATCTTACATTTCTACCAATTTATTCATATCCTTTCAACATTTGTTATTATCTGTTCTTTTGATTATAGCCATTCTAATATATGTGAAGTGGCATCATATTACATTTTGATTTGCATTTCTTTAATGATTAATGATGTTGAGCATCTTTTCATGTCCTTGATGGCCATTTGTGTGTCTTCTTTGGAAAACTGTCTATTCAAATCCTTTGCCCATTTTTAAATGGGGTTTATTTTTCTTTTTATGGTTGAATTATAAGAATTTGACACATCTTATTGGGTATTAATTTGCAAACACAAAGTTGCAAACACAAAGGAGTAAATATATACAAATTCCTGATTTTGTGAATTTATATTCTAATGGAGGTATAGATAACCAAAACAAAACAGCACAAAACAAGAAAACAAATAGTAAACAAGTAAATGAGCAAGAAAAATGTCTGAGACTAGTAAATGTTATAAAAGTAAGAAAATGGGGGCTATAACAGTGACAGCCACAATGGAGACAACATAAAATATGGTGGAAAGAGAAAGATACACTTCCAGCTTTCAGTTGAAACCTATAGCAATAGAATGAATCTACCACGGGAAGATAAGCTACTAATGAAAAGATGTACCATGATTTCAGTAACACAGGCAAAAAAAAGAAAGCCATACTCCAAAATAAAGTGTAACCCATAGCTAAAAGTGGCCATTTTAGTTTAGTCACATTACTTGTAGAACTTTTGATCAACTTGGCCCTAAATCTGCAATTCTATCACAATGTGTAATTTTTGTCCAAGATTCCTTTCATATGTTATTAGGAGGAAAAATTTGCCCTGATATATTTTGGGGAAAAAATTTTTTTACTTCCTGAATTTAGGGCCCCATACAGTGCTTTTTCCAGTTTATCGTTAAGTATATATTTATTAAGCATACACAATTCAAGGCTAGTCCCTACCAGTTTACAATAATGAGGCCAAAAGGCAAGAATAACTTTAACTTATCCTCTTTATTAAGGAAATAGATGGCATGGGAAGAAAAATCAAGCATTCAAAAATGCAAGAGCTAAGTTCTGTGCTCCTAATGTTGAACTTCCTTTGAATCATTTTCCAAAGCAAATCCATAAAATATGAGGTGACCATATTTCCTATTTGCAAACAATGCATAAAACATAAAGTAACAAGCACAATATTCACATTTTAAAATGCAATTTGGATTGTAGTGCTCCCTTGCTTGTTTTTGAGCCAGCTGCCAGAGGATATGAATAACAAGATCAGAAAAATCCAATAAAGGCTAAGTGTGCTTGTGGGTAATTTCCCCATCATCTGGGTGTAGTTCCACTAAGATGAAGAACGGATACCTGAAACCACTGCACACATTTCACTAGAATCTAAGAAAGAAGAAAAAAAAAAAGACCCTCTGTTCAAAAATCCAATGTAATGCAGCTTGAACTATTCAACCAAGCATCCAACAACACCTTATTATGAAGGCTGATGCTTTTACTAAATTGATTCAGAGTAGAAATTCAAGACTAGAAGTTAGCAAAAATGCCTCCAGAATAACTTAAATATGGAAAATAGTATTTATTATTGGTAGCTATTAGACATTAACTTTTTAAACAGCTATTTATTGGATACATACCAAGTACCAGATACCATTTTTAGATGCTGGAACACAAAGATAAGAAAAAAAAGACAGAACTTTATTCTTAATAAGGCTTACATTCTAGTGGAAGACACACGTGATAAAGAAAGAAATAAACAAGAGAACTTTGGGATATAACAAATGCTACAAAAAAAGATAATGGGGTTATGTATAATGGTAGGAAGGGTTAAATGGGGACAGAATCAAATAAGGTGATTAGCAAAGATCTCTGTAAGATTATGAAATGTGACTTGAGACTTGAAAAACTAAGTTTGGATAAAATATTTCATGTTATATTTTTGTATATCCTAAGTGTGTGTGTTGTTTAACCTCTGTTACAACTAAAGAAGGAATTATAGTTTGTGTTGTTTTTCACTACTTTTCTCACCTCACTTTTACTACTTTGCATATCTAACAAGGTTTGAATCAATTATTATAGGAAGAATATTAGCATATTAAAATAATTTCTACATTTGTATGTCTAATATTTTACAAACAGTAACTATTATAACCACTACTGTACTGTTTCAATATTTAAAGGATTTGGTTGCTTACTTTATGTATCAGTTAGCTATTACCACAGTAATGCTGTGTAACAAACTATCTCAAAAGTCAGTGTTTAAAACAATTATTTATTCTAGTTTACATATCTGTGGATAGGCTGATCAAGGATTGACTTTGGGCTTGGCTCACAGCTACATAGTGGATACGGGTCTACTCTGTGTGTTTCTTATTTTCCTTAAACAAGTGGCTACCTGAGGAAGGGTTCTTTTCATGTAGAAATGTAGAATTGCAAAGAGACCAACACCAGCCCTGAAGCACATGTTAAGCATCTGCTTGTGTCACATGTACTAACATTCCATTGAGCAAAGAAAGTCACATAGCCAAGCCCTATGTCAAGTGGTGGGAGCTACACCCTGCCCATGCATGTGGCCCAAAGAAGTCTTATTGCTAAGCCCAACATCAATGGAGCACAGAAGTAACCTCTCCCTTGCAGTTAAAAGGAGGAAGTAAATATTGCCACACAACAGCCTAGTTTACTATACCTTTCATTCAACAACTAAACTATATTCAAAATATTGTGTTATGTGCTGTGGGATATACACATTTTAAATAGAAGCACATGCTATGTACAAAGAAACTCATTTAAGTATGCTTATTTGAGTCAACACAAGGTAGCAATTTATAAGTATAGTTTTTGAGAATCAGAGAAAAGATTTTGGGCATTCAGAGAAGCATGAAATTATGTGTATTCTTCATCTTATACTGTATTTCCAATATAGAAGATCTTAGGTTGAAAAAAATGTACACACACCATTTCTACACATAAACAAACAAACTTATACATATACGATACATTGTATTGAATGTTGACCATATGTATTATCTTCCATATTTATAGAAAATGCTGTCAGTATCCCATCCATTTCTCCTTGCCACTTACCTTCTGGTAATTGCCAATGGCTTTGCATTGCAAGAACCTGCAGCCCTATGTCTAAAGGCTTTTTCTTCTCTCCGGTGCATGTGTGTCTTGTGCATGGGATTGGCTAGATGAGCCATGGAGTTAAAGCCCTAGTAGCTGCCCTCAACCAGAGATGGGGCAGACTTGATGGGAAAATACCTCAACTCCTTGACCCCTGGCTCATTAAGAGTTCCCCAGCAAAGTGGAGCCCTTGGCTTCCACAGTGGTACCTGGTTTAACACATCCTCCACTGGCTTCTTTCCCTTCTGTCTCACTTCTCCAGTCCTTACCAGTGTGCTTCATAGGATCATCTCCCAAATAAATTCATTACCACTGTACTTGGATCCTTGATTCAAAGTATACTTCTGGGTAATACAAACTAAGATCATGAAATAACTCAATTTGAAGTAGAAATGTCAGATTGAAACCAGAAAACCTTGAAGCCATCAATGCTTGACTTGGTATCTGGCTTGGAGCTTTTAATCTGTGCTTAATTTATGTTTAAAAAGCAGCAGTTTCCATCTTTCTAGAACACATTATATGCATTATCTAGCAACACAATTCAAGTTAGATTTGCATCCAAGTAAGGTTACACACCTCCAGCTGAAGGAATTGGGGATCAGTTCTTATGTAAACAGTTCATTCAACATAAGGACCTGGTAAAAACCAGAATGATGCATCCAATATCTGATCATTTCTTCCTAACCACAATTCATTCTACCAACACTTAGTGTTAATTTACTACATGAACTTTCTATTCTACTTTCTCGAGATTAAATATGAAATTTAGGCCTGGTGCCTCCTGTCCTCTAAATATTTATAATCCAGTTAAGAGTCAGGCATGGAAGAAGATAATGAAAATTAAACTGTAATATAAACTATGGCAAATGCCATAATTAAGGAATAAACAAACTGCTCTCTGCATTCACCCCACTCTGAAGTGGGATTTGCTAACAAGTAATTTCAGATAAACATTCAAGTATAGGTTGGAAGAGATATTTGAAAAGAGAGACCAGCCACTGCTAAAAATATAACATTTAGTTTAAAATAAAGAAATATATAGTTTAATTTTTTTCCAGAAAATACTCTCTCTCTCTCTCTCTCTCTTTCTCTTTATTTATTTATTTTTTTTATTTTTACAAATGGTGCAGCATTGGAACAACTTTGTGAAATCTGGATCAGGAAGAATTTTGTCTAGGAAACAGAATTGTTTTTGTAATATTTTATACTACTATATTCAGGATCAGGAAGTCAGTTGCACAGATGCTGGAGGACAAAGGGTCCAAAGAGGAAAGTGGTGTCTCACCTGGTAGCAGGAGACCAGCAGCACCCCTGGGCTGCAGAGACTTGGGGGATGTTGACTTTGAGGCATGTTGCGGCAGAAGCCAGAGATAAGAGGTGCCCTCCTTTCCACCCCCCCCCCCCCCATTTCCAAACTCTCACCCAGTCTCCCATTTGAGGCACCCCTTGGGAAAGTGCTGTATTGGGAGCCTGGGAAACATAGCAGGTGAGGGGGAGCCCCACTGCTCTGGGAGCTGAGTTAGGGCACAGGTGGGGAAGGTATTGGAGGGCAGCACAGCACATGACTGGAACAGGAACTAAGTTTCACATCTAGATGATCACACGCTTTCTCTGCAAATAGAAAATAATGCTTACTCTTGGGGAAAATATATATATATATACGTATATATATATATACGTATATATACGTATATATATATATACATATATATACGTATATATATATGTATATATACGTGTGTATATATACACACGTATATATGTATATATACGTGTGTATATATATACGTATATATATGTATATATATATACGTATATATATACACACACACATATATATATATAGTCTGAAATCCTGAGATTGGCGTTGTAACGTCCATGAGAAGTGAAGAAATAACTATGTATTGCTTGAAATTCACACTGTAGCTTATCAGCAAGCGAAAATGATGCTTCATCTTTCCCAAGGACATTTTAAAAATACATGTAAGCGCTTTCACATCTTTACGTCTTGGTGTTTAGATCCAGTTTATATTTTGAATAGACATTGTGCTACCCTTCTGGGAAGCTGCCTTGTTCCTATCTCAATCCTTTCTTTTCTGCTATTTCTTTTGCTAGTTAATTACCTGTCAAACCCATGCAGGATTTAGCCCCTCCTCCCATTCCCCTGCGCACTCTGAAATAATTGTTTTTCTTAACTTACAGTAGCAATGCAGGGAGGTTAGGAGTGGGAGGGATGTTCAAAAGAAACTGCTGTTTAAAGGAGGATCCAGAAACAGAAAATTGGTCACCAGAAATTGCTGAGTACCTGTATATGCTCAACACTAGCTTTGTGCTTATGTGGCTATAAGGTATTTTGTTATGTAAGTTATAATCTCACTGCCTCCTCCCTCCCTCCCTTCCTTCCTTCCTTCCTTCCTTCCTTCCTTCTCTCCCTTCCCTCCTTCTCTTCCTTCCTTCCTTCCTTCCTTCCTTCCTTCCTTCCTTCCTTCCTCCCATCCTCCCTCCCTCCCTCCCTCCCTCCCTTCCTGCCTCCATCCTTCCTCCTTTCCTTCCTTCTTCTCTCCATTCCTTCTCTCCGTTCCTTCCTTCCTTTCCTTCCTTCCTTCCATCCATCCATCATCCCTCCCTTCCTTCCTCCCTCCTTCCTTCTCTCCCTCCTCACTTCCTTCTTTCCTGTTTGTTCCTTCTTTAGTACCCTACAACTCTCTGTTAAGTATTTGAGATCATGAATATACAATCTAGTTAGAGAAACATGTGAAATGATTAGAGAACAATAGAAAACATACCAAGGTGGTAATAATTTAACCAATATAACTAAGGAAAAAGAAAGGGAAAGGGCATGGCTGTCTGGGCAGCAGTAATCAGATTTCACACACCCTCTAGGATGGGAAGTGAACCTGGAAGATTAGAGAAGTTGGACAGACAGGAAGGAGAAGGGAGAGTAAGGCAGAGCAAAGGCACATTGGGTAGAGAGTCACAGGAGTAGGAAAGAAGAGGTGAGGATAGAAAGGGAGACAAGAGTCACAGAACCCTTCTGTCCAGCTGTCCCCTTGCCTGTCCTTACATTTATTGAGTCAGTCAGTCTGTATACTAGCCAGTGACCGTTCAGTGAAGTTTCATGATCTCTAGGTCATCTACATGAGTGAAAGATTATTCTTACTTATTTTTTCTGCATTCTTCATAATTTTATCCCCAGTTTTCTTGCAAACACCTACATGCAAAGCACATTTCCATGGTTGGCACAAAGTAGTCACAAATTCACACAGAATCATGTGTTTACCTCTGTCACCCCAGGAAAAGCAGGAAGTTCATGAACAATGCACCAGCTCAACTAGACACAATTACCAGGTCAAAAAGAGGAAAAAAAAGTTACATTTTTAATAATAATAGTCACAAAAAAAGAGGAAGGAGAGAAATGCATTTTTTTGGGGGGGGACAGAGAGAGACAGAGCATGAACGGGGGAGGGGCAGAGAGAGAGGGAGACACAGAATCGGAAACAGGCTCCAGGCTCCGAGCCATCAGCCCAGAGCCTGACGCGGGGCTCGAACTCACGGACCGCGAGATCGTGACCTGGCTGAAGTCGGACGCTTAACCAACTGCGCCACCCAGGCGCCCCGAGAAATGCATTTTTAATGTAATATAGCTGTCTCTAAACTTTATTGAAATCAAGGTCTAATATGACCTTGAAATGAGTCTTGTCAACACTTCTTTTTCATCTGCTCAGCTTTTCTAGCTCTGGCTGCTTGAGAATCTTTCTGGAACAAAGCTTTTATGTTTCATTCTGGGGCTGGAGTACCTGACTCTGTTTGTCATCATTTTACAAAGAAGTATACTATATATTCAGATTCTAAGTGTAGAAGATTGTGCTCTCACACTGTGATCAAGAATCTTAAATGACATCTTGGGGTGTATGGCTGGCTCAGTTGGAGGAGCGTACAACTCTTGATCTCAGGGTCATGAGTTGAGCCCCACGCTGGGGGTAGAGATTACTGAAATAAAACTTAAAAAAAAAAACCAAGAATCTTCAATGACATCTCAAATTAAACTGAAGTTTTCATCTAAGTTTCTCTATTGATAAGTTAACAAACACCAAGCAAACATTTTTAGGCCTACACCTAGATATAATCTTACTTTTAACTTTATCTACAATAGCATGTACTTTATTTTATTTTTATTTTTTTTCAAAAAGAAATCATTCATTTTGTATCCCTTTATAGGTACTTATTGACTTGTAGCATGGGTGACAATGGGTGAGAATGGAAATCCCATTCAGAGCCACCGAGGAGAGTATTTGCTTAGGCTTACTAACTTGCTAAGTCCTTCCTATCTGCCAGCCTGATAGTGACCATTGTTCATATCTTCATCCTAGCAAAATTGCAAATTACTGCTTGGAAGAGACCTTCAGGAAAGTACATTAAATATTAAATCTGTAAGTACCAACCTACTTACTTGTGTACTTGATTTAATTTTGCCTCCTTCTTTTGCTCAGTGTGGTGATTAAGAGCATGGGTCCTGGAACCCGATTTTTCCTATGTGAATCCATGACACCAATTACCAAATATGATGGCTTGAGCAAGTTCTTTAAATTCTCTTTACCTCCATTTTCCTTACATAAAGCACTGATAATAATAATGTTTACACTGTAGTATTGTTATTTGGAATAAACAGGATAATAAAGGTAAAGACAAACAGAAGTACTTGGCTTATAATAAGCACTCAATAAATGCTAGTCTATTCTTTTTCTAGTCATTAATTACCCCCATTCCACCTCACCCTTGGGTTGAACATCATTTACATGATTTTCTAATGACTGTTTCCAAAGCATGTTATCATGCAAAATAGATCAAATGAGCTCTATTTAATGATTTAATTAATTAATCATTTAGGCTGTATTTAAATTAAGTCCTAGACATTTTTATCTAAGATATATTAATTTGCCTGGCCTATTTCCTAGGCTCTTGTGAATAAAGGATGCTTGAATGAAATACACCCTTTATTCTTATCCCAAATTATCCTGATGAGAGGCTCTTTGAAATGGCATCCTCTCAGGAAATTCAAATAATTTTGAAAACAAACAAACAAGCAAAACCCAGGCCCTTTGGCTGCATTCTACATGATAATTAAATGGAGCTTGAGTAATCTTATATTGACTTAGGAGGTGTTGGCACCTTTTGACTTCTTCAATGTCCATCTCAGGTTCTTGTTCAAACCAAACTGTGGTTTTTAAACTCTGGGGAATCCAATCAAAATGAGTGAAAGTAGAAGAGAAGCAACAGATTATTATGCTTTGTGGGTTGTGGATGCGGATTTTCTTTCCCTTTTTTTTTCTTTTTGGTAATGAATTCAAAACATTTATGATTTGCCAAGATTATGTTTTTTGGAACTGGAGAAGTAACACAATGTAACAGAAATAATATTCCAATCCACTGACTTTCCTCCATGATGGCATTTTGGAAAGCAAAAGGAGGGACTTCTTTCTGATTCATTCCTTTTTTTTTTTTTAAGAAACAAAGTGAAGGAGATTTGTATCCCTTTAATTTTCTGGGCCGTGGCTCTTGACTTTCATCTTATTGCATATAACAGTTAAAATGTAATAAGTCTCATTGAAAAGCATTTTTTTCCCTAAAGATTTCTCTTGAGGAAGATACAGAGAAGGCTATTTCTACTTCTTTGTTTAGGGAATGAAAGATGTTTTCATTCATATACCTGACTCAAACTTTCCACTGAAAATACTATTTGGAAGACATATTCTTTATTTCAGTACCATCCTTCTTGATGAGGTATTCAGGGTGGTTGCAAATAGTTCTATAATAAAGAGAGGGATGTGAATTTATATGTAGGAAGAGTGTTGAAAAAAAAGGGTACAAAGAAACAAAAGAGAAATGTTCTTTTTTGCTATAAAAAGGACAGAAGGTGGGTGGTAGATGAGAAGCTTCCATTCTAAAATGTTAAAATAGTATATTTTCTGCTCTTTTAAAGCACTGAGTTCTTAACTTCTTCCAAAATGGGGCTATAATCCAGGCCAATCATAACTCATGAATCACAGATAATTTACTGCATCTCAGACTGTCCAGTTTTCCTTGCACACTTTAGCCAAAGGGAAGCAAAATTCCTAGGTCACATTGCTCCTGCCCATTTGGAGATGATGTAAAATTTAATGCTACGTCCTCAGACTTCCTGGGCGATTACTATCACCATCCTCTTTTTGAACAGAATTTAGTGTAGAACAGCCCAAACCAGAGAATGTCTGAAGTGCCTACATTGATCAAAGTCATTATTAAGGATTTAGAGGAACCATTTGTTTTAGGAAAGCAAAGTATGAACATTCAGATTTCATACTTGAAATGACTGAAATACACAGAAATTATGGGGTTCATATGAGATCCCTCCTCTTATTAGAGATGATGTCATGGGCTATAAGTAAAAAGAGATATGGAAAGGTGGGTATCTACAGTGCTCCTTTCTCAACACATAATTATTGAAGTGACAATGTTTCTTTGTCCTTTTGGTACAGCATTGGAAAGAGTTATACAAAACCTTCTTTATATTTTTTTATTTTATATTATAAATTTTATTTATAATTATTTATATTATATTTGTTATATTATTTCTTGACAATAAATACTACTTAGCCATATGGAGCTTTTTCTTGAGCTAGTATTTTTTATTGTATACATACATCTTCACAGATATGTTTGTTTATTTACTGCTTCCTACCATTTTGAAGATACTAAGAGCAGAGAAATACTTTAATATATTTTTATACTCTAATATATTTTTACCCCTTATCTATAGTTAGTTCTAGTATGGGCAAGTATTTATTGATTGCTCAGTTTATTTTTTTATGTTTATTTATTTTTGAGAGAGAGAGAGTGAGAGAGAGAGAGAGCAGGTGGGTGAGGAGCAGAAAGAGAGGGAGACACAGAATCCGAAGCAGGCTCCAGACTGAGCAGTCAGCACAGAGCCTGATGTGGGGCTCAAACCCACGAACTGTGAGATCATGACTTGAGCTGAAGTTGGACGCTTAACCAACTGAGCTACCCAGGTGCCCCTTGATTGCTCAGTTTATAAAGTTGAGATGAGCAGAGAGAAGGATCACTGGACTGTTTAAGGTTCAAGTTGTATGGCTATATCTTGTGATTGGTGGACTTCCACCTAAGGCAGTTCACAAAGTAGGTAAACTTCTAGCCCATAGAGTAACTGGCAGATCAAATTGGATAACATATATAGAAATGCTTCAGTAACTGCACTTCTTCATTTTCTTCACCCTATGTGCATTATATCCACATTTGGTCTTCACTAATTTCTCAAAGATTGAGTTAAATCAATTGAATTTGTTATTCTGTGGGTAGAAGGGGAAATATAAAAAGTAAGGTATACCCTGAACTCTGGGAATGAGTAACATGGTACAGTGAATGAATGTAAGATACCACAAATGGAAGTAGGAGTTGATTTTGACTATACAACCTGCATCTTTAGCATAACAGTGTAGGTGTTGGAAAAAAAAAAAAAAGAAGGAGATGCCTGGGTGGCTCAGTTGGGTAAGTGTCCTACTTCAGCTCAGATCATTATCTTGTGGTTCACGAGTTCGAGCCCTGCATCGGGCTCTGTGCTGACAGTTCAGAGCCAGAAGACTACTTCAGATTCTATGTCTCCCTCTCTCTCTGCTCCTCCCCCATTCATGTTCTGTCTCTCTGTCTCTTTCTCAAAAATAAATAAAATACATTAAAAAGATAAAAGAAAACAACAACAAATCACACCTGTTGTTCTCTTTCACCTCATACGGAGTTATCCTCTGTGAGGTAGATACTGCTTGCTTGTAATGAGGAATATCTAGACAATCTGGACAAGAAGAGCACATATAGGCTTTTGAGGAATTCCTAGAGAGGCTGATCACCATGGTTCCCCTTGGTTATTACCCAAGTTCCCTCACAAAGAACGCAATGATGGTCACCTGATTTATGGAGTCCATTGGAAGAACAGAATCATAACTATTTTTAACACGTGTTGAATGACTATATTTTAGGATTGCTCTTCTTGTTTTGGGATGTCACCTCACATTTTAAAATGATGCTTTATTTTTTCATTGAGATATTCCTTCCTTCGTGCAGGTCCAGGCCTCATTCACATTGTGTGTAATATGCCAGAACAAACAGATAAATCATCCCCAGCCAGAGCAATGTAATGCTAGGTTACTGTCATTTTGCCCTGAGTGCTGAAATCCTGCCACTTTCAGAGTCGTTACCCTATAATGTTATTTCAGTGAAGAAATAATAGCACTTTTCTCTATCTCTTAAAAATATCTTCTGGCATTTTCCAGGGCATTAATCATAAAATCTGTGTTTAATAAAAGGAGAAATGGGAAATAATAGGAAATGAATTAGATTTCAAGCAGCACTAACGGGAACTGTGAATGCACAGTATGTTGGGAGATAAAGGTTTTGGGTTTTTGACATGTTAAAATGAAGACTTTTAATAGTGAGATATTTTTCTACTTCTTTGGGATAGGAAATGTTGAATAAAGGTGAGTGAGATATATTCCATTTCTTTTTATATTTTAGTGCTTTTTCACATAGTTATTTCCTTTAAATTATGCATCTAAAAATAAAAATAAGATTGTGTCTTCAGTAGTTAAAATGAGACTCTGATGGCTTGAAAATAGTGAGCGGAAGGTCATTATTGATTTAATTTACTTTTACAGGAAGAAAATTATTCAATTATTACAGTTTTTCGTGGGCCGAATTTCTATATACTTGATGTAAAGGCAGATTACTAACAATAAGGATAAAATGAGATACTGAGTGCTCTAATTTTAAATACATACCATTGAGAAACTCTAGTGTATAAGAAGAGGGGACATTAGTTTTAAAAGAGAAAAGTTGATAATAATCTAAATCTCACTAAGTAACTTGAAATCTAATAATCTAACAAGATGCCTTTTGAACTTCGTCCCCAGAAAAAAAAAAGAAATCTAATAATCTAAATAGAAACATAATGAATTGAATGACATTTCCATGATGATACTGTACAGCAGTTGAAATGAATAAGCTAGATCAACGTAGAGCTGTGCAGATCAATCTTAAAAACACAACTTTAGGTGCACAAATAAAATTACAATGTGATAGCAGTGATGTAAATTTTACAAACACAACGTAATGTTGTGTATGGATATTCACATATATGTAGTAAATTCGAAAACATGGCTGAGAAAGACACACCAACTTGTTCCTTGGGACAGCCTCCAAAGGAAGAGTAGGGAGGGAGTATGGGGCTTCAATTATTTACGTAACACTTTATTTCTTTACAAAAATAGAGGAAAATCTGCAGTGAATGTGGAAAAACCTCTCTTAGATGAGGATAGAGGGTACATGGTTGTGTCATTCTCTTCCTTTCACTGTGTGTTTGAATTATAATGTTTGAGGGGAAAGTCTTATCTGTGACCTGAGGGTCTTACAGCCTACTATGATGAGGATAGCAGGTTTTGTGGACATGAATGGCTTGTTCGGTATTAGATGTTCAGTAATATGTGTAAAGGCCCTCAAAGGGATGGTCATAACCTGAGGGAGCCAGGAAAGACTTTGCATTCCATGAATTCTGCATCTAGTTGCTAGAGCTGGAATGTCCCCTATGAAATGCAGCAGCTTTCAATCTGGGGACACGGGGGTGAGGCATCATTCTGCTCCTAAATGATTATAGTGCATACATTTGAGTGAGAAGTCCGCTTTCATCATACACAAGAGCAAGGAATTTCAAGAAAAGCAATGTACATGGGGTGCCTGGGTGGCTCAACTGGTTAAGCGTCCAACTTCAGCTCAGGTCATGATCTCGCAGTTCACGAGTTTGAGCCCTGCTTCGAGCTCTGTGCTGACGATTCAGAGCCTGGAGCCTGCTTCGGATTCTGTGTCTCCCTCTCTCTCTGCCCCTCTCCCGCTTGTGCTCTGTCTCTGTGTGTCTCTCTCTCTCAAAAATAAATAAAAACATTGAAAAACATTTTAAAAAAGCCACCTACAAATACTATGGGGATGTCAATCTTGAACCAACATGGAGAAGGTGACAGAAGCAAGACGAAACACAATTGCTCTGTTAACCACGGTTTTCATTTCTTTTCTTTATGTGGATGAGCTTCACTGACCAGGTTTGATCTGTAACCTGGACATCTGCCAGTCATTTAAAGGGACTCCCTGTCTAAGGATCACAGGATGAAAATGGCCATTTCAAGTTGAAAGCTGTGCATACATGGATGGCTGTTGAGAAATGAGAAATTTCATAGAACCCCAGAATGTTAGTGTTAGGATTCAGAGTTCAGTTAAATCACTCTTCTTCCAGGTAAGGAAATCGAGTCTCTAGAGTGACTGTGTGACTTACCAGACATCCACAGAGGAAGAACAAAGCCTAGGAACCTGATGATTTCCTTAGGAGCTGAGTGACCTGCACACTACTGCAAGAAATTGTTCCATTACAAAACTTCAGAGATGATTGTTTGGGATTCTCTCTCTTTTATTCCAAGCTCAAAAAGTAAAAAAAAAAAAAAAAAAAATCTGTTGAAAATCCCACAGGAACTGAAATTGCTGAAGACAACTAGCTCTTTAATTATGATGTGCAGTGAGCTGCTTTTACGTTTCGCTTATCTCTGAAGTTGGATTGCCCAGTACATCTGAATGCTCCCTGACAGGTCCCTGTGATTTATATCAGCTCACAAAATTAAAAAAATGCAGACTTGCAGCTCTAATTTGCCAGAATCCTTAAGATCTCTTTTATCATGCCCTGCTGCCTGGATGGAAAGCAGCATTCTCTTTAGTGACAATCTGCTCTAATCATTTTTTATTCAGGTGGCAGGCAGGGTTCAGGCAAAACATGAAAGAGAGTGATTGGAGCACAGTGTCTTCAGATGGCTTAAACCACATCACTCAGGCAATTTTGATCCCTTTTTATTTAGCCACATTTAAACAGGTTTCTTTTACAGCTCAGGAGACCAGAACCACTGCATGGGATATAAATAAGGTGCATCGGAAAAGAGCATGGCATTTGGAGAATGGAGTTCCTTCCTTCTTGATGTGTGTGACCTTGTGTTTCTAAATCTCTCTGAGTCCTCATCTCCTCATGTATGAAAAAGGGAATAAAAACATGTACTCATCATTGGATTATTCTTAAGGGGAAATGAGCTTTGAGAATTACAAAAGTGCTTCATATATTTTAAAGTGTTACACAAATGTTTCTTATACCCATTTTCTGTGTGAGTTTTAAAAACTTGGCATCTTGTGTAGAAATCAGTTAAAAACCAGACATGCTAAAAATTTCCCCAGTAAATATCTAACTGCTCATGTCCTCTCTGAGTTATTAAAAAAAATAAATTCAGAGTCTGGTTAGTATTCTTAGTAGCATTCTGTGTTGTGCTGTTCTGAAAGGTAAACATAGGGCAAATTGTGTAAAAAGCAATGGTCTTATTTACTACAGGTTTCTGGAGAGGAGAGAGAAATGGTTTCTTTGCTGCAAAACTACAGCAATTTATTTTACTTTATGAGAAAAAAAATCAATGAAAGAAGAAGACAGCTACTGGGACCACCAGAAAGAAATTCAAAATGGTAGTTGGTTTGGGAGTCTTTGCTGGTTTAGAGAAAGCCTCCATCTTTTAATGATATAACCCTCTCCTATGGGTCTGGGATCCCAGGATGAGCTCCATGTGACAACATGAGTTCTTCCACTCAGCCAGTTGCCTTTTCTTCTTCTTTAGTTTGACTTACAAATATTAAGGTGGGATTTAATGAATGAGTTACTTGCAGTGGCACGGTCACCCACAATTGCCCACTCTGGTGAACTCCAAGCTGCCTGGTGTGACCTCCAAGAACGTTCAATGTATTTTCATTCCATTCAAATACTTGTGTGTGCTCCTCACCAAAGGTAAGATCCTTGTGATGGATACCACAATCGAATATTGTCTCCTCATTTTTAGGGAAATAGTGCCTGAATCAGAGATAATTGTATAAACTACTACCAGATTAATATTGCTTTGCCAGTTGGGACCTATGGGGCAACGAATCATAAGTCCAACTTAACCTCCAAACACCTTACTGTTGCCATTTTTTCCTAATGCCTAAAATTTCCATGGGTTCATTGAGAAACTGTTTATAACTACAAACTTTATACTAGACAGAGTGCTAATGCTAATTATAGAAAGGTAATACTCATTCCTGTAGGATATGGTGTTTCTCTCTTAAAAGTCTTCTTAATGATATATGTACATTTTAATGGCTGAGGGCATTAGACCCCACAAAAATGATACTTCATTTGGGTCCCAAGGATTGATTCGTTTGATATGGTCATATTCTTGCCCTCCCTTTCTTCATTGGAGTAAAGGAGGAAGAATGGAAGAGAGGATATTAATCACTGAATTACTGTCTAATGTGGACACCAGAGAGGGGGCATTGAGTAGCTGGAGAATACGATGAACATTCTGAGGCCACCAAAGTAGACTAAAGGGCCAGTTGCAGAAGAAAAGCTCAGGATTGCTTGTTTAGGATCCTGTCCTGAGCTGAACACAGTGGACTATAAATTGGAAGGGAATTCAAGCTGCATCAAAGCCCCAAGCCACGTAGGCCCATGACCTGGGACATGCGAGGTGGCTGTAGCCTTGTTTCTCAAAGTGCAAGCCCTGCACCAGTAGCATGATCATCATCTGAGAGCTTGTTAGAAATGCAGAATCTCAAACCCACCAGGCCTCCTGAATCACAACCTGTATTTCAAGAAGATTCTCATATGATTCTTAGGCTCTTTACATTTTTAAAAAGGATGAGCTAGTGAATTTAATAACAGGGAAACAGCATAGAGAGTGTATTGTATTTCTTCTCAAGCTATCTGAAGGCTAGATTAAACTGGGCATTCTTTAATATCTCTTTTTAACAAGCTTTTTTAAAAAAATGTTTATTTATTTATTTTTGAGGGGGGAGGGTCAGAGACAGAGGGAGAAAGAATTCCAAGCAGGCTCCAGGCTGTCAGCACAGAGCGCATTGCAGGGCGCAATCCCACAAACTGCAAGATCATGACCTGAGCTGAAATCAAGAATTGGATGCTCAACTGACTGAGCCATCCACGTTCCCAAACAAGGTCAACAAAGGAAAAGAGCCTCTTTATCAAGTGTAGTGGATAAAGAAATAAAAAAGGATGGAGTCCAAATAGTTTTAATTTTATCACACCCTTGCTCTCCCAGCCATGTTTCTAAGACAGCATATTTTAGTGGTCTGGACATTGTCTACCCAGGATAAATAGGACCTGTGTTAGAGGTGACAGTTGCAATGCCTGCTAGATAATGACTTGGGTCTTCAGGACTTACTAACAAGCTATTTGGAGGAGGTTGGAGGAGCAGGTTTTGATCACAAGGCATCTTCTAATGGGATGGCAATGATATAGTAATCACAGCAGCCCCAGTTCACCCCCTCCATAACCCCCTCTCTCATTCCCCAGCATCTTGGCCTACCATCCACTGGTCTGCCTCCTCTAGTGTTTTCACATCAGACATAGGGTTTTGTCATTGAGTTAAGGAAACCCCATGTAGTATCTGTTAGTATTTAACTATTATTAAATGCCAATAAGAAAAACTACATATCTAATTATGATGATAAAAGTGATTTCTCTTGCTTAGGGAGACACCATGTCAAAAACACAAGGAATTTGAAACATACTTATATTCAGGTCTTGTTTACCAGGAGTAGATCATCCACACCTTGGTTATTCAAAAAAGTGTATATTAAACCAAAACCTACTTAAAGGAATGTGTATTCCACTTTGTTCAAAAGTAGGAAAATTTACCTGTTGGGATGAGCCCTGGGTGTTGTATGGAAACCAATTTGACAATAAATTCATATTTAAAAAAAAAAAAGAAAAAAAGTTGGAAAATCTAAACAATATCCTATAGAAAATTTCCTTAAACATGGTCACATTTCCTAACACAAAGTCCACTCCTGTCAGATTGATGAGAAACTATTAACTACTGGCCTTCAGAATTCAAACAACAAGAAACAACAAGAAAAACCTATAAAGCTGTTGGATTTATATAAATAAATATGATACATATATTAGGTTGAACAACAGGTCAGTTTCATATGGCTCAAGCTACTGGAGATGGAATCAATATTCTTAAATCAGGATCCCCCTGTGAATTGCGAATTTTGAGCTCACTTATTAAACATTTATAAAGCACCTAATAGTGACAGGGATTGAACTAAATGTTTATACTCGGACTTGAATAAGGTCTGGTCTCTGCAAATACATGCTTATCAATCATGATATTTCAAATTCAGTTGTCCCTCACTATATGAACCCCTGTTGATCTCACTACTTGCTATCCCAAGCTCAGAAATGGAAAACATTAGGATAGTCAGAGTATCTTACTCAGTAAAGGAAAACAGTGCTACCATTTACATCTGGATTCTACTGATACGTAACTATTCTTCTATCTCCCTGACCCTAGATCCAGCTAAGATAGTTTTCAAGTTAAAATTCCAATTAAAATCTTGTGGTAGCTCCCTACTCAATAAATATTGATTGAGTTTTGTTCCAATACCCATAATTTTATGTAATTATGTTAAATGGGAAAATTCCTCTTTACAAAGTAGAAAATCCTTATGACATAGGGAGACATTCCTAATCAGTCCCAGGAAATTAACTATTTATTATCCACTACGTTTCCCAACACACGGTTGAGAAAATAATTGTTTTCCCCTTCATCCCGAGGCTCATGAGAATATTCCCCTGAGAACAAGCATTGTGTCTTTTACTTTTCAGCATATGTCCATGGTAAACAGGCTGGTAAAGCGATGAGCACACTTTCCAGGATTAGAGTCAGAGAATAACATCTTTGGAACTGGAACATATAGAGTCCTCAACTTGCAGATAAAAAGCAAAGTTCTGAAATTTGACTTGCTAAGGGATATAGGTTAAATTAATGCAATAACTCAAATAATTCTAGGACTCACAATTCTCACTTTGGTGCCTTTCCAAAGATCATGACTGATACATTGGCAGACCAATGGTTGGAAAAATTCAAGACCCCTGTGTGTATTACAGGTCAGTGATGATGTAGACATACCAGTTCTCATGAAACACAACCAGTCATCTGAGGGACCTGAGACTTGAAGCCCCAGAGACAATAAATATACAAATGGACAATGACCAGACTATATATGACAACAGAACTCTGACCTACAACCTCTGCAGCAACTCATCGTGGAAGCCAAACCAGCCTGAAACAGTCCTGGTCTATGACTGCCAGCTTCCTTGATTTTGGTCCCTGCTTTCAACTCAGAACCAAAAAGAACAAGCCAAATATGCTCCCTAAATCAATCACAAAAGATGCCCTCTTCAGCTTAGGCTGACTCCAGCTTCCCCATACCAATAGCCTCCAGTCAGGGCACACATGAAGCCTTCCCTTTGTTTGTACCTCCCCTGCCTGCCTTAAGTCTCTGCCAAGAGGACGAGGGCTCACCCTCTTGCTATAGCAAGCTCTGAATAAATAGGCTGTATTCATTATCTTTGGATGGTCGTCTTTTATTTCTGCATTTGTCACTCCCTCCTCATCTTCAATCCAGGGCCTCCAACTCCTGATGGGAAAGTTATTCTCTCTTCTCAATGAAGAGAATAATGAAAGACCGGTCATTTCCTCTCTCAATACACAGGCTGATCCAAGCTTTTCATTGACTTGAATTTTTATTAGCTGCCCTTTTGAGGTAGTTTCCATCACTTCTTTCCAGATTGGAACCCATATCCATATCCACCATGTAGCTGCTCTAGTTGGTGGTACTCTCGGAAATGAGCAGTGTCAGTTTTCCTTTCATATTGTAACCTTGTAGAACCCACATGTACTCATAAAGCATGGTGTATATTGCCTGGTCATGTAGTAATTACTGTTATTAGTGTTATCATCATCATGTGAGCATATATAAAATAATTGAAGCAGTAAAAATTTAATTTTAATGCTTCTGCTGGGCTTTATTTATTTTGTTTTTAGTTTGTTTCTGGATGGATGGATGGATGGATGGATTCCATCTCTACCCCCAACTGAGTTTTGTCAAAATCAAGACTCTGAGATGAATAGTCATGTACACTTCCAACTGAGCCAGCCACATACCCCACTTTAGCTTTATTTTGAAGCAATATTTTATCTATATGTTTCCATGGGTTGTGCCCAGCCTTGCAAATACATATTTCCCTACTGAATGAGGCCAAGTAAAAGTGAATGCTTAGCAACAGGTAATGTTGATTAGCCTCTGGATTGCAATAAAATGTAAGTAGGATCCCAAAGTATTTACAACAGATAGAAATACTATGATTACAAATAAACTTTTCAACAGAAAACATTAGAATCTTAGCCCTGGAGTCATTTTATCTCTTTTAAGTACCTCAGGACTAAGTAAAATGAAGCTGAAGGCTATTCAGGATTATTTACCTCAGACTTGATAAATCTCTTAAGAATGAACTTGGACTTTGAACTACTCTATGTCAACCTTAACCACACCATATGATTTAAGTATTTGTTAAACGTGATAAAAGGGTCATCTCAGGAGTATCCTCAGCTCGGGGAAAGCACAGAGGCTGCTATTCAGTCTTTAAAATCAGACTAATTTGCCTATTTCATAACATTTATAGGAAGTCTGTTTCTCCCATTTGTGTTATCTATTCATTTGTTCATGTATCCAAATGTCCACTCTTTACTAAGCACCATGCTAAATGCTTAGAATATATTATTTAACATGACCTGATCCTTATCTTCAGTTGGGTTGGGGGATTTAAGTACATAAAAAAAAAAAAAGAGCCAAAAGTGTAAATGTGTCTTCCCTCCTCTCTATTCCATCTCCCCAACTGAAGATTCTTGCTTACCAGTCATCTTCACATCTCTTAGTAAAGCAAAAGGGAAAATAAATCCGAATAATGTAGATATGCTACATTGATCATCATAATAAAGATCTGTGTTGTAGATGAAGAGAGAGGGAAGAAAAACCAGGTAGGCTAGGTCTGGGAAAGTTTTTGGGAGAGAGTTTTGGGGAAGGAAGAGAGAAACGAAGCAAAGAGACAGCTTTTATTATTCCTGTGTTGTTGTTGTTGTTGTTGTTTTTTCAGCATCTCTCAGGAATGAAACAGATATTGAAAATAAGAGATTTAGCTAAAGAAAATATTTTAAAGTTCTTTACTTTAAATATACCCACTGGTACCCCTGGTATTTTTGAAAGAGAGTAACATTTTGAGTGGCCCTCAACAGTTTTCTTTAAGTAGTACTATACAGAAACTGGGCCATATGGAACCCCAGTTATGTTCCAGTCAAGTGAGTAAGTGAGCAATTATAATCCAGGGATATAAGTGCTCTGATAAGGGAGATAAAAGGTGCTATAGCATAAGATAGGGAAGGCATCTAGTGCATGAAGGAAGGATTCTCAGAGAAATAATATCTAGGCTGAGCTGTGAAAAATGAGATATCCAGAAAAACCCAGACATGGTAGGAGATCAGGCAGTAGAGTCAGAGAAGCAGTAGGATTGCAAAGAACTCACCACTATTCATAATGACTGGAATAGAGTGTGTATAGGAATAGAGGGAAACATAACCTTGGGAATGGCATTTTCTTATTCTCTGATGAGATCCGGAATGTAACCTGAGGTTTCCTTTCACAAGCTCCCTTTCTGCCCTTGTAACATACATCTCCTCAATGGGATTGCAGTTGAACTGTCTTGAGTGGTTAGTCATTGCCTAGTTTTTAATCTACAGGACCCAAGGCAATATAGTCCATGAAGTAAGCAAATAAATTAGTTGGTCAGTTATCACTTATTATATCTACTATGTACCAGACCCTCCACATATATAATTTTTAATCCTTATCATGACCCTAAAAAGTAAGGTTTTATTTGTCTTACTCAAGGGATGAAAATATCAAGGCTTGGAGTCCATTAATTTGTGTAAGATCACACATCAAAGTGGACACAGAAGCTGTACTGTTCTTCACTTTACTAGACTGCTCTTAACTGCTATAGACACTTATGGTCTTCATTTAGGGTCCAGTACAGGGTCCAGTACAAATGCTACCCTTTCTCATACACTCTGCTTAGCAAACCTTCCTCTGTCTCGCCCAGCCCTTTGCCACTTGACTTGTTCAATCACATCTAGCATCACTTGACAAAAGTAAGGATATTAGGAGTTAGACTTTGCCACTCACACATTTTATGACCTTGGAAATATTATATTAATCTCCCTAAGACTCTGTCCCTCATCTGTAAAATAGGGATTGAGTGGGTACCTATTTCATGGGTTGTAATTAGAATTATATGAGCTTACTTAGGAGAAGAGGAGATTTACACCTGATGTCTAGTCAGCCAGCAATGTGTTTTCAATTCCCTTTGTGGACTTTGTCAACCTCAACCTTACTCTAAACTTTCTCAGACTCAGACTTTTGTCTTTTTTTAACAGGAACTTTGCCCCCATTATCATATCCACACAGTGTACCATTAGAGATGGCCCTGGATTCTTAAATTAACAAAATGCCAACTGGTTAACCCTATTTGCATGTGTATGTGACTCTACACCATCATCATATGACATTTTATTTATTTAAAAAATATTTTAAGTTTATATGTTTATTTTGAAGAAGAGGGAGAGAGTGCATTGCAAGCAGGGGAGGGGCAGAGAGAGAGAAAAAAAGAGATAATCCCAAGCAGGCTCCACACTGTCAGTGCAGAGCTCAGTGCAGGGCTAGATCCCATGAACTATGAGATCATGACCTGAGCTGAAACCACGAGTCAGGGCCTTAACCCACTGAGCCACCCAGCAGTTTAATAGTATGACATTTAAAAAAACATTCAAGGGGTGCCTGGGTGGCTCAGTCGGTTGTGGGGCTGACTTCGGCTCAGGTCATGATCTCGCGGTCCGTGAGTTTGAGCCCCGCGTCGGGCTCTGTGCTGACAGCTCAGAGCCTGGAGCCTGTTTCAGATTCTGTGTCTCCCTCTCTCTGACCCTCCCCCATTCATGCTCTGTCTCTCTCTGTCTGAAAAATAAATAAATATTAAAAAAATTTAAAAAAAAACGTTCAAGATTTCCTTCTCTCTTCCTTTCTGAATGGAAACAAACTCCTTTGTTCTCTCAAGCCCCTTGTGGTGGAAATAATCAAAAGATTTACACCCTGTATAAAGTACCTTTATACTGACATTTAGAATTCATGTTACTTTATACAAGAAGTAGGTACAACTGTACTAGAGGCTCCAACCGGCCCTGAGTCTGCATTATCTCCTCTTTCACCTAGATAATTATCAAAGGGCCAGTAAAGGAAAGAAACGTACATAAAGGGAACATTGTGCCTTTAAGAAACCTCTCCCTGCCAGTGCCTTTCAGGTGATGTTTCTGATCTTAAGAATGCACTGTCTCAGAAAGATGTAAGAGGCAGAGGCAAATGTCACAATAAAGATTATGTGAATTGTCTCTTGGTACCCTGAGCACCAAGCTCAGACTCCAGACATTTCTTTCTCATGATGCTCCAGAGAAACTTCCAAGTCTACCAAAGCCATATTGCAAGATGAATTGAGGAATCTCTGTTTTCCTGCTGACTGAGCTCTTTCATTCCATGACAAGACCAAATGGAAGACAGCATTTGGGACTGAGAGTTGGTGCAGAATGACGGCCAACATGACTCAGGAAAAGGGTGTCAAGTATTTTTGTCCTGGGCAAAGCCACCCATGGGAAACACACGCACACCTACACACACTGGGGGATGCCAATATTCAAGTCGAATTACAAGTTAAATTTGTGAAAGAAAATAAGAAAATCTGTATAAAGCTCGTGGTCATTTTCCCTGGAAGCAGACCCTGAGATGGGAACTCCAATGCATGTGATTTGTTGAGGGAGGGCTCTCAGGAGAAGAAGAGTCAGAGAAGCTGGTGAGGCAGAGGGAAGAGCTAAGCAAGCATATGGTCTTCTTTGGAGATTAACCTTGGCTTGATCACACAGAGAGTTCCAGATCATGAATTTAAACCTAAGAGTTGGCCCCACATTGAGGCAAGGGGCTGGACACTTTGGATCCTTGCAGATCACTCCAAGTGTTGTCATAGAATCTCCCTAGTGAGATGGCTCCTTTACTGCAGAGAGCAGTCTCCAAAGAAGTGTGCAGCCTGAAGCTCTTTAGCAGTAAACGCTCTGTAGCTGGGGGATAGATACATTGGCCAAGTAAAGGCCATCGGGATAGCATCTACTACACGTGGGGTAACTTTACTGTTTCAGTATATGTGTATTTGTGGATGGAGAGGATCTCTGCCTATCTGTCTTATCTATCTATCTATCTATCTATCTATCACCTTTCTATCTATCTACCTATCTATCTATCATCTATCTACCATCTGTCATCTATCTACTTACCTATCTGTCATCTATCTATCTATATCTATATCAATAGATCTATCATCTATTTACCTATCTACCTACCTACCTATCTGTCTTCTAATTTAGTCTAGCTACCTATGATCTATTTCAGGCTTTCCTTAAATGTTCTGTACTTATAGATTATTTCCATTTGTTTCTATCTACCTATAATTACCTAAGTGACATTTTAAAAAGCAAATTCAAATGTAGGGGCTTTTGGGTGGCTCAGTCAGTTAAGCATCCGACTTCAGCTCAGGTCATGATCTCACAGTTTGTGAGTTCGAGGCCCGTGTCGGGCTCTGTGCCGACAGCTTGGAGCCTGGAGCCTACTTCAGATTCTGTCTCTTCCTCTCTCTGCCCCCTCTCACACTCTATCTCTCTCTCAAAAAAATAAACATTAAAAAAATGTAGGCTACTTCTATTACACAACTGTACTTTATGCTTTTGATCTTCTGTTATGATAAACCAAAAAACCAAAACCAAAAACACCCTTGAATATTGCACATAGACATTGTGACATTGTGATAGAATAGAATTGGATCTCAGCTGTGAGAAGAAAATTTATCCTTCTCTGGTCTATCAAAATTAATAGCTTACACAATTGATTTACAAGATTTTATGATCTAAAAAAGGCCATTTCTGTATGCAAGATGAAGCTATTAAACAATAAAATTTCAAAATCTGTATACAGAAATCAACAAATTTGATACCCTCTCTATAGCCTTGGGCCTGGAAGTGAGGACACTGTCTGCCATTCTCTTCACTGCTCTTTCCAATCCATCCCTTTTCCCTGCTCCCTAAAACACCCAGGTGTGAATTTCATGTATGTCAGTTTTCTATTGCCATGACAATGCTCCATAACAAGCTATCTCCACAACCAGAGGCTTAAAGCAATGAGCTTGCTTAGTTATCAGATCGTCAGATTGCTGGTTTAGGCTGATGTATTACTTATTTATTTTTGAGCTAACAAATTATCCCCAAATGTAGCAGCTTAAAGTAATATGCATTTATCTTCCCATAGTTTCACTGAGTCAGGAATCTTGTGCTGCTTAGCTGGGTCCTCTTGCTCTGGGTCTGGCACGGGATGCAATAAACGTGTTGGCCAGGGTTGCATTTGTTTCAAGGCTTGACTGGGGCTTGATCAGCATCCAAGTTTACTCATTTGAGTGTTGGCAGGCCTCAGATTCTTGCTGGACACATCAGTTCCTTACCATGTGGGCTTCTCCATAGGGCTCCTCACAATACAACAGTTTGCTTCCCCCAGAGCAAGGGTTATAGGAGAGAAGCAAAAGAATGAGCAAGACAGAAATCAGCCTTTTGTAACCTAATCTTGGAAGTGACATTTCATCACATTGCTGTATTCTGTTTATTAGAAATAAGTCACTAGGTCCAGCCCACACTCAAAGGAAAGCTTTCACCAGGGCATAAATACCAGAATCATTGGAAGCCATACAAGATACAGCCACATTCAGCTGGAGTTTCCTCTAGTTTTGACTGGACTTATCCTATACCTGGGGATCAGCTGATGTTGGCTGATCTAGGATGGTTTGGGCTATATGACTTTGTTCTGAGACTTCTGTATTTTATCCTCTGGAAAATTAACTGGGCCATGTTCTATACCAGAGGCATAGGAAGACATGCAGAAACACCCAAAGACTCTTGAGATTCAGGGTCAGAACTGGTATAGCATCTCTCTCACTGCATTCTATTGGCCAAAGTAATTCATAAGACCAGCTAAGATTCAATGAGTGGGGGAATAGATTCCATAGCTGACAAGAGACACTACAAGGCCACATTTGAAAGGCCATGAATATAGGGAGGTCTGGAAAATTGGGGCCATTAATAAAATCAAATTAGTAAGTTTGTTAGTAAGGTCCCTCACTTCATATACTCTCACTTCATATCCTTGAAGCAGTCATTCACCCACCTACAGGACACTCCCTTCATTTCTTGAAGTTTTTGTCACTCATTGTCACCCTATACAATGTTATTCCCATTGGAATTCTTGGGGATGTGATGTCCACATAAATCAGTGTTCCCAAGGGGGCACTGATATTATTTAGGGGAAGGAAATGCTTCACTAATATGAAACTATCTCTTGGGTTGCAGAGTATTTGACTTGTCTTAATCCTGCCCTTTAATTGCCAGTAATGCTTCCAGGTTTGAAAGTGCCCCATCAGAGAAGGAGGTCACAGATAAGCAAGTGGAGGAAGCTAGAATGATCCATATGATACTGAGTTGGAGTCAGAAACATCAGTATGAATTCATGCTTAGCTTAATATAGATACTATAGAAACTGTTACATATAGAAATATTTACAGATATGGGTATATGTATACATGTGTGTATATATATGTCTATTTCTATATGTGTGTATGTATACACATGTGTATATATACATATGTGTATATATGCGGGTATATCTATGTATATGCATGCATATATTATTATGTCTGTATATGTACACATATGGGTATATATAAGTACATACATATGTGTATGTGTGTATATAGGTATAAACATAAGTGTATCTATACATATATATGTATAGATACATATATAGGCATATACATAAGCACATATACATATATGTGTGTGAGCATATATATGTACGTTTGTGAATGTGCATGTGTATATGCACATATATTTTCTTGCTTTGTCAACTGAGAGGCCCTAGAAGCAACAACAAGCACAATAATGAACAAAGCTAACACTCCAATCTTCATTTCTAATACCATTCTCCAATGAAAGAAGCCAGAGCTCCTTGGAGAAATGGCTACTATAGTCTGGAACAGGAAATCTACAAGATGAACCTGGAGCATATGGTAGGACTAGAAAGAAAGTGCTAAAAATAAAAAAAAACCTCCACAATGATGGGGGTATGTCAAAGGGGCACAGAAGTCAAATGAAAGAGCTCCTAAGGCTGGGACAATTTGAATAACACAATAAGCAAAGCAGTATTGGATTACAACACCAAGTATAAAATAAATATCCACAAGCTCATACTGATATAAATAAATAATTGAATAAATAAACAAATGAAGGAAAATATACAAATCTATTATGCAGAAGACTTCCAAATAATTCGTGTAGCTACTTTGCATTCCAGAAAACTCCTCATTCCTTAATTGTGGACTGCATGCAATGACTTCCTTCCCAAGACTGGAGTGTGGAAAGGGAAAGAAAAGAATCAAATTGCAGTGAAGAAACATGAACTACCTCAGTCAAGTGATCAAGGTCAACGTCAAGTGTGATCAGCCACGTTGATAGCATGTACACATGATACAATGTGAAGATTGCACTTTACCTGTGTAAAGTGGGTCTTTCTCTCTAAAACCCATAATCCTGGTCTAATCATGAGAAAAAATACCAGAAAAATCCCAATTGAGGTGTATTCTATAAAACAGCTGATGTAGGTATTCTCAAAACACAAAGTCAGCAAAAATTAGAAAAGCCTGAGAAATTGTCCCAGCCAAGAGGAGCCTAAGGAGATATGACAACTAAATGTAATATGGCATTTTGGATGAGATCCTGGAACAGAAAAAAAAAAAGGTCAGAAGTAAACACATGTCAATACAGTGTGGATCTAGTTAATAATTATCAATATTAGTTCGTTAATTGTGACAAATATACTATACTAATTTAAAATGTTAATAATTGGAGAAATAGGGTGTAGGGTATATGGAAATTTGGTACTAACTTCCTATTTTTTTTGTAAATCTGAAACTATTCTAAAATAAAAATTTTATTTTTAAAAATTCCCTAACATATTTTCAACTCCCTCCTCCCAGGTGATAACACTCTTGTTTGAAAGACACTGACATAGATATCCTTCCAATGCCATCAATTCCTTGACCTCCTTTCCTCCAGTGATCTTGTCCTCCTCCCCAACTTAGCCATTCACACTGCTGGTCACACCCCAGACATTATCATCACCACTCAAGAAGATCTTCATGATCTCAGTTTCAAGCATCTCTCTCCTTTATCTGGTAATTTCTCCAACAGTTCTTCAACCCCTGGGTCAGGATCTACAGTCCTTTGCTCCTACCATCTTTTCACTGTCCCAAACCTCTTTATGGCCTTTGAACCCTTTTCCTGGCTTCAATTCTAAAGTTAATTATTAGAATTGCTCCCTTGGATATACCTTCAATCCCTTTGTTTCTCTCTTGCTTTGGCCTATTCTGTTGGCAAAACTCCAGCCGTAATTAAATTAGATTCTCTACCTATTCATTTAGCTGAGCATAGTTGGCTTGTAGCATTGCCTGGCAATAATGCTGCACTTTCCTACTCAAGTTTACTCTCCTGCTTTCTTGAACAACTGTTTCACGCTTCCTTTTCTCTTCTCAAGCCTTCAGTACAGCTTTCTTTATTTTCACTTTCAGCTGATGATGTATCTTCTGTTTCAGTGAGAAAATAGAAGCATTCAGAAGAAAACTTGCACAAACTCCCACCATCACGTTTACCTACTCACCTGTATCTGTGCCCATAGCTCCTGTTTTCTCTGTTACCATGGAATTCCCAGGCTGGTTTTCATCCAAGGCTAAACCGTACCCTTATGTACTACATCCTGTCCTTTTATACTTTACTTATAAGTGTGAGAAGATTATTTTCTCCCTCTCCTGCTTCACCAGCTTTTTTTCTATCTACTGGATCTTCCTTCTCAGTATACCCATATGTCATTATTTCTTCTGAGAAACAAGTCTTGATCCACTTCTCCTTCTACTGTCCCATTCCCTCCCTTTTCTTTATAGTTAAACCCCTTTCAAAAGTGTCCAATACTCTCCCTCTCTAATTGCCACTTCTCATTTTCTTTTAAACCCATTCTGATGAGGTTTCTTTTCTACTGCTCCATGAAGGTCAGACTGCTCTCGTCAATGTCACATTGCTAAACCCAAGGTGGATCCTTGGCAGTTGATCACTCACTCCTCCCTGAAACTCTTTCTTCATTTGGCTTTCAGGTCTTCACACATTTAAGGTTTTCCTTCTGACTCACTGGCAGTTCCTTCTCAGACTCGGTAGTTATTTGCTTGGATCTCCATGATGTCCTACTATTGGAGAATCACATGACTCAGGATTTCCACCTCTTCTCTATCCATCTACACTTGCTCTCTGTGTGACCTCATTCAGTCTCTTTGTTTTAAAAACATCCATATACTAATGATTCCAAATTTATTTCTGCATTCTGAACTTCCACCTTGAACTCCAAATTCATACATTCCAATATCTCCTTGACTGTTTATCTGGATGGCTAATAAATATCTCAAACCTAATATGTCCCCAGCTCTGCTCTTCCAGAGATGTTCCATCTCAGTAATGGAAATCCCATCTTTCCAGTTGCTCAGGCTAAATACTCATTATCAATAGACCTTTCTATTTTGTTAACAGTCTGTGCCATTAACAAGTTCTGTTGCTTCTACCTCCTAAACACCCCAAATCCCACCATTTCTTACCATATTATCTACTACGTGCCAGTGTAAGTCATCATCATTTCTTAGCTAAATGTTTCATAAATTGCTGACTGATTTCCAAGCATCTGATGGTGCCCCCTTCAGTCTATCCTCAACAGAGGTGAAAACTTGATCTTAAACAAGTCAGATCATGTTACATCTGTGCTCAAACCCTCTATTTCTCCAGAGTTCAAACCAATGTCATCACAATGGTATAGAAGTTTATAGAATGTCTTTAGTCAAAAAACATTTTTAAGGGTCCAACTCTGATACTTCTTAGGTCTGCTTACTGAAACCTTATTTGAGTGGTTGGTGCCTTTGTGAGAATGAAAATGCTCTAATCTCCTTTGGCAGATGCAGCCCTACAACAGAGCTTACACCTGGGCAAGTCAAGGGCTGGCTGGATGACAGACTCCACTTGCTCCTTCAACCTGTGTCTTTGTGCAGTGCACATGCTACACAACTGCTCCAGCTCTACCCAGCATCTTGGTCCTCCCATTACTCCTATGTAGTAATCCCCTACCACTCTCCCCTGCATTTACTCAACCCAACCACATGGATCTCCTTGTTGCTCTTTGAACCTGACAGGCACACTCCCACCTTAGGACTTGTTTCCACCACTCCAACTTCTTTTTCTAGGTATTGTATATCAGGTTCATTCCCTCATCCCTCACCTGGTTCAGGTCTTTGCTCTAATGTCACCAGCGAGGTCTTCCCTGGCTCCCTATTTAAGATTGTATTCATTTCTGGGGTGCCTGAGTGGCTCAGCTCAGTTGGTAAAGTGTCTGACTTAAGCTCAGGTCATGATCTCATTGTTCATGGGTTCGAGCCCCACATTGGGCTCCACACTGACAGTGCAGAGCCTGCTTGGGATTCTCTCTCTCTCCCACTCTCTCTGCCCCTCCCCTGCTAATGCTCTTTTGCTCTCAAAATAAATAAATAAACTTAAAGAAAAAAAGATTTTACTCATTTCTTCCCCTACTCTTTATCCCTCAGCCTATTTTATAAAAATGTTCTCTATAGCACTTATCACCTAATATATTACATATTCCACTTAAGATATTATTATGCATTTGACTGTACCTTTCACCTGAAGATATGCTCCCTGAAGGCAGATATATCTATACATATATATATATATATATATATATATATATATATATATATATGTATAGATATATCTGTATATATCTATACATATAGATAGATAGATTATATCTATCTATCTATCTACATATAAATTTTTCTTATTGTTATTAATTGCTGTTTTCCTGGGACCTAGAGTTCCACCAGCTACATAGTAAGTCATTCAAGTCATTCAAGCCCTATGTCATATATGCAGAGGCTTTCTGGTATGAAGCATATACCACTCTCTCTCTGACCCACTCTCCTCCACTAAACACAATTTCTTTTCTTCCCTAGTATTTCAGTTGTGCCTGAATATATTTTCTTTTGCTCTCTCAAATGCATCCTTCCTATCTTCCACATACACTCGCTGACCTCACTCATACATTTCTCCTCTATTTCCTAAAGGGGATCCCTAGATCAAACACTCACATTGCATGATTAATTGGGGGAAAGCTTCTACTATATAAATATTATACCAGTAAATAATAAAAATGGAAACATTTAATTTTTTAGACCAGTACATGCATCTGTTTCTGAGCGTGAGATTTTGTGAAAATCTCCAAAGATAATGGAAAATATAAGCAAAACAGTATTTGAGGATAGTTTCAAAACGGCAAAGTAACCCAGTCAACAATGAGAACAACGGTTATTTCTGTTGATTTATAACTAAACATAAAGCAACCCTAATTGCATTACTATCCATCTAACTGAAATCCATCTGCTTCAAAGACACTTGGAAAGAAGGAAGTTCCTGACAGTTTGCAGTTCCCTCTTAGACTATAAAATGTTAAGGGGTGGGGGACTGTGAGCTTTCTCTTCCTTAATCTTTGGCGAACTATATGTGTGTGTGTGTGTGTGTGTGTGTGTGTGTGTGTGTATATATATATGTATTGTATATATATATATATATGTATGTATTGTATATATATATATATATATATATATATATTGGTCAGGAGACTGTAATGGCATTCTCTTGGTAACACCTCTGGCCTTGCAAAGTTTGGCATAACTTTCTTGATCTCTGCATGTATTTACAACAAAACAAACATGCTACGTTTGTAGAAATATGTCATCTGTTTGTCTTTGTTTGAGCTCAGCTGAGGAATAGGAAGAGAAATCAGGTTTTGAAGAAAAAACAACAGCACCATTTGGACAGCTGCAGGCATGAATTTCTGAAGAGGATAGCTGGGTCAGGTTATGTCTCAGACTCTGAGGTTCTTTGCCCTCAAATAGAAGCCTAGCAATAACGGAGGAGGGCCCGTGAGACTGGGTAGTGTGGGGCTGGAGCCTAGTGTGTTGGTTGCTAAATTCATAGCATGTCTATGCCATATCAAAACCTATTACTTTTCCCAAGTTCAGATGGCAGGTTTTTAAAGCTATTTCTGGGTTTCAAAATGCCACCACTGTCAGGGTGCTTCAAGCGATACAGGGATGGAAAATATTCTCTCTATACCTACCCTGGGAAAGAGTGAATCTTTGCCTTGCATTGGTTACAAGCATGCACAATAGCAATAAGGTTCTTAAACCATCTGATTTCTATCCCCTAAACAAGAGCAGTCAACTCAGCATGGTCGACATTTTTGATTGATACCAATTTACTTAAATGCTACCTGCTTCTTTAAGGGCTTTTACCATATTCAAATAATATTTCTTGAGTCCAGCTAAGTAGCAAAATATGTTTGTTAACGTTTTAATTTTTTTATTTTAATATTTTTTATTTATTTTGGAGAGAGAGAGACAGACAGACAAAGCATGAGTGGGGGACGAGCAGAGAGAAAGGGAGACACAGAACCCGAAGCAGGCTCCAGGCTCTGAGCTGTTAGCACAGAGCCTGACACGGGACTTGAACCCACAAACCATGAAACCAAGATCTGAACCGAAGCTGGATGCCTAACCAACTGAGGCACCTAGGCACCCCTGTTTATTAACTTTTTAAAGAGACCTATGCCTTTTCAAATAAAATAGGGTGTAACTTAAATACATAGGGTGTCATTATTCTATCTGGACTATCCAATCCCCACATTAACCACCACTCTTAACAATATGCTGAATCTCTGTATCTTTTTTTAATTCATAAACATCAGTTAATCCACCAGCTGTGCTTCTTATTACCAAATTCAGAAACTAGAACGAAGAACATAAGCAGAAACCCAACCATTCAGCCCATATTCCTGGCCTGGCCTGTGAAGGTGAGGAATTTGGCCACTTTCTTCAAGGCCCTCCTGGTTTTGCTCAGGTGATGGGGTTTAGCAGGCCCAACCAGTTCCCTTTACTATGAGTCAGCAAAGCAGGTTAATGTCATAGTCAATGGGAAGTGGAGATGGTATTTTTCAAAAAAGTTTTCCTTGAGTGAGTTTGGAAGGTGCTGCATACAGTGTGTCCTTGGGGACTTCATACTGATACACAGCATGTTATAGTTTTGGAGAAGTTCTACCATGCCTGTTTAATTTGGTTTAACACTGAAGTTCTCATACTTTCCTAACCAAGGAATTCCTTCCATAGAGGATTTCCCACTGTGTGGTAGCTGGAGGCAGATCACATAAGGGTATATAAGATTCAGGCTTTCACCCACAATAAGATGAGAAACAATTGGAGGGCTCTGAACAGAAGAAGGAAATGATGTTTGTGATTGATAAGGCTCATGTGAATGCTGTGTGATGTGATTTAAAGGGGCCTGGGGAGACGAAAGTAGGTGGATGGGTTAGAAGGCTATCACAATAATACAGATGAGCAAACAAGGTTAATTTGAACCTGATGGTAAAGGTGTAGATAACAAAAGGGCATCACTTTCCAGGTGAATGAGGAAGACAGAGCTTTCAATATTTGCTGACAGAAGGGGTGTGGGGTGTGGGAGAAACCTCAAGGATGACACCAAGGTCATTGCCCTGAGCAAATGGGAAATGGTGGGAAGAGCAGATTTGGGCATTTTGGGGTAAATCATGAGTGTAGGTCTGGAGACATTAATTTTAAGATGACAATCAGATGTTCAACAATAGCCAGGACATTCTCCGGGATACCTCTTTAAACTTGACTTGGTTCAGTGTAGTAGTTCTCAACCTTGGCTGCACATTGGAACTGCCTAGGGAGGTTTAAAAGTTCTGATGTCCAAGATTCCCAAACCAGTTATATAAAAATCTCCAGGGTGGACCAAGGCACTGGCAGTTTCAAAATCCTTCAGTTAATTCCAATGCATAGCAAGGGTTGGGAAACAGGTTCATTAGCGCCAGTGGTTTCTGGGTTCGGGATGGTCATGGCACACTCTATGAGTTGTGGGGACATGATGGATGGAAGGAAACTGGAAACAAGGCAGGCACTATTGCTAGAAAATAGATAATTCCTAGGTTCTCTCTGGCTCTTCAGGTACTTTCACTTCCCTTTGTCCAAGTTCAAGAAATGTCTGGCCTTCTTGCTTAAGGCACCTCTTTTACACATTCTTCACTTAAATTAGTCAGGATTTACAGTCCTTAGACAGCCTTCTAGCCCAGGGCCTGAGCCTTTTCTTCTGGTCTCTGGAGATCCAGGATCCATGACTGAGTTACCTGGGAATATAAGAGCACTTCAGAGCCTTCCTCACACCCCAGCCAGCAGAGTCTGCAGTTGAAGCTAATGTGAAAGCAGCAGGAATTGAACAGCATTGGGTGGGGAGGGGATGGGAGAGCTGTAAAGTAAATGGTTTAAGGGGCTTTTCCTCACAGCGGCCAGCCAGGTCCTTAAGGAGAAGGCAGAGATGTTCTTAGAACCTCAAATATTTGCCTTTCTCAGTGAAACCCATATATTCAGGTACCACTTTGATGGTGAGTACCTCAGGTGAACAGCTTCACACACACACACACACACAGTCAACACAAATATACAATACACAGGCCACCTGCATACTCACAACATACACTGCACAAGCCCCCTCGTACACGTTCAACACACCTCTCATCCACTACCTCCTCACATTTTCAAAGTGCTCATTCATGCCACAGATCAATGCAGGTGACGTTTTTTATTCACTTTCTGTGCCCCCAGAGAATTTATAATTTAACTGATGAACTTTGGAATTTTACGTATCACAGCGCTGGGAAGGGAAGAGTCTAGAAGGTTAAGTGTTCCAGCTTCCTCTGAAGCTCCATTATCGAAGCAACAATATACCCTGTTTACTTACAAAGCCACTCTTTAGGGAGGGAGAAAGGAAGGTGGCAGAAACCCCTTTTTCCAGTGGATAGTTTTATCTGAGGTTCTGCCTGTTAATTCAGACCTGAGGAAAAGCCCTGAGGTGACACTGAACCCTCCTCCAAAGTATAGCAGATGCTGTAGGTGCCTGCCACATCCCATGTTGGTGCACATCAGCTCAGTTTTCAAAGCCCACCATCTGCATTTCTTTGCCTGAGGGGTTTCTCTGGACTAAGAGGCCCACTTTACCCACCCCTGTGATGAGCTGCAAGTTCCAAGGAACTGACACCACCAAAAAGCATCCATCTGTGGCTGGTGGGATGTGGCTCCCCGTCCTTTGAATAAGATAATTTTTTTGCATGCTCTACTGAGGGCTTCTAGAATTCTCCATTGGGATTGAGTCTACCATGGTAACTGGCTTGGTAACACACTCTTTTTGACTGCTTTCCCTCTCACCCCATCTTACTTTACCATAAGCCTACCAGTGTTTTCTGGGGTCACCCCTGAGAGAAAGTATTTTCACTGAAATTCTCACTCAGGGTCAGCCTCTAGGGAAACCTACACTAAAACACTAGGAAAAGGTGAAGTCCTCTTCAACTATACATGAGGAAAAGATAGACAGAGGTCAGTTTAGACAAAAGGGAGCACAGTCACAAATATGCTTGCAAAAGTGTCCTGTGATCTAGATTTGATTTGCAAAGAAGCTTTGGGAAAATTGCCTCTCTGTTGGGGGAGGGACCAGAGTGACCATGTAAAGGAGAAGCAGATGCACTCAGCCTGCGGCCTCACACATCTGCTGGATGAGCAACAACTATAATTTTCCAGGAGGGAGACAATAAAAAAATTCACATAAAACTTTTTATTGTGTAAGTGACACTGGTTATTATAGTCAGCAATCAGGAAGCTACCCCGAGGATAGAGTTCTCTGCCCATTAATGTAGAGTAAATGGCTAACCTGTCTCTCAAGTTTCTCAGTGCAACATTGGAGATGCTAGGATTCATTCCAAAGGAGTTATAATATCAGCAAAATATAAGAAAGATGTAGCAAATGTGTGTTTCAGGAAAGATAATAAAATAAAATCTAAGCATTTCAGAGCTCTTGGGGCAAATTGAATCCAGGGGAATTGAAAAATGAAGGCTGGGGGAAAAACACACACAGTTTTTGTTTTGTTTTGTTTTGTCTTGTTTTGTTTTGTTTTACAGAAGACAGGAAAATAATGTATTTCTCCATTTTATGAAAAGATTGTTATTCTGGACCCCAAACTACTGCTGAAGGTACCTCCAAACGTAAAAAAAATTATTTAATCAAGATCTGTAGTTTTGGTATTTACAATCAGGTCCATCTACAGATTTTTCTTCAGTGAAGAAAGATGTCAATTCATGAATGCAATTTGTCCACATCCCCTTCATGAGAATAACCAACACCTCACCCACCTTCTCCTTCAGTGTTGATGCCACATCCTTTAGGGCCAGACTCTGTGGGGGCAGCCCACCCCACACCCTCCATTCCAACATAGCTCCAAGGGGCCCTGCGTTACTCACTGACTGTGGAAGACCTCAGAATGACTTAGGGGTCAGGTTTACTATATTATCGCCACTGAAACAAATAATTTTGAGGGGTACCCTGATGTGTTAGTTCAGATAGCCCAGCTTGGCATCTACAACTGGTCTTATCCCCCAGATCTTGAAGTGTAACAAAATATAAATTTGTTTGCTGCTTGCATTAAAATCGAAAGCATGTAAGTGCAGCGGCAAAGGACACTAGATCACAAGGTCGTTCAGAAAACCAAGCTCTTTCCATCTGTTGGTTCCACAATCTCTTAGACAGAGGTTGGAATACTTATTAGTCATCTATCTATCTATCATCTATATTTATATTTCTAGACTTTACTTTTGAGATCAGTTTTAGGTTCACAGAAAACTTGAGCAGAAGATAAGAGATGTTCCATATTCTCCCTGTCCCCGTCTCAACACGCACAGCTGCCCCCTGTCAGCATCCCCCACCAGGGGTACAATTGTTACAGTCGATGAACTCACACCAACACATCATAGTTTACACTGTATTATATTAAATCAAAATATATTATTAATTAATATATTAAATTATAATATATTATTAAATTACATTATTACAGTTTATATTCACTCTTGATGTTGTATATTCTGTGGGTTCAGACAAATATATAATGACACGTATCTACCATCACAGTGTCGTAGTTTTCACTGTCCTAAAAATCCTCTGTGTTCCACCTAGTCATCCCTCTGTCCATCCTCCCCTAAACTCATGGCCACCACTGCTCTTTCTACTATCTCCATAGTTTTGTCTTTTCCAGAATGTTGAAATTATACACTACATAGTCTTTCAGATTGACTTTTCCACTTAGTAATGTGCATTTGAGATTCTCCCATGTCTTTTCATGGCTTGATTCCTGATTTCTTTTTAGCAATGAATAATATCTCATTGTCTGGGTGTACCACAGTTTATTTATCCATTCATCTGTCAGGCATCTTGGTTGCTTCCAAGTTTTCAGCAGATAGCGAACTTTATTTTTAAAGGGCCAGATAGTACATATTTTCAGCTTTCTGAGTGATACAATCTATTGCAACTCCTGCTATTGTATGCCAAAGTTTCCACAAACAACACATAAACAAATGGACATAAGCTCTGTTGCAATAAATTTTATTTACCAAAAACAGGATGTAGTATGCAGATTCTTTTCTTTTTTAATTTTTACATTTATTTTTTTGAGAGACAGAGACAGAGCACAAGTGGGGAAGGGGCAGAGAGAGACAGAATTGGACACAGAATCCAAAGCAGGCTCCAGGCTCCGAGCTGTCAGCATAGAGCCTGACGTGGGGCTTGAACTCATGAGCAGTGAGATCATGACCTGACCTGAAGTCGGATGCCCAACTGACTGAGCCACATCAGGCGCCCCTGCAGACTCTTGCCCTATGGTCTGAGAGTCCTCCACTGGCCCTCCTTAGAGGACAAGGGAAAGGGAGATCTGGAGAGTGTGGTAAATATTTTTAAAAGACAGTCACATAGCCTCGGGCAAGCCACATGACCTCACCCAACTACAAGGGAGACTGGGAAATGTAGTTTAGTCGCATGTCCAAAGGAGAGAGGAAATGAGATTTTGTGGGCTGACGACAAACCATAACCAACCTGGGAACTAATCACTTTTTATGACATAGTGTCTCTGGAAAAGGTATTCTGAGATTCTAAATAACTGGTTTTAAAAGCCCTAGAAACACAATTCCTGTGGGGTTTAGAAACCTCCTAAATCTATGATGGAAGAATTTTGCTGGCAAATTATAGCGTGATGTTTGAGAGAAACATTGTTTAAGCAATGCCAGAAATCGACTATTTTCCATATGGATGAATTTTGCAAGTCTTAATTAGGAATTAAAAGGGATCTTTTTGGACTTCTGCTTGTAAACAGTTGGTTAACAGGCTATGATTCCCATAGAAGAGTAATAAATCTCTATTTCTTTTTAAATGTTTATAATTTCTACTTCCTTTAATGGACATTGGTCTTCCCTCATATTCTATGATTTGATAAGATTTGACTGCAGCCATGAATTTGGCCAATATACCAAGTTTTGTTTCCTTGTGTAGCTTTAGAGGACAATATTATCAAATTCAGGGTTTATTTCTCTCCAGTAATTCCTCAGAGTAATTATTTTTGTAGAATCAGACAATAGAAGATAGTCATTTTGTACCATTCAAGGTCTGAAAGGTGACTGTGTTTAGTAGCATTAGCAAACCTGAGGATATAAATGAAATTTCATCAGATACTCTTGCCATGAAGGAAAGAAAAAAAAAAATCCACTGTAATTGTTCTTCTGTCTGGTTTGGGTCAGAATAAGTAAAATCCAAAGAAATAAATCTAAAGCTCTTGTCTTCATTTTTCAGTCTTCAAGCCCTCTAATGAGACAGAGCTGTGCAGATAAATCTAAAATTTTAATAAGGAAAAAATGAAAAATATATGGCAGTTATTCTGCAGTGCCCTTCCAGGTCACCCTGGAATTTTTAAAGCTACTGTGATTGCTCTTGATTCTGGGTACATTTTGTACATTTTGAAGGCAACTTGCTCCAAATATCAAATCACATTTAAGACTGCCTTTAGTTTGTTTTGTTGTGTTTTTAGATGCGGGGTTTTCCAATTCTTTTTACCTATGATATTTTGGCCTCTGGCAGGTTAACGTAATGCATTTGTTAGGGCAGTGGTTCTTCACATTTAGCATACCTAAGAATCATCTAGAAGAATCACGAGTTAAAATACAGGTTCCTGAGCCTGAGAACTCAGGTTCTCTGAGCCTTTCAGAGACTTTGAATCCTCAAGTCTGGCCTGGGTCCTGAGCTTGTGCGTTTCTAACAAGTTCCCAGGTAATGTTCATGCTGCTGGTCTGGTACTACACTCTAATTAACACCCAAATCAAGGGTCTCAATTGGAAACCCAACACAAACTGACTTAAAAACAGAAAATGTATTGGCTTGTAAAAATTAAAACTTCAGGCTGTCAGTCTGACTTTCTGCACGATAAATTCCATCTGCTCAAGCAGTATCCTGGGCTTCTAGTTTGTCTCTCTTCCTCTCCTGGCTCCATTGCCCTTGAACTGGCAATTCCTGCATGGCTGCAAATGGATTGTGGTGCTCCCGGCCTTATATTCTCAAAGCCCGATGGAGAAAAGGGACTATTTCCCCCCTCAACTGCTGAAAAATTCTCACTGTTATTGGCTGTAATTGAGTAACATGATCATCTTGAACCAATCACTGTTTTTACAGTAACCCTAGGGATGTGATAGCCAATCAGGTTAGGTTAATCTAGACCTACCTCTAGATTTAAGGGCTTCAGACACCTGCCATATCTGTTTTTCTGCATCAGAGATTACTCCAAAACCATGCAGCCTCTCTCAGCTTGAACTTAATGCAGTCTCGATGTGCACAAGCATCGATGCCCTTGCATCTGTCAAATAATAGGTCATGGGATTCATGGGTAGTGGTCCCCATGTCTCAGCTTTCAGACAATTATTAGGTGTCTTCTATAAAGTTTCTTTGAGAGTCCTAGTAGGATTTTGTTCCAGTTGCACACTGTGAAAACCAGCTCTATAGTTGACTTTGTACAGACATTTCCTCTTTTTCTGTCTCTGTCTCCCTATTCCTCACCCTGCTCCAGGAACTGCCTCCCAAATAAACTACCTGTCTCTATTTACCTTATGTGCTACTTTTAGGAAAGTCCAAATGATAAGCTTACCTAAACCACATGGACTCACATTGGGGGAGAGGTGGTTCTCCAGAGGGACTCTGGGGTCCTGCTTTTATTTACTAAAAGAGGGGCAAAAGTGTGCCTAGAAAGGGCAAAAACATACGTCCCCTAAAACTAGGAGAAATTTCTGGGTTTGGGTAAATTCACAAACAAATAATACCGAATTCCTATTCAATTAGAATATAGGATTTACTGTTGAAGTACTGTGTGCAAAGGATCAAATGGCAGCATCCCAACCGTAGACATTGCCCATCCTACTGGTAGACTGGGTGAGCAGAATGGACCCTGGATGTCATGTTACTTTTAAATATGGTTTCAGCTAGTAACAAGTTTTAAAACGTAAATATGCTTTGCCACCCTCAATCTCAACTAATCTTATAACAACTTACTCAAATATCTAATGCTGCCATCTCCCCGACCCACCTAGAATTGCACATCCCAAGCTTCTCAGTGCATTCTGTATCTCAGTCTTCCATGTCTCAAATAACTCCAGCTCTCAAATTTTTCTTGCCCTGTGTCCCATCCACTAAGGATGGACCTAGGCTGAAGCTAGCTGATGGCTTGACAGCCATGTGTCTGACAATGAAGGAGAATGGCTATGACATACAAAGTCTTTCTTCAGCCAGGAAATAATTCCATTATCGTGCCCTTCTGGAAAACACTAGCCAAATGTTTTTACAAAAATGTATTCCCAGGAACTTGTCTTTCATGAAAAGTCTTATCACCTAACTTTCAGAATGGTGGATATTGCCTTTTCCTTTCAGAGTCATGGTAAGCATTATTAAAGGCTCTGATATATTTGGGCTGAAAACAGTATTAACTTTACTTAATCTGGACTCTTCCTAACTTAATTGATTCCAGTTGTATTTCGGTTTTTGTTGTTGTTGGTATTTTTGTAGTCTTTTTCATGGAAAACCATTAGTATCTTAAAAGCCTCAAACCCTTCTAAAAATTCCTCCCTAGCATAAAAGTGATTTAAATAAACTGAGAAATTCTGTTACTTCTGTGAATAAATAGGAGGGACCTTTAGGTAATTTATCTTGGTGAAAGCTGAGACTCCATCTGCTTACATGTGGGTCTGGCTCTATGCTCATTTCCAGGCCTGCCAGAGATTTCTATCCCACACTCTTGGTATTGCCACAGCATGTTATTTCCCTGAAGGCCAGGAGAGTGCTAAAAATGGGGGGTTCCTATAGGTAGTATTCAGTAGAATTGGACTTGGAGCCACCATTTTTGACATTGCTTTGTCACATATGACAGATGTATTATTTTTTGTATATACTGCCTAAGAAACTGGGATTATTAACCAAGTCCACACATTTGCAATAGAATGACTGCTGGTGGTGTATGCATGGGCTTCTAGCTGTACGTGATTAAAACACATACCGACTTCAGCCAGGTCACGATCTCGCGGTCCGTGAGTTCGAGCCCCGCGTCAGGCTCTGGGCTGATGGCTCGGAGCCTGGAGCCTGTTTCCGATTCTGTGTCTCCCTCTCTCTCTGCCCCTCCCCCATTCATGCTCTGTCTCTCTCTGTCCCAAAAATAAATAAAAAACGTTGAAAAAAAATAAATAAATAAAACACATAGAGCCCTTTAGTTACAGTACCTACTTTCCACATGGGAATCATAATCTACTAAAAGTGAAAGCTGCATTTTACATTTGTAAGAATGGAGAAGGAATGTTATTTTGGAAAGTCTAAATTCACCAAGGAAAGGATTTGCACCTAGGCAAAAGCTCACCAGGGACTTCAAGGGTACTTTTTAAAATGCATTGTAGTAATTTTTCCTAATACACTGTGTTACATAGTAACACACAGTAACAAACCCAAATCCCTGAGCCAGAGAGGCTTTCTCAGATTACTCATCACAAATGGCAGCATCCTCCCCATTCCCTGAAACCCCTCTTTTCTGCTCTTCACTTTTGTCCACCATGTTATCACAGCTGTCAAACCATGTATGTATTTGTTTCCGCACAAGAGAACAAAAGCTCAGTGAGAGCCCAGGCTAGGTTGTGTTGACCACTTGGCACGCAGTAGGACTGCCATAAATATTTCTTGAATCTATGAATGCAAGTATTAGCCTGCTGTCCTAATGGCTTTATTTCTAGAAATCACATATACCTTATCCTGTCCTTCGTGTAAGCAAGTAGTAAACATATTTAACAAAGAAATTGAGGTTACACTAATTATTTTATTTCTCCCTTTCTCCTCTAAGTTCTTAAACATTTTTGCAGGTGGTGTTTTTTGGGGTTTTTTAAAATGATTTGGAAATTGCAATGTATTGTTCTGTTAGGGCACTTGGCAAGTTTGAGATCAAAAGGGCGAAAGAGTTTTGCAAGGTAATTGCCATTTAATGGCAGCAGATACTGTGACTTTCCCAGAGAAAACAAATATTCTATAGGATTATACCTGTTCATTATTATAGAGAAATGTTGACATTACACAGAGAATTCATTGGCATAACTACAGATACATTTTGTTTCTATAGTTTGGCTCATTCTCCAGGCTTTGGTGCTATCAAGACCAGGCTCAAATCTCTATGCATATTAACTGGGCCACCTGGAAAATTTTCTTAGCCTGAGTAACAGTTTCCTCATTCATGAATACAGATGATAATTTCCACTGCTTGGGATTATTGTAAAGATTAGAAATAAAAATATGAAAGAATCTAAATTCAACAGACTCAATGGCCATTATTTTTACCATTGACTCAACATATTTCATGAACTCTGTCTTCATTTTCTAGGGCTGCAGTAACAAAGTGCCACAAACTGGGGGACTTTAAAAAACAGAAATTTGTTCTCTTAAAGTTCTGGTGGCTGGAAGTCCAAAATCAAGGTGTCAGCGGGACCATGTTCCCACTGAAACCTGTAAGGGACAATCCTTCCTTATTTTGTCCCAGCTCTGGTGTAGCTCTCAGTCCTTGGCATTCTTTAGCTTGTTCCTTAGCATCCTTTGCATTCCTTAGCATCATTTCGATTTCTGCTTCTGTCTTCACAGGACATTTTCCCTGTTAAGTCTAAGTCTTCACATGACCATCTTCTTTTATGAAGTGTTAAAAAAAGAAACCCACAGGAAAAATAAGATACAAACAGAGAGGGAGGCAAACCATAAGAGACTCTTAAATACAGAGAACAAACTGAGGGTAGAGGGGCGTCAGGGGTTGAGGGGGTGAGGAAAATGGATGATGGGCATTGAGGAGGGCACTTGTTGGGATGAGCACTGGGTGTTTTATGTAAGTGATGAATCATGGGATCTACTCCTGAAGTCCAAACTACACTGTATGTTAGCTAACTTGACAATAAATATATTTCAAAAAAAAGAAAAAGAGAACCACAGGTCCAAAATAGCATCACTTAGTCCAAAACAACAAACCAAGACCAGTACCTAACCTACCGTGGTTTCAACTTCCTGGGAGTGTAATGTTTAACCAGTTAACATGGAATTTCCTGGTCAATCCCAAGATATTTACTGATAGACCCCATCCACTCCCTTTAGGAAGGCCACCTTGTCAAAACAAATGCATTTCCTGCTAATAAGTTCCTTTTTTTTTTAAGGTCCTCTCTCTGTCTTAAAAAATCTCTCCCTCTCTCTCTCTCTCTCTTTCAGCTCAGTGAAGCTCCCTTCTACTTGTTAGATTCAGGAATCATTTAATAAATTTAATAAAGCCAATTACATCTTCAAATTTACTTGGTTGAATTTTGTTTTTTAAAAAAAGGACACCAATCATATGAATGAAGAGCCCATGCAAATGGCCTCATCTTAATTTGATTACATCCACAAAGACCCTATTTCCAAATACAAGTACCAGGGGTTAGGACTCAACATATTTTGGGGGCAACATAATTGAACACATAACAAACTCACAGGAATTCATAAGTTCTCCTCCTAGCCCACTGCCTGTATTTCTAGCTCTGCTGTAATGCTTTTCAACCGACCAACCTGTTGCCACCACAGAATGTTTTCCCCAGAAAAAAAAGAACTTTCTGATTCAGAGAAAACTGCAAGACCAGCAACTTACGCTTTCAGAAAGAACAAGGGAGCCTGACATTGCCAGGCTCTAAAAGCCAAACAGCTTGAAGAAAGAGATTTAAAGCTCGTAAATATCAAAGAGCCTCTGGAATACTGGGGGCAGGAGGAACAGTCCTAAACACAGTGAAACATAAATAAAGTTGGACTGGGTTCATTGGCTTCACTCCCAGGGCAAAATTATCCTCCCCTTTCCAAAAGTAGCATTTAGCACACCATTAGTTTGGAATGGTTATTGTCTTTGTGGAATACATTATTTTTTACAGTTTATGGCAGGAGTTGACACACAATGTTACATTATTCTGTATTTCTGTTCAGATATGCACAGGTAGGATTGTAGCCCTGATGGGCCTTTTGAGGCTGATCTAATCTGACTGCTGCCCCAAACCAGGTCATTTTCCTCCCCCCCCCCCCCCGCAATAATCATCTTCTCATCTGGTTCCTCAACTCTAGTATCATTCTTAATATTTTATATAAAATAAACTGCCATTTTACATATAGAAAATAAATGAAATTTCCCTCCAGGCTCATTGCTTTTTTTTTTTTTTTTTAAGTTTATTTATTTATTTTGAGAGAGAGAGAGAGAGTGTGTGTGTGTGTGCACGCGCACATGCACACGCACATGAGGAGGGGGTGCAGGGGGAGGGACAGAGAGAGAGAATCCCAAGCAGGTTCTACGCTGTCAATGCAGAGCCCGACTCAGGGCTCGGACTCAAAAACCATGAGATCATGACCTGGGCAGAAATCAAGAGTCAGACACTTAACTGACTGAGCCACCCAGGTGCCCCTAAATTCATTACTTTTTAAAAAATATCTTTTGGGGCGCCTGGGTGGCGCAGTCGGTTAAGCGTCTGACTTCAGCCAGGTCACGATCTCGCGGTCTGTGAGTTCGAGCCCCGCGTCAGGCTCTGGGCTGATGGCTCGGAGCCTGGAGCCTGTTTCCAATTCTGTGTCTCCCTCTCTCTCTTCCCCTCCCCTGTTCATGCTCTGTCTCTCTCTGTCCCAAAAATAAATAAAAAACGTTGAAAAAAAAATTTTATAAAAAATATCTTTTGAAACCATGATTTTTAATGACTTCTAATACTCCATTGTCTGATGTACCATAATTGTTTTAGTTATTGCCCTACCAGTGGCCATTTACATTGTTGCCATCTTTTTTGTTCTTATAACAATTGCCATAATAACCACTTTTGTACCCAGTTTGTTGCATTCCCTGAAGCATTAGTTCTAATTTTGTATCCTCAGTTGGAAAAGTTTTAGAGCCCAACAGCCAAAATATGTATATTTTCTGACATGGAACTCTGGTAACCTTGAAAGAGGAAACAAACACACCTGCAGCCCTCTAGGTCTCAATGGCTTTGACTTGTTCTCTTATGATGGTCCATATGTGGAGTGGCAGATAAGAGGGTGAAAACAGGTACTTTTTGCTGCAACATTCTCAGGTTGTGTTCACTCATCCTCCTTTATGCACAGATGGAAAGAGTCTACCTAAAGCTGTTCTCTGGCTGCTGAGAGAATCTGATGTAATTTCCCCATCTATTATTCCCAAAGGTCTTAGAAAGAGCTATTAGGAAAATCTTGGACCTCAGCCCACATTGATTTACTATCAACAGCCAGAAAGTGGGTTTGTGGTGAGCCTTCCGACGTGGGGAGCAGTTTGTGGTGTACAGATTATGTTCCTCTCAATCACTGCGCCTTCATCAGTCAGGACAATTAGGGGCCATACTGTTCCGTCTCCTCCCCATGAACTCCCATCTTTCAGACCCAATCAAGAAGCCGGAGGTGGGCCTCTTCTTAACCCAAATCTTCCCTGGCTGGGTTCCAATCAAAATTTTCTCATTGTTTCTTGCTCTCCCCCTCCATAGAGGGACCTCCATTCTTCAATCATGTCTGTGGCAATTTAAATGACGGATGGCTTTTTGCATATCATTAGCAGGGCTTGGAGAGAATGATAACTACACAATCCCACTGATCAGGGCAATAAGATAAAGAATTTATCTGGAAACCATTTTGCCAGATGACAGAGTAGAAGCCAAAAGCCAAGACAGAAAATCCAACCCAGTGTTTGCTGTTTGCTGAAAGAGAGCTTTCTCATCTGAAATTATAACTCCATTTTACTAGTGAAGAGAACAAAATAGCTTGAGTGCCCCTTGCAAAAAAGTGGGATTCATTTATACTTTCCTGAAGATGATTTTTTTTTTTTCTATTCAGAGTGTGGTGCATGGATGAGCAGGCTTAGCATTTCCTGGGGACTAGTCAGAAATGCAGATTCTTTGTTCACACCCAACATTCTGAACCAGAACCTACATTTAACAAGATTCCCAAGCAGTTTATTTGAGTGTTATGGTTTGCAAAGCACTGATCTATTACATAAAAGGTCTGTGCATTTGTTCCCTGGATGACACCCTTTTAAAGACCTACTCGCCTTATAAAACAAAACAAAATGAAAACAAACTATTAAAACCTGTTTCTACCTGAAAGAACAGTGTTCTTCCAGGATCCAAGGGAACTGTTTATGGGACTTAACAACCAACAATTCAATCTAAGGGTTGGAATTGTTTTCCTGAATCTTCTTTTATTTTTAATTATGTAATTTTCAGTAGTTTAATTTGTTGAAAAGTAATAGGCGCTTGGTAAAATTTTCAGAGAGCATAAAAATGTATACATTGCAATTTAGACACTTAGTTTCAATCCTTACTTGGTTTACTTATCACAGTAATGGCTGGCCTAGTAAAATGAGTTTGAGAATGTTCTCTCCTCTTTAATTTTTTGAAAGAGTTTGAGAAGGATTGACATTAATTATTCTTTAAATATTTGGTAGAATTCACAATGAAACCATCTGGTCCTGGGATTTCTTTGTTGGGAGACTGTACTGCTTCAATTTCCTTAGTCATTATAGTCTGTTCAGATTTTCTGTCTTCATGACTTAGTCTTTGTAGATTGTGTGTTTCTAGAAATTTATCCATTTCCCCTAGGTTATCCAATTTTTTGACAGGTAAATTATTCATAGTAGCCTTTTATGATCCCTTGTATTTTTATGATGTCAGTTGTAATGTCTTTTCTCTCATTAATAATTATGCTTCTTTGAGTCTTCTTTCTCTTTTTGGGGCATTAGTTTAGCTAAGGTTTGTCAATTAAAAAATCTTTTCAAAAATCAACTCCTACTTTTGATGAGGTTTTGGAATGGTGAGGGGTTTGGAAGCTGATGGCCAAGAAAGAATTCTTGATGTCTTTGACGCAAAAAGCTCATTTTATTACAGCATGGGGACAGGACCTGTGGGCAGAAAGAACTACACTGGGGTTATGAAGAGTGAGTGGTTACATGCTATGGAGTTGGAGGGGGTAAAGTCAAAAGGGAGGCCTCCAGAGGGACTTTGATATGCTAAAGAGGACTCAAGATAAGGGAGACCTGGCTATTGTCAAGTTAAGGTTGTTTTTCTCAAGTAAGGCATTAGCATACAACAGTTGGGAGTTCTTGGAGAACTGTTAAACTTTGTATTTGCCTCAAGTATTTGTCAGTGGGCTGCAGGTTATAAGGAAATTTAATGCCTGCCATTTCCTTCTTGCCTTTGTTCCCCACATCGCTATGGAGGAGAAGTGATGTTGGGGCTCCAGGAAACTGAGTCTATAGATTTCTAGAGATTAGGCTACTGATGAGATTGCCTTTTTCTTGCAATTTACCAAGACATTAGTAAACTGAGGGAGACTCAAGTCCTGTGTAACTGTGATCTCTATTAGTTAACCATTTGTTTTCTGTCTTTTCCTTTATTCTTGGGCAGCTAGGAGTGCCTGAGGAATGTCACACAGATCCCACCTAGGGGTGGGGGGTGTACGCCTTGGGGGCACAGGTGGGGTTCACTAGCTTGTGCTTTGTCCTCAACTTGTCTTATGGTCCCTCATCACTTTCATGGACTTTTTTTGTGTGTGTGTCTTTTTAGCTTTGATATTTCATTTATTTCTGTTCAAATCTTCATTATTTTCTTCTTTCTGCTAACTTTGGGTTTATTTCATTCTTCTTTTACTATTTCCTTGAGGTATAATATTAGATTGTGTGAGATCTTTCTCTCTCTTTTTTTAAATTTATGTGTTTATTGTTGTAAGTTTCCCTAGTTCCCTTAGAACTGTGTTTGCTATAACTCATAAGTTTTGGTATGTTGCATTTTGGTTTACCTTTGTTTCAATACATTTTCTGATTTCCCTTTTGATTTCTTCTTTGCCTTATTGATTGTGTTTAATTTCCACGTATCTGTGAATTTGCCAATTTTCAACCTATTGTTGATTTCTAGTTTTTTACCATTGTGGTCAGAAAAAAAAAATAATGTATCAATCCTTTTAAAATTGTTAAGGCTTCTTTTGTGGCCCAACACTGTAATGCCCCCAATTTCGAATCCGAGAGACCACCAAGGAGCCTATACAAATGCACGAGGGTTTATTTGCAAGCTCGAGCTTGGGCCCAAGTATACCTGACACAGCGGAGCAGGGACTTGGACCCCTAGGTTAAAAGGCGTAGCAGTTTTATAGGGGCCAGTGGCCAATGAGATTGTAACACACACAGAAAGTTGCATAGTCATGTCAGTCCACACGCAGGTGGCCAACTGAATTACAATTTACCCTATAGTAACTGTTTGAACTAGTTTATCACTCTGGTCAGAATTGGCGCGCAAGTTTGGCAGGCAAAAGGCGGGGTTTACATTCTTTGGCGGTTAGGGGTTCCGTATTCCTATATGAGCCGGTTTCCATAAGGGTGTGCTCAGAGGCTTGACTAGGGTGGGGGAGTGTCTTAAGCAATAAGTAGGTCATGTGGGGGTTATACATGAGATGGTGGGTGTAGCACAAAATGGAGTTAGTCTTGCTCTGCTTGTCCAGGGGTAGGGGATTTTTGTTAAATTCCTTGGGTCCCACAACACAAGATTTATCTGGAGAATGTTCTGTGTGTGCTAAAGAGGAATATATGTTCTGCTGCTGTTGGATGGTCTGCATGTATCTGTTACATCCATTTGGTCAATAGTGTTGTCCAGGTCTACTGTTTTCTTATTGTATATTCTCTCTGGATGACTTATCCAGTGTTGAAAGTGGGATATTGAAGTCCCCTCGTATTACTGTGTTACTATTTGTCCCATCAGTTGTGTTAATATTTCAGGATCTTTGGGGATACAGACAAGAGTATCTCCCGCTGGGTCTCTGGACTGGCAGTACTGTTGGTAGACGACAGTTGGGAGGGGCTGGAACCAAGTCCCGGGGATTGTAGACAGCTGAGTCCCTGGATCTGCAGGACATCTGACAGACTATTGCTGTAAAGAGTCTAGAGCTCAGTACAAGGGCCCTTTCAGCTGTCTTTTTCTAAGGAGAAATAGAAATTTTCCTACTAATGTATCAGAGCTCTTTTATATTAATAGCTTTAAAAAACATGCCTTAGAGAATGATACATGTTACAAGTATTTTTCTCAGTTTGAATTTCATCTTCCTTATATTTCATATTGTATTTGTTTTGAACACATAACACATTTACATATTTGAAATATTGGAACAATATATTCACATTATGAATTAAGAAATCTCACTTTTACACTCACCCGTGTCTACTCCACTGCCCACTCCCTCGTGGGTAGCCGTGTTCATCATGTTTTATGTATTCTTTAATGTTTATATAATTGCAAGCAGATACACATATGCATTATTTCCTCTTTGTTAACAAAAAGTAGAATTCACCTGCAATATTCTTGCTTTTTCTTTTTCACTTGGAAAAACATCCTGGATATTTTTCCATATTAATAGAAAAGAGTCTTACTGTTCTTTTTTTATAGCCATGTATTATTCCTCTGCTGGGATGTGACATACTTTATTTCATATAATTTGTAGTGATGGACATTTGTGTTGTTTCTAATCTTTTATTGAAAACAAAAGTTGGCAATGAATAACCTTGTAACTATATTATTATTTCATATGTGAGCAGATGTATGTATGTGATAAATTCCTAGATGTAAGATTGTGAGACAAAGAATAAATGGTTTTGTAATTTTGACAAACATTGCCAAAATTCCTTGCATACTAGCTGTGTATTCCCACTAGCAATGTATGAGACTTCCTGTGTAGTCCAAATTGTGAATTACTACCATATGATGAATAAAAACCAGCATCTTACTGTGGTTTTAATTTGCATCACACCTTTCATGAGAAACGGGTATGCACATGGTTTAAGGACTATTTGTATTTCTTTTATTCTGATTACTGATATGTATCTTTTCAGAACTTTGCCTTCTTTTCTGTTGGATTGCTGTCTTCTTTATCAACTTTAACAATTTCTCTATATATGCAGGTTTAAGCTTTTTGTCTTCTATATGAGCTGACAATTTTTAAAAACAGGCTATGCTTCTTTTGATGTTTCTTATTTTCTCATGTAAGACTACATTTTTAAAAATTTATTAACACTATTGACTTTTATGTCTGCTGGTTTTTAGGTATATTAAAAAGTTCTTCCCGACTGCAAATTTAGGAACAAATTTACCTATATTTTCTTTTAGTTTTTTCTAAATATATGCTCTTTTTGAAGTTTATTTTAGTGTACTAAATCAAGCATGGAGCTAATGCCATTCTTTTTCTGATAGTTACCCAACTATACTTAGTATCATTTGCTTAACAAAAAATAATCTTACTTAACATACCAACTTCATACATAATCATATACTAAATACTACATGTTTCAGATGCTAAATACTACATGTGTCATATACCTTAATCATATACTAAATACTACATGTATTTGAAATAATTTCTGGATCTATTATGTTCCATTCAATTGACTCATCATGTGCCAATGTTGTACTATTTCATTAGTGAGGTTTTATATCACATCTTTATTTTGAGTAGGCTTGGTCCCCTTCACTGCTTTTCAGATTTAGAGATTTCCTGAATATTCTTGCTAGTTTACTTTTTTCATGTAAATGTTCGTAAATGTACATGTTCGACTTGTACAAAGGAAAATACAATCTGTTGGCATTTTTAGCGTGGACATGTTAAATTTATAAATTGACTTAGGGAGAATTGACCTCTTTTATCGATAATTCAGAACCTAAGTATTCCCATTTGCTTATGTCTGCGTTTTTGTTTTTAAGTCTTATGTTAATGTTTTCCTCCTATATAGTTTACATGTTTCTTACTAAGTTTGAACTTGGTGCTACTGTAAACAGAGTCTTGTCTTTTATTATGTATTCCTACTGATTGTTATTTGTATCTATGAAGGAATTCTATTTCTTACATTTATTTTATAATCTGATATCTAACTACATTCTTTATTGCCTGGTAGTATTTTCAATTGATTCTTCTAGGTTTCCTAGATATTCAGTCATATCACATAAACATAATGATAGATTTACCATCTTCCTTTTTTAAATTTTTTGGGAAGTTTCTTTATTTACTTTCAGAGAGACAGAAGCAGCATGACTCAGGGAAGGGCAGAGAGAGAGAGGGAGAGAGAGAATCCAAAGCAGGCTCCATGCTGCCAGCACAGAGCCTGACATGGGGCTTGAACTCATGAAACTGACATCATGACCTAAGCTGAAATGAAGAGTCAAGAGGTTTAACCCACTAAGCCACCCAGGCACTCCAGTTTCTCACCTTTTTGCATATGGTTTGCCCATCTAAGACAGCAGACAAAATGAGGTGGGGGGACTACATCCCCACCCAGCATATAAGAGAAGTGTATATGACAACATACAATAAAACTGAGGAATACCAGAAACATGGGGAGGTCTGGCAGAAGGCCAAAGTCACACACTGGGTAGGAACCAATAATTTTTTTAGTTGTTCTCAGTTAACGGACAAGTCCTTCAGTACCTGGGTTAGTGTTGGGGTTCATAGAAAGGGCCAGCAAGCTCTATATTTAAGCATTTATTTTCTTTGGAACCTAGTACATAAATATCTTTTAGAAATAATCCATAGATATTTGTGGAAAATATGTATGTAACTTCATTTATTTTACTTTTTATTTTATTTTTTTTTATTATTTTACTCAAGTCGTATGTTTTCTTATTTGTTTTAGTGTCTGCTTTATCTGTCAAAAATTAGAGAAGTGTAATAAATCCTGCCACATCTATTGTGCTTCGATGTGTATCTCTTCTTTCCTCACTTGGGGCTGTATCTATTTTGATGTCCTGTTTTCCAGCACAGGTAGGCTCATGAGAATTCTGACTTTTATAAATAAGTCTCCTTGTACTGTTTTTATGCTTTCTGCCTTGCATTTTACTTTACCTAATATTATTATTGTTATTGTAATTCTCTGGTTAGCTTTGCGCATCACTCTTTTTTTTTTTAACTGTTTTTGAATCATTGTATTTTATATAGCTATCAGTTGTAGACAGCGAATAGTTGGGCTTTTGCTTCATGACCTATCTGTGAATGCTTAAATTTTAGTATTTATTTGTGTTTTTGTCTCATTTTTGTTAATTGTCAGGATTGACATGTTTATTATGTTTGGCAGCTTTCTGATTCTTATTTTTCTGCTTCATTGTAGTTTCATGTGCTTTCTCTTATTTGCTGTATGGCTTCTGTTTCATTTGACTCTATCTTCCTCTTTTTAAATTAATGTTCATTTTCTATGATATCCCCCAAGGTTACATTTAAGATTTTCAAAAACATTCTTCAACCTAAAGTCCTTTATGCATCAAAGTTGAGAACAAAATAATAAACTCTGATTTCCTTCTATGCGAGAAAAGTAACCAGGCACTTTTACATTGCTCTGTTTCGCATTCTGCAACACTCATGCATTTATTTTTATGACATATACTCTCAGAGCCAGATAATTATAATCAGACCATATTTAAATACTGAAGTATTATCTTCAAGAAGACAAATTTGAAACTGGCATTCAATTGTATGTCCGAGTTTTTCACAACTTTATAAGCTATTCCATTTTAACTTGTCTTGGTAATCATCACCTGTAATTGTATGTCATGACTTTCCCATTCTTGGATTGTTGATTCTTACTTCTCACTCAGCTATTTGTTTTTTGTGGGGTTTTCTTTTGTTGCTGTTGTTGTTTTTTGTTTTTGTTTTTTTCAGCCAGCTATTTGAAGCTGATAGTCAAGTCATTTTTCCAAGGAGAGAACATAGGCATTTTGTATTTGAGCACTTCAATAAGTAAGAACATGACTTTTGTAGATTATATGCATTAAATAAAGAGTAGCTCTAAATTATAAATTAGATAACAAACTTTTCCTTACAAATTGTGTAGATGTGATTGCATTACTTTCTGTCATTTGATGGTGCATCGTAGAATCTCCACCTACCTTGAATTTGTCTCTTTGCAGGAACCTATTATGTCTCATTGGTAGTTGCCACAGATATTTTTTGTAACATTTAGTTAATTTTTTCAATATTTGTTGACTTTTTTTAAATAATTTTGTTAATGTTTATTTACTTTTGAGAGAGAGACAGAGCATGAACGGGGCAGAGAGAGAAGGAGACACAGAATCCAAAGCAAGCTCCAGGCTCCAAGCTGTCAGCACAGAGCCCCACACAGGGTCAGAACTCACAAACCGGGAGATCATGATCTGAGCCAAAATCAGATGCTTAACCAAATGGGCCACCCAGGCACCCCTGTTAGTTGACTTTTACCTAATGTGTCTTAACATATTTCAGTGCTTTTAAGCAAGTTGGTTTGTGGGGTAAAAAATATATTTTTATATTATTTTTATTTCTTCATTTGCTTTGATTGACATTGTTTCATCCTCATGGGCACCTTCAGTTGTTAGGCTAATTCTCTGTTTTCAGTTCTGTCATTTTTTTGTCTTTTCATTTTAATTTCTTTTTCTTCTGCCTCTGTGTTCTTAAAGAGCATCTCCAATTTATCTTCTGTATTACTTGTTTGTTTTTTTTTTTTTTAAAGTTTATTTATTTAGAGAGAGAGAAAGAGAGGGCATGAGTAGGGGAGAGGCAGAGAGAGAGGGAGAGAGAGAGAATCCCAGTCAGGCTCTACACTGTCAGCACAGAGGCCAACTTGAGACTCAATCTCACAAAATGTGAGATTGTGACCTGAGCCTAAATCAAGAGTCAGATGCTTAACCAGCTGAACCACCCACACACCCCTCCATATTTCTTGTTTTTAAATTCTAGTCTGGCTTGAAGTCATTCAGGAAATAGTTTCAAATTATGATGTCTACTGGCAGCCTGGAAACAAAGTGTGGACGTTCATGACTGGGTCAAGGGCATATTCAATATTATAATTCAGTTATGTGCCCTTTTCCATTACCAACATATTGTGCATCTTGTAAGCAACAGGTAGAAACCTAGTCAGAAAAATCAAATGGGAAAAGCTTTGTTTATTTTGGGGGATTTTATGCTAAATACATAGACCATCTAACATCTTGTGATACATTCATCTGCAAATGGCTCCTTAATAGCCACACAACACCGTTGGGTGTATCCAGCATTTAGCCTCCTACAATATTATTCATGTAGTTCTCCATGAACCAGTACTTACACATCAAATAAAAGATAAGTATAAATACTGCACAAATTTAGAGAACAGAGAATACAGATGGCAAATCTTATTTCTCACAATTAAGCAAATTCCATTCACAAAAACACCACCAAGAAGATGATACAAAGGACATCTTCAGACAGTCCTATCTCTAAGTAAGGAAATGCAATACATAACAAAAGATGCTGTCTTGATAAAGATGCTGTCAGGCCTCTTCATAGCATCGTGGCCCTCTCACATACACCAAAGACAACTTACAATGAAGCCATATGATTCTTTGCCTGCCTGCCTGCCCACAGGAGTACATTTGACCCCAAATCTGGGCAACCCTTGAGAGTTAATGACTACAGAAGCAGCCCTCAATCAATGGTGGAGGAGGATTTGGTGGACAGATTCCCCAGCTCCTTCACCCTTGGGGAGAAACCCCCTTGGTGTATACCACACTACCTCCCAGGGTTCTCCAACATGAAGTATTAAGATAGTCATAGTAGCAACTTCTTTACAAGCCCACTCTATTAGCTGCCTTCCTTTCTCTGTTTCATTATTTTTTTATTTTTTAATGTTTATTTATTTTTGAAAGAGAAACAGAGAATGAATGGGGGAGGGGCAGAGACAGATGGAGACACAGAATCTAAAGCAGGCTCCAGGCTTGGAGCTGTCAGCACAGGGCCCCTCACGGGGCTCCAACCCATGAACCACTATATCATGACCTGAGCCAATGTGGATGCCCAGTCAACTGAGCCACCCAGGTGCCCCAGATAGAGAGAGAGAGAGAGAGAGAGAGAGAGAGAGAGAGAGAGAATCCCAAGCAGGATCCACAATGTCAGCGCAGAGCCCAATGTGGGACTTTAACTCATAAACCATGAGATCATGACCTAAGCCAAAATCAAGAGTTGGATTGAGCCACCCAGTCACCCCGACCTTTATCTGTTTTACCTCTTCAGTCCTGTACCAGTGTTTCCTGAGATCACCACTGCAATAAATTATGTGCCCTGCAATTGTTTCTCAGTCTGATTTTTGGAGAATGCAAACCAAAACAGACTCCAACCAGAAACACAAAAACAAACAGGGGAAATATGGGTGATGCCTTTAAACCATATGGTCAGTAAAACTTTCCTTTGAGCTCCACTGATTTAAACATACCTAATAAATAACATTTTTAAGGTTTTCTCCTCCTTTGGTATTCAGGAAGATATTATAGTTTTTTGGTTTTGGGTTTTTTTTCTCTTTCTTCCTTCCCAAAGGAGACATACAGGCCACGTGTGTGAAATTCCCTGAACTCTGCTTCTCCCCTCCTGTTCTCAGGTCCACAGCTATTGGACAGGTTGTTTTGCTCAAATCCCAGCAAAATTCCTCAGGGGTGGTAAGGTAGTCGTGGGGCGATGTTCTCCCTCCACATTGTCTCACCACATTTGAATGTATGTGGTGGTTCCAGAATTTTTCCTCCATTCCTGCTTAACAGTGGGTTCAAAAACATCACATTCACTCTAATATTTTGTCTTTTCTTTCTCTCAAATGGTCTCCATATTCTACTTGCTGAAAATTATTTGTTCCTTCTTCAGAATGCTGCTGCCCACAGGATGCCAAACATTCATGCTTAGTGGCTACTCCTTAGGGTTCCCTATGCTTCTCTTCAGTACTTCCCAAGACTCAATTGTATTTGTTCCCAAATCTGGTATGTCCAGCCATACTTGTTACTGTAATTGCTATAATATGTCTTTCAATTGTTATGTAAAACAGTGAACTATGAATGATAAAAGAAAAATTCTTGTTTCTGTGACAGCAGAGTTGACTCCTTCAGAAAGACACAAAGGGAGGGGCGCCTGGGTGGCTCAGTCGGTTAAGCGTCCGACTTCAGCTCAGGTCACCATCTCACAGTCCGTGAGTTCGGGCCCTGTGTCGGGGCCCTGTGTCGGGGCCCTGTGTCGGGGCCCTGTGTCGGGGCCCTGTGTCGGGGCCCTGTGTCGGGGCCCTGTGTCGGGGCCCTGTGTCGGGCTCTGGGCTGATGGCGCAGAGCCTGGAGCCTGGATCCTGCTTCAGTTCTGTGTCTCCCTCTCTCTCTGCCCCTTCCCTGTTCATGCTCTGTCTCTCTCTGTCTCAAAAATAAATAAAACATTAAAAAAAAAAAAAAAGAAAAGAAAGACACAAAGGGAAATTGCTTTTTAAAAATGTTCCATTTGAGGGATGCCTGGGTGGCTCAGTCAGTTAAGCATCTAACTTTTGACCTCAGATCAGGTCTTGATCTCAGGGTCTTGATCTCAGGGTTGTTGAGTTCAATCCCCATGTTGGGCTCCACACTGGGCAGGGAACCTATTTAAAATCAATCAAACAAACAAACAAACAAACAAACATTACATTTGATTTAGAGATGTGTGAGAAAACTGTAAAAGATTGGAAAATAAAATTAGATATATATGTGTTGTATATATACACACACACATACACATATATGTCTTCTGCGTTCATATTTGCTTTGTAAGTGTTGAGAGTTTCTTTCTTCACCTTAAAGATACAAAAGCTGGAATTCTTAGATTACTGGATAGTTGACCTTGGATGCACATTAGAATCACCTTGGAAACAAAAAATGTGTGTGCTTGCCCTGAGAGATTCTGACCCTATTCGTCAAGAGTGATGCCAGGAATCAGGCATTAGGACTTATTTTTTTTAATATAATTTATTGTTGGGGCACCTGGGTGGCTCAGTCGGGTGAGCGTCCGACCTCGGCTCAGGTCATGATCTCACAGCTCATGAGTTCAAGGCCCACATCAGGCTCTGTGCTGACAGTCCAGAGCCTGGAGCTTGCTTCGGATTCTGTGTCTCCCTCTCTGCCCCTAACCCACTCGCATTCTGTCTCTGTCTCTCTCAAAAATAAACATATATATATATATATAATTTATTGTCAAGTTGGCTAACATACAATGTATCCAGTGTGCTCTTGGCTTCAGGGGTAGCTTCCCATGATTCTTCTCTTACATACAACACCCAGTGCTCATCCCAACAAGTGCCCTCCTCATGCCCATCACCTATTTTCCCCTTCTCCCACCCCCTTCCCCTATCAACCCTCAGTTTGTTTTCTGTATTTAACAGTCTCTTATGGTTTGCCTCCCTCTCAGTTTGAAATTATTTTTTCCTCTTCCCTTCCCCCATGGTCTTCTGTTAAGTTTCTTAAGTTCCACATATGAGTGAAAACATATGATATCTGTCGTTCTCTGAGTGACTTATTTCACTTAGGATAATACCATCCAGTTCCATCCATGTTGTTGCAAATGGCAGAATTTCCTTATTTCTCATTGCCAAGCAGTATTCCATTGTATATATAAACCACATCTTTTTTATCCATTCATCAGTTAATGGACATTTGGGCTCTTTCCATAATTTGGCTATTGTTAAAACACTGCTATAAACATTGGAGTGGAGTACATGTGCCCCTATGAATCAGCATTCCTGTACCCTTTGGATAAATTCCTAGTAGTGCTATTGCTGGGTTGTAGGGTAAATCTATTTTTAATTTTTTGAGGAACCTCCACACTGTTTTACAGAGTGGCTGCACTGGTTTGCATTCCCATCAACAGTGCAAGAGGGTTCCGATTTCTCCACATCCTCACTGACATCCGTTGTTTCCTGAGTTGTTAATTTTATCCACTCTGACTTGTATGAGGTGGTATCTCAATGTGGTTTCGATTTGTATTTCCCTGATGATGAGTGATGTTGAGTATCTTTTCATGTGTCTGTTGGCCATCTGGTTATCTTCTTTGGAAAATGTCTATTCCATTTCTTCACTGGATTATTTTCTGGGTATTGAGTTTGGTAAGTTCTTTATAAAATTTGGATACTAACCCTTTATCTGATACATCATTTGCGAATATCTTCTCCCATTCCATTGTTTGCCTTTTAGTTTTGTTGATGGTTTCCTTGGCAGTGCAAAAGGTTTGTCTCAATGAGGTCCCAATAGTTCATTTTTGCTTTTATTTCCCTTGCCTTCGGAGACGTGTCGAGTAAGAAGTTGCTGCAGCTGAGGTCAAAGAAGTTGTTGCCTGTTTTCTCCTCTAGGGTTTTGATGGTTTCCTGTCTCACATTTAGGTCTTTTGTCCATTTTGAGTTTATTTTTGTGTATGGTGTAAGAAAGTGGTCCAGTTTCATTCTTCTGCATGTTGCTGTCCAGATCTCCCAGTACCATTTTCTAAACAGACTCTCTTTTTTCCATTGCATACTCTTTCTTGGTCAAAGATTAGTTGGCCATGCATTTGTGCATCCAATTCTGGGTTCTTTATTCTATTTCATTGGTCTATGTGTCTGGTTTTGTGCCAATACCATACAGCTTTGTACTGGAGGCTAAAGTCTGGGATTGTGATGCCTCCTGCTTTGTTTTTCTTTTTCAACATTACTTTGGCTATTTGGGGTCTTTTGTGTTTCCATACAAATTTTAGGATTGTTGTTTTCTAATTTTGAGGAGAATGCCAGTGCAATTTTGTTTGGGATTGCATTGAATGTGCAGATTGCTTAGGGTAGTATTGACATTTTAACAATATTTGTTCTTCCAATCCATAAGCATGGAATGTTTTCCATTTCTTTGTATCTTCCTCAATTTCTTTCATAAGTTTTCTATATTTTTCAGCATACATATCTTTTACATCTTTGGTTAGGTTCGTGGTGCAATTGTAAATGAGACCGATTTCTTGATTTCTCTTTCTGTTGCTTTGTTATTGGTGTATAGAAATGCAACCGATTTCTGTACATTAATTTTGTATCCTGTGACTTTGCTGAATTCATGTATCAGTTCTAGCAACTTTTGGGTGGAATCTTTTGGGTTTTCCATGTCATCTGCGAAAAATGAAAGTTCGACTTCTTCTTTGCCAATTTGGATGCCTTTTATTTCATTTTGTTGTCTGAATGCTGAGGCTAGGACTTCCAACACTATGTTAAACAACAGCAGTAAGAGTGGACATCCCTGTTGTGTTCCTGATCTCAGGGGGAAAGCTCTCAGTTTTTCCCCGTTGAGGATGATATTAGGTCTGGGCTTTCCAGATATAGCTTTTATGATGTTTGGGTATGTTCTTTCTATCTTGACTTTCTTGAGGGTTTTTGTTAAGAAATGATGCTGTGTTTTGTCAAGTGCTTTTTCTGCATCTATTGACAGGATCATATGGTTCTTACCGTTTCTTCTATTAATGTGATGTACACATTGATTGATTTGCAAATATTGAACCAGCCCTGTAGGACTTATTTTTTAAGGCTCCCGACAGGATCTAATGTGTAGTAAGGGTGCTAGAGGTATGAAAACTCTTATCATCTCTTGGAAGAGTGTCCACTCTAACACAGGATGCAAAGGACAGGACTCTACTGATCATTTGTCATCAATATTGCTGCATCAGTCAGAAATTACTGGCCATTCTTTCAGATTCTGGCAATGGGTTGTTTGTAGTCTAAGATTCTAGTGAAATTGAGTTTCCATCTTTTGCTTGTTACAGGAATCTCAGAATAACATTGCAGGAGAAAAGATCAAATGGTTCTAGCCTGGTGACCTTTTAAATTAATGGCTCAGAATTTTTAGAAGTATGTTGATCCTAACACCCTGTAACTAATGCTCCCTTGTTTTTTGCTATTTTTATTTTTCATTGACGTTATTTTTTCAAGGTTTAATTCTTTACAGTGCTTTTTACATCATAATTCATTATTGCTATGACTACACACAATAATTATTTTTCACAAGTGTAAGAATAATAAGATGAATACATGTGTGCTTGCCATCCAGCTTAAGAAACAAAAAACTGTTGAAACTGCTGAAACCCTTCACCATTCCCTTACTTGTTTCCCTCCCCTAATCCCACCCAGAATTAACTCATTTCCCAAGTTCTGCACTTATACTTCCCAAGTGAAATAGTTTTCAACATATATTGATGTATCTTTAATTATGCATTGTTTTGTTTTACACCTTTGACCAATAGATACATAGAAACTGATGTATCTTTTCTGGTACATCTGAGCCTTGCTTCTTTTATTCAATATTATGCTTTTAATATCCATCCATGTCAGTATGTTGATCTGTAATTATTTCATTCACACTGCTATATTGAATATCATTATGTGAATATACCTCAATGTATTTATCCATTCTATAGAATGGATGCTACATTAAAGTAGTTTGCAGTGTTTTGCTTTGCTAAACGATATTTCCATAAATACTTTTTAAAATTTTGCCTCGTGTAGTCAAGCAATAGCTTCCCTATTTGCCTAGTAATGAGATTTCTGGATCACAGCATAGTAACACCTTCTACTTTAGTGGATTGGTTCAAGGTGTTTTCTAAATTGGATCTAACAGTTTATACTATCCCAGCCAAATCGTGGTGCACTGTATCTTTTTGCTTTTCACTAAAATATGGGTTGTAAAATATTGCACCATGGATTTAATTTTATTTCCCAAACAATTATTGAAAATTACCATCTTTCCCAATGTTTAGTCCCAATTTATAATTCCTCTTCTATGAAATGTCCACTCGTGTCTCTTGAGTATTTTTAATTATGCTGGTTTTCTATTTTTAATGGTAAATAGAAGGTATTAGTATCTTCTAGATATTAATTCTTTGGGGTTTTTTATATGTGTAAAAGTTTTCACACCAGCTTGTTATTTTCCTTTTTACTCTTATCAAGATGTTTTTGATGAACAGATGGTCTCAGTTTAGTATAATTATAGGGTTTTTCTTCAAGGTTTGCAGATTTATTTTTTGTCTTACTTAAGAAATTGCCCCTAACTCCAGGATAAGAAAGATAGTTTCATATTTTATTCTAAAAGTTTAAAGATGCACCTTTAATTTTAACATCTATAATTCATACAGAATCAAATTTTGCCTGTGTATGGAGGTAGAAATCCATGAATATCTGTTTCCAAATGGAGAAGTTGTGCCAGCTGTGTACTGAGTGATTCATTTTGTATGATCTGCAGTAACACCTCTGTCATAAAGTAAATTCTGTGCTTTATATCTTATCCTGTTCATCTGTTTGACTATTTTGTACTATCTTAATAACTCTAGTTTTATAGTCTTTGTTTCTGGTAGGATAAGTGACTTTGTCCTTTCCTGGAAATATTTTGATCATTCTTACACCAGTCCTTGGTCATAGAAATGTTAGAATTAGCTTGTTAGTTTACATGCTCACACACACAGACTTCTAGATTTTGATTAAAATTGCACTAAAGATAGATTCTCTAGATCAGGAATTGAAAAACAATAATCCACAAATGAAACTTGGCCTGCCATCTCCTTGCCTCAGTTTGCAAATAAAGTTTTATTGGAACACAACAACATCTACGGTCAATAACCACTGTCAAGCTACAAAACAAAGTAGAATGGATGTGATAGCAATTACATATCCCATAAAGTCCAGAATATTTATTGTTTCATCCTTTATAAAGTTTGCATGTCCTTGATATAGATCATTTGAGAAAATAATGTTATTTTTATTTTGAAGTTTTATATCCAGGAACATGGTATAAATCTGGCTTATTAATTCTTCTTAAATACTGAAAGCCTTGTACATATGTATTTTTTATATTAGACAGAGAGAAAGAGAGAGAGCATGGGTGAGTGGGGGAGAGGTACAGAGGAGAGAGAGAGAGAGAGAGAGAGAGAGAGAGAGAGAGAGAGAGAGAGAATCCCAAGCAGTCTCCATGCTCTGATGTGGGACTTTATCCCATGACCCTGGGATCATGACCTGAGCCCAGATCAAGAGTCAAATGCTCCCAGGTGCCTAATGTACATATTTTTTAGACTTATTATCAGATACTTTATATTTTCTGCTAGCAATTATAAATTGTATCTTTTAAAAATTATAATCTGTAATAGCTTATTGCTGGTGAATAGAAATGCAGTTGTCTTATTTATAATCATGTACAATGATTTTATAGCCAGAGAATTTGCTAAACTGAATTATTAGTTTTAGTAAACCATCTATACTGTGTGTATTTTCTAGGTTCACATCCATATTAACTGTGCCTAATGCTTTCTCAATTTCTTCTTTTCTAATCCACATATAATTATAGTATCTTTTTCTTATCTTAGGGCACATGCTAGGATATATATATAAAACAACATAAAAAAACAAGTACTGATACTGACCAAGTCCATCTTCCTTCTGCTTTAAAAAGAAGTGCTTTAAATGTTCAATATTAACTAATGTGTAGTAGACTTTTTTGTAGATAAATCTAACAGATTAAGGAGTTCCCTCCATGCTTATTTGCAATGAAATTTTATCATGAATCAATAAGGAAATTTAGCAAGAACATTTCCTGTCTCTGTTGAAATGATCATCAGAGCTTTTTTCCCCTTTCTTGTTTTAACCTTTAATTTGTTGATTAATAGAATTTGGTATGTGTTTGTGTGTGTGTGTGTGTGTGTGTGTGTTTTCAACATTTCATTTTTTTGTTCTAAATTGGAAGGTATAGCATTTATTCATGCTATTTTAGTAGGTACTCTAGACATTTTGTCACTTATGGTTAACTTAAGAATGTCTAATATTAGTACTTTTACCTAGTTTCTGAAAAATATAAAGACCTTGAAATATTTGAAGCTGAATCAACCCCCATTTCCATTTATATTCTGTTGTAAGAACTCAAATTGGAATGAATTATTTTACTCTGTTCTCATGGATTAAGGTATTGTCATTAGTGTTTTGACACTTCACGTTCGGTAATATTTACCCATATCTTAAACAATTTATTTATTCATCATATCTTCTTATAATTCCCTTCTTCCCAAAGACAATCTTTCAGAAGATTCATTAGTCAGGGTCTTTTAGTAATATGTTCAATTTTTGTTAGCTTTTAAAAGTTAGTCTTTATTTTGCCATCATTCTCAAAAGGTAATTTCAGTGTGTAGAGAATTTTAATTGACAGTTATTCTTCTCTCTCAATGGTGTCTTGAAAATACCATTATTCACTGTATCTGGCTTCCACTGTTAATATTGAACAGTCAACTGCCAATCTAATTTCAACTTCTCTTTTCTCTAAAGTTGCTTTTATTTTTTTATTTTTTATTTTTTTTCTCTGCAATTTTAGTGTTATAGATCTAGGTAATAATGTGGGGTTTTGTTTTTTTGTTTGTTTTTAAGTACCCATTCCACCTAGGATTTACTATGTGTCATGAATTTAATGACTACTAGGATTTTATTAATTCTGGAAAATTGTCAGATATTATATCCCAAATAACACCTTTCCACTATATTCTCTTTCTCCATTGAAAACATCTAACCATATGCATCATGTTAGCTTATTGCTTGACTTCTCTTGAAATTCTGTGCTGAATTCTAGATCATTTCTTCAAATCTGTATTCCAATTCACCAGTTCTCCATTTAGCAGTATCTAAATCTATGGTTCCCAAACTGACTTTTGTCAGGTTATTGACTTGCTTTGGGGTGATATATTAAACTCACAGGAGCCACAGAATATTTTAAATATTTGAGGGGAACAGAAAAACTCAACACTGTAGTAATAAGACACTGTGCTGCTACCTCAAGGTAGATCAGTTTCAACATTCCATTCTTTGGCAGTTATTGGTATCAAAAGGAAGTACCAGAAACAAGAAATGAGTCTGGTTGTGTCCAATCTGAATTACAGTTTGGAAAAGTTATGCAGTTCCCAACTGGTACACTTAATTCATTACTTGAAATGGTTATTTAAGAATGACATATAATTGTTATTTTTTATTCAATTTATTCTTATTAATTTTTGAATTCCTACTAACTTCTTATAACAAGTACTTATTAAGTGTCTGAACCAAATGTAACTATTTAACAGATGGAACTGTAGGGAATTTCTTTGGGCCTAGAAACACCTTGATAAAATTACTGAGACACTAAGATACTATTTCACCATGAAATGTGAAACCTGTGTTTAGAAACAGGTTTAGAAACTTGTGTTTATTCTGCTTCTCATCCTTTAGTTTTCAATCATTATGTTTTGCTTTTCATCTATATAAATTTGATTTGGTTCTTTTTCAAAACTGCTTGCCCATCTAATATAATGTCTTGTTTCTTTCTCACATTTACCTATTCTATTTTTAATGAACTCTCTCTCTCTCTGTGTGTGTATATATATATATATATATATATACACATATATTCTTCTAAGTACCTTGTAATATTTAGGTATATCTAATATTTACATTTTTAGATGCTTAATTGTGCATGTGTGTGTATAGGATAAACATATTATATAATATATAATATATATTAGTATATCAGTTATCTATCATTTTTTAAATTATTATTATTATTTTTTCTAATGTTTATTTATTTTTGTGAGAGACTGAGAGAGATAGAGCACGAGCAGGGGAGGAGCAGAAAGAGAGGGAGACACAGAATCTGAAGCAGGCTCCAGGCTCTGAGCTGTCTGAACAGAGCCCAATGCGGGGCTCTAACCCACAAACCATGAGATCATGACCTGAGCCGAAGTCAGATGCTTAACCGACTGAGCCACCCAGGTGCCCCTATCTATCTATCATTTTTAAACTGGCTCTTAAGTGTAGTATCCCATTTCCCTGCACATGGTTGAGATTGCTTCACTATGTGCTGGAGTCTTTGGAGTTTATTCTGTGACAGTTGTTTGAGACCTAGCATGAAGTACATTCATCCACAGAGTATTGGTTTTATTCCTGCGTGGCTCAGAGAAGCACTACCATTTCTGGATCCCTTTAAAATAAATTCTTATCTTGGTATTTTTTCAGACAACATAGAGAGTCTGAATTTGGTCCATCAGGCTAGTAAGGAATGGTTTATGGTTAGGATTTCTCAAGGCATTTTTTCCCTCTACTTAGCAGCAAGTTTGAGACAATTTTCCTTACCAGTACTTTTTATGGGAGCATTTTTCTTTTTATACATCTAATTTACTCTTCAAATGACAATGAGGCTTTTGGAGTTCTGGCCTTATTCTAGATTGAGTGATCTTTAAGTTTATCTTCCTTCCCACGTTAACATGAAGATAAATAGTTAAGATGAACAGAGAGCTGGAGCACCCACCAGTTTCATTATTCACTGATCCCTTTGGATTTCACCTTTTACTGTCTTGACCAATGAGGATTTCCCTTATTTTCCTGATAACTTAGAAATACAATTTTAATTTTTTGACTGGCTTTCCATGAGAAGGTGTTCAATGTATTAATGCTTTTAAGTCGTTATACTTTGGGAGATGGGAGAATGTTATCTCTTCCTTGAAAGAAGAGAAATCCAACCTAATGTGTACTAATGATGTTTATATCCCTTTTGGTTATCTTCACTTTCTATGTGGAAGTGGATAGGATTCCATTAGCAACTCCTACTTTCCATGTGCATAATACCTGCCTAGATTCTAGAGTGTAGTAGGCATTCATCTGTTTGGCGCTGCTGGATGAAGTTTCTCTGGTCATCTCACAAAGTAATTGCATGTAATAGGGGTGATGATCATATGTTCCCATTGGTCTATCCCCTGCATCTCTAAGCTAAAGATGGGAAATGGTGCAGACTGAGCTTCTTATCTAAGTCAAACACTGATAATTTCTTAACTAAATCCTACATAGAATTTTCCTCAGTTAGTGAAATCCCTAAACACAGAAAATATCATAATCTTGTACTTCTAAAACTATTATAATATCGTTCCCTTCTTTTCTTTGGGAAGGGGCTATTTTAAAGAGGTTTTAAAAAGGAATTCTGGAGGAAACCCATGAAGAATGATTAGCCTGACTTGACATAAACTCATGGGTGTGAATGTCAGTTTTGGGGGCCAACTGAGAGCTGACACCAGCTTTTTACTACATTTCTCTCTTGGCCAAAAGTTTGGGTCTTGTGAAAGGTACAATATACCAGCACCATGCTTCAGAACATGAGAGCCAGTCTTTGGTCTCAAATCCATCATCATACACCAAGCCATAGCATGAAAGAAGCTAGTTTCAGACATTTTATTTTATCCCATAACAATGTCCACCTAATGGGACATTAACTACTGATGAAGTTATGGGCCACAAAAGTATCCCAAATCTCTATGGTCTGGGGCATATCAGTTGGCAAATAGTTTTTTCACTTCTCCCAAACAGCTGAGCTTAACTAAATGTACAACAATTGGTGTACATTGAATGTATTTTATTATTGTGAACAAAAGAAGAGTAAATAACTTGTGAGAGTTACTATCTAGTACAAATTTTTTCCAGAGCACTACTGAAGGATAGTGCAAAAAGGATAACGGTAGTCATAAATGCTTCATTCTCTTCATTATTAAGATACAAATGAAACAAGAAAAAATATTATATCCAAAGCTAATAGGAGAAAAATAAAATTTTGGCAAAATAATGGTTTACGTTTTTACCTGTCTACAGGAAAATACTCAGGTTGCAAAAAAGCACTGTCTGCTAGAAAACACCAGAGTAGACAAGTGTATTTTAGGCACCACGAGTTGGAAAGAAGGGAAAGAGGTTATAGTATAGCAAGAAAGCTACTATCTATATGGAGAATAGGCTCTAACACCACAGAATCACTATATTTGTGGTATACCATAAAAATCACTGGGTATTAGATTTTCACACCCATTTTCAGAAGAGGAGATTGGGGCCCACAGATGTTATGTGTTTTGTCCAATTGTCAAGGCACTTTAAAGAATGGTCGTTGTGAATCCTATGCCAGAGGCTAAGACAACCTAGGTTAGAGTGACTGGCCGATTTGTTTGGATGCTTCATGAATGATCAAGAAATTAGCTTGTTGGCTAATCATAAGCTTGTTGTCTCTAATGAATTCAATTTGGTTCAACGAAATGCTGTCTTAGGAAGGAAGCCAGTTCTGTAGCAGCTAAAGTTGGGTGTGAAATAATAAAATAACATGAGAGTGAGTTTTGAAGGATACATAGACAAGGCTCCAAATGGTTTATTTGCTGGAGAAGACAAGAAGGAAGGGCACACAGGGGAATGGTTTACACTGAATACAGACCCTAGTTCTGAATTAAATTCTCCTTTCAATGTAACCAAAAAGATATATACATTGAATACTTGAGAGACACATATTTGAACAAATACTGTTAGTGCCCTCAAAACCCTTATATTCTAGTATAATTAATGCTTAATACTTAATAGACTTGAATAGTTCCCCATTTTGTATGAGTGAGATAATACTTCAAAAGTGTTTAAAAGATAGCCAAGACAGTTGTGGTTCAGGAAGTAGGAATATCAATTTCCAAATAGCTCCACAGCACACCGTTTCTTGTATTTCTTTGTACATTTGCAGTGTTAGACACATGGTAAATAACTTCTGTTCTTGCTGAGTGGCTAAAGGGAGAACAGCCAAATACAAATTCAATGAAGCTAAACAACTAATTTTACCTCATATTCTTACACCTACTTTGTTTTCCTCCCAAGTTTATAATGGAACTTATCTCTCCCTACCTAAGTGCTTTGACAAGCACTCTATCTAAATATTTTGATCAACACACACACAGCTGGGTTGAAAGACTTCTTATCACAGCACTCAACTCTATTTATTTTATTCTCTTCAATGACATGATGGAGAAAAGTGCATTGTAAATAAAAGTTAGAAACTAAAGGAGGAGAAAGACTATTTTTTTCTGTTGCTAAGAGTAGGGAGGGGTAGAAGGAAGAAGATGCTCCCTACACTGCTGCCTGCAACTTCTCTTTGTTATTGGGTTTTAAATTCCCTGACCAACACCAACCACAATTTCCTGAATTCATCAAGACCCATTCATATTCTGCTTCTTCAATAAAACCTTTCCTGGTCATTTTCACCCTCACTTATCTCTCATTCTTTGAAATCTCTTATTAACAAGAAACCTTATGCCACCCATTTCAGCACTTAATTATAGGTCAAATTCTGTTCCCATTCTTTTTTGTTTGAATTTTTTTCTACTAGTCTGCAATATGGATCGCATGATTCAATATGGAGTTCATCTCACCTTTGCTTGTATCATTACATACCAACATTCTGTCGGTCAAATTAAGTCACGTGGACAAGCCCATAATCAAGGGTCAGGAAAGCAGTTTCTTCCTCAGTGGGATAGGGGCCTGCAAAGTCATAAGGAAAAGAATGTGAGTACAGGGAAGAGTGAAGAAGTGCAGCCTTCTCATTCAAACTTCTGTATTTATCTCCTAATTATATAATCTTGGACAAGTCCTTTAACCTCTCCAAATTTCAAATTACTCATCTAAAAAATGAAGTGGACACTGCCTTCTTCTTAGTCATAAGTTTTGATCAAATAAGATAATGAAGTAAAGCACCCAGCATCAAACCTGGTTCTTTCTCTACTAATAGCACTGTTATGTAAAGTATCTGATTAGTGCTATATTGACCTTTCTAACACTGAGAGCTCTCCAGCCAAAGAACAGGCTGCTTCAAGACGTATGAAATAGGAACTAGAAATATTGAATCATAGGTTGGGCAGTAGAGGAGGAAAACTGCTCTTTGCCACATCCATGACAATATGATTCTTTCCACATGATTCTGAGCTCTCTCCTGCCCTAAAAGCACAACATCCCATGTGTATATTTTCCATTTCCTCCTTGAAGCTGGGGCTCAGATGTATTGTGAGGTTCTGCCAGTCAACCCCAGTCCCCCTGTAGGTCTTTAAAAATAAGAACCACAAAGAGTGCTCTACAGACAGCCATAGCAGCAGTAGCCACTTCTGAAACATCATTGACAGCAGTCTGAGTCATGGAGGTGGATGCAAGAAAGTCAGCCTGCTGGAAACAGCAATAGCAGCTGCACTAAATGTCAGCAGTGCATGCTTCCATGTTAAGGGCATAACGGTAGCTGTTTTCTTCCACACTTGTATGGTTTGGGGATCACCCTCACCTACAATGAATGCTCTAACTGGTTGTGCAGGGTTTCACATGCTATCCAGCATTCTCTTCCAAAATGTATTTTCCACCTAACTCATCTAGATTTTATCATAGCTTGCAGCTAAGAACACTTATTGATATGGAATTTGGAAACAAAAGTAGGCAGGTAGCAGAAGCAGGTGGTCATCAGACCCTCTAAGAAATTCAGAAAAGAAGAGATTGGTTGCTTGGCTTGGCTGGGGCTATTGGCAATGAACATCCAGTTAGTATTAAGGGATGGGCTCTGGCAAAGCACAGAGAAAAATTAATTTAATGCTCATAGATGGTTACTAGGGATGAAGGCACAGCTTTAGGAGATCAATTGGCTACTTCCCTAAAATAGTATAAGAAGATTTAAGGACCAAAGGGTAAGGTATGGTGTCTCATGGTATTGGACTTGAGAAAAGAGATCAACAATGTCACATTTCTTACCTTTCACCTCAAAACTTTGGCTGAAAACCAAAAACTTTCTTTCCCTGATAGAATCACCATTATTTCTATGATTTCTTTTCATCTCTTAACTCTTGTTACTCTAAGTCTGAAAATTAAACGAGAAGTCTGATATTTGTGGTTGTTATATGACAATGCCTGCTGAATTTGGGGTTTCATCAGGCCTTTTAGAACATTAGCTAGGGAAAATGAGAACTAGAATAAGGAAATATAGGAAATCTCAGATGATTTGTAAGATCCCAAATCCTCATTCCCCGTGAAGACTGCCTGGCTGACAGAAAGAACCTTGCACATATTTACACATGCTGTGGCCTCTCCAGCAAGTTCCCTTGCAAGGGGAAGTAAATTCTCCTATCATCTTACCCCATCTCTCATGGTCTCTAGATTTCAGGTAGAGTCAGATTCTAACATTTCTCAGGGCAACTTATGAAGCCAAATAAGGGAAGGAATGGCTACAAAGCCAACAAGGTGTAATATGCTAATTTCTATCAACAGAAGCTGGCATATAGTTGTAAAAAATTATTACAATGATGTGAGATCAAAGAGAAAGAAAAAAATATTTTGTTCTGCCTGATTTCATCAACAGTGCTGAATGTTCTGGAGATTCTGATTCACTGTGCTCATGTAGGTGCCAGGGGTGCCAACAGTCTAGTGGACTGAAATCTGGACTCAAGTGTTAAAGCAGATTTATCATATGTGACCTATTGAACCCTGCCAAATGATGGCCCTCAGGAGAGCCCAGAAGGTTCTTTTTTCACCCAAGCTATGAAAGCTATAATAGCTTTCACCCAAGATATTATTGAGGAAGAGAACTTGTTTTGTTTGGGGAGGCAAATCATGGTCAGAGACTGAGTTTGTCTTTGCCAACAATTTATTTATTTATTTTTTAATTTTAATTTTTTAAATGTTTTTTATTTATTTTTGAGAGAGAGACAGAGTACTAGTGAGGGATGGGCAGACAGAGAGAGGGAGACACAGAATCTGAAGCAGGCTCCAGGCTCTGAGCTGTCAGCACAGAGCCTGACATGGGGCTCGAACTCACAAACTGTGAGATCATGACCTGAGCCGAAGTGGGACGCTTAACCAACTGAACCACCCAGGTGCCCTGCCAACGATTTATTTAATGCAGGTTTACTGTGGGAATTTCACAAGGCAATAGCATGCAAGATGTCTCTTGATAAACTAATAAAGAAATAATATACTCTAAATCAATGATGATCACACTATTTTTCCAGGCAAAGTGAGATGAAAGGAATAAAGTTCAAATTTAGTTGAGGTTTTCCTTTATAATGAGTTGGTACTTGGGAGAGAGAGAAGGCTCAGCCAAATGGGAGAGAGGTGCCATTCACCTTCCAGGCAAAGGTAGAAGTCCCTTGCTGCAAGAGCACATTGCTAGGGAACAGTGGGACTGATGTTGACGCATAAACAGATTGACTTCTGGGGCCACTGCACAGCTTTCACCACTGCTGGTAAAAGATTCACCTTTACTGCACAGAGGGTAATTACCCCAAGGTCATTGTGGAGCTACTTAGAGCAGTAAAGTGCCTCCTTGCCCAAACCAAACACACTTGGGTAATCCTCAAAAACTCTTGGTATTTACAGTCAAAATATCCCCTTGACCTAGTTGCTTCTTCATAGGTTTTCATAGATGAGCCCCGAGTGGGGCCCCCAACAGCTGAGCTACTGAGTCCTTAATGGTGAGGATAGATGAAATAATGACATCCTGACCCAGCTTACTTTATTCTTGTATCAAAACATTTTTTTTTGTCTTTGTCATAAACAATGGGTTAAAACAAACCTCATTTAAGTCAAAACAAGTGGATTTGAAATAGTATCAAACCAATACATGACAGAACTACAGTGCATGAGCTTGAAGCACAGGGAGTTGGTGGAAGGAACCATGGTTGAAATTGGTTTCCTTGATTCTGTTATATCCAGAGGTCAACTGAACAAAGGTTGAATGGCTACCATGCCAGGCAGCAGGTAATCCATCGCTCTGATCCACAGCGCACTTTGAATGGTAGCTGATTCTATCTTGGGCTCCTTGGGTTTCAAACATTTGAACAATCTACCAAATTTGTATTTTATTTTTGAAGAGAGAGACAGAAGAAGAGAGAGAAGGGAGAGGAAGAAGGAGAGAGAACAGAAGGCTAATTTGATCCACAAATTCAGATTGTCTCACTCAATGCTCTGGCCCAAAATTGTTTGTCTTTCTCCACTTTATTCAACTTCTTCTCCTTTTTCTTCTTCAACAGTCAATAGAAAACAAAACAAAACAAAACATCCTCACAAACCTACAGAATAAGAAGTAGGGTATTCAGTTTTATTGGACTTTGATTTATCTTGAAAAATTGAATTAACAAAGATCTTTCTTTCCTTCAAGTTTCTATCAGCTCAAAGTGGGGCCTCACTACACTTCATCACTCTTAAGGACACAAGGAAGGTTTCCTCTCTGTGGAAGATTCTTTGCCTTATTTTGGAAAGGGAGACATAGAAACTTAGCTACGTTTTCCAATTTTTATTTCTTTTCCATTTTTAACCCTAAGTGCCTTGAACATTGCCTAACTCAAAATAAATGGTCAATAAATGTTTCTGGATGAATTGGTGCTTTGTAATATTCTGTAATTTTACTTGGGATGTTCCACTGAATTTTGAATGTAGTGGAGATGAACAGTGTACTAGATTGCAGCCTGGGAGCCATTACGGGAACTTTCCACCATACTAACAAATGTTCTTTCCTATAAGAGGAACAAATAGTTTTCCAGCACCCACACAGTTCAAGGCCTTTCCAAATATGTTCCATAATCCCAATCTTTAAAACGACCTTCTAAAGTCAAGAGTTTCTAGAATTTTTACCGTCTGAATAACCTCCTTGTGAGAGTCTTTGAGTTTGTGCCTATTGCCACTTTGGGTGGTGTGCCCAAAACCTAGTGCAGTTTTTCTGGTGATACAAGACATCCCCCCACTTCCTTCTGGACACGTCTTTATCAATGCAGAATATCTTAGGCCAGGTTTCTGGTAATCAGAGCCTGAGATGGTAGACTCACCGGTTCTGAAAGAGAACACAGTGGTTGCCCTAACTATGTCCATTTTGACCTCAGTCTGTACTTTCTAAGTAAGTAAATTCTTCTTTGCATCTGGCTTATCTTCTAACTCAGGCAAAAGACCCAGCAGGCAAAGCATCCCCTGAAGGGAACCAAAACTATACCCTGAAGCAATAACAACTGTCCTGAAGCCAGCAAGCTGGTGGGTGACTGACCCCAAGACAATGATAGACCTGATCTTTACCACCCAGCTGCACTTACCCACCGGCCTTTGTCCCACATTTTCCTTACACAAATTTAGAAGTATTTTCAGCACATTGGAGACAACCTTTGGGACACTAGTCTGCTGTCTTCCCAGTGTTGGCCTTACTGAAATAAATTTCTTTCTTGTTTTACCACTACTCTGTCTGCATTTGGATTCTGTCAGCAGCTGGTGGCCAAATCTGGTGTGTTTGGAAACCCTGGAGCCAGGTGCTCTTGTGCCTTTGGGCCCCAGTTACAATTCCAGTGTATGTTGGGGGAGGGCAGGGGGAAGGGGGCAGGGCTTTCTTACACCAATACGCAGTTCCGAGAATTTAACTCAATTTAGATACTCTCCACCTGGAGAGATCAGCAGATTCCATAGGTTTGTGGCTCAGTTCCATAAGAATTAAGAATGTCCCTCCAGTCTCCCCACCTCAGACAACAGTTGCAAGCACTGGTTACCTGTATTTCTGACTGACTGACTGACTATAAACCAAAGGTGTCCATGATCTCCTCCTTGGGTTCCATTAATTTGCTAGAGGGGCTCACAGTACTTAGTAGATTGCCAGGTTATTATAAAAGGATATAAATCAGGACCAGCCAGATGGAATGGATGCACAGGGAAAAGTATGGAGAAATGGAGAGAGGCTTCTGTGCCTTCCCAAGGTTCCACTCTCCCAGCACGTCCATGAGTTTACCAGCCCAGAAGCTCTGCCCTTTTGGGTTTTTATAAAGGCTTCAGTACATGGGCATGAATGATTAAATCACTGTTCATCCATGACTGAACTCAATCTCTAGCCTTTCTCCCCTCCCCAGAGGTGGGGGAGGGTGTGGATGGATAATGGATGTTTCCCTCCCTCTAATCACCTGGTTGACAGTCTTGGCAATCTACCCCTATCCTTAGGAACTTTCCAAAAGTCAACTCCTTAACATAACAATAGACACCTTAATCTCTCTCATCACTTAGGAAATTCCAAGGATTTAAAGACCTTTGTGCCAGAAGTAGGGATGAAAGCTGAATATAAATCACAATATCACACTTGTGGTCTCAACTGGAGTCCAGACTAATCACACAAGGAGCTCTAGAAGGTGAATTGCAACAGAGTGGTCCCACTCCCAAAACTAGGGGGCTCATCAGCCTCTTGTAATCGTAATTTCCTCAGTTATTGGCTGCAGGCTACCCTGAAGAACAGTGTTACTTCTCCAGGCTCCTATCAACTGAAGGCAATTCTTCTCCAATGAAGCCAGGTCTGAGCTAGTAGCAGTCAACACTCACGTGCTAGTGGCGAGGACACAAGCCCAAGAAAGCAGATCTGGGCAGGGCACCACTTTTGTACAGGTTTGTTTTTTTACCCTCAGTGTAAAACATTACACTGCCCTCTATTAGGTGTCCTCTCATTACATTTTTCCCTTTTACCCGGCCTATCTGTATCATTTTAGATGCTACCATCCAGTACTCCCTAAACCACCTGATTTCAGGTGAACACATGTTTGAGTTCTCATTAAAAATAGACTGATTCTGTCAGCAACATATGGTCTCTGAGTGTTCAATCCCATCTACTAAAGCCTCAATATCCAGAATGTCAAGATCAAACTCAGCTAATGTCTATTACTTTGAAATCAACGTTTTGCTTTCTTAGAAATTTCATACCTTTGAGGATAAAAGGTTTCAATGGTTCAAAGAAAATGGTTCTGAATTCCTCAGATCAAAAGATTGTCAAAGAAATGTTTGGGTTGCCCTCCCCATTCCCTATTTAAAATTTGCTTCCCAAGCATCTAGTCCGTAAGCCGGCACAGGTTTTTTGGCTGACTTTTGTTTCTGATCAACAGCAAAATGAATCATTCCCTTCGTGGAAACCCTGAGTCCTCAATGCCTGAGAGGTTAATGCAGACAGGGTCTGCTTGCCCGAGGTCCAAGCTGTACTTTCTGGCCACATGGGTGGTTAATGCAATCAAGGATGAGATTAATTAAATTAAAAGTCTGCTTTTATTGCTCAGAAAATACAGCAAATTCAATAGTCTTTGACAGCCTGGAGCTGGAGGCTTGGCTCTAATGTGATCACCGCTACATGGGTGTAGCCAGACACCATGTCATTTAGGGAGGCAGGATGCTTCTGTGCCAGTTATACGCTGCCTCCACCGTAAATTTAGAAGCCTTTAGTGAGTGATCAACATAATCTGAGTTTACCTCCACAGGTACCTACCCAGAATTGAGCCCGGCACCTTCTGTTTTGCTTCTAAAAATACTTCAGTTAACTAGTCACCCTCTGCAATTAGCCTAGAGCCCCTGTTGTTCTGCTATGCTTAGAAAATTTAGGTACAAGCTCTTTTAATCTCGCAAACCCTGTCCCACTATGTCCAATGTGAGGAATTGCCTTCCAAAAAGACAGGTGTGTAAAAATCTTTTCCCCTGGATGGTTGCAGGAGACCAATCTATTCAGTAGCAATCACGAAGCAGATACAATACATGCCCTTTGCTGTTACCCTTTGACCTAGGCTCTTGGTGGGGATAGGGGTGGGGTGTGTGGATAAAGCAAAGACTTAAGAAACAGAGATATAGTTTTGATTTTTGCTTTCATAATTTATTCCTTATAAACTTTTGACAAATTATCTAATCTCTCTATACCTCTAAAGTGGGGCTCAAGATACCCACTTTTAAGACTCTGAAATTAAAAGTAATACAACTTGCAATGTAGCATTCATTGAAAGTCTGTTATGTTTTCTTATTTTTGTGATTAATGATCATCATTAACCCAAGTTACAGAGGCTCTAAGGGATCAGGAGATGGTCCCAAGAATGCTCCATCCTTACCCTTTCTCCTATCAAAAATAGCCTCTTATGAAAGTAAATCATATCAGTCACATCCACCTTAGCCTGAATTCAGTCCTAAATGTGACTCCTTTCAGATTTTCAGACACATTTAGCTGGACCCTCAGTTTGGGTTGCACGTTGGGATTGTCCAGAATGCCTGAGTTCTACCTCTAGCTGGACTCTAGTGTATTTTAATTTGTTTGGGGTGCTGCTTGGACAGAAGTATATCTAAAGGCTCCCTAGTGATTCTGCTGTGCAGCCAAGATTGAGAGCCACTGTACCAACCTATCCCCAGCCATGGAAGGAAAGTCTTTGGTCAATGTTAAAGAGTTTCATGAAGGGCTGGAAGACCTGTAGGCTCTGACACAATAAGTATCTTCATGTATCAAAGAAGAAACCATTTTGGCCTGCTTTAAGAGTAGCTGTCATTTCACAAGCACTGAGAGGGAGCCCCATGAAAAAGATGTGTGATCTCCTAGGAAGGCAGCAGGTTAAGAATTCTGTAGCACTGCATGACTGTATCTAATGTGTGTGACCCCTGGCCCAGTGTGCATACACCTTGGTTGCCTAGTCAAAGTATATGGGCTGGCCCCAGGTGAGCTCTCCCTATAGCTCTGTAATTTATCTTTCCTAGGCCTGTCTCCCAGTTAAGGCTCTGAGCTTCCTGGGCACCAGGAATGTGTTTAACTTTTCTCAAACACACTTAAAACTTTTGTGAAATGGATTTGGAAAATTCCACTGAAGTCCAATTCAAAAGCACTTGCTTCTAACCAAATTTAGAGTCCGATTAAGGGGAGGAAAGAAAACTTCCAACTTCCGCTTGGGTCATGATCTAACCCAACCTCTGCATCAGGATGTCTGCTGTCAGCATAGAGCCCACTTCAGGTCCTCTGTTCCCATCTCTCGGCCCCTCCTCCCCCACTCAAAAATAAATAAACATTTAAAAAAATTATAAAAAAAAGAATCTGTCCAACTGCATAGGGATTATTGGCATTTTAGAACAAAAAGGGACCTTAGAAGTCTTGTCAATGAAATTGCCTCACTTTGTAGATGCACAGGCTAAAATCAGAGATGCTGAGGAACTTGCTCAGGGCTGCCCAGGAATCTACTAACAGAACAAGGCTCTGATAGAAGCCTTCTTGAAACCCTGTTATTTTCTCACCCCATGGTATATACTGCAGATTATTTCCACATCTTTTGTCTCAAAAGGCAGGGGTTGGGGGAAAGGGAAAGCAGGAGTCCATTTTATTTATGGTATGATGCCAGGTTATTATATCCCAGATAAACTTCTTTGAGAACTTCTCTTATTTTAAAAGACCTGAATTGTCTGAACTTTTCCCAACCTTCATAGCATCCATCTTCTCTTTCCTTTTCTTCCTTGTTATTGCATCTGCCTGCAGAACGTGGCATGAGGGCACGTGGGGAGGGAAGGTAGCTGTGATATAAACAGAATGATGGGGCTGGCTGCTTCTGAGTGAGCTCAGTGCTGATCTAATTGTGAGGCGGTGTCATTTCTGCCTCGTCTCACCCTGTCCCCATCATTCTCCTTGGGTACATGGCCACATGTCCTTCTGAGGCAATTCTTCCAACTCCTGAAACAGATGGGGGTAGACTGGCCAAGGGATCTGCAGAAATTGATAGCCCCCTTGAATCAGGGAGTGAGCAGCAAGGCTCCTTCAGTGCCATCAATCAGCAGTCACTGGGAACAGAGAAAAGATTTTCCCTAGTGACTTAATCAGTCAGAGGGATGTTGCCTAGCTGATTGAGGGCAGCTGGAAAGTGAGCAGTTGTTTCTATTATAACTTGTCATCAGCTATTGGTCTCAATAGAGAAAATTGGGTCGCAGCAGCTTGACCAAAGATCAAGGCAGGTGTTTTGTTTAGTTCCTTGGAGAGAAGCTGATTCGGGAAAGAGAGAATGAGGGCTTTCTTGAAGATGATCTGTTATTACATTTAATATGAAATTTATATCCTAGCTTTCACAGAGGATGTGGGGCACTGGGGCAAAGATAAGAACAAGGAATGCTACATTCCTTTATTGGGCGTGGGAGGAGGAAGGTAATCTTTGTCCTTGCCATCCTGTATTCCCAGCTCCTTCTGGCACCATTGCCCGGCCTGCTACCCCACCCATCTCCCCAGAGTTGCCCCCTTCTCATGGGCAGGCAGTCCTTCTCTGACCACTCTGTGCATGTTGCCCTGACCTTAGTCACTCCCCTATCACATCACCCTATTTTCCTTCCTTTGTATTATTGATCATCATTCAGAACCATCTTACTTTTAATTTCTTTACCTGTTCTCCACTTCAAGAAAGTAAACTGCATGAAGAACAGGGACCTGATCTCGCTCCATAGTTGTCATCTTATCTGTACCCATGGTGCCTGGAGGATAGAAGGTACACAATAACTATTTGGTTAATCATGTAATTATTTCATAGGTGTCAATTCTTTTTATTTTATTTTATTTAAAAAAAACAATCTTAGGTAAAGAATGCTCTTATTGTCTTTTTTTTTTTTTTTTGAGAGAGAGAGAGAAGGCACAAGTGAGTGAAAGGCAGAGAGAATCCCATGAGGGGCAGAGAGAGAGGGAGAGAATGAGAATCCCATGCAGGCTCCACACCGTCAGCACAGAGCCCAAAGCTGGACTAGAGCTCACCCAATGCCAGGGCTTGAACTCACAAACCATGAGATCATGACCTGAGCTGAAGTCAGATGCTTAACCAACTGTGTTAATTCTTTTTAAATAGCTATTATCAGATTTGGTTGTATAAGCAAGGTTGAGATTTGCAGACCTAGGCAGACCTTGGAGTTCAGGTAACAAGAGGTCCAGAATGCAGGAGAGCCATCTGGATTCAGACATTGGGGTAAGGAGTGGGCAGGAAACAGTGAGATATGGGGGTAGCTTTGCATCAACTGGAAAAAACAAAAACAAAAGTGGAAATTAGGCAAACTCATTCTTCTTTTCAGAAGGCTTCTCTCTTTATTTGTCCTTTGACAGCAAGAATGTATCCATAGGATTCACTAGTTTGAGGCTTGTCTTTGCTGTTCAGTGAAAATCCTGACTGGTAAACAAAGGAAGATAAGGAGGGAAGAAGAAATTCCTATAATAGGCCCTTGTTAGTCTTATGGCATTAAATAGGTTTCAGATAGACTTATATGTCCTGGGTTCATTGCCCTTTGTGAATGGTCACTGAAGAGGATTCACGAGAAAAGTTAATTAAAAAGTGTATAAAGCACTGTTATTACAATGAACTTGCACTTTAGAATAGGGCATTCAAGGCATCCAAGCAAATGCTCAACAATGGTGCAGGGCCTTCAATGTAACAATGGCATTTCCTTAAATATTAAATGCACCCTCCTCACTACCATTTAATAACTGTTAATTGGACATTTAGAATGTGCTACTTAAACCAGGGAAGACAAATCCTTGGGAGGGCATACTGTATGCTGGGAGATATCCAAAACATGAACATGTGTCATCTTTCCAGCATTGAGGGAACACAGCTGAAGTTTTGCATTTTTAAACTCATGAAAAGTTTAATTTTAATGATAAAACATGAAACATTCGAGAAGTGCTGTGCTGGTGGCCAGGCCGTTTTCGATTAAGCCTCTAGTTCCCCCAACTCTTGCCCAGTACTTTCACTGTCATTTAGAAACAATCCACATTTTCTGCTATCTTTATCTATTTACCATCTTTTTCCTTATGGATTTGGAATATCTACATATCTACCAATTATGAATGAGATGTTTAGATGCAACAACTATTCCATGTGTTTACTTGATTTCCCAGTGCTTGCCATAGGGATGAGGCCATGAAACAGGTTTGGTCAATGGATCTGAGTAGAAGTGGTGGATGTCCCCTCCCAGATGAGCCAGTTAAGACCTGATGTGTCTCCTCCTTCCCCTTGTTCTTTCTTCAGGAACCTGAGAAGTCACATGTTGAGATGGTGGAAGTAGAACATGCAGGGTGCCTGGATCTCTAACAGTGAGATGGGGGCAAGTCCCCATCAACCTGCCTCAGATTTTGCATAAGCCAGAAATAAATCCTCATTGTGCTAAACTACTGAGATTTCAGGATTTGTTTATTTTCATAGCATAGTGTAAGCTGTCTTTGTCTTATACTCCATTCATAATCATTTCAAAGTTGAGGTGTCAGTTGAGTGTGGTAATATTTGTTTTCTGACTGATCATGATTTTGGATGTTAGGTTGTTTGTAAAGTCAAACCTGTAAGATCCTGGTTCTGGACACAGGAGACTAGTGAGGTATGTTCATATGGTGCCCTGGTAGGAGTTTCAATAGATCCTCAAACTAAACTAAGCTATTCTTTGCTTAACTTCTCAAACTAGACATTGCAATTCTTAAATGTTAATTTGAAATTTTCTGGGTATTAAAGTTCTGGAGCTTTTTTTTTTTTCCTAAAAGGACAAAAGGAATTGACTGCAGTCACTGTTTGAAAGGCCCCATCTCAATGGAGCTGAAAGAACATGCAGACCTTACCCAATAACAAAGGGACCTAAATCATGCTCACATTGGTGAGAGTTCCAATCCATTCTATCGAATGCCTGCTATCCCCAACAAGAATATTATATTGCCTCTCATTTTAAATTGCATTGCAGGAGGCTGGCAAGAAACTCAGTGTACAAATCAAGGTTCAGATGAATACACTTGATAGAATGAAACTGAAATGGGGCACAGGTCGGCAATTGTTAAGAGTGCAGCAGTGGTTTGGAAACCCAAGACCTTCAAAGATTTCACTATTCCTCAGACGTGATAATGCTAAATTATACACTTTAGGAAATGAACACAATGCGATAAAGCTTCCTATTGAGAAGTGAATTACTTGCTCATCTTCAGATACTGTATTAACTCTCCTCAGATATAAGAATCCTCTTATAAACAAGGGCTGTGTCTTAAAAATTTATCTTTGCAGACTTTAACCCAATACCAGGAGTATACTAATAACAACAAGTAGTATTTATAACACTTAATACAAGTCAGTTTTACCATATGCATCTTATGCATATTGGTTTATTTAATCCTCAGAATAAACTAATGGAGTAGGGGTTATTATTAGCTGCTGTTTATCAACAGAGAAACTAGAAACCTCAAGTATGGGGACTTAAAGTGAATTACCCAAGGACATATGTCTAGTGAACACTGGACCTGGATTTGAACCAGCTAGCCTGACTTTAGAGTGTGACATTAAACCATCATGTCCTAGTGTCACTCTTAAGAGTATTCATGAATGGAAGAAGGAAAGAATGAAGGAAGCCTGGATGAGAAAGGGTGATGGAAGAATGATGGAGGGCAGTGAGGAGGATGAAGGGATATAAGAAGGGGGGGTTGGGTGGGTGAATGGAAAGAGGTATGGAGAGAGGACTGGATGGAAGGATGAAAAGGTCAGATGAAAGAAGGAATGGAAAACAGGATAGAAGCATGACAGATGGATGGAAAGATGGATGGCTGGCTGGCTGGCTGGATGGGAGGAATAGATCTAACTAGAAGGATAGTTGGAGCAAATAGTAGTCATTTCCCCTCCATGATGGAATTTCCAACGTTGCTGTTAAGAAACTTCCTGACACCCACAAAATAAGATTCATGGCAAAGATGATCTGGCTTTTCTGAGAGCGATGCAGTTTGATTAGCATCTTTTCTCTCCCTGTCCCTTCATGTGCACATTGAACTGGTGCACTTTCTCCTGCCCAGGATTTCTTCCTTTAAGGTTACCCTGGATTTTCTTTTAATGGGTATTACCTCCATAAGTAGCATTTGCAGCCCCCAGGGTCTTGCCTGTTTGGTTTTCTGCAAGGATGCAGAAAAAGCATCTTCCAACACATCAGTCCAGGTTGTTTCAGAGTAAGATTGTACACCCCTCTGGACAGAGGTGTTGCTACTGAAATTTTCCTGTGAGAAAGGATTCTGCACTTAACACCCAGGCCCTTTGAATCCCAATTCAGTCTTTTCTCCATCACCTGACACCACATGCTCAATAAATAGGTATACATTTTTATGAATGATACGGTATATCGTAGCCTGAACTACAGCAGCACCCTACATGCTGCTTCCTCCAGTGAAACCAGCCCCAGAACTGCAAAGCTCATGCCCATGTTTGCTCACTCCTTGGAGCCCAGATGGACTCTAAACACTTCCAAAGCCATTCCAGAAACAGAGAGAATTCTGTAATTATGAAGTGGAATTTCTTGTCTTAGTTTTGGGGGGCAGAGAGAGCCTGAACAGCATTGAGGACCCAGAAGGCCTGATCGTTCCTCCAAAGAAACTTTGATTTTCCTCCACAGAGCTGCCTGGAAGCAATAATGCAGGCATGCTCTGCCTGTCAGGTTTCTGCACTGTGAGTCCTCCAGGGGCACCTCAAGCAGATGAGGGAACCTGTGTGCACTTGTGGGGCGGGGGTTACAGATGATGTGGGCTTCTTAACTTTTTTTGTGCCTTGGAGCCCTTGACTGTGTGGTGAAGAATATGAACGCCCTCTTAGAGTCATCCTCTTAAATGTATAAAAAAAAATTCAAAGCACTGCAAAGGAAACCAATCATACTGAAATACAGTTATCAAAATATTTCTTAAAATTTGTGATGGAGCAAAAGATGACTTTTTCACTGCATGAATAACAAGATCCAGCTATAGATCTGATAACCACCATAACTTTGGAGTAGTGAAAAATGTAATGATTTCCAATCATTGGAGATATGTCCAATTATGGGAAAGGGATATGAAAACATCTGTGATTTCTATTGGTGACAGAGTCACAGACACAGGCCTGCAGCATTGCCCTTGGTCATCATTGAAGGAAATGCTACATGGTTATAGGTTTCAGTTAAAGGTCATAGATTAGTGACCATAAAGATGTCATTTTCTTTTTCACATCCAAGTTCATAGATCCCCTGAATTCCATTCATGGACTGAGGATGAGAAATCCTGGGAGTAGAAGCTTTCTTTTTTTAAAAATTTATTTTTAATTTAAAAAATTGAATTATTTTTATTAAATTAAAAAAATTATTTAAATTTATTTAAATTTATTTTTATTTAAATTTAATTTAAAAAATTAAATAATTAATATACAATGTTATAGGAGTTCAACAACTCTATATATTACACAGTGTTTATCACAACAAGTGTAATCATCTGTCACTGTCGTTATTACAGTATTACTGACTATATTCCCTATGCTATACTTTTCATCACTGTGAGTTATTTATTTTATCACTGGAAGTTTGTACCTCTGAATCCCCTTCCCCTATTTCACCCATTCTCCCACTCCCCTCCCCTCTGGCAACTACCAGTTTGTTCTCTATATTTAAGAATCTGGTTTTTTGTTTATTTTTTTGTTCATTTGTTTTGTTTTTTAGATTCCACATATAACTGAAATCAGGAGCTTTCTTTTTGTTCATTTTATTTTATTTCCGATGATAAAATGTTCTCTGCATCTATGTATATACCCGAGTGAATTGAAATTTGAAAGCAAGGGCTCAAAAAAAAAAAATTAAACAGACATTATACCTATGTACTGAGAGATTTGTAGAAAAGAGGGAGGGACACCTTGATGGCTCAGTCTGTTTAGCATTTGACTCTTGATCTTGGTGCATGTCATGATCCAGGGGTTGTGGGATCGAGCCCTATGTCAGGCTCCATGCTGAGCATGGAGCCTACTTAAGATTCTCTCTCTCTCTCTCTCTCTCTCTCTCTCTCTCTCTCCCTCTCTCTCTTAAAAAGGAAGAAAAAAGAGGGAAACAGAGAATATGTTGGTTATCAAGTAAAGCTGCTTAGATTGATTGAGTTGGGTATTAAAGGACAGTGGTGTGTCTAGATAAATGTAATGATCAAATGATTAGTGTCTCAGGTTGTATTCTCTAAGAAGCAGACCATGAGACAAGAATCCAAGGACCAAGAGGACATTTGGAAAATTATCCCAGATGACATAGCAAGGAGGTAGGTAAAGTGAGACAGTGAAAGGGAGGAAGACAACAAACGGTAGGCTATCAGCCAGCTACACTATGGGTGACCGGAGCTTAATCCTCCTGGGGGACTTTGAAACCATGTGTAGACGTGCATCCAGGGCTATCTCCCCTGAGTGGTGAGAGAGCTGGTGTATTTACATACCAATTTCCATTAGTCATCATTTGAAGGCTGCTCTGGTGGGAAGAGTGCATTCCTTCTAGGACGTCCTGTGTGCTGCACAAGTGCCAAGGTAGGCTCCAGCAGGCAGAGAAGGTCTGGGGCAAGAGGTACTGGTGTTAAGGGTGGTAGTTGGACCATGTACTGTGAAGTTCTAAGGGCATATGGGCACATGTAAGCTGATGGGTGGACCAATGAGTGATGCAAACAGAGCTTTCCAGCTCCATTTACAACTGAGCCAAGAAGAGGAGTACAGTTGACTGTGGGAGTTAGGGCACCAACTCCCTTCACGCAATTGAAAACCCACATAGATCTTTGACTCCCCCAAAACTTAACTACTAGCAGCCTACTGTTGACTGGATGCCTTACTGATAACATAGACTATTGATTAACACATATATTGTCTGTTATATGTATGAAATACTGTATGATTACAAGAAAGTAAACTAAAGAAAATGTTATTAAGAAAGTCATAAGGGAAAGAAAACACATTTACAGTACTGTATTGTATTTATTGAAAAAGATCACGTATAAGTGGACCAGCACATTTCAAACTTCTGTTGTTCAGGGATGACTGTAATTATGCCTTTTGTTTCTGTTGACCAAGAGGAGGAGGAGGCTGTAAAGCAACCCAAAGCACTTATTTGGGGTCTTAGGGATTGCAGTCTGGGGGTCACAGAGTAGACTGAAATTGACTGAAATCTAAAGGGTGCTCTGAATTGCCAGCAGGGAGTGAAGGCTTACAAAGGCAAAAACCACAAGGTTACCTAAATTGTTCTAAAAGAATTAGGCTGGCAGTGTTAAGCTGGCTATCTAACGCAGGACTGACTATTTAGCTAACAGGTATTACATTACCTCTAGTCCAAAATAGGAGGCGGAGGAGGGCCAGGTGTAATTGACTAGTTGCAATTGACAAAAGTCAGAAGTCTATGGTGTTGGAAGAATTCAAACGGGAGGGGGGTACATAGGCCCTGCTTCCTTAGTGTCCTCTGAACCCTATTTTCAATGACTCTCTTAGCAATGCCTACTTCATGTTGGAATTTTTTTTCATATTTCTAGTAGTGCCTTTGAAACATTTAATTTCAACAGAGCATTAGCACAGCACCTGAGCTCTAATAATTAAATCCATTTTAAACATGGGGACACTGAGTCTTTGAGAAGTTAGTTGCCTTGCCTGAAGGCACGTAACTGTATAGTGGTGAGTTCAAAACTGTGGCTTAAATCTTATGCTTTTGCACCCAGGACTCCTTATATTATATTTATATTCTGTTGTATGGTATTCATGTCAAAATCAACTGGAAGGCAGACCAGAGCTTTCTGCCCTTCCTTAAAATATCTAAATGTAGAAAAGGAAAAAGGGTGTTATTCCAGACTCCCAGGCATTTGCTGTGATTACTCAAGGTGCACTGAGGATGTGGTAATGCTTTTCTGGATTGTTCCATCTCGGTGGTGATAGATTTACCATCTCTTAGTATAACATCCTCTTACAGCTCTAAGCTCTTTCAGGGAAAGATTTAATTTCAGTTTACATTTTAGACAGAAAGGAAAAGAAAAACGCTGCGAAAATGAGACATGAGCCACACTACATCTGCAGCTATTTATTGGTGTATTTCTGGAGGACATTGAGCAGGGTAGCTAACATACAATAAGTGATAAAGGAGGTTGGACCAGGGTCATGGAATTGAACCTAAAGACAGAAGCTGCTGTATTAGTGGCCTATGTTACTATCCCTACTCTCTTTTGACTACCCACAGCCATTTCCCCAACAGTCCATTGAGGGCCCCCTGTTTTCTTGCCAACCTTCCTCCAAACCCATCCACTGATTTCCTTCAGAGACCCTGCTTTTTGCTTGCTTACTTGAGCACCAGCCCATGTGCATCACTTACTGCTGGGTTCCCCTTGCCAAGATATTCATTAGCCTTTCCTGACACCTTCTAGATATACAGCTTCACACCAAACAAGGAGCTGGTCAAGACCTCAGGCACAGGAGAGATTTTCTGAGGCAGGTAATCTTTGTCTGTTTTGAAATCAAATCACCTCCCAGACTGTAGGAATTCATTGTATATGGCAACTTAATCTCCTGTCTCCAAATCCTTGCAACATTCCAAATCTTGGGTTAATTGTGCTGTTTTCAATTAAAGTGGTTTCATATATAATGTAATGAATTGATCTGTATACTTTTGTAAGCCTTCTGATGAACACATCTTGATTTAGATTTGTGGCAAATCATTTCAGATAGTCGGGTCAACACACCTGGACATACTCCTCTTCTCATCTTTCAGATTTAATTGCATGACTCAGCTTTCCGTTGGCCCACATGTTAACGGAAATCATAAAAGTCTGGCAGGTGGAAGGAACTCCAGCCTATTGCCTATTTTGGGCACAGACTTCCAGAAGTCTATCTTTACAGCTTATAGATGTTAAGATTGGCAAAACACATAGTGTTTCTTTGTTTCTTATATGCAGCAACTCCTAACTACTGAATAGTAAGACACATACATGAGCAATGTTTCTCTAGGAAGGAAAGAAGGGAGAAAGGGAGAGAGAGGACCTATTCCTATGACAATCCTCATATACCAATTCTTAACACACAGGATTTGCCTTACTTGTTTCCTAAGGCCTGACTTTTTTTGTAACTCCCTTTATGTTTTCTTTTGAGAGGTTTGACTTGAGGAGGACGGGATGGTACTTCCACATTATGACTGCCTGCCAGGTGTCATAAATAGGAGAGTCAAGAGCACCTCACCTGGGTGCTGAGAGGCACGCCTCTTATGTTTAGTTTTCATTCTAATATGTAACTCATTGAGTCTGTCTGTGACTGTTTTCTTTTAGGCCACACCCTCCCTTCTTAGTGAAAGGAAGATTGGTAAAGAGTATGCCCATGCAAACCTTAGAATAATAACAGGCTTGTAAAACAAATCCATTTACAGGAATGTACTTTCCAGTGATCTGACGTTGTACATGCCATTAAGGGCACTGTTTGGCAATAGTTGTTGTTGAGACAGTTCTGTTAATGGTCACCTACGACGGTTCTCAGCTGCCTACAAACAAATATGGCATAGGTCTTCCTTTTTTCCCTTTAGATAGCACAGTCTTGGTCATTCTTTGTAAGCGTGCAGTCAAGAGAGATCAGGGTGCCTTGGGACAGGTGCTGAAGCCAGGTGAGAAGGTGGCCATCTTTTTCAAAGGCCAGGTCCCTGCCCTGTCCCATTTCTTTTCCTCCCACTGGAGGGCTTCAGGATATTTGTGTTCCTGTCAGAAGCAGGTGGGAGAGGAAGGGAGGAAGCCAGCAACATGGAAACACCACGAGCAATGAGGACTGCCCACATAACTCTGGGCCACGATGATGGAGGACCTGCAGTACCCATAGCAGGCAGGCAGTGTCCTGGCTCTGTGTCTGTGTTCCTATCATTCCAGATCTGTTGATGAGCAGGAAGACAGTGCAGGTTACCAGGGGAAAGTGGAGGACTGTAGCCAGTTAAGGAATCCAACGCAGGTTGTTCAATGAAAGAAAATGGTACCTCTTCTCTATCATCTCATAAAAGCACCAGAAGTAAAGTGAGAGGGACAGCAGGGGGAGAAGCAGAGAACCATGGGTGGGGACTGTTCCGGGCTCACAACTTTAACCACCATGGACAAGCCAGGGGTGTCCAGACCATGCGAGCTGCAAAAGTTACTGCACTTGATTCTTTCACTTGAAACACAGAGGGGAGGTGTTAAAAATTGAGATGACCTTTGAGTTGACTAAGACACTGATAAAACTACCAACCAAGACTCTACTTAAAACTTGCCAAATCCACAAGCAATTGTAGTAAACTGAGTAGCAGTGAGACTGGAGTATGATTTTTCTGAAAAAATGAAAAATAAAGGCTGATTGCCTATTTGGGGTTATTAGAAGTCCCATGGCATTTGAGAAGAGTTAGACTTAGCTCCATTTGCTGTCTTAATTTGGAATTTAGGGGTTAATTTAAAGGCTTTTTGAAACCCAGTATTTAAACAACTTGAACTGAGTAAAAAATTATAGGAGTGCCAATATTTTATTAAAACTTTTTTTTTAATATTTATTTTTGAGAGAGAGAGAGTGTGTGAGAGTTGGAGGGGCAGAGAGAGAAGGAGACATAGAATCCAAAGGAGGCTCCAGGCTCTGAGCTGTCAGCACAGAGCCAGACACGGGGCTCAAACCCACAGACCATGATATCATGACCTGAGCCAAAGCCGGATGCCTAACCGACTGAGCCACGCAGGCGCCCCATGAGTGCTGATATTTTAAACCCAAGTGCTATATTTGCCTTCATTCTGCAATGATTTAGGTAATGAGGGTGAACTAAATCACCAAGTTGACATTCCAATCCAGTGCATGTGGTCGGGGGACCCTGGGAGGTTCCAAAACCTGCAGCTGCTATTAGTATCTGATCTGCCTCATGTGCAATGGTGGATATTTGCTCAAACTCATAAAAATTTCTCTGCAAGGTCTATTGAATGTCGCTGGTATTTGTAACATAATAATCAAAATGAATTGTTGCTCTGGTGGTAGAGTGAATACACAAGGGCTGATTAATCCACTTGGAGAAATTCTGAAATGAAGATGAAAAACATAATAACAGCTACCCTTAATATTAACCCCATGGGGACTCAGTTATTAATTGGTCTGGATTTAAGCGCAGCTTTTAATCAACTTGCAGGGTTTTAAGCTTACACCCCAGAACTGCTCATTCATCTCCAAGAACTGTGAATTAAATGTTGAGTAAATGTCAGTGAAGGCCCTTTTGAGAGCTCATCTTAGGACATTTCTTCTACATCCATATCTTGCAACAAAGCAATACAGGTTTGCACCTGACCGAGCCCACATCTGGAAAGAATTTGTCTTCAGTTTGTCATAGAAGGATGAAAGGGTAGCTCTATGCTGCAGAGTAAACAGATTTTTGAATCTATACTCAGGTAATTCAGGCCAAAGTAATTATTCCTAGGGGAAGAGGGGAAAAGGGATCTCATAAATGAAGATAATGTATTCAAACACTGGGATAATAAACTGGCCTGCAATGTTGATCTCAGTAGGGGTCCCTAAAGATTTGGATTTCAAGGAATTCTTTGAAAACTCTCTCCAGAACAATTAAACTATGAACATATATTTCTCCCAATGTGAACAAAATCCAAGGGGTTCATAGAGCCCGTAATGTCCATCCTCTGACTCATAGGTAACAGCCCCAGTTTAGATGTTTTCACAGCACTTAATGATTCTTTTGTAATCTTTGTCACATCTGTTATGATCGGTTTATTGCCTGTCTTTCCTGGTGTCCTAGAAACTCTCTGAAGGCAGGAGCCATGTAGATTTTCATCGCTGAACCCCCTGCATAAAAGGCAAGGCCTGGAACACAGGTAGAACTCAATAAATATTTATGAAATTAAAAGGCAGAATCCTCATTACTGAATGCTTAATGTTCTTGTCCAAGTCCAAATAATGGTAAGTAAAAAAAAAAAGAGAGAAAGAGAGAAAGAAAAATTTTTCCACAATTTGGATGACACTAATTGTTCCCAGGCCTCCAGTCTGCCTGGTTAACCTTTTACTGTGTGTGATTGACTTAATGATAATGGATTTGTAGAAATCAGCATTTGTAATTATATTTGATTCATTGAGTTTTCTAAAGCAATGCTGCTCAAACTTCAGCATGCATCCTTGTGAAAACAGATTGCTAGGTTCCACTCTCAGATATTCTGATTCTTAGAGGACTGGCTTCGGGCCTGAAATTCTGCATTTCTTATAAGCCCCAGGTGATGCTGATGCTATTGGTCCATGGACCACTCTTTGAGGAACAAGGCTCTAAAATCTCCATGAAGTGATTCTCTGAATCTCATTTCCATGGGAGGAATCTTGAGAGTCAAATCAGTCCCAGCTAACACAACAGAGCTAGGATCCTGAAGGCAGATCTTCAGACCTCAGTTTCTGTTTGTGTGTTATTATGTTATGATGCCATCCCACACATGGGCCAGAATAAATAACATCCTTATCATACCTCCTATTCCTCATAGGGTTCTCCTTCAGGAGATATGACTATGAAATAATCAAGCTCTTAATTTGTCTTACTATATAAAGACTGTTACACCAGCATTAATCAAACTTTTTAGGAAGAAAAATCTCCTCTAATGCCTCCATTTTATTGGAGTTTTTTTTTTTTTTTTTTTAGCATTTCTTTTGTTTTGTTTTTTGTTTGTATTTGTTGTTATGAGCAGAGTGATTTTCAAATAGCTGTAATCATGATGAATGTAAAATTTGTGTTCAGTTTTTACTTACTATGCTGGGTATTTTTCATTAAGGTGTATTGTTTTCATTATTTTAACAATGGTTAAGTAAATATACTACAATGTATATGTGCCACTGAGTGTTATTCCTTCCATGCGGTGACCCTGAGAAGCTGTTAAGTCTACTTCGTTGCAAGGGATTTACTTAAATATACTTGGGATGCCTCTTTTGGGAAAATTCTCTGAACTAATTTTAAAAAGATACAAGGGGAGCAGTCTTCTTTTTTAATTTTTTTTTTAATGTTTATTTATATTTGAGAGAGATGGAGACAGAGTGCGAGCTGGGGAGGAGCAGAGAGAGGGGGAGACACAGGATGTAAAGCAGGCTCCAGGCTCTGAGCTGTCAGCACAGAGCCTGATGTGGGCCTCGAACTCATGAACTGTGAGATTCTGAGCCAAAGTCAGGTGTTAATCTGACTAAGCCACGCAGACACTCCAGGGAGCAGTGTTATTCAGCCTCAGTCTGGTTTTGATCAGAGGAGAGTTACCCAACATCATCCCTTATTGTTAACTTTGCTTGATTCCACAAGGCTCTTCCCATTAAACACACACACACACACACACACACACACACACACATGTGTCTTTAAAGGATCAATATTGGCCACTATTGGGGGACATGAAGAAGATTACAAGTCCTGGTGATGGAGTCTTGTTATTTTGTAATATCATTCAATTCTTCCTAAAATTACCTATAATTTTTGTAAAAATATACTTTTTGTGGACTAGTCTTTACTTCTTATGGAAACACAAATATGTGAGACTAATAAATACAATTCTGAGGAGAAATGAGTATTTAAGAGACTGAAGTTTACCAGATTTTATAACACAATTAAATATAATACTACAATAATTATATCAATTTGTGACAGGGCCATGAAGAAGTGATAATAGAAAAGAGTCCAAAACTGGACTTGAACTCTATATTTCGTAAGAGCAATATTTTAAAGCAATGTGAATTGATGGATTTTTTTAATGCACGGAATTGAGACAAATTAGTTAGATACTTGAAAACATAGTTTAGTGGATCTCTATCTAAATTGCTGCACCCCCCCCCCAAAAAAAAAACAGATGGAAGAAAGATTTAAGTATTTAAATAAAGCTAAACTATAAAATTACCCAAGGGAAATATGGAAGACTGATTAATTTGACTATGCAAAATTCACGTATGACTGCAATACCATATTGTAAACAAAGGTTATAAGAAAAATGATCAACCTGAAAAAAAATTCTTAGCACCTAAGAAAAAAGGGTAATTTCCTCAATTTATAAAGTACTCTTTCAAATCAATAATAAAAGACCAGAGTCACAACAGAAAAATGTACAACACATCTGACCAGAACACAGAACTTTAAGTAGTGTATTGACGTGAATAGTTGTGCAACATCATTCCTACTAAGTAAAGGTACATTGAAACAAACATAATTTTTCACTTATCAGATTGAAAGCTACCAAAGATTTAATAGTTTATAATATTATTAACAATGATTAAAGGAAACAGGCAGTCTCATATACTCTTGATGAAAGTGCAATTGCTGCAGCCTCACTGTATATCCATGTGATAGATAAATGATCTACCACAAAATAAAATGTATATACTCCTTTAAACCATGATTTTTACTTCTAGGAATTTATGCCACAATTATACTCACAAATGTGCACTGAAATATATGTATAAATATATTCATTATAAAATGATCTGTAATAGTTTAAAAAATAAGGAGCAACCTAGACAGGGGAATGGCTACATAAATTATGAAACATCCATTCAATAGAACAGTAGATAATTACAAAGAATGGGGTAGAACTCTGTGTGCTGACAGGGAAAAATCCCCAAGTGATACATTGTCAAATTAAAAAAGCAGAGAAAGAAAAGGCAAATTGTAGAATAGCATATAGACTGTATATATTATGCTCTGTCCTCTTTTAAACTGAATCCTCAAAGTTAAAAAATAATATCTAATGTTTATTTAGTTTCCCTGTAAGTACATATCTTGTAAGAATATCATGGAGATGAAGTGAGATAATGTACATAACAGCCTATGAGTTATGTTCCGGTTATCTATTGCCACATAACAAAACACGCTAACATTCAGTGGTTTTAAACAGTAAGGGTTTGGGGAGCCTGGGTGGCTCAGTTATCTGAGCTCAGTTGTTTTTGCTCAGGTCATGATCTCGTGGTCTGTGAACCCAAGCCCTACATCAGGCTCTGCGCTGACAGTGCTGAGTCTGCTTGGGCTTCTCTCCCTCCCTCCCTCTCTCTCTTTCTCTCTCTCTCTCTCTCTCTCTCTGTCCCTCTCCCACTCATGCCCTCACTCTCTCAAAATAAATAAATAAGTAAACTTTAAAAAATAAAATAAAATAAAACAAAACAAAACAGTAAGGGTTCTCTTACAACAATAAAAAAAGCCCAACTTTATTCCTATTTGTTGTTGGGTGCCATTCGACTGTATGAACATGCTACAATTTGTTTGCCTCTTCACCAGTTGACAGAAATTTGTATTGTTTCTAGTTTTTGGTTATGGATGATGGTTATTTGATTATGGATAAAGCTGCTGTGAAGAATGAAAAGGCATGCCATAGATGAAGAAAAAAGTAATTGTGGAGCATCTGAAAGGACTTGTATCCAGAATACATAGAAGACCTTCAAAATTCAGTAACAGAAAAAAACAATAAATAAATGGGGAAAAGATTTGAACAGATACTTCACAAGATATAGGGATAATAAGCACATGAAAAGATGTTCATCAGTCATTTGGGAAAATTAAAATAAAAATGAGTTTTTACAACATACCTATTATAAAATTGTTAGAAACCTTAAAATGTTAAAACACACCTACCATGTGATTTAGCTTTTCCACTCCTAGGTAGTTATTCAAACTGAACTTTGATTTCTGATTATTTGAATGTTTCTTTGACTAGAGCTTAAGTGTAAACACCTTGAGTTTAGGAACTTGGCAAGATTCTGCTTGTATGATATTTGCAAGTCAGGTGACTAAGTAGCAGAGTCAATGTGGCTCAATATAAAGACATGTAAAGCAGGAGGTGAAATTGTTGGGAACCATTATTGTAAGAAACTCCCACAAGGTATGTGTAATCACCCTTATTTTACCAGTGAAGAAATTGAAGCTTAGAAAGTATTGAATGACTTGCCAAAGGTCACACAGCTACTAAGTAGCAGAGTAGAAAATTCTCTCTTGTTCCCCTGATTCCAGAGCCTAAGCTCTTGACCGCCACTGTATGTGGAATACCATTGTTTTCCCTACCTCAAAACATTTCTACATTCTTTTCCTATCTTTAATTTTAACTTTAGTTCTCCTTATGCACATTTTAAACTAACTAGTTTCAAAGGATAGTCCAACATCTGCTTCCTCTCACATTTGGTTAGTCCAGTTACACTTTTCCCTGAGGCTTTTTGTCTTTTTCTTTTCTTTTCTTTTCTTTTCTTTTCTTTTCTTTTCTTTTCTTTTTTTTCTTTTCTTCTCTTTTCTTTTCTTTTTTTGAATATGCCCTGCCTTTTCCCAACTATCTGCATTGAGCTACCCCCTGGAATGTCTTCTTACTTCAGAGCTGTTTCTGGAATCTCAGAAATATTTCAAAGTCTAGTCTGCATATCACACTCTCAGCTAAGCTTTCCTCATTCAACCCAAGGTAAAATTGATTGTTGCTAATGATTTAATACTTAACATTAACTCCCTTATCATATACTGTAATATTTGGGTATAAAGTTTCTATATGACTTTCAGACTGAAGTTACTCGATATAGGAGACCTAGAGTAATACATCTCTGTATTAACTACTTTGCAGACCATAGCATCTTATAAATGTAAGGCACTGACTAACTGAAGCTTTTTTTCTAATTTGTATTTCTTCTTTCAATATCCTAACAGTGCTTCTAAGACTTTAGTGAGCATGGGAATCATCCAGTGATCTTATTAAAATGCTACTAGTTGCTAATCCCATAGGCCTAAATTAGGGCCCAAGATTCTGTGTCTTTGGAAGACTTCCAAGCGATACTGATGCATCTCATCCAAGGACCATACACTGAGCAGTTATATCCTATAAGACACAGGGGGTCTCCACTTTTAGAATAATAGAGCAAATGTTTTGTAGAGCAAAATAATACCTATAAAATTACAAAATAGAGTATCCAGAATAATAGGATCCATTTCCTATCACCAATTTCAAATCAATGTATTTGGCTTTTGAACTTTCCACTAATCTTGGTTTCTGTTTTAATCTGTTAAGCTAAAGAAGTAAAAAATAGTAATGTAGGCTAGGATGTCTCTGCAGCTTATATATTTTCTTAATTTATTGGAGAAGGTTTCAAAGGTGATTCTGTCCCCCCAATATCTTTCCTTTATTTGCCTCAGCATCAGTCTTGCTCTGTTCTAATCTGTTATCTTAACTGCAACAATAGGATCAAATTAAAATACAAATATGATTGTCTCTCCTAATTTAAAACCATATGTGGATGAAGGCCGAACTTTGTGAGTGGTTCATAGGGCCCCTGCCTATCTCTCCAGTTCTTTATAATCTGTATAATCCAGACATACTATATGCAATAGTTTAGGTTTATGTTCAGTATATATCCACATACTCTCTTCCAACGAGAGCCAGGTGTTTTTCTTCACCTTGTCACTTTGGGCTTGCCCATGTAGTTTGCTTTGGCCAATGGGATGTTGGTATTCATAACATGAGCAGGGACTTTAAATATGCTTGGGTAGTTTGACTTGATTATTTTGCTTCAGTGATCTGTCATGAGAAGTATATACCTGGGTAACTTCTTCCCCTCCAGCATGATCTTTGGAATAAACACATTGACGAATACTGAATTTAACCCACATCTTCTATCTAGACCCAGATTAACCACAACCTGAAACCAAACTATCCTTCTGAGGTTATTGTAAGTGAGCCAAACTATAGTCAGTCTATAGACTCATGAGTAGGAGAAAAAATCCTTATAGTAGAAAGTCACTGAATTGTGGTGGCTTGTTACACAGCATTTATAGAAATAGCTGACTGATGCATTGCAAATCTTTCAGTTCTTCTGATTCCCCTCTCCTTTTCTTCTCTAGACTTTTGCACAAATGGTAACTTTGGTCTGAGCCACTCTCTTCCTCATCATCCCTCCTGGTTTGCCTACCTTCTACTTATCATCAGGGTCTCAGTGCAAAGGAAACTTCCTCTTGGGAAAGACTTTCTGGCTCCCAGATTTGGATAACATACCCTCCTACATACTTGAGTGTCATGGTACATTTTCCTAATATTGTTTATCAATTAGAATTGCATAATTAATTTTCTTTATATCCCATCTAACTTTAAACTCTCAGAGATCAGGAAGAATATCTGCTTCATTCATTTTGGAGCCCCAGTACCTAGCATGGGGCTGGGACATTTTGGAACTCTCAATGAACTTTTGTTGAAACAATTTCATTTTGAGTATCAGCATTTCATTGTGTGGGCTTATTTATATTTCGCGATGCCTTTGCTCTTCCCTGAGGCCAAAGCTAGGCTGATGACTGCTAACAGAGAGCAAAGTTGTTTGTGCTAAAAACAAAAACACACTAAAGAGGAAAAAAAAAAAAAACCACAACACACAAGCAATGCATTGGAATAATTCCATACTGTATGCCTTATACTTTCACATGAGCTGGGAAAGAGAGATATCAGCTACACCATAAATAAGATAACAGGCTGCATTGGAGGTACTCATATTTCATGACTGTGAGAGGTGCATTTTGAGCAATAACGTTCATGGAGACAAGCGTTAATTTAATTCCTGTCAAAAGATGGTAAGATGAGAACACTAGAATGTCTAGGAAAGAGATGGTGACACCTTTAGAGGAGACAGCAATAGATTAAAACATCCCATATTCTGTATTTGCTTGAGAGAATCTTCTCTTTAGGAAGTTAACTTTTCACTGGAACTTGCACTGTTACATGATTGCATGATATATCAAAGATCTTGGACATTTTCTGCCCCAATTTTAGACCTATTCTTTGTGTTGAATTTCTTTCTCTTAAGTCCCTTTGGAGCTGTGATCACACCCATGAAACATGCCATATAACCAATAACAAAAAAAAACAACCTTAAATTGCCCATATTTTTCAAAACTGTCAGTGTTACAAAAGGCAAAGAAAGACTGAATAGCTGTCTCAGATTAAGATTTGAAAAGAAATAAAACAAAAACTGTGCATGATGCCTAACTAGCTCATACACAAAAAAATAAGAGTGTCTTATGAACGGTATTAATAGGAGAATTGATGATATTAGATATGGACTGTAGATAATAATGAACTATTACATCTAAAGTTAAATATCCCGATTTTGATAACTGTTTAACAATTATATTAGAAATCATCCCTGATTTTAGTAAATAAATATTCAAGCACTGGGGAATAAAGGAGCATATGTAATAGTTTAGGGAAAAAATAGGATGATACAATAAATATAACATAATATTAAAAATTGATGAATTTGGGTAGAAAGTACATAAAAACTCTTTGTATTATTATTGTAAATCTTCTGTAAATGTAAAGTTATTACAAAATTTTTAGAGTTAAAAAAATCAAAATACAGGATTTGTAAACAGGTCTCTCAGAGCCCATTCTAGTGGACCTCCTGCATGTAGAGATCACTGGACCACAAGGGGGCACTAAACCCTATGTTCTAACTCAACTACAAACTCCAAGGAGACTCATAACAACTTCAATAATTACATGCCTGATGTACTACTGGGATAGCTTGATTATTCTCAACAAGGGGAAGCATAGCAGGACGGTTGCTGTGGATCCCAGAGTTTATCCTGGAACCATAAAGAATAGATCCAGAAAAGCAGTAGTTCCAGAGTTTCTGTATGATGGGAGTTTAAGGGCCAGACTCTGGCTGGGTAGGGCTGATGTTGAACTGTGGGCACATAAACTGTTTTTTACTTACAGTGGCTATTTAGCAGTACCTTAGGAGGCAATGAGATAATACAGAGGATAAAGCCCCTGAAGACTACTTCTTAGTGCTTCCACTGGTTCATACATCAGACTGGATGTTATTTCCTTTGCTCAGATACTGCTGCAAGGCCCAGAACAAAGAGCAGGTGCAGCATCATGTTCAGAGTAAGGAACAAGCTGAGACTGTCTGAAATAGAGTCAGCATCTCAGAAGCAATTTAATAAAATGAAACCAATAGAACAAAACATTTCTCCTAAATGAACAATAAAATATCAAATAACTTTAGCTCTCATTTTTTATATATGCAAATGCCCCTTCCCATCACACAATACTCTAAAAGCCACATGCAAATCTGTTAGTGAGTATGTCACTGTTTTGTGAAACTGATCTGAAAAATTGTTTAGCTCTCAACCCTAACTGTTTACTTTTCTAGGGCCTTTCAGAAAATAAACATTTTCCTTTATAGCACTTGGCCTATAATTTTAGGGATACATTATCTAACATAAAAAATTCTATGCTGCCTTTATATATCATTCATTTTGTTTTTTCTTTATGATGATTTATTTATTCATTCAACATTTACTCAATACCTACTGTAGTAGATATGTCAAAGCCATATCCCTTTAGCCTTCCTGGAGATTATCTACAGATTCATTAAACAGTTCCCACTTAAACATCTGGGACCCTCTGCCTAAAGGCTTTATCTTGCTGTTGGCAGAGGGTGAAAGATAGACCAGAAGTGCTGAGGAATTAATGTTCCCTGTAAGAAACATCAACAAATGAGAGTTGGGAGCTAGTAGATAAATACCTCAGATTCTCTTCACCCTTGGTGGAATAATTCTGAGGGAGTTCCACACAGGATCTCAGAAGGTTCTCACGGGGTTAAGCTCCAGTTGCACCCAAGGGTAACCTACTCAATGACACAGTCTTTACTGGCTGCCTTCTCTTTGCTCTCTCTCTTTCCTGATCCCTCACCTGTGTTTCTTGGGATATAGCCAAAGGAATTACTTCTGTATATTCAAACTAAGACATCTACTCTGCTTGAGGCACTGGTCTACACGCTGGGTAGTCAGTGGTTCATGAGGCAGAAAAATGTTCTCCTTTCATGGAGCTTACCTTCTAGTGGAAGCAGCAGAGATGAACCAAGTAAAATTCAGAAGTAGGATATATCCGGAGTTCTAAAGAATAAATATGTATACAGGCTAATGAGACAGAACATGGTTACACAGAGTCTTTTGGAAGAAATACTTGAACAAAAGTAGAAAATGGAGAAGGGGTGAGCTTTGCTATGATCTTTGGGGAAGCAGACCAGGTGGAGAACCTAGCAAGACCAAATCCTGTGTCAGAAAGAGGTAGAGCAATTCAGGGAGAAGTAAGGTTAGTTTGGCTGGACAATAGAAAACAAAAAAGAAAATGCAGGATTTTAGACCCAGAAACACGAGAAGCACTGATATATACCAAAATGTTTATCTTTAATATTTGTATCTACATTTTAATTGGTTCTCATGTTTCTATACACAGTTAGTACAATAGTAATTCACTGTGGAATGTATTTTCATTCATTCAACAAACATTTACTACACATTTACTAGGCATAGGCCCTGTTTTAGAATTGCTGGAAAAGGAACTAAGCAAAGTCGAATCATTGTTTTCATGAGGCTAATATTCTAGAGCATAGGAAAACGCAAAAACCCTCCCCTTACATTTTAGATGACTGTTATTAACCATGATCCTTTAAGTCATCTTTTCCTTTACCAGTGAACTTTTGGCTCAATTTCATATCTTCTAATAAGTTTCAGTTATTACAACTGAATATAATCCTGTTTAATATTTCAAATTCATCACCTATCTAAAGCTCTCTCCTTCCCCTAACTCTTCTAGATTCTAATTCTTCCAGTGGAAAAAGAAAACATGTGCTGACTAGATACAATAATTATGATTATTGCTCTCAGTGGATCCATTTCTGTCTGATCAAATTGTCTTCCCGTAGACATCTGTGGTTTTCCTAAAGTGGTGGTCAACCTTTCCCTGACCCTTCTATGGAACACTCTCTTAGAGAGAGGCAGCTGAGTCTTCTTTTGGCTTTGCCAGTGGTCTAGGCTTCCAAACCTTTCTTCATATTAGGGATCCCAGTACTTGGCTAGGAACCCCACAACTCCTGGATTCTATTAACCTTCATTATCCTACACATGTGGAGTCATCAGAACCATTAAAGTCTTTGTCTTCACTCTCCGTGGGTTGCAGGTAACAACACAATTACACAATGCTTTCAAGCCTGCTCTATCAACCACTTTAGAGAAATCCATGCCTTTGGAAATTACTGGACTACAAGAAGACACTAGACCCTATGTTCAGACACCACTTCCAACTCCAGGGAACCTGTGTCAAAAACTTCCAAGAACTAAGACAAAATTCTATAATCAGAAAGTTTGCAGATTCTAAACCTTGGTAAATATCCATCCTGAGATGATAGCCTCCCTTTCTTAAAGCAGCACAAGGTATCACAGGTCATTTTCTCTTGGAGGGCTACAAAATTTGGCCTTGGAGCTCAAGAGATCATACCTCCTCTCTTAGCCATGATAGGAGAATTGTAGCTGTTCCTGTAAGCATCCCAGTGTCATTCCCTCACACTTACCACACTCACTACACACTCAGCATTCTAGTGCACGCAGCTATGAGTCTCAGCTAAGGGTTTTCAGCCACATGAAGTGCCACCAGAAATGCTGAGGGGTTGACATTGCTGAGAAGTGAGGGATTGGAGTTGGTGTCCAGATACCCTAGCTTCCACATCCTCCTGATGGGACAACTCTGAGATGGGTTCTACACTGCCTCCTAGTATTCCCCAGCAGGACTGAGATTCAATTGTTTCAGTAACTACCTGCTCCATAATAATACACTCTTTATTGGATTTCTTTCCCTTTCTCACTCCCTCACAGCCCTATTGGGATTTCCTGAAATCATATCCCAAATAAGTCACTTACATGCAAAATCTGCTTTAGGAGGAACCCAAACCAAAATGAGAAGAAAAAAACTTCTATCATGAACCCAGTTACTCCCCCAAGAAACCAACAGAGTACTACATTTTATTTGTCCTTCTCAGCTTGGGGAATTACCTATAATTATGGTTCATCAGGAAAAACTCCACTCAATAGTAGATAGGTTAATTTCTATTCATACCTATATTTGTATTTCTATACTTATGTAAATATACAAATATCTAACACATATCTGGACACTTAAGTCATAATAAAATATCTTAGAGCTTTTCAGTCTCAAGGTCTTACAAATGTTTCCCAGCAGTTCTACATCATGCTGTCCTCATCTCTAAAAGCATTTGGATTTCGTCATGCTCAATGCCTCTTCCCACAGAAGTCTCTTCAGCTCTATGAAGGTTCTGGAACTCCCACCATAAGGGGCCAAACATCAGAGTGTTTTTTCTTCTGCAACATTCTTCTAAGGATTAATGAATGAAAGAACTGGGAAAGGAAGAGAGCTAGATGCCCCCCTTCCAGCTCCAGTGACAAAGCAAAGCCAACTATATGTACCAGTGGACAGATGGTCTTTGAAGCATTTCTAATGCCAGGAATGATTAGGCAAATGTTCTCTGTGCCTCAGCTTTTCATGTAGGATACACTTTTAATCTTTGACTTCATAGGATAAGTGATACTCATGGCACCAATTTAAAGACATAGTTTAAGGAATTTACCAGGAAGCAAAGAGGTATATACTAGGATCTTATTTTGCGGTATTCTTTTGGCCCATCAGGGCACCAGTAGCAATGACTGAGCTGTGCTACACATATGCTCAACCTTGAAAAGAAATTCAGGAAAATATCAGTGCCAGTTTCACCTTCACCTAAAAAGACAAAGGCAAAAACACTCTTGATTTAATTGGAGAAGCCCCAAGATGGAGGGCATCTGCTCATCTCAGGATCAAGGATTCTTGCTTTATTCGGCATCTTCAACTTCATTCTCACAAACTGATTACTTTTTCCTGCCTATGGAGAGCCTTGGCTCAAAATCAGAGTTTCTAACTCCCAAAACTGTTTGTATTCATAGTGATTTTTACGACCAATCTCACAGACATTGGAATTATCCATAGGAATCTCACCTGCCCCTGGTACAATGCAGATTATCAGAGCAGTGCCTCATTAGCCAAAATCCTTATTTTCAGAATCAGAGCTCATAATCTTGCCATCTTGTACAGACTGAATTTCATATTTAGTATTTTTTCTAATGGAAATTCCCAATATTTATCTACTTCATAGCAATTGACTTTGCTCTGGGACTAGGTATTTAACCAAAACAATCAAACAACCATGATTATGCTAAGGAAATAGTAAAAGGAGAGATGATAGCAACTCTTTCAACTAAATGATATGGCAGTTATATTTCCCTTTGGTTTTTGAGTGGTTCATTTTATCTGGCCTAGATAGTGGCAAGCTAGGATCAAAATATCTCAAAATGTTCCAAGACATTTAAGTCAGAAGAAAATACTGTATAGATCTTCTACCCCAGGGGCTTCACAAGTATAGATTTCAGTTCCCAGAAATAGTGAAACTTGATGTTTTGGTGAGGAAACAGACAAATAGGCAAATAAAAACCCCAGACTTAATTATCAACCAGATGGGAAAAATATTTAGTGAGGCAGTAGGGAAAGAGAAACTAGTGTTTTTATTCCTCAATCTTTATTAGGGTGGTTCTGATATGAAGATTCTCTATTTGGCTTTCATCTACTCCTTTCAGCCTTCTTGCGACATTAGAGCTAGAGCCCCTCGTTCAAGGTCTCATCAATTAATACTTTCCATAGACACAGTTTCCCCTGCTATTGGTGCCAGTGTCCTGTTTCTGCTCCTCAAAGAATTTAAGTTCCCAATTAAAAAATAAGAGGTACAAGTTTACTAGGTGTTCTGCACCAACCTTCACGTTCAGGTAGTGATGGATCCATTAGCATCAATGTCCAGTCTTCCTGCTTTCAGTTGATCACACATTGTTCCTCGTGGCATTAGCACCTAATGTAAGAAAGATTAGGGTCCAGGCAACATGCACGCAGAGCTCTGTTTCTAACATTTGCATCCTGGCTGTATCTTTCTCCAGACCTGTCCAAGGCAACGGTATCCTTGAGCACAGAAATGGCTCTAGGCTGGAAATACCAGGATGTGATGGTGGAATACAGTTAGTTTTCACTGACCTGGAGGTTGTTCTTCCCCCAGGGGGGAGAAAAAAACAACAACATTTTTTCTTATTCTGAGCAACCCAAACTGAAATTGACCATTTAGGATCATATCATGCAGGAAACAGAATCTTTTCTGTGAGTTTTGGCAATCACTAGGGTCTTGGCCCTGGTACCTGGGTGGTACTTGAACACCCCACCTGAGACCACTGATGGTAACCTCGGCTTGGAGAAAGCCACCTCAGGGACTGAACTATGACCCTTTCAAAAGCAGGGCAAAGCCCAGGTCACTAGCAGTAGCTGCCTTAGAGTGTGGCTGTGTGTAGAGAAATGGGGAAACTGGAAACAGAGGGCACTCTACCAGGGATGCTTAGGTGCAGGTAGTGGGCTCATTACCAAGAATGTGCCACCCACAGCAAACAACTTCAGTCATCAAACGATAGCGCTGAGTAGAGAGCAATGCAGTGTGTATCAATAGCATGAAACAAAAGAGCCATAAAGCCCAGAGAATTAGACGCCTGCGCTGACACCCAACAGAGAAGGCAGCTGGTAAGCCACCACGTCAGCAATTTTGGTGAATGCTGTCATTAGCGGTATTCTGCTTACCCTTATCTGGCCTTTGTTAAAGAATGAACCCTGTCCAGACCCTGTAGCAATTGGAACTTCCAGAACAGAACTGGGGCAATCAATAAACTGCCTAAGTACTCCTTTATTAAACAGAGTCTACCAAAGAGAAGGGGCTGCATGACAAACTCTCTGAAATTGCCTCAGATTTGCTAATGGTCTGGGCTAGAGAACACCCCTCTTGGATGCGCCATACTTTTATCCCGTTGGCAGACCTGCTTTAGGTTTGGGGAAAGCTCAGGAGTGGAACAAAAAATTAAAGCAATTCTTTCTGTGGGGTAATTCTTTTTGTTTGCTAAATATATTAATGGGAAGCATAGGGCTGACACCTTACTTAAAGGAATAAATTATGCTAACATGCTTCAAAAGCCTTTATTACGGCATGTTAATTGTTATTCATCTGTTTTTCTTAAGGAATCAGCTTTAAATAAGTCCTTCAATGTCCTGTGTTTATTTTATTTTATATACTTGAAATGCCATTAAACTGTCTGTCTAGAGAGACTTATCCATAAGTCAGATGCTACTCTGCCACAGTAAAACAAAGTTTTATTATAGACTTCTGGCTCAGAGGGACACTGGCTATTTTAGGAACCACATCCCAGCACACCAACCAGAATGCTCAAGTCTTGACAAGTATACAATTCACCAAAAAGGGGTCATTGCCCCCTTTCTTACCAGCAATTTAAGGTGAGTCCCACTCCCCACTTTTCTGTGTTCTGACAGAAAAAAAAAATTACCCGCAAACATCTCTGGCTGAGGTGCTTCAGTGTTTCAGAATTAGAGAGTTATAGAAAATAAGAATCAAGTTCATTAAATGTTTCCTCTGGTATATAAAGTCTACTACCAATCCGTCCTGAGGCAAAGAAGCAGTATTTGAGGTTATATGGAATGTAAATACTAAGCGCCAGGCAAAGGTGCCTAACCACATGCCCAGGCTGTAAAGGGGTCCAGATGAGCTGTCTCAGATCATTGCTCAGATCGCCTGTGCAAGATTGCAACTAATAATTAGGATCACATTAAAAAGCTCCTGTCGGAAAAAGAAAGGAATGCATGCCCCCGTGACTTGACATGATTGTGTTCTAACACTGTGCTCCCAGGAGTCCCTTCTTTCATAAGGTCTGTTGGTAGGAAAATCTATACTTCTCTATGGAGGCCCATGTTTTACTAAATGAATATATTTTCTTTGATAAAATACCTATGTTGTTTTCCAGAAAGACACTGTCATTTCTTTAAGTGAGTAAACATTCTGCAACCTTTCTCATTGCCTTGATCTTTTATTCTGGTCACCCCCTCAAAATAAACATTTTAAGTGGTGAACTCTAAGGGTGGCATTTTCCCCGCTGCTAAGGAGCATGCCTTTTTCATTTACAGCTGGCAATGGTCCACTATGAGATTGTAAGAGATTCCACAAAAACATCCACAAAAATTACAGACCCAGAGATTTCTGTTTCTCTGTCTATAAAAATGAGGATGGGCTAAGGTAGAATAAATTTTAAAATCACTTTTGATTTGAATAGATTAAAAATGATCTTTGGGGGGGTTGCCTGAGTGGCTAAGTCAGCTGAGCATCCAACTCTTGATTTCGGCCCAGGTCATGATCCCAGGGTGGTGGGATCGAGCCTCACTCCACTCAGTGTGGAGCCTGCTTAGGAGTCTCTCTCTGTCTCCCTCTGCACCTCTCCCTCACTCGTGCATTCTCTTTCTCAAAAAAAAATGTTTTTTAATAAAAATAAATAAAAAATATAGAATTAACATGATCTCTGGTAAGACAAAGAGCTCCTCTGTTCTCCAATCCATTATGCATCTTCTTGGGAATGTAACCTAAGACAGATAAAGAATTTTTTTGAAGAATTTGATTCCAAAACCTAACTCAGAAACCCTCCCCAATTATGTTATCAAGGAGGTTGCCCTATAGGGAAGGAAAAATTCTTCCCCTACCCATAAAGGTCTTCCAGCTGGGCAAAGAATTAAACTGACATAAGACAGATTAGTGGGAGAAAAAGCCAAAATTTTATTATGTACACACGGAGGCCTAGTAATGAAATTCAGACCCAAACAAATGACCAAAGCAGGCAGTTTATATATGCAGTTTAGACAAAGAGACAATACATTTGTGAGGGATTGACAGGAGAAAAAAATGTTTGGGAGTTTTAATTAGTAAGGAATTCTAAGTGGAATTTGTGCTGAGGTAGTTGGCTAGTAAAAAAAGTAATAAAGGTTGTTTCTATAGCATTCTTGGCTCTAAGTTTCCCATCTGTGGTGATAAGGATGTCTCTTTACCTCCCGGTACAAGAAAGGTGCCTTCCACTTGGGAAATTTATTTCTTGCTTCCAGGGGGACAGATGAGAGCCAAGTGTTCTTCTTACACAGGTTGTCTCTTAAGTAACTTGAATTTAAAATAATCGATATGCCAAAATGGCACATTTGGGGGCAGCCAGCCCTTGGCCACTACAGCCCATTTTTTTGGGCTGAAGTTTTCTATGCATGGTTTCAGGCTAAATACCTTTTGTTAGGTCATTAGAGAGGGAGATGGGAAACAAATGATACTGTCTAGAAATTTCTGTTGGAAATGAGAACACTAAAATGCAGAAAGAGTAAGTGAATTTCTCAACTTTACACAGGTAGAGAACTGTGTTGGGGCTTTTGACCACACATCTGCGTACTTCTCAGTGAATGCCTATCTCATGCAGGCACAGTGCATGGTGGTAGGAATCTTAGGGATGTAGAAGACAATGTCCTGCTTGGAATCATGTTATGTAGGTAAAGAGATTTCTAACAACAACAACATAAGGGGCAATTGTCATAGGGTGTATCTTATAAGCATATTGGCATGGGTGGCCCCATGGTGTGGTGTTGCACATTAGAGATTGCCTGTAGGGCCAGGGAAGATTCCTCAAAGAGGGTAGTATCTGAGCTGAGTCCTGAAGGAAGAATAGGATTTAAAGAGCTGAATATAAGCACTCCAGACAGAGAATACACAAGTCGAAGGGAACCTGAAGCCATGGCAAGCCTGACAGAGAAGAGCAATGCCAGCAGGTGGCCATAGGTGGGCTATCGTGCACAGGATGAAGGGGCTGGCAAACGACACCGCTCGAGAGGTACACTGCCCAGAACATGAGTAGCCCTGCTTAACAGATGTACTGAAGGACTTCTCATCCTCCTGGCCTAACTTCTGCCATACCTGATACCTCTCTATTGATATCCATGGTCTCAATGAGAGGGTTGGCAGCAGCAGGGAAATTCCAGAAATGCTAAGAGATTTTCTAGGCCTGGGTGAATGGTGAGATGGAAGAAATAAGGAACAGGGGGTATAATTAAAGAAATCACCTCAGCAGATACAGAAAGGTAAGATATCTTTGTTTCTACACCAACTTAAATTTTCTCACTAAAATGAGACTTCCCTGGTGAATTAGCCTGGGTGCTGGAGGAGAATGGAGAAGGCTAACATAGCTATTTTGGGTCATACTAGGGAGAACCAAGCAGAGACATAAAAACACTGAATAGCCTGATTAGGATGGGATCTATAAATATAACCCCTGATGTAGTATTTCAGGGAAGGTCACTTGAATGTACATGTGTTGAGTACCGTGGGAGCAGAGACTAGCGGGCAAGGCCAGTGTTCATGCCTCTACACTAGGAAGTAGCCCGCCCCATCCTAGGCCATGAAGGTAATAGTACCTGCAACATCTATTCGCAGGGTGGTGGGGAAATTAGGAGTGCCATTGTTCAATGGGAAGTATTTTTGTTTGATTATTTATATGTTTATATATATGTAAATATATATATACTTATATATTTACATGTTTATATACATTTAATAAGATGATAAACACCAACTTCAAAATCCGGGTCCTCCTCCAAACTTACTGTTAATCACATTCTGGAAACCAACCCCTAGTACTTCACCGTACCAGGAAATTGTAGGAATAATTCCTGGAAAAATTTTTACAAGAAACATATCTTCCTCCTCATTGAATAAGGACTGTGAGTGACAGAATATTTACTCAGCAGAGAAGGTGGTATGCATTTCTACAGAAAGTTCTGGCTACAGCACAGCCGTGCTGGTAGCAAAGCCGTGACTGACATCCTATGGGGTGGTTTTTGTGGGGTTCATGCAAATGAAGCAGGAGCAGTGACTGTGGCAGGCTTCTCATCAACAAAGTGATATGCCAGTAATTAGGTTTCAACTGACTCACATCCCATTCTAAGCATTAATTGGGGGAAAATATGCAGATTGCTAGTTAATAATAGAACAGTTTTAGTTCCAGAGTCATTTTCTTCCTGTTCATCAATTTGTTTGATTGCTTGTGTGGCAAACACTTGATCTTCCCTGTGTGTGTTTAGCTATTTGAGACTTTTTTAAAAAACAGCTATTTATTAATTAGAGATGTCTTTAAAGCACAATGGTAGGTCCTTTATGGCCCATGGAAGATTATTTTGAAAATTGGAAGCCAGGGGTGACATGGGGTTTCAGAGAATAGAGTGGGTGTGGAAGAATAATGTGTGTCTTCCATTTGTGTGAAGGGGAAGAGGAGACAAGACTCAGATTCTTGAAATAAATCTGTGTTAACGATTCAAAGTATAATGTACCCTACTATTTACCCACTTTTAGATAAAAATATCTGCCTGGTCAGGTTATAGAAAATTCTGTCCACCCTCAAATCTCACATATGTCTTCTGTCCACATTTGTAGTTCTGATTGATTTTATTCACTAGGTTTTTCTCTTCTAACTTTCCAGCACTTTTGCTTCCTAAGAGAGTTCAAACAGGCGTTTCTGCCCATCTGCAATTAGATGAATTGGTCTACTATGACTCCTGGCTGGATTGGAGACTATTTTAGTGCCTGGCCCTGTGCTAGGGATATGTATATAGTAGGTACATGTCATAAAGCCAACTGCCTGTCAGAAACAGGCAGAAACAGACCGTCAAAGAGTAGAAGGTGCAATAATAGAGCAAAAGACAATAGTGGTTCTCAAATTTAAGTGTGCATCTGAATGAGGGAGAGACCCAGATAGAGCGCAGACCCTGGGCCCACCCTTAGTGATTTTGCTTTTGTAGGTCTGGGTGGGCCAGGAATTTGCCTGCCTACAAGTTTCAAGAGATTCTACTGCTGCTGGTCACTGGACCACACTTTGAGTAGAACTAGAGAGTACACGTGTCACAAAAGCATTTAATTCACAAAACTGAAAGTTTTAAACAAAGTGCATTTCTGAAACACGCACACTCCCACAGTATCTGCAGAGATTACACTCCTGTTTGCAAATACTGATATAGGGGCATATCAGTATGGGTGGCTTAGTCGAGTAAGTGTCAGACTCTTGGTTTCAGTTTGGGTCATGATCTCACAGTGAGATCGAGCCTCACATTGGGCTCTGTGCTGACAGGTCAGAGCCTGCTTGGGATTCTCTCTCTCCTCTCTCTTTGCCCCTCCCCCCTCTCTCTCTTTCAAAATAAATAAATAAACATTCAAATACCTATATAAACAAAATTAGGCAAGGGTGGGTATGAAGAAGCTTGCAGTGAGCCTAGGACAAATCAATGTTACTTTGAAACTGCCTTCCTTTGCCATTGCCTGGTTCCCAGGGAAGCCCCACTGAGAGATTTAAGAGTTGGTGTTGTCAGCCTGCATAACAAAGGAGTCCAGGACCAGTGCAAGGGATATTATGAAACCTGCTCCATTCTCCAGTATTTAAAAAAAAATGACTCCAGGTCAAGCCAAACATTGATCATGAAGAAGGTGCTAGAAAACATTACCAAAGGCAAATCTCAGGGATTTAAAGAAAAGGGGAGGAGGGGAGTCCATCATTTCCTGGAAACAAGAGGATAAAAGGCTAATTCTAGCAGAAGCACCTCTTTGTTGGGAAATAATTCTGATTTCATAAAGCCATCATAAATGTGTGTTATGGCCCGGGTATTGTATTAAGAACGTGACTTCATTTAACCCTAACAATATCTAAATAATGCAAACATTACTGTTATTTCCACTTCATGGAGGAGAAAATTGAGGCTCACAGAGGCAAAAAAAAAAAATGCCTAAAATAAAAAAGATAGTATGTTGACCTAGCTAGGATTACAATCTTGCTGTCTTTCCTACCATCTCAAATACTTGACCGCTGGGTGTAGTCCTCTCTCCTCTCATGTGTTCACAATGATTTTGAGATTCCTTGGCAGCATCCCTTCCCCTTGCCTCATTTTCTATCTTCTAGTAACATAACAATCTTCCCAAAATAGGCTTAAGAATGATGGGCTCTACTAACTGTATCCTGGGGAGAATATAAACACACCAGCTAAAATTTTCCAGTGCTGAGCAGTTGCCCCAGAACTGAAGAGCTAATGCAGGGGGTTTAATCCATCGAGTGTCAGTCAGACTGTTGATTTCAGCTCAGGTCATAATCTCTGGGTTCACAGGATGGAGCCTGCATTAGGCTCTGTGCTGAGAATTCTCTCTCTCCCTCACTCTCTGCCCCTCCCCTGCTTGTGTGCACACACATGCACACACTCCCTCTCTCAAAATAAATAAATAAACTTAAAAAAAAAAAAAAGAGAGAACAGCTAATTCAGGTTTCAGGTGCCTAAAAACCTGTAAGAGCTACATAACTTGAATATATAACTCTTATCCACATTTCTTGAATATTGATTTTACTAAAAATCTTATTTGTACATTTAGAGCAGTATTGTGTCCCCTAGGATATGCTTGACCGTAAGTAACATAAAATTTGATTAAAGTGGCTTCAAATGAAAAGTCAAGAGGTGGAGTCCTGGGTGGCCCAGTCAGTTGAGCATCCAACTTCAGCTCTGGTCGTGATACCATGGTTCGTGAGATCGAGGCTCAAGTTGGCTCTGCACTGACAGAGTGAAGCCTGCTTGGGATTCACTCTTACTCTCTCTCTGTCCTGCTACTGCTCATACTCTCTCTCTCTCTCTTTCTCTGTCTCTCTCTCAAAATAAAAATAAATAAACATTTAAAAAAAAAAAAAGTAAAGAGGTGGAAAACAAGATGTCCACAGATAGGTGGTTAAAGGAAAGATCATTACCTCAGTGATGCCATCCAGGACCCAGGTTCTTTCTAACTGTTAATGTTCTTCCAGCCCACTGCCATTATCTCTCAGGCTTTCTCCACATGGTTGCAAGATGGCTGCTGCAGTACCTCCTTGCCACAGGATGCCAAGAGGGAAGGAGGAACTGTATAAGAAGAAAAGGGTTGTATTTTATCTAGGGGTAGAATCTTTCCTGGATGCCTTCTGATATTGGTAGTTTCAGTGGAGAACAGAATTGGTTCTACTAAATCAAGATCTGTTTCCTAGCTTTGGGCGCATAGTTGATTTGGGGGAAAAATGCATTCTGTTAGAGGGGTGAAGGAGAGCATGGCTGTGGGTAAAAATGGCTATCGTATATACCACCATCACTACTCCCCCTAATATCGAGCCCTTCTCCATATGGTCCTTGGTTGAGGGCTGTAGAGAATATATTAAGTTGGACAGCACTTGCCTCCTGGGAGTTCACAATGTAATCCAAATCCAAATGGCGCTGCAGAGATCAAACACCGGTGATGATAGAGGAGACCAGAAATTCACAATCAAGGGGAAGTTGAAAAAAAAAAAGCTGCATATATTGTAGAGAGAAAATTCCTTATTCCATCTTCCCAGATTTCATCTTGCAGTAAATGCTAATTCATGAGAAGGCTTTGATTTGTCAGATGAATATCTGATAGAATCAGAACGTGGGCAAGCTGCATATTTGCATGTTTTAATTTTTGAGAGTTGCTCTACTAAATGAAAGAAAGAATTTTATCCTAGCCCTGAAGATTATTATGAGTGACTCACAATGAATGTTGCATCACTGGATATTAACAATAACGTTTTAAAAGTAGGCCTGCAGGCTGGATCTTTATTGGATTCTTTTCCAGTGCTATTCAAAGTTAGTGAGGATGTCGGCTTAGGATAAAAGGACATTTGTGAGTAATTGCTTATGTGCCACATAGACTCTCTCTGATTTGGAGCCCTTGGGTTTGATTCACAATCTACACTGTGATTCCTGTTATATTCACAACTGCTTCTCTGGTTATGGGGCTTTTGATGACGTGCCTGCTTACTTCTACTCTGCATTGTCTTATGTAGTTTCCAAAACTCATAACTAAGGAAAAGTAATTTTTCTAACCTGTCTTTTTGCCCCAAATAAAGAGCCCATTTCAGGCCACTGGGCTCAGCTATACTCCTAGCCAGCTATCCTACCTGTATTGCCTGGTAAGATAATTCATTGAAAGCCCTTAATATGGCACCTGGGAGAGAGTCTGAAAAAATACTAGTTATCGGTTTCAGCACTAAGATCCCCACTACCTTCAGGCCTTCACTTGGATACTCCAGTAGTTAGTGTGCCGACTCTGAAGCCAGAGTGCTCGGAGCCTTATCCTCTCTCCACCACTTTCAGGCACCTTGCACAAGTTTCTTCCATCTCTTTACACTTCATCTCTCCCCTCTGAGAAATGGAGATAAGCAACACACTCTCCCCATTTTCATTTTTTAAGGATTAGATAAAAGAAGAGATCTAAGATACTGAAATTCAGCGTGTTAGCTACTTAACTAGTTCTACTACCACCATCAAGGCTCCTGCTATTGTAACTAGTGCTGTCGATACTACTTCTACTAATGATATTCTGCATCACTTCTACTTTTGTTGGACACATATTTCCATCTTTTCTTTCAACCTATGTTCTCCTGAGCCCCAGAATCCTTAAAGGCTGTGTAATAAATTATCCAAACACTCAGTGATGTAGAGCAAGGTTTTAACATTTTCATGGATTCTATGGATCAGGAATTTGGGCAGAATACTGTAAGGATAGCTTGTCTCTGCCCAACAGGGTCTGAGTCCTGAGCTAAAAGACTGGAAAGCCTGGATCCATGGGACATGAACTGGGATACCCAAGACTGGGGCTACAATCACCCAGGCTTACTTCACTTACATGCCAGCACCTGGACTCAGAAAACAAACAGTCGAGGACTGGAACAGGTGAAGCTCTCTGGGCATCTATTTCTAATGCTATGGTCTCCCTACATGTCTCTTCAGTATGACAGCTTCAGGCAGGTGGGCTTTTAACACGGCAACTTGGGGATTCCAAAGTGTGTGTCTGGAGACAGAGAGCAAGACAGAAACTGTACTGCCTTCTATGACCTTGCTTTAGAAGTCACACAACATCCATTCTGTCAGAGTTTCCTGCCTACTAGTTTTAAGGAGAGAGAGCATGGATCCCACCTCTTCAGGAAGGAGTGCCAATGTCTCATTGTAAGAAGAGCATGTGACGTAAGTGTGGGCATAGATGTGGGCGTCTTGGAAGCTAAAATCTGTCATGCCCTAATCAAACCCAATCATAAACATGAAGAACAACCATTCTTACCTCATGAAGATCTTATTTCTATTACACAATACGTTATTTTAGGGAAAAGAGAGTCTCTCCCTTCATCATTGGTCTCTTAGCCCTGCCCTTCCTCAAAGAGAGGAGAGGCTATATTTTCAGAAGTGTGTCCCACAGAGCTTGGTCCTGAGTTGAGAGCACTGGAGGAACTCAGTGTCACTTGCTGGTTGATGGCAAGTTCTCTCTGCTTAATGACTTGCGAACGCTTACTTTTCTGTTTCATAGTCACATCCTTAGGGTCCTTATTTTTCTCATTAATGGGAATTTTGTACCAGTTCTTAAGTTTTGAGTTTTTTGGAATTTCCCTTCTATCATCCATCTGATATATTCAACTGACATTTTCATCAAATCATTCCCAACCCCACAAATGGCTCCTTATTGTATCATATACAACTCAGATTTCTTAGCCTGTTTGTAAGAAGGGTCGTTTATTCATTTATCCCAGCTACTCAACAGCCTAGATTCTTTTTTTTTTTTTAAGTTTATTTATTTATTTTGAGAGAGTGCATAAGCAGGGGAGAGGCTGAAAGAGAGGGAGAATCCCAAACAGGGTCCGTGCTGCCAGCACAGAGCCCAACAAGGCTCAAACCCACAAAACCGTGAGATCGTGACGAGAGCTGGTCACTTAACTGACTGAGCCACCCAGGTGTCCCCGGCCTAGAATCTTAATTCACCATTAAGATTTTCTACAATCACTCACTTTATCTTTATTCACACTATAATAATGCCCCACTTGGTGACTTCTTTTACATTTTCAAGTTTTTTGTCACTTTCAAACCAGGTTCAAACTCTTACCCTCCTGAAGAAATTCTTTTCATTCATTTTGTACACTCACTGACACTAACAACACTGACACATACCTAACATACAACACCAACACATACACATACCTAAGACAAAATCATTTTGTGAGATAGTTTTAAAAAAAATTTTTTTTTCAACATTTTTTATTTATTTTTGGGACAGAGAGAGACAGAGCATGAACGGGGGAGGGGCAGAGAGAGAGGGAGACACAGAATCGGAAACAGGCTCCAGGCTCCGAGCCATCAGCCCAGAGCCTGACGCGGGGCTCGAACTCACGGAGCGCGAGATCGTGACCTGGCTGAAGTCAGACGCTTAACCGACTGCGCCACCCAGGCGCCCCTTGTGAGATAGTTTTAAATTATTGAAATGTTGCATCATAACTGCAGCTATGTTACCTACAAATACTTGTCCTGTCAAACCTAACTATAGGATTCTTTATTTCTAAGGCAGCTTTGGTATTTTCATGCTACAGTCACCTCAGATTACATCCTATATTATATATTAAATATATTTACTGCCCAGTGGATTATATTGCTTGACAGAGAGTCTGGGTTATTAATGGACACTATTGAAAAACACACACACACAGACTCCAAATCGATTGATATAAACATTTTACTGGAGGAGGAACCCAGAACTTGGTCTAATCATAAACTACATGTCACTAGAGAAAAAAGAACTTGTCATGTCTCAGAGAACTTGGATATGTTTTCTCTCCTTCCTTATTCTTTATATTGGCCTATTCTGTGTGTGTTTGACAATGGCTAATGGTATGCATTTTCCCCTTGTTTTAGGGGAGAAAACTTTGGAAGAATTCTCAAGAAAGGAGGCACAGTGGAGTTTGGTAACAATTGTGTGGAGGTCATGGCTTGATGAAACTGTGGATCTGTGTTGGATTTGGCCATGCCACCTGCCTTGGATCTCTGGAATCACTCCCTCTTACCATTCTGTGGCACAGCCCCTAGTATGATAATATGCTTTGGAGTAAGGGCCAGTGTACCTTCACGAAAATGGGTGTGATGCTTTGTAATGTATCAATATGGCTAGGCTGAACTGCACTTCCCAGAGTTCCCTTCCTCTGTTTCTGGTTCAGACAAGCCACCAGATGGGCACCTGGGTGGCTCAGTCCATTGAGCATCTGACTCTTGATTTTGGCTCAAGTCACGATCTCATGGTCATGAGATCGAGCCCCTCATTAGGCTCTGTGCTGGGCATGGAGCCTGCTTAGGATTTTTCTCCCTCTCTCTTTGTCCCTCTCCCCTCTCCCCTCTCCCCTCAAACAAACAAACAAAAACCAAATAATGATAGGCCATCAGAGATATTTTCTTAGAAGATAGGTTGCCGGAGGTGATGCCTTAGCCATATGCTTTTGCTTTTGAAAGGTTGGGGAAGATGCTTTTGTCACTCACACTCCTTGTCATTAATCTAGCAGTTCACCTTGTTGCTGTGGGAAGGCAGCTGTGTCTCCACCTTTCCCTGGATTCCTTCAACTTCTTCCACTCTTGGGCCAGGTGTGTGTTCAGCTTATGACAATGAGCTCCAGTTTCTGCAGGACACCTACGCCACAAAACTGGGAGGCAATAAGACTGCCATGGTTCCAGTTCTTCCTTGTGGGCTCTCACCTGCCCATTATCTTTCCCACTTTACTTCCAATTTCCTTTCCCAACTGCCTGCCCTGGGGACTTCAAGTTTCAGCATCAGATGCAAAAACAATAGTCTTACAGAGACTGTTTAATGAGCTGCCACATGAGTTGTTACAGGTCAAATCCCTAACAAATCCATATATATAGATAGATAGATATAATCCTAGTGGTTCTGCTTCTCTGATTAAACCCTGACTGAGACAGTGGGTTTTGCATATTATTTATCATAAAATGGAAAACACATCAGGTTTCAAGAATAATGTATCCTTTCTAAGTGGAGAAAAGAGGATGTAGAGTTTGGGAGTTCTGTCAAAATTTAGGACTCTAGACCTCCAGGGCACAGGTTACCCTTCCAAAATATTTCATCCCTTTATGTCTGTATGTAGCAAGAAAAATAAATCTAAGCTAAGTGAAGCAGTATACTAAACTATGGTAAATCTCTTTACATTTGATCTTTGGGAGATGAAACTATTTTTCACTGAGATTTTTTTCCCTAAAGAAATTCATTCTTTGTAGCCATTCACCTCATATCAGAGAGATGTCTTCCCAAACTGTTCTATTCTCTCTCATTATCAAACTGCATATCAAAGAGGCTCCATCTATGTATTTATTTATTCAGAACTTGCTTTTGAATCGAAAGTTTTTTCAGTTTAAAATGAATTTTCCTGCACTGCACCCCGAGGAGAGAAATCAATCTCAGCATTTGAGAAAAGCAGAGAAGGTTTTGCTAAGCTTGTGGCTCTGAGACCAGAACCGTGTATGTTGTGGGGACATTTGATTCCATGTCGTTCCCCCTATGAAAGAACATTGCAGAAAAACCTAATAATAAATCCACTGGCTTTCCAAAGCTATTTACAATTTTCTGTACTATTGAAGGCAGTCAAGCAAAGGCAAACTTTGTTTGCCAACTTCTCATTCCATGACTGGTGGCTGGAAAACCAGTCATGGTGGCCTCCTGCCAGAATGTGCTGACATGTGTTAAATTCTTACAGTCTGATTCCCACAAGCTTCAAGTCACCATTTCTTCCTATCATGTTGATAAGCATTAACTATTTCCAACATGTGTCATGAGAGTGCACTATGTACATATCCCCCATCCATTACATGTGTTGTTTGGAGTCCATTGGTTATATGGGATGAAATGGTGGATTGGAATCTTTTTCTCTCTCTTTTTTTTTTTTTGCTTATTTGCTTATTTGTTGTGTTGCTTTTGCTTCTGTTCCTTGAAGCTACAGAACTATAACAGCAGCCACTTTTGGGGGGAAGGTGAGAAAGTGTCATTACTACTAATCAAAGACTGTTTAGGATCCCTCCTGGAATCTTGAATCTGGAAAGGGTCAAGAAGGACTCCTTTATCTTCCCGCACCTCTCTTGACTGGTAGTATGCAATCTAAGATGATTGGGAGATGGTTATGCTGCTATGGAATCAACTAGAAGTCAAATATTGGTGGATCTGGAATCCAAGCAATAAACAACCTTCATCCTTAAGACATCCAAATAGGATCTGAAAAGTTATAGTTTCAGGAGTTTCTGAGGACACCCAGAATTTTGGAGAAAGCACCAGCTTTGTTACTGGCCTGACCTGGCTCAGATTACTGCCCAAAATTACTTTTGATTTTTCCACTAGGCAAGAAATGTAGCCTCTAAGCCTCAATATACCAATTTGTAAATGTGAGATGGTAATGCCTACCTTTCAAAGTGGTTGTAAAGATCAAAAATAATATAAGGAAATCACCTGGCCCAAGTTCCACACATCCTAGATCATGCTGTGGAATTTGGGCAAACTTATCAAAGAATTTGTTCTTTGTGATTGCCACTTGGTAAGGACCTGCACACTGATGAGAAGGGATGACAGGAAGCACCTGGAAGAAGTTTCTGAGAGTTATCAATAGAAATCAATACCATGAAGTGACAATGGGTAGGTCACTACTCACCTCATTCTATATGGTGTATATTTGGTATGCCTTGCCCCTTGTTGTATTAATATCTCTGAACTGTTGAGACTAGTCAAACAGTATGCTAAGCATCTGAGATCTCCTGAAGAAATGACTTCCCTTAGATTATGTCGGTGACAAGTAAACCAGATATCTGTCTCAGATGGGGAAAGTCTCCTTGCTCTCTTTTGACACATGGCTTAAGTCCTTTACTTTCAACAAACATTCGGTGAGCCTCCCTAGAGCAGTTTTGGTGATCTGTGAGCTAAGTGAGTGGGCTTGGATGCGTGAGTATCTCACACCCATTTCAGCAAAGCCTTTTCCATCACTTTCAGGGAATAGGGGAAGGGTTTCAAACATTTTGACATCATAACCGCACACAACACAGGAAATAAAGAAGATGGGTCTTTGAATAAGCTGGTTTTGCTCTGTGGAAAATTCCTGCTTATTTCTCGCCTATGGCTTGGTAAATTAGGATAGCATTTCATACTGAACATTGGGTCTTGGATATGCATGTCTTATATAGCTTTAATAGTATTCTTGGATTCCAATAGGACAAATTGGATGTACGGAAGATTGGTTGATTGACTGATTCATTCATTCATTCTTGGGGATCCTGGAATGATTGGTAATCTTGGTCCCTGCTCCAACTCTTGCTAGCATCACAGGTGACACTGATGTCTGGTCTTTTCTGTAAACAGAAAAGTAACCTCCTTAATTCCAGTGACCTTCACCTCCACTGAACTTCAACTCCACACTCCCAAGACAATACTAAGAACCTGAAGCTTAGCCACCTCTAAAATCCTATTCCCTAGCTACAAAATTAACACTTATGCTTCCTAGCCCTCTCTACATCAGTCCTTTGACCTCATTGTTCTTACTTTCTGCCTGTCCTCCTGAGACCCCATTATACATCACTTCAGCTAGCTAATTATCTTTATCTTTAATTCCATCAAACCATCTTATAAAATTCCAAATGTAGATCCCTCCAAGCTTCTTTTCCTTCCCACCAAGTTGTTATTGAGCACCACTGGAGAAAGTTATAATTATTATCGTTCATGCCACTCAGCCAGTGCTCACCGCTATGCAATGATCCTATTACGTGTCCTGAGTCAATGTTCTTTTGCTCCAAACTTCACAAGCTCCTCTCAAGCTATCTCTCTTTCTAAAATATTTCCTCCATGGGGCACCTGGAGGCTCAGTCGGTTAAGTGTCCAACTTCAGCTCAGGTCATGATCTTGTGATTTGTGAGTTTGAGCCCCATGTGGGGCTCTGTGCTGACAGCTCAGAGCCTGGAGCCTGCTTCAGATTCTGTGTCTCCCTCTCTCTCTGCCCTTCCCCCACTTGCACTCTATCTCTCTTTCTCTCTCAAAAGTAAATAAACATTAAAAAAAATGTTAATGTTTCCTCCTTGACGGAAATAAGCATAATTATATCTACACAGATACTGCCCAATCCCCACAGCCCCAGTGCCTACCATAGTACCTAGCACATTGTAGGATAATCAGTAAACATTTGATGAATGAATAGGGAGCTACCACACTCTTGAGTCTATCAGAGGATAATTCTTCATGCTCCACAAATAAAACTAAGAGTTGAGTTCTAACTATTTCATCTGTTCTTATACCATGGCAATCATCCCAATCCACTATCACCATAATTCTTTAATTTGTGCATTTCAAATACTTTAATCTCTCATTTTTCTCTTATAAATTTTCAACTCTTTGTTCTCCAATATTTCCTTCCTCTTGGTGTATACTTACTCAACTTTCTCCATGTAAAGAAACCATCATTCATTCCTTTATCCTCCTATTCTTCTCACAGCCATTTATTTGCACAGCAGTCACTCCATTTCCCCACTTCCCTTAGATTTTCTACCCTTTGCAATATGCTGAACATATTCAATATTCCACTTGATGTCTTCTCATTAGGATTATAAAATTCCAAACCAAAAAGATACTTGTTAGTTCTTAGGTTGCTAGACCTCTTCATCTTTGGTTCTCTAATATTTCCAGTTCTTCTTTATCAGTTTACTGTGTGGGCTGCTTCAATTAAATCTGGTGTTTTAAACTATTTAATATAAATGTAAATATAAAATGTTTATTTTATATTTAAACTTCAATTAAACTCTGGTGTTTTAAACTATTCCTCATCTAGAATGATCTCATCTACAAATGTGATTTAATTTATATCTCCTAAAGTTCATTCCCTACCACAGATTTCTATCCTTCCAGTAGGGATCTTAAACTCAACAAGTCCAAAATTGAACTAATTATCTAATCCCCCCAAAACTGACTTACCACTTTACCTCCCAAGGCATAAACATAAGGGTTACCCCAGACACCTTCCCCATCCTCACCACTTATCATCATCTCCTTAGTTTGGCCACTTCAAACCCCTAATATCTCCCTAATCAAGTACTTTTCAAAGTGTGCTCTGGTCATATAAGCTAGAAAATGCTTCATATTTTATGTTTCTCTTGGGACATCAAAGGAACTAAAGATTCCAATAGTAAACCAGGTCTTCAATTTTGTTTAACCCAGCATTTTCAAACTTACAACCACCACTCCCATTGCCCATACCTAGAGGAAATTCACAGAATTGAAGGCTCCTAGAGACACAATTTGGAAACTATTGTTCTTTGTCCTGTCTCCACTCTCACTGTATAATAGATACTGTTAGTTGTTTGCCCAGATCCCCTATGATCTTTTTACCAGCTGCATGCCACCATTGTCCAACCTCTATGTTTTCATCAAAAGCCCATACCTTTGACCTTCAGAGGATTGTCTTTGGGCATAGGAATGGTGTTGTACTCCTGGTACAGAGCAGGAAGCAGATTCTAGACAAAGGATTTGTGTGCTTCCCATATAAAGGGAGCCAGAGCAACTCAGAGTTCCTATCTCCCTCAGGATAGCTTCCAGCCAATGACTAAACTGGTATGGAATACAGAGTGAGGTGTAATTTATGCTACAGAGCTCATGTGGGGATTAGACTGAGACTGTGACTATTCCTGAACTCACATCCTTATTTGACTTTTTTGCCTTCTCAGTTCTGTTTCCCATATTACTGCATGCATTCTGCCTATGTAAATCATTTGCAAATATATCCTGGCTCAGGGTCTGCTTCCTGCTGACCAGGAACACAATCTTTTAGTTTGGCTGTCTCCATCTGTGATGTAAACTACCACCATAATCCATTAAATGATCTCTCTGCCTCTAGCCCCACCCTCTCTATTTCTTCCAGGATAAAATTTTTACCATGGCACCCTAGGGTATCCACCGTGTAGTTCAGACCCAATTCTTCAGCTGTAGCTCCTCCTACTCTCCTTGGTGAACCTGCCGTATTTAGCCATACCAAAGCAACTGCTGTTTCCCAAGTATATAAAAGTCCATCAAGGCATCATAATATTGTTGAAGCTGTGTCTCCTGCCAGGAGTGGCCTCCTGCAACCTTTTTAGTTGGCAAATTCATACTCCCCCTTCAGAAGTATTTTCAATATCCCAGTGACCATTTCCTTAATGCTGCCCTTTGGCAGTAAAGCCCTCTGCCCTTCACCTCTACTAGTATTTGCACTTTGTAATTTAACTGTTTGTTGCATTGTCTGACTTCTTTTCTAATGTTGACCTTTCAGAAGGTTGAGCATTCTGAGGGAGTGATTCTTCGTCTCTTTCACCCCATAGGATCTCATTACATACAGGAGATGCTCAGTAAATATCTATTGCAACATAGAAATCACCTGTTCAGTAATTGATGATTCTTGAGCTCAGGATACCTTGTTATAGACATTGTGACCTAACTAATCTAAGAGAGCAGTTTTATTTTTAGTTATTCCTGCCTTCCACTTTGGAGATCACAAATTATGTAAATCAAAAAACACACAGGAAACACCCCCAAATGGAATATTTTATGTGTCAAATTGCTAGCAATAAGCTTCCTTGCCAAATTTATTTGAGCCCTTTAAAGAAATTAAACACAACTTAATACTTTGTGTGGAATATTTGGATTCTACATTCTTAGGCACTTAAATCTTACAAGGCTAAACAGTTAAAGCCCATTTACAAAAGGACAGTTCTGTTACAGGAGTATGTTGGCAGTTCTCATTTTCTCTATTGAGGAGTGGATCTGGGATTTCAGCACTGATAAGTGCACAGGGCCACTAGTTCGTGACCTCAAAGTACCTTTCTTTGTGAGTTTGCCAAAGGCTTTATGAAGATAAATGCTATGTGTTCATGTCCCTGAGAGGCAGTTTCTTTAAAAAGCAAAATTAGTAGTTTCCCCAGTGCCCTTTGTCCTCAATTTTCAATACCCGCTATGACTTTGTAGATAGACCTGCAACTTGTAGATTCTTCTTAATCTTATAAGCCTAAAATGGGAAACTGCACAATTTATTGTTCCTTTAGCCTTCTCTGTGACCTAAACACTAAAAATGTCATCTGACTTTTGTCTGGAACAGCATCCACCAGAAGGTCTCTCCTACTGAAGGCTTTCTGAGTTTGTCTACAGACTGCTGGCTTAAACAACAACAAAATAAAAATAAAATAAAAGCCATTCAAGTAAATGACCAGAAAACCTTGATTCCAATGCCTCTGTGAAATGTAATTTATTTTTATGGAAGTAAATATTTGTTAATTTATATGTGTATGTGCATGTGTAATGTGCCTAGAAGACCAAGCCTAAACAATTTTTTTGGATGTAGCGAAATATGGCTATCATTATTTCCAGTCCCCATTATCTTCACTTTTTTTCTTGTTTTTAGTCAATCTTTGGTATCAGTTAGCTCATGCCATGTAACAAACCACCCCAAAATTTAGTAGCTTATAACAATTATTATTTCTCATAATTCTGTAGGTGGGATGGGTGGTTGTGCTGACCCAAGTTGACTATGAATGCATCTATTGTGTTCTGTGGGTTGTCCAGGGAATCTTATTGATCTTAGCTGAATTCTTTCATGTGTCTACAACCTCAGTTGGGATTCTGGGGGAGACTTGAATTTGTTCTCTCTGTCTCATGCTGTTTCATGCCAGCCTGGCATGTTGTCATGATGAAGGCAGAAGAACAAAAGAGAACAGAAGTGAGCAAGAACTTCTCACTTCTTCTCACTTCAGTGGGATCCATCTGAAGAACTTGTTCCCAATCAATTCCACCTACTCTGTTGGCCAAAGCAGGTCACAAGGCAGCCCAGATGCCAGGCGTAGCAAAACGACTCCTGCTATTCATGAGAAGAACTGCACAGTCACACTGCAAAGAGTGTGGACATAGGAGAAGGTAAAGTGTTGGGGCAATTTTAAAAGCAGTCTCCCTCCTTCAGCTTTTTCAGCTGCTATAACTTCAAGATTTCTAGTCTACACCCTCCTAAATACACCTTCTTGTTCTTAAAACCTGTGGTTGAAAGCTCACCAGGAAACAAGTTCATAGAAAAATAAATGTTTCTTAAAGCTAAATGTACATACTATCTGTCTATATGGAAAATACTGCTGAGGAACTACCCCACTCCTCAACACACACATACAACATAGACTATCTAAAATAAAGAACATATTGGGGTGCCTGGATGGCTGAGTTGGCTAAGCATCCAACTTTCGCTCAGGTCATGATCTCACAGTTTGTGAGTTCAAGCCCCATATCGGGCTCAGTGCTGACAGTGTGAAGCCTGCTTGGGATTCTCTCTCTCTCCCTCTCTCTCTCTGCCCTTCCCCAGCTCCCGTTCTCTCTCTCTCTCTCTCTCAAAATAAATAAATAAATTTAAAAAAAAAAAAGAAAAAGAAAATATCATAGGTAAGCAAGTAGTTCCAAGAAGCATTCTGTGTGGCAAGGGGAAATTATCGGTAAAATTCTTCATATAAGAACAGTGGTAATAATAACAAATGATACAATAATAGTACCCATGTATATTTATTGAACACTTACTGTGTGTCAGGCTTTCAGCCAAAAGCTTTAATACATTATCTCATTTCTTTGAAGGAGTTACTATTGGTATAATACCCATTTGATACATGAATATATTGAGGCTTAGGTGGATTAGTGTAAACCAAGTGCCCCAGTTATTTGACAGCTGTGCCATGGTTTGCACCTGCACTTGCCTATTGCAAAGAGAATACTCTACACGATTGCATCCCACAAGTGGCTTTCTCTACAGATTAAGTGTAAGATTGATCACATATTACTCCCCACTGGTGCTTCTCAACTGTAGCTGCACATTGAAATCAACTGCTTTAAAAAAATGCTGATGGCTTGATCCTACCCCAAGAAGTGCTGGTACTTGTGCTGAGCATGGGGATTTTAAAATCTCCCCAGGAGATTCTAATATGTATTTTCTCCAGTGCTAAGTAAAATGTGATCTGTGGACCAGCCGCATCAGCATCTCTTGAGCTTATTAGAAATGCAAATTATCAGGCCACTCCCCAGACCTGATGAGTCAGAATGTTTGAGGTGGGGCTCATGAATCTGCATTTTAAAAATCCCTCCAGATGATTCTGAAGCACACAGGTGTTTGAATTTTTTTTTAACTTTGTTTTTTTATTTTTTTAAATTTACATCCAAATTAGCATATAGTGCAACAATGATTTCAGGAGAAGATTCCTTAATGCCCCTTCCCCATTTAGCCCATCCCCCCTCCCACAAGCCCTCCAGTAACCCTCTGTTTGTTCTCCATATTTAAGAGTCTCTTCTGTTTTGTCCCCCTCCCTGTTTTTATATTATGTTTGTTTCCCTTCCCTTATGTTCATCTGTTTTGTCTCTTAAAGTCCTCATATGAGTGAAGTCATAGGATTTTTGTCTTTCTCTGACTGACTAATTTCACTTAGCATAATACCCTCCAGTTCCATCCACGTAGTTGCAAATGGCAAGATTTCATTCTTTTTGATTGCCGAGTATGTTTGAAAATTACCACTTTACACCAGTGATGCTTAACCTTGTGCATTAAAACCCTTGGGAGAGCGTTATTAAAACTGGAGATGCCTGGGCCCCTCCCCAGAACTACTGAAACTGCATTGTCACCTAAGTCTCTTGGCAATTTTGATGCACCCAGGATTGAGAACTGCATGTTTATACTAAGTAAACTGTCTTGCTCTATACACTTGCAGTGTATAGACATTAGGATTTATTAAGCTTACATAATTTTTCTTTCGCTCCCAGAAGACATAAACATAATGAACAAAATCTTCATTCTAAAAGAAAGGTCTGGTGCTAAAACTAAAGAATCCCACTTTTTGATGAGAACAGAGCCTGATACTTCAGGATTTCAGAAAGGACTGATTGATTAGTATCTCAGCTATAATTAGTAGAACATAATGCCAGAGGGATGGTGGAGCTGTGAGCACTGGGATGAAGCCACCCGTGGCCCCAGGACCCGTGACGTACATCCCAGCAGAAGCCTGACTGCAGTCATTATCCTTTCTAGAAATAAATCAAATGTCCAAGCATAGCTGACTTTAAGATTCAACTCGGAAGCTGCTGCCCAGGATGGACATTGGATCTCCCATGGCAAATAAGAAATCACATTGTACTTCTTCCCAAAATTGCCATTTTCAACTTCTGTTGGCATATCTGAGAATTACTGCCCCATTACTAATTGGCCCCTTAGCTCCGGGTCCTAGAACAGAAGAAATTAGATTTAGGAAATATTTCTATTGCCGGTTATCTGGAAACTTGTAAAAAATGTCTCCTTTAGTAACTTTTGCTGAGAGCCCTCCATGTGGGACAGAGAATCTATAAATCTTTAGAGAGCACACTTTTTAAATAAGCCTTCTTTTCAATCAAAATGCCTTAAATTCCTACATCCTTCAATTAGCTTATAATCCAATAACAAACATTTACTGAGTGCTTATTGTTTAGAAAGCATGATACTAAATGCTGTGGGTAATTAAAAATAATGTATGCATAGTAGAATCTGCTATTCAAAGCATTATGCCCAGACCAGTAGCATTAGTATCATCTGAGAACTTGTTAGAAATGAAGATTTCAGGGGCACCTGGGGGGCTCTGTTGGTTAAGCTACTGACTTCAGCTCAAGTCATAATCTCGGAGTTTGTGGGTTCAAGCCCCACATCAGGCTCTGTGCTGACAGCTCAGACCCTGGAGCCTGCTTCCAATTCTGTGTCTCCCTCTCTCTCTCCTCCTCCCCCACTCGTGCTCTGTTTCTCTCTCAGGGATAAAGAAACTCTAAAAAAAACACTTAATAAAAAAAAGAAATGAAAATTTCAGGTCCCATCTCAGGCCTACTGAGTCATCTCTAGGAGACATGTATGACCATTAATATTTGAGAAACATTGCAATAAAAGAATTGGTCTTGTCTTCTCAAGGCAGTTGAAAAAACCACTGCATATATATATATGAAGACTTAAATCATATTAAACATTGAGGATGGGCCAAAACATGGTCCCTACTATCAAGAATCTTAAAAACTAGAGATAAATTAATGTGACAAGTTGAATAATTATCTTAGGTCAAGTCCCATAGAAGCAGAGCCTGAGAAAGGGATTTGGAGCACATGCCTTATTGGGGGAGGGTTCTCAGGAGAAGAGAAGTGAGGATCAGGATGGGCCTGGGGAAGGAGTTAAGTAAGGATATGATCCCAGCTGGATTCAGTTTTTTGTAGTCTGTTAGAGTGTATTTGGCTGTAGGCTGCATCTGAATTGGGAGTAGAGGACATAAACTCTTGACTAAAATGGTTTCCACTAAATTGAAAGCAATTCTCTAAAGAAGGGGAGCCACCATGAGGTATTGGCAGCCAACACTCACAGCAGCTAGGGCTGAGGGCACCGACCATTAAAGGGAATCTGGACAAGGTATCAGCATCCATTAGAATAATGTAAGATTTTAAAAACAGTGCAAGGAATTAAAATAATGGCTGTCATGGCAAAGTACATTAATTGCAGTATCTTTTATGGGTTGAGAGGAAGAAGCAGTCACTGTGTGATCTGTGGATCTGGAAAGATGTCACAGGGAAAGTAGAATTTAAACTGCACATTGGAGAACCCAGTCATTGTTCCCTTTTCAAAAATAGTATTTGATTTTCCCTGGGGGATTCTCACCTCCTCCACCATCTCCACATGTGGTTTCAAATGGTGACTATGCTTCAGACTTCAGGGGTGGCCATAGACTCATGTCTACTCAGACAGGACACATATTCCCCTGGCCACAGGGGTTGGTTCTGGAATGAGGATTTGACCCAATTCACATCAATGAGAAGCCCAATAACTGGTTCAGTTGTTAGGAAAGAACCCTCACTCTCTCTCATTCTAGGTTGTGGAGCCCATGAATGAGGTCATTTAAGACAGCAAGACTGAGAGAAATTGAGGTCTGATTATATGAAGCCTGGCCAATCCCTGGGACTTTCAGGATATGTGAGCTCAGAAATTTATAAATTCATTTTTTGTTAAAGCCAGCTTGAGCCCAGTTTTCTATCTATTGAAGTTAAAAGCATTGTAAGATTTAGGCATGAATGCAGTGTTTCCTGTTTTTGATATTCCTTGAGGTCTTAACAAGATGAATTTTCCATTCCACTTCCTCCTTCTTACAGATCTTTCCCTTTTATTTAAACCATTGCAGAAATACTATTTTGTGATGTAATTATGTCCTATTTTCAGATCACTCCTAAAACCAAATTGAGAATGCTTTCTTACCAGTTACTTCAAAACTGCATGCTCTTTTGAGCCCATAAAGCTCATAATCGATGAAAATAAGGTAAAAGCTAATACATATCAGAGAAAGGTGGTATTTCCTAATCCAATCTTAATCAAAATGTGTCAATTTATTTCTTGACTTTGTAAATTATAACAACATTTTAGAGAGAATATTTTCACCAGCAACCTCTCTCAAGCTCTAACTTACTTTGAAATAATAATAGAAATATTCTTACAAACAAGCTGAAAATACATTAACTTAAAAAAGAGAACTACTGAACCAAACAGTTTATGAAAGTATCTTAATACAGCATGAAAACTAGACAATTTATTGCCAGTATCAAAAAACATGAAGCAATCAGAAATGCCTGAGAGAAAAACACTAAGCATAAATCTAAATTTTCAAAGAATCCTTAAGAACTAATTTAGGGTGCACATTTCTAAAGTTTGTGTGGACTTTTGGGATTACTCATAGCAAAGTTCCAGGAGTGATGAAAAAGTAACTCATTGGCCAAGTGAATTTGCTTAGACTTTTTTGTTTTTTGTTTCCTTTTTTTTATACTTTATTTCAGATTATAGTACTCGTAATAATTATCACCACCTGAGTGTTCAGCAAATAGACGCTTCATACATGTTGTCTCTCTTAATTCTCATAACTATATCTGAGCCTTCATTAAGGAGATGAGGAATCTGGTGCTCAGTGTTTTTTGTCGTTGCTTCGTCTTTTTCATTTGTTCATTTGTTTCTTTCTTAACTTTTCCAAAAACACAGGTGTATAAATAGTAGAGCAAGGATACAATCCCACATCTAGTCCAGAGCCTGAAAGAGTAGCCACCCTAAACCTGCCATTTCAAATCCGATCTTCCTTCTACCCTCTTGACACAAACCTTGTCCTGTTGTGGTGCCTTTGAAATCAGGACAGGGATGGGGTTTACATTTACCTATAGTGACCTTGCCATCTGATTTGGATGGGAACAGAATATCAATGCTGACAACAAGAGGAAGGCTGAGTCTGTTCCTTCCCCCTCCAGGCCTGCAGCAGACTGCATCTGACTGGACAGTACCAGGCGGGGAGGGCTGCATACATTGTGGGCAGGGCTGAGACACTCACATAACGTAACTCATCCGTAGTGGGGTCCCATCTGATAGAAAGGCAGAGAGGTGTGACATTTGGTGCTCCAGCCAGAGCTCCCTAATTCTCCTTCCTCAAAGATGGGCTATACGACACTGCAGCTACATTCAACGGCATTTCACTGCATTATGTTCCACAGCTGCTGTCCACACTTACCATTCCACAATTGCCTGTCCACGTATTACCGTCTTACACCAGGTATGAAAACCCAAACGACTCTTCATTAGGCACAGGAGAGTATGTATCTAGGTTTGGATTTGTCAAGCTCTGACCTCTTAAAAGACAGGGGTTAGTCACTAATGAATAAGAGTCTTCAGACTGGGAGGATGGAGCAAGGTTGTGCTTTGTAAGCCAACTACCTGTTTTTGAAAATATGCAATGAAAAAAGACACAATGAATGTGATTTTATGAACCAGTTTTTAAACTAGTAACTTATTAAATTTATTTTCAAAGCTGAGTTCTTTGTAGGCCACTTGGTTCTAAAATTTTTAGATAATTGATTCTTATGTATTTTTCCTGAATATCCTCCTTATGAATGAGTAGAAGCTGTAGTCATATGGGTCTTTCCTCCCACCATTTAACACATTGCCACAGGACTGTGCATTATTCTTAAAGAGAACAGCAAAAGGACACTTGACACCATTGACCAATATTGGATTCGAATGACAGGGTCAAAAAGCATATTCTAAAACTCTAGGCTGTATGTATTTTCTTGGAGCCTATAATAGAAATCAACTGTTTTTGCCAGCCTAGCATCTCTTTTTGGACATTGGGGCCTTTCCTTTCCACTTGGCTGAACCCTTCTTTTTCACTTTTGTTTCTCTTGGTTGGCATTGCCTCTACCCCAGGCCAGGCCAATTCAGTATTAGCCTTACCAATGGTGACAAAATAGGTGTCTGAACCAAGGCAGGCCATTAAGAGTCTTAACCTGGGCTTTTTATGGAGCTACCAGGAAAAAAAAAGGTCTTTCTTTTGCCTGTGTTGGTCAAGCATAAGTATTACACTGCTAGAGGCCATTCTTGTCACCATTTGAGGTGATTCTGCAGAGAATAAATTTCAAAGAGAAAAGAAACAGGACTTAGAGAAGAAAAGAAGTTACCCTATGCCATAGTTGTCACTGTTTCTGAAGTAACATGTCTAAAGATGTCTAAAGACATGTTAGACTTTACATAAACGAACATATAGCCCTTTTTGTTTAGGTTTATTTGAACTAAGGTTTCTGTTGTTTATAACCAAGAGCATCATAATCAGCACAGCAATCCTAACTGAAATCCATCCATGTTCATACCTTGTTGGAAATTTCCTTTAGGAGGAGTACATTCAAGGAAGATCTTTCTGAAAATGAGTTGATTTGGGGGCTTCTTCATATGTTGTAATTTTTCTGCATCTCTCTGGTGTGAATTCAGGCTTTGTTAATACATAAGATTTCCTAAGGAAGACCTGATAATGTGGTATGGCCCCAATTTTCTGCAGGAACCACAATGAGCCAAACCAAGATTTGGTCTACAAGGATTGTGGGTCTTGACAGTATTTCTCAACTTCTGGAGGTCAAGTATGATGGAGGAGAATTGGTATGAGGGAAGATGTAGGTTCTGATATTCACCAGAAACATCTACCAGCTTCCTGAATTCTGTACCAGAATCAAACCCACAGCAATCTTTTTAGTTTAGAAGTCCCATATCACAGGAGCCTTTTCGGTGCTTCTAAAGGTAAATAAGAAGGCAGAAGTGTGATCCCTTATAAGGCACTATTTTATTGCATTTGTTCTCAAACTTAAGCATACACAAGAATCACCTGGAGCACTTAATTAAAACATGTTGTCTCAGATTCAGTAGGTCTGAAGTGAGTCCCAAAAATTTGTAGTCTGACAAGTTCTAAGTAATTCCACTGGTCTGGCAACCACACTTTGAGAATCTCTTCCCTTTGAGTATGCCATTCACAGCACAGGTAACAACTGTGTTGTGTATGCAGCTAACACTGATGGGACGAGGTGCACATCTGATGACAGTTCTCTAGTAGAATTCACTGCTGATGAAGAAGGTGAAATCCATTTCCCCAAATGTATTGATTAGATTATCTCTCCCTTTTTTTTTTTTTTTTTGAGTGTGAAGATGCATTTATGTGCCCTGAACTTAGCAACTTTCCTTCCTCAGCAGCATAAGCCAGTGATTTAAAGTCATCCTATTCACTTCCTGTCCTTCTGTGGCTTAAGCAGAGTTTGCAATGGCCAAAAAAAAAGTCATCAGTCATGGGACAAGAGCTTTTGTAAACTCTAGGCCAGACAGCAAGGATTAGGAAATCTCCAAACTGGATAATTAGTCAAGAAAAATAAATACTCTTTAGTAAATGCAATAATCACCACACAGGGCTTCCAGCTCATCAATTTGCTGGGCCATCTGTCTAAGGAGAGTGGGCAGGAGACAGTGCCTATTATGCAGTCCTGCAGGGGGCTAGGAGGAGACTGATGGAGATCCGAGCCTCTTGTTGACCTAAAGGAACCTGAAGAAGCAAGACTTCTCCCTACTGTTTTTCCACTCTGGAGGCTATGGGGAGCCTCAGCTTTTGGAAAATATCTCTATGGGGCTGCTGGACATCAGAAGCACATCCTCAGGCCATCAACCTGTTTGTCTCTGAGATGGCCAGGCCCTGTAATCACAGGATCCTTTACTGTGTCAACGACCTTTTTTAGTTGAATTTTTCGATTTTAAATAGCTCTTACAATTCTTAATTTTTAAATTATCTTTTAATTTAAGAGTGTATCTTTTCAGCTTTTTAACTTTGAGTCAGTTGACCTCACTGAGCCCTTATTATGTGTAATCCTCCATACACAAGGATTATAAATGCTTTGAGATAAGCATGGCTTTAAGGAACCTGTAAGATAGTTTGGGTAAAAAGATACACAGAGGACATCATTTCACAAAGCCTCCAACCTCAGCCCAGCTAGAATTAGATGCCCTCCATCCTGGGGCTCCCATGCATGGAAATCATCTTCTCGTCTAACTGTAGCTCACTGGAGTGGCAGCTGTTAAGAGAGGTGCAAAGTCTTGTTCTTTTAAAGGTATATAGTCAGTATATATATAAAGGTATAGTCAGTATCTATTAAAGGTGCTGACACATTGTAGACATTGCATTGGTGCCTAATAGCTGCATGAGAATGTGTTAAAAATACAAGGTACCATGTAATGTCTGCATCAGCACATAGGGCAATTGATAAAGAATTCTCAAGGAAAGTTTCTCCAAACATAAACTGTGTGTCAGTTTTATGTAAGAAAAGAGAAGATGTTCTATGTTGAGGGTACAGTATACAGGACAGGGAAAGTGTGCCCATAGCTGTGGTATATAGATGGAACTACTCACCTGCAGTGATGATGTTATCGTGGAGAAAGTAGGAAAAGATGACAGTAAAAGTCATGTTAAGTTATTTGCATGAATTATTATACTGGGATTTATAACTATCCCATGAGGTAGTCACTATTATTGGCCCTGTTTTATAGATGGAGAAACAGAGCCTGAGAACAGATAAGCACCTGTCCTACATCATTCAGTGGGGTGTAATAGGGTGAAGCTTGAAATGCAATGGCCTGTACTCAGGGTCTGAACTGATAACCACCGCAGTCTACAACCACCTTGTAAGAAAGACCAGATAGAGGCCTCCTGGACTTGAACCAAGAACCATTGATCTGAAATCTTTTAATTTATCTTAAAGTACTATTGGGCAATAAAGCAGGGGCTGAGGTTAGATGCCATTTAGAAGCCTGGTAGTCTGTACAGGCTTGTAGTTTAGAAGTCCCATTCTCTAGATTTCCTGAATGGTGGTGGCTTGTGGATTCAGGCAGCCAGTACAGGAGATAAAAGATGGCATACTAGGACAGACATTGGCCACTTTGGTTGGAGTCAGGAACAGCGTTCTAGATCCAGGAATTGAGTCTATTGCAAAGACTTTTCCAGAACTATAAAAAGTGTGGTAGTCCCCTCTGTCCCATCATTTTTTTGCTCATTATGGGTTTGCCCTGGAAAGCATTGTTTCGGTAATAGAAACCCCAGTCAACTTAGTGGACTATGCTTAGTTGTTTTGATGGTCTCTGATTTTCCACTGGGCAGCAGGGTTTCAGACATTGCTATGGGCTTTCCAAACTTCTGAAACAGTTTGTTTTCATTCTATCTATGGCTGGCAGTGCATAGGTAATTTTCTTATTATTTTCACTGGGTTGTTCCGACCAACTGATATTGCAGCCGAGGTGGGTAATTTGAAAGCTCTCCATTATAGAATCTGTAGGTGCATAATGGACTCTGATGCTTCTGGCCTTATGGCTTTTGTGACAGAGAATTCCCGTCTGTTTGGGTAACTAGAAGATTAGAAACAAGAACATGATCCAATGAAGAGTCCATGGCTGAATTTATGGTTGTTCCTCAGCAAAAGTCAGACATCAGTGGCAGAAGGTAATGGATGTAGGGGTAAAAGCATCCAAAGGTAAGTAACCTTTTGCATCATCAGCACTGAAAGAATTATGTTGTATTCTAATGCTATAATCCAGGCATGTTCTGGGACAGGAAAAAAAATCATGCCTTCCAAAATAAAATTGATATTCATTCATTCATTCAGCATTGAATATTGTTTTAGTAACCCAGGCACTCACTGTCCTAGCTGGTGATGAACAAGACAGAATAAGCCCAGTGCATTCATGAAACTTATGATCTAGTGCAAAAAGACTGACAGTAAACTGTGACAAATATATATATATATATATATATATATATATATATATCTCAAATGATCACATTGTATACCTTAAACTTACACAGTGTTATCTGTCAATTACATCTCAATAGAGGTAAGGAAAAATAAAATATAAAAAAGTACATTATTATCACCCAGAGTTCATAGTTTGTTGTAGGGTTCAGTCTTAGGGTTGTAATTCTATGGGTTAGGACAAATGTATAATGACATATATCCATCATTATCCTTTCATAGACAGTAGTATCACCACCCTAAAAATCACTTGTGTGTCGCCAGTTCATCATTCTCCCCTCTAACTTCTGGAAACCACCAATCTTTTTACTATCTCCATTGTTTTTTCTTTTGCAGAATGTCATGGAATTGGACCTTTTACAAATTGCCTTCTTTCACTTAGTAAAATGCATTTGTTTCTTCCATGTCATTGAATGGCTTTGATAGCTGCTTTTTTTTTTTAGTGCTGAATATATTTCACTGTTCAGATGTACGAGTTTATTTATCCACTTACCTTTTAAATAAATTTTTTTAATGTTTATTTTATTTTTGAGAGAGAAAGAGAGACCGAGCGTGAGCCAGGGAGGGGCAGAGAGAGAGGGAGACACAGAATCTGATGCAGTTGCCAGTCACTGAGATGTCAGCACAGAGCCTGACGTGGGGCTAGAACTCGTGAACTGTAAGATCATGACCTGAGCTAGATTCAGACGCTTAGTCGACGGAGCCATCCAGGCGCCCCTCCACTTACCCTTTGAAGGACATCTTAGTTTCTTCCAAATTTTGGCAATTATGAATAAGGTGTTATAACCATTAATATGCAGGTTGTGAACATAATATTTAAACTCCTTTGGGTAAATACCAAGGAGTATAACTGCTGGTTCATATGGTAAGAGTATGTTTAGTTTTTTAAGAAACCATCAAAGTGTCTTCCAAGGTTACTGTATCATTTTGCAGGCCAAATAGCAGCCATGAATGAGAGTTCTTGCTGTCCCACATCTTCAAACAGCATTTGGTGCTGTCAGTATTCTGAATTTTGGCCATTCTAATAGCCGTGTAGTGGCATCTCATTGTAGTTTTAACTTTTAATTTCTCAATGATAGAAGATGTTGATTATCTTTTCATATGCTTATTTGCCCTCTATAGATCATTGATGAAGTATCTGCGCAGATCTTTTGCACATTTGAATCAGGTTGCTTGTCTTCATGTTGAGTGTTAAGAGTTCTTTGTAAGAGTTCTTTGTTATTTTGGATACCAATCATTTATCAGATACTTGTTTTGCAAATATCTTCTCCCAATCTGTGGCCTGCCATTTCATTCTCTGAACAGTGTTTTTTATAGAATAAAAGTTTTTAGTTTTAATGAAGTTCAATGTGTCAGTTTTTTTCTCTCATGGGTCATGCTTTTTTTTATTGTATCTAAAACATCATCACCAAACCCAAGGTCATCTAGATTTTCTCCTATGTTAGCTTCTAGAAATTTTAGTTTTGCAGTTTACCTTATTTCCACGATCTGTTTTGAGTTAATTTTTATGTGATGTATAAGCTTTGTGTCTAGATTCTTTCTCTCTCTCTCTCTCTCTCTCTTTCCAGTTTGTGAATGTCCAGTTGTTCTGGAACCATTTTTGAAAAGCCTATTCTTTCTCCTTTGAATTGCCCTTTCTCTTTTTTAAGATCAGTTGACCATATTGCATGGGTCTATTTATGTTTTTTTCCTTCTGTTTCATTGATTTGTTTGTCTGTCTTGCTTACTCTAACTTTCTAGTAAGTCTTGAAGTTAGGGAATGTCAGTCTATTTGTTTTTTAAACTCTAAATTTTGCATTTTGTAAAACATGGGTCTGTGAATATTTATTGATGGACATTGTTGTTGTGAGGATATGCATAGGTAACAGAAGCTAACACTCCCTTCAGTCTATCAGTATATCCAAATCTATCATCAGAGTGGGTTCCTCAACCATTAGCTGGCTAGTGACATCAACACCAAGCACCTCTACCTTATTGAATGTTATTAAATGTCCTGTAGAGTTTGCCACAACTCTGGGGCATCTCTGAGGCACAGAATGTGGTAGCTAGGGATACCCAGATGACATGGGCAAAGTAGAGGTGACTGGGGAATGCCATGGTAGGGTAACCACCTGTCTACTGCATGTTGAGCCATGCTTAGAGCTCAGTGCTGGTTTGGGTCATCTCAGCTAGGGGCCACTATCAGGCTCTGACTGGCTGCCAATACTCCAAGACCCTTCATGATGCTAGCTGAGCCCAGACTTCTGGAATCAGCCAAAAACTCAGCATCTCCCAATACTTAATTTCCTGTATTCCCCTTGGAGGATGCCACAGCCCCCCTTTTAGATATCTCAATTTGCATCCTTGAAAAATTTCCTCCTTTGACTCACAAAGACAGGTTACACACACACACACACACACACACACACACACACTTTTCCCTCCTGTCGTGGGGGATATAAAAAAAATAGATTTTCTTTATATACTCACCCAAAGTGACTCATCAGCTCTCCCTAGTACATGGCCAATAAAAAGAGAAATTTAATCTCTGGTAGAGAATTCTCCCTGTTGTATACATTTTTATTTGCTAGTAATCCAAATATAATCCACACTACATATTGAAATACTCATCTCTTTTATTTTCTCTGTCTCTTGAGCATACATTCCTGGCTATAGACAGCACTGCTCTTATATTGGCCTTTTCATCCAAAGCCCTCCCCCATCAAAACTCACATAGAAGGACTAGTTGGGTGCTGAAATGCGTACAAATGAATCATACCTCTGGCTATGGTAAGCAGGCCTCAAAACAGCACAGTCTGATAATGTGTTCCATCAAGGCAAGAGACTTGTGACTTTTGCCCTGTTAAACAATGATGTATGAGGAAGAAAGGCTACCCATTCTCCTGAGAGGAGAGAACCATAGTCAGCACCTGGCTATCTGTCAGGTGCATTCTGGGTAAAATGCACCATGAAAGATGCAATAGACTCAGCTTATTTAGTCCTAAGTAGAATTGGATAGAAAATGGGAGCAATTATTTTCCATGATCACTAAATACCATAAAAATCTACGTTCTCCGTAAAGAAAAGCTTTACAGCATAAGGATATATTTCCTCAGAAAGAAGATGGCATGGTTTCCAGTCGGTATTCAGTTCATAACTCTAAATTACATGCTATAAGTAAAAAGACATTTTTTCTCTTGTAATTACAATGAATAGAAACTTTTTTATGCTTTTTTTCCCTTAGAAAATAATCATGGAGGGAGATACATTATGTTTGTTCATAACTGCTTCATGCCAGTAGATGCTGAAAAGGCATCCATCCCCAACTTGAAGCACTGACAATTTTCTAGTTTTTTAGCTGCCACTAGAGTGTAAGACAGACACAGAATAAAGGGCATATCTTTAGTTCACAGATTTTCAAGTACCAGTTAACTAGTTGGTGTATCCTATCCTTCTCTTACTGTTCTTACCCGCAATTCACCATTTCATTTTTCATCATGTCAGAAGAGAGATACAGAGAGGTAATAAAATTCAAAGTAATCAGTTCGGTCACTTTTTAATATGTCTTGTAAAAGGCAGGATAGGGATGGATTTTGAAGTTACTGAGTAAAATTGGAAACTTAGGAATACTTGTATTTTATTTGGGCCCATGTCCTTCTGCCTTTGCTGATGCCAAACATAACTGTGTGGATATACCTTGCATACATAAACATTCAGTACATATTCAGTGAATGAGTTAATAGTCAATGCTTGGGTTTGCACCTCTCTTCTCATATCTCACCTGAATTTCTCATTTCTATCTCTCCCTTTCTTTCTCTTCTCCTTTCCCTCTCTCTCTCTCTCTCTCTGTCTCTCTCTGTCTCTCTCTCTCTCTCTCACACACACACACACAGTGACGTTCAAAATTTAGTGCATATCTACAGACTTCACATTCATTATTGGGCCTAAGATCAGACTTTCTGGTTCAGCTGGTCTTGGACAGGACCCCAAAATTTGCATTTTTTCACACACTCTCCAAGTGATATTTATGCTACTTCTCTAGAGAACCACACTTGGAAAATCACTACTCTAATAGATGGGTACTCTCATTTCTGTGGCTTCTTTTCCTCTATGCAGGACTGTTTTCTGTAGCAATTGATTTTCTTTCCCTTTATCCCATCCCTTAGGGCCTTCTTGGATTTTAGCCACAGCCATGTTGGGCAGTTCTATGCAAGACTCAAGCCACTAAAGGCCCCTTCATCTGTATTTCCCTGCTTTTCCATCTCAGAACCTCCCCATAAGGTGCAGGAATCCACTGTATGCTGACACCACCTGGAAATACAGGGGAGCTAAAGTCCCTGAAGGAGGAGGGTATGTCTGTCATGGGGACAATTCTGAAAGAGAGTCTGTAGGCTTCTCAGAAGCCCCACAGATTTGAGCCCCCATTGCCCTCAATGGCAACCTTGACATCACACATTCATATCTGCTCGGCCTTTTCTGTGCCACTCTCATTTTCCTTGTTCATGTGTCCTATAAACTACCTGTGCTAGTATTTTTGTCTCAAGTTTTGTTTTCAGGTGAGTCTAAACACAAACACCTTCCCTGAATCTTAGTAGCAATGAGTTCCTGTCCTATCTCTCCTTCTCATCAGCATCAGGTATCTAGATGACGACTCACTCAGGTGCTCCATTTCTTACCTCGTGGTTGCTCCCTAACTTCTGAAAGAAAAGGTGGTCTCCATCTGACCTATGGTCCCCAAACCCATCTTAGATAAATCACTTTCCATGTTTCCGATTCCATGTGCTTTTCCAAGGCCCCCTTCTCTTCCACTCTGCTGTGTTTGATGAGCTAATGCTCCCTTGTTCTTGAAACTCAGATGAAGTATCATTCTTCCTCTGAAGCTGGACAATCCACTCCACTTTCGATATGGGCTTCTTTCAGAACTCTGTAACACTGGACTGTGCTTGCTTGGTCACATGTCTGTCTAATTCTACCAAATTCCTTGGTCAGAGGATCCCAAGTTTTCTAGACTCAAAGCAGCATCCTTAGTATCTAATTTCTTCACAACACCCTTAAGCCAAAGGAAATACTAACAGTCCCATTTACCAAGGAGCTCAGTGCAACAATTTTTAAATATATATATATATATATATATATATATATATATACAAGTGATTAGTCATTTAGAAGCATGACACACATAAATATTAATTCAGCTGTGAATAAGCACAATTATTAATGGGACGTGTGTGCCTGTTGAGCACTGCAAAACTTTTCAAAATTCAGGATCAGACCAGACACCGTCATGCTCATTTTTTTCCACATTGATTTTTATACATTTTTATCTGAAAATTCAGTCTTGAAAAGATACAAAACATCACTGAAAAGGGTATAACATGATCTAATGCATGTTGAAACTGTGGACTGCTTTGATTTAATAGTAGACATACAGATCAGTGGAATGGAATTGAGAGTCCAGAAATAAACCTATACTTTTATGATGAAATTCTGTTTGAAAAGGGTGCCAATACAATTCAATAGAAGAAAAGAGTAGTCTTTTTAATAAATGGTGCCAAAGCAACTACATATTCACATGGAAAAGAATGATGTTATACCATTCCTTCACACCGGATACAAAAATGAAATCAAAATAGACTTAACTATAAGAGATAAAACTACAAAATCCTTAGAAGAAAGTAAAGGTGTAGATTTTCATAACCTTTGATTAGACAAGGATTTATTAGATATGAAACCAAAATCACAAGCATTCCAAAGAAAACAGAAATAATATGATTATGAATGTAATAAAATGCATTCGTGTTTTGTATGATGCCATAGAACAGTGAAAGGACTACCCACAGAATGGGAGAAAATACTTTCATATCATATAGCTGATAAAGGACTTGTATGCAGAATATGTAAAGAACTCTTACAATGTAATAATAAAAAGACATATAATCCAACATAAAAATGGGCAAAGCATTTGGATAAGTAGACCTTTATCCAAATAAAATATACAAATGTTCAATAAGTGCAGGGAAAGACATTCAACATCATTAGTCATTATGGAAATGTAAAACAAAACCATAATGAGATACTACTTCATACCCACTGGGATGCATATAATCAAAAACAAACAATAACAAGTGTTGTCAAAAATGTGGAGAAAAAAATGGAGTCACTGGGTGACTTAGTCGGTTAAGCTTCTGACTTTGGCTCAGATCATGATCTTGTGACTTGTGGGTTTGAGCCTTACATTGGGTTCTCTGCTGTCAGCTCAAAGCCTGCTTTGCATCCTGTGCCTCCCTCTCTCTCTGCCCCTCCCCCACTGGCTTGCTTTTTCTCTTTTGGTCTCAAAAATAAATATTTTTTTTTTAAATGTGGAGAAAATGGAACCCACCTACTTTCCTGAGGACAAAGTAAAATGGTGCAACCCTTTGGTTGTATTGGTAAATACTTTGGTAAATATTTTGGCAGTTTCTCAGAAAGTTAAGCATTGAGTTATCTTATGACCCAGCAATTCTAATCCTAGGTATATATACCCAAGAGAATTAAAAACATGTTTCAACACAAAAACTTATATACAGATGTCATAACAGCATTGTTCATAATCCCCAAAAGTGGGAACAATCCACATGTCCCTCAACTGGTGAATGAATAAGCAAGATGTGGAATAACTTTCCAATTAAACATTATTTGGCCTTAAAAGGAATGAAGTACTGACACATGCTACAATATAGGTGAACCTGAAAAACATTATACTAAGTGAAAGAAGCAAGACATAAAAGGCCTCATATTGTATGGTGCCATTTATTTTTTTAAGCTTATTTATTTATTTAATGAGAAAGGCAGAGACACTGCAAGTGGAGAAGGGACAGAGAGAGAGGGAGAGAGAATCCCAAGCAGGCTCCATGCTGCCAGCACAGAGCTCCACGTAGGGCTCGAACTCACAAAACTGTGAAATCATGACCTGAGCCTAAACCAAGAGTTGGGCGCTTCACCGACTGAACCACCCAGGCACCCCCATAGGGTCCCATTTATATAAAATGTCCAGAATAGAAAAATTAATAAAGACTGAAAGTACATCAGTGGTTTTCATGGGCCTGATATGATAAGGAGAGATAAGATTCATTCAGCAGGCAGAAAAGGGAGAGGCTAGGACTTGAAGGTCCCTGGGAGCAAAACCACATATTTTAAAACAAGCCTGGGAACATCGCACCATGAGAAAAACTGCCTTAGCAAAACTCCTTCAGGTCTAACCATGAGAAAAGCTCCCTCAGGCCTGAAGTTTTTCTTGAGAGTGTTAACAGACACTCCCTACACCCCCTCCCCCATCCATGTTTCCCACAGGAATGAACAACTCAGCACCTACAGTTTTCACGCCACCAAACAGGAAAATAAAGGGGTGTGGAACAGACCAAAACCCTATAAAATAAAGTCCTTTGCCCATAGTCGGGGATATTCCCTTTCGAATGTCCCCTATCTGCAAAGAGAGCTTTCATACTATTCTTATTTTTGCCTGCTGCTCCTTTCATTTTGTGTCCACCTCTTCATTCTTCAAAGCGGTGAGACAACAAACACTGGGTATTGAGGGAAAAAATCCTGCAACACTGAGAACCTGGGTTGACTGCTAAAACAGATGGGGTTTCTTTGGGGATTGATGAAAATTTCTATAATTAGTGGTAACTGCACAAATGTGTGAATATATCAAACACTACTAATTGTCCATTTTAGAAAAGAGAATTTTAAGGTATGTGAAGTATATCTTGATAAAATGTCAAATGGTCTCCTTCCTCATCCTGGTCCAGAAACCCAACCAACCCCTTCCTAGTTCAAAAGGGGAGCCTTGAATTTTCAGCTAAGCCTCCACCAGACTCAAAATCAGAAGTGGGTCGTTCCACTGATGTTTAGTGAGTGAAATTGAAGAGAAATTGATAAGTTAGCCATGACCTTCTTGCAGAAAATGTTTTTTGAAGGACTAGAAAGGGTTTTGTTTTGCTGAATTCAACAAAATCTACTGAAACATGAGCTGACCTTTTTTGTTAACTTGTATCTTTTAGCCACCAAAGAATAGAATGAAGGATTGAAGATGGAGAGTGGTTTAGCAAAGCAATGTGGTTAAGAACACAGATTCTGAAACCAGAACTCCTAGGTTTAAATATCAGCAGAGCAATTTCTATATGTGGAATATTTAGGATATTATTTATCATCTTTGTGCCAGTTTCTTCATTTTTAGACTGTGGCAGTCAATTCTAAATAGTAGGATTGTTATGAGGATTTAATAAATTGATACTTATAAAACATTATACAACTGTGCCCAGCATATAGTAAGCATGATATAAATGTGTCTTAATTAAATATACCATATTAAATGAAGAAAAATGAGGTGATGGGGGACACAGAATATGTAAAATGTCAAGACACAAATAATGCAGTGCTTTTTAAGATAAAATCTAGCATAACTTGCTGTTTGTTGACCATAATAGATTTAGCCTATCTTGGTCCTCAGTCTTGGGACTCCTCTGACTCCAGTGCCCTTGAATGGTTTCTGGGAATTTCTGGACCTGCATCCTCAAGGATCTGTCTCCTCCCCTCTGTCCTTGGGGGCTGCTCGGGTTTCATCTCCTGCCTACTCTACATATTACATAAACTTTGCACAAAATTTCCTTCTATTCCTTTGAGTAATGTAGTTTTATGGGGAATAGTTCTCATTCTTCAAACTTGGATAAGCAAGGGATGTTACATTTACTTATTTTCTTATTTTCTCTATAACTTGAATCTAAATCCAAGCCCCTAATCTGTTGAGCTGGCAAGAAACTCCCAGAGAAAGAAAGAAACTCACTGTCTCCGATTCATCTGGTTTCAGATGCAGAACCCACTAATGGTGTCCACTCTGTGCTCTGTGGCCTCAAAGTCTGACACCTCTGCTACTATGATGCCAGGCTCATGTGTGAAAATCCTGGTAGAGACACAAAGTACAAAGCTGGGTTTCAGCCTGCTTAGGGATGCCACATGGTCATGGTGTTTGAGCTTGTTTGACTTCCCCAGGATGCAGTGCAGACTCAAATCCCTGGTACCATTCATGTTGAGGATCTAACCAGAAGAGACTCACTTTGGCATATTGCTTAGACCTTACAGCTGAAACCTTACTGGTCTTTTTGTCTTATTCTTTGAAGACAATGCCACAGTCCACTTTCCTTCTCTCAAATGTGCTTCACAGCAAGTGAGAGTTCCAGGACCTTCTCAGATGATATCCAAATTATCCATAATTCCTCTTATGACTAATTCTAGTTAATCCTGATTTCAAAACTATCAACTCCAGTAATATGTCATGCTTTTTATACAAGTTTCATATCTCAACACCTACATGTTTTTATTGCCTTGCTCATGAGTGGTCACCAAATAGATATATGGATCCCACCAACTCTTTCATTGGCCACACACCTAAGCAGGTGTTAGAAAACATTTCTATGAAGAAACTGAGATGTTTGAAAGTTGGAGAACATGAAGCAGGGCTATCCAGTAGAATTTTCTGTGATGATGGGCATTTTCTGTTTGTGCTATCAAATACAGTAGCCTCTAATTACATGTAGATATTGAACTCTTAAAATGTAGCTAATGAAATGTGATAACTGAAATGTTTTAAATGTTTAAAAAAATTAATCCATTTATATGTGTTTTTGAATACTCCACTTGGCTAGAGGCTGCTATATTTCACAGAGCAATCAGCACAGAGCATTTCCAACGTGAGACAATACAGATTTCCTAGCACCTTCTCCCCAATAGCCTGCCACTTTTGCAGCAATTCGGTGGCATAATCCAACCCCATTTTCCCCAAATATGAGTAATCCCTAGATATCTTTTAAAAGAAAAATAAAATTTCTGGAGCCTAGTGTTGCCTCTGAATTTGATATGCCTTTGGTTCAATTCTCCCACCACTCCCCATTATTAAACAGCCACAAAACTTTTATTTGTAACATATAATAACATCTTAGAGCCTTCAGTTGGCTCCATGAATGAAAACATAGGCACTGAAATTGCAGGACAAGGAAAAGACTTACTTATAAGAAATCATCTGGAGGTTCTGAAATAGGCTTTGAAATATTGCTCTCTTATTCGCTCATCCAATGAAAATCTTAAAGGCAAATTTTCTTCTAGAGAATTCATAAGCCCCAGATTGATAGATACTGTCCTAACATTGATTTAAAAATGTTCTATTTCCTGACACTACACTTCTGGCAAATATCTCCAATTTCCGGAAACGAGTAGCCTCAACTAAAGTTGCTCATAGCCAGCCCTGGGATAGACACAGAAAATCCCCTCTCAACAAATTGGGACCCACTATGGAACTTCTTTACCTTCTAGAATAGTCTTTATTAAAAAATAAAAAATAAAAAATAAAACAAAACTGAGTTAAACATCATCACCAACTTCTAGTCTGAAATTTCATGAGAAAGTTACTTTGGTAATATCACATAATTCTCTCAGATATCTCATGAGGCTGGATCTCTCTGCAATGTTTAGTCTTGGAAATGCTTCCCCAGAGATTCTGATGTCTTTCTTGGAGTAGACTCCATCCTCTTCCCTATAAGAACCACCACGGCATCAGTGAGTCAATGTTTACTCTGAACAATGAGTTGTACTCTTGCAGCCAGGACTTGGTGCATATCTCAGTTCCAGGGGAGAGATTTAATGACGCATCTCTACCTTGTTCCTTATGACCCATATGCTGGAAAATGTCCTACAGCATAATACCTTGTAAGTAGCTTAAAGAGTTATTGCCTGTCAGATTTAGGTGCTCTTAATGGGAACATTTAATTTCACATTGTGAATCATTCCAGTTCCTCCCCACAATTTCACAAAATCCCCGATGTCACCATCCTGTTGTTTCCTCTCTTCTCCACACCCATGACCATGTCAGTCATTGAGATTCACTGACATTCAATGCCACACCTCACTAGTTTCCTCAAGATATACAGTCACAACCTGCCTATGTTTGAGGAGGTTATGGTGAGGTCGTGTGGTGTCCCTGAAGTGTGGGGATTGGGCACCTCTCCATCACCTCATTCAATCAACCCCTCACTTTCTGCCCATCCTATACTAACTTCCAAAGACCCATATTTCTCCTCTGTAACCTTCCCAGCAGACAGCACCCTACAGGAACTCTTCTTGTCTAACACTCCTACCCCACATTTGTTTTTGTTATAAGGAGATAAAACAGTAGTCCAACAAAGAGCCAGTTTGCATGACATATAGCCCCATTCATTAAATCTGATTTCTTTAGGGGTGCCTGGGTGGCTCAGTAGGTTGAGCGTCTGACTCAGCTGTGCTGACAGCTCAGAGCCTGGAGCCTGCTTCGGATTCTTTATCTCCCTTTCTCTATGCCCCTCTCCCTGCTCATGCGCGCGCTCTCTCTCTCCTTCAAAAATAAATAAACATTAATTTTTTTTTTAAAAAGAACTCTCTTTCTTATGTGCATATTTGAAGTAGGATGCTTATTGTTTTAAGTTTTTAGCATGGCCAAGTGTCACATGACATGTCACCTTAACATTTAATCCTAGCTATATTAGCAGGCACAATTTCCCTGAAGGCGAATGTAACTCCAAAGAGCACCATGATTATGGTATTATCCCACTCAAATGGAAATAATATGAGCAATTTGCCTACTAGGGGATGAAGTTTAATGACTGAACTCAGATCTTCAGAGGACATAATAAAACACTGGAAAACATTCTGAAATGATCAGAATCACGGAAGATGCGAGTTTTTAAAAAATATAACAGGTTTTTTTAGTGAGAAGTCATCTGAAGATAAAATTGTTTTAGAACTTTGAAAATCATCTGACCTTATTAAAATCATGTAGATCCAGACTACTTATAGCCCCCCTCCTTCTTAACTGTCTTCTAAATTTTCAGTATCATTTAAAGTTAAATCATTTTCTTGAAAAGAAGTATGATTTCAATATTCAAATAGGCTTGTCACTTAAATGTTACAGAGGAGCTAATCAGTATTAGTTATCCAATCTTAGAAACTTAGATTTTGTTGGATGGGAAGGAAATAAAAGAATTAGAACTCTCAATCAGTTAACTTTTGCTACATAACAAACCACCCTAAACCTTAGTGGCTTAAAACAGTAATCATTAATTTAGCTTATGAATCTATGGGTTAGTAGCTGGGGCTGAGCTTAACTATGTGGCTGTCCTGGTTCAGTGGATTAACTTGCATGTCTGTGGTGAGCTGCCAGGTGTCTGTGGCTGGCTAATCTAGGCTGATCTCACCTAGGACAGTTCATTTATGTTTCACACTTCCAAAATATCTTTTAGCAGGGTATCTGGATGTGTCCTCAGGGTGGTGGCAAAGTCCCACGAGAAAGACTGAAGCATGAAAGATCTCTTGAGGTCCAGACTCAGAACAGACACAGAGTCACTTCTGCTGCATTTGTCAAAGCAAGTCACAGGCCAGATCAAATTCAATGGATGAAGAAAGAGTTTCCACCTCTCCATGAGAAAAACCACAAAGCTGCAGGGTGAAGCGTCATGGGTACAGGGTACAGTGCTGTGGCCATTTTTTCAAGCAATCTACCACAAAGATATTTCCCAACCTACAAAAGTATGTAAAAACATTACCCAGGGAGTTCTTGAGAAAAAAACAACAGGATCACTACCTGTAATTGCTGTCAATTTATAACCAGCTATTTATCCTTATATCTCTTTGAAGAGACTTTTCACTTACATGCTCAGTCATGTTTGTATTCCAACCAGACCTGTCCTCCTGTATCTTCTTCTTTGGTTTTCTTCAGTTTCCTAATAATAATAATAATGGTTAATTACTTATTATTGTCCAAAACTTTCCTGTAATAGTTAATATATGTGGCAAATATTTTTGATATTCATTCCAGATGAAGAAGTTTTACAAGTCTAAGGGCTTAATAAAAGTCCTGTATTTTCCCTTCAGGGACATTTTCTTTTTAATTTTTTAAAAAATGTTTATTTTTGAGAGACAGAGAGTATGAGCAGGGGAGGGGCAGAGAGAGAGGGAGACACAGAATCTGAAGCAGGCTCCAGGCTCTGGCTGTCAGCATAGATCCCAACGTGGGGCTCGAATTCATGGACCATGAGATCATGACCAGAGCCGAAGTCGGATGCTCAACCGACTGAGCCACCAGGCGCCCCCTTCAGGGGTATTTTTAAAGTCATTTTTAAAGTTTGGCACACACTTATCCAAGGGAAAAAAATACAAAATGTTTTTATAAACAGTCCTGTACTTGAGATGCAGGCTTAAAGACTTGAGGGTCTTATACGTCCAGACAGAAAGGCTACATGCCACTTATCAGGGTACCGGATAATGGATTTAAGCTGTGAGTAAACAGCATTAGTATCGAAGCCCACTTCTGGACTTGGACCAGTGCAGGACTGAAGTGCAGACGGGTTGGCATGTGTGAGTAGATCCCTCTGGAGTAGTGTCATGCAATAGAAACAGAAAGCGAGCCACTTGTATAAATAAGTTTTCTAGCATTCATATTTAAAAAGTAAAAAAGAAATAATGAAATTAACTTTAAAAATATATTTAATTTAACTCTATATATCCAAAACATTAGATCTTCAACATAAAATAAAGTACAGCCTCCATTTTGCTTTAGGGGCACAAAGCATGTCATGGTTTGTAGCCTCTGTGTCTAGCTCAGTGCTTGGCACATAATACATGACCAATAAATGTAGGCTGAATGAATAACAATATAACCATTGGGTACCTGTTATATATTATTAGGTGATTCAGTCTTTAATGACTGTATTGTCCTTACCTAAAAATATGACCATTTTTCCCATGCATTTTTGATTTCAAATTCTTGTAACTAAAAGTCCGACTAGCTTAATCATATACTCTTAACCCTTAAATTATATAAACAACTTACATTGTCCCTGAATTCCACTTGACAACTTATCTGAGAATAGAAATTTCTTAAACATGGAGTAAGTTTGGCATTTAGACTAGTGTTAGAATAACCTAGAGAGTGTGGTCAGAACAGTCCTTGGCTGCCTTGGTCCTTCATAAAGAAATATTTTTTTTTTTCCAGCAAACAGATTTCATGTAGTTTACACTTACAATTCCCATTTGACTTTAGGTTCTATGACAGCTATTTTTTTTTCTGTTATAAAAGCGCTTAGTCTCTTAACTCCACTTGATGGGCATTCCTTCAAATATTCACAAAGTTTTCTGTAAATGTCCAAGTTTCCTTCCTGCATCCATAAATATATCAGTAAAAGAAGCATCACATATCAAACCAAGACATGTTCAAACGTTAGACTGAGATTCTCTTTCAAGTTAACAATCTCTAAAATACAGATCACAGTTTTTTTTTAAGTGATTTTTCTTGACCAAAAAAAAAAAAAAAAAAAAAGACTGGGTCTGAAGTTAGGGGAAATATGTGCAAAAGGAAGAATTCTCAGAGGCTGGTAGACTCTAAAACTGTACTCACCAATCTGAGCAACACACATGACGTATTTCAATGGGCATGAATCCACATGGCTAAGAATATCAATGAGGGACCTCTCAGTTTTTTATCTCCCCAATCATTTAGTTAATAAAACAAAAACTGTTGAAAATTTACTATCAAACAGTGCTGAGCAAGGCACAATGGATAGTGCTATGTGAACATAAGTGAAGATCCCTTCTTTCAAGTTGCTTAAATTTTATTTGGTAAATAAACTCAAGGTTGCCTCAAGGTTACTATTCCTCCTTACTTTCTTTCTGTACATTCTGTTCAATGGGGCAGGATTACCTCTTTAAAAATGCTTGCTTATCACCCAAGTAACATTCTATGCCATACCTTATTATTTTAAATTATTGCTGTTATTAGTACCTAGAAAATACAAAAGAAGATAGATAGATAAGTAATACCTTATTATTTTAAATTATTGCTGTTACTAGTACCTAGAAAATACAAAATAAGATAGATGATAGATAGATAGATAGATAGATAAGTAGATGTTTAACTGGGGTCCTTTCTGTCTTTAATCTGGCTCGGGCTCTAAAAAGCTAAGAATGAACCAGTAAGTGGCAGGTTCTTGCACATTCTAAAATGAAGTGTTAAGCGCCATCTTGCACAGGATATTGGGGAGTGTATGAAAAGTTTAAGAAGGAACATCTCAGAGAAAAGGAATTTGGGGAGAGCTGTTGGTTTGCTTTGGATTTTCCCTCCCTCAGCCATTTTGTCCCCAGCCAAAATGAAGTTTCAGAGGATCTTTTGGAAACTGTCTCCTAGGTGATGCGAAACAGGTGAAAAGACTCATGGTGAGAAAGAGATTGTGGCTGTTTCTATTAGTTGGTAAAGTGAGATTTATTTATAAATGAAAAGAAGAATTTTGACTAGTCCATGGGGACTGGATACTTTTATTACTGAAATGAAACTGTTTTGTGCCTAAAAGTGATGGCAGAAATTTTTATGGTTGAAGTGACGATAGTTGAAGAAGAACTGGGATTGGACCAATATTTCATCCACAGAGAGTAAGAACTCATTTCACAGAGGGTTTGAATAAGTTGCAGACAGGAAAGAATGGTGTTATTTTATGATAGCTCCTTCTAGATCTTGCTCTTACAACATAGCAGTTACATATATTTATGTGCTTGCTTATTTTCTGTCTTCCCCATTGGAACATAAGCTCCCCAAGGGCAAGGACCTTATCTCTTTTTTCTTTGTTGATTCCTCTGAGCCTAGAAAAATGTCAAGCACATTGTGAGTGCCTAATAAATATTTGTTGAGTGGATACATAAGTGAGTAGCAATGCATAGGGGATTAGAGGCTCGTCTGTATGATTTTTCTTGAGGGAAATGTCTTGGCTGAAATAAAAAAAAAATAGAGATACACTTAAATGTTCTTTCCAAAAGAAATAGAGTAAGAATAGTGCCTTCTCAATGTAGCCATCATTTAGACTGGCTTCAGTGGAGGAGGCTCAAACTCACATTATAGCTCCCCTTGTCTAAAATCTCAGCTGCCTAATGATATTCAGCTTATGTAACTAATTGCTACTGTGGCAGCTTTTATTTCTCCTTTGCATTTTCTCATGTGATATTCTATTACTAATAAAACTGTCAATTTTCTTTTACTTCAATAAAAGGTCACAGATGACAACAACCTCCTTCGCCTACTAACAACAAGAGCCTTTATTAATATTTTAAATGTACACAGTGATATTTCCAAAAGGTCAGATTTTTTAAAAGACATAAAATGTCAGTCCTAATTCTTTTCCCTCCTTTTCTCTGCCCCATATCACCACCGCTTTGCTCTTCAGCCTCAGATATTGTGCTTATTATAAATTATGTTCGACCAGGTAAACATGAGGGGGGGAGCATCAGGTAGGGGGCACAGAATAAGAGGCACATGTCTCTACCATCCATAGTTCTCCTGCAACTTAATGTACAACCATGGCCATAATAAGCTGCTTTTTGAATATAAAGATTCTAAAGGGCCATCACCTACTGGTCTTATGATTTTCATCCTTTTTTTAACAATGTATAGAAAACTATACCAAAATTTAGTGTTTTAGAATAACAGACATTGGGGCACCTGGGTGGCTTGGTCGGTTAAGCGTCTAACTTCGGCTCAGGTCATGATCTCACAGTCCATGAGTTTGAGCCCTGCGTTGGGCTCTGTGCTGACAGCTCAGAGCCTGGAGCCTGCTTCAGATTCTGTGTCTCCCTCTCTCTCTGCTCCTCCCCTGTTCATGCTCTGTCTCTCTCTGTCTCAAAAATAAATAAACGTTAAAAAAAATTTAAAAAAAAAGAGTAACAGACATTTATTTTGTGAATCAGAAGCATAAGTGAGGCTCATGTCCACTGTACTTCAATAATATATATATATATATATATATATATATATATATATATATTTTTTTTTTATTTGGGTGAAGCTTAGTGAGTTCTCAGTCTCTAGGTTTCTCAAAAGCTTCAGTCAAGAAGTTGGTGCAGGTTGTAGGCACCTCAATATTCAATTCAGGAAAGATTAATTTCCAAAATCACTCATGTGGCTGTTGATGGGATTGAGTTCCTCACAGGCTGTTGGGCTGAAGGCTGGCTTTTGGTCAGAGGCCTTGACAGTTTCCTTACCACATGGTCATGTCCATAGGGTGGCTTACAACATGGCAACTAGGCTTCCTCAGAATAAGCAAGGAAGAGGGCAAGAGAGAGTGAACAATATAAAAGTCATGCTCTTATGACAATCTTGGAAGTGACATCTCATCGTTTTTGTCATATTCTGTTTGTTAGAAGTGAATCCCCAGGTCTAGTCTGCAATCAGGGGAAAGGGATTATAGGAGGGCATAAATACAGGAGTAGGGATCATCAGAGTTCATTTTAGATGCTGCCTACCACCAAAATTAAGCATGAATTTGCAACAATCGCTGAAAAAAAAGCTGTTTGATGGCTTACTATGTGGCAGGCATAGTGCTAAGGATTTTACATGAAATAATTCATTATTTTAGGAAAGCTCTATAAGGGGAGTGCTATTAATACGTACATTTTATAGGTAGAGGCTATAAACTGAAGCTCAGAGTCATAAGGCAACTTCTTCAAGATTTTGCAACTGGTCTGAGGCAGACTTTGACTTTTATTGACTATTCTTCACAACTTTATTCTGCTCCCTTTCAAACCCTTCTTTGTGAGCAGTGATAGACATTGATAAAGATAGCTGGCTTGCATTTGGGCCACATCTGTGGCTGTGAGAGAGTACACAATGAGCCAGGCTATTTAAGAAGAGAAACATAACTGACACATAACAATTTTTTTTTCTATGCTGGGAACTAGAGATAGAAGTTAATCAGGTGGAGACATTACCTTCCAGAAGCTACTATGTAGTAGGGAAGCTGAAATCTAAAGTTGCCGGTATAGGACAGAATGACCAGTGATGGAATTCTACCTGGGGAAGGGAGCATCAGGACAGGATTTGATCACTCATTTGCCTAAGAAGGGCCAAAATACGTTTTCTGACCATGGATAATTCTTAAGAAACCTACCACACAAAATGAGGGTGGCAACCTCACTGCAGTATCAGTGAACACCACGAAGAGAACTAGAACTCCAACAAGGAATCCCCCTCACCTTAGTAGTCGACAGAACCTGGAATTCTGTCTCCATCTGACAGTAGCGAGATGGCCCTTCCAATAGCTTGCACTGTTGGGACTGTGTTAGAAAAGGCCAACTGAAATAAGAGGTTTACATAAGATCCAAAGTCTCATGATGTAATATAAACATATGAAGGTTTCAATAAAAAATCATTCGTAATGCTAAGGACCAGGAAAATCTAAAACAGAACTGAAAATGACAGTGAATCAATGCTACTACCAAGACTGCAGAGATATTAGAATTACTTGACAAAGATTTTAAACCATCCATGATAAAAATGCATCCATGAGCAATGATGAATATGCTTGAAGAAACAAATAAAAATATTCACTAAAGAAATAAAAAAGTTTCAGCAAAGAAATATAAAGCAGGGCCAAATGGAGATTTTAGAACTGAATAATAAAATAACCAAAATATGGCTCAATGGATGAGCTGAACAGCAGAATGGAGGTGACAGAGGAAAGAATCAATGAATAGAAAAATAAAATAATATAAATTACCCATCCCATTACCACGGAGAAGTTAGAATAAAAATTAAAATGAACATGGCCTCAGGGATCTGTGGCCCTAAAACAAATATCTACTATTTATGTCACTAGAATCTTGCAAGATGTGAAAAAGGAGAGCAAAGTTGAAAAAATATTTAAAGAATTAATGGCTGAAAACTTCCCAAATTTGACAATGTACATAAACCTACAGATTCAAGAAGCTGAGTGAAACAAACAGGATAAACTTAAGTAAATCCACAAAATATATCCAAAGCAAGCAGAAGAAAATAAATAATAAAGATAAATAAATCAATGGGATTGAAAAAAAAACAATAAAGAAACATTAAAACAAAAAGCTGGGTCTTTGAAAATATCAGTAAAATTTACAAACCTCTTGCAGTACTGACAAAGAAAAGTAGAAAATAAAAACTGCCAATATCAGAAGTGAAATGGGATATTACTAAAAAACCTGTAGAAATTTAAAAAATACAGTAAAGGAATTCTGCAAAAAAACTCAACATACATAAATTTGGCAACTTAGACAAAATGGTCCATTTTTTTGGAAAATGCATTTCAACAATTATGAAATAGATAATTTGCATAACTTTATTACTGTTAAGAAAATTGTATTCTTTTTTGCAGGATACTGTGCATTTAACTATACAATAGCATTTTATTTTATTTTTTATTGAAGTGTAGTTGACAGGAAATTGAATTCTTTATTTTTAGTGATTATAGATTTATTTTTTTTAATGTTTAAAAATTATTTATTTATTTATTTTTTATTTAAATCCAAGTTAGTTAACATATAGTGTACTAGTGATTTCAGGAGTAGAATGTAGGGCTTTATCACTTACATATAACACCCAGTGCTCATCTCAACAAGTGCCCTCCTTAATGCCCATCAACCATTTAGCCCATCTGCCCCCCACTATCTCCCCTCCAGCAACCTTCAGTATGTTGTCTGCATTTAAGAGTCTCTTATGGTTTGCCTCCTTCTCTGTTTTTATCTTATTTTTGCTTCCCTTCCCCTATGTTCTTCTGTTGTTTCTTAAATTCCACATATGAGTGAAATCATATGATATTCGTCTTTCTCTGACTGACTTATTTTGGAAATTTTATTCTTAATTTAAAAATGACCCCCAAAATAATCTTCAAGCCCAGATGTTTCATTGGAGAATTCTATCACATATTTAAGACACACAATTTAATAATTAAGATCAATTCTATACATCCTTCCAGAAAACTTAAGAGGAAATCATGCTTTCCAACTGATTTTATGAGGCTAATATTTCCCTGATAACAAAACAAATATAGTGCAAAAAAGAGAGTAATAGTTCAATATTTTTGATGATTATAAATGCAAAATCTTTAACAAAATACTAGCATTTAGATCTGCAATATATAAAAAGAATTATGGACCATGACAAAACAGGGTTTATTTTAGGGACATAAGGCTGGTTCAATGTTCAAATATCAATCAATTATAGTGCATAATATTAACAGGCTAAAGGATAAGCATGTGACTATACTGGTCAATGTAGAAAAAACGTTTGAGAAAATGTAACACTAATTCATGATAAAGCTCTTAGATAGATAGGGGAAAACGGGAATAACCTTGAATTGATAAAGCACATCTATTTTAAAAACCTTCCTACTAATATTATAATTAATAGTGAAATACTGAATGCTTTCTCCCTAAGATTGAAAATAAGGCAAGAATATCCCTCCTCACTAATTTTATTCAACATAGTACTGAAAGTTCTAGCCAGTGAAATATGGCAAGAAAAAGAAAGAAAACACACATATAGATCAGAAAAGAATAAACAGTACTGTTCCTATATGCAGGTGACATAATTATCTATATGGAAAATCACAAGGTATCTACAAAAATACTCCTACAACTAGCAAGTTCAGCAAGGTTTCAGGATACAAGGTAAACATACTAAACTCAATGATATTTGTACATACTACCAATGAACATATGGGCACCAAAGTTAGATATAATGCCATTTACAATCTTTCAAAAAATGAAATACTTAGATGTAAATCTAACAAAATATTTACAGGATTTATTTGCTGAAAATAATACAACACTAATGGAAGAAAATAAGAAGATGTAAATAAATGGAGAGAAAATGCCATGTTCCTGGATTGGAAGACACAAAAATGATGTCAGTTCTCCCCTAACTGATATGCAGGTTTAATGCAATCACTATCAAAACCACAGCAAGATTTTATATAGATACAGACAGAACTATTCTAAAATCTGCATGGAAGAGAAAGAGAACTAGAATAGCTAAAACTGGGTAAAGAGCAAAGGGTATCTCTCTGTATTATTTCTTACAACTGCATGTGAATCTGCAATTATCCCAGAATTAAAGGTTTAATTTCTAGAAATTGGGAAAAACCCATAAAAGGTGGGAGTGGGGTGGGGAGGAAGGATGACATCTGTGTCTTCTGTGAACTCCCAAGATTTATGCTATCCTGTATATCCAGAACTACCCCAGGATCACTCTACTTGGAGAGAAGCTAAACCCTGCAGAGCAGGGGTTTTGTTTTGCATTTCTCTTTAGAAGTAATGAACTTAAGCGTCATTGAAACTACAAGGTAGCCACACAAAATGATGATGAGGATGTGGTCACCAATTTAAAGACACTTAACAGAGATTGTAACTGAAAATCAGTACTTACAGAGATTCAGTAGCTGTATATGTTATAGAAATCTTCCACATTCTTTCTTTCACAGAATATTAGGAAATCCCACTTAAAGAAAAGGAATACCATGCTTGGCAACCACAGGACAACTGAACCATTCCAAGCAACTGGGAGCTGCTAGCTAATACCATCTAATTAAGGGTCACCTTAGAAAGAATTTTGAAATATGTGGAGAATAAAGCTCAGAAAGACTAGGTGAGTAGGCTCTTGACATAGAAGGGAAATGGGGTTTGCTAAACATACTTCTTTCAAAACAGAATGTAAGGAAATCCATGTCAGAAGAAGTGTAGAAATGGCCAGCTTACCCATCTCAGTCAAAGCGGCAGGGAGTTAAGATCTGATTCATTTTCTGTCTTTTGTCCCAGGTTCTTTCCATAATATCATACTATTCCTCCTGAAAGGCAGTAGTAGATCGTAGACTGTTGTTGGGTCAACCTTATTTCACTTTCTACTGCCTCAAATTTAAGAATAATTTACTTGGGCGGAGGGAAGATGGCGGCTTAGGAGGACGCTGGGCTCACCACACATCCTGCTGATCACTTAGATTCCACCTACACCTGCCTAACTAACCCAGAAAACCACCAGAAGACTAGCAGAACGGAGTCTCCGGAGCCAAGCGCAGACGAGAGGCCCACAGAAGAGGGTAGGAAGGGCGGAGAGGCAGTGCACGCTGCACGGACTGGCGGGAGGGAGCTGGGGCGGAGGGGCAGCCTGCTGGCCAAGCAGAGCCCCCGAGACTGGCTTGCAAAAGCGGAGGGGCCAGATGGAGTGTGTTCCGACAGCAAGCGCGACTTAGCATCTGGGAGGTCATAAGTTAACAGCTCTGCTCCGAAAGCGGGAAAGCTGGAGGACAAAGGGAGGGAGAGTTTCTGAGCCCCGGGACGACAGAGCTCAGTTTGGTGGGGAACAAAGGCGCTCGCCAACGCCATCTCCCTCGCCCATCCCCTAGCCAAAATCCCAAAGGGAACCAGTTCCTGCCAGGGAACTTGCTGGCACCGCACAAACACCCAACGCTGTGCTTCTGCGGAGCCACCCCTCCGGCAGCGGGTCTGACTCCCTCCCGCTGCCACAGGGCCCCTCCTGAAGTGGATCACCTAAGGAGAAGCGAGCTAAGCCTGCCCCTCCTGCCCCCGTGCACCTTGCCTACCCACCCCAGCTAATACGCCAGATCCCTAGCACCACAAGCCTGGCAGTGTGCAAGTAGCCCAGATGGGCCATGCCACCCCACAGTGAATCCCGCCCCTAGGAGAGGGGAAGAGAAGGCACACACCAGTCTGACTGTGGCCCCATTGGTGGGCTGGGGGCAGATGTCAGGTCTGACTGTGACTCCGCCCACCAACTCCAGTTATACACCACAGCACAGGGGAAGTGCCCTGCAGGTCCTCACCGCTCCAGGGACTATCCAAAATGACCAAACGGAAGAATTCCCCTCAGAAGAATCTCCAGGAAATAACAACAGCTAATGAACTGATCAAAAAGGATTTAAATAATATAACAGAAAGTGAATTTAGAATAATAGTCATAAAATTAATCGTTGGGCTTGAAAACATTATAGAGGACAGCAGAGAATCTCTTGCTACAGAGATCAAGGGACTAAGGAACAGTCAGGAGGAGCTGAAAAACGCTTTAAACGAAATGCAAAACAAAATGGAAATGACGAGGACTCAGATTGAAGAGGCAGAGGAGAGAATAGGTGAACTAGAAGATAAAGTTATGGAAAAAGAGGAAGCTGAGAAAAAGAGAGATAAAAAAATCCAGGAGTATGAGGGGAAAATTAGAGAACTAAGTGATACACTAAAAAGAAATAATCTACATATAATTGGTATCCCAGAGGAGGAAGAGAGAGGGAAAGGTGCTGAAGGGGCACTTGAAGAAATAATAGCTGAGAACTTCCCTGAACTGGGGAAGGAAAAAGGCATTGAAATCCAAGAGGCACAGAGAACTCCCTTCAGATGTAACTTGAATCAATCTTCTGCACGACATATCATAGTCAAACTGGCAAAATACAAGGATAAAGAGAAAATTCTGAAAGCAGCAAGGGATAAACGTGCCCTAACTTATAAAGGGAGACCTATAAGACTCGTGACTGATCTCTCTTTTGAAACTTGGCAGGCCAGAAAGGATTGGCAAGAGATCTTCAATGTGTTGAACAGAAAAAAAATATGCAGCCGAGAATCCTTTATCCAGCAAGTCTATCATTTAGAATAGAAGGAGAGATAAAGGTCTTCCCAAACAAACAAAAACTGAAGGAATTTGTCACCATGAAACCAGCCCTACAAGAGATCCTAAGGGGGATCCTGTGAGACAAAGTACCAGAGACTTCGCTACAAGCATAAAACATACAGACATCACAGTGACTCTAAACCCGTATCTTTCTATAATAACACTGAATGTAAATGGATTAAATGCGCCAACCAAAAGACATAAGGTATCAGAATGGATAAAAAAAACAAGACCCATCTATTTGCTGTCTACAAGAGACTCATTTTAGATCTGAGGACACCTTCAGATTGAGAGTGAGGGGATGGAGAACTATTTATCATGCTACTGGAAGCCAAAAGAAAGCTGGAGTAGCCATACTTATATCAGACAAACTAGACTTTAAATTAAAGGCTGTAACAAGAGATGAAGAAGGGCATTATATAATAATTAGAGGGTCTATCCATCAGGAAGAGCTAACAATTATAAATGTCTATGCACCGAATACTGGAGCCCCCAAATATATAAAACAATTACTCACAAACATAAGCAACCTTATTGATAAGAATGTGGTAATTGCAGGGGACTTTAACACTCCACTTACAGAAATGGATAGATCATCTAGACACACGGTCAATAAAGAAACAAGGGCCCTGAAGGACACCTTGGATCAGATGGACTTGACAGATATATTTAGAACTCTGCATCCCAAAGCAACAGAATATACTTTCTTCTCGAGTGCACATGGAACATTCTCCAAGATAGATCATATACCGGGTCACAAAACAGCCCTTCATAAGTATACAAGAATTGAAATTATACCATGAATACTTTCAGACCACAATGCTATGAAGCTTGAAATCAACCACAGGAAAAAGTCTGGAAAACCTCCAAAAGCATGGAGGTTAAAGAACACCCTACTAACGAATGAGTGGGTCAACCAGGCAATTAGAGAAGAAATTAAAAAATATATGGAAACAAACGAAAATGAAAATACAACAATCCAAATGCTTTGGGATGCAGCAAAGGCAGTCCTGAGAGGAAAATACATTGCAGTCCAGGCCTATCTCAAGAAACAAGAAAAATCCCAAATACAAAATCTAACAGCACACCTAAAGGAAATAGAAGCAGAACAGCAAAGGCAGCCTAAACCCAGCAGAAGAAGAGAAATCATAAAGATCAGAGCAGAAATAAGCAATATAGAATCTAAAAAAACTGTAGAGCAGATCAACGAAACCAAGAGTTGTTTTTTTGAAAAAATAAACAAAATTGACAAACCTCTAGCCAGGCTTCTCAAAAAGAAAAGGGAGATGACCCAAATAGATAAAATCATGAATGAAAATGGAATGATTACAACCAATCCCTCAGAGATACAAACAATTATCAGGGAATACTATGAAAAATTATATGCCAACAAATTGGACAACCTGGAAGAAATGGACAAATTCCTAAACACCCACACTCTTCCAAAACTCAATCAGGAGGAAATAGAAAGCTTGAACAGACCCATAACCAGCGAAGAAATTGAATCGGTTATCAAAAATCTCCCAACAAATAAGAGTCCAGGACCAGATGGCTTCCCAGGGGAGTTCTACCAGACGTTTAAAGCAGAGATGATACCTATCCTTCTCAAGCTATTCCAAGAAATAGAAAGGGAAGGAAAACTTCCAGACTCATTCTATGAAGCCAGTGTTACTTTGATTCCTAAACCAGACAGAGACCCAGTAAAAAAAGAGAACTACAGACCAATATCCCTGATGAATATGGATGCAAAAATTCTCAATAAGATACTAGCAAATCGAATTCAACAGCATATAAAAAGAATTATTCACCATGATCAAGTGGGATTCATTCCTGGGATGTAGGGCTGATTCAACATTCACAAATCAATCAACGCGATACATCACATTAATAAAAGAAAAGAGAAGAACCATATGATCCTGTCAATCGATGCAGAAAAGGCCTTTGACAAAATCCAGCACCCTTTCTTAATAAAAACCCTTGAGAAAGTCGGGATAGAAGGAACATACTTAAACATCATAAGAGCCATTTATGAAAAGCCCACAGCTAACATCATCCTCAATGGGGAAAAACTGAGAGCTTTTTCCCTGAGATCAGGAACACGACAGGGATGCCCACTCTCACCGCTGTTGTTTAACATAGTGTTGGAAGTTCTAGCATCAGCAATCAGACAACAAAAGTAAATCAAAGGCATCAAAATTGGCAAAGATGAAGTCAAGCTTTCGCTTTTTGCAGATGACATGATATTATACATAGAAAATCTGATAGACTCCACCAAAAGTCTGCTAGAACTGATACATGAATTCAGCAAGGTTGCAGGATACAAAATCAATGTACAGAAATCAGTTGCATTCTTATACACTAACAATGAAGCAACAGAAAGATAAATAAACAAAGTGATCCCATGCACAATTGCACCAAGAAGCATAAAATACCTAGGAATAAATCTAACCAAAGATGTAAAAGATCTGTATGCTGAAAACTATAGAAAGCTTATGAAGGTAATCGAAGAAGATATAAAGAAATGGAAAGACATTCCCTGCTCATGGATTGGAAGAATAAATATTGTCAAAATGTCAATACTACCCAAAGCTATCTACACATTCAATGCAATCCAAATCAAAGTTGCACCAGCATTCTTCTCGAAACTAGAACAAGCAATCCTAAAATTCATATGGAATCACAAAAGGCCCCGAATAGCCAAAGTAATTTTGAAGAAGAAGACCAAAGCACGAAGCATCACAATCCCAGACTTTAGCCTCTACTACAAAGCTGTCATCATCAAGACAGCATGGTATTGGCACAAAAACAGACACATAGACCAATGGGATAGAGTAGAAACCCCAGAACTAGACCCACAAACGTATGGCCAACTAATCTTTGACAAAGCAGGAAAGAACATCCAATGGAAAAAAGACAGTCTCTTTAACAAATGGTGCTGGGAGAACTGGACAGCAACATGCAGAAGGTTGAAACTAGACCACTTTCTCACACCATTCACAAAAATAAACTCAAAATGGATAAAGGACCTGAATGTGAGACAGGAAACCATCAAAACCCTAGAGGAGAAAGCAGGAAAAGACCTCTCTGACCTCAGCCGTAGCAATCTCTTACTCGACACATCCCCAAAGGCAAGAGAATTAAAAGCAAAAATGAATTACTGGAACCTTATGAAGATAAAAAGCTTCTGCACAGCAAAGGAAACAACCAACAAAACTAAAAGGCAACCAACGGAATGGGAAAAGATATTTGCAAATGACATATCGGACAAAGTGCTAGTATCCAAAATCTATAAAGAGCTCACCAAACTCCACACCCAAAAAACAAATAACCCAGTGAAGACATGGGCAGAAAACATGAATAGACACTTCTCTAAAGAAGACATCCGGATGGTCAACAGGCACATGAAAAGATGCTCAACATCGCTCCTCATCAGGGAAATACAAATCAAAACCACACTCAGATATCACCTCATGCCAGTCAGAGTGGCCAAAATGAACAAATCAGGAGACTATAGATGCTGGAGAGGATGTGGAGAAACAGGAACCCTCTTGCACTGTTGGTGGGAATGCAAACCGGTGCAGCCGCTCTGGAAAACAGTGTGGAGGTTCCTCAGAAAATTAAAAATAGACCTACCCTTGACCCAGCAATAGCACTGCTAGGAATTTACCCAAGGGATACAGGAGTATTGATGCATAGGGGCACTTGTACCCCAATGTTTATAGCAGCACTCTCAACAATAGCCAAAATATGGAAAGAGCCTAAATGTCCATCAACTGATGAATGGATAAAGAAATTGTGGTTTATATACACAATGGAGTACTACATGGCAATGAGAAAGAACGAAATATGGCCCTTTGTAGCAACGTGGATGGAACTGGAGAGTGTGATGCTAAGTGAAATAAGCCATACAGAGAAAGACAGATACCATATGTTTTCACTCTTATGTGGATCCTGAGAAACTTAACAGAAACCCATGGGGGAGGGGACGGAAAAAAAAAAAAGAGGTTAGAGTGGGAGAGAGCCAAAGCATAAGAGACTCTTAAAAACTGGAAACAAACTGAGGGTTGATGGGCGGTGGGAGGGAGAAGAGGGTGGGTGATGGGTATTGAGGAGGGCACCTTTTGGGATGAGCTCTGGGTGTTGTATGGAAACCAATTTGACAATAAATTTCATATATTGGGAAAAAAAGAATAATTTACTTAAAGAAAAGTTAAAATATATGTATAATCATCCATAGAAGTAAGAAACAAAGCAAACAAAGAAAGAAACAAACAAAGAAGCAAACAAAAAGTGGGAAACAAAGGGGCAGCAAGAAGACCAGGAACGAAGTGTCACTACTATTATGAATATTCTTATGACTTTAGTAAAGTCCACCATCTTTGAATGGGTTTCATGCCTTCATTTCCTATTGCTGGAGCTCTTGTTTTAATATCAAATGAAATAAAACAAATCGATGTAACCTGAAGAGTTAAAAGCACCATGTAAAGCACCATGTAAAGATAGATCTATTATTAAATAATTGTTGCAAAAAGAGAAATTAAAGTAGCATGCATCCAATAAAAAATACATCTCCTGCCTGAGCACACCTATTCCAGATCATGCCTGAATTTCCACCTTTCTTTACCTGTCTTCTAAAGCCTCTCAGTTGTAAATCTCAATAAAACCTTCAAAGGGCAATTTGGTAGAAAAATGTTTTAGCTAAATGCCTTTTGCAATGATATGTCAAAGAGGATTTAATTCCTCCTGCTTATGCTTCTCTCATCTTACAAGGATGTTGAATACCTAAATATTCCTTTCTGGATGGTTCCTCAAGCAGAACAGAGTTGGCTTCCAGTTGATGATAAATTTAACTCCCATGCACACTAAAATTTATTTTCAAGAACTGCATGAAAGAAAGAAGAAAGAAAAAGAAAGAAGAAAGAAAGAAAGAAAGAAAGAAAGAAAGAAAGAAAGAAAGAGGTGGGAAGTGGTGAAAAGCTTTTAAGAATCTGAGTTCTTGTTTTTATCCATTTCTCAAGAAGAATTCAAATCTGTTTTTATGAGCAAGATTTAATGCATGTGGCATTGCATGTCTTGCTGCTTTTATACCTATGTTACCCACAGCCAATATAAGCCAGATCATCAGTGGTTAATCCAAAGAACCAATACCAGGGGTCTGATAAATAATGGTGAAAAAACAGAATATGGAGAGAGGATAAAATAAACCAGCATGGGACTATTAGGAGAAATGTACAGGGCAACGTTGGTTCAGCTTAAGGTGGCTGGTAATAGAAATTAAGAAAATGAAATTTAAAGATAATGAAAAAGTTCTGTTTTCCTATCTCTCTCCTTTGCCTTGGGTACAGCTATGGATGTGTCTGAAAGTTTTGACAATCTGTATCCTCCCTGAAAGAGTCATTAGTAAGAACAACAACCCAGAAATGTGAAAAGACTAAGTGGCTGCTCTGATTTGTTAATGGAATGCTACAATTCAAGACTTTACAAAGATGGAATGAGCCAGCTAGAGTATCAGAAAATGAGCTACATGTTCTCCAAAATGGAGTGACATCACCTTGTCCTAACACCTCTCCAATTTTTTCCTGTTGCTTGCCCTTCAAGTACCACCATTCTTCTGGGGACACAGAAAAGGAACCTTTTCCCTGCAATAAAGCAAAATTGATGTTTCTTCCTCTCACTGATTCCTTGATTTTGCATAGAACAAGTCAGTCATCTCTTCCACATGGGATCCTTTCAAGTATTGGAAATGAGCTATCACCTTTCTGTTTTTTTTTCCTCACAGCTATAATAAAATACAAAAAAAGTGTATACATTTTAATTAGACTACATAAAAAAATGAATGAAAGAGGCACACTAAAATGGAATGGATAGGCTATGGATTTTTTTTCTTTTCTATTTTTTCCAAATGTTTTCCAAGAGTTTGTGAACTTGCTTAGGTAGTGGGGAAAATATATGAAAATGAAAAAGACAATATTAACTTTCCCCCTGGGAAAAAAATGTAAGTAGAAAGAGAAATGAATATACATTTGCTGAATTTTGGCAAAAGAAGAGATTGTATAATGCATATTTTTACTTGTGTATATGGTACAACTGAAGCCAGAAGAGGTAAGGAGTTGACCATGGTTACCGCTCTAGATGTGTGGCCATGGTCTTAAATATTAGCCTTTTGATTCCCAGACTAGCACTGATTTTGTTACACAGAATCACATAGATTGCCTTAAAGCCATGGTATTGTAGTTATTCCGTTTCCTTAGCCCAACTGGTTAATATTCCTTAGATTGCTTCTCAGGGTTCATTCCTTGGTAATAGAAATTAAAGAAACAGAATTTGGAGACATTATGAAAAAGTCCCATTTTCCCCTGTGTCTCCTTTGCTTTGCCTTGGAGATATCTAACATTTTTCACATTTGTGTTCTTTCTGGAAGAGTCATTAGTAAAAACATCAACACAGAAATGTCAAAATGGCCACTTTGAGTTTGCTAATGGAAGGATAACATTGAGGACTTTATAAAGATAGAAGATTGCATGGGGCGCCTGGTGGCCTAGTCGGTTGAGCATCTGACTCTTGGTTTCAGCTCAGGTAATATTTCATGGTTCGTGAGTTTGAGTCCCACATTGGGTTCTGTGCTGACAGTGCAGAAACTGCCTAGGATTCTCTCTCTCCTGCTCTCTCTCTGCCCCTCCCCTGCTTGCTCCCTCTCTCTCTCTCCCTAAATAAAAAAAACTTAAAAAATTTTTTAAAAACAGATAGAAGATGGCAGTTAGTAAAATCTCTCAGGTTTCTATGATTTGAGTTACAGACATGCCCATTTTTAATGCCACATGCCAAGAATGTCAAATAATAGCCAAAGCATTTATCCAGCTCCCATTTGTTCCGATTCATCAACTAACCAGGTTTTTGAACTTCAGGTGCCTATCCTGAGAAGACAGATAAACACAGAACTGAAGCAGCCTAGACATAGAGTGATGTTACTAATGTCTGGGTTGGGGTAAACCCAGGTAATGTGCTCTACTCTGGTTCTACATTACTTAACTTCCCCATCAGTGTTAAGCGCCAGTGGCCCACAATGAAAACCTGCCTGATGACACTCCTTTTTCTTCCTTAATTCCCTTCCATTACTTCCTGGAATCACTTCCCAGTAAGCTTTTAACACTCACAACTTTGTTTTAGGATCTAATTCTGGGAAAACACAATCTATCACAACCCCTCTACATATCTTCACACACCTGAATACACACATCTAAGACCAGCAGGTGTGCTATCATGTCCATCAGTTAGAAGAAATCCAGGTGCCAGCTGGAAAATAAATGTCTCACCTATTCTTGAACACGATTGAACAGGACCCTGTTTTGAGTCAAGTCCCATTGGAATTTGACTAGGAGGCAAATGATTCATGGAAAGAATCAAGTCCATTGATCTTGAAGGCACATCCTTAGTTACTTCATCACCTCCTTCATAGGTGTGTCCTCTTCTCCATTGTACTATGAAATATCTCTATGGAACAACTTGGATGGAAGACAGATTTAACTTATCAAAACAGTCATTATAGCAGCCTCAGTGGAAGTGACAGGAGTAAACATAGCAACAAGCCTTGTTTTACTAGATAGTGACATGCTACCTTCCTCTTTCTTCTCAGGGTGTGTCACTTTATAGGCTGTTTCACCAAAGTTTCCCATTAAACCCCTGAATTTAGAAGATAAGTGAGCTGACTTGCCATTAAAAGTCACATTACTAAATCAGTCTATGGACATTACTAAAAATGTCTGGACCTTCCAGATAAGGAAGATAAATTAACCTATGAAAATGCCAAAATGTGCTGCTTTTGCTACCTTCCATGGTGCTTTGGAATTTGTTCTCTTGGGGAGAGAGTTTAAGAAACAGTATGCAATTTCATTAAAGTATTGACTCACAACTTATGAAATGGTATAACAATGATCTGGCAGACTCTTGTCCATGGGTGCTATTGCAAATCTTGATCATCTGTGGTAGAACACCAAACAATCAGATCAGCAGCAGGAAGCCTGGGAAGACCTGAAGGATCCTGAGAATGGGCTTGGGGAAACCAGAGTGGTCACGAGGTCTTAGAGAAACGGCTCTTTACCAACCAGTTACTGTACAGAAAGGTTTAAATATTTTATGACCAGTTTGATTGTCAGGGTGGGTCCCAACTAAATATCATGCCCTGAGCAAGGCTGGGGGTGACGAGCTTCTAGCAGGCGCTCACCACTCTGCTTCTGTTTGCTGCCACACAATGAAAGCTGGAAAGTGTCAAAGACTAACAGGTGCCGGGTAACCACAGGCAGTTCCTTTACCTCAAAGGGAGGCTCCAGAGCTTCCATAGGCTCAGGCTGAGGCTGGGATTTCTATAACTGTATACTAATTAGCTCCACCCTCCCCTTTCCCTGCCATGCTTCCCCTCCACCCTCACTAGTTTCTCCTGGAAGCACACCAATCCTGACCTCAGGGTCTGTCTCTTGGAGACCTGACCTAAGAAACTCTGTAAGCTGCAGCAATTATTTAGCTCTGAATATAATGGATTCCATTTTTTTTCCCTTCCTTGACCTTGTGTGAGGCTCCACACTGGCCCTTACCGAATGGCATCTTAAGGTTTATTTTCTTGTACAGAGCCTCTGTTCCAATCCCAGAAGATATTGTGTCTCCAAGTCTCAGAGCTTGGTTTTGAAAAATCACCAAGTTTGTGTCTATTGCTTTAACTATATATGCAGTGAATTGGTGCTGCTGAATTCCATGCAAATGTGGAATTTCCAAAAATATGATGTTCTTTCAGAGGAAATGGTTCCCCTACAGTGCCCTTAACCAATGTCTGAACATCTTTCCTAGTTGTGGTGCTGCTACCATTAATAATAATAATAGCTATCATTCACCAAGCACTTACTTAGATGTGGGTCTCTAGAAGGAATGTTTTATGCATTACATAATTTAAGTCTCAGAAAAACACTTCAAAATGAACATTATTAATTCCAATGCACTTTGGGGGAAACTGAGGCAGCAAGCGTTAAGGAATTTTCCAAATGTCACACTTCTACCATTGGGTAGAGCCAGGCTATGGGTTCCCAACTATTTAGTACCAAAAATTGGTTCTGATCCCACTGCTAATTGTGTCTCCCCATAGGGAACTAGGACTCCCTGTAGGACAGAGCTTCCTGCCATGGATGGGGCAAGGATAGAGCCCAGGTTATTTTCTTCAATAGCTGAAAGCTCTTTGGACCCAGCTGAGCCCTGCCTGTTTTTCCTCCTGTTATCAAGACCCTCATGAGAGCAGCCTGGGCACAAGCTGTCTATTTTCTGCCCTGTCGAGGTCCTGCTCAGACACCCACCATCATCCAATTACATTATTGCTTCATTTAGTCCCAATAGCCAGTTGTCTGGTTATCCTTTCCTGAGGTTCTCAAAAAGAACCCACAAAAGCATTTCTAGTCAATGTAAAATTTATGGAAGCAAGCATCTTAACAATTTGTATGGGAAGCAATTAATAGGTGTAGGGATCTGCTCCCTCTTTGAACTACCCCCACACTCTTTGTTCAGCTGGTCAACTTCCTTCTTCTCACAACATTATTAAAATTCTGTCTCTTAGGTGGATGTGGAAGCCAGTCTGAAGCTGACTTCCATACTACAGCCACATATCAAAGGCTTTTTTTCAGAAGAGCCAGCCTTCTCCCACAAATTAATTTCTTAAATCTGTTGCTAAGAAGATAAATATTTCTTTCCTATGTTACTTACACATAAGGAAAGCTATCTAAATTGGGTAACGGAGTGCCATTTACAGCATCTTTCTGACCCCCAGAAAATGCAGAGGACTGAGATGCATGGCTTCTTGAAGCCCTGTCATCTCTTGTGGTACACCATATATTAAGAAAAATAAAGAAAAATCAAAACAAAGTTCAAAACCTGTGGTCAATAAGATGTGTTTATATTGAAAAAAAAACTCAACAATTTTAATGTATACACACAAATGTATTATAATATAATGCTATTCAAGGACAGTCATAGAAGTTAGTTTTAGTTACAAAAAAATATGTCATGTACAGCAAGTTTTTTGTAGTGGTCCAATCATGAATTCAGGTCTAAGGTTGTATGATGAATGTTTTTTATTGGCACCAGGTTATCTGGTGTATAAGTTTGAACTCATTTGATAAAATATCCAGTTCTAAATTTAAAGCCCTCCATGAATGTAAAAGCCTGACTAAATGGGCCTTTCTCTCCCTTCCCTAACTCATTGTATTATGCCTTGGATAACTATCAACCCAAACAGCAAGACCTATTCCTATTTGAATTTTTTTAATGTTTATTCAATTTTTGAGAGAGAGACAGACAGAGGATGGCGGGGAAGAGGCAGAGAGAGAGGGAGATGTAGAATCCAAAGCAGGCTCCAGACTCTGCGCTGTCAGCACAGAGCCCAATGCAGGGCTCGAACCCACAAACCATGAGATCATGACTTAAGCTAAAGTCGGGACACTTAACTGACTGAGCAGGTGCCCCAAGACCTATTCCTATTTGAATAAAAGTATCCCTTACATAGACACCGACTAATACATAGGATCATATACACAAAAGATAGAACATTAAGGGGAAAATATACAACCTGAATAAGTAAATGGGGAAAGACCAATTGCTTTCAGGACTGTCCCTAAATAATGAATCAGTCTGTCCAATTATTGCTTTTATTCAGTTGCATAAACAAATAAATCCTTCCTTATAGGCAGACTGTCTTGCTGTGTATACTACCTGTATTTGAAGAGTCACATCAACTTCAAATTAAGGAAGCATTCTACATCATACCATCCAAATTGTATGATATTCTATGATGGATGTTCCACAGAACATTGAGTTACTTGATAAGAAAGTGCCACAGAAAAACAAAACAATTGAAACTCTACGTCATCCTAAATATACCTCTTCTTTAAAGGATATTATAGGGTACACTCAAGTTTGTAGTTTTCACTGGAAACAGTGGATAGCATCAATGCCTTGTCAATGAGAAATTTAATAGAGGAAGTGCCATCCCTTTATTCACCAAAGGCTTGGAATGGTAGAGCTTCTTAGGTGAATAGGTATCATCCAGCTGTGGACTGTGGTAAAGCGGTTCTAACGATAATGGTACCAATTCCTTCCTGTTCATGCTGCACCTTACATCAAGAAGTGGGACCTACTTCCCCTTCCCCCAAAACTGAACTGGCCTTAGTGACTCGCTTGACCAATAGAATGCTGTAAAGTGGCATTCTGAACTTCTGAGGCTAGATCTTTTGAAGATTTTACCTGGGCCTCTTGGATGCTCACTCTCTGAACTCAGCTTCTATGCTGCGAGAAACTCAAACCACAGAGAGACCACTTGTTGCTGTCCCAGACAACAACCCCAGATGGGCTCCCAGTTTAACAGCTGGCATCAAATGCCAACCATGTGAGCAAGCCGTCTTGGGTGTCTGGCCAACCAAACCTTGAGATAACTTCATCTTTATATGCCTTCTGACCACAAGTGGATGAACAACCCAAAGTGAGAATCACCTAATTAAGCCAAGTCAACCCATAGAATCATAATACATACTAATATGCAGTCATGTTACATTGTAGTTTCAAGCCACGAAATTACAATGTGGTTTGTTACATAGCAGTAAGAAGGGAAGAAGAAAGAGCAAAAAAGAGCAAAAAAGAAGTTTCTGGAAGTTCTATCAAGTTACACACAGGAGACCTATCTTGCTCCTACAAAATTTGTATGGTAAAGGAGTGGATCTAACCAAGGGATGTATGTTTTGAAAATATTTCCCAGTGTCAGTGACTTTTTGACATAATCTAGTCAATGTGGGACAGAGTTGCAGCTTGCAAACATTAAGCATTTAAATTTTGAAACCCAGTCCTTAAATGAAACAGTGAGGTCAATCTGCTAATTTTATAAATAAGAGACTATAAGAGATGGTAAGTGATCATACAAGGATAGAAATTATTCAATTGGCATAGCATCAAAGTGATTTTTGAGTCATTTAAAGCTAATCTTTAGTTTATCCCATGAAATATTACTTCCTGATATAAACTCAAAATTTGAGAGTTTAAGCCTTCAAGTGCTGCTTGAACCCCTTAAATATTTTCATTGCCAGTGCTTTTCATTTGAATAATTGAATTTTGAATTATTTAGTGGAATAATAATTAATAAGGAAGAGAATTATTACCTCATTCATTTATATAATTTATAATAGGTGAAATATCTTTATTTACTTAAATTGTGTTAATATTTTTGGTTTAGATGAACAGGCGTTGGCGAACTTATGGAAAGAACCAGAGAAAATATTTTAGAGTTACATAAAGCCTCTGTTACATATTTTTTCTTTTTTCTTTTTTTCTTTTTCTTTTTTTTTTTTTTTTTTGCAAACTTTTAGAAATGTAAAAAACATTATTAGCTCTGGGGTATACAAAAAGAGGCTGTAGATGTACTTGGTTCATGTGCTCTAGATTGCTAACCCCAGATTTAGAGAAAGAGTTTATACACAGAATATACAATAGCACAAGAAATTTATAGTGTTACATGAATAAAAAGAAATAACGTTGGTTGAGTGTTATTTTGACAATGCTGGATTAAACAAAGTTAAGCAAGTTTCTTTATTGCAGGACTTCTTAGAACCTTTAGTTTGTGAATAGGGGTGCCTGGGTGGCTCAGTCAGTTAAGTATCTGACTTCGGGTCTCACTGTTCATGGGTTCGAACAGGTCATGATCTCACTGTTCATGGGTTCAAACCCCACATCAGGCTCTGTGCTGACAGCTCAGAGCCTGGAGCCTGCTTTGGATTTTGTGTCTCCCTCTCTCTCTGCCCCTCCCCCACTTATGCTCTGTCTCTCTCTCTCTCTCTCTCTCAAAAATAAATAAACGGAAAAAAAACACTAAAAAAAAAAGAAGCTTTAGTTTGTGAATACGTATCGCAAATCACCAAGAGATGGATGTAGTGTTTGACAGTTTCTAAACAAATGATTAACTTTAGATATCACTTGTAATATCATCTTAAAGGAATAGCATTTTCCATAAAACTCTCTGGGAAACACACATTTAGGCTAGTGGAATAAAATCTCAGTTCTAAGAAAATTACTGAGGGATATGTGTGAGCTAGTGAGAAGGCTGAAATACCAGCTTTCTTTTAGTCCAGCAAACAGTGAGCTCTGGTTACTGAGGTACTGGTTGGAGCTGTTTCCATGTTGAAATTTAGTTCCTGAAATCATTCTGGATCAAACGCCTATTGTACATCGCTGTACAGCCTACCTTTTCACAGGAAAGCCTTCTAAAAGGTGTCTGCCAGTTTCTTATGGATGGCGGGCAGATGTGTAGGTCAGACCAAAACAGCAGCATCCACGCTCAAAAACTAACTGTCTGCTCAGAAAATTACTTCTCTGACCAGGAAGTTGCTAAGAACAAAGTCATAATTTTCCTTCCTTTCTTTCCTTTCTTTTTTTTTTTTTTAATGTATCTGACAGCTTCAAAATACAAACGAATAAGAATGTTATTTTCCCCCTGATGTGATAAAAGGCTTGATAAAAGAGGAATTAAAATGATTGGCTCAGATGTGAAATTTTGGTGACCTCCAGTTTTGTTACCTGTGGAATTTTTTAACCCCTTTTCTTGGGGTCACTAATATTTTATTCTACCGACAAAACTTCCATTTTTTTGCAGCTCTTCATTTTGTCACTTGAGTTTCAGGTTAGTGTCAGAGAAAGAACACAGGTTCATGTTGCAACTCAGTTATGCATTAATTATGTGACTTTAGGAAGCTCATTTTACTTCACTGGGCCTCAGTTCTTTGTGAAACTTTTGGAAAAATTAAAATGACACATCAAAATTAAATGACATGGCTAGAGTTTTTATCAGGTCATATACATGGTAGATGATGACAAATTATTTTCTTTGCTCTCCTTTTTTCCCTTTCCTGTTGCCTAAATTACTCTCAGTTCTAGGCTTGCACAACACAACACACTTGGAATAACACAAAAACTGACACTATGGGTGTGAGCCTGTGATCCAAGATGATAAGCAGAGTCAGCTATGGCTCTGGAAGGTCAGCTTTCGACATTCACAAGGATGTACCAGAACTTTGGAAGAAGATCCAGGGCTTAGTGACCCCCAAGGGTGAGCGGCTGAATTTCAGAATAGTAAGTAGTAGGGAGATAGGTTTTTGCCAAGCAACATTCTCACGGACATGACTATTTTTGTGAGCTGTGCAGCATCTTAAAGACTTTCCACAATCTGAAAACCTTCCCTACCTTTCTTGCCACTCAGATATGCCTGCCAATTTCCGTGATAGGAACACAGCAGAACATATACAGTTAAGGTACCTTCCTATGCTTCTTTTAGCAATTGTGTGGTGCATGTTTGGAATTTCTATTTTCTTTTATTTCTAACTTTATAATAGCTCACCAAAGAAATGCAAAGTGCCCAAATAGCCGTCAACGTAATTCCAAGAATATGATTTCTCTATAGTTAACTGATTATCAGTGCCTATTCTTGAGCAAAAGTTGACCAGAACCAATTCTAGAAAATATATACAACCTAAACAATTCAATTGTTATTGGGGGAAAAAATATTTCAAAAAACTGCCTTCCTAAAAAAGCCTCAAGTACAGATGGTTTCCCGGGTGATTTTGACTAAACCTTTAAAGCATAGATCTTTGTAATGTTTATTATTTTAAATTTGTTTAAAGTATAGGGAAAAAAAAACCTTCAAGCTTTTTTCTTTGAAAATACTATAGTATTGACAAAGTTAGTACAATAAAAGAAAACTCCAGATTAATCACATAATGAGAAGTGATATAAGAAGCCGAGCAAAATAGTATAAAGCAAAATGCAGCAATATATTAAAAAACTAAGACAGAATATTCAGGTGGGATTCAATATTAAAATGCAAGAAGTATCAATATCAAATCAAAAATGAATTCATCATCATATATATGTTCATATGTGCTATAAAGGTCTTTAATAAGAGTCAAAATCCATTCTTGATTTTAAAATAACACTATACAGTAGGAAAAAATAATGCTCAGAAATATAAATGATCATAACCCAAAGTCAGCACTAGGTGTATTGGGGAAACACTACTAAACATCTTCACTAATGTTAGAAATAAAATAAGGATGCTGCTGTCATCATTATCATTTAATGTTGCTGCAGAAATCCCAGCCAATACAATAAAACAAAATAAAGACAAAGATTATAGTGAAAAACCAAGATATGAAAAGACTGTGTACAGATGTTAATATGGAAAATTAGAATCTAGTTAAAAACTGCTGCAAACAACTTGAGAATTCAAAAATTATCTGGGCACAGACATCAGTAGCATTCATGCACACAAATAACCAGAAGATACAGTGGAATACAAGACATCCTGAAGAGTAGCAGCCAAAAAATATAAATCAATAAATATAACAAAAATATAAACAATCTATAAAGAAATATTTTGCAACACTAGTGAGATACAAAAAAAAGAGATTAAAAACATGGAAAGAAATCCTATGTTCTTAACATCATATGATATTAAACACATTGGGGCTGTCTATCAATTGAAGGTGATCCAAAGGAGAAACTGAATAGTATTCTATTTGGAGCTAGATAAACTCACTCTAAACTTCATATGGAGAAATAGCCAAGCAAAAATTATCTTGGGGATTTTGGAACATTATTATATGTTGGAACATTAAGGAGAGAGGACTAGAGCCAGTAAGTGTTGAAGCATATTAAATAACCACAGTAATTTCAATAGTGTAGTGCTGACACATGAATAAGACATGAATACTTGAAGTCCAGAAATATCTATACACACATGGCAATTAAATATGCAATAAAGATAACATTTCAATTCCAGGAGCAGAGGAAGGAAGCTTATTTAACAAATATATTGGAACAGTTTAATAGCCTTCTGGGGAAAAAAAAGTATATATATCTTAAACTCCATACCTTAACTTTAAAGCAAATTTAAGATTGATTAGAAAAACACTCATTATAGAACTAAAACCAGAAAATTACTGAAAGAAGATATACAAAAATTTTTAAATATAATTTTGAAGTGGACAAGACTCCCTGGTGTGATAAAATATGTAGAGAGCCTAAAAAGAAAGGTAATTAAACTACATTAAAGTTTCTTCTTTAATTATTTCCAAAGCACTATATACAAAGTCAAAAGTCAAACAATAAATTTGTAAAAAAATATTTGTGGCTCATATTACAGAAAATTAATTCCTTTAATATACAAAGAATTTCTACAAATCAATTTAAATAATAAAACCAACAACTCAATAGAAAAAGTGAACAAAGGATGTGACTTAGGGGTGATTAAAAAGTTTGAAATATTGAAAAAAATGTTAACTTCACCTACTATGGAAAAGTTGCATATTAAACTTTGACATTAACATGAAAAGATTAGAAGGGATCATAAAGTTTGAAAACAGGTTATGCAGATCATGGTGAAGAAAGTCAATGTCTTTCATTGCCAGTAAAAGCATAAATTGGAACAACCTCTATGCATGCTAAAAGATGTATCAGAATTAAAAATGCATATACCCTTTGAAATAACAATTCACCTTCTAGGAATATATTCTACAGATATGCATGTGCCAAAGATAGCTATCCAGCTTCATTCCTTGGAGCACTGCTTGTAGCTGCAAAATATTATAAATGACCTACAGGTCTACTAACAAGGATAGGTGAATAAATTATAGGCTAACATATAATAAAATACTACATAGTCATTAAAAAAAAAACAAAACTAGCACATCTGTTTGAGCTAATATGGAATGATAACCTTTAATTTTTTTTAACATTTATTTATTATTGAGAGACAGAGAAAGACAGAGCACGAGCGGGGGGAGGGGCAGAGAGAGAGGGAGACACAGAACCCAAAGCAAGCTCCAGGCTCTGAGCTGTAAGCACAGAGCCCGACCAGGGACTGGAACTCACAAACCATGAGATCATGACCTGAGCCAAAGTCGGACGCTTAACTGAGCCACACAGGCACCCCCGGAATGATAACCTTTAAAAATATCACAACATAGAATTGCATGTACAGTACGTACTATTTGTGTGATTACAGAAAATAATACAGATTCCTCCAGAAGGATATGCAATTGACTGGTAGTTCTTAGTGCCTTCAAGGAGGGCAACCCTGAAGCTCCAGAACAAAGAAGGAAGGTGAGTGACACAGATCCTCTTCACTGCCTTTAATCCCCTTTCACCCACTCTTATTCAACATGTCAATCGGCCCTAACTATGACTAATATGGATTTTCTTTTTTTTTTTTCCTCTTGTTTTCCCTTCTTGTTTGGGGGTGATTTATGAAAAGAATCAACTATATGCTGTCATTTCTAAATGAGAAATTTCCATTCTTTTTTTGTTTTTCAAATTTTTAACCAATACATCTATCACCTATTAAAATAAGAGAAGTAATTTAGAAAAAACAAGATTCACACAAGTCAAATGTTTAATTTTGGTTAATGAGCCCGCCTAATTTTTGGTCACTGTTATGATCTAGCAAAGTCCTAGGGTCTTAGACCCACCATACGAGGCACAGGAGGGGAAAGAGAGGACGGACTGTAGAATTATTCTCGTTTTCACTTTAATAAGAGATTTTTTTTTCAGGTTTACCTACTAGTGCTCTGAGTGGAAGATTTCAATAAAAATGGATTCTGCTTTAAGTGTATAAACTGTTCCTGCAGTTTATTGCACCATGGGGGCACTTTTAGATAATTGGTTACCCAACATTTAAGGCTACTAAGCCTAAAGTATAATTTTGCTATTTCAAATTATTTCCATGGTTCATAATTGTTATGTGTTCATCATTTACACCTATTTTTGATGGTTTTTAGAGTTACTTAAGGCTGAGCCCTCGATTGGGAGTGCACTTATTCTGCTTGTTGTCTGTTTATTTCCTATTGCGTTTCTTTAATGCATTCTGGTGAAATTGGGAAGTCGCCTTAGAATATCTAAATTTTGTAAGAAAATCCATGATCCCTTGAGATATCCAATACAGCCATACCTTATAGTTTTCTGGCTCTATACTTTCTCAGTATTTGGCTTAGTTGCCTCAGTAAGTAATTATACATTTACTTTATATTTATATAAGACAACCAGCATTTTATGGATTGCTATGTTCTGGGGAAACATGCTAAGTAGACTTCTTAAGTCAATGTGAAAATATAATTTGTAGAACTCAGCAGTTTCAACCAACGAGTGAGTATTATGAGGTAGATTGCCAGTCATAAAATAAGAGATGAATAAAAATTCACTCTGAATTTATCGTTTTCTAATTGCTACTTCGTAATCCTCTAATTAGGCATGGAGTCCAGAATCACACAGGGAGGCTGAGAGCAAAATGGGGTTTGTAGATACAGCTCTTCTGACTTCTTATCAAATGCTGAAGGCCTTGGGTTTGGTGTTGCAGGTGAATAGCAAAGAATGGGCAGATGAGATGTTGTTTCTTCTCCGTTCTAGACTATGCTGTTATTAGCTCTGGCATTCACAATCTATGCATTGTAGATGGGAAGCATGTCAGAAGTGGCTATACTCTCCATTAACTGTAAAAACAAGCAAACAGTAAAACAAAACCAGAGCTGATAAATCTTGGATTTACTTCAAAATCCTTGGTGTTAGTGTTTCAAATAATGGTATTTCTTTATCCCACTTCTTTTGATGAACATCTTTTAGGTATTCACCTCACCAGGTAGGAGTTGTGTCTACCAGGCACTGGCGACCAAATGATTACATGCTTTGCAATCTTTGTCTTCTAGGCTAATGATGGAGACAGATGTGGACACAGATCATGAGGGAAGCCTACTGGTTTTTCCTGGGCATGGCAGCACAAAGCGGGGTGAGATGGAGTCTAGGGCCTGGAGGCAGTGGGAGAAAGATTGTGGTGAGGAAATGGGGTGGTGAGAGAAAGTTTCCACAATGAGAAAATAGATTAGCTGAATTTAAATGATTAGTAGAAGCATTTCCCGCTTCTAAATAACTACAGAGACTCCTTGATTATTTAATTGGGCAAAGACATAGGAAGCATGTGCAGGAGCAGCAGCGGAAAGTGAGGTCAGAGAGAGACAGGACCAGATTGAAATCTCTGGCCATGAGTGCACCACCTGTAACAGAAAGTTAAGCAAGCTTGTGGGGTTGGCTTTTCTTCCTCTTACTGAAAAGCAGTGAGAAAATGGCAGGGATTCACTGTCCCCTGAATTCGTCTGTGCTCAGCAGTCACTGCATTGCTGAAACCCTCTGACATGTCGTACTTCTCCAAGCTAAAGTTACATCAGTTTTAAATTCTGCAGCTAATACCAGCATGGCATAGGAGATAGAGAGGTAAGGGGGAAGATAATGAGAGAGAGCAAGAGCAAGAGTGAGCGCGAGAGAGAATGTCATCTCCTATGACCTTTTTTAGTCATCATCTGAGATACCAACCTGGGAGCTTTAGATCTGATGAGGAGTCTACAGATGCAGGAATGCTGTGTCTGCAAACTCAGTCTTGTACTCAGCTTGGCTGTGTCACTCTGGTTTCCACACATGGTGGCTCTAAAGCAACAACTGAAAAACCTATAAGAGAGTAAATTTTATTTGCCTCTAATTTTCGGATGTTCAGTCTACATAACAATATGTACTCTGGCTGAAACTGCTGAGTTCTACAAATTATATTTTTGTAGATCATCTTTTTAAAAACTGCACATTCAGCACTGTCATCTTACAAGCCACCCAATCTTAGGTACTGCCATCTTTGCAAGCCCCAATTTTTTTCCCTTAGAGAAAGAGAGCATGAGCATGAGTGAGACAGGGAGGGGCAGAGGGAAAAAGAGAGAGAGAATCTCAGGCAGGCTCCACACCCAGCCCACAGCCCCATGAGGGTGAGATCATGACCTGAGCTGAAATCAAGGGTCCCATGCTTAGCCAACTGAGCCACCCACGTGTCCCGACAAGCCCCAATTTCAATTATGATTTCTCAAAATCTGTAAATCCAGTCCTGGATTGGCAAACATCTATGTGATGTGAGTGTGTTTACATACATGTGGACGGATTGTGCATTACACTTTATTGGCATTCTCAGCACCTAGAAAAGGGATCTTTTGCACAGAATAGGAATAATAAGTTGAATAAATGAAGCACATGGTGTGCCCAGTAAAATTAAGTAATTGTATTGAATTATATATAACCATCTGGATCCAGAATTAGCCATCTACATCCTGTAGAGTAGACACCTACATGCTATCAACCTACCACCTGCAATGAGGAGAGGGACATTGGAGACTGTCCAAATCAGTTTCCAAATTCCTAAGCAGGAATAAAAACAGAAGAGTATTTTGTCAGACGGGAAAATGTCATTTTGAAAACCATAATTGTGGGCTGCATTTTCCCAACAAATTTTAGTAGACATCCAGAGACAGCTGGTTGTGTCTTTATTAAACATAAGGACATTACAGGAAAAAGGCAAGCTAAGCATTGTCTAGTTCTTTCCAGGTACTCGAGCCACACATCCAGCAAGTCTAGAAACCAACTGACTTGTAAACGTCCAGCCAACTGACCACTTGAGAAATCATGAGAGGTGGCCAATAACTGTCTCGCAAGAGTTCTGCTGAGCTCAGCTAATGTGGTTTTGCTTGGAATTACAATCAAATTTTAGTCTCTCCATTAGGAGATAAAGAAGCTAATGTATCTTAAAGTCATCTTTTTTCCCTCCTCCCGTCGCTGTCCCTGCTATCCTGGCCACGATTCTTTTAAGGTAATGGGAAAAGAGTCAGCATTTATTGCTGCAGGTGCTGAGTTCAGACAAAACTCCTTTTCCTTTATCCATGGAGATGCTTTCATGTGTGGAAAGAGCCCTATCTGGAAACGCAGAATTAGCCCATCTGTTCATTGTTCATTTTCCTATCTGTGAAGACTCTGTCTTCTTTTTTTTTCTTCTTAATATTTGTTTATTTTGAGCGAGAGTGAGCATGAACAGGGGAGGGACAGAGAGAGAGGGAGAGAAAGAGAGAATCCCAAGCAGGCTCCACACTGTCAGCACAGAGCCCAATACAAGGCTCGATCCCATGACCGTGAAATCATGACCTGAGCCAAAGTCAAGAGTTGGATGCTTAACCCACTAAGCCGTCCAGGCACCCCAAGACTCTGTCTTCTTATTTTGTGTCTCTCATAGATGCTGGTGCAAAACTCATGGTATAATAGAATCATTGGCATCCTTTCTCATGTCCCACCTTGTCTGGTAAAATGCTGCTGAAACCATAGGAAAAAAACCTAAAATCACAAAATGACCTCCTTCATTTTATTATTTTATAATGCAGTTGCTATGATATATGATAGTATTATATAGTTACTATAGCCAATTATAAATTTCCAAAGGGTATCTTAATTAAGAAGAAAATGTCCTTGCTTTCCACACCAATTATGTTAAGAAATGCTTACAATGAATGTGAGTAAAACAACTTGTCAAGAACTAGTGCTAAAGCTTAAAAGCTTTACAAATGCTTTCAGAAAAATATAAATTCTTTAAGTAGAGTCCATCTGAAGGGTTACTCTATTCATTAAAATCATAAGAAAATTTAAAAAATTTTTATCTAGAGCAAGTCATATCTCCATCCTCAGTCCTTAAAATTAATTTCAGCTCTTTTTTAAAGTATTTATTTATTTGAGAGAGAGAGAGAGAGAGAGTCAGACAAAATTGGAAGCAGGCTCCAGGCTCTGAGCTGCCAGCAGAGAGCCTGATATGGGGTTTGAACTCACAAACTGAAAGATCATGACCTGAGCTGAAGTCAAATGCTCAACCAACTGAGCTACCCAGGCACCCTGATTTTAAGCTCTTGTTTATTTAAAAAAATACTTCTCCTATTATAACATGTATAGACCAAGTAATTTAATTAGAAAGCATCATCTCAGGAAAAAAAAAAACACCTTAATTTTGGAAATTTCCAGCTGAATTACCATGTTTCCATTATCACACAGTAGGACATACATATAACTGGTAATAGGTAATATTTATTGTTTCCTTATTGTGTGACAGATCTTGTCCTAGGCATTATACCTATCTTATTGTGTTTATTTTCACATCAACCTTATGAGGTAGGTGCTCTGATTATTTTGCTCATTCTACAGATGTGTATATTGAGACACAGAGGTTTGAATAATCCATAATAGTTCTCAAGAACAGCATGTGGCTGTGCTATAAGACCTAGTGTCTCTGGCCCCAGCCTATGCTCTGATCCACTTGAATATACTGTCTCTATTTCAAATGCAGCCTTGCTTCTGAGTGACCTACAGTCATTAGTATTGGTTAAATCTTCAGAATGATGTAAAGAATGTCTCAGAGGATGAGGGAATGGTTTCAGGACTCTGGGTTTCTCATACCAGCAAAACTAGGGACTTTTACAAAACTAAGGACATGAGGTTTCTAATTCTTTATTCTTCTTGAGAAAGTATCTTTTTAAAATACCCATCCATTATTACTATGTTGCCTAAGAGAAAAAGATTTAATATCCAAATGTTGGAAAGATATAATAATATCAGAGTAGATTTATTTACCTTTATGGAAATTTCCCTGTATTGACTTTTATTTTTTTTTCCTCCATGGACTAGGAAAAAAAAAGTCATCTCAGTTTAGAATTGATCCATAGATGCATTTTCAAAGACTTCTGATTTAGGTTATATAGTCTAAATTGTCTTTTGCTGTCTTTTCTTAATATTTTTCCTCTTCTCCTCCTCCCCCAACTCCCATCCCTCTGTCTCCTCTTCCTGCTCCTGCTTCTTCTCTCTCCTCCTCCCTTTCTACCTTCTTCTTCTTCTCCTCCTGCTCCTCTCCCTTCCCCCTGCCTCCTGCTTCTTCTTCCTCTTCCTCCTCTTCCTATTCTTCCTCACTTGTTTACTATGATGGTCATCAAAAATATGGTCAAATAGAATCCAACAGGAAGAAACAAAGGATCAGAGCCTAGGAAATCTACATGCTGAGTAATCATTCTGTGGATACTTTAAAAAAAATGGTTATTTATTTATTTTGAGGGAGGGAGAGGGGTTGAGAGAGAGAGGGAGAGAGAGAATCTCAAGCAGGCTCCGAGCTGTCAGTGCAGAGCCTGTGGTAGGGTTCAAACTCACGAACTGTGAGATCGTGACCTGAGCCAAAATCAAGCATTGCATGCTTAACCGACTGAGCCACCCAGGTGCTCCCTCTATGGATACTTAAAGATTAATAGTAGATGGTCAGTAACTCAAGTACCCTTCCTCAACACAGAATCAATTGTACCAAATGTTTTGGCATCCCTGTGATATCTTTTTGGCTCCCTCTGCTTTATCTTCCCATGTGCAGGATTTTCTTCTGCCCTTTCCAAACTCATCCCAATTCCCAAATAACTTTCTTGAAATCAATTCCTTCATCATGATGTCACCATCTGTAACATACCCTGTCACTGCCTCCCTTCCGCCTTCTTCTTGAACCCTGCCTGCCCCTCATGTGAGGTAACTCCAAGGAATATCCACACCCTTTCCCAGAGCTTCCCAATGAGACTGATTTCCAGTTCCCTCCAGTGCTTACTTTATAACCCATGCCTTATCAGTTTCCTTCCCCTACCCCCCATGACTCAGTTTTTCCTCAGCTTGCTTTCCCAATAAACCACTTGCTCTTGAATCCTTATCTCAGCATGTGGTTGTGAACTAAGATAGTATCTTATTTCAGAGTGACGTTGGTCATTACTAAAATCATATCCCAAGAAAATGAGTGGCATAGCAAAAGAAATGTGTAAATGTAAATGTGTAAAAGTAAAACAAAGACGCTGCCTTCCTAGAACTGAAGGGAAGTCTACAAAACAGGCTGGGACCCACCCTGGCCTTCAGGCAGCTACCTACAAATCAACATTGGTGGCTGAGTCACCTACCATTGAGTGTTTCACTCAATGTGGAACAAGTGATGTTATTTCACTTCAGATGTTACACAAAGAACCAGTTTGAGAACACTGAGTTTAGACCCTGTGTTTGCTCATGTGAAACACTCCTGTGCTAAGATGGTCCCAGAAAGTTAACAAGCATTTCAGAAAGTCTGGTGGCTGTGAATATGAATGAATCCTTAAAACTTTCCAATTCTCTGCTGAGTGATTCATAAAAGGCCTTCCACAAGCTTTGATTCACTGCCCTCCAAGAATGCATTTTCATGATGGATAGAAGCCATTTTGATCTATAACACCATCTTTTTTTCTGCTATAAATGAGCAAAGTGGGTATCCCATCTCTGGACATACTTGGTTATGCAGGAACTTAAATTGCAATGCCCCCATTAACTTCCACTGTTGTTTTGTGAACAGCACATTGAAGATCTTTTGCCTACGTGAAACTGGATGCATCCATCAAAAATTCACCTTGGGTTGCTATGTTTGGAAAGGCCACACAATGCCTCATCTTTGATTTTTGAACTATGTAAAATAAATGTGAGATAGTTCAACTTGAGCAACAGAATCCCCAAAGAGGGGAGGGGATGCAAATCCTCCCTTTTCTCTTAGCCAGTATTATTTAGTTTGGATTTTCTGCTAGAATTTACAAAATACAACTCATTTCACCTAGCGGCAAAGACTAATACCCTATTCAAAACAATTGCATTTCTTGTCAGTTTTTTTCTACTTTATTGAACACTGAGCAATTCATTAACTACTGACCTGAATCTTAAAATGAAGGATTGCCATGTCAACAGTGAGTCACTCTGTTGATAAGGAATCGAAGAAAACAAGTGACTCAACATGTCAAATCTGTAATAGGACTGGACGGATGCACTAACATAGCACCTGCTACAAACCCAACTTCTTTTTTCTTTTTAATTTTTTTAAGTTTATATATTTATTTTGAGAGAGAGAGGGAAAGAGAGAGATAACAAGCAAGAAGGGAAGGAGCAGAGAGAGAGGGAGAGAGAGAGAATCCCAACAGGCTCTGCACTCTCAGCACCAAGCCCAGTGCAGGGATCAAACCCATGAACTACGAGATCATGACCTAAGCTGAAACCAAGAGTTGGGCACTTAACTGACTAAGCCACCCAGGTGCCCCCCAGCCCAACTTCTAAAGTTAGAAACCAAGGGACTGCACTGGAGTCAAACCCAGATGTGTGCTTTTACTCCCAAAAATTTGGTTTGACACCAACCTGATTGAGTCATTGTACTTTCTGTTTTGCATACTGTTTTAGATGGAAATTCACAGGTAATGATGTCAAGAAGCTTCTCAGGAACAATTTAAGAGTAGATAACTCAAAATGGGGTGGTAAAGAACTGTTACATTATTGCTTCATGTCTTAGTAAAGCATTTCTCACAATTGTTCTAAACTCAAATTGGTCACTTATGACAAATAAGCAGTACTTTTGAACAAGTTTTGTTCTCCTTCCTGAAACTCTAGCTAATATTTGAGGTTGTGATGAGCTAAATAGAGTCTCTGACTTAAGGCAAAATTGCCTTCTGTTAGCCTTGACATTAGAGCGGGTGGAGGAAGGAAGCTTAATGTTCTGAAGTTGTCAGGGGAGGAAAACAAACCACTTAAATGTATGACTAGTTACCAGCCAGAACTCGTTATAATAATCACACAATCCTTTGTGAAAATCAGTTAAGTGCAAGGCATTTTAATTCGCTCTCTCTAATTCTCATGGCAACCAAGCAAGTAGGGGTTATTATCACTCAGTCTTAGAGAAAAATCAAGACTCCAAGAGGTTACATGTGCCCCAAGTCCAATAGCGAATAAATACTGGACTTTATACATGAAATCAAGTCTCATTGATTCCGAAACCCACACCCAATCCGCTACTAACCTAACGTTTTCTGGCTCTACTTTGTAGCACACTTTAATGAAATGAAATTTACCTGGAGCCCTGAGATGTTAAGGAGATGAAAGAGTGGTTTCTTTTGTGGAATTGGGAGGAGAAAGCCTGGAGCCTTTCTGCAGAGATTCTTTTTCCATTATTTCCCAGGCCTCTCTGCAGCAGCCCCATGGGCATTATGGAAAGTCAGGCTCCATGGAAGCCCCGTGTTAGGTCTTTTATTGCAGCAACACCCCCCACCATAGACGTGAGCATCCTCATGCATATCAGGGATCGCATATAGATGCTTCCAATACAACCACAACGCACCTTTGAAATAAATGGAAGTTTCTTTTTCTTTGTCAGCCATGAGCTTTAAAGTCCCAGGTCTCTATGGACTAATGTGGTCATTTTTACACTTAAAAAAAATATTTTTATTTATTTTTGAGAGAGAGAGCACAAGCGGAGTAGGGGCAGAGAGAGAGACACACACAGATTCTGACACCAGGCACTGAGCTGTTGGCACAGAGCCGGACATGGGGCTCGAACTGACAAACCGCGAGATCATGACTTGAGCCGAAGTCCGCCGCTTAACCAACTGAACCACCCAGGCGCCCATGGTCATTTTTAATTTTAATTTCTGAATCCGAATTCCAAACTCAGAACATTAAAGAACATTAATGAAAGGCCATGTAAACACGATAGCCAAGAAAAAGAAAAGAGAAAGATCTCATTTAACAAACAAACATGGTACAGCCCCTGGAAAGGTGACACTATTTACATTTTTGAATATTTTATACCCCTACGTGGTATATATACTACATGTACCTCAAAGTGTAGTACATTTGCACACAAATATAAAAAGTAAAATTAAACTCTCCTAGGTTTCTTTATGCATTAAATATAAAATTAGAAAAAAACCATCTATCCACTAAGGAGTTCTCCTCTGGCAATGTGGCTCAGGGCAGAATGATGTTTTTTTAAATTCTTCTCTCATTAGGAGGAAAAGGAGTTTGCTTCTTCAGAGTGTGTGTGTATTTATACCAGAGCTCAACTGGCATTTTCATCGTGGTGTTTATGAATCGTAATACAGTTCCACTGCAGTTTCTGACACACTCATTAATTTGTTCCCAGCGGCGGTTCATTACCAACATCACAAGCAAAACACGCGCTCTCCCTGGGCACTGAGGGTCCACCGGAAATTAAGCAGACAGGGCTGCCGAGCTCCTCAGAGCAGAGCCAGCCGGCTTCATCTCCCCCAGCAGGCTGGAGGCAGAGCGAGGAAGCAGGCAGAATAAAAGGCACCCTTGCCTTCCGTGTGCCTCTGTGCCTTCTGAGTCTTGAGCTGACAGGGAGCAGCGATTCCTTGAAAAGCATGAGATCTTGCCGTCTTCCTTTCTCAATGATGTGCCTCCTCTGATCAGCCTGCTTCAGATGGGTTAAAGCCAGGGCTTCAGATTTTTAGTGCTGAGAACTCAGGAACTTTCCTTTCCTTCGACTGTGGCTTTGCTCCCCGTGCTGACCCTTTCTGTCCTGGAGAGGTTGGCACTCTGAGTTTTGATGAAATTATGAGGTGGGTTTCATGAGCAAATGGCTGAGAAAAAACTCCTGAGACGTTTCGGTGCAAAAAGGTGATTTTATTACAGCACGGGGACAGGACCCGTGGGCAGAAAGAGCTGCACTGGGGTGGTGACGAGTGACTGATTATATATTTTTTAAGTTCGTGGAGGGAGGGGATAGAGATAAAGTTTCTAAGGAATTTTATAAGCAAAGCTTTCAGGACCTTGAAGGGTTAGCTGCTAAAACAAAAACATTAAAGCAGTAAGGCGGCCATGAGTTCCTTGAAGAAGGTCATGCTCTGCGTGTTTCAGGTGTCTATCATTGGCTGTGAGCTGTAAGGAGATTTAATTTAAACTACATTTCTCTTGCCTTTGTTTCCTGCATCAAGTTTGGCTCTGCCCAAGTCTCCTGTGAGAGATGTTAAGTAAGCCAACAGATCCCACAAGAAGAAACAGTCTCGTTGAATTTTGCTCCCCAGAAAGCCCTGTTTTTAAAGGAACTCAGTGTCTGAATAAGCTAGGCTGAAGGGAAAAAAAAAAACCCAGGAGGCTCCTTAGTTCTCTGTTGTCAGTCAGCAGTGTCCCAGGTCCCACCCATGGCATGCAGCGCTGTGCTGTTAGAAGACCCCAGGCTCACAATGAGCAGAGAAGTGTGGCCACTGGGCATCTCAGTGAGTACTTCTGAGCTTCGCTTGTTCCCACTGGATAGCTCCTTGGTGTCTGTTCCATGTACTGGCAAGGTCACGGAGAAGCGTAGATGAGGCAGGACATGGGAATGCCTTGGGAAGCCCACTAGGATGGTTTGGATGGAGAGAACCCTGGTACACTGGAGAAACCATTTCAGTCCTTGACCTGGAGCTGCATTATATGTAAAATCAGGATAGCGAGAGGATTCAGGATAAGAGGACCACATGGGGTCCTTCCCAGTGGTTAATGAATTATTTGAATGAGATTGACTTTTGTTCAGTTCTGAAGTGAGGTATGAATCTGAGTTGGAGACTCAGAGGAGAACTGGAGGAGAGAGGCCTCTCACAGACACTGGCAGCAGATTTTCCCCAGAGCTCAGCCAGAGGCCTGCCATGAAAAATTTAACCCTTTCTTGTTAACAAGGCCTCAGGATATAGATCAGGGTCCTGGAAATGTCTGTTAAAGGGGGCTCTCCCAGGGTCTTAGCCAAAACCAGGGGTGTCACAACTTGACCCCAGTGTCTTGCCTCACATCGGACCACGCTCAGTGGTATCAGTTTCCATTTGGCCTATGCCACCATTATCTATCCCCGAAACTCTGAAAAAGCCTTTTAACAAGATTCCTGCTTCCACCCCTGCTTCCTCTTGTCTGTTCTTTTCACAGCAGGCAGAGCAACCCTTGTTAAAACATTACGTGAGATTTCATCAGGCTCCTGCTCAAAACCTGGGATGGCTTCAAGCAGAGTTAAATGCACAATCTTCATCACAGCCAGAGTGATGCCAGTGGTCCAGCCCTTGCTGCCTCCGTGGGTCTGTCTCCTCGAGCTGCTCAGCCCCCTCCCTCTGCTCCTGGTGTACCAGCTGACTCTCCTTCCCTGGGAAGACACGCACGCACACATGCACGCATGTAGGCACACATGCATGCTCCTGGCTTGGAACAGTTTCACTCCCCTTCCCTCTACCTGAAACTCCCTTTCTCAGGAGGCAGGTAGGGTCCTGCTGAGATGTCACTTTTGCAGAGAGGCCTTCCCTAACCACCCTATTTAAAATAGCCTACACACATGCACACATGTGTATATGTACTCTCCCATCTTCTAGCCTGCTTTATTTTCTTTTAGGTACTTATCATCACCCTCTTTACATTCACTTGTTTATTTTTTCTATTGTCTGTTCTCCTCTTTGGCCCCTAATTAGAATATGAACATAAGAGCATAGAATTGGTCTGTTTGATTCACTACTCTACCCCCAGTGTCCACAATAGTGCATGATACAATCAGTGACTTAATACATATGTGTAGAAATGACAGCATGCATGATTTAGTTCAGATATTGGAAGTCATCAGAGGGCACCAAGTTGGCGCTATTAAAAAAGTTATTGACTTTGATGGTGCAGAAGGTAGTCATGACTTCCACTAGCAGTTCCCAGGGGACAGAAAGCCACATTAACTTTGGTGTCATGAGAACAACCCTAGGTTTCATGGGTAAATCTCCCATGGTCTTGTAAAGAGGCACCTCTTTGGGCAGGAGGCCCCATACCTTAAAATATATTATGAAGCAACTAGGCTAAGTGAATAATTTATATGCTACCTGTGCTGTCCTCCACACTAATGCTGATGTGCTTTCAGTATTCCATCCCTTTTGCTTCCTCTGCTATGTCTCAGACAGCAATTTCATGCCACACAGAATATGTATCTCACAGGTGAATTTCCATCCAGGGTACAGTTCTCCTACTCTTGATGTGGAGAAAAATGTAAACAAAGCCACAGTAAAAAGTTCCTTTTGAGGCTGAGAACAGCCTGCAAAAAAGCAAGAAAGAGGTTGGAAAAACTTATTTAGGAGATGGAAAAATAAGTAAACATCCCTAACTCATTTTCTTTAAAAGTTGGATAATATTCAATAGGATATACGTACCACAATTTATTCAGCCCTTACATCATTGATGCATTTTCCAGTTTACTTTCCATTTTCTTCGTCTGCAGAGCTTCAGTACTCTGATCCATATATCAGTACCTTCTGGTGCTTTTATTTCTGTAAGCAAAATTCCCTATCGTGGGCTTCTTTGGACAAAGGGTAGCAAAATTTTTTTTACTTTTAAGCAATATTTCTAGGTAACTTTCTCAAGTATAGTAGCAACTTGCTCTCCCTCCAGAAATGTGTGACAGCATCCCCCCATCTGCCTCACCATTATCCCCCTAAAAGTCTCTGCACGTTGGATTGCAAATCTGATGACTGAAAAAATCGTAATTCATTTTCAAGTTTGCACTGTGGTTGAACATCTTTTTCTAAATTTATTGACTTTCTCCAGTTCTTCTTTTCTGAACTGTCTAGTCATACATATTGGAGTTATTTGTCTTTGGTTTTAATTTTACGTATTGAAAGAGCCCTTTGAACAGTGGGACTCTTTACTTATCATTTCTGTTGTAATTATGTGAACCAATATATAGTTTACATTTTCACTTTACTGATGCTATATTTGCCATACTATTTCTTAAAATATTTACATAGCCAACTATCTCTATTTTATGATGTTTTCTGAGATTCCTGTCTTGTTTAAGAATGTCCATCATCCCTAAATTATGAAAATATTCCCCTGTAATTTGTTCTGAGATTATTATTTTTGTTTTCATTTAGCTCTTTAATTCAACATGAATTTATATCTGTGTGTGGAGTAAGGAAGGAACCTCATGTCTTCTTCCATATAGGTAGCAATTATTACAGCATGATATATAGTCAATAAACTATCCTGAATTAAAATGAAATTTTAAAATGTCAACATTTTTCACAAGACTAGAACAAATAACCCTAAAATTTGTATGGAACAATAAAAAACCCTATATAGCCAAAGCCCTGGTCTTGAAAAAGAAAATCAAAGCTGGAGGTATCACAGCCCAAGTTTCAAGATATACTAAAAAGCTGTAGAAATCAAACCAGTATGCTACTGGCACAAAAAATAGACACATAGACCAATGGAACAGAGTGGAGTCTCAAAATAAGCCCATACTTTTATGGTCAATTAATCTACCAAAAAAGGGAGGCAAGAATATGCAATGGGGAAAAGACAGTCTCTTCAACAAATGGTTTTGGGAAAACTGAACAACCACGTGCAAAAGAAAGAAAGCAGATCGCTTTCTTACACCATACAAAAAATAAACTCAAAATGGATTAAAGATCTAAATATGAGACCTGAAACCATAAAACTCCTAGAAGAGAATATAGGCAGTAATTTCTTTGCATTGACCATTGAAACATTTTTTTTTTACATGTGTCTCCTCTAGCAAGGGAAACAAAAGCAAAATTAAACTATTGAGACTACACCAAAATAAAAAGCTTTTGCACAGTGAAGGAAACCACAAAAACAAAACAAAACAAAACAAAACAAAAAAACAGATTCTTAAATCTAGAGAACAAACTGGTGGTTGCCAGAAGGGAGGTGGGTGGGAGAGATTTAACTACTTCACTATTTGGCTTTTTATTTTGGTGTAGTCGCAATAGTTTAATTTTGCTTTTGTTTGCCTTGCTAGAGGAGACACATGTAAAAAATGTTTCAATGGCCAATGTTAAAGAAATTACTGCCTATGTTCTCTTCTAGGAGTTTTATGGTTTCACTATTTGGCTAAATAGTTAAAAGGGATTAAGAGTACATTTATCTTGATGAGCACTGAGAAATGTATAGAATTGTTGAATCATTATATTATACATTCTATATTATATACCTGAAAGAAACATGATACTGTATGTTAATTATATTTGAATAAAAGAAGAAGAAAAAAATGCAATCTTGGTTGCATGATAAATTCCCTTATAAACCTGGATGTAATTTCTGTTTTTCCAGGTGCTCTAATGGAAGCAGCTTTGCTGAGAATCATTATGATCACCTGAAATAAAATGTGATTTGTTCGCAGACCCTGACCAGATAGTGTTCCGTATACTTTGTCAAACTTCCAAGCAGAAAGTTATCTTATTTAGTTTTACGTTCATCTGAGCTCGTTGATCAAATACCCACTGGATCCTTACTATGCACCAGACACGTTTTTAAATACTTCTCAGAGATTTCTTTTTTTATTCCTTATATTAATCCTGTAAGGCAAGTGTTACATTGATCCCTATTTTGCATATTAAGAAACTGAAAATTAGATATTTTAGTTGCCCTAGATGACAAAAGATGGCAAAATGTTCAGGCTTCTAGTATGATTCCAGAGTCTTTATCCTTAACAGCTCAAGTTTCTAACAATGCTCTTTTGGTTTTGTATCTTAAATACTCCACTTAACACAGGAGGCACACAGTGAATATTTGTTGTTTCTGGATTGAACTGAATTATTCTCCTATAACACATTAGAATAAATTTGTCTTCATTTACTATCTCTGATGGAGACCCATTTAAATAGTCTCTGTCTTCCTTCATATGCCTGCAAAAATTCCATCCTAAAATAAACTAAAATCAGTGAAATTTAGATACCAGAATGAGTGTTCAAACCCTTTTGATTGGATTAGATATTTGGCTTAAAAAAACATAAAACAATTTTTTCATACTATAGTCATAACATTCAGAAATAATGACTTGAAATGAGTTTGCTTCTTAAAAACCCTGAGTAATTTCAAAACAGGGTAATTTCAGTAACAGCAAAGGAACAGCTCTAATGAGTTCTGCTTAGAGAATCTTCTTCTCACCAGGAAATGATTGAAGACAAGGAGATAACCTCTCATTAATTCCTTACTAACTATTTTAATCAGGATTACATCACTGTCTCACTCAGAGCACAGACAACTGCCACAGGCTTTGGTGCTCAGATTCATGAAGCTGACAAGGTGGAAAGGTCTGGACAGCCAGAGGGGTCGTTTTTGTCTTTCCCCCTTCCCCAACCACGGGGCCATACTTGATGAAAATGTGACACCCTCATTTCTCAGAGTGGTGCTTTCCACTTCTAGGTTATTGCCACACATCGCTCAAAAGCCTGGCACAAATGGCTTCTTTCAATGAGTTCCCAAATGCCTGTGGTGTACCTGGGAGCACAGAGCCCTCCAGGCAGGGCTGTCAGACAGATGAAAGAGCTCCTACGCTGGGATGGAGCAACCAGTCAGCATGGCCATGGAGGGCTCCCATCCCCAAGGTCATGGAGGATCCAGCCTCTTCAGGTTCATCACTCTGCAGGTGGGACTGGTCCACTCCCACTGCCCAGGGCTCCAGGAAATCATGGCCAAAGCATAGGAAACTACGTCTATGTGTGTCTGGGGGGACAGGGAGGGGAGCCCATTCTGGGCTTCCAGTTGAGGATACCACACACAGCTCACGGCTATAGATATTGGTCCGGGGATTGGTGTACATGGCCTTATTGGAGCCAATGAGATACATACAAAGGGCTTCCTGGGAGGTCACACTGGAGAGCAAATGCCCGGGTTTGAGTCCCCACTTGGCAAGTCACTTGGAATGTTACTTAACCTGTCTTAACCTCAATTTATTTCTGAAATAGTTAATAAGCTAAATACCATCTCACATGGAAGATGTAAAGATAAAAGGAGTTATTGTATGTAAAGTACTTGCATAGTAAATTCCAAATTAAAAGTATTCAAGTATCAGTTTTTATTATAATTGTTTTTGTTTTCCCCTGAGATGTCTAGGAGAGAAATTCTCACCCTTTTCTAGGGAATTTGAAGCTCAGAAAATGTAAGGTCTGGAAAAGCCAGAGTCAACTTAAGTCTGTGAAGGCAGCATTTGTCTGAAAATAAAGCTGACATGGAACTTTGTTGTTTAAGAGTCGCCTAGAGAGTGAAACTGGTCCTGGTCGTATCATATGAGGCACAGATCAAGCTGTGCCTAAAGCAAGCCCTGTTCCCGCGATGTTCTTTTTTTGTGGCGCCAGTCTGATTTGGTTTTTCCAGAATTCCCACTCCTAACAAGTCTTAGCTGATTCTCTGTCTGTGGTGGGGCTCTGAATAATTCTGGACTATGGGGTCTGCATGATGCAGTGAACCAAAGTCTAGAGAAGAAAGGCTGAAATTGTTCTTCCACACTCATATTCTTGGAAGTAAAGGGCCTGAAAGCTGATGCGGAGGGGGTGTGGGCTTGTGACCGTAACACAGAGTTGCACGGGCCTGCATTCCTTCGAGTCTGAAAAAACTGGTATTTCACAGCCTCTAAAACATCTGCATGAATTAGCACATGGGCAGAGTCCATACCAATGAGCTAAAAAGATGCAACCCACAAGGAATTGCGATACCTTGGGCCCGAGTGCTCACCTCCTGGGACACATGGGTGCCTTTCCAAGATGGAGAGGAGCAGAGGCAGTCAGGCCACCTCTAGGTGGATGCGAGGGTCATGGCAACAGTAGGACAGGTGTGGGCCCATATGTATTCATCTGTTCAGAAATCCAGAGTTTTTCTTAAATCCCAGCATCCACCTGCAGAACTCAAGCACATCCTTCTCTTTCTTTCTGTACTAAAAATGGTTCCATTCTCACCCTCTAACTTCATTTTAAATGCCTCCTTCCTTTGCTTAGGTGATTGCTTTGATCCAAAATGTGCATGCATGTATGTGCACACATACATACATATACATATACACAAATATGCACACCCCATTCCTCTTTGGTTTCTAAATTTTCCAAATCTTTTAAGATACCTATTTCCTTCTTCACATCTTGAATGATTTTAGCCTACAAAGCTCTGCCCTTTTTGTGAAATCCATTAAATCAACATTTCTTCAACAACAACACATATGTGTTAGATCCTTTCCTACAGACATGGGGAGAATAGCAGTGAAAATACAAGGTCTTGCCCAATGGTGCACTGGCAACGTTTAAGGACTTCCTCCAACCCACCAAAAAGAGAGCCCTGATTTGTAGCATTTGCCAATCTCCATGGTGTAAATATATCCACCATGGCCAATTTTAAGCTACCAACATACATTGGAAAAAAATTGGTACTAGTACACCACTATATATTTTTTCCACCCTATAGATACAATTGATTTAGATAACTTCCAGAGCAGGGATAAGAATAAAATGTAAAAAAGCAATTAAAAAGTGATTAAGATTATTTACTACCTTTTTCAGTATAATTCATTTAATTATAAACTTATTTAATTTTAACAATGTGTTTTAAAACCAGCTTTCAGGGGTGCCTGGGTGACTTAGTCAGTTAAGTATCCGATTTTAGCTCAGGTTATGATCACATGGTTCATGAGTTCGAACCCTGTATTGGGCTCTCTGTCCTCAGCACAGAGCCTGCTTTGGATCCTCTGTCTCCCTCTCTCTTTGCCCCCTCCCCCCTCCCCGGGGTTTCTCTCTTTCTCTCTCTCTGTCTCTCTCTCTCTCAAAATAAATAAACTTTAAAAAATAAATAAATAAAACCAGCTTTCAAAATTTCTAGGAATTTAAGAGTTGGCCCTTGTGACTTAATACGAGCTGGATATAGCACACTACTGTCCTTTCTTTAAAGGCACTTACCTTCTAGAAAGAGATATTGAAAATAAAATATTAAGCAATAAATGAAACAACAAATAATGTAAAATAAATATATAATAAAATGTCTGATGGCAATACATATTATGAGGAAAAACAAAGCAGGATTAAAGGGCTATTAAGCATCAGGAAATGGGAGTCTGTTTTAGGCAGAGTGAACAAGAACATCTTCTCATCTTCACTTAAATGAAGTAAGGGAGTAACAAATGAGAAAATCCAGAAAACTGCTTTGCAGTTAGAGAGGATGGCATGTGCAAAGGCCCTGAGGGAGAGGTGAGCTTTGTGTATTCAGGAAATAGCAAGAAGGTAAGTGTAGCTACAGTGGAGTATACAAATGAATGCTCCTAGGACAGACAGGTGGTTGAAGAGATCATCGAGGTCCAGATCATATAGAACTTTGTAAGCCATAGTGAGGATTTGCTCTTTCAAGCTGAATAGTAGGCTAAGAAGCCATTGGAAGCATTGTCCTTCAGAAATACACTGTAGGCCACAAATATAATTTTAACTTTTCTAATAACCACATTAAAAAAACAAAGAGACGGGGTGTCTGGGTGACTCTGTCGGTGAAGCGTCTGACTCTTGACTTTGGCTAAGGTCATAATCTCATAGTTTGTGAGATTGAGCCCTGTGTGGGGCTCTGTGCTGACAGTGCAGAGCCTGCTTGGGATTCTCTCTGCCCCTCCCTCACATGCACATGTGTGTGCACTCTCTGCCTCTCTCAAAAGAAATAAAAAACATTAAGAAAAAGGCAAAAAAAGAAACTGGTAAGATTAATTTTAATTATATTTAATGTAACATTTCAAAAACGTTATTTCAATGTGATTATGCTTGGTCTTGACAATTTTTAACTCGTATTTGAAAGAGAAGTCAGTTTTTCACTGTTTTACAAATGATACTCTTTTCCTTCATGTTTTATGCAGGGGGATGGCAGTTTTAGCAGTTAATCCTCATTGGGAAACCTCTATTGATTTAATTCAATATATTCCTACCTCTAGATTCTGTGAGAAACTTTAGAGACATGATCTTCTGCCCGTATTGTACCAAAATGTCACAATTTGTGGCAATTAAACTGTTGGATGGAATACAGAGTCACTAGGTACTTTTAGCCCCCACAGTGAGGTGAACAATAATGGGCAGTTAGATGTCCCTCTCTGATCTTAGCATAATGTCTGTGTCTCTTGGGGTCTCACTGGAATGTGGTTCATCCATGGTAGTCTGAATCCTGATCTTATGTTGTATAACAGCAAATGCTTAACTTAAATAGCCTATTCATTCTCTTCTTTATAAAAATATAGTGTCTTGGCATCCATATTTCTGTTGAATTGCTGTTAGGTAAGGCTTTGCCCAAGGTCAACATAACAAGCCTCTCTGCCAACTACCATGGCCAACTTTAATATATTCGGGGGACTTATGTCAGATTCCAGCCACTAAAGATTGAGCTGATAATCATAGGTATTTGGCCGAAGTATTAGCATTTCTGTCTGTACAGACTTCATGTACAGAATTCTGCATGGAAAAATTAACCAGGGTGGCACATCACTTTGATTCCTAATGAATATGACTACACAGACATGAAGATGTCAAAAAACAACATTAGGGGAAGAGAGAGAAAAAACATGCTTCCTTGTGCGATCTGTCTGTGAAGGCCCCTGTGAATAATTTGCTTGGAATATAGTGAATGATTTTCTGTTCTTCCAAAGAATGTACAGTCTAGCTCATCTTGCAAGGTACATTCCAACAGTAGCTACAGTATAGGCCTCCTTTGGGAAAGTTGCTTTCTTTTTAAATGCAAACAGTTACAAAAAGAAAAATACATACAACATTGTATGTAATAACTCAGAAGAGGGCATGGAGAAAAGTGAAAAGGAAATAGTAAGGGTCAATGAAAAAAAAATAGCCAATGGAAGTCTTCTGAACAGAAAAACAAAGCTCTTTTAAGCACCAGAGTTGAAAACTGATCATGCTGGTTTTGCTGAATCTAAATGTGCTTTATGATTATCAGATGGTGAGGCTAATGTTTATAATCTGAGCCACTAAATTGTGCAAGGGAAATAGAGTCAGCTACTGGAGTAGGAATTTTATGGCCAGAAAATATATGACCCTTTTTAGAAAAAAAGAACTTAACTTTTTCCCCAATCATGTTAAGTAATCAACCATTGTTACACCAAGAAAGAACTAACATACTCTGATTCGGGCACCTTTTGGAAGGTAAGTCAGTTCTTGTAGGTCATCAGTCCAACCCCACGGTGGCACTGTGCTTTTTCAATGACCTTTGTGCTCCATGAGACCCTAAGTCCCCAGATGCCAAAGGAGAGAACCATTTACTATATTTTTATATATTTCAACCCTCCCAGCACATTTTTATCCATAAAGCCAATGTAACATAGAAGTATGATTATTATTTTTAATCACTATTGTAGAAATTTCCCGTAAGAATTGTAAGACATATGGATCTGATTTTTCTTTTGTTTTATTTTTTTATATTTTTATTTTATTTTTATTTTTATTTTTATTTTTGTTTTTGTTTTTGTTTTTGTTTTTGTTTTTGTTTTTGTTTTAGAGAGAGAGAGTGTGAGCTGGGGAGAGAGCCAGAAGAAGAGACAGAGAGAATCTTAAGCAGGCTCCATGTTCATTACGAAGTCCGACATAGGGCTTATCCCACGACCCTGGGATCATGACCTGAGCTGAAGTCAAGAAAGAGCTGGTCGCTCAACCTACTGACCCACCCAGGTGCCCCAAGTAGATCCAATTTTTAGTGGTTGAGCATATGTTGAGGCCTCTTTTTTTCCACCTACACTTTGCAGTCTTAACTCCAGATTTCTGTGTAAGACACTGATCATGACCATGAACTTTCCCTACCCATGTTGTTACAGGGATTCTGAAGGATATTGTGTTGCCAGTTTGCACAGGGAATGGCTGCCCTCTGCCTCATAATGCAGGTACTCTGAGGCTGCATTGATGAACCCACTCTTCTCTCTCCTTCACAGAAACAGAAGAGGCAACTATGAAAAGCAGGTATTTGTTCCGTACTTTTCACTAAATGAAAGAACTTAGAAATGTTTACTCTTCCTTTAACTTCAATTCAACATGGCACAACACAGGAAGTGTGTTTTTTTCTAATATTTCCAGTTCTCTTAGGAAGTCTGCTTCCCACTTTGGTGAATGCATATTGAATCCCTGTTGCGCGTAAGGCTGGGTATGCAACAAGGCAGTGCATTCAGAGATGTGCATGGCAGAGCCCTGGCCTCGTAGCGTTAGCTATTCAGTAGGAGGAGTAAGACATGGACACGTTATTCCTCTCCAAGGCCATTTGACAAAGCGTTTTTCTGAGCAAAAAAAAGACTGGCCCAAAAGTATATATATTATATAATTCCATTAATGTGAGGTTCTACAGCAGGCATGGTTAAAAAAAGAGGAGAGCAGAGGTGTCCTCTAGAGTATGGATGTGACTGGCTAAGGGTATAAAGGCCACTTTCTGTTTTTGATCTTGGGAAGGGTTGGGTTACACAGGTGTATGCACTTGTCAGGCTCAACACATGATGTACTTTAGATGTGAGCATTTCATTGCATGCAAATTTTACCTCAAAGGGAAACTATAAGTGTACTGAACTCTGGTTAATGACACACCACTGCAGTATTTAGGGAGAAATGTACTAAAGCCTGCAATTCACTTTGAAATGCATACAAGATGAGATGGGTTGGTGGATGGGTGGATGGATGGATGGATGGTTACATAACTGATGAAGCGAATACAGTAAAGTGTTAATGGTAGAAACAAGGTGGGATATATGGAGTGTCACTATACAATTCTTTCAACTTTTCTGTATGTTAAAACTTGTAATAATAAATGTCGGTGGGAAAAAAATAGCTTCCTATATGAGGAGGAAAGTTGAAATGTTCCTTGAAAAACACGGAAGTATTTTGAATGCTAGAAAGGGCATTCACCACTTGGGAAATAACAAAAACAGAATGCAAGAAAGTAAGAGAATAGTAGACTTTAAAGGGAGAGAGTCAGGATGGAAGGGAGTGTAGCAGGGTCACATCATGAAGGGGAAGCCTTCCAGGCCAAGCTGAGAAATCTTGTATCTCTGGGTACAATGGGCAGCCATTGCTGAGGTTTTCTGAGCAGGGGATCAGTAGGGTCAGAATTTCCATTTAAGAAGGGAACTTGGGCAGTGGGAGAGCAATGGGGCAAGGAAAGTCGTTTGTTGGCAAGTAATGGGAGTCTGAACCAGGAAGGCAGCAGAGGAACTAAAAAGCAGAGGATGCTTGGAGGTGAGGAAAGCATAGTGTAGGGGACGCACTGGTCACAGAGCTGAGTGTGAGCAGGGATTAAAACATGAGTCTGAGGTTGTGGCTCTGTAACAAAAGGGGATTCACTGATGATTTGCTTCATGGAAAAAGAGAGTTTAAATAAACAGGTGAGTTACAGAGCAGAAGGCTTGATACATGAAATTTACAAAAGATGCATCAAGGAGCAATAGTGTTATGAAAAGAACTCACTAGTAACCAGGAAAATACAAAATTTAATAGTGAGAAGGCATTTTCACATATCATACTGGCAAAAAGTTAACAAGAAAGATAATTTCCAGTGCTGAGGAAGGTGAAGGGCAAAAGACAGTCAAACACACTGTTGATCAGTGTTAAGTTAGCAATGACTGTCATGAGGAAATTTGGGAGTCTCTAGCAAAACCTAAAAGTTTTATTTACTTATTTTCATTTTGAGAGAGAGCAGGGGAGAGGGGGTGAGGGAGACATAAAGAGAATCTTTTTTTTTTTTTAATTTTTTTTTTCAACGTTTTTAATTTATTTTTGGGACAGAGAGAGACAGAGCATGAACGGGGGAGGGGCAGAGAGAGAGGGAGACACAGAATCGGAAACAGGCTCCAGTCTCCGAGCCATCAGCCCAGAGCCTGACGCGGGGCTCGAACTCACGGACCGCGAGATCGTGACCTGGCTGAAGTCGGACGCTTAACCGACTGCGCCACCCAGGCGCCCCGACATAAAGAGAATCTTAAGCAGGCTCCATACTTAGTGAGGAGTCCAATGTGGGGCTCAAGCCCACAAACCTGGGATCGTGTCCTAAGCCGAAATCGAAAGTTGGACACTCAACTGACTGAGCCTCCCAGGTGTCCCCAAACATAAAGCTTTTTGTATTCTTTGATACAGAATTTCTATTTGGGAAGAATGTATTCTAACCAAGTATTTGCATCATATATACCTAAATATGAATATAGAAGGTTTACTTGCAACATTGTAATAGTGGAAAATTGGAAATAATTTGTCTATCAGTAGAAGGGATATATTTTATGGCTTATTATCTGTATTAGTTTTCTATTGCTGCCATAGAGATCACCACACATTTAGAGACCTAAAACAACACACACTTATTATCTCATAGTTCTGTAGATCGGAAGTCCATTATGGTCTCATAGAGTCAAGATCAGCAGTCAAGATTGAGGTAAAATGTCAGCATGCTGTGTCCCTTTTGGAGGTCCTAGGAGAGAACTGGTATCCTGCCCATTTAGATTGTTGGCAGAGTCTAATTCCTTGAGACTGTGGGATTGAGATGGTTGTTTTCCGGCTGGCTATGAGCTGAGGAGAGTTCCCAGCCTCTAGAAGCTGCTACACTTCTTGGCTTATTGCTCCCTCCTTGAGTTGAGTCTCTCTTGTATCATTTCTCTCTGATCCATTTTTCTGCCCTCTTCTTCTACTTTTAAGGGCTCATGTGATTAGATTGGGCCTACCCAAATAATCCAAAATAAACTCCCCATCTCAAGGTCCCAAGGCCATGCCCTAAATCACATTTTGAAAGTCCTTTTGACCATGCAAGGCAACATATTCACAGATTCTGAGGAATGGAATGTGGACATCTTTGGGGGCCGTTTTTCTGCCTACCATTACCACCCTTACTGTAGAGAAGTTACTTCAGTTTCCTTACAGCTAAGTTTCCAGAAGGCCTGTTTCTCAGTTTCTCAGACCCCTCAGAGTTTTGGCAATTCATTCCCTCTATTTTGATCTAAAGATGTGATTGTTAAATTATCCTCATTATGGTTTTTCATATTTTCTGTTTGAAAAAAACACAACTTTTTTCCTAACTTCAACAATCAAACCTGATGATTTGAAGGAGAAATAAAACAAGCACCATTTGCATTCTTATCTTTATACTCCACCAACACTGTTGCCAGTGTGCTAACATTTCCCAGAAGAGGGCTCAGCCCTCCAAACAAAATACACAATATGGTGGAGGAAGCATGGTTGCAGCTTGGGACCCTGAGTAGATCTTGTCTTTGCTTTCTGATGACACTTGACCAGTCCTTCCATTTCACTTCTGTGATAGATTGATTAAAAAAAATTGTCTCTAAGTCCCCACCTTTCCCTGTATCTACATATTAGACAATATGACCTTTCTGTTCCATCAAGAGATGAAATCTATTCTACTTCCTCTTAAAGCCGGTCTGGCCTTGTAGCTTGCTTTCGCCAACAAAATTTAATAAAGCGATGGCTTCAAAAGGACCTGCAAACTTCCACTCACTCTCTTGGATTCTTCCCAGTACTCTGTGATCAAGCCCAGGCTAGCCTACTGAAGGATCACCTCAGTGAACAGCTAGTCATGTGAGTAAGGGCCACCCTAGATCAGCCCAGCCCCTGCTGCCCCACTGACTGACCAAGCATGCATGAATGAACCCAGAACCCAGTTCTAAATGAGAACAGAAGACTCTCCGAAGTGCCTTGTAGGCTAATATAGATTGAACGAAACATGGCACAAAAACAGACACACAGACCAATGGAATAGAATAGAAACCCCAGAACTAGACCCACAAACGTATGGCCAACTAATCTTTGACAAAGCAGGAAAGAACATCCAATGGAAAAAAGACAGTCTCTTTAACAAATGGTGCTGGGAGAACTGGACAGCAACATGCAGAAGGTTGAAACTAGACCACTTTCTCACAGCATTCACAAAAATAAACTCAAAATGGATAAAGGACCTGAATGTGAGACAGGAAACCATCAAAACCCTAGAGGAGAAAGCAGGAAAAGACCTCTCTGACCTCAGCCGTAGCAATCTCTTACTCGACACATCCCCAAAGGCAAGGGAATTAGAAGCAAAAATGAATTGCTGGGACCTTATGAAGATAAAAAGCTTCTGCACAGCAAAGGAAACAACCAACAAAACTAAAAGGCAACCAACGGAATGGGAAAAGATATTTGCAAATGACATATCGGACAAAGGGCTAGTATCCAAAATCTATAAAGAGCTCACCAAACTCCACACCCGAAAAACAAATAACCCAGTGAAGAAATGGGCAGAAAACCATGAATAGACACTTCTCTAAAGAAGACATCCGGATGGCCAACAGGCACATGAAAAGGTGCTCAACGTCGCTCCTCATCAGGGAAATACAAATAAGAACCACACTCAGATATCACCTCACGCCAGTCAGAGTGGCCAAAATGAACAAATCAGGAGACTATAGATGCTGGAGAGGATGTGGAGAAACGGGAACCCTCTTGCACTGTTGGTGGGAATGCAAACTGGTGCAGCCACTCTGGAAAACAGTGTGGAGGTTCCTCAGAAAATTAAAAATAGACCTACCCTGTGACCCAGCAATAGCACTGCTAGGAATTTACCCAAGGGATACAGGAGTACTGATGCATAGGGGCACTTGTACCCCAATGTTTATAGCAGCACTCTCAACAATAGCCAAATTGTGGAAAGAGCCTAAATGTCCATCAACTGATGAATGGATAAAGAAATTGTGGTTTATATACACAATGGAGTACTACATGGCAATGAGAAAGAACGAAATATGGCCCTTTGTAGCAACGTGGATGGAACTGGAGAGTGTGATGCTAAGTGAAATAAGTCATACAGAGAAAGACAGATACCGTATGTTTTCACTCTTATGTGGATCCTGAGAAACTTAACAGAAACCCATGGAGGAGGGGAAGGAAAAAAAAAGAGGTTAGAGTGGGAGAGAGCCAAAGCATAAGAGACTCCTAAAAACTGAGAACAAACTGAGGGTTGATGGGGGGATGGGAGGGAGGGGAGGGTGGGTGATGGATATTGAGGAGGGCACCTTTTGGGATGAGCACGGGGTGTTGTATGGAAACCAATTTGACAATAAATTTCATATATTGAAAAAAAAAGAAACAACAACAACAACAACAACAACAAAATTTTAAGCTAGTGAGTTCTGGAATGGTTTGTTAGCAGCAAAAGCTAACTGATACAACATGGTTGGGCCCCAAAGTTGTCATTTGTAGAGAAGGGGATTAAATGAAATAAGTTCTAAGGTGTTTATTATTTTGTATATTATTTCCCCTAGCTTCATCCATCTGATGGTTTTTAGCTGAAATGAAATATAGATATATTGATCTGCTGGACAGTGAGGAGATGATGGGCATTTGCTATACCATTTGTCTACAAAACACCCAGGCACTTGGAAACATACGCGCAATATACAGGTGGGGTGGTGGGAGGGGAGTTGAGAACACAGTAGCAGGATTCAGAACTCAGTCACCTGCCAGGACAGGGTCAGTCATTACTCTGGCCTCACACGCCAGCTCTCTCCTCACTGCAGGTCCTCTTAGATTTTATCTGAGAAAAGCACTTTGATTTCTTATATTGATTTTATACCCAAATCTCTCCTTTTCAGATATGAACAAGACTATTTTAAGACTCAACAATTGGCTGGGATTTATATGGTCAAATGGATTAAGCCTCTAGCGAAATCATTTTGCCTTCTTTAAAAAACAAACCAAAAATGTCCTACTGTTTGCTTAATGGAACAAAACAGTCTCCACTCAGAAGATCTCTCAGGGCCAAATAATGCGTATAATAGTATGGGAGTTCCATTGATCCAGATGAACACATCTATATTCGCTAAGCTGCCTTCCTTTTTCCTAAGATAAGTCATTTAAAGGCACTGAACCATTTAAAGTTTCCAGTTTTGGTCACTCACCAACTTTGAGTTGGAGCGAGTTAGTTAACCTCTCTGAATAGTAGAGAGGGATGAATTAACTGGGAATCATATGACCAGTATCATAGGGTTATTTTGATAATTAAAGGAGACTCACATGGAAACCTTTTTAGACATTCTCTGTCGCTCAGTTATTATTCATTTTCCTACACATCATTCAAACTTGAGCTTAGGTTAGGCCCTTTTGTAAAGTCTTTATTATTCATATTGTCAGCTCATGTTTTCTCCCCATCTTATTTATTCAAGCAAATTTTCTAAGTCTGAGCTAAGCCCAGGGATATAGATGTTAACAGAACTGTTCCTGCCACATGTAGAGATGTACAATAAACAATATAATACATGATTAATTAAACTCATCATGATGTGGGTTACCCAGCATTGTTTGGGGACATTATGGGAGTATAGAAGAGAGTTGAGTCAGGGAAGGCTTCTCAAAGGAGTGCCACTGAAAAAGAGATGGAGGGAAAGTGGATCTTAGTCACTAGCTGGAGAAAGCTAGGCCCTATCTAAACTCTGACAATGTTTTTTTTCCAAACATACTTATTGGTGCTTGAACTTTATGTTGACCTATGAAATTTTCTAATAGCTTCATCTGGCTTGTCATCCCAATTACATTTTACACTCATCTGGAGAAGGTCCTGTGTGTTGTTCTTCTTTTAAAAATTTCTCTCTAGAGCATAGTAGTGCCAGGCAAATGTTGGTGCACAATAAAGAGTTGATTGGTTAATAACAAAAGACACTTGAGTTACTTAATTCTGCCTGCTCTTGATTTATAAGCTATCTCACAGTGGCCTACCACTTTTTTATGATAATTTTTGAAGTATAGAATATATACAGGAAAGAGTAAAAATCATGGGTGTACAACTCAATGAGTTTTCATGAAGTGAACAAGCCTGTATAAATAATACCCATTTCAAGAACATTGCAACCATCCAGAGGCCCCCTTGGATCCTCTTTCAGTTACCACCACCTCAAGGGCAACCATTATTCTGACACGTCACAATAGTTTTTGCTTATTTTTCAGAATTCATATACAGTGTGCACTCACTGGTGTCTAGCTTCTTTTCCTCAACATTTTGTTTTCAGAATTCATCCATGTTGTTGAATGTGGCTATGGTTCTCTCATTCTTGCTGGCATATAATACTCTATTGTGAGAATATAACCTTTTTATCCATTTACTCTTGATGCTCATTCAGTACACTGGTCTGGACATTCCTGTACACATCTTTTTGTAAAGATATACATTCATTGCTGTTGGGATATGTACCTGGGAAGACACACATCCTGGGTCATAGGGCATATGTATTTATCCTGACTTTAGTCGATACTGCCCCAAAGCTTTCCAAATGAATTGTACTAACTGTTGCTTTCAGCAGCATATGCTTACTCATTTTTAAAATACAGCCACTCTGAGAGTGAAAATATTTCTTGGATCTATGCATGTTACAGAGCACAGAAGTTGTGCTGTTGGTACTAAGTGTTTGAAAGGGTACCTGAGCATTATCTTTGTGGGCTTTTCATAATCAACTTAGTTCCCTCAACTCCACCCACATCTTGATAACCTCTGGTGGAGAAGTGTAGCTGAGCTTCATAATACTGCATGTTTTCCAAGATGGAATGGTTTTTATTTTTTTATTTTTTTTTTAATGTTCATTTTTGAGAGACAGAGTGTGAGTCGGGGAGGGGCAGAGAGACAGAGAGACACAGAATCTGAGGCAGCCTCCAGGCTCCGAGCTGTCAGCACAGAGCCCGACTTGGGGCTCAAACCCAAGAACTGGGAGATCATGACCAGAGCTGAAGTCAGACGCTCAACCGACTGAGCCACCCACACATCCCTGCAGTGGGTTTTAAAAGCAGCCACTGTTGTTTGGTGTGACTTGTGAAGTCACTTGTGAAGTCACTGACTTGTGAAGACAGACTCTTTTTTCATCATCTCTCCCATTTATTCTGTTAGAAGGAAAAATACTTGTTTCTAAAGGCTGGAAAGATGAAAAAGTAAACAGGCCAGGGAATGGAGGCAAATGCATATTTGATATTTCCCATAACTGTGGAGTTTCTTTATTCTGCCTGTTCTTCCATACTGTTCAGCCAGGTGCTTCAGTTGAATCTCTTTCACCAGGGCTCAGCGGCAGCCTATGCTCCAGCATGGCCTCTTTGCCCTGAGCAAGCCATGAATACATAGACTTCTGGGTCAGAATGACTTTTACTGCCATCGTCAGCACCTTCTTGTTGTTGGTGGCCCAGGCTAGTTAAGAACACACCCACTGATTAAGTAAGATGCTGATTTTCTGTTGAGAACGAAACAGATTGTGAATGTTAGCCTTGGATTTTATAACCATATACTTGAAATTCGTACATTTTTATGGTGCTTTTGCACACAGCAGGAGTTCAGAAAGGATTAATTGCATTGAGGTCTTGCCCTTCACGATTGGGGACCACATTTATAAACATAATGGCTTGAGTAAGATACGTGAGTAGAACATTCCCTCACTGGACTATCAGCCCTCTGAGGGTACTGCCCCCAGGACCTTCCTGGAGTGTAGCAGACAGCCTGGCAGAAATAAGGACTCCTTACACAGATATCACATCTTCAATATTAGATGCAATTAAGAGCAGAGGCAAACATAAAATGGTTCAGATAACTGATAGCTAATCAGAAACTCAATTGATGAGTTACTTAAATGTTCTTCCTTCATCCAAGATGTTGTCTGGCATTCAGCCTTTGGTTCTAACAGGGACATGGGGCTTATTTCCACATACATGTTTTGAAATAGAAGAACATTCAGGAAGCTCTACACCTATTATAAAAACTGCCTCTTCAAATAATGTTATGTCAGGCATGCCTTTTTGAGCAAATACATGCCAGTTAGACAGGCTTATATAAGTCTTTGAAGGAAAGAACTTTCCCCCAATTAGCTTCTTTCCACTATCCAATAGGACCAGCTTACCCATACCAAAGTGATCATAAACCAAATCATAAGGATCTCTTGACATATTTAAAAGTGATAATGTAATCACATATGATTTAATCAAGTTCATTTCAGGTTTATTGCTAAGGGATATAAGGTCTGGCCATGTTCCCCAGGAAGATTCTAAAGACATCTTGGTTTCGGCTTGTGGAAAAGAAAAGCAAAAGGCAAAGCCGGCCTGGAATGTCATCTCTTGAAAAAAAAAAAATGTGTCTTAACTTGGACTCCCCTGTTTCAACATTCTATTTGAGATCAGCCTTTTATACCACCCAGATGTTCTGTAAGGGAATGACATTAGCACTTGTTTAAAGAAGGCCCAGAAGTATTTTCCCTTTCCAGTACTTAATGTTGTGTTTTTCCTTTAAGATTATTGTAGATTGTGATGCCAAAATTGTTAAATCCACAATGCTTCAGAGTGAAGGCAGTTGTAATAATACTGCTATATGAGAGAACAGACTCTTTACTGCGTAAGCCTCCTTATCAGTTTGCCATGAGTCATCGACCATCTATTGCCTCTTTTTCTAACCTTGTTTTGCAAAGTGATTTGCCCACACTTATTTATTAAGGATATTATATCATTTACAGCTTGTTCATCGACAGCCTGTCTCCAAATGTGACAGGAAAACAATATAATTTGCCGTCCTTCCTAAATATCTAAGGGGAGAAAAAGAAGATATTATGCCAAGCTTCTTAAAATTCACAAATGAGGCAGGATAAAAATCTCTGAAGAATTTATAAAGTCTGCACAATTCTTTTGATCTTGATGTATTACAATCCCACCCTCACTCTCCCATCCACAGTGATGCCTTCAATATTTCACTGTGCTGGCCTAACACACAGCTCACAATTTTAAACTGACAAATCTAAGAGCATAAATTTTAGATGCTTTCTGCAAAACAGCAAGGCTGAGGACAGAAGGTACATTCAGAATATTATAGCCTTTTCTAATTCATGCCATTTTCACACACTTTTTCCCCCTTTGGAGGCTTTAGAGGCATATTTCAAACAAATATCAGTGCTTTGTGTTTATGCCACGTAATAAAGAGTACCTGGGCCTGTCTGTGAGAGAGTATCTGTGTTCCAAATCATCTCAGTTATGGAGAGAAAATTGATTCTATTTTGAGTCCAAATATAAGGGTAAGCCCCCCAGCAAACATTTATAATCTGTTCATTTGGGATTTGCTAGGGGGCTTCCAACCATTTATCACTAAAATAGATTCCATCCACAGGTGGGTGCCATGCGATGGGGGTTACAAGAAAAGGTCAGCTGCTTCCAAATATTTCCCTTTCTTCCCAACGCCTCCCGGTCCCCCTCCCCAGGCCCGTTGGAGTACATGACATCTAACTATGAGAAAGGGTAGATTAGGGAAGAGCATCTTTGGAGTTAATTCCCTACTATATGGTCAGTGCCTCTGGGAATTGTCCCCCACTCTTTATGGCAATGGCTTAAATTAGTTGAGAAGCAGCTTTCTTTTAAAGAAGAAAGGAAGAGCCAGAGCATAAAGGAAGAGCTGGGGAGAATAGACTTGGTGGTTAAATGTCTCTGAGTAATGGGGTATAGTGAGTGTGGGAGCCAGAAATGACTAACAGGTGGCCATGTTACCACCACTCCCTCCACCATGCCCATGAAAGATATCCCAATCCACCGTGGCTCTCCTTCTTTGGAGTTTTGATGTGTCCTCAGACTCCTGTCAACACTCCAGTAGCTGTTATGGGCCAGTGGGAGCTGGCAGGTGGTTGAAATTACACCACCCCCAGTCTACTACAGGAGTCATTAAAAAGGATGATGGGATCACAGGAGTGGACTTGAAGGACAGGAGAGGAAAAACAGATTTGGAACTGAACTTGAAAACCAGCTATGTTTCTTACTCGTTGCACAGTATGAATAAAAACAGTTACCACGATAGGACTAGAGGCTACCATTTATTAAATCCCTACAGTGTGCTTGATATTCTGCTGGATGCTTTACTTAGTGCAGTAAAGTATGGTTAGTAAATTGGTGGGCTCTAGAGTCAGACTGTCAGAATTTGAATGTTAGCAGAAGAGGATACTGAGAGAATTCAAGCCCTAGTCCCTCATCTGTAAAATGGGGATGATAATGGTACTACCTCAATGGATGATTGCAAAGACAAATGAGATGATGTATTAAATGCCCTCAGCATATCGCCTGGCTATCAATCAGTGTCAGTTTACTCCTGACACATAATCGGTGTTCTATTAGAGATTACTATGTAGCAGCATTATTTCTTAAATTATAAATTGGAGTATTTTCTGTTTTTCTCCTTCCCCTCTTCTCTCTTGGGTATTTTGAGAGCACAGATTCCTTCCCTAGCCACACCAAATAGGTGCAAAAATTTGAAGACCTAAAAGTATCTAGTGAATATGTTATTTACCAGCTTTTCCTCTCCCAGAGACAAGGTAAGCATCTGTGGGGCCACTTGAACTAGAAATAAAATGGGCTAGAAGGATTAGATGCAGCCGAAGTGGGAAATAGAACAAGAGCCTTTTATGAGGGGTCCCAGGGCAAGGTGTAGAAGGAATAAGGAGGATGTGCCTCTCTTACTTCCCATTCACATCCTTGAAGAGAGGGTGGATAACTTGGAATCTATTTGTGGGAGGTGGGACTATGAAGCCAGAGCTGGCCTTCTCTGTCTTTCCTCTCTTTCCTCTGGTGCTCTAACAAAATGGAACAAGCAGAACCTACTACTCTAAGTGGGACAGTGGTGAACTCACAGCCATGGAGATGGTGTTCATCAGCCATAACCTGTAAGAATGCTGTCCAGCAGAAATAAAACATGCTGCATAGATAATTAAAAATTGTTTTCTAATAGGCACATCTAAGAAAGTAAAAAGAAACAGGTGAGATTAAATCTAATAAATGATTTTATTTCACCCAATATATTCCAAATATTATCATTTCAACTTGTAATCTGCATTCAACCAATTGTACCAAGTCTCTGAAGTCCTGTATGTGTGTTAAACTTATAGAACATCTCAATTTGGAGCAAGCCACATTTCAAGTGCTCAGTAGCCACGTATGATTTTATCAACCTACACTGATTCCTTGGGCTTCTTCATGAGGAAACAGGAATAATCCATACCTTTCTGAGGTCAAGAAGAGGGCAACAAAATTAAGGAAGCAAAATTTCACACAAATATTCTACCACCATCACCATACAAATTTTTATTTTTGCTCAGGATCTTCACTGACCTTTTTAATACAATCTATGAAGCATCAATACTATCATAGATGCTTGCATTGGGGATGAGAGGGCACCTGTCTGATTCTTCACGCCAAGCAGGAAATGTCCAAGCCCACAGGGTAGAATGTTTAAAGCAGTGGGACTCCAGTTCAGCCAAACTCAGTAATGGCCATTATCACCCCTCATGAGAAGTAAATTTTCTTTACTAGAAATTCCTTTTGCAGTATAGAACTCTCAAAACTACCTCCTAAGTGGCTAGAAATTTACAGGAGGAGGAAGGAAGTACAAGGCTGGAATTGTCCCAGAGATGCCACTACCTGTCTCTATTAAACACTTAGTGTGGTTCCTTTGCTCTCTCCTCTTTCACTTTGACCCAGCTGATGAGAACCTCCAAATTTTTCTCTAGAGACTCATTCAACCTCTGGAGAAATATGTGCATTACATACATGCAGTGTAAATCAGGCTCAAAATTAGAAAAGTAAGAAATCGAAGTCTCATATTGCTGGTGAGAAAACTTTGATTTAGAAAAAATGGGTGAATGCCCCCAAAATCACATAGCCTGTAAGCATAAGAGGAGTATTATAAATCTCTTGATTTTCAAAAGAATATTGTCAACCCACAGAATGAGAGAAGTCATTGGCAATATTTAGGTCTGATTAAGTCTCAAATTCAGGATACATACCAACTCCTATGAATCAGTAAAAGACAGGTAACCCAATAAAAAAGGAAAAATGAGCAAAAAACTTTAACAGAAACATTATGAAAGCAAATATACAAGTTACCAGGAAAGAATTTGGTGGGCTATGGCTATCAAAAGCCATGTATAAAAGGTTTCATAGAAGCTATATAATTGCTAAAACCTGGAAAAAACACAAATTTCCACCATTGCTAGAATGGTTTAAAAATAACTGTGATATGTTCACACAATGGAAATGAGAAGCAATGGGAATGAATGAACTGCTGTCATATGCAACACAGATGAATGTCACAAATACAACATTGAGCAAGAGAGGCCAAAAAATAAACATATTGTACAATTCTATCTGTGTAATGTTCCCAAACAGGCAAAACTAACCTGTAGTATTCAAAGTCAGGACAGTGGTTAGTTGGATGAGAGAGGTTGGTAGTGACAAAAAGTGGCATCTGTGTGTGTGTACATGTGGGGGGGGGGTAGTTCTAGAAGGCTGAAAATGCTTTATTTATTTATTTTTTATCTTGGTGCTGATTTATTTCTGAAAATGTATTTAGCTGTACTCTTACAGTAAGTATAATTTTGTGTATGAGTATTACGCTTTAATGATAGATTTTACAAAAGAAACTAAAATTGCTAAAATTCTCTCCAGACTGGATGTTTGTTTTAGCTAGTTGATTTGGGGAAATTTCAATCCTCCTTTCTACCCTTCACACCTACCGCTGCCAGTCATGGCTATGCTTCAGGAAAATGTCTTCTGGGTGATTAGAAAGTCAATTTAATAAAATACCTGAATGAACATTTAGGGCAGGAGTTACGCTGAGGTCACCCAAGCCCCAAAGTTCTGGTGAAATAGTATCAGGATGATGCTCATATTTAGGATATTTCTTCTTTCCTCTCTTATAACCTAGAGCTCTCCCCAGGGTTCCCAAGCAAGAGTCTGCACCAGATATTTTGCACAAATAATGCAATAAAGATTGGCTTTATTGCCCCATTTCCTGTGTCTTATATATAGAGGAATGTCAAAACAGTATTTAGAAAGGAAGCCAACTTCAGCTTTGGGGCTTTATAATTTTAGCAAAATCTCCATGATGTTGTAAACACAAACTGTCCTGTTCACAATATTTAGGAAGGCTCCCATCCCAAAGGGAGTCTCTGCAGTGCTGAGATAATTCTCCAGGGTCTTGTTCCAAAGGCCTTCAACAGTGTCAGGCATTGATATATTTACTAAAGAAGGTGTAGGAACTGGTCCTTAACCTTGCAAGAAAAACAATCTACAATGGTGAAGTAATATTGTAGGGGATATACTGAATTGACCCCCCATCTCCTTCTCCCACAGTCCTTGCCCCCCATCCCTGGCACTTGAATCATTTCTTTTTTCATGGTCACTATTGTAAAATTCAGAAAGAGAGAACAAGTTAATACTCAGCCTTCACTTTCAAAGCAGACCTTAGAGAGAAAGGTAGAGTCATGACAGTGAGTGCTCTTCACCTGCACATCCACCTCGAGCTACTGGAATGTCTCTAGCAGGTGTCTGCCATGCTCCTGGGGGCTCCCTACGTGGTTATCCTTAAGAGTGACACCAGTCAATGCATGTCACTAGCAATTTCAACACAGCCATGGGTGGGCAAATGGAAGGCTGTGCTGAGATCCCTGAGTCAACAAGGAGGCATGGTTGTGGCCCCCAAGGCCATTAAGATGGGCAACTGGCATACCCAACAGTGTGTTCATCAATAAGAAGATGGATGGTGAACTGTGAGACTGTTCTCTAGGACCACTCAGAAAGATGCAGGGTGAGTCCTGGAGCACCTAGCTCTTCACCCACTAAAGAGCCTAGGAATCCATCAGCATGGAGATGCTACTTGACATGCATGTTGGAGCTGGATTTGCCCTCCATCAGCCGTCTCACCATCAGCAAGATGGCACATGGTGTGGTTTATCACACTGGGTCTCCACCCAGGAGACTTCGTCCTGGCAGCTGAGAAGGCGGGCGTGTGGGGGCGGGTGGCTGTTTGATCACGACCAGGACACTACAGGGCACTACTTCAGAGTCCAGAAGGGCAGCCTCTGCTGAAACAAAGGATACATGTGCTGGGGAGGGAGCTTCCAGCAGCAACTCAGACACCTCTCCATTTCTGTCCCCATGGTCCAGACTGCTCAGTCTGCAAGTGCTAAACCAAAATATTCTATCTCCCAATCTCACAGCCATTAAAGGTCTGTGTAGAATTGGGGAAAAAAAGAGACTTTTTCCTCCATGGAGTTCATTCCAGATGGACTAGAGCAATATGAAGACATCAAGTGACATGTCTTCAGCTGCTCAGTGCCACTATTTATAATCACACAGCTGCCCTAAGATCCTGTCTCTATTCAGTTTTTATCAGCTTTATTTAGTTATAATTGACATATGTATACAGAATATATTTAAATTATGCAATTTGATATGTTTTGACATATGCAGACATCCATTTAACTATCACCACAATCATAATAATGAACATATTTTTCACCCACAAAAGTTCTTCATGATCTTTTAAAATCTCTCCTTTTTGCCCTATCCTTCCACAAACATTGATCTGCTCTCTGGCCTATAGATTCGTTTGTACTGTGTACAGTTTCATATAAATGTGGTCAAATAGTGTGTTAACATGCTGTATGACTTGAGATTTATCCAAGATACTGCATTTATCAATAGTTGATTCTTTTTTATTGCTCTTTGGTTTCTATATACAGGTATCAGAAATCCACACACAGAGTTTTTAAGGCTATGTCAAAGACATTTTTTTAAAAAGCAGACATAAGCTTCTTTCCCTGCTTCCACCAGCCTATTCAAAGACTCCACAGCCAATGGAGAGTATAACCTTCTATGAAAATCAAGACAATCAGACCATTGGTTACTCTCCACTCAAGAGGCAGACCAAAGTGGGGTGGGAGAAGATGATGGGAGCATCCTCAGTTAGATTTGGGAACCCCAGAATACAGGGCACTACTGTCCTAAGTCCAGCTAGAAGCCCAGATATTTCTGTGATATGAATGTAGGACAGCAATGACCACCAGGGCACCCATGTTAATGTAAGCATGGGGGTAGGAAACAGCAGCAAGTAATTCCCACCATGAGAAGAAGCATGAGAAATCCCTAAATTGAGTGAGAAAACCCAGAACCACCTTAAAAAATGCTACATGATTAAATTTACCCTAAGATTAACGGTTCTCTAACTAGAATTACATTTAGTTTTATAAAAGAACAAAAGTTACATCTTGCACTTAGACTATGAAGTCACACCTGCTGCATGATCTGGTGAGTGGCCCTAATTAATTATAATCTGGATGTTGATTCCTAATGATAAAGCTGCTCATAAGGTACTAATATACAAAATTGAGAAATGAAAACAGTTTTGGCCTACATTTTCCTGCCTCTCCCATACATCATCTTTGCCTTGTAATAGCTTCCTCTCTGGCTTTCCTACCTGTGCCCGTTTGCCTGCTTCTCTACAGAAAGGCAGATCTTGAATCCTGTTAAATGCTAGAGCATGTCCTTCCTCTGTTCAGAATCCTCAAATAGAAGCCCATGCCTTTGCAGTGAGTTCTAGCTCTACATGATCTGCCTGCCTGCTCTCTCTGTTCCTCCCTCGCCACTTACCCTCAGCCCCTAAGTGTCCCACCACCACCTGGGCTGGCACGCCTGTGAGTCCCTTTGCCTGCTGTTTCTCCGACAGTTCCCCAAAGCTTTTACTTAAAAGTCCTCTGCCACTATGACCTAAAATTCCAACCTCTGGCCCTCTTTTCCCCCCAGATAGATAGGTAAATAGATAATTTATTTATTGGGGCACCTGGGTGGCTCAGTCGGTTAAGCGTTCGGCTTTGGCTCAGGTCATGATCTTGCGGTTCGTGAGTTCAAGCCCTGCATCGGACTCTGTGCTGACCGCTCAGAGCCTGGAGCCTGCTTCCCTTTCTGTGTCTCCCTCTCTCTCTGCCCCTCCCCGGTTCACGCTCTGTCTCTTAATAATAAATAAAAGTTTAAACATAAAAAATAAAAAAGAATAGATAATTTATTTCCTGACTCCCAGACCAAGAGGATAAATACTTTAGGAAGCCATGGATTTGTGTTTGTTTTAATCACTCTTTTATCCCCAGTTGATAGAATAGTGCACTACATAGACTGGACCCTCAGTAAATATCTGTTGAGAGGATATAGTGGAGTTTACTTAACTTTCAGGAAGATAGACATGCCCATCCACCTGACAATGCCTTCCTTTCTTCTAGACAAGATTCAGTGGTAGATGAATTACAATCTGTAGGAGGAGTTTGCTCTAGAGTCCAAGATCCAACATTAGATTCAAAGGGGGACTGGCATCTAGGCTCTGAGAGCCACACATTTCTGTTTCCACTGTAGGATTTCACCTGCCTCTTTTGGCCTTATGTGGAGGCATCTACTCCAGGAGGCATCTACTCCAGGACAGGTAGCTGTCCTGAGCAGCTACCAGGTACTGCTCACGTTACCCTCTGTGCCCCACCCCCACCCACAACCAGCCAGAGGGAGCAATCCCCAGAGGGCAAGGCAGGATCCGGTCTTGTGCTTCATGAGTTTTGTTTAACTGAACTCTCCTTTTCCAGTGCTTCTAAGATGGGCCAGGTCCTATCTGGTGGATAAAGTCTTTCTTTGAATATATCACTGTGTTTAACCAAGCTTCAGCCAGATCTTGGGGCTCTTGATATCATTACAATGCCTGCATATCTCCACTTCAGTTTGTTATAATTAGACACTAATTCTGAAAGGGCCTACTTAATTTTAAGTTTGTGGGGAAATATCATTGTAGCTCTAGAGAATGTTTCCTCTAACTACCAAGACATATACTTGCAGATAATAATACAAGGAAGCATGTGCAAGGGTTAATGAAAATAATAATAACTGAATTTAATCACCTCCAACCATGTCCCAAAAAGTACCCTAGCACTTTACATTACTTACTTAATATAATAATTCTGAGAGATAGGTACTATTTTCTATCCCATTTTACAGGGAAGGGAACTAAGGAATAAAGAATTAGGGAACTCACTAAAACTGCATAATAATGATTGGCAGCATTATATATATTAATAATAATAACTTTGAAAAAACCAAGAATAATATTTAAAATATTTAACAACCAAAGCAGTGACCTAAATTACTATATAAATCTATTTATAAGTCAAAACATAAAGGAAAAACATTAATTTTTATTCTCTAACTTCACTAAATTTTAAAGATAAATAAAATCGTAAAAGTGCTTATTAGGTGGTATAAATGACAGCACAAATCATTCATCAACCCAACCTAATAGTTTCCTAATCTCGTCTCAATTCTAGAAGCTGCTATGTATCTTTTTCAGGATGTGGCCATCCTCAGTTACAGCTATTTGACTCTCAGGTGATGGGTAGTTGCACGATGCAAGGTCTCCTGACAGTTTCCTTATTAAATCGAGAGCAGCCAGGTCCCTGGAGCTCAAGGTTTTGCTGCAGCCCGGGACAGCTGGGTGTGCACCTTGATGCTGGTGTTACGCACTGCCCTGGACTCGAAGAATTGACACCTCAGCTCCCACATGAAACGCCCTGTCACCAGCACCCGCCGCCCCTGTTCCGTGGCTAGACCGCAGCAGGACAGGACTGGAGCAGTACCCACTGTGGTGCGGTTTCTGTGGATCGCTGTGTGGAAATACTGCATAGAAAGAACAGTGTCTGTAAAGCTGCACAGAGAGCTTGACAGGAGTAGCTACCTCGTCAGGCCCATCTGAAAGCGTTGAAAAGCAAATGTTTCATGTATTATTTTTGTAAATAATGTTTCATAAGCAAAAATATTTCATAAGCTGTAATGTTTCTTCAAATTACTTTTATACAGCTAGCCAGTTAGCTGGAGAAAAATAGATTTTTAAAAAATGAGTATCTTCCGTCTTTAACGCTAAATTCTTCACGTGGACCCACATTGTCCTTCTCGAATCTAATATACTTTTCTACTATTTTCTGGATAACAGTTGAACTTCAGCTCACATTATTAGTGGGGAAGTTTCTTTGTTACACTTGGCTATTGATTCATTTTAAAAATAATTGTTTTAATGAGCACCTACTCTTGCCAGGCCTGGTGCTAGGTCATGCAGATGAGGAGTGAATGCAATAGATGTAGCACCGGCTCACAGTGCTGTGAATGGAGATGGGAATTTCTGCAGTGGAAAAGGAAACACATTTCCTCTTCACTGGGGCCTCACAAACAGGGTGAATAATGAAGAGTAAGAACTGGGGAAAGGAGGCAGGCACCTGAACTCACAGGGCTCAGGGGGAGGACTCTGGACTAATTCATGGAGCACTGATGAGGTTCCAACAGCTAAGCTGACTGATCAGATCTGTGTTATTTAAAAAATCACTGGTGATGGGGCACCAGGGTGGCTCAGCTGGTTAAGTGTCTGACTCTTGATTTCCACTCAGGTCACAGTCTCACGGTTCATGGATTTGAGCGCTGAGTCAGGCTCTGTGCTCACAGTGTGGAGCTTGCTTAGGATTCTCTCTCTCTCTCTCTCTCTGTCTCTCTCTCTCTGCCTCTCCATGTGCTCCCTATCTTTCTCTCAAACAAACAAAAAAAATAAGCTTAAAAAAAAATCACAGATGCGAGTTGGAAGAGTGCAACCAATGCCAGCTACATCTGGTTTTCCAATAGTCATAGGATTAAAATGTAATAAAATGCAATCAACACCAAAACTCGACTGGAAATGATATAGTTCCCAATAATTAGGAAATGACAAACAAGAGACAATTCTGGCCCCTAGAGAGCCAGGTAACAGAGTTCACCAAGGGTTTAATGTGGAATCATACCAGTACTATCCCAATTTTCCTTTTTTAGCCAGAAGATAATTTAAAGGAAAAGATGGATCCCATTTGTACAGATGTGGCCCATTATCCTCCCTGTGACCCCAAAGCTTGCCTACTGTCATCCTCAGCCTCTGCCTGTGTCCTGTAATACATGACATTTATCCTGTGCGTGTTCTCACAGATGCTAGGCTATGGGTTTTTGTTGATGAATCAAATGACCATGATATTTATTAGCTGAGGTTTACCCCACTGCAAGTTTCTGATTCTTCGGGTCTTAAACTTAAATGCCTATATTTCCAATTCAATAACTCAGCCAGTTGTCACATTTCCCCTCTTTTAGATTGGTGAGTATTCTTGATAAAGGATCTCAGAAGACATGGAGCTCAGGATACCTGAATTATTACACATCAAGCTTCTAATCGGGGAGTGCTACCTAGTGGGTTGGAAATAATGTGCTTTTATCACACAGCTGGCAGATGAAATACTGTGCTTGTTTTATAACAAATGTCATACTTAAAACTGGAGGCATTTGCAGCTCTGAGGGGTAATAATTTCTATTCGTTTACCTAAACACAGGTGTCCGTTTCACATGCTCCTCTTTAATACGGAAGTCTACCAAAAGCAGTGCTGTATCACTAAATCAACCACAACTGGAAAGCTGGGTGAACAAACATACTTTGGGAATGTAGTGCTTATTCCCATTTTCATTTTACAAGGTTTAGGAGAGATGAAAACAGTGTAAACATGAAGGGCACAGAGTAACCACTGAGGTCCCTCCTGTTTTCCTCCAACTGGAATTTCTAATAAAAGTGTATTTGAGTGTGAGCCCGGCACGGCCTTGGCAGGGCGCCCAGCGTCACAGTTGCAGTGGTGTTAGAAGGCGCTCAGAGAGGTGGCAGGTGGTGGGGTGGAGACCGAAGGTGGTGCCCAAGGCAAAGGAGACGAGCCCTGGGGGCAAGACTGGCTGCATAATTAGTGGACTCAGAGCAAAATGAAATGCAGGGGGTTCCTTATGCAAAACTTATAAAGAATCTCAGAGAGAGTGATGGCAGAACATTAAATCAAGCATGGGCCCCTTCTAAACATGGGGTTCTGTGTGACAGAACACAGAAGTGCAGGTCAGGGATCTGTGCAGGGTCTGGATTGAGGCCCCTGAGAACGCCTATAGGGAGAGGAAATTTACAATAGGCTTCTTTAAACAGCCTGGGCAGCTGCAAAGCCTGTGTGTATTTTTTTCTTACTTTTCTTTTCTGGACAGGGAGGCAGAGATCAGGAATACGTTAAAATATAAACAGGGTTATGGTCTAAAAGCTATTTATTCCTTGTAAAGTTAGAAAAGAGCCAAATGGCTAAAACTAACCCAGCTGGGGGTGGGGGGGTGGGGAGGAAAAAGGTTGTAAACTACAGATTTCCTACTGACACCAGGAAAGGGGATAAGACTTCTCTAGAAACAGCTGGTTGCCATGGTAAAATGGCAGCGAGAGCTTGCTTCAGTTTCTGTCTTCTGATTCGGAAACACAAAACCTAGCAGAGGGGCTCAGAGAGAACTTCAAGCAAAATAGCTGCACTTAGACCTCGTGTAAAGCAGCAAGAGGTGATGTCAGAGAAGTGGTTAGCTGAGGTGACAGGGCTGGCTCACCCCAGTGCCTGGTGGAGGGAGCAAGCAAGAATGCAAAGCTCCCAGGAATGGTTGAAACTTGCAGTGGGATTGTAATCACTGCTTACTGAGCATGGATCCTATCTCCAGAGCTGTGCCAGGCAGCTTCTATACATCGTTTCATTTAATGTGTATATTCCTCAGAGCACGTTAGCATGACATGTATTACCATCACCATTTTGCAGAGGGAGAAACAGAGATGGAAAAGGTCACACAACTTGGCCAAAGTTGTATTGCTACTAAGTGGCGGGCTACAGCCCTGACTTTTGACAGGATGTGGCCTGTTTAAAAAAGAAATGGGTAGCTCAGTCTGTTGAGCGTTCAACTTCAGGCCCAGGTCATGATCTCACAGTTTGTGAGTTCAAGCCCTGCGTCGGGCTCTGTGCTGACAGCTCAGAGCCTGGAGCCTGCTTCGTATTCTGTGTCTCCCTCTCTGCCCCTCCCCACTCGTGCTCTCTCTCTCTCTCTCTCTCTCTTTCTGTCTCAAAAATAAATAAACATTTAAAAAATTTTAAAAAAGAAAAAGAAAAAAAGAAATGAGCAAGGACACCAAGATGGGACCTGTTGTAGAAATTGTGAACTTTGTAGCAATAATGTGAGTGTAATAAACTAGGAGAAGGTTAAAAGTTTAATTGGAGATAATGGTTTGACCTTAATTGGTAGGACTTAAATATTGTTTGAGGGGCTTCTGGGTGGCACAGTCGGTTGAAGGCCCAACGTCAGCTCAGCTCATGATCTCACCGCTCATGAGTTCAAGCCCCACATCAGGCTCTCTGCTGTCAGCATGGAGGCTGCTTCAGATCTTCTGTCTCCCTCTCTGTTCCTCCCCTGCTGGCACTCTCTCTCAAAAACAAATAAACATTAAATATTGTTTGAAATGATGTTTATGTTTCTATCTATTAGAGATGAGTTTTCTAAGTATTTGGTCAAGGTTCAGATCGTCTTTTTTTTTTTAATCAGAAGAGAAACTGTTTACTTTTTGAAAATAGAAAAGCACACGCTCCATCTAATATAGCAACTTAAACAGATATTAAAGACATGCCATACTTAAGAGTTTTGTAGGCTAAGTGGCACATACTAAATGTTCAATAAATACCTGATGAATGAACAATCACAAAATGGGGAAGGAAGAAGTATAAAGGTGCATGTAGTAAGAAGACAGAAATTTTCCGGTTTCTGTCAAAATTGTTAATATTTAACTTCAATGCCAATTTGTACTTCTAAGCAGGTTGCTGTACATTAAGTAAGGGTTATAAACCTTTGTTCAACTGTATGTCCTCTAAACATATATTTATCAAACTACCAGTGTCATGGACTTGCATTTTATGGTAGAAAGAAATTTGGCCAACCTGAACACTCATTGCAACCTCTTCATTTCTATGAATAATTTCACATTGGTTAAGAATTTTATGTGGCAACAGCAGAATTTCTCTTATTAAACTCTGGTTACTCTCCTATCTCAGAAGTAAGCCAAGGGAGATAGGTATTCATTCTCCCTCATTATAGATCATCCAGGGGCCCTAGAACACCACAGAGGGAGGCAAAGTGGGTTTTTACAATGCTCCTCTCTTCTCCCTGCCCCATTTTATTTTTGGACTTGCGATGGGAACCCATCACAATGGCTACCCAACTCCCCTCAGGATGGTTGGAAAGGAGCGGGCACAGTGCCTGGTCCATGGCCCATGCCCAACAAATGTTTAATACTCTCCTTTACAGCCATGGCCCATACCCTGGCCCCTCTATCCACCATCCCCCTATCCATAATCAAAATTTATGTCTTATTTCCTTGGGAGTGTGTTCTCAGGCAGCAGTCATAGCTGAAAAAGAATGTGTCAAGCTAATTCCTACTGAAGTGTTAATTGTTGACAATAGCATACTGTGTCACCTGTTCAGAGATATTTGCATTTTGTAGAGGGTCTTAGAAACAGCCACCTCTTACCTAGCACATAACCCAGTGGCTGTTTCATGAGCAATATTTAATGAATTGTTTGAATGAAACTCACCAAAGGAATGAACCTCTAATAGTAGGCCTTTAGGTACCCAAACAAGCCAGTAGGGAAGATGTTCTTGAACAAAAACATTTTCCAAATGTCCCTCAAATCCCACATACAGCCAACTTCAATTCTGACTCTCCACATTAATCAGAAAATCTCTGCCCACATGTGAATGGAATTCCTTTCAACAATATTTAACATAAATCCTTTTCTACAATGCTCCATGGAGAATTGGCAGAGTCCATTGTTTTCCTTCACACAAAAACTTTTCATATATTTGATGATTATAGTACTGGGGGGGTAACAGAAATTGATTTATTATCCAAGTGAAGTACTTACCCACCAGAGTTCTTCTATGAGCTATACGGAACAATCCAAATATATAAATCTAATATTGTTTCAAATTAACTTGTAGTGCATATTTACTTGCTTATGCTTTTCCACTAATTAGCTAGTACTAATTATACAAAAACAAAACAAGAAAAAAACAAAAATGTCCAATCTTCATTATGGGGATATGTTTCAAGAAAACATGGATGCTTAGATTTGGGTTTTTTTTTCCAGTTGAGTGAAATATGAAAAATCGTACTGGATTTGGATCCCAAAGAGTCGCTTTCCAGTTCCAGAATATCTCAGTTGTATGACCTGGGTCGGTGAATGTAATCTTCTTTAGCCCTTGATTCTCTGTTGGCAGATGGGGGGACTTCATTATTTAATGTTACGTAGTGTCTTCTCTAGGCCACGTACTGGTCAGAGTGCTTCACAAATGTGAATTTATTTAATCCTCATGGCAACCTCAGAGTCCAGCACTATCAGCACACTTATTTTACAGATGAGGAAACTGGGGAAGAGAAAGATTAAACAATGTGCCCAATATCATACAGCTGGCATGTAATAGTCAGGACTTGAACCTGGGCAGTCTGGCTCCAGAGTCTGGGGTCTTAACTACCTCTTTCACATCAACCTGCCCTCACAAACTGGAATCTCAGGTCATGCTGTAGGAGGGGGCTTTAGGAATGACTTGGTCCATATCCTTAGCCAATGCTTAACTTGCACAGGAAATGTGATCTTCTTGACACACAGAGGCCTTGAACTACCCACAAAGCAGGAGGATGGTCTTTGTTAGGTGCTTATGAGCATTTGGGTCCCCCTGGAAGTAGTCGTGAGATAAGAATGCAGTTTATTCAAGAAGTGATCACAAGAAGATCCCTGGGAGAGCAGAGGAGTAGGGAAGTAATTCAGGGAAGGGATGGAAGTCTGTAACACGTATGTTTATGAGAAGGTTACCACTTGGCAATGGTGGCTTGAACCCACTGCAGACCTCTGGGACATGGTAGACATGGCAGAGAATGGTCTCAACTGAAGGGCATATGCAGCTATCAACTCCCTTTGCTCATCATTTGAGGGTACTTCTAGGGGAATTAGCTCCCTGGTAGTGTGATCCCATGCTGGACGTGGGTCCCACAATGTTGCTATGGACAGAGAAAACTTTAAGGCACAGACAGAGGTGCTGAAGCAGGAGGGACAGCAAACACCCAGGGCACAGGGAAGAACACTGACAGCATATACAACAAAGTGCAAGGTGAAAATACCAAATTATAAACATCTCTACCACCTAAGAAGAGTCATGCAGTCTTCTGTGTGCTGTCGGCCCTCCAATATGGAGGCATTCTCTCTTCCTGGACTTTCACTGCTGTCTGTTATTAGCATCATGCCCATCTCAAAGCATGACAAGAAAAAGAAAAAAGAGTTTCAAGGATTCATTATTTCATCCTACAAGTTTTTACTGAGCACCTCTCTGAAGCAGGAACTCTTTTAGACACTGGGGATACAACAGTTTATATACACACACACACACACACACATATGTATATGTGTGTATATATGTATATGTGTATATATATATGTGTGTGTGTGTGTGTGTGTGTGTGTATATATATATATATATATATATATATAGGCCAAGTTCCTTGCCCACATGGCACCTGCACTCTGGTAAAGGAGAAAAAATATATATACAATAAAACCTTGGGTTGTGAGTAACTTCTGCAAGTGTTCTGTAAGATGAGCAAACATTTCTAATAAATTTTAACTTGATAAACAAGCGGTGTCTTACAATACAAGTAGTATGTGTCACCAAATATCACAGGATCACAACTGAGCCAATGGTTCTTCTCTTCTCTGTCTCTCTCGGTGTAGGATCGCGGGTGATAGTCTCCCATGCTGGGATGCTTGGTCTCAGGCGTGATGTTTGGCAGAAATCAGTGCTTTTTCAGAACATTAGAAGGTGCACAAAACTGGCAGTACTGTATGTTTTGTCACCTCGAAGCACCTATGGACAGTCCTTTGCTTTTCCATACAAGAGTAAGCTTAAGAATGCTTTGCTTTGGGGCACCTGGGTGGCTCAGTCGGTTGAGCGTCCGACTTCGGCTCAGGTCATGATCTCGCAGTCTGTGGGTTCGAGCCCCGTGTCGGGCTCTGTGTTGACAGCTCGGAGCCTGGAGCCTGCTTTGGATTCTGTGTTTCTCTCTCTCTCTGCCCCTCCCTTGCTCATACTCTCTCTCTCTCTGTCAAAAAATAAATAAGCATTAAAAAAAAAAAAAGAATGCTTTGCTTCATTCTAGGTCAGGCTGCCTGCAGATATAGACCCTTTCTTCTGCTACCTTATTGCCAGTTACATCAAATACAGTATATGACAAGAATTTAAGAATACCGAACTGTAGTCAACATCTGTGCAAGCATATACAATGGCCCCCATGCAGGAAAAGGTTGAAAAGAAAGGTAATAAGAAGGAGATCAATACAGTGGAAGTTAAGAAGGAAATCATCAGGAAGTACAAACGAGGTATGCAAGTAGCCGAAATTGCAAGATTTTATAAGAAGTCTGCATCTGCATCTAGTCTGCAGAAGAGGAGGAGAAAAAGGTGGAGGAATCCCTCACTTCAAATGAGATTAGGGAGATGTGTAAAACGTGGGAAAGAGTGCAAAATTTTTTAGAAAAGCACCACCCGAATAAGGCTGTAGCAGTGTGAGCGATGAATCTGTTTAATGACAACCCAATGTCACATTTCTGCAAAATCCTCAAAAGGAGGCAAAAGCAAGTGTCAGTGGATAGGTTCCTTGTTAAAGCTGCAAGAAAAGAAAAAAATTCCATTGAGCCAATAGACAGCCATGATTCCATTAGTGAGAGTGAAATTTGTCCTACACAATAACCATCCTCTCTCATGTCTCCTTCACACCAGCCACAAAGGTTTTCAAAGATAAGTGCAAGTTAATTTGTGTATTTTTCTTTATATTTTGTATTTTCTTTATTATTTTGTATTTTATTAAAGAATTGTCATCATTTTTATCTGAATATGTTTGGGTTGTGGAACGAATCATCTGAGTTTCCATTATTTCTTATGGGGAAATTCGCTTGGATATACAAATGCTTTGGATTACAAGCATGTTTCCAGAACAAATTATGCTTGCAAACCAAGGTTTTACTGTAATTGATATGTGAACTGTATTATATATCAGAAGTTTGGAGCTATGGGAAGTAAAAAGGCAGAATAAGGGGATTAGCAAGTGCCGTGGCATTGATGCACTTTTAAATGTAATGGTCAGGGAAAGTCTCATCTAGGAGATGGCAGTTGAGTAGGGGTTGAAGGGGATGACAGAGATAGTCATGATCATATCTGGGATATGGTGGGGTTGGGAAGGAGCAAGAAGAGCAATCCAGCAAGGGGAACGGCTGACACTTGGACGTGGATTGAGGGCCAGGGGGGAGGAGGCTGGCTCTGTGGCTGCATGGAGATAATCAAGTGAGAGATGGTAGGAGATGGGATCAGAGAGATGAACCCGGGTCAGGCCCTCAGGCACTAAGGACATTATAAGCACAGAGAGAAAAGGTGTGTCACTGGGGAGCAGTATGGTAGGATTTCAATAAGACGATCCAGTCTGCTGTGTTGAGAACAGACTGTGGGGGGCAGAAGAGAAAGCAGATGGGTCAGTTCAGAGACTGCTGTGATAATTCAAGTGAGAAATGAATGAGGAAGCTGGACCAGGTCCTAGCTGTGGAGATAGTGGACAGAATCTGCCTATATTTTACTTATAAATGGGATTTCCAGAGAGCGTAGATACGGGAGAGGAGAGAGTCATAGTGTCATAGAATATAAAGTCTCTGGAGAGGTACTGTAGTCCCAGACTCCCATATTCTCAGAAATTCAGAGAGCTAGATTTGCTTACCCTGCAGGAGGTAGACACACAGATGATCTGGGAGTAGATGCCAGGACCGCCAGCTTCAGTTTCAGGACCCCAAATGATGCCTTCCAGTGATGGCAGCAGGTTTTCAGGCCAGCCAGGCCCTCTGGGAGACACCATCAGTAAATGACCTGGAAGAAGTATGCACCTCTTGTGGGCCCCACTCTCACTGCAACTGGCCTCTTCTCTCTTGACAGCAGAGACATTTTTCTTGGGAGAGGTATCCAGTCCAACTAATGATGATGTTCTCGTGGAAGGCATGCACAACAGACCTGCCTTTTAATTTAAGGATAAATAGTAACCTCTTGGTAAAATCTTGGAGTCTTCTCATGATAATAATGGTATATATACTGCTGGGAACATCCTCACCACAATGAGGAATGCGTTCTGTTCTCCTTCCTTTGGTTATCACTCTGACATTTTTCACAAATGCACCTTTCACTCTCCCAATAACATCTATAGAGCTATTTGCCTGTCAACAGCAGAACCCTGTTGGGTAAACTCAAAACCCTGAAGAAGCAAAAACTTGGTTTCCCATGCTTCCTACCATCTATTTTGTATCAGTAGGGACCCTCTGCCAATAATACCTCTATTTATATACTAGAAAAGAAACTTCATAACAAATACATAAAGAGTAATTTTCCACCCATATGTGGCTGAATTAAGGACACTGGCTCTGGAATGTAGCCAAAGTAATTTGGAAGAAAGGCCATTTTGTCTCCCCCATTCCCTGGCACTGCTATGCATCCCTTCTCTCCTGTGTTTACACATATGTAATTGATGGAAGCACCCATTCATCAAATGTAACTTACATTTGTGTACAGAGTACAACATGTACAGTCGTTTTACATAATATTTAGGTTATTGGTTAGATTTTTCTTCAATCTAGTAAAAGAATCAGTTTTCATCCTCTGAGCATATATCCATCAGCAAGCAGGAGAAGCCTCCAGAAGCCTGCTGAGAGACAGGAAGGAGTCTGCCTTGACGCAAAGCCAACTTTGTTCATTCCATAAAGCTGCTCATTCAGCTTTCACGGTGACTAATATAAGGCCCATCTATGCCAAGTATTATTTTGAATGTCACATTTTATTCCAAAGACTAAGTTCAAGCTCTCTCTCTCCCAACACTAATAACAGAAAAACAAACTTGGTCTCACAGATTTTTCTAATTATTCTCTCCTGTTGTTGACTTTAGTTCTGACATCCTTGTCATCACGCTCTTTTCCAGAAGCTAAGAAGTAACCAAACAGTGTCTTTTTCAAGCTATGAGACACCGAGCCCGATGTTTCTGAAGTCTGAAGTCACATTTTCTTCTTAAAACACAAATGATAAGCTTCCGGCCTTATCTTCTGCCCTTCCCTCAAGACCTACAGAAGGGGTTCAAGGAAGATTAGGCATCTCACATTTACCTCTGCCGATGACGGAAGCTCTTAGGATCAAGAAATGGCTCCTCTACTTGAGTAATTCTTGATTAGGAGAGAGAAAACCCAGAGAGATTCAGAGAGGATGTGTTAGAAAATGGGAGGTCTGCCAAGTCTCAACACAAAAAGTGATTTTGATGAGAAGAGTTTATGAATATGTGGGGGCAGAATCTGGATTTGAAAGTGACATGTTTACTGGGAGATGAGATGCTCATGCCTGCTTAAATACTTTGGTGCAGTTATTAATAATCCCCAAACATAACAAACTCACAAGGCATATGTTTCAGTTACAGTGAAACTAAGTCACTGCATCATCAGGCAGGATAACATGCAAGGCTTATCCTGAGCCGCCCGGCATTGTCAGTAAGCAGCCAACTTCAGATACGGGTGAGCAGTGGTGCTGCTTCAGTTCCCGGCACCAGAACACAGGAACCTGGCACAGATGGAAGGAAATAAATGAGATCAGAGCCCAGGTGGGATAGTCATTCTGTTGGGCAGCAGGGTGGGCCCCAGAAGAAAGCATGTGACATAAATTTTGCCGAGTCCCAGCAGAGATGGGCTGTGTTGCACTAAATGCTTCCAATAAGACAAATTCATGATTCAAGAATGGGGAACGAGAGAGGATTTCAAGATGTTTGTTGTGGATCGGTGGCATCTAAGTGAGTTATTCCACCTTCCTTTGCTCTGGCTTCACACATTGCTCACTCTTCCCCACCCCTGTCCCCCCATTAGTAACCTGAGTTTGGCTCTGCTTCTTTTTCTTCAGAAAGTCAGTTTAAAAGTAAAGAAGTTATCTGGAAAACAGTGGCAAATTCAACCATCACCACTTTAAGTGGCATGCTAAAAGGCAATTTCTTTTGGGCAGAAGGGTCTAGGCACTAATGATGACCTCTGACTCTAGGTCCTTGCTACACAAAATGTGGGCCATCGACCAGCATAATCACAGTCCCTGGGAGCTTATTAGAAATGCAGGATCTCGGGTCCACCCCAGACATTCTGGGTCAGAATCTGCATTTTAACAAGATCCCCAGGGGATTCATGGGTAAGTTAAGACTAAGAAGCAGTGTTCTATTTTACTTGGGATCATTGGGTTCCAGGAAAATATCTTTAGAAACATGATGTTGAAAATGCAAAAACAAACTTTTTATAGTTGATCTTTTGACCTTGGGGGACAGATACCTGCTTATTTCTGTTATTCCACAAAATGGCTCTCGCAGGAATCTTTTGAATACAGAGGTCAGGAAGAAAAATAATGGAAGAATGAACAAAAAAGAGTATGAACAGAAGAATGATTACATTGATTAAAGCAAAATTAGTAATATATTAGGTTGTACAGTCAAATATCCAAGGACACATGTCTTCAGGCATGGCTGAATTAAAATCTGTCCTCAAGAATACATCCCTCCCTTTCTCTTGGTTCTTTCTTCTACATGAGTATCATTTGAAAGCAAACTCTCTCAAGAGGTAGTAGTAAGTGCAGCCTTAGTAGTCCAGGTTCACATCCTGATAGTTTTGCTCTAGTAGCAAAGGAATAAACTTCTTTTCCGGTTATTTGAGCAAAATAGATAAGTAAATAAAACAACTGGCATTCACTTTAGTAAACCCATTTGGGCTGTGTATCTATCGCTGCAGCAATCACTTTGAATCTGATTGACCAGGTCAAGTCACATGCACATCCCTTGGCCAACAGGGTAAGGTTAGTCACTATGACCTTTGACATAGGAAGACATAATTTCTAAAGGAAAAATCCAGATGCTTTTACTTGACGGAGATGGAATGAGTGCTAGGCAGGCAACATAGCAGATATCCATTCCTTTGATGTCTTTCAAGTTAATAATTCTATTATCATTTACTGAAGTTCTACTTTGTGTCAGACAAATGCTAGGAACTATGGGTTATACCAAGACAATAGTGCCAGTCCTCAAAAGAGAGAACAGCAGACCCCAACTGTTGTGCAAGGCTAAGTGGAAGCACAAGCCACGTGCTATGGATTCCAGAAGAAGGAACAATTAGTTCTGCCTCAGACACATGGAGAGTCTTTGTAAATTTGAAGAATGAATGGGCTTCCCATACATGGAGCCCAAAGGAAAGCAAACAGTAGGATTTGAAGACCGGTGACCAAATTTTAGAGTTTAGGGAGTGAATCGATGGGAAATTGGAGCCAGGCTGCAAAGACTGTCTTCAAGTGTGAACTTGCTGAAGAGTTTAGACTTTATTTATTAGAGGAGAGGAATCTGATAGAGGTCTGAAGAGGGGAAGGACATCCTTTAAGGAGGTAAGTTTGGGAACTGTTGTGGGAAGATTAAAACAGTGGATGTGAGATCAATTTCTAGTGACCCTTCAGATGAAAAAGATAAAGATTCTATAGCTTAAATGCCCACATCTAAACTAACTTCAGCTGGAACCAGTGGCTCCAAATAGTTATAGACTAGTTTGTAGTCAAAGATGGTTTTCTACTGGGGAAGAACTGGGAGAGATTGTTAAAAGTCAATATTCAATGCCTGTTAGTTGATCAACTAAATTTTATAACAAATTTTGAAGCACAATCCTACTTGAAACAACTGGACATCCCGCTGATGTGGATTATATTTAAGTAGAGGCTTGCTGTACACTCTTCCTCTTGAAACACAATACCATAGCTTTCTCTGATCTTAATTTAAAAAGACTAAAGCCTGTAGAGGGAGAAAAGGAAAATAGTAAAGAAAAAAGAAGAAGCAAGGAAGGAAGGAAAGGAGGGAGAAGGCGGGGAGGAAGGAAGGGAGGGAGGAAAGAGGGGGAAGGAGGGAGGAAGGGCAAGCAGGTGAATAGGAATGGAAGGGAAAATGGGGGAGACAGAGACAAGGGTGAACAGCACAGCTAATCGGTAGGGTTCTCAGTACAGTAATTTCCATGAATTGATTTTCCATCAGAGGCAACTTGAGACAGCCCTTAAACTTGTGAAGTCTGATGTCACTCTAAGCCTCCTCTGCATTTGACCTTCATACTCACAGTTCTGACAGCAGCCTGCAGTGCACTTAAAACTTTTTCTTAAAGGCAAAACTGAGGAAAAGACAGTCACATAGCAGGACATGAGAGTATGGCTGCGGATCCCGAGGGAATGCCTAGCCTTGCTGAGGGGAGTCTCTCTTAGAGTGCATTGACACTTCTTTGAGCTTTCATAGACACTGAGCTGATCTCCATCCTCCAGAGGGACCTACTGGCCACTCCTAGGGATGAGGGCTCTTGGTCTCCCAGTGAGGAGCATTCCAGGCAGAGCTGGTCCTTCCAAGTAATCAGTCTGTAGGAGGCTAGAAATCAAGCACAGCCCAGAAATACCACAGAACAAAGGGGTGCCTGAGAATGATAGGGCTGTCCATTCTTGAGGACATTTCCAAGCAGGACTCTCTCATCTTCCTTAGTGATGGATAGCCGCATCCTCAGAGAGATCTCTTTTCATAGCACATAGTATATTCCCAATACATTCCGGAACCAATACTGCCTTCCATCACCATCACCCCATGTATATTACAAGTGTGTGTGTGTGTGTGTGTGTGTGTGTGTGTGTGTACATGTGTGTGTATGTGTGTTATACTCTGATTTTATTTTTGCAACTTTGGCTTTGACCTTTCATTTAAACTGAGGAGGAATGGGTCTGAGTGTACACAGACAGGACAAGGCAACAAAGGAAAACCACCACTTGGCTCCAAATATCTGATGTTATGGAAGTTATTAAAATTTCTTAAATAAATAAATAATATTAAATTTCATTCCAAAATATTTCCCACTATAAATTCTTAATGTAATATTTTACTTGTGTTTATTTATAACTTTTTCACTGCTATTTTTGGTGGGTTAATATTTTCACTCATCCTCACATACCTGATAGTCCTATATGTGTGTGTGTTTGTGGTTTTTGTATATGAGGATCATGTATATATGTGAATGTGTGTGTATGCATGCATGTGTGTATATGGAATATGTGTATTCACATATATGTGTTTGAGGGAGAGTGGGATGTGTGTGACTACAGTGTGTGTGCATGTGTGTGTATCTGAGATTGTATGTATACATGGAGTGTGTATGTGATTTCTTTGTATAATACATGTGTGTATTGAAGTATGTGTGTTAGTGCATGGTACGTGTGTGACTTGTGCTGGGAAGACTATGGTTGTGTGTGTACATGGAGTGTGGGTGGGTGTTCTTATTTGATTTTTGTGATGTTTGTTTTGGGAAAACCATGGTGTGTGTATGTGAAAGGTGTGTGTATATTCACTTATAGGTGCACACACTGAGTTTTTTTAACCTTATTCTGATCTAATAAAGATATAGTCCAGGAATATAAAAAGACACTGCTCTGTTTCTTTTCTAAAAATCTGTGTTTGAAGCAGACTTTGAATATTTGTTTTCATATACAAAGCAATTATTCTAGTTCATAGCCAGAGGCAGCCATCTTGGACTTTTGGGAAAATGCCCAAAATAATACTTCCGAAAAACGATTTAAAACTGGAATGGACATGCCATTTTTAGGTGTCCAAAGGGATGACAGAAGATAGTTGATGGTGTGTTATTTTAGAGGGAGAAAACTATTAAAATGTTTCTGACTGTAGCAACAATAAAATACTAATGAACCAAAGGAACAGATGGAAATTGAAAAGCATGTGCAATGTCAAAACCCAAAATACAGTGATTTGTTAAATTACAGGGTTTGTTCCCCTGAGAGAGGAGCTGCAGTTTGCTGATAACTCAACAACAAGCAGGATTATTACTGTAACACAGCAACGCCATTTTCCGCCTGAAACCTGCAAGAACTAATTAATTAGATAGCTTTGGTTACTAGGTTAGAACCAAGCTTGGCTGTCCATTTTCCAAAGACTGAACTTTCTAAATTGTCAGAAGAACAGTATTTTCCTAATTGTCTGCTGACTACTGTAGGTAGTTACAAAGACTGCTATCAATTGCCATAAGGAAAATGCCTCATGATATATTGTTTGCTTTTTTGGCCATTGGGGAAGATTCTTTTCTTATAGCTTTTTATGTTCTTGAGTCATGCAGACTTCCTTAGTGAACTGAAATTTGCTGTGTTGTGTTGCACCTCTGAATATAACATGAGAGTCAGGACAGGGAGTGGCTCCTCAAGAAGGGTTTTATAGTGGTGCCAGTTGGGCATACAAGGCTAGCTGGTGATGGGGGGAAAAAGTATCGTTCTCTCTGCTTGAAACAAAAGATCCCAGTGTATTTCCTAATAAAGAAGTGAGATTTGGGGAGCCTCCTGAGCACAGAAAAATGGGGAAAAAATCCTCTCCCCATTATAAAAGAAAATAATCTCTTTTGTGTTATTTTTCCCCCTAAAAATACTTGGGAATTGGAAACCAATGTGAGTCCAGGAGGCTCAATGAAAACACTAAAGGAAAGACACTTGTCTTGAGTCTCCTGTGGTTCTCAGGGACTTTTCTCTCCCCACCAGACCTTGTCGTTTTAACCCTAACATTTGCTGCATTCCTGATGCCAGGGAAACAAACGCCTGTCATGGCCAGTGAGAGTGGAACTGGTACAGCTACACTGGAGGGCAGCTTGCTGATAGCCACTAAAATTGTCATCGTACACATTTGATGGTCCACCAAGTATATTTCTCAGTATCTTGCCTAGAGAAACACTCATCCATGCACACCAGGAGGATTGTACTAGGGTGACCAGTGCAGCATTGTTCATAATAAAGAATTGGAAGGGAATTTCATGTTTACCAACAGTGAAACGGTTAGATAACATGGTATATTTAGGTTGTCAGATTATTTGCCACTTTATATAGGATGGATTTAATATTGGTGACACCAGAAAACTTCCAAAATATAGTGTTAAATTGAATAAACCAAGTAGCAAAACAAAATATGCCAAGGATATGATATGGTAGCATTTTACAAGAGAGAACCTGCACACATATACAAAACAATATTACACTTTTATAAATATGAATACAGATACACAAAGGATGGTCTGGAATTCCTTCCATTGGATGGAAGAAGCAATTATTCTTTGAGAAGAAAGTGGGTGTGGAAGTAGTGGCCAGATGGATTTAGACTTATCTCACTAGTTGTATAATCTTGGAAAAGTTACTTACTCTGTTTTGCGTTCTTCATCTATAATATGTAGATTATAAAGTATGTCTACATGATAGAGGTATTGTGAGGATTAAGTGAGTTAATAATAAAACAGATAATATGTGTGTAGCACTTATTCAGGGCCTAGTAATGCTCTAGGTGCTTTATCTATATTACCTAGTTTAAATTTTTTTTTAACGTTTATTTATTTTTGAGACAGAGAGAGACAGAGCATGAACAGGGGAGGGGCAGAGAGAGAGGGAGACACAGAATCCGAAACAGGCCCCAGGCTCTGAGCTGTCAGCACAGAGCCCGACGCGGGGCTCGAACTCACGGACTGTGAGATCATGACCTGAGCCGAAGTCGGACGCTTAACCGACCAAGCCACCCAGGCACCCCTATATTACCTACTTTAAAATGAAGTATGTAGAATCATTATTCCCATTTTACAGGTCAAGAGACAGATACAGTGAAGTTGATAATTTGCCAATAGTTTCATAGCTTGTAAGAATAAAGTTAGAGAATGAGACAATGACAATTTTCAAAGACAGGCAGCTAAATGAGGAATGAAGAAGTTTGAGAAGGTCTAAGGAAATTTCCTGAAGCTCATATATCTTCTTGCATTGGAAAGAAGATGAGTTTGACCCATCTACAGCAAGACTCAGATGCCTCATCTTTAACTACACATTCTCTGGCCAAATAATGAAGCAGACTAGAAGATGGACAGTTTTCCAGTTAATCAGATTCAAAATCTTGGAGTGAATTTTATTTCACTTTCTTGCAACCCCATTGCTACAGATTTGACAGTTGATCTTCATGCTACATCTCTGTGGGCCCTCAGTCTGCAGAGTGTGCTTTCCTTCTCACTGTGATGAGTAATTTTATTTATCAACTTGACAGGGTGCCGAGATATTTGATCAAATATTATTCTGCTGTGTCTGTGAGGATATTTTGGAGGAGATTACCATTTGAATCGGTAGACAGAGGAAAGCAGATTGCCATCCCCAATGTGGATGGGCTTCATCCTATCAGGTAAAAGCCTGAATAGAACAAAAAGGCCAACTGTTCTGCAAGTAAGAGGGAACTCCTTCAACCTGACTTAACTGAGCTGGGACATCAGTTCTTTCCTGCCATCAAGCTTGAACTGGAACATGAACTTTTCCTGGGTCTTGAGAAGCCTGCTGGCTCTGGAATAGAACTATACCCTTAGCACCCCTGGGTCTCCAGCTTGCTGACTTCAGAATTTGGGACTGGTCAGGGTTTATAATCACACGAGCCAATTCCTTATAATAAGTAGATAAGTAAGTAAATATCCTATCAGTTTTGTTTCTCTGGAAAAACCTAACATACCTACACCTTGACTTTGGGTTTGTCCATGTGAATTGCTCTGTCCAATGGGATGTCCGTAGTTGTGATGTGAGCAAAGACTTACCATATGCCTACACAGCTGGGTTTAACCTCTTGTACCATTGTTATGCAAAGAACAGATTCTGCGAGGCCAAGGCCCTTCCAGCCTATGCCTCAGAATGAGACAAGTGGAATTGGCTTGAGCTTGGCCTGCAGCCTGGAGCCAAGCCCTGCTGAATCCAGCAAAGACCAGCCAAACTTTAACTGGTGGCTTCATGAGTGAGAAAATGTTGTGTCTATAAGCTACCGAGTTTTCGATTGTTTGTTATGTTTGCTATTGCTGTTTTTAGCATTATTATGGCTATAGCTTACATATACACTCAACATATATAAAACCTTCTTTTTTCAGTTGTCTCTGAGAGCCAGCTCTTCCCTCGTTCTGGTGTAGACACTTTGACTCTGCAGGGAGATAAAATGAGAAGAGAGCTTCCCACTGCTCTCCTTGTTTATAGCAATCCTCTATTCCAATCAGTGATCAGTGCTAATAATTCAGTAATCTTTCTAGAGCCTTGTTCAGCTCCTACCATTTCCCTTCAATGACTTCCTAGTACTAGATAGGGAGCTCTGGCCCTTGCCAGGACCTGCTGCATTATACTTGTGGACTATATGCAATTTCCTCTGCTTAGAATGTTCTTTCATTCTACTATTTCCATCATCCCTATCCACATGGTAAAATTTTAATAATGATTTGATATTCTAATAAAGCTTTTGTTCCTCTTTGGGCAGCCCTTCTTTGACAGGCATCACACCCTGATCCCTAATACATATATACACATTAAAGAATCACACCTGGGTCTCTTGGGATCATCATATTCCTTTCTAAGCTCTCATAAGCTCACCATCCACCTTCTTAACTGTATAGCTATCATAATAGTTTGGGCCCAAGGAAGGTCACAGACCTGTGGGCCTGTTAGTATTTCTCAGGCTAGGCTTAGTTACACAACAGAAACCAGTTACTCTGTAGAGAATACCTGGTACTCAGAGGTACTTATACCTCAGGTATTATACCTGAGGTACTTATACCAGGTACTTATACCTCAGAATTTATTCTGAGGTATAAGTCTTCCATTAATACATTTAATCCATGTGGTATTTTCAGAACACAGCACGGGTTCCTTTCATACTCCTATCGTGGTGCAAGTCAGTGGGGGTTCTGCTCCACCTGGTTACCCAGGCTGGAGAAGGCTTTGTCTCTACACTTGCTTCCACACTTTCACAGTAGGTAACTCGTGGAGCTTGGATTTGAACAAGGTAAATGACTTCCAAATCCAATCTTTAACCACTACTTTATATGTTTCTCCATTCAAATCAGGGCATAGAAAAGAAGTGCCATCTAATTAATAATATGCAATTATTTTAGATTTCTTATTTCATTCTTACAGTGGAGTTAGGAAAGAAGTACTGTTATATCAATTTAGTATTAGGGAATAAATTTCCTTGAGGTTAAGTAATTTGCCACAGGTCACATAACTAAAAATATGCCATAAGCAGGATTCAAAACATACTGACATATTTCCAAGATATCACTTAGGACATAGCACTTAAGGATTGGAAGAAAAACCTTTTCTTTTTTTTCAATTTTTTAACATTTATTTATTTTGAGAGAGAGAAAGAGAGAGAGAGAGAGAGGAGAGAGAGAGAGAGAGAGAGAGAGAGAGAGAGAGAGAAAACGTGAGCCAGGGAGGGGCAGAAAGAGAGGAAGACACAGAATCCGAAGCAGGCTGCAGGCTCTGAGCTGTCAGCACAGAGCCTGACAAAGGGCTCGAACCCACGAGTGAGATCATGACCTAAGCCAAAGACAGACAGTCAATCAACTGAGCCACCCAGGCACCCCAAGAAAAACCTTTTCTATAAATCAAGGGAGGTGAGAGAACGCCAGCATGGAGAGAACTAGGGACAGAAGATACCAAAAATACATATGTATGTGTGAGTGTGTGTGTATATATATATATATATGATATATTTTGGAATATATATCATATATTTTGGAATATATATATATACATATGTATATACGTATATACATATACGTATATACATATGTATACGTACGTATACGTATATGTATACATATGTATATACGTATATACATATATATATATATATATATTCCAAAACATATCATCCCTGCCCTATGAAAGCATGAAAAAATACTAATGAAAATTCAATTTGAATTACCCAGAGCTAACATATGAAGCATGAAGTCACAATAATACACAGTTGATCTTCATTATTCATGGATTGCATATTTGCAAATTCACCTTCTTCTAAAATTTACTTGTAACTCCAAAATCCATACCTCTGGAACCTCCACAGTCACTAACAGGCAGGCACAGTGTACTGAAAATCAAAGCTGCTGGACACGCACATTTCCATCTTCCGTTGTCTCGAACAAGACAAGGCTTTGCTTTGTCTCAGCTCTTGCTCTGTAAACAAATGTCCTTTCCATGGTCTATTTAGTGTCATTTTGTTCACATTTTGTACTTTTTTTGGTGATTTCTCTGTTTACATCAGTCCCACAGAGCACTCACATACTGTCTAGTGTTTCCAAGGGTAGAAAGGCTGTGATGTGCCTTACAGAGAAAGTATGCATGTTAGATAAGCTTTGTCCAGGTAGGAATTATGGTGACATTGGCTGTGGGTTCAGTGCTCATCAATCAAAAGCATGGTACTTCCAGAAAAAAAAGAGAGGGTAAGTTCACTAATCTGTATGGGAGGCCACTCCACAATGTTTTAAACTATCATCTGTAGTGCTTCAGGAAAGATGGAAAAGTAGCTAAATTTGTGGATGTGTAAGTTGACAACTGATGAGCAATGTATACTGAATGACACTGCTGTGAGGCTGAACACCAAAGAAATTCATGGTCATGCTACCCAGGGTCAGGAAAATGTCAGGCCCTTCTCAGCTAGGGAGGGCTGGCTTGCATGTTTCAAAAAGTAATATGGCCTGAAAAATGCTTAATTTGCAGGTTCTGCAGGTCAAGAAGCTAAGAAAGAATTTTTTTACAATTTTCTCTCAGTGTTATATAGGAAAAGGATTAAATGGAAGAGTGTTTTCAAAAGTGATGAGACTGGCTTGTTTTACAAGAATATTGGCAAACCAACCTCTATAACACGAATGGCATTTGAGTTGACCAAAATGTTGTGATCAGAGACATGTGGAAACTTAAAGCTGACTTTCCTCTAGGGGCAACAGTTCAATATTTGCTAATTCAGTGTCCATAGCGACTTTATAGAATATAACAACTGAATAACGAGAACCAACTGTGTGTGTGTATGTGAGTGTGTGTGTGTGTGTGTGTGTGTGTGTGCGTGCATGCCTGTCTGCATAAATACTTATTGCTAACTGAAAATGAGTGAGGTTCAACTTAATTTTCCCGTTTATCCAGTCTGGGATTTATTACTTCCAGATCACAATCTCCCATTGCACATGTTAGCCATGTGGAATTTTCATAACGTGTTTTTGGTTGTTGCTTTTGTTTGATTTCATATCTTTAAATCCTTGGTCACTTTCAAATGAGTTTTCAAAATCAGCTAACATAAGAATTATGGCCAATACTCTTTTTCTAATTGCTTTAGCTGTTTTTTGAGGTTTGTTTTTAGACCTTGGCTTTTTTTAATATCTTGGCTTTTTTGGTAAAAATGGAAAGTAATGTGGAACTAACCATATCCCTCTACAAATTATCCTAATTGGGGAACTCACACTTAAGTCTGAGGATGGCTGAGAATTTGTTCTTTCCTAAATGAAAAGTTGGATTTTCCCTCCTTCTGCAAAAATCCTTTTGCCAAAGGGACCGTTTGCCACTTTTTTTTTTTTTTTGGCATTGCAGTCTATATGCTATTAATGCAAAATCCGATAAATGCACAGATCTTGTATTCACACAGACCCTATTCTCTTCTAAGAATCTAAGAATTCTCTTTAAGTAAAATCATCTTGGAATATAAATTGAAAATTGAAGAGTAATAAAAAGAAGCAGAATTTCTACTTCATCTCCGCACAGATTTCCCATCTCCTGTCAACTCTTCTTGCAGTTTAGGGGAATGCGCAACAATTTAATTGTTCTACTTGGTTGCAAATAGCAGGACATGCAAGTAGAAGATGAATCTATCTTGGCAAACACGTTATTAAAAATCTTTTAAATGTGCTTGCACAGAAGTGAAAGAAATGTTTCTGTGCCTGGATGGGAAAGGCAGTGAAAGGCTCTCTGTGCAGAGACTCTGTTTGTAATACGATTAGGACTGCCATATATGTGCAGTTATCTGGACACGCTTGGGAAGGGGATGGTGGTGGAGGAGTGTGGATAGACCTTCTGAAATAAGAGTAGAGGTTTCAGGTTTGTTGATGAAAAACAACACTCTTGTGTTGGGGGTGTAAAACCCAAGGTTATACGGTGTAGGATTCTGGGGATTAGAGGCTTGGGAGTAAACATGGAGTATAGTGATGTGGCAGCCACTGTCGATACCTTACTTGTATTGCCCTTGTCTTACTTCTAGTTCTTGGCCTCCAACTGCGAGCATCTGCTTCTGGTTGCCTGAGAAATTCTCAGATCTCCAGAGCCCACCTTGCATGCAAGTACAACAGACCAGAAGTCCTGGGGAGGGAACACTGCCCACCCCCAGCAGTCCTCAAGCAATGAATGAGGCCTGACCTCCTCCACACAAGTAACAGACCTCTGCAGTGTGTTCCACACTGGCTTCTAGAGATCCCTGGTGGGACTGAGCTCCAGATGCCCACACTTATTGGTCTCTTTTCTTTCCCTGTCTCCCTTCCCCAGTCCCTAGCTTTGTTCCCGTGGATCATGCTGTAAATGAAATATCTGCACTCACATCCTTATCTCAGGGTCTGTGTCCCATGAAACCCAAACCAAAGAAATAAGTGAGCCAGGTTCTAGAATCCTCAAAATGAGTGGTTGTGGGGCTCTCATATTCATCTGTGATGTTTCTTTAGTCACAAATGAAAGAAAAGAAAACCCAGAAGCAGGGGTCAAGAAAGTATTGCCAGTGAATGAAGCAACTGGTTGGGGATGATGGCTACAACTAGCTCTAGTCATCTCATTTCATTGGGCAATGTGACCCTTTGTTTGCCAGATCCTCTTATGGGAAGTGAGATTTTTATTTTATGTTTATTTATTTTCCAAAGTTTATTTATTTATTTTGAGAGAGAGAGAGAGAGAGAGAAGCAGTAAGAGGGAGAGAGAGACAGAATCCCAAGCAGGCTTCACATTGTCAGTGCAGAGCCCGATTCAGGGCTCAAACTCATGAACTGCAAGATCATGACCTGAGCCAAAATCAAGAGCTGGACCCTTAACTGACTGCCATCCAGGTGTCCTAGGGATGTGATTTTTAAAGGCTGGGAATTAATTCGGACTTTTTAAAAATGCAAAGCACAATACAGCAAATTTGGAAAACTGTTGGGGATGTCTGCTAAAACAGAGCATGTGCATGCCCTATGATGAGGCAATTCCACTCCTGGGTAGATACTCAGGAAAACTGCATACTTATGAGCACCAAAAGACATGTACTGGAATGTTCATAGAAGCACTGTTCATAATAGCTCCAAACTGGAAAGGACACATATGCTCCCAAGCAGTAGGGTGGAGAGATAAATTGTGCATACCCATGTGCTAGGATACTTACTATACAGCAAGGAGATTGTGTAAATCATTGCTACTGACCACAGTATGAATGTTCTCAAACATCATATTGAACCAAAGAAGGCTGAATGAAGTATATGTCCTGTATTATTCCATTCATGTAAGCTACATAACTACATAAGCAGACAAAATTAATCCATGCCATTGAAAGACAAGTCTTTCTTATTCAAATAAGTTTCTCCAGTCATCTGCTACACTGCCAAGATCCCATGGGTAAGGATATACACACTTCAAGGATAAATCATTTCTCCTTCTTTTAAGGTATAATTCTTCCTGAAAAGGGAGATAACATAGATCTATTAGTCATTATTATGTTAGCATGAATTAGGACACAACATTGACAGAAGGCCTGGTCTAGATGAACCTACCTCTGTTAGGAACTGTAGATGTGGAAATGGACAAGTCAGAATCTGTGCCCTGCTGAATGGACTACACCTAAACCAGTTATGGAAGTCATATGTTGATTTGCATCAGTCTTGGTTACTGCCCACCCCTAATTCAATTGCTGAGGACAGGGCGTGTGTGATCACACTCATTTGCTTATGTCATTTAGAAGCTGCTTTTGGAACAGAAACTGGGATTCATTTCATCCAAACCTTATGACTGCTACTGTCTTACTTTGGGTTGCCCTAGAAACACATCCTGAAAACAAAGATTTAAATATAAGTAACTTATCTTGGGGGTAATTCTGGAAAACACCAGTAAAGGAGTAAAGAGGGAGGGGACAGCTGAAGGGCAAGGGAGTTGGAATGTTTATATACCCATTTCTATCTGTCATCAAGTGAGTACTGGTCCTAGAAGACATTAATTCTCTATAGTGTTCTCTATGTGTTCCTGGCTCTGCAGTGTCACCTTGGATATGTCCACAGGCCCTTGGACCAGACACTGTGTTCGCAGCATGGGAAGTGATGGGCGAATTTTCCTAACATTTAATCTTTCTTGTAGTGATTTTCAGATGAAGTCAATGAGACTCAGAAAGGTTAAGTAACTTGGCCCAGATCATACACTGACAAGTGAGAAAAGTGAGGGTCAAATACAGAATATCTGACTCCTTTAAAATGCTTCACTCGCAGAGTGCCTTTGGGGGATGCATGTGTGTGTGTGTGTGGCTTTCCCCCCCTCACCTCCACTCTCACTCCCAAGTATAGCTACCAGCTCTCCCTTTCTCACACCTATCCCACACCCCATACCCCACTGCCTTATGCAATGAGACCAACCTCAGATCATCAGCACTCACTCTCCACTTATCCTCCATCAAAATGCACCTCTTTGGGCCAAAGGAGCAATGGATTCTCCCAATGAAACAATTGATGCCTTTGTGATAAATAGCTAGGATTCCTCTCCAAGCCACAACTTACCCTTGAAGGATGCAGAGAGGCAGCTGAGGTCAGAATTCCTGTCTTGAAGCAAACACAGGATAATCTGGGGTTTCTTGGGGATTTGTGGTACAATCCAAATCATATCATATAGATATATACCCACCTAGTCAGCCTGTGGTTAGGCTCAGACTCAGGTCCCACCTAAAGGAAAGAGGTTGGCCCTAAGACTACCCATCCACGGTGTACTGGGGGACACATCAGAGCCCCCTGCCATGATGTTTGGGATTCAGTGTGCTCGCCTCTTTTCCTGTCAATACTGTCACAATCTGCCTTGTGGATTCCGCAGACAGACATGCTAACCAGACAATGCAGGCCAGTTGTCTCTTTAGAGAATTGTCTTCTTTCCTGAAGCACAATGCAGAGTGGGAAACAGAGCTATTTCCATAAGTGCTTATTTTCACAGTCAGAGCGAGGAGTTTCAGTCGGACTGCAATGGGCTCAAAGTTAGGCTCTGTCTTCCACTACTAACGGGCCAGTGGGCTAGTGTCTCAACTCTCTGAGCCTCAAGTCCCAAACATAAATGTGAATAGCCTTCACCACTTCATAAGCTGCTATGAGGATTAAGTGTTATGATACCTACGGATGTTCCTTGCATGCTGTGAGTGCTCAAAGTCACTTTTCTTTTCTTGTTATCAAAGCAAGTCCCAATATCATTCTAGTACAGAAAAAAAGGAGTATTTTGAGATTGAAGTGCAGTCTCTTACACTCTCTCTCCTTCCTTCCTTCCCTCCATCTATCTTTTTGGCTTAGTATTTTTCAAAAGTATGGTGTGAGACAGGAATACAAACTTCCCTTGGCAGAGTCAGCTGGTGACAGTAATGGGTTTTATCAGGGGCAGAGAACTCCCCAGTTCCCTGCCTTGTCCCCTACATTGGTCATAACCATTGCTCATTTTTGTGCTCTGTTTGCCCATTCACGATCTGCCAGACTCCACTGTAAAATCTGCCTTTACTCCTGCCAAAAATGATCATTTTCTCTTTTCTTGCTTCCCCATCGACCCTTCTATTCATTCCTGATGTCAATTGAAAACTTATCTTTCCCTCCCCAATCTATTCATCTTAAATTCAGTCTCCCACTGTTATGATTTTTCTTCAGCATCTGGGTTAACTTACTGTGTGCCATGGGGGATACAGATGTGTGGCAGAGGCCAGGCTAAGTGGAAGGAGTGTCGTGTAAATGTAAAATGTATTCAGATTGTCATGAGGATGGTAATGTTATTTTCCTTAAGACCCTCTGGCCCTGAAACTTGGCTGCAGGTTAAGATTTTTTTTGAACATCTTATTAAAGCATAGCAAAGAGGAAGAAAAAATACATACATACACATAAATGGATGGCGTGGTGAATTTCCACAAACTAAACACACCTGTATAACCAGTACCCAGATCAAGTAAGAAAACATTATCAGAATTCCTCTTGCCCATTATTGTCCCCGCAAAGCAAAGCTAACCACTATCTTGACTTTTAGCAGCATATCTTTGTTTTTAATTTTTGTAAACCTGAAATCACAGGTGATGTACTGTTTTGTCTGCCTTCATTTCCTAAATATTGTGTTTGCAAGATTTATTCATCCTGCTTCAATGTGGTAGCAGTTCATGTTTTCTCATTATGGAGTAGTGCTCCATGGTGTAATTATGCCACAATCCATTTATGTTTTCTATTGTTGAAGAGCATTTGGGAGGTCTCCAGAGTGAGGTTCTTATGGAAAGTTATACTGTGAAAATGTATGTGTCTTTTGGTGTGCGTATGCGTTCTCTTGGGCACGTACCTAGCAGTGGAATTGCTAGATTATGATTGTAGGGTTTCCATATATTCAACGTTAGTAGACTACCAGTTCCCCAAAGTGGTTGGATCATTTTACACTTTCTTCATCACAGCATAATAGTTCTAGGTGATCCACATTCTCACCATCACTTGGTATAATCTATAATGTTTTTGTTTTCTTTTCTCTTGCCTTTTTTTTTTTTTGGCATTCTGGTGGGTGTCTAGATGTACCACATTATGGTTTAATTTGCATCTTCCAAATGATGAATGAAATTGAGCACCTTTGCACACATACATTGGCCACTTGGGTATTCTCTTTTGTAAACTGTCTACTCAAAGTTTTGGTATATTTAAAAAATTTTGTTACTTAATTTTGCTTATTGATTCAAATATTTAAGGTTTTATATAAGATGGGAGTTGAAGAGTTGCCCATGCTTTGATGGGCTTTTCTACCACTTTACAACAGCTACAAGTGTCTCTAGTTATCACTACTAGTATCTCAGATTGTCAGACATTTCTCCAAGCAATTTAGTTTTATTTAAAAAAAACATATCCTATAGTACTTTGAGAAGTAAAGCATGCAGAGTTGGAAACCTGGTTTGGTTGTTTCACTAAATAGCTCTGTGATCATATGAAGGTCTTGGTATCCTCTTCTGAAAAATAAAAAGGTTGGATTTGAGATCCGGCAAATCTAAGATTCTGTAAAATATAAATAAAGTCTGTAGTTTGGAGAGGTGAGGAACAGGGAGAAAAGGAGGTTATAAACTGAATCAACTTCCACAAAGTTGATAATCCCCGCTCTTACATTAAAAAGACACCAAACATTCCAACCTTAATTTCATATTCCATGTCTTAAATTTTACCTGAAGTGTGAGTTTTCCACGTTAAAAGGAGGAGAAATTTTGTTTCAAAAACAAAAATCTTTTATCTCTATTTATCCTTCTCCTCTCTAGAAATGTTTCTTTTATGGAAAACAGTACCTGGATAAGAATTGACCAAAATAAGGAACAAAACTTCTCTCTGGTTTCTTGAGTGTTTATGGGCCTGAAGTAGACCTAAAATACTTGTTATCTTTCATGGCCCAACCATAGATCCTGTGCCAAGACCAGCCTATTGCATCACCCTCTTTTTTGTATACTTTGTACAAGTACACAAAAAGTGTACACTCTGTACACACAAAGGTCTGTGTACAGACCTTTTTAAGCCTTCTATGGTAAATGGGTGACACCAGCCTGAAATCCACATCTCCTCTCTTCCCCTCCTCCCTTAGCTCCAGCTGCTTGATGATAAACTCTGTAGCAGCTCCACCCTAACTACAAGCTTACAGAAAAACAAACAAACAAACATTTAAAAACATCTTCACAACCTCACAGAAATGAAAGGTTTCATACGAGATACAAAAAGACCTAAGCATACAAGAAATGATTAATAAATTAGACAACATTGAACTTGAGAACTTGTGTTCATCAAAAGACTCCTTCAAGAGAATGAAAAGGCAAGGCACATAGTGGGGAAAGATATTTGATACATGTATAACAAAGGATTTTTATCCAGATTATATAAGAAAATGATCTTATAAATCAATGAGAAAAATACAGACAATCCAATTTAAAAATGGGCAATAGTTCTAAACAAATACTTTTTAAAAAGAGGATAAATAAATTTATAAACAAATACAACCTTCTTAGTGATCAGAAAAATGCATATTAACTCTTCAAGGAGATACCTCTATATGCACACCAGACTAGTTAGTATGTAAACATAACACAATATTGAATGTAGGAGAGGGTATGGAACAATATAAAATCTCATATGTTGTTAGTGGAAGCGTAAATCAGAATACCCACATTAAAAAAAATCAATTCGGCAGTATACACTATAGTTTAAGATATATAAATAAGTTGTGATTCAGTCATTATACTATGAAGTACACAGCCTACAGAACAGCATATGCATGTGTACTTCTTTGTAGGTATGCTCTTCTTAAAAAGCAAAAGTCTAGAAACAACCTAAACATCTGTCGATGGTACAGAGTTTGGGTAAATCATTATTATCTTCTAATGGTAGCATACTATACAACAATGAAAATGAATGACTCAAGTTATATGGAACAAGATGCATGAATCTTTAAAACATGATACTGACCAAAAAAAAAAAAAAAAAAAAAAAGCAAATGCAAAAGAGGGCATACTATCTGTTTCCATTGACATAAAATTCAAAAAGAGGCAAACTACACTATATTATTTAGAATTATTAAAATATGAAGAAAAGCATAGAAGTGATTGCCTAAATAGAACAATGGTAACCTCTGGGGGAGGAAGGAGGAGGAGGAGATAGCTGTGTGGTTTCTGGACTTCAGGCAACGTTCTGATTGTTGACTTGGTGGTAGTTCATATAGGAACTTTTATACATAGGTTTTATTTCACAATGTAAAAGATAAAATAACATGTGTCATGTCTGGCACACAGTAAGTGCTCAATAAATATCAGTTATTATCATAAATACATAATATACAAATTTTACTTTTATTATCCATTGCACCTTAGAAAGTGTTTTTATGAAAATCACCTCTTTTTAACCCAGACATTGTCATGATTCCTATTTCACAGATGAGAAAACATAGCTTAGTCTTGACACACATACACACACACACAACAACAAAAACAACAACAACAACAACCACAACCAGGAAGGAGCACAGCTGGAACCACTGCTCTGGTCTTCAGGTTTCAAACCCTATTGCTGTTTACTAGACTCTCATTTACCCTGTTAGTTAATGGAGGGGAATGAACCAAGAATCTAAGGATCCAAAACCTGACCCATAGCTAATATTGTTTAACTGTGCAAATGGAGTCAAATTTCTTGATGTTTGTGTGTGCCCTGCTTTTCCCATCTGTCAAAGGGACACGACATAGAACTGTCATAGAACAACCCTGCATAGAACTGTGTGAAGAGAAGCTGAGATAAGGCAAAATGTTTTGAAATGTGTAAAATGCTATATTAAATGAGTGTTATTTTGAATAACAAAGCTCTATGCTTTGAGCCTGAGCTGACTTAAACAGTGAGTGTTAAAGCAGCATTGCTGTTAGTAGTCTCTTTCCCCTCCTCTCAGTGCTCCCACCCCCACCCCCACCAAATAAGTAAATGATAACAAAATTAATCTAATTGGAAGACTTGGACATGGGGTCATTTGTGACCAAGCTGCCTGTCCCCAACACAGCCCAAAAAGAACTGGGAGCAGCAGAAAGCGACATCTTTTCTTCACTGAAAGTTGTTACAAAACACCTTCTCACTACATCAGTCTGAGAAAGGTTAAAGTGCATGGTGTGGGAAATTAAACTTATTCTCAGGCTGCTTTAACAGAAAACAATCTCTAGGGCTATCTCGTATGTCTTCTGAGAGGGGCATCATTTGGGAAGATTACGTCTGTTATCAAGGAAAGCAATGAACTTTCCATTTACATTGGACTTTTATAATCTGATGAGAGAACAGGTACATTTATCTAGTCTTTTAAAAGGGAAAAGGAAACTCTACAAATCTGTCCATTATACCTGCTGAGAATCTAAAGTGAGGTCAAGACAAAAGCAGATTACTTTTGATAGTGTTAATAAGAGTTTATTGCAAAGCCTGCAGGCCAGATCTCCCTCCGTGGATTTCTGAATGGCTTTGGGAGCTGGGCTATTCTTAGAGTAATGAGAAAGAGCCTTATCACACACCATAGGAAATTCAAAGATCCCTACGGCTTCAAAAGTCTTATTGATGCACTTTAGTAGAACTAAAAGCCAGGGTGGTTTCTCATCACAAATACCTGTCCAATGTGGGGAACATAGGAGGAACCTTAAGAGATGCAGACATGCAGCTCTCAATATGGCATTTTAATAACAGTTTCCAAAAGGACTTTCATGTGACTGAGACTGTCTCCATGACTAAAAATCATGTTCTGAGGCAGTATAAGCAATAGTAGTATTAGTGAGTTAGAAGTATTGGTTACAACCATCAGAGGCTGACTTTGGCTTATTTAGGTAATGGGAAATTACCTAATTTTCTAATTACATTAAGAAAATATTGAGGGCTTAAATAATGAGTGGCTGGTTGGGTTTTAGAGGAAGTAAGTGCTAAGAGAGTGACAGAGAACAGGAAGCAAGAGGCACAGCAATAGTCTCTTGTCTGGAAAACCCTAGTCACGGTACCACGTGTATCATGTATGACCGGCAGTTCCCGTGTTCTTGAGTCATGGCTCAAAGTTTAAAGTCTTAGGAAAGACCATATGATTGTCTAATCTTGGTTCATAGGAAGCCTCCCTCATCCGCCAAATAAACCTACATAGGAGAGAAGAAAGATGGAATATGGCCCTAATCAGCTTCAAAACTGAGCACTGGGTACTTGAATTTCCTTTCACACCAAGACTACACATGGGCTCTTAGAGAAAAAAAAAAAAAAAAAGATGCTGTAATGGTCATTTTTTTTCTTCAATCATGTGATAACAAACATTCCAAACTCCAATGCCTTATAGCAACAAACATTTCTTTTTCTTGTCCGTGGTTCCGTGAGTAGACTAGGATGGCATTGCCTCAGGTGGAAAACTGGCTGGGGTTGCTCCAGGCCACAGATCAGGTCCACATCTGCTCCACATCTCTCCATGAACCAGTGGCTACCACAAGCATGTCCTTCTCATGGAAACTCACAAGAGCAGAAAAAGGTAAGCCTCTGCTTGCCTTATATCTGCTCACAATCCTTTGTTCAAAGTCCATCTCATATTCAACCCGAATTCAGTGGGGCAGCCAAATGTAATCCACCCCAAAAGGAAGGAGGAAGGAAGCGAATAATGTTGATAATGATAATTCAATCAATCTAACACAGATGCTAAGCACTCATCCTCCATACATAAGTCCTAACTACCTCACTGACAACTCCCTAAAACCTCCATTTTGTATCTGATCCAAATCCCCAGATGAAAATTCATGAAAAAGATCTCGGTCACTGTTGCTGGAGGATACATATTAATTGTATCTACATGTGTCCCTCAGATCTCAGTCCCACATTCTTGGGTAATTATAAGCATGCTTTATTTTCACTCTTAGGTAACGAATGCCTTGGGGCAAAGCATATGTCTTTTTGAGGATCCTTGCAGATGTTTGGCTTGTAGTTGTCTTCCTTGAATTGCTGGTGAATGAAACAGTGGGGGCTTATTGGACTTTACCAGTCACTGCTCTGATAGGGCTCACCAGTCTCAGAGGATGGTAGGCATGGATAGCCCAAGGCAGAGCCAGTGGTGGAGATCAAGGTTTCTTTAGACTTAACACCCAGTTTTCATGTACCACAGCATGCAGGAAAGACAAGTTATTTACCTTTCAAAACCCTTACCTCTTGACTCTGACCACTACCAGTCAAGGCTGAAGGCACTATATACATGAAGGGGATGCCTAAACCCACTTTTAACGACTTGCTTCAGACTTCATCTCCTTTGTACTTCTATCTCATTATTGTCATTGTTGTCTCTAAATGGCTTGCTCTTTCTTTAAGGCACGTAGCAGGCTTTCAATTAATTAATGGTAACCATGAATAATATTCTGTGCCAGGTACTAAGCTAAGCATTTAATATGAACTAATATAATTAGTCTTCACAATACCTCCATTAGGCAAGAACTATTCCATTGTGAACACTTGACTTGAAAACTCAGACTGACCTTTTTTTTTTGTTTTGCACTACTTACCCTGTTGGAAATATATAATAGTGTGAGTGTTGGAAGTGCAAATTCAGGAACCAGACAGCTTGAGCTTAAACCCTGCTCCCAATCCTTACATCTGTGTGACCTTAGACAAGCTACTTGTATTCTATGCCTCAGTTTCCTTTTCTACACAGAGATTGTAATAGTACTTACGTTATAACAGTGTTGTGAGTACTGAATAGGCAAAAGCACCCAGAACGATGTCTGAAAGCATTTGATAAATGTTTGGAAAGGCCATCAGCCCTCCATCTACCTATTCAGCTTGTCACTTTATGATACAGGCTCCCCCATCCAGAAGGGACTCTTATTCTGGCTATGTAGACTAGGGTGGTTTTGTGTAGTGGCCCATCTCAGCAAGAAGGCTGACATTCACCCCCACCTTGATAAAAAGAACAAAATCCCTTAGCATCTCTTTTCTGTTTTCCCCTCACATTAGAGTATTTTTGTTCATTCTCCTTCATCAGCACCTGTCTAGAGAATAGATAGCTTTCGATTATGGATTTGATGGCTTAAGACAGTTTTTTATTTATTTTTTTATTATGAGCTTGATTGCTTAGAATTTTTGTTCTTAATTTTGGACATTTATATCTCATTTTCTTTATGAGAAAATCTAGAAATTATAGTTTTAATGTTGTAGTAAGTAATATTAAAATAAATAGAAAGCCAAGAATTGGGGAATTAAAACACCTAATAATTGGATTGGAGAAATATAAAAACGTTGGATTCAGTGAACCAGCACCAGTCTAATTTAAATGTCTAATTAAAAGTTATTTGGAGGCACAGCATACACAAACTCCATTGCAGTCTTCTAAGGCTGGAAAGGAAGCCTGGTAACCAGAAGCAAATTTAGAACTGCATGAAGAAATGGGAATGGACTGTAATCTTTAAGCAGAGTATTCCATTTTAATCAAGGCATGTCCTACTCTACATTCCATTACCACTTCATTAAAAGATGCTGTCCCCGGTGCTGAAACTGCTGTTAGTTGTTTAACAGCAGAGCAACCATGCTTCAAGTCAGGAAAGGAAGTGGCAATGCCTGGCTGAAGGAAGAAGCTTTGTTGGCTGGAGCACTATTTATCCAAAGTTGCCTGAGAGCTACTGAGGAAGAAAAAGAAGAAGGTTTGTGATTAGCCAAGCTTAGATTAGAACTGATTTGACAAGAACAAGCCTGCCAGTCTACAAGCTGATTCATACAGAGGGCTATTCATAGCAGAGGGCTATTTAGCACATTGTCAAATATGACATTCTAAAAATGCAGTATGATCGTTGGTACAAATAACTAATGAACAGTGACATATTTAGATTGCCTGCACAGAGGTAGATGGGTGTGTACAGTTAGGCAAAAAAGAAGTCCATCACCATATGGAGGGGAAAAAAAATAAAAACAAAAACAGAAAATGTCCAAAGTAAAATTCTAAAACTGGGTTTGTTTTCAGGGGTTGTCAATTCTGTCACTATCAACTTGCCACTATCGCCTTTGTCCATCAGTTTTCTAATCTTTAATATGGAATAATAATTGTGCCTACTTTGCAGCCTTGTGAGAATTAAATTGAGATTAAATGGGTTAAGATATGTAATGCAATTAGGATAGTGTCCAGAAAAGAAGTAAGCTCTCAATAAATATTGGTTGTTATCATTATTAATATTATTATTGACTGGTATTTTTCTCCACTAAGGAAGTGTGAGATATAATCATTTGTATAGCATCATTAAACTAAACCTAAGTGTTAAGCTGAACCCCATTTACAGTGTTAGTTAAATGGTGCCTCCGCTTCCAGAGGACAGAATTTCTTTCCCTAAAGATGTTTCCTATGTTTAAGAGGTCAAAAATGAACTGCATTCTCTGAAACACCACTCACTTTTTCCTTTCCTCCTATTTTCTTATGTCATCAGTTTAGTTTGTTCATTTGTCCATTCATGCACGTTGGAAAGCTCCTTTAATGAACCAGGCATTGTGCTAGACTAAATTACTAAGAGATGTCAATTAAGGAACTTAAAGATTCTCTGTCATGAATGAAAAGAGCTACCATAAGATACAACAATCTACAGTATACTTGTACATTAACATACACACACACACACACACACACACACACACATTAAACTTGTTACATTATCTCCATGTTACAGATGAGGAAACTGAGGCTTAGAGGAGGGTGGATCTGCTTCGAGCACTCTGCTTTACGGACTCAATGAAGATACCGCAATGTCCGATCTATACTGACACTCCACTGCAGAACAGCCCGTTCAAGGAAGTGTGAGCTTCTTTTCCTATCTCCCCTCTTCTTTGGACTCTAGGAAGGAAATAGTTCAGGGAAATGGTGTGACTTCAGGTCCAAGACTTACCCATGAAGGACAAAATCACAGCTCCTCCCCTTTCCCCCATGAGACAGTCTGTCAATAGAGTGTGAACTAAGAAAAATCTCTGCAGTCAAAATGGGGTGAACACGGCAGATGAATTACCTCTTATCTTTAGTTCCACTTCCTCTCCTAATGAATAAATGAGTAAATCAATAGATCCCTGCATCCTGTGTGCCTTTTTTTCTTTTTACTCGAAGCAAGTGTTGTTTTCGTTGTTTTTTTTTTTTTAAACTAAGCAACCTAAACAACCAGAGGCCATTTCACAGTTTACCATCTAAAAAAACAGTAGTGGTAATTAAAACAATCTGGGGCTAGGGGGAAATGGAAGGGAAATCTGTCACTGCTGAGACAGGAAAAAAAAAGTGTTCTGGGGAATGGGGAATGAAGCAGAAACACTGACAATTTGTTAGATCTAACCCCAGACTGACATGCAGTGAAAGGGTGAGACAGAAATTGTTGCTGGGGGAAATGTCACCTTTACGTGAGAAGTCCATGGAAAAACTGGAAAGGTGCCCATGGTTTCCATCCTCTGTCAGGGCCAGGAAGGAACTGAATGTCTTTGGCACAAATGGGAATCTGCTACTCTGTAGTCATCTGCATAGACTAGCTTGAGAAAGAAATGACCGTGTCCACTCTATTCACACCATGTCATCTTAACATCAAGGGTTAAAAAAAAGTCAACCCATACCCCAACTTTACCGTACTTTAAATTTAATGTTAACTTATTTTAAGAATATTGCAAGTCTTTTGGAGTCATGGTTAGTTTCCTTTCTTTTGTTCTAAAGTATTTCACCAAACCCCATCCCACTGACTGAATCCTTTTAGCCCCCTAAAGGGGGTGAAATTGTTCAGTATCTTTCCACCTCCAGCTGAAGGTAAAACCCCCTAAGGCAAAGCCAGCAAGAACAACCCTGCAATACATCTGACCTCATGCTATTCCTGATCTATTTTGCAGGAAAGTGTTTCCAGTCAGGTATATAAACCATGAAATCCAGTCAAGAACTTTTGGTGCTCTTTATCTCATATAGCTGCAGTCTTATGGAAACAAATATGCCAGAGATTTGTAAATTCCCACACAATAGGAGAAACGATCATTGGACTTGAAGCAAAACTGCTAACCTCATTTCTCTTGCCATGTTGGTAAAGGACATAGGTTGGCTCATATAACAACAACGATAATAACTAACCACTGTAAGGTTCTGTTCTTCATGGTAAATGTCATTATTTTAATCCTCAGTGCAACCTTGTGAAGTAAAACACTTGTTACCCTCACTTCACAAACAAGAACACACAAACACATTGATTTGAAATGGCAGGTCACATTGAATGCTTTGGGAAAATAAAGAAGAAACAAACAACTAAAATTAAATCTTCCTTCTGACTGTATTTCCAAAATTTAAATCATCTGATTTATCATTACAAAAATATAAGTATAGCATGGATTGCAGCTACTTGTATATCAAATCAGCATTTTCCAGTATTTAGAAATTTATTGGGTTTTAGCCAATCTGTTTCCATTTTAAATCATTGTTGGAGAACAACAATTCTAGTCATCAGAAAACCTTCTTAATGGCATTGTTAGATGTGGACATTGGGAAACAAAATATTATGGGATTGAGCTGGAAGGATATGCATGTAAGAAGTAAAAGTGGTAATAATCTCTGGGGAAATGGGAGATGAGACTGTATATTCTTCTTTTCCCATGTATTTCCTTTTTTTATTATTAAAGAAAAATGCAAGACTAAAGAAAATAAAGAATAATGCAGGAGGGTGTTAACTTTTCCAAGGAATTATATCTACTTCTGAATAATGAGTTTATTTTACCTTTAACTCTAAAGTCTGCAGTAAGTGCCTACTAAGATGAATCTCTTGATCTTTGCTTCCTCTCCTTAACTGCTCTCTCTGATGATTTAGAAATGATCTGTTGTCACCATGGTTACTACCCAACTTTAGAATTCTTGAAAAACATATGCTACTCCAAATCACCAATTATTTAGTAGATAACTTGAGTAGCCCTGTAACTATTATATTCACTGAATTTATGATTTAAAAAACTTCCAGAAAAGATATCTGTAAATAATTTTGAAAAATAATATAGGATGAGGAATCAGTTTCCCTGATTTCAAGACTTAATCATGCACCCACAGTAATCAAGACTATGTAGTATTGGCAGAGATAGGCACATAGATCAGTGGAAGAGAACAGAGCACTCAGAAATAGAACCACAGAAATATCTTCAACGGGTTTTTTGACAAAAGTGCAAAAACAATTCAATGGAGGAAAAATAGCTTTTTCTATATATGATGATGGAATAAGTAAAATAGACATCTATAGGCACATGTACAAAAAGAATCTCTGTGTAAGTCTCCCACTTTGCACAAAAGTTAACTCAAAATCTGTCATGGACTTAAACATAAAACATAAAATGACAAAACAAACAAACAAAAATAAGATAAAATCTTCCAAACCCAGGCAAAAAGCAGTTAGAATTGACATTAAAAATATGATCAGTAAAAGGAAAGAATGGTAAATTAGACTTCATCAAGATTAAAAATTGTTGCTATGTAAAAGACTCTATTAAGACAATAAAAAGACAAACTATAAACTGAGAAAATATTTGCAATTCATATATCTGACAAAAGACTTTTATCTAGAATATATAAAGAACTCACAAAACTCAACAGAAAAAAAATCCAATTAGAAAATGGGCAAAAGACATAAAAGACATTTCACTGAAGAAGATATGCAGACGGCAAATGGGCACATGTAAGTAGGTTCAATATCATCAGCCATTAGGGAATGCAAATTAAAATCACAATGAGATATTGCTACACACCTATCAGAATGGCTAAGAAAAGAAGTGACAACAACTCTAACATGCTGCTTAGAATGTGGAGATACTGGATTACTCACACACTGGTGGCAGGAATGTAGAATGGTACACCTGAGTAGCTCAGTCAATTGAGCGTCCAACTCTTCATTTCAGCTCAGGTCATGATCCCAGGGTCATGGGACCCAACCCTGCAGTGGGCTCTGTGCTGAGCATGGAACCTGCTTGAAATTCTCTTTTCCTCTCCCTCTGTCCCTCTCCCCCACTCATGCTCTCTCTTTTTCTCTCAAATTAAAAAATAAATAAATAATAAAAATGCTTTAAATAAATGAATGAATAAATTAAATAAATAGTACAGCCACACTAAAAAACAATTGTCGATTTCTTTAAAAACTAAGCGTGCAACTGTTGTACAATCTAGAAATTGCATTCTTAGGCATATATCCCACAGAAATGAAAGCATGTTCACAAAAACAAACAAACACACAAACAAACCTATAAATGAATGTTTATAACAGTTTTACTCATGGTAGCCAAAGAACACAAACAACTCAGATGTCTTTCAAAGGGTGAGTGGTTAAACAAAGTGTGGGACATCTATTCAATGATTGCCAATCACCAATAACAGGGAAAAAACTATGGATGCACTCAGTAATATAAGTTAATTTCCACAGAATTATGCTAAGTGAAAAAGCAAGTCCCAAAAGTTTACAATATTCTATATGATTCCATTTATATTATATTCTTGAAATTATAGACATGGAACACAGAATAGTCATTGTCAAGGGTTAAGGAGGAAGGGGAGGCAGGAAGGAAGAAGGTGTGGCTATAAAAGGGCAAAATCAGGGATCCTTTGGTGATGGAGTTATGAGGTATTTTGACTGTGTCCATGTCAATATCTTGGTTATGATATTTGACTTTGGTTTTGTAAGACATTGCCACTGGAGAAAACTGAGTAAAGGATATGTTGGATTGCTGTGTATTACTTCTTATAGGTACACGTGCATCTACATTTATCTCAAAACAAAAAATGCAATTAAAAAAAGTCAACATGAGCTTGTTAGTCGTAGTTCCATAGCTAGCCTTCAAAATGTATATGTTCACTTCTACCAAATAAGCTGTCAGCGGAAGCTGCTTCTGTAAGTTCACTTGGCACACAAAACAGATATTCTGCCATCTGTACAGACACCATCCTTCAGGCTGCCCACACTCTGGTCTTCCTTCCAAACCCAGAAGGCTCTGACTCACCACTTTATTTTGATCTTTCCCTCATCCTAAATATATATACAAATGCTAAGTCATATATACATACATACAAATGCTAAGTCATCACAATTCCTATTTTCCCTTGAAATAAAGTTTTAAATCAGCATTACACCACTGCCAAATACCGAGTAACGACAACAGCACATATGCCACAACAGATGGCTCATGAGTTGTGGTTTTTACCCCCAAAGTTCTTCAGCCTAGTAAACCTATCAGTAAGCATGTTCCAAATAAGTATTGTAGAATAGAGAGAAAAAGGCAGCACGTTTGGGTTGGGAGGGTAATGGGATCTCAGAAAATGGAGGAATAACATTCTGGAAAGTTCCAACCAAGGACCAGTATTGTAGCATCCATCTTATGGCTCAAGAATCCTTAGTTTTCGTTTTGGGGGTGTTTTTGTTGTTGTTTTGTGTGTGTGTGATAAAAAAGACCTCAAACACTATTGAGAATCAAATGACAATTTTGGAGACTGTCCCCCCTTCAAAGTACAAGCATTTGTCAATTGATTGAAAAATATGATCACTGCTGAAACTATTTTTTCTGATCTGACTGTTTTAGAGAATGCTCAAATATTCAAGATATTCAAGTCCAAATCAGTAAGTCAAATGCAGCTCTGAAACTTGGAGCCTGTGATTGCCAGATTAAATGCCAGGATCTTTAGGGACACTTGCTAATAATAAATATCTCCACTTTATTGTTTTTTTCCTGTATTCAAATTGCTGATCTTCCTAACTTATTTAGATGCATTGAACATGCATTAGGCTTAGTAAGTGATGTCTTCGCAATGCATCATGTATTAGTCAGCTATTGACACAATTATGTTGCATAACCAACCATCTCAAACTGAGTGGCTTATAACAACTAGCATTTGTTTTCATGCTCACTGGTCTGAGCTCTATGGTAGATCAGCACCTGGGCTGCTCTGAACTTTACTCAGCCAAGTAGCTTTGCTTCAGTCTACACATCTGCTAGACTAGGCTTGGCTTGGGTTTGGGTCTGATCCAAGTGTCTCTTGTATCCTTGGATGAAAGAATTCTTAGGAAAGGTCTAATGGCAAATGACAGAAAGAATAAAAGTAAGGCAAACCATCTAAGCCCAGTTAAAGCCTCCACTTGCCACACAAGTCTAATATTCCTTTGGCCAAAGCAAGTCACGTAATGGCTTCCTGCATCAAATGCTCACAGTAGGAGAGGGAAGGGAATACTTGATGTACACTAATCCAATATTTCACACACCACACACTTCTTTCTAGTATTTCCATAAGGCAACAAAGATGCTCTAGTGATATTTCACCATACTCAAATGCTGAAACCAACTGGTCAAAAAAATACAGCTACACTAAGACCAAGTCTCAGTGTCCAAGTCATGATTATCAAAAATGTCTCTGAGCATTGCCAGATATTCCTTTGGGGTCAAAATTGCCAGAATTTATAACCACTATTTAAATTTTTTTTAATGTTTATTATTTTTGAGAGAGAGAGAAAGAGAGACAGAGACAGAGACCAAGCAGGGAAAGGGCAGAGAGAGAGGGAGGCACAGAATCAGAAGCAGGCTCCAGGTTCTGAGCTGTCAGCACAGAGCCCAACGCGGGGCTCGAACTCACAGACTGCAAGATCATGACCTGAGCCGTAGTCAGCTGCCCAACCGACTGAGCCACCCAGGCAGCCCTATAACCACTATTTTAGTGAAATAGTCAAACATTCAACATATGATAAACATTGTCAATTGCCAAATAGAAAATGTCAGTAATACAATACTTTTCTACATCAATATAAATAAATTTTCATTTAAATAAACTTGATTCAGTCCTTTTATATAGCAGGCATTAGATAATCACCCTCAAATCCCTATAACCACTCTGCCAGGTGGGTGTCATTATTTCAAGCAACTGATACTAAATTGAGCTGCACTTAAGTGAATTGTGCAAAGACTGAAAGATAAAAAGGGACAAAATGAAAATTTTTAAAAATGATTTAGCTGTATCTTTATTATAGGAATACCACAGCATTTCTACTTTGAAATGAGTAGGTGAAAATTTCATTTATATTGTGGGGTTTTGTATATACCCATGAAATTGTCACTACAATCTATGCCATAAACATACACATCACCTCCAAAATTTCCTACAACTTTCTTTCTTTATTATTATTATTTTTGTGATAAGAACAATTAATATGATATCACTTATATGAGGAATCTAAAATAGTCAAATTCTTTTTTTAAATTATTTTTAAATTTATGTTTTTATTTTGAGAGACAGAGCATGAGAGAGATAGCAGAGAAGGGTCAGAAAGAGGGAGAGACAGAACCCTAAGCAGGCTTTATGTTGCTAGCACAGACCCTTGATATGGGGCCGAACCAACGAACTGTGAGATCATGACCTGAGCTGATTGAGAATTAGATGCTTAACTGATGGAGCCACCCAGGCGCCCCTAAAATAGTCAAATTCTTAGAACAGAAAGTAGAATGGTAGTTTCTAGGGTCTTCGGGGAGAGGGAAACAGAGAGGTATTTGTCAAAGGGTACAAAGTTTTAGTTATGCAAGATGAGTAAATTCTAGAGATCTACTGTACAGCATAATGCCTATTGTTAACAATACTGTAGGATACTTAAAAATTTGTTCAGGGGCGCCTGGGTGGCGCAGTCGGTTGGGCGTCCGACTTCAGCCAGGTCACGATCTCGCGGTGCGTGAGTTCGAGCCCCGCGTCAGGCTCTGGGCTGATGGCTCGGAGCCTGGAGCCTGTTTCCGATTCTGTGTCTCCCTCTCTCTGACCCTCCCCCGTTCATGCTCTGTCTCTCTCTGTCCCAAAAATAAATAAATGTTGAAAAAAAAAAATTAAAAAAAAAAAAATAAAGCAGAAAGGTTAAAAAAAAAAAAAAAAAAATTTGTTCAAAGGGCATATCTTAGGTTAAAAGTGAGATGTGAACTGAAAATCCCCAACTTAAAATCAGTTTTAAGTAATAACACATATTGTTATACCACCATTAAGAATTCCTGATTATGCATTTTCATCCTGCTTTATTAGGTATTTATTTTATATTAAAATTTGTGGTAACCAAAGACTTAATAGAAAATTAACTAATATCAATGTAATGTTTTAATGGAGGATGTTTTATTATTCACAAGCACTAAATGATAAATTACTCGTAACGTCTCCAACCACTAAGAACAGTAGTTAAATCATATGCATATTGTATGTATATATTGTTATGGTCATATATACTTTTGTTCCTATCAACTATACCCACAATCATCATTATCAAAAGCATAACTTCGGTGTGTCTAAGGTAGCTCAGTAGGTTAAGCATCCAACTTTGGATCAGGTCATCGTCTCATGGTTCGTGGGTTCAAGTCTTGCTTCAGACTCTGTGCTGATAGCTTGGAGCCTAGAGCCTGCATCAGATTCTGTGTCTCCTTCTTTCCCTGCTCCTCTCCTGCTCAGGCTCTGTTTCTCTCAAAAATAAATAAACATTAAAAAAATATTTTTTAAAAAAGTATAATCTTCAAGTGGAAGTAGTACCAATTTGCCTTTTCTAGGTAATTTATAGAAACCTCCGTTCTTACTATTTCACTGGCCATTCACCTAGAATGCTCTTCCCCAGATCTTTTTTCAGGCTCTGCTCCAATGCTACTTCCTCCGAGAAACCCTTCCTGACCATCCTATGAGAAAAAGCAACTCCTAAGGCTTTATTCATTTTCCTTGCTTGGTTCCATACAGCACCTCTTAATAATTGACGTAAAATTGCATATGTTTTTTGCTCTTTTATTTATTAACTGTGTCTTCCACTAGAATGTAAGCTCTATACAGACAGGAACTATGGTTTGTTCATTCCCCTATCTCCAGCACCTATAAAAGTACATTGTAGGTCTTCAAATATTTGGTGAGTAACTGAATAAATAAAACCTAATTTTTAACTAGGGACTTAAAGATTTTTGAGGTTTACCTAAGTTTTTTCCTAAGTGCCCCAACTACCCCATCACTACAACCCACACATACTCTAGAGATTCCAGAAGTCCCCCGAAGACTTCTGAGAATTTCTGAAGTTTTATATTCTAGGACCCCTTTAGTTCTGGCTGCCTGCTTTCTTGATTTATTAATCATCTTGCCATCCTATGCATTCCATCTTTGTCCCAGTAAAAACCTTCTTGCATAAGGCAACTCATGTATTTAGTAAACTTTATTGAAGATTTATGGACAATAAAAAGAAGAGGATTTTAGATATGATGAAGAAAAACTTTGAGGTAAACATCAAGCATTCTTCTTTAAAAGCCTTCTGTTGCCACCGCATAGGGGTTTTCCATGGATATGCTACTCTCTGAGTTTCCTTAGCCCAATAGCGACTTCTTGGTCCTGGCTTTACTCCATGCGTCCTCTTCATTTCATGCTCACCCAAGGTAGAAACAAACTCCTCTCCATCTCACACAGAGCAATTCAGTCTTCTGTTTTCTTGCTTTAGATCTTTCTGGTCTCATGCTTCAGGGTCTTTTCTTCCATCCCCCCAATTTACGGGCATTTTCCTAAACAAAGATTCTTCTTTCTTTCTAAGAAAAGAAATGTCTGATGCCAGATGTTAAGATGGTATATCTGTTGCTTCCATAGCTATGAGAGACTCTAATATTCCACATGGACACCAAATATTACTTCTGAATAACTATTATATATTGCCCTTATATATGCTAACATTTTTCCATAGTTATACATACCAATATACACATGGATATATATATATATATATATATATATTACATATTATATATGCTATTATAATTCATAATCAAATTATCAGAAAGTATTACTAAATTGACATGAATTCACAGCATCTTTTGGTCATTGGGTATTTCATCAATCAATCAGTTCTAAAAGATCAACTTTAATTAGGTAGATGTCTGTAAGCCTTTCTGATGTTAGAAAGAGTTTCCTCACACTTTAAAAGACTGATAATTCATTGCCTATCCAATATCAATTTTTCAAATGGAACCTAAAAATTAAGATTTGAAAGGGACAAAGGCAGCCATCCTTGTAGATTCTTTTCATGCTTGTCAAGTATTTTCATCAGAGAAATTGCCACAGGGATGGAGAAAAACACAAGGACTATTCATTTATCTAAATTATATGGACACATTGTTAAATGAAAGAAGTTGCATACAAACCAATATTTAGCGTGTCATCTAAAAATAAGAATATGTTTGTATTATCACTTGGTTGTGAGACATAAGGTCTCACTTACCTGGAAGAAGAAGCCCATTGCTTGGTAGGACAGGAATACCTGAAACCTCAGATAGTTGTAGTGGTGCTGGTGGTAGGTAAAAAGACCGGTGCCTGCCATTTGTCTTGCACCTTGACCCTTCTGGTAAAATTGTCATCCAGGCCACCTGGATGCATTCTTGATTGCATTCTTGATTGCATTTCTAACAGTTGGAGGCCTCAAATGTGTCATGATGTTGCATCTACCACAATCTGCTGGGTCTTGAAAAAAGTTAGTAGTTATTACCCTGTCTCCTAAAATACTGCTTCTGATATCCCCAGTATCCTGGCATACTCCATTGAATTGCATCAGCCAGTACTTTGCAATGAAGTCAATTATATAATTTTAATCCTAGGTGCTAAGGTCAAACATGACATGCTAGTTGAATCTTTACTTAGTATAGGATGGCATGTTCTCCTTAGTTAGTATAAGAGTCTTGAGACCAATTCTTCAGGCCTAGATGAGATATTCTTGACCTATGAAAGGCACCTACAGATGCCATCTTCAGCCAACTTGCCACACTGCTTAAATCCAACAATGGAGAGAAGGACTACTGACTGCTTGACTCAAATGACTATATATGACACTTTCCACTGGGTGATGTCACTCCCCTGGGCTACTATTTCCATATGGTTCAACAGACCTCCCCTTACTGTTTCAGTTGAACATAATCTGAACCCAAGACAAAGGTAGTCATCTAGCCATTACAGATTTTCCTGTACCTCTTCTAAGACCTTACTTGTCCCTTCTGGCCCAAGTGTGAAGAAACAATCTTCTCAGAGTATGTTTGTCAGTTCAGGACCTCCAACAAGCAGACACCCAGAGTTAAAAGTATAAGAGATTCACTGAGAGTAAAACCTGTGGCATGTAAAGGGAATGAAAGGAAACCCTTCAGACCATGATGCAGATATGAATCCAGAGAGTGAAGGGAAAGAAAGATTGTGTAGGAAATGGCACAGGCTGTGGTGTATCTCTAAGAAAGTTTCAGCCACCCAATGGGGAGCTCCAGTGCATAGAATGGCCATTGAATAGTCCAACGTTGAACAGCAAAGTCCAGGCCCTCATACTTTCATGATGGTCACACCCTGGCTTAGAGAAGCCCAGGAGCAGTATAGCCTCAGGTGAGACAATACAGGAGATCTTGAAAGTGCTACAGCTGGGCACTGACAGCTATCTGCATTGCTTGACACAGGTTCTTTCTTGAAGAGAAATCTGAGTGGTGCAAATCTATGGTTGCCTCAGGAGGAGACATAGCATACTACAACCTTGACCGTAGTCTAGTTCCTGGGTAAGGGATAACTGTGATGATGACAAAAATATAGAATTTGTCAAACATCTAGGCCAAGTAACCAAAAAGATTCTCCATGCCTCAGAGACCCAGAATTTTAGCCTAAATTCTAGGGTCATCTTAGAACAGAATCACTATTATGTGTTGGCCAATTAGTTTTATCCTAGACTAACACACTACCTGGAACTATATGCATCAACATCAGTGCGGAGTCAGAAGGTTCAGTGTCCCACATATGGGACACTAGGAAGAAGGGTTGTCTAGAGCTCTTAGCAACCTGGGACCTATCCTCTGGGCTGGGGCTGGGCTCTCTGAGACTTCACTGAGGGGAGCTTAAAGTTATATTCATGGCTTTAATTTTCCTATTCTTGTTCTAACCATCCTCCAGTGTCTTCTACAGTGATACCAGAGACTAGCCTCATGAGCTTACAGGCTACAATTGTATGGGTTTCTGACACATCTACCCCTTGGGATAAGAGTGAACTGATAAGTGAAGTTTAAACTTTTTTCATAGCCTGTAGGCTGGCTTCTCAGAAAAGGTGATTATCTCCTCTAGGGCACTACAGAAAGTGTTAGTCTGAGGCAATTGATCCCCGAGAGGACTGTGATAATGCATTTGGTCCTGAGGACACTGAACTATTGTCACATAGCTGCAGTCACAGGATTTGGACTCTAGCCCAGCCCTCTGTTCATGCCAGGGGAGGGGAATCTTGCAGCCCACCAGCCAAGGGCTGGATTCCTGCTCCTCAAACCTAAGGATCTGCCTTTCTAGATCCCCTTCTGCCACCTCAGAGAGTGATAAGCAATGAGGACCACATATCCGCTAACTGCTTATGTTTCTATGATTTTCTTTCCCAATAAATTATTTTCCAGATGTCCTGTTATGTGTGCTCTCTGGTCATGTGCCCTTGTCTGCTAGGTAGCATCCTTTTGTTTATCAATACATAATGGAAGTACACACAAGAAATTGACAAAAATGGTAAACCAAGAGATATTAGAGATAACTGGTAGATGTAGACAGAAGCAGAAGCAAGACTTGTCAATGCACATATTTGATATCTGAACAATGTGAATGTCTTACCTAATTTTTAAGAAATAAAAATTGGGGGCACTTGGGTGGCTCAGCCAGTCTAATGTCTGACTCTTGATTTCAGTTCATGTCATGATCTCGCAGTTTGTGAGTTCAAGCTCCACGTTGGGCTCTGTGCTCACTGTGTGGAGTCTGCTTGGGATTCTTTCTCTCTCTTTCTCTGCCCCTCCCCTGCTTGTGTTCTTTCAAATAAATAAATAAATAAGACTTTAGTAATAAATGAATGAATAAATAAACAAACAAATAAATAAGTAAAATGAACATCGGAAGGAGAAAAGCTTAAATTAATAACTTCTAGAGAATAAATAAATTAAACTAATGCCACACAGTTTCCCCCTCTTGTACAAATTTTTTTACATGGACTTGAAAGTGACACGGACAGCCATAGACATGAAAATGTGCCATGTACAATGGAGAAAGCATCTCAGAAGTAAAATAATATCATGATGGAAAAGGCATAGTGCATATATTTTCTCAAATAATACATTAAGATGCAATTTTAGTTAAATATAAAGACATTTCTAAAATATAGAGAGGGAAATTATCTAAAAGTAAGAAGTATTTTGACTGCTTGAGAGTGGTAGGAACTATGCATCACACAGATGGTTCCCCCAATGAAGATTAAGAAGGTGTAATTCACATTCTTCTTCCCAGCCCTTCACAGCCTGGATGGGGAGACAACTAAATAGATAATCAAAATACAGTGTGATAGCATACAAGAAAAATAATTCCAGGTATATTGTTGATGTAAATATGAAAGGGAAAGCAAGAAAAGTTCTAGAGGAAAACATCCACAACTATCTTCTCTACCTCAGGGGAGAGAAAGTTTTCCAAAACAGAACAAAAACATAAAGACCATGGAGGAAGCAATTATCCAATATCCAATTGGATAATTATCCAATTATCCAATAAATTGGATAACATTAAAAATAAGAATTTCACCTCATGAAAAGACACAATTAAAAGATGAGAAGGTAAACCACATACTGGAAAAATATATTTTCATCCCATGTACCTGAAAAGTCACTCCAGTAGATAAATGATCAAGAGACTTCAACTGACATCCACAAAAGAGGACACATACATAACCAATAAACATGTGTGAAGTAACAAAAGAAAATTGTAACCACAATGAAACACCACTGTACAATCACCAGAATGGCTAACCATTAGCAATGTCCATTGTTGCTAACCACTGCAAGTCCCCAAAATGGGGAACAATTGGAATGTACATGCACTGCTAGAGAGAAAAAATTGGTAAGATCATTTTGGAAAATGTTTGTCAGTGTCTATTAAAGCCAAACATGCACCTACTCCATAACTCCTAGACATGTACCCAAGAGAAATGAGTGCTTGTTTCTACCAAAAGATGGAAAAAAAAATGTTCATAGCACCATAGTTAAAATAACCAAAAACTGGAAACAGCACAAATGCTTAATAGTAAAATGGATACATAAATAGTGGGTCTATTAATTCAGTGGAATATTACACAGTAATGAAAATAAAATTATTATAACTACACACAACAACATGGAAAAATCTCACAGGCATACCCAGTAAAAGAAATCAGACATAAAATTAGAGGTACTGCATGGTTCCACTTATATGAAGTTCTACAGCAAGCAAAACTATGATAGTAAAAGTCAAATGATAATTACCTTTGGGAAGAAGGAAGTATATTGATTAAAAGGGAGTGTTAAGAGGGCTTCTGGGTTGGGGGTTATTTAAATTTCTTGGTCTGGGTGGTGATTTCATGGGTATGTTCACTGCAGGATAAGTGTACTGTGCATTATGAGTGATGCAGTTTTCTGCATGACTGTTATATTTAAGGAAGTTTAAAAAAAAGTGCAATTCGGTCCTCTGATAGAATTCACGGAGGGAATGTGCAGGAGAAAGCTCCAACACTGGTTTAGGTAATTGGGAAATATTTCCTGGAAGGTCTACACTGAGCCCTGGAAGATGGATAGAAGTGATCTTGGTCAATAGCAGTGAGAATGTCCCAGAACAAAAAGCTGGAGGTGAAAGACATTGTGGTGCCTTCCAAGAACCATTACTATGTCTTAAGGCAGAAATACAGTGTTTTGGGGTTGTGAGGAAGGACAGAGAAGAGATGGGAATGTTCAGAGAATCCAGGTTATAGATTTGTGAGCCTTGTTAAGGAATTTGAACTTTGTTCTTTGAGCAAAGAAGAGTCGATTTTAAATAGGCAGTAATGTGATTAGATTTGCACTTAGAACCATGACTATAGCCACAATGGAGTATTGAGAATACAAGATTGGAGGTACTGGAAAATTCCAGGTTAAAAAAGAGATAGAAATGGAGGATATTAAGGGGGTGTTTTGACAATAGGCCTTGACAAATGATTGATTATGTATGAAAGACAAAGGAGTCTAAGGCAAATCCCAGGTCTTAGCCTGTGCCATTTCCTGAGAAGAGAACACAGGAATGTAAACAGTTTGTGTGGGAAAGATGGGGTTTATGGACCAGAGATAACTGATACTATTATGTGGGACAACACCATAGTGAGATTCTAAACACACCAAGCAAGACTCTTATTTTTTTTTTATGGAATTTTACAAGTTCTCTTGGCAGTTTCCCATCAGCTATCTCATTTTGATCTTTCCATAGCTTCTAGTATGGTCAGCAGAGGTATTATCATTGCACATAGCAAAAACTCTCCTCCTCTCAGATATGTGCAGTCATTTAGAGTTGGCAAAGCACCGGTGTAGAGTAGCAAAGTGTGGATAAGCTCTAGCCTTATCTCTTTGGGACATGATACATCTCACTCCATGGTTGACCATGTAAAAAAGGTCAACCAAGGCAACACATTCCAAAATGCTTTTAAACGTGAAAGAAATACAAAAACGTCTCTATTATTATTACATCTAAAAAGCGTCAGTAATCAAAAGCAAACCCCAAATGAACCATGAGTCATCTTCCTTGCCTTCCCATAGCCCTTGCTTTCTCTTCTCTCATAGTCATCTAAGCCAATCTGAGATTAGCCTTGGCCCTGGTGTGTGGAGCTGTGCTAATTTGCATGGCTTTTGAGGTCCAATTATTGATTTTCTATAAGGGGAGGCTATGTTTGGACAGGTGGGTGGCATGGCTATTTGTCCAACAGCATTAAGAGGAACTCACTGACAGCTTTATCTCTTTGCCATGGACACCCAGACACAGGGTCTCATCAAACACTGGGGATGCTTTGGCATCCCATGCTTGATGTCTCCCATTACCCCACAGATCCACATTAAAGTGATGAATTCCTTGTCAACTCATTTTATTTATCACCTCTGAGGTGGGCTGTTAAAAACCACAATTGTCAAATTTCTCATATATCTGTCACAAGCCAAGTAGGAAAAGTCCACAAATAGCTGACATTTGAACATATTCCTTTTGGAAGAGACATAAATGAAAATTGCTTTTTCTCTAAGTTTAGCGTGAAATCAGATTTAAAACTAAATATTTTCCTACTTATAAACAGAAAAGAGTAAATTAAGCAGGAAATGTTAATATCATTGAAGTATTTTGTTATGGGTGATGGAGTGAGAAGGGAGATCTAGTTATAAATCATTTTGTCTGAAAAGAAATGTAAATAAATAAGATTCAAACAACTAAAATGGAAAATTAAAATGTCTAAGCACAAATGTCAAAATTTCAAAAATCTTAGTACCTATGGATAGGTCCTCTAAAGCAAAGAATCTGAGACTTACCATCAAAATTCATGTTATTTCTACATGTTTCTACCTGTTGTTTGAGTCCACACAGACATATGATACATGAAAGAACTTAAGGGAATTAATATTTTATCATCTGTCACCTGTAAACCTATAGCAGAAGCAAAATTAGAAGCAAAGACAGAGTTTCATCTGGAACTCAGCAATTGATAAATGTCAGATGTGGCTGATAGTTTCAGGAGACTTGGGACAGGACATGGAAAGAGATTGTCACCAGGTAGCCACTGATCAAAGGGAGGATGTACCCAAAGGAGAAACATGGCATTCCAAAGAGTAACTATCAACTTTCACTTGAAGGTGCCCAAGTACAGAATACACTACTATTCCATTATCTAGCTGGAAATGAGCCTAAATATTATCCAGGTTTGACCGTTCATTTTGCAGAGAAAGTGTCTGAAGATTGAGAGACTGAGAAACTGAGCAACAGTCACACAGCTGCTTTGGAACTCTGCTAAAATAGGAACTGGAGCTTCTTGGGTTGCTGTTTGTTGATCTTTCTATTACCTGCACCTCATGCATTATATTCACTGACCCCATAAATCTTTATTGACCATTATATGTGATTAAGGTATTTTAATAGCTACCATGGGAATGACTTAACACTATCTGTTCTCATTTTGATCAAATAAATCAACTGGTCTTTACCAAACAGTCACTTGTTCACTGGGAATTTAATATCACCAAGACTCATGTATTAATTCATTAAGTCATTCATTCATCCATTCATGTCATACCTCTCCAAAAATACTTCTCTAGTCACACAAGCACCTTGGGTGAGCATCCCTTCCATAATACACACCTGTATTTTCTGGTATGGCTGCTCTTGGGAACTCTTTCTGGCACCTCCTACCCTCAAACACACAACAGGTTGGCTTCTGTATCCTCTATGGAGACAGAGCTATTTCCCAGCAGTCTTCATGAGGCTTTGATGTTTTATTTATTTATTTATTTATTTATTTATTTATTTTAATTTTTTTTAATGTTTATTCATTTTTGAGAGAGAGAGAGAGAGAGAGAGAGAGAGAGAGAGGTGAGCAGGGGAGGAGTAGAGACAGAGGGAGACACAGACTTTGAAGCAGACTCCAGACTCTGAGTTGTCAGCACAGAACCCAATGCTGGGCTTGAACCCACAAACCCTGAGACTGACCTGAGCTGAAGTCAGATGCTCAACCAGCTGAGCTGCCCAGGTGCCCCTGATGTTTTAAGTTGAGTATCATTCAATGATGTTTTATCCTTCATAGTTGTTCCCATGTGCAGCCACCTCTCAGCTCTTTGATCATACTGCTCTGCCCTACTTATGAGGCAGACAGGAAGGAGGATGTGTAGAGCATCTATTTAGTCATAGGGAAGACCTGAGAGCTCGCGGTCACTTCACCATTATCACAGCTATTGAATCCTGCTATTCCACTGTTAAATACTGTATAGAATCCTGTGATTACATCATTAAATATGTCTTCATTTTTGTTAAGCACTACCCTCCCCTTTTAAATGCAAATAATTTTGAAAGTGTTAGTACACCGAACTCTTAATTTAGAAGATCAGATTGTGTTCATTCTCAACAGGAGAGAGAAGTGAATTAAGGACTGGACACTCCAGGCAGAGGTGGAGTAATTGCCGTGATGACCTCAGATGAATCTAGTCCTGTGAAGGGAAACGTGGAGCGAGAGGGCAGTCATTCTGTGCTGGCAAATTGGCTCTGTGTAGCCTTCTCTGGGGTGATAATAACCATAATCGTCATCATAATCATTAAAGCAGCTGATATTTATTGGGGGCTTATTGTGTTCCAGACGTTTGGCTGAGAGCATGATACTATTGAGGCCACAGACAGGTCTCTTTGAGAATCGGAAGCCCTCACTTCTGACCCCTGAAAGGCTGCTAAAGGATTATAAGCAGGTCTTGGTCTACACCTCTTGCTTCCACCTCCAGACAAAGTGACTGATTCTCTCCTGTGTAACTGCCAGGATAAAATATGTTAATTGCAAACATGGTTACCTATTTAGTCAGTATTAATCTATGCCTACAAACTCAGATATATGAACGAGAAATAATCACTGTCTTTGACAGCCACCAAACAAGCATGGATCCTAGAACTGAACGGTCTAGATTTGACTCCTGGATGTGTGGTCTCGGTTTCCTTATCTGTAAAATGGGTTGTAAAATGTCACTTTGTAGGGTTTTCATGATGACTGAATGAGTTAATATATAAGAAGTGATTAGAACTGTGACTGGCACATCATGCCTGCAATATAAGAGCTAGCTCTTATCATGTTATCACTATCCCAAAATATTGGCTGAATACATCTGTGTAGAGTCCTGGTGTGGTGAGAAGTAAGAAGGAATGGTGTGATTGCAGTCAGACTACTGCAGAGAAGGTCTTCCTTTTGGTCAGGGACCTGACCAAATGGTCTCAATTGTCTATGAGTGACACCAAGGATCCAGGAACCTTCCTGCAAGGCTACATGGAACCTGTCTCCTAAATGTACCACTTTGCCACTTTCTCTCCAAGGCTTTGCTTTTGGAGAAAAGCATTCTTAAAAGGCTCCTGCAGACCCTGTCAACTACTTTCCCCTCTCTCACTACTGGGCCAAGGAAAATACTTTCCTACTCTGAAGATGAGAGCAAAGCTTAAGTCCTTTCTTTTTGCTTAGCTGCAAATCTCCAATTTCCCCTAATTGCATAGGATTTTAGAACACAAAAGCCTGGGAAAGCTACAGACCATTTTTGATTTCCTGGCCTTGCCCTTATACATCGGTCCTCTGAAGCAGGAATCACCTTGCATGACTGGAGGGAAAGGGAGAATACAGTGTGGGGCGGGGGGTGAGGGGGAGAAAAGGTGAATATCTTCATACGTTATCCACCCTACTTAAGAGGATGTTTCTTACAGCATGATTGGGGATATCAGTAACTTAACAGAAGTCAGGTTCCCACTGCTTCCTCATTCCTGAGAACCTCTAAATGCCATGCTGTGCTTTCTTCCTGACCCAACATTGGCTCCTGGAGGGTGTATGGGCAAGGGAAACAGAGACTGGTGAGCTGTAGGTACTGTGAGTGCATGAATACAGCTAGATTCCATCCCTGCCAGATGCTAGTTCTGGGTTTCTACAAACGTGGGGATCTGACTTCTCCAAGTGGCCTCTGACCACTCAAACACACTGTCAATGCCTCTTCACACCACCAGAAACAGGACGTGAGCAATGATACCAGCTACTGGTTGAACTTCAGGCAAGTCTGGGTGCCTCCACCTTTAATTGTAGAAGTACTACAAGTCTAGAGGCAGTCCTTGTCTCAGCCAAGAAATAGAGTTCAAGTGAACCTAAAGCCTTCTTCTTCAGTTTCTGGTGTGTGTGTGTGTGTGTGTGTGTTATAGGTCTGACACTGATGTCAGAGATGGAAATCCATAAGACATCAGGTAGCTGGGAAGGTAAGATGGTTGTAAGGTGGGGAGAACAAGGAACAAAATGGAACCTACACACATTATCTTAAACCTGAAAATGGGCTGAAATGTATAACACTTCGTATTGCCTCTGACCTTCGAAGTTTGGTATCCTGCGAAAGACTTTCGTCTGCTGCTAAACACACACACCAACTCCCTGGGTCAGAGGAACCACAGGAGGGTCACAGGATGGTGGAACGAGCATTTGCAAGCCTGCAAGGATGAGGCAAGTTAGCAAATCAGAGACAGTGGGTGTGAATCACAATATGGCTGCCATCTCACTTCCACACTCTACTTCTCACCCCCGAGTCTTTCTTATGGCATACCCTCACTGGAACCATACAAGAAAGGGAATTTGGGGGATGTAGTTCAGCCTGGTCTAGTTGACATATTGCCAAACCACTATAGTGATAGTACCTACCCCATCAGGCTGTATTTTCTGGATACTCTTATTGAAGCTAAAGCCAAGATATATTTGGGAGGAAAATGCTAAGTGTGTGCACTCACATGTGTGTGTATGTGTGCCCACATGTGTGCGTGTGTGTGTACATAGATGGGGCTATGGCAGGGAAGTGTGCCTTGAAAGAAGCATTCCTGACGCCGTGCTATTTTATAGCCATCATCCCTACTCTTCACAAGAACCCTGTATGAATGGGATAGGATGACACCCTTTCACCTGTAAAGAAACAGTTTCAGAAAGGGCAAGCGTCTATAATCACTATCAAAACTAAGATTTGAATCCACATCTCTCTAATGTCAAATTCAAGATTGTAACTATACTGCCATCTGCCATTTGATATTTTCTTACTGATTAAATCCCAGTGAGACTTACCAATGGATGATTAAAAAAAAAAACAAACTCATAAATTCATCATGAGGACTTCAGAGGTCCTGGACTCAGGACTCATCACAAGGCCAGAACTCCCTGCAGCTTTATGAGCCTTCAGCCTATTCTGGAGTTTGCTACCTTAGAAGCCACAACTCAGCCAATTTCCCAATAGGTATGGCAGCTCCATTACTTGGGGTCCTGGCAGAACACAGGTAGAGATATTCAAACTCGTAACAGAGGATATTTCATAGAAGGACTACTTTCAGACATGGAGGCAGGTTTCCGGAAGCCACTGCGGTTGGCAAAGCATCCACAGATTAGCAGCAGCAGGAAGTTGATACCGCATAAAGAAGCAGCTCTAAGAAAGAGCATGAGCAGAATGTTGGCGGGAGCTACAGCGGGGGAAAGAGACTGACCTACCCTCTCCTGACTGAAGTTGTGACCCCAATCTCTTCCACTGAAGACCTTCTACCATTGCCCCTCTCTGGTGGACACACAGGAAACCAGAGGGCAAGGTGGTCCAGGGGAAATTATCTGTTGAGGTCAGCTTCCTGGAGCAAAGGGAAGCACAGAGATTGGATATGGAGGGATGAAGGTACTCATGGGCTTTCTCAGTTGTTAATTTTCCTTTCTGAATTATCAGCATCTAATGACTGAAGTGTTCACAATGGCCCAAGTGGCAAAACTACAGAAATACATGAGGTGGTCAGGTCACAGCATCAAAGAGCAGTATCTAAGGACAGGATGCCATCTGACATAAACCCCCTTCTGGCAGTTATGAAATATACCTTATAATGCTGAAAAGGGAAGCTGGGGCTGTCTCTAAATTTTAAATAGCAATTTGGGTTGAATGTTCCCTATACAGTGATATAAACTTTCTCTTTTGCTCTAAATTTGTAGAAGCCCTCGGGGAAATTGCTGAAGAAAAGCTTTAGTCTCTTGAGTCACCTGTCAGTCTCCTAGCAGATACCTTCATTTCCACGTTGCCACAAAGCAGTGGCATTACTTTTATGCACACATATAGAGAGAGGCATGGAAATACATAAACATAAAAATAGTACTGTGGTCTATTAGCAATGCAGCTCATCTGCACTGTTATCCACACTGTGCATCTGCGTTGGCACACCGCAGAGACAACATCATGAAACCAGAGTGGGCAGGGGAGCCAAAAATCTTTAGACCTGATGCAATGGCTAGGACCTGCCCAGGAATGCACCCACTTCTCCCAGGTAAATTAAGTGCTGTGGGGAAGAAAATAATGATTCACCTGTTCATTGCTATTGCTGTTGTCATTGTTGTTGTACAGACTGTACAAAATAAGGTACTAAACTTAACGTTCTCAGGTGTCAAACTCATCGAGTAGGAAAAGCCTGTTGCCTGCAGTCACTGGTTGGGAATCAAGATGCAGGGGGCCTGGTTAAGGTGGGCACAGTGCTTCCTTGGGGACAACCAAGCATTACCTAATAACATTACCGTGTGAGGTGGCTAGCAAGGAGCATGGTGCCTCATCCAGGCAAGAGCTCTGTTTTGTCAGGGCTGCAAGTTACCTTCCTTCTTTCTTTCTTCCTTTCTTCCCAGTGCAAAGCACTTTTCCTCTGTGATAATCAAACCCCCCCTGATACAGGAAGCCTGGCTTTTCACTCTGTACTTCTCCTTCTTTTTCAAAGTTTTTTCTTTTTTTTTCTTTTTTTGCTTTTTCCTGTGTGTCGTATGACATTTTCAACTAAAAAGTGAGTTAAAAAGACCCAAAATCTGCATGTTGCCTTCTACCATTCTTCCTACCATTATTAGCAGGCACAAGAGTTGCAGGAGCAAGCCTTTAGTAGGCTGGGAAGATTTGCTTTGATTCCAGCCTCTGACTCAATCCCCTTTTTGCTGCAAAGTAGGACAGTGAGGTACAGCAGCAGTATTGGCCTCCTTTTCTCTATTTATTCCCATGCTGCAAAACCATGAGCTTTAACTCCAGAAGGACCAGTAAGCAGGACACAGCTCTGGACAGCCTCCCTGATAAGTTATTCTCTGACCCCGCATCAGAGGTTGGATGAGAGAAATAGACGTAAAAGTCTGTCATTTGGTCCTATGCTTCTGGCACCTTTATGGTAAACCTCTTCTTCAATATACTGACTAGAAGGAAAGCAAAATGCTATCAGATTGTAAGTTGCGTTAGGATTCATTCTTACCCCTATCCAAGAGTTTCATATCTGCTAACACTCACAGGACTTAAAATCCTCTGTGATTTTTTCCTATGGGTTTGCTCCAGGACTCGGCATCCTGCTATGCCCCCATCTCAATGAATACATCTTCCCTTCTCCCAGTTCATGGTCTTTCTGCTCATTTGACCCTCTTCCTCTCAAAAGCAGTTATGAATCCAACTTCTTTCTCTGCTTTGATATTCAGCTACAACCTCTGCATTAAGAGCACTGATGGGGCATGAGGAAACAAGATGGATGGTTTAGAACTGGTCACGAGAAGAGAGGAGAAGAGAAGAGAAGAGAAGAGAAGAGAAGAGAAGAGAAGAGTGGACAAAAATGGAAGTGGAGGAAAGTGAGGCAGATGCTCTCTCCAGCTGGCAAAGAGATTTTAGAAAATGAGCTCTAATTTAGACAGCGCAAAGGCAGGCCTTGCCTTTCGCTATAAAATCAAGGCCATCATCTGAGAGTCACATCAATTGAAGTTGGTCCCTCTTGAAATACAGACCTTGTGCAGGCTATTTTTTATATAAATATTTTTAATTAATAGATGGCTTCATCAAACATGAGAAGGATTAAGCATTAACACTCACCAGAGACCCTGAAATTAGATTGATTATCTGCATCTTAATTTGCTTTTTCGACACCACTAATTTATTTTTAATAGGTCTGTAATTTAGCTTTATCTATTTCTTATTCTGCTTGGCAGACTTAAATGCTTGTAGCTCACCAGTCAGTCTCTGTAACCTTTAGGCACTTCTGTCTGCACAGTATATTAATTTTTAAATTATCCAGCCCAGTGTGAGGAAGAATATCAATTAATTTCCATATGGAAGCCAGGCCCAAACCCATCCTCTTCCAGTAGCAGTGAAATTTAAATGAAGGGGAATGCCAGTTGTAGGGGGAACCTAGATAAAAACAGTAAATTCTCACTCCTGTGTTACAGAATCTGTTACCCTTGAAATATTTTCCACTTGAATCAGTGGCATTGGCATTATTATTGCAGTGAAAATAAATGCTCCTCTGTTGGCACCTGTTATTGGCAGATTGACTCATGGAATATTGGGGAATGGAGGGCAAAGACCTTTCAGCAGACCTTTTCAATTCCTTCCCAATTCTGATTATATTAACACTGTGTTACTTTGAAAAATTCACCCCAACTTCTCTCAAGGAGGAAACTTGTCTTCCTTTTGGAAGATCCTCAGAGGGTAAGAAGAAAGAATTAAAAAGTAGACTCATAACAACAAAGAGGAAAGGTCAAGGTCGTGTTTATGCACAGGGTAAAAACGAGTTGTATTTGTTTTCTTTTTTGCCTGTTGTACAGGGATGTATATAAGAAAAAAAAAGCGCCATTGAGGAAGCTTAGGTAAGGTGGAAATGGCAATGTGAGATTCGCATGCTTAAGATCACTGCTGGAGTATGATCAGGAAGAGCAGTTGTGTTAATTCAGATGAAGACCATGACAGTCACAGCCAAAAGCGTGTTAAGGAAGATAGTGAGAGGTGGTCAAATCCAAGACATCTATTAAACAGACTCACTGGGATCACTGCTGATCCTACATAGAGGGGGAGGGAATGAGTCACGGGTGAAATCCTAGACTTCTGGCTTGAGCAACTGAGTGGCTGGTTGTTAATACCATTGCTGAGAACAGGAGCAACAGGGGTGAGGGGAGGGTGGAAACCAATCATTCCATTTAAACAATTATGTCTCAGATGTCTGTGAGATATCCAAATGGAAATAGCACATAGGCAGTTAAATAAGTGAGATGAAAGCCTAAAAGAAAGATACAGCTTAGAGATAAAGTTGGGCACTATCATTATAAGATGGTATTTAAGTTATGAAAAAGGATTAAATCACCTAGGGAAAGGGAGAAAAGGGAGAGAAAATATGCTGGCCCAGCTGTTAGTCTTTGGGAACCCCAAAATTGGATACAGTGGGCCTCTCCAGTGGGTAGGGAGGAGAGGCAGCCTGAGAGGAAGGGGCATCTAGGAGGGGTTAATGTCACTGTAGCCCAGGTAACAGGACACTGTCCAGGGAAGAATGCTAACTGCGCCCAGGGTTACTGAGAAACCAAATAACACAGGAAAAAAATGTAGATTTTACCTCAATAAGTCTGTTGAATATTTTTAATCGTTTTCAAGGCATTAGATTGGATGTGGGACTTGGCTTTTGATAGGACTATTTCTCCACAGGAATAATAACAGGGAAAAGATGGATGCCACTTACACACCCCCAAGTGTCCACAGAGGATAATGTCCCTACGGGCAGCAACCCTTTGATATAGAAAGCAGCTAATGATCTCACCTCCACATACCTCAAACACTTGCAAGAAGACCTTTGATCCTCTTAACTCTGAACCCCACAACACTTCACTGGGATGCTTTTCATAGTAGCAAATTGTGGATTTGTGTACAAGCATATAAATCCCTTGAAGGTATAAACAATGCTTTACTCAGCTCTGCATTCTGTGGACAGAATAGTATCTACCTCAGAGTAAATCCTCAATTTGTGCTTTTCAACTGAGGTCATAGACTTTGGGGGTAAAACATTTCTGAAAAGTTCTTAGCATCACCAATATATTGTAAAAGATGGAAGAGCCTGGCCCAGAAATTAATAAAATCACAAATGAATTAATCTAGAAAGAGATTACTTTTCTAATTTCAGGGACAATCTTCACACAGGCCAAAGAAAAATAAAGGGGGTTAGTTACACAAGGGACAGATGTTGGATAAAAGCAAAGCCCAGAGCTGAGCTCAGTATTTCTTCTGAACTGAAGATCTTAAGTCGAACATACCAAGAACCATAATGTTTGCAGAAAATGTACTTTAAAAAACAATTAAGTCCAAAAAGATAAAATAAAATAATAAATAAAACAATAAAATAATTATCGGGCTCTAAATAGCAATGCTTGCTCACAACACAGGGATCTGGAGATCAGGAAAGTGTTATGTCAAACGATGTTGCTTTCATGTCTCACACAGAGTAACTGACTGTGGCCTTTTATTCCACCCGTATACCCCAGTTTACTGTTTTAAGAGTGGCAAAGTAATCTTGGGATCTATAGGAGAGTTTTATGCAAAATAAATGAGGCCAGAGGTAAGAAGAAAATTTAGAAAGAAGACTAGAAAGGACTAAGGAAAGATGAATAGTAGGCAACAAGACACAGCTACTTTTAATTTATTTATCTTAAATAAATTGGCAGGACATGGCACTCTGTCCAGCTAAGAAAGGGAGTCAGGGACATCAGAGAAGCGAGCACAAAGCTGTTTTGGTTGCTGGCCACAAATCTCACTCTATCTCTGGTGCAAAGTAATGTGCAGTATTCCTCAACTTCTCACTTTTTAGAAGCTGATAACCTGATCCCTCACGTTTTCCAGACTAAACAAGACGATCCTCCTTTGCTGTGCTTCCCCCAAAACCTAATAGCAGAGGCCCCACATGGCACTTTGGGCTTTCCCAGGTGCTGGCTCTATCATATGGGTTTAGAGGCACTAACGTTTCCTTCTTGGAAGAGATCACAGAATCTACAGAAAATACATGGAATATTAGAGTCCTGAACCTTCCTTCCAGGATTTGCTAGAGCCCTAGTCATGCTCACTCATCGGACAAAGAAGAAAAATGAGACAGATACTCTGAGTTGGAACAAGTCACAGAGCTAGTTAGTTGCAGAACCAAGACGACAACTGCTAACCCAGCATGTTATCATGCGTCAAGTTTCTCACCTTTTGTCTCAGCTGCTTTACTTGTAAGGAGGGTGATCTGATTACTTTGCTGCGTGGTAGGGGACAAAATAACAGATGTGTGTAACATTCCTAGCACAGTGATCGGCTTGGTTGGCATATAGCAGATGTTCAATAAATTATTCTCTCCCTTTTTGCCCTTCCTTGCTACCCATAACACAATGCTTCACCTAATGCTATCAGAACAAACAGATTAAAAAAAGCCCAAACCATTTTCCAGTTTACCTTGAAAAGGGAGTTTTCACATACTCCCCTTCATATTTCAAATGAAGCATGTTTCTCTATAGTCATCCGCAGTGTTAAATAGCTTGGAAGCCCTTTATGTTGCTCCTTAAATACTACCTGAAAAATATGCCTTTCCAAATGAATGACTGAATTAATGAATAAGTGCATGAATGAATGAATATAAATAGATCTTTCCTTGTACCTTCTCTCACCATTGCAATACCCTCAGGATAGTCAAAAGGCTCTGGGTAAGAGCTGGGGACCCTTTCAGGCTCTCCACCAGCATCCGCAATATGACCCATTCTCCACACACTAAAAAGAGAGATTGTTCCTTCACTGAATTTGTTTCTCTCGGCAGCTCTCCAAGGTCTGCCTTGGAGAAAAAGGAATGTTCAGTGATGTTCAAGAGCCATATGGACCCATGGGTAGTTTGAATATTGCTGGCCAATTGGACAGCAACAGAGGAAGAAATATGTTTTATGTTTACAATTTTTGGCAGAATAGAAATGAAGAAAAGAGGTGCGATATTCAGGGATTGGGGAAAATATCGATCTTTGAATCCACACAAGGTGCGGAGAGTTAAGTTTTGTCTCCTCCCCCTTGCCACTTGATTACTCCTCTCATATCTCAAATATGTAATTCCCCAAAGCTTGGTCATCCCATTGGCTTCCCTCTAAATCTGGCCAACCACCTTCTCCTTTTTTTTTGAACCCTGGGAAATATAAAGGATGATTGATATGCTAAATAATAAAACATTAACAAATGCTTATGTAGCTTAATCCAACTTAAGCTTGCTTTTCTATGAGGAATGCCCAAAGTTGCATTGCATGGATCCAAGCGCAGAAAATCTCCTAGAGACAAAATAACTCATTCTCAGCTTAGGTGTAAATCAAAAGAAGACAAAGAAAAATTTTACCAAGGTTACTGAAGTTTCATGGAAGGCATATTGGCTTCAGGTATGTCTGGTTTTCATCTAACTTGAAAAAGGCTTAGATTTCAAAAATGAAACTATGCAAATGATTAGTCAGTCATTTTGTGTAAATGCTTTAGGCTTTAGATGTTACTGTGGAAAATAAAGTAAAATAAAACAGCTTTAGCACAGCCCTGATAAGCTTAGTCCATGGACAGCACATTAAATCCTGAATTACATACTGCACCAAACCCTTCCTAATGAGCCATCCAAGTCTCTGATGTATATAATATACCTTTTTAAAAATGCATGAATACATATTCCACCCACAGGTTTGGATGGCTCCTTTGGGTTATTTAAGTTTCAAAGGAGTCCATCAGTCTCCCAGGTATAATGTTCTGTGAATGCCTTAAAAATGAAAATTCAGAAATTAGAAGCTCAAAATCCCTTGAAGGGGAACAATATATCAGCCCCCCAAACCAAGCCATTCAAAAGCAAGGTTGATGAGGCATCTGCCTCCCTGAGTTTCCTGTCTTTTGTCAGTTTGGGTCACAACCCTTAAAACAACTGTAACTCTGTTCCTTCCAACCTAATTATACAACTCCGGCTTGCTTTGTTTATAATTAGAATCCAGTGACCTCCTCTGACTCTTGTCTGTGCTGCAGTTATGTGGCTGCTCTTGGATGCTGAGATGCGATTGTACTGAGCAGGGAGGGACAGGATGTTCAGAGTCCCAGGATGGCATCCCCATGGGCTGTTCTGCAAAAAAGGAAAAAGAAAAAAAAAATGAAGCTTGAGCATCCCAGCCTAAGGAAGGTGGTGAATCCAGAAAGGAAATACTCATGGGTGAGAAAAAGAGAGAAAAAGTGATAAGGGGGGCTTACAGAGAGGGTGCAACTCTAACTTTTCTTCTGGGGAAGCACAAGAAATAAATGACACATGACTAGAAAGCAAAATCAATCAGATGGAGTGGGGAGGGAGGGAACACAGGAAATGGAAGGCATGGGAGGGAGAAGCAGCATTGGTGGGGAAACTTCCTTGTGCCAGATTCCCCCATTAATCCATTTAGCCCACTGCAACTTGCCATGTACATGGAATTACCTTCATTTTAAAGAGAAGGGAAATGGGGGCGCCTGGGTGGCGCAGTCGGTTAAGCATCCGACTTCAGCCAGGTCACGATCTCACGGTCCGTGAGTTCGAGCCCCGCGGCAGGCTCTGGGCTGATGGCTCGGAGCCTGGAGCCTGTTTCCGATTCTGTGTCTCCCTCTCTCTCTGCTCCTCCCCCGTTCATGCTCTGTCTCTCTCTGTCCCAAAAATAAATAAAAAAACGTTGAAAAAAAAAATTTTAAAAAAAATAAAGAGAAGGGAAATGAAGTTCAGGGGGGTTCAGAAATATGGCAGAAATCTCACAGCTAAGGACCACAGCCAGGACTCATACCCAAGGCTGGATGACTCCCAAGCCTGTAGCCTTTTTCCCCTTGGATAATGGATATAGTAGAACTGGATTCCAGGGACAGCGGGCATGTCTGAAGGAATGCACAGGCCCTATCCAACACAGCCTGACTGCACACATGCACTGTGTTTCCTCAACTGCAAAAATAAAACCCACCCCATAGGGTTGTTGTGAGATATGTGTACAGCACATGAAACATGGGCCTGGCACATCCAAAGCATCATATGAGTGAAAGCTATTTACCATTACATCACTCACTTAATGATTCACTTCTCCAATCTGCTTGTAGAGGTTTATATGAAATATTTAAAGTTGTGTGTACATGAGAGCAAGTGTTTGATGGTGTTTCAAGTTTCTGTAGACACTACTCATATTTTTTCCCCAACAGTATAGAAATCATAAATTAAGATGGGCTGGATATGATTTGAGCAGGACAAGCTGGTTAGAAAATTGCAGATCATGACCTGAGTTTGATAAAGTAAGACCTGGAAAGCTGGTTAATTCCAAAGGTTGAGGTCTAACATAAAAATGCATTTTTCATACCCACATAATTTAGATCTATAAAGAGCTGATGTAAAGTAAATCTCTACACTGATGGAGGAGCAAGGGAAGAATGAGCTCATCCAGTCTGATGCCCTCATTAGCCATGAGTGGACCTGGTGGCTCATAAGAGTCTAATGTGTCACAGTCAAGTCTGGACACACGCCCCCTCCAGCATTTGGACAGTGCTAGTTCCACTGCGCTAAGGTCTCAGTGGCATTGATGGTCACCCTAAAACACATTTAGGCATGACGCTCTGTCCTTGCAGCCACCATTAAGACAGTGCAGGGTTTTCATGGCATTAGTCAGTGGACCAGATGACATCAGTGAAAATAGACATCCATGACCTCCAGGATTATTCTTTCCAAGATTACTCAGATACAGAGTGGCAAAGGAACAAAACAGTTCTACCACAGCCTCACAGAACTCAGGCACACCCCACAAATCCATGAGGAAACCTGAAAGTAAGCCATCCCTTCTCCACACACTGAAAGATGACTTCCCACCACAATACCTGCCCGAGTGGGCATAGGGTGGGCAGAGCGACCATGTGTCTTCTGTCAACTGCGCTGCTGCCCCTTGTGAGGATCCAAACCCCTTCAGATCACCCGCCAGTCTGTGAACTCCCCCCTTTACCCCCTCCTTAGTTTTTCCTCACTCTTTTCCATGACTCTTCTCTTTTTTCTAAAGAACATTTTAGATTGAGATATAAATATGAGAAAGAAAGTAAAAACAAGAACCTTATTTTCTTTTTCATTTTATTTATCTTTTCTTCAAATTCTAAATCCTGGACATAGGCTAGTACCATTTCTTCAAGTTGCCTTCAACATCTGGAATATCAACTTGTCCAAGTTGGAAGCCAGAAGCCATTCCATGCATCCTGCAGCCATGTGTTTATCAAGCTCCCATGTGACTTTCCTGCACCATCTTGGCACTGCAATGGGCATTATGGGCAAAAAGAAGCCCAACATGTAGTCACAGCAGGAGTGGGAAACAAAGAAAAATCTAAGAAAGTTTTCCTTGTAGAGCTTATTTGATGTAATGACAAAATTCTGCCACAAAGAATCCCAAACTATATATGTTAGCTTTATAAAAAGGAAAGGAGAAATACTTCCTATAAATTGAATCCCTTGATATCAATGGGATTAACTGAATTCCATAGTAACTGCAGATGTTAATCTGCCTTCCTAGAGGTTGTACTTTCAATCTGACTCATGTCACTGTGGGCTGTGTCATGCCTTTCTTGCTGTAAGGGCCCTTAGGATGCTCTTGGTAGCAGCCCACCCTAGGGGATGACTTCTTGGGTACTGAAAATTCACTGATGCCCAGACAAAAATCTGCCCCAACTGTTCCCTGGTGTTTGAAGTCCTTCTATCATGGAGGATAGAGGAACTGTGTGCCTAAATGCCCGTAGGAGCTGCAATCTGGTTATTTAAATTCATAGGGTAGAAATGACCTGCCAGACACAGGTTTTTTTAGGGAGATCAAATAAGGTGAGGGAGATGGGGGAAAGATGCAGGAGAGGCCAGAACCTTTCATAGAAACTTCATCTAATGGCTAATGTGTTAGTTGATTGGCCTCAGAGCCCTGACTCGTCCTCCCCGCTGCTTTGCCATCCAGAGTTCTGCCCTGGGAGGGACTGGATTAACCGTTTCCTCAGACTGTGTTATCTCACAGAATTCCCTGTACCAATCCCCCTTCAGGAGTGGGTAGGTCTTGAGAAAAAAGGGAATAAGGCTGAGCTGTCAGTCTCCTTGGCTTTGTTTTTGTTTATTTATTGTTTGTTTGTTTGTTTCTTTGCTTGCTTGCTTGTTCTCAGCTTAGTTTGGATGGAGTTTTCTTTCATTTTTTTTTTCTCATAAGCTCTCCACCCAAAATGAAGTGTTTTTGAAGCATAGCTCAGCTTGTTCTGAACCATAAAAGATTGAGTTAATTAACCTTTCATCAGCTGATTACTTTCAACCTTTTTGTTGGCACATTGGGGAAATGAATTAGTGGTTACTAATTAAAGGTATTGAATATACCTTTACACTTCAAATTCTTAGACTTCTGGAACTAAGTTGATTAAAAAGAAAAGGGGAAAGTTTCTGTTGAATTTATCCTTGAAAATGGCTAAGAGAGACTATAAATAAAACCAGAAAAAGCGAGGCTGTCACATTATTCTGTAACCTAGCTTTGTAATTGAGGTTTGGGACTTGGGAGTATTTTTATAAAAATAATAATAGCTGAAGTTTACTGTGTTTATCGTGTTCGAGAAAAATAATAGCAGCTTTACATTGAGTGTCTCATGTAACTTTTACAATCCTTTGAGATAGATATGAGTTCCAATCCCAAATTACAGACCAGAAAGTTAAAGCTTAGCAGTCAAGCAAATTGTCCAAGATTACAACGTTAGTACGCACCAGAGGAGGGACTTAATGTAGGTAGTCTGTCTTCAAAGATGATGCATTTAATCTCGACAATGTTGACTTAACTGATGATACAGTCATTAATTTTGGAGTTGGAAGGACCTAAAAATGTTCACTTGTAATTCCAAAGTGCATGATGCTTTCTCACAATTCCTTTCTGTACTGGTTACTATTGCATAACAACTTATCCCAAGCATGTTTTATCTTAGTCCAGGAGTGGCTTAGTTGGGTCTGAATTCCTCCCAAGGTTGCAGTCAAGCTGATGGCCCAGGCTGCAATCGTCTGAAGACCTGACTGGGCTAGGACACTTGTTTGTAGGCTCGCTCATGTGGTTGTTGATAGCTGTTGTTGACTGTTGGCCAGAGACCTCAGTTTCCCACCATGTCACCTCTCCATAAGTAGCCTAAATTGTCCTCATGGCATGGCAGCTACATTCCCACAAAGCATGTGACCCAAGAAGGACAGAGCCCATGATAGAAGCTGAAGCCTTCTATAGCCTAATCTCAGAAGAGACATACCATCAATTCTGTCCTGTCCTATGGGTCTCACAGGTCAGTCCTGGTACAATGTGGAGGTGGAGGGGACTGCTTGAGGGTGTCAATACTAAGAGATAATAATCCCTGGTGGCCATATTGGAATCTGGCTACCATCCTTGACTTTCACACTGTTCTTTCAGCATAGAATGCCCTTCTCCATCTTATCTGTCTGCCTTCTGCTCATCCCTAAAGACTACTTCAAATGTAATTTTTCAGTAAAGAATTCCCCATTAAAATTCATGATTCTAATGATTATTAACACACTGATCACATTGTTCTGTGATTACTTGTTTACAAGTAAAAAGGTAGAAACATGGCTTGCATTCAGGAAATTTACTTTGAAAGTGATTCCTAAGGAACAGGCATGGAGACTGGGAAGAATGAAACATGAGAGGAGGGAAAGGCAATCCAAGAGGTCATTACTGAGCTGACCAACACTGTAGGCAACTGAGCTCTATCCACTAGGGATCCTCTGAGGGACTATGTCACATATAACTAGAATTGTGTGCCTGAAAAACAAAGAGCAGTGTAGTTACTCTCCAGATCCTGTCTTCCCAGTAATCAAAACTGGATTCAGAGAGTATTGGCAATGGTGCAAAAAGCAAGAGATATTGGATATAGCAAGTACACTTGAGATACACTAGTAAACAGCAGGTGTCCATAGCAGCGGCCTGAACAAAACATTGGGATGGAAGGTTGTAGATGTCCAACATACATGTATGGATCCCAATTAAGGCCAGGGATGGTGCCTCATTTGTCTTTGTATCCCATCTCCAGAGAACAGGGCCTGGCAGCTAGAAAACCTTGCCATCACATACAATCATCCTGGAGACTCTTACTTTATTCATCAAATATGTACTAAGTACATACTATGAGGTAGGCACAATGCAAAGGTCTGACAGTCCTGGTAGAGTGATTTACGAAATATATAATAACCAGTAATGCACAGGTACTGACCAATCAAAATGAACACCAGTCCTTCATAAGCAGTAAGGTTATCCTGGAAGTTGCTTTGTTAATTCAAACCTGAATAATGAGGCACAAACCAAAAATTATGGGCTTTTTTGAATTTTGGGCTGGAGGCTGGAGGAAGGAAATGTCTTAGGTGCTTTCAAGAGAGAGAAAGGGGAATGGCCATTGACTATAGAAGAAAAAGACATTTCCAAGATGGGAAGGAGGGTGTGGGAAATGACACACACAAAAACACAGATCAGCCATTCCAAAATAAGCAGACAGTCCCTTTGTGCAGCTGTGAATGAATCAGGAAAACGAATAAAAAGTCTCAAGAATTATCAAGCATCAAGATAGAGAAATGCAAAGTGTCAAACAGCATGCTAAAATGTCATGCTCAGGGTCATATTAGAGATGTAAAACTTTAAGAAGTCACTGCAAGGATGGGGCGCCTGGGTGGCTTGGTCGGTTAAGCGTCCGACTTCGGCTAGGTCATGATCTAACGGTCCAAGAGTTCGAGCCCCGCGTCGGGCTCTGTGCTGACAACTCAGAGCCTGGAGCTTGTTTCAGATTCTGTGTCTCCCTCTCTCTCTGCTCCTCCCCTGTTCATGCTCTTTCTCTTTCTGTCTCAAAACTAAACAAACGTTAAAAAAAAAAAAAAAAAAAAGAAGTCACTGCAAGGAAAGCTCTATGCTTCTCTATAGTTTGGATGCTGAGCTTCTGGAAGGGCTGCTCAGAAATGCTTTTTGATCAAATAAATGATTGAAGTTTAAACTTCTCATGTCCAAATGAGCAAACTAAATCCTGGACTTCTGTTTCAGATTAAGAAAGTTTTAAAACACTGTCATTCCCACCCTAACCAAGAACACAAAAAGAATAAGTTCTAAAATCATTTTTTCAAACCCTTTGGAGACCTGAGAACATTAACAACAACAACAACAACAACAACAACAACTTAAGTAATGATCTCTTCCTAGAGAAGAGGAGAATCAAAGCTGTTTTCATGGCCCACAGGGTGGTGGAGGAGGACTCTTCTACAGACAAGGGTCTGCTCTACAAGACAAACTGAAAGATGTTTTACAGACTGAAGCAAAATGCCACATGGATTCTTTGATCACTAGTAAGGAATGAGGAATACCAGAAAGAGCAAAGTGTGTGGGTAAGCATAAACATTTTTAAAATTATCATATTATATTAATTTTTAAATCTATTAATTAAAACAAAAATAATGAGTATTTTATAGGGCTTAGAGCATACAACAGTAAGAACAAATGGCAACAGAAACATATAAGGTGGCGGGGGAGTAAATTTAACAACAATGTTATAAATTCTTACAGTGTGTGTGAAAGTTTAGGACATCCTGTAAAAGACTGTGATAATCTTAAAATGTTTATTATAATCCAAGCCAACCACTCAAAAAAAAAAAATGACATAAAGAGGTATCACTTACAATGTTGAGGGATGAGGGGCACCTGGGTGGCTCAGTCGGTTAAGCCTCCAACTTTGAGTCAGGTCATGATCTCATGGTTCATGGGTTCGAACCCCATGTTGGGCTCTGTGCTGACAGCTCAGAGCCTGGACCCTGCTTCAGACTCTGTGTCTCTCTCTTTCTAACCTTCCCCTGCTCGTGCTCTCTCTCTTTCTCTCTCTCAAAAATAAATAAACATTAAAAAAAAGTTGAGGGATGAAATGGAATGGAATATTGAAAAAATATACTTGATTCACCCAAAAGAAGGCAGAAGAGAAGTAAAGGAAAGATGGACAGATGGGACAAATAGAAAATAAAAATAAATATCAAATGGTAGACATAAACCCATGACAACAATAATTACTGAATTTAAATAGAAAAAAACTTGAAATACAGTATCTGACAGGACAAAAATGAAGACTCAACTATTTGTTGTCTAAAAGGACACCTTCGAATATAAAGACACAAATCAGTTGCAAGTAAAAGGAAGAAGGAAAAAGATCTGACATACAAACAATAAGCAAACAAAATCTAGAGTGGCTGTATTAATGTCTGACAAAGTAAACTTCAAGACAGTATTATTAAGGAATAAAGAAGGACATTCGTGATGATTAAAGAAATTTATCTCAAAGATGTAAACAATCCTAAGTGGTGTATTAAATCACAGAACTCCAAAACGCATGACTACAAAACGCAAAGACTAACATAACTAAGGGAAGAAATGGACAAATCCACAATAATAGAGATTGCAATGCTCAATTCTCAGTGACTGATAGAAAAACCTACAAGAAATTGTTTGCAATGCGTGTATGTGATAAAGGACTTGTACCCAGAGCATATGAAGAACTCTGACAACTCAATTGTAAGACAAAAAAAAAAAAAAAAAAAAAAAATCCAATTTAAAAAATGGGCAAAGGACTTAGACACATAAAAGAAGATATAGTAATGGCCAATAATCACCTGAAAAGATGCTCACTGCCATTACCCATCAGGGAAATGAAAAGTGAAACCATGGTGTTATGCCACTACATGGCCAATGGAAAGGTTAAAATTAAAAAGACTGGAAACACCAAGTGTCGGCAAGCATGTAACAGGCATTAAAACTATAATATGTTGTTAACCAAAGATAATATGGCTTAACCAGTTTGGAAAATAATTTGCCCTACAGCCTGTTAACTCCATTTCCAGCTATTTACCAAGAAGTAAAAACAAATGTCCACACAGAGCAGCCTTATTTACAATAGCCCAAATCCAGAAACAACCAAATTGTCTATCACCGGGTAATATAGGAATAAATGATGGTGTATTGTGGTATATTCATGCAATGATATACTAGTCAGTAATTACATGAATAAACTAGTTATGCACACAACATGGATGAAGCCTTAAAAAACATTGTTGGTCAAAAGGAGCCAGACACAAAGAGACTATACCATATGAAACCCCAAAGCAGGAAAAACTAAACTCCAGTAATAGAAATCAGCAAGTGGTTATTTATTGAGTGTGTGTGTGTGTGTGTGTGTGTGTGTGTGTGTGTCGGGGGTGGGGGTGGGGGTGGGGGTGGGGGGTGGGGGGTGTAGAATTGCTAGAAAGGGACAGGAAAGAATTGGCTGAAGTGTTACAAAGTGTTCAATAGTGTGTTTGGGGCAGCAGTTACATGAGTGTATAACATTGACAAAGTTCATTAAATGCCCCCGCAAAATTCATTAAATGCAGTAAAAAAGTTAGATTTATTCATTTTATTGTATGCAAATTATACCTCAGATGAAAAAATATCCCACCTAAATTCAAATAAATTAGAAAAACTTGAAAGTCTTTATATTAATCAGATATTGGTGGCAACAATGTCTAACAACAATAAACAACGCCAAAACTCAGTGGCTTGCAATAGCAAATACTTGTTTCTTGCTCACAAGTGGCAGGTTGACTGGTAATCCTGTGGGTCTCGTCTCCTCTGGAAGTTCTAACAGTTGCTCAGCGCAAGATTTTCTCAAGATGCCATTAAAAGCAGAAGAGTTTTGAGGAGTGAGAGCCCTTAAAACCTCAGCTTATAACTAGCATCCTGTCACATCACCTTCCATTGGCCAAAGCAAATCACGTGACCAAGTCCAAGGCCAATAGAGCAGGAAGATACTCAACTCCCAGTGAATCGTGACAAGGGTGGAGAAAGAAGGAAAAACTAATACAATCTCACTGTCTCAGGTAGGGTAAGAAGTGGGGTAAAAACCACATCTCCTAACAACTAGTGCAGTACCTCTGAATTAGACCACACTATCTCTGTAGAATCTAAAAGCTCCAGATGTGTTCGAGAGGAAGCTTCCAGAACATCTTCACTCTTTGACAGAGAACTGTGATGAGACCAGATCAACACAGTGCTCAGTGCAGGTCTGAGACAGAAAGTCTCACTGTGGGACACACAGTCAGAAGGCTACCACAGAGTTCTCTGTGCTGGAAGAAGAAACATCTGTTAATGGAAAGAAATGCAATACAGCCATCTAATGGATCTTGGATGTCATAGGCCTGCTTCTGCTTCCCTGAGAACAGAAATAGATCACAGCACAAGCACAGGCTGTGTCTCCACTTAGGAGGTTTGAGTTTGAGCATGGGTGTCAGCAGGCAGGTAGGCAGCAGGTATATGAACTGTCACTGGGCTGCTTCTTGGTTTGGAGCAGCTGTTCTTCAAATCTTTGGGAAGCAATATTCCCTAATTTGAGCACACCCCAGCATAAACACCAAAGAAGGGGGTTCGACATAACTCTATTCCAAGGGAAGGGAAGAAACTACACCAATTCTTACCCACCTACATCTGGTAAAGACCAGGTCTGAAGACAGGTGGTGACCATTTCTGCTGCATGTACTTTCATAAACCAACCAGAAAGAAACTTCAGCTTCTATGTCCCTTCCAGGCATGTTAAACCATTTTCTCCCTGACCAACCATGGGCACAGAGCAAGCACAGCAAGAGCCTCTCTGAGTTCAGTCCCTTTCCAAAAAATTATGGTCTGACCAGGCCAGTGATCTGAGCTTCCCCAAATCTGCCTGACTCCAAACATTTTTCTAGTACTCCAGTCAACTGAAAAAGTTATTTGATTTCATTCACTCATCCAACCAACAATGATTGCTCACCTGCTATGTGTCAGGAACTCTGTTAAGCCCTGGGGATAAAGCTGTGCATGAGGAAAACTTGGTCCCTTCCTTTGCAGAGCTTATAAACAAGTAGACAAGATAGATACTGACAAAGCAGGTAATGGGAGTTAAAAAGCAGAATTACACGGGGTCTTCAGAGCCTGGGGAGTCATAGCAAGGACTCCCAGTGTATCTAAAGGGTAGTGAGGAGCCATTAAAGGCCCAGTACTGCATGACCACAGGCTTTGTCTGCAGTGCTTTTCCTGAAAGCTGTCAGGTAACAGGGCAATGCTTCAAATGCTACATCCTTCTGAGCTCCATCCTGCCTTGTGGGGTTTCAAGCTGAAGAGTATTCAGATGCACTTAAATTTCCACAAAGGCAGCATCTCTGAATACATGCCCACTGAGGTCTGAAATGGCTTCTGGAGCCCTCTAGGGTGTCTGGCTGGGCAGGTAGAGGCCTAGATCCCAGAGACCACACACAGGCTGCTCATCCCCTCTCCTACCTCTATCTGCACAGCCTGAGGGGAAAAGTCCTTGCATTGTGATAAAGCACCTTCTCTACTAGGCCATGCAGTTGGCTGACCATTGCCAAGCCATTTTTGAAAAAGAAGGAGTGGTAACTCTTATTTAACACAGTCTCTTTACCCAGCCCACTGTGTAGGGTTAGAAAAGTGACTTAAATCCTCACCTCCTTTTCCCTTTGCCATTACTCAAATGAGTAGAGCAAACCTGAAAGTCAAAGGTCTAGCTGACACTCATGAAGTATCATGGGAGACCTAAAAATAAGAAAAATAAAACTAAAACATAATTCCCACAGAAAATGTAGCTGGAAAAATATCTTCTATTTCCAATTATACATTCCCCAGAAAGCGTAGAGCCAGGACCACAAAAGTGGTCAGCAACAGTGGTTCATTTTGTGAGGAAGGGGGTTGGGTTTTCTCCCGCCCCCCACCTAAGTGTTCTATTTAAAAGAAACTATCATTAGTTAAAATTTGGCATTTGGACAGCACAACTTTCTATTTGTAAACAAACGCACAACTTAGGCATAGTTTGTTGAGCTCCCTCAATAATAACAGAATTGCCCAGACAGGTTTGAGGAGTGATATATGGGACCATGTGCAGAAGGAAAGGAGCCTGGAGGGTGAGGTACTGGAGCCTCAGAGGGGCTTAGGAGCTTGACATCAGAACCAATGGAATCAATTGAGGGGGATTTTGTTTCTTCTGACTGTGTGGGAACTCTAGCAAGGAAGGGTATTTGGGGAAATGATTTTTCTAATTTGATCCCAGAGTAAACCAGTATGATAGCTTTGCCCTGCAGCTGAAATTCAGCTGCTCAAGAAACATCAGGCCTTCAGAGGGAGGCCTGTCATATCACCAAGAAGATGTCAGCATTTTCCTCCAAGCAGGCTCTGATCCTGCCTTGGGCTGATCCACACAAGAGTGCAGGACAGGTCAGGGGCTGGGGCTCCCTGGCTCCCCCTTCCCACCCTCACTGCTCAGCATGCCAGCAGTGTGGAAGAAGCACGAGAGGAGATTGATTATGTCTGCCAAGGGTTGACCCAAAATAAATTACAGTGCCCCTCACTTTTACTTAAAGGCTCCAAGCCAGGCTTGCCTCTTAGTTTGTGCACAGAGTTCATTCTGATGCAGAGAAGGTGAATGTGAACACATGTATGCATGCACACACAGGGCTCCATCATTATCTGCACCCCCTCCTTCTTCCAGCAAATATATTTAGGGAACTCCTGCTGTTTGCTGGGCACTTGATATGGAAGTCACATGGTGGGCCTAGAGGTGGCTGAATTGGGTGCAAATGAACATCAGCAGAAGGTGACTTGGACAAGGAGAAGAGCGGATAGTGATTTGAACTGCTCTCAGCCATGTTGGAATCAGTGTGAGAATCCTACAGGATGTTTAGTGGGTATCATCATTCCATAGTTCTGGGATTAAGGACACAAAGCCATTCGTTTTCTCTCATCTTAGACCAAGTAGAGCTAGCAGGGAGGACAACTTACTCTATGAAGCAAAGAGAAAATGCTTTTCTATTGAAGATATTTGTCTTTCTTTGGCTGGTCTGTGTGTATGCCTTGTTCCCAACAGTTCCCTCCTGCCCCCAATAAAGGCTAGCAGTCTGGGGCCCTATCCTGTGTGGTAGGCTGGAAAATGGCCCCTCAAAGATGTTAGCAGTCTAATCCCTGAAACTTGTGATGTTACTTTACACAGATGGGTAGGACTTTGCAGATGTGATGAAGAACCTTGTATGGGAAGATTCTCGTGGCTTGTCCTGGTGTACCCAATGTAATCTTTGATAACAGGTAGCAGGAGAGGCAGAGTCAGAGAAGGAGAAGCCCAGGTGACAACAAAAAGAGAGGGATGCAGAGTCAGAGGGAGGACATGCTACTCTGCTAGCTTTGAGGATAGAGGAAGGGGCCATGAGCCAAGGAATGTAGGCAACCTCTGGAAGCTGGAAAAGGCAAGGAAATGGATTGTACCCTAAAGCCTCCAAAAGGAAGGTAGCTCTTCACCACCTTGATTTTACACTTCTGACCTTCAGTATATAAATTTGTGTTTTTGGCCACTAAGTTTATGGTAATCAGGAAATTAAAAGAAAGATAATAGAAATTGATAGAAAACTAATACAATATGTTAGTGCAAGATTGCTTGGTTTTCAGCTGCCAGTCTGTGCTTCTCTTTCCCAAGACCACTCAGCTCCTTCTTCAGGCATTCCAGAAGGGACTGAGGATGGACTCCCATCACCTCCAAGCAATCACTGATGAGAGCTGGTGGACATAAATCCCAGTTCCCTTGCCCTTGGGGTAGATACTCTGCAGTGTGGGTTCCACATAGGTTCCTCAGTTTTCCCTGTGAGATTAATCCCCTGGTGCCCAGTGCAGGAACTGGCTCAGTTAAGCATATGGCTGCCTTCCTTTCTCTGTCTCACTTTCCGACTGCCCCTTAGATGCCTCCTGGGATCACTATGTATACTTGAATCCTTGTCTCTTGGTCTGCTTCTGAGGAAACTCAAACTAAGATGGAGTATGATCAGAGCCCTGCTTCCCTGAACTAGAATCAATCACTTTCTTAAATCAAGTGACTCAACCCAGACCCAATAGATAGTTGCGACCTAGAATATGAACCTTAATCAGAGAGATGAGGGACCCTAAACCAAGGAGTGTTTGGTCCTAGGGGAGCCTCCTGCCCCACACTGCTCCTGCCAACATCTGAGTCTCCCCCTGCTTTAGGCTCCATGAGCCCCTATAAACCTTCCAAAGAATGGCTTCCTCTTACATTAACTAAAGTTGGTTCCTATAACCAACTTTGCCATCAAAGAACCATAACGGATAGAAGATTGGGGAAAGAATGAAGGAAGGATGTGCACTCTTTGAAAAGCAGGAAGGAAAAACAGGTGAAAAAGCAGACTTGACACCTTGGAGCCTTAAAGATGGGTTTTCAGTGTTTTTCAAATAGAAGCCTCCAGAGCATCCATATTGTTCTTTTGCTTCCAATATCAGCCCTTTCCTCAGGACAGGCATTGTCTAGATACAGACACATGACTATTCTATGGGAGTTTACTAAGCTGGAATTTGACCATTTTGAACTTGAGAGAATTCTTTAATGAGCAAACAAGCAGGTGCCCAGGAGACCTACCCTCTCTACTGTGCAATGCTTGAAGGTGATAGAGACCCCTCTTTTGTTATTCTAGGTAGACACATGATGGGCTGAACCAAGGATATGTAGAGATTGAACCTTGATGTCATAAAAATAGCAGAGGAGAGAAGTACAGCCATTATCCCCAAGAAGTTTGTAGTAATTTTGTTCAGTGGTTAATGGACAACAATAGAATGTGTTGAAATAGTGACAATGACACTTAGATTCAAGAGGAGTGGTGTTTATTTCTAACTCTGCCACTAATTATATAACTGTGGGCAGGAAACATCACCCCCTACATCCCTATTTCCCTCAATTATCAAATGAGAGGATTGGATAATATGATCACTCCCTGGCATTATGACTATAGAAAAACATGATTCTTGGATGATCTGGTACCAGCCAATTTATCATGACCAACTGTCAAAACAGTGAAGTTGAGTAAACATGTTCCCCCCCTCCTCTGGCCTGCATGGCTGTCTCCCATCATACCCAGCATTCATAGGAGTTTATACATGGAAATCCAAATTCTTTTCTTCAACATGAATAGAGGCAGAGGAATAGGGATACAGCTCTAAGCCTAACTTCACTCTCAAATAACTGGTAGACTAGTGCTGTAGGTGAATGTGTTGGCTTTAAAAAGAGAAAAAGTCAAAAGAACATCTTATTCCTTATTAGGCATAAAATGAAAATATCTCTGTTCCCTCCAGAATGTAAGGGCATTGAGTTTCTTAAAGCTGCTTTAAAAGAAATATGTTCATTTTGGGGATAGTTAAGCTTATGGTTTTCCATAAAACTGCCTTATCTTAGGACTCTAGCTAAAACCTCTAATCTGCTGAACCAATTCATTTAGTAAATGTCTTGAGCACTTGCTATACAGCAGACGTAGTTAAGCAATGGAAGTACAAAGCCATATTCATACTCCCTTTTATTTTAAAAGCTCACCTTTATTCATTTATCACACAACCATATTCTGGACACCTATTATGTACTAGAAACAGAACTAGTCACTGGAGAAACAAGAGTGAACCAGATAGTCTCAATCTTCAGGTAGTTCCCAGGTAGGAAGTGAAGAAGGTCAGCAAAAATGGGTTATTTTGATATTGTATAAAGATAGATATACATATGCAAGGAACTGAAAGTAAGGAGTGGTTGATGGCTACATGGAGGGGTCAGGAAAGACCCTCAAAGTTTCTGACCCTTCGGCAAAGGTATAAAGGAACCAGACGATTGGGGAGTTGGTTAGAGAAGGTTGGTGAGGAGAATTCTAGGTAAGGAGACAGAGGTGTGTAAAGGAAAACTGTTTCCTTGTCAAGGGTTACAAAGACCAAACTTGTCAGAAACAGGAAGAAAGGAAGACATTGTCTTCCTGAAATGTCTTTCTTTCCCTCTTCCTATGGATGTAAAAATCATTCAAACAGCCCCAAGTGAATGAAAAAACTCAGTTTACAAACATGAAATGTTTGTGTGGTCAGCTGTCTTCTACCACCAGGGAGGAGAGGGCCAAAGTACGGCATCTCTTGGGTCTAGGTTTAAACCCAGCTCAGCCACCTCCTAGATCCAGAACCTCCCCAACAAGGTTGGGAAAGTTACTATAAGATGATATCATTAAGAGGATTCTTCTAAAAATTGTTGGGAGAATTAAATCAACAAATGACTATAGAATCATCTGCTAAGTGATCAATAAATACTACAATTACTAGGAAAAAATTTTTTTTTGCTTTCCTATAATGAGTAACCTTTTGGTCCCAATGACAAACATTTGTAGTTATTAAGTGTGTCAAGTAATAATTGCACAAGTTTATTATTTACACCAACAAGTTGAATATGGAGCCAGTCATAGTCACTTGAAATGTACAACCATCTACCTATAAAACAAATTCTAGTCTAATTCCTGGGTAATTTCATTTTTGTTTTATTTAAAGTGTCACACAGATGGGGAACATTGATATCAATTTTTCCTTTCCAAACAGTATCACTTGCAAGCAGACATTCTTGTATACAAATCCCATTTTTATTATAAAGTCCTAGCACAATCACTTTGATTCGGTATGACTTTGTGTGATTTGGGGCTTAATGGAGTAATGCATAGACTGCAGTTCTGAACTCCTGGTCTAACACTTACCAGTTGCACGACATAGAGTAAGTTAACTCACCTCTGTCCTTTCTTTCATTCATATTTATACTGAGATTATGAAGTTGCTGTGACAATTAGATGAGTTAATTCATATAGTGTGCTTAGGACAGTAATTGACATACACCAAGTTCACAGTAAAAGTTAGATAATGTTATTATCATTACAAACATTTTAGACATTTACCCAAAATGGGTTATAACCCAATTAGTAAAAGCCATAATGATTATTGACTGAAATTTTCTATATTAGATTGCTATATAACAAGTCACCCCAAATCTCCGTGGCTTAAAACAAAAATAATCATTGCTTATCTCATATGGTTTCTGTGGGTTAGGAATGTGGAAGCATCTCAGCTGAGTGGTTCTGTCTCCGTCCGTGATGAAGCTGTCGTCAGTCAGCTGGTGGCTGATCTGGGGTCATCTCGCACAGATGTGGGCTGGATCAGCTGGGGCTTCCTGGACAATGCTGTCTGTCTCTAGTGGCTTCTCCATAAGGTCTCACAAGCATGGCAACTGCAGGTGCCCAGAGTTCTTACACAGATGCTTCAGGGTTCCCAAGTCTCTTGCTGAGACAAGGGAGAGAAAAGAAAGAGAGAGAGAGAGAGAGCCCTGTCACCTTTTCTGGCCCAGCCACAGAAGTCATGGAACATCACTTTCACCATATCCACTGTGGAGATAAGCTTCCCAAATTCAAGAGGTGAGGAGAGTGACTGTCACTTATAAAAAGAGCATGTGCGATAGGAGATGATAGACAGTAGATACATAGATGATACATCTTTGAAATTACAAATCTGCCACCTTTTCCTCAGTGACACTCAAGACCCCTCTCCTGGCACCAACACAGCCTCATTCACTGACTTGGAAAAGGCACGGAGCCTTTTCTGTGCATTTGGGGCCCGTATTTTCTTGAAATGAGAGATGGCACAGGGTATAGACTCTAGAGACAGCCTTAAATTAAATCTCAATTCTATGACTCTGTTCTATGACTGGGTCATGCCTTGGACAAGTTACTGAATCTCTTGGTGCCTCAGTTTCCTGACATGTGAAATGAGGGTAATAATGACACCTGAAAGAGCATCTGTGAGCAAGAAAGATGTCAGCACACACCGGTGCTCAGAGCAGTGCCTGGTGAGCTGTAAGCCCTCAAATAGATAAGGCAGTCACTGTTATTATCATCAGTTATCACCATCGCCATCACTCTCTAGGTTGCCTTCAAATGAGTGTCCTTGAGAAGACAGGTGACAGAAGAGTCCTGATTGGAGTTCCCCGGAAGTAGTGTCTGAGACGTGGGCTCAAGTGCCATTGGTTGGTTTGGTGATTCCGTGAAGTAGGAATGTGGCGTGGGAAAGCAGGAGACAGGGCAGAGAGCAGAGCCGATAAAACGTGCACTGTTGAGCTGTTACTCTGATGGCAGCTGGGCAGCCAGAATACAGAGCAAGCCTCCAAAGTTTCCCGCTCCTGGAGGTTGGAGCATTTATCCACGACCTCCTAGTGGTGGCCGAGGGTCCCTTGAGGGTTGGGCGAGGGTCATTAACTCCTCCATGTCCACACTGTGCTTAAGGGCAGGCTGAGCAGCCCTTTCCCACTTCAGAAAAATCCCCGAAGCAGCAAAAGAAAGAAGTTTCCAGGCGGAAGGGGCAGCAGGCACCAGACTGCCCTCTAGAACTGCGCCAGAATCCGGGCGATGGGGGATGAGCACGTAGAGTCAGCCACAAGACCTGGCTCAGCCATCCCAACAGCTGGGCACAGGAGCTGCCAGTCACTGGGCACTGAGGGGCTGTGAGCTGCTGGCGATGCCACAGTGTGCCCCGCGGAGCATGAACCGTTGCTGGGCTCAGAGCAAGGCAGATACCGGCCTTGCTTTCAGTAGCCCTAAGGGTGTGGGTGTGGCCAGGGACAGTATTTCCATCTGAATGTGTCCTAGTACACTTAGAAGCCAAAAGGTAGGTGCTGCGAGGGCAGGATCTTTGTTTTGTTCATTGGTGAACACCACAAGTGTGCCTAGAGGAGTTCCTGACACACTATAACCCTCAGTAAATATTTGTTGAAGGAAGGAAGGAGGGAAGGAATGAACTAATCCTTCAAAGGCCCAATATCCATCTCTCCTACTCACATGGGGCCTCCCTGTTCCCCTCTCCATACTTAAAGAAAGAAAGGTCCACCTTTGAAGTCAGAAATAAGGATAAGACCATTTAAAGACTGCCTGAAAAATAACTACAATAATAATAATAATTCCAAGGCTCAAATGGCAACATACCCCTCCAAGCAGAGCAATTGGGCTGGGCTGCCCTCTGTGGGGGTGGAGGTGCTCCATTCACTCCAGACAGTCCAGTGCAGTAGAAAAGGCACGGTGATCATTGAAAAGCTGGCACAGCCTTAATTGTAGTGTTAGGTTCTGTCTCCAGCCACCAAGGAGAGCTCTGAAGACCAATTTGCAGGCTGCTGCTTCGGGTCAGATGTGGGACTTTACTGCCAGAGGTGAAACTCAGAAATAATTTGGAGCCCAGTTCGGTTCCTGTCTGTCTATCTTGATGTCTGCCCTGCACACTGGGGCTTGAGAAGAAGCCTGCTAATGAGCCCAGCTCCACTTTGGGGTTGTGCTCTCCCCACACTTTGGGGATGTGCTCTCCCCACTGCACTGGCAGCCGGTGGTTCTCGGGAACAGGGCCACAGCACCCCTGAAAGGAGGCAAGAGAAAAGGCCACCGGTTGCTGTGTGCACATGCAGGAGAAGCAGAGAGAGCCCTGAGTCTCCCAATGTAGAGAGGAATGAAATGAACCCAGCAATCAGTGGCAAGGGCAGCCAGGCCTGACACTGGCAGGTTATATGCTGTCCGTGCACAGCATAGTGTCAGCCAAACATTTCCAGAACTTGGGAGTGACCAAGCCCATAGGCAGACCCAGGTACAGAGAAAAAAACATCCACATACAGAGAAGCGAACATTCTGTTCACTTGAAGCTGAAGTTTGTGTTAGCCCGAGAGCAAGGCAGGCTGAGGGGGCTATAAACAAACCACTGGGACACATAGCAGGTCTTTTTAAAACTCTTCCCCCCTTTTAAAAGAGAGCAGAAGACATTTTGCCAAGTGGGAGGTTGGTGGAGGTGGGGGAAGGGGCAGACAGAGAATCAGAGAACCAGTGTGACAATATCAGCCACAGGAAAATTCAACTTTTACAAATTGAATTAGAAACTTCCAGAAGAGGGCAAACTGAGTGTGTCACACCATGTTAATACTCCCTAATTTACTGCAAAAATCCCATACCTGATTTTTTTTTCTTCAGAAAATAACCTTTTTAGGATTTGCTTTCATAGACAAAATCAGACATTTTCCAAAATGGCAGATTTGCTCAGTAATATATATTTGATTTGGGCATCTTTTTAAAATGACAAATGAATATGGGTACATTGGGTGTTGGGAATTCATACCTTGAGGAAAGAAAACAACTAACTGAAACTCAAGCATATAAAGATCAGGTGGGGCCTAATATACTCCCTTGAAGTCATCAGTGAGTAGGAACAAATTGCTTTCTCTCAACCCTTCTCTACCTCAGTAGTTTCCAAACTCATGTGAGCAGTGAACTCCTTCTTTCAAATGCAGATTGACACAAAGCCCCAAATACAAAACAGGTTCAAGCAGAGGGATCCTGGGGAAGCAGGTAAGGGCTTGTGAATCTGGAAGGGTGCCCCCAACTCTCCCTCTGCTATCACCCCAAGGAACCCTGCATATGCATCCTGGGTATGCCATGGAACACAGTCTGAGCTTCTCTGTAAAAATACACAGAAGTGGGCTCTACAGAGGGAAAAACATTAAGAAGTTTGTTTTATACTCCTGCTCTCAAACCTATTTTTATAAAAATAACAGTATATCTTTCCCAAGATAAAAATCATCAGTGGCTATTAGGAAGTAAAAGAGTGTTTCAATTTTAAAAGCATACATGAATTTTATAGGAAGTCAGTTTTAACTAATATTCTCAAAAGCCAGCATCTCTGGTTTTCAGGATGAGCCGTGGCATAACCCACAGTAACATGTAAATTTCAAAATTCATAACAACCTCTCAAGATAGATCTAGAAATCATTCTCCCAATTGAAGACACCATCCTGTGTTTCGCCTGTATCCATGAGGTAAATGGGTTGTTGGGCAAATCTATAGTCATTGAAGCTTGAAAGAGGGAAAAGCCTTAAAGCTGCAACTTTACTTTTTGGTATTAGTGGGTATGATGGTGAGTCAGCTTGGAGGATGGGTAAAAGGATGGGCTCTAGTTAGTTACCAGAAAAGATGGATCAAACCAAACCTATAGAATAACCAGCTGGGACCTCTTCTGACTCTCTGCCCCAAAAGGTGGCCACTGAGCCTTACTCATCCTTGAATCCCCAGGAATCAGTGCAGAATGGTTGTGGTTCTTACAAGATCAGCAGTCCTAACTTGCTTCATTCAGAACTCATTAGAATAATCCCTCCCGACACAAAATAGCTAGATTTATCTTTGCAAGCAGTGCTACTCTCTGGTGATTGTTTTGTTGACATTTTTGAAACTCTTGTAAGTTACATGAATTCAGAATGCTTCATTCACTTGTTGGTAGAGGGAAAAGATGTTAATCTAACTACCTATAAGTAATTAATCAACTTGGAGAACAATTGAGTCTATTGAGCAATTACTGTGTGTAAATTTATTTTTTTTAATTTTTTTTTAAACGTTTTATTTTATTTTTGAGACAGAGAGAGACAGAGCATGAACGGGGGAGGGGCAGAGAGAGAGGGAGACACAGAATCGGAAGCAGGCTCCAGGCTCTGAGCCATCAGCCCAGAGCCCGACGTGGGGCTCGAACTCATGGACCGCGAGATCGTGACCTGAGCTGAAGTCGGACGCTTAACCGACTGAGCCACCCAGGTGCCCCGTACTGTGTGTAAATTTAAGAGAAAGGTTTAACATAATGGACAAGAAGAGAACAGGAGTTGGAGTCTGAAAAGGTGGCTCAAATTTCAGGTCTGTCACTCACTCTGTGTCCCATAAGACACCTGAACTGCTCCCAACCTCAGTGTGTTCACCTATAAAATTCAAAGCTGGAAGAATATCTATCTCACAGGTTTATGAAGGTTTTATGAAGAATAAAATTGAAATATATGTAAAGCTCTCTTGCATAGAGCCCAGAAAAAAATCAAAAACTCAGCAAATTGTATCTAGCATGACTAATAAAAAGAATAAACATTTTTTTCCCTGTAACCAGCAACAGGAAAAAATGATAACTAAGAGAAAAGAAGAGACAAGACCAAGAAAGAGCTGTTTTAACAGGGCAGCAGGATAAGGTCCTGTAGAAGAGATCTCTCCTCCTTGTCCAAAATATGGCCCAATGTACACCCCTATGTGATTCCACGGCCATAGTGAATGAATACCATGTGAGTGGGTACCTAGTGTGTTTTGAGGAGCCTTTCTCTGTTTAGAATTTCCCACATTATAAGTCTGCCTTTCTTAGGTAGAAACCAGAATTAATCATTTCCAGATTCCTTTGTAAGTAAGACCCAGATATATGATTTCAACTCCCAATCACATATTCCCAACTTGATTTGGAAGAGAAACTAGTTGCCATGTAGAATCCATGTTCTGGTGAAGGTGACTAAGTATAGTGGAGAGAATTCCTATTTCACATGGAGCACTGGCTGAGGTCATGGAAATAGCACCTGCACCTATGACACCTGTAGAGCTGGTGTGCCTGATGGTAGTGGCACTGGGTCTCTCCTGGCATCATTAGCGGTACCATTTAGCCATCATTCTTGCTGCCTAGGCTCCATATCTAATTCTCTAGCCCTCTATAATGCTATGAGCTATCTAATATCTAAGAATAAGTTTATTTTATTACTTAACTAGTAGAGTGGATTCTGCTACTTGCAATTCAAGAATGCTGCCAATTGCCTACCTCAAGACCACCATTGCATCACAGCCCAGAAATGGGCACTCAGTAAATAATGCTCCTGAAAATAAATCACCAAAAGAAACGCAAAAGTTTTATATGTTCAGAAAATTGAGTCTTAAAAGTCATGGCATATTATAAAAAGGCTTCCATTTTAGAAAATGGGTAATACAAACATTTAGGAAGAAAATGAATAAGTGTTGGTCATGACAGACTTTGTGCCCTGAATTTAGTCTGTGTTATCTCATCAAAATTGATTTCACTATGCAGAATTTGATGAATCAAGTACCACCTACTTGTTGATTTCAGTCATGACACATGCATTAGGTGCCACTGTCATAAACTGGAAGGCATTGGCAACCGTCTGTAGCCTATACTCTAACTCACCAGATAAAGATATAAATAGTGTGTGGGTGGGAAAGTTTCTAATCATCTGTAAGCACAACAGAAAAAAATACATCACTTCTATCCATTAATTATTGTTGTTTAAAAACAACCAGTCATTCATTTATTCATGATTTTTATTCAACAAATATTTATTTATTCAGGACAACCGCATACCTGATGTTATGCTAGGTGCCAGAAATAATTAACAGTTACTAATATATCACTTGTCAATGGTATAATTAAAATCAACTTTCCGGGTGTTTTCACTTTCAATGCTTAATAGACATGCAACATCGTTGTCTACAATCTCAATAAGATTGACTCCAACTCTCTTTGCATGTTCTGGAAAGTTCCAAATTCCCCACCACAACCATAACAATTGTAAATACCTGAGGTGATATTTTTCCCATTCCTTCTGGCTATTATTTACAACCTGTCATGAATTATACCCCTTGCATTATATATCTTGTGACTTTTTTCTGAATCTCATTTTCCTAACTCTACTACCAAAGAATCCCATTTATAGAAACCTTTATGTACAGAGCATATTTGAAGAGACAGAGATGTTTATATTAGAGCAGTATAAACAAGTACAAAATGAATATTTGCCATCTGAGCTGGGAAGTTCCTTGTTCCCTTTCAATGGGTTCAGTCACCACATCACCTCTATTCCTACTTCCCTTCTTTTTGTCCCTATGTCCCCTAATTCTTGTGTATTCATATATAACAAAGTCACTAATATATTGAGCTTTAGAGACAAGACTCTCATGTGTGGATCCCATCTCTACCTCCTATAATCCATATGACCTTGGGCAAGTTACTTCACCTCTGGAGGCCACAGTTGGCTCATCTATAAAATGGGGATCACTCTAGTTTACAGTGTTGCTGTAAAAGTTAAGTGAGTTACACTGGTCAGAGTGGCTAACATTAACAACTCAGGAAACAATAGATGCTGAAGAGGATGTGGAGAAGTGGGAACCCTCTTGCACTGTTGGTAGGAATGCAAACTGGTGCAGCCGCTCTGGAAAACAGTGTGGAGGTTCCTCAAAAAATTAAAAATAAAACTACCCTATGACCCAGCAATAGCACTACTAGGAATTTATCCAAAGGATATAGGAGTGCTGATTCATAGGGGCACATGTACCCCAGTGTTTATAGCAGTGTTTTCAACAATAGCCAAGTTATGGAAAGAACCTAAATCTCCAACAACTGATGAATGGATAAAGAAGATGTGGTTTATATATACAATGGTATACTACTTGGCAATGAGAAAGAATGAAATCATGCCATTTGCAGCAAGGTGGGTGGAACTGGAGGGTACTATGCTAATGAAGTAAGTCAATCAGAGAAAGACAGATATCATATGTCTTCACTCATATGTAGAACTTGAGAAATTTAGCAGAAGACCATGGGTGAAGGGAAGGGGAAAAAAATAGTTTCAAACAGAGGTGGAGGAAGGCAAACCATAAGAGATTCCTAAATACAGAGAACAAACTGAGGGTTGATGGAGGGGTGGGCGGAGGAGAGGGGGAAATGGGTGATGGGCATTGAGGAGGGCACTTGTTGGGATGAGTACTGGGTGTTGTATGTAAGTGATGAATCACGGGAATCTACCCCCAATTCCAAGAGCACACTGTATACACTGTACGTTAGCCAATTTAACAATAAATTATATTTTAAAAAAAAGTTAAGTTGGTTAATACATTTATATAGGCCTAGCACATGATGAATGTGTACACATGTTAGGATTTTTACTGTTGTTAACACAGACCTGCTCAATTACCCTATTTGTACCGTTACGTGTATTAATCTATGTCTCATATTCTGGCCTGAGAAATGGTGGAAATGAATTTTTTTTCCCTAAAAGAAATTCTATTTCCATTTCCTAAAATAATATATTTTATTGGCCTACATGAAAAGGCTCATATAACAGGACAGAATGGGAATTAAGCAGTTAAGCACTTGGTTTTGAAGACAGATGGCCTAGGTTGAAGCCTGGAACCACTCCTTACAATTTTTCTCCCATTTGGGCAGTTGGTCACTTCCTACTCTTGAGTTTCCTCATCTATAAAATAGGATAATAATACTACCTACTGCATAAGAATGTTTAAGGATGAAATAAGTCAATTCCCTGAGAAAGTAAAAATTAGCTTGGAATTTAAAGTAAAAATCTGGCTATTATCAGGCTTGGTAAATAGAAAAGATAAAGCCAGCACCAAGTTAACCGCAAATAACATTCTTCCCAAGGGCACCCTATAGCTGTAAAGCATTGCAAAACTCTTTCATTGGTGACAAATGCTTTTTTACCCACTGAGAAACTCTGTTCTCTAAATCATAGACTCTGAGAAATACTGCTCTTTGAAATCATACCCAATGTGAATGAAACCCCACTCTGTTTGTTTCAGGTTTTGTGTCTTTTAAAAAAACAAACAAACAAACATTTATTATCTTACAGTTTCTGTAGGTCATAAGTCCCGGGGGTTCACATGGTTCCTCTGCTAAGTTAAGGATTCACACAAGGACAAAATCAAAGTATCGGCAGGCTGCATTCCTTACCAGAGGCTCTGGGGAAAAGTGTTCTGAGCTCATTCAGATTGTTGGCTGAACTCAGTGCCTTGTTGTTGTAGGACTGAGGTCCCATTTCCTTTCTGGCTGACAGCCAGACTTGTCTGTGCTCCTGACAGCTTCCCACAAAAGCATCCTGCTCTTACCTAGAGAATCTAAGTCCCTTTGACACAGAAAAACAGCCCAGACTTATAAGCCATGTGCAAACCTTCAGGTAAGGAGTTTCTGGCTATAGTCCTCCACATCTACCTTAATTTTACTGTCTCAAACAAAGAAAAAGGATCTTGAGTCCATTTTGTGTCCAGATTTAATGCTGACGCCTTATACATAGCCTTGCTTTGCTTTGAGTCCATCAGGATGTTGCTTCAGATGTTAAATTTCACCCTTCTCCAAAATCCTACAATTGTACTTTTTATTTTATTTGGCACAATAGACCACACTTCCACTAGTGTGTTCTCTCCCTCTTTGCAATGAGTCAATTATCTGGCTTAGTAGGACTAGAGACTTATCCCTGGTGTTCTTAGGCTGGTTGGGCTAGAAAAACTCTGCTTAAAATGCAGGCTGGCACATGATAACACTTGACTGAATCTCAGCTATTATGAAAAATATAATAATAATTATTATAATTACAATAATAATTATTATTATCATAAACTCTGTGGATAAATTCAAATAAAAGAGCAATAATGTTGTGCCAAGGATAGAAGCTGTGAACAAGCCAATTGGAAAAAGCAAAAAAACAAAAACAAATCACCATGCACTGTGTCTGCAGAAATCCCTGTAACTGCAGAGATTTTTCTGAAAGCAAATTTCTACTTCAGAAATCTCTCTTGCTGTCATGTGACCCCACCCGTTAGTGTTTGCAGAAGCCGTTCAGTCATTTGAAGTACTTCAACATGCAGCGTGGCCCCATGTTTACTCCTCTGGACTGTGAGTTGAAACAATTAAGCCACAGCATGTGAGACTAAGAATTGATTTAATTTTTTTAATGTTTATTTATTATTGAGAGACAGAGAGACAGAGCATGAGAAGGGGAGGGGCAGAGAGAAAGGGAGACACAGAATCTGAAGCAGGCTCCAGGCTCGGAGCTGACAACACAGAGCTGGACGTGGGGCTCAAACTCACAAACCATGAGATCATGACCTGAGCCGAAGTTGGATGCTCAACTGACTGAGCCACCCAGACGCCCCTAAGAATTGATTTAAAATCAGCCCTATAACTGATACTAAGTGAAAAAATAAGTTGATCTCAGAAATGTTCTCACTTCTTCCGACCAAAAATGTAAAATGTAAAAGATGTTTACAAACTTAATAATCATGAGTAACCCTGACATAATATAAAGGGCTTTGGGCTTTGGAGGATCTTTTAGAAACATACCTGACACCAACTTTGGGGTTCAAGGAGGACACTGGTGAGGATAGAGGACATGCAGCATGAGAAAGATGTCCCTTAGAGCCGCTTCACCTTTCTGGCCTACCTCGGGAACATTTCTCATATGGATAAATAATATTCAGAAAAATAGATTCAAAAGCCATTTATCAAACATTTAAAAGAGTTGAGTCAGTACCCAATAATTATTGGCACATGATAGACTCTCAATAAATAAATAAATGAGCTCTGATATGTGTTTCAGGCAAAATACCACCCTCTGGAAATGTTAACATGAGAGAAAATGCTGGCATGGGCATGATAAGGAACAGCCAGCAAGGAATATAAAAATAGTTCAGATGTAAATGGATAAAACCATCCCTAGGGCCATGGAAGAGCAAAATATTTTGTGAAATTCAGAACAGACAAAGCAATTCAGCTCACTTGGGCAAAGCTGATGACTTATTGGTTCTCAGGCCAACTGGCCTGCCTTCTGTAACTCTATGGGTGTTGACTGGTGAGTGTTGGATGCATACATTTCCACAGTGTGTTTTTTGTTCCAGTCTCAGCAGAGACTCAAGCCCTTTTTTGTATGAACACTTCTGATTTTCAATATACAGGCTCCTACTTAGTTAACAAATAAGTACTATTCACAGGAAACACACAAACACCAATTCATTAATATGGTATTTGTTCTTTTCTGTTGTTCTGTGCTAATTTATTTGGAGGGCAATATTTAAGATGCAGTAAAAGACAATGAAAGATACAGTGAACTCCCAACTTAAGTAATAGAATCACCATCCAATTGAAATTCCTTTTTTTTTTTTTTGAAGTTTTATACCTTTACTTGGCAATCAACCATTAGTTCTCATCCACATTAACGGTCTGTAAATTTTCAAAAGTGGTGACAGGTACATAGGTAACTAACATACAGAGCTTGTTTGACGACTCTTCATCCTCATTACATTTTCAGGACAACCGCACATGGATATGGTATGGAATATCCCTTATTTCTTTGGCCCAGACAGCTTTGTTGAAGCTGGTGTCAATGTGCATGTCTGGAGTTCCCATCTCCTTCATGGCAAATTTCTGGATCCCTTTAAGTGCCCAAGGGGCATGCTTCTTGAAACCACTCCACAGATGCACTTGTCAATGTTGATGTGTATTCTCTGGTCACTACCTTGTTGACAGCAGAACAACCCTTCTTCTCTCCACCCTTCTATGTGGGACCCAAGTTGGAAAGTGAAATTCCATCTCTGATTACAGATCCCTCATTCCTCACTTGAGTTATCAGCAATCCTGAATTTGGGGATTATTATTTCTATATCTTCTTTAAGCTTTTAAAGCATTTATAATTATACCTTATAAAGTCTATACAATATTGTTTGTATATTTTAGCCTAAGTATAACTGGTATTGTACTTTATTTTTCTGAAAATTGGTTTTTACTCAATGATATATTTTTGAGATTCATCCCTGTTGATGCACGTACTGCCTGTATAGTATTCCACTGTAAGAGTATACAGAACTTATTCATTCTTTGAAGTTGTTTCAAAAAAATTTTTTGTTATTATAAACAATGGTTTTCTATAGTACATAGTTAACAAGAAGAATATACTATAACTGTTACTGCAACTACTACTAATGATAATAAGAGCTAACTTTTTTTTTTAACGTTTTATTTATTTTTGAGACAGAGAGAGACAGAGCATGAACGGGGGAGGGTCAGAGAGAGGGAGACACAGAATCTGAAACAGGCTCCAGGCTCTGAGCTGTCAGCACAGAGCCCGACGCGGGCTCGAACTCACGGACCGCGAGATCGTGACCTGAGCTGAAGTCGGACGCTTAACCGACTGAGCCACCCAGGCGCCCCAATAAGAGATAACTTTTATTAGTCTGTTTGTTTTACTAATTTAGTGACTTAATTAATTTAATTAGCTTTACTAGTTTGTTTTACTAAGTTAATCTAAGAATTCTGTTACGTAGATACATTATTAACTCCATTTTGCCAATAAGGAAAACATTGGAGGGGTATTATTGAGTTTAGAATATAAATTTTCTAGCTTATAAAATATTACCCAATTATAAAATTTATATTCCCATCAGGCATATATAAAAATTTCTGTTGCTTCACAGTCTCATCAAAACTTGGTGCCATCAGATTTAAAATTTGTTTTCAAATATGTACGTAGAGATTGCCAATGTAAAGAGTGCATTCATTGACTGTTTGAAATAGAGATATCAGCAGAATAAAGGGAAGTGTATTTCAGGAACAGAAGTTAGGATCTGAAAACTCAGTAGAAATACCCTAACAGAAGACTACTAATTGGTAGTCTCACACACACACACACACACACACACACACACACACGCGCACACCCAAGCAATAGAGCCATACACATGCTAATTCTTCTTTTACCCAGTAATAATTTCCTGTCAAAGACCATAGGGGGATATCTGAATTAGAGATCAGAGAATGGAAAATTCCTTTATCTCTAACTCTTAATTCTTCCCTACTTTTAATATTATGACTTTTCAATAAATGTTGTGTCCCTAAGCACCTCTGCTTTCTCCTTTCGTTATGAATTATTCATATAACACAGAACAAATCAATAACACTCCTTTTAACCTAAAGTTATCACTTTTCACCAGCAATCATTCATTTTCTTTTGTCTCCTCTAGGAGAAAGAAAAGTTTATTAGGTATGCTTGATCAATGTGAAAACACACTCAAACTAGAAACACAAGAAGATTAAAAGTCTTCAGTCCAAATCAGACCAAGGCCCCCTCCAAAAACAAAAAAAACTCCAAAACACCCTTATAACTAACTAAACAATGGAAGACACCAATTTTCACTAGATCATTAGTATTAAACCTTTAAACCCAGAGGGATTTTAAAGCGATACCGGGGCATCTAGGTGGCTCAGAGGGTTAAGTGTCTGTCTTCAGCTCAGGTCATGATCTTGGTTCAAGAGTTTGAGCCCTGTGTGGGGCTCTGTGCCGACAGCTCAGAGCCTGGGGTCTGCTTCGAATTTTGTTTCCTTCTCTTTATGCCTCTCCCCCCACCTCTCTCTCTCAAAAATAAATAAACATTAAAAAAAAAAAATTAAAGTGACACCAGCTGGATAATCCGCACAAGGTGGGAGATGGGCTTCTCATCAAGCTATTACAGATTCCTTCCTCATAAAAGGGCCTTCTGTGTTGAGTGGATTGCAGAAATTTGGGCATTTCTGTAAGAGAGCTATGAAAACATGCTTGACTGGATGAAAAGGTAGCCTTCTTTTACTAAAAACAAATTCAGTTCATAAAAAGTTAAGATAGGCTCTAACAATAAAATTAATTATATTTTAGTTACACATCAAATGTTTTTATGGCAAACTCCTTTCTCTACAGAGAAAATTCAAGGTACTGTCACCTCCATAAAACACTATACCTAATTCTCAAAAGAAGAATTGCAGAACTCTGAAAATCCTAGGTCCCTATTAAATTTAAGAATTTTTACTAGCTATGAACCATCTCCTCTGATCTTGCAACCCCAGCAAAAACATCAACAGTAACCAAAATATTTCTCTTCTTTTGTCTTAGTCCCATACATTTTGAAACAAACTGACTTCTTAACTAACCTGGATTCTCCAGTGGAAAATACTGAGATAAATCAATTGTCTCTTCTTGGCATTCCATTTCCAAAAAGAAGCCCAAAGAGATGTTTGGTGTCACTGTTACTGACAAAATCCCTGAAGCTCAGGGATAGAAAGAAAGTCTTATCCTTCCCACTTCCCTGAAGCAAAGTAAACCTGTTTCATGGTATACTGTGGGCTCTTGAAAATATTTTTGAGCTATTTAGCTATTGTAAACCAGTCTTTATTCTTGCATGAAACCACTTGAAGGTAGATGGAATCTTCCATAATTAAAAAAGAGAGAGAGAGAGAGAGAGAGAGAGAGAGAGAGAACTTGACCATTTCTCTCCATCTGATCCTTGATCAACCCAGATTATATCTATTCTCCATTACAAAACTTAAGTCTGATACCTCCTGAATTACCCAAGACTTAGAAGGAACTCATGATTCTAAGAACAACCAGAAACTTCTACATAACATTCTGACTAACAATTTTTGAACTCTTTCCTTGGGAGACACTGTCTTTTGGAATGCTTTAGCAAGAGTTGAAGATAGAGGAAATATGCTGTTATGTAAAAATGCATAAACCCTGGGACAGATATCTGGAGGAATCATCAAAGCATACCATCTTTTAAAAGTGTCTGTGAGAGGTGGGGAATGTCCAGGAAATACCAGTGTAGGGAAGGACTATGGAGTGGCAAAAAGAAGAGAGAGAGAGAACAAGGAGGAGAAGGAACAATAAGAAAGGCAGAAAAAACACCTCTTGCATTTTATCTCATAAAGTCACAGTTCTCTCTGACAAATGATTATGGTAAGAAATCTGATAATTTACCTTAAGGAAACATACAATTTTTCTTTCTTGAACACAATTCAGGTTTATTTCTTTGGGGACACGCTAAACTCCAGATTATTCAGAATATCAGTAAGGGAAATACTGTCCCAAAAATACTAAATAAATATTTACTTTTAGAAATTGAACTGTCTGGGCATGCACATATACACACAAATGTTGCAGGATTTTTTCCCCTCAATATCCAGGATTCATTGTCTCACCACTTTGAAGAATGAAGAGGTGGACACAAAATGAGCAGCAGGCAAAAGCTTATTAGAATATAAGATCAGAAAGAAAGAATAGTATGGCAGCTCTCTTTATTGACAGAGGGCACTCAAAAGTGAATGTCCTAGATTATAGGCAAGAGTCTTTGTTTTTCAAGGTTCTGGTCAGCCCCTCCCCTTCCCTTCCCTTCCCTTCCCTTTCCTTCCTTCTCAGGTTCTACCCTTAACTGGATAGGTGACTCTAGGTGTTAGGTTATTCGTGCCTGATTGGCTTGTTGCATTGTGTGAAGAATCAGACTATGGTCATACTGTCCTTGTGTAACATAAGTTTTATGGTTTACTTCTTAGAGTTAAGTATTTTGATTGTCAAATTCCTGAGTGGGAGTAGGTTATGTCTGTTACATTCTTAAGAGGAATCTTACCCCAGAGGGGATTTACTGTGGTCAGACACTCCCAGCATTGTTTCAAAGTATGTGTTTTTCCCCCCAGGGACCTCAGGTCCTAACCTTTCCCTCTCTGCCTATTTTATCCTATCTTTCCCTACCATACAAATACCCATCTACCAGAATAAACCAGGACTCCTTCCTCCTCAGCTTTCTTCTGTATTGCCACTGGCTATGGGACATGGTGGTTGTAAAGACAAGATGCTAGATCTCAGGGACAACAGAAATGAGATAATACATCCACGTTATCAAGACCCACAATAGGGAATGAACATTATTGGTCATACTTTTAGTGAAGTTTTCCCCAGAAACATACCCTGAGTCCAGAATTTATGGGCATTTAGTTCATTGGGGTGATAAAAGTAACACGGGGGACTGGAGTAGGAAAGGAAACAGGGAGGAAACATCGCCAAAGAAGAATGTGTTGTCAAACCAGCTGTCCCCAAGGTGACTCAGGAAGTATGGGACTAGTACAGTTCACAATGCCTTAGACCTGACCCATCTGAGGGGAGAGGAAGCTGGAAGTGTACCCATCAAGTCCTATAAGTCATTGATTGAGGCTAATGGCATGAGTGTTGATGGTATCAACTTAGGTCCTTGGGCTCTCTAAACAAGAAATTGCATAGAGGTCAAGTAAGAGTTCCAGGCGAGGCTTTTATTAGGGCTTATGCCAGAGCACAAGGGAGACAACACAAAGGGAAAGTGTCCTTCAGGCTAGCTCCCTGAAAAAATTTTTAAAGGGGCTAAGGTAGGAAAAGAGACACATCCAAGTAGGTTGGGGTAAGGAGATACTGGAGGTTGAATGCCCAAACACAGTGGACAGAATATGGTGTTACATACATTGAATGTGTCATTAGCATGTTAAATCTCCACCCACATATGATTTTTAGCATTATAGTGAGTGGGAAAGTCGGTACTGGGGTCTACCTTGGTGCAGGCTGGTTTGGTCCTCTCTTCATAGTTGAGTGTCTCCATTCAGTGAGGGTCTTCCCTTTGCATATTCCTACCCAAAGGCTATAGCTATCCTGGAAGATCTACCCAAGGGACATTATTATTATCTAGGAATCCTGGATTTCCTAGATAGGTGGAGGGGACCAGAGTCCTGTCCCTGCTCTCTCTTATTCCCCTCTGACAGTTTTGACCCTCCTTATTTCTAAAGAGAAAGGGCTGAAGGTCTCATCTTCTGAAGCTACTTCCTGCTGAGAGGGAGGCCTTGGAGATGTAAAAATCTCTCACCAGAACATTAAACATGAATGGACCACTGCCCAAAGAGGCCAGGAGAAGGAGGAATCTGAGCTCCCCTCACACGGTAGTTTATTTCATGGTGGACCACAGAGGAATAGATGGGGGCAGGGAGGGAGGGGGGCACAAGCTTAGCAGGGTGAAGAGGAGATAAACCATCTTTATAAAAGGGGAATCCAGTTAGGTGTATTATTGCATCTGGGGGACAGGAGTACTTCATCCAATGGCCCCTCCATCTAGTTCTAAGTCCTCTTTTATTCCCTGGTGGCTATCCAAGGCAGATGAGGTCTGATAGGTGAACCTGTAGGAAGGGGTTGTTCTTCCTTTTCAGTGCATACAGTAGGAGTTAGGTTGATGGCCTGAGGAGAGTAGAGATGAATCCACACACCAGTGAGTCTGGTTGAGGGTACATGAAGACCTTGAAGAGGAAAATGATATAGGATAAATAGAGGGGGAGCTTCCCATATTGGTAAGGCAGGTATCCATACTGGACATACCAACCAGTTGTCTCATGTTTTGGGAGGGACACATGATACAGTCCAACCTCTTGGGAGGGAAGAGGGCCTGGGCATTGAGTGCAGTCATGTGGCCAATGATCCAATCAATCATACTTACATAATGAAATCCCAGTAAAATATCCTGACACCCAAACCTCAATTGAGCTTCCTTAGTTGGTGATTATACATTAATGTGCCAGGAGGGGGACATGTCCAAAAGACATGCAAATTTCACTTTGGGGACCAACCCAGACATCACCCTGTGCATCTCTCCATCTGATTGCTCCTCACTTGTATTCTTTATTTTAATTATTTATAAGTACAGCCTTTCTTGAATCTGTGAGATCTTCTAGCAAACTATCAAGCCTTAAGGAACAATGGGAACTCCTGAATTTATAGCCAGTTGGTCAGAAGTGCAGGCAAATGGAACTCCCAAGCTTGGGGCTGGCATCTGAAGTGAGAGCAGTCTTGTAGAGGTGTTTGCCATTGACTTGTGATATGTAACCAACTCCAGATAGACTCAGAATTGCACAGTACAACTCAAGAAGTTACACAATTCATTTAAGGTCCTTTCAGTGCTGAGTGGGGGCAGACTCCAACATAGGTTCTCCTTGCTCTAATTACAATTGATTTCCACAACGCCTTGTTGAGTTTTAGCACCTCAGGAAGGTTCAGGCTAGGATCAGGGAATATTGTAGTTAAAGCTGACTTACGACCTCTGAGAATATAAATTATGTGCCGTTTCTAAAAATAAAAAATAACAATAAAAATATACAAAGTCTATTGTAACAAATAAGTCTATACATGCATATATAATAGTGCCAAACCTATTCTTAAACTGCTATAGCCTGAAATTTAGCCCAGAAACTGAGACTGGATTATTTATCAAGGCGTCTTGAGTTTTTTCCTGATGGGGTCTCTGCCATCATGTTTCGGGAGTTTTCCAGGTTCACTGGTTTTTGTTCACTTTCCGTAGCAAAAGTGCATGAAGTCACACTTTTCTTCACACTAATCACAAATGTGCATAAAAAATTAAGCATTTTTTAATTTCTTTATGATTGACTTCATGATTCCCCCAACCTGCTGGTGTGTGTGTGTGTGTGTGTGTGTGTGTGTGTGCGTGCGCCCGCGCAGTATTTTATTTTGTGAGGTAGAGTGTAGATGACTTGTATAGATTTTTTTAAGTTATCTTTTCTTGAAGTATGATATACATACAGAAATTGATGTGAGGACGCGAGTAAACGGTCACGAAGGAATTCTTGAGACGTTTTTTGTGCAAAAAGATGCTTTTATTACAGCATGGGGACCGGGCCCGGGGGCAGAAAGAGCTGCACTTTTGCTTTATGATGGTGGTGATTATACACTTAGTGCTCAAGGAGGAGGAGATGTAAGGGAGTATTAGATCATAAATGTTTTCTTCGACTTTCTACTTGTAAAACTACTTTTGTAAGCTTTCTCTGGTGCTTATCCTTCAGCTCGATATTAACCAGGAAGCTGTACAGGCAGTCATGAGACGCTTTAAGAATGTAACAGCCAGCACCTATTTGATCCTTATCGGAACTATGCAGGCTATATAGGGCAGCATTCTGGGCTAAAGATGAACACTTTTCTGTTTCTATCCCTCATCACAAATCACAAATGAATTTTCAAGATTATTGCATTGTGTGAAGGGTGAGGAGACCCTGTATTTCATTCAAGGGCTCAGTATTATTTTTTCTCTTTAACTATCGTTATAATAATTCTAATCCTAATTTCTGTTTTCCCCCGCCGCCCCTCTCTTTCCCTCCTTTGAAAAAAAAAAAAAAAACTGCCTCAGGAAGAGAAGTGTCATTTACCCAGAAATATACAATTGAAAGGCATATTCAGATATTTCAAAATATTAATCCCAAGAGATGCAAAGGTTAATTTTGGCATATTTCTCCCAATACGCCTACATGTAAGCAGAACCACACTTGATAACTAATGAGCTCTAATTCATCAATTGCAGAAGGATTGGGTCAAGTCACCCTGAAAACAAAAGCGAAACAGAAGTGGCTTGGCATTTATAGTGTTTGATAGTTTGCAAGATGCTTTTTAATAGTTACCTTACTTTAACCTCAGAAGACCTTGTGGTCTATGTTTTACTATCTTAATTTTGAGGCCTGGAGCAATTCAACTGGTTCCCCCACCACCCCAACATACAGCCATAATTTAAGAAAAAAAAACAGCATATTTTAAGCATGCCTTTCCTGTGGTTTTAAAGGTAAAAATGAAATTTGTATTTGGGGCAAACTTCCTCAGTTTTTAGAAGAGACATTTTTAGCACATCCCCTCAGTCATTCAAATGGTTATCAAACACAAGCCAGTATCAGTGTCCTGGAAAAACACTACACAGGTGAAGTTAAGCTAAATGCAGATTGTACCCCCTGGGAACTAAGTGCCCCATTTAGAAACATAAAGAGTCACTATCTTCACAGTAGAGTGCTCCCCTTACAGGTTATGATTATGTGAACTGATGTTTTGTTTTCTGGACAGGAGTCAGCAGTCTTGCATTCTGGAATATCTTGAAAACTTGGACTCTTGAAGTAGGCAGACAGGAAGGGCCCCAGAGAAGAAGCGAGTTGCTGAATTCTAGAAAAAGGGATCTGACATTTTATTTTGTTTCCCCTTTCTGCATTGTAACTCCCTTAGATTATCTTTAAATATTGAATTGAAAAAGCCATGTGTTAATTGTTCTTTGGAGAATTATTGTTTGTTCATATTCTCTGGCAGAGTGGACCAGAGAGAATAACTACAAGGGGGAAAAGGGGTTCACAGCCCTACAGGAGCAGAAAGAGGGAGGAGGTGAATGTTTGTATGCAACAGGAGGTGCCTAGGGCACAAGTGGGCCTCAGGAACATTCTGGTACTCTCCAGGGTTCTCAGAATCCCTGCTGTCACCCAGAGGGGACTCCAACTTGGGATCATTGCACAGTAAAGGAGAGAGAGAGCCTCCCACAACATACCTAGGGAAACCAGGTAACTACAATTAGCAAAAGGGACTGAGATGCATGTTCAAGTTCCCTGTCCACCATTCTTGCCATAGGGGCCAAGGGCAGGTTGTCCCAAAATGTGTCATTTTGGCATATTGGTTATTTTAATTTTTTTTAATGTTTACTTATTTTTGAGAGAGAGAGAGAGAGACAGAGTCAGAGACAGAGACAGAGACACAGTGTGAGCAGGGGATGGGCAGAGAGAGAAGGAGATGCAGAATCTGAAGCAGGCTCCAGGCTCTGATCTATCAGCACAGAACCAGACGTGGGGCTCAAACTCATGAACCACAAGATCATGACCTGAGCAGAAGTCGGACACTTAACTGAGGCACCCCTAAATAAAAGTTATTGAAGAGACGGCCTGTGCAAGAACGCCCAGACCCTCCTCTGTCCCCCTGAAAGCAGGAAATAAATCTCCCATGTGGAAGGTAGCCTCCCTGGACCAGGACCAGGAGGTAGAGAGACATCCTTATCACCAGAGATGGGAGATTCAGGGCTGAGAAAGCTGTATAAACAGCCCTTGTGACTTTTTACTAATTCACTATCACAGCCCAAATTCTGTTTAGAATTCCTTACTAACTGAAGCTCCCAAAGTTAAGATTTCTTTGACCTGTCAATTCCTCACAGATTTATTGTCTCTCTATTTAAAAAGTATAAAATCTCTCTGCCTTGGTCATTTCTGGAGGTCTCCATTTTATTGTTGGGACTTCATGCACACATAACAAAATTTGGAATTTTTTTCCTCCCGTTAATCTGTGTAAATCCAATTTAATTCTCATTCTAACTGGAAGACCTTTCAGGGGAGAGGAAGACTCTTTCCCTCCCTTCATTACCCACTATCACACAGGGAAAAGGACAATTTTTAAAATATCAGAGTTGATATTTCATTTTACTACCAAAAAAAATCAGGTAAATACTATGAATATGTCTAAACTCAGATGCCAGCTCTGTCCCTACAACCCCAAACAGGCCACCTAATCCATCTGGTAGTGAGATATTTCATCTGTAAAATAGAGATCTCCATATACCTAGTAGGTGTTTTATATGGATTAAATAAGATAATTTAGAAAAAGTACTTAGCCTGGGATCTGGTTGCCTGACTGTGATATTGTGATTTATAATAAATATGTATTTCATCTTCATCCCAGATGTTTCTGGCACAAACATCCTAAAACCCTTAGAATCTCCTGAATAAAGGTGTCTTAGTATTCATAACAAACCCCTTTCAACCACACCTGAGATTATGTCAATGCAGTGGCTTTTGGAAAGCATCTCAGGATGGGGCTGGTTGCCAGGGAACCAATCTTGTGATAAGAAGGTTGGAACTTTCAGTCCCACCCCCTGATTTCCAGGGACGGAACAGGAGCTGGAGATTGTGTTCAAGTGTCAATGGCCAATGATTTAATCGATCTTGTCCATGTAATGAGACCTATAGAAAAATCCAAAATGTTGGGGTTCTGGGAAATTCCTTCCCAGTTCACAAACACATGGAGAATTGGGGGAGAGTGGCATGCTCAGAGAGGGCATGGAAGCCCCCACCCTTACCCCATACCTTGCCCTAAGTGTCCCTTCATCTGGCTACTAGTTTGTATCCTTTAATACCCTTTGTAATAAACCAGTAATATATAAGTAAATCTGTTTCCTGACTTCTGTGACTGCTCCAGAAAATTAATTGAATGCAAAGAAGGGGGTGTGGGAACCTCTGATGTATATCCCGTTGGTTGGAAGCATAAGTGACAACTTGGACTCATGACTGGCATCTGAAGTGACAAGCAGTCTTGTGGGACTCGGCCCTTAACCTGTGGGATCTGATGCCATCTCCAGGTAGACTGTGTCAGAGCTGAGTTGAATTGTAGGACATTCAGCTGGTATCAGAGCATTGCTCACGTGGGGGCAAAGAACCACCACACTGGAATCGAGTGCAGAATTTTACTGACCTTAATAAGTGTTCCATGCGTGTATTTTCTGTGGGGGACAATATCGTACACCAGTTCACTGTTATTCAAATTTATTCTAGGAAAAATGAAGGATGCAGGTTAATTGGAATTAAAATGTTCTGGCCCTTTGTATTTTGGAATTATAAAGATATTGTTTTTGAAAATGATAGAGGGACAAATCCGTTCTATTTGCTTTAGGAGCAGCATCTAGCTCTTCTCAGGTAGTGAGTGCATTGGTCTAGTGATAAATCTGTCCGGGATGCCGAGTAAACAACTGCTTGCCTCTAGTTGGATTTTCAATTACACCAGGTATGTAATCTGGGCGGTCTGGGAGCCCTAGGCTGCCGAGGACAGTGTTGTCTTTGTGGGGTTATTTATTTATTTGTTTGTTTGTTTGTTTATTTTTTTGTGGGGTTATTTAAAAAAGATCTTTGTTTACCTGCTCTCCAAATATCCTCCTCTCATATATTTCTTGCAGTCTGACATGTTTCCTTTTAATCCCAAAGGCTCTCTGTGTTCAAAGCCCCTTATCTATTATATTGTAAATGTCCCTGGGTGGGGGGTTGGGGATAACAGCTCTTTATTGACTAATATTTCAAGAAGAACAGTAGCAACAAATGCTGAAGACAGTTTCTTGGGAGCCCAAGATATAGGAGAGATGTATAAAAGAAAGGAGGGAAGTGTTGAGGCGGACAGCAAGAGGTAGATTATCTCAAAAGTGGAGACAGATGACAAGGCCTGGTTTGGGAAATAGGCCAAGGCTCAGTTTCCCAGGGAGCCAACCTCAAGAACCCTCAGTTTCGCACCCTCACTTGTAGAGTGAGCATAACAATATGTACCTTACAGAGTGGTTTTAAAAATTAAATAAGGCAATGTGCAGACCTTGCTTGCACTACCCATTAGAAGGAAGTGATGACCATCGGCTCTACCTCTGGGCTCTGGGGTCTGAGGCACCTGCACTCAAGGCTTCGTCTACCACCTGCTGGTTATGGACACCAGGCATTGCTATTAGGTTCCATCTAGGTAAATGGGAACACATCTTGTCTGTGAGCTTACTCTCAAGAAGGAAAGGGGGGCGCCCAGATGGTTCAGTCTGTTAGTTGTCTGACTGTTGATTTCTGCTCAGGTCATGATCTCCCATTTCGTGGGATCAAGCCCTGCATCAGGCTCTGTGCTAACAGTGTGGAGCCTGCTTGGGATTCCCTCTGTCTCCCTCTCTCCCTGCCTCTACCCTGTGCTCTCTCTCTCTCTCTCTCTTCCTCTCAAAAATAAATAAATAAATAAATAAATAAATAAATAAATAAATAAAAAAGAAGGAAAGGTATGAGGCACACCTTTTGAACTCCTAGTTAGCTAACTCTACAAATCACTCAAGTCTACTGCATTATGTCTACCGTCCAAATAAAGGGGTTATCTAATGACACTAGGTGAATGGCTTATTAATCTAAAACCAAAATAGTGGTAATAATAATTTACTATTAGCCAGAAATAAGTTTGTCTGTGGTCATTAAAGTTAAAATACTCCTTTTCTTGTAGCTATGCTGAGAAAGGCTACTGAAAAAGTGTAATAATAAAGGAGATGAGTAAAAATGAAGGCAGAATGCAAGTTTAAGTCTTGTGTTCTCAGACCGCAGGCCATCCCTTCCAGCTCCCACAGTTCCCACAATGACAGCTCTTTTCAGTTCTTAGTGAAATGCCTTTTTCAGATTCAGCCACAAGATGTCAGCCTATGCTTAGTCATTTCTATATTTTTCCAGGCCACATATCAATTTCTTCATCCCTTTCCTCCCTCTTGTTTTCTTTATTGAGTCTGAGCAGGTGAATAATCTTGAGCTTGTGGACACTGACAAATTACAACAGGTTGCCTTGAGCTCTAGCAGTGTCAGAAGGGCCTCTGCTAAGAGCAGCGTCCAGTCTCTGGAGGAGCTGCCTTTCCTTCTTACTGTGCACGGGCCCCTTGTCCAGTGTGTCTGCTGGAGCTTCCTGTGCAAGGACAGGAAACTAGTGTCCCTGATTTTGGAGAGGACACCGAATACCTGTCTCCTGTCAATGCATGAAGGCAACTCTGGAATGGCTTGGTAGCTCAATGGATGAAAATGCTTTCCTACTTACAGCCTGCCTACCCCAGGGTGTCAGCAGAAACTTCCCTCGTGGGTGTGAGATACTCCAAGAACCACCCTGTTGTCACACTACAGAGAAGGGAGAAAAAGGTGGTTTTTCTTTCTTTCCTTGTGTATTTCTGTAAGTTCCCCCCACCTCAAACTTCTAAACACCTTCTACCAGATGGAGGTATACAGCTCACTGGCCAGGCTGTCCCAGGAACGGTCACCAGCAAAAAGAGTGAGAACGCTGTGATCGGCTTAGATTGATTAGACTCATCCCCTAGGTCCAGGGAGGGCTTACCTTCCTGAAGCACATTGCTCTTAACAGAGATCAATAATCCTGGGAAGAATTCTAGGGCCTGGGTGATGGCTCTGAAGTCAGGACATAGCCCTATCTCCCAGGGGCCAGTGAACACAGTCCAGTTGTGGCTTCTCAGGGAGCTTCCCTGAAGCAGAGCAAGGAAACCACCAACTATAACAGTTTATACATAAACTGCTGCCCTTTGCTGGAGGAAGAGGAAAAAGAAACATGCTTCTGTGACCTTCATGGACCCTCATATCGAGAGGTCCTGAGGTCAGTGCAGGGAGCACTGGGCCAGGTATCTGGAACTTGGGATATGGGACTTGTTCTGCTCAGACTGTCTGAGAACTTGAGAAAGTGCCTCTGCTCTCTGGTCCTGTTTCCTTCAGAGAAACAGCCAGTTCCAAGATGTGCAGCATTGTACAGAATCAGGCCGAGAGATTGCCCCTCCTTGGGAACACGTGGGCTCAGGCCCCGATTTGTTTGTCTCTCACTTTGCCCTTAAGCCAAGAATCATGGTAACCTGTAATTTCCAACCAAATTCTCTTCTGTGCTTGTGTAAATATTGGGCAGCACTATCAGAAGAAATTTCTCTGTACCTTTTCCCATACCTGACCCATGGAGATAAAATACCCAGACACAAAAGTAGGATATCCTGAAGAAGTGGACCTGGGAGAGGACATGAACTGTGAGGCCATTTGTGTGCAAACCTGTATATGGGAGACAAGTTGACATAGTGTTCACCGGACAGGGGTGTGTAGTAACAGTATTCAAATACCACATCATGGTGTGCATCACCTTCAAGATCAAGGTCAACTCTGGGGAAAAGGAGGTGGATATAGGAATGGGAACTGGATTTTTGTTATAGGTAGCATGCTTTTTCTCCTTAAAAAGTACTATTTTTGCAGAGAAACACAAGTCATCTATTGAGATGCTGACGGCACATGAACAGTCACTAAACCCTTGGTGCAGCCCCCTTTGGGGGCTCAGGGTCTCAGAAACTCTAAAAGCCACAGAGAACCAGCCGTCCTGTTGACACACTCTAGGAATCGATGCCATTGCAACTTCCATGGGGTCAGAAGGAAACTAACTGCATAAGTCTTGACCAGGAGCCATCCAGCTTCCCCTGGGACCAGGTAGATAAGTAAGAAAGTCCTTATATTCAGAGCAACTTCAGGCGCCACCAGGAACAAGTCAGGCTGTGAGCCACCCTTGGCTTTAGCCTTGCTCTTATCCCACAACTTTATGCAAAAGAGAACTTGGCATCAAGGAGAAAAGTCACCTTTTGAAGGAGCATCTGCCACGGCCAGACAGTACATTTTTCTGTGTTAGTCACTGCCCTCACCTTGTCCTGATTGTCCCGAAGAGGGGAATTCAAGAAGAGAAGGGATAAATGAGCCCCCTGAAAGCTCTGTACATGGAAGGGCAGAGATTGGGCCTGGCTCTTGCTGGGCCCCAGATGGTGGATTCAAGAGCAAGGACTCTGGACCCAAATGCTCCACTCCCATGCTGCATACTCCCCTCTTTGCTCATTGACCTGCGGCAAGTTTCTTGAGTGTCCGTGCATCTCAGTCTTCCCCTTAACCAACAATGCTAATGACAGTACCTGCCTCTGGGGTGTGAGGTTAAAATCACAAAGGATTCACAATAGCGCACAGCACAGTGAGTTTTTAGTATATGTCAGTTTCTTATTATTTTTTTACTATGATTTACCAACTACTCTGATTTCTTGAGGTTAGAGGTGCCACCTAACCTCTAGCACTATCCTAGGGCCCAAGGAGATAGTGGGTAAGGATTTTACAAGGACTACCTACTGCAAAGTTGTAATGAAATGCAAACCTTCATCTGAGTCCCACTGGCACGGACAAGGAATTCCCAACCTGCTCTCTGCCTCAGAATCACATGAGTATTTTATAAAGAAAAAAAAAATTTTAAAGAATAACACCATCATACTATTCTAAATAGTTCATATTAATTATTTATACAAGCAAAGAAAATAAAATAAGCAGTTCAATCAATGGGAGGTTACAACTTGACCTTGTGACTTGGGGTCATCTTCTTTGGCAATAATTTCAATTAAAAAAGAAACAGTCCTTGGATATGTGTCTAGCCAGGTATCCAAGGATGTACCCTCAGAAGTGTTCTTTATTTTACATTGCCAATGTCCTCCAGCCAAAGACCACCAGGGATAGACCTGTGATTGAACAAGTTGAATTTATTTCTCATTGAAATGAGGGGCAATACCATGGGGAAGTGTGGAGTCTCTCAGTAAGAACACGTTAGAGAAGACACTATAGGATTGGGGGCTTGGGTTGGGTGCTTTAGGGGCAGGTTCGAGGAATCATCTTTGCTCTGCAATGGATGCTGCAAGAAGTAGAGTTGGTTCTATGATGAAGTAGCTTGAAAAATCTTATGTACAATTTGGAAGTGAGGTTAGTGCTATGATGGGTAAAGCAGCTGTTAGATGTATTAGCCAGGAGGGGTATTTGCTCAGCTTTGTGGTTTGGACAATGTTCATCTCTCTGACTACATTTGGACATGACCGTGGAGTGGTTTTCTTTCTGCCTTGACCCCTCAGAGCTGCAATGTGGCTTTCCTAATGTTGGTGTTCTGTGAAATTGTTTCTACTGAACAGGAGAGCATTATGTCCAAGCTGTGAGGGCCAGGTCTTGCTCCTGGCAGCAATAAGCCTAACAGACGGTGCCAGGCCTGTTCCCAAATGTCAGGGGCCGCTTCTCTCTTTCTTGGTACCCTCTTTCAGCCAAGACCAGACTGTTAGGTTTCAGGACATAAATCAATGATCTTCTCTGTTGCTGAGGCATTACTAATCAGGTGTTGGTCCAGAGTGCACCGGCCCAGAGGTAATCTCTCCTGCTGCTTTGTTGCAGGGTGAGTTGCTGAATCATCGGACATGGCAATGACTGCCCAGGAGCATTTAAGACTCTGGATGGGATGCATCAGTCAACGGCATTGCAGGAGGTTACCAGAAACAGAAATGGTAATTAGTCCTTTCAACAGGCCTGACCATAGGGACATAATCATCAAACTGAGGCAAGAAAACCTGGCCTGGAATCCAACAAGGTCAGTGGTGGAGACCTGGGTGCCTTTTCCTTTAGCCTAATCACAGGCTCTCTATCTTATTGCCTGAAGTATGTAGGTGCAGCAGGAAGTGTTGGCTATAAGACAAACTCTCCATTGTCTAGTTAAGAGAAAACTAACATCTTTGTGGTTATCTATGATTCTGACTAATAAATTTATTCTGATTTGTTGGGTTTCCAGAGAACAAAGTGTGTAACTCATGACATCTGCTAGTGTCAAAAGTAAGTTTTGGACTTCATGCAACTTTTCTAGTTGCAGTATCCCTACCAGGGGAGTTGCTGTTCAAATACTATGCATGGAAAAGTCAGTTATGTTTCTTGGAGTTCTCCCAAGTAGACGCTGTTTGCCTCTTTCTGGAGGTCTCTGGATATCTTTTGTTCAGAGAAACATGATCCCCTGGAAGGGTAGTAGTTTTAAATATATGAAAATCTCTAACAATTATCCTGAATATGCAGGATTAGTATGTACCAGACAATACACACTAAGTTATCTTTGTATTTAGGATAAGCCTGATGACCACAAAAGCAGCAGATCCTAATGGGGCATGAACTGTATTGAGATTATAAGTATTATTTTGCAATAGTATTCACCAAATACTCTATACCCCCAAGGAATTCATCAGTTCCTGCAAAAAAACCGAGAGTGTACTGACAATTGGATCAAACACAGTCCAACATTAGTCCCCACTGGACTAGGTTATTCTACGTTTTTTTTTTTTTTTTTTTTTTTTAATTTATTTTTGGGACAGAGAGAGACAGAGCATGAACGGGGGAGGGGCAGAGAGAGAGGGAGACACAGAATCGGAAACAGGCTCCAGGCTCCGAGCCGTCAGCCCAGAGCCTGACGCGGGGCTCGAACTCACGGACCGCGAGATCGTGACCTGGCTGAAGTCGGACGCTTAACCGACTGCGCCACCCAGGCGCCCCTCCACTGGACTAGGTTATTCTGAGAGGGTTGTAATGGCTTTTGCAGAACCATTTTGTTGACATGGGTCAATATCCAATTTTTATTAGCCTAAATTTTGAATCAGTTATGTGAGAGAAGCTCATGAACCAGAAAGATCAGTATAAGGAAATTTACCTTGAGTGTTTAAAGGAACAGTTATCAAATTTTTGTCCAGAAGCTATGGTCTGAGAAAAATGTGCCAAAGTATTTTGTGTTTTCTTAAATGGTAGAAGATCATGGCATGGGGTAGGGTCAGTTAAAAGTAACAGAATGATAAGGGAGATCATATTAAGAGAGTGTCAGAGGACAACACAAGCTGTGATTTGGTTAGCATAGAGAGAAGAAAGGAAAGGGTTACTGAAGAGAAGAATATTTATCTGATTCTGACATCTTGGGTCTTGGGTGAAAGCCATCCATTTCTGCACTCAACATCATCTGCAACCCAACATCATCTGGAGAATTTCTAGACCTCAGTTTTAGGTCTCCTGATGGAATAGACTCCAGTAGACCAGAGAAGTCTTTTAAGCTGGGAAACAGAGCCTAAAGATCAACACCCTGGAGTTTCACTGTGTCAGTCATTAGCAGTACTGTATACAGTCTTGTCTTATTGAGAGTCAAGGGCAGTTTTTCTCTGGTGCCTTTTTGAGAGCACAAAACCTCCAGGTCTCATATGCAGCGGCTGCTTCAGTGGCTGTTTTAGAAATTGTTTGTACCTATTGGTGATAAAGTCAGAGGTATTATAAGAGTTCCCTAGAGTAATTACTCATATCAGAGTATAGAAGAGTAGAATCTAGAATTGAAAGTAATTCTCAAACTCATGAGGTAGCCTGTTAATAATGAAGAAGGAGATAACTTCTGAGCCCTATGAGAAATTGATCTTATTGCTATCAAGGCCCATGGGAATAAGGCCTTAGAAGCTTGAGGGTTTTTGAGTGCTTTGATCATTATGGCTTTAGGATTCTGTTAGTTCTTTTTATTTTCCCTGAGGTTTATGGGTGATAAAATGGAGTTTCTGAATAAAAGGTAAAACTTACAGAGTTCTTTTTTTTTTTTTTTTTTTTAATTTTTTTTAATGTTTATTTATTTTTGTGACAGAGTGAGACAGAGCATGAACAGGGGAGGGGCAGAGAGAGAGGGAGACACAGAATCTGAAACAGACTCCAGGCTCTGAGCTGTCAGCACAGAGCCCGATGTGGGGCTCGAACTCACGGACCGTGAGATCATGACCTGAGCCGAAGTCGGACGCCCAACCGACCGAGCCACCCAGGCGCCCCCAGAGTTCTTAATAGTAGTACTAGTGAACTAACTATGTGTCCCCATTACTGCAAAGATAAGTTAAGATTCTCCAAGTCAGGGGGCGCCTGGGTGGCTCAGTCAGTTGAGCATCAACTTCGGCTCAGGTCATGATCTCGTGGTCTGTGTGTTCGAGCCCCACGTTGGGCTCTGTGCTGACAGCTCAGAGCCTGGAGCCTGCTTCTGATTCTGTGTCTCCCTTGCTCTCTGCCCCTCCCCTGCTCATGCTCTGTCTCTCTCTCTCTCTGTCAAAAATAAATAAACATTAAAAAAAATTAAAAAAAAAAAGATTCTCTAAGTCAAAAATGCAAAATCAAGCAATAATTTTCCCCTGTCATTACTGCCATAGCTTTCCAGAAGGAAAAGCCTCAACCATGCATATGTCCCACCTTTACGGTCTTTTGGGGGTTGTATCATCAACAGGTGGGACAAATCCGGAAACAGCCTCAGGAATACCTTTTGCTCTTGTGGATAATATTATAAAGCATTTCCACAAAACTCTACTTTCATTATGTCTTATAACTTTACAGCAAAACATCTGAATATTTTCAATTCACTATCCTATAGTGGCCAAGACATCTCTTCATTCCTAAAGCATTTCAAAATCATGAACTAATCAAAAATATACTCACTATCAGTATAAATATCTACTTCTTTATGTTCTGTCAGCTGACAAGTCCAGGAAAGAGCCATTAATTTAGCCATCTGGAAATAATTTAATTTCTGGGTGAAGCTTATATGTCAAAGGCAAATTCAAGTTTCTGATGCCATACCCAGCTTTGAAATTTTTTAGGGTTTTTTTTTTGTTTTTAATAAGTATGAGCCTATAAAATGACAAGAAAGTCAGAGTTATCTCATCTAGAATATCCATACTGACGGTAGATAGCTCCCAAAATGATGTTATGTAATTATTGGGTTGTCTTTCTTCAGGTAAAGAAAGGAGGGTGTTTGTATTTAAAGTGAGGCAGCAGTGCATAGAGACCTTTGAAGAGCAAAGTAAGTGGTCATGGCTATCAGATAGGTGTGAACCCTTTGGTTCTTTTATACTAAGTTCTTTGTAAAACATTTGGGGCATGTGTTAATGGCCTGTATTCAATTGGCCTCCAAAAAATGAGAGGCTCTCAATGGATACAGGATGTCATCCATGTGTTTAATTACCATTGACATCGGAGAGAGAAAAAGAAATTTGTGCCTCTATCATCGGATCAATATTATGTTATCTTAAAGAACAGAATTAAAAAGGCTAAGAGACTTACTTTCAAAGAGCTGGGTTTCTGTGTCCATGTGAAGTACTCATAAGATAATTGATGAATGCCTTCAGGTGCTGGACTGTGAGTAGTAACCAGCACCTGGTCCAGACTTCATGGGTAGCTTCTAAGAGTGACTAAGACTTCTCTGTTGTCCAAGCACTTTGGTGCAGGTACAGGAGCATCTTCAGCCAGACCAGTACAGGCTCTCAACAAAAGGCTGATCTGAGCTGGTGGCATGCCTACAATAATGTAGTTAGTAATGGCCAACTGCTACTTGTGGTTTCTCCGATGATTGTGCTTCTTGTTAATTCTCAGCCATACTTTGGGAATTGTATTGATTAGAATTCATAAGCATGGTATCTCAAATGCTGTTCTTTTAAAACTGTTGTACCATAAATATTCAGTGTTTCTCTTTAAAAAAGTTTCTATGGAGGGGCATCTGGGTGGCTCAGTTAAATGTCTGACTCTTGTGGGGCGCCTGGGTGGCGCAGTCGGTTAAGCGTCCGACTTCAGCCAGGTCACGATCTCGCGGTCCGTGAGTTCGAGCCCCGCGTCAGGCTCTGGGCCGATGGCTCGGAGCCTGGAGCCTGCTTCCGATTCTGTGTCTCCCTCATCTCTCTGCCCCTCCCCCGTTCATGCTCTGTCTCTCTCTGTCCCAAAAAAAAAAAAAAAAAAAAAAAAAAACGTTGAAAAAAAATAAATGTCTGACTCTTGCTCTCAGCTCAGATCATGATCTCACAGATGGTGAGTTCGAACCCTGCATCAAGCTCCTTGCTGATAGCGTGGAGTCTGCTTGGGATTCTGTCTCTCCTTCTTTCTGTCCCTCCCTGCTCTCTTTCTCTTTCTCTCTCAAAATAAATAAACTTTAAAAATGTTTCTATGGAAAACTTTAAGAATTGGCTGATTGGAATTCAGACTGCCATGGGATTATGTTGTTATTTCTGGAAATCCTAAAGTTGCTCTTTTCATCAACTAAGCATTGACACATTCTAGTAAAAAAAGTGTGGGTCTTTAAGTTATTCCATGGACATTTTTTTTTTATATTGTAACTTATTTCAAGTTCAGTAACAATTTTGAAACTGTTTTGAGAACTTCATTAGTTTTGTTTGGGGGGCTTACAGTTAAGGGACTAATATTACTATCACTATTTGAGTACTAAAAATGTTTGAGAACCAAAACAAGTTACTCCTGATGATTATGTGAACTGTTCACTTGCAACTGCCCCAAGGCCATGTGGGCGTGGGCCCTACCACACTGGCTTTTGCCTCATGACCTCTTGATTCCAGGAGCAAGAGTTTCTAGGGCCAGGTGCTACTAGTAGGCATCTGTAGAAGTTACCACTGGGAAATCACTAAAGGGGTTGACATGTTGCCTTCTTCCAGAGTTTAGTGCAAAGAATGGTGATGGGGTCATCAAATCACAGCATGACTTGGCTTGCCTATGAATGCTTGGTTCCAAGGCTTGCCATAATTGGATATGTTAGGAGCAGTAAATATATAACCTATGTAACTGTTTTCTCATGGACTCTTCTTTGTTTTTGAAAAATTGGTAAAGCTAGTATGAGGTCTGACTTCAGTCTATTAAATCTTAGAGAAATCTAAAGGAAAATGTTGAAAATGTAGCCAGTTTTAAAACCTTTTAACTTTAAAAAAAATGCAAATGTTTTGTATTTTTATATCTTCTAAAGCATGATAAAGTTTTTAAAATTTAAAAAAAAAAGAGTATAGGATGAGAACTCATTAGATGTAGTGGAGACCCTGCAATGGAAGTTTTCACGGGTTTTGCTATTGGACATATTAAACAAGTCAGTTATGGCTTGGCCACTGGTTCTCACAAAACACTGAGATAAGCAGGAGGTCCCTGGTGATTCTCACATAAATCAAGTGAGTATTCCTACCACTTGTTCCGAATTTTCATGGACACAAAGGGATTTGTGAATCTAGAATCCTGGAGTAGAAATTTGTGATAGATAGTTACTGTTCTGGTACTTAGCTTTAAACATAAGTCTACTTCTTGTAACTTGGAGAGTGTATAATTATTAAAAGATATTTCTATTGATAGATTCTACTTATATACAATTCATCCAGGAAGATCAGCTCTCTTTTGGATTTTTCTGGTTTTGTGGGGTTTTGTTTTGTTTTTAAACACCAAGGTTGGAGGACAAAGTCTCTCATTGTAGTTCTGAATTCATTAAGGCCTGAAGAATTTTAACAAACCTAATTTATCCTATTTCCTCTTTTTTCGTACAGTAAAAGAGCAAATTACTATTGTGAATTTTGGAAGGACAAAATAAAGACTGATAGCACCGAAGGCAATATAAATTATAACTATCTAAAATCAGAAATAATTTTAGAACATCATAAAAACACAATAAATAACAATTATAAAAACAAAATTAAGGGGTAAAAACTAAGGAGTTTTTAAAAACTGATTAAAATGTAAAAAGGCACCAATATTTAACAGAATAATTCAGTTACAAAAGCAAACTCCACAATCTAAGCATAGAATTTTATTTCTGTTTTACATTATTTATGTAATAATTTAGGGTGAAAGATTTATTACTGTATTTCTATATGTATATACTTAGGGATATACAGATATATAAAGAGGTAATTATTTAAGCTTTTACCTGTAGCCTTTAGATATAATTAATTTATCACTATATTAAACAATGTAGATATATTAAATTTATCCTGAGAATAAACTATTATAAATTTCTTAAGCAGAAATTCCCTTATTTTATTTTATGCATATTATATTTGTATCTTATATAATTAACCATTTATATTAAAGTCATCTTTAATCAAATAACCAGCACAAGAAAGAACTACAGGACAAAAAACAAACATTATGTCACTATTTTTTCTTTATAAAAACATCATTTTAACAATTGAAGTGGATGGATTCTCACACATGTATAAACAAACATATTTATTTCTAGCTGTATAATTTGGATAAGATAGATGTCATCCGAAGACAATTGTATATTTGTTGTTAATCGATAACAATTTAAAATAGTAAGAGTAGAATTTATGTTTATTAGTAAGTGTTTTTTTCTGCTTTTAGAAACTTTCCTGGCTTTCAGGGTCCCTGGGTAGCATCTGATTCTTGATTTTGGCTCAGGTCATGATCCCCAGGTCATGCTTAAGATTCTCTCACTCTCTCTCTGCCCCTTCCCTGCTTGCTCTATCTTTAAAAAAATAATAATAATAAATAATAATAATAATAATAATAATAATAAACTTTCTTGGCTATCAAAACTTAATTAATTTGACTCATTTATCTAAGATCTTTAGATAAGGATTGGGAAATTGCAAATTAGTTAACACACTAAATCTGTGGCTTTATAGAATTTAATTAAATTTAAAACATTAAAAAGGCACCCATTATTATCATTTCATTTCACTATGTATATACACAAACTTAAATTTATACACATAATTTTTTTATTTTAAACTGGTTATGTAAACAGTGGTAACTTATGTAACTCATAAATCCAATATAGGAAATTTATAAAGTTTAAATCATAGGATATTTCACCCTGATCTTGAACAAACAAAATTACTGTTCTGACATTCAATTTATATGGGAAAGTAGTTTTTAATCATACCAAATCCGGCTTAGTTGGAGAATATGCTTTGATTTAGATCATTTAAAATTTAGTGTTATTTTATGGCTTAGCATATGGTATATCACAGAGAATGTTACATGTGTATTGGAAAATAATCTGTATTCTGTAATCGTTGAGTGGAGTATTCCATATATCTCAAGTTAATTGATAGTGTTGTTCAAGTCTTCCATTTCTTTGCTAATTTTCTGTCCAGTTGCTCTAGCAATTATTCAGAATGGGGTCTTGAATTCTCCAACTATAGTTATTGAATTTTCTATTGCTCTTTTCAATTCTAGCAGTGTTTGCTTCAATGTATTACAGAATTGTTATTACATATGTATACATTTATAATATATATTCCTGATGTGTTCAATTTTTATCCTTCAGATGTTTCTCTCTCCAATACTATTTCTTAACATCTATTTTATTGATATAGTCATTCCACCTCTCTTTTGGTTACTGTTTACATATCTTTTTTTCTTTCATTTTCAGTCTCTGAATTTAAATTTAAGGTGTGTCTTTTGAAAACATCTATAGTCCAACCATGCTTTCTTATCCAGCTTGAGAATATTTGCCTTATGATTGGGGTATTTAGACCATGTATATTTAATGTGATATAAAATGTGATATGATTGCATTTGTGTCTGTGATTTTTTATTTGTTTTCTATATGTCTCCTGTCATTTTTATTCTTCATACCTATTGACTGCTTTCTTTGGTGTCGAATGCTTTTCAGCTAACATTACAATTCCTGTGTTGATTATTTCTTACTAGTTTTGTGTTATTTTTAAATGACTGCTCTAAGGTTTAAAATATGATTCATCACAGTTTACTTCAGGTCATTAATTTACTGGTCCCTTTTGATGACTCACTAGGACTAGTTGTAGGCCTTTCCTCAGGTAAAAGCCCAAATCTTCCTTTTTCAGAACAGGAAGTCCTTGAAAGTTGGGACATTTTTGATGCAAGGCAGAGAACTTCCTTGATATCCATGTGAGGGCCAAAGAGCTCCCCCCTGGCTTGCATGCCTTTTTGGTGAAAACATCTGGTGAACATATTTCTGGAATTGACCGTCAAAACTGAGCCATCTAATGTTTTTTTTTTAATGTTTATTTATTTATTTTGAGAGAGAGAGAGCATGCATGCATATATTCTCTAGTAAGAGAGGGGCAGAGAGAGAGAGAGGGAGACAGAGTATCCCAAGCAGGCTCTGCACTGTCATTGAAACTCAGGAACCATGAGATCATGACCTGAGCTAAAATCAAGAGTCGAACATTCAATCAACTGACTCACACAGGTACCCCTCTAATGGCTTATTTTCTTTTTTTTTTAAATTTTTTTTTCAACGTTTTTTATTTTTATTTTTGGGACAGAGAGAGACAGAGCATGAACGTGGAGGGGCAGAGAGAGAGGGAGACACAGAATCGGAAACAGGCTCCAGGCTCCGAGCCATCAGCCCAGAGCCTGACGCGGGGCTCGAACTCACGGACCGCGAGATCGTGACCTGGCTGAAGTCGGACGCTTAACCGACTGCGCCACCCAGGCGCCCCTAATGGCTTATTTTCTAAGGACCTCTCTCAAATGGTCACTTCCATTGTCTCTACATGAGGAGCTCTTTCTGCAGTCCAGGCTATAATTAAAATGGCACAGACTTTTTAATTAAAAGTACCAATGTGTAATTTATAGCGTAATTTCTTTTCTAATTCTTGAATTTTGTTATTGTACTGTTTTACATCTTCCATTTTGCTTATTTAACTTTTCTTTCTTTTTTTTTACTCATAATTTTTAAGGCATCATGCAGAATTCTTATAAAAATATTATAATCTGGTACTGTTAAAAAAATTACTTGGATTTTTCTGTAGAAGTTGTTCATCATATCAGTCTGTTTTTGAGAGATTTATCTTCTCCTTCTAAAGATCAGATCTGTCATATAGTAATTATGTGAGTCTAAAACTCTTCCAGTGTAAGACCTATCTGTGCATGTTCCAATGGCCACTGTTTCCTTCCTTTGAGTAATGTCCCTTATCTACATTGGGCTCTGCTGTCTTCAGAGAGGCTCCTCTTGTGTCGTCAGTTTGTGAGTTTTCAAGGTTACATGGCACTAGTTTCTCCTAGTGATTGAAGAGAGGCCAGCAAGACATCTTCTTCCATTGAATGCTGTTTATCATCCTGGGGACCAGAGGCTTCACCAGGGTAAACTATTCCAGGACATAGGCCATATTTTGAGGCCTTCTCCCTAGTAGCCTCTGTGGCCTCTGTAGGAATTTACAAACAGTAGTGTCTTTGTGGTACCCATACCTACTGCTCCTAGGTGACCTATGTCTTCCCTAGCCCCATCTTCAAAAGGACCTTGCAAGAAGATTTAATTCTCTCCTCTGATAGGATGCATTTCCCATCTGCATAGTGATCCAGAAAGCTCAAATTGTCATCATAGTCATCTAGACTTCAAAGCTGCTTTGAGGACCCCAAGTAGATGGAATGCCCAGAAGAGGATCAGCTAGTAAACCAAAGATGCTAGCATCAAAGTTTTGGGAACTCCAAGTGTGGGATGGTGGAAGCAGGGAACCAAGAATAGAGGCTGGCAGAGAGAGAGTGAGCAAAGCTGTAGACTATAGGAGAGAACACAGGTATGAGGGGGGCCTGGAGAGAGTACCATGTGAAGGAGCTTGTAATGACACGAGCCAGGAGGAGGAGCAGGAGCCTGAGTGCAATCCTTTCATGTCCAGCCTCTCTCTGCCAGTCTCAGGCCCTGGCAATCCGCCTTATATCCATCCCCTTCGCCTGGCTGGGCAATCCAGGACCCTGTTCTGAGTGGGTAGCAATGAAACCTTTGTGATCCAATGTTCCCTCTACCTGACTCATGCTTCCATCCTAGGAAGTCCTGAGACCTGCCCCTGCTCCAGAGAACCACACTCAGCAACGCTCCTGTCTCCTTCCAGCCTTGCTTCCCTCTCACCTGCCTCACCTCCATCTGTCCATCATGGAGCTATATGCCCCAAGTTTTTAGGAGCCAATAGTAGGGGCTCCCTCCCAGGACACAGGAGTGAGCTGGCCCTGAGAAGCCAAGAAGGGCACTGGCTTGGAGCAGACTTGGGGTGGCCAGCAGCTCTGACTTTGTCCAGAAGCATTTGACCCCATCCTTTTGAAGCACCTTCCAGTGCACACTGCTGGGATTTCCATGATGACAAAAACAAGACTCAGCTTCCTTGGCTGCCCATGCTAAGTCCACTCCACTTTCAATTCTGTTGGCAGATCAAGAGCTGACAGCCCAGGGACACCTGAGTGGCTCAGTTGGTTAGGTGTCTGACACTTGATTTCAGCTCAGGTCATGACCTCACAGTTTGTGAGATAGAGCCCCACATTGGGCTCTGTGCTGTCAGTGCTGCTTGGAATTTTCTCTTTCCCTCTCTCTCTGCCCCTCCCCTGCTCATGCACATGTGTGCACATGCACAGGTTTTTTTTCTCTCTCCCAAAATAAATAAACATTAAAATAAATAAATAAATACATTAATAAATAAGTGTTGACATCCCAGGTGTGCAGATACAGGGAAAAACAGAGCCTCAAGGTGAACAGTCTGGTCTTGAGGAGAAAGCTGGGGGACTTGGACAAAGGGAGGTGAGGCTCTGAGTTCTGGGAATCACAGCAGGAGTGATGTAGAGAGCAGGAAGTAGGGGTCTAACACAGATAAAGTGTGGCTGAAGGAGCCTCAATGTTCCTGTGTCCCCAGGGGCCAGCACCAGTAGCAGCCAAAGACAAACATAGGAGAAGAACCAACAAGGTTCTTGTTGTTGAAGTTGTCTTGTAATTACTGTTAAATCATGGAACTAATCTGCTTTACAAACCCTATTCTTCCAAGTTTCTGATTTGGGCTTTTGTCCTTTGGTCTTATCCACAATGGAAAGACACGTTAAACTTTTCCATTGCAAGGCAGTGTTAAGATCATTAAAATGCCCAGAGTATTAGACAAATAAGCAAGACTGTCCCATTTCATCCTTAAATTAACAAACTGGCTGCTTGCCTTGCAGAAACAGAGTTCATTCCGCAGTTCAAACATTCTCCACCAAACTTTCCCCTCGGTAACCACATGCCCCCACATATATTCAGTTGCTTATGACCAGCTTCAACATTACTATCTGCAAAAGAAAAATATCTTGACTTATTAGCCTTTATGAAATTTCTATATTTACTATTTTTCTTAGTACATTATTCAGTTCAACTGGATTTTTTTTTTTTTATCACAAGACTCTTTCAATGAAGAAAATAGTACTCTATTTACAATCCATCACAAACTCCTTAATCTGGACAATTTTCCAGAATGGGGACCTACAGAGTTCAATGATTATGTGACTCCTGCCATTGTGTCTCACCACATGAGTTCGATGACACCTGACCTAATCTATAGCTGGTGCAGTAAGACAAGTCCACCTAGATGCTGTGGTACAGATTGCTATGAAAGTTTTGAAACATTTGTTCTCAAGGTGCCTGGGAGGCTCAGTCAGTTAAGCATCCAACTTCAGCTCAGGTCATGATCTCATGATTCATGAGTTCAAGCCCTGCATCAGGCTCTGTGCTGACAGCTCAGTGCCTGGAGCCTTCATCAGATTCTGTCTCTCTGACCCTCCCCTGCTCACACCCTGTCTCTCTCTCTCTCAAAAACAAATAACATTAAAAAAAAAACTTAAAAAAAAAAAAAAAACTTGTTCTCAACTGCTGTACATGTAGCATCCCACATCTGCAGTAAAAATTTTCTGGTCACCAGTGTTCCACAAACCACACTTTCAATAATACTCATTTAGGCATTGGTTTTTCCCAAAAGATTGGGAGCTTCTGGAAGTGATGTTTAGTTCATTTCCATAGCTTGTACAAATTATACTATGGCATCCTGCATGGTGTTTTCAATATTTGCTATTCAATACCATGAGGCTATATCATATTATATTCATGGTAAATCATGATCTTCTACATTCAAGGAGTCTTTTTATATGGCTGTGTTTCTTTGGGTTCAAATCAAGATTAAAATTTGTATTGTTTTTGTATTATTTTGAGTGTATCTTTTCTTAGTGGGGCCTCAGCTGCAGGGCTTGTGTCAACCAGAAGCTCTGTTCAAAGCACAGCATAATCATTCACCCCTCAAAGTCTATTTTCCTCATTTTATTTATTTATTCCAAATTCCCACTCCCTTTATTCCTAAGCTTGCCCAAAGGAAATCATTACATGTTTATTTTGTCTTTCATTTTGTATGAGTTCATATAAAATGTATAGTTTTAGAATGTTTTAATTTTAGTAAATGCTATTATTCTCCATCATTCTTTTTTCTTGCTCTTTGGGTCTTAACTCCCTCTAGACCATGCCAAGAACATGGGCCTTGCTGGCACATTAGTGCTCCTTTTTATTAAAAAAACAAAAAACAAAAAACGAAGGATCCAACTAGATTAGTAGTCAGAACCACTGCTGGCAGGCAGGATCTGGCCCTGTGCTTTTTTTATGAAATAAACTTCTATTGGAACACAGCCATGCCCATTTGTGTGTGTACCATCTATGAATGTTTTCAAGCTACAATGGTCAAGTCTAGTAGTTGCCATAGAAACCATATGACCTACAAAACCAATGATATTACTATCTGCGTCTATACAGAAAGTTCACAGACCCCTGAACTGAATGATCCATTACAATCCCCACATTCTTGTTTGCCAAAATCTTCCTTTCTCCTGCCATTCGTACTGAGGGGGATTTGAGCTAATGGAGGAAAGCAAACAAGCAAATATTTACCACGACTGCAGAAATTTTTCCAAAGGCAACTTTCCACTTCAGAAATCCCACTTGTGGTTATGTGACGAGGCCTCAGCGCTGGCAGAACCTGTCACACATTGGAAATTCTCCTCCAAGCTCCATGTTAACACTTCTGGATTTTTATGGACTTGAGCAATTGAAAAAAGAAGGCTGATATCAGTGAGAACTGTTTCTCACTCTTTATTGCTAACAGTGTGTCATATTATTTAATATCTTTCTCCATATTATAGGTTATTGTCAAAGGCTCCAGGCTTTGGAGAAAAATATTTAAAAATACAGAAGGCAGAATGAAGTAGGTCAGGTAGACAGAGGACCCAAAGCTCTTAGCATCAAAGGTCTTTCAGAGCATTATTACTCTTCTCTATTCATTATTACTCTTTTGTCTTTCAGTCCTGGTCTAGGCATCATCTCTTACTGATGTAGTTTAATAAAGACTCAGTTGACAAGGGTTAAGTCATGGTATAGTACAGTCCTAGGTATAGAGTAGGCACTCACTAAATGTCTGTTAGATGAATGAGTGGCTGTGATGAGTGCTTTCAATGTAATCCTGGCCCTCTGGAACTTTAAATGTTAAAGAAAATATTGCCACAGGCATTCGATGGTGGGTGTCCATAGCATAAAGAGCCCAGACACCAATGACCAATGGACAATGAATTATGCTTAAAATGTACACAATGGCTGTGGGTTGAGGTTAGACGTTGGGGCGGGGGGGAGAGGGGCACAATAAAAAATCAAAATAAATCAAAATGACTAGCTTCACTGCACTTTTATTTACGCTCAGGTGTTATAAGTTGCATCAGGTAAACTGTCTTGCCATTATTAATCCTATGAATGTCCACTAGTAATACTTGCAGAAACATTGGCTTCTGAGTACTTCATTACCAGAAACCTTGCTAATAAGAATGTTCTTTAGTGGGATGGGCTCTCAGGGAATCATGTGTTGTATATAGTTTGAGATCTCAGATACCTTAGGACAGCTCAGGAATAGATCTAATGGAGAATAGACACACTGTGTCTAAATCAAAACACAAAGGGTAGTATTTTTTAAAACAAGAATCTTTTTTTAAAAAATATCATTGCAGACTCCATCTACCTTCAAGTAATTTCATAGAAGAATAAGGACTGGCTTATAATCACTAAATCACTTAGAAACCAATCCCTCATAACCAAGATTCCACCATGACATATATATTTATTTTAGTTCTAAGCAAGAGGAAGAGAAGACATTCCATCCCTGAGGGAGGGAATTTGGTGGATAATAGTGACATTATACCCTTTCTATTATATATATATATATATAATTCTTGGTGTTTAAGACTGTTTTATATATAATTCTAATATATATATATTCTATTATACTCTTTTCTCTCTTTCTAACTGGAATGCTAGGAAGAGATATTTATTTTTCGCATGTTTTCTACTAAATAATCCAGGTTGGTTTTTGGAGAATGTAGAGACCTTTTAAAGATGGGTGGGATTGAGAAGAAAAAGAAGGAAACTTGTATTGTTACTTTAGTATTCTCTCCGGAAATACCTAATCAGAGGGGTGGTTCATGGCCTCATAAAGCTTCTTTTGTACAAATCAATAGAGAATCAGAAGTTTTAGAGTTCTGAAATGCTCCCTTTGGGAAGGAGGGACTACTGTTTTTTGGAGGTGATAGTACTTCTAAGTTTCTGTGGGGAAAGGCATTTGCCACAGAAGCATAGACTGTGTGTCTAAAATGTAGTTTTTTGGTTTTTTTGTTTTGTTTTGTTTTGTTTTTTTTGCTGCTGTGAGCATATCTTAACTTTTTATGGCCTGAACTTTTATTTCTTTGCAAAACATATCTTACACTTGTACTCAGTCAAGTATGTTTGCATAGCCCCCCTCACCAAAATACTAAAGTTTCTGAAATCTGCTAAATACAGAGGGTCCCTTTGATGAGGAGGGAATCAGCGGCCCATGTGGTAAGAAGCCCACTTCCCAATGGTGGGAATTTTCCATTTGGTGGGATTTTAGGTCTCGGTGCACTTAAAGTGTAAATGTAAGTGTGTTCATGGAAAATGGCATTTCCCACAACCTCCATGAGCCAAAAAGTTTTATTTTTATCTGCTTTTGACCACAATTTTAAAGATCCTTAATCTCATGTTCATAATTTGAGTTTATCTTTCCATCAATCAAACATACATAATAAACATTCTTTCCTTTTGCAGGAGATATAAAAAAAATTAACCAATTCTGGGAAGAAGTGAATATTTTAGGTTTTTTTTTTTTGTTTTTTTTTTAAATTTTTTTTTTCAACGTTTTTTTTATTTTTGGGACAGAGAGAGACAGAGCATGAACGGGGGAGGGGCAGAGAGAGAGGGAGACACAGAATGGGAAACAGGCTCCAGGCTCCGAGCCATCAGCCCAGAGCCTGATGCGGGACTCGAACTCACGGACCGCGAGATCGTGACCTGGCTGAAGTCGGACGCTCAACCGACTGCGCCACCCAGGCGCCCCGAATATTTTAGGTTTTTTAAACAAAGGTACTGATTTTTTTTCGGTGCTATTTGAAACATTCACAAGTAAGAAAGAGTGTGGGGTGTTCAGGATACATCACTCACTGTAAAGTTATAATATTCAAGCCAGGAGAGAATTGAAAGTTAGAAATGAGATTTTCTGTACTCTGATTTTCAGTTGAGACTTTCCCCTTTGTACGCCTGTGAGTGTTGGGAAAACAAAGCCAATACGAGTGTATGCTCCACCTTTTGGAGAAGCATGTGCTAGCAATCAGTAGCGTTTGACTCTCCTTGGGGCATTTTACTGTGTTCTCAAACTCCTAACTTCTTTGGTCTCCTTACTATCCATACTCTTAAGACAGGATTTACTTTGATCTCTCTCTTTCTCATCGGAGCCACTGACACAAACAACACATAAATATACATTTTTAACTCTATCAAGATTAATGAAAGTCTGATGTTTTTAAGTGCTGCAACAATAGAGACCAATAAAAACTTACATATACCTCTAATGGAAATGGAAATTGTTATAACATTTAGAAGGATAATTTGCTATATCTGGTAAAATCGAAAATTTAGCACATGACCCATCAACTGCCCGCTTACATTTTCTGTATGCATACAATGAGGATAATAATTACCTGAATATATTATCTAAATATTATCTGAAGTGAGGATGGAAAGATTTAATACATCTGAAATGTTTAGAAGTTATATTTTTAGCTCTCAGTAAGTTGCAGGTTTTTACTTTTCTTCTTTTAATGTTTATTTATATGTGAGAGAGAGGTGGGGGGAGGAGCAGAGAGAGAGAAGGAGGTACAGAATCCAAAGTAGGCTCTGAGCTGTTAGCACAGAACCAGACTTGGGGCTCCAACCCGTGAACCGCGAGATCATGACCTGAGCTGAAGTTGGACACTTAACCTACTGAGCTGCCCAGGCGCCCCCTCAGGTCTTACTATCAATGTTGTTATGATTAGATACCACTCTAAAGAAACTCTTGCACACATCCACAAGGAGACACGTGTATGAGGTTCACAAAAATATTGTTTGTAACAACAAAAAACAAAACAAAACAAAAAAACAAAGTTGGAAATAACCTAAATAATAAAAAAATAGAATTGATAAACATATACTATATGCATACAATGGAATATTATACAGCTACATGTATCCATATGGATGTAACTCAAAAATATAACACTGATTGAAATAAAATTATTTGAAAAAAAATAACAACAACAAAAACAAAATAAAACAAAAAAACACCTAAATTGTGATACCAGTGACATGTAGATTGTAAGTCTGGACAATACTGGATATTTTTGGGAATGAATATATGTGTAGAAAAGTATAGAGACACATGAAAAGTGAGTCAGCCTCACTCACCAGAGAACACCCCGTAGCACAATGTCACAGGAACTGGTAGTTCGAGGTCACGTATGTGCACCGAAGCAGTGGCAGAGAAAGAAGTGGGAGGGTGGGTACTGACACGTCAGCTGCAGTGGTGCAGAGCTGAATGTAAAAATAGAATTATCCTACTCCCACTTTGTATCATACCCCACAGAACAATTAACTTCCAGGCAGCACAAGCTATTATATATATATATATATATATATACACACATCACTTCATGTGGCAGATTATTAAGCACCATTAATCAAAGGCTCATTGAATTTTTACATTTTCCCCATTTTATTGAGAAATAATTGACATACATCACTGTATAAGTTTAAGGCATAGAGCATAATTGTTTAAGTTACATACGCTGTGAAATGATTACCTCAATAAGTTCAGCTAACATTCATCTTCTCATATAGCGACAGTAAAAAGAGGAGAAAAGATCTTGCAAGATATGCTGTTATCCAAGAATAAGTATGTTCATCCTATGAAGGCTTTTGGAGGAGGCATCTGATACTTCTTTTAAAGTGGGGAAGGAAGTCAAATTTTCTTCTTGTGATGAGAACTCTCAAGATTTACTCTCTCAACTATATATAGCTCCTATATATCAGTGTTAGCTACAGTCATCGTATGTGCTGCATACCTAGTACTTAATTGATCTTATAACTGGACTTTGTACCTTTTGACAACCTTTCTCCAATTCCCTTCCTCCCACCCTCCTCTGTCTCTGGTAACCACAAGTCTGATCTCTTTTCCCATGATTTTTTTTAAGATTCCACATATAAATGAGATCATACAGTATTTGTCTTTCTCTGTTGTCACAAATGGTAGGATCTCCTTGTGGTTTCTGGCTGAATAAAATTCCACTGTATATATATACCACAACGTCTCTATCCATTCATCCATTGATGAACACCTAGGTTGTTCCCATGTCTTGCTATTATAAATAATGCTCCTACGGACACAGGGGTGCAGCAATCGAATTTTGCCAACACTGCTTCTTTGAGACCATCTAGCAAGGTACCAAAGTGCTGGAAATCTGAAGCTGCCATTAGGGTTACAGAACATGGACTCATTTGGTCTTTCATTCTCAAGACAGATCTGCAATCATCAAGATTTACCCTGTGAAGGAAGTTTACAGAGGACTTCAGTGTGCAGCATTTTCTTTATTCTCACTGCCAGGCTCTGGGGTGAGTGGGTGGGTCAGATGTTGAGGAAGCAGCTTGAGAGATAATGTGGTTCACCTGACATGTTGCAACTGCTGAAAGGTATGAATTTGACCCACTTTCTCCTTTCTTTTTTCTCCTTCTCACTATACCTGGCTGTATTATGAGGCTACCGCCAATTTGGAGAAGATGCTAGTTAAAGTTCTCTATGACTTTTAAGAATATTAAAAAGTATGTGGTATTTCCGATAATACATCAACATAACAATAACTATTAACACAGCTATAACGATAGTATGCAGATATAATGACAACTAGATCTCTTCTTTAATTTCTGTCCCCTGAAACTGGTTCCACATTAACTTCCTACTCTGGAGAGTAGTAAGTATAGAACTAGCCTGAGTGTTTCCTAATGGCGGCACTTGCCATTGTCTTTGAGAAGTCTACCATGTTTGTAGATTTTTGACCCACTTTCTTTAGCAAAAGCACATAAAGCAGATTTACACATTTACTTACACTTACACTGCACTCAAATGTATGGGGAAAGGTGGCATCTTTATTTCTCTAAAACTGATTTTTATGCTTTTCATAAGTGCCACCTGCTGCATTGTATATTTATGTCCTGGCGAATATGCAGAGGTATTAGAATTTTCAAGCAAAGTTTCTTTGGTGAAGAATAACATATATAATGAAATGTGCAAATGTAGTAAGTACAGCTGCATGGATTTTCACAAAATAAACAAGAACATGGAGTCAGCACACAGATTAAGAAATAGAACATGACCAGTATCCCAGAACTACCCCCCCATGCCACCTCCCAGATACCAAACCTGAAATGGGGGTTGAATTGAATTGAATCAATCACCCCTTTTTCCTCTGCCCTCAACAAGAAAGCATCTGGTATCCTCATGATCTGGGTGTACCACTGCAGAAATTAATATGATGTGAATTCAGCCTTTGCATCCTCAGACAGGAACCAGAGGCAGGACTCAGGGTCTTTCACTCAGATGACATTAAAAACCCTTTGGATCCTTTTGGGAGCAAAAGGCAGGACTTGGTTACATGGCATTAAGCTAGGAGCTACGGCCAGTAGAGAAATCACAGGGGAAAAGCAGGTAGTGAATTCCAGGAAAATAAAAGCTGGAGTATTATTTTCAATTTTTCCTTTTGTGTACTGCAGTTCCCTTATGTTATCTCAAGTGTCAGGAAAGTCTGTTTAATCTGCAGCCCTTTTATTAGTTATGATAGGAGGGAGACTCTTTGTCCACATTCTTTGGCAAAACAGACCAGAGGGAATAACTACAATGTGGGAAAGATGTAAGAGACGTGCAGGAGGAGACAGAGGGAAGGGACTTAGCCTGAGCCTGAGCCTAGAACATAAAGTGACCAGGGCATAGATGGGTTTGTGGAACATCCTAACATTCTTCAGTGTTCTCAGGAATACCTACCAGCATCTACGGGCTGCTCAGATTATGGACCACCAAACAGTAAAGGAAAGAGGATCTCCCATGTACTAGAAATTAACTGGATGCAGAACTAACCTTTTCTTGGATAACTTCTACCTGTGCCATTTATATGGCAAATTATATATATTTAATTTGCCATATAGATTTGCCATTATAGATTTGCCATATAGATTATATATATGTATATATATAGATTAGCAAATATATATATATTAGAAAATATATATATAATTTTCCATATAGATTAGAAAAAAATATATATATAATACTGCATATTACATTTTCATAGATATATTTTAAAATTCAGTTAAAGAATATCATAAAATTAGAAAACATTTGGTAATTTTTTGTGCTTTAGTTAATTGGGTTTTTTTAATTTTTAATGTTTATTTATTTTGAGAGAGAAAGAGAGAGAGAAAGAGAGAGTGTGTGAGCAGAGGAGGGACAGAGAAAGAGAGAATCCCAAGCAGCCTAAGCACTGTGGGTGTGGAACCCGATGTGGGGCTCGATCCCATGAACCGTGAAATCATGGCCTGAGCTGAAATCAAGAGTTGGAGGCTTGACCAACTAAGCCACCCATGAGCCCCCAGCTAATTGCTTCTTAATATTTGCTATTCTCAGGGCCCCTATCTTCCCACTCTTTCCCAGTCTGTGGGAATTTCTTCCTGAAGCGCCTATTTCACACCCAACCACAAGATGTCAGCCCAAGCTTAGTCATGCCAGTACTTTCCTGGCCCATCGAACTTTCTTTTTTCTAACCAGAAGAAATTTTGAGGCCCTCAAGACCCTCAGATTTAGATACAGAAACCACAGTGGCCATGTGCCCCGGATGCTCTTCCTGGATGAGACTGTGGCCTTCTTCATTCTGGGCAGACCAAAAATCTTTGGTTTGTGGGCACTAGCAAATCACAACTGATTGCCTTGAGCTCTGGCAACTTCAGAAGGGCCTCTGCTAAGAGCAATGTCCAGTCTCTGAGGAGCTGTCTTTCTTTCCCACCATGGCCCCTAGGCCCAGGAGGACACTGGCCCCTTGCCCAGTGTGTCTGCTGGAGCTTCCTGCGCAAGAGGCAGGACATCCATGTCCTGGATCCACAAAGGGGAGGACACCTGTCTCCAAGCCAGCTGCATGAAGGCTACTCACAGTCTGGCTCTGCAGCTCAGTGCCTTTGTGGATGAAAATGTTTTCCCACTTGCAGCCTGCCCTCCGCAGAGTGTCAGTAGAACCTTTCCCTGTGAACATGAGATGCTTGTGGTAGCTCCAAGAACCACCTCCTTGCCACACAACAGAGAAGGAAGGAAGGAAGGGAGAAGGTGTCTTTTCTTGTGGATTTTGGGAGGCCTGAAATAAACCTCTTCTGGACATCTTCCAGCAGTTGTAGGCACAACTTACTGGCCAGCCTGTTCCTGAAACAATCACCAGCAAAGGGAATAGAGACCTTATGGTTGGTTTAGATTGGTTAGATCCATCCCAGGGGGCGTGACACTGCCCAGACTTGAACAAAATGGACTCCATTATCAAGGCTGTTGGGAGGCAACTAGCAGAATCTGCTTCACAAAATAAATAAAAGAAAAGAGAAGAGAAGAGAAGAGAAGAGAAGAGAAGAGAAGAGAAGAAAAAGAAGAGAAGAAAACTGATTAAAAGAAAAAAAAAACCTGCTAAAAGTCCATATGAAATCTCTTCTCAGTAAAATTTATCCTCAGTACATCACTATTTTAAATGTGTCCTATTCAGGTAACTTATCATAATGAAAACTTTTTTTTCTAAATGTCGTCTTAAATTTTGTGTAACTTGCTGACTACTTACAAGGGTAATTTGTGAAAATTTTATTATTTTGAATGCACTGTTGGCCAGTTCATTAAATCTCAACAGAGTGGAACAAAAACAAGAAAATTTTTTCTGATTCCACACTGTGCCTCTCCTTTGGAGCTCTGTATCTCTTGGGCAGATTCCATGATTTTCTAGTTACCTTCAATTACCAAATTCTATTCATTTTAATATTTTTATCTAAATGCCTATTTAAATCTCATTTTACCCCCTCTCTAAAGGTTGAATCTTCAGAATGGATGAGACTGTGGTCTGCTCTTTCCTGCTGCTCCGGCATCTTGAACTTGGTGAATAGGAAGACACAGTCCATCTCTGGAATCCCTCTTGGTTCTCTTTTTTCTAGTCTCCAGCTACTCGGATGTTGGGTGAGGAAGAAGGGATCAGGGGAATGGTAAATGCCTTTTTACTGGATATGTTTGTTGTTTCTCCGTGGTTCTTGCTGACTCTGAGCTGCCCCAAACTGGCCACCAACATGCCCCCAAGTGAAAGAGATTCTGACACTGACTCACAGTTTGCATGCACAAAATCTTTGGAAGGCCTAACTGGGGTTCTTCCTACGACACAATTTGCTCATGTAGTGGCTCACATCCACATTCCCTTATCATCCTTTCCTGGTGGAAAACGACACACCTTGCAGTAAGGAGCCTTTGCCTTTGAGCAACTGTCTTTAGTAGATAATTGACTAGATGATGCAAAACTGGCTTTTTTTCTGTAATGCCATAGGAAACTCTGCATCCTAACTGTGAAAGTGTGAGCATCTCCACCATTCGTCCTTGCTGTCTATCCTGCCCCTTTGTCTTCCCTCTTCCTCTTCAGTTAGGCTATGGGCCAGATTGCAAGTATACTTGCCTTGGAGTTGCCTATCTGAGAAAGAGATCCAGCATTCCCTTTTGCAGGCATCCCTGGTCTTTATGTGTGATTCTCTTAGAAATCCCATCACTTGTCTTTAGACATGAGAAAGCATCTTTATCATGAACACTTGCTACACCAGGCTGATGCCCACACTTCTTATGAATCCACACTTCTCTCAATTCTTTTTTTTTTCTCAATTCTTTAATAGGATGGGAAGGAGCATTGGCTGACTCTCTTGGATAGTAGGGATTATGTGTCTCCTCTTACTCAACCTGAGGCAGGGCCTGGTCCAGTGTTTTTTGTTTTGTTTTTAACTTTTTTTAAGTTTATTTAATTATTTTGAGAGAGAGAGAGAGTGGGGGTGGGCGGTGGGTAGAGATGGAGAGATAGGGAGAGAGAGAATTCCAAGCAGATTTCACACTGTCAGTACGGAACCCTTTGTGAGACTTGAAATCAAGAATCTGACAGTTAACCGATTGAGCCACCCAGGTACCTCAGTCCCAGTGGTTTTTTAGAAAGTGGGTATGTAACTTACATGATCCTTAGGTTTGGTTCATTGTTGCCAATATGGGGCCATAATGAATGTCCTCCTAACTCTTTTAAATTTTACATAAAGAACAATCATTAAGGAGAATTTTAAAGTTTTATCTGTGGATCAACATTCTGTATTAAAGAAAAGAAGAAAACTCTAACATGCTTGGAGAACTTACTTTATCTAATTGTCACAACAAGACAATGAAGTACAATCATTCTCACCAAAAAAAGAAAAGAAAAGGAAAGAAAGAAAGAAAGAAAGAAAGAAAGAAAGAAAGAAAGAAAGAAAAAGAAAATTTAAACTCCAAAAGTATTTGGTGACTTGTCAAAGTCTCACAGTTGATAGGCAGAAACACAGGTCTGTCTGACTCCAAAGCCCACATTTTTGTCACTTCTGCCACTTTTTATACAAACAGCATCTGGTAAGTAGGTCTGATAGCATCTCCAAATAACTAGTTTTAAATAAGCAGACATGACAAAATTCAGTTAAAAAGGAGCGGCCACCACTGATCATAAACAGCACTCATATTTCCACTTAGAGCTCATTCAGCTTAGTCAGTCTTTCCGTGAAGAGTGATTCAGGGCCGTGGCAAACAGAAAAGAAATAGGATATGTATCCTTGGCTTCAAACTAGCTTGCAACCAGAAAGGAACCCAAAGATATATAGTAAATGAACTATAATAAAAGGTGAAAGTGAAACATCCTAAAACAAATGCAAAAAAAAAATCAAATTCTAAAAGGGTTCTCAAGTTCAATTTCATGGTTGGGGTAGTGGATGTCATAAAAGGTTACAATGTGAGCTGAGTGCTGGGGAATGGGCAGGCGTGGGGGATGAGGAATGTCAGGGAAGGGTTTGAGGGTGGGGAACAGTGTGAAGAAAATCAGAGGGAGAAATCACCTAGCAGGTTTGGGGAACTGCCAGCTACAGCTAGTTTGGCTGGAATGTGAGGTGTGTGGAATTTGTGTATTAGAGATTAGGAGATAAAATTAAAAATTTAAACAAGGGTCAGATCACAGAGAACCTTCTGTGTCAGACTAACCTAACATTCCATGTTTTTGTCATTGAAAGAACTTGAGTTGAGTATTATTTCACTAGAATTGAGCCTGAGGACAGTGAACCTTGGAGTACTGTGTAGGATCAATTAGAGCGGGAGAAACTGAAAAAATCAAAATGAAAGATAGAATAACCAGTCATCATGGGATACACTGGAAGAGTAAATACTTGCAAAGATGTGAAGCAAATGAAACCTTTGCATATTATTCATTGGAGTAAAAAGTAGAACATTCATTTTTCAAAGTTGTTTGGCAATTTCTTATAAAGTTTACCTTATGACCCAGTAATTTCACTCCCAGGTACTTACCCAAGAGAAATGACAACATATGTCCATAAAAAGGCTTATATAAGAATATTGCCAGAAGCCTTCTTCAATATACTGAAAAGCTTGAAACAATCCAAATGCCCACTGGCAAAGAACTAGATACACAATTTGTAGTATATACATAATGGAATATTATTTTACAATTAAAAATAAGCTACTGATAGACACAATGGCATGGTTGAATCTCCAAAATATAATGTTAAGGAGGCTAGCTAAGAGTATGTGCCATGGTGATCGCATTTATTTGAAATCCAAATTCAGGGAAAGCTAATATGTGGAATCAAGTAGTGGGTTTGAGGGGAAAGAAATAAAAGGAGACATGGGAAATGGACTGGAAAAGTGCGTGGGTGAACTTTCTGAGGGGTTCAGATGTTCTTCATATTATTTTTGGTGGTGGTTACACATCTCACACAATTGTCAAAAACCAATACATTACCTGAGAAATCAATCAAAATAAAATAGCGGAAATAATGGTTGCAAAGGGTCTAAGGGTGAGCAATGATGCCAATAAAAACCTATCATAAAGATAAAATAATAAGCTTAGATTAAAAAATTAATGACTTTTGTAAGAGATAATGAATATTAGACGGTTAATACTTTAATAATAGCCTGTATCTCAAAGACTAAATTATGGCCAAAAATTCTGAAAAGTCAAAAGAAAAAGATAAAGCAGTGATGTGTTCAAAAAATCTATAATGAAAAGGACTAAAGTCCTGATGCAGAAAAAGCCAGTATTATGCTCAAATATGTATACATTTTTACATATTTATACATTTAAAAGAATTCACGGTAAACTATTTAAAGAATTTTTTTTTCAGTTAAGTTCATGGTTCATAAAATTTGCTTTGGAAATAAAACCAATTTGGCTACAGTTACTTCTCACACTGAGAGGTAATATAGTGCTTGCTGAAGCATGTCCTTCTATCTGTTTGGGAGGTAGAGCTCATGTAAAAAAAAGCAGCATATAAGTTTCTGTAATTAGCTTAGGAAACAAAATTAATTACTATTCACCATCTCTCACCCAGATAAGCTCTAAGAGGTATATACTTAAGGTTACCAGTTTGGGGAGTCAGAAATTATGTTTCCTATTCTAAAGCAAGATAGAAATCTGTAGAATTTGTCATTCTTGTGACTTGCTTGGGAAGCAGAAGTGAGTTAAGAGTAATTGAAATCCCATTTGAGAAGAAAAATACAGCCTCGCATCATGTATACATCATGTACCTTTTCCCTAGAAGAAAAGCTAAGCTGTCACCTGGAGATATATTTTCCAGTGATAAGCAGATGATAGTTCTGTGTAGAGATGCCAGAATTCCGTACAGATAGAGGGTGACCCACACAGTACAAACTCTTGAAATACACTATGATAATTTGGATCTCACCAGCTCCCCACCCACTCTGGATACTTGTCAATTCTCTTGGATTCTGATACTCTAAGGTACTAACACAGGGTTACTGGGAATAAGTGGAATGACTCTTAAATGAGCAAGCAGTTGAATAAATTGTGGTAAATGTCTATAAGGAAATATTAGATAGCTAATAGGTGGAGTTAATTAGATCTGTATTGACATTGTATATTATTTAGATGTTAAATGAAAAAAGTAAGTTTCAGAATCACATGTATTGTAAGTATTCATTTTGGCTAAAAAAATTGCAAGGAATTTGGGGTAAAACAGCTCCTACTATAAGACATAAAAGCAAATGCCATACTAGAAGAGTTAATAATATTGTTCATATTTAAAAGAAAACACATCACTGATCTCTTTAAAGTGTACATGATAACTACTGTAAGGAAATAGCTTAGGAAATGTAGATATCATGAAAGAAAATTCAGGAAAGATGAGTTGACATGTGTGGATGGACACATGGATGGATGGATGAGTGGATGGAGAAATCTGAAGGCAGATTATTTTCCATTATTTTTCTGGTATCTGATATTTCCAATGATAATTTTGTTGTCAAAAGTTCCTTTTGTTCTCTTTATCCTTAGCGTTCTGACATTTCATAATCAGAATGTGGATGAGGGGCTTTTCTATTCAAATAACTCTGTTCCCCTTCAGCTCTGAAAAATACTCATTGCTCTTCAGATAATTTAGACTCCTTTATCTGCTCTGTTCTATCTTTGGGGCGCTACCACTTGCTGGCTGTTAGACCTCCTGGATAGATCTCTGTTTCGATTTCTCTAAAACATTCCATATCCTTTTCATGTTCTACATTTTGAGAATTTTTTATTTTCTCCTTTTTTTATTTAAAAGGATCATTTACTACACTTTGTTCCTTTTCATAGCATTACGTTCTTGATTTATGGATACAATATCTTCTTAAATTGGTATGTTTCTTTAAGTTCTCTTCTGTGGCCTGAATTATCTCTATCTAATTGGGTCAGTTTGTATGTACGTGTGTGATTGTATTATCCTAAAACACTGAAGAGAATAGGGAGTGAGACTGTAGTTACAGGACAAGAGATGTGTACAGATTTCTGGAAGATAGAAAATATGTTAAGAAATGTTGGGGCACCTGGGTTGCTCAGTCAGTTAAGCACTGACTTCGGCTCAGGTCATGATCTCACTGGTTCGTGAGTCTGAAGGCCCCACTGGGCTCTGTGCTGACAGCTCAGAGCCTGGAGCCTGCTTCGGATTCTGTGTCTCCCCCTCTCTCTGCCCCTCCCCGACTCGCACTCTTTGTCTCTCTCTCTCAAAACTAAATAAACATTAAAAAAATTGTAAAAATAATTTTAAAAAAAGAAAGAAAATAAGAAATGTTGATGGCAGAGAAAGAGGTGAAGAAGGAAAGTCACTGCTTTGAATATGTGCTGGGGAATGTATGTGAAAGGAGCAGCCAATTCACCTGGCGGATATGGGTGACAATTCCAGCACTGCCTCTTACTACTCAGATGATCCTTTGTATTGTACTTCATTCAGAACGTTCACTGTTATTTAATAGACCAAATAGGCAAGATATGCAATCCATATGTACTTTAAGGCATAGCTATGTTTCCATCACCCAGTTTAAGACACTGAAGACAGAGTATTTTAGAAGATCCTCTGAGTAGCTCTTCCATATGATATTCCTCTCTCACCTCTGAACGGTATGTTAACCATTCTTTTCTTTCAGCTTTTTTTTCCCCATCTGTGTTTGTATCTCTAATGTACAAATAGTACATATCCTTTATATTTATGTTTAAGTTATGTATGGTTATAATTTTGTTCTGCTTGGTTTTGAACTTACATAAATAAAATTACGTGATAAATTTTGTTCTAACATTGCTTCTTGCATTCAACATTGGTTTCTTTTTTTTTAATTTTTCTTTAACGTTTATTTATTTTTGAGACAGAGAGAGACAGAGCATGAACGGGGGAGGGTCAGAGAGAGGGAGACCCAGAATCTGAAACAGGCTCCAGGCTCTGAGCTGTCAGCACAGAGCCTGACGCGGGGCTCGAACCCATGGACCGCGAGATCATGACCTGAGCCGAAGTCGGCTGCTTAACCCACTGAGCCACCCAGGCGCACCTCAACATTGGTTTCAAAGTTCATCCACTGAGGCGTGTAGCTTCATTTAGTCATTTTCACTGCTGAATTTCATTTCATTGCATGATTATATTGGAATTTATTGATTCAGTCTGCTATCATGTAAGTTAGGTGGTCTTTGATGTTTGGCTATCATGAATCATGGAGCTATGAACATTCTTATATACCTATTCTGTTACACATGTGCACAATTTTCTCTTGAAGTGGATTATTATATTACAGAAGTGCATAGGTTCAATACCATATTTGATACTAAACTGGTTTCCAAAGCGGTACCATTACATCCAAACCAACAGTGGATGAAAGTCCTGATCTTTCTACATCTTTGTGATCACTTGCTATCATCAAGTTTTAAATCTTATCAAGCTGGTAGTGCGCAACTTTGTCTCATTTTGGTTTTAATTTGTATTTCTATTATCACAAATGAATGTGAACTTCACTTTCTTGTGCATTGTGATGTTTTGACCATGGGCTGCTCATTTTCATCTAATTTTTGTGTGGGAGTTATTTAATGTGAGTTTGAATTTGAGGTTTTACAGAAAGGATATGCATTTTCATCACCAGGTGCCTAAGAGTATTATTAGAATGGGGTCACTTCAATTAAATGATCTGATTGAAATTTTCCAGATCACAAAGGGAGTGTGAATATGGACTAAAACCTTGGCTCACATATTTTTAGAGATTTCTTTTCTATCCTATACCAAGGTAAAAACAAAAAACAAAAAAAAAAAAAAAACAAGTTTTATCTATGTTCCTCCCTTCAGGGTGAAATTTCTTTTTATTTCACCTTCCCTCCAAAGGAATAGCCCTTAAGAATCCCAGCTTTGTGAGATGTCCCAATAGACTTCTACTTTGGGTGGGCCCGAAGATCGGCCTCCTGTGCCCTCTGTTCCATAAAGCCAAATCAGAAACTCAGTTTCTCAAGTTTCTTAGAAACTCCTGGAGAAGTTCCTGCTGTGGCATTTAATCTAACTCATACCGTTTCTGCTTTCACTTCAGTTTGAAAACTGCAAATGCCTTTTTTTAAATACCAGCTCAGTAAGGCACTTAAATTTAAAAAAGAAAAATTCTTGGGGCACCTGGGTGGCTCAGTCATTTCAGCATCCTACTTCAGCTTAGATCATGATCTGACGGTTTGTGAGTTCGAGCCCTGCATCGGGCTCCATTCTGACAGCTCGGAACCTGGAGCCAGCTTCAGATTCTGTGTCTCCCTCTGTCTCTGCCCCTTCCCTGCTTTCTCTCTCTCTCTCTCTCTCAAAAATAAAATAAACATTAAAAAAATTTTAAAAGAAAAATTCCATCCATCACTTTCATTATTTCAATCAGAAAGTGTCAATTAGCATATCTAATGTAATCTGGTCAATTACATAACGCTGCTTCCTTAGTCTTTACCAAATAGACCAGCACTGCCCAATAGAACATTCTGTGATGATGGGAATGTTCCAGGTCTTCACTAGCCAATACGGAACCACTAGCCACATGTGGCTATTGAGCATGTGAAATGTGATTCTTGTGATTAAAGAAGTGAATTTGAATTTTCATTTAATTTTAATTGTATTAAATTTAGATTTAAGTAGCCACCTGTGGCTAGTGGCTGCCATCAAACAGCAGAGAAACAGACTTTTATTCACCCATATGTAACTGCTCTTACAAGGTATAACTATTAGAATTATACATAGACCAGGAGATGAGATTATTGGTTGCATGACCGAGAATGCCATAGCCAAAGGGAAAATAGTATAAAATCAAGTTTAAAAGACAGCCAGTCTTCAAACTAAGGACACAGAGTTGTAGAGTTACTCCTCCATTATCTGAAAACTATTTCCGTAACACTAGTGCATATGACTCAGCAATGAAAACACTTGATACAAGTGGTCTATATTCAGCAGTGCTGGCAAGTTAAACCAACAAAACATAGCTACAGTAAAACTGTAGCTATTTCCCTACCAGAGATAAATTTAAAGACCTCTGAACAGTTAAATCTCATGTCTATAGCTTCGTCCAAACTCTTATCATCATGTATTGGCAACTAAAAATGTTGTTACTGGGGACCGTGTCACATTAATTACATGGTGCTGGTACTAGCTTTGGGCACAGCAATGTTAGTCACATTAATGCCCAAAGTGAGTTTGGTGTGCTGCAAGGTCTTTTCTGGCACAGCAAATGCCTCTAGCTTCTTCTCTCCATTGGTCATATAGGAGTTTTAGCATCATGACATATATAATCTAAGCAGGCTTTGCAGTTTGAGTAGCAAGGGCAGCATTGGCCATGGCATGTTAGGAACACTTGGATTTTGAGGAGCACACCCACATTAACACCTTTCCTTTTGTTTTTTTTTCTGAAGTTTTTCATACTGCTGGAAAAATTCCTACATTCACCGTCTCTCATGAGATCTGACATATGCGGAAGTTACACTTTGATTTGGCACACAGCTTGTTCAATGATTGTTACTCACTTGGTACAAGACATGGAGAAGAAATCTTTGGACACAGAGTAGATGACACCTCCCTCTGTTTTTGTAAAAAGTGTATCCTGGTGTCATTTTCTGTAAATGTGGTCAGATAGAGTTGTTTTGTTGTTGTTGGGCTTTTAATTTTTGTTTCTTTTAGTGGGGTGGGGGTAAGCTAGAGTCACAGGAAGAAAAATGTGATGTACATGTCCAGTACGTGCCATTTTGTTTTTGTTTTGCAAAAAGAATTGAACCATTTTTGATAACAAGAGTAAATGGTAGGGGCACCTAGGTGGCTCAGTTGGCTAAGCATCCAACTCTTGATTTCAGCTTAGGTCTAGATCTTGTGGTTCTTGGGGTCAAGCGCCACATTAGGCTTTGTGCTGACAATGCCAAACCTGTTTGGGATTTTTGCTCCCTCTCTTTCTGCCTCTCCCCCACTCATGCTCTCTGGTGCTCTCTAAATAAATAAATAAATAAATAAATAAATAAACATTTTTAAAAAACGAGTAAATGGTAGTAAATGATTCTTTAAATAATAATAATAATAATAATTTTAAAAGAGCCGGTCTTCCTCCTGAAAGTACGAAGCTTCTAGACTTTTTTTTTTTTTCTCTGTAAGGACTTCTGGATGTGTGGCATAAACATGGCTATGTCACAAAAGAAGTATTTAACGTAGTTTGTGGGATTGCACAAGTCAAAAACATAAACAGCACAGGAAATGGCATGAAGCACTCCTCAAAGGGTTTCATTAGGCTAAATCTTATCTCAGCTGCAATTGCTCTGACTCAGACTAGCTTCTTGAATTAATATCAAAACCAGAACATACTCACAGCTGGGCTCTCATCAGGAAGCCTCTTGTTTTTGTTATTTATGGCACTAGACCTCTCCCTGGAACTTTAGGGAATCAGCCATTCGGCTCTAGACTCATTCATAAAGGGACTTTTCCCAAAGTTATTGCTACCGCACACAAGGAATTTTTATTTCCTTTTAAGAATATGGATGAGAATTTAAATCATCCCTCTTTACAGAGTTATATTCTGCATAGAATAGGCATGGTCCTGAGTCCTGGACTTCGGATCAGGAGAAAGAGCTTCTTACCCTCTTTCTGCCATTAGCCACGTGTACTTTTCCTGCACAAGTTACACACTTTTCTGAACCGTGGTTTATTCAACTGCAAAAAATGAGGGTTCTGCTACATCAATAAGATCCCATACACAGTAAAATTAGGAAGGCTGAGTTACCCAGAACTGACCCATGTAAACGCGTAGAAGATGGGACAGATTGAGGGCTCTGTTTCCATGCTGCTGGATCCTCAGAATAGGTCAACCCAGTAGAAAGAAAACCAACCTTTTTTGCATTTTTTCCTCAAGATGTTTTCTAAATTAGGGAAGATTAAGCACTCATAGTTCCTGAAAGCGTTTCTGGGTCAGTTTGTAGAGTTTGTGTCCTCTCTTTAAGTACACTATTTTACACCCCATTATCATGCATTTCACATCCATAAATGGAAACCTTTTGTATTTATAGGGTATTTGAAAAGGTGGAAACCATAGGATAACCTTACTTTAAAACAGTATGTCAGTTTTATTTTCAAATCATAGGCATTAAATTTAAAACAATGGGTTTGTTAGTTGGCAAAAAGTGTAGTAAATAGGCCAGAGAGTCTGGAAACAGAGGAGAAATAGTATATTTATTATAAATTATATAGACAGGAAAACTGAGTCTCAGAATTGCAGAGAGCTCAGAGTTTGTAAGGACCAGATCAAATGCAAAAGTCAAGCCCATATTGGTCTGTCTCCAAAGGTGTGCAACTCGTCCCCCAAGCATCTCAAATCAGAACCAGCTTCCTAACATATTTGTATATATTTTTTCTCATTGAAAGCTTACAAATAACAGTCCAAGATACCAAACAACCTGCCTTGAAGGAGGTTGGGTAAAATGGTCTAGACACTATTAATGCATGATGGAAGAGTCTAACTGAGCCTTGGTCACTTTAACACGGAAAAATTTCATCATCTTTTCAGTATTTTTCTTAAAGAATTTTCTCGAAATATCTGTATATTTTACAAACTTTTTATCCTGAACCTCATTCTGTGTATAATGAACATGTCTTCATTCTATGACATTAAATAAATGTGCATACCAATGTCCTCTGCTTAAAGTAGAAAAGTAATTGCAGGTGGTGTCTCATCTAAGTTCTATACAACACATGGCACAGTACCCTAAACAGCTAGGCTGAACTGCACTTAGAAGTCTTCAAATGTTTGGGCTGAATGAGAACTAACAGGCTGCTTCAACCTCCTCACTTCCCAGATGAATAGACTGAGGCCCATTTATTCAGCACACCTTTGTCAAACCCCATCTTATGCCTTTCATAGGTTTCAGAACAATGAGTGAGAAAAGGATGAATCAGCTCAGACAAGTCAAATAATTGCCCAAGGACACTCACAGCTCCATGCACAACTGGGACAATGATAATTAGAACAGTGGTGATCAGAACACTTAAGATTTAAATAAGATAGTACACATTCCACGTTATTTATAAAGGTGCTAAAGGTAAGAGGCAGGATTAGCACAAACTCAGTGAGTATCAAGGGAAGGGAATCTGGGGAAAATTTTTAGATATTTATATCTGAGGACAGCAAAGAAATATTTCAAAGCAATGCCACTTAAGTTGGAGGGATGTGCTCTGATGGAAAGGTTCAGCATTTGACAGAGTAGTTGTCAGAAAAAGACTGGCTTTGGGATGTATGGTGTCCAAGAGGTACAAGATAGAATACATGTGGCTCTCCAGCTTCCAAACATCAAAAAGTAACTTCTGGGTGGAAATAGTTGCTCCAGACTCACATCTTTCTCTTTCCCCTCTAGTCCCCAAGTGAAATCTAAGAGCATTCTTGCCTAAACAGTTATGGAATTACAAATGAAATCCAGCCTCTTTGGGAAAACCAATAGGTTAAATGGAAAAAAAATAAAAGCAAACCCTCTTCTCTGTCACCTCTCTGACAAGGCAGTAAACCCACAATAAGAACATAGAGTGCTAATGGTTAGAATGGAAACCTTCCACACTTGTTCTAGAAATGGCTAGGAGAGGCACCCCAGGTCACCGACATCCCAAGACATCACTGATTCTTCCAGGGGATGCTTGGCCTCTGGGCAGATCCAATTTACCCTTCTAGAAGAATGAGATCATAAGGAGACTAAACTGCCATTGCTTGTCCCTCCAAAGTGTGGTCACTATGAACTCTCAGCAGGTGAGAGTTCTCTAACTGGGCAACTTTTCCTCTGGTTTATTCATGGCTTCAAAAAGTTTGCCTTTGGAACTGGAATGCTTCTAAATGACTGAGAATCCAGTCCGTGTAGAAGGGGCTCAGTTTGAATCTAAACTATGTATGTCTCTGGACATATTTGAAGGGCTTTTAAGGTAGGGCCACTAATATAGATTTTAATGGACATCTTCCAAGGTCCAAGCCGTAACTTTGGCTCAAAAGTAATGGAGCAGGAATATAGGACAGTAGCAGGGTGGTGGAGGCACTTCAGCGTAGCCCCTGAGTATACAGGAGGCCCAATAGTAGATAGAGACTCCCGTAAAAGTGGAAAAGTAAAATCACTTCAAGTATATTCTCCACAAGACTGAGAGAACAATTAGCCAACAGCACCAGGGCCAGCAGGACCAGGAATTGGCACCCTCAGTGTCAATGTTGGCACCCTTGCATCATGGATCTGCTGCCTCTGTGAGGACACTGGCAAGAACTGGATCAGTGGTAATGCCCCAGCGCAGATGGGGATAGATTAGCACAAAGACTCAAAGCATTGGGAGTGAAAGGACGGGCCTAGCCGGCCGACTCCATCTTGTTCTGTGTCCTTCACCTTGACCACACCTCCTCCCCTTGAGTAACCCCCCCCCCTCACCTGCCTATCAGGACTCGGACCCTTCCCCAGCCAATCGGCTGAGGCCATAGCCATTACCTCACCAACTGCCCCTAGGCCCCAATAAAACCTTTGTCCTTTTGAAACTCTCTCTCCCTGGTATCTCACCGCTGCGTTGGTGCAGGTAGGGGATTGAGCTCGAGCTAGCTCGAATAAAGGCTCTTTTGCTTTTACATCGGACTCGGCTCCCTGGCGGTATTTGGGGATCACAAATTCTGGGCATAACAGGAGGAGATGGGGAGTGTGTGTCCTCACTCATCTTCTTCCTCGAGATAAGAGGGTTTCTGCAGAATACACTTGAGAAACCTTCAGAATCACGCCAAAAAGACTCGGGAGAAATTTGAAAGAAGTTGTCATTCTTGTAGAAACATGGGAAGTTCAGCCAGAAAAGGACCGTTTAATGACTACTGGCATGAGCGTCATTTATTCCTACACTGCTGCAACATCTAAAATACAGGTTAAGAAAGAAAAAAAATATCTGTGCTTTTTTTTCTTTAATAAAATGTGTAACCGTGGAATTCTCTAGCTTGATAAATTATAAAGTGTTATTTCCATCCTTTTATTCTCATTGTGGTTCCTCCTGCCTCTTCTCTGAGGCATGTGAATCTCCCCACAAAAAGAGCCAGTCGAGATGGGAACAATAATGTCTTTGAGTAGTGCAATGTCAGTGGATTCTGACGAGAAGGTGCCACATTTCTACTGCGTTGATCCATCACCAAAGAAGCCACAGAATTTATTCTGTTACTGTCAAAACCTTTCTGCTGCCCTTCAACATTCTACTTAAAAATTGTATCTATGACTATTGCCTTTACAACAACCTGGATTAGCTTTTTTGTGACAATATGTATTTTGTTTATTTGAGACAGAGCATGTGAGTGAGGGAGAGGGGCAAAGGGAGAGAGAGAGAATCTTAAGCAGCCTCCACACTCAACACAGAGAGAGCCCAATGAGAGGTTTGAACCTACAACTCTGGGATCATGACTTGAGCCAAAATCGAGTCAAGACACTCAACCAGCTGAGCCACCCATGTGCCCCTTATGTGATGATAAATGTATATATGTTTGGGTATATATATATATATATATATATATATATATATGGTACATATTGCCACATATATTTCCCTTATTTTCTTCCTTTGGTGAGCGTGTTTATGCAGGCAGTTTCCAACACAAACCACACCACAAGCACCCATACATATGGATAAAAACAGAAGAGTTTAGGTGTGGAATGCCCCACCTTTTTGCTCCAATTCAGGACAGCAATAAAGTCACCAAACTAGGGAGGTTCTGGGCTTTAGACAGCTACAATTAACAACTCACAGTGTTCAGAACTATCATCCCTTTCCCCATATGCTACTGAATGGGGGAAACTGCTTTTCACACTCCCAGACAAAACTGTGTGCATACCTTCATTCACAGAGTAAGATGGCAGACAATGAGTGTAACCTCTTTGGATGCAATTTTCTGATTCATAAAATAAAAATAAAATATCTGCCTGTCTTTCCCCCATAGGATTGTTATAAAATATCACATAAAATAGAAAATTATAATATAGATATATTTCTGTTTTATTTCAATTAGCCTCATTAAAAAAAAAAAAAAAAGAAAGGATCACTTAAAAGTAAAATGGTCCCAGGGTACCTGAGTGGTTCAGTCGGTTGAGCTTAGTGTCCGGTCATGATCTTGCGGTTTGTGAGTTCAAGCCCCACGTCAGGATTGCTGCTGTCAGCTGTCAACACAGAGCCTGCTTTGGATCCTCTGTCCCCCACTCTCTCTCTGCCCCTCCCCCACTTATACTTGCTGTCTCTCAAAAAGTAAATAAAACATTAAAAAGACACCTACTGATATCAATTAAATCTGAATCTCAGGAAGTAGGTCCCCAGGAATCTTAAAAAAAATAAAAGAAAGAAAAAGAAAGAAAGAAAGAAAGAAAGAAAGAAAGAAAGAAAGAAAGAAAGAAAGAAGAAGGCTTAAAAAAATAAATAAATAAAAAGTAAAATGGTTCCAGGAAACATCTTGGTGAGTCATATAAGTAAGATGGCAGAGTGAGAAGTTCCAGTCCTTGATCCCCCACAGAAACAGACATAACAATCTTAGATGAGGGGCACCTGGGTGGCTCAGTCACTTAAGCATCTGACTCTTGATTTTGGCTTAGGTCATGATCTCGCAGTTTGTGTGTTAGAGCCCTGCATCAGGCTCCGCGCTGACAATGGGGATTCTCTCTCTTCCTCTCTCTCTGCTCCTCCTCTGCTCACTCTCTCTCTCTCAAAAAATACATAAATAAACTAAATTTTATTTTTAAAAAAAGAATGCTATATGAACCAAAGTACCTTTTTGAGAGGTTTAGATTATATTAAGATGTTAGAGTACTCAAGATGAGCACACCTTGTAGAATGGCTATCTTAAAAAATAATAATAAATAAAAATAAAAAAGATAGCCAGTGTTGACAAGGATATGGAGAAATTGGAATCCTTGTACAATATTGGTGGGAACACAAAATGATGAAACTGTGATAGAAAACAGTAAGCGGCTTCCTCAGAAAATTAAAAATAGAATTATTATATGATCCACCCATCTCACTCCTGCATATTTATTCAAAAGAATATCAGGATCTCAAAGAAGTTTATGCATCTCTAAGTTCATTGTAGCATTATTCATAAGAGCCAAGATGTGGAAACAACCTAAATACCCATTAATGGATGAATGGATACAGAAAGTGCAAAATATCCATAAATGGAATATCATTCATCCATAAAAAAGATGGAACTCTTGCTATGGGCAACAATTTGGATAAACCTTGAAAACACTATGTTAAGGGAAATAAGCCGGTTGCGGAAGAACAAATACTGTGTGATTCCACTTATATGAGAAATCTAGGATTGTCAAACACAAAAAAAGTATAATGGTGGTTGCCAGGGGCTAGAGGGAGGTAGGAAGGGTAGAGTTACTATTCAACGGGTAAAAAGTTTCAGTGAAGCAAGATGAGAAAGTTCTAGAGATGTACTGTACAACATTGTGCTTATAGTTAACTATTGTTATCTAAATTTTTATTAAGAGAGTAGATCTCATGCTATCTGTTCTCACCACAATAGAAAATATATTAAGCATGGGCTCTTGTAGGACAATTCCCTCTCACAACCTAAAATATTATAATGCTGAATTCCAAAGTAGTTTACTAAACTTTGAGAACTAAGCTTTATCATTAGTTAAGAACAATCTGTGAGGGATACTTGGGGGATGGACAGGAAGAGGAAGTTTAGGTCAGATATTCCCTGAGATTCAAGGCAGTAACTCCTCTTTTTCTGTGATTTGGGCACTTTGTAACTCGTGCCATATATAACATGAGTCCATGCCTTACGGTTTGGAGAATGAGAGGCAGAAATCATGTCAGAATTTTTGTCACCTGAGTGATAATAAAAAAGAAATGTAGGTTAAGAAAAAATTAACCAAATTTGTGCCCATAGGTAACAATTTGATTGGTGTATCAACAATCCTCTTGGCTGACTATATAAGATCCTTGGTCAGATGATCCTTTGGCAAGAGGAACGTGTGAATCTTAGGACCGTTGCTTGCAATACACCCTGGGGACCAAAGTGTTTTCTCTGTGCTCTTACTGGTTCCTATACTGTAATTGCTGGAAGACTAAGAGCTCTTATGGCACCTTTCACCACTAAGCAGGTGGTTTCTGGAGACAAGGCTGATGGGAGCCCTGCCCTTCAAATGAAGCAAGTTTGGACAATGTGAACAGGGTTGGAGAATTGGGGAATGCCAGAGGTCACATCTGGATACTGGCCCAAGTTTCTGCTCCACCCCATTTTAAGTGAAGAAAGGAAGAACTGCAGCATTTTACCGGCTGAAAGTGAGGCTCAAATATTTGTGGATGTAGGAAATCAAGAGATGCTTCTCACTCACTTTATCCCATGCCATTATTCTTGGACAGCATTTAGGAAAATGTCATATTCAGTGAAAACATTAAGGATGCTATATAATTCTACTTAAAAAAAAGAAACACTAAAAATAGTCCTCATGAGCACAAAAAATGAACATTCTGTAAAATGAGTATTCATAATCAGTTTTCCTTTATTTTAGAGGTTTTTGTATTCATGGAACTGCACAAGAGGTATCATATGTAGGGTCTTATATGCCATTTGGTATTAGATGAAATAGCCTCATTAGTAACAATTCTATACCTAACAGTATGTTATGTCAGAGGACTTATTGATCAGTATTCAAGTATAAGTGCTTTGGAAAAATCGTCGACTTAAAAAATACATCTTCTTAAATTAAATTCCTTTTCAGAGATTATGCAATAACATGTACTCAAATTCATGGACGTAAAGATACATTTAGAAAAAGCCAGGGGCGCCTGGGGGGCTCAGTTGGTTAAGCATCCAACTTTGGCTCAGGTCATGATCTCACGGTCAGCGAGCCCTGTGTAGGGCTCTGTGCTGACAGCTCAGAGCTTGGAGCCTGATTCAGATTCTGTGTCTCCCTCTCTCTCTGCCCCTCCTTGCTCATGCTCTGACTCTCTCTTTCTCAAAAATACATAAACATTTGGGGCACCTGGGTGGCTCAGTCGGTTAAGCGTCCGACTTCAGCTCAGGTCGTGATCTCACACTCCATGAGTTCAAGCCCTGCGTCACACTCCATGAGTTCAAGCCCCGCGTCACACTCCATGAGTTCAAGCCCCGTGTCGGCCTCTGTGCTGACAGCTCAGAGCCTGGAGCCTGCTTCAGATTCTGTGTCTCCCTCTCTCTCTGCCGCTCCCCTGCTCATGCTCTGTCTCTCTGTGTCTCAAAAATACATAAAAACATTAAAAATTTTTTAAAAAAATACATAAACATTAAAAAAGAAAAGAAAGAAAAGAAAAAAAGAGAAGAAAAGAAAAAAGAAAAAGCCAATATCCGTTCATTCATTTGCCTGGGTAACCAGAATAATTTCACATATTTTTCCATGCCCCACAAGTGTGTATGACATTTTATAATAGTTTTACAAAGCAAATTTGTATTCTTCACATATGTCTTCTTTTTATCTCACTTGGCAACCATTCATGAGTGTGCCTCCAAGTCAATCTTAGAGATCTAAGTTATTCCTTACCATAGCTGCAAAACCTTTCATTTATGGATGTAGCAAAATTTGCCCAATTATTAAACATTCAGGTTGTTCCCAGATGTGTTTGTTTGCTTGCTTGCTTGTTTTTCTACTTCAAACAAGGCTGTGACCACCAGATACATTTGATACCCATATCTTTTAGTCCTGGTACTTTTATTTACATGGGTAGATTCCTATAAGCAAGAATGTTGGTCAAGGGCACATGCATTTTTATTTTACCAGTTAATGCTTGATTGTTTTCCAGAGATTGTAGCAATTTTATATCCACCATCAATTAGGGGAGAGAGTGCTCATTGCCTTGAAGCATTGCCAACATTGGAGGCTGCCGTACTTTAACATTTTTATTATTCTCATAGCTGTTGGGTGACTTTTAGATTTTAAAAAAATAGGCTTATGATTTCCTTTTGTACTCTAAAAGTCCTGACTGTACTGTTATAAAATGTTCATTTTAAACATAGAAGCTTATATGTTCTTATTTTGCCCATTGGATTTTTATCACAGTAACAGTTTTACAATATAACAGATATAGAAAGCAACCAACATCCCTTCGTAACTATTTTCCAGCTTTAGTCCATGTGCATTTGCGTTTTATGAAGAAAAGATTCTAGTATACTGCAATTTTACACTTGCAACTTTTCCTAGACATTACAAGGTGAATGCTTTCCCTGTTATTACAGAATCTTCCCTTTTAACAGCTGCTTACTGCTTCATTACACTAATTAATGATTCATTTGGTATTGAGTGTCTGACATCCACAAAGCTGTTTCTGGTCTAATAATTATCAATAACTAAGTGAGAATATTCATGAATATAAAATAATCCCTTTTAAACAGATTTTCCTCGGATAAATTTCCGAGAATGGAATAGAACAAACATGTTAACACATTTTGAGACATAGTGCCAAGTTATTTTCCAAAAGTGTGGACCTATTTATCTAGGCACTTTACACTTATGCACATTTAAGATCTCTAAATAAAGACCCAGTAATTCTTATTATTATTGAGCTTTTTGACATTTTGAACCACTCTATGCTGCTAGAAATAATGGTTATCCTCAGGGGAGGTAATGACTGGAACAGAAAGTAAGTAAGGTTCTGGGGCCCTGGTTATAGTCTGTTTCTTGATTTGGGAACTAATTAGTCAGTTGTGTTTAGTTTTGTGAAAACTAGAAGTGTAAGTACACTTGGGATTTGAGGAATTTCTTTATGTATGTTATAGTAAATGTTCAAGAAATGTGTTGCGGCAATTTCATGGGAGTGTCTGTTGTGATGCAGAAAGACATATGAACAATCTGGAACATCTTGCCAAGTACCACTTTGGACTGAAATTGGGTATCTAAATGTGTTCACATATTTTGCTATAAACCATCAATGATGGTCCAAGCACCAAGTCTGGGGCATTAGAAAATCGCTCCAAGTCCCAGATGATCCAACATTCTTTGTTTTCTAAACCTCGGCAGCAGTCTGACAGTGGCACTGTGGGGGGAACTAGGTCAGCCTGGAGCTTACTGTCACTCAAATTAAATTTTGAGGAACTCAGCTGGTGACAGGGCCCAGGGAGGTTAAGTGACAGGTCCGAGACACACAGTTAACTAGTGGTTGAGCTAGAACCAAACCCAGGCTTCCAGTTTACCCATAACAGGAGTTTTCCCAATATAGCAGATCGCCTTTTCTCCAGCCTGAGACAAGTATCAAACAAAATAGTTGCTGATTAAATAGTCTTTCTCTGATTTTCCATGGAGCTTGCTATAAGTTCTCTGATTCTATATTTAGTCCTTCCCCCCCGCCCAGGTGTTCCCAACTCTGCTTGTTTAGAACTTTTTTCTTACATACTGGGAAAACTATGCACTTTAATGCTTTGTACCTATTGCCTTCTTCACCTAAAAGATCCTCCAGTTTTCAGACCTTTGTATATATGACCTCATTTAAAATATTCCCCACAGAAATCTCACAATGTAGGTCTTACAAACAAGGGCTTGTCCAAGAGAACACAGATGTAGAACTTTAACCAGGTTCTGTCTAACTCCAAACCCCATGTCTAAACCACTCTTCCCTGCTACCTCTGTTCCTGCATTCATAACAATTTCGAGTTTTGATAGTTACATGCATGTTTACATAGGCAGTGTCTCATTTACCCTTCCTGACAACCTTCTGAACTAAGTGGTATTTTCGTGCCCATTTACAGATGAATAAATAAAAGCTCAGAAAGGTGAGATGGCTTGCCCAAAATCACACCATAATTATACTCCATACCAGACAATTTAATCCCTGATTCTACATTATCTTTCAGGTAATTATATAAATATTTACTGAAGACTTACCAATTAAGCATTAAATTGGATACCTTGGGAATTAGAGAGATTGTTCATAATTGCTTCCTGTATGTTAGATATGTCTCTTCTGTCTACTTTATGAGATCCTAAACAGAACAGAACTCAGCCTGTGTGTCAGCCTTCCATAATTCTTAGCCCGGCCTGGGCCCAGAATCACTAAGTACATATTACTAGACTGATTCCCTTAGGATCTTTGCATCTTGGCTGCCAGGATAACCAGATGCCAAACAGCCACCAAACATTCTTATCCTGTGGCTGACTCCAAGGTCATTAATCTCCTGGTCACCCTGTTTTCTCTTGTTAGGAAAAAAAAAAATCCCATTTTATTTTAAGAAAAGATTTTCTTTCAAACCAGCTATAGGCAATAAGAGGGAATCCCAACCTCCCCAAAACATATAGAAAATCAGTGAATGACTTGGAGCACCTGGCTGGCTCAGTCAGTTAAGCATCTGACTCTGGATTTTGGCTCAGGTCATGATCTCACAGTTGGTGAGATTGGGCCTCTCATAGGGCTCTGCACCAACTGCGTGGAGCCTGCTTGGGATTCTCTCTCTCCCTCTCCCTCTGCCCCTTCCCTGCTCACTCTTTCTCAAAATAAATAAATAATAAAGTTAAAAAAATAAAATAAAATTACTGAGTGGTTTAACATTACAAATTCTTCCCTAAAATGATAATAAACATAGTTTACTGTGTTTCCTGGATCTATGTTCCAGGAAAAAAAAAAGAATCTTTAAACATTAACAATTCCAATAATGCTTTGAAGTCTCATTAAAGAATCAAATTCAATGGCACAAAAAAATAAATGAGAAAGAAAAACAGATAAATTAGACTTCATTAAAATTAAAAACTTTGATGACAGATAGTGACTACACTTATTGTAGTGAGCACTGACTGATATACAGAATTGTCAAATCATTATGTGGTATACCTGAAATAATATGACACTGTGTGTCAAATATACTTCAATTAAAAAAGAAACTTTTGTGCTTCAAAGAATACCATAAAGAAAATACAAAAAGACAATCTACAAATGGGATAAAATATTTGGAAATCATATATATGAAAAAGGACTTGTATCTAGAATATATAAAGAACTCCTACAACTTAATAATAAAAAAAGACAAATAACCCAATTAAAAATGGCAAATGACATGAATAGGTATTTCTCCAAAGAAAACATACACATGGTCAATAAACACATGAAAAGATGTTAAACATCATCAGCCATCATGGAAATGCAAATCAAATCCATAATGAGATACCACCTCATACATTCTAGAATAGCTATATAACCAAAAAGACCGATAATAACAAGTGTTGGAACACTTCTCCATCGCTGGTTGCAAGTAAGATAGTTTTTAGAAAACAGTCTGCTAGTTCTTAAAAACGGTTAAACAGAGTTAATCTATGGCCCAGTCATTCTACAACCACATATACACCCAAGTGAAATGAAAACATGTTTTTACATAAAATTTGTACACAAGTGATCATAGCAATATTATTCATAATAATCAAAAAGCAGAAATAATCCAGATATCCATCAGCTGATGAATGGTTAAACAAAATGTTTTATATATATATATATATGAATATATATATGCATATATATGAATATATATATGCATATGCGAATATATATATGAATATATATGCATATGCATATATATATATATGCATATATATATGCATATATATATATATGCATATATATATAGGAATGTTATTCAGCCATAAAAAGCAGTGATGTAGTGAAAGAAGCCATTGACAAAAGAACATATATCATGTGATTCCATTTATATCAAATGTCCATAAAAGGTAAAGGTAAAACAATAGGGACAAAACCTAGATTAGTGGTTGTCTACCTGGAGACAAACAGAGGGGAGGAGGAGACTGGAGGAAAATGAGGAGTGACTGCTAATGGTATAGGGTTTCCTTTTAGGGTAATGAAAATGTTCTGAGACTGTGGTGGGAATTGCATGACTCTAGAAGTGTAGTAAAAACCATTTAATTGTATCTTTTACATGAGTGAACTATAGGGTATGTGAATTACACATTAATAACACTGCTAAGTAAAGAAATAAAAAGAATAAAGTTCAGTCTTGGAGACTTCAAAAACATTGGCAGAAAATATTTGATGACCTATCCCTGCATTCAAAACAAGTTAAGATGTAATTGATGCACATCTTAGTTGTGGTTCGTTTCTGTGAATTTTTCCGTCTGTCATTCGGTATGCGTGATTTCTTCATGCTTATCATTATACCAATATGGCAAGAACTAGAAACCAACTAGTTGGAAATGGAATGAGGGAAAGTTGTCAGGTTCCCAGAACTGGAAAAACAGGTTAAATACAGATTTGGTATGCCACCAGCTAAAGTTTCATGCACTATCTCGTTCACAGGAAGAAAAAAAAATAGCCATTTAGAAAAGAAGATGATGTGATTAAATGTGTCCACCAATATCTTCAGGATATTTAACACATTGCAGTTACTGAGCAACCAACACTCTATGCAGAGGTCAAAACCCAGTTAATATACAACCCCATCTTCCCCACCTCCATTCACAATAGACTGAATTCATCAAAATGTGTGTGTGTGTGTGTGTGTGTGTGCCCATGTGAAGAAAAGATCTGGGACAAAAGGAAACCTACTATGATACTAGTGGTAACGATTTTAAGATTCTATAAAATGAATGTCATCTAGAAAAAAAAGCAAAGAAGTTACAATTACATGCAAGGATATGGAAAAATCTTACCATCACAATGTTGAGCAAAAGAATTCAGACACAAAGGAATATATTCTTCATAATTCCACTAATATAAAGTCAAAAAGAGGCCAAATTAATCTGCCATTAGAAGTGGGGGTAATGGTTACCCTTGGAAAGTAATAGTTGGGGGAGTATGAGGGAGATTCTGTGGTGGTGGCAATATTCTGTTTCTTGTTTAAACAAAGGGTCCATACTTTCATTTTGTATTGGGCCTGCAAAGTAGGTAGTTAGTCCTGCTCTTAGGTCTACTCATATTTTCTCTGTATGGAAATTCAAGAAAAAATGTTTATGGCAGCTTTGCAAAATATCGTGAATCATGAGTTCAGGCCAGAAATAAAAATCAAGAGAAGCCAGTCTGAAGAAAGCAAGAATTCTTATAAACATTATAAAAAAGGACCCCAGGAATGGTACCCTTCAACTTTGAATCACACCTTTTGGTTTGAAGAAGATACAAAAAGGAAAATAATAAAAGCTGAGCTGATTGATCAATTCTGTACCCATATACCAAACTGATATAAAACAATATCTTTTCCCCCAGTTTTATTAACATATAATTGATATACATTACAATATAAGCTTAGGATGTACAGCAGAATGGTTTGAATTACATATATTGTGAAATGATCACCACAATAAGTGTAGTTAACACATATTGTCTCATATAGATATGATAAAAAAGAAAAAGCAGAAAAAGGAAAAAAAAATCCTTTGGTAAGTAGTCATAGGATCTACTCTATTAACAGCCTTCCTGTATATCATACAGCAGTGAAAACCATGGTCATCATGTACATTACATTCTTACTACTTATTTGTCTTGTAACATAAAGTTTGTCCCTTTTTTTATTAAGTAACTGATTTATTTTTTAATTTACATCTAAGTTAGTTAGCATATAGTGGAAGTTTGTACCTTTTAATCACCTTCCTCTAATACTCCATTTCCCCACCATCTCTGATAACCACAAATCTGATCTCTTTTTCCAAAAATGTTTTTGTTTGCTTAGATTCCACATATAAGTAAGATGATACAATATTTGTCTTTTTCTGTCTGATTTATTTCACTTAGCACAGTGTCTTCCAGGTTCATCCATATTGTTGCAAATGGCAACATATCCTTGTAAAACATTATCACCTATGCTCTTCTCTTTCCCCCAAAGTACAACATGATGACCATACTTTTCACTGCTGGGGAAGTATAATTTATTTTATCTCAAATTAGTAATTAATTTTGATTTTGATTAGATATTTTAATCTTATGGGCACTTTTCATTTTACCTATCCATGCCTTAACTTCACAACTGGATTGGAGATTGTTAGCCATATGATACTCAAATCATACATCCCTTGATGTAACTTATGTCCATTATCCAACGTCCTACAGGCCACCCTCTATAAAGTATGGATGCAAAAGTTATTATGTGGTCAACTTTTATATCTCACCAAATGTTGCTTTGAATTTAAACCTCCAAAGCTAGCATTTTGTTTTTCTTGAAAAGGGCGAAAATGAGGACCATAACATCTTCTAATACTTTTAATTTTACAGGAGGATATAGTCCTGAAATATATTGACCTTAAAATTGATCAAAGTAATGCAGGACACCTGGGTAGCTCAGTCAGTTAAGCATCTGATTTCGGCTCAGGTCATGATCTCACAGCTTGTGAGTTTGAGCCCCACATCAGACTCTCTGCCGTCAGCACAGAGCCTGCTTCAGATCCTCTGTTCTCCTCTCTCTCTGTCCCTCCCCTACTCACTCGCTTCCTCAAAAATAAACATTAGAAAAAAATTAAAAGATAATAATAAATGGGTATATATTAATCAACAGTAATATATTAAGACTAGGCCAAAGGAGAATTTGAAAAAACATATGAATATATTTATATGTTGATAAATATATAGAGAAAGACAAGAATGCAGACATTAATATTCTAATAAACATGAAACTGGATAGTATTCTATAAGACAAGACAATTTAATGTGTGGGGATATCTTTTCAAATTGGCAGAAATCAATTGTATCTTTACTAGTCGAAATTCACTTGCATTGCTATCCACAAGAATCATTAGCATTGCTATCAATTTTCTACACATTAACCTTTAACTCCACAGAACTGTAAAATAGTTAACAGAAAATCAATCAAAAGGTGCACACTCTTACAGAATCAGATGACCCCTTGAGAATTCACTGGACTTTGTCCTGCACTCCACCTGAAAGGACATTTTGTTATTTCCCTTGGCCATCTCTGAATTGTGGACAATTTTTCTTACAAAATTATCTACAATGTTTGTGTATATATGTATGTGTCTGTATATATGTATGTATGTATACGTAGCTGAAAGGAAACAATTTGAAATGCCTAAGCTCACACACGTCCATTTCAAAGTCCATAGGGAGACGGTATGTTTGCTTTCTTCCTTTGTATGTATGCGTCTGTATGTCCTAAGGAATATAAGTGTGCGGGTGAATTATTGTTGTAGAATATTATTCTAATATAGTTATTGACGGACACTCACTCTCTTCCTTACCTCTCACCCTAGCTGTTCAGCTACTCTATTCTCATTGAGCCAGGAGGAAGAAGTTACAGAACAGTATGGAGAGGACTAAAATTGCTCTGGACTTTTGTATTCCAAAAGGGAAGACCTTGGGGAACACAAAAGACTCACATGAGTGACAGCAGCAAGTCTGAGAAGGGAGGGATGTCCTGGGGGACACAGCCTGGCAGAGAAACAGCAGATTGGATCTTTGCCTTCCCACATGGCACAGAGAAGGGACAGAGAAATCCCCTGGAGCTGAAAGGGGCGGAAGGGCAGAATGAGAAGATGCTCTGTAGCACATGTCAATGACCAAAGGTAGTGAGTATCATGCTTCAAGCCTGCTGTTTCTGGAACAAGCTGAGTTCATGAATGGCCCCCATAACTAGACTAATGGACTGATATTATCTCAACCATCTGATAGGAGGGGAATGGGTCCTCGAGATTAAGTTCCAAGAAAAGTTACATTTTTTTGCACAGTTGAGTTGTGGGCTGTGATTTTATGTGTGCTATATTTACAATTGCTGTGCTTAGAAAGATTCGGCCCTCCAGCAGCTCCAGAGCTCATCATCAGCTAGGATCCATAGCGCTGAACCTCTTGTCAGTATATCAGAAATATCAGCCATAAGCCTCTTGGAAGCCTAGAGAATTAAGCTTGGAAGCTTAGAATCACCTCAGGTTTTACGTCCAGCGTCAGACCACCCCAGGATGGGTTTACCCTTCAACTGTCTAGAATGAGGTGGGTTTTAACTAGACCATGCACAGCAGGGATATAAAATGATCCAGTCACACTTAGGAATCCAAATAAACTGCCTAGAAAATTGAGAGACAGGCTACATAAATGCCTCCCACTGAGTCTCTGAATTTAAGAAAACTAGAAATATGGGGAGCTGGGATGGCTCAGTTGGGTGGGCGTCTGACTCTGGGTTTTGGCTCAGGTCATGATCTCACAGTTCATGAATTCAAGCCCCATATTGGGCTCTGCACTGACAGCGTGGATTCTGTGGGGATTCTCTCTTTCTCTGACCCAACCCCCACTCTCTTTGTATTTCTTTCTCAAAATAAAAAAATAAACATAAAAAGAAACCTAGAAATAGGTTTTATTTAAACAACAGGACTGAAAGCAATTTATGAATATTTTTTGATAGCCTCTGATTTTTACCTACATTGCTGCCACAGTGATGTGGCTACAATTAAATTCTCATGAATGTGGGAAAGATTACCTTGCATCAAGCTATCAGCCATATATGCCTGAAGTGGCTCATGATTGTCAAAATCTGCATTCTTCTTTTCCTCCCAGACATACAGCTAGATGGCTTTTCCTAACCTCCCTTGCAGGTAAGCATGGCCAGGTCGCTGAGTTGCAACAATGGAAATAGGAAGAAGCAATATGTTCCACTTCCACACATATCCCATAAAACCCTCCCTCAGGCACTGCTCAATGACCTTTCTCCTTTGACCAAGGAAATGTGATGACCATAGTGGCTTTGGGAAACATGGTCTGAGATGATAGAGCCTGGAGTCACTTCAGTGTGGACATCACACTTGAACTGGGTAATGTAATCCCTGCCAATATCTGCCCCCCTTCCTTGTTTCTTGGGTAGAAATTCTAAGAGGATCTGGATGATTTGAAGTTGCAGTCCCTCCTACTAAACTTTCTTGATGGGTGATCTTACATCAATCAAACTTATAGCCTGTGGTTTTGGAACATTTCTTCTTAGCTCCATAAAAGTCATTACATCATCACTAACCATGTTCATGGATAAAGGTGGAAGAGAGACTCTAAACTTTTGTACAATGTGCTTTCCAATGTTCTTTCATATAATCCTTATGACAGCCCTAGAAGGCTGTTATTATCTTTTATAGGTGGAAATAAAGAAGCTTCAGAGAAATTAATTTGCCTAATCCCAGCAGAGCCAGTTATCCACACCATCCAGCCTTCATAAGACATATATTATTGAAATGAAAATTGAGACTGTTTAATTAAACAGAGAATATCCAGCTCAACATCTTTATACAAGCCAACAGCTTTTTTCCACCTTGTTTACTTGCAGATGAGTTAAAACTACACGGTACATCTCCTGTAGCAAGCTAAGTATGAAGCATCAGGACTTGTGTGTGCCAGAGGCATGGAGAAGAATATGCTTTAACCATGACATAAATATCTAGTTGTACATGGCTCATACAGGAATGTGATAAGAGCCAAAAGAGAGAGAGAGAGAGGAAGAAGAAAGAGGAGGAGGAGGAGGAGGAGGAGGAGGAGGAGGAGGAGAAGAAGGAGAAGAAGAAGAAGAAGAAGAAGAAGAAGAAGAAGAAGAAGAAGAAGAAGAAGAAGAAGAAGGAGAAAAGAGACTGTTTTGAAGTCAGAATGCTCTTGGCTTCATTCTTATCACATACTTGTGGTTTGGCGGCCACAACAAGAGCCTTGAGCCAAGCAGGCAAACTCTCTTGCTGCTAGGCTACTATGTAATGTTATTGAGACTCATAGGCTAAGGTTCTGCCTTTCCCTTTCCTGGACAAGTGTCCCTTGGGGAAGTAGGTAATGGCTTCTCAGGTGACTAACACATACTCAGTCAATCCAACAGTCCACAGACCCAGTTGAGTGCCTGCTTTTGCCTGAGTATTATGTCTGACACAAGAAGGAATGGGTTAGGAACATGAAATAAATACAATTTTTCCTCTTCAGTCACAAGAGATTTAGTTTTTCCAAAATTGTCTGGGTAGGAAAATTCACAGTGCAACAACTTGGAATCTAAAAGCTCAAACAAGCTTAAGGTTTGATAAAATTTGTTCAGTTGTACCCTTTGCATTTGTACATTTCACTGTGTAAATTCTGTCTTTAAACAAAATTAAAAAAAAAAAAACCACCATGAGATACAACTACACACTAGAATGTTTAAAATTTTTAAAAGACTAACTGTACCAAGTGTTGTTGAAGATGTAGACCAGCTAGAATGATCATGGTACAAACACTTGGAAAACTGTTTGTCAGTATCTTCCAAAGTTGAAAACATGTATACCTTATGTCCCAATGATTCCATTCCTAGGTACATACTCAACATTAATGCATATATATATGGCTAACAAAAGATATATATACTAGAAAATTTACAGTAGCAATAACATTAATAGCTAAAAACTAGAAACAATCCAATGTCTACAATAGAATGGATAAATAAATTATGGTAGGTTTTTAAGGTGGAATACTACATACCAGTCAGGATGAACAAGTTGCTGCTGCATACTCCAACATGGAAAACTCTCTCAAACACAATAATTGAGTGAAAGAAACCACATAAAAAAGAATTTGCACTGTATAGTTCTGTTTAAGATTAAGAGGCAAAACTGATCTATGGTGACAAAAATCAACCTAGTGTGTTATTTTGGAGAGAAGACAGTAATGAGTGGGACAGGGCATGAGGAGACTCTTCAGGCTAGACCATTGTATTTCTTGATCTGGGTGGTGATTCCTAGATGTGTTCATTTTTTGAAAATTCATTGAGTTGCACATGTAGTATTCTTTTGTCTAAATAAATAAGACTGCAATAAAAATTGCTATGAAAAGGTTTGGGATATTTAACTTGAGGAATAAACCCACGAAAGCCTTTACAAATACACATTTACTATATTCTTTTTTTAAAAAAAGAGGAATAAACTATTTGATGGCTGAGTAATATTCCATGTATATGGAACTAGAGTGTATTATGCTAAGTGAAATAAGTCAGTCAAAGAAAGACAAATACCATATGATATCATTTAAGAAACAAATTTAAGAAACAAACTTAAGAATTTAAGAAACAAAATAGATGAACATATGGGAAGCCAGGACAGGGGATGAGGGAAGAGAAGACAGGGAAACAAACCAAACCATAAGAGATTTTTAATGATAGAGAACAAACTGAGGGTTGATGGAAGGAGATGGGTGGGAGATGGGCTACATGGGTGATGGGTATTGAGGGCACTTGTTGTGATGAGCACTGGGTTTTGCATGTGAGTGATGGATTACTGAATTCTACTCCTGAAACCCATATTGCACTGTATGTTAACTAACTAGAATTTAAATTAAAAAAAAAAAAAAGACTTCAGCTGAAAACAAAAAAGCGGGAATAAACTAAATAAAGGGACCCTCTGTGACTCTTCATATATTTTAAATTATTTGTAATAGGTACTCTAGTAGGCAAAATCATGGCTTTCCAAAGATGTCTACACACTAATCCCAGGAAATTGTGAATATGGTACCTTATGTAGCAAAAGGGATTTTGCAGATGTAATTGAGGTTATTCTGAGATTATTTTGGATTATCCAGATGGTTCCAATCTAATCATGTGTTTTTTGGAAAGCAGACAACCTTTCCCAGCTGTGCTCAGTCAGAGATGGACAACTGAAGAAAGCAGAGAGAGATACAAAATTGCTGGCTTTGCAGATAGAGGAAGGAAGCTTTAAACCATGGAAGGGCGCGGGGCGGGGACCTCGAGAAGGTAGAAAAGTCAAGGAAACAGCTTCTCCTAAAGCCTCCAGGAAAGAATGAAATCCTGCTCATGCATTGATTTTAGCCCAGTAAGGCCCACGTCAGGCCCTTGACTTACAGAACTGTAAGATGATGAATTTGTGTGGTTACAGACAGTTTATGAAAATTTGTTACTACAACAGTAGAAAACTAGGAAAGATAATGAGCCTACAATTTCCATTTATCTTCCCTGGCTAGCTAGAAACAAAAGGATTTTTTTTTTTTCCACCAGGGCTTTAAAGAAAAGCTAGGTTAGTTTTACTTTTTATGCAGGTAAAACACATTCTCTTGGGTGCCTGGGTGGCTCAGTTGGCTAAGCGACCTACTTCCGCTCAGGTCATGATCTCAGTTTGTGATTTGGAGCCCCGCGTCAGGCTCTGTGCTGACAGCTCAGAGCCTAGAGCCTGCTACAGATTCTGTGTCTCCTTTTCTCTTTGCCCCTTCCCTGCTTATACTCTGTCTGTCTCTGTCTCTCTCTCTGTGTCTCAAAAATAATAAATAAAACATTAAAAAACACATTCTCAGAGACTTTTCTGAGCCCATTCCTCATTCAAATGCTTAGTGCTTTCTTGATACTATAACTCAACTTCATGACTTTCCTTCCCCAACTAGGATTGTAGAGACTCTCTTATTATATGCCCCACAAATCTTTCCTATGGGAGACACAAGAGTGCAGGTTTCTTGTCTCTCTCCCAGGTTTACTGAGGTTTTTTACTCAAGAACCACATTGAGTTTTTCCATATGTTGTCTCTCAATCTTCAGGGCAATCCAATATTGATCATTCAAAAGGTACAATTGGATCTCTGATCAACAGATCTGGTGGACTAACTGGGACTCATTTGTCTTTGTTTAGGTTCTCCCAAACAGACTCTGAGACAAGGATTTGGGTACAAGCCTTCATTTGGAGGGCATTTCCGGGAAGACTAGATAAATAGAACAAAGAAGGGAGGAAAACTAGTAACAAGTGTTTTCACAAGATGCTTACTGTGGGAGGTGGCAGGGGGGCACTCAATCTCATTGGGGAGTCTTGAGAGACAGTTAACACACCTCAGAATCATCCCATAGAGAAGAAAAGAATATGGGCATCTATGCACAAGCTCTTGTCCTTCATTGGTTGGGGATTGCTCCCAGGGATGTGAGTTCCTAACACAGGTAGCTAGCCGTGCCACATAAGTGCATCACACCCCGTGGTCAGAGAACCTGTGCAGCGCAGCATAGAGGAGAGTTACAGGAGGCAGCTGGCACATGGGGAACTGTTTGGCAGGGCTCCCAGGGGACGCCAAGAGGATATGAAAGAGGCATGGACTGCCTCTGCCTCAGTGGATTTGATCTACTTCCAGGCAAAGGCCTGTGGTAATAAATATGATAAATAATGAATTATTCACGACTTTCCCAATCACAATGGTGCATAAACCCCAGAGATGTGAACACTAAACTTCATTAAGAGTCACAATTTCTACCCCATAGCAGACAAACTGGTATGGTCACTTTCTGGGTTTTCTCAGAAAATTGCAGTCACTTCTTCGTCAATTCAGATTTAATGTTCGATCACATGTAGTATGTTTTCCCTTGGCCCATCTCTTTCTCATTCTGGGGTTGCTCACACCGAAGGCCACTATGGAGGGAGTAGAAAGTGAGGGGCCATATCTCCACTCTCCCAGATTTGTCCAGCAAACTGTAATGCATCCAGTCTTGCTCCCTGCAACAGTGAGGCACGGTGCCTCCCCAAATGGTGTGCTAGGTGTTCTGTGGCACAATTCAGCACACTCCTAGGCTGCTTGGTGCTGAGTGGTCTCGCCAAAACATTGCAGGGGTCCCTCCCTACACCTCCATGCACCCACTGACAGCCTCAGTGATGTCCTGGCAGCCTTGCAAAGTCTCACCCTCACAGTCGCTTCCCAGCCTTACTTGGCGCTCACTTAAAATGTCTGCATTCCCTCCCATCCACTTGGGGGTCAGGGTCAATCAAGAGGTCTGGGAAGTTTCCTGCAGTGACCTGCCTACACCCTCTCCACATGCACTTCAAGCTCTTCGTATCCCACCTGCAATTTGGAAAGGACCCCCGATTTTACTTCCTCATTTAGAAAAAGTTGATCTGTCTCTCCTCATTGTTTTTTTTTTTAATTTTTTTTAACGTTTTTAAATTTATTTTTGAGACAGAGAGAGACAGAGCATGAACGGGGGAGGGGCAGAGAGAGAGGGAGACACAGAATCGGAAGCAGGCTCCAGGCTCTGAGCCATCAGCCCAGAGCCCGACGCGGGGCTCGAACTCACGGACCGTGAGATCGTGACCTGAGCTGAAGTCGGATGCTCAACCGACTGAGCCACCCAGGCGCCCCAAGTCTCTCCTCATTGTTATGTGACTCTTTTGTCATATATTTTCCCACACAAAACTCAAATTCGTGCTTTCATGCCACTCCCTCTGCCTGAAACATTCTTTCCCCATCTTGTCTCCTGATACTCACTTACTCATGTACCAAGTCCTCGTTCAAATCCTGCCTCTGATGTGTGGTTTTCCACACTGGGCAAAATTAGTTGTTCCCTCACGTGTGCTCCCTGGTTCTTGATTCTCCCCTCACATTGGACTACACCTCCCTGCGTGTTTCCCTTGCCCACAGTTCTTTGAGGGCAGGGACTGTATCCGATTCATCTTTGTTTCTTGAGAGCTTGTTTCTTGACAGCTAAGCACAGTGACTGGCTCATTTTAGGCAGTCATGAATAATTTAAGAGAAATCTGATTGAACTGCATCTAATAGACACATCTCAAGAGTTTATTACTAGAAACCTGCTTTAATATGGGATGAACGGGTGTTCCCCTTTATATCGTCCTTATTTCAACCATTAAAGGCATAACAAAGTAAAGATTAATCAAGAATCCAAGTCAACAGAACGCTCCAGTAACTTGTAACATTCTACTTTTAAAATAAAAAAAGCAAATGTAATTAAAATAAACATCTCAGATACATAATTTTTTAAATCCAGATTATACCCAAATTTGGTTTCTATTCAGTCTATTTACTTCCGTCCACAGAAACTTAACAATGAGAATAGAAGCTGTCCATGACCTTAAGAACATATAGATGATTTGATTATTATAGTTCTACTTTGTTCCATACTCTGAATTTACACTGTATGAGCTAAAGAAGGAGTTTGATTTCTGTAGCACAGCAATATGTGAAACCAGGAGGGTTGAAATCATCACTAGAATAACCAAAGATCTGGGCCTGAATGCCCAAGATAGATTAGGAAGGCAAAATAAAAACTTATTATTTGGTCAGTTTAATAAAATTTCCAAATCATAACATATATTATGAAAAGAAGCAAGTTCAATCAAGATGTTGTAAAATTAGTTCTGATTTGTTTTAAGTTTTATTATTTATTTTGAGAGAGAGAGAGAGAGAGAGAGAGAGCGAGCTGGGGAGGGACAGAAAGAGAGGGAGGGAGAGAATCCCAAACAGACTCTGTGCGTCAGCACAGAGCCCAGTGAGGGACTTGAACCCACGAACTGCAAGATATGACCTGAGCCAAAACCAAGAGTCAGACACTTAACCAACTGAGCCACCCAACACTTAACTAACTGTGCCACCCAGGCACCCCTGACTTCTGATTTTTTTAAAAAAGAGAATGTGAAAACACTGCAGGAAACAATGTGACAGTGAAGAGAGTTACAGAATTCATTCTTCTCAAATAAGCCCCCAGAAGTCCAGCAAAGTGGACTCGGGACTCTCTGTTGACAAGATGGAAAAATATAGGACTAGCCCATCACTGGGGCTCTGGTTCAGCTCTCCTGGATTCCATGGCCTTTGGGGCCCCCACACCTCTGTCAATTCTCTTTATCCTTAGGACCACTGCCAGGAACCTCAACCTTATCAAGAGGGTACATCTGTTCCCTAAAGTTGGGTGATCGTATTTTGAATCCTGGGAATACTGACATTAGTATGGAAGTGATAAAGAAAATCAAATTCACTGTGTTAATGCTTTCCTGTTAAATTTAGGAATAATGTATGTGTGTGAATGAGCTTAAAAATTATAATATTTAAGACGCTTTCAACATAGAAGTCTTGTAATTCTAAGTTAAGATGTGTAACAGCATACTAACCAGTTCAGACACCATTGGGATATTGAGAACTCTATTTGCCATGTAAATTTATTTACATTTATTAAATTTATATAAGTCATTTTTTTGTTTGGCAGGGTTTTGCCTATTAAGGCTAGAAGTTTCCCCAGTAGTCATTTGAGATGCTTAAAAAAAATAAAATAGAATCAAGTGTTTTTATGTTTTAAATTTTAAAGGCATTTAATTAACTAAGTTTTAAATATTTTAAGGCAGTGCATTAACTAAGTTTATAAACGGCACTTTTTGCTTCACGAGAATTTAGCCTACTCAACATATATCAGTCAAATATTAATGAATTCATAATCACAAAAGTATTTTCTTATTTTATACAAAAGTCCTAATAAGATACAAAGATTGAACTTTACTAGGTTTTCAATTTATAATTTAATATGCCAAGTATTAATTTAAAACCCACTTAAGTAAATCATCATTGCTTTGTGCAAAGAATTCTCTAAAGGAACTAAGAATTCTCTAGTGACAGAAATAAAAAAAAATTTTGATTAATAAAATTAGGTAAATTTCACCCAAATTCAGTACCTGTGAGAAGCTCATTTCCAAACATCTGGAATAGCTGGGTTATAGCAGAGGCTCTGGAGTACTTCTGAGAAGTACCTAGCTTTGTTTTGAAAATTTCAATTCTGAAAGTTTTTTGGGGGGGGGGGAGGGTTATTGAAGTGTAGTTGATACACAATGCTGCATTAGTTTCAGATGTACAAAATAGTGATTCAATAACTTTATAAGTTATACTCTGCTCACCACAAGCATAGCTACCACCTGTCACCATACAATGCTGCTCTAATATCATTGACTATATTCCCTATGCTGTACATTTCATCCCCATGACTTATTAATTCCATAACTGGAAGGCTATACCTCCCACTCCCCTTCACACATGTTGCCCTTCTCCCAACCCACCTCCCCATCCCCCCTGGCAACCAAGAGTTTGTTCTCTGTATTTATGGGTCTGTTTCTGCTTTTTATTTGTTTATTCATTTGTTTTATTTTTTAGGTTCCTCATACAAGTGAAATTATATGGCATTTATGTTCCTCTTTCTCAGGGTTTTCTTTAACAGATGTTGTTTCATAGCCAAAGAGTCCAGACATCCATAGGGGCATCCATAGGGAGGGGAGACACTGCTTGTTATTTGCTACCGGCATTCTGAAGGTAACTGCCGCCACAAGAACTCAAGTAGACACTACTCCCAGAGGATTATGTCAAGGAGAAAAGCAGAATTACTCCACTGTTGCTGACCATGGGGTAGTAGTCATCAATAAAAAGATTTTTTTTCTAACTTAATATAGCTTTGCCATTCTGTTAGTCAATGTTTCAAAAGAAATAAAAACCAGACACCTGACATCTGTAACACTGATATCTGGCCTTCTGGTGTCATGGTGTTTACAACTTATTGGTAAGAAAAGCTTTGGAGCTGAATTATCCTTGCACTAAAATTTTTCTAGTCTGAATACTTCAGGACGTTTAAATATTTCTCTGAGGAGGAATCCCAGACTATCAAATCCCAGGAGGTACAGAGATATCATTCGATCTTTGTATCTATTTAATAGGATTTTCATGGATCAGGAAGGCAAAATAAAAAATGTATTTATTATTTGGCTAACTCAATAAAATGTCTCAACCCATAACAATTTTTGTTACTTCTCTTCGTTGTAGTTGATGGTTCTCCAGACAGCAGTTAAAGGAGAGATATCATGGCGTGTGGGACTTTAGTTTTGGCATTAGCGTCACCCTCCACTACAGAAGCAAAGACGGAGTCACAGAGAAAGAACAGATCTCTAGACACCGTGAAATTCTGACCATTTACTTTTGTCATTCATTCCCTTTTCTGCCAACATTTTCAGAACATATTATCAGACCTCTGAACGTCTCTTTCTTCCCTACTTCTAGAAGTGGGCATCTAGGCCAAGAATCCCCTTCAGGAAACACCACAAGGCCACAGTAAACTAATTTCATCTTTGCCTTTAATACATTAATGGACAGGTTTCTTTTACTTTCACTAATGAGATTTCTTGAAAGGATATGTAAGTGCTGCTAACTCTTGGTTCTGTGAAGGTGGAGACTATGTTTGTCTTGTTCGTTATTGTATGGAGAGGCGTAGAAAACTGATACTTGACAGTTATTGAAATACTTACTAAGTTTCCTGGTTGATCTGAAGTTCACTTAGTTATTCAGAGACAGCAAATCATACCCAACATTCAGTTGGCATTTAGTGTTGATTGAGGTCTTAGTATGTTTCGGCTGCTATACCAAGATACCCTAAACTGAGTAGCTTAGAAACAACACAAGCTTATTTCTCACAGTTCTGGAGGCTAGAAGTCCAAAATCAAGGCACTGGAAAATGTGGTGTCTGGTGAGAATCTGCTTCTTAAATGGTTGTCTTTTCACTGTAACCTCGCATGGCTAAAGAGGGAAGGGAGCTCTCTGGGACCTCTTTTGTATGGACACAAATCTCATTTATGGAGACTCTCCCAACATGATCTAATCACCTCCCAACTGCCCCACTCCCTAATACCACATAACCTTGGATCATGATTTCAACATATGAGCTTAGGAGAACACAAAGATTCAGACCATAGCAATAAATGTCTTTAAACTCAAAGCTACAACACAATGCAAACAGACCTCCCCACTTATTTTTCCTGGAGACACAATGAGCCATCATGATTATGCATATCCATGGTGCCTGATGACAAATAGTTGCTGTCTTTATATGATTTTGTGCACATTGCAACTCACATATTCCAACATGGCAAGCAAAGTGGAAAAGTTTCAAGAATGAGGACATGTAATAGGTACTTCTAGAAGGTTGATGTGTGATTATCTAAAGTTGGCAATTGACAGTAGGGGGAAAGCAAAGTGATACAGATTTCAGTTCTGTTTTGAGATGTATTCTTTATATATGGTTTTTGTCCCCTTGTAAAAAGAAAATAAAAACAAAAAATAAAAGAGGAAAAGGAGGAAGAGTAGGAAGAAAGTAAAAGGAAATTCAAAAGATGAAAGGGAAGGAGAAGGAAGAAGAAAAGAAAAGGAAGAGGGATAGAAACATCTAATGTACAGAATTTAGTTAGTTTTATCTCAAAATCTTTATTAAAAAAAAACAAAAAAAAACTTTGTATGGATAATTAGAACTGAGTCAAAATAACACCATGTCTTCAACCTGTCTTCCTTTAAAAAAAATGTTTATTTAGTTTGAGAGAGAGAGCGAGCATGCATGAGATCAAGGGAGGGGCAGAGAGAGGGAGAGAGAGAGTATCCCAAGCAGTCTCCACGCTGTCAACCCAGAGCCCGATGTTGGCCTGGATCCCGTGAACCTGAGCCAAAATCAAGAGTCAGATGCCCAACCAACTGAGCCATCCAGGCACCCCTTCAACCTGTCTCCCTAAGTAAGCTGGGGCAGTCAGGCCAGCAGTTATCAGTGTCCCATCCTACCTTTTCATCTCCTTTTTGCATACGTCTAGAAGGAAATAAGCCAATACAAATAACTCCCAACTCCCAGTGTAACAGGGAGTTACAGTTAGCCAGGGAAAAGCTAGCTCTGCTCTGATAACAAAGGTTGGGAGAGATGCAATAGAAAGTCTGAGTTTGAGAAACAAAGGGGTGGGCACACTTGGCATTAGCCCCATCTCATTATTTGGCCTAAGACCTCACCTTATTCCTTTAGCTCTCCCTGAGGTGGAAAATTGGCAACCCTCACATGCAAACCATGGTTAGAAGAAGCATTATCATCACCTCCTCCATAAGCCAATGGACTGGGAAACGAACCCAGTCCTAGAGAGCTGAGAACCAAGAAATGAGGCTCTAACAACAGGGACCATTTCTGTTTTTTGTTTTTTGCTTGTGTGTGTCTTTGTTTTTGTCCATTGATCCAATAAATGGCTCATTTTTGTTTTTTGTTTTTTCCTAAGTGCCTGATGTTAAAGAAGTCTCCATTCAGGGCAACCATGACAGTGGGCTTGAGGACTGAACAGGCTGTAAATGATTGACACTGTCCACCAAACTACAATGCCATTTGATGGTAGGAGAAAACAGCCCTCTAGTAACTAAAGCATCGAGACAATAAGAGTTAATGAGTAAACCAGAGGTGTAGCAGGACTGTGGCACTGCATTCACCATCTGCCCCACAACACCTGTGTCAGTAACAAACCCAGGCCACACTTTTATTTTCCTGCTGCCCCCTCAGCCACTGGCCCACTGAAAATGTTTTGTCTCTTTGTACACGTGAAGAAATGAGGCAAAAAGAAGGCAAATGGCTCTCCTGAAGTCACATGGTAAAGTAACAGAGCCTTAACCAGAAACCAAATATTCTGTCTCCCAGATTCGTGTCACTGGAATTCTGGATGAGCCAATACCCCTCGTGTCATCACTGGCTTTAACATCAGACGGGTTCTGAACATTATTATTATTTTTGCCATTTTGTATCATGTATTATTGTGTGCCACATCACACAAAACTTACCATCTTAACCGTTTTGAAGTGTAAAGTTCAGTGGCATTAAGTACATTCACACTGTTGTGCAACCATCACCGCCTTCCGTGGAACCAGCTAAAAACCTCAGTGCTAGTGAAACAGTAACTTCCCATTCTCCTCTCCTTCTTGCTAGCCCAGGCAACCACTGCTGAGTGTTGTTTTGTGGGGGGGGAAATGTTGACCTTGAGCTTGGTCTACAACCAAAAGTTGTAATTAGATGCAGGAGGGAGGGGTAGGGGTAGACGTAAATTCGAAACTGACTGCACATAGGAGACCTTGACTGTGCTGTGTGTGTGTGTGTCTTTAAAAGATGCTCCACCCCCTCAGCCGGCCTCCTCGCAGTTGCCTCTGGGTTTTGCAGTTTCCAGATTTCCTCAGCTCCCCCCCCACCCCAAGGAGCCAGCATGGACAATCTCCTTTCTAGTTTCAAAAGCAGGTTTGTTGTCCTGAAGGTCACATTCTGAGCGGAGGAGTGTAAAGGTAACCACTTGTTTTTTGTTTCAAAGATCTGCCCCAAAGATAGGCTGTTGCTCTTCTTCTGGAAAGCCTGATCGGTAGGATTCCTTCAGGGACTCAGCCCAAAGTGCTTCCTCTCTCATTCCCTCACCAACTTCAAAACTAAAGCTTGCCTAGAACCTCTGGACGAAAACCGGCTGGATTCCATCATTTCACACAAATGGCTAATTCTGGAGGTGGTGCTGTCTGCAATGGGAATCTGCACAATCACAGGAAACAGAGCGACAGCCTGCAAAGTGGAAACTGCACGAAAAATGGAATAGTGAAAGAAGCCCAGGTAAGAGGCGATCCCTCCCCTTTTCCTCTGAAGGACTTGAACTTTCCCAGGCGCGGTGAAGCCCTCCTGACTCAATGGCCTTTTTACAAAGTGTTTTGACACTTCAGCTAACTTCAAATGCCTGGCTAGGGGGAAAGTTTAGGTGGGGACGAAGGGGAGAAGCTCTTTCTGTAGGAGAGAGGACCCAAGAGCCGTAAACTCCCTAAAATACAAACACACCTCCTAGACTCCTGCTTTCCCGGGAGCACATCTTAGGGGGCAGAGTTCCCAGGGCTCAGACTCCTCAGCTGAGTTTCAGTCCACCCAACAGTCACAGTGTGCTACGTTCCTCTGGCTTCAGCAGGAAGAGGGGAGTGACAGTAAATGTGCTGAGGTGACGTGGTGTGGGTGGCATTTTCCCCCAGTACATGAGAAATGCCTCTATGGCCGAAAGGCGAATTCTTTTTGGTGTTTAGTGGAGCATTGTCATGGCTTACAGCTTGGTTTGGGGCCAGAGTCCTTCTTTGAAAGAACATCACAGGCATTCCTTTCTGAGACACTTCAGAAAGTGTGGCTTATTGTTGCTCACTGCACACAGGAACCAAACAGGCATTTCATTGTTTTCCCATTTGATACTTTTTTTTTTTCTGTTTTTGGCTCTTGCTCTGACAGAATGTTTGATGGGGATGTTACTGAGGAGGAAGACGAACTTAAGAAAATGTTGTCAGCACATTCAAAGAGGGAGCCTAGGTATATAAGGTACCTGTGAAAAGGCATCTTTCCTTCCTTCTCTGCTAAAGCAGCTAGGGGTGAGCTTACCTGCATCAGGAGCAAATTAGCATAGCCAAACAGGTGCCTTCACTCTTAGGAAATGTGGAGCTGGGCGGGGAACCCCTGCTGTCCTGCATTACACATCCATCCCCTAGGAACCAGCATCCACCCAGGGAAAAGGTCAGATTGTTCTAAGATCACAGGACAGGAAAAGCAGGCTGGGGGCCAGTCCAACTCTCAGTGAATTAAATTCATGCTTCCAGTTGAAAGACATGGATGGGGAGGGGCACTCTGGAGCCTGGAGCATGTGTGAAAAGGCAGTGGTCCCAAAATGTGTCCCCCTCTTAACAATAGGCATTACCCTCGGCTTTGAAGTGTCCACCAAAAACCTCAGGTCTGGTCTCTCTCAGCTGAGTATCTGAAACCTACTGCAATGTGAAGAGAAAACATTCAATTCCTATCTTTCCCATGAGGACAGTCATGATAGTGTCCGCCATTTATTTGTCAGTAAGTGTTGATTCAGACTACTAACCACCCAAGACGCTCTACACTCCTGACATGCCGGGAACACTGGCCACAAACCTACTTACACTCTCAGCCAGTATGACCCTGAGGGCTCTCATTTGGCAGAAAGGCCTTCAAAGCCACTCTTCTGTCTCTTTACTTTCCCTTGGTTTTGTAACTACCCTTCTAGTGTCTGAGGTTAGAAACTTAACTCAATGGTTACATTCACTCTTAAGTTAGGATGAAACTCAAGATCCCAAGGATTCATTATTAAACCGTCCTGTAAGACTGAAAATATCCTCGGACATCAAGGCCTCTCTTAGGAAATATGAGGGCTGCTCTTGTCTCTTCTAACAGCTCATTCTGAAGAGCCATCCAGAACCTGTTGGTTCAGATATATTTAGGTGTTACTAAATTGAAATTGGCTTCCACTGAGAGTCTCAGTTATGACTTGAAGAATATTTTCCGGAAAGAATAAACCCTGCTGAGATTTTGGTGTAGTAAAGCAGACAAAGGCCTGTTTTCCCCTCGAGGGGGATGAAGTCATCTTTACTACATGATCTTTAGTCTCTAGTTTTAGTACATTTTGCTTTGGAAGGCTTTAACCAACTGGATCTTAGCCAAAAACCTTGCCAGTTGACAAGAGTAATTCATAAAGGCTTATAGATATCCTGGGCCAGTGGTTTTCCCAACATGTTCTGCCAAGCATAAGGTCCTAGGAAGCGGGATCCAAGATATTATCATCTTCCAAGATCCCCTCACCCTTTCTCTTCTTGCTTCTTTGCAATCATACAGCAATACCTCTGTTTCTTTTATGTATCGTGGGACTCTATAAGACTCTGAACAAAGAGTCCTTTGGCATAAAAAAGCATATTGAAATCACTGTGAGGCACTCTCTCAAGAACCCTCCTGCTCTTTGCTCCAGTGTAGCATGGCTTTGCCAGCCTCACAATGGAGTGCAGCTCACTACCGCAACCTCAAGACTAGCAAGGGAGCAGACACCTGTCTAGAAAACTTCTAGAGTTCCTTTCTGGAGGTTTTTTGGAGCTTGGCCCTATTTTGTGTTGTCTTCTCTTTAAATCTCGTATGTCCTGAGGGTGCACTGATCCTTGGTTTTCATCCCTGATTAAGTCCATTTATTCGTTCACTTATAATATGTCATCCTACCCCTTACTTCTGACAGATGGATCCTCAGTCAGTCACAGAGGATTTGTTCTCCCTCCTCATGACTGTTTCCATCTAAATGACGGGAGGGCCCTTAATATCTTAATCCAAACTTGATATTTCCTATCAGCTTACTTAATTCCCATGTAATCAATTGGGGATTACTCTTCACATAATTGCTCTTTCATTCTCACTCATTATCCCTGATCTGGTCATACATGCATATTAAAAAAAAAAAAAAAAAAAGCCTGGAGCTGGAGGGGTAGTCTTTGTGTCTTCATTGTTCTCAATACTGCATTGCCTCCGAGTTATCTTTTCATGGGATGGGGTCTTCATTTTCTTCTGTTACACTGATCCAGTAGGATAAGGAAAAGTGTTGAACTTTTCCCTAATCATTCCTTTCCTGGAAAAAAAAAAAAAAACCCTGAGATTAGAGTTATTCTAATTGAGTGAGCTCTTAACCTGGAATGCTGTACTTAACAAAGTGTACTATAGAAAGCCCTAAGAGGCAGCCACCACTCCACTGTCTATTCATTCATGCACTGATATTTATTAAGAATCTGTTGTTCTTGGGACATATAAAGATATAAAAAGTTATATTTTAGATATTAGGAGGAAGCATATATTAAAATTGAGCAAGGAATAACATTAAGTTAAATGATGGTACAGGACAGGAGCTGTCACAAAATAACTATGATTTGAGGACAAATGAGTGGTGCAGATATTAATGACAGAAGTTCAGAGAGGAGGAAGAAAATAACATGTATCACTGGTGTGTTACATACCAGGACTCAGCTAAACACTTTATGTAGCGATCTCCCATACCCTCATTACAGCCTTATGAAGTGGGAGTATCATGCCCAGTTTACAGATGAGGAAACGTGAGAGATTAAAGAGCTTGTGCAGAATCACAAGCGGCACAGCCAGGATTTGAACCCAAATTCATGTTGCTCCAAAGCCAGTTCCCTTTCCGCCACATTCTAGGAAACCCCAGGTTGGGGTGGTCAGTGATGGCTTTGCAGAGCAGGGAGGACTCACACTGAATCTGGAGACATTTGAAATGGCAGAGCAAATGGGGGGTTTCTTCCTGGGGACGGGATGAGGAAAAGAAGGGGGAGGAGCTCCAGAGACGAATACAAGCATTGCTAGGTGAAGGGCATGGAAGCATGGGTCATAAATCATTCCAGGAAGGAAGGGGGAAAGAGCAAAGGCTATGAGGCATGACAGAGTGTGGAACATGTGAGAAACTCCTCTCAATTTGGCGAGGCTTCAGCATAAGAGGGAGAGGGAGTGCCATGCCCAGGCGGTACTCAGTAAACACTACGTGAAGGGAAAAGATGAAGCGGATTCATGGAAATCCTGCCTAGGTCTAAAACCATTGAATCTGAGCCTTCTGTCCTCCCCACCTTTTCATATCCTCCTGCAGCCCACAATGTGTTGGTACATCTGCTTTTCTGTTACAGTAAACTTCTTCCGGAGAGTGAGAACCATGATGTACAGTTTAATTGCACAGAGTGATAACTGCCTGACAGGCCCTCATAAATACTTGTGACTGTGGGGCCCATCTAGGCTGCATATGGATTGAAAGAGAGGTCAATAATCTCACCAATTATTAGAAGAATTCTAATACACATTTTGGAGGTCCCTTGCAATTGCTCTGAATTTTCATCCACTCTTGTCTTCCACAATCATTCTCTAGAACCTTTTGTTTTTTGGTACTCATTTCCTTTAAAAAATCTCCAGTGTGACAAGGTTTCTCTGTGATCTCCTTAAGAAGCCTCATTTTTTCCTAGGCTCGCCATTGTAAAGCATTCCCATAGGTCAGGTGTCACAGCTATTAAGATGAAAATTGTCTCCATTTATAGTAGCTCACAAATGTGACAGACAAGTAAATAAGTAATTATGGTATTTAATGACAAGTTCTATAATAGATATTGTAGTTTTTCCATTGCTGTCTAACAATTACCCCAAAATTCAATCATTTTAAACAACTGATGTTGATTTCTGTGGGCTAGGAATTCAGGCAAGGCTTGGTAGGAATGGCTGTCTGGGCTCCATATGGTGTTTAATGAGCATTCAATATGGACCCACTGAGACCATGATACTGACTGTTGTCTGGGACATCTTGTGTCTCCTTCACAAGGATAATCTCTCCATGTGATCTCTCAGTATCCACAGAGTAGCTCAAGCTTCTTTACATGAAGGCTGGCTTCCAAGAGAATGAAAATGGAAACGGCAAGTCCTTGTAAGGCTTAGGCTCATTTTTGCCACATTCTGTTGTCAAAGTTAGTCACAAGGCCAGTCCAGATGAAAGGGGAAGGGAAATGGGGTCTGCTTCTTAATGGGGTGAGCTTGCAAAAGGTTGTGGATACTGGAGGAATTTTTGTGACCATCTTTGGAAACAGTGTGTCAGAGCAGAGGTATATGATCCATATTTGGGAGTACAGAGGAGGGGGCATCTGACCCAGGATAGGAAGTCAAAGAAGCCACTCTTGGACTGACTCCTAAAGGCAGAGTAGCCAGGAACACAGTCATGAAAAGGCATTCTAACAAAGGGAAATGGTCTTAAAAAGATACAAAACATCAAGACAAACATCAAGATGTGTTTGGTCTTGGGAGGCTGGGTTAATGGGACTAAGTTTAGGATGTTTAATGGAGATAAGCAGTACTAAGCCTGTAAAAGTAGGCAGAATAAGATCATAAAATATCTTTGTCTTAATTTACATGCTCTAAGAAACAGACCTAGGCATAAGGATTTGAGTGCAAGTAATTTATTTTATTTGAGAGGTGAACCCAGGAATTAGGGGAATGGTTAAGTGAGACACAGAAGACAAGGAAGAAAATACATTCATGAACAGGTTACCACTGTGGGCAACTAGGGCTCAGATTTGGGGGGACAACTCAGTGATGATGTAGAATATGCCTTGAAGTTGCCCCAACTAAGTCACAAGAAAAAGAGGTATATATCAGTGAAGTCCTGTCCATCATTAGTTGAGGGATGCTCGGAGGAACATTAACCACAGAGCACTTCTAGCCTGAGTACATATGACCAGAGAAAGCCCTCAAACTGAGGTATAGGTGCTTGCAGGAAGAAATCATCAGAATGCAAGAGATAGAGCAACAAAAGTGTATAGCCATATATATTTGTAATGAGGCAGTTTTGAGAAGAAAATTGGCTTGATCAGATGTGGTTTTCTCAAGCTGTGTAGGTTTTATATCTGGTGACTTCTAGAACAGGGCTTATGGATTATCTTCAGCCTAATCATAAAAGACTAGATTATGCTGTTAAGCAACATAAACAGAACCTCCTACTGTGGCTGGCAGTAGAGAAAACAAAAGATGTATGGCATGGCATGGTCATCAGCTCACAAGTATCAGCTCTAGCTTTGGAAACTCTAGGTTTGTCTAATTTTAGAATCCAAGTCCTTAGTCCACACTGCCTCTCTAACCGCAAGACATTAATAGAAATAGGATTCATACCTCCTTCTACAGCAAAAGCTAATTTACCTCAGTCTTGACAGGCAAGATCAATGTGAGTTAAAGGTATTATGGATTGTTTTGCTTGTTTGCTTTTATTGTTCTTAATGAATATATGAGCTTATCACCAAATGGCACCAAACTGTCATATACCAGAGCTTTCAATATGCAACATAATCCACTCATGGATACACTACATCAATGACCCACCCCGCCCCCATACTTCACTTTAAACAACTCTGATTTTAAAGAAAATCAATCCATGTGACTCTGAGTAATATGGACTCAGACTGAACCCCAGATGGAGCCTTGGAATAATTTGATATTCAGAAGCTTTCTTCCAGGACACATGGCCACCTTGAATAGGTGCAAATAGTGACATATTGGACATGTGATGTGATAGATGGAGGATAGTTACAAATTCTTTGGGATATTTCTCATTGAGAGGTTTGAGTCTGGGCTACACCTAATGACTTACTTGGCCAATAGCATGAGACAGAGGGGATAATCTGGAACTTCTGAGACTAAGTTACAAGAAGCCTCTGGCTTGATCTCAGTCTTCTTGGAATAGTTGCTCTTGGAACCCAGCCACCATGCTTGGAGGAAGCCCAAGCAGCCCCAAAGAGAAGCCCAAGTAGAGATAAACCAAGTATCCTTGTCGTGCCCCTGGCTAAGATGTGGCACAGGCTTGTCTACTGTGTGAGTAACCTATGTTGGAAGTGGGTCCTCTAGCCCTGGTGTCTATCTACTCCTATTGATACCTCATGCAGTAGTGATGTGTTGAGCTGAGCCCTGCCCAAATTATAGATTCCTGAGCAAACATACAAGGTTTTAACTGTGGTTTGTTAAGCAGCAGTAGATAAATGAACACGTGAATATTCTATTTCTTAAAATGCCCAGAAAAATCACTCTGCAATCTCACTTAGTAACCATTTGCAAAAGTACTGGCATATTTTTTCCCTCATATTTGAGGGAAGAGCTTGTCTGGGCCATCCATTGCATTTAATCTGTGGCAAAGATGACTTTCCCTAAACTGTACACTTTTGTTTGGCTTGTGTTTTGAAATAATGGCTGTATGCTTTAAGATCAGTGTCTCGCTGGCATAGCCAAATACCAAATACAATAAACTCAAATATCACCAATGCAAAAGCGCAATCATTTGAATGCTGCCAAATCTGGAGTGTAATTATTTAACCTGAGGAGGCCTGTAATTTACTGCGTTATCTACAAAGAAAGAGCTGACTCAGAGGAGCATGTGTGCTCAGGTGCAGATATTTTTATTAATTAAAATAATACATGTTTTTAATTAAGTATATTTAATATCGGCCATATAAAATTAATTTTGTCTATTTGTTAAGGTGTCCTAGAAAAACTCTCCCTTTGGAAATACTACTAGCGATAGATTGATATTAACCTAATTACTTGCAAAGAATCAACTACATTTATTTTTAAATACACTTAATCTTTTCACTAAGTATTGTCACATTTGTCTCAGTAGGCCTGAACTAATGTAGTTTTTTTGGAATTCTAAAGTATACCAACCTATAAATTCATGTGAGAAGGAGCTGTTGCCACTAAATTAGAAACAAATTCGAAATTTAGATTAACCATTTAAAAAACAACACTATAAGCATAGCTCTGAGAAGTATTCAGAATTGTTCCCAATCTACATCACATAGCCAATCTGAATCCTGCTGCCTCAAGAGTTTCAAAAGAAGCTGGAAATCCAAATGGGCTGGGGAGAGGTGCCTGGCGGGGTGGGGGGGCTGGTGGGATCTGCTGATTTTTAAATATTGGCATCTAATCTAAAAATTCAAATAGCATGGATTTAAAGGAAACATTGCTACCAGCCACAAATCTATAACCTCGGAACTATAAGCAAATAGGACGATAAAAATAAGAGGTCATTAATTGAGTGATATTTTCTCATATATATTCAGGAAAATGGCTCAGGGAATTTGGCTTTTCTTAACTTAGACTATATATTTTTAGAAAGCAATAGAGGAATCTCACATCTTCATTTTCCTGAGTTGTTAACACTTGGTCCTGCGATGTGCAAGTTTGAGGAACAATTATGACCAACCACATATACTTGATTTTCCTGACCAAATATTATGTACCAAGGTGTCCGTCAAAATGTCAGAGAACTGACAATATTTTACTGGTTAAATCTCATTCCTCAGGCTTCGTAGGAAGTGACCCACAAACCTTTTGTTAGACAATGCAGTCATAAGGCCTGGTCACCATTAGTGTTCTCTAGATATGACATAACTGGGCCTTCAAAAGTTGCCCAAGAAAAGGATTGAGTGAAAATCATGATTATCCTCATAAATACAAGTTATACCTGATGGTCTTTCTCTGCCACGTGGGGCTTAGCCTTTTGGAAGTCAAGGATCCTTTTGAGAAGCTGATAGATACTTCCTGTGGAGAAACAAATATGTCCATAGTCCCAAAGTTTTCCAGGTAGAGAATTCATGCCTTCCCTGACTTTCTCAAATCTCCAGGTTAAGAATCTCAGCCTGGAGTGCCTTTGTTAATTAGGCTATATCTGCCCTCACAACCCAACCAGAATAACCAGCAAATCAACCTCTCCAGGGAAGACAGGGTAATGAATTCACAAGTTAATTCACCAAAGAGAGAAAAACACATGTAATCCAAAGCCACTCAGGTGACAAGCCCCCACATGTGTTATTTATTTACTTAGAAAATTTATATTAGAATTTTGCAAGTTACTCTACAGCGCATTCATACTTTTTTACTAGAAAACCATTTTTAAATCCTCCCTAAAAACCTTGAGCAAAACTTAACTTGAAGTTAGAAAGATCTTTCTTTTCTGGTGGCTTTTCACCAGGATTTCCCAGGAAACCACTTCAGGAAGAATGATAGCAGAAAGACCGAGAGCTTCAACATCAGATAGAATTGGGTTTGAGTCCCAGCTCTGACCCTTACTAGCTGTACCACATTGGGCGGCTTCACATCCCTGATCCATACCCCACAAGGCAATGGTGAGGATTAAATGAGATAGCATATGTAAGTCTCCCCTTAACTATCAGATATACAATAGATACTCAATAAATGATAGCTATCATCTATTGAAGTTAGCCTGCAGCCACCTCTTTCTCCTCTACTGCTATTATAAGAATGTTCAATACAATGCCTGGCATATTATAGGTGCTCAATAAATGATAGTCTTAAACCCTCAAATTCCATCATCCAATGGTGGCTTCTCAGGACCCATTGTACTTGGCCTGTCAGCAGCATTTGACCCAAGTAATCAGCCCCTCCTCCTTAAAGCACATTCTTCTTGGCTTCTACAATACAATACTCCTATATCACTAATTATTCCTTTCTAGTTTCCATTCCTGGATTCTCTTTATCTCCTTGACCTTTAAGCAATGGAGTGACCCAAGGCTCAGTTCTTCCACCCCTTCTCTTTTCTGACTACATTTCTTTCACAATGATCTGATCTTGTCTTATGATTGTGTATGTGTGTGTGTATCTATGTCATTTCCAACCACCGGCTTTCCACTTGGATCATCAAAAGGCATCTCCAACTTACCATGTCCAAAACTGAGTTCCTGAGACTTCCACCCTCCACCTTCAAACCTGTTCCCTTATAGTCTTTCCCATCCCAGTAAATGGTAACTCTGCCCTTCCAGTGGTTAAAACCCAAAACCCTAGCATCACTCATGACTTTTCTCTTTTACTTGCCATTCAATCAGTCAGCAAATACATGATCCGACTTCTACAATATATCCAGAATCTACTTCTTACCTCTCCACAGCAACTACCCTAGTTCAGCCACCATTATTTCTTACCCAGATTGTTGTAGGAGGCTCATCTCTTCTCTCTGTGCCCCAGTTATCTATTGTTGCATAATCATCCATCCCAACACATAGTGACATTAAACAATAGTCATTTTATTATACTCATGGATTCTACTGGTCAAGAATTCAGAAATTATACAATGGGACATCTCTTTCCTGTTCCATGATGTCTGGGCCCTCAGTTGGGATGACTCTACTGACTGGATCTGGAATAGCTGGGCCAGAAGGATTTGTCTCCAACATGGCTTCTTCACTCCCATGTCTGACATTTGGGCTGGAATGGCTGAAAAAAAGGACAAGAAGGAATTGCCAATGTGGTCTCACTGGCAGGGAGGGCTTTAAGAGTGTTTTGTAGTAAATGGAGTAGAAATCTCATGGCCCTTTATAACCTAGCCTCAGAGTTCGGTTTCACTACCACCCTACTCGATAGGTTGAAATAGTCACAAGCAAGCCCACCTGGTCCAAAGGACCCCCCTCCCCAACCAATTCTCAATGGGAAGAATATCAAAGAATTCATGGACATATTTTAAAACTACCATAGTCTGCTTCTGCCTCTCCCTTCTCTTCTACTACCACCAGCAAGACTGTTCTCAATAGAGCAGCCAGAGGGGTCTTGTTGAAATGAAATCCAGAGATGTCACTCTTCTGCCCAATCCTTTCCATGGCTCAAATTTTACTCTAAAATAAAAGCCAAAATCCTTAAAATGACCATAAGAGCCTATGGCTTGGTTGTCTCTGACTCACCTCATGCTTCTTTTCCCTGTACTTAATCTTTTCCAGCCACACTGGAGCAAACAGGCCATGCATCTTCCCATGTGGAACATTCACACCTCCTCTCCCATATGCACTTCCCAGATGTCCACATGCCTGCACCTTCCCTACCCTCAAGTCCTCACTCAAATGTTACCTTCTTTGTGAGATGTAAGCTCACAACTCTATCTAAAAAATTGCAAACCTTGGGGCGCCTGGGTGGCTCAGTCGGTTAAGCGTCTGACTTCAGCTCAGGTCACGATCTCGCGGTCCGTGAGTTCGAGCCCTGCGTCAGGCTCTGGGCTGATGGCTCAGAGCCTGGAGCCTGTTTCAGATTCTGTGTCTCCCTCTCTCTCTGCCCCTCCCCCATTCATGCTCTGTCTCTCTCTGTCTCAAAAATAAAAATAAACTTTAAAAAAAATAAAAAATAAATAAAATTGCAAACCTTCTCACCTCCTCCCTTCCCTTCCTGATTGTTTTCTTTAGTCCTTAACACTGTACACACACACACACACACGCACATAAATGCATGCATGGCCTGCGCACAGACGTACATACTAACTGATTTCCTGTCTCTTGTCTGCCTCAACATCTAGAATGTAAACACCATGTGGGCAGAGATTTCTGTCTTATTCGTAACTAAACCCCCAGCACCTAGATCAGAGCCTGTAGGTGCTCAAAGATATTTGTGGAATGAGTAAAGACCACCTATTTGTGCTAATCTACTGTTAGTAAGAACTCTCATTTCAGCTTATTTTGTTTGTTATTTAAATTGCCTTTGCTGTTCATATGCCTAGTTCTTTAAAAGATGGGGAAAGCCCCACTTATGTGACACACAGGCTTCTTTGTAAATTTCAAAGTGTAAACCTCTTACTAATTAATTTACAGGTTTCCTAACCTTTGATGGAGAACATGACTACCATTTACTGTTCTCTTTTTGAAAATCACCGAATCACTAGATTATTTTATATGACCAGGTAGCTACATGCTTTTATACTGATTTCCGGATATTACATATACACTGAGCCTGGGGTCAGGGAGCATGCTTTAAGCAAGTGGAATTTTTTGAAGGAAATGAAAACAGAAACTAAGTATTATTGACCCATCCTGATGATTCTTGCTACCTCTTAGGAGGAGATGAAATTTACCTGGGTTAGAGAGAAAATGACAAATACCTCAGGGTGTATAAGCCTGTCATCTGGTTTTAATAAAACTCTGCATTCTTAGAGCTGAATGTCAAAAACAATCAGTATAATCTGTTCTCCCACTAATGTCCCTGTATATGAGATGACTTTTTAAATTTCATTTAACAAACTTTTCCATCACACTACATGCTAAGAACCTTACAAATACCTTATGAGTCTAATACTCTTACTCTATCCCATTTTTTTAGATGAGTCAACTGATCATACAAAAATTAAGTGAACTTGCCTAAGATTAAACTTTTAGTTAGTAGTGCAGACCGGCCCCAGGTGCTTTTTTCACTAGAAAAATAATTGCCTTTTTCTCAAATGTCTTATTGTGAATATTTATAAAATCACATAAAAATTAAAAGAGTTCTACTATAAATACTCACATACCTACCACCTAGATTCTATAATTAACATTTTACTATATTTGTTTATTACATGACTATCCATCAATCCATCCATCTATCAATTCTTAAGTTTTATGCATTTCAAAGAAAGATGTAGAATCAGTACACTTCATCCCAAACCCTTTTGCATGCATACCATGTGGCTTCAATATTTGTCTATAGCTATTTCCCCCTCTTCTTTGAGATAAAATCTATATACTATGAAATGCACAAATCTAAATTACACCACTTAGTGAATTTTGACCTACACTGCCTTTTGATTGTTTTTATTAGAAAACGTTTCATAATATAGTTTTGACTGTGGAAAGATGTTATAAAACTGTCCCTTTAACATTGGTGAGTTTAATCTCTGGATAAAATATAACCAAAGTAGATGAGAATCCATCCACTTGGTATGCAGCACGCAAAGGAAAATTGCAAGGGTGCTTTGGCCATGAAGGAAGATGGGTGATTTATTGGTGTGGTGTCACCCAGTATAACAAGGAGCTAATGCTCAAAAACCCCAAACTCCTCGCTGGCTTACAAGTCAGGGTTCTTAAGGGCAAAATTTGGGGCAGGGGTCTTCTGAGAAGGTGGATGTCTTTGACCCGAGGCCCATGAAGTCATGGTAACAGATGTTACCTAGTTGTTTCTGATGCCCCTCTGTCTGGTCACATGGAGGTCTGTTCCCTCTTAAAAGACGTGGAATCTGAAACAAACAAAAAAACAAACAAAAAACCAACTTTCTTCTTTGTGTTGGATATTCCATTAGGTATATCTTATGCCTCTTTGTTCAGGATAGTGCTGCCTGTATGTGCTCAAACTAACTACTTGAACATGCATAAGCTATTGTGGGGTTGTATTTCTATATGTTCCTTTGAATGATAAAGAAGCATTCCTGTCTCTTGGGTCTGGGTCTACATGTTCCCTAACCAGTCCATTCATGTGTGGGCACAATATCACCCCTATGTTCATTCCTCCAGTTGAACTACCAAGATGGATGCTGGCTTAAAAAAGAAGTGAGTAATGTGTAAATTGGCATCTCATTAATTAAAGGAAAGGCTAACAGAAGGCTGTCTAGAGAAACTCCCCTGTTGTTCATACACAGAGAATTCCAAAGGTATCAAGAGCAATTTTCTGTTTTTGACCTTAGTATAATCCGTCTGGCAGAAAGAGAATTTAGTTTAGAAATTCCTACAATTCCATTCCATCCCTTGTCTTCTTATAGATGGAGGAATGAAGGTCAACAAAGCTAAGTGATTACCTCCAAAGCCACACCAATGTGAGGACCCTGCCCACCACACACTGTTAAACAAATACAGACCACAGTATTTGATGACTCTGAGTGGTATCTGCTATTTCAAATTCTCTAGCCTCCATCTTAAAATCGATATTACAAAATTGCGTTTGTCTCATGTAGGAAGTAAAGGTGTCTCCTTTCCTGTTTTCCAAAATAAAAGCACACTTAGAAAGCTTCTTTTTTTGCAGATATCTGAGAACACCATGTCAGAGAAATCAATATTAACTAGAGTGAATGACTGCTACCACACATGAGGTTTATGCTTTTCGGCCCTACATGTGTTTATGCTTTTGAAATAGTATTGTGAGTCCTCACAATAGGCTTTCAAATTTCACATATAAGGATTCAAGGTTTGAAGAGATCAATCACTCACTTGTCTAGTAAGTAGTGGAACCAGGATCGTCTGATTCCTAACATCACATAACCTGTTGCCACACCCCACAGCCTGGCTGCCCTAATAAGCTGAATCATCACATAGAGATTGGGAGTAGGGCTTCCCATTGGCACTGTGTAGGCTTGAATTCCAGCTTCATGTTCATAGATCTGTGACCTTGGACAAGTGGCATGATCCCTCTGTGCCTCAGTTTCCCCATCTGGAAATGAGGTCCAATTGCCCACAGTAGTAAATGGCTTGACAGCACACTCTTCACTGGTTTCCTTCCCTTCACTGTCCCATCCCCCTCTCTACCAGTGCTTCCTGAGGTCACCTTCTAAATAAGCAACTTACATTTGAATCCTTTACTCAGGATCTGCTTCAGGGGAACCTGAAATTAAGACAATGATTTCTTAAAAACTTAGCCAATTCTTTGTCTTTTTAACCTTCAGCTACCCAGATCCTTATCACTGTACAATCATCTGTATCTAAGATCTTATTGGACCCTCACATCAATGCTGTGAAGTAGACAGAATGACTGTTACTGGCCCACTATAGGGATGAAAACACAAGGGCTCAGAAAAATAATGAGACCAAAGCCACATGGATGATGAGGACAGAGCTGAACAACAGTCCCAGACATTCTGACCTGAAAGTTCAAGAATGTCTCAAAGGACTGATCCAGCCCTAATATAGTGCATACAACTCCATCAACTGCTCCTTGCAAGAACACGTGGGAAATGAAAAAAATCAGGGCATATGTCCTTCAGTAGTTTAATTCACAAGAAAAAAAGTGCTGTAAACTTTGGGAGCCACTTTTAATACATTTTTTTAAGAAGTCCATGAAATTCTAAAATCCTTGAAAAAATGTTAATTTCTATCTTAGATATCCATAGTTGGGCAGCAAAGTGATTTTACATGGTACATCAGCACAACTTCCTATAAATCTTTCTTTTAAAATCATTTCCTTTGTCTTCACATCTTTATGTTATATAGCATGTGTATTCTTCAAAAGTACCTCCTTCTGAGCCCTTTATCAACCTCAACTTCATTTTCAAGCATTTCATACCATGAGCACTTTCTTCTAGTCTAGTCGTGTCTTAGTTCCTTTTCTGAGTTTGTCCAAGGCAATGACACTGACACGGTGGGAGCTCTTGGGCTCTTTACATGGCATGTTTCTCAGTTACCTACTTGATAATTATTCTTAAAGAAACTAGGCTCCAGATCGTCTCAAACACTTGAATAATAATAAAAGAACTGATCTCAGATCTTAGAGAAGCATGTTATCTCATTTTCTAGATCTTATTGACACATTTCTCAATAGGCTACTGACACTCAAATAAGTGTCATCACTTGACCAAGACCTCAAAATGGCCAATCCAGAGCAAGACACACCTCTGTCCACTTCCAGTTTCTAGCACCTCTACACAACACTGCGTTTCACATCATAGAACCAAAAACAAACTCCATAGAAGCTCTTGGCACTAACACCTTTTGGCAACTCTTGCAAATAATTTGGGGCACCAGGGAAAATCCCACAACTGATGTAGCTCAGGATTTGGTTTGTTAGTTTATGCAAGAGGTTCTGGCATTTTCTTTAAGGGGCCATGCTTGCCATTGGTCAATTCTTTTCCTTTCTTTTTTTAAAAAGTAAACTCTATGCCCAACATGAGGTTCAAACTCATGACCCCAAGATTAGTTGCATGCTCTCCAGACTGAGCCAGCCAGGTGCCCCACCACTGATCAGTCCTTAGCAAGATCACTGAATCAGTAGCCTACAGACTGAAAACAGAACTACTCCACATGGTGGTCTGAGAAAATGACTTAAAGTCTGAAAAAAATCAGGTCATGAACACAGTGGGTTTTTGTTGTTGTTGTTGTTGTTGTTGTTGTTGTTGTTAAGTGTAAACGATCTTTATACCAACCAAAGGACTCAGGCCTCACACCAATTCACTACTTAGGGCTCAGAAACTATGATATGGCTAAAAATGCCTGAATCTACTTAATTAGTTGATTCAAGAGTACAGATAAAAACTAGCCAAGATTAGCCTTGCTCTTGGGGAAGTTACTTTTTTCTACATTATATGTCACACGGTAAGAAAAATTAATCAGGTAATTATAGCTATGACCATGGCTATTATCAGATTTTTTTAAAACAATGAAATAAATTGTTTATGACACCATATTTTTGGTGAATTTATTGTTTGGATACAGGATACTTACTTTTCCACAGAGCAAAAGGTTTTCATGGAAACTAAAATGGTATGTGCTATCTTCAATGGAAACAAAAGATTTCAGCCAGGAAATCCATATACTTTCAACTAACCATTATCTCTTTAAGGACACATTCTGTCTTCAAAGACAAGCAAAAGGTAAACCGTGTTATAGGTTCCAGACTGCTCTTGACATGCATAAAATGTGTGGTTTTATAGGGTGACAGGCAAAGAAAGGGAGGAGAAAAGCAAGGAGAATAGGTATGTGTAACCACGAACCAAATACTAATAAACACATAGAGAAGGAACAGCAACTGAATCCTTAGCAAGTTTTTTTCTTTCTAGATGACAGGGCCTTCTGCTTCTTCATGGTGCTGAATGTCAGGCACAGTTTGGTCTAGCTTCACAGGACAGGAAGTTTTGGGTGCAGTTCAAATATGTAGTTCAGCATCACTGAGGTACAAAAGAAAAAAATAGATTCAGTTTGCTTCAAAGAGAAAAACCATTGTTTGTAATCCAAGTTCAGTCCACTGAGCTCAGCCAAATGACTCCCAGAACCACACTTTGTGCCCTTCCAAAAGCCCCACCCTTGTTATAACTCACCTATGAGTCACTGGGTGCCTGGCATGGTAAAGAAATACCACAGTGTACACCTCACCTGGTGTCAAAACACACCTGTGTTGTTGGTTCATTCCCATGCAGTTGAAGTGACTCTTTCCTTTTTGGTTTTTGATAAATTCAAAATTTCAAAATCAACTGAGTAAGTTTGCTTCATTAAATCTTCCACACTGGATGTGGGAAAGACTTTAAAATTACCAACCACATGACCACAAATCCCTGTGAATCACTGAATGTGGGTGCTCCTAAAGATCCATTCTTCACCCAGCTTCCAAGGGCCCTTTGGAAAACACATATCTGATCAGGTTCTTTTTTTTTTTTAATGTTTTAGTTTTGAGAGAGACATACAGACAGACAGAGCATGAGTGAAGGAGAGGCAGAGAGGGAGACACAGAATCTGAAGCAGGCTCCAGGCTCTGAGCTGTCAGCACAGAGCCTGACACAGGGCTCAAACCCACGAACCATGAGATCATGACCTGAGCCAAAGTCAGATGCTTAACTGACTGAGCCACCCAGGTGCCCCTGATCAGGTTCTTAAGCCATGGGTTTTCTTCAACTCCTCAGTGGCTACCTTGTTAGGATCAAGGCTGCAGTGCTAAACTCTGTTTTTGAGCTCTACATAACCTCCCTGGGCAATTCATTCATTCGTTCATTCATTCATTCATTCATTCATTCATTAAATATTTATTGGATATCTACTACATATCAGATGTCATTCTAGGCACTGGTGTGCTAGCAGCAGACACAATGGATAGAGTTCCCCTCCCAGAAATGATGGTTACCCATGCCTGTCCCCTCACTGTGCTGTCTATGCCTGCCAAACACACCCCACCCCCCAGTTCTCCAGGCCCTTTCTTCTGCTGGGAAAATGGTGCCTGGTAAACTCCTACTGATTATTCAGATCTCATTTTAAACACTGTATTCTTTAGGAAGGCCTTTCTTTTTTCCCTGAACTAGGTCAGATCCCTAGTCTGTCCATGCCACAGCACTCATTTATTCAGCATTTCCCTTTTGGTAAGTATTTGTTCTGTATTGATATTTCCATCTAGACCAGGGGTTCCCAAAGTTTTCTATAAAGGGCCAGATAGTAAATATTTTTCAGCTCTGTGGGCCATGCAGTCTCTGTCACAACTACTTAAGTCTGCCGTTATGGTATGAAAGCAGCCATAGACAATATATAAACAAATGGGTATAGCTGTGTTCCAATAAAACTTTATTTATAAAAGTAGTTGGTGGGCCCGATATGACCTATAGGCCACAACTGGCCAATCTCTGAACAACCGAATTTCTTTTGGTGATGGAAATGTTGTATATCTGCTCCCTTCCATAAGGTAGCCATTAGCCACATGGAACATTTGAAATGTGACTACTGCAACTGAGGATCTAAATCTCTAAATTTATTTAATTGTAATTATTTAATTTTAAATGTAAATAGCCACGTGTGGCTAGAGATTATTGTATTGGACAGCACACATATAGACCATGAGGTCAGGGGGGCTGTGACCCTCTTGGTCACCACGATGTCACCTGAACCTAGCACAGCAACATTTGTTGAATGAATGAATGAACAAATGTATAAGTATGGGATGACTTATCAGACTCCCTTTTTGCTTTGTCCCACTGCTACACACTTGATTAGATGCTGCTACCGAATACTTCTTTCTTTCTAGTCCTGAAATACTATGTTTTTCTATGCATATTTTATTTCCCCATTAGCCTGTGAACTCTATGAAGATGGGCTATAAGAGAGACTCCCTGAATGGTACTCCAAGTACAGGTGCATGCACATGGTAGCAGCCTTCCCACAGAGTGTTTGCAGCTACTGGTACTTACCTGGAAAGATAAAGGATTCAGTCCTATAGCTATTTTATTTCTGAAATATGTTCCAAAGATCCTATATCAAAGGTCTAACTTCAAGCTTTTCTTCTTCAATCTTGCTATTGTAAAGTTGACAAATTCAACTTTGCCCTGACCTGTCCTGCCTTATAACCTTGGGGAAAGTGCTTAATTTCCCCATAATTGCTGTATGTCTCTATTATTAAGTAAAGATAATTTTAATTCTACTACAGTTAACCACCACCTCCCTCTTAAGAATATCATGTAAATAAATAAGATCATGGCCACAAAATCTTTGAGCACCTCAGAGAGAGGCACTCTTCTTACATGACACATAACTGATCAAGAAGATAATAGATGGTAGTGATTCTCAGTGATATTAAATCACTGGTACATTGTTTTTTTGGTTTATCAGGATAACTTAATAAAAGCTCTGTGTTCTTCAAGTAAGCCAGCTGGTTGTAAATAGTATCAGAAGAATGCAATCACTGCAGTTTGGTGAAGAATAGCCATTTTGTTCCTAGTTAAATTATGTCAAATTGACTTTAGAGTCTCCTCTCCAGCTGTCATCCCAGGTTAGATATGGGGATCCTCCAAGTTTTTCTGCATTGTGTTCCTCCTGCAGTTCTGATAAACAGGCATCCCAGTGAAGGCACACCTTTCTTTCACTGCTATCTGAAACAGAAAGTCTAGGTTACCTTGCCATAGAAGGATCATTCAGTTCCAGTGGGTGCCATATATCTCATCTCTAAGTGGGTAACACATGAGGTCCAGCCAGAGGTCTGTGCAAGATTCTATTCCTCTCATTTCCACCCACCAGCAAATGCCCATGCTAGTCCTCCTATCCCAGAAGGCCTTCCTCTCCTCTCCCAGCCTTTCCTAATCTTAGTGCTCTCGGTCTCTCTCTCTTTTGCTCTCTGTCTCATTTCACTCATCTCTACAGCAGATATTCACTGGGCACTCTGCTAGGGACTCTTTACACCCCTCCAAGCAATCCTCCCTTTTCTTTGAGCCCTTCATTTCCCAATCTGGGTGTACATTCTGGAAGCCTATGGCTGTCTTCATGAGCTGCCCTGACTGACAGGCTACCTTCTCAGGTGGTGAAAGGGAAAAGCCAAGACAATGGAAAACAAACTTAACCTCACAAGAACGGAACTTGTTCATTGCTAGAAAAAAGGATTGGAGTAGTTAATATCTAAAAATCTTATCCCCTGAAAAAGTTCCATGTTTATAATCTTGTCTCTCTGACTTCTGTGGTCACTGAAGCCTAAATCAGGTAACATCCTTTTTCCCATCATGTACTGCCTAACATACAGAGATGCTCAATAAATCAAGAATTGAATCTTTGACTCAGTGAATTTTCTGGCATAAGCTTCCCCAGATTTAAATTTGAATTTTAGTCAGTCCAGATGGGTCCTGATACACACGTTTCCTCAGGGGGTGACTCAGTTCTTAGACTTCTTTCAAATACATCTAAGCAAGGGTTGGAAACAACAACAACAACAACAAAATTTAAAAGAATTCCTATAGTATAAGACTAGATGTCATAATAAATGAGCCACCAATTCTCAATGACATAACCTAATAGAAGTTTATTTCTCATTTGTAGTAAGTCTAATTGATAGTGATATGAAACTGGAGGAGGAGGAGGTTGTGAGGACTCTGCCCACGTAGTTATTCAGAGAACCAGGCTAACAAAAGTTCTGCAATCTTCAATATGTGGCTTCAGGGTCACTTTGGCTATCACCATTCAGAGGGCAGTAGGGGAAAGAGAAAGACCATGGACCATGAGATAGACTTTTTTATGGGCCAAGCATGGAAGTGGCCATTTCACATTGGCCATCACTCAGTCACATGGGGGTGGGATATGAGAAATGTAGCCCAGCTGGGAGGAAGAGGAAAGAGAAATGGGTTTGGTGAACAGCCAGCCTTTGCCACACTGGACAAACAACGGGGTTAAAATATTTGAAATATTTGAAAGGCCTGAGTGCAAGATAATGAAAGCTATTGTTTTTGCAAGTGATCCTTTATTTTCTGTCCTTTTATTAAATGACTTCTCTTTTAAAAATATTATTGTAATATGATGGAGTGAGTATAATGACAGTGTTATGCAGTGAGTACATCAATGCTGGATCTTTTTACAAAGTGAAGCAGCCAGAGCTGGGACTCAAACTTTGGACAAAGGGTATATATGTAAGTGGAGTGGAGATAAGGGAGAGTGGCAGCAGAGGGCAAGTAGGGAAAAGAGTAAGAAATGAAGAAATCACAGGAAAGTGGCCTCATGAGAAAAGATTTGGAGGGGATAAAAATCAAGCTGTGAATGAAAGTTTAATGTTGCTGAAGCAAATCAGAGAACTTGAGGCAGGTCATTTCTCTGCCAAGACACTTAGCTTCATGCTAGAAACCACCACTTCCCAGAGAGAGTTTTTATCATGGCTTAGGTAGATTTGCATGAAAGGCAAAAAATTACATTTGATATATGTGCTGCATTTCCTAAAGTTAAATGGTTTTTCACTTCATTATTTTGATATCATTCAATAAGCTGATTCAATCAGCGAGTTTTAGTCAGCACCTACCATGGGAAGCTGTGTGCTAGCAATAGGGAAGAACATTGAAGTATGAGAAAGATGGCTCTTACATTCTAACTTTTATAGACTATCAATACCTAAGAGACACAGAGGTATGTAGCCTTTCCAAAACCCTTTTCGTTAATGGCCATCTCTAGGGAGCACTTTGGAAATACTGCTATAAATGGACTTTATAGCTAAGTTACCTAAGCCGGTGAAAATTTGAAGAGTCAGGATGGAATAAGGAGACCATCCAGGGGGTGATTGCAGTGGTCCAGGAGAAAGGTTGATGAGCATCTCCCCTGATGCTTTCAGTTCTATATTGGGGATCTTTCTCTCTATCCATTCTTACTGCCCTTATCCTTTCTGCATTCATCTTTCAAGCCCTTGGCCAACTGTGTTCTCATTCATGAAGCCTCTCCTACCTCTTCCAGCCAGGGTTAGATACATCTTTCTCTCAGTTCCCACAGTACCCTGAAAATCTCCCTGTGTTAACATCTGGCAGCCTGTAGTCTATCTGTGGGCACATCCGGTCTCCTGGCAGAGTATTTGGTAACACAGGCACTTAATAAGGCTTGGTTTAGTGTTGAAATAGGAGAAAACAACAATAACAAAATCTTTTAGGTAGACTGGATGCTTGATGAGTTTTAAGACTGTATAAAAATAATTTTAACCTAAGTTGTCATATGTTAGTGTATCTCAGTGGTCTGAATAATTTTTGTTGATTGAGCAACTCAGTTTCTTTAACTCTAGCCACCCTCCTGGAATACCCTAGATAAGAGGTTTCCACTTGGCTCTATCATGTAGAACATCTTAATCTAGGGGTTGCCAGTAGTTAATGATTAATTATACCTGGTGTCTTAAAAATCAGAAATAAAATTATTAGTAAGGTGCTTACTCCCAAATTGAACATGACTATCTACATATAGAATCAAATGGCATACTCTAAGCAGAAGTGTCTCACTTATTTGTAATGAGATGTTAGGACATAGACTAAACTGGGACATATGAGTTTTATAAAGCATCTCTAAACATTTAATCTACCAAACACATAATATAAGGCTGTGGTTAATGTACTCATTTCTTGATATACCCAAACAACTTTCAGGTATAAAGCACTTTCCAAACAAGGTAGAATTGTGTACTCTCATCATTTCTGTATCATTCTGCTTTCATGAGCTTTGGGGCTATATCATTCATATAATTGACATTCCAAAGTATTTTGGAAATAAATACTTGGAGTATTTGGAGAAATAAATGGCAACTTTGGAATTAATAAGACACTCAAATATTTTAGAGTAAAAGTAAAAGGATTCTACTGAAGAAGGAACTGCTTTAAATTTTGCTACCTTAGGGATGAGAATTTTTTTTTTAAAAGAATATATATATATATATATATATATATATATATATATATATATACACACACATACACACACACACACACACACACACACTAGCAGAAAGCAAATATTTCTTCATCTGCTGTATGTCCTTAAGACCATTTCCAGGTACTTTAAATGGTTGCATTTTTATAATTTTTATGAGTTATGCTTGTTTTACTGCTAAAACAGATTATGGAAGCTCTTCACAGCACCACTGTGGAAATAGTCTCGCCTTCCATAAATTTTTAACCATTTCCCACATTTGAGTACAACATCATCTCTAGAATTATCTCTTATTCCATATCATTCACAGTGGTTCTGTTTCTCTGCTCAAAACTTAGCTATTACAATGTAGGTAGACACTCATTCCTAAAAATGCAGTATCCTTGGAAGTTTGTGTTCTACCCAGGAGACCTCGCAGGACTATCTACCCAACTCTCATAATGTGGGAAATTCTGCATACATCCTGTTTCAAAAAAGAAGATGGCCCTCTTCTTTATCTCCGGTGCTAGAAGTTCCCTTCAGCATTTTGCCATCCCAGACTGTCTTATTCCCAAACTTCCTACCCTCCTAGTGACCAAAACCTGACAGCTCCTTCATTCTCATCTTGGTTTTTCTTTCCATGGACCAACACAGCAGTATAATGGAATGTGCCAAATTCCATGGACTGCCTCAGTCTGAAAACAAAAGCTCGCTTCTGAGTGGGTGCTTAATCTACAGAATTAACTTGATTCCAGATTTGCTCATCCCTTTTTATCCCACTCTAAGGACCTAGAGCAAAACAAAAGCCTGCAGTGTGTTTTTTTTTTCTTTCTTTCCAAAATTCTGAGGAGGTTGCATAGGGGATGCTGCTGAGACCCTCAGTGTCATTCTGGTCAAGATAGTCACATGTGCTCTTCTGCCCATCCCCCTCAGGGGCCCTGTTCTGAGAATTATACTATCTCTTCCCTTTATCTCCAGTTATCCTTAATCTATTGGGTAATTTCTTAAATTCCTAAATATTCTGTTTCTTTATTCCCAAAGAAGTAGCTCCCCTTACTATTAGTACCCAATGCCACCACTTCCTGTCTGTCCCACCCCTTCACCAGCACACCACATATGCAATGGTCTTCCTCAGCTCCAGTGTCCCAACTCCCCTCTTCTCCTCCCCTTGAACCTCCCACATTTGCTGTCTCCTGGAAGATTCTCCTCCGCCCAGTTCTCCCTGTGTAGAAGTACTGGCCAGGGCTCTATGCATATTCTTTCCCTTTTTTCCTAAATGTTTTAGTCTAACAGTTTCATCTCTCTTCTCTATTCAGATTTCATGAAAATTGTTAACATTTCATGAGTACTTACTCTGCGGCAGGTACTTTGCATATATTATCTCATTTAATTTTCAAAACAACTTCATTAGCTCCATTGTACACTTGGGGAATTTGAGGACAAGAGAAATTAAGGAACTTGAACAAGGTCATCCAGTCAGCAAATGAAAGTACCAGGATTTGAACCCTGGCAGTCTCATGGCTGTCCAAGGGCTGTCCACCATTAAGCTCTTCAAGACTAGGCTCAAATTCCACCTCTTTCAGGAAGCCATCCCTGATTCCCCCTGTATGATATGGTCCCTCCATTTGTGGCATCTTTATGACATTTACTTTTTGTTTTATGTTGTGGTCGTTTTTGTTCACTCCCCTTCCCGTCCTCACCCCACCTCCCACATACACCATAACATTAACAATTCTGGGAGAAAGTGACTGTATTTATTGAGTTCATATTCCCTCTGATGTTAACCTAGAACCGTCTACAATAGGCAGCCAACAAAAGACCTGCTACTTTGAATGGAAGACTAGTCATCTGTAAAAGTGGGTCCTCCCAGCATGTCCCAACACCCTGTTTATTTCCAGATGTGACAGGAATTCAGGGTGAACAAACCTCAGGGTGTCACAATGTCCCAAATGAGCAGGTGCTCTGGGCCAGGTGGCTCAGGATCTATTTCTTTTCAAGGCTATGAAGGAAAAGTTAGAACAGAGAAGTAAAGCACATTACAGATTACCATGCTGTGTCAGTATTTGGCCAGCAAATTTATTAAGCAATATTTTAATGCTTCATTTACTTTGAAAAGACAAAATCTCATATTTCAGAATAACTATCCAACCCCAGATTGAGAAATCTTTCCCAAGAGCTATGATGGACTTCAATTTTAAATAAAGGGATATAGTAAATGAGTTGCTTTCCATCTGTTTAGACCTATATATTTCCATGTAACTTTGTTCTCCATCAAGATATCTCATTTTCTCCCTGCCAAATAAAATTACATTAAATTAAATTAAAATAAATAAATCAAGTTATATGAGAGAAAATAAAGTTGATATTGGTTGGAGCTGATGGGCATTGTTCAAAATTTCTTCTTTATGTTATAACTTTCTTCCAGAACAAGTCACAGGGGCAAAATAATAGTTACACAAGCTCAGGCTGTGCACCCAACTGAGAGTGTTATTTGCATCTAGGTAGACCGTTGTGTGCACTGCAGGTTTGCATCAGAGCCAATGTAAGCAGAAAGTTCCCATGGATTTCAGGGAAAATGTGTTGCTTGATTATGGCCACATGTGGAGCTCATAAATGGATATAGGGCCAGGAAAGTAAAAAGGGAGAATCTTCTGCTGATCTTCACAGGATGGCCTGGAAGTTTATCTCTTTACATGGGGTTACATAATTTAGCCATCTTTGAAATCAACCAAAGTGGTTAATTTGTGAGCAGACTAAATCAGTTTTCTGGAAGTCACCTGTATTTGGCCCCTTTTACTCACCCTTCTTTCCCTATGGTCCCCAATTTTGTCTCAGACCTACTGTTCTTCTCTCTTTATAATTAGTCCTTTACCACATTCACCTTCAATCATGGCTTAAATTGTACCTCACAGTAGTTGACTCTGTCTCAGCCAGGGCCTCTCTCTTTCCCTGCATCTCTAACTGCCTGTCAAACAGTCCCACTTCTGAGAACCATAACCACCTCCAACTCAGCATTGTCTTCCCCCATAAGCAGCACCCCTTTCTAATTCCCTCTGTCTTCTTATCAACAATACCATAATGCTCCTTGCAGATACTTTTCATTTTCCTCTTCCTCGACCTTGTACCAACAAGTCACAAAAGTTTATCAACTCCTCCTCATGAGGATCTCAGTCCCTTTTTCTGGACTCTGACAAATCCAGGAAGAAAGGAAGCTAATTGTGTGTCCCAATGATGTGGAAGGAACGAGGAGATGGTTCTTAACTGAGTCAGGAGGTCATTTGAAACGCAGGAGACAGATGCAGTCCAAAGGTCAAACACAGAATAGAGCCAGGGAAAGGAGCCAAAGACTGGCACTACAGTAGTAAGATCAGCTATCCACCAGACCTACAGGACTGTGTGAGGACATAATGAGAAGGAGGTCAAGAAATCAGGAGCCAGGGACCTGGTCTGTTTTGTTCATCTTTGTATCCCCAGAACATAGCATATAGTCAGCTCACAGTTGGCACCCATTGAATACTCTATAATCCCAAATATAGGACATTGATTATAACCTCTCATTCAAGACCTCATATTAAGCAATGCTATCTCACTGTCATTATTTGAGACCACCAGGTAATGTTTGGGGAAGACATGTGAGACAAGAGCAACATCCATCCATGTTAGTTTTGGGTATCTAGAAAAGTAACCTGATATAATGGATAAATAAGGAGGCAAGGAATAATATCTCATGGAGTTTTGATGTAACAATTTAAGTGTTCAATGTCATTATAAAAAGATTTTTTAAATTGCTTTAAAAACAAGTTATGTGGAGATAAATATTCATCTACAGATACATTTATTATTATGATTATTATTATTATTACTATTTGAGAGAGAAAGAGAGAGAGAGAGAGAGAGCACACACGAGTGGGGGAGAGGAGCAGACAGAGAGAGAGAATCTCAAGCAGGTTCCATGCTCAGCACAGAGCCTGACATGGGGCCCAGTCCCACAACCTGAGCCGAAATCAAGAGTCGAATGCTCAACCAACTGAGCTACCCAGGGGCCCCTACAGGTAGATTTTTTTGATTGTCATATATTTTGTGGCTTGGGATAAAACTTCCAGTGACTAAGTCACATAGAGATCCTATAACATTGCAGCTCAAGCAACATAGAGGAAAGGAAGGTGACATGTTCTAGAAAACTGTGTTGATGGAATCAAACAGTGCTGGTAGTAACAACAGAGATTATGAGAGTAGCAAAAAGAATGTTTCCAATTAACATGATGTCATATAATGCATCATTTAAATATATATGTGTAAATTAAATTAATGCATTAAATATTAGTAGGCATTAGACAATTTCCTATAAGTCACTAAAAGTTATATATTCCAAGTAGTTAAATCAGTTCTCATTGAGAAATACAGAATCTGTGCATTGCATTATATTTGTTGAATGAAAGAATGAATGAATGTATAAATATTTATTAAAGACTAAAATTTAATTAAACATTATCCTTAGGAATAATTTACTCACTAATCCATTGAGCCAATATTGATTATGCTACTATATGCAAATCAACTAAGCAGGAATGAGAATGGTTTGGTACTAAAAGTGACTTTCCACTGGAATGTTGACACCTAATATAAAGAAATACTTCCTATAACTTTCTGTTATAAAAAATTTCAAACACACACACAAGTTAAAAAATAACAAACATTCATATAACCTCTACCTAACTCAATAGTTATTAACATTTTCCCCAAATTGCTTCATATGTATTTAATTTGGAAAGAAATTACAGGTGTCATAACATTTCATTCCCCTAATACTTCAGCATACACTATAAAGTTTAAAACATTTCCCCACATAACTATAACACTACTGTCACTCCTAACAAAATTAACAATAACTCCTTAATAAGATACATACCCAGGCCACATTTGGACTTACACAGTTGTTCAAATTATGTATTTTTAACCAGGCTTTTACAACAACAAGAAAATAGGATCCAATGAAAGAACACACACAGCATTGGGTTGTGTCTCTTAAAGTCCCCTCCACCACAGACCCTTTTTCCCCCCTTTTTTCTTCTTTTCTCCAGCTTTTTGAGGTATAATTGACAAATAAAAACTGTATATACAATGTTATTTGATACATGTAGACACTGTGAAATTATTACCACAGTCAAGCTAATTAATATATCCATCACCTCACCTAGTTACCATTTTTTGTGTGTGGTGAAACACTTTAGATACACTGATCAAATTTCAAATATACTATACAGTATTAACTGTGGTAACCATGCTGCACATTAGATCCCAGAACTTATCCACCTCGTAACTGAAGATTTGTGTACTTTGGCCAACATCTCACCCTTTCCCCTACTTCCTGCCCCTTGCAACCACCATTCTACTCTCTGCCTCTGTGAGTTCAGATCTTTTAGATTCCACATATAAATGAGATTGTGCGGTATTTGTCTTTCTATGTCTGGCTTATTTCATTTAGCATGATGTTATCCAGGTTTATCTATATTGTTGCAAATGGCAGGATTTCCTCCTTTCTGTGGCTAAATAGTATTCCACAGTACTCTATATTCTTTATCCATTCATCTATCTACAGACACTTAGATTGTTTCTGTGTCTTGGTTCTCATGAATAATGATGGAATGGACTTGGAGGTGCAGATACCTCTTCAAGACACTGATTTCATTTCCTATGGATATATACCCAGAAGTGGGATTGCTGGATCATGTGATAGTTCTATTTTAAAAATTTTTTTGAGGAACCTCCATATGGGTTGCATGTTTTCATATTGGTTGTACCAATTTACATTCCCACCAACAGTGTACAAGTGTTGTCTTTTCTCCACATCCTCACAAACGATTGTTATCTTTTATCTTTTTGAAAGTACCCAGACCCTAATAGGTGTGAGGTGTTGTCTCACTGTAGTCTTCATTTGCGTCCCCCTGATTAGTGATGTTAAGCACTTTTCATATACTTGTTGGCCATTTGTATATCTTCTTTGGGAAAATGTCTATTCAGGTCCTTTGCTCATTTCTTTTAAGTTTATTTATTTGGAAAGACAGAGAGCAGCATGAGTGGGGGAATGGCAGAGAGAGAGGGAGAAAGAGAATCCTAAGCAGTCTCCATGCTGTCAGCACACGGAGCCCCACACAGACCTCGATCTCATGAACCGCAAGACCATGACCTGAGCTGAAATCAAGAGTTGGATGCTTAACCGACTGAGCCACCTGGGCACCCCTCCTTTGGCACCCCATTTTTAAACATGGTTTATAAGAATTTTTTAGTTGTATGAGTTCCTTATCTATTTTGGATATAACCCCTTATCATATATATGGTTTGCAAATTTTTTTCTCCCATTCCATCGGTTGCCTTTTCATTTTGTTGATAATTTCCTTTGCTGTGCACATTGTGGATTATCTTATTGTTTCCTCATGAAGTCATTTACCACATTCCCTTATCCTGATCCTGATATTTCTTGTGAAATTAATATTAGATATAAACATTTGACTAAACTCAGGTTAAATGTATCATTAGAGTATTGAGTATTACATTATGATAAGAGCACAGATGCTCTTGTTCCAACATTGGTGATGTAATTTGATCACCTGGTCAAGGTAGTAACCTCAGATTTGTGATTAGGGGGTAACCTACGGGGTGATACTTTGGCATCTTGCAAAAACCATATTCCTCATTAACTTTCCACCTAATGGATTTAGCATCTGTTGAGAATTTTTGCCTGAATCAATTATTTTATTAGGGGGTTGTAAAATAAAATGTAACTTTCTGATTACCCTCTTTAATGATCAATTCCACTTTTCTCTAAGCACTTTTTATGATCTTAAACATGTCCTTTGAAATTTAAAAGTTTGAAAGTCCAAAATTTTAAGTATTATATTTTATTGCAATAGAAGAGAACTAACCTTCTATTTTCTTTTGTGTTTTAGCAAAATGGGAAACCACATTTTTACGATAAACCAATTGTTGAATCCTTTGAGGAAGCACCTCTTCATGTTATGGTTTTCACTTACTTGGGATATGGACTTGGAACCCTATTTGGCTATTTCAGAGACTTTCTGAGGAACTGCGGAATAGAAAAGTGCAATGCAGCCGTAGAACGAGAAGAACAAAAAGTATGTATGTGTACGTGCTTGGATCTTTGTCAATGCATATTCTTCTATTAATTGTTTTCAGAAGTGGTGATACGTGTACAGATCTTAAAAAGAGTGATGCTTTCAGAAACCATTTGGGTAAATTCTATTCATCTCCACCCCATAAACCCCATACCCTATGTGTTGGATTTTTTTTTTTAAGTATTTTATTGAGCAACTAACTACTATTCACCAGATATTGAACTAAGGGTTTTCTCAGACATTATTGTATTTAATTTTTATAACAATCCCATGAGATAGGTATTATAAGACAATTTTTTTAAGTTTATTTATTTTTGAAGGAGAGAGAAGCAGAGTGTGAGTGGGGGAGGGGCAGAGAGAGAGGGAGACACAGAATCCGAAGCAGGGTCCAGGTTCTGAGCTGTCAGCACAGAGCCCCACACAGGGCTTGAACTTACAGACTGGGAGATCATGACCTGAGCTGAAGTCAGATGCTTAACCGACTGAGCCACACAGGTGCTCCTAAAATACCATTTTAAAGAAATGAAAAAATCAAAACATAAGAGCAAAGGCACTTGGATAGGACTGTATGCTGGTCTTCTCGTTGCAAGATGAGTATTATTTATGTTTTGTTCTAGAATAGAAAAGTGTGCCTGAGTGAAATATGAAACTGTAATTTCATTATAGTCAAAGTTTGTCAACTTTAATACCATTTGACATTTTGGATTGGATAATTCTTCGGTGGGAGAGGCTGCCTTGTGCATCGTAGGATTTTTAAAAGCATCCCTGGCCTCTATTCATATCAGTGAATTAGCATTCTACCACACACTTTTTTTTTAATATGAAATTTATTGTCAAATTGGTTTCCATACAACACCCAGTGCTCCAACCACACACTTTGACAATCCAACATGCATGCAAACATTGCCAAATGCATCGTGAAGTGCAAAAACACCCCAATTTAGAACCCAATCTAGATACTTTTGATAGTTAGCCCACAAAAGTCTACAGAGCTATCAGGACAACATGGAAAATATTCAGTTATCTGCAAAGAGCCTGAATCTTCCTAACATGTTTTCTAAATCGGTTCAAATGATTTATGATGCCCTGAATTCCTTTTTTCCAAAAATTGCTTTGAAATACTATGATGATTATGGGCATAGATCATTCCACATGATGGAGACTTAAACACAGCCAAGTAAAGAACGTAGGGAAAGAAACCATGGTGTGAAAGAGGTAAGAGAAAGCATTGTACATTCAAGAAACTGAGGAATTCCAATGACTGGACTATTGTAAGTGACAGTGGGAGTATGTGGGGAGAAAGATTGTTTGAGAGGCAAGTAGAGACCACACTATAATGGGTTTCTATAAGCCAAAGATATTTATTATAAGAACAATGGGTAGGCATTGAAAGAATTCAGGCAGAGGAATGCAGATTTGCAGATTAGAAAGACCATACTCACTGGCCTATGAAGAAGGGATTGCAGGAGGACAGCACAGACCAAAAAAACCAGTTAAGAGGCTGATGCAGAAATCCAGCTTAAAAACAAATAAACAAACAAAAAAACAAACAAAAAATCTAGATGAGACTTTGGGGTAAGACCAGGGTAGTAGTTATAATAGGAGTGGTAGTAAGAGATAAGACCAAGAGATGTTAAAGAAGATGGAGTGAGGGATGATTGGCTTGACATGGGGAATTAGGGAAATGGACAAATCAAAGACCACACCTAGGTTTATGCCTTAGACAGCTGGGCAGAAAGAAGGCTGTGGAATTCATTGAAATGGGGAATAGAGAAGAAAGATCCAATTGGAGGGGAAAGGGGCCATTTTTTTTTTTTTGAGAGGTTGAGAACTGGCAGATAGATATAAAGGTCTAGACCCTCAGAGAAAAGTCCCATATGGATATTGTGGATACTGTGGGGTCTTTAGAATATCTTGAGCATATCAACATCAAAGCCATAGAAGTAGATGAAATCTCCCAAGGAAGGTCTATGGAGAAAAAAGAGGAAGGAAGAGAAGAGAATGAAGAACTTTAGAGAATTTAGTAGATGTAAGAGATAAAATTCCAATTCAAGACTAGAAGCAAAGTGACAATTTCAAAAACCTTATAATATTTAAGGAAAGAGATATTTGTGCTTAAACTGGGGAAGAGGTAGATGGAATGAAGAAAAGGGAATTATAGAGATATTTAGGAAGTAGAATCAACAAGTCTTGGCGGCTGCAAGTATAGAAAATAAGATAAAGGGAAGAAACTAGGGTAATCTCAAATTTCTACTTTGGTCAGAAACGAGAATAGTAGTGGCACACCCGTCACAATGGAAAGGTTTTATGTTGGCAAAAAAATGTCCACAGATACGGTTTTGAGGATGTACAGGTTCTTAAGTGGCAAAGAATATAGAAACAGTAAAATCTAGTAGGGAGCTGATGATGAAATGGGAGACTGAAATGAGAAAGCAGATTCCACTTGGCCATTCTCCCAAGGATACCCACAGCCCCTCCCTGACACCAGCTGTCTGTTCTAGAAGCTCTTATCACCAATCTGCCTGCTCCCTAGGTGTAGGTAACTGGTGCACAATAAATTAGCACATTTCAGAATATTTACTAGGACAGAGAGTGAGTCAAATGTAAATTTCTCAGGTGTGGCATCCCTTGGCAGGCTTAGGCTTCAGCTCTGCCATCTATTTTCTGACCTGTGCCAATATTTTTGCTCTATCAACCCATCAGGGCTAGTCAGTTTGGTTTTTCTAAAGAATTTCTTACATTTCAAGCAGAACATATTTTTATATATATGCAAACTGGTTCTCGGGGAAGCAGACTCTGAGATGGAGAGTTGAGGGCAGAATGGTTTTTATGGAGTGATCTTGGAAGTAACACCTCTACACCTGCAAGGGAGCAAGATACAGGAGCAAGATAAGGCAGGTGAATTGTGATGCAGTCCCAGACAAGGCCTCAGTGGATCCCACAGGGAGCCCTGGAGATGAGAGGGTGCTTCCTCACTGAGGGAAGGGTGTGGAGTCTCCAAGGAAGATAGATGGGAGCTAACCACCATAGAAGGATGTGATCCTGAGCCAGGCAGCTTCCTTCAGCAAGCTGCCAGCCTCCAACACTCCTGGCATTGGGGGAAGGGGTGCCTGGTCCTGAACAATGGGATACACTGAGCACAAGCAGCCTGTATTGCAGCACCAGTCACTATGGCTGCAAGAACTGCTCCAACCTCTTCCCAGGAGGGAGACAGTGCATCACATAAATCAGTGCCTTGCATTTCTTTACAAAATAAATGATTTCCCATCTGTTTGACCTCTGTGAGGTAGAGAGCATCAGCCAATTGACTCATCTTGGTGGATATACCTTTCACATGGCACACTTTTTATTATGTGTTCCTTCCTTTTGAGCCCCTTTAGACATTTATAGCCTTCCAGAGTAACAATGGCTGCAGTAGCTATATTCTTTTTGATGGGGCTTGGTCACTAAAAACCCTAACTTCAGGCTGACCTTTATCCTTTTAATATTTCCCCCAGCCCTGTACTTCTGACAGTACTCTTGCTTTATGTTAATAAGCTACCTGAGGCACATCTTAAAGTCTCTTGCTGGAAACAGGCTGTTTTCCAGTGACTCCTGGTTCTTCTAGCAGACATGAGCAATATATTCCATTCTGGCCACTGAGAGTGCAGGATAAGTTGTCCCATAAGAACAACCAACCAAGAACAAAATGACACTAAGGAAAAGTGTATCCGTGAGGTGGTGGTAGAGAATAGTAATTATGTTTTCCAGAAAGATCATAAGCAGCTGTCTGATTACTGATTACACTCTTTTACTCCATGTGAGTTCTTTTTTTTTAATGTTTATTTATTTTGAGAGAGAGAGCAGAGAGGGGCAGAGAGAGAGAAGGAGAGAGAGAGTCCCAAGCAGGCTCCACACTGTGAGCACAGAGCCCGATGTGGGGCTCGATCACCATGAATTGTGAGATCATGACCTGAGCTAAAATCGAGAGTCAGACACTTAAGGGGACTGAGCCACCCAGGTGCCCCTCTATGTGCATTCTTTTTGTTTGTTTTATCTTTAATAAAAGTTGTAAAAATTTAAGGTGTACAACATGATATTTTGATTAAAATATACATAACAAAATGATTGCCACAGTCAAGCTAATTGACATGTTCATCCCCTCATTTCTTTCTTTTTTTAATTAAATACAAGAATTCATTAATTCAATTTTGCTATCTTCTCTCTCACTGGGATGACTCCTCTCAGACCAAACCATCCTTTCAACTAAAGTGATGCCCCAAATTAGAATCTTTTTGTGTTATTCTTCTTTTTGATTTCTAGCTCTAACACTCCAAAACATGAGGCTCTGATAATTCCCTTATCTAGATCACTTCATTACTGATTCACTTAATACAAAATAAGTGAAAAGAATACAAAAATAAAAATCTTCCTCCAGAAGAGCACTGAAAAAGATCATAGGCCCAAGGCACCTGCGCTTCTGACAGACTCCACTAACGATCAGAATACAGTGGCAAGGAAAAGGACCATACAGACAGGTACAAGGTTTAAATATTCTTGCATAAGTTCTCCTTTTAACTCTTAATTTTGGGGACACATTGACTTTTTTAAACCAAAGACCACTTCAGCAGTGAATTACAATTTATTAAAGACCTCTGGATAAATCACTTTCTCAATGATGCAACAACTTAGCTTTGCAAAATCTAGAAGAGGATGTCAGCAAATAAACCCAAATGAATGTCAAGCAACATCAGAGACTTGAAAAACCTCAAGCACAGCCCCATTTCTCAATCCTTATGTTTCGATAACTGGTTCAGCAAGACCCACTCCATATGGCACGAGCCTGTTGTAAAACATTTCAGTGCAATTTCATGTTCACACTGGATCCAGAGAGTCCCCAGTGCCCCTACAAGTAAATCCCAGACATTTCTGGCCCATCCCCAGAGATTTTTACTCCCACATGAAACAGAGTGTTCAGCAAGTTGTAACTGTAAAGAATTTTAAGACGAATCTCCAAATGTTCCCATAAATTAAAAATTTCCCTTTTGCGTCCTGATAGGATAGCAGGATTCCCGCAGAGAGACTTCCTTCTGAATAATTTGAAGGATGGGTTCCATTAAGGTCACTGAGTATGAGTTTTGTCCAAAGCACACACACAGATGGCCCAAGCTCTGGTCTTCCTGTTTGGACCTGGGTGAGTCCAAACTCAGAGAGCTTTCATTGGGGTTTCCCTGGGAACATAACATATTAACCAGCAGCTTGTGAGATGGTAATATTAGACCAGTGGTTCTTGGCCTAGGATGCACATTGGAGTCACCTGAGAAGTTTTAAAAGCCTCTAATACCTGGGCTTTGCCTGCAAATATTCTGATTGAATTGACCTGTGGTGCACCCTTAGTGGGGTTCATAAAAGCTTCCCACATGATTCCCAGGTATAGCCAAAGTTAGAAACCAGTGTTTTAGAACAATGCTTCTCAGACTTTCCTGGGCATACAAATGGTCACTCCCTCACTTCCTTGATTTAAATATTGCTAAGAAATCAATAGCTTTAAATGCAGCAGAAATTGCTGGCCAGTGAAACCCCCAATATCCCCAAATAGGCTTGGTTCCAAATACCTTCTGACTGCTTCTAAAAAGCAAATGCGCCCTGCAAGGGATGAATATTTTCCACAATTTCTCCTAGCAGGGAAGCATGTACCATAGGTTGTAACAGCTCCAAAATGATAGTTCTAGAAATATTTTGTGAAATAAGACCATCAGTAAAATCAGATCACAGCCCCCATACAGTGAATACTCAGGTCAACATTTATCCAAACAAATACATATATATATATATACTTATGTGTACACACACACACACACACACATTACACACACAACGTAATATCATTTAAATGTTAGTTAAATCATTTGTTTAGTTCTTTTACAATATAGGCCTCTCTGCTTCCCTTTGCAAGAAGGAATCTACAAATAGTAGGCAGGCAGAGTTAATTGATTTTGATAAGGTAGAGCTTTGCTATCTATACCAATTAATACTAAGCCAATATGTCACATGGGTGAATTATGACAAGCCCTAATGAAGAGTCTCCTCTCAAACTTGTGTCTTTTTTTCCTTGCCTTTTTACTATGGAAATAATGAGCAAAAGCAATCTCTTTTTGCATTCTTCCTGTCTTTTTCATGCATGTAATTACACACAAAGGTTCATTTGCACTTACTCTGTCCTTTCGTAAATGGGATAAATGGGATCATATCATACACATTGTTGTGTGACTTACTTTTTCTCACCTAACTCTTATCTGGAGATCTTTACATGCCAGTACAAGGTTACCTCATTCCTTTTAATACTTGCATGATGGTATTGCATAATGTGGATATATTATATTCCTTTTTTATTATTTTATTATTTCAAACAATTCTTCGATGAATAGCATATGTATTTATTCAAGGATAATTCCTAGAGGTGGCTTTCTGGGTTCAAGGAATGTACACTTTAACTTCTGAGAGATTGGCAAATTGCCTTTCAACAAGCTTGCCTAGCTAGACTCCAGTCAGCAGTACCTAGGAGTGCTTGTCTCTTCACCAGAGCTTGACACGTTGATGTTATCAACATATTTTTTCTTTTGCCATTCTCATAGGTTAACATTTTTTGTTCTTGTCTTGATTTGCATTTTCCTGATTAACAGTGAGACTAAGCTTGTTTTCACATGATTATTAGTGCTTTAGACGTATTCCTCTAGAATTGCCTATTCATATCCCTTGCTCTTAATTTCATTAAATTGTTTTTTCTCACTGATCTCTCTTTCTATATATCCTTATATCAATAATTTGCCTATTAAATGATTTTAGGTATTTTTCTAATTCTGTTTCTTGGCTTCCAATGTTTTCTATGTTATATGCAGCCATTTTATTGTTTTAAGTCCTATGTATCAAACATTTCCTTTTCTTTGTTGCTAGTTTTGTTCTTTGGGAAGGGAGAGTTAATCATGTTTAGGAAGACATTTTTTTTACTCTTAAAGTTAAAACAAATTTTCCTACAATGTCATTTAGTACTTTTATGATTTGTGGTTTTTATTCATTAACCCATAAATTCACTTGGAATTGATTTCTATGTATTGTGTGAGGTAGAACATTCTTTTTAAAGATTTTTAAATTGTCTCAATATAATTAATTGCATTTTTTTACCCACTGATTTGAATTATTGATCCATTTGTCTATTTTTTCATGTAAATTTGTAAGTTTTTAGGTAATTCTTACAGATTTTTTCTCTGTGTATACTTTAGAATTAGCTTTTCAGGCATCGAATTAAAAAAAAAAACTGTTGCCATTTTGATTGGTAATATTAAATCTATAGGTATAGGTGAACTTTGGAAAATTTGACACCTGAATAGTAGTCTTCCCATTAATAAACATGATACGACTCTCTATTTATTTAGATATTTATTATGTTCTTTAATAAAATTTTATAATGTTCTTTATTCTAAGGTCTTAGATTTCCTCTTATGATCATTATTTGGGTACAAGTTTTCGATGGTGATATTATTTGAATACTATCTTTTTTCTCTATCCCATATTTTTTAAATGTTTATTTATTTATTTTGGGAGAGAGCATGAGCAGGGAAGGGATAAAGAGAGACAGAGAGAGAGAGAGAGAGAGAGAGAGAGAGAGAGAATCCCAAGCAGTTTCCACACTTAGTGTAGAGCCTGACCTAGGGCTTGATCCTGCAAGATTATGGTGAGATCGTGACATGAGCTGATATCAAGAGTCAGATGCTTAACTGACTGAAGCCACCTAGGAGCCCTTCTGAATCCCATATTCTAATTAGTTATTGATGGCATATGGGAAAGCTGTTGATATTTTAATATTTTAATTTCAACTGCTACCACCTTAATGAATATCTCTCCTTAGCTCCACAGCTTCTCAGTTAGTTGTATTGGAATTTCTAGTAACTTTACATATGCGCCATGAAAAACTGTATACTGTCTTTCAAGTCTATTAGAACAAATGGGCTAATTATGTTATTTGAATCCTCTAGACTTACTTCTTTTTTTGTATACTCAAGCTTATAATTTCTGAGAAATGAGTATTAATGTTTTCCACTGTGCGTATGGATTTGTCAGTTTTTCTTTTTCTTATGTATTTCAGTGTAACTGTCAGATATATAATCCTGGCTCTCACAGTTCTTGGTGTATTTGTTCCCTAGATTTGCTTTTCCTTGTACTCTGCTCTGTCCAATATTAGTATTTATACATCTGCCTTTTCTTCAGTAGCCATCTCATTATTTCAGTCTTCATCGTTTTCAGAAAATGTAGGTCTCTTATAAGCAGCATATAGTTTTATTTTAAAACACATGTGAAAACTTCTGTGTTTAAAAAAATAATAATATAAGCTATGAGCAATTACTTTCTTGAACCATAGGAAATTGCTGTTTTTGTAGGTGAAAAAGACATTGGCAACTCCTTGTGGTTAAACCTAATACTTTAATTACTCATGTGTTTAAACTTATTCCTGCCATCTCTATATTTAACATTTACATTTTCTGGGGTTTTTTTATTTTAAATACTTTTCCTTTCATACCTTTGATACATTTGACTGAATTTTCTTTGTTGTACATTTTTTTCTTCTCATCACTGTTAGGGAGTTGTATATAGTATTTCTCCCTACCAGTTTTTAATGGTTCTCTTTGAATTTTTAACACATATATTTAGAATTTAGATAGTTATTCACTAACTAGAGTCTTCCGCCTACCAGGTGAAGAATTTAATAATGTTTCTTTCTCCCACATACCCATTTTCCAAGTTATCATTTATTTGTTAATTTTTAGGTTCTGTTTCTCTATACTGCATATACAAAACTACTTGGGCTGAACTATATTCCATCACTTTCTTACTACTTTTCCTGGCATCATTTGGCTTCCTTCTTAGTTATTTCATTGTTTGTTTTGTTGAGGTACATGCTCAATTATTACAGAAAATGTTTTGGGGAATTAAACTCATGACTCCTTGCATATTTTCTGACTTTCCATTGATTCGTCTATAAAAGTTGGATAGAAATATGTATAACACTTGGAAAATTATAAAGTATCCTACTAGCTTAAAGGTGGAAAAAGAAAGATTGCCATATTGCAGTAGAAACAAAAGACATTTTTGTGCCTGCATTTTTGGATTTTGCTCAACCCTCCTACACTCCACACCCCCAAAACAATTGTGTTCTTATGGCCCAAATTTCACTCTCACATCTAGCCATTTGTGTCAGGAGGAAAAATAAAGGTAGTGAGTAGGCCAAGTGACAAGTTGAATCTACAGATGGATAAAGATATCTTGCAATGCTCCTGTTTTTGCAATATCTAGTCCAGTTTCATTTTCTGGTAGAGTGAAAATGCTGTGGGAGGCTTACCTGAGATTAGAGGACATTGACCTTAGGAAGGTGTTGACTGCTCCTGAAGAAACCTCACTGGTACTCAAAGGAATGGGGTGGGGTGAAAATACACCCATGCAGAGGCAGGAAGCCTCACAGGTACAGAGAAAGAACAGGACAAAGCTGAAAAGAAGGCAATTCTTCCCTGAACCAGACCTTGAATTCTAAGTAGTTCCCTCTCAGGGACACATAGACTGCCGAGCTTGTGTTTCAGATCTGGGTTAGCACTCACACTACTCACAACGAAATTGCTCTACATGGTTAAAAAACTGGCCCATCCCTTTGGCAGAATTTCAAGTACTTAATTTATAAAAAAATCCTACTGAATGTGAAGATGATTCCTACTAGATAAAAAGTCTTCTCTGATCCCACAGAATAAGTTAGAATCCCTGTATGTTGCCCTCAGAGCATTTATCTCAATAGAAAGCTGCCTGCCTATTTCCTCATAGGTGGAAAATCTGGATCTCCAAGCCAGGAGTCAGAAAGTTTGGACAACATGGAGTGTTTTCCCACCTTCCCTCAAGGGGCTATGATGGCATACATCTATGAGGCATCAATGATGAAAAGCCCTAGGTTGTTTCCTCAAGTTAATGCCAAGTTGCTTATGATGAGTGGACATTCCTCCATGGTCTGGCAATCTGTTGGCTCTAGCTTTCTATTTTGTGTGTTATGGTTTTTGTTACCACTGATGTTTTGGAGGGAAGCTTGGCCAAGTGGGGCAGATGCCAGCCTGAAGTCACTCTGAAGTGACTCCTGAGAAAGTGACTGAAGCCAGAGGCTGGCCAGAATTCAAGTCACTCACCTTGCTGTGTCTGTTTTCCTCCCATGTCTAATGGGTATTTGAACTCTATGATTTCCGTGTCCCCTCTGCCCTGGTATCATGTGGTTCTACATGTGGTTCTATCATCTTGTGGTTCTACATTGAAATTGTGTTTTAATATTGTAGACATAGGGGTATGTGGGTGGCTCAGTTGGTTGAGAGTCTGACTCTAGATTTCAGCTCAGGTCATGACCCCAGGGCCATGGAATTGAGCCCTATATCAGACTCTGCACTGAGCATGGAGACTGCTTGGATTTTCCTCTCTCTCCTTCTGCCCCTCTCCCCCACTTGCACTCTTTCTCTCTCAAAAAAAAATATATATATATATATTAAAAAAATATTGTAGACATAATATTTGGGTTTTTTCCTACCTAAAACCAAGTATTTTCCTGAACCAGCTGTTTATTTTATTTTAACTAAGATTTCTCAAAAAAAATCTAAAACTATAATTCCATCCAGAGTCCAAAAATAGTACTTACAGACCTACATCTCTCTTTTCTCATGATAGTATGAATTTATATGATGTCATTTCAAATAAGAAATAAAAGCTACAAAGAGGAGGACACAAATAACATTTGTGGGATATGAAGTAATCCATTTAGGGATATGGAGTAATCCATATCCATAGATCAGTAAACAGTTTGGGAAAAAAAAAAGAGGAAATCATTTGGAAAAGATTTTCCTGAAATTGCATAATCTCCTTTTCCCTCAAAAATATGTTAATTTCCCTGTTAGACCATAAAAGGGTATAATTATTATAACCTCTATCAGGATACTTAGCTACTTGAGGACAAATGCATTTGGTATGAGATTTTCAACTTACAAATGTAACCAGTAGAGTTGCCTTTTCATCCTCCAAATTTACATGCAACAGATAGTCCCCCAGTATGTGGTTATAAACATTCTTTCTTATAGATAATCACAATTTCCCCCCAGCAATGATGCCATTGCCACTGAAAACCTAATGATGTCACAAAAAAGACTGTGGCTTGGATGCAACCATCGCCATCAAAACCTGCAGATTCTATATATTTTCCTCTGGAATGGACCAGATCAGGAGATGAGTAGACCAAACCAGTAGCACAAGAAAGCCTTCCACAAAGCCTTACCCCTGGTCCCCCTTGTTCCCTCAGGATATCAGCTCTATTCCATTAAGGGAAGGAGAGTGAAGAACTCAAAGAGAATGGGAGAATAAGAAAACTCCTCCCAGTTATTCAGCGCTTCCCCATTGCCTCCAGGATAATGTGTGAGTTCTTCATCTAGACACTTGAGTTCCCACTTTCTGTGCCCAACGGGATATTGCAGCCTTAACATAGCACAGGGAAGAGTAAGCAGATGGGATCGGGAAGGTAACGGGGAGCAGACCCCTCAGGACCTTGGCTTTGACTCTGAATGAGGTGGGAGCCATTATAGGTTCTGATCAGCATGACAAGTTCTGTCTCGTTTTATTTTTCCTCATTTTTCTCAAATACACACTACATTTCCAGCACAGATCCATTCATCCTGAGTGCCCTTTCCTAGCATCCCTGCCCAAGCAATCTCACTCCACCTTCAGTGCCCAGCTCCAAGACCTCTCCTACATAAAGCTACCTTCATTCCTCCAGCAAGATGTGACTCTGTCTTGATCTAATCTTACAAATGCCCAAAGTACTTGGCTTAGACCAAAGTTTGTATTTTCTGCTTTGTACTATTAGGAGTTAGATGACCAAAAGTTAGATATGTCTTGCTTTAAGCCTCAGCCAGATTGCAAACCCCTCATGCATAGATAACCTTTTGTACAATAAAACAGTGCTATTACTTCGACTGTGGGAGAAGCCAGGTGCCCTCACACGCTCGTCAACTAGGTTTCTAGGCCCTCGGCTATATGACAGCCAGCCAACTGCCAAGAGTTGTGCCGATAGGTCCAAGATCAAGTTTATCCACATTTCTGAAAACTTGAGTGGGATATTCATGTTCAAAAAAGTTAAGACTGAATTATCCTCTGACTGCTTTTTTCCAGTTAAACTCCTTTGACATAAACATCTATTGTTACTTTTCAGATGGAATCCTGCAGGGTTCATTGTCTCCACCACTCATTTTGGGACTTGTATTGCACTGTCACCCTTGCTACCTTTATGTGTCCCATTTTTTTTTACTTCTTCCCACTCAAATGTAAGCTCTTTGGGAATAGAGGCCTCACAGAGTTATTTGTGGACCCACCTGTCTGTCCCCTTACTGATAGGCCATTGCTCAAAAACTATTTGCAGATGGAGGATTTGCATGGCTCTTCCAGCCTTCTAATGCAAATAAAGTACAAAAAGCAGGAGACCAAAGGTTAATTTCTGCCTCTGTTACAACAGGATTTTGTGCCACTTTATCAAAACTTTGAGAACTTTTACACACGGAACCTGTACATGAGAATCAGAGACAACTGGAACCGGCCCATCTGCAGCGCCCCATCGGCTCTGTTCGACGTGATGGAGAGGGTGTCAGATGACTACAACTGGACATTTCGGTGAGACAGCCTTCTGGAGGGGCTTAGTTGAAGGAATTACTTTCCAGGAAATCCTGGCGGGGGCCCCAGATTACAGATCTGATAAAAGCCAAATCATGGAAGCCACTGGTCTTCCATCATGGAGCCCTTTGCAAGCCCTCATAATGCCATTGGGGCAGTCATGGTAATTCAGTTGCCAAGGTTGCTGTTTTATATTACAATTAAAGTAAAGCCTGTGTCAGAAGGTGCAGGACACACAGAACCAGCCAGGAAGAGCCTCTTCAGCTTTATTGACAGATTATACCCCACCCCTACTTCTTGCTGAAGGAGACAGTGATGACCACGGCTCTTTCTCACTTAGAAAGTTCTTGCCGGAATGTAAACAAGAGCACAGGTGTCACAGAAGCAAGTGCTCAAGGAAAATCAGGGCCGAGTAATATTCCATGACTTGGGATACCTTTTTCCAATGCTTTGCCCAGCTTCAATATGGGGTTACTGTCCTCAAAGGGTGGACCCCTTTGTGTCGACAGCAGTGCATGTCAGAAAGGAAAAAGAAAATATATGATTTGGCCCAGACCCAAGATCTCCTTGTAAAAGTCTTTTATGGAACACTAGATGATGTTAAATGAGAATGCCCTTTGTGCTCTTCTCTCTGCAGGTTTACTGGAAGAATCATTAAAGATGTGATCAACATGGGCTCATATAACTTCCTTGGCCTGGCTGCCAGTTATGATGAATCTATGAAGACAGTAAAGGATGTTTTAGAGCAATATGGCTTAGGTGTGGCCAGCACCAGACATGAAATGGGTATGTATGTTCACTGTTTTGAAAGTTTGTCCAGTTGGGTCTCAGATTCCTTGTGGTAACTTCTTGAACTTGAATCATACCTAGATTGTGTACCTCAAAAAGCTGTTATAAAATGCAAAAAGAAAAAAGTATCTGAAGGCCTTTTTGGAAATTTCAAGCATTATGCTCTTGCCAGACAATTTATTAATTATAGGTTTTAATTCTCCAGAATAAATAAAAATGGATCTTTCCTGACCACATTATCTGAAATAACACTATGGTGCCCCTTCCATCTGGTCCTTTTCTGGGTCTTTTCTCCCACTTTTATTTTTTTTTAAACAGCTTTAGTGAAGTATAATTGATACTTTTTAAAACTATACTTATTTAATGTATACAATTTGATGGGTTTGGATACATAGATACCCTGAAACCATCACCACAACCAAGGTAATAAACATATCCATCACCTCAGAAAGTTTTTTGTGTCCCCACTTCTTATGGTAAGAACATTTAGCATGAGATCCACACTTTCAATAAATTTCTACAGAGCACTATGCAGTATTGTTAATTATAGGCACTATGTTGTACAGCAGATCTCTAGAACTTATTCTTCTTTCATGACTAAAGTTGTATATCCGTTGAACAACTTTTCATTTAGATTTTGCTCTTCCTTCCACTTTTCTTAATGATGTCCATCACTGATCTTGCTTTTGTATTTGGATATTGCCCATCGCTGCTGCTAAAACATAAGCTTTATAAAGGGAGGGATTGAATTGGCCAAGTTGTCTGCCTATTTGTTTCTCTCTTAGCTGAAACATTTTTTCTCTTATTCAAAGGAGTGAAATCTGTGAGAAGGAAACTTGTGGCCCTTTCCACCTCAGGGGGAAAAAGTGATGCAGGCTTGCCCCTCTAGAGTGTCTTGCCATATTTCTGACACATTGTTTTCTTCTATATCATCTCATTTATTCTTCACAAAAGTTCTCTGCTCTAGGAGGTGGCACGGGTGATGTTATTTCATCTTCTAGAGGAGGAAACAGGATCATAGTGACTGAATAATGTGCCCCTAGTGGCTTATTGACTATACTACCTCCCAGTCCAGCTCAGCTTCTATAGCAGCAGTTTCCCATCCAGAATAATGTATGCAAGGTTCCCCAGGTCAGTTTCAGGCCAGCCTAAGAATCCAAGGTAAATCTACTAAAAAGGGATTTACCATTAATGGAAAATGAGCCATGTGCCCCTCTTAGATAACCAGTTGACAGAAGGGCATTAAAAACATGTAATTATTCAGACCCATGCAACAAAGAACAATTCAAGTTGAACAAAGTAACCTTTTAATCCATCCATTCAATAAACATTTAGCTAAAGATCCAGAGTTTATAAGTGTTTGCCCAGATTTTTAAAGAAAGGCATCTTATTTATCTTCATTTGAGGCAAGAGGCATAAGCAGAGTATAGAGGAAGTTTCTACGTCAATCACTTAGCAGAACTGGGTCGCCCATCCGGCGGGGGTAGGCAGAGACTGGAAGAATACCCCCAATCCTAAGAGGCATGGAGTCAGTAAGCTTTGGGGATGTTTCCTCTGGTGCTAGTGACACCCAACACTGGGACTGTTAAAGAACCAGACAGTAAACACATTTGAGACAGAACACTTTCCAATCACAGCCAGCAGAAGCTAACAGGAGGCAACCTGACAAGGGCAATGGTTTGTGTCCTGTAGGGGGCCAGATACGGAATAGGAGTCCCTGCTTCTGCAGAGTCACCGAGCCCAGAGAAGCCAGTCAGAGATGAAGATCCCAGTTTGGACTGCCTGCAGCCTAAGTTTTTTCTCTCTTTGCTCAGCCTTCGGAATCACTGGGCTTTTACTTGCTTCACTTAGTCTCCAGCTTGAGCTCTGGAAAGAAGATTTTAACAATTTTCAAGGAAACAGTGAGAGAGCAAAATAGAAGCGACCCACACTAATTTTAGGCAAAAGGAAGAACTGATAATGAGGGTGGATATGAGCAGTCAAAAAACAAATAAATAAACAGGGTACCTTTGAAAGTATTCTGCAACATAAACAGTAACCTTAGCATAACACACAAGAATGTAGTAGTGTAATGTTGAATACCATTTATTTCAAGAAATGCAAATAACTTCTGAACAACATAGGCTATCTAGTCTTAAGAGAATGGTCAACAGTACCAGTGGATTATCAATGAAAATTTGGGACCAAAGAGGCTTACCAATTTAGTAACCAAAAATACTTCTTAAGGAACCCAAAGTAAAAGTTTAGGAACATTTAATCACTTAAGAGTACTTCCCCAGAGCTTTTAAAAATAGTTTCCAGTGTTCAAGTGGGAAAGCACACAGAATCATATTACAAAATAGAAAACTAAACAAAAACGAAATCAAGAGGAAGTATTTGAAGCATTGTGGAAGGATAGAAGACCACACATGGTATTTTGGCCAAAAATATGTTAAGAAGACCGTATTTGCCCAATGAAAGCAAACGACTGAGATTTGGCCAAAAACCCAAACTCAACTATGTGCTGTAATAAAAACAAACACACGTAAGTTAAAGTTCTTCCAGGGTCACCTGGGTGGCTCAGTTGGTTAAGCATCTGACTTCGGCTCAGGTCATGATCTTGCGGCTTGTGAGTTCAGGCCCCACGTCGGGCTCTGTGCTGATAGCTCAGAGCCTGGAGCCTGCTTTGGATTCTGTGTCTCCTCCTCTCTCTGCCCCTCCCATGCTCATGCTCTGTCTCTCTGTTCTCAATAATAAATAAATGTTAAAAAAATAATAATAAAAAAGTTCTTCCAAAGGATGAAAAGTAGATAGATCTCAGCCAGACACTTGCCTCTCACCTGCCTGCTGCACCCACCACCAATGCACTCAGAGCCCAAGAGGGAGGTCCAGTCAGTAAAAAGGGCAACAAAGAGAGAGCCCAGGAGTAAGGTTGTTTGCCCGATCTGCACCTGCAAATATTAGAACTGAGCCCAAAATACACCGAGCTGCAAGTAACGATAAGTAATGAAACATTTCCAGACTCATATGTACATAATTGCAAATGCTGTTTTTAAGAGGTGAAATGACGTGCTGCTGTTTAGTGTCATGTACAACGAAACAATCGTGGCATGCAGAATTAAGGGAGTCTTTGACTGTCTTGTGGTCAATTTAACCTTCCATCTAGGCTGATGAGGGGAAGGGTGCATTTTTTAAATATCCTAAATAGGAAGCAGAGTGACATGGCAAGTTGGAGTCACAATCAAGCATTCAAAATGCCAGACACATTTTTAATTCTTCTCTTCTATATTCATGGGTGGGGTTTTTTTTGTTTGTTTGTTTGTTGTTCGTTTTTTGTTTTTTGTTTTGGTTGGAATTCTCCTTGATCGGGGCAGTCTACTTCAAACTGTGTGCCAGATACCATATCTTTGGTAATTACAGCCTAGTTATTCCCAAGAATTTTGTTAACATGTCATGAAAGATTAGAAATTTTTGATTTTGGTGTGTTATTGCAAACTCTAAACTGGACCGCTTCTCAAAAGTTGAAGATACTGCTGCTCAATATCCTTTTTTTAAGGTGGTTTGCCTCCAGATTTTTAGCTGGAAAGTCACCCGAATAACTGTTTACATTTAGATTTTCAGTACTGGGATTGAAAATTGTGTACAAATTGTTCATGATGTCTGAGGATTAACATCAACCAATGATCAATAATATCTCCCTTATGCAAGGTATCCCCGCATTTGATCTTTGAATTTCTTTATCTGAAAGAACTATTTAATTTTTCTGTATGTGGAAGATGTTTGTCTGCCTGTATTGGTTCGACAATGAAAATGTAATGCAGCAGCCCCTGGGGGAAAGTAATTATATAATTGCTCATTCTTCTTTCATATGAATTAAGCTGAAGAGTAAAGAAGAAGCTAAACTTTGAAAAATAGACAAACAACGTAACGTGTGGTGCAAATGGAAACAAAAAGGAAAGCAGAAGATTAGCTTAAAGTTATTAGCCATTAAACACAATAAGAGACTCACCTTATAAAAATGATGTGGAGAGCCCATAATGAAGATAGATACAACTCCTAAGTCCTCTATGAATCAAGTAACGCTATTTTTCTGTACACCTGGAAATTAAAATAATGAACTATGGGAGGCTTTGAAAGTCATGTGGGTCAATTTAACATTCCACAGGCTTATTAGAAACAAAAGAAAGAAAAATAAAATAGTGATAGGAGACCACAAAGTACCTCCCAGTCCTTGAAAAGTAAAGGAGGAAGGAAGGAAGGGAGGGAGGGAGGGAGGGAGAAGAAAGGAAGGCAGGGGGAAAGGAAGGAAGATATAAAACATAAAGGGCACTAACAATTTAACTATTGAGCTTCATTTAATATTTATATATTGAATTATGAGCCCTAAAACATATTACCAGCATAATTCATCTTTCTAAATAGTTACTGAATTTTCACAAAAAAATTTACTATATTTTATGCAACAAAGAAAACCTCTTTAAATTCCAAAACATAGAATCTACAGGGGTCACATTCTTGGATCACAGTGAAATAAAGCTAAAAATAAATAACAAAATTAGAAACAATTCCTTGTTTTAAAACCTCTGGAAGACTTTAAAGCCCTTTCCTAAAAGGTTCTTGAATCAAAAGGGAAATGAACTTACATTTACATTGCTTTAAACATGCAACTAACAACTATGAGAACACCATAGGGTCCAGCTTTTTCTTTAAGAAGAAAGATTGAAGCTAGTAAAATAAGCTATTCATGCAGTAAGGAATAAAAGGAAAACAGAAGTATTGAATTATTAAAAATAAAAACAGAAACTTACAAATTAGAGAAGGACAGTTTCTATTGGACTAAGGCATCTGTATTTTAATAAGTCACTAGAAGTGATTTTGATGAGCAGCAACCAGAGTTGATGACCACTGAACAAAATCTGACAAACAAGCATTTAATAAAAGGAAAATTGAAGGCAATATTACTTAGTAAAAAAAAAAAAAAAATGTAAGCAACTGACATTGCAAATCCAACAGTGTATTCAAATAACAAGATGCTAGGATCAAGATGCTAGGATCAAGTCCCCTTCAGGGACTATGAGGATCATTAGCCCAATAATAAAGCAATTCATGATATTGAAAGATCCAAAGGGGCCCCTGGATGGCTCAGTTGGTTAACCGTCCCTCTTGATTTCAGCTCAAGTCATGATCTTATGGTTTGTGAGTTTGAGCCCTATGTTGGACTCTGCACTGACAACGTGGAACCCGCTTGGGATTCTCTCTCTCCCTCTCTTTTCCTATCTCCTGCTCTCCCTCTCTCAAGATAAATAAAATAAACATTTGTTTTAAAAAAGGAAGATCCAAGAAGAAAACACGATTATCTTGATAGATATCACTAAGCATTTATAATATTCCTTACACAAATTTTAATAGAATAAAAACAGGAGATTCTAGAATGCAATAAAAAAATACTTCAAACAAAGAAACTGTACTACATTTCATGATGAGACACTAGAAGCTTTCACTTTAAAGTCAGAAAAAAGATGAAGATGTGTTTTACCATCTTTAATATTTGGAAGTACTAGACAACATAATATTCATTCACTTTTCATTCTTTAAGTCAATAAATATTTATTGAATGACCATCATGTGAGAGAATAAGAAGTATAGGTATAATAAGAGGTAAATTAACCATTATTGCTAGATGATTTGATTGTTCACTTCTCTGGTTTTCAAGCTGTGATCTGTGAGGAGCAAAGGGGACCTCTGGAGGGGCTCTGTCTTGGGGCCACCACAGAGATAAGAGGGAGCTGAGAAGGAGGGACAGAGTTTTGGTCTACTTTCTTCCATTTTACGTATTTAAATAGCAAAAAATTTATTAGAAATAATAAGTATCTGGGACGGCTGGGTGACACAGTTGGTTAAGCATCCAACTTTGTCTCAGGTCATGATCATGCGCTTTGTGAGTTTGAGCCCCATGTCGGGCTCTGTGCTGACAGCTCAGAGCCTTTAGCCTACTTCAGATTCTGTGTCTCCCTCTCTCTCTGTCCCTACCCTGCTCATGCTGTCTCTCTCTGAAAAATAAATAAACAATTAAAAAAATTTTAATAACAAAATAAAATTCATAAAGCCAATAATCAATAATCAGTAAGAAGATATATTAGAGAAATTATACTATTCATAAGTATGAACAAAACTAGCAAACACCTAGGGAATAAACTTATGTTCAAAATGTCTAGAAACTATTTGAAGAAAACTGTAAAAATTTTGTAAAAAACTTAAAAGAAGACTTGAAAAAATTAGAGATAACATATCCTAGAAGGTAATGACTCAGTGTTATACTTGTTTTTAAATGTTTGCTTGTTTGTTTATTTATTTAGAAAGAGAGAGAGCATGTCCGTGTGAGCACATGAGCAGGGGAGGGGCAGAGAGAGAGGAAGAGAATCCCAAGCATGCTCCACGCGGTCAGCGCAGAGACCCACCCGGGCCTTGATCTCACAAAGTGTGAGATCATGGCCTGAGCTGAAACCAAGAGTCAGACGCTCAACCGACTGAGCCACCCAGGAACCCCTCAGTGTTATACTTCTATATCAGTTCTTCACCAAATGAGTATGTAAACTGAACACATTCCTAATGACATTAATGGACAGGGTGAGGAGGTCGGGAAGTGGAAGTGGAAGTCTAGAGACAGGCACACTTGGCACACTTATTTGTAGACAATAAAAACAACTTTGGGACACCTGGGTGGCTCAGTCCTTTGAGCATCCAACTCTTGATTTTGGCTCAGGTCATGATCCTAGGGTCATGGGATCAAGCCCTGTATCAATTGGGCTCCGTGCTGAGCATGGAGCCTGCTTAAGATTCTCTCTTTTTGGGGGCACCTGGGTGGCTCAGTCGGTTGAATGTCTGACTTCAGCCCAGGTCATGATCCTGCACTTTGTGGGTTTGAGTCCCACGTCGGGCTCTGTGCTGACAGGCTCAGAGCCTAGAGTCTGCTTTGGATTCTGTGTCTCCCTCTCTCTCTCTGCCCCTCCCCCAGTCTGTCTCTCTATCTCCAAAATAAATAAACGTTAAAAAAAAAAAATTCTCTCTTTTTCTCTCCCTTTGCCCCTCTCCCCTGCTCCCATACTCTATCTCAAAAAAAAAAAAAATTTAAAAGAACGGTTTTTCATATCAGTTGGAAAAGGACCAATTATGTCATAATTAGTGTCATGATAAATGGCTGATCATATAAGGAAATAAGTTAGATTCCTACTTCATGTATTATATCTAAGTAAATTACACTTGTGTAAATTGCAAATGCATTTGAGATTGAAATATAAAAAATAAGAATGACCAGGGGCGCCTGGGTGGCGCAGTCGGTTAAGCGTCCGACTTCAGCCAGGTCACCATCTCGCGGTCCGTGAGTTCGAGCCCCGCGTCAGGCTCTGGGCTGATGGCTCGGAGCCTGGAGCCTGTTTCCGATTCTGTGTCTCCCTCTCTCTCTGCCCCTCCCCCCTTCATGCTCTGTCTCTCTCTGTCCCAAAAATAAATAAAAACCGTTGAAAAAAAAAATTAAAAAAAAAAAAAGAATGACCACCACCACCAGAAATAACTACATAAATAAAATCAAAACTGAATGAGTAAGTGAGGTGATGAATAAATGAACAAATGAACACAGGAAAAGGACTCCAACAATTCAAATACAAAATGTACTTTTCTGCTTTCCTTGGTAAGGGCCCTGCTAGGACTATCAGGCTGTAGCTCCTCTGATATGTGCAATGCCTCTGTCTTAGTCCAATCAAGCTGCTATAACAAAATATCACAGACTATGTGACTCATAAACAATAAAGTTCATTGCTCACCATTCTAGAGACTGCCAGCATGGTCAAGTGAGGGCACTCTTCCATGTTGCAAACTTTTGTTTATATCCTCACGTAGTGGAAGGGATGAGCCAATTGTCTGGGACCTCTTTTATAAGAACACCGATCCTATTTATGAGGGCTTCATCTTTCTGACCTAATCACTTCCCAAAGGCCTCACCTAATACCACCATCACTTTGGGCATTAGGTTTCCAATATAAATTTGGGGGAGACACAAACATTCAGACCATAGCAGCCTCTTCCGTAGCTTGTCACTTGATCATATTTCAGTCCTACCCATAATAACCTCCAGCAGAATTCATCTCACCTAATTCACCTTACCCAGAAGAATGTCCTCTTAGAGGGAGGGATCCACTTTAAATGACTCCCAGACTGACACCATGCAACACAGGCCACCCATGTCCATGGAAAACAGGTACTTTTCCCTGTTAGAGGAAAGGAAGCTTGTTCCCAGCCCAACCTCTGGGCACAACTACTTGCCCTTCAGATTTGTCAAGCCTGATTCAGATAGTTGTCTACTGTGTTCTCATGCTCAGGAGAACCGGAGAAGGCACTCCCAGAAATCATAAGAGAGAAGAGCCAACGAAATGAAGCATTTAAACTCCTGTACGTAAAAGTCATGTCCGCGAAGTTAAAAGTCAAACAACAAAATTAGAAGAAGTGGGCCAAGATTTTGACAACGTGCAAAAGAGCAAAACTTTACAGTCAGGAAAGCGTGATGTTTCTCCATCTTTTGTTCTTTATCACTGCTTCCCGTGGTATTTTAACATTGCATATATTATAACCACCTGTTTAATGAGGTCATGGATATCTGTACCTTATACACAGAGTAAGTTATCTGCCCTCCCTCCAAGAACAGGTGGTCACTGTCGGGAGTAACAACATCCCTGCTGAGAATGCATAGGGTAGTAATTACCTTTCAAGAGAAATAGATGGTGACTAGAAGGGGGCACAAAGGGACTTCTTAGGTGCTGTCTGTATTGTTTTTTTTTTTTTTTTATCTTGATGCAGTTAATACGTGTGTTCACTTTTTGAAACTTCATAGGGTTCTATAATTACAATTTGTTTCCTTTTCTTTTTTTTAAGTTTATTTCTTTTGAGAGTGAGAGAGAGATAGTGTATGCGTGAACAGGGGAGGGGCAGAGAGAGAGGGAAAGAGAGAATCCCAAGCAGGCTCCATGCTGTCAGCACCCAGCCCAATGTGGGGCTCAAACTCACAAACCATGAGATCATCACCTGAGCTGAAATCTAGAGTTGGTTGCTTAACAGGCTGCATCACCCAGGCGCCCCAATTTGTTTCCTTTTCTATATGTATGTTATAGTGTATGTATAATGTATATGTTTAGTGTTTGTACAGTGTAATGAAAATCTTACTTTAAGAAGTAGATCCAGTACACAAATAGGCCATTAAAAGCAAGCAAGCAAGCAAGAAAGAAAGAGAAAGAAAGAAAGGTAAATGGCCAATGAACCTGTGGAAATACTCTGCCCCAATAATCAAAGAAGGTTTAAGACATGGAGTTCCCATTTTTTGCCTGATTGGCAAAAGTTAAAAAAAAAATCCCATAGTTTCAAAGGAGTAAAGGGCACTCTTATAAACTGTTGACAGAGTATATTGGAAGGCAATTTGAAAATGTATCAATAGAAAGCCATGTAACTCAGCAATTTCATTTTGAGAAATTTTGCCTTAAAATTTTTGAATGAGTGCTCAAAGATGTATGATCAAGAATAATCAGTGCAATATGTTGAATAATAGTAAAAACTGGGAAAAATAAGTGAATTTCCAACAATAGAAAATTGATTAAATATACTTGGTAGGTCTGGTTAACATAATGTTATTTAAGCATGTAAATATTATAAATGTAATTTCTTAGCACCATGATTGAGAGCAGAAGCTCTGGGTTTAGTTTGCTTCGGTTCAAATTCTAGTTTTCCCCTTTGACTTGCTAGGGCTTGAGATAAACTCTGTGCCTTCCTGGCCTTCAGTTTTCTCCTCTGTAAAATGGAAAATAGATTGTTAAGAGAATTAAACAAGTTTTATAACAGTATGTATATCATGAGTACATTTTTAAAAATATATTTTACTTGAATATTTGCATGATACAGATGGTTATACTGTATTTTGTATTTAATTTCTGATTCTTCCACAATGATCTCATATTTCTCAGGTCAGTTATTTCCTTAAAAGTCAACAAGAGTCTAAAATGAAGGCACAGACTTATGAAAATAATTCTGACACTTCCAAGACATGCCCACTAAATCAGACCAAATTTTCCGGTCTACTGAAAGGACCCCGCCACAGGCTATGTGGATTCTTGAGCTTAAACCGCTGGCTCTCAAACTTCAGCTCACATCAGAATTACCTGCAGGGCTTGGAAAAACACAGGTTGTTGGCCCCACCTACAGTTTCTGGTTCAGCTGGGCTGGAATAGAACTCAAGATCTCACATTTCTAATGACTTCCCAGGTGATGTTGATGCTACTGCTCTAAGGACTAAACTTTGGGAACCACTGGAAACTATGTTGCATGGCCACCTTTCTTGACCAAATTAGTCAAACATTTTCCAAAAAGGCAATGGTGTTTTACTTTATGTGGAGTGAATACCACATATGCCTGGGAGCGGAGGAGTATAAATAAAAACTGTAAAGTAGGTAAGAGGCAAGCCAGAAAATCAGAGAAGCAAGTTGATGTCTCAGTGCATCCTGCCACACATTGCTGGTCTAAATGTCCAAATCCAGGAAACGTTAAATTCAGGCAAAGGAAAGAGAAACTTTTGTTTCCTTTCTTCCCCCCTCCCCCACTTTTATCCTATAAGGGTATTTCGTTTCTCTCTCTTTCTTTTCCTGGGTAAGAGCAAATGTGTAGTAACAGTACATGATTTGAATACATACCCTCTATAAGCCCTTTGTGCTGCTGGCAACTGTTGGTCAGAAGTTCACTTCTAAGAAAACACACTCATGGAATTGTGGCAAGACTAACTCTGCTTCAAGCAAAGCTCATCTCTACTTAGAGACTTCTCTTCCTTTGAAAAGGAAAGCCTTGTGCTTGATTCAGCTCATCAGGGAAACCTGAATAGTAAACATACCTCAAAACTGCCTAGTGCAGACTATTCACTCAAGTCATAATTGGAATTTTAAGAAGTAGCCTTCAAACAGCTTCATCTTAAAAACATCAGAAGGGACATATTAAGTTAGGAAACGATGCGACTGGATAGAACAGGAAATTATTTTCCATGTTCAAGCTTCGGATGTGATATTTATGTTAGTTGTAATGTACCAATTTGCTGAAATTTCTATTTCTCAGTTTGAGAACATGATCCTAAATCATTCGATAATTTTTCTCCCTCTTTATCTTCCTGGAAAATTGTTTGCTATCATTTCATTCAAATTATCATGGCTCTTTCTGTGTTTCTTTCTCAAATATTTGTGTCTAGATCCAGGAAACATATAGTCTCACCAGCCTGAACTATTGAAATAGGGGCCAGCCTGAATCTGCAAAATGTCTGAATTAAAGCAATTTCAAATAAATATCATCTTATGGCCTTAAAGTTCCTATGAGATTGAGCAGTTTCTAAGAAATTGCTACTAAGTAGAGATCTTGTTTTCTTTTTTAAAAAAAAGCAATTTTAATTAATACCATTTTATGCAAATCAATGCTATAAACATGCTTTAAAGCAGTGGATTTGATTAAATAAGCTATAAACATCCCCACATCAATTAGCTGTACCTTCTTAATTTACACAGCAAAACCCTTCTTCATAAACAGTGCCAGCTCCTCTCCGACCAAATTATTGTAAATTCTGATTAATGAGATTTCATTGTGTTTCTCTTAAGCCTCTTTATTTTTCTTTAAGAGTATTTTTAACGGGAGACAGACTCTCAGGGGAATTGTTTGGGAGTAGGAAAATGAAAGGGTATCTCAGTTTCTGAAAGCCTTTTGGTAATTTCCAGATACCTGTTATAGTTCTGACAAGGTAATTGCCCCTCTCTTGACAATGACAGAAATTACAGCACAGCCAAATTGCAACGAGCAGAGATATTTCTGCAAGTGCAGATTTTGCCTTGTAGGTTCAACAGAGCCAAGTGAGCATAACAATTCAACAAGATATCCCAATAATTTTATGTAAGTATAATACTTTCCAGCAAGGCGATGCCTGGGATGAGTGAACAAAGTTGAAACTCGGAATTTCAGAATATATGCATGTTCCTCCACCCTCTCTCCACCCACATAAATAGGATACGATGCGATGCATGAAGCCTAGAGCTTTTTAATAACCTGCCAATCAATGTGTCTGCAGTTGGTGGGCTGAGGAGTCAAGACTGGACACCGGTTCTCCTGGGTTCCACTGAAGAGCTCTTGGCACTACCCCATACTATTCATAGCTGACATCAGAGACCATCTACCTCAAAGGTCACCCAACTATTCCAGCTGCCCCCTGTTTTCGTACTGCCTGCAGGTCACAAACACTTCGTACAATTTTAAGCGGTCAAAAAAAATAAAAATAAGAATAATATTTTGCAACATGTGAAATTATATGGAATTCAAATTTCGGTATCCATCAAAGTTTTATTGGCACACAGCCACAGCCATTCTTTTGTGTACTGTCTATGACCACTTTCACTTTATAATGGCAGAGCTGAATAGTTGTAACAGAGACCGTCTGGCCCACAAAGTCAAAATATTTTCTCTCTGGCCCTCTATAAAATGTTTGCTGTGTAGATGAGCACTCGCCGTCATAGCAGTAGGGAAGAGGAGTCCTCTAGATTTATTAGCAATTGTTCAGATTTCCAAATCCAGTGCACATCAATGTATATCAAAGTTTTGTCTCTTTTATTTCATTTAGACACACAAAAAAAATCCTGTTACATCTAAACACACTAAGGATACAGATTAACTTTCATTGACACCAGCACCTATGTGTATCCTTTATAGTCACTGATATCAACTTGAGGAAGACCAAGGACCTTGTCAATGTCTACTCTTAACTTCCCACATTCAGGTCCCCAGTTCAAGCAAAGTGGCTCAGATGTGGGCTGATAGCCATGGCACAACTGGAACAGCCAGATGATCCCACTGGCAGGTTGTCATGACAAATGCCAGTCTGCTCCTAGATCAAGTCTAAAGAACAATCTACAAACAGGATATTCTGGACAAAAAGTGACCACAGTCACAATTTGAAAACTAGTCTTCACATGTGCCACACAGAAGACATGGGGTGGTGAAACAGGCTTGTTAATAACACCCACACCCTTTACTGTTAGTCAGTGTCAGTTTGAAGGCCAGCAGTCTTTATGTTCTGACTAAAGAGTATGAACCAGTCAGTATCAATAAAAATCCAGCAGAAGTATCCAGTCTATAAACATAATATCCATACTTTCTCCTGCATCTAATTTTTATTGATTTGACTGATGGTGCTAAGCCCAGTGTTTGGCGCATGAAAATACCATGGAGAGAGCTAGGAAGAGGATACATCCTGCTTGTATTTGTTCTTTTATTCACAAAGCAGGTTTGCAGTATCCCATTGAATAAATAAACCTTCAGGATGAGAATAAATGTCAATATATGCACAACGTAGCAATTTGGAGATCCATTGTCACTAGCCAATTTGCGGCTGTTGTTGACCTTCAGAGACTGAAAAACAGAAACAAAACCAAAGTCAGAGAGAAAAAGAAGTAAAAATTACTGTGGATTTATTTGTACCTTTGGTTAGGACTACAGCTATGCTTTCTTGGGGTTTAAAAAAAAGCCCATATTTACATAATAAAGACAAAATGTTGACTATAATTTCTAGAACCACTCAAGCACTCAGACCACCAACTGCAGCTTGACACGACTCAGGCACCTCCACCCAAATTGGGGTATAGCCTGAATATTTACAAAAAGCAAGCTTGTTACGTTTTTGTGACTGCTTTGTTTCCTCAAGTCTTCCTACATTTTTAGTTCTTCAGTGTGAAGAGCAGGAGGAGTAAAGTAGCACTCTATTAATACAAATAAGCCATAATTCTCAATATTCCTTAATGAACCACATCCCACCCAGACAGCTTTGCTAACTTTGAGAAGCATGGCTTCCTGAAGTAGAAAATGTCTAGCAATCCTGAGACTCTCTCATATCTGTTTATGAAATTTGAGCCAGGAGCACCAAACAGAGAAATTCTATGATAAGGTGGGTTGGGGGTAGAAACTGTTGTTTTCTATAAATGAAGATAAGCTCCTACGTGCAAAACCACTCATAATTCATACCTCAGCTGTGAGACGTCTGGTCATAGAAATTGGTATATTTGAAAATTAGTTTACTATCCACTTGACCACTGGAAATCCAGAAGAAGGCTGGATCTGTAGACCTAATATGGATACCTGCATTTCCTCTCTTCTCCCTCTCCTTAAGCCAGGGCTAATGATAAAGACCTCATAGAGGGCAATTTCTTAGGTTGTTCTTGGACACACCCACTTCTTATTAGTTGGTTGGCTGTTTGATTGCTTACAATACATTCCACATAACCCTAAGGACTTTTGGTGATGCAACTGTTACAGATAAAGCCCTGGGATGGCAGATTTGGGTAAGATGAAGGTGGAGAAAGACATCACAGAGAGTCACCATGAACTTCTACTCATCACTTCTGGGTGACTGGGCCAGGACACAGTTGTCACCCAAGTCTCTGGGAAGGAAAGGCTCATGGGGAAATTTACCAAGTTGGCAATGTTTGGGCACCTTTCACCCTTGCCAGGGACTTCTTCAGGTATGGGTACTTTCAAAGTGGAGCTCACTACTTAGACACCTTGTTGCCCTGGCATCACGTGGCTTCTTGACCTTCTTCCATGTGCAGTCCCCTACTCTGGGCTCAGTTCTGTCCTTATACTCCATCAAAAGTCTGCATGCTACTCAACAAGCACCTAGTGTGTGTTAGTTCTGCACTAGTCTCTATGGTTGCCAAGATGAACATCTTGCACATAGTATTGGCATGCTGAGGGCTCTTTCTGTAGTAGAGAAGATGGCCCCATGAATGTTCTTAGTTCAACTTCATAAGTGTTATAATCATTACGTGATGAAGCTTTTGTGATCTCAGAAGAAAATGACCAAGTGTGCCTGGAGAAGTTGAAAACAGCGCCTGAGGGGGCGCCTGGGTAGCTCAGTCAGTTGAGCGTCTGACTTGGGCTCAGATCATGATCTCACAGTCTGTGAGTTTGAGCCCCGCGTTGATCTCTGTGTTGACAGCTCAGAGCCTGGAGCCTGCCTCGGATTCTGTGTCTCCCTCTCTCTCTGCTCCTCCCCTGCTCATGCTCTGTCTCTCTCTGTCTCAAAAATAAATAAACAAATGTAAAAAAAAAAAAAAGAAAAAGAAAACAGCACCTGAGGAAAGACATCATGTTAGGTGGACGTCAAAAAGTGAGTGGGAGCTGCAAGAAGACCATTCTATGTGGAGGAAAAAAACAGTCCCAACATCAGGGAAGCCTAAAACAGTACTTCTCCCAACCTCTCTGGAAACTTCCAGAAGAGTTAGCCAGAGGCCGTTCCGTTATTTAGCAGAAGAGCTGGGCCAGAACCCAAGGATGTCATGCCCAGGCCAATGGCCTGGTCACTATCTATCATGGGGTCATTCCCTTTGGATGTAGTCTCTGTTAGGTAAAAACAAATACAATGAGTGATTATGTGCCCATGTCACATCTTTAAATTTTAGTATTTCTTTTTTCTCTGTATCTTTGATAATAAAGTTTTAATAACAATTTAAGTTTTAACTCCCCTCCCCCCAAGCTTGAGTAAAATTAATTCTGCTAGAATACTTGTTTTACTATGGTTTCTGACATTTGGGAGGATAAATGAATTCTGAACTGAGAAGAAAGACCAGCAGCTATCTGTTGTATGACAGTGTGACCTCTCAGGAAGGGCAAAGATGATACATGAAATGTGCTCTTTCATATTAAATGCAAAATAAAATTTTGAACTCACTAGTCAATGCCTTCTCAAGTTCAACCCTTCACCATTTTAGCACAAGAAGCAAGCTAATTTACCAATTTAAATAAAATTCTGATATCACACTCTGTATAGTAAAACATGTTGAACTTTAGGTTGAAAAAAGCATGTTTATAAGTAATCCTGAATGTGCTAACAATATTCCTCTAACTTAAAGCTGAGTTAAATCTGCTTCTGTGTTCTGTGGTTGCAAATTATGTACCTCCACTTGTACATTTTTGTGTTTTGTCCAATGAATCATCTCCAGCAGCAGTGTCCAATAAAAATATAATGCAAGACATATATGTAATTTAAAATTTCCAGGAGCACCTGGGTGGCTCCATCAGTTAAGTGTCCGACTTCAGCTCAGGTCATGATCTCATGGTCCATGAGTTCGAGCCCTGTGTTGGGCTCTGTGCTAATAGCTCAGAGCCTGGAGCCTGCTTCGGATTGTGTGTCTCCCTCTCTCTCTCTTGCATTCCCTCACTCTGCTTGCACTCTGTGTCTCTCTATCTCAGAAATATAAATAAACATTAAATTTTTTTAATTTTTAAAAATTAAAAAATAAATGAAATAAAATGAAATAAAACTTCTAGTGGCCACATTAAAAAAAAGTTAAAAAAAAACAAGTAAATTTAATTTCATTATGGGTTTTGTTTGACCCAATATATCCAAAATATTATCATTTGAACATGTAATCAATATAAAAATATTTATGAACCATTTTACATTATTTTTGTTATTGTTTTTGTTTTGTTGTACTAAACATTCAAAAAATAGTGTGTATTTTACTCTTACAGGACATCTCAGTTCAGACACTAAATTTTCATTGGTTAAAGTGAAATAAGTAGAATATAATCCTACCCAGATAATAAAGTTGTGTTCAGTGGAAAATATTTTACAATGCTTCAGTTTTTAAGTTTAAATAAAGTTAACTAAAATTAAGTACAATTTAAAACTCTATTGCACTAACCACATGTAGCTCGTGACTACTATATTGGACACTGCAGATCTAGGACAGTGACGGCAAACAGAAAAATATGAGGATCATTAACATTTACTCTTAGCAAGGCATGAGCGATTCAGGATAAGAAGGAGTCAGAGCATAAGCATATAAAGGATAGCAGGATGGTAAAACATGAACTTTGGAGTTAGACTGGATTATCTCTGCTGGTTTTTATCTGTGACCTCTTTACACCTTGGTTTTCTAATCTATAAAGTAATGATAACTGCATTATTGGGATTTTAAGATTAAATGAGATAACTTGAATGGTAACCTTTGAAATCTAGCACACTCCAAAGGTTCAATAATTTATAACTAGATTTACTACTGTCTATAGATGTCATGGGATCTGTTTGCATTTAAGTGTGGGGCACCCCCTGGGAGCATTACAATTTAATTAATCACTTGAGGGATGTAGGGTGAGGGAAGAGAAAAATTGTGGTATTTTTTTGTAGGTTTTATTGCATTATCAATATTTATATATAAAAGCACGCCAGTTGTTAAGTATTAGATTTTCACAAAGCAAACATACCCATGTAACCAGCATCGAAATCTAGAAACACAACATTTAGAGAATCTCAAAGGTCTCCTCGTGCTCCCAACAAAATTAACCACTATCCTGACTTCTAATGAGAGAGGGTGAGTGGGGGAGGGGCAGAGAGACAGAGGGAGACCCAGAATCTGAAACAGGCTCCAATCTCTGAACACAGTCTGTCAGCACAGAGCCTGACGCAGGGCTTGAATTCGGCAACGGCAAGATCTTGACCTAGGCCGAAGTCGAACACTTAACCGACTGAGTGCCCCAGGCACCCCAGTTTGTAAACTTTATGTAAATGGATTCAGCCTGTATGCATATGTGTCAGACTTCTTTCACGCAACAATATTATTTGTGAGATTCTTTTCATTTTGTTGTGTGGGGCACTATTGTTCCTTCCTGTGTTTAATTCTGCTCTGTAAATATCTCCACAAGGCATTTAATTCCTTCATTCTGCAGTATATGAACATTTGGGTTGTTTCTTGATTGGGGCTGTGACAAATATACATACATTCTCACACATGTCTTTTGGTGATGCACTGGGTTTCAAGTTTTTGATCTTGTTGAGAGAAGGGAAAACTGACTCATCCTATCATTTCCTGTGCAGGAAGTTTGGATAAACACAAAGAGTTGGAGAACCTTGTGGCTGAGTTCCTGAATGTAGAAGCAGCTATGGTCTTTGGGATGGGATTTGCAACTAACTCAATGAATATCCCAGCACTAGTTGGAAAGGTGAGAATTTGTTAACATAATTGTCTTCTTCCGTGTGCCTAAGAATTACAACACTGGGCAGGTACTATTAGAAGTAGGGCTGAGAAGGTCCTTTTTTTTAGGAAAAGCTGATTGGATGTCCAGCTTTCTATTTTTTTTATTTTTTTTAATGTTTATTTTGAGAGAGAGAGAGAGTGAGAGAATGAGTGCAGTAGGGGCAGAGAGAGAGAGAGAGAGAGAGAGAGAGAGAATCCCAAGCATTCTCTGTGCTGATGGCACAGATATGGGGTTCGATCTCACAAACGGCAAGATCATGACCTGAGTTGAAATTAAGAGTCAAACATTTAACTAACTGAGTCATCCAATTGCCCCTGGATGTCCAGCTTTTTAAATAAATATAACAGCTTAGTCCAGCAAATTTGTTCATAATGATATTTCAGTTATAGAATTAAAGCCCTAGATGTGGGTCACATCTCATCTTTGATGATAGTTTAGCAAAAACAGTTAAGTTTTTAGGTTCCCAAGTCCCCAGGTGCAATGCAGAAAACACTTATTGGGCATTTATTTGAACAAAACATTTTGCTCATGCCACTCATTTATTCATTAAGAAATCACTTGTTGAGAAACTAGTTTGCCCTCATATAAGGCAAGATACAGGACAAAGATGAACAAGATCTGTGCCTTGTAAGTTTATGTAGTTTACAGTCTGGTGGGGGAAATGATACACCAAATAAAACAGGATGAATGCCACAGAAAAGGCATGCACATACATGGAGAAAAGCAAAAGAGTTGCTTCCAAGCTCTTCTTAAGAAAGGCTGAGATGCTCGTGCAAAGTGTGTGACGTGAGAACTGAATCTGTTACTTGTCTGTTAAGTTTTTTTCTTTAAGGTAAGGAAGAGATAGCAGCATGCATAAAGCACTGAGCTTTGGAAGAACTAGAATATAGGGTAGTGGATGATAAGGAGACTGGAGATGAAGGCAGGTGCCAAATTGCACAGAGCCTTGTAGTTCTCCTTGAGTGTTGGAAATTCTTTCTGAGGAAAATGGGGACATTGATTGGCTGCGTTTAAGTAAGTGCCATAATCAGATTTAGGCTTAAAAAATCTGACTCATGACAACTGAATGCAACATATTATCTTTGATTGGATTCTGCACTGAAAAAAATAGAAGGAAAGAAAACATCTATAAAAGACATTGACATCATTAGGACAGTTGGGGAAGCATGAATTTGGGCTGTCTCTTAGATGATAGTACTACATAAATGTTGGCTTTCTTGGGCGTGATCATTGCATTGTGATTTAGCCAGAGAACATCCTTGTTCTTAGTAAGTACATGCTGAAGAATTTAGGGGTGAGGTATCATCAGGTTTATAAGTAACTCTCAAATGTCCACCAAAAAATTATAAATACACACATACTCATCTAGAGCATTGTTGGCTCTTCCCCAAAAAACTTACAACACTTCATGTGTGAACTTTCTAAAGTATGAGCAAGAACTCAAAGCTTCTGGGTGGCCACAAAAACAAATGGCCACCATAGTTTGTCTCTTCATTTTTTGTATGCTGGAACAATTTTATAGTTTTGAAAGTTTTAAATTAAAAAAGGAAAATAAATTTACAACTGTAATTTATAAGAAGTAAATTTGATTGATCTTTTTCACTTGCCTCAGACTGAATTGCCATCCATACTTTTCCAAATGCAAAGTTTTTAACTGGAAAGCATTGATACTTTGGTCTACAATGATGTCAATACAGAGGAGAATGAGAATAGGAAAACAAGAGCTTGAAAGACCCTGCAGAAAAGACCCCTCCCCTCCAGAACAAGAACACCATATCCCAAATAATCCAACGCATGATTGAGGAACCCCAGCAAATCCACAACCCACCCAAAGTATATCCATTTTCCTGCCAAACATCAATTCTTTAGAAAATGCTAGCTGGCATTTAACCAAGATCTTGAATGATCTTCTCTGATGAAAATCAAATGCAAATGATTAAAGATATAATCCCTTAAAATAATCCCCATGTTCATCAGCTAATTGTCTACAGGATTTTACCCATATAGACACCAGGTAAAACTCTTGGCCTTTTAAAATGAAAATGGGTTTGAGGGATGTCTGTTAAAGGTCTTGAAGTGTTGTTCTATTTCCACATGCTATTTTTCTTTAATTTTATTTATTGGCCTGTGCTTTGTGTGTTTGCTTTCTGAACAGGGATGCCTCATTTTAAGTGATGAGTTAAACCATGCATCTCTCGTACTCGGGGCCCGACTCTCAGGTGCAACCATAAGGATCTTCAAACACAACAGTGAGTATCAATGCATCTCTCCTGACATATACTGCTTTCTTCTAGAACATGTGGCTTTGTCCTTGCCCCATTTGAATGGGGGAACTTAGCCTCATGAAACACAATTATGTTTATTTTCACTACTGGCTTGTTAACCTCTGCTGACCTTAAATGGTTGAAGTGTCTTAAACACCTAGATTGCTAACTGTAACCCAAACACATTAGTGTCACTGTTATTTGTGGTCTTACAGTGCAGCCTCTGAAAACATGACTGATCTCTTAGGACTGACATTTAATCATCAGAAGTGTTATAACTCTCCCTTTTCTATAACGCTGCCTTAGGAAAGTTTTAAGACTTAAGTTTTATGTTATTGTCAGGTAAAAAGTGGTGTTCTTCCTTAGAAGAACTCCTTTCACTATTCCCACCCAGCGCATGCTTACAATCTACTAGGAGAGGCAGATATGTATCAAAGTAGCTGTATTGTGGGTTAAGTAGAAAAAGGGCCACAGCAATATCAGGCAGTGATTAAGAGTACAGGCTTTGGCCAGTGGACCTCTTCATGCTCACCAAAATGGCTAAAATAAAAAAGATGACAACACCAAATATTAGCAAAGATATGAAGCAACTCTCACCCATTGCTGGAGGGTACAATTATACAACTTCTTTGAAAAACAGCTTGGCAGTCTTATAAACATATCCCTATACCATGATCCATAAATTCTTCACCTTGGAATTTCCAGCACATGTCCACAAAAAGGCTTGTACAAGAATGTCCACAGCAGATTTAGTCATAATAGCCAAGACTGGAAACAACCCAAATATCTATAATAGGAGAATGGAAAAGATCTGTTACATTCATATAATGGAATATGACTCTCTGATTTAAAAAAAAAAAATGGAATAAACTACTGATACCCACACCATGGATGACTCTTCAGAAAAATTATTTTTAATGAAATAAACCAGACACAAAATAGTATATAGTGTATGAGTTTGTTTAGAGCAAATAAAAAACAGACAAAACTAATCTATGGTCATAGAAATCACAAAGATGCTTGACTCTGATTGTAGGGGAGGGAATTGGTGAGAAGAGGCATAAAGGAACTTTCTGCGGTCATAGAAATATTTGATATTTTGATTGGGGTGATATTTACATTCTTATTAAAATCATTGAATTTTACATTTAAAATATTCCAACTTCCTCATAAATAAATTTTCCTAAAAATATAATTGTTATCATACAATATCTTTGGTATTAAAAAAGTATAGGCTTCCCCCCCCCCCAGGCATTTGTGTCTTTGTCCTATAGCTTATTAGCATGTGGTCCTAGTCAAATTATTTAACCTTCTTGGATCTCAATTTACTTATTCCAAAAATGATAATTACAATGCCTGATTCACTGATATGTAAGTGAAGGCATATAAAGTGCTTAGCACAATGCCTAGCAGTGAAAACTTCTGAGTCACTTGTACCTGCTGTATTATTGTGATTATTATTATCCTCATCATTTTCATTGCCAGTGCCACCAAAGGATAGTAGAAAACATTATGATGACCCAGAGGAATGCAAAGATCATTTCACTTTGGGGATTGCATGAAATGGATAGTATTTGCCATAGACTTTGAAGGATTAAGAGAATTCTGATCAGGGATATGGGAAAGGAAATTTCTAAACAGAATAACCTGGAGTGTGTAAAAAGCAGCAAGACCTCTAGTGTGAGGCTGAACTACTGGAGAAGAGCTGAAAAATAAGGTCTTGGCCAGTTAATGAAGAACCAATATGTTATATGATATATATGTGTGTGTGTATATATATACATATGTATGTATATGTATATATATACACACACACATATATATATACACACATACATACATATGTGTGTATATATATACACGTATATATATGTGTATATACATATATATATATATATATATATATATATATATATACACATACACAAACTAAGATATATGTACTTCAGGAAGCAACAAAAGGTGTTTGGACAGTTCTGCTTCATTCCATGCTGATCTCTGGATGAATTGGCTTTGTTCAATGCCTTTAGTAGCCCTCCCTCGTGTCTAGTGGCAGTGAAAACAAAGGTATAAGCTTTGATTTGAGATAGGCTTTGAACAGCCTCAGAAGGAAAAGACCCATCTGCTTATGGATTGTAAAGATCAACTGTCCCCATAACAGTTCTCATACACCTTCACTATCCTGCGTTTGTTACTATTTGGAATTTAACCCAAATTCTACCATTCTCCAGATTTCCCTTGGCGGTCTATAGAGATGATGATAGAAAGATAGATGATAGATGGATAGATAGATAGATAGATAGATAAGCAGACAGACGTGTATATACTCAACTGGGAGACTAAACGTTTTCTTAAACACTAACCAAGAATTTCCTACTCTCCAGCTTAAGACTTTATGGTAGTGATTCTCCAATGATTCCCCCCCCACCCACCTCCCGGTATTTATGCCTTGAATAGTCCCTTCCTGGATTGTCTCAGGATTGGTTTACGTGATCGAAAGAATACAGTAGAAGTGATGATATGTCATTCTTAAGGCTAGGTGTTAAAGGCTTATGGCTTCTGCCTGTTCTTCTCTCTGGCATCACTAGTGAGGGCACTTAAGCAGCCTATACAGAAGAACTGAGGCCTCTAACCAACAACCATATGAACAGGATATCTTTACTGATCTTCTGGCTTCACTCAGGCTTTCAGATGACTGTAGTTCCAACATCCTGACTGCAGCTCACAATTTTCTTGAGCCAGAACACCCACCTAAGGTTCCCAAACTCCTAACCTGCAGAATCTGTGGATAATAAGTGTTAATTGTGTTGGGGTAATTTGTTACGTAGCAATAGGTAACTAATACAGCTTCTCTAGCCGCCATTGCTGGGGCAGAAGCTGGACACCCAAGTGTCATTTCCTACTTCTTCCTCCTTTGAATCTAAAATGAATGACTCAGCAGACTCGGAGTCCTTTTATGCCACTTACACACCCGGTCACTGGAAAAGCAGCCAAAATGACTTGCAGGACAAGCCATTCTTGGTCTACATAGAGACAAGAAACTTGAGAGCTTGTAGCACATAAGCCAGGAAGTGAAACTGGTTTCGGCTAATGCTTCTTGAGACAATTTCCCATGGCCAATATGGCAAAGGAACGTCAGGCCCTGACCCGCTATGTTAGCAACCCTTCCTTTTGAGGGGAGTGGGGCAAGGGATGGCTTGAATTGATTCTTTTCCTGCTGGCTGAGGCTAAAATATGAATAGAAGAGATAATCATCCCCTGCATTCCAATCCCACAGTTATCAAAAATTCTGCTGTTATTCATGGGTATATAGAGTAGATGCCAACAACATGAACACATCAATGAAGATTATTTCCACATTTTTGTTCAAACACAAATATATACAGATGATTGAACAGAAACCATACAGTGGGAAAACTTCTAAGCAGACCCCTACAAAACAACTTTATTTTAAATACTCAAATAAAGTATGCAGTTCACCCACAGATTGAATCTTTCCATTAGTTCCAACTGCTCAGAAATTATTCCAGGGACAGAGAGAAGTTCAGCCAGCTTCTCCTGGTCCTGCCCATGCCACCCTATGCAGTTATTCCATATCTCTTACTTCAGATTCTAATCTCAGGATAGCAATTCCAGTGAAAATACATCCAACAGAAAGCACAGTAACTATATCAGGAAGAAATCCGACAACATCTGGATAACTGGTAAAAACTGATATCATTGGTGAGGGACAGGTGAACATTGTGTGTCTCCAGATGTGATACACTGAGAAAGATTCAACATAACTAACATAGTATACAGATCAGAACACTGAGTTTTATTGTTAGACAACCCCAAAGTAGAAACACTTTGTTGGAAAGAAAACAAAAAAAAAAAAGGGAATGTATTCTGTAAATATGCTAATATCATAAAAAACAAAGAAAGGCTGAGGAGATGATCCAGATAAAAGGATACCAAAGAGCTCTGATAACTAAGTACAGTACCAGACCCTGGACTGGATTCTGAAAGAGATAGGGAGATGCTATAAAGGACATTCCTGACTAATTCACAAAATTGGAATATGGCCAGTAGGTTAGATAATACTAGGTAAAATTAGTTACATAGATAAAAAAAATTAGTTAGATAGATAAAATTAGATAGATAGATAGAATGATAAAGTAAATGGAATAGTGTTAATGGATAAATCTGGAAAAAAGAGTATGTGGGCGTTCTTTGTAGTACTCTTATTCTTATAATTTTTTGTTGAGTTTGATATTATCTTCAAATAAAATTTTAATTCCTTAATTTTTGCTGGAACTTTAATTCAAGAATTTCATTTTATCTACCAATTTTACAAAGCTCTTAAAACATTCAGTAACTTATTCTTCACGCCTTCCCTTTGTGCTCCCAGAAAACAGAAAACATTTCTCATTTACATCTTTCTAATAAATGTTAGCTGTGGTCATTTTATACCGGTAAACAGCACTTACTGCAAATTTACTTTGTGCCAGATGCTGAGCTAATGGCCTTTTCTGATGTACTTATTTAATCTCATGGACAACCCCATGAGGTAGGTGCTAGTTTACAAATGAGGAGATCCAGGCTTTGAGGTATTAAACAACTTGTCCAAGATCATACAACTGCTCAGTGGTGAAGCCCGGAGCTGTCTGTATAAATGCTGCCCCTTCCAACTAGCTGAGAGTGTGTGCAATGCGGGTCCCGATTCCATCATCTAGTGAAAATTCTATTATTAAACTGCTGTTGCTCTTCAACTTTCTGTGGTTGGTAGAATAATGGCCTTTAAAAATGTCCATGTCCTAATCCCCAAAACCTATAAATATATTATGTGATAAAGAGGAATTAGAGTTGCAGATGGAATTCAAGTTGCTAAACAGCTAACCTTAAAGAGATTGTCTGCATGGGTCCAGTGTACTCACAGAGTCTTTAAACGCAGAAAAGGGAAGCAGAGGAAGGAGTGTCAGAGTGATGCCATGTGAGCAAGACTCTGATGGTCACTGCTGGCTTTGAAGAGGGAAGAAGGTCACACACCATGGAATGCCAGAAGCCTCTGAAAGCTAGAAAAGGCAAAGAAATAGATTCTCCACGTACAGCTTCCAGAAAGGAAGGCAGCTGTGCCCACACGTTGATTAAAATCACGTGAGACCCATTTCAGATTTCTGGTCTCCGGAACTGTAAGAGAACATGTTGTTTTGAGCCATTCAGTCTGTGCTAATTTCTTACAGCCTGGTAGGAAATGAATACACTTTCATTCTCACACACAAAGCCTTTGTGCCCACTCACTAGCGTGCTTACTACCTTTAGGAATGGGCACAATTTCCCAGCTATTGTGTTTACATCGCGAAAACAGTCACGTCTGAGAGAGGGGTTCCTCCAGGGGCCTTTGAATGACTTCTTCCTCGAGACGTGAGAGAGATGAGACGGTGTACAGAGGAGAAAGAATTAAGTAGGATCACGGTATGTAAGGCATCAGTAGCTGCTGACTGTCTTTCCCACTTTGCTGTTCCTAGGATACTACTAAATTCCTCAATAGACAATGATGCTTTAATCCTCAACGTGCATCCATGCAGATTGGAATAATAATGTAAAGAAGATGTAGAGGATATTAAGTTGCCTTCCTGTGTGGGGATAAGCATACAACACAACAGAGACCGAAGCTAATAACGTGTGAGATGGGTTCTTAAGAATGGCCGCCTAAACCAGAATGTACTTAAACATCGGGATGATGGGATTTCACACAACCGTCTACTTGTTCTGCCCTCCTGGGCTTTCCTCTGCCTGTGACCTCTGCTTACACCTTGAGATACTCCCCTGACTTTTGGAGGAGAAGAGGTCCTGTTTTATGTAAATCAGTACTAAAGGATACTCTTTGTTATTTAGAGCAACTGTATATCAGTCAGAATTGTGGATCCTTGAATTTTTTAACTGTGTATGGCTAAAATATACCTAAGGTGCAGTTACACCTATTCAGACCAGTGTAAGCTTTGAATTCTATTTGGACAAGCTTGATGTTCAATCCTATTTGAACAGCTTAAATAACTTCAAGCTATTCCTCATTTCTCTATTTCCCACAAGATCAGAACAAGCAACAAAGGGACCAAACAGAAGGAAAATTGTGAAAGGGAACAGAATCAGAACACACAAAGGCTACCCTCCAGGGGAAAATCTCCAAGGACTCAGAGTACATTTTTAGCCATACCAAATTCAAAGTCAGGTACTAGAATTCTTTATCACCATAGATTAACTCTTCCTGGATAGTGAATACGGACAATTACTGAGACCATATTTATCGCTAGGCACTATGTTAAGCCCTTCGCATAATCAGTTCATTTAATTTTAACAAAACCCCATATTTATAGTTCTTTCCATTATCTCTACTTATTAAGAGAAAACTGATTCTCAAAATGATTAAATGGCCTGTCCAACATCACACATGATAAACGGCCAGAGTCCAAATTCAAACCCACGTGTGTTGCTCTTATCATGGTTCGTTTCTCCCAGGAGCGACCCAGAGACAAGGGTTTGAGTGTAACTCATTTATTTAGGACATGATCCAAGGAAGCACCAGCAGATGAGCAGAGAATGGAGACAGAGAAGGAAAGGCAGCCAACAAAAGGCATGTTGTCAAGCAGGTTACCACAATAGACAGCCAGAGCTTAATCCTACCTGGGAACTCAGTGTAGACATACTTCAGTGGGGTGCGGGAACTGGATTATTTATACACCAATTCCCATGTGTGGGAGGTTGGAGGCTGTTCCTGCTTAGGCTCAGTATGCCCCCACAGCCAGGAAGAAAGCTCTTGGACCAAGAATGGCCTGTGTTTTCAATAAGGAGCCAGGCTGAGGGATATAGGCAGGGACTGTACAGCATGTGCTAGCTAACACTCTTACCCACTAGCTAAGTCCAGCTACTTCCAGGCCATATCAGTGTATTATTGTGTAAAAATCAATCTATATGATTGCTTGTCCTGTTAGTGGCCTAAATTTTAACCCAGAATGCTAAAATTTAGCCTCTGAATTCCTCTGGCTAAATGCTAAGAATATCTGCATTTTCTCCTTTGGGCAGCTTCAGTGAAATAGCCAGTCCTTGGGTTGCCTTTGTGACTCATTAAGTGCCACAAAAAAGACTCTTCAGCACATTTGACAGTCTAAGCTACGGAGTCAGCTCTGACCAGTGACCAGTAAATCTGTTCTCCACTGCGATTCTGGTGCATTTTGAGAAAGTGGGCCGCAGCTCCTTGGGGCATGTGGATGCCTTTGGTAGACACATTCTCTGGGCTGAGTATTAACACCCTGGCATTTCAGGACCTCAAACCCTGGGTAAATTTTAAGTCTCTGGAAAGGGTGACATCTTGTTGCAGAGATATGGGAAAATCAGGACTGAGTTATTTTTTTTTTCTCAGAACCTGCTCACTTTGCTGATAATTACTTAGGATCTAGATTCTGGAACAGTGTTTCTCAGACTTTAACATACACTGAATTCACTAGGGGGTGGTTGTTTCAATGCAGACTCTGATTCAGTAGACCTGGGGCGGGGCCTGAGCCTCAGCATTTCTGCCCATCTCCCAAGTGTCACCAGTACTGCTGGTGCAGGACCACACTTACAAGGCTGTAGGGTAAGCAGGCAATCTCCGACCTAAAGGGCGTCACAAAGGGCTTCTGGAACAAGTCTTGGAGAGGAGAAGCAATTTTTTTCTCAGCTAGGAGAGTTTCAATGAGGTCAGAGGGCTGGGCAGACCAAGAATTTAGAGCAGTTGGAAAAGAAAAAAAGTGGAGAGGAAGAACCAAGGTTCTACCTAGAGGCATTTAAAGGGCAAAGGGAGACAGAACAATGAGTGCAATGTTTGTGGGAAAACTCTGAGTTTTGCTTCTGAGGGCTCAGGAGTGCTGTTTGAGTGGAAGATCAAACCTATAAACAGCACTGAGACTATTTTTTTTTATAAGCCACAACCTTTTAGATCTTAAGGTCCTCCTTGGACTCCTGAACTGAGCTGTTCACTTTAATAAAGACAGTGATTGTTTCTATATGTTTTACAACAACTAATAGTATTGAACCCTTGCTGCAATGAGCCTTTTACATGCACTAAGTCATTTGAGCCTCATAACTACACAATGAGACACCTGCTAGGATCATCTCCTTTTCACAGGGGAAGAAACAGAGGGACAGAGTGGTGAGGAGACACAGAGCTAGCTAGACACAGAGGCAGAGGTGGCATTTACACCAAGGAGATCTGATTCTAGTTCCCTTGTTCTTAAGTTTATTTATTTATTTGAGAGAGAGAGAGAGAACAGAACAGGCAGGGAAAGAGCAGAGAGAAGGAGACACAGAATCTGAAGCATGCTCAGGGCTCTGAGCTGTCAGCACAGAACCCGATGTGGTGCTCCAACCCACTAACTGTGAGATTATGACTCAAGCATAAGTCGACGCCCAACTAACTGAGCCACCTCGGTGCCCTTCCAGTTCCTACTTTTAAGCACAATTCGCCTTTACCTCCTTTTCCAGCCTTTTCCAAGGCTGTCTACCCCTGGCTAGTGGAATGCAGGAGACTTGCTCTTCCATGCAGCCCTCCCAGAGCAAGGCAGTTGGGTTAGGCAGATGCAGCCAGGGTTCACACTGGTTGCCCTTGATCTGAGATGCAGGATCCCAGAACTGACCTCTGAGCCCCCAAGTTGTTCCCTGAATTGCATCTTACCTTCCTGCATTGACCTCAAGCACTTAGGGATCCCAGTTGAGTACTATGTTTAATTCCTCCCGGAGAATCAGAGTCCTATGTGCTGCATCGGCCCAGAACTCTGAGGACACTCTGTCCCCATGCTTTAGGCTCTCCCTGTCCTTTGTCTCATGTCCCTGAGGTCAGAATTACTGGTTTCCCTCCCCAGGTACCCAGGCCCTGCCCCTAGCACCTGCCTCACCCTCAAATCAGCTCAGTCCCCTGCTCTCTGTGCCTTTCGCACTCTTGCAAGATCACCATGCTTCTTACAAACCTGTCCAAAGGCCATGCAACACCTGCCCACATACTGACAGAGCTACCAAGAAAATCTGAGCCTAAGTATTTACCCAAACTGTAAAACTTAACATACCAAATTTTCAATGCATCAGAAATTCCCTCACTGATCTCATGAGGAAGAGACTATAAATGTGACTTGAGAAAGACATTTACTTTGCTTACCAAAGTTAGCCATCATGGTTATGCTTTTCCCCATAGGGTAAAAAAGGAGGCATTTCCCCCATAGGCTAAAAAAGGAGGCATTTCCCCCATCACCATCTTAAAAGTAAGAATGATTTATTTGTCATCATTCACAGTTACTGAAGTACCCATTGCTTAATATTCCACATTTGGGCTCAGCATTTGAAGGATGAAATTGGGCATCTCCAAAGGAACAAGAAGAATGGGGGAACAGATGGGAAGCAAGGGCTTAGAGTAACAGGTAGCATTCCTTCATCATCCAACCATATTTTCACTTAAGAGATATCTGATGGATGTCTATCATGTGCAGACATGAAAATATCTTTGGTGAGCAGCCCATGGAACAGGGAAGCAGAGAACGCATCTAAATGTAGCTGTAGCTGGAGGTGGGTTTTGTGGACTTTTGAAGGAAGAAGGTGTGAACCATCAACCACACTGAGCAGCATATGGAAGGTACAGGCCGTATTCAGCCTGACCATGACAGCTGGCCCTGGATCCAGAGGAAGGGAAAGCCACTGACAGATGAGCAGTAAGAACGGTCTTGTGTCTCAACAAAAGGTCAGTGGTACAAGAGAAGAGGAACGAGGAAACCGTGGCAGAAGAAACAGTGTTGTCACTGTATGCAAAAGTCAGAACAAAGCCCAATATCGACTTCTTATCATCAGGAAGACACTTTTTGAACTATACACAACCTCTCTTCTGAGAAGAATATGGCTTGTTTCCCCATGCCCACTTTTCACAGTACATTAACTGCAGCTTCCCCAGACCCCAGAGGCTTGTTGATCCTATCAGGGCTTTGAATTTAAGGACAGGCTCAAGAACAGGCTCTCAAAGTATATTTGTCACCTAAGCCTGATTCGTTTTTGGCACACTGTTGGATTATTCCAGGTATTCAGTAATTCAGTAAACCGATTAGTCATGCCTGTGACAGACCAGGACTTCCTTTGCGTCACTCACCTAGATGAGGCCTCTGTTTTCATTTTTAATGGCTAAATGTTCAGCACCCATCATGCCAACTTGCTCTTCTCAGCCCTTCACAAACCAAAGAAAATCACTTTATTGGGCCAGATGGTAGTGAATGATGTCTAAGGCATTGCTGATACCGAAATTTGTGGCAATCACAAATAGTGTGATAAGATTAGAAAGCGTGTCATAAGATTAGAAAGATATTATACAATAGTGCTATGTATGTGCCCCTTGATAGCATCAAATTTATTCTTTTATTTTAATATCTATATCTCAGTATTTTCTTTATATATCAAACTGATTTATTTGCATTTGGTTTTTGGTTGTTGTTGGTTTTATAAACCTGGTGGTTCAGTCAGTTAAGCATCTGACTCTTAATTTCAGCTCAGGTCATGATCTCACAGTTCAAGCCCCACATCAGGTTCCGTGCTGACAGTCCAGAGCCTGCTTGGGATTCTCTCTCTCCTCCTCTCTGTCCCTCCCCTGCTCTCTCTCTCAAAATAAATAAATAAACTTAAAAAAAAAAAGAAACAAAAAACAAAAACCTAATCATTCTTTCCTACTTCTTAGAGGTGTCATGAGGATTAACATCATGCAAATATAAGTGCTTTAATAAGCAACATTATTTAAAAATGTTAGCATGTGGCTTGTTGAAACAGTAGACTCTCACAAGGCCTGCAGAACATAAACCACAAACCCCTGAATCCTACAGAGCTGTACCCCACATGCTGTAGCATTATACAGCCAGACCCTAAGAACCAAAGAGAAGCTACCAGACACTAATGTAAGTCCAGAATCCGGCACTGAGTGAAGTTATCCCTTTCTCTGTGCAGCTTCTGTGATTCTAAGAGGTCAATGAGTTTCTGCTTCACAAGGGGAAATAAGACTGATTGATTCCCCCTCTGCTCAAGAATCCCAGTGTGTGGACCCCACGGGTTTTCTGAAGCTTCACCAAAGACAATCCCCAGGTAACTCTCTGTTCAAGTGGAACAGGATGAGTTCCCTGCCATGGAAGGGACTGGGATTCCTCTTGTTTCCATCTGCAAAATGCATGAAACACATCGTGGCCATTTAAAGGCTTGTTCTCTGTCCAGCTTGTTAATACAAGAATGGAGAGAATCTTCTATGTTCTTTAGTGGTGTCCATTTTAAACCTAATCCCAGACTAAACCTATAATATGTATGTGACCTAGTTGATTGCATAAAAAGTAGAATAATGTCTGCATATACAGGTTTTTCAACATCTTAGAATATTCACTTTTTAAGTGACTGCTAATTTGGTTCACTGGGTTTGTTTTTATTATTATGGCATTGGAACCACCCTCATCATGTGTCATTTCTGTACCAAAAAATTATAAATTCCACTTCCCAGAAGGAAAACACTCTACAGAAATCTTACATTCGTCATTTCTTTATTTCATCCAGAGACTAACAGGCCTGCAGTAGATTATAGAAAAAGGAGCTGTATATCTCAATCACGCAGGTTCCTTCAACATCTTAGGAACTCAGCCTAAAGCAAAATGTCCATACAGGCAAAGGTTTACTGTCCCAGAAATTCTCAAAATAAGAAAGCTGCTTTCTGTTTCCTTGGCTGCCATCTAGTGGGTAATGATGTAGTGTCAGTAAAACACTACATCTGTGAAGACACAAGATGTCTCTGCCTGTCTTCAAAACCAAAAACACAGTTAATGTAAGAAATACTGCAGAGGGGCGCCTGGGTGGCTCAGTCGGTTAAGTGACTTCAGCTCAGGTCATGATCTCATGGTTCATGGGTTCAAGCCCCGCATCAGGCTCTGTGCTGACAGCTCAGAGCCGGGAGCCTGCTTTGGATTCTGCGTCTCCCTCTCTCTCTGCCCCTCCCCCGCTTGCACTCTGTCTGTCAAAAATAAATAAATATTTTAAAAAATTTTTTAAAGAAATATTATTGCAGAAATGAGGCAATTATCCTTTTTCATAATTTCTATTTAGATCTTAAAGTGGTATTCTCCTTCCTTTTTCCTGGTCTACATTCCTTTCCATAATCAAACATTGATTTTGTGCTAATATTGTGTGCTGGTACTAGAGCTGTAAGGAAATCCTAAAACAGATTCCACCACAGATTGGGACTAAAAATAAAGTTTCAGGGATCTCCACTGAAAGGAAGAACCTCAGCCAACTTAAGCCCAGACCAGTGACAATCCACTGAATGTCGCTTCTTTGGTATATTGCTTCTTGATGCAGTGGCTAAAACCAATATTGACTGTACTGTCTTAGATTTAGATCTGCTAGGTTTTTCCTGTGAGCATTTTTTAAAAAATTAATGTTTATTATTTATTTTTTGAGAGAGCGACAGACAGAGAGCAGGGGAGGGGCAGAGACAGACAGAGACACAGAATCTGAAGCAGGCTCCAGGCTCTGAGCCGTCAGCATACAGCCCGACACGGGGCCCGAACTCATGAACATTGAGGTCATGACCTGAGCCAAAATCAGTTGCTTAACCAACTGAGCCACCCAGGAAGCCCTCCTGTGAGCATTTTTTAGTGGAATCTCTAATGCCTGATGAACATTACATAACAGTCAGGTCAGCTGTTCAGTAGCATCTCCAACTTTTCAAACTGAAATCAGATTATAGACCTAACGTATTTTGGTTTCAGATTCTCAAAAAGGGAGAGTTCTGAAGGTACAAAGAAATGTGGTAAAAATATAATGAATCTAAAAAGCTTGCACATAAGCCTCTGCCTTTTTTCTCTCTCTCTGGGCTTTGCAAGTTAAACACACACACACACACACACACACACACACACACACACACACACACCCCTACAGCTGGAATGGTAGACCAATCTTCCCCAATAATCACTCAGCCTAAGTCCAATCATCTACATCTGGTTGCAGATAAATGAACAGTCACTGTGAATTATATTTGACATCACAAGTTAACAAGAATAATCCACCAGACATCCATCCTTCTTTGTTCAACATGACCATGGAGTAGTTTGAGAAGAAGGAACAAGAGCTCTCAACTAAGGTAGTGGTTCCGAATGCGTGTCATGGTACCAGACTGCATAGGTTCAGATCCTGGCTATGCTGGTTGTGATCATAAACTTCAGGCAATTTACCAGACCTATATGTGCCCTGGTTTCCTGAAACATAAAATGAAGGTACCTCCCCTTAGGGTCATGTTTAGGATTAGACAAGTCATTACAAAGAATATGCTTAGAAGGAAGGCTGGAATCCAGATAGGGCTTAATAATTGTGAGCACTTATTAATGTATCCAGATGCTTCCAAATAATTTTCAAAGGAGTGCTAATTTTTCCCGTGCCTTAAAGTTTGGAGTGGGGGATGTCGAAAGTCAGGTCTCAAAGTGTAGGAAGTGAGACACCTGCCAGCAATGCCACCACTCTGTACTAACTCAGCTAAACTCTCATATGCTCATGGCTACACAACTGGTGAGTATCAGTTAATGATATACCTCCAAGTTCATTTTAACCTGGTATCAAAGCTGAAGCCCACAGGATGCACTTAATGGAGAATGTCCAATCTCTGCCGAAGCAGGAGAGGAGAGCCCTTTAAGAGTTTATGAAACCAGGGTGCCTGGATGGCTTAGCTGGTTAAGCGTCTGGCTTTTGACTTTGGCTCGGGTCATGATCTCACAGTTCGTGGGTTCGAGACCCACAGTGGGTTCTGCACTGGCAGTGCAGCGCTTGCTTGGGATTCTTTCTCTCTCCTTCTCCCTCTGCCCCTCCCCTGCTCGTGTGCTCTCTCTCTCTCTCTCTCTCTCTCTCTCTCTCAAAAGAAAAAGAGCCTATAAAACCATGTGCCTCCAGCAGGGGGTGGGGATGGGGTGATTCTGCCTACTATATAAACCTGACTACTCATCTTGTCAGAGTTAAATTGTACTAAAGTATAAGCCTCTCCCTCCCTCCACCCCAGGTGTTCTCTGATTCTGATCTGGCTCTCTGAAAAAGTTCAGGTCTAAGCCTGAGCCTAAGAAGCCTGATGCCTTCTCTTGGGGTGCCTGGGTGGCTCAGTCGGTTGAGCGTCCAACTTGTGGTCTATGAGTTCGAGCCCCGCATCAGGCTCTGTGCTGACAGCTCAGAGCCGGGAGCCTGCTTCCGATTCTGTGACTCCCTCTCTCTCTGCCCCTTCCCAGCATGCTCTATATCTCTCTCTATCTCAAAAATAGTAAACAAAAAAAAGAAGAACGAAACCTGATGCCTTCTTAAAAAAGAAAATGGGGTAGGAAAAATCAAACCCTGTCATGACTCACTTTCTTTTTTGGTATTATTTAAAGACATGCAAAGCCTAGAGAAGCTCCTGAGAGATGCTGTAATCTATGGCCAGCCTCGAATCCGCAGAGCTTGGAAGAAGATTCTCATCCTAGTTGAGGGCATCTACAGGTATGTAAATCACCTGAGATGTTTGCACACAGTGGGGCCTGTAGCAAGCTAACAAATGAGGAAAGGCTGACCTCTCCTAGCTAAATGGAAAAATGAGTTAGGTATTAGGTATTATGGAGAGACCTGAGCCAGAGCTACCAATGTGAGCTGTCAGCCTTGGGTCACCTATCTTTTCAATGTCTGTACATATGGCAGAATACCTTGGAGGCTGGATGCTTGTGAAGGTGTCCTCAGAAATGCCCTTAGAGGGTATTGCAATAATTCTTTCCACTACCTTTCACTGGCCCACAACTTCAAAGGCTTTTGCTGGCTGGGTTATTCAACATCAGAATGCTTCTTGCCTTCTATGGCTATAGTAGATATGGCTGCTACGTACCCAGATGCTTCTAACTAGACAGTACACACAAACTCCAGTGGCTTGCTGAACTTGGCCAGTTGTTGGCATTAGAATACAAAAACCCTGCACATCTTCCACAAGGTAAGACTAACCTCAAGGGCAATTCCTGATCCAAAGCTGGGAGCGGCTGGACTCAACATCTGAAGGTATGCTCCATTTCCCACCACTTTGAAGCTAAGTGGACAAAACACCCACTAAGCCACTGAGAGCTGCACTTTTATGAGGAACATGGTGGTGGGATTTGCTTCATTCTCTGTCCGAACTGGTTACTGACACTAAAATGAAGGGTGCCTCCCAACCCTTCTGTTGAATGCCCAAGTCCCTGAGTCAAAGAAACATTATCTCAGAGTGCTCACTCCTAAATCAGCTCTCAAACAATCGTAATGTTGAAAGAATCAAGGGAGACGTTTCTTATAATTACAGAAAAGTGAACAATATTAAACAGAAGGGAATGAGAGCTTAACTTCCCTGCAAGGAGAAGTGTGTTTGCAAAGGAAACTTGAGATCTGATAGAGCTTTTCACTCAGCCAGAGTGCACATCATTTCTGTTCCATGAATAGATAAACCAGCAGCAGAAGAAATGTGTCTTTATCCCTTTTGGAAAAAAAGAAGTACTTTCTACTAAATGTAAAATAATAATAATAACAACAACAACAACAACAACAATAAAAAGCCAGATATCATTTTGTTTTTTCTCTAGTCCTTACTGCCCCAGGGGTTGGTGTTCTGGGTGTTCCCAGTGCTTCTGTGGGGTTACAAAGCTGGTATTTCACATTTTCAGTAACCCAATGTATGCAGTACCTCCTCAGGTCAGCCCCCAGACCGTGTCTTCTTTGTGAAGTCTTTGCAATCACCCTAGAGCAGCATTCTCAACCAAGGTGATTTCTTCCCAGCAACCCACCTCTACTCTGGACACACTTGGCAATTGTCAGTTGTCGCAACTTTAGTACTACTGGCATCTGGTGGGCAGAGGCGAGGGATGTTGCTAAACATCCTACAGTGCGCAAGGTAGGCCCTTACAACAGAGGATCACCCTGCTCAAAATATCAACAGTGCTGAGGCTGAGATACCCTGCTATGGATTAATTCAATTAATAATTCAATTTAGGGGCTCCTGGGTGGCTCAGCCAGTTAAGCATCCGACTTTGGCTCAGGTCATCATCTCACGGTTTGTGAGTTTGAGCCCCATGTCAGGCTCTGTGCTGAGAGCTCAGAGTCTGGAGCCTGCTTCAGATTCTGTGTCTCCTTCTCTCTCTGCCCCTCCCCTGCTTGCTCTCTCTCTCTCTCTCTCTCTCTCAAAAAAAACCAAAATAAACATTTTAAAAAATTAAAAAAAAATTCAATTTAATTAATAATTTACTCACTGGCCTTGAACTTGCTACTTTTGGGAAGTCATCTCCTATGGACTCTGGGCTGTCATAACCTCAGGCACAGGTCTTGCTCCCTTGTGTGATCTGTGCCAGCTGCCAGCTTAGGAGGGGAGCCCTTATCTAAACACCTGTCATTCAGGCCTGGGCTTGCAGGAGCATGGATCCAGCTGAGGGAGAGCAGATTAGGCGTCTCCTTTAACCAGAGTTAACCGAATCCAACTGCAAATAAACAAAGCTTAGCTCCACTAAAGGAAAGTTGTGTTTTAAGTACTTTGATCGTGGCTGAAATTAAGTGGACCACCAGCGTTTCACTGTCAACTATTCCCATCAGTTACATAGAGAAACCACTCCAGCAGCAAGGCTTGTTAATGGCTGGGCCCATGTCACACCATGGTCTCAGGAGGGCAGGAGGGCCAGGTGTGGACTTTTGGCTCCACGCCGGCATGGCACCAAACCACAACCTGGGATTCACTAGCAATGGTGCCTGCTCTGTTATCTCATACTGTGTAACAAGCCATTTGAACCATAACGGCTTACACACAGCAATGAGTTAGTATTCCCCACATCGCTGTGGGTTGTCTGGACCAACTGGGCAGTTTTTCTGCTCCACGTGGTGCTAGTTGGGGTCATTCATGGGGTTGCATTCAGCTGGGAGTTCAACTGGGATCTGGAATGTGAAAATGACCTCACTCAGGACTGGCAGTTGACTGAAGTACCTTGTTCCCTTCTCTTCTCTGGAGTGCCTTCTCCATATGTAGGCTCTTCTCACTGAGCAATCAAGCTGGAACTTCCTTACAACATGGAAGGAACATCTGTCTTCCAAGAGGATGAGAGCAGAAGCTGCTGCCTTTTAATGGCTAGGCCTAGAGCCAGTACAGCAAATCTGCCATGCTCTGTTGGTCAAAGTATGGCAAAAGGCCAGCTCAGATTCAAGGGGAAGAGAGAGAGCACCTCTTTTTTTTTTTAATTTATTTTTGTTTATTTATTTCTGAGAGAGAGAGACAAACAGACAGAGTGTATATAGGGGAGGGGCAGAGAGAGAGGGAGACACAGAATCTGAAGCAGGCTCCAGGCTCTAAGCTGTCAGCATGGAGCTCAGCGCAGGGCTCAAACTCACAGACTGCGAGGTCCTGACCTGAGCTGAAGTCAGACGCTTAACCAACTGAGCCACCCACATGCCCCAGAGCCCACCTCTTAATGGGAGGATTGGCTTGTGTGTGGAGGGATGGGGAGACTTGCAGGCAGTCTTTGGAGACAATCTACCATAGTGGCTCAGTCATCCTGACATTTATTTATACAATGAAACCTCCACTTTCCATGGACCTCCCTTCACAGGAGCTTTCTTTTATCTCACCCGCACAGAATCTTGTCTTTAAATGAAACTGTGAGCTAAAAGGGCCCATTCAATGCTAGGAAGCAGGGCACCTCTTAGGCCTCGATATTTCCTGGGGCCTCAGTTTCCTCATTTTTAAAACAAGGCTAGCCTAGACTGGAGTTCTGGCACATAGTGGGCATTCTCATTTGCTTCTATCACCAAAAAATGAAATTATTTCCCACAAGATTTTCCAAAGGGCCAGGGTTAGGAATCAACAGTTCACAAACACACTTCTACTTTTTAGAGTTGTGTTATAGACACATACCTTGTTGATATCAACACAAAGCTTCCTTTGAAGTTTTACTCCCAGATATATATTTTTTTTATCTATTGCTATGGTTTGCCACCATGGGCAAATCCCCCCACCACAAAAGCCTCCCATGAGTCCATTTTTTTTCATAATTCCTAAAAAGAGCATTCAGCCAAATCAGACAGTTTCAGGCAGGTATCAAGGTAGGAAAAGCTAGATACCAAGTCTAAGAAGTCCATAAACTCCACAAAAGCAGTTATGAGAATGATAATTATAGTAATTAATAGTAATGACAATAATAATGCCACCATCCATAAACCATCTAAGTCTCATTATCTATATAGAGAATATGGAGGAGCCAGGGTTTGGAGGAAGGCCCAGGCCCTGGGTTCAAATCCTAGTGTTGTCACCTACAGCGCTGTGTCCTTCATAGGGTTCTTTTGTAAATATTAAATAAGATCATAGGACCAGTTCCTGGCAGAAGCCCAGCCCACAGTAAGCCCACAACAAGGGCAGCTGTCTCCATCATTAAATTTATTTTCAGTCGAGGAAGTTGCAACGTGGAAAACGGTAAGCTATCTGCAGAGTGAAGCTGTTTGCTCTTCACCCAGCTGGAGAATGGATGTCAGGGGAAGGAGCTCACATTTATTATGTGTCTGCTACTTACTAAACACATGGGCTTACTCCTTGCTCCCCATGTGTGATTTTGAGTAAGCCTCCCCTGTACATTTTTTATAAAGCATTTTATATCTATTTTTAAAGGTTTATTTATTTTTGAAAGAGCGCGAGTGGGGAAGGGTCAGAGAGAGGGGGACAGAGGATCTGAAGTGGGCTGCGTGCTGACAGCACAGAGCCCAAGGTGGGGCTTGAACTCATGAACTGAACCATGAGAACATGACCTGAGCCAAAGTCAAACACTCAACTGACTGAGCCACCCAGGTGTCCCCCCAGTATTTTGATGTCACTGTGAAGATGAAGACACTCGACTCAAGGCAGATGGCTGAGATGAGAAAAAGCCAGGGTTCAAACCAGGCAGCCCTGCTGGGACAGAGGCCCCATATCAACAAGGGAGTCCATTCATGTGTCCCCATCCAACAAAGTAAACACAGAAAAGGTGAAGTCATCCATGTGGCCTTCGCCATTTACCTACCTAGGGTTCAGTTTCTTCATCTGTAAAATAGGGAGATTGAAACTTGAAATGTAAAGTTCCATGAGTTCATGATTTGGGGCTTAAAAGTACAATCATATTTTAGTGTTCTCATCTGCTTTCTTTTAAGTATTATTCGAAAGTCAGACTCTTCTAGTTTTGTGTCTCTGAAAAGTCATTGTGATTGAGAAACCTCAAAACTATTAAAAAATCTACTAAAGGGGCACCTGAGTGGCTCAGTCAGTTAAGTGTCCAACTCTTGATCTTAGCTCAGGTCTTGATCTCAGGGTCGTGAGTTCAAGCCCCGCATTGGGTTTCATGCTGGGCATGAGGCTTACTTTAGATTAAAAAAAAAGGAGAAAATAAAGAATATATATATATATATATATATATACACACACACACACACACACACACACACACACACACTAGAGAAGGGCAGCGGGTCCCAAATAACCTGGGATATAATCTAGTATAACTAGAGCCCAAACTTCCAAAATAAAAAGTATTAAGAAATAATAACTAGCCCTTCCAAAAAATACATATGTAAACAAATGTTTAAGTCTCAGAATATCATTTCCTCTAAGGACGTAAGCCATTCTCCTGCCCAAATTAATGTAAGTTTAAGGATTGAGAACTTTAACCTATGGTTTAAACAAATAAAGAAAAAAGAAAAAGAAAGTACTTTATTTTTAATTAGTCTTAGCTCCTTTCTTTTCCTCTCTTTACCTTCTTTTCTTCCTTGGATTATGCTTTGGGCCCACCAAGGAGATTTTTCCACCATGTAAGTTGGCAAATCAGTGGTTTAATGCCCAATCCTGCCAATGGATAATATGCTTTATATGTGGAGGAGAAGGTGGTGAGAGGGAGATTTCAAAAAAGAGTCTTGTCACTTAGCTAATACATTATGTAACAGAAAAGATATAAAGAAATTATTCACTAGCTTGCTGGTTTAAGAATAATTCAGGTCCTTTCACAGAGCTTCAAATGAACGGGTAGAATTATCTCTACCTACAGTTGTATTTTAGTTGTTTTTCTTTTTTTGAAGTCTCTGAAACACAACCTTCCATTCAGGAAATAAAATAAAACACTTCATTTTTGGCAGTGTTTTTGATGGCAATTTATAGGAATCACACAGATAGCCTTTTTTATGCATGCACAATCTCAATATCCCACTATAGGAAAAGGTTCGATTCAAATTTGGTCACACTGAGAAAATGAAAACTTAGTGCGGGTGAATATAACTCTTTATAAAAGCCGAGTTCTCCCTAGGACCCATGTGTGCCCTGCATTAACTCCAGAAATCAGCAGTATTGTAGAGTCATTAATCTTAGAGGAAGAAATATAAACCAGGTGGGCAGACTCCTAACATCAGCTAGACCAGCCCCAGCGAAGGATAGCTAATTAGCTGCCTTGAGTGTCTGCAAACTGTTCAGCATTAACTCTGGCTCCTGCCAAATTCGGTTCCAGAACAAAGAATGGCTCTTTGTGACATGGCAGGTTTTTAGCATAGTTGTGTTACCAACTTATAACATGTTAAAGATGAGAAGTAGATTCTAGAATTTTGAGGGCATATAGCCATTTATTATGTATGACACCCATATGCCTCTCTCCTAGAAGATTTGACACAGAGTATTGTCAAGGGCTCCCAATTTCTCGAGTTGGGCCTCACTGCAACCATTTTCTCCTAAGCTCCTCCTAAGAAAAAGAATGACTCAACGAGCGCTCATTATGTGTCAGACACTTCACAAGCATTATTTCTAGGCTTCCTTAAAAAGACCTTATGAGCAGGGTTCCATCATCATGCTTGTTCTACGTGAAGCAAAGAACATCACGTATGTTGCCCAAGTCCTCAGCTGGGAAGTGGTGTGGCTACAGTCTAAGCTTAGTCAGATGGCCTTACCTTCTACTCTCAATGCAAACCATGTGAACAAGCAATTAATCTAAGAAAATACTGGAATTAACTTACAAACTTATATAAGAGAAAATGACTGTATTTGTTTTCCATTTCATGAAAATCTGAAAACAGCCATTCAGACTGGCCTTGTGAAAAACACAAATGCAGTAAACTGGCTTCATTAAAATTACCAACTTCTGCTCTGCAGAAGACCATGCCACGAGAACAGGAAGACAAGCCAGAGACTGGGAGAAAATATTTGCAAAAGACAGATCTGATAAAGGACTGTTATCTAAAATACACAAAGAACTCTTAACACTCACCAGTAAAAAGCAAACAACCTGATTAAAAAGACCTTAACTGACACCTCACCAAATAAGATACATACATGGAAATTCACATATGAAAAGATGCTTCACATCATATGTCATCAGGGAAATGTAAATTAAAGCAACAAGATACCGCTACACATCTGGTAGGAGGCCAGAATCTGGAAAAATGACAACAGTAAAATGCTGGCGAGGATGTATGTGCCACAACAGAAAGGCTTATTATACACTGGTGCTGGGAATGCAATATGTACAGCCACTTTGGAGGACAGTTTGGTGGTTTCTTACAAAATGAAACATATTCTTACCATACAATCCAGCAATCATGCTCCTTGGTATTTACCCAAAGGAGTTGAAAATGTGTCCATACAAAATCCTGGAAGTGGATGTTTATAGCATCTTTATTCATAATTGCCAAAACTGGGAAGCAACCAAAATGTCCTCCAAGTCAGAGGATGAATAAGTTAACTGTGCTACATCCAGACAATGGAATGCTATTTGGCACTAAAAATGAAATGAGCTCTCAAGCCATAAAAAGATATGGAAGAGACCTAAATGCATATTAATAAGTGAAAGAAGCCAATCTAAAAAGTCTACCCAGTGCATGATTTCAACTATATGGCATTCTGGATAAGGTAAAACTCTGGAGAGAGTGAAAAGATCAGTAGTTTCCAGGGGTTGGGTGGGGAGAGGAACAAATAAGCAGAACACAGTGGATTTGGGGGGCAGTGAAGATAGTCTGTAAGATATCCTAAGAATGGGTACATGTCCTCATACGTTTGTCCAAATTTACAGAATGCACAACACCAAGAGACAACCCTCATGTTAACTCTGGACTTTGGGTGGTGATGATGTGTCAACATAGGTTTCATTTGTAACAAAGGCATTGCTCTGGTGAGGGATGTTGATAATGGGGAAAGTTATGCAGATGTGGGGCAGGGAGTGCATGGGAAATCTCTGTACTTTCTGCTCAATTTTGATGTGACCTTAAAACTGCTCTAAATAAGAAAGGCCTTTAAAGAAACCAAAAGTACAAATCCTGCACTTGATGATCATTATACTCCCTCCAGAACAACACTACTTGGCCTGGGCAACTGCACAACCAGCTGGACTGTTTTGACTGAATCGATCTGACACTTAAGTTTATTTTTGTAATGCATTAAATTTAATAAATAAACTAATTAGGAAGAAGGGAGAAGCTCAACTTTCTGTTTGCGTCAATCGATTAGTTCTTGAACTAAATTGAAGGGTTGCTTGAGTTGTTTGACAAGCTCCTTTGTGTGGTGAGGGTGAGAGTCTGTGTGTTTTCATAGAACTTGCCTGTCAGTGCAGTCAAAACTGTGTGTGGTATAGACACAGCTCACCAAGTGTTCTGACAACTGATTAAAGCCAAAAGTTCTTTTCAATCCACTGAGTTCCAAAGGTGCCATGTAAATATGAATTTTACTTATTTATTTACTTCATATTTTTCCCTTTGCTGGAGGACTTGAAGTGATTTTGCAATTTACGATAGATACCATGAAAAATTAAGCACTTAGGACTAAAACAAAAGGGTTCATCTATGGCAGTGGTTCTCAAAGTGTTGTTCCCAACCAGCGGTAGGATATCTCCTGGGAGCTTGGTAGAAATACAAATTCTCAGCCCACCCCAAATCTGCTAAATCAGGATCTCTGTGGGGAGTTGGAGGGAGGCAGTAATCTGTGTTTTAACAAATAATTCAGGGGATTCTGATGCTCACTCAAGAATGAGAACCATTGGCCTAAAGGAATAAAAAGATGGGACACTACCAGATACCTCAAATAAGCCCTTGATTTCCAATAAGCACTGAAGAAGAGATCCTAAGAACTTTCTATGGTGCTTTTATTAATACTATGTGTCTTAAGCAGAGTTCTTCTGTATGTTTTTAATTCTTTCCTTTAATCTTTGGCAATTCAAGCACTGAGTTTAGGTCAGACAGAACTGGTCAAACAGAGAGCAGCAACCTGATAAAGATGGATTACCATAGAGCAATTTAATTAAAACTAGCAAAATACCTAGAACCCAAAATGGTCAGTCTAGTTACACTAGTTGACTTTACAAATAAATTGATCAACAATGCAGCGAGCTAGTTGTTTACTTGGGAATTAGCTATAACAACTCAAAGCACTTAAATCTACGGAATGTGAATTATACCAATAAAATAATACCAGATTAGCTTTACAAGATTAACAGAGTTATCTTAGCAAAATAGAATATGCCTTAAGAAGAAAGGAATTGCATATCCCTGTCATGGCTGACTGGTGTCAGGGCAGGCTGTCTGAGAAGTACTGGAAGGGAGACCATCACAGAGCTTCCCAAGAAAGTGTACGCAAGTGACAAGCATTTCTCCTTATGCCCTAGCATGGAAGGTTCCATCGTGAATCTGCCCCAGATCGTGGCTCTAAAGAAGAAATACAAGGCTTACCTCTACATAGACGAAGCTCACAGTATTGGGTCCGTGGGCCCAACTGGCCGGGGTGTTGTAGAATTCTTTGGACTGGACCCTCGAGATGTTGATGTGTTTATGGGTACATTCACCAAAAGCTTTGGAGCCTCAGGAGGTTACATAGCTGGAAGGAAGGTAAGAGAGGGACTCCCTGTGTCTATTTAAAACCTGAACACTCTGGGGACACAGTCTGCAGGGCTTCTCTGGATTCCATGAGGACTTCAGTTCACTTCACCACACCTCAATAGAGCATGGCAACCCAGATACAGTGGCTTCACAGCCAAGTAGACCCAGAATGTCAAAGAATTCACTCTCTAATAGTGAATAGTAATCACATTGTAATAAAATGACAACACCAGAAGTATACACAGACAGAGACTTAGTACAAGGAGAGGGATGGTTCACTCTGCAAGGTAGTATCTAAGGAGTCTTAGAATAAATACCAGTCTTGTAGACAAATGATAGGGGAAGGTATCTTTCAAAAAGAGGGAATAATGTATAGCAAACCACAGAAATTGATAAGGGAACGTTACAGAATGAGAAGTAGTTTGGTTTTTGTAGCATGAAAAACATAAAACAGGTAATAGCAACAGTGGGCAAAGGTCAGATTATTAATGAGGTTGACCCTGTGCTACAATTTCTGGGTTTTAAGAGTTTTAACCAAAGCCATAGTAAGATCAGAAATGCCTTTTCAAGAGATTTTCTCTGCAAAATAATTCTATCCCACATTTTGGATAAGCCATACATCAAATTGTGTCACCCTCTAATATCTTCTTTGTTAAGATTTTATTTATTTATTTATTTATTTATTTATTTATTTATTTATTTATTTTAAGTAATCTCTATCCCCAATGTTGGGCTCGAAATCATGACCCTAAGATCAAGAGTCACATGCTATGCCTACTGAGCCAGCCAGATGCCCCTCTAATATCTTATCTACATGATTTAAAATTCTCACCTGATGGAATCGGACTATTGACTGTTATCCCTGTTGTTTTAGGGCCAATATCATCAAGGGGATTGCCAATATAAACCAATAAATGTTTAAATTTTTTTTTTTTTTCCAACGCTTTTTATTTATCTTTGGGACAGAGAGAGACAGAGCATGAACAGGGGAGGGGCAGAGAGAGAGGGAGACACGGAATCGGAAACAGGCTCCAGGCTCTGAGCTGTCAGCACAGAGCCTGACGCGGGGCTCGAACTCACAGGCCGTGAGATCGTGACCTGGCTGAAGTCGGACGCTTAACCGACTGCGCCACCCAGGCGCCCCTAAACCAATAAATGTTTAAAAGAAATTAAACAGAGGGGTGCCAGGGTGGCTCAGTAGGGTAAGCATCCGATTCTTGGTTTGGGCTCAGGTCATGATCTCATTGTTTGTAGGATGGAGCCCCATGTCAGTCTCTGTGCTGCGCATGGAGCCTACTGAAGATTCCCTCTCTCTCCCTGTCCCCCACCATCTGCCCCTCTCCCCAACTCATGTTCGCTTGCTCTCTCTTTCTCAAAATAAATAAACTTTTAAAAAATAATAAAAAATAAAAGAAATTAAAGAGAGGATTTGATTGATAAAGAAGCCTGTTGTCTGCCCTTTATCCAAGTCCTGATAGCTGTCTCATTCAGGCCTACACCTGTCCCAAAGTGACTTATGACAGTGATGTTGGCTTCACTGAGGAGGCACACTGGGCCCAAAACCAGTGCATGCAGGTGGCATCAACAGTTTCTCCAAAATTCCCAATTCCTTACTCTTACTTACACACAAGAGTTCAGACTCCTGGTAAACCAGTTAGACAAATTAGGGATTGTAGCAGAATACAGTCTATTCACTGAAAGCCCATGATTTAAAACAACAGATTTCACTGTGGTCCCTTACCTTGCCATGAGATGCACAAATGCTTCAAATGTTCAGAGTATTCAGTGGTCTTGACCCTTCAATAAGCATTACTTTCTTCTAAGCTCAAAGCATCGTTTTCCATCCTCCCTCCACTGGCCTTTGGGAATTAGTTTGGTAATGCTAAAAACATAGGGAATGCCTAGGATCTACAAAATTTAGCTAAATCTGGTGAAAGGTTAAACGTTCCCTTCTCAACTGTGGAAGCAAGGGGATCAGAGGGTCTCAAATTTAGGAGGTCCCTTATCCGGGTTACATTGCTTTGTGAGCTTGTGGTTTTGTGATTACTTTAGCAGCAGTTCCGAGCTACAAAATTTTTAACCAAGCATAACTATGTTTCCTGAACCAAGGGCACCTGAATAAACTGAAGCAAGCATATCCTTGAAATGTTGTCAAATTTGGTAGATGTCACATTTTCCCCCTGGAGTTCCTTCATCTGATATCTGCTTTAAACAAAGACCCCTGACTGGCCTGAAGTCAGGTCCAGCTCACTCGGTTCTCTCTTACTCTCCATCCTAAAGTCAGGAGGACTGTTTTAAAAGTGTATTTGTTCTTATCTATGTAACTCGTATTCATTTGGGACAGACACTGGGCAATTGTGGAAAATTATTATTTGTATTAATTGCAATGCAAAAAAATGTTCATTTCCTCGCTCTTTAAAATACTCATTCTCTGCGCGCCTGGATCCAGAGAACTGCATCATCCTTCCCCCACCCATTTCCTTTCCAGAGGAAAGGTCTTCTCCAGGTCTTCTCCCGCTCCACACTATACACTGTAGTCTCTAAATTTACCACTAGATGGCAGCAAGAATTAGAGCGTGTTTGGCAGAGGTCCATTAGTCCCTACAGAGACTTACTGCCCTAAAAGAGCAAGATGCAAAACCTAGAAAACATAGGGCAGTTTCCAAGACGTGGAGGCCACTTGAGAAAGTGTTTATATATGCCATTCCCTGATGAGTTCAAAATCAGTCAAATACACACCTGTCTGGAATGGTTTTGGTGAGTCTGTGATAAACTCAGATAAATTGGTTTCCTTCCAACCTGATATGCCTAAGAGTTCATGGAATTTTGGTATCTGCTTGTCTGTAACTTTAGTTTCTTTTTTTTTTAGTTATGTTAATTTTATTTTTTTTTAATGTTTGTTTATTTATTTATTTATTTTTGAGAGAGAGCATACATGCATGAGCAGGGGAGGGGCAGAGAGAATCTCAACCAGGGGATTCAGACAGGATGGGGGGCTGGATCCCACCAACCGATCCCAGGAACTGTGAGACCACGACCTATACTGAAATCAATAATCCGATGCTTGGGGCGCCTGGGTGGCTCAGTCGGTTAAGTGGCCGACCTTAGCTCAGGTCATGATCTCATGGTCCGTGAGTTTGAGCCCCGCGTCGGGCTCTGTACTGACAGCTCAGAGCCTGGAGCCTGTTTCAGATTCTGTGTCTCCCTCTCTCTGACCCTCCCCCGTTCATGCTCTGTCTCTGTGTTTCAAAAAAAATAAAATAAAACGTTAAAAAATTTTAAAAAAATAATAATCCGGTGCTTAATCAACTGAGCCACCCAGGTGCCCCAAGTCATATTAATTTTAAATTACGTGTGGTTTCCATTTAACTCATGGTTTTCAATCCTCTGGATTTTGGATTATTTTTGCAAAAAAAATTTTTCACTTTGGTTTTGAATTAGGATTTTTAATTGATAGGTCATAGGATTGGACAAATGCTAACAGTTTTAATTTGAAAGAAATCTTTCCACTTACCTATTTAAATAATTAGAAGAGTTTTCAGAGTTTAATCATATTTTCTCCCAGGATTCTAACTTTTGAGTACAAAAGCAACAAAATTTACCCCTAAAAATGTTAAAATGCACACACTAGAACTTTACATTTTTCTGAAACCCTAATAATTTCAATTTCACTATGTTCATGGGGTTCTTAGTGAATCTTGAGATTTGAAAATAATTACTTGGGTCAAAATATCTAGAAAAAGGTACAACTGTCTGGCTCTCTTTTTAAATGTCAGTGTTAGGGTTAAAAGTAGAGAGACTACATTCCTAATAGCAGTTTCTAGGAGGCTCTAGAAGTCTTTGTGGAGTTGATCAAAGTCAGGACTACAGTCTTTGTTAGCCACCAGACATGTCACAGAAAGAAAAGTGTTTGGAAACAAGGGGAGAAAAAAATGATTTGGTGCTAAGATAGTATCACTGAGAGTAAAGATTCTGTCTTGGCCTCAGGCTTGCTGTCACAGAACGTCCGACAAATTCATCTCTGCTTGTTGTAATTTACTGCCCTGGCCTCGACCTTCTCTCCCCGCTTTAGGGAGACCGCCCAAATGGTCTCTCCAGAGCCAGCAAGATTTTGCTATTTTGTTCACTCTGAGTTTAGAACTGCTGTAGATGATCTATGAGCAACCCAACTTGGAACATTCTGTCCTTTCAAGACCTTTGAGGTGAAGTATCAGATAATGACTTCTCTCCACCTGTTAGAGCCTGAGCTGATGGGGCTAGGTTTCTTATTTTTGTTTTTTAATGTGTGTGTCGATCCAGTTGCTAAGGAGGTGTGGTCAACACTGAAGACCCTGATTTTGAGGGGTCCAAATATGTCTCAGGCATGGATCCCGAGTCCCCTTGCATGCCTGCTGCTAACCACTGGCTTTCATAGTCTCCATAGGCTGAGAAGATTGCAAGCAAGTGAAGAAAAGGTAGCCTTAATGATTGATCGACGGCAGGGCTAGAATTCTGGAGGAGGGAAGTCTGACAGGGCAGCCAAGTTTGGGGTGAGCGTTAGCCCCAGAAGCCTGTGTGCCAGACAAAGGCAGGCCTCTTGCAGAAGCTAGCTCTGCCCTGTCTGCTCAGCCCCGGCTATATTTAACAGTCCTTTGAAGTAAATGGGGGTCATGGTATGAACACCGAGATGTTTATTCTAAGAGCCTCCTGTCTGACTTCCTCAGCAAACTACCCTTGCCCTTGAACTCCAGGCCTATGGGTAGAGAAAATAATCAGGGTTTTGAACTTACAAAAAAGACTTGGAAACCTTGGTAGGAGGAGACCTCTAACCCACCCTGAAGGAAGACATAACCCAGACTTTCCTTGAAAAGACCAAAGCAAACTCTTAATTCATGGCTCCTGGTGCCCAGTGGGGGAATGAGAAGAGGGAACCAGAAACCAGGCATCAAGACCTTCCTTGATGCTCAGCAGAAGTTACTTAAAGAGCCCCACTTTCTGAACCACACAAGAAAACTAGCGCTGTCCACAAACTAAGACCTTCAGAGGAAGGGGACCCAGTCTAAAAGAAATAAGATGGTGGGCAAGACAGTCTTAATGTTAAAAGGGAATGATAACTGCTTTGATGAGGCATTTATTCAAACTAAGAATGCACAGGACCTTGGCTTTATGAAATTTCCCAATTTGGAAAGGAAAATTAGGGGCTGAGGACATTGAGAAGAGCCCTTTAGGGACGCGAGAAAGCTTTGTTTTGTTTCTTTGTCCGATCTTTGTCAGTGATGCCCCAAAACGAAGAGAATGTTTCTATTCTTATTCCTAAGCATACAGCTTAGTTACCCTCTATATACCCTATGTACTTCAGGGACCCTCCTCATCCTTCCTCAGTCCCTAAAACCCCTCTTCTTTTCATTAGATCATCAGTATTTACCAGGCCCCTGCTAGGTACCCACCATTCTGGACTTTAGAAGAGTGTTTAATCCATCCCTGCTCTCAAGGGGGTCTCACTCCCCTTGGAGAAACAAGAGCAATAGCCCCAAAGAATTTTGAGACTGATGTGATTCGGTCTGTAGTTTAGTGCTGTTGACACTTGAGTATATCAGGGATTCTTCCCACCTCCCCCCAAAAAGGAGCAATCTGTGGATCAGGGAAAGTACCACAGTGAAGTACAAGTGAAGGTGGTAGTCTCTGTGCTCCCCTGCCCGCCTCACTGCATGCCAGGCCAGCCCCTCTGGTCTGGAGAAGTATTGTAGTGTGGTGCTAAGGGTGGGGATTCCAGAGCCAGGCCGTTTGGGTCCAAATCCTTGTTATCCAACCATATTTTGGTTGGTTAATGAGCCACCCAAGCACATCTTTAAGGATTTTTTAAATTTTTTTCATTTATTTTTGGGGGGGTGCAGAAAGAGAGAGAGAGAGAACCCCAACAGGCTCTGTGCTGTCAGCCCAGAGCCCTATGCGGTCTCACAGACCGTGAGATCATGACCTGAGCCGAAATCAAGAGTTAGACACTTAAACTGACTGAGCTACCCAGGTGCCCCCTAGGTACTACATATATATTAACTCATTTAATTTTCATAATGACCCTGAAGTTAGCATTACTATTATCTCATTTTTCAGAGAAGAAAAGTAAAACCCAGAGAGATTTAGTAACTTGCCGATGGTCACACATCAGTAAGCGGCAGAGCCAGGATTTGAACCCAAGCAGTCAGGTTCCAGAGCTTGTGCTGTAACTCCTTGGTCATGCTTCCCTTCAAGGGAATAACTTTGTCGTGGGAAATTTTCCCTCTACTCCCGACTGACTCTTTATGCTTTGCTGATAAGATGCCGGCCTCATTCCTAATTTTAGCACATGCCCATGCCTTTCCCTTCCTCTGCATGTGTCCAAATCCATCCATCCTTGGATCCTTTGGATCACCTCCTTGAAGCAGCCCTTTCCAGCCTTAGTCCACATGAGCCCCCATCATCCTGTCACCTGTGCCCTACCCACTCTCTCCTACTTGGCTTCCCCAGCATTGTCAGGAGGCACCAACTCTCAACAGAGAAAGAAAACCTTTGATGTTGTTCATGGAGCAGCACTGAGCATAATGCTGTGAAGAACAGCCTGGCTTCAGCTACCCTGGAAAATGACCACCTCTCTCTCTCTCTCTCTCTCTCTCTCTCTCCCTCTGAGCTGCACACTCTCCATCCCCACCCCTGCCCCCCAATCCTCCAGAGTGAACTTTCCAAATACCGTGTGGCCAATGCTTTAAGTCAGGCCATCATGATGCACATACTCTTTGACTATGGTGAAAACCCACCCAACTGCCTGTATGAGATTCACTAAACAAAAGCATAGATGGAAACTTAATTTTAATTTTAATGTAAGTGGATAATGGCTACCAGGGACTAGTCTTTATATCTTCCTTCTCTTCTTAGGCTCCCATATCTAGAACAGAGCCTGGAGCAAGTCCTTGTACAAATTTGCTGAAGGAAAAATGAAAGCAGAGAAGAAGGCCCCGGGGGTAGGGAGAAGAAAGAAAAGGGACAGGAAAGGATAAGAAAGGATAGGGAAGGGAAGGGAAGAAGGAAATACTTAGGAATGGAGAGGAGAAAAAGATTTAAATGGAGAATTTGAAACAAAAAAGGGAATCAGAGTAGAAGGAAGAAACAAAAGAAAGAAATGAGTATGAAATGAAGGACAATAGAAAGAAAGTTGGGGAAGAAGGATGATGGAAGAGGAGATTTAGAATGAAGGACACATTGAAGGAGGCAGGAAGGGACAGAATGGAGCTGCTAGTCCCCCCCATGGGCCAGGTAGGTGCATCACATCATCAACCACCTGTGAGATGGGCTGTTCACTTTACTGAGGAAGATGAGCTAAGAATGCTTAAAACGGTGGGACCCCTGAGTGGCTCAGTTGGTTGGGCGTTCGACATTGGCTCGGGTCATGATCTCACAGCTTGTGGGTTCGAGCCCACATTAGCCTTGCTGCTGTCAGGGCGGAGCCAGCTTCCGATCTTCTGTTCCCCCCCCCCCTCTCTGTCCCTCCCCCACTGGCACTCTTCCTCTCAAAACTAAATAAAACATTAAAAAATTTAGAAAAAAAGAATGTTTAAAATGCTTGTGAACAACCATAGTACCCATTCTCCAAGCAAGATGGAAAAGTGAAGGGTGGGCATAGTCCCAGGCTTAGGGGTGGAAATGGGTGTTTAGGAGAAGATGGGTCTGCCCAAAGCAGGGCTTTACCCAGTTCACCTTATGAGGGAATAGATCAGAAAAGACCCCTCAGTGGGATTCTAAACTGTCTCCTCATCTTTGAAGAGAAGGTGGCTGATCCTTTTCTGACTCATTGCTAACTTGAGAACTATCATCAGCCCACTAGCTCTTCTACAGAGCATCCTGAGGGTCCTAAGCCATGAGCCAGCACAGGTGGACCAGTGGATGGTCCGGTCAGTCAATACTGAGCACCTCCAGATGCAAGCTTGTGGCCCTCCCCACTGTGGCATTGTGTTATAAGGCTTTCAGCAAGCTTACCTACGACCTTCTATTTGGCCTCAGGAGTCAGGCATGCAAGCAAAGAGTCATTCCTATCACTAAAGACCAGCATCTGCAGTGGGTCAGCACTCCAAATAACGTTGCACAAAAATTGCAATAGCTGTCTGCTGACCAAGGCATAACCAGAGTCTATCTGGTCCTCATGTATAATCTGGTTTAATTTCCCACCTCTCCCTTCTGCCACTCCTTTTTCTTTATCTGTCTTGATTCTTTAAGACCATTCCTCCTCTTCACTGAAGCCCTCCCTCCCCATCTCCTCCTCTTCACTGAAGCCCTCCTTCCCACTCTGCTCCCACTAACAATACCCATCTCTGTCTTCCGAAGTCTTATCACCCTATTGCATATACAGGTTTGCATGTCCCGTTACTTTTCCTCCCATTACTTTTCCCTGGGCACAATCTAATGTTGTAGGCTCAAGGGCAAGAAGCGCATCCTGTATTCTTTGGAGATTCCTGCATACAAAGCCAGTGCTCTTACGTGCAAGGTATTCAACAAACGTTTGGGAAATCGTTTTTCCTTTACACATGTGGTTTTGCCTTACAGACTTTAACTCCGAATTCTCAGCATCCCACTTTTGTATGCCATGTAGGTTTTTGAGGGAGAGGCTAAGAAGAAGAGATAACCCAAAATAAACGCTTTGGTGATTCCCCCTTGAAAATCAGACCACATTCGAGAATCAAATGTCTTGTCCTATGGTAGGTGGGGAGGGAATGAGATATAATTCTCACCACAAACACTGAGACTTATTTGGCTTCTTTTGGGGCTTACTCTTTTATTAAAGGACCTTGTGGATTATTTACGAGTTCACTCACATAGTGCTGCTTATGCTACATCCATGAGCCCACCGATAGCAGAGCAAATCATCAGATCAATGAAATTTATCATGGGACTGGATGGAACCACACAAGGTAAGAGGGTATGAGGGGAGCACAACTCCCATAAATCCTTCCTTAAACTTCTCTCTGTCTCCCTTCTGCCTTATCAATCTGCCCCCTTCTCAGATATATACTTTTGTCTTCACCCAATTTGTAAAATCAATTCGTACAAACCCAATTTGTACATGATATATAATACCCCATAGTACAAAAATACACTAGCACACACACAAAAAGAAACAAATGCTTTTTTTTAAGCAAAGAAAACTTTCTAATTCACCTCTTAACATGATCTGCAAAGTTGGATAATTTTGTGTGATCAGTTCCATTAAAATGAAGCAAACAGCGGTATGTGTTTGCCTGTGCCTGCTTGGGGCCGTCACTTGTGTTTCCCTGGAAACAAGCCAGAGGTTGGGCAGGGGTTGGTTACCACTGCCCATTTGAGGATATGTGGACAGAACACACACGACAACTTCCCAGTCATTTTGCAGACATTTGGGTCACCACAGCCAAAGTGTGTTTCTTTGCTCAAGCCAAAGGAGCTTAATCGTCTCTTTGAAAAATTGTTTCATCAAAGCCTTTTGGAACTCTCCTTCTGTCTCTTAGATACAGCTTACAGAGCTTCTACTACATATCACAGTGGGGATACAATGATGAATAAGGCAGTCTTGCTGCCAGGCAATCGAGTGAGTGCATTTATGGAAGTAGCAGATTATCCTGGCCCCAGGACTGGTCCCTGAGCCATAAAATCCATGTGCTCCCACCCCCCCACCTCCCAGCTGGTGGGAAGCCCTCCATTGTTGAGTGCAACCTTCCAAGCCTCCTGCTTCAGTACAAGCATGGGGAGATCCATTTCCCAATTTTATTAAAACAGCAGAGTACTTTATTCACATACAAATTTTACCCAGAAGTCTCCTATATACAACAGATCAGAACAGGGCTGAGCTGGTTGAAGTTGTGTCTCTACCTACCTTCATGCTGGCAGCCCCCGAGGTCCTAGGACCAGGTTTGAAAACCCCCGAGATAGACCTTTCCTTTTCACTAAAACAGGAAAATGGCTTGCAGAAAGATTTTCTTCTTCCATGTAAAATGCAGTGATTGATTGTTCTCCAAAGTCTCTTCCAACCTTGTCTTTGGGGTTTTATGATTCTGTCTCTTGTTGAATCGTCTGCGTGCAAAGGAAATAAAAATCCAATCTAGGGAGTCCCATGTGGTGCAATGGTTAAAGGCATAAACTGAAAGCTGCTATCTGGATGTGACTCCTGGGATGCTATTTACTCATGCTTTAACAAGTGATTTAACTTATCTGTTCACTTCTGAGCAAGTTTACCTCCCAACGTGTCGTTCCTCCCACTGTAAAATTAGGAAAATAATATTGATTGAGCTCATGTTTCTGTGAAAATTAGGTAAATTAAGATATATAAAATTCTTAAAATTATGTCTGAAAACAATTATTTAGTGACCATCTTATAATTGCTCACTACTGTTATTTGCTATTATTATTGAGGTGTTCAAATCTCAGGTGATAAGTATTTGGACCACATCCAGGGATGCTGTAGGAAAGATTCTTATGATGGAAGAGAGGTAAGACTAGATGTCCTCCAAGGCCCTGGATTAGTCAGGATAAGAAAAGTTATGCCACCATAACAAATAAACCCTGAAAATCTCTATGGCTTCCTGGAACCAAAGTTTAGTTCTTGCTCATGTCAAGTCTAATACAAATAGACAACTCTCCGCACAGCTGTCCTCCATGGGGGCAGTGACTCAGGCTACTTGTAGCCTAAGGCTTGGCAGTCTCCTGGCAGAGAACAGAGGAGCATCTGCCTGGAAGAGACACTTACCACCTTGCTTATAGTCCTTTGGCCAAAACTAGGCATATGACCACACCCAAATTTGTGGGATAGGGAGTTAGTAAATTAAAGGATATGGCATAGATAAGCAGATAATCTTTCAACCTTTTAAAACCAAAGCTAGAAATAGAGTTGCTCCCATGTGAGCTGTCCTAGTTGCATGAAAAAACTGGTCTGGAACCTCTGGCTTCTCAGGAAGCTATATTGATGATCTTCCTGAACTTCATGCATTTCTTTTTTTTTTTTTTTTTTTTTTTTTTCAACGCTTTTTTATTTATTTTTGGGACAGAGAGAGACAGAGTATGAATGGGGGAGGGGCAGAGAGAGAGGGAGACACAGAATCGGAAACAGGCTCCAGGCTCCGAGCCATCAGCCCAGAGCCTGACGCGGGGCTCGAACTCACGGACCGCGAGATCGTGACCTGGCTGAAGTCGGACGCTTAACCGACTGCGCCACCCAGGCGCCCCAATTTCTTAATGGAAAACAGTTGTTTGAAATTTAAGCTAAAATACGAGTTAAATGAATTGTCCTACAGTGACCAAAATGGTATTATTTTAAAGGTGAATAACTAGGAGGGGTGCCTGGGGATACCTCAGTTAAGTGTCTGAGTGTTGGTTTTGGCTCAGGTCATGATCTGGTGGTTCATGAGTTCGAGCCCCACATCAGGCTCCACACTGACAGTGCAGAGCCTGCTTGGGATTCTCTCTCTCTCTCTCCCTCTCTCTCTGCCCCTCCCCTCCTTGTGTTCTCTCTCTCATGTAATGAATAAACTTGAAAGAAAGAAAGAAAGAAAGAAAGAAAGAAAGAAAGAAAGAAGAAGAAAGAAAGAAAGAAAGAAAGAAAGAAAGAAAGAAAGAAAGAAAGAAAGAAAGAAAGAGAAAGAAAGGAAGGAAGGAAGGAAAGAAGGAAGGAAGGAAGGAAGTTATCCAAAAATTAGGAGCACATTGGGGCGCCTGGGTGGCGCAGTCGGTTAAGCGTCCGACTTCAGCCAGGTCACGATCTCGCGGTCCGTGAGTTCGAGCCCCGTGTCAGGCTCTGGGCTGATGGCTCGGAGCCTGGAGCCTGTTTCCGATTCCGTGTCTCCCTCTCTCTCTGCCCCTCCCCCGTTCATGCTCTGTCTCTCTCTGTCCCAAAAATAAATAAAAAAATGATGAAAAAAAAATTAAAAAAAAAAAAAAATTAGGAGCACTAATTTCTTAAACCTTTTAGTGTATATGCTCTCAGAGTCAGTTAATTTACATGTACCCAACCTGATAATCATTTCCTTGCCTCCTCTGGATTCGTTTACCTCTTCATCACAGACAGAACTCACTCTGTTTATCTGATCACAGATGAAGATCTGCAGAAAAACCACATTGAAAGATTTGATCATTTGTTCTTTGATAGTCTTCTAGCATCAATTTTTCTTCCTCTGAGGTGGGAGATATTTCCCTTGGTTCTCTCTCTTAGCCTTCTAATTAATTAGTTGGTTATTATTCTTTTTACCTCCCAGTTAAACTTTCTCACTTTACTCCTTCTGCCATCTTAATAGGGAAAAGAAAGAAAAAAGAACAGAGAAGGCAATGTGTGGTGTCTGTTTTCTAAGAGCCAAGATGGGAGGACCCAAGGGGAAAGACAGGACAATTTCTTTTCAAAGGGATGAACAAAGGAAAGTAGTAGAAAAGAAAATTGACAGAATCATCAGCCAAGTTTCAGATGGTTCTGCCTGACACATCTTTTGAAGAATTCAAAGGCACCAGTGAATATTCATGCTGGCCTCATTTACAACAATGCTTGCTTTAAATGAAATGAATAGGACAGGTTGGGAATATTGCATTAACTCACCCCTTTCTGCTGAGATATACGGACACTCGGGGTAAAGTTGCCCGGAGCTCAAAGGGATGCACTATGTCATGCCAGAGCTGCCTTACAGGATCTGAGAAAGAGAGCCAGGCTCCGAGCCTTCATCTTTGGCCCACTCCACTGCAACTGTGATTGGAGCCTTTCAAGGCTTTGTTTCAGGTTGAGTTTGGGGAGCAGTTGGCCAGATCTGTCCCTTGATGAATATCTTCACTTTAATCTGCAATGCAAAGCCATAGGCTTCAAAGAGAGGCAAGCTACAGGAATAAGGTCAGTGTTCCTTTGAAGCCAAAGTTCAAAGATGAAATGCAGTCTCAGTGAAATGACAATGTTTATGCACAGCCACCTTCACTCCGCAGCCAGGCTGCTCCTGAATGCACACAGGCCGAGGGGCTGCAGGCCATGCATGCATTCCACATGCACCAAGGCCCTTTTAATCTCCTGGCCTGTCACATCGTGCTGCACAATAAGCCCAAAGTGGAGATTTGGTTTCTCCATCGTAATGGTGGTTGGGTGGTCCATAAGCCAAGTCGATGCTGTAAGCCCCTTAAAGGCAAGAAATGTGTCTTGAATTAATCTGGTGTTCCTGTGAGTGTCAGACCCGGTGCTCGGCTTAATAAATACGTCATGGTTCACCTTCCATCTCACTGGGCTCCTCGATTTCAGGTCAGTGTTTATGCTAAATGAGATCTAGAGGATGTTTATCTCACAGGACTGGAAGCCTGGAATCCATTCCACGCCCATGCGGCAGCTGGAGGGATCACTCAGTATTTGGGACCCTCTGTACCTGACACCACTTTTGAAGGGGTCCGGAAAGATTGCAGCTTGATCATTCTCTTCACCTAGCTGTGGCATAAGCCACCACGGGAGGCTAAGCCCCAAACCATAGCAACCCCCCTAAGAAAGCACTGGCAACAACTGTCTTATTATTTATTTAAATCTTTGATTCATATTTTTTTAATTAATCAGTAATATTCTTTTTGTACTTCCAATCTTGGCCTCCTTCCGCACTCTCCCTTTCCCCACCCTGGGTAATCTTTGCCTCCTCAGAGAATATAGAGGGTGTATCTCATGGAAGATTAAGGGTGTGCACTCTGGAGCAGCTGGTGGCTCAGTCGGTTAAGCTTCTGACTTCAGCTCAGGTTATGATCTCGAGGTTCACAAGTTCAAGCCCTGTGTCAGGCTCTGTGCTTACCTCTCAGAGCCTGGAGCCTGCTTCGGATTGTGTGCTCCCTCTCTCTCTCTGTCCCTCCCCTGCTTGTGCTGTCTCTCAAAAACAAAAAAAGTTAAAAAAAAAAATGGGTGTGTGCAATCTGCGGCCAGACTGCATATAGCCCAGTCTCCCTGCCACCCTTGTTCTGTGACTGGCAAGCTACTTAGTCTTGCTAAGCCTTGGTCCCTTATCTTTAATTGGGGTCATACATAGGCATAAATAATGTGAGGGACTTAGCACGATGCTTGACACATAGTAAATACTCAATTAAAGCTAACAGTTACTATTATTTTAACTCATCTGCTTTCTGTCCTCCAAATTTTCAATAGTTTTTACTCGTTCTAGGATTCTGCCTTTCTCTTAGACCTCCACCTACTCCATCAGCAAATCCCACAGCACATCCTTTGATGTATGTCCAGAATCTGGTCCCTTCTTGCCAGCCCCAACTCTACCTGTCAGCTCCCACCTGGATTACTGGAGTATCCTCCTGAATATTCTTTCCATTCTGCTCTTGCCTTTTGATGACTTGTTTTCCATACAGAAACGAAAGCAATCTTTTAAAGAAATGTAACTCAGAATACCCCTAGTGCAAAACTTTTCATTGCTTCCCATCTTACTGGAGTGTGGAGTTCAGAATGTGGTCTTCAAGGCGTCTCCTGATAAGGTCTTCCATTTTCCCACCATCTTTCCACCATCAGTCCACTCCAAGCAGCTGGCATCCTCATTCTTCAGGGAACGGCTCCTGCAGCGGGTCTTTGCCCTTGTTGGTCTCTCCAGACCAGCATTTCTGACCAATATCTGTGTGGCCCACTCCCTCACATTTCTGGCATCTTTGCCAAACATCAGCTGTGAGGGGAGCGGCCCTATCCTAAACTACACTCTCTCCTTACCTTGCTTTAGTGTCCATGGCATTTATGAGCACCTGAAAAATTACATATGCATCTCCTCATTTTTCGTTTTCCCTCATTAGAATGTAAACTCCAGGTGAACAAGCATTTTGTCCATTTTATTCATTACACTGAGAATAGTGCCTGGCAGTTACAGTTTCTCAACAAATACTTGTTCAAATACAGAATCCTCTCTTTCCCTTTTAGCCCAGCAAATAAATGACTAGTCTCCACATCTCTGTGCTTGATTCTCTCCCTCCCCACCTTCTATAGGCACTGCCTCTTTTCTCAGGCATGTTCATTTCCTTCATCCTAAAAAGTTTTCCCTTATCCCTTCTTCCTCTTCCAACAGCAAGCAAGTTGCCTGTCTTCCATTGCTACAGACCTTCCTGAAACACTGATTGGTTCTGCCTGCTTCCCCTCCTCCTCCCCACTCAGTTTTCAGCAACTTCATCTCATCCTCTGCCCATTTCCATGGACTCTGCTCCCTCCAAGGTCACCCCTGCTCACCTACTCCACTGGCCCTTCCCCAGCCAGACTGGTCTGACCTCTCTACCTCTTCTTCTCTTTGCAGTCTACCCTTAGTTGTGCAGACACTCTTCTTTTCTGGTTCCTTTTTTATTTTTCTGTCTGTTCCCCCCCTCCTTTTCTCTCTCTCTCTTTTAGTACTTTTTTATTTATTTTTAAGAGAGAGGGAGAGAACAAGCAGGACAGGTGCAGAAAGAGAGGGGGAGAGAGAATCTGAAGCAGGCTCTGAGGTGTCAGCCCAGAGCCCAATTCGGGGCTGGATCCCATGAACTGCAAGATCATGACCTGAGCCGAAACCAAGAGTCAGATGCTTAACAGACTGAGCCGCCCAGGCACCCCCCACTTCCCTTCTCTGTTAGACATGTTCCCTGTCTTCATTTGCCAGGATTTCATCCTCTGTTTTCTTTACATTTCTCTCTGCATAAGCACACCCCCGCCACACCCTATCCTTTCCCTTATGCAGAAACATGGGTCTCAGATCTGAGCCTGTATCATAATCACCTGGAGAGATAGTGGAAATGGATTGCCAACAGTTTCTGACTCAGAAATGCTTGTTGCATGTCTCACAAGCTTCCAAGCAATGCTGATACTGTGGCCCCAGGGACCACACTTTGAGGATCACAGCTGTATGATGATCTGTAGTCATTTTCTCCCTCCCATCGGATTCTCCCATCACTCCATGAAACATGAAGTGATGATAGGTGACACGTAGACAACCTTTTCAGACATTGGTGACATTATAATTAGAATATAAACGTAATGAGCAAAGCTAGATGTAGACATAGGGCAAGAATCCCAAGAAAGAGGCTTGACCATGGTGGGCAAGTTCAATGCTGAGATGGCTGATATTAAATATTAAAAGATTTCTGCTTGACTCTTTTGATGAAAAGATGGCCCAGAATCATCTGTATTATGGCCAATGCACAATTAGGGCTTAGCACATTTCTTTTTAATTCAACTTGGAGAATATGTTTTGGAAGCCTACTATGTATCAGGCACTGTGCTTACCACCAGTGATATGAAGATGATGGTTTCTATTCATAAGAAATCCACAACCCATTAGTGCCTGATAGCCAAGGGCTTTGTGCCCTCATGAGATACTTGTGCTCACAATAGCCTCTCCCTTAAACTTGTGCTTCCATATAACTTTTTGAAGTACATAAAGTCATTAAGAGTTCATGATCACAATACTGATTATGTTGTTTGATTTGATAGTAGACATCTGACAGAGAGACTGCCATTTCTCTAATAATTCGTGTCTCTTGGGTTGGACAAGGTACAATAATTACTTCAAGTCTTAGTGCATCTTCAATAGGTGGAATCCATTTGGTGAGAAAGGAGATCCCCAATGGGCAACTGCTAAGTTTAAGTTAAATTATGACAAATGAAGTTTAATAAGTTAAAATAAATTATGACAAAGTATTTCATATTCATAACTTGGGAAGAATGGCTTTTCCTGTAAATACATGGGGTCTGCTTGACTTTGCACTATAATTGTCAGCCTCCTATTGGCTGCTCATTTCCCTGCTGTGATTGTTACAATTTTAATGACATGGTGTGGAAATGATATTGACACTCTTCTAAATAAACATGGTCTACTCAACCTGATATATCTATTGAATATCAGACTAAGATTTTGGAATACTTTCAATTTCAGGTCAGGATGAAATAGCAACTATATTCTTATCAAGCACTTACTTGCCTCCTTGCCAACCCGCAGCCTATAGACCAATTTATCCAAATATCTAAGTTTAATCCAGACATGTAATATTTTTACTTTTTATGGAAATCAATTTTTTTGATATAAAACTGAACCAGAGATAGGAATAGTTTTGGAACAATTCTAGCTATAATTAACAAGTCAGTACTTAAATTTGAATCATTCCATTGGCTAACTCAGTTCTTATTTCACCAAAATGACTTGTAGCAAAATCATAATATCCATGATGTAACCATCCTTCTCCTTTCTGGTTCTTCAGGGCTAGGCTGTTGAGATGGTCACCAACTTTTTGAATCACAAAATGTCTTTTTGCTATCATATGTGTGGAAATATTTGATGTTTATAATTGAGTGGCCAGTAGTATCCCTAGAAATGAAAACAATAGTGAAAATTTACTTACAAGAAAAAATAAATACGGAATACCAATTCCTAATGTATAATACCCAATTTCAGTAGACTACACCTTTATTATTGTTAATAAAATATCCTATGCTTATACAATAAAGTTAAGAAAAATGAAATTCTCTTTTTTTCTTCAAAGTCATACTTGTCCCTTTTTACCCTTAAACAGGGAGTTTCGGGGTAACAGCAGAGATGTGTCTGGATACTGTGTAGGTAGAGGAAAAACTAAAAGTAAAATTAAAATGAAATAATAAGGGGTGCCTGGGTGGCTCAGTCGATTAAGTGTCCCACTTTGACTCAGGTGATGATCTCGTGGTTTGTGAGTTTAGCCCCAAGTCGGGCTCTGTGCTGACAGCTTAGAGCCTGGAGCCTGCTTCAGATTCTGTGTGTCTCCCTCTCTCTGCCCCTCCCCTGCTCGTGCTCAGTCTCTCTCTCTCTCTCAAAAATAAATATTTAAAAAAAAAAAAAGATGAAACAATGATTTACGTTCTTCTTGGAAATAAGGCAATTCATCATACTGGTCCTCAAAAAGATGGGAATTTCACAGGATGGGGGTTTTTTTTGTTTGGTTGTTTTTTCTTATTTTTTATTAATTTTTTTTTAACATTTTTATTTTTGAGAGACAGAGAGAGACAGAGCATGAGCAGGGGAGGGGTAGAGATAAAGGGAGACACAGAATCCCAAGCAGGCTCCAGGCTCTGAGATGTCAGCACAGAGTCTGACACAGGGCTCAAACCCATGAACCATTATTAGATCATGACTTCAGCTGAAATCAGATGCTTAATCAACTGAGCCACCAAAGCACCCCTCAACAATAGGGTGTTTTACCTTTTTAATTTAATATGTTTTCTAAATTTTTTAAAGTTTATTTTGAGAGAGAGAGAGAAAGTGAACACACACACACACACACACACACACACACACACACACTCATATGTGGGGGAGGGGCAGAGAGAGGAAGAGACAGAATCCCAAGTAGGCTCCACGCTGTCAGGCAGATCCCACTGTGGGGCTCAAACTCATGAACGATGAGTTTGTGACCTGAGCTGAGATCAAGATTTAGACGCTCAACCAACTGAGCCACCCAAGCACCCCTAATTTAATATATTTTCTGAATATAGTACACAGAGATTATTACTACAAAAGATAACATAGCCACAATATTACTCATATCCTTCCTTGATCATATTAGATACTACCAATCAAACTTAGATATTATCAAAATCATTACCTCAATTCTCCACTTTCAATATGAATAAAAAGCTTAACAAGCCTAACAGAGCATGGAAACCTAGGTTTTGGTGAATTTGAGCAATAAGGCTAAGGAAGTATGGGGACACTGAATCTGCAAATGGAAGCTAAGTACCTCCAGCCATTGTGCCAATACAGGAAATTCTTCCTCAAGCTGGCCTCCTTTGCCCGTCGGCAAATCAAAACAGTGATGGGCCCAGGATCTGAGGAGGAAGTATTAAATAGACACGCTCCCCAACAGAGGGCCTCCTGACACTAAATCTTTCTGAGATTTTTATTTCCTGCATGACTTGGGAAGTATTCAAATAACGTTCCATCTGTGAAGAAGTCCTTACCTGGGCCTCAGAACTCTGTCTGCACATCCCATGCTGCCTTTGGCAGGGTTGGGGAATGAAGGCTCTCAGCTAATGGGGTCGCTCTCCTTTTTCCCTCTGAGTATCAGCCTCTGGGATGGAGAGGCTCTCCGTGCCTGAAATGAGGAGGGGATGTCTTTGAAATCTACATTTGGTTATATTTTTTTTTAATTTTTTTTAACGTTTATTTATTTTTGAGACAGAGAGAGACAGAGCATGAACGGGGGAGGGGCAGAGAGAGAGGGAGACACAGAATCAGAAGCAGGCTCCAGGCTCTGAGCCATCAGCCCAGAGCCCGACGCGGGGCTCGAACTCACGGACCGCGAGATCGTGACCTGAGCTGAAGTCGGACGCTTAACCGACTGAGCCACCCAGGCGCCCCTGGTTATATTTTTTTAATGTTTATTTATTTTTGAAAGAGAGAGAGTGGGGTGGGGGGAACAGAGAGAGGGGGGGACAGAGGATCCTAAGTGGTCTCTGTGCTGACATCAGAGAGCCCAGCCCAATGCACGGTTCAAACTCATGAACCGTGAGATCATGACCTGAGCTGAATTTGGATGCTTAAATGATTGAGCCACCCAGACACCACTACATTTGATTATACCATGGTGTCACTATTTTACGGTAACATTGTTTATTCTAAAATTAAAATTGGGTAGTCTGTCCCTTCATTGCAAAACCCCCAGTTCTATTCACCAAGAATATCTGAGGGGCTAAAGATGACTGGTTTCTATGCAAAAAGCAACAGCTAATGGAAAAGGAGCATACATTCTGTTAGTTGAACAAGTTTAGATTATTTTCAAAATCACAGATAAGTCAAAAATTGTCACTGATAAAATTTTTCTTAGCCTGACAAACAAATCTATCTTCAAAATGAAAGAAAACAATTGGGATTTTCTCTGATTCCCCGGAGGCTTGCCACATTTCCTCATGTTGATTCCTCGACCACCATATAAGACCTTCCTTGCTCCAGACCCCAGACACAAATGCCCTTATGCTTTCTGCCATTCCAGCTCATCTCTCAGAACAGTCTCAGAACCAAACTCAGGGTCTTGAAATGGGGGTTCATGCTGGAGTGACCTTTCTAACTCCTGCCACCAACCCAGAGGGATCTCCCCTAACCACCCTTTCTAAAATATCACCCTCTTCTTTGTGGGTTACTCTCGTTACTCACCTGTTCTGCACCATGTTTCTTCATAGCACTTGCACCACCTGGAATTGTATACTTGCTTCCCTGGTTATCATCTATCTCCCTAAGGAGAACACAAATGCTGTGAGGGCAAGGACACTGTCCCTGGCCCCAAGCAGTACATGTTGACTGAATGAATGACTGCATTCAGTGTAAGCTTTGGCCATATCCCATCAACTATTCACCAGGAATTGGTAGCTTCTTTATGTGTGTTCATGATGTTTCCTCTCTCTGGAAGGTGTTCATCTCTCCCCACAACCCACTTATACCCATTCTTTATCTCCTAAACCCTATTCAGCCTTCTAAGCCCTATCTCAATGACTGCAGTCAGAAAATATTCCTTCCCTCCTCCATCTCCTGCAATTTTCCCCTCCTCCAATGTTAGTCACACACTCCCAACCCAGCCCTCCAAGTAGTTAGTGATTGGTTAATTAATTGTGCCTTAAGTATCAAATATGTAAGTGAATGAATAGATTTGGGGCCATGCAGATTTCCTGGACAAGGCTTAGAATCTAATCACCACCTATCAACAATTATGATATCGTTCCTTTATAGGTTACCTATAGAATTACTTTGGTTCAAATACTGGAGTTAGAATCACTTCCTTGACAAGTACATGTGTGGACCAAATCTAGAGTTCCTTTTCTATTCTTTTGATAAATGAATGTTTTTATATTATTACATATACTAAGACTTTGTCTAGACACCATTGAATACAGAGGTGAGTAAGCTGGGTAATTCAAGCCAATGATACCCAAAAAGCAGAAATAAAAAATGGAGTTTTTCCTTTAATTATACAAGCAGTTAGCTGAATCCCTTACTTAACATTTCCTATGGAGACATCCAAAGCTCAAAAGTGCATGTGACTTTTTTATACACAGTAATCAGCAAGACCTGGCCACCAGCTAATCCTCTCCATCCAAGGCAAAGTACATATCTAAAATAGAGAAGAGTAGGTTGATTCTTAGGCATCCAAAATGGCATTTTCCACTGAATATGCTGGAGGGACCCCCATCTCTCCCCTCCTCCATCTTAATGATGATTTGTACTTAGGATCTTTTTCAATCAAGAAACTTCATGTTTTCATGACATTACTTGGTGACTAGTAATGAGAGGTTGAGAAACTAAAATTCCCACAGAAAAATTACAGTTTCCCTTTACACCATAGAGTCAATGAAAAGTAGAAGAGCATTAGGATTTTAAATCCTTGAAAGTTTTCATGGTATATACAGTCTTATAAGGCTAGTGTTAGTTAAAGTAATTCATTTCTTGTAACAGACAAGTCCCAATATATTAGTGACTTAACACAATAGAAATTTATTTTTTGGCCATATAAAGTCCAAAATGGGTGTTCCTGTTGGACAGGTAGTTCTCTTCCAGGAATCCAGCCTCCTTCCAACTTGTCGCTTCTCCAGCTTCAACATATGGCTTCCAAGCTTGCCACTGAAGAGGAAGGAGAATAGAGCATGGTGTATATAATGTTTTTATGGGCCATGACTGGAAAGGCACATTTCATTTCTGCCCACATTCTATTGGCCATAACTCTATTGACCACATGACCTTGCCTGACCACAAAGGAGCCACGGAAATGAAGTAACTGTCTGCCTAGAAGGAAATGGGTTCAGTGAATAGCTAGCCAGTCTTTGCCACAGTACTTAACCTCAGTCCAGGACATTCTTTCCCCAGACTTTTGATGGATGTATACTGTAGGAAGACACTGTATACTTTAGACAGTTTCCCAGTCTTTCTCTATTGACTTAGTAAATAAACTCTTGACCAGGAATGGAATAAAAGTAGCTAAGAAAAGAAGAAAAACAAAGTCCAAAGAACCGAAGATGAACCTCTTTCCCTTTTATAGGGACTCTCAGAGCTCTGAGTCTGGATTTTAGTACAACCATTTCTGCTCCTTTTGCACAGAACCTAGTCCCAGGCCATGGCAGTTATCAAGATCATTATCATTATTGTGTTGCTAAATTCCTCAATACTGTGCACTTTTTGGAGACAGAAAATGGACCCTGGGCATAATGCTTCTCCAGGAGAAATTAAAATGGCATGAAATTGGGACAGCTCTGGACATCAGGCCAGAACAGAGAAGAATGTATATTTTGGAAATAGTAACATATTCCCAGACAAGTAGGACTTTTTTTTTTTTTTTTTTTTTTTGGAATGGGAAATGTGATGAGACAGAATATTGTAAGTTGCAATTTAAAACATGAAGTTTATACACATGAACCAATTTAGGCTAGTTATCTAAAATGGATGTGTTCATTTTGAGTCACCCCAACCCTGTCACACAGCCACCCTTGGGTTCTTTGGGGACCATGAACTCAAAGGGGGCTAAGTAGTTCTGAACAAGCACTGAACCTCTGATGCTCATCATACCAGCACCCAGCAGTTGGCTGGTCAATGTGACTCATCACAAGAGGTGACTGAATTCTGTGCAGGCAGAGAAATAAAACTAGAGCATTCATATCAACATTGAGTTCATATGAATATACGGTCCTGCCCAACTTCTCTTGAGGCATTTCATCTACTTTGAGAAGCACTAGTTCACGTATATTATCTCTACATGGGTAAGTTCACACCAGATCATTCATACTGGCCCATATCTGAAATTTGAAAAAAAAAAAAAATCTGAAGGCTTAAACTCTATTTTTTATTCAACTATTAGGAAAAAGAGGAATAAAATGGCAAGGTCTTAAAAGGAAATTCATTAATTTCCTTTTTTTTTTTTTTAACCCTCTGAAGAGATAAAGGGATCTAAAGATAAAGGGAAAAAAAGTGAGGCTTATCACATCATGCATTTGAACTGGAAAATACAAGCATGCCTCATCTTTAAATCATTTTGTATGGATTAATTCCTTCATCCTGGTCATTTGTGAACTTCTATCATGAGATTGGCAGGTGAGGTGTTGACCTTGCTTCTAACCCCACATGGACTTGGAGAAAGTGGTACCCGTGCCTTCCAGCTGTGACCTTGGACCTTTGCTCTGGGTCCTGGAACAGGGCACACATATTTTTACACTTGAGTTTGATAGGTTTAAAAATGGGAGTGACTAAACTGGGAAGATTTAGCGTTGGGGAGGGGGAGCTGGAGGACTATACTGGGTGACAGCAGTTTGCTCTCCAGTCAAACTTTCTCACTTTCTTACTGCTTGTATTTGACATGAGATCCATTCACAAACTCCCCTTATATGCTGTTGCTTTTCTTCAGTGCTGTGTGGGAGCTGAAAACTACCCTAATCCATCCACATCATCAAGCTCATCTGGGGCTGTTCTTACTAATATACTCTTCAGCAGGAATTCTGTTTCTTCCTCAAAGGAGGAAGAGGCAGGGAAAACCAAAAAAGAACTCTGGTTGGGGCAAAGAAATTCTAATAATTAGATATGGGGTTTTTAAAGGTCTCTCACTTCTTAGCACCTACCGGGGGCAGAGAGCAGACAGAAAAGTCAGCTTTCCTACAATTTCTTTAACCCCCTCAAACCTGGCAACATGCTGTTAGCTCTGTCTCTTGGAAGTCCCTCAGTGAATGCCAGAGGAGTGCACAGAGAACCCACCTGGAACGGGGCCATCAGAGGGCCCCGGCATTGTTGAGGGAGGAATTAGCTGCTGCTTCCTGAAGATATGTGCTTGGTTACCCGCTGGGGACCAGACAGGGGCAGAGAAAGAGACTCGGGGCTTTCTGTGTTTTCTAAAGGTTTCAGGCCACTGGCATTTCAGCAACAGCTAATACAAAACAGATGGCCAGGCGCTACGCTCCGCTGGCTTTCAACTGAGGGGCTGCCTCCATCGTGATTAATCACCTGTGCTGGGGGGTAAAAAGTCCTACCTGGCCTTTTTGTATGCATGGACCTCAGGTTGGGGTGAGCGAGTGAAGTGATAGGCATTGCCTCTCTGCCCTGGTACTGCTTATATGTACGTAGGACAACGTGCATTTATCCAATAAACACAGAATGAGCCAGCAAACTGAACTTGAGCGAGCAGAGGAAGCTGGTCTGGTTGTGCAGGAGTGGCTCGCAAAACCCGCCCCTTCGTTACTTCACCTTAGGAGTTAGGCAAGAGTAGAGGCTTAGGGCAGCTCAGTAAATTCTGCACTTGCTTGGAGGCCTTAAAACATTTCCCTAGCAAGAGTGTAAAGAGAATCTGTGTGTCTTTTAGATGGCACTGGGGCAAAAGGTTAGTGTGGCCACTTCCTTCCACCCTCCCCACAAACAAGATATCCTTTTACACCGTGAACCCTACAGAAGCTTCGTCTTCGCTTTTGTCTCCTCTGTGTGGCTGGACTCTGAGATGGGGGAGTTTGTGATGGAGCACACATGAAATTCCATGTTAGCTCAGCACAACAGGAGAAGGAAAGAACATGATTTCAGCTGTAGCATCTTAGAGGGTGAAGGGGAGCTGCTGTTCCACATTGATCTTTGTTTTTCCACTGGGTCATTTTCAGCCAAGCAGCAAAAACTCCCAAATGCAGCCGATGCCATGCCCCAGCCCCTCTCTTGTCAGGACAAGTTGCAGAGAAAACCAGCTATGCTACCAGCCACAGCTGGGGAGGATTAAGCAGGTGGATTTGTGCCTGGAGAAGCCCAGCGTGTGCTCGGGGCTAGAAAGAATGAATGTATTAGTTTTCTATTTCTGCATAACAAATGACCACAAATTTAGCGGCTTAAAACAACATCATTTATTATCTCAGTTTCCTTGGGTCAGGAGTCGGGGCACAGTTTGTTCTCTGCTCAAGGTTCTCACAAGGCCAAATCAAGGTGTCTGCAGCTGGCCTCTTTTCTGGAGCTCAGGTTCCTCTCCCAAGCTCACATGTTTGTGGCAGACCCTAGTTTGGGGGGTTGCGAGAGGGAGGTCCCCATTTCCTTGCCAGCTGTGAGCCAGACCCTCTCCACTCCTAGAGACTGCTTGAACTCCTTACCATGCAGCCCTCTCCATCTCAAAACCACCAGTGGAGAATCTCCTTCACATCAGATGCCCTTCTCCTCGAATCTCTTTCTTCGGGGAGAGCCCAGTCCCTCCTATGGGCTCACTTAATTAGGTCTTTTTTTTTTTTAATGTTTTATTTTTTTCTTGAGAGAGATAGAGAGCATGCAATAGTTGGGGGATGGGAGGGGCAGGGTGCAGAGAGAGAGGGAGACAGAAGATCTGAAGCAGGCTCTGCACTGACAGCAGCCAGCCTGATGCAGGGCTCAAACTCACAAACGGTGTGATCGGTAATGATCTGAGCTGAAGCCGGTCGCTTAACCTACAGAGCCACCCAGGTGCCCCTAACCTAATTAAGTCTTAAACACTGGTTAATGTCCCTGATCCCCACACCCGCTCTCTGAGGCTTCCCCAGCAGATACTTGGAAAGCCAGAGGCTTGGATTATGTAGGCAGCTGCCTCGATGGGGCTCCCCGATGGCCACTTTGACTTGCAATGTTTCTCAGAGCCCTTCCAGGAAATCCCATGAACCCAGTTGCTCAGGACCTGTCCTTTGCCACCTCCTTTGCCTTCCCGCCACAGATCAGAACAGTTGCTGACACACACCTCCTCACCCACTTCAGATGTTTGCTGCCACTCTGGCTTCCTACTTGTCCTGCCATTTCCAGTTTTCCCCCTCATCCTAATCCACATGCCACACACCATGAGCTTCCTCTTGCTCAACCCCCTCAGACCATGGCACACCCTGCTCATGATGCTGCCATGGCTCCCCATTTCCCACCAAAACCTTCCAAATCCTAGGGTGGCATTCACCACTATCAGTGGTCTGACTCCACGGGTCTTTCTCATGACTGTGGTGTAAGCATTATGGCAAGTGAGTTACCCATTTCCCAGGTGCCCCCCACCTCCAAACAGACACACAAGATCAACAGAATCTATACCCACACTGTAAGTTATGACTTCAACAATGGTTCTTAACTGATGCACAACACAGTTACCCTGGGAATGTTTCTGGAACAGAATACCTACAGGGGGGGCTTTACTGTACAAATTCTAGAGAAAGAAATATTCCCAGAAGACTCTGGTGTGTTCCTGTGCTTAAGAATCACTGATTTACAAAGTTTCCAGAAGGCCCCAGTCTCCCAAACTACCCTCTTTAATGTGTAGAATTCCGTAATTTGTGACTTGGTAAGATACTGCTCTCTATTTAAATGCAAATTAGCATGAAATCTTATCATTTATTCTGAAGCATTGTTGTGTGAAAACTCTGTTAACTCTGCCTAGATCTGTCTTAAGGCTCTTCCTCTCAATTATCTATTACTTGATATTTGCCCTACCATTAGACCACTTCTTTCCCAACAGCCTCACAATATTCTTATCTTCTGCTTCACCTTAGCAGCTGGCCTGATTCCTTTACCTAGTGAGTGCTTTTCATTTCTGAAATGTGTGAATCCATGAACCATAGAATTCACACCTCACCGGACATGAATTTACCAGCTTTTCCCCATAGAGCAGACTTTGATAGACCAGGAAGTATGGCTAGTTTCTGGGTCAGCTGGGTAATGCGTTAATGATCTGCCAGCCTCAGTTTCTGTATCTGCAAAGAGGGCCCCAAAACACAATTTCTGGCTCATAATAGGTGTGCAGGACATGTCCATTCTCACGTCTCCTTATGAGTTAAATGCCTGATGGTATATTTGAGCAGCGGGTAGGGAGTGGAGGCAATGGTGTCCTCTTGGGGCCCTTGAAATCAGGCCGTGCAGACCGCTGTCCACCCTTAATGTCCGTCCTCCCTGCTCCTGCATGCATTCCCGGGGTTATGACTGAGGGGCCCGAAGAGTCATTGGAACATGAGTATGTGACTATAAAACACGCCGTAACCTTGGAATCTGGACATCAAAAGGGAGAGCTTCAGTGCCTGATAAAAATGTGTGTTCCTCTTAGCAAACCACTCCAAACAGTTTTCCCCATCCCACTGGGAAGCTTGTCACTGCTAATGTGATTCTTATGATTCTTGCTGCTCTGTAGCCTCTTGATCTTTCCTGAGATCACTCTGCCCCTAAGTGTGTTGGAAACAAAATGTCCTGTCTGGTGTCCAGAGCTTAAAATAACAGACTGCTGGGTTCCTGCTGTCACACTGACACTTGACTCCAAGGTCTCTCCCCAGTACCAACCCCCCATGCCAGGGGGGAGAAGCCATGGGTGAATGGACAGACAAAGAAGGGGCAAGAGACAAGGAGATTAGTCATTCTCAGGCCATTCAAGCATTCTTTAACATCAGTTTGATTTTTCAGAAAGGTCAACTTCTTAAATTGTGAGAAATATTCTATGGAAACACTCCTCCCATCTCTAAAAACAGGGACAACATTTTCCAAGCAATGCTGCCTAAGGGCATGTTTGAGGTTGTCCATAGACAGTCCGTTGACTATTGCAACTGTCATGGTGGTGTGCTAAATAATTTAAGGAGGCAGAGCAGCATTCATTTCTTTGTGTGCATTTTTAAAGCCTGAGAAATAACAAAATAAGTCACTATGTGGCATCTGGGCATATTCATGTCTTGTCTGGTAGCCAGGGAGCTTGCAAAATCTGCAGAAAATCGAGAGTGGCACTGGAGCTGGCTCACAAGCTTGTAAAATCCACCTCTTCCTCCTAGTGATTCAGAGGGAAATGCCTCTCTCTCTCTCTCTCTCTCTCTCTCTTTTTGCATGCCAGTGGTTCAGCAGACAACAAATTTTCCTTCTTTAGCTTTTGACGGGTCATTCGGGGAGTCTCCACCGTCTGTGATGCCTTCTGGCCCTCTGGAGATTGACTTGTCCCAAACATATTTTTGGAAACGCCACAGACGATTGTTTTTATTAGGGGACTGCAAAGCTTTGTAGTGGGATGCTTTGTGTTTTATTTGTTTTCCTTCCCCTGCCCCAGCTGTTTTTGTTTTAACAGCACTGGAGAGAAGGTTAAAGTATTTGTGGCCTCCGTTAACCTAGCCCATCTCTCAAGTTGGCAGAGCTAGAAATCTGAATGGGTAGAACGGCAATGTACAGGTCAGCTGCCTGGATGGGTTCATCCATATTTTATCCAGCCTCATGAGAGGGGTGAGGGGGACACTTGGGTTGATCTCAAGTTGAATGAGCACTTTGGAGCAGACAGCTGTCAGGGGAGCAGGTCACCCGCCACAAAATGCACTACCCAAGCACCCAAGCACTGATTAACTGCTGAGATGTAATCGTGCCAAACAAGAGGCCACAACATGTACCCATTTTTTATTTTCCACATCTAACTGAGAAATAAGACATAGGGCACGGCTCTTACCACAGAATGCATGGCTTTGGGCTTGGACTGGCAATGGTGGCTATTTCTGAGATGTCTGAGTCTCCGTGGCTATACCTTGTCAAAAAACAAAATTCATGCCTGGGTCCCATTTCCATAGATACTTATTTAATTGGTCTGGAGTGCAGTCCGGGCATGGGATTTTTGCCAACCTGTCCAGATGATTCTGAGGTGCCATTGAGGTTACTTGGAACTACTTCCCTATGGAAAAAGGTAATTAACCTTTCAAACACCTGCTGCATGCCAGGCACAGTACTAAGCATGTTTCTACATTAACCCCTTTATTTCCACCTATCTTTTTGTGTGATAAGCTTATTTATCTGTATTTTACAGGTAAAACCAAGGTTTTAAGGCCTTAAATTATCCAGGTGGAATTTAGTTTTTTAGTCCATTTCACTCCAAAGCCTATTCCTTTTTCAGAGAACCCAGAATATAGCAAAATAAACACTCGTATAAACTCTCCAGAACCCTACATAAGAGATCAGCTCATTTACTTATTTATCTGAGCAGAGACCTTCCCTGTCTTCTGTGTGATATGTGAAAGAAGAACCAGAAATTCTAGAATTAGAGACTTTGTTAGGAAAGGAATGTGGCTGCAATGACCAATCTCTGTGCCACCCTGGCATGGCCATCTCTGTACAAAAAGACAAGTGCTAAAATTTCCTCCTTCTCTTACAAACTCTTAAAGCAAGGATCTCAAAGCACAGCATAATTAATAAAATCACCCACATCCTGTCTAGATGAGTAGCATTTTATATATACAAATTCCTTTCTGCCCCCAGGCCCTACAAGAGTAGAATGTTTCCAATTTTAAAGAGTGAGCAACAGAGTAATTGAAAGGAGCTGTATCTTGGCCGATGCAAAGGACCTCAAAGGCATTAATAGTGATCTATATGAGAAAACATGGTGACCACGAAGTGTATCATAATGGCTTGTCAGCCATGCTGTGCTAAATGATTCAAAGATAGAAAAGACAGGGCAAGAAGAAAACATTGAATTCTTAAGAGTCAGCTACCCCTGGGATCAATATTCTGATCTATTCAGTCAACTCTCCAAACAATCTAGAAGCAGTAAAGTGATAACATTAGCTGATGATCCAGTTACTTGGGTTAATCAAGGCAAAGGGGACAGACGGGGCCAATTAAGTAGCTGGGCAGCCCAATGATAGATGAGTCATTATGGGCAAGCGCAAAGATAATGCCATTGGGAAAAGCAATTTAAGTCATTCATGCACTTCCAGGCCAGGAAATCCTTCTGGTCTTTGAGGGGGATCATTTAGGAATCATCAGACCCAGCCTGATGAAGTCATCTATTCATTGTGCAGCTAACAATCAACAAAAGAGCTAAACGTACAAGGCGACAGGCCATATGGAATACATTTTGGTGGCTGATGTATATCTCTGCCTTCATTTGAATCACCTTCATTAAAACAAGTCTTACTCCAGCCCCTCTTTTTCTTTTCATTCTTCTTCTACAATATCTCCCTACTTGTTATGCTATCACCTCCCTAAACATGCAGTCTTGATGTATAGATGAATTTTTTAAATAAAGACAAATTTAAATAAATTTAAATAAATAAACTGTGAACAACAAGTTTCCAAGAAACCCTTCAGCATGTTACAAAGCAATTCATCTTTAAGCACCAAGGAGGATTTTTCTATGCAGCAAAAATTTAACATATGAGTTAAAGTAAACCATACTTGAAGCTACCTGTTCCTTTAAAACCAAAGGCCAAACCAGGGACCCCAAAATGAAGGTTACCAATGATTGCCATGTTAATAAATTCGGTGAACACTAATTTATCTCCTGAGTTGTCTTCTTCCTCTATGATTGCTGTTTTTGTCATCCTTTTAAGTTCATTCTCTTCCCAACCATGAAATGTTGGATTCTTCAATTCCCGTCCTTTTTTTCTCAATCTACCCATCGCTCCAGCCTTATCTTGCCCCACATTTAACCACATCTTACCTGGTTCTCAACTACTCTTTTCTTCTACAAAACACTAGACCATTGCACCTGTTTCCTATACCTGAAATGCTGTCCTCTGATATTTTGCCTGTTAACATTTGTCCACCTTTCTGATCTCAGCTCACTCATCATTTATTGACTTTCTCAAATTTGCTCCAATCTTTCTAATATGGGTTCTCATAACACCATATAGCATTCTCTACAGCACTTATTAGATTTGCAATTTTACATCCATTTTTAGATGTAATATCAGTCTTCCCACTAGACTATAAGCTCTCCTCTGTTCCTCCATATGATGACAAACATGTAGCTTGAGGATGACCTCATTCTTATACTTCTTCTTCAGCAGATCTGAAAGACTGATGAGCCCAGGTTGTATTCCATAGCCAATATTCAAGGGGATGGAATATCCAAATTGGCCACGTCTTGATCATGGGCTACCCTTGTAGCAAAGAGAAAAGTCAGGGCCAACTCTAACTGAACATCATGGACCTTTGGAGGAAGGATGCTGAGCAGGAAATGCCCACTGTGAATCCTTTTGTCAAGACACAGTCTGGGGCCAACTCTCCAAGAAGGAACTGGAGAAACCTGATTAACATATTTATTGACATTTTTACCCATTTTCCACCAGGAGAGTTAAAGATACCAAGGATCGATGTCCAGAATATTGAAAAATTAGTAGAACAAGGGCTCTGATCAGTTTTAATGGACACCTGACCAATCATAATGGAGGTCAGCTATAGCAGCTGTTCCTGCTCAATAGCCACCTTGCATCAGATGCAAACACTGGAGTGATTTACAGGGGACTTAAACATCCAGTTCTGTTCAATCTTCTGTATTGAGCACACACACTCTGGTTTTGGCTGTTTTGCTCATTTACTTCATAGAGTAGACATGTTTCTTCAGAACTCTTTCCACTCTTTAATTCCCTTTGTCCTCTCATATGTGTGATGTCCTCACTGGGACACACATGGAGGCCAGAGGCTTTTGAGCTGAAGCACCAATAACCTGGACATGGACACAGGTACCTTCCTTGACCTTCTGTTTGGAGCCCACACCATCATTTTTTGTGGTTGGGGAAAACAGAGGTCCCCTTCTTCCCTTCCCTCTATTCCCTTCCCTCTATTACTCTACTACTATCAAATGCCTCAGAAAACAGTTGTGGTCTCAGCTGGACCTATTTTTGTTCAGGGATGTGCTACCCCTTCAAGTTCAGGTTAGGTGAAATGCTCTTTGATTGGAGACTTAGATGAGAAACAACTTAATGGGTCAGCTCAAGTTGGCTAAAACAACTGGTGTGTGTGTGTGTGTGTGTGTGTCATTTCTTGTCACATTCCCTTTCCCTGAGTTAATGTCTTTAAAAAGCACTTAGAACAGAATCCATACATAGTAGGTACCTAGTAAATGATAGTTCATTTCCTTCCTTCTTACTAGACACCCTTTTTGTCCCCTCATCACCCCACAGACTAGCCTACTTCACCCCACAGACTAGCCTACTTTTAGTTGCTAGCAGTACCTAATAACACCATCCCCCCCCCCCCCCCCGCCCTGCCCATTGGATCCTGTCTTCCAGACTTAGGACAGTTCTCAGATATCAGTGTCCACACTTGCTCACCAAGAGATATTACCCACCCTATTTTGAGCCCCTCCCAGCTAACGATGCAGGTCTGCAGAAAGACTTAGGAATGCTTGCCAAGTCAATCTGACCTTTGCTTCTCTCTTCCTGGTGGTATTGATGGATTTCATGCCTGTCTCCTTTCAGGGCTTCAGAGAGTACGGCAACTTGCAAAAAATACAAGATACTTCAGACAGAGACTGAACGAAATGGGATTCATTATCTATGGCAATGAGGAATCTCCCGTCGTTCCCCTGCTCCTTTACATGCCTGCTAAAGTAGCGTGAGTATTCAGTAGACTCTCAGAATAACAATGGAGCCTCAGGGTGATCTGACAAAGACAGTGCTTCTGACTCTATGAGGCTCCTTCAGCATTGGCATTGCTTATGCACTTTGAATGGGGTGCTGAGTTCAGAATTCATTTGTATAGCTTCTCGGAAGCCCCCTGCCAACCCATCAGCAGGGCCTTTTCACAGGTCTTCTAAGAAGGGAATCAAGGGGCACCTGGGTGGCTCAGCTGGTTGAGCATCCAACTCTTCTCTTGATTTCAGCTCAGCTCATGATCCCAGGGTCATGTAATTGAGCCCCACATCAGGCTCCACACTGAGCATAGAGCCTGCTCAGGACTCTGTCTCTCTCCCTCTCACTCTCTCTTTCTCTCAAGTAAAAAACAAATTTAAAAAAAGAAAAGAAAGGAACCATGTGCTAAGGCTCACCACTTTTGAGCTCTGTGAATTTGGGTGTCACCCGCTGGGTCTCAACTGTAAATTAAGGATGAACCTGTGCCTCCTTCTGCCCCATGATCTTTTTCAAGGAGAACATCTGAAGACCATCTCTCCCAACATGTGAAAACAACATTACCAGGCTCTGTGCTTTCTCCACTGATTTTTCATGGCCATCCTCAGAAGAAGGCACCCTTATTTCAAGTGTGGGAGAAACTGAGGCTGATAACAATTAAATAGTTTGCCCAAACTCCTACAAGTTAAGCAGTAATAAAATCAAGAGACTACCAAGAGACAAACCCAAACTTGGGCTCATGCTCTGAACACCAAACTTTAAGCCTCCCCTATAAACCTGTGCGGAGTTGTTTCCCATTGATTACAGCTCTGAAATTGAGCATGAGAATAGCTGCATAAAGAGAAAAAAATGACTATTTCTCAATACAGCATAGACAATTTTATACATGAGCCATTCTCCAACCTGCCACACACTACCTCTGTTATTAAAAGGAACTTAATTAAAATCCTTTCTAAATGTAAAATATTTATTTGGGTGTCTGGCCATGTGCACGATGGAAAGTAATAGTCAACACATATTTATGAGATTCTACTGGTCCTGACTCTCCTGCAACATAACCCTATTGTTGGAATTTTTTATTTTTGACTCTCTAACAGTCTGAATAGGTTGGCAGAGTATTTTAAGTATAGATAAGGGGCTCTGGGGCTATCAGTTGAGAACTCATGATGGGTAGGAATGAGTTATTAGTTTCTGAAAGATTGATTCTTCAGCGTATACTTTTGTATTATTTCACCACAGCAAAATAACAAAACACACATATGAGTTCTTTAGTGTGCCACACCATTACCATCAGTGGGTCCTTTGTTCACAGATCTGGGTCAGGCTATGCAATGTAGTGGGCAAGAAGATGGTGTGCTACAGAAACATCACACAGGATACTGCTCTGTACTTATGGCAGGGAGGAGGTATAACTGTGATTCAAAATAGCAGATAATCCCAAACCCTTTACCATCTGATTTCAGAAGGCACAAAAGAAAGCCTATGTTTAATCAGAGTGGTTGGCAAAATGGTGTGTTCTGGAAGTAAGATTCCACACTTAGCCCATATCTATCTAATATTTTATCACTAGCTCAAATGAAGACACCATAAATAAATTTGTTTTATTTTTGAGAGCCTCAAGTGCACAACACCGGAGGGAGGCAGTAGGGAGTGTAACGGATAGTTCTGACTTTGATGGTGGAGGTTGGAAATAGAATCTCAACATGCTGGAAAAATGAATCCATCTAATGAGAAGAGTTCACAAGTAGTAAAAACAAATGCATTTAAATTCAATAATTCAACTTTGCGATAACAAAGAGAAAGGAAGTACCTCTGCTCTTTTATATGTCAGGAATCCTAACTGGACAACAGCTAATATGAAAAATAAAAACAGGGTGTTACTTGTAAAAGTATGCTCCTTGGTGTATTGAGGAGTCTGGAATGAGAAAGGATTTGACTCTACCTCTTCCTACCTGGGGGATCTTGGACAAGTTGTGCAAACTTCTGAAGCCCCAGTTTTCTCATTTTTAAAATGGGATGTAATTGTGCCTATTTCATAAGGCCATTGTGAAGATTAAGCAAGATGAGGCCTATCAGAATAAAACATGTTGTTTCTTATACAGGAGCTGGCCATGTGCACGATGGTCTAGGTGGGAACTGTTATTAGTAGTAGTATTAACTATCAATGTACATAAAGCATTTAATATAGTACTTGGTATACTATAATAACTTAATCAATGGTAGTTATTATTATTACTGCTACTTCTACTGCTACAATTATTATTATTATTGTTATTAGTTTCAACTGAGTGCAAAAATGAATCACCATGGTTGCATGGCTCTCCAAAATAATTATTGCAATCTTTGGCTGCATTAATAAAAAATAGACTTTCCAGGAAAATAGTAGGTAGATATCCTGCCATTGTCCGTATCAAATATGCTATGTTAGACACCAGATGATGTGTCTATCTAATGCCTTCCAGTTTCACATGGTATTATGGAGGAGATGATGTGGCTGAACACTGATTATATGCTGAGTAAGACTCTTACATCAACAATCACTCACCAAGGCTGGGATGCTTAGTCCTAGTTTACAAATGAGGACAGAGACCCACAAAAGTTAAACTGCTAAGAGTCACTCGGATTGTAGATAGTAGAGCCCAGAATTTTTTTTTAAATTTTTTTGTTAATGTTTATTTATTTTGAGACAGAGAGAGACAGAGCATGAACAGGGGAGGGTCAGAGAGAGGGAGACACAGAATCTGAAACAGGCTCCAGGCTCTGAGCTGTCAGCACAGAGCCCGACGCGGGGCTCGAACTCACGGACCGTGAGATCATGACCTGAGCCGAAGTCAGCCGCTTAACCGACTGAGCCACCCAGGCGCCCCGAGCCCAGAATTTAAAGCCAGTTCCATTGGCCTCCTACACCAGAGCTCTTTTCAGTGTATAGCACAGCCTCTGAAGCTTCAGTCCACGGAGGAAAACATGCACGTCTCATTAAAGCAACACAGACTATAAGTTTAACTCTCTTTAATGTCATCTTTGGTGAATCAAAAGGCATCAATCACTGCAATGGAAAGAAAAATCTAATTGCTTGGGTTGTCTATGGAAACTTAGAACAGGTTAGTTACAAAAGGTAATATCGTGTATTGTTGGCAGGAGTTGCTGGCAAGGGCCTCCCTGCTGCCTGGCCTTGTTTCCTTCTCAAATACTTCTTCAATGGAAAGTTTATACATAGAAAAGCTTTTGAGACAAGGAGTTAATTGTAGAAGCCAGTGTATGAGCACTTGATCTTTCATTTGCTCATTTAAAACCCTTTGATTTTACTAAAGAATTGTGATTTCTCCACATTTCCACCGACTGCAGAATGAAAATAAAGTCTCTAGCCACATATCCTTTTGGGCAAAGTTTTGTTGCAGCTCTTACCACTGGAATCTTCTATGACGTTCAGTACAATGTGATTTCACCTATGAAACATTCACTCAGATAATCAAGAATGTATTTATTATTTGGTACAGAGTTTACCAAATAAACTTGGGCCTTGTGATACACTTGGAGGATGAGAGGATACAAGAGGCGGGGATGCTATACATAACACAGTGCTAATGTTTTTATTATTATTATTCTTATTATTATTATCCACATAGTTTGGTTTCTTGCAGCCCACACTGGCTTTAATTTGCTTTGGGGAGTACAAATCCAGAGGCTCATTATATAAAATGTTCAGGGCAATCAGACACATTAACTGGAGAAGGCCAGGTTTAGTAGTGTAAATTTTAAGCCCAAAAGTGCTCCAGGGAGGCCTCAGATTAGCCTAATGAATCAACAGTCATATATTTTGCTCTGCATTCTTTGGCAAAACTCGCTTCCTCTGGTACAAAGAGAAACATGCAGACAGTGAAAATGGTCTTTTGGGAGTCCCGAAAAGTAGCCTGAGATCATGGGTCAGGTAGTTTGTATTCTAGCAGTAAAAGCCCTTGCCTTGTTTCTCAGATAATTATGAGCTCTCATCCTGTGTAGTTCCATGGGCAGCCTTCCATAGGGTGAACAAGAAAGAGAAAGAACAGCCTCTGTTTTCAAGCTTTCTCAGAAAGCTTCGTCTCCTTGTTAATCTTCCCAGTCCAAATAGAAGGCGTATCTTGCCTTGCATAGGCCACAGGGCCAGAGAGGCAGTGTTCTCAGTAGGTCATGCAATCTCCATCACTTTGTCTGATAACATGCATTCTGCATCAGGTAACCAAAAAGGCAGACAGCTCCATGGCAAGAGGAATGAATAAATGAACAGGCTCATTCTCCACGTCTGGTTCAAGAATCCTTCCTGAGTTATGACTGGAAGGTTTGTGTGGTGCTGTCAGCTTCCAGCCTAAAATAGGACACCAGAAACCTCTTAATGCTAAGAACAGATCTGAGGCATTTACCTTGATTGTGGGCAGAGACATTTCGTAATTAAGGTTTCCCACAGAGAGCAACAGAGCACAAAGTGGGCAAAGATTCACTTGGGGGCACATGCCTTTTTGTCTGATGTTGGCTCTTAGCACAAAAAAATTGCAGACTTTGAGAGCTTGATATTCTAGAATTTTCACTGAGATTAGCTCTGTGAAAGAAGGAGGCTAGAAGAAGATAAGAGAAAGGAATCAGAGCTTAGAAAGGTTTTACCCTGTGTCAAAAAGCATTGCAGTTATAGGACTTATATCCTACAGGCTGCATCTATGGACCAGCCACTCTGTGTATGCACATTTCTTTCCCTGTCTCCCTCCCCATTTCCCCTTGAACCCAGTCAATGGGTTTATTATCCCTGACCATACCTGGATGTATTCATTCATACAATAAAAAATGAGGAGACCCTTGCTGTTTTCCATGTCTGGTTTAATGAGGGCAAAAAATATATATCTTTGGCTCTGGAGTGAGAATACATACAGCTCAGGATTGGCTCCTGCAGACCCTCAGATCCTGGTTCTCAAATTCTTGTCACTAAGTACAGGCTTCTTGAAATTTCCATATTCTGCTATTGGTATTACATTTTTAAAACATACAACTTTGCACTTCATGTATGTTCTTTATTTATGCAATTGCATTGTGTTAGCTTTGGGATTTTTATTCCTAGAAACCCTTCAGACAAAGGATGCCAACTTGTTAAACCAGGGTTACATACATCAGCTTTTTCTGCTCTATGTCAGAGACTCAGTACTCACAATGCTCTAATGAATGTGCTGGACCCGATAATATACACACTCAGCCATGGGTGCCATGGAAGAACTGCCCCATTTCCTTGTCAATTATATGTGACAGAAGCTTAGTAACTTTAATCATTTTTACTTATTGATATAAAATAAGAAATGTCAACTAGCCATATTCTTTCTCCTGCCATGTAACTTTGTCATCTCTCAGTTAACCTCCTCTTTTACCTTTCCCATAGGGCTTTTGCAAGGCATCTATTAAATAGAAAAATCGGGGTGGTGGTCGTTGGATTTCCAGCTACTCCCCTCGCAGAAGCTCGGGCTCGGTTTTGTGTTTCAGCAGCACATACCCGGGAGATGCTAGACACGGTAAGTACACGACAGGCCAACAGAATCTCCAGCACTGGTGCCTTGCATTCTGAGCATATTCATTTACTGAGCTAGCTTCAGTGTCCCCGGGTTTCTCTTGGTGGTGTAGAAAAACAACACTCATAAACTCACTGCTAAAAAAGCTAGGGTATGCCAACAACGTCCAACAATGCGATCAACTCAGGGGATAGAAAAGAAAATGAGTTTAGTGAAGACTTAACTCAAGTCAGTATTTGGCTTCATAAAACAGACTGAGTAGCCACATGTTATGCTATTTACTTGTTCTTAAATGCAAAAGCTAACCTGACGTGTTATTTCAGCATTAACTTCCCACAACCTGACATTTTTCGTAGCCACCAAGCCCATCATAATAAAATATGATCCAATGAAGCAACATGTTGGAAAAACAATAACAAAGACAGATCTATCATATCATCCAGACCTACATGAGGTGTAAACGATTTAAAAACCACATTTCATTGTCCTTTGGTTTTGATCTTTATGTGAATCAGTGATATCAGAAAACTAAGCCATCTCAATCAGTGTGGGGTTGATGGAACTGTCTCATAATGTCAATGCAGTTTAGCAAACACACTGACTGTCTAGTATGTGCAAAACCCTAGGGCAAAAACTCTAAGAGGTGGTACTAATAAATAAGCAACTAGTGATAATATTGGACAAAATAAATTCATCTTAGAAAAGAAATATGGACAACTGTGGAAGCATGAAGGTAGAAATGATATATGAGATTATATGAATTCGTTCATTACATATGAATAAGTTATGTGCAAAGATGTGAATTAATTATGTGTATATGTGTAATATACAGACACATATAATGACTCATAATATATAAAGATATATATGGATATGGATATTATATATATATTTCACAGGAGAGGTGACTTTTGAGCTAGGCCTTTTTTTTTTTTAATGTTTATTTACTTTTGAGGGAGAGAGAGCACGAGCAGGGGAGAGGCAGAGTGAGAGGGAGACACAGAATCCAAAGCAGGCTCCAGGCTCTGCGCCATCAACACAGAACCTGATGTGGGGCTCAAACTCATAAACTGTGAGATCATGACCTGAGTGAAAGTCAGACGCTTAACTGACTGAGCCACCCAGGCACCCCTGAGCTAAGACTTTTTTAATAAAAGTTATGGAACATCATCCAAGGTTTCTGACCAAAGGAGTGACATAATCATGTTACTACAAAATAAATGTAACAAATTGATTGGAGAGGGAAAAGGCAAGAAGAAGGGACCTAAAATGGAGCTGTTTGAAAAAAAAAAAAAAAAAGAGATGACAAGATCAATGGCAGTAGAAACAAAAGAAATGTATATATGAACAGACATCGTAAATGCACGGAGCTGCCAAGACTTGGCAAATGATCACATGCAGGGAACATTTGGGAAGAGGGAATCAAAGATAATTCAAGGTCTCCAGACCTGGTGAATGGAAGGATGGTAAAGCTAAACCATTTATATGAGATAAGGTATGCAATAAAGAACAGCAAATCATCGGGGCGCCTGGGTGGCTCAGTCGGTTCAGTGTCCGACTTCGGCTCAGGTCATGATCTCGCGGTCTGTGAGTTCTAGCCCCGCGTCGGGCTCTGTGCTGACCGCTCAGAGCCTGGAGCCTGTTTCAGATTCTGTGTCTCCCTCTCTCTCTGCCCCTCCCCTGTTCATGCTCTGTCTCTCTCTGTCTTAAAAATAAATAAATGTTAAAAAAAAAATTAAAAAAAAAAAGAACAGCAAATCATCAATGAGACTGGAGGAACAAAACAAGTTCAGTTTTAGACAGGTTGGGATTATATGTCTATGGGCCACCTGTGAAAAAGAAAATCAGATTCTAAGCTTGGGAGCATGTGCAATGCTGGAGCTTCTGTAGTTTGGGCAGCTGAGGGATCATGAAAGCAAAGGTAGAGGATATAGTTGTCCAAACACAAGTGAACAGGCCAAGGACAGGCTCCGGCAGAGTGCCCGTCTCCCAGCGTAGACACGGGAACCACAGGTGAGGAACGAGACTTCAGTGGGGCTAGAGCTGTCTGAAAAGACACGAACTAGTGTAGTGTTAAACACAGTAAGAAGGAAAAAGTTTCAGGGAGGGGGAGGATCAAAGTGTCCCCAAGAGATGGGAAGAAGCTATTGGATTAGCAATTAGCAGCAGCTCGATGTTCCTCCAAGCAGACAGGTTTAGGAGAATATAGGGAACAGAAATAAGAATACAACAAATAAAAAAGTGAATACTTTGAGCTCCAATAATAAATTACACACACACATACACACAGAGTCTCCATGTCTTTCTGCTTCACCATTACATTCTTAGGACTTAAACCAATGTATACTCCAGAGTACATACATAATAACAACTTTCTGCATGGCACACTAATAACTGAGCAAATTCTAGGTCTTTGAGATGATGGGTGAACTTTGTTGTTGTTCTTTTTATCTTTCCATATTGCCCAGGTTCTCTAAAATGAGTTATTTCTAGTAATTAACTTTAACAAATTATTTATTTTTTTCAAAAAGTAGTCAAATATTTCAAGGAGTTTGACAGTAAAAGCAAAAAAAATAGGTTTAGAAAAAGCGCTTGAAAATTGGGAAATACTTGAGCATGTTTACACATTAAGGGAGGAAAAGAGTAAAGAGAGCAGCATTAGGCATGGTAGAGCAAAGGAGATGGCCAAGGAGAAGCACCCAGAGATGACAGAAGGAGATGGGCAGCAGGGGTGGATTTGTATTTTTTGTGATCTCAACAGCATTGAAACATTCATGAATGCCCAACTCTGTAGACATCAGACCTTGTGATTCTCTTTGCAAGTTCTTAATTCCTTTGGACTACCTGGTTTGGAAGGAGCACTGAGACATCATCTAGACAGACGCCTCTAAACTTTTGAAATCAGGCACCTACATCAATAAAAAATTGTGAGCATATTCCTCAATATACACATAAGGGAAAGTGAAAAATGACCCATGAACAGCCAGGGCATTAAGGTAACAACCGAACATTAACACTCACAGAAAATAACATATTAGACAAGTTTCCTCCATGACCATGTTTGGAACAAGACAGAGACGAAGCCACTTTACAAACACAAAATGCCTCAGAATTTCCTTCTTCTAACATGACTGCTGTTCCTTTACCAATCACCCCACCTTAGGCATCCTGCCCTCCACCTAAGAATTTGGCACATAGCCAATCACTGAATTTCTCCCGCTCCAGACAACATCCAATCCAGAACTGGTCCCTGCTTCCTTAGAGTCATCTGGAGCACAAGTCCAAATGTGATAAGGAGACCTTCCCAACTCCCTCTTCCTAAGATGGTTCTTCTGAAATACACACTCCCAGCTGCAGCAAGTGGAATAAACCTACCTTCATTTGAGTACAGGTGTGCTCTGGGTAGTCTGATCAATGGGCTTCAACACAAATCCATTTATAAGTTATATATGCATTGTCAATATATTACGTACATTTTGTAGCAGACACAAAAATGGAAGCTAAAAAGGTTGAAATTAACCTGAATAGAAAAGCCTATGTTTTCCTCCCATACCTTCCAGGAATTGTCTTTCCTACCCCCCCAGGTATGCAGATGCACGCCCTGTATTACTCCATCCCCGCCTTCAGCAAAGAGCAACAGACACTATCCTAGTTGATGTCCTTTTAAATCCAACTTTTGTTACTTTGTCTTAGTGCTTAGATTTGCTGGAAAAATTTAGAAAGTACATTGAAGTAAAAAGAACATTTTAACCACCCGTAATGCTACCACCCAGAAATAGAAGAGTCTTCACATATTGGTGGGTACCTAACTTGATGCCAGTTTGAAAGACTTCCCAAAGAGGAAAATCCTTATGCTCCACTAATCATTCGTTCCAGTGTTAACAAACATCTTCCCTTTTTCAAAGCATTAGATCCTAATGCTAATCGTCTGTCTCAACGGACAGGGTAAGAAAGATAGGCTTAAAAATGTTAAAAGGGCATATCCCCAGTACCATAAGATTAGTGATATATTAGATTTTGTCTGTCCTGGATCTTGGTTGTTTCTCGGGAAAACTGGGGATACATTTTCCTGCCTGAATGGAGAGAACTGAAATGGATGAGTTCTCGGTCCCTTAAGGTTTTAAGTTTGATGATTCCATGGAACACAGAGATGAGTGTTTAATAGCTGGGGGTAGGGAAATTTGGGAGAGAGAAGAAGACACTAACCAGCTCCCACAGTGTTCCATTTTGCTCTTGGCCATTTATGTCATGAAGACATAACCCAGTTGTAACCTGCAACCTTACCTTTTTCTTCCACAAGGTTATATATAATTCATTAAATTTTAAAATAAGGCCTGAAAGGGTAAGCATGCATCAGATACTTTTATTCCTCTCTTCACACCCCCAAAATAAGTTATATATTCATAATATGGGGTAGGCTGTTAAAGAATATGAAATAAAATGAATTAGCATCTAAGATTCCTCTACAGCTGGTTTGTAAACCACACCTTAATGATTTGGATCTTTCTCCTTTTCTTTAAAATCAAAGAAGATGGCAAAAGAAGATTGTATCTCTGAGGCTCTGGATTGCAGAGCCATTTAGGAGTTTAAAATAACTGATAGAAGGCAATCTCTTTGCAGGTTTTGGAAAACCTGGATGAAATGGGTGATCTCCTGCAATTGAAGTATTCCCGGCACAAGAAGTCAGCGCGCCCTGAACTCTATGATGAGACAAGCTTTGAACTGGACGATTAAGTCTCCTGGTCCTGAATTGCACCTAAAGACTTTGCCAGAAAGACCTCCCTCCCTGCCTCAAAAGGAACATAAATGGATTTCTCCCCCTTTCTAAGGACAATTTTGGTTTCTGAACCAGCTGAATTGAACTGAAGGAAATGTCATGTTTTTAATGTCTCCAATCCGGAACTGCAAAGACAAAAATATGGTTCCAGATTTTAACTTTTCTCCTCATCCAAGTATCCTGCTACAAACACATGCACACGCACGCATGCGCACACGTGCACATACACTCACACGTACACACACACACACACACACACTTCCTAGAACATTTTTAATGGCAATGAGCCTGTGTTTTAGCTGCTACTGTGCAGCCTCTTTGGTCCAGACTCTTTCAGGCATTCCAACCAAATGAGAGGGTTTTGATTTTTAATTCAGTAGATTCTCACTCCGTATTTACTTATTTCATCTGCAGACATGAGCAGAGGTGGTGGGTAGTAGCTGACCTCCTTGTTTCACCCATGAATGCCCCAGCTAGAACTCATCTGTATCATGGGGAGCTCCAGGCAGGAGGGTAAAGAAATATTGCTTCTACCATTTGCCACATTTGGACTTTTTCCAAGGACAAGTGTCAAAAGCCATAGTTAACGTTTGGAGGGAGAGAGCAGAATCGGCCAGCAGTGACTAAAGACGTCTTTGAAGGAAACTTTCTTTTTCCTCTCTCTGGTCTCCTCCAGTTTTACAGCTGAGCTTTTGAGGTTTGGAAAATCCAAGACTTTTGTTTTGTAAGGAAGGGGGCAGAAAGCAAACACAAGCCAATTTTAGGCCTAGACTAAAACTGTAATGTTATAGCAACTGGAAGGTTGTCTGTGCCATGTGGAGTGAATGTTTAGCTTGCGAACATAGCCCTTATTACTTTAAGGAATGAGTTGTCATTTTCCTATTAAATTTTGAGTAAATGGTGAGATTCAATTTCCTTTAGAGTTGACTCTCAAGACTATACTTGAATGTATTGATTCAAAAACAACATTTAAAAGCAACTTCTATTCAACTTTTTTAACACTGACACCCCCATTCAGACCTATTAAAGAGTTCTTACTGTCTGCTGGCACACGAACTCCAATTCTGGTGTAAAGTAGGCTTATACACTATTGAGCGACTAGTTGTAATTTACCTCCGTTCTCTCTCTGTCTCTTTCTCTCTGTCTCTGTTATGTCTGTCTTTCTCTCTTTCTAAATGTGAACACAAACTTAACTTATCTGGAATAGTACCCTTTTGCTAATTGGATCTAGTTGGTATGGAAAAAGCCAGTGGAAAACCTTATCTTTAACAAGCTCCCAGATGGCTCCCAGATTTGGAAACTCCAAAGAGCAATGGTGACCTTTTAGCAAAGCTTCTGTAATAGTTTGAATGAGTTACAGAACATTCCACTCCATCAAATGACAGTATAAACAAATCACTTCAAGAGAGGTTTGACTTGTGACACAGATGGACCCAAGCTTTCATGCTGTGCACCGAGAAAGAAACCCAGCCTGAAGCACCAGTGTTGGATACAGCAATATGCCCTGATGCTCACAACTTATTAAAGGATAAAGGTGATCCGTGTAGAGAGCTTTTTATGGGGAAAGTATAACCCCTACTAGGTACATCAGTTTAAAAGTGGATCACAATGGTAAAGTTTCTCATAAACATTTGTTAGGATCACTCTTAGCAAAAGAGGAGAGGGAGTTGTTCTGAAAATGCAGTTGCCCCATCCCAGGACTAATATTGATAACTAAATTCCAACTCTTCCCAATGAATTGGCATAGGATTACTTATGCAAAGAAAATATATGTAGTATAAATGTTCCCAAGAAAGGAAGACATGTAGGTCTTCTCACTCGAGAATGTGCACTTAAGTGTGCCTGGGTGGCTCACTCAGTGAAGCGCCGACTTCGACTCAGGTAATGACCTTATGGTTCATGAGTTTGAGCCCAGAGTCAGGCTCTGCACTGCCGGTGTGGAGCCTGCTTGGTATTCTCACTCTCTCCTCTCTCTCTTCTCCTCCCCTACTCATGCCTTCTCTCTCTCTCAAAATAAATAAGTAAAACTAAAAAGAAGAAAGAAGAAAGAAAGAAGAAAGAAAGAAAGAAAGAAGAAAGAAAGAAAGAAAGAAAGAAAGAAAGAAAGAAAGAAAGAAAATGTTCATTGAAACAAAATTGATTCTAGTTAATTACCCAAAATGCATAAGTGTGTTCAGTCCTATAGAGGGAACAATAGACAAAGAGGCCAGTGAAACATCTGGGCTTCACCTGAGGTACAGTAAGCAGTAAACATCCCCTTCCATTCTGGATGTCCATGACCTTCATACACATCTTCACACCCACGCTTTGAGTTTTAAGCTTATAAAGGGATGTCTTTGTGACCAGTGTGCCTTTTATGGAAGATCCGGAGTCTAAGTCGTGATAGGAAAATAATTACTTACCCACCCGGCCTGGGGAGCAAGGCTGACATTACTCCTACTCCTGTTTCATCAAGATCCTAGGGCAATTTATTACATTCTCAAGTGCAAGATTAAAAAAAACCACACTGTCAGAGGGTCTACACTGAATACACTTATGAGGACAACTAAATGCAATGCACATTAGGAGGGGCCCAGATCCCATAGGGCTGGTAATATAAGAGCACATGTCATATAGAGTGAAGTTGGTTAAGAGGGTGATTGTGAGAATTTTTAATTTTTATAAGAAAATATCTGCTAGGTTAATAAAAGCATAATTTCAAATCAATAGGAATTATTGAATCTCAGTAACTATACCACAGCCAAAATGTCCCTTTGGCTGGTTCTGTTGAGAAAGAGAATTTTCTAACAAAACTCTGTTATGCACCCCAACCTTCCCAAATGCATACACACACACACACACACACACACACACACTTTCCCCTTCCTTTACAGAGCAAGCAAGAGTATAAAGGTACAGAGACGAGAATCTGGCTGGCTGATAGATAGATGGAAGATGTTCTAAAAATGGCCTTTAGTGAAACAGTAGATAAAGGATGCAGACTGATTTTGTAAGGGAAATAAATTTGTGTAACGGAAATGGCATAGACACATTCCTAATCTTATTATGGAACTGTATTGTGGATGTTTGGCTACATTGCCTTTCAGCATGCTTTGGTTTGACAGACACCATGGGCTTCAAAATTTACTAGGAAGCTTGTTAAAATGCAGATCCCTGGGCCCCACGCCAGACTTAACTGAATTAGAATAGCTGTTGGTGCTCAGGAATTTACATTTTAGCAAGTCTCCTCAGGGGATTCTAATCCATGTCATAGTTTGAGAACCATTGTTGGAGCTCTTGTTTTGACTGATCAGTTGTCTCTAATTAAACATAACAGAAACTTTGTCCTGTCTGTTGATAATTAAGGGTGCTTATACTACTAAAGTAAAGTGAATTATTCCAACCTTTTCTCCTCAATGGGACATTTTGTTCCCATTTTCCAGGTACTTTCTTTTTCTACAAAATTGGATATTTGCCTCTGATTATTTATTTATTCCAACAACAGCTCTTGAATAGGGTAAAAGTCTTAACAGTTCTTCAAACATGCAATGCTCCTCTGTATTTTCTACAGAGATAGCAAATTTTATAAATGGCCTACTCTTACTTAAAATATTTGATAAGGAAACTTTAACTCTCTTAAATATGTACTTTGATTTACGGCAATAATAACAATTATATTTTGAACTTATCTGGTGATCTCTTGGCCATTTTTCCTAGTCTCAGTATAATCAACTTATTTGAAGTCTGTTTTCTCAGAACACCTTATGTAGCTGTGTAATTTTAAGAAATTAAAAGGTGTCTGTATTTTAAATGTTTTGAAGCAATTATTATGGGACACTGTCTTACAGTATTGTGGGCTGTGTGTGTGTGTGTGTGTGTTTCACTGAAACACTTGAGGTGACCAATGTCATTTCATTCTGCCTATGAAATGTTAGTTTCTTTAATAGACAAATCACCAAAATAGACAATATAAAAAATAATTGATGGTTTTGTGTTAGTTTGGGTTACCCTAAATAAAGACTCAGATAGAGATTTGCATTTAAGAATTCCATTAAGGAAAATTGGCAAGAGTGGTAGTGCTGACTTGAACTGTGTCAAAAGAACCAATTGTGCCCATCTGTTTCCACCTCCTCCTTCTGTGACATCACCTTGGTAGCTTGAATTTGGCCATGTTGAAAGTATTTACACCATGGAAATTGGCAAAGACTACAAATCAGGTACCTGGAGAGCCATCTATTAAACCTTTACCAGCACACCACTGAAACCACATACAATGGGACAATATCTAGGATGGAGCAAGGAAACAGGATTGGAAAAAGGAGAAGCCTGTGATTTCATCGTAATAAAGGCCTCAGTCAATCCCATGGAGGGCTATGCAACAGAGATGGCCTGTTAGAGTTATCTCAAAATGAAGCAAAGGAGACAAGCCTCTATGTTCTTTATGCCATCAAAGTTACCAAGGTACAGGTGTGGGAGAGGGCATTACTTTGGGCAAGACAATTCTATTCAGCCAAAGGGAATTCTTAGGGAGGGACTCAGATTGGAACTGACAGAAGTCCATCCACTTTTTAAAAATTATTTCTAATCCATCTACTTTAAAAGGTTTTAAAATGCAAAATTTTCAACATACAATAAGAGATAGAGAATAGTATAGAGAACCCACATGCACCTATCACCTAGCTTCAAACATTATCAGTTCATGGCCTTTCATCTATTTCTCCCCATTCACAGATTACTTTGAAGAAAGCCCCAAAAATCATATGATTTCATCAGAGAATATTTCACTGAGTTTCTCTAAAAGGTAGCGATGTCTTTGTCCCTTAATTTGTTTCAATTTCATTGAAAGTAGTCTTTAGTATAACAAAGGCATTAACATGAATCAAATATTAATCTTTTCTTTCTCTATATCATACCCTGCGTGTGCATTTCCTGGATCAAGACTGGGAATTATTTCTTTTTAAAGAGTTTTTTTGTTAATGTTTACTTATTTTTGAAAAAGAGAAACAGAGTGCTAGTGGGGGAGGAACAGAGAGAGAGGGAGACACAGAGTCTGAAACAGGCTGCAGGCTCTGAACTGAGCTCAGCACAGAGCCCAATGTGGGTCTCAAACTCACGAGCTGTGAGATCATGACCAGAGCCAAAGTCAGATGCTCAACCAGCTAAACCACCCAGGCACCTCAAGACTAGGAATTATTTCTGAAGCAGTCATGTGATATCTTGAAAGATAGCAAATCAATCATTCTTTGGACACTTATGTGCCAGATACTGTACCAAGACCTCAACATACATTATCCTCTAGACCACTACTCTCTACTATGATCCTCTACTCTTGGAGAGATTAATAGTGGACTCATCTTGGAAGGCCATTTTGTTGAAGTTTTCAGGGTGTTACCAATGTGTAAAGAGGACTTCCAAAGCTCCAACGGGGCATTGCGTTATTTTCCTTTGAATGTTGTATTCCTTGTCCAGTCAAATTTCTTACAGTTACTTCAGCTAAACTTTATATATTAGAAGGGTAACTCAAGGAGGAATAAGAAAACAAGTCAGTCCAGCTTACCCATTTGGAAAAGGCTGATGCCTGTGACAGGGTTTAAGACAGAACTTGACAATTGTAAATCAATTGCTCTGAAAATGATCACAGATACAAATTGATAAAATACCCAACATCAGGAAGTCAGAGTAGAAGCAAAAGAGGTTTTTTTTGTTTTTTGTTTTGTTTTGTTTTGTTTTTTGCTTTGGCAAGAAACAGGGCTCCCTTTTACTCAGCCCAGATGCTAATTTTTATATCAAAAATACTGATTGAAGAGGCTAGTGATCTTGGCTCTCACCCAAGTTTATTCAAGATCTTTCTTAATTAGGTTGGGGTCGGCAGCAATGCCCATGGCCAGAGTTAGGTCTGGCTCCAATCACCACATCATGCTCTCTACGTCACCACTGGCCAAGGAATAAGGCAAGGAAATTGCTGCTTCTTTGTTTCTCCAGCCCATGAGTATGTTTTTTCCAGATTTTAAGCATGCATGGAGCAAATGTGTAAGGAAGACCAAAAAAAGTGTAATGGCTTCACTGTGATGAGATCAATCTAGCCTACAACTTGACTGTGAGCCCCAGTGTGAACAAGGCCTTATGTGTGAAAAATGAATGGGTAGCAATGTAAGATCATGGAAAAAGATCTTGGCATCTTCTGAATGAAAATTTTTCACCAGGCTGATGCAGCCAATCATCCCATGAGGGTTTTTTTTTTTTAAAGAAAAATAATCTCTTTTGCCAACAATACATGATTTCCCCATAATGTGTTTATTTTGTAAATAATTGTAGCCAAGTCATGTGACTATTTTAATAGTGTTCATACCAATTTCATACACTTTACATATACATCTATGCCCACATAAGGCATCAATACATCATGGACACAAAGTATAGACATCTATGACACAATGGATTTTCCTTTACATATAAAATAATGTGTTGATATTAAAAAAATATAATTTGATTCCCCTAAAACATTTTAACTAAATATGAAGAGATTTTTAACTCAAAAAATTCTTAGACAAAATTTCAAACTGTATATTTGTAAGATATTTTATTAATCAGATAGCTTTAGGTGAGATCAAACAAATGTTATAGATTTCCTATATGGATAAATCTAGCAGTCCTATCGATAGTCAATATTACCAGCATATTATATAGAAAAATAAAATATTTTATTAAAGTGAGCCCATTTCTAACAAGATAGCACTCTTTAAAATTACATTTTGTATTGTGCATTTGTTATTTATAATAGCCAAGTAAAGAAGAAACATGCCAGCTACTCAAATTAATCAGCACAGACCTCAATTGTGAGGAAGGATGAAAGATCAGGGATTACCAGATATTTGAGGAAAATCAACAACACCAAAATGAGTAGCCAACCTGAAAAAAGAGAAAAACATTCAGTGACAGGAACAGATAACATGAAAAAGAGAACTTTTTACATATTCTAATTATTACCCTTGTTGGTCAAACTAATTATATGAAGATATCACATCGACAAAACAAGAATAGGTTGATATGAAAAGGAACTAGAGTTCATGAAAATTTAAAATATTTAAATATTTGATGAAACTAAACCAATAGAAAGCAAAGAAGAGAAGTTTTTAAAATCTCTAAAAAATATAAAGCAAAGGTTAGAGGCACCTATCTGACTCAGTTGGCAGAGCATGCAACTATTGATCTCAGGGTCATGAGTTCGAGCCCCAGGCTGGGCCTAGAGGTTACTTTAAAAAAAAGTAATATAAAGCAAAAGACAAAAAAAAAAAAAAAAAGGATAAAAAACATGAGAGAAACTTTGAAAGGTATAACAGATCCATACAGAAGGACCAATATCCGTCTAATGACAGCTTGAGAAAGAAAAAAAAAATCAGGACAATTAAAAGCAGGAAAAAAATAAATAAATCATAGAACTATTTCCTTGAGGCTAGAACAAAACAGAAGGTAGAAATGGCCCAGTAAGTGCTGAGCTGATGAATAAAAATAGCTTTTCACTCAAATGTAGCTCAATGAAACTTTGCTACGCCAAAGATAAAAGAGAACTAGAATGTTTCCTGTTAGGAAAAAAAAATCTCACCTACAAAGTAAAAGTAATAGATCTTATTTTTGGATATTATAAATGTGTCCTCCAGAAATTTTGTTCCAATTTCACACTCATCAGCAGTGTAGACAAATATTCATTTTCCAATATGCACCAATGCTGAGTATTACCATTTTTATAATCTTTGTCAATCTGATAGAGAAGAAAATGGATTCTCATTAATGTTTGATTCTCATTTACACATGATTCTTGTTCGTGTATGTACTGGCTGTTTGCATGGTTGCTGTTATCTCCTGACACTTTTTCTATCATAAATGTCTCATTAGCATAGATGCATAAAGGCAGTGAAGCAATGCCTTTGAATTCAGAGGGAAAAAATAGTTTTAAAACTTTTTTTTTCAACGTTTTTTATTTATTTTTGGGACAGAGAGAGACAGAGCATGAACGGGGGAGGGGCAGAGAGAGAGGGAGACACAGAATCGGAAACAGGCTCCAGGCTCCGAGCCATCAGCCCAGAGCCTGACGCGGGGCTCGAACTCACGGACCGCGAGATCGTGACCTGGCTGAAGTCGGACGCTTAACCGACTGCGCCACCCAGGCGCCCCGGAAAAAATAGTTTTAAATATAAAATCCTTTGTCTATAAAAATCTACCTAATCAAGAAAGGGCAAAATAGGGACTTTTTGTTTTGACATAAAATGTCCAGAAATGTATTTCCTCAGTACCCTTTCTTTAAAATATTATTTGATTAGGGGCGCCTGGGTGGCTCAGTCGGTTAAAGCTGCCGACTTCGGCTCAGGTCACGATCTCGCGGTCCGTGAGTTCAAGCCCCGCGTCGGGCTCTGTGCTGACAGCTCAGAGCCTGGAGCCTGTTTCAGATTCTGTGTCTCCCTCTCTCTGACCCTCCCCCATTCATGCTCTGTCTCTCTCTGTCTCAAAAATAAATAAACGTTAAAAAAAAATTTTTTTTAATATTATTTGATTAATCCTCAAAAATAAATACATCCAAACTAAAAGAAGACATGCCATCCAGAAAAAAAAAAAAAGCAGAATTTATATAGGAATCCAATGAAAAGAAATCTCAGAATGATAATTTATTAGTTAAAGTACATTAAACTTTCCTAATATAAGGTGATGGGCTTTTTTTTTTTTGCTTGTATAGAATTCAAAATTAATATCTGGGGTTGTAAAGCACACTCCTCCACACAGTGTTTCAAGGACCCAAGCTATTTTCCCACCTGTGGCTTCACAAAGCTCTAAGACATCATCATTTCATGTGTGGTTGAGGCTCTTGATTTCAACCAGTCAGAAAGGAAAAGTGGGCATGGAGGAGGTCCACCTCTGATCCCTGTCTGATGACTGACTTAATTCTGACTCTTTGTATCCATTCTGAGGAGTATGGCAGAGCCTGATTCTACCATCCAAGGGAGTATCTAGAGATCAATAAGAAGCAGCATTGTGGCAGATAATACCCTTATATCTTAGTTCCTGGAGATCCAGCCCTCCCCTGCCAGCACTGCTCCAACACCACCCCATTTACTCCAGTCAGACAGAAGAGAACTTATAAGCTCTAACCATACCCCTGTGAGGGAGCACAGAGTCATGACCCTACAGCCTGCCAGCCAGGAGATCAGACCAGTCACTTATACCATTTCTCATTCTCATCACCTCCTTCCATGTGAGTGCATTCACCTAGTTCCTCAGAAATAACATGTGCAAATGGCTGTCATAGCTGAATGCCCTCAGCTAAGGCACCTTTGAAAGGGCTGAGCTGGGCCAGCTAGAGGAGAGGGTGTGACAGAGGTGGGCATTCATCTCCTTGTACCTCTCAGGCAGGGGACCTCTGTCCAGGCCACAAGAACTTCGGACATGCTACGTCTGGCCCGTATGTTCCTTGGGATGGGAAAAGAGAGGTGATAGGCTTCTCACCTCTGTGATCTTCACTCTGCCTCTCAAATTGTCACACTTCACTTCGGGACCCTCCTGGGTTTCATTAGCGATGGGTAAAGCTGGCCACCCTGGGATTAGTACAGGTTTGTTTGGGGTTGGCTGTTTTAAAATTCCACTTTCACAGGGAAACAGCATGAGGTCAACTCTTCAGTGAATGCTGGGAAAGAGAAAATATGGTGCACTTTATGGCTTGTTTATCCATGTGCATCTTCGCTGGTGCATGTTCCTGGAGACTCTCCCTTCCTGGGTTATGACCTTTCAGGGTTTTGCAACTTGTTCAAAGCTACTCTTCAGTGACAGTTTAAGGACTAGGAGAGGTAGCCACTAAAAAATCACAGCATGTGCACTAATTCATTCCTGCCTCATCCCCAGGTAGTGTCTTCCTCTGTTTTCACCACCCAGCCTTAGACATGTATATATGCGAGTGATGTGAACATTGAATGTACATATAGTAGGTCCTCACCTTGTAGAGGGAAGAACTTGGGAACATATTTTTAGAAAACTCTTGTTCATCAGAATTCCATGAGCATTCCTTTTTAGGCCCTTTTGATCTAAACTTCCAAAGTTCATGATGAGGCAGATGTTCTGTTAAAGAAGAAACATACCAGAAATAAAAATCTAAGAGTGAGCTTCACTCTCTGCAATTTGCTTTTTTCACTTTTTGAAAAAATAGAGTTTTAACAAAAAGATGCTTAAAGTGAGAGAGAAATAAGAAGGCAGGTTTCATTAACCAAAGAGCTAAGAATTTATTTCAAAGCTGTCCTGGGTTATCATTGTGCTCTTGAGTTATAAGATATTCTGAGGACAAACTGCTTTCCACATTGTGTATTATCTATGAAATGTTAATGTATGAGATACATTAAAAATATACATGTCTCTTAAACGTGAAATTCCTCCTTTGAGAATTTACACTGCAGATATACTTAAGACCTTTTAAGTTTTGGCAACATTTTAGTCTAAATAACCGAAAACTGTCTCACTACAAAGTGGAAACACTAGAGAAAATGTTAAGACTCTTTTAGATGCAGAGCTGAGCCCTGCAAGAAAGTTAGGGAAATCTCTTGGGATAAAAAATGAAGAGGAACCTGGAATCTTAAGCTATAACAACTGAGCTGAAACTCTGGATGTTCTATGGATGTTTTTCTGGTCTCACAACTTAGGCTTGGGTTTTAATGCCCATGTAGGGGAACACAGATAAGGACGCTGGCCACTGACAGATGAGAAGTTGAACTAGAACAATCCACCCAAAGGCAGAGAGAGATGACAATGACATTCTTCTGTCTAGGATCTAGATGGAGACAAAATTGGTCTAGTCTGAGAATTCATAATCATGGGTCTGACCACATGGATTTGGCATTCAGATTTTCACTAGAGTTTTCCTGTCTATCAGTTAATATAAAACATGTTCTGAGCTGATAATACCCATTGTGTGCCTGGCAGAAGCTATCAGAAAATGTCTCTGAAGGGGCATATTTTTACACCAGGATTCCCAATGAGGTCCACAGAAGATGAGCTCATGAACCAAAATTACAAAACTCATGAGGAAAGAATCCACTGTGAACAAGAGCACTAGCAGTTGTTATCAGAAACCATGATAGTAGACACCACAAAAAAATCATGTTTAAATGATTAAAGACATTTTTTTAAAAATGAATAGAAAATATCAGAAAGAGAGGACAGACTTGAAAAATGGAATTTTTAGAAATATTAAATTATGATAATTAAAAATAAAATCTCAATAGAAGGGTTGAACAGACAAGGGTTGCCTGGGTGGCTCAGTCGGTTAATCATCCAACTTCCATTCAGATCATGATCTCATGGTTCAGGTGCGTGAGTTCTGGCCTCATGTAGGGCTCTGTGCTGACAGCTCAGAGCCTGGAGCTTGCTTCAGATTCTGTGCCTCTCTCTCTCTCTCTCTCTCTGCCCCTCCGTTCCTTGCATTCTGCCTTTCTTGCTCTCAAAAAAAAATGAACATTAAAAAACAAAAGAAGGTTTAAGTAGACAAAGAAAGAAACTTTTTGGAATGCAGCCCAAGGAGATTAAGAGATTAAAAATATATACATATGAAAGAAAGCTAAGAACAAATAAAGGTATCACAAAGATTTAGCAACAAGGATCAGAGTATTGTTTATAAAATCTAAATGTTGGAAATAACATAACTGTCCATAAATAGGAGATTTATTTAATTTTGATGCCTCATTTTTAAACTACTTTTTATTTATTTTAAGATTTACTTCAGTTTAATGAATTCAAAGTTTAACAATACTGAAAAAAATGTATCTATTGATATTGGAAGTATAAATATTTTTACAAGACTAATTACATATTTAAAACATGTATTTATATAGTGCATAAGAAAAGATCTGGAAGACTACACCCCATTTTCTCTGGGTAAGGATTATGAGGTGGGGGGGGTGATCTTCCACAATTAGAAAATAAAACAAACTTAATTTGGAAGAAAAATACCAACGTAAATAGCTCGGAACATTACTCTCTTGGGTTAACAATTCTTTTTTGTTTCCTGTCGTGATTTGAAGTCCCTGCTGGCTGGATGCCAGCCCCTAAAGATAACTAGTCAAGGCTGTTTATAGGTTTATGGCTCTGCATTCAGAGACAAAAGAGTGGAGAGTGGAGATGCCTCTCGAGAGGCCTTAAGCTCCATTCAGAGTGAAACCCGGATCACAGACATGGAATGTTCATCACTGAGGGTTTTAACATCTAGTACCTTTTCCCCATGGTCATCTACTTTAAGGAGCCTGCTACAAGTTTTTCAAGACACCCTGCAAACCTGCCTAGCAGCCAACATGGTGAGAATACTGACAGAGCTGGACTCCATCCTGTTTTCTAGGATGAATTTGTTGATTTCCCCAATACCACCATCCATCAAGTCTCCCTATGCTACAGAGTTCATACCCTATGGGGACAGGATTGGCCATTCTTAATGTTGAGGGTAGGGACACTGACCTTCTCATCACTCATCCAGGCTTTGGGTTGGGTTCCTCACCCTATTCTGAATTTTGATTCCTGGATTGATAGTCACCCACAAGGACTCAGATACTCACAAGAAAGAAAAAGCAAAGGAGAAAGGAATGATTTCAAGGGTACCTTCTGTCTTGGACTATAAACTTTTGTTTCAGGAGTCACATCACTATACTGCAATAACAATTATGTATCACAAGATATAAACACTCAACATTTCCAAACATTTCCAATTATGTATCACAAGATATAAACACAACATTTCCAAACCAGGACAATCTCTTGCAGAATAGCCTGATAATAACATCTACATTTGGTTAAAAGTTTGTAACCTGCTAAGCCCTAGTCTAAGAATCTAACAAATATTGTAGCAACATCAAGTGGGTGTTTGGAGGGATTTCTTCCCCGATTGATGATATTCTCAGTCTTCTGCAAAATACCTATCCCTGTTTCCTCTTCTGTCTAGATTGCTGTCTCCTCTAAGTTGTCCCAATATAGAAATTCCAGAGCAGCCACTAAACATCTGTTAATTCATTTTCTTCTTACAATAATATTTGAGTTCAGCATCACTATTTCAGTGTTGAAGATGAGGAAATGGAATAAGAGAAGCAAGTAACTTGACCATTGGAATACAATGGCATAAGTCACCAAACCACAAGAGTCTATGCAGTCTGTTCAGCCCCAAAAGTCAAACTCTCTCTACTCTCCTAAACTACCTCCCTACATCATCATTTATTGAGTAATGGTATGTCAGGCTCTGAACTAGGTGTTGGGAAAGGAAGACAACCATTCTGTCCCTACCTGCAAGGTGTTCACATTCTGCTAAATGAACCCAAAGGTCTAATTAAATATAACAAGTGTTTACTGAAGACCAGCTGAGTTCACAGAGTATTTAATAAAAAGAGTCATGACATTCTTGGGTTTATTTTAGTCTCTGCATTGTAGTACCTTCTTGTGGCAGATGCTCTGCCTATGTCCTCTCTGCCCACCCTGGAGGTTACCTGCAGCTTGGTGGACATTTTCCTGCTGACAACTTCCTACCAGAGCACTGGCATCTCTCTTCCTAAGGGTTTTTTCTATTCTTAGTAGCCACGTGTCCACATAAAGCAGAAGTTGATCTCCCAGGAGCAACCCTCCCCAGTAAATGATGGGAGTTGGGAGGTAAGCACTTCAACCTCTTTGCCATCTTGGGGATAATTTAAAGGTATGTCTTGTACAGTTTCCCCCAATGTCCTCAACAGGTTAAAGCTCCAGCTGCCCACAGAGGTAAACTGCTCATCAATGAACACTTTATTGGCTGGTTTTTTTTTTTTTCTTATCTCCCTTTCCCACTCTATCACTATGTTTCTCGAATCATCTCCCAAACTAATTATTGGCACCCAGATCCTTATCTCTGGGTCTTCTGTTGGGTGAACCCAAACAAAAAGACACCTCTTTCTCTTTAACCTACAAATGTCTGACCTTGAGTTCTGTGGTCATTAGAGTCACAAAAACTTGCCCAGTCAACTATGGCATTGTTATAACCTAGTCCAAGAAACCAAACAAGGATGTATTTAAAGGACCATATTGCAAAAACAAAAACAAACACCAGCTCTGTAAACTGTGCCCAGTCTAGATCAGGTGAATATCAACTAACTCAAAGACACATGAGTGAGAAATGAATGCTTATCATTATAAGCCACCAAATTATTACACCAACAGATGGGAAGAGCCATACATTTTAAGATGGTAGGAACTAAAATGAAAGAAAAACAAAAGATTGGAGAAGATCACTTCCCCCCAAATATGAAAGATTTAAAAAAATAATACATTATAAGTTTTTTCAACAGTAATAATAACCAATAAGAACCAATAAATTAAAAATAAATTTAAAAATAAATAAACACATGAGATAATAATTTCACATAAATACATAAAATATTGACTTCAGATAGCAATAAAAAAAATACAAAATAAATCAACAGTAAGGCACCATTGCCAATTTTCTACTTATTGGATATGTGAATGAGGAACACCTGGGTGGCTCAGTTGGTTAAGCCTCTGACTCTTGATTTTGCCTTAGGTCTTGGTCTCATAGTTCGAGAGTTTGAGCCCCATGTCGCCCTTTGTGTTGGCAATGAAGAGCCTGCTTGGAATTTTCTCCACCCCCCTCTATACCCCTCCCCAGCTTGCACGTGATTTCTCTCTGTCTCTCTGAAAATAAATAAACATTAAAACAATAAAACCTTTAAAAAAATTGAAACAATGAAATATGTGAATGATACAAACTGAGTTTTGGAGAAACTAGTCCACTAATCTTAAAAAAGAGTCCAAGCACTCTGCAATGATCACTAGACCTCCCCTCCAGCTTTATCGCCACCTCTCTCCCCCTTCAGTTCCACTCCCATATTTCTTAAATGTTCTTAGCTTCTTCCCACCCCAAGCATCTCCCATCCATTGTTTCTCTTGCCTGGAAGTTTTCATTCCTTCTCCTCCTCACCCTCACTCCCCAGCTTTTTACTGCTCCTTTCTGTTAGTTGACATAAGTTTACTATGGATTGACAGAACTCTTCACATTGTTTAAATTATTTTCTCTCTATTAATTTTTGTTTTTAGCACATCCACTTGATTTCATGCAAGGTAAATGTATCGAATTCAAATCTACTTAGCTTTTTTATAGCGGAATTCCATCTAAAATTTAAATATAGAATGACATTGCATTGACCACCTGTTATAGGTATTGCATTACTTTTTTCACAGATTATTGCCTCATAAAATAATGGCAATAGCATCAGAAGGTAGCTATAAATGTACTCATTTTAATAGGTAAAGAAAGAGACATCCAAAGGAGAGGGAAGGGGACTTCGGGTTCAGCTCTGACATGTAAAGAGCTTGAAAGTGTCACCCCCATTCTTACAGCAAGATGGCTAAACAAACTGAAAATCCATGACTTTTTGTGGACCCATCAGAGAGCTGAGGTGTATAAACAGCCGCTCTGAAATCTGGAGAGGCAGAGTCATCCAGAAGTGACCATTATGATCTGCTGACCTGGAACAGAAGTTGTTGGAGCCATAAAGTAGTAGAGACACTCAAAGGTAATTCTGATGAATTTCTGGAGGCTGTGTGGACTAGCATGAGAGTAAGAAAATCCATAGGGCCTTGGTCTTGGAAAGGGGGGGATCAAACTTATGTGGTTTATCTCCAGGAAATCCACCAGGTTCTCACAGTGAAGAGGTCACTGGCCAGGATGGAAGTAATCCTTATAAAAATATGTCCAGAACATTTCCATAACAAACTTATACTCTCCAAGGAGGTTGGTGGGGGGGGGGGGGGGGGGCGGCGAACGTTGTCAGAGCCTTCTCTCACCTGGGAAAGGGTCATGTCTCCCACTCCAGTCCCCTCTAGCTTTCTTGTTTCATCTAATGAGGAAGGGATAGGGGAGCATAGTCAACATGCGACAGGGTTCCAAGGAAATAGATTGGGAATACTGCAGCCAGGGAAGGAAGTAGGGTGCAGAGGGGAAAATAGCTATATCAATTGCAAAATACTTGTGAAGGTCACAGCCCAAAGACTGACTAAAATGTTGAGATTTAATTTAAAGTCTATAAAGTATGCCCTTTCCCCAACATCTTATCATAATATTAATAGAACTCCAGTATATTAATAATGAACCATCACTAAAAATGCTGACAGACTTTCTCTGGTAAGGAATGCTTAGGGAAGTTCAAAGTCAAGACAAAAACAGCGACACTAGAATATTTCTAAAGTTCTCGCATGCATAGCTACAGCAAGCCTTAAACAAAGTCACACTCCTAATTGGACAAACATAAATCCTCAGACTAAAGGTCTATTTACCTTAGTTCTTATTACCTAATACAACATACAAAATACAAAAGAAAAAAAATCATAGTTTGAAAAAAAACAAAGCAAGCCTCAGAACAGATTCTGATATGACACTAATATTTGAATTATAAGACAAGGAATTTAAGATAACCATAGTAATACATTAATGGCACTAATGGAAAAAGTAGACAACATGCAATAACAGATGGTTAACATAAGCAGAGAGATTAAAAAAAACTCTAAGAAAGTATGCAAAGGGGATGTTAAAAATTAAAAAAAAATACTGTAATTCAAATGAAGCATGCCTTTGGTGGGCTCATCAATAGATTTGACATGACTGAGTTAAGAATTAGTGACCTTAAAGATAGGTTTAAACTATCCTCAAGCTACAGAAATTTCCCAGAGCAGAAGATTCAAGAACTGCAGGTCCATTTTGAAAGGTGTAACATACAAGTAATGGGAATATCAGAAGAAAGAAATGATAGAGTAGAAGAAATATTAGAAGTAATAATGGTTGAGACCTTTCCAAAACTAATGATGGGTACTAAGACATCACAGATCTGGAAGCTCAGGGAACCCTAGAAAGATAAACACAAAACAAACAAACAAACAAAAACCAAAACCCTATCATAGTCAAACTGCAGAAAAAGACAAAAAGAAAATCTTGAAAGAAGCCACAGGGAAATAATACCTTCCTTAGAGAAGAATAAGGATAAGGATGACAGTGCACTTGCCGTCAGAAACCACAAGCAAAAGGAGAACAAAGTGAAATATTTGAAGTGATGAAGAAACAACCATCAACTTGGAATTCTATATCCAGTGAAATAATCCTTCAGAATTGGAAGAAAGGGGTGCCTGGCTGGCTCAGTAGGTGGACCATGTGACTCTTGATCTCACGGTTGTGAGTTTGAGCCCCACTTTGGGTGCAGAGATTACTTAAAAGTAAAATCTTAAAAAAAGAAAAAACTGAAAGAGAAATGAAGACTTTCTCTGACAAACAAAACCAAGGCTATTCATCACCAGTAGACCCGCTCTGCAAGAAAGATATTAAAAGAAGCTCTTCGGGCAAAAGAAAAATAATTTAGGTCAGAAACTCGCATCTACATAAAGAACAAAAAAGTATCAGAGAAGGAATAAGTAGAGATAAGATATTCTTATTATTCTTAGTTTAAATAATAACTTAAAAAGTAATAGAGTAACATATTGCAGTGAATATAAGATATGGATAAGTAAGAAAAAAGACAGTGATGTCACAGAGAATAAGACAGATAAATTAGGAATATTTTGCTAAAAGGAACCTGGATTTCATGTAAAATGTTATAATGTTATTTGAAGATGGACTTACATTAGCTTTTAAAAAAAGGTACTATTTTACACTGCAAGGAAACCACTAAAATTTTTCTTAATTATACCTGATATGTCAAGAGAAAAAGTAAAATGGAATTAACCATATATAATGCTTGATTAAAACCAGAAAAAGAAGAAAGCCTGGGGAAGAGAGGCAAAGAACAATGTAATGGAAAAAAAAATCAATTACAAACATGGGAGATATTATTTTAATTATATTAATAATCACTTTAAATATGAATGGTCTAAATATACCAATTAGGAGAGAAATTGCCCAGTGGATGAAAAATCAAAGAGGTGGTTAGTGGGAAGAACCCAGATATTCTCCTAAAACTGTCTGAATCCACAATAGAGGCTCTTGCTGCTTTACCAGAGCAGGTGGGCATTTCTTTTATTAAGTAAATAAATACATGTTTAAAAAAAGACTCACTCACTGACATGTTTGACATACGAATATCTCCTGAGTCAAGTTACAACCATTGAAACATAAAAAAACACATTGAGCAAAAGTCTAAAATAACCTTAGATATTCAAAAACTTGTTAAGGTGGTTGCATATACCAGTTAGGAAAAGTCAGAGACAACTGTTTTTGGCATGAGTTCCACTGGTAGGGCCACCAGGTAGCTAGATTGTTTCTATCTTTTCACTCCACCTCCCTCGGCTTTATGTCTGTCTCCTCGTTATCTCCAAATGGCCACAATAGTTCTGGACTTTGCATCATTTAGGACAGGGAAAAGTGGAAAGGGGCATGGTATTACATGCCCCACTTTATCAGAAAAACAAAAGCTTTCCCTGAAATTCCCTCAGAAAACAACCTGCTTACATCTTATTGGCTGGAACTATATCACGTAACCATCTGTAGCTGCAACAAGATAGGCTAAGACCATGAGTATTTCACTTTTCTAATCTATATAAGTGAGATGGGTGAAGGAAAAAAAGGTAGACAAACCCCTTATAGTGGCTACAGTTACATATCCCCCAAAAAGAGAAAATCTGGTTTTCTAGGTATCATTAGTTTTACTTTTTCTTCCTTTATTGTCTGAACTTATGATTTCTCAAAAAAAAAAAAATGAATTTATAGTATATTCTCTATGTTAGCCACAAATTCACTTAAAACTGAAACAATTTCTTCTTCATCATCTATTTAACACTTCTGCTCTTCCATTGCTAACATAGAGCTGGTCTTCAGGCTATAATGGGGACTGTATTTATGCTTCCACGGATTATGACACAGACTTCAAATGAAAAGAGAGAATTTATGTGAACATCTCATGCAAATGATATGTAAAATTCCTCTAGATTTTCAATATAGGAGCTTCAAGTTATTTCATTTGAGGAGGACATGGGGTATTTGGTGTAGAGCACCAAGTTGGGAATCAGGTAAAACGTTCTCAACTGCAAGTGTTTGAAAATCCTACCCCAGATGGTTTTCATAAACCATATAAGGAGTTTCTCAGCTTCAGCAGGGTTTTATCCAGTGGGTCAATAATGTCTCCAAGGGTCCTGTTTTTGTTTTTTGCTTTGTGTGCGTGCATTTCAATCTCTTTTCTGCCATCGGTGACATTGGCTTCGCAAGGCTGGATTGCCTCACGCTCACATGATGGCTGCCAACAACTACAGGGCTACAGATGTCTCATCCACGCGTAAAATCAAAAAAGAGGTAAAAATATATCTTTCTCTTATCCCGGTCATTTAGTTTGCTACGGTCCTTCACTCTGCTCTGAATGAACTGAACCAATCACATTATGTTAATAAGAATACAATGATCCGGGGGCGCCTGGGTGGCGCAGTCGGTTAAGCGTCCGACTTCAGCCAGGTCACGATCTCGCGGTCCGTGAGTTCGAGCCCCGCATCAGGCTCTGGGCTGATGGCTCGGAGCCTGGAGCCTGTTTCCGATTCTGTGTCTCCCTCTCTCTCTGACCCTCCCCCGTTCATGCTCTGTCTCTCTCTGTCCCAAAAATAAAAAAAAAATAAAAAAACGTTGAAAAAAAAATTAAAAAAAAAAAAGAATACAATGATCCGATTGACCAATCAAGGCCCATCCCTATAGGTGGGGGTGGGGTCAATCCCATGCAAAGTGCGAGGTGCATAGTTGTGCAGTGGGGACAGACAATGATTGAGGGGACAGGGGAGGCAACCATAATTTCCACAAAAACCAAATCCCTGCATTCCTCCCTTACCATCTGGGAGCGTATGTCCCCATGAATTTGTCCTCTATCACATATGACTAATAAACCCTGCTCAATCCAACCTTCAGGGTCCCTGGGAGGACTGAGTAAAATAACATAAATGAAGGCCCTTAGAAAACTGTAAAGTGCTTGATGATGCAAGATACACTTGTTAAGTGCTAAAGGTAAACTGGATGAATTTCCATTATACACATGGAGCAGCTACTCTCAGTGACCACCTGATTCACTTGGCCTTTCCCACCTTCCAATTGCCGACACCCACATCTCTTTGCTGAAGTTCTTCTCTGGGTACTGGAGCCCGCTCTGCCCTGTGGGAGTCAGGTCACAAGTGTTCAGGGATTCAACATTTTTCCCCCAGCCCTGGAGCAGTGTCGCCTGTGACAGATGGAGTTGGGGAATAAATTTATTACCCTTGAAGTGAGATCATTCTGGAGCATGTCCTACACAAATCCCAGAGTGGCATAGCTTGAATAGGCTCCAGTTGTCCTCCAGGATGACTGGCTTCTTAATGCACCTTGTACCGGCTTCCTTCCCTCCCTGTCTCATTCCTCCTGCCTACCCCTGTGTCTTGGAATTGCCTCTCGAATAAGCTTCTTATACTCACATTCTCCTCTTAAGGTCAGTTTTGGAAGAATCCAAATGCAGACATACATCAAACTCATACACAAATATAAGAATGTTTACTTGATATGAAGAGCATGTTCCAGACGTTTTATTTTAAAATGTATTCAATGATTCTTTTTAGGGGATTTCTCTGTGAGCTCTCATTTCTATGTATAGCATACCTTTGTTTCCAATTAATTCATTATGTGGCTAGGCTAACGGAGGGGTCAAACACAGCCTGCCTCCAGAGAAAGATAAAACACAAGCAATGGTCCACAGATGTATTTTTCACAAAGTCCTGTCCTGAAGACAGATAATACTATTAGAACCTAGAATCTACAATTAGTATATTTATCAGTAAAATACACACTAGACTGTGATGAATTTACATGTTTGAAGACAAAAGAAAAAAAATATGTTCAAGATGCATTCACTTAGCCATTATTTAAAAAGTTTTGTTTTACACAGAGTTCATTTCTATTATAATCAAGCTATTCAATTGAGCAGAACAGGTCATTTCGTTTAAGCTCCTAGGGAATGATGGCCTGTTGTGTTACATGAGCATTTTGAGAGGATAATTTGGTTTTGCCATTTAGCAGAGCTGCATACAAGTATTATAAATTGAATGTCAAGTTATATTTGTTTTCTAATTTTATAATTGAAATCAAACTTGGTTAAAAACTTAGCCCTGCCTTGGGACACCTGGGTGGCTCAGTCAGTTGAGCGTCTGACCTCGGCTCAGGTCATGATCTCACGGTTCATGAGTTCGAGCCCCACATCAAGCTCTGTGCTGACAGCTTGGAATCTAGAGCCTGCTTCAGATTCTGTGTCTCCCTCTCTCTCTCTGCTCCTCCCCCGCTCATGCTCTCTCTCTCTTTCAAAAATAAATAAACATTAAAAAAAAATTAACCCTGCCTCAGTGCCTTTGTACTTCATGATCCCTCTGCCTAGAATACATATCTCTACATGGCTGCTCTTTTTCACTATTTGGGTGATGGAAAGTCCTTCTTCATCCACTGTTCAAAACTGTACTGCGCTGTCCAATATAGTAGCCACTGGCCATATGTGGATGTTGAACACTTCAGAGGTCCTATATATGTAAAATATACACTAGATTTTAAAGACTTAGTAAGAAAAAAGAATGTAAAACATCTCATTAATAATTTTCATATTGATGAGGTGCCTGCGGGGCTCAGTTGGTTAAGCATCTGACTCTTGATTTCAGCTCAGGTGATGATCTCATAGCTTGGTGGGATCCAGCCCGAGTGGGGCTCTGAGCTTGGGATTGTCTCTCCCTCTCTTCCAGCCCCTTCCCCACCTGCTTGTGCACACTCTCTCTCTCAAAATAAATAAATAAACATTTAAAAATAATAATTTTTGTACTCATTACATGTTGAAGTTTTATTTTGGATATATCAAGTTAAAATATATATTACTAAAATTAATTATGCCTTTTTTAAAACTTTTCTTAATGTGACTACAGGAAAATTTATAATGACGTATGTGGCTCCTATTTTGACTTGCGTGGTATTTCTCCTGTTCAGTGATGATCTGAGTCAATGCCCATACCACCCTCAGCACCTGCTTTCTTGTCATCATAGCACTTTATCTCTCTTACATAAGTAAATTCTAAACTAGTTACTAGAGTACTGGAATTACACAAGTAAATTCTAAATTGCTCACTTGTATACTGTAAGTTCACTTGTCAACCAAACTTACTTGAAACCAGTTTCTGACACATAGCAGAGCTGAAAACACACTTTATGAAATGAATAAATGGAAGAATAAAGGAAAAACTGGTCCACGAGCTTTGTTTCCCTGAGGGCTCTGCCTGTCAATTGCAACTCAACTTCACTGAGTATTTACCAGGTTAGTGAGCTGGACTAGATCCCCCCAGAGGGAGAAAAGGGGCAGTCACACAAAACAAACAGAACTTGCTCACTGGCCATCTCTTAATCCTATTTTGTGGTTTTCTTTATGAAATCACAGTCAGAAATGAAAGACTATTTGGTTCATCTGGGAAGAATGACCATCACACCTAAGACAGATCTAACTGACCAGAGGATTTGCCAATTATTAGGCAGCCAATGACTCAGTCACTAAGGCGATTGACTGGGATCAAAAAGACTGTAACTGACCTTCTGCTTAGCGAACAATCATTACAACAATCAAGAAACTGGAGGTACTTCGTTGGGCTAGAAGTCACCACTAATTGCTGGCCTCTGAGTCTCATAACTGCTGTCAAATGGCTAACAGTGATATAATTAAACTTCATAGTTGACAACCCCATTAAGATGAATGGGAAAGATCACACTTCACTCACTACTATTATTCTTAGATTTGCCTGTCTGAACACTCAAAGAACTTTGTCCAGACCAAGTCAAAACCTACTTACACTTTGCTCACTGAATTGGCTCAGTCCTGTACAGAACATCAGGAGACTGGGCTTCAGCGATCAGAGTGCTCTCTAAGTTATGTGAAAAGTTGTACTCCCCCCCCTTATTATTTTATAATAGAGAGTCTATGTTCAAAGAACATTTCAACTCACTTCCAGAGAGCCTAGGGTTCAAGTTGTGTATCCTGGTCAATGACTTAGAAAAGTTTTAAACAAATTTTTAACCCCTTTCTGTTCTTGTTTCCTGAGTTTAGATATGCCCACTGCAAAAATGATTTAGTTTCCATGAAAAAAAGACTTTGACTTTTATGCATATACTATTATAATTATGCCTTTCCTCAGACACAACTTATTTCAAAAAATTTCAAAACATATCATCCAGTAGGGGCGCCTGGGTGACCCAGTTGATTAAGCATCTGTCCCATCTGATTGTGGCTCAGGTCATGATTTCACAGTTCTGGTTCGAGCCCCACATGGGACTCTGACAGCTTGGAGCCTGGAGCCTGCTTTGGATTCTGTGTCTCCTCTCTCTCTGCCCCTACCCTGCTCGTGCTCTGTCTGTCTCTCAAAAGTAAAGAAACATTAAAACAAAAATTTTTTAAAAACTTATCATGCAGCATGAATATATAAATAGCAAAGCCTTTCTGGGCTCTCTACTGGTCTTTGTCAAAAGCCTAGAAAATTTCAGTTTCATTAATATTTCGACATTCTTTTCTGGATATCACAAATGTGCAGTTATTTGGAAATGCCTGGCTTATTAAGTAAATTTTTCAGTTTTAATAAATCTTCATTATTCTGAGGACAAGACCTGATAAAGGGCAACACTGCCTTTCTACCTCATACCTAAATGCCTGTAAGTTGATCTCATTCTCTCTGTTCATCTTTTTTTTTTTTTTTTTTTACCTTTAATTCCCAGCTCATCCCACAAACATACTTGCTCATTTTCATCCTTGTTCTTGTTATTCCCCTCCACTGGAATGTCTTCCTTTTCCCACTTGTTTCTCCAAACCCTTATTGCCATTGGATCCTGGTTCACTGCCTCCCTACTTCCTGAAGACTGAGCATAGTAATTGACTTCTATTTGAATAACAACAACATGCATAGTTTATTTCACTCCTTTCCTTCCTTTCATCCTTCTTTCCTTCCTTCCTTCTTTTCCCTCCCTGCATTTAAATATTTTCAATGTTTATTTATTTATTTAGAGAGAGAGAGACAGAGCACGAGCAGGGGAGGGGCAGAGAGAGAGGGAGACACAGATTCTGAAGCAGGCTCCAGGCTCTGAGCTTTCATCACAGAGCCCTATGTGGGACTCAAACTCACAAACTATGAGATTCAAACTCACAAGTCTACCAGATGCACACTCAGGAACTGTGAGATCATGACCTGAGCCAAAGTCAGATGCTTAACCAACTGAGCCACCCAGGCACCCCTCTCCCTCCCCGTATTTGAAGAACACATACTGCGCTTCTGCTAAGCACCAAGACCCAAAGAGTAAGTAAAACAAGCCTGGCTCCTGCCCTCATAAAACTCTTCTAGGGGAAGAGACAGACATTCATCTGTTTATCTTGTCTCTGTAGGTATCTCACAAGCCCCTTGAGGGCAGGAACAACTTTTCATGTTGCAGGGCAAAGTTGATTCTCAGGAATGCCTCTTAATTGACCCTTGCCCTATCAGTGAACTTGATATTTATGTTCATAACTAACTTGCTGTATTTGCCTGTAGGACTCTGACTCAGGTTTTCAGTGAACAGTTGTTCACTATCCCCCAGCCAGGGTCTTTTTTTTTTTTTAAGTTTATTTATTTATTTTGAGAGAGAGATCATGAGCAGGGGAGAGGCAGAGAGACAGGGAGAAAGAGAATCCCAAGCAGGCTCCGCACTGTCAGCACTGGGCCCGACGAGAGGCTTAAACTCACCAACCATGAGAACATGACCTGCGCTGAAACTTAGAGTCCCGCACTTAACTGACTGAGCCACCCAGGCACTTATCCGCCCCCTCACCCCAATCAGGGCCTTCAACCTTTCTAGGGAATACAGAGGAAGTGAAGGTGTGAGTCCGTCCTGAAGAAGCTGCCAAGATAGTGGCCAAAAGACATTGCTTACACTTCAAGTTCACTGATCCTTCCTCCTCCAAGCATGGTCCGTGCTGTAGACGAACTCCTTCAACCAAAGGTGTTGACTTCACTCTTCCTGCACAGAGCAGTCCTGAGGCCTGATTCAGGAATGCTTCCTTGGGAAGATTTATCTAGGCATGATAAAATCCAGTTAACAAACGTGTGAATTCGTCCCCAAAAGATCTTTTCCTTCTAAAGCTTCTGTCTTCAAAATGATTCCAAACAGATAAAGTAGCAAGTTTCTCTTAGTACGTATAAATGTGAGTTAATGTCCCAGAACTCAAATAATTGATTGTTTTCATATAAGGTCCCAAAAGGCACTGGGACACCTTCCTTGACTTTTTGCATTTACTTCCCTCAGGATCCCTGAAATCAAGCTAACAGAGACAACCTGAGACTGAAACCATAGAAATGAATAGAGAGTAATTTAAGATTGTCAATGCTGAGTGTCATTTGTGCAGCAGATGAGTCTTCCTTGGAACGCTGTCAATTGTGCATTTGCCACTTGGAGAGGCGTCTGTTCCTTTAGAATGTAATGTTCTTAGAGCAGAGACCTATTGAGAATATCTTCATACTGCAGTTAACACTAACCTTTATGTTCCTGGAAGTTGGTCAACCCCAAGACTAAATAATAAACTTCAGCATCATGAGAACCATCTCTATAAGCTCTAAGTCACTTTCTAGTAAAAGCTTCTCTCTCTCTCTGAGGCTTTTCAGATCTCCCTTCCCAGACAAGGGAACAGTAGGGGTGCAGTGTAGGAGATTGAGGAAGAGCACTGCATTTAGAACATGGTTGCTTATTTTACCATAAACCCACTTGACTTAATTTATCTACATGCCATGCAGTTTGTAGTTGAAAGACAGAGAGAGAGAGAGAAAGAAAGAAAAAGACCCTGAAAATATCAATAGAGTAACCAAAGAAGGAAAATGACCTCTGAGTTAAATTTCTACCTTCTCTGGATTTTGTTACTAAGGGCAGCTCCTCACCCCCCAGTGAGGGGGAGGGGTTAGCGGCCAGCTTCATTAGCCATAATAATAATTACACACACTTTCCAAGAGGCTTTTATCCCCAAGGCTTGAAGTGCTCTATAAACATTAATTAATTTAAGCTCTGGGTAGTCCAGTGCCATTATGTTTTTTGGAAAGAAGCGTAAACAGAAGTGCACGGAAGTTAAGTGGTTTCCACCAGGTTCATTTCAGCCAGTCACTGTATGGCTGTGAACAAAATTGGGCCCAAGTGACAGCCTCCAATGCCAGGCACAGGCACCAGAGGCTGTGAGGGAGAAAAGGAAAGGGAGATTCTGCAAAGTGTGGGAAGGTGAGGAAATGGCTAACTTTAAACCAAAGTAACAGGTAAACAAGGCAGCACAGCTGGTAAAAGGGACCTCAGAGTGGAGAAGATACCTGTGCCCCACCCAGTTTTTCTAAGGCAGGGCTTCTCAAGCTTTAACGTGCAGACACATTACACAAGGCACCTTGCTAAACCATGGGTCCTGAGTCAGCAGTTCCCTGGTAAGGCCAGAGGGTCTTCACTTATAAACAAGATCCCAGGTGATGCCAAAGGATGCTGCTGGCCATGGACCACATTGCCTGATAATTGCCTATGTCATTTTTTAATTATGAATCTTTTCCCTTATCTAATTCAGTACTGCTTGTTTTTTTTTCCCCAATACCCATGTGTTATCTTTTATTTTTTCCTTTTAAAAAATTGTGGTCCAGGGGCGCCTGGGTGGCGCAGTCGGTTAAGCGTCCGACTTCAGCCAGGTCACGATCTCGCGGTCCGTGAGTTCGAGCCCCGCGTCAGGCTCTGGGCTGATGGCTCGGAGCCTGGAGCCTGTTTCCGATTCTGTGTCTCCCTCTCTCTCTGCCCCTCCCCCGTTCATGCTCTGTCTCTCTCTGTCCCAAAAATAAATAAAAAAAAAAAAAAAAAAAAAAAAAAAACGTTGAAAAAAAAAAATTGTGGTCCAATATCTATAGGGGAAACACACAGGTCTTAAGTGCTTGGTTCTATGAATTCTAAGAAATGCATGCGCCTGGGTAATCCACAACCCTATCAAAATAGAGATCATCGCCATCATCCCAGAAAGTTCATAGCCCCCATTTTGTGTAGCTGGGTTATAAGATATACTTGTACAAAGTCAAAATAAAAACAAGATTTTCATTAACTTTGAAAATGAGTGGCATATTACTTTTCTAAGTCTTTTAAGTTAAGAAAATGGAGTCATCATCAACCCCACTCATTTTACTGTGACCTTCTTTGGAATTTGGAGGCAGCGTTGCAAACACATTACGCTGCAAACATCAGTCTGGAATCTAGGTCACCTGCCCTTTGATCCCAGCCTAGAGAGACAGCCAGTCCTTTGAGCAGGTCTGCCTTGGCTCTTCCTACAAAATCCACAAAAAGAATTTCACCTCACGATATTTATTCTTCAATATTAGTACTTGTAGTGTTTCTCAGCCTTTCTTTAAAGAGGAAAACACTAAGTTGCTTAAGTTTTTTTTTTTAAGAGGAAGCACAAGGCGAAGGCAAATTTGCACTGTTTGAGCAAGGGAGAGAACACGGTTAAGCTGATAAGAAACAAACCATGGGATTGTGTTTAAACAATTCTAAACCACAAAGATGAAAAGGAAGACATTTAATCAGTCATTCAAAGTTTTCTTTTTTCCTACATGAAGATAAACATCTGGACATTTGGAAACATTTGGGTAATTAGCTCATTTTTTTTTTTTCAGTTTTTCATCATAAACTAATTGAGCAACTTTTACTGAGGGCAGGGTTATCTATAAAGCATGTTGTTAGGTTCCTTGGGGATATAGAGTTGTATGGGCTCTGGAAAAGTTTATAGTCTACTTTACAATCACATTCAGCAAGGTAAGAGCCTTTAGGAAGGCACAATAGAGGAAGAGGGAGGTTGAATAAAGGGCATATGGATCTGGGAAGACCAGAGGAAAGTTCCTGGGGGAGTAACCTTGGAGATGAGACCTCATGGACAGCAGGTGGTAGAGGGGCAGCAGGTAGGCCAGGCAAAAAGAAACAGACCAGTGAAGACATAAAAGTGGGAAGAAATACATGAAAGGGAAACAAATTTTTGTTATTCTGTCAAAAGCTAAAGAAGCAAAATTCATGTTATTTTCGTTCGAAAATGGTAGTTATAACAAAATGTAACCCTGGGCTTAAAGAAATCTTCATGCATGTTTCATTCAAGAAATGTTACTGAGTGCCCGCTATGTATCTGTCACTGTTCCAGACTTTGGGCATACTCTGATGAAACATGATAGACCCAGTCCCTGAATTCATGAAGCCTACTGTCTAGCTGGGGAACCAGACAAAAGACGAGCAAATAAATAATACGTATTTTAAAATGAGGGGCGCCTGGGTGGCGCAGTCGGTTAAGTGTCCACCGTGATTCAGCTCAGGTCACGATCTCGCGGTCCGTGAGTTCGAGCCCCGCGTCAAGCTCTGGGCTGATGGCTCAGAGCCTGGAGCCTGCTTCCGATTCTGTGTCTCCTTCTCTCTCTGCCCCTCCCCCCTTCATGGTCTGTCTCTCTCTGTCTCAAAAATAAATAAACGTCAAACAACAACAACAACAACAACATCAGCATTAAAAAAAAAAAAAAGTAAAATGATGCAAAATGCCATAAATGAAAGAGATACAGACCTATATTAAGATGAATATAAGAGGAGAGACCCATTTTATATAGGATTATCAAAGAAGACTTCTCTGAGGAGGTGACATATCAGCTTGAATCTGAAGGACAAAAAGCAGCGAGGCTTTGAGGAATGGGAAGCATGGAGATGGTCCAGACAACAGAGCTGTTGTACAAAAGACTCTGACACAGAAAAAAATGGACGTGTTCCAGGGACTATAAGAGGAACAATGAGAAGATGAAGTAGGGCAAATAGGCAAAGACCAGATCTTGTGGATTCTCAGGGGTTGTGACACACAATTTACATCTTACTCTAAGTGCAATGCATACTCCCCCTGGAAATGTTTTAAGACTGAAGTGACATGACCTGATTTGCATGTTTCAAAGATTTGTTCCTATGACTAAGTCCTAGAGATCTACTATATAGCATAGTGCCTATAGTTATTAATATTGTATTATAGATGTTAAACATTTGTTAAAAGGGTAGATCACGAGAGTGTTCTTACCACAAAAATGATTAGTAATAATAATGATAATAAAGAAAGAAAACTGGAAGAAACTTTTGGAGGTGATGGGTGTTTCTCGTACAGATGGTGCTAATGTATAGTTATCTCCAAACTCATCAAGTTGTATACATTAAACATGTACAGCTTTTTGTGTGTCAATCATACCTCAGTAATGCAATTTAAAAAAAAATAAAATGGTCCAGGCCCCTGGGCGGCTCAGTCAGTTAAGCTTCTGACTCCAGCTCAGGTCATGATCTCACCATTTGTGATTTCGAGCCCTGCGTCAGGCTCTGTGCTGACTGCTGGGAGCCTAGAGCCTGCTTCAGATTCTGTGTCTCCGTCTCTCTCTGCTCCTTCCCTGCTTGAGCTCTGTCTATCTCTCTCTCAAAAATAAATAAACAATTAAAAAAATAATTAAAAATTAAAAAAAAATTTTAAGTGGGAAAAAAGTAAAGTTGATGTATTCTGAAAAAACACCATTCCTACCGTTATATGGAGAAAACGATTTGCAAAGAACAAGAATGAAAATGAGAAGGTCAAGGCTGTTGCAGGGCCTTGATGAGGCCTGAAGGAGGCCTTCCTGAGCCAGCTGGCTCTGGGGGTAAGAAGTTGGTGTATTTCAGAAAAATTTTGGGGGCAGAGAGCCAGGAGCAGCATAAAATCCTACTCCTATGCTACCGAAAGTTAACCATCTAAATGCTTGTGTGCAAAGAAAGAAAATGAGAAGAGGAAATACACATAGATTTTCACACTGAGTGATCAGAAATATCACAAATAGGGGTTCAGTGTTCCCTGTGTAATGATCCGTGAAAACTTAAACATGAAGAAAACTTTGGGATGAAGCAGTAAAAATTGTAGGTTTTGTTAAATGATAAACTTTTTTTAATGTTTATTCATTTTTGAGAGAGTACAAGTGGGGTAGGGGCAGAGAGAGGGGAACAGAGGATCCTAAGCAGGCTCTGTACTGACAGCAGACAGCCAGATGCAGGGCTTGAACTCTCAAGAAACCCCGAGATTATGAGATCATGCTGGGAGCAGAAGTTGGACGCTCAACCTACTGAGCCAGGTGCCCTTAATGCACTTTTTGACTATATTCATCGATCCTAATCTCTGCCACCCCCAACCTCACCCCCACCCCCACCTCCAGGCTGAGCATAGTCACAGGTATGCTGACAAATATTTAGTAGCTTGTGAGCCCTGATTTGCAGCCTTTGCTGGGTTCTATGGTATAAATATTCACTCCACGGCTGATTTCAACCTACCAACATTAAATAATATCACTGAACACAAAGTTTCGAGGAGATGTGTAAAAGCGCACCATTAGACAGTTTTGCCACCGCATAGCTACAACAGATATAAATAAATTCAAGAGCAGAGGTCATCGTAAAATGCATAATGAGGAAATGTTAAATTTTGAATATCAACTTGCTTTTAATAGAATTTATTTAATTGCACATTTATGTAATTTAGTTGTTAATAATGGTCACGCTTTAAAAGCGGCGCACAAAATTCCAGGAAATTTAACATGCGGTCTTACAAATGGGTCTTTCTGCAGCACACCGCCACCAATGGTTGGCTGTAGCACAGGATAAGCACCAATGAATGTGAGCGTCATTGAGCTAACGGCCTCCCTGAGCTAATGAAAATACATGTCTTATCACTCACATTCTAGAAAAGGTCTACCTGACCAGAATATTCATTAGTAAGCAGTTGTTAAGTATTAGCTACACACTCGATAACTGGGGGTTGGAGGTTGGGGGATACAAGTAACATGTATTTAAAGTTACCATATGCCAGTCAATGTCCTAGATTCTTTATTAACTGGATTAATACCTTCGATAGTCCTACAAGTAGCTACTATTATTATCCCTAGTTTTTTTTTTTTTCTCTTTTCAAATTTTTATTTAAATTCCAGTCAGCTAACATACTATTATCCCTGTTTTATGAAAAACATTGGAGCACAGAGACTGGGCAGATTGATAATGTAATGATTTGAATCCCTTCTCTAAAGTTAAAGATAAATAAGAAAAAAATGAAGTAAAATCTCTCCTTTAGTACATTCATGAAGTTTCACATATTTGAATATGTATTTCTTTCAACTGAAAATACTCATCTGAATATCCATAGTATGTTGTTCAAATACTGGAAGTCTTTTGCATTTTTAACTGCCTCGGTGCACTTGAAATCATGGCCTCTTTTAATAAAATGAGTCTTCATGGATATAAAAAAGAGAATAAAGTTAAATGATAATGTAAAAAAAAACAATTAATTGACTCTGTTAACATGGTCAATACTTGCATTTTTAATTAGCAGTGATTTAGCATACATTTTTTATAATCATTGGCTATTTCTCTTCATGCCACAGCTTGTAGAGATTTAAGTTATAAAAATAGTTGATATGTCTATAAAAAAAACACAAGCTCAGTTAAATGGAAAACAAAGAAAATAATTTGTACTATCAAATCATCTTTTTAAACTTCAGAGTGGGGCTGGGGGCCGGGGTGTGAGGGCTTCAGACTAAGAAATGCAAAACCTGCATGTAAGCTCACCTTTTAAAACAATTTCTGACCCAACTCTTTAAATCTATTTTGAAACCACAATAAATGTGCCTCCCAGAGGAAAAAAAAAAACCTGTTTATCCAAGTGCCTGTCACATTGGCTCACACCAAAAACAGCTTTGCAAAATCATTTCGCATAAAACTTAATAACGCCATAAGACTTCTCAGAATCCTCATGAATATAATAACTCAAATAATATTATTCAAGCATCTATATGTTTAAAGACAGACTTAATCAGTCTTTTGAGTACTGATTGGTTTTGGATTTCCATAGATTTATTTTAATTTTGAGACGTCTTAGTTCCAAGTCTTGAACAACCTAATTGCTTTCACAACAGAATTCCCCACCTCTGAAGGAAACGGGGTGACAGAGACTCCCCTCAGAAGGCTGAGTTGTTCTGCCTGTCTGGGCCACTTTTAGTCAATTATTTTCCATAGACAGCTCCCAATTTTCCCCGCCATTTCCAGGATCCCTTGTTAGAGTTTTCAAGGGCCAATGTTGCCCACCTTTGTAATAGAATTCCTCCCCTGGGCATGGAAATATTCCTGGAGCCTCCTTTAATAATTTTAACGGGGTGTGGTACAAAAAGATGTTTATTCCGTGCAGGGCGAAGTGCGGGGGAAATGCCTGTTTAATCATGGCTCATATTTTCTCCCCAGTTGAATTAACTCCACTCTGGATTTAGCATGAGGTAGCTGCAGTTTAAGGGTTTTAAGATAGACTAACGTGTCCGTTTAGAAAGCAGTGGGGGTACCTTCACTCCTCCAGGGCCACCTCCATCAGCTCTTTTCGACTGGAGGGAGGAACAGACAGATCACGGTGAAAATGGAAGGCAGAGGGCAGGCATTGGCCGCCATGCACAGGACACTGGACCCAGGCCTGGCCTCCCCTCCAAGAGGGAGCTCACAGGTGAACCTTGTTGGGTCACCTATGCTGCTTCTTGCCAAAAAGCACCAATGCCCTGGTCTTCGCATTTTCTGGGAAGGTCTGTTATTGAATTCTGAAAATAAATCTGGTTAAATGGCTCCTCTGCTTAAGACCTTTTGCTGACCATCCATCTTGCTTGGAACACATTCAAACCTCTCCATAGGAATCTAGCCCATGCCCACCTCCAGGGATGTTTTAAGTGGTGAATCTTTTGCCCGAAACTCTGTACTAGCATGTCCTTCCTGAAATTCAGGTCTCTGTTCAGAGGCCACTCCCCTCAAGCTATCTGCCATGTCATGTAGGGTGGGGAAAGTGAGAGGAAAAGGGAAGGAGCCAAGAGAGGGGAGTGTAGGTGGGTAAGGGGGGATTTGGTCCCTCTGAAGCTCTGCTGAGAGACTGTGTAGAACAGGCTTTGAAGGAAGGGAACAGGAGTACTGGCCCACCAATTCTTGTGTGTGTATACTGGTGGAGGGCAGCCCTGGGACATCACCGCATGCAGGCAGGATGCACCCCTGTGGCCAGAGAAGACCCTCAAGCAGAGTCACAGGTGATCAAAGGGGAAAGTCCTTGGCATCTGCCGTGGTGCCGAGGCAATATGGGATGTTGGCAGTGTGGATTACAAGCTATTTCATAATTCTGAGGGGACTAAATATATGGACGACATTCCTGGAATATGGCCAGTCTGGGACTGGGGCATCTTGGATTCAAGCCCCAGCTCCTGCTCTAACTCACCATGCACACTTGGGTGGCACCTTCCCTCTGGGGGACTATTTCTTTGACTGTAAAATGGGGATTTGAATCACAGCAGTGTTTTCAAACTATGGCATATGGATTGTAGGCGGCGCAGAGGTTAAGCTTCAGTAATAAATGGATGGATATGTTCTAATTTTAAGGGTTGTGCATTTTTTATTAGACAGGTAACTCTAATTACTAAAAAAAAATATACTCTGAATTCTCAGTAGCCTAAGACAGTAAGCATTAATTTCTCACTCATGGACAGTGCAGTGCAGGTTGGTGGAATGGCAGGAGAGGGTGAAGGGGTGAATGGGGTAGGTCTCTGATCTATAACATAGTTTAAAAATTAAGCTTCCTTCCCTTAGTTGACTCTGCTATTTTCAAGGAACCTAGAGTCCTAAATTATATTATTTTCATCTAGCCAGTAGACAAGGAAAGAAAGAGAGGGGGATAGATAGTGTAGGAGACTTTAGGAACCAGGTCTAGAAATGAGTAAATCATTACCACTGATTCTGACCATTCTTAATCTAACCATTCTTGGCCAGAATGCAGTCACATGGTCCCACCTAGCTTGGAAATGTTATCTTCTATGTGCCCAGGAAAGTAGCAAATGGGGTTTGATGATGCATACATAGAATTATCACTACTACTGTATATATGTACATACAGATATATAGAGATAAAGTTACAGATATGAAAAATATAACAACGCACCAAACATTTGATTTCATGGGTATTATTGCCTGTATATGGATAGGTGGAAATGTTGATCTAAATGATTGGTTTGAGGAGCACCTGGGTGGTTCAGTCGGTTAAGCTCCAACATCAGCTCAGGTCATGATCTCACAGTTCATGGATTCAAGCCTGGCATCAGGCTCTCTGCTGTCAGCACAAAGCCTGCTTCAGATCCTCTGTCCCTTCTCTCTCTGTCCCTCCTCCATTCTCTCTCTCTCTCTCTCTCAAAAATAAACAAACATTAAAAAACAAAAACAAAAAAATAGATGATTGGTTTGAAATTAAGTCCACAAAATTAGGTTAATAATAGTAGAAGAGTTATATAGATGTGGCAAATTACAAATGTAGGATATGAATGTCTCCCAACTATACAATTTTACAGGGAATTTGTTCAAGTTTTGTGTGGTTAAATGTGAACCTGAGTCATAGATAATTCAGCTCATTTCCCTGGGATTTAGGAATCAGTTAACTAATTGCAAAATAATGCTGCACAACAATTACCCTAAAACTAGTAGCTTAAAACAATAATCGTTTATTCGCCTGTCTGCAGAGAAGGTGAGGTTGCATGACCTAAGTTTGGCCCAGTTGGCCTTGACCACAGATTGGGGGCTGGGTGCAGGTCTGCTCCACATGTCTCTCATCCTCCTTAGAACCGTAGCTGCCCCTGGACAGAAGCACAGAGCATGAGAAGAAACAAGGTCTCGTAAGACCTAGTTTTGAAACTAACACACCATTGCTTCTATCCACAGGACATAAGCCAAAGCAAGTCACAGGGCTAAGCCTAGTATCAATGGAGTATGAAAATACATTCCACTGGAGAAACGGGGAAAATAGTCTAATCCACCACAGGTCCTGGTACAGACATTCAAAGGAAGAATGAAAGATCTTTGGGAGAAAAGTATGAGGGAATGAGAATAAAATTCACACCCTATCTACACAATTTTATTCATTGCCTAAATTTATTCTGGCATTGGTTTCTGTGATCATGTAGTTTCTTTACAGTTAATTGAATGATGAACACTGAAAACATGGAGAGTCAAATTAGAATAGTATAATGTGTCCCTTTCTCTCCTCTCATAAGGTACAAGTAGAGAACTTCCTCAGGGTCTCAGTATGAGCCTGACTAAAGCCTTAAGTGGGAACAAAATCCTTCACCTGGCAATGTCTTAATGGTTTTGGACAGTATACAGTAGGATCTTAAGATTAGCAACCCAGTACAGGTTTTTATTCCTTATGTGGCATTTCTATTAGTAAGAAAGGCACACTCTGCAATGTGCCTTTGCAGGTCTTCCCATCAGGCATTAGAGTCTATTTGCTCATACTCTGAATTTGGACCAGTCTTGTGACTTGCCTTAGATAGCAGAATGCAGCAGAAGTGATGATGCTGTACAAGTTCCAAAGCCTAGCTCAAGAGCCTTGCGATCTTCCATTCTTTCTTGGACCCTGCTGTCATTATGAGGACAAGTCCAAGCTAGCCTGCTGGCGAATGAGATAGCACATGGAAGAGAGCTGTGTTGCCCCTGCTAAGGTGACCTTGGCTGGAGAAGTACCCAGCCCACATGGCATCTGACCACAGATGTATGAGACCAGCCCAGATTAGCAAAACCACCCCAACTAATTCACAGACTTGTGAGATATAGTAAATTTTTCTTTCAAGACACTGAGTTTGGGTGCTGTTTGTAATGCAGTAGTATTTACTGGTACAGAGTGTACTAACCCTATGCTTTCACCTCCCTAATGCTTGATATTGAGCTTGGCTATGGTTCTTCGACTAATGGAATGTTAAGTGGATGTGACGTAAAGCTGAGGCTTTAAATGTGCTCATGTGGCTGGGCCAGGACTCTCTGTTGTTCCTTTGGCTTGAGTTCTGAAATGCAGACATGGGGAGCAGACTTGAAACTAACTTAAAACCCATACTCCATCCTGGACCAGCCAAGATCAGTGAAGCCATAGCTGACCTGCAGATTTGCAAGTGTAAACTAAAATATTTGTTACTGCATCCACTGAAATGTTGGTGTTTTTGTTAAGCAGCATTATCACAGCAGAAACTAGACTAATACTAATACTAATACTCATAGCAGAGTATTGATATATAAAGCTAGTATACTCTAGGACGCATATCATTTTACTCTATAAACTAGCAGTATCTTGAAAATATAAAACAATTGTTATTAATTATAGCATAATTGAATTGTACTAGGAAAATTTACAAGACAAAGAATCCTATTATGAATCCTTTTTGTAAAGTGTAGTTCGTGGAATAACATCTTTAATTATATTGACTTTTGAATTTAGATTTCTGATTTTTTTTAATTAATGTATTTATTGAGAGAGAGAGAGAGAGCATGAGCAGGGGAGGGGCAAAAAGAGAGGGGGAAAGAGAGAGAATCTCAAGCAGGCTCCACACTTGCAGCATGGAGCCTGATGCGAGGCTCAAACCCATGAACTGTGAGATCATGACCTGAGCTGAAATCAAGAGTTGGATGCTTAAACTGACTGAGCCACCCAGGTGCCCAGATTTCTTTTTTTTTTTTTTTTGGTTAGTTAGTTTGTTTATTTATTTATTTATTTATTTATTTCTAATCTCTAAACCCAACATGGGGCTTGAACTCACCACCTTGAGATCAAGAGTCATATGCTCTTCCAACTGAGCCAGCCAGATGCTCTTGAATTCAGATATCTTATATTCAATACTGAATTAAATGGAAATTTCTATGAATTCTAAAGAAGGGTTCTAGTCCTGATTCTGACAACTGATTTATTATTCTTTGACAAAACTAAACACTATTAGCATTATCTGAAAAATGCTGTCCTTTATCTAGTTTATAAGGGTAACAGAAAAGGAGATCCTAGATTTTTACAAAATAGTATGCTATTTAGTTCAAAACAGCACTTTTTAGAACATATGAGATTATACTATTATAAGAAATGTAGTCAAAACTTGTCTTCAGATATGCATCACAGAATATTTTTATTCTTATTTTTGTTTATCGAGGTACAATTTACAAACTGCGCAAATCTGATGTGTACAGCTCAATTAATTTTAATCTATTAATGTAGCATGTAATTACCAGACCAAAATATACAGCACCTCTAGCACTCTGGACTTTTCCTCATGCCCTATTCCTGTCTGCATCCCTCCCAAGGGACTATTCTGATCTCCCAGCATCTTAGATTCTTTGCCCCTATTCTTGAATTTCATATAAATGGAATTATGGGGAATGTGTTCTTTGGTATCTATTTTTTCCATTAAATATTATGGCTGTGAGAATCATCATTATTGTTACATGCAGTAGCCAGTCATCAGTTCATTTCCACTGATGATTGGTGTTCCATTGTATAGATATAGCAAAAATTACTTGTCCATTCTAAAACTGATGCACATTCAGATTTTTTCCAGCTGCGGACTATTAGAAATAAAGCTGCTATGAATATTCTCACACGTTTTTCTATTGATGTAACTATTTTGTTGCATGTATCTCTCTTAGTGGTATTTTATTTAAAGATATTTTTGTAACAGAAGTATCCAAAAACAGAGGTTAGCTAAGTAAATTATGATATATTCATACAAGATACTATGCTGCCATCATTAAAAGTTTTCTTTTAGAAGATTTTTAATGGTCATATGAACTATTGTTTCAGTTATGTCCCCAAACTATGTAAAATGTCTAAATAGGTATATAAACTATGTATATTTGCATGTGCATATGTATGTATGTGTTTGGTGTGTGTATGTATGTATATCAACAGGAAAGAACTATACCAGAAGGCAAATAGTGATAATCTGAAGGTGATAGAAATATGTATAATCGATTTTCCTTTTTTATAATTTTCCATATTTTCAACAGTGAAAACATATTGCTTTTATAATTACAAAAATGGTTAATAAAAAATTAAAAGAGGGGTGCCTGGATGGCTCAGTCAGTTAAGGATCTGACTCTTGGTTTTGGCTGAGGTCAAGATCTCTCCGTTTGTGAGTTTAAGCCCCGCATGGGGCTCTGAATTGACAGAGTGGAGCCTGCTTGAGATTTTCTCTCTCTCCCTCTCTGACCCCTCCCCCACTTACTCTCTCTCTCTACCTCTTTCTCTCTCTCAAAATAAATAAATAAACTTAAAAAAAAATAACAAATCTTCTATTCATTAGTAAAATCTTATGTTACAAACCACATTTTTGCAATGCTTTTTATTTTATTTTATATATATTTTTTTATTTGAGAGAGAGAGCATGGGCAGGAGAGAGGGGCAGAGGGAGAGAGAGAGAACCCCAAGCAGGCCCCACACTCAGGATGGAGCTTGACACAGAGCTCAATCCCACGACCCTGGGATCATGACCTAAGCCAAAATCAAGAGTTGGACACTTAACTGCCCAGGTACCTCGCTTTTTAAAAGTTTGTTAAATTTACTTAACCTAAATGATATATAAAATCTTACCCCTTAACACACCAGCTAATGAGTCAGGATTGATATTGTGAGGACAAGCAGGCATCCTCCTTCGTGTGTCTGCCTGGACTATTCCATAAATCCGGTTTCTCATTAATACTATTATCCAGTCGTACAATAACCAAGAAAAGGAAAAATAAGGAGAAATGCAACATTTCATTCCTATATTGAGATAATGAAAGTACCAGATTAATCTCAATAAATACATCTTTACAAAGTACCTAGAAAATACTAGCATGTGGTAATTGTGCATTATGTTGCAGAAATGAACCCTTCTATAATGACATATATGTTTACTATGTTTTGAAATATAACCTAATATTTCCTATTTATTATTGAATTTATAGTAGATATTTTTATTTTATATGCTATCTCCTAAGAATGTAAATATTTTATTGAGCAAAATCTTCATGACCTCAATTAGTCTACATTCTCATGTAATTTGGCATAAGAAGTCATCTGAAAAATCTCAACCAAAGTCAAAGTCAGCTTAGAAAGGAATCTGAGAAACATAAAATCCTTCAGCACCTTGTATTTCTGTTTAGAATTTCTTCTCTAGTCCGGGGGTCAGCAAATTATAGCCCATAGGCCACAGCCAGTCCACTGTCTCTTTTTGTATGGTCCCAGAGCTTTAACAGGTATACTTTAAATGATTATAAAAGTACATATGTAATGTCTTTAATTTTTCTTCTTGTCCCACGAGGCTGAAAATATTTACTATCTAGCCCTTTGTAGAAAAATTTGTTGACCCCTTCTCTACCTAGCCCGTCCACAACACTAAAAGCTTTTGTTTACATACTGGTGAAAACAAGTGGTATTTTGGCAGAGATAGTGCCATGTGGAAACAACACTAAACATTCAACACATCCATTTTATATTCCTTTTAAACACAGAGGAAATCTATATTTCTTAGCTGTTTTGCTGTTGTGCAGGGCCATGTGACTGAGTTCTGGCCAATGGCTTCCTGAGCAATCCTCCATCTATCTTTTCCTCTCTTCCCTTGTCTGCCGGATAAAGGTTCTAAAAAATGCATAGCCACTAAATGAAAAGAGCCTGGCCCCATTACTCAAAGGAAGTCTGCTCTCTAATACCAAAGTGTTCAAAGTATTATGGTATATGCAAGCAGTAAACTTTTATTTCGTTAAGTCATTGAGCTTTGGGGGGGGGGGGTAGTTGTTTGTTATAGCAGCTGATGCTACTTGCCCTGACTAATACATGTATAAAAAGCCTTTCAATATTGTTGTGCCTGATATCACCATCGCATATTGTTTACTCATATACACATACACAAAGAGTGTGAGAACAGTTTAGCCTTCAGTCTGTGTGAGTAACCAGAACATCCCTTAAAAGCATTATTTGGCTTTCATATCCCCAACAAAGAAAATCTTTATTCCAAAACACTACTTCCTACTCATCACATGGGGATAAAACAACTATAATTTCAGAACTAAGACACCAGGTAAATAAAGGAAAATCTCGACCTTTGTGAAATAACCATACCAAATTTGAGCTCCAAAAATGTGTAAACAGCTCTTTCATGCTTGTTCCTCCAAAGGGCTATTTCTCATTTAACTTTCATCATCCTGTTTAGAGTTTACCAAATGAGAATCTTCAGATTTCAGTTTAGACACATCTGGCTCACAAATGAGGCCCAACACCCCCAGTCATTGTGAAATCCTTGCCACAAGCATTGGTGATGAGATCTTGTGTTTATTAGTAAAGATGTGAGAAGCAGTCAGTTGCAAACTGTTGTGAGTGGATGTATCTCTGATGTGGCATCTTAGAGGTGTCCATTTGCTCTTTCTCTGCTGAGGAACTGCTGTCATTAAGTCCATTTCTAAATGCAAAGTTACTGCTTTTAGCTTTCTTTCAGACATAACCTCACCAGGAGCTTTTGAAAAGATTATTTCCACTACTCCTTAGTTGTTAAAAAAGAGCGACCATTTCTTGTCTGTTCGTTTTCTCATCTGACTGAGCTCTTTGTAATTTCTCTAGGTATATTTAGCTTCCTTGTATTTTTTTAATGCAACATAGAGTTAGTGTATTTATTATTTTTAAATCACTGAAGCCAATTGTGATTAATAACAAATGTATTTCTCTTTTGTCTTACACCAAGTCTGGCTTGCTATTTCCGAAGAAGAAGAAGAAGAAGAAGAAGAAGAAGAAGAAGAAGAAGAAGAAGAAGAAGAAGAAGAAGAAGAAGAAGAAGAAGTTGTTGTTTGAGGCTAGATGATTAAGAGTTAATTGATAAGGGAGCCTGGGTGGCTCAGTTGGCTATATGCCCAAATCTTGAATTTGACTCAGGTCATGATCTCATGGTATGTGAGTTTGAGTCCCACATCAGGCTCTATGCAGACAGTGCAGAGCCTGCTTAAGATTCTCTCTCTCCCTCTCTCTGTCCCTCCCCTACTTGTGTGTGCTTTCTCTCAAAATAGATAAACTTTAAAAATAATAATTATTAAAAAAATAATGAATTGATAATGACTTCTGATTAGACCAAATGAAAAAATAACTGACTCACATAGAAAAGTCACCCTCTAATATGGTCATAGCCCATTGCCCTCTGGGGACTGGACAAGGTTGACAACTTAGAACAAAGTGGCGTAGTTTGCTGGGAAATTAGATGAACTTGTGTTTTTCTCTTTCCACATAAAAAAAGTACCAACATATCCTCAGTCAAGAATTCTCACCTAACCTTACAAAATGATTCAAGATCTTTGCATCTTGAAAGAGATTCCCAAACAACTGGACAATTGGGCTTCATGGCGCCTGTGATGCAATGCACTAAGAAGAACACAACATCATGCAGGTAGCATTCCTGCCCAAAGTGCATAATCTAAAACTAATATTGGAGAATCAATCATACAAGAATAAACTGAAGGTCATACTGCAAAATCAGTTGGCCTGGGCTCTTTAAACATGTTAATGACATGAAAGACCAAAAGAAAAGGGTGGTGGGAGGAGATAGGGACTGTTCAAGACAGACATAAAGAGACATGACAATGGGAATTAAATGCAATGAGTAATTCTCATCTGCATCCTGGATAGAAAAAAAATAACTGTAAATGATATTGTAGGGACAGTAAGAAAATGTTGAATAGGGATTTAAATTAGATAAGATTATTGTATCCATAGTAAGTGTCCTGAGCAAAATTAGACTGTGATGATATAGCAGAACCTCTTCAGGAGGTATATGCTGACATATTTGGGGTGAAGGGTTATACTGAGAAGCTTTTTCAGTATGACAAACCCCCACACAACACCTGGGTGCTTCTTGTCATCTCCGTTGGGTTCCCTTATGTGTGTGTGCTATCAATAGGTGGCTCTACTTCTGGGGACAGGGTGGGTGTTGGTTAGAGTGACTGGAACCCTGTCTCTTCTCTTCCAGTAGGCTAGTCCTGGCTTATTCACATGGCAGTGACAAAGCTCCAAGTCAGACACAAAGAGAGAGGAAGCATGTGAGGCTTCTTGAGGCCTAACCACAGAACTGGCACAAACCCACTTGTGCTGCATTTTGTTAGTCAAAGTTAATCACAAGACCAGTACAGTCAAAGGGGAGATGCTTCCACATTGTGATGGGAGAAGCCACAAAGTCATGTTGTGAAGGGCTTGGGTACAATGAAGGAAAAACTGATCATTTGTGCAATCTACCACAAGGATGAACGGGTGTTCATTCAATTATACATGTAACTTTTCTCGAGCTTTGAAATTTTTCAGAATAAAAAGTTGAGTAAAGGGATAGATGATAGCACAAGAAGCCAGATACCAAAGAAAATCTACTGTAAAATTCAATTTATATTAATTTTTTAAAGGCAACTCAAATGTACGGTGATAGAAGTCAGGACATTGGTAACATTTGGGTAATTGGCCTCTGGGGTGCTGGTAATATATTGTTTCTTGATCTGGGTAGTAAAAATTCCACTGATCTGTATACTTAGGATATGTATTCTTTTCCATGTGTAGATCATATTTTCATTTTTTAAAAGTTTACTTTGAATAACAGAATATTGGTCTTGGAGCTGGGAAACCTAATACTGCCATCAGGTGCCTTTGCCATATTGCAAATGTCTCTTTAATTCTCTGGACCTCAGTTTCCTCATCTATAGAAGGTAGCTGGATAGTGAATTCTGTGGGCCCCTTCCAACATCTAGACTCTGAGATTCAACTCTGAGTGAATAGTTCACTCACTTCCTGCCTAGAAATTGTCAGAAGTTAAAAGAAAAATTATACCATGTATAATATATAACCTTATAACTATGAACTGCTTTTCTCTTCCAGCTATAACATGCCCCTGAGATTTTATTTTGCTTCCCAGGATTTGCACAGAAGTAATTATAGCAAAGCAAAAGCAATAAAGGGGTCTTTTTAAAAATACAGATTAGAAGGGCACCTGGGTGGCTCAGTTCGTTAAGCGTCTGACTTCAGCTCAGCTCATGATCTCACAGTTCATGAGTTTGAGCCCCATGTTGGGGTCTGTACTGACAGCTCAAAGCCTGGAGCCTTCTTTGGATTCTGTGTCTCCCTCTCTCTCTGCCCCTGCCCCATTTGCACGTGTGCTCTCTCTCTGTCTCTCAAAAATAAATAAAATGTCAAAAAAATAAGTAAATAAAATACAGAGGAGAGCTATGAGGGCCAGCTATTTGCCGAAGATGTCAGTGGACAGGCAGGATCTCATATTTTAATATCACACTAGAAATGCAGTAAAGGACCCTGCCGCATAAGGAAGAACCTTCATAAACCTTTTCAAAAAGCCAATCCAATCTCCCCACTGCTCCAGCTCATGTCTGGGAAGGACAGCCCTCACTCTGGAATGCCATTTCTGGGCCTCCTCAAAAGGTCATGCACTCAGTGGATTCAGGTTCTTTGTACATTTAGAGGCCCTTAGGGTGGAGTGGAAAGAGCTACAGGCATCCCTGCAATCTTCACACGTTTTGTTTTGCCTGCGTGTGTTGGAGCCCCAGGAAGCAGAATGTCAGAGGTCCAGGTGTCCCATAAGCCTGGCTGTTACTCCAGGGGTTGGAGCCCCTGGGAGTGCCTCTGAGCCTCTGAGCCTCTGAGGGTGGTGATTTTCTCACTTTTGAGTGCTGTGACCCCTTCATAGTTCAAAGGACTCTAATGAAACAACACTTTGGGCTTTTTGTTTGTTTGTTTCCTTGAGGGCTTAGAGTTTATCTCAGATTCTTTCAGCAACAATTTCCAGCAGTTTTCTAAAAGTTGCATCCATTGAACAAATATTTATGGAGCATCTACTATGCAAATTTGGAAGTGAGTGACACAAAGAAGCTCTCTGCCCTCATGGACACAACATGGTGTCCTTCATCTAGTAGAGCCAAAGACCTGGGACTACTCACCTTGTCTTGATGTGGAAGTGATAGTTGAACTTCACAACAGCCCTAGAACAGCCATTCTTAGATCCAATTTACAGAGGAGGAAACAGATTCAGAGAGGTACAATAACTGGCCCAAGAGGTAGGTACATGGCTAGCAAGTGGAATCCATCTAACTTCACTTCATATTGGCACCTGGGAGGAGGTGGGGAGGTGTGCCAGTCTCTCCAAACAGGGATTCGCAAACTAAGTCATGTGGTCCAGCTGCCTGTTGTGTATGTACAGTTTTATGAAAACACAGCCACACCCATTTGTTCATGTATTATCTTTGACTGCTCTCCCACTGCACCACTGCAACAGGAGGGTTGAGTATTTGCAAGAGAAACCTTGTAGCCCACAGACCAAAAAAAAAATTTGCTATCTGTCCCTCGAAAAGGAAGATTTGCCACCCGTCCTTCTCAGAATAGTACTCCCTTTATTAGAGAAGGTGGTGAAACTCCTATAACGAACCCTCAAATTTTAGTGGTTTAACACATTTTTTTAAGTTTGTTTTTCTTATAAGTTTATAGATGAAACAAAAGCCCAGCCAGGGTGTTCTGGGCACAGTTAGGGGTGGGGTAAGGGCTCTGCTCCAGGGATCCAGGCTGATCATTGTTCTAAGGTCTGGGCAGACACATTTAGCCAGCAAGGAAGGAAAAAGAGAAGGATCATGCACAGGAGACTTTCATGGGTTAGATATGGAAATGACACACATTACCTCCATCCACATTCTATTGGCCAGAATTTCAGAGGATAATGGGAAATGTAGTCTAGGGATAAAAAGAAACGGTAACACATAACAGCCTCCACTGCAATCCCTAAATGCTAATTGTTCGTGCACCCTGTAAGTCTCTGGTTTTGGCTTTTCAAATCTGTTTTATACCTCACATACAGTGTGCATTGTTTAAAATTTTTTTAATTGACCCCTTGCCTTCTTGAGTTACAAACTGAAATACGTATAAATAAATGAAATGATATGATGTCATGGATTTTGCTTCAAAACAATCCGAGAGGGAGAAAGTACATGAGAATACAGATGAAACATGAGTTTTGTTGAAGCTAGGTGATGGGTGTCTAAGGACTTCTTATATTAGTCTCTTGAATTTTGTACATATTTAAATTTTTCCATGATAAAAAAAAAGTGTGTTTTAAAGATACTAAAACTACTCTTTACTGTCTTGCAACAATTTTTAGTTTTTTTAAAAAAGGAACAACAGTAAAATCCTGACATAATAGACTTGCAAGTTTCTCTTTAGTAATTTTTCCAAGAAGGTTTTCTGATTTATTAATTTTGCTTGCTTTCTCCTAATATTCCAGTTACACAAGCTTGTCTGCAAAAGAAACAGACCAATAACACAAGACAAAAATCTATGAGAGGATAGTACATTCCAGACATAGAAGAGTTAATATTTATAGGTCAGCCACCTATAGTAGGAACATTTTAAGGACACTTAATTTATTAAGTAAGGTCTATATAAAGACCACATTCATTGGGCAACCACTGATTGAGCAACTACTCCATGTAAGGCACTGTGCTCAGGTCTAGAAATACAATGATGATGAGACAGGTGTTCCTCTCTTGAAGAATGTACTTGTCAGGACAGGTAATAATCTGCTATAGCAAACATCCCTAAATCACAGTGGCTTTGAACAATCAAGCTTTATTTCTCACTGCGCAAGGTTAAATGCAGATATCCGTGGTCCAATAGCTCTATTTTGAGCAGTAACTCAGAGATTTGGGCTCCTTTCACCTCAGAGTCCTTTTTTATGTAGAAAGGAAAGATAGCGTGTGTATAGGTGATCACTCATGAATTTTATTTATTTATTTTTGTTTATTTACTTTTGAGAGACATAGAATACGAGCCGGGGTGGGGGACAGAGAGAGAGAGAGGGAGACACAGAATCTGAAGCAGGCTCCAGGCTCTGAGCTGTCAGCACAGAGCCCAATGAGCCAAAATTGGACACTAAACCGACTGAGCCATCCGGGTGCCCCACTCACTCGTGATATTTCATAACCAGACCTGAATGTAACAGAGCTCTTCACACCTCACCTAGATCTAGTGTTGCTGGAAAATATTCTCTATAAACCCAGGAAGAAGAAAACTATATGCTGGAGGAGGGGAGGGGACACGTATTCTGGAATGTTCTACGTAAATGGTGATCCGGATCTGGTGAGAAGGCACATTCTATTAGGGCAAAATAAGAGCAATAATAAAGATATGAATAAGTTGTATAAAACTCTAAAAGAGGAGGTAGGAATTTTTTTTTTAACTGATCAGCAATTCACAATTCCATAAATGTGCTTGCAACTTAATTTGTTTGGGCTATTAAATTTGTAATTCTCTTTCCACAAAAATTATAGTCCGGTTTTCCCTACCCCCTAAAAAGCAGCCTGGTTTGGCAAGTTCAGTCACAGATTACGGGTGTTTATCGATACCGGCTATGTATACTCACTAGAACATAAACTTACCTGGAATTTGGATCTCGCAGCGTGAAAGGATTTTAATAGGATTCATTCATACATTTGTTCAACATTTTATAAAGACTTCTGTCCCCAAAATTCAATTTACAATTTTTACAACATTTTACAAAGACTTTGATCTCTAACTCCCCCTTTACAAATTTACAAGAATTTACACTCACTGCAAGGATTTCTTTCCAGAGTTGTTTTTTTTTTTTAAGTTATTTTTCCTTAGGATCCAAAAATGTTAATTTTAGATGAGAGGAGAGGCAATTGAGGCTCACATGTGGGGACTGTGTGTGATGGAAATACGGGACACAGCAGCGCCTGGATTCTAATTTAGACCAGCCTGCCTCAGGCAATAGGAAAAGTCATTTGTCCCTGTGCGCCCACATCATAATCTGGCACAACTGGGGCTTAGAGCCAGTCTTAAACTCTCTCTGCCTTCAGATTCTAGTTTGCCATCTTAATGTATGTATTTCATCATCGTGCCGACTGTCCCACCCTGCTCCCCTTTGGAAGTGACTCTAATTAGAAAGCACACTGGAGGATCCTTGTGGGATCTGAACTGCTGGGATCTCCTTTGATCTCCAATCTGAACTGCGGACGGTCTATTGTTTCAAATTCTCCCCAAGCCCTCGGGTTGACAATTATTTGGCATTTCAGAGCCTGGAGATTGCAATGGATGCTGGACAGGACCCACCGCCTGAAAATCCAAAGCAAGCACTCCCTCCAAATATCTCCCTTCCCCAGACCCTGCACTCCTCCCCCTTACCCCCCCCCCAAAAAAAAATTACTGAAAAGGGAAAGATATCGAGTGCTTTATAAACAGCTGCCAATCCATTAATAAAATGATAAGCCTGGTTAGAATTTTAAAGATGCTCAAGGCGTCTCTAAAGCAGCAACTAGCCTATCCTTTCCTTCCCCTGACACAAATTAAAACGCAACTATCACACCCTACCCTACTATTGCTATTTAAATTCTGCAAAATGCCACGGTGACCTGAGAAACTTTCGGAATGGTGAAGTGTTTCTTGTCTTAATTTGGGTTAGACTCAGTGGAGATGCCTTGCGTAAAGATGTGAACTCCGAAGGTAGTTGACTTAAGAATCTTCAGTTTGTAGGACCGGGAGGAGGAGGGCAGAAACGGGGTGGGGGGGGGGGTGGGCGGGGGGACGGGCAGGCGAAAAAGTTATGCTTATTTATTTAATTTCAACCACCAAGGGAACGACGGAAGGTTCATCCCCGGAGCACTGGAATCCTAAAGGCTAGGTAGGCTTGGAAATTTGCGAAATGAATTGTGCGAACGCCTAGGCTGAGGGCGCCGCACGCGGGGAGGGACTGGCTGGGCGGGCACAAGAAAGGAGGGAGGGAGGAAACCCGGTAGGAGGCGGAGGAAGTGCAGTATAAAAGGCCCCAGTCTTACAGCGCGCTCACCACTCTGAGCTACTTTGGGAAGGCGGGATCCTGAGCAAGATCAAAAGAGAGGGGAACGCGCGGTGCCACTGCGGTGATCCCAGCCTACCATCGGACCCAGTTTGCTCTTGCGCTCGAGGCCAAGCTCCGCGCTCTCTGCTCGACCCCGGAGCCTTTCCACTCGCCGGCTGCCCCCAGCACGGCATGAGCCGCGCGCGGGAGCCGGAGGCTGCAGCGCGGTCATGAGGCGGTGGCCCAGGAGCGGCGGCTGTGCGACGCCAGCCCCTAGGTCCCCTCCGGGAGCAGCGCCTCCGGGATGAGCCCCTCGACCCGTGACTGCCTGAGCTGAGATTGACCCCCAGTGCCCTACCTACGTACTGCGCGCCCGAGCCAAGCCCTGAAGCTTCCCACCGCGCCACCTGCGCGCTCCACCGGACCGACACCTAGCGAAACCGACTTGCCTCCCTTTCCAGGCTCTACCAGGCGCCACCGGCGCGTGAGCAGCGCTGCTCAAGGAGCGCAGGCCCACCGTCCAGGAGCAAGTGTCAAGACCCTTCTGGAACTACACTTTATCATTCCCCTGGTACACACGCACGCCAGCTTCAGCAAGGGGCGCACAGTCGCAGACAGACACCTGGCTTGCCCTGAGCCCCCTCCGTTCTCCACCACCACAACTCCCAACTCCACTTTGTCAATAAAGGTTTCTAAACTCGCCCAGGCACCCCACCCACCCACAGCCCCGAGCCTCAGTACGCACAAGGCTCTGCCCTCGGCGGCCACAGCGACCTCGGCAGCAGTGCGCGCACTTGGCGCAGCCCGGCAGGCGGACGCCGACCCCGGAGGGGCGCCCGGGTCACCTCCAAACTGTGACAGCCCCCGTGTACCCGGGGTCCCCATCTGGATCCGGCTCACCCTAGGACTCGGCGGCGGGGCGGCGGCCCGCGGCCCGAAGGAGCGCGGGGAGGAGGGGAGGTGGCTCGTCGGGTGAGTGGCTCCGGGCGGCAAGGGCGGGGGAGCCAAGCGTGGAGGTAACTCCGGGCCGCCACTGAAGCCCTCCTCCTCATTCTCCTCCTCCTCCTTCTCCTCCTCCTCCTCCTGTTCCCCGCGCTCCTCTGGCGGCCGCTCCCGCTCCAGCTGCGGCGCCGCGGCCACATCTGGGGCGCCCATGTGCGCTCGGGGGCTCGGCTGCGCCTGCCCCGCCGCCGCCCCCGCTACCCCCTGCCCGCAGGGTGGTCCCCGGCCCGGCCCGGGTCCCGGGCAGCCCCCCGTCCCCGCCGCCGCCGCCGCCGGGGAGCGCCGGGGTTTGCTCCGCAGCCGGCTTGGACGCCCCCGGCCCCGCCGTGGCTCCGCCGTGGTGCGGCGGCGGCGGCGGCGGCGGCGGCGGCGGCTCCTGCTCCCCCGGCCCGGCGCGCCCCGCTGAGCCCAGCGCCAGCCCCGCGGGCCCGGGGAGCGGGGCCCCAGCGGGGGCCGAGGCGGGAGCCGCGCTGCCGGGCTCCCGGGCTCCAACTCCGCCTCCCCCGGCGCCGCCGCCGCCGCCGCCGCCCGCCGCGCCGGGTCCTAAAGCCGCGCGCCTCAAGAGGATGGTGCGTCTGGCGGCCGAGCTGTTGCTGCTGCTGGGGCTGCTGCTGCTCACGCTGCACATCACAGTGCTGCGCGGTTCGGGAGCCGCCGACGGGCCGGACGCGGCCGCGGGCAACGCCAGCCGGACGCAGCTGCAGGTGAGTGCGCCGCCAGAGAGGGGCGCGCGTGGCAGCGGGGACCGGGTGGCAGGGTGCTGAGCAAGCGCAGGCTGGATGCGAGGGGGCGGGTCCCCCGCCCCACCAAAGAGCAACGGTCTTGCGGGGACAACCTGTCTTAGGCAGAGACGGAGCGGGGTTGCGTGCCGGAGACTGAACCCCGCATTGAGGTCTGGCAGATGCTGTCCTCCAGGTTTTTCACAGGTCAGGTACCTGGGGGTGCGAGGCTTGGGATGGGCGGCTTGGTATGTGTTTGTTTTGGGGTGGTGACAGTCTTTGATTGCCCTTTTGTGGCTGAGTAATGTTACTCTGGGGGGTGAGGGGAACGGCAGGAGACCCTTAACTATAGGGTAATACCCCCAAACTGGGTTTGGGAGAAAGAACCCCAGGGAGTCTGCCCCTTCAGAAAGCATCGCCAAGGGTCAGGAAATAATGTCCCAGAGGAAAATGGCCAGACACCCTGTTTTCCCGCGCGGTCCACGTGCCTCCCACGTCCCTCCCCAGCCTTGCGGAGGGCGCGGAGTCAAGCCACCTGTCGTGCTTGGGGCCCGAGTCACCTGGGGCTTTTAAAAATATAGTAAAGACTTTCAGCGTTCTGCCCTTCTTGAGGGTCGCTTTAGGAATGAGATTCTGAGCATCCGTTGCGCTCCAAGGCTGGAGAGGGGGTCGCCTTTGGGGAAGTGAGGGGGCTCCAGACACAAGGTTAATTATGTTTTCCGAATAAAGGATTGCTCAGGTGTAGATTTCTTGTCACTGCCCTGGAAAGCGTTTTTCCTTGAGTGTTACAACTGTCAACTTGGAGCATGGGTAGAAGTCAGCAAGGATTTTCCCAGGAAGCCTCGGTAATTTTCTGCCTCCTAAAATCTCTTCCTCAAACCAGCTCTTTTAAACTCTTTGCTCTGCAGTGTGGAGATAAGTAGTATTCATTGTTCCCAAAGAACTTTACAACCATTGCCCCTGCTAATGTACTTTTTAATGTAATTTTTGTGAAAAAAAAATTGTTAAAGAGAGAATTCACTTAAATATTTCTGTAGTGCTTACTATGTGCCTGTGTGCCACTGTATTAAGTGCTTTACAGAATTTCATTGATTTAATGAGGTACTATACTGTTAATATGCTCTCTTTACAAATGCAAAAACTGAGGCACAGAGAGATTAGGAAACTGGCCAATTTTCATGCATTCCAAACTCTTGATTACTTATACCAAGTTTTCTCTCTGCCAGGATGTTATAGACTAAAGCAAGGTGATCCTTGCACACAAATACAAAACCAGGAATGGAAAAGAATACACCCCAGAGCCTACAGTTCTTTTAAATTTGGGACATTTCTGGAGCGCCTGGGTAGCTCAGTCTGGGTTGGTCGACCAACTTCAGCTGACATCATGATCTCTCAGTTTGTGAGTTCAAGCCCAGCATAGGGCTCTGTGCTGACAGCTTGGAGCCTGGAGCCTGCTTCAGATTCTGTGTATCCCTCTCTCTCTGCCCCTCCCCTACATTCTCTCCCTCTCTCTCTCTCTCTCTCTCTCTCAATACCCATTAAAAAGAAATTTTAATTTGGGGCATCTCTGAAGATGTTCTAAATTTGTGGGGCCTGCCCATCTTCTGTGGGCAAACAGGTACAATGACAGACGTATCGGATTCCTTTGGGGAAACTGAAGACACTCCCATTCTGTAGATGGTGCGACACCCACCAGTCTACCACTGCCGGCATAATTCTTAATATCTTCAAGATTTCTGGAAGTCATATTTTGTACATGATGCTTTCTTTCCTCATGGACTCATGAAAAGCTATAAAAATGATGTTCTATGGAAAAGTAAATTTGGCAGATTTCTTTATGAGGTGTTTGCTATCATTAGAATAACCTGGGGTTGGCCTTTTCTGCCTGAACAGTAAGGTAATGAGAGAAGCAGCTGGTGGAAGTGGCAGCTGCAAAGGGGAAGTGGATTAAATTCTCAAAGGGGCCTTTGGCTGAAGAAGTTCCCCAAGAGGGCAAAAGAAATGGGGGATTTAGAAGGAGTAATGCTCCTAGGAGTATCTTGGGTCCCAAGCAGCTGCTAATCCACCAGCTTCAGTTTATCTCGCAATAGTGTTTGATTATTCTGTCCACTCAATGCACTTATCCAGGCAGAATGATGAGTTTAACAGTTTGGTTCATAATTTTACTCTCTTTTGTAATTTGTTATTATAAAAGTTTTATATTCTTCCTGACTAAAGTTATTTCTCTGGCTCTCCAAAGATCTTACCATTCAAATGGAGAGAGAGAATATGTCACACCAAGTGAGGAGGTCTGCAAAAAACATTTAGGTTATTGTTTTCAGCCCAGGACACTGAATTCACTAGTAGCAGGTGTATTTAAAAACAAAACTGCAGACACTATATTCTTTCTGTTTAGTGGACATGTGTAACCCATCTCAAAATCCATTTAAATGTGTTGGTTCTGTGATATTTTAAGCTGCTAAATTCATTCTTTGTAACCAGGAAGTTAATCAGTCCCTAGACTACATGATTGTTCTTGTTATTTCTGCTTAAAATATTCTAAAATATGAGGTTGGAGTGAGAAATAAACATAGTTTGTTTATTTACCCAAACTGTAATATCTTTGGGGTCATTTAAGAAGAGATACTCCCTTATTTAAGATCTGGTTGTTTTGACATTATTAAGGACATCCAATAAAATAGTAGTAAGAATAACAACAATCACGACTAAGATTTCTCAAGTGTCTTTTACGTGTCAGGCACTGTCCTTAGCAGTTTACATATATCAACAAAAGTCTTGTGAATCAGGCACTATCATTATTCTTGATTCAACTAAAAGAACTGAGGTTAGGTAACTTGTCCAAGGTTGCCCACCTAGAAACACTATATTTCAAGTGGCTCATGAAACCAATGATGTTAGTCATCACACCGTTTTGAATATTTAAAAATATCTGATAAGAAATTGTCTGGTTGTCTGCAACAGCTGCATAAAAATGTACAGAAACATTAACTTTTTTCACTTTTGAATGAAATCTAAGCTCTTCATTGAAATAAGTGTCTCATGTTCAGAGACGCAGACTAGTTCTTTGAGGTCTTTAATAATAGTCAGAAAACAATGATATATAATAAAAGCAGTCTGGAAGATAGAACATCCCAAAATATAGAATCCCCAGGCAATAATAACAACTATTATTATATTTCTTTTATTTGAAATTCACATGACTACCTCTCTACTGAATCTCAGTCAGATTTAAAACCATAAATTTCTACAGATTTTAATAGGAAAGTTAGAATTTATTAAGACAGTGAGATATAAGCAAATATTAGAAACCATCAAATTGATTATTTTTACAACGCCATTAAAGCAACCCAAACTCTGAAATGCAACTTAGTGTCTTTGTTCTCTATCTCTTAACTACTGTCTTTATGAGCTCTTTCTCCCTTTATCGCTCTACTTGCCTTCAGTAAAACAACTTAGCTTCTGGTACTGAAGAGGTCATCAGAGCCATTTATAGCAGTAGAAGCAAAAGCAACATTTATTTGTATTTAATACAAGTACGTTTCCTACAATGATTCTGTGGGATTGACAGAGAATTTGAGTCTTTGTATACTCATTTTATAGATGAGGAAACTGAGGCCTGGAGAGATTTGAGTAACTTGCCCAAGGCCACACAGCTGTGATGGGGACAGGGCCGAGCTTCAGAACCAGGCAGGCTGATACTGGAGCCCAAGTTCTTGTTCCTATTCAGCAGAAAGACTCCCAGCTCTGATTCAAGTCAACAGCCATTGTATTTCTTGTTTCATGGCTTGCCTTCCCATTATCCAGACAGGCTGGTGGCTCTTCTCCCTGGAATTCTTTATAAATTATGGATGACTGTCCCACTTAGCTATTACTACATAACAAACTACCCCGATATTTAGTGGCTAGAAACAACCATTCTTTCGTTAGCTCATCAAGAAAACTTGCTCCAGGCTCAGCGGAGTGGTTCTTCTGCTGATCTCACCTGGAGTTACTCATGTGTCTCTAGCCTAGTGTTGGCTTGACATGAGCTTGATAGTCCAGGATGACCTCTCTCATGTCTGATGGTTGATGCTGGCTGTCGCCTAAGCTCTGTCTCCACAGAGTCTTTCATCTTCAAGGAACCTAGCCCACATAGCCTGACGTGGTGGACTTAGAGCAGCAAGAGAGTAAAAGCAGAAGTTGCAAAGCCTCTTGAAGAACTTGTACAACTTCAGCTACATTCTATGAGCCAAATAAATCACTGGGCCAGCTCAGAGTCTAGGGCACAGGGAATAGACTCCTCTTGATTGGAGGACCAGAAAAGTAATATTGCAAAGGAGCATGTGTATAGCAATGGGAGGAATTACTGTGGCTATGTTTGCAAATATCTACCATATTCATTTTTTGTCTCATATGCTTTGTAAATGTTTAGACCAATCTTGCACTCGCCTTTTAATATTGTTTATGCTGCCTTTGGTCATGAAAAAGTTTCTACTTTATTTATTTTTTGTAATGTCTTATTTATTTTTGAGAGAGAGAGAAACAGGGCATGAATCGGGGAGAGGGAGAGAGAGAGGGAGACACAGAATCTGAAGCAGGCTCTGAGCTGTCAGCACAGACCCCAGCGCAGGGCTCAAACTCACACACCATGAGATCATGACCTGAGCAAAAGTCGGATGCTTAACTCACTGAGCCACCCAGGTGCCCCAAAAAACTTTCTGTTTTGAATGTAATCAACTCTGAATCCTTTTATGATTTTCGGTTGTCTTGCTTTACTTACAAAAAGGTTCCTCAAATAAAGATTGTCATAATCTTTAAATATATTTTGTTCTAACAGTTTTATAGTTCCTTATTGTTGTTGGCTGCTGTTGTTTAGAACAACAGTCTGCTTTGAAGTTATTTGTGGGTTTAAGGTTTAAGATGAAGGTACAACTTTGGTTTTTGTCCAAGTGAATAGCCACTTGTCCTATCATACCTAGGTTTGTTTCCTATTGTGGATAGGGTTTTATTTTTTGTTGTTATATTCTCCAATTTGTTAGTTCTAGAATATAGGAAAGTTATAGAAATATATGCTTACAGTTTTCTTGGTGTGGGCATGAAAGCTAGCAGTATCCATTTCAATAGTGTATCATTAGAGATCCATGGGATGAGGTGAAAATCTTTATTTTTTTTTCACTTTAGCACTTTAAATAATAATCATCTCTTTCTTATGAGATTGTTAGAATTCATTCATAAGTGCTTTTAGGCTTGGTACCTCTTTGCTTGAGATTACTGATTATCATTCCATGTTAATCATGGTTAGTAGTCTATTCAGATAATATAAATTTTCTTGAGTCAATTTTGATAAATTATGTTTTCCCAGAAAATTATATATTTTTATAAACTGATAAATTACACTTTATCACTATAAAGTTTATACATAGTACAAGCATATTTTGCAAATATTTCATAACTATATTCTTTATGTTTTATGATGTACACTCTTGGATCTCTTTATAAAACCTATCAGATCAAGATTGTTGATTATATTTTGAAAACCCTCCAACTCGATGTATTTACTGTCCACTATTTTACTGATTTCTCAAGAAAATTAATTTCACTTTTATCCTACTGTTGTTGATTTTTCTGTCTCTCATTATCCCATTAATTTTTGCTTTACTTGTTTCGAATCCATGGTGTTAGGACATAAAATATCCTTTTTTGGTGGTTATATTTTATCAAGATGAAATTCCTTATTTATCATTTTATTGACTTTTGTCTTGAATACTTTTTTGTCTGATATTAATGTTGCAACTCTTGTTTTATTTCTTTTTCTTTTGAGATTTGTCGAATGTCCTTTTCCAACCTTTACTTTAAAACTTTGTCTAACTTTTTTTAAATTTAAATAGCTCTCTTATTAATAACTGATAGCTCAATTTTCTGTTTCCATGCAACACATCAATGAATGTAACTCATTTATATTTGTTGTGATTACTGATAGATTTGAAGATATTTTTCCCATTTTGTATAGTATTCTCAAATTTCCACAATTTTTTTCCATTTTGCCTCTTACTCTCCAACTTATCTATGTAACCTTTGGCAAGAGACTTAGCCTTTATCTTAATTTCCTCATCTATAAATTATATATATAATAGCTATTTCCTAGTGCTGTTGTAAAAATTAAAACACTGAATGCATACTAAGTACTTTATCAGAGCTTAGCACTTAAACATTCAATAAGTACTTAAATACTATTTACTTTGTTCATTTTTCCTCAAGTATTGAAAGTGTTCTATTGCTGTTATTCTCAACATTTTAACAGATTTGAACTTACACTTTTTATCAGTGCTGAGAATCAATCCGTAGTTATAACCTAAAGCCTTCAAAAACAAGATTCTGACATTCTGTTTCTCTCTGTGTCCTGTGTATCTCTCAGCTTTTAATCATATTATCTGAATATTTAGGCTAAATTATTCCTCTTTCTATTTCTTTTTTCTTCTTTCTTTCTTTCTTTCTTTCTTTCTTTCTTTCTTTCTTTTTCATTATAACTCTTAGGAATAATTTCTTAGCAGTTTCATTTATGTTTCTAATAATTATCTAGACATAACTATAAAATTTACTTATTTCTTTACTGGCTGTTGCTGCTACTTGAATCTCATATTTTCATCTTTTATTTTGTTGGAAAACATTCTCAAAAAGTTATTTTAAGGTTTTATCAAAGGCTAAACTCTCTGAGATCCTAAATTTTTTTAACATATCTTTATTTGGTTCTCACACTTACATGCTAATTTGGCAGTTGGCCATGTTCCATATTGTTTCCCCTCAGAATTTTGAAGATAAAATCCAATTTTATTACATCAGCTCATGTTTCATTCAAAATCGGATGCTATGTCTTTGTAGCTGGCTATTTTTTAAAACTAGAAGCTTTTAGGATTTTTCACTTTATTCATAATGTTCAGAAATGTCATCATGTTGTGTTTAGATTTAAGACTTTAGTAGTTTGTTCTGGTTGGCACTCAGTGGACCCTTTAAATCTGAAGCCCCAAGTTTGTCTTCATCGTGAGAACATTTCTTGAGTAATCTCCTTGCTTATCCACTCTTTAATCAGTTTCCTGTCCTCACCTTTTTCTAACTTCTATATCCTTGCCTCTTCTCTTCTCTTCCCTCCTCCTTCTCCCCTCCTCTCCTTTTCCTCTTCCTTTTTACTCTCTTTTTTCTCTCTCTTAGAATTTTTTAAGTTTTTAAAAGTAATGAATAATTTACATACAATAAAATAATCTTAAAAGTTCAGTTCCATTTTTGATGATTGTATATGCCCATGTCGCCACCATCAAAATTAGGATATAGAATGTCTACATCATCCCAGAAAGCCTTCTTGTGAATCTTTATTGGCAGTTCATTCCTCCCAGAGGCAACCAGTGTCTGACTCCTCTCATCACAATTAGTTTGCCTGTTCCAGATCTTCATGTAGATGGCATCATAGGTGTGCAATTTTGTGTGTGTGTCTCTGGCTTCTTTTGCTCAACATGTTTTTGGGATTTATTTGTATTGGTGTGTGTGTATCAGTAGATTTCTCTTTTTTATTGGTGAGTTGTATTCCATTGTATAACCATATCATAATTTATTTCTCTATCCCCCCATTGGTAAACATTTTGATCATTTCCCATGCGTTGGATATATTTTTTTAAAAGACCATGGTAACATTCTTGTACAGGCCTTTCTGTGAACATATATTTTCATGTCATGTGAGTAAATACCTAGTAGTACAACTGACACAGCTTCTATTCTTGATACTATTATAAGAATTCCTCTAAACAAACTCACTTTTTCTCAACTCCTTTAGTGTTTCACTTTCAGTTGGTTACAATTTATTTCATGTCAACTAGAAATCATTCCTTCTTCTGTATGCGAAACTTCTCTGCTTTACACGTCTGTTCTGGATTTATTTACTTATTTGTATTTCAGCTGGCTTTTCAGTAGAATTTGGAGAGGGAAAAGAAGTAAATGAAAATGCCTGATCTGCCACCTTGAACTGAAACACTATAATTTTATTTCTTAATTTAATTTTCCTGTATACGAACCAAAAGGAAGTTTTATTGTTTGTGTAGCCCCTTTGTTCTTTCTTTGCCAGCCATATTCTAAAAGGCATTGATCTTTGAGTCTTGATCATTGATCTTTGAAGTCATGAGAACTATCCATTCAGTAAAGAAGAATCTATTTTGGTTTTAAAGCTTCCAAAGGAAAGAATCCCACCATCTTCTGTGTCTTTTAAAAACCCTCAGTGTCATAATATTTTCCCTCTGATGTGTCCTTTGAATCTTTTATGCTACATCTTTATTTCATGTTTGCCTTTTTTTTTCCCCACTATTCATTCACTTTTCAAAAACCATCTCATGTAGGATTTGAAGTCTATTATTTAATAGTTTCTCTGTCTTCTCCAGATTTGATTATCTCAATCTTTTTTTCAACTTGTTTGCATTGGTCTCATTTTATAGCATTTTAATGGTTTCTGTGGTCCTCTCATTTCTCTTTCATCTTCTGAGAACATCTTCTGCAAACCTTGGCTCAGGATTTTTTAATCTATAAAAAAAAAAAAAGATGGTGATGAAGCTTCTGTTCAGTGACAGCTAGGGTATCCCTCTGTATTCATTTCCTAAAGGACAGAAGATTCTTCAGAGGATGAGTTAGGGGTGTCATTTTAATGCCCAGATTATATGCAGTGAGTTTATGAAGTAATGGAGGAGTATGCTATTAAGAAACAGATCTCGGGGCGCCTGGGTGGTGCAGTCGGTTAAGCGTCCGACTTCAGCCAGGTCACGATCTCGCGGTCCGTGAGTTCGAGCCCCGCGTCAGGCTCTGGGCTGATGGCTCGGAGCCTGGAGCCTGTTTCAGATTCTGTGTCTCCCTCTCTCTCTGCCCCTCCCCCGTTCATGCTCTGTCTCTCTCTGTCCCAAAAATAAATAAAAAACGTTGAAAAAAAATTAAAAAAAAAAAAGAAACAGATCTCATTTTGCATTTTATTTAAATCTTTTCTGTGCTCCACTTCAGTAAGAACTTCATAAGAAGCCATGAACATAAAAGATAAAATTTAATTTCCTTCTTTCTGTGGCTGACGAGTCCATATTTTAGATGAAATACAATGCTAATAAAGTCAATATGCTAGTGGCCAGTGTTCCTCTTGGGACTAAGCACTCACTGCCCACTGTGGTCATTGTCTTGATAACATAACTTTATGGCTTCTCCCTTCTCTGCCTTCTTTCCTTTTCCACTACCAAAGCTTTCTGGGATCATCTCCCAAATATACTACTTGCTCTTTGTCTCAGAGTTTCCTTGTGGGAGAACCCAAACTAAATGAAGCACTACTCACACGTTAGGCATGGGGATAGTGACCACTTTTCTAGATAGTGATGGTATAGGAAAGCTATGGGGCAGAGTTTCCATGAGGCACCTGCTGCTTCTTGCCATCAACAAGGTTGAGGCCTGTTAGTCTCAGAAAGGTACATGCTATGGGCAACAACAGAATCAGGCCATGCTATGCCCTCCCAGAGCAGCTGGGAACAGAGGGAATTCCAAAATTGTAGGAATGGGAAAGATCAGGCCCGGGCAAACCCTCAAATTGCTGGTGTGTAAAGAGATAACTGGTCTTTTCTCTCCTGAGAGCCTGATTCTGTGCTTGTGTGCTATTTTAGGTAGGAGAGTGAGCGACAATAGAAAGTCCTCAAAGATATATGGGATTGTCATCTAATGCCTTAAAAAGGCAGAGGCCCAGAAGCCTTGTTAAATGTAGCTTCATCAACTCCCCAAGCACTGACCGGCATGTGTCACTGAAAAGTTGTTTCTGTAAACTGAGTAGATATAAAAACAGTGGATTAATTACTCCTTCTTCCTCTTGGTCTGACCCATGCACACTTTAGTAAACCAAGTCATCTTGCATAGAGCACTGTCTGGGACTCATATACCTCTGTAACAGAGCAGTACCCCTTTACCCCCTGGCAGAGACAGTGCTGCAGGGCCTGTCTTCAAGTTTGGGACCCTGGGCTGCCAGACTCACAGTTTGGGGCGCTCCAATCCCCAGATGTTCACATAAGTGACCTGGAAAAAGGAAGGTAGTCTGTGAATGCAATAGGCCACTTCCTGCCAGACACCACATCTCTATTTTCAAAAATAACAAGATGTTTTTAGAATCTATATGAAGGATCCAGGGAAGCTGGAAACGATGCCATAAGCCCCCCAGGTGTTAACTTACTCCCAAAGGCATCTAGATAGAATATCCATGCCCATGCCAATGAAACAAATGAAAAACATGCCTTGGCTCCCAACTGCCTCTTGGAGATAGCAGTGGGAAGAAGATAGAGGGAAAAGTGGCAGTTGTGTTATTATTTTTAAAAACAGAGCTTTATTGAGGTGTAATTGACATAAAGGGAACCATGCATATTTAAAGTGAACAATCCAGTGGGCTTTGACACCTGTCAAACCAGCACTGCTATCAAGATAATGAATAAATCTATCATCTCCGAAAGTTTCTTTGTGCTCCTTTGTGATTCTTCCTTCATTCTCCAGCAATCTCCGGGCCACTGAGCTGCCTTCTGTCACTATAGCTTTTGCATTTCCTAGATTTTTATGTAACTAACATCATACAGAATGTACAGTACAACAAGCTTCTTTGCTCACCATAATGACTTTGAGAATCATCCATGTTTTATGTATAAAGTGTTTGATCCTTTTTATTGCCAATTAGTATTGCACTCTATGCATACAACATGCTTATCCACTCATCCATTGAAGCACATTTAGGCTGTTTCCAATTTGGGCCTATTAAAATAAAGATGCTATGAATATTCAGGTATAAGTCTTTGCATGGACATATGCTTTCATTTCTCCTGTGTGAATACTTAGCAGAATGGTTGGGTCATACGATAGGTGTATGTTTAGCTAAATTAGGAAATTGTGGCAATCTTTTTAAGGCACTCACATAACATGTTTGGGATCTGTAACAATCCACGGATGCCACTGGAAAACTTCAGAGAATTTGGACGTTGAGTCTCAGGAAGAGATCCTCTTACAGTTAAACCATTTGTAGACTATGTTCTGCAATATACAACTGATTCTCGAACAATGCAGTCAAAAATCCACGTATAATTTTGACTCCCCATAAACTTAACATCCAATAGGCTACTGTTGACCAGAAGCCTTACTGATAACATAAACAGTTGCTTAACGCATATTTTGTATGTTATACATATTATATACTGTATTCTTATAATCAAGCTAGAGAAAAGAAAATGTTATTAAGCAAATCATAAGGAAGAGAAAGTACATTTACAGAACTATACTGTATTTATCAACAAAACCAATAAGAAGCCACATAAGTGGACTCATGCAATTCAGACCCCTGTTGTATAAGACTCAATTGTATTATGAAAAATGGAAGGAAGAAGAGAAGAGATTGTCTTCTTGCAAAGAATTCTCCTATTTTTCCAGGATGCCCAAAGTATGGAAATTTCATGGGGCTCAATTCTCCAGGTGATGGTGGTAGAGGGAAAGTTAGGTGCTGGACAGAAAAACAGGTTGGAAAGATGTCCCAGCAGAAGACTCAGTTTCCTCCATAAGCTTCTGTCCATCACTCCCCTCATCTTCTTGTCCCAGGCCTTCCCTGACTAGAGTTTAAGAAAACCAGAAATAGACTTGGTATCTCTTGCCTGGGGACCCAGTTACATTGTGACTTAGAAATCTGGTATTGGTTATGACCTCCAAATGAATTGGACACCAGTTTTATTGCCATGAACCTTCAAATTCCAGGAAGTAGAAAGGGCAAAAAGTAAAAAAGGGGAGATCTCATTAGGTGATTCTAATCCTTAGCCCATGAAATGGGTTGAGGAAATGTTAATATGAGCTGATCTCCTGGCTACGCCAGACATTATGAGTGCACAGTATTATAAACCCACCCAGAATTCTCATTGGAGGGCAGGGACTGTCCTTCCCTTACCCATCTGCTGCCTTGATGTTCACCAGGTGCAGCTGTGGCTCTGAGATACAGGTGAGAAGCTTGGGGTGACTTCTCTGCCTTTGCACCCAGAGTGCATTCTGTGGAACAGCAGCGGCATCTCCTGGGATCTTAGAATCTCAGGCCTCATCCAGAACAACTGAGTCAGGATCTGGATTTTATAAGGGCCCCAGACTCATCATATATATGCATGTCACAGTTTAAGAAGCACCATTCAAGATGCATATCTTACAAGTCGCAAGTCCCAGAAAACACTCAATACAGGTCAGGTATTATTCATCTATTGCCCAATTATGCTGCACGACCAAGTACCCTCAAACTCAGTGGCTGTAACAATAAGCATGTATTCTCATGCTGATGGGTCTGAAGATCATCTGGGGTTCAGTAGATCTAGGCAAGCTAAGTTGCAACCTGTGGGTTGGGTCTGGGTTTCTTCCATGTGTCTCCCATACTTGTGCAACCAGTGAGCTACCTGCCACATGTTCCTCTCATGATGATCAAATGCACAGAAAGGCAGAGGCAATGGGCACTCTTAAGGCTTTGCTTGGGCCACACTATCCCTTCAGCACAAACTAGTCACCAGGCCCGACAGAGTGGCAAAAGGCATGGGCTTTGGATTTGTTTCAAGTTCACTTGTGCTTCTCACTAACATGTGTACCCTTAGGCAAAAGTCTCACGTTTCTCTCTGCTTCTGTGTCCTGTTCAGTAAAATGGGATAACAGTAATAGATAAATCACTGGGAGCTTATAATGTTGCAAGGACCAACCACCCTTGATGTATAGGAATGGTTTAACTCATGGGTATGATAGAGCTGTGTGACCTTGGGCAAGTCACTTCAACTCTCTGCATTTCATTTTCTTCACCTAAGAATAGACATCCTAATGGGATAATTCTAATTTGTGAACTTCATCTTCAAAACTGATAACGATGATGCAAAAGCTAACACTGAGCATTTACTCTATGCCGGACACTGCTGTAAAGACGTTAGATGTATTTACACCTTTAACTCAAAATAGCCCAATGGGGATTATCTCCATTTTGCAGCTGAAGAAACTGAGGCAAAGCAATATGAGGAAACCAAGGTTTAACATCTGATTGTTCAGAGCACCTCATGTGGAGGGAAAGATACCACAGAACTGCTGCAGTCCAGGCTTGGCTCCATGTGGCTGACACATTCTGCCTCACGCCAATCAGTGATGCTTCTAAAAAGGCTATTCTTGGCTTCTGCTCCCATGTGGGAAAAAGAAAAGAAAGAGCAGGGGCAGCTTGAGAGAAGAGACTGGGAAAGCAGCTGTCCTCCTGGTTAAACAGCAGCCCCCTCCCCATGCTACCCACCATGCGGAAGCAGATGCTGGATGGATGTGATGAGCACTTCTGGTGGGACCCAGCCATCACCTAGGGCTGTGGTGTGGAGCAGACCAGCCTGGCTCTGAACCAGCATCAGGCTGAGGGGAAGCGTGAGGCCGGAAGGACCCTGCATCTGAGAAACTAGAGGTAGAAAAGGCTGTGGATTTCTCTGCCAGCACAGGATTCCACCCACCAAAGGTTGTTTGTTAGTCAAGAAATGCACGTCGATCTCTGTGTGTCTTCGTTCTGAATGCCCTCCCTTGTGCGGTCTCACTGCTTAAAATTCATGTGCTCCATGGCAGGGATGGAACTGTGCCCGCAAATATGTTATTCATCACTCACAAACCTTAACAATTTAAGCCTGAAACCACTTCCCTGATGAAGGGGGACACCCTTTCCTACCTTCCTTTCCCAGACATAACAGAAGAGAAACAGGACAAGCCTTGGGGGCAGGAGCCTGAGGAACTCTCTGAGCTGTATATTCTGCTTTCTTAATGACTGTTGCTGGCCAGAAGGATAACTTCCTTGTGGCTAATCCAATTTTCCCTTTCTTCAATGTGTCACAAAGTCCATTTTCTCAAGGTCTTCTGAGGAACAAGTAGTCAGCTTTTTAAAATGTTTCCCATAGGTGAGAGTAGTATCATATTTCCGTTTTTATTTATGGCACTACATTGCTAATATCTAGTCAGCCACTCTGGTTCCAGATCTTTTTCAGTTATTCTTGCCAAGTTCCTGACTGCCCTAAATCCCCAGTGTATTTTATCTTCTGTTTTGTTTTTGTTTTGGTAGGCTGTGTCTTATACTTCAGGTATGTTCTGCAGTGCCCTATTTCTTCTCCCTTTGCACCCCAGATGTTGAGTTGGGACCAGTCTCATTTCAGCTATCTTAATAGCTTATTCATTTGCCAATTGTCACAGAATTGAGCACTGACTAGGTAGATAGCTAGATAGAAAGGAAAAAATAATTTTAAAAAATATATGACCACTGAAAATATGAAATCACTATAATATGCTGCCCGAAAGAAAAAAACGAGAAAAAAAAACCCACCCCAAATCTGAAGAGATCCAAGTGTTGGCAAGAAGGTGGAGCACCTGTAGGGAATGTGAACTGGTATGAACACTTTGGAAAGTTGATTCCCAAGCTATTAAAATAATATAAATGTACCCTCTGACCCAGCAATCCCATCCTGGAAATATACCCAACAGAAATGTGCACTCCAAGCCCTGAAAAAGAATGCTCAGAGCAACACTATTTATTTATTTATTTATTTATTTATTTATTTATTTTTTTAAAGCGGAGTTGCTGGTTTTTTTTTTTTAATTTTTTTTTTCAACGTTTTTTATTTATTTTTGGGACAGAGAGAGACAGAGCATGAACGGGGGAGGGGCAGAGAGAGAGGGAGACACAGAATCGGAAACAGGCTCCAGGCTCCGAGCCTCAGCCCAGAGCCTGACGCGGGGCTCGAACTCACGGACCGCGAGATCGTGACCTGGCTGAAGTCGGACGCTTAACCGACTGCGCCACCCAGGCGCCCCTCAGAGCAACACTATTTAAATAGCCCCAAACTGGAAACAGCGAAATGCCCGTCAACAGTAGAACAGATAATCAGTAAGTACACACACAGATAGCGAACAACTAGTCACAACATGTACAACTTCACAAATGTAATGTTGACTGAAAGAAGCCAGGCACAAAGGAGTACATGGATGATTCTGTTTATATAAAATAACCAGGAAGAACTAGAAGAGAGAACACTGGTCACCCTTGTCAAGGAAGTGACTAGAAGGGAGCATAAAGGGGCTGTCTGGGGCACTGGTAGTAATGTTCTGTTTCTTGATGTGAGTGTGGACTACACAGATGCAGTTTATGAAATGTCACTGGGCTGCATTTTCCATATGTGTATCAGACTTCAATTAAAAATACTGTAAAAAATGCAGTGGGCAGGGTGGACGGTACAGAAGAGATGGCCATTTTTCACTGGGAAAGGCAACCCACAAGCCCTGGAGCCCACTCTCTTTGCTCCCTGATGTGTACTACCCTGCAGACTGGTCTTCAAATTGTAATGAATGTGGACTAGTTTCGGTGTTATGAGGATCCTCCTCTGCCTCCATGGCCCAGTGCTATTGTTATGACATCAAAGACCAACTGCTGACTAAGATACAGTCCATATGAAAAGAATGACCAGCAAATTTACTGCTTGACTTCATTCCCTTTAAATGGAACTGGCCCCATGGTCCTCTTTCAAAGCTCAATTGTAGACATATATCTTCTTTATAGGACACCATGTACAATAAAGAGAAGCAATAATTTAAAACTTAAAAAAAAAAAAAAGAATACCTTTGAGAGCGCTGTGAGGTGAGCATTCCATCACTGTGGTTACATGTGCCCAAACACTCCTAAAAGTCTAGCCGTTGGTCTGACAGCCTTCTATTCAACATGGTGACTTTTTTTGGACCAACTGAGTTCTATTTTTATGCTCCCACCCTTTCCCTAGGCTTTGCAAGTTCTTGGGAAAGTCCTTGATGAGGGGTGATCTACTTCAAGCCACCTCACTGAAGTCAGGCAGAATGGCAAAGTCTGTATCCCAGTACTCATTAACTTATTTGGAGTTGCCCTTTGTGGAGGACACATTTTTTTAAGGACCGAGCCAAAACTAAGCCTGGATCAGTTCTATGCAGTCCCTTAATACCAACATGGACAGCATTCCTTCACACAGCTCTAAGTGTGGAAGTCTCAGGGAGTTATTAGCACTTATGGATACTGAGTGACAAAAGAAAGGAGTTGTTTTATGACTGTGAGAAAAGTAAGAACCTCGTTACCTTTCTAAGAGGGAATAAGGTTCTGCAGCATGCAAGTAAAATTCCTTACAACGTATAGGCTGTCCCTGGCGTGACTTGGGATCTGGCCCAGCTTGTGGAGGAAGAGGCTTCTGCAGTCAAAATTTACCAGCCTGCTCAAAACCAAACAATCCAGAACAATCCTTTCAATATGCAATCATGTATTACAGTGGTGCATTGGCCCACAGGGGATAAAACATTTCAAGAGTTGCCAAGTCATCCTGGCCCAAGGCTTCCCCTCCTGTTTAATCCATTACTCTTGAACAGGTTCAGCATACCATACTTTGCTGGAAAAAGGCTAACTCCTGAGAAGATCCCTTCCTTTGTGTTCCCCTCACTGGCACCTTCAGGAAGGCACACGTATCGTGTGAAACAGCTACAGTTTTCCTGTTGAGGGTTTGATGGAAGCAAAGCAATTCATAAGACACCTATGAAATGAGATAAATCTCACTTAAAATGGGAATAAGTATCCAATGGAAGAAACTGGAAATATTTGAAGAGGCCATGGAATCCCAAGGAGAGTAACTCTACTGCTGAGCAGCAGGTGGAAATAATGAGTCTGGCTCTTCTGAAGGCACCTGCGGCAGACAGCTTTTCTGTTCCAAGTTCTCACTGCTGGCCTCCTTGCCCTGAGGTGCAGTCCAGTGTGGTCCCCATGCCTGACGGTGGTTCCTTCACTGCTTCTTCTCCAAGGCCTGGCCCGATGCTAAGCTATGAGATAACCCAAAAATGAATGTCAGTGTCCTTGGCCCTAAATTTGTTCATAAATGGGGAAAGGGGAGGAAGAAACGAAGGCAAGTGGGCCTGACCAGAACCAGAGAACTCAGTTACAGAAAGGCAGGGTCCAAAATAAGGGAAGAATTCTGTGCCATGGACCCAAGAAGAGCACCATTTCCACCTTCCTAATGTTAGTGAAGGACAGGGATATGAGCACAGGGGAAAACTAAGAGACACAATCACAGCCTTAAAGAGCAACCCTCTAATTAAAGAGGCTGCATCTTTTCTCTGGGCCCCTGAATGCTTGTTGCTCCAAGATTGCTCAAATCATTTACTCAATTTACTTTACTTAGAAGGCCCTGTATGTTTCTACTATTCTTTGGGTCAGAGTTCTTCACACCATTTAGGATGCGGTGTAAATGGAAGTGCTGTGGAAACTTGCCAGTGAGATGGAGCTTGCCAAAGTGGCAGGGGCTGTCTGTAGACCACAGACAGGAGCTGTCTGTGTGGTCTACAGACTCTTTTTAAGAGAAAAATTCAGCACCCGCAAAATCCCAGATGTTCAGCCTGAAGCAACATCAGGGAGCCATCTGTGGGCTCCCCCTTGAGACTCAAGGACAGGTGGATGCTGTCAGGAGAATTGCTATGGCTGTGCCCTGGAAGGTTCTTGGTCCTAACAATCTAAGTGAAGCACTTCTTGTGCCATCAAGATACAGGGGCATATGACAGGTGTATGCCAGGGTCACAGCATGTGGTTGCAGGCGTGGTTACTGCCCTGCTCACTCAGTTGAACCAGGGCTTCATCCAAGCCCCCCACAACCATGATGAGGTGCTCTACTTAAAAGGCAGGTTGCAAGCACTCACCAAACACTAGAATTTTGTTGTCGGCAAGACCCCTGGAAAACTAAGTCCCAACCTCTCATTTCTTGCATGAGGAATCCAAAACCCAGAGAAATGAAAGAACTTCCTCAAGACTATACTACTCATTCCAGGTTGACCAACTCGTAGGCCAGTCCTCTTTCAGGAAGCCACACAACCTCCCATTTCTGGACATCTTTAAGAGAACTGGAGCATATGTACATCTAAAATGCCCAGGCTCTGATATTATAGTTACTGTTAGGTTGTTATGAGAGCCGAAAGGAAATTCAATGAACATGAATTGTAGCTTTATTTCAGATACCGGGTTGCAGTCAGGTAAAGGACATAATGTACATAGAAGTATAGAGCATAGCCTGACTATACAGTAAGCATCCCATTATTCCATTCATTCATTTAGCACTTACATATTGAGTGTCTCCTATATGCAGGCATTGTGCTAGACACTGGAGATTCAACAGAGTACAAGCTTATGCTCTGGAAGGGGAGATTGAGAAGAATTAATTCATAAGTAAAGTAATAGATGTAAAGTAGATGGTAATAGGTGCTTAGCAGTAATAGTAATAGATGGTAAAGTAATAGATGGTAAAGTAGATGGTAATAAGTGCCAGCAGGACATGAACAGGGAGCAAAGATAGGGAATACCTGCGGGTACCTACTAAAAGAGTGTGACCAAGGAAGGACTTGGTGGAAGAGTGACACTGAAGCCTGGAGCTGAAGAATAAGACAGGGCTATCTTTGCAAAGAACTAGGAGGAGAGCAGTTCAGGCAATGTAATCCCACACACCAAAACCTTGAGGTGGGAAACTTTGACTTGACTAAGGGACAGAAAAAAGACTGGAGAAAGAGAGTAAGTATAAGGGAAAAAGTGATTTTAGAATTTGTAGAAGAGGGTGGAGCCTTGTAGGTCGTGATAAAAGATAGAGCTGTGCTTCTGAGATCAGCAAGGAAGGAGTCATTAAAGAGATTTTGGATGATGGCTCTGTCTGGTTTGTGGAGAATGGGTTGGAGGGGTGCAGACATGTTAGGAGGTTTTGTAATAAAATAATCCAGGCAAGAGATGAAGGGACGTGGACTAACATGTGACGAAGTGGATGGATACAAGACACCGTTCTGACACAGAGCCAACAGGATGTGCTAATGGGTCATATTTCAGAGTTGAAAAACTGAGGAGTCAAAGATAACTTCCAGTTTTATGGGGGGGGGGCGGTATACATATCAGTGGATCTATATTGAATGTATAGAATTTGAGATGTCTGTGGGACATCCAAGTGAAGATGATGAGCAGAGAAGTGGTCAAATAGACTGGGAACCGAGACTGAGATGTTCTACCAAGTGATAGGAGGAGAACCAAGAGTTGTGTCATGGACAACAAGGGAGGAGAATGCCTTAAGTAAAGAGTTATTTTGAATGCTGCTGTGAGAGCAAAGATGAAGACAGAGAAGTGCCCATTCAACTGGGCATCATGGCCATTGTTGAAAGCCTTGATGAGAGCAGTTTAAGAGGCATGGGAATAGATACCAGCCTCTACTGGGTAAAGTAGCAAAGGCGGGTGAAGAAGAAGAAACAGAATCTAGGGGCACCTGGGTGGCTCAGTCAGTTGAGTGTCCAACTCTTGATTTCAGCTCAGGTCATGATCCCCCAGGGTCATGGGATCAAGCTCTGAGGGCGGAGCCTGCTTAAGATTCATTCTCTCTCTCTCTCTCTCTCTCTCTCCCATCACTCTTCCCCACTCATGTACTCTCTCCCTCTCTAAAGTAACATAAAAAATAAAAATAAAAAAACAGCATCTATAATTAAGTCTTAGGGAAGCTTTGCCATGAAGGGGAACCATGTAGACTTGGGGTTAAGGGAGGGTATTTTGTTCATTTGGGGTTTTTTAACATTTTATTTTATTTTTAATTTATTTTGAGAGAGAGAGAGAGAAGAGAGAGGGAGAGTGAGTGATCACAAGCAAGGGAGGGGAAGAGAGAGAGGGAGACACAGAATCAGAAGCAGGCTCCAGGCTCTGAGCTGTCAGCACAGAGCCCGACATGGAGCTCGAATTCACGAACTGTGAGATCATGATCTGAGCCAAAGTTGGACGCTCTGGTTCATTTGTTTTAAGATCAGAGATACCAGGGCATCACTGATGCTGAGACTGAGCCAGTAAAAAGGGGAAAATGAATGGTGACAGATTGAGAAGGAAGGGCTGAGGGGTAAATTGATCAAGAAAGCAAGAATCTATGTATGGGAATTGACCTTTGATAGAAGCAGGGATGATTATTCCATGCAATAGTTGAAAAGAAGAAGAAGATGAACTATGCAGTTAGGAGTGTAGATATAGTGTGAGTATATGAGAGTTAACCATACAACTCTCATGGATGAGGAAAGCTCCTGTTCCTTCAATGGAATATGCAGTGAGGTCAGTGAGGAAGAGTAGGGGATTTGGAGAGAGTAGATATGAAATAGTCATCTTGGATACCAGAGAAGGCAAAATTGTGAGGGAAGGGCCATCACTTTTGGAACAGTGCTGAATACTTGTTTGAGGTTTGAGAACATGGGAAACAGACCAGGTTTTAAAGTTGAGCTATTGTGGGGTGCCTGGGTGGCTCAGTCAGTTAAGTGTCTAACTTCAGCTCAGGTCATGATCTCACAGCTCGCGGGTTCAAGCCCTACATTGGCTCTGTGCTGACAGCTCAGAGCCTGGAGCCTGCTTCGGATTCTGTGTCTCCCTCTCTCTCTGCCCCTCCCCTGCTTGTGCTCTGTCTCTGTCTCTGTCTCTCTCTCTCTCTCTCAAAACTAAATAAACATTAATAAAATTTAAAAAAATAAAGTTGAGCTATTGTATTTTTCCCATCCTCCATGTGCTTGGCTACTAACATAGATAGGGAAGTTGGATAATTGGATTCAACCAGAACTGAGGTTTTGCCCATGAAATAGATCAGAGGGAGAGGAGGCCAGGAGAGTCGTGGGGAGTTACAAAGAAATGGTTTTATATATATATATATATATATATATATATATATATATATATATATACACATACATACATACACACACATACACACAACCATGTGCTAAATAAGAAGGAAAGTAAAATAGAAAGCTGAAGGGCGGTGAGAAAATGGTAGAAGACTAGGGATCTCAGTGAGTTTAAAACTAGGGAAATGAGCTAACAGGACGGGAAGTACCTTTGTGTAGAAGATTTGCTGATGGAAGGTCTTGGGCAGAGGGTGGCTGAGATACAGTGGAGGAAAAGGTTGTTGGTGGTGAGAGATCAAGGGGCTAGGAGGGCCATCTGTATGGATGTTGAAGTTACTAAATAGGACAACAGATGAGATTGGTGAAGAAGACTGAGCCAGAAGTTTACATTTTCAATAAATGAGGAAGAATGACCACAATAGCAACTAGAACAGCCATCATCTTGAAAGGAGCAGAGTTTGTTTATGTGTTTTTGGTTTTGTTTTTCAGGAAGAAGGGGGAAGAAATGGTCAGAAAGCAGCTATGGGGACCAGGAAGACATAGGAGGAGGTTGAAGGAAAAGTCAAAGAAGAAGTTGACAATGAGAGGAGATAGTTTATCATGGAATGAAAGTCTTACAAGGGTTTCAGAGGGTGGAGGGGGACAGGTTGATTTCAATTAGGAAATGTTTAAAGCTGTATGGGATGGAGAGCATATGGTCATGGGAGATCGCTCAGTGGAAGCTAGAGAAACCATAATGGGAATGGTCTTGAGCTTCTCTTGACACCCTTTTCTTAATGGCATGGTGGCCTCTGGGTTCTTGTTTCTGTGATTATTTGGTTTGATGTAAAGGCATTAGATGAGAAATGGGGTTACTTAGGTCTCACAAGGTGGGGTTGGCAGCCATAGCTTGAGATCCTTTAGTGTTCAATGTGGTATTGGTTAAGCTGGTAGTTTTACAGAACTCACCTGATTCTATCTACCTGGTTTTATCAAACACCTATATAGCACTTACTATGAGCCAAGCACTTTTCTAAGCATGTGATGAATGTTAATTTATTCAATCCTCAAAACAACACCATGAACAGGCACTATTATTAACTCTGTTTTACACTATACAGTTAAATAACTTGTCCAAGTCACACGATTAGTAGAGGTAGAGGCAGGATTTGAACCCTGGCTGCCTGGATCCCAGAGTCCATACTTTCAGTCTCTATGACCACTATGCCCCACAGTAGGTTCAGGCAAAATTTCCTTTTTAATTGTCAGAAAGAGCTCTTGCCTTGAAAATCAGACCATGAGTTTGAATCCCTACTCTGCCACCAACCAGCTGTGGTCCTGGACACAACATTCAACTTCTATCCTCTTCAACTTTCTTAGTGGCCGGCTCCATGCAGTCATTCAGGGACTCAGACTGATGGAGGCACTATGTCTCCTTAATAGTCCCAGCTTAGAAATTACACACATCACTTCTGTTCATATCAGTCATACCTTGATACAAGGTGGCTGGGAAATTCATTCCCTGGCTGCCTCCACTTTGGAGCAAGTGTACGTATTTTTGGTGGACAGCTAGCCATCTCTGCCTTATTACTCAATGTGCCTTATACTTTGGGACTCTGTGTGTGCACTTCTGTGTACACTTGAGCCTGTGCTCTCAGCTTCATGTCTTCTTCCTGCCTCACCTTTGGGTTTGTCTCATTGCCTGACCATTAATTGACCATTAATTACCATGCAGTCCATGACTTCTCAGAATAGAAGACATGTAGTCAAGAAAACTTAGTCCTTGCCCAGCACCAAAACCTAAGGAAGAAATTAAGCGTGCCCCAAATTTCAAGCCACAGCCATCACCTCTAAGCATTTAATTGCGTTGTGAATATTTATCCAGATACTAATCAGCAAAAGATAGTTTAGGTAGAAGTTGCTATAACCCATTTAATTGGGAATACAGTTGGATTGAATTCACAGTATTTCTGCAGTTAGAGTAGCAGGTGCAGTTTCCCCAAAATAGATGTTTGAAAGGAAGATGGACTTATTTTCTCAATTATCCAGATTATGTGTTTGCTTTAGTGGAATGGAGATAAGTCTCAATGCTCATGGAATTTTCAGAAGGGAATACTCATCTATTTACCACAGCTTCCATGGAGGAGGGGTTGATCCACCTGCAGGTGAGAGACAGAGCCCATTAGCAGTTCAGAAAGGTCACACTCACGGACAAACCCAAACTGTACTTTGCTGTCTTCCCCTTCACTCTCAGACGAGTGTGGTAAACTCATGCAGAAAGAAAATATGCCTCAGCCTTGTACTAAATGCAAGCTCATTTTCTTAGAATGAAGTCTATATGAGCAGGAGAGCTGATCCAGAACAGCTCATCTCTGACTGGTTTGCAGGTGTCAGTCTCTCACCACAGTGATGACTACAGGTCTCACCTAGGTGTCAAGCTCAAGTTCGGAGGCTCTGTTTCCCACTACTGTGGAAGATGGAGGGTGTCATTATGAGGGGAAAAAAGCCTTAGCTAATAAAAACAGAATGTGGTTACCTCCTTAGACATTGTATGTCCTTATGTCCTGCAAGCTATGTGGTAAGGCAGTTTTCTTGACTACAAGAAGACCAGCAAAAGGAATTTAATTACAAGTAATCGCATTCCATGTAAAAACATATTTAAAAGGTTTAACAGGGGCACCTGGGTGGCTCAGTCAATTGAGCTTCTGACTTCAGCTCAGGTCATGATCTCACGGTCTGTGAGTTCGAGCCCCGCGTTGGGCTCTGTGCTGACAGCTTAGAGCCTGGAGCCTGCTTCGGATTCTGTGTCTCCCTCTCTCTCTGCCCCTCCCCACTCATGCTCTGTCTCTCTCTGTCTCAAAAATAAAATAAACATTAAAAAAATTTAAAAAAAAATAAAAAGTTTAACATAAAAGTTTATTCCATAGTTCACAGGCATGATATTAGCTTTGCTACATACTGCTGTAATTCAAACACAAATGAAGAGAGAATATAATTTCTTAAAAATCCCTTGGCCAAGTTTTTTTGTTAACTATCATTCAAGTATTTTGGTGCCACAAATGCATTGGTGGGGTGATGCATTTTATATTGAGAGAATACATTCCCCTTACCAGGCTCCTAAAACCAAACTGCCAATGCAAAAGCAAAAGAGGGCAAAAGGAAAGGTGTGTTTCACCTAAATGTCAGATTTAGAAGCATCTGCCTTGCCTAGTATGTATGGCATTAATTTCCTGCTGGTTTTTCTATTGGAATGCCCCCCTGAGTTGCTTGAAATTGAAAATCAAGTCATGTTTCCTTCATCAGCTCTAGGAACCAGTAAAAAAAAGGGGGTGGTGGAGAGGTTTCTTTTTATGAAAAGTTTCTAAAATCCACAAAGCCTAGAAAAGAGACTGTGTACCACTTTGGGCCATGAGGCTGGGATTTTAATCTCAAAGAGCATTTGTCCCCCACTATCTCCACGCCAGTTAAGTATCTTCCTCCCTGTATTAGTTATCTCTTATTACAAAATTTAGCAGCTTAAAAAAGACATTTATTATCTCAGATTTTCAGTGGGTCGGAAACTCAGGCACAGTTTAGCTGGGCACCTCTGATGCAGGGTCACAATCAAGTTTATCAGACAGGACAACAGTCATCTCAAGACATGGCTGGAGGAGGACTGGCTTCCAGGTTTACTGACTTGCTTATTGGCAAGATTCAGTTTCTCATGGGCTGTGAGCAGAGGGCGCCCAAAGCTCCATGCCAGGGGCCTCCCCATAGAGGATCTCAAATACGGCAGCTCGTTTAATCAGAGCAAACAGTGAGTAAAGCCAGAAAGACATTGTGAGCAAGACAAAACCCATGGTCTTTTGTAACCTAATCTCAGTGATGTCCCATCACTTTTGTCGTATCCTATTTGTTAGAAGCTAAGTTACGTGTCCCATCCTACCCTCAAAGGAATGGAAGATTGCACAGAAGTGTGAATTCCAGTAGATGGAACCACTGAGGGCCCTTCAGAAGCTGCCTTCCACACTCCGCTCCACATGTATCTGGGTCCCTGCCCATTCCTATTTGTCCCAGTGGTTAATTCCCCTTCACTGTCTCGTGTGGCGAACTGGATCCTTCTCACGATCTCCTTATTTTTCATTCTGATTTCTCTTGCCTATTCAAAATGTAATACTCACGTTAATTTTCTTAAAAATTGTTGTGCTCCATAGCTTAAGAACCTCCAATGGTTTCTCCTGTTCCTCGCCTCAGACCAGGTATTGAGGAACTGCATATCTGGAATTAATCAACTTTTCTCACTCTTTGCTTTATAGGCTGTATTTGCAGCCAAATTGGATGCTTATTTGTCCTTGTGCCCTCCCCATGCTCTTTTGCCTCTCTGCTCAGACCATTCCCACGGCGAATACTACCTTCCTCCCTCTTTCCAGCTGTGAAAATTCTGGACAAGCCACAACAGTTTTTCTATGAACTGTCAAGGTGGAAACAGGCCATTTCTGAACCCTTATAACATTGTAACCTTATAACATTGTACATTCATTAAGTGACGATTGCATTCTTCCTTATATATAATTATCTGAGGGTGTGAAACATCTCTACTCCCCCGCCTCTGCCTGCCAAAACAGGGTAAGGGTCTTAAGAGCAGACATAGTAGCTTGCTTCTCTTTTATACCCCCAGGGCACATGGTGTAGCCCCTGCATATAGCACATGTTCAATGAAATTTGCTCTGTCCATTAGTATGTGCTTTCCGAAATTCCTTCACTGTATTTGGGAAGACAAAGTGGGTGTTTTTACTTTCATTTCATAGATGAGGAAACTGACACCCAGAAAATTGACCTACTTGATGACAATGGCAGAGCCCCAATTAAGTTCCCAAGTTCCAATGCCCTGACCTATAAGAAGGAAATGACTAGTTCGGGCTTCTCCATTCAGATCTGATTTTTTCTTTTAAATGTAAAACTACTTAGCTTGACCTGATTTTTTTAGTGAGATGATTCACAGTCACTCAACAACCCCTGGATTGTAATAAATGTTTTATTCTTTTGAGTTTTTTTAACCATCCCAGGGCAAAGGAGGAAGTAGAACAGAGATTTTTTAAATAAATAAATAAAAGACCATCAGGAGTAGGAGGGGGCCCTGAATCTGCAATTTCTTGTTCCTCCATGAATTAACCTTTCCAACTTACCCCAAAAAGCAGCATCAGGAAACACTGTGCTTTTATTTATTTTTTTTTTTTTTTATTTTAAAATTTTTTTTTTTTCAACATTTTTTATTTATTTTTGGGACAGAGAGAGACAGAGCATGAACGGGGGAGGGGCAGAGAGAGAGGGAGACACAGAATCAGAAACAGGCTCCAGGCTCTGAGCCATCAGCCCAGAGCCTGACGCGGGGCTTGAACTCACGGACCGCGAGATCGTGACCTGGCTGAAGTCGGACGCTTAACCGACTGCGCCACCCAGGCGCCCCAACACTGTGCTTTTAAATGTCACCGTGTGTGTGTGTGTGTGTGTGTGTGTGTGTGTGTGTGTGTGTATGTGTGTGTTGCTCTCCCCTGATTCACTTCTGACTATGTGATGAAGTAAGTTATCATGCAGCTTGTAGTTTGCACAGGTCAAGAGGGTTCCAGTGACCCGAGAGACTTTTGCCAGATGCCTTGGCTGGAACCACAGGCATTTCTGTCAGGAAAAGTGGTATATGCGGTGTGTGTGTGTGTGTGTGTGTGTGTGTGTGTGTGGAGGAGGAGGAGGAGCAACTTAAAAGAGAGACTCAGGCATGAAGGGTAATTATTTCTCAAAACCCACTATCCAGACCTCTGTAGGCAATATTCTGAATTCAAAATGACTTTCAGCCAAGTCATGTTTGCACCTGGGAACTGTGAAAAATATTGAAAGCTTCATAAAGGAGATGTAACTTGACCATGACAGGAAGTGACTTACAGCCCCAGAGGCTCAGATGTATTGACATAAGGTAGTGAAGTAGGAAAGAATTATGGTTTTTCAAAAAGTCAGATCTTGGTTTCTCTTTTATCTCAGTATAATGTGTGTGTCCTAGAATAAAACTCTCTAACCACAGTGCAAAAATGACTTTCATGCAACAGGCATTGTCTGAATCCTTTGCTTTGGTGGGTCTGATACTGATGAAAGTCAGAATTTCCTCTATGACTTCTTCATCCTGCATCAGTATTGTGGTTTCCAAATACTGTATGAACCTGAATTTCCAAGTTTCAGGTGGGCCATGTAGTTGATGGCAGCAGCAAAAAGTGTTGAAGGAATTCGCTACTTGAGACTAAGGCTATGGTGCCCTATTCATATTAGTAATTTCTTTGTGCGTGAATTGTCAGAAACCTTTATTCTCTAGCATTTAATTCCTTGGTTCTACTTTAAGAACATTTCTTGTTTCTCCACTTGAATTAGCAGTCTAACGTCCAGCAGCAGGTGATTATCCAAAAAGCTGAGGGGGAACTGCCCATAGCTGGTGGGGGAACTGACTCAGAGAAGCCATGATCAGCTGGAAAATTTGATATAATTTTGACAAGTTGGTGGGCCATTCATCTTAGCAGTGAGGTGTCTACACTCTGTAGAAAGCAACTTTATTTTATGTAACATTGTGCCTGACATACTGCTTTGAGGTCAATCTCAGAAGGGTCTTAGGTTTAGCCAAAGCACGCTTCATCATTTCCCAGCAGGTGACTTCATAGTACGTGAGACCATTGAACTTCACCCCTTGAGCCAGGTCCCATAACACTAATTTCTACCAGTGTTCCTCTCGTGTTCCCTACAGTGAACTGCACTAATTTTGTTTCTCCTTTCAGCTCACCTCTCTCCCCTTTCTGTGCGCTGATCCCAGTGTTAGAGTAACAACTTCAGATATCCTGAAGGGATGACTTTGATGCCATTCCTCTGATCCCACAAGATGTTTCCCTGTTCTGTGTTACCAGCTGTTTGGGAGGGGGGAAAAGTGCAATAAGTATATATTTATCCACAAAGCATAGCTCTGGCTTTGAATTTACCATGAAGGTACAAGTGGAAGATAGGGTGAAAGTATATGATATAAGGAAGAGAGTTGATAAACATGAAATTGGTAGAAAGGGCTGCTATTTCTGAAGCTGCTTATATAGGAGAGAGAGCTGTTTATACTTGGGTGAGATTGACTACACACCACGGTCCAAATTCTGGCCCTAAGTACATGTGGTCAGCCCATGAGCCCTGGAAAGAATCTGACTTTGCCTTTATCCAAATATTAGTCATTGCTGGGTGGATTTTTTTAGGATGATTTTTGAAAAGATAAACAAAATAAGGACACAAAGACCTAGAAGAAAAGCCAGGTCTTACAGGGGACAGGGCTTCTAATGATCTTCCACTCTCCCCACCATCAAGAGGTACCATAACAGGTATGAGTGAGGGTGAGTGTTGAGCCTGCCCATTTCATAGGTGGACCAGGGCTTGGGAGCTGGTGCAGCCAGTCCAGGCCCAGTGCCTCCTGCCTCCTCATGTCTGGTTCTGCCCAGCAGACTGGCTGCTGCCTCCAGATGGGAAGAAGAGCAGGCCAACTTGAACCCCTCCATGCTGAGTGAATGGATGCGGCAGGACCACACGGAGGCCATTCTTCTCCAGCAAAGCAGTGATGTGTTCCAGGCAAGAACCCAATCTGGGATGTTTTGGCCCAAAGGAAACATTTACAACCAAATTATACACCTCGGAAAATAAATGAGCTTTCATTTTGGAAGGAAACCCTGCCAGGCTCTTTATTATTTGCACCACAATCATAAAGTTGGTTTTAATCTCTATAGTGGAATGTTGCTGGGCTGGCCAACTGGCAGGCGCTGGCCGTTTGAGTGGGGACCACTTCAGCCTTAAGAACGCACAATGGGAAGCAGGGGAAGTCCTTCTTCTGCAACATTTTTCTCAGGATCCATCGTTTTGGTTTTGGGTTTTTTTGTTTGTTTGTTTTGTTTTGTTTCCTCTGGCACGTTCATTGCAACTTCAAAGCAAACTCCTTTTTCTCTCTCTTTTCTTTTATTCTCGTTTTTTGAAAACTCCTGGGGCCTTCCAGAAAAAGACTTAATGTAATGTTTCCTTTCTAAATTGATGAAAATCCAGGAGTAGGTCCAAGAAAATCTATAATGGCTTTCCATTGATTGCTTGAAGGGGAATACGGGATATAAAAGCTCAGAGAGAACAGAGGGAGAGGGCTTATCAAGCAAGTTCTCTTTTTCTATCTTAACAAAGACTTCGGGTGATTTAAACCCCCTGGGAGTCTGCTCCCAGGATTTATGCCATGAAATAACCTTGTAGCTATGGCAGCAGGAGGCTTAGAGTTTCTGGGATGGCTTGGGTCTCAAATATTTTATACCATTATCAGATTAGGTGCTGGCTAATGTGTTCCGAATTAGGGTTTGGAATAAGGAGGTACTTCTACCAGCATTTAAGAATGTGGCTAGTACTTGTTGTTAGGGAACTCCTTTGGGAGCTACATAGAATTTTGCACTTGTCCTGAAGACATTAGGATGAAGTCCTTGTGGACACATGGAGCTTCAGAAGGCAGAGCAAGAGCTGCTAGGGTAAGTGATTGGCAAGCTTTGGTGCTCATTGATGGGACAAATCACTGCAACGCAGTCAAGAACCTAAGTGTGGGGGAGTTGGGGGAGGTTAAATGGGTGGTGGGCATTAAGAAGGGCACTTTTGGGGATGAGCACTGGGTGTCATATGTAAGAGATGAATCACTGGGTTCTATTCCCAAAGCCAAGACTACACTGTATGTTAACTAACTTGAGAAAAAAAAAAAAAAAAAAAGAATCCTAAGTGATTCCCAAACTTAGCAGCACAATGGAATCCCCTAGAGATCTTTGAAAAATATCCGGGTCCTATTCCAAACACCCTGATTTAAATGGTTTGGGGTGTGACCTGGGCATCAGGAGGCACAGCAAAACATGGGAACCCCTACTAGAAACTAGAAACTCCATGAAGGCAAGAATGGTATGTCTTCTCACCATCACATTCCCAGTCCTTGGAATAGAGTAATTGCCTCTCAGTAATTACATGTTGAGTAAATGAATAAAGGTCCTGAAGCTCATCTGCCCACACACCATTCAAAATGAATCCCAGATAAGTTCAGCTCTTAAATATTTGAGGTGATTTAGGGTGGAGTGTGGGTTAAGTTCTGGGTCTACTATGCATCCAATTTACCCACTGTCTCTTCCTGAGAATGAGATGATTTTATAACCTCTTCCTAGGTCACTTTTAATATTCATGACATGCAACCTTCCAACTTAGGACTACTGATCACTTTGTATTTTCCATAAGTAAGGAATGCATACCTGGGGTATGCTGCATCTCAGGTTTCCCTGTCTCTCCCTGCGATGCCTTAATTATCCAGAGATGGGTCAATCCAGTTCTTTGCCAGCAATGCCACAGGGGCGTCTTTCACCTGTACTTAATGCCCAGTACTTGTTCTCTCATTCTGACGCTGAAGGCTTCTACTACTCACTCCTTGCCTTCATCCCACCTCACCCCCTCCTACAGACACCAAATCCTGGCAGTAGATAAGTCAGCTTCCATTGTAAAAATGTTTATGGAGACTGTCAGTTCTTAACCTTAAAACTGAACCATGCTGTTTGTATTTTTCCAAGTGATGGCGAGTGTGAAGGACTAATGAAAATGGAGCGTGAAGAGATCAAACATGCATCGTGGAATCTTTGTTCAAGACCTGGGATGGGAGAAATTCCCTTGGGGAGGGCAGAATTCCCGGGAACGTGATCTTCTATTAGTTGGGATCCAGGCCTGAGATCCTGGCCAGGGAGGGAGGGGAGGGAACCAGAAGTGGTGTGTGGGAGGGAGAGATCATGAGATGCTTTTTTTTTTTTGTCTTTGGAAAGGCAAGAAACTTACTTCCTTTGGTCAGGGAATGAGCAGATCCACTTGTAACAAACTACATTCTGACCTTATAGAGCCTGCTTTCAAAAGTCAGTATGTTGAAAGACATTTGTAAGTTTGTGTCATGTACCTTGTTGGAGAAGTTTCTGCAAACTCTGTGCCTTTCTCTAGACCACTGGGGAAGGTGAGCATTGGACCTCTCAGTGGCTGACTACCCAGCATTTGGTTAAAAATGGATTTTTCTTTAACTCCAAGCCAGTCTTTCCATCTGCAGACTTGGGGAGTGAATGGGGGAGTTTGAGCTGAAGCAAATAAATGTCATTTTCACAGAATGAGGTATAAATTTGCTGGAGGAGAGTGGAGCTTTGGTTGCTACATGAGCCCTATACAGTCAGGGCCTGTGTGGGTTGTCTCAGGTTGGACTCATCCATCAGGCTTCTGTTCCCAGAAGGCCTCCCTGGAAGGTTAAGGAGCAAGTGTGAAGGGGAGCTGTTGAAGGACTCCTCCTCAGGGGTGTTTCCCTGTGGAATGGGGCACATTTGGTTCTGATGGTAAGGTCTGTAGATATGCTGGGAACAGATTGATTTTGCTTCTCCAACTTCATACCTGTGTCATTCTTTCATCTCCTGGAAAGCTGCAGCTTTGATGGTGGACACTTTGGGGTTTATCCTTGTGATGGGTTTGTAGGGAGCTCTCAGGCTTGAAGAGGAGCCATCTCCAAACCATGGTAATAGGCACTTGGCATTTGGGGTGCCTGAAGGAAACTCTTGGTCCAATTGTCTCCTCTGTCTCCTGCCTTCTTTCTTCCCTTGTCTCTCATATACTGATGGATAATTTCTCTCTGGCCTTCCTGAGGCCCTCCTCATGGGCCTTGTTTAATTTGCCAGCCCTCTGAGCTAGGAAAGTTTATCCCATAGCCAGTCAGGGCCCAAGCCTGTCCCTCCCCATGGCCCAGAATGGCTTATTCAGAGACAGATACACTGTGAAGGGGATGTCAGTTAGAAACCCGTTGCTGTCCCATTCGGGACACTAGCTACCTAAATGAGCAGGACGAGGCTAGAAGACATTGATGCTGGGGATAAGTGGGAAGCGAGCCAAGTCTTATAGTATAGCCTCCATCTTTGAGGTTCTACCTTTTCACCTAGTTCCTAATGTCACCTGACTCAGCGGCACCTTCCTTCACCCAGGGACCCAAGAGTTGAGGAGCTCTGCCCTTGGTGTCCTCATTGCGGGGAAGGGGGGAGTCCCTGAGGAGTGGGTGACTGCTCAGAGGGTCTCCCCGTGCTGGACTGGATGCCTTGGGGCTCATTTGCTATTTACCTGGTTACATTTCCCTCAGTTTACCATTTGAGAGCCCTTCATTTCCTGAAAATCTTTCCCTTTGCTAAAGTGACCCTCAGAATAATAGCTCCTTAGCTACTACTCAGCCACCTGTTCCTCATATTCTCCTGGGTAAAGCCAAGGATCTCAGATGTTAGCCTGCCTCCGACTTCCTGGAAGGTCTGGTTAAAACACAAGCTGCCAGGCCCCACCCCAGAGACTGATTCTGCAGGACAGGGCCTGAGAGTCAGGATTTTTCAAGTTAACAGGTGATGCTGATGCTGCTGGACTGGCGGCCACACTTTGAGAACAAGTAGGTTCAGGTGATACTTCAGCTTATTAACACTTTCCATGAGCTTGGTGAACACATGCGTACACTTATGTATCCACACTTATAAATGTGTATATGTAAAGAAATACGTATGTAGACATACATAAAGAATATATTTGGATTCTTATTTGACACTGAAGAGAAGCAAGTAGATTCAGAAAATGTTTAGAATCTAAACTGAATGTAAGAGAACAAAATACCTGGGCTCCTACCCCTCATCTCCTTCAGAGTCTCCCTTCTGTCCTTGCTTCCCAAGTGCCTGCCGCCCCATGTTGCCCCACTAAGGCTTCTGCTTGGTGCACCTACTCGGTGTTGAATGGTGAATGAGTCACACACAGGTGGCTGTCTGCATTGGAGCCTCCAATGCTGTCTCTACATTCTCTCTCTGGGTGGAGTAAAGCCGGGCACTACTCATGACATCACTGGGAGGCGGGTGCCATGTCATGTTGGACAGAAATTGGGGTCACCTCACCAGTGGAGACCAGGCCAGAAACTGAGGCAGGGAGGACTTTCCCCACCTCTGCCAGAGCCTCTGTTCATCTCCCCACATCCCAGGATCCTAACATCAGGGAGGCAGTGTGATTCAGCTGTGCCTATGCCTCTGGAGCTTTGAAATCCTATTCATTCATTCACCCATCTGTCCTTCCATCTATTTATTTAGAGGGTATTTAGCACCCAGTTGTGAAGCACACAATTCGGTAGGAAGAACATCAGGCTGGGAGTCGGGAATCCTGCATTCTGGGCCCAGCCCAGAAACTCTCTCCATGTGCCACCTCCTCCCAAAGATCTCCGGGATCATATTCCATCAACATGAGGAGCCAGATCCCCACTTTGTGCCCTGCTCTTGCCAGACAGGTCTGTTGTGACTATTCTCAGGACTAGCTATGTCTTAATAGGAGATCGTGGAGATGAAAATGGCTTTAAAATTCAAAAGACTAAAGCACTGACCACTCCCTCTGTCCTGAAGGGTAGGCATCTTTGGAAGGGCTGCCCATTGGTCATCTAGGTTGGTTCTCTCTCTCTGTGCTGATCCTTCCCTTTACACTGGGGTGGTTAACATTCTTCCCGGTGGCTTTGGCCAACACAGGCTGCCATCTCTTGTCTCCACTGTCCAGCATTAACACCTACAGCCCCTGCCCATCAGCCGGATTCACAGTCACAGTCAGCCCCAGCTAGACTCTTTATGAGCTGAGTGACTTTCATAACATTCTCAATTCAGCATTGTCATCTGTATGGTGGAGATGATGTAATTGTACCCACCCAGTGGGGAACTTGGGGAGGCACTGAGTTGATGCACGATGAGTGTTGGGACAAGGCTAGTACAGAGAAGACATTTCTGAAAAGGTGGTGGAGACGGAGGTGTGGTTACAACTAGAGAAGATAGGAGCTGAGCCTGAGGGGGCAGGGAAACGTTCAAGATCAAAGGTTAACAATATACCCGTGAGTACTAGAAAGACTAATGAGAAAGGGGAATAATAAAAAAGACGTGTGTTTACCACAGAGATGCTCCCCATTCTACAGGTGGAGCCCCTCTTTTTTCAAAAGGTGTGTTTCCCTCTGCCCTTTATTGTTCAGAAAATAGCAGTAGTAGAGAAGCTTGGCATCTTTAAGTAATATCTGTGATCTTGCCAATTGCCATTTCTCTAGGATTCTTTTTCTGTTTTCTCTTGTGTTTTTGGTAGTTGGGTAAGTTCTTCATCTAAGTAACATGCATACCAAAGGGAGCACAGATCATAAGCACACAGCTCAATCAATTTTCACAAAGTGAATGCACTGTGTGACCAGCTCCCAGACCAGGAAAAGAGCATGGTTAGTGCCCCAGAGCCCAGTCAAGAACTCCCTGCAGGTCACTAGCATGCCCCGGGTACCACCGTCCTAACTTCTAATAGCACTGTTAGTTTTGCTGGCTTTTAAACTTTGTATAAATAGAATCATATGCTTTATGTTCTTTGGTATCTGCTTGCTTTGTTCACTATCATGTTTGTGAGATTCTTCGATGTTCTTGGGTGTGGTTGTAGTTTGCTCATTGCTCTATAGGGTTTCATTCTGTGACTATTCTATGCAGGCATCTTACTTAAACATTTTACTGTGGGTGCCTGGCCATTTGGGCCGCTGCCACTTCCAAAGTTCACCCCAAATTTAGCAGGCATGAGGATGAATGCGATGGCACCAAATGCTAATATCGAAAGCAACACATGTTTGAGGACTGGCTCTTTGTGACCTGTTTTGTCTGTTCTTTGCCTCATCTGGTCCCCTGAATAGCAGTCACAATGCTTGAATGAAGTACTATGTGCCATTCATTCTTATTTCATCTCCTCTCTCAATAGATAGGTAGAATTTACATTTATAAATATATACATTTAAGTATATACTTTTTTTTAGCAGAGGGGAGTCCTAGATTCATTTTCCTAGGAAAACTCATACTAGCCCAATCTTTCTCAACTTGTACAGTGTGACTATATTTATATGCGATATATGTTTGTAAATATGTTTATAAATATATATCGCATATAAATATACACTATATAAATAATATGTAAAATATATTTATAAACACAAATTATATATAATATGTAGGTAAATATATATTATATTATATAAAATATAATAAATAATAAATATTATAATTTTAATAATTTTATAATTTATAATAAATAATAATAATTTAACAATAATAATTTTATAATTTATAATATATTATAATTATAATATAATAAATAATAAAATGCTATTATAAATATAAATATATTTATAAATATATATTATATGTATATTAATGTATATGGTCAGACTGCACAAGTCAAGAAGCATTGGACTAGAATGAGTCTTCCTAAGAAAATGGGTCCAGGACTTCCCCACCAAACAAAATGGGGGAAAAGAGTGGAAGAATAAATCAACAGTGTGCTTCAGGGCAGTGTTTGCAAGCCAGTCCTCTTGGAACAGCTACCCCTCATTACCCCTGGGCAGGAGCTGCAGTTGGGGGAGGACGGGGCTTCAAGGGGCTGCAGACCCTCTTACTCTAAAGAGTAAGTACCCTCTTAGTCCAGGGGAGAAGTTAGGACCATGGGGCACAGCGGGAGGAACAGGGCTGTGGAGCCTACTTACTAGCTAGGGGCTTCTCTGACTCCACTTTCCCATCCATGGAATAGGGGTACTCATGGCTACGTCAAATGGATGTTGTAAAGATTAGATTTAATATCCAGTGCCTGGCACGAGTGCTCATGTGGTTTTCCCAGACATGAGCTATATGCCCTATATCTTCTGTTTCTCTGTCTAGACCCAACCTTTGCCCTTCTCCATCCTAGCTTATCTCTTGGGTGCTTGATCTGCGTGTATTACTTCGACAGGCTCCCTTGCTCTCAGGCAGCAGGTGAGAGGAAGAGGAGAGGGAAGTTGCAGTATTGAGTAAGCCCCGTATGTCCCCCCCCCCACAACTCTCTCTCTCACTTTTGGCAATGGAGACCTCCCTCTTTCCTTGTCTCTTCAGGCCTGGGGGAATAAGATTTCCCTGGGTTTAGGCATTGCAGTGTCTTCAGTGGTTTCCAGCCTCTTTGCTCAGACATGTGTTAATTGTTCCTTTATTAAGCTTTCCTTGCTCATCCAGGACCTCAGTGCCATCCATTTCCTGCCCAGAATCAGACCAATACATCCTAATACCATGGTGTTTATGCTGGGGAGAGTAGTAAACCTATAAGTATGTTCTTGGCTGCAAACCCTCACTTCATGACCACTCGCAGAAAGACAGCCTCTGAAAACCTGTTTTTCTCTTTTCTTGAACCTTAACGAACTGAATGATTTCTAGCGGGAGAATTATCTTTGCGGAGAACATTGCTGGGGGTTGCTTTGTTTCTCCAGGGTCAGAGTAGGAAATGGTATGGGTACAGGGAGGTAATAAAATGGTTGAAAGTAATGAGGGTGCCCACCCGATCTGGCACATGACCTACTGTTAACATTAACTAATTAATGAGAGAACTAAGATGTTAATGACAGAACAGAGGATTTGAGGAACACATATTTAAAACATTACTTAAGGGGCACCTGGGTGGCTCTGTCGGTTTAGCGTGCGACTTCGGCTCAGGTCATGATCTCATGGTTTGTAGATTCAAGCCCCACGTCAGGCTCTGTGCTGACAGCTCAGAGCCTGGAGCCTGCTTCAGATTCTGTGTTTCCCTCTTTCTCTGCCCCTCCCCTGCTTTCTCTCTCTCTCTCTCTCTCTCTGTCTCTCAAAAATAAATAACATTAAAAAAAAATAAAACATTACTTAAGAAAATCATGAGGATGTAAACTTGTAAGTTAGAAATAAAACTGGTTAATGTCCTATAGGGCAATAAAACAGTAAACTTTCAGTTATTGTCTCTCTCTCTCTTTTTTTGCTAGTTTTATTGATATACAGTTGACATATAGCATTGTATAAGTTTAAAGTATACAACATAATCATTTGATGGATGTATATATTATGAAATGATCACCACAGTGTTTGGTTAATAGCCATCACCTCACAGAGTTACAATTTTTTTTTCTTATGATGACAATTTTTAATGAGTTAATATTCTACCAGGCCAAAAAACAAATTGGATTTCTACAAGATCAAAATGTACAAGTTACTGTGTAACTTTTAGTCTGGGCTCTCATCAATAGTCAATAATAAGTGAAACAAAGTTACCTTCTCCTAGAGTTAAATAATCTTTACAGGCCTGTCACACTGTGCCCTGGAATGAACTGATTGACTCGCAGACATCCTCTTCCTTTATTTCCAAGTTTGGGATAATTTGTCTTTAACAAGCAATGTGCTATTGACCTGTCTCACCCGCAGCAGAGCGCCTGGCACAAAGTGTGTGCCCAGGAGGGTGTTTGTTGAGTGAATCCACGAAAAGAACAAACACCCCAACCATTTATAGAGAAGGGTTAGCCAGACTAAGCCAAGGGATCACAATCACATGTTCTGCCAGCTTTCCAAATAGGGATCAAACAGTTTCCCTGGAGAACAGAACAGCAGTCCAAATAAGAACAATCTGTATGGGCAGGTGGGCAAGGGAGCCACTCCTGGTGGTGCACAGCTTTCTCTTCACCTCAGGCTGCATTTGGTCTATGATAGCTCTATAATTGTTTTATAGTGTCAGTAGGGGTTCCCTAGTAAATGGGCATTGCTAGTTTCTGGCAGCCCACGGAGCTGTACAGGTGCATCATGAAAGTGCAAGGGGAGAATTGTTAAATCTCAAGTTGAATCTTTGAAAAACTGGCAATAGAGCTGTTAACAAAGCAGCACATGTAATTGACGGAAGCAGTAGGCAGAGGGTGGTTTTCCGACAGATTTTACCCAGCTTTGAGTTAGCAGGTGGAGAAGGCGAAGGTGTTCTAATAATTGAAATCGTAGTTACATTTTTATGTATTTAGAACCATTGGATTTTTTGTTTAATCTTCCCACCTTTAATTTGAAGCATTTGATATAATATTCTTTTTGCAGTGTTGGAAAATATTTTCTCCAGGACAAGTGTCTCTCAAGGACTCCATTGCTAGGATGTCAGAACTGGATAGATGGAGAAGTTCTTTGCAGTTCCCACCCCACTTCACCATGCCCATTTTACAGAAGAAATCACTGAGGCCCTGAATCTGTTAGCTTTTGCTATATAACAAATCACTCTGAATTCATTAGCTTAAACTGACAAACACTGATTATTTTTCACAATTCTATGGGTCGTCTTAGTGGCTTTTCTACTCTGGGTTGACTCAGCTAGGGCTGGATGGTCTTAGGATGGTCTCCATTTGAGTGGCTAGTCATTGGCTGGCTACTTGTCTGGGGTGAATTATCTGTGTTCCACATGCCTCTCATCATCCAACAGATTAGCCCAGGCCTCTTCCACACAGTGGTTTTGGGATTACAAAGCACAACAAAAATAGACAAGCCCCAATACATAAGTACTTTTCTCTGCTTTGGCCATTCATTGGCCAAAGTAAATCACGTGGCCAAACAGAATGACAGTGTTGGAAGCCACTACCCAAGGCATGGATGTTTAGAGTATTTGTAGACATTTTTGCAAACCACAGACAAACAGGTACAGAAACCTGCCTAAGTTTACAAAACTAGGTAGGGACAATGGTAGGACATAAAACCAGGCCTTATACCTCCTGGCCCAGGCACCTTCCACAATACCATGAGCCCTTTTCCAGGATTTCCAGGCCAAGGTCCAATTCCTTTAAAACCTATTCCTTCAGGGGCGCCTGGGTGGCGCAGTCGGTTAAGCGTCCGACTTCAGCCAGGTCACGATCTCGCGGTCCGTGAGTTCGAGCCCCGCGTCAGGCTCTGGGCTGATGGCTCGGAGCCTGGAGCCTGTTTCCGATTCTGTGTCTCCCTCTCTCTCTGCCCCTCCCCCGTTCATGCTCTGCCTCTCTCTGTCCCAAAAAAAAAAAAAAAATAAAAAAAAAAAAATAAAATAAAACCTATTCCTTTAAATAAATTAAATATTAAATTTATTTATATATAAATTTATTTATATTTTTATATTTTATTTATACTTCTTATATTTTATTTATATTATTAATAAATTTATTAAATTAAATAAATTTAAATTCCTTTAAAACCTATTTTAGAGGGGTTGCCTGGGTGGCTCAGTCGGTTAAGCATCTGACTTCAGCTCAGGTCATGATCTCACGGTCTGTGGGTTTAAGCCCTGCATCGGGCTCTTTGCTGACAGCTCAGAGCCTGGAGCCTGCTTCAGATTCTGTGTCTCCCTCTCTCTCTGCTCCTCCCCCACTCATGCTCTATCTCTCTCTGTCTCTCAAAAATAAATAAACATTAAAAAAATTTTTTTAATTAATAAAATCTATTTTAGAGGTACTTGGAGCAGAGATTTGTGGTAGGTTTCAAGGAAGGATCTTGACTTTGAGTGTTGAGAGAAGTCCATCTTTGTGATTAAAATAATAAACTGGGCAAGGATCTCCAGGGTCACCCCCACCCCCAGTTCAGCCGCTGAACTCTGTCCTCCAATGCTCTTTAGTTCTGTCAACAGCAGAACACCAGCCTTGACTTGGGCCTTGGGAGCCTCCCCCCATATCATGTGGGGAGACACTGAATCCCTGCAGAGATGTTAGCCTCCTGGGACTCCTTGTCCTGTTTGACACCAGCCCTCTCTTGTCAAGGGCTGGCTTAGATAGTTGGGCCATTTAAGCACATTAACAATTTGGTGCTTCTTCAAATTGGGTCCTGGAAGATGGGTCTTGGATAGCTGCCACTCTTTCTTTACTACAAATGGAGAAAGCACAACTTGAAAAACCCTCAGTAATCCAGACTCATTAAGTATTTTGCTCAAAATTTGGCATGGAGGGGAGGCTAAGTTCCAAGTGGCCCAAGGGCCCCCTGGTGGCCACCACTGGCCTGTTCTTTACAGCCTTGAGATTCAGACAGCCCTCTCAGCAGGCAAAAACCTCCCCTGAGCTTACTCTTGAGGAGGGTTTGTCTCACACCAAAAGGGACTTAACAAAGTGTGCCTTCTAGGCAGGTCCACCATTCCCCCTGAGAATGGTTTTGGAAAATACAATTTCTCCATCCCCTACATTTGCAGAGATGTTTTAGATGATGGGTGAAGGTTTTTTTTGTTTTGTTTTGTTTTGTTTTGTTGTTTTGTTTTGTTTTGTTTTGTTTTTTTGGCCAAATTGGCTTCCTCCCCTTGCTTCTTACATGTTTTCTTAGACTTGAAAGAAAAATTTGTATTTCATTTCTGTTCATTCTTTAGCTTAACGGGACATAAAGGAAATGGGCCCTGGATAGTTCCCACTCTGTTTTCTTTGCCAGCAGTGGAGAAAGCACAACTTGAAAAATCACCAATAACATGCACATTTTCAAGATCAAAGCTGTTTACAGAAGTATCTGAGACAAGCCAGTGGGGTGTTGACTTCCATTTTGTCAGCCAGCCCCCAGAGCCTTCAATTAAGAAAGAATCACAGAGGTGGGTGGCCCACAGTAGTGGCCCCTTCCCCATGGAGCCAGCTCCCTGCTCAAGTGCAGCCAGTTGACCATTCTTCATGTCTTCTAAAGCCTCGCCTGGGATCATAAGCAGGGTCATTCCCAAGCCCTAAAATAAACATTCTTGTGATACATTCTGCCACTGTAACAAAAGATTCCTCAGCTATTAGTCAGGCTTTCAACAGAAGCCTCCATTCCCAACCAAGATGCAACACTCCTGCGTTCTTGAAACATGATGTGCCCATGTCACTAGTTCCCAGGGTTGTCTTCAAGCTTCCACAGCAAAGATGGAAGCATATCTCTAGCCATTTCCCCTCTGCCAGGAATTGGCATTTTCATGCTTGCTGTAAAATAAAGCTGTTGATATTCTCTCTGTTCCTGCTGGCTGAAGGTGCGTGATTGCCATCACACACTGAACAAAGAGAGAACAGAGGGTGGCCAGCCCTGTCCTCCATATATTCACCAGTGCAGGGTTCTCCCCATGGGTCCTGGTTACTTCTTTCCAGTAGTTCACAGGACAAGCCTCCATCACCCCCTGCTTCCATGGCTATAGTGGTCTCTGTGCTTATCTTCCTGAGCCCTACGAGCAAGTGCACCCCCCTGAGATAGCCGATTTTACTGTCTGAAACTCATTTTGTTTATTCTGGTTTTCTCTTCCTAGAAGCGCCTGCTCTCCGATCATGTGTAAAGATAATCAGGGTGCCCTTTCATTCTTTCATCTCCCCAAACAGGGAAATTTTGCTCTTCCCTTTGAAATACCACCAATGGCATTCTTGAACTTATTTTTAGATGCGTGGAAGTGTTCCAGACAAAAATCGATGCCTAGCACAGATAAAGCTCTGAGTGTGTTTATCGTGGGTAGAAGAAAAACGGAGTGTTTTAATGTGAAAGGAGAATGGCCATATGCCTGGGTGCAGCATGGCTTCCTTTAATCTGGAAAAAGGAAACAAGCATTGTCGATAATAATATGCAGATGTCCAGCCCCAAATGAGGACATATTGCTAATTAGCTATATTGTTAGTATGTTTTAAGGAGAGAGGCTGCAGTGACATTAATTATAATCTCTGTTGTTTGTTGTTCAAAGTCTATGAGACCAAAAGCATTGCTAATAATATCTTCTTTAATATCTTCAATAGAAGATTCCTAGATTGTTTTTTTTTCTTTAGAATCCCACATAAAAGCCCCATTAGGGGTAATGAGGCCTGTAGCCTGAGCCTAATTAAAATGAAATCTAACTAGGCCCGTAGCCATCATTATCATCAACTAGTACTTATTGGGTGCCCCCTGAGCTCGTGGAATTGGAGGGTGTGGGCTTCGCGATTGCAGATATACTTGTTCATTGCCCTCCAGAAATTTGCCATCCCGTCTGCCTCCAAGAAGTCTGCCTGGTTGTGTTAATCTGGGAATAGTTACCACAGCCTTTTAAAAAATAAAAAAAATAATAAATAAATAAGGCACTAAAACTCTCTTAGCCAGCCACCAGTTTGTGCCTCTTCTGGAGGTTCTGGAAATGGTCAGATAAGCCCTTTTATTCACATACCAGCCTTTGGTGGATGTTTGCAGAATAGGGCAGGTGGCTATTTGCAGATTGGGACAATGATGCTTAGCATGCTTTTTCCAAAGGTGGACCCACCACTCATTTCCACACCTTGATTGCCTCCCCTTGAGCTTACCACCCTATCCTCTCCAAAGAACCTCTCCCTCTACCTGTGCCAATGTCCGGCTGGAAACTCTAAACATTGTGACCATTTTGACCTTGATGTGGCTGTGGCAACCCACCTTGGTCACAAGGATGGCCAGAATGAGCAGCTCTGGCCAGGCAGTGGCTGGAAACAGTGGTTGGGCCAGTGATGTCCTGGGAAGAAAGGACACAAATGAGAAAGTGTCTGGGCTTAGCATCTTAGAAACTGTCCCCAATCTACCAATGAGAGACTTTTTTCTTCTCTGTTCATCTTTCCCAGGGGCACTGAGGATCATCTGCTAAGAGCAGGGAGGAGGGAGGAGATCCCAGAACCACATAGCTTTAGAAGCCTCCAAATGACCCAGAAAATGCCACCAGGGAAGCAGTGGCCTGGTGGAAAAGTCACAACATGACCTGAGCCGAAGTCAGATGCTCAACCGACTGAGCCACCCAGGCGCCCCAGAGAGGACACTATTAACCACTAAAAGCTTCCTCATTTTCTGCCACATCAAAGTATCCCAAACTCACCTATACTTCCTGGCCCAAACTCTGGAATCAGCCATTTGCCCAAGGAGCTCTGGTTTCTTTTATTGAGGACAAACTCCTTAAAATTTAATGATATGACTTTAGGACAAATTGAAGGAAATATTACATTACACAGTGAGTAATACATTTGAGAAATGTAATATATAGATGCTGAGACAATGAGCAGATTCTATAAATGTGTGGAGAAGGGTACAGATGGCAGATTTGGAATAGGCTATTAGGAAAGTTAGCTGGTATCAGTAGCCTGGCTGCCACTGTGAAGTTCACCATGATGACTCACTAAATGCCCTGTCGGTACCTCTATCAGCTGGGGATGGTGTTCAGTTGCACAGAACAGAGTGCCCAACTTCGAGTCACTTAACTGAACTGGGCTGTTCCCTTCTCATTGGTAGTCACAGCTCTAAAATTCGAGTCACAACAGGGAACGTTGTTACTGGTGCTGCAGCATTGTCAATGTCAACATTAATGCTCGTGGTAGTGGTAAAAGAAGTTCAGAGGCCACCAATCCAGGACTGGTATGATGGCTCTACCATGCCTTCAGGGACCCAGGCTCCCCTATCTTTCCATTCAGCCACCTTTATTATTTTTTTTAATATAATTTATTGTCAAATTGGCTAGCATACAGTGTATACAGTGTAGTCTTGGTAGATTCCTGTGGTTCATCGCTCACATATAACACCCAGGGCTTATCCCAACGAGTGCCCTCATCAATGCTCATTCACCCATTTTCCCCTCTCCCCCACCTCCTATCAACCCTCAGTTTGTTCTCTGTATCCAAGAATCTCTTGTGGTTTGCCTTCCTCCTTCTCTGTTCATAACTATTTTTTCCCCTTCCCTTCCACCATGGTCTTCTGTTAAGTTTCTCAAGTTCCACATGTGAGTGAAAACATATGATATCTGTCTTCTCCGACCGACTTATTTCACTTAGCATACTACCTTCCAGTTCCATCCACATTGCTGCAAATGGCATGATCTCATTCTTTCTCATTGCCAAGTAGTGTTCCATTGTATATATAAACCACATCTTCTTTATCCATTCATCAGTTGATGGACATTTAGGCTCTTTTCATAACTTGGCTATTGTTGAAAGCCCATTCAGCCACCTTTAGAGATTAGCCTTCGACTTCATGCCTGCCAGCAGCCTCATTTTACTCAAAGCACTTGTGTCCACATTCTAGGCAAGAGAAAGGAGAAGAGAGAAAAGCAAATGGTAAACTGACTGCCTCCCACTCAGCAGTCTCATCCAGCACCTTCCACTTACACCTCATTGGGTAGAACTGTATCACACAGTTACTTCTAGCGGATGCTGGGAAATGTAGTTTTATCCAGGAACATTGCCGCCTGAAACAAATACTGAAAAAACCCATATATGTATAGATATAGATACAGATATAGACATATAGATATAGATATAGATATAGATATAGATATAGATATAGATGATATAGATATAGGTAAATAGAATTAGGCAAATTGCAATATTTGCCACAATACTGCTCTCTGAGGCAAAACACATGGCTCCCATTTTATTATTTTATCAGTGTTAACATTTTATGATTACTTTGTTTTCTATTTTAGGTAAGAATCGTTATAAAATAACAGAGGGACAGGAGCTATGCACAAAGATGAGGAATGTCAAGCAGAAGCTATATAATTTGGCCACTATAGATCACCTGCCTCAGCTGTTGAACAGTGAATGTGTATGAACCATATAATAGCATTAGTTCTTCTGTTCCTCTTTTTATTGGTAATCCCAGCTCTTAAATTACAGTTTCAGAGAGAACAATGCTATTGGAGCGGCAACACTGATTGAAGATCAGCTCAAAGACACATTGTGGGTAAAGAAATATTTTCTCAAACTAAGCAGACCTCTTCATGTCATGTGAGTTTAGGCAAAATGAATCCCGCAGCACCTTGGAAAGTATGGTGACATTTTCCTTTCTCAGTTCCTGGACTTTCCCAAGCTAATACCTTCACAAAAAGGTGTTTGCTTTTCTGAGTAAAACAAACTATTTAACATCTTTATTTTGAGATCCACCCTTCCTGAGAATCTTCACTTTGCTAGAATAACTTAAGGGGACACTCAGTGGGTGAGCTCATTGCTATAGATGGAGTGATGGCCATCAACCCAGACCTCTGGTGGAGCCTCTGCAAGGAAGATGTGCAGTGTGCTCCTAAGACAAGAGGAAGAAAAGGCTTTCTCCTGCACTGCTGGCAGATCCTGTCTGCTGCCTCCCACCCCAGATGCAAAAATCTAGATTTCCAAAATAATGGCCACTCCCAAATCTTGTTATTGATTGAATAGAGTGGAGTTTCATTTTATAGGAGGTGTTGTAAGACAACCTTCCCCAGGGCTTCCAGTTTCTGGAAATTTGGGAGCTTGCCCATTGCAGGGAGCCAAGGTTTCCAGTTAAATATGTTTTGATAAAGACACAAGGATAATTCAGATATTCAGAGATTGTGATTGGTGTTTCTTTATTACTTACAATCTTCCAAATGCTTTACAAACACTGAACTTGTTTGGGGGGTGGGCAGGGGGATCGGGAAAAGATGGAGAAATGCCACAATTGTGTGCAGAACTCAAGCCAAAACATACTCTAGCCCCAATCTATTCCCGGCAGAGGAGCTTGTGGCCTGAGCTGGCCAGCCGATTGCCCTAACTCTAAACTTCTCTTTTTTTCTCATGTGTAGACAACAACCCAACTGAGTTGTCTTAACCATCCTGCTGGGACAGCATGGGACTGTTTTACATGGAGGATCATTGAGCCATGGAATGTTTAATGGGTTTCTTGGTTCATGGCTAAACCAGGATCACTCTGTGGTGGTGTATCTCCTACCAAGAAAATTCCAGACTCAGAGCAAGAAACCATTCAGATTCAGTCCTTGGTTTTTCAGCCATCTAAGCAAAATGCCAAACAGCCTTTCCTATCTCTTCCTCTAAAATGTGAGTTTTAGGAGTAGAAAGTGTACTTCATCACAGGGTAAAGGAAAGAGAGCTCCATTTTTAACCCAGTTAAGCAGTATGTCCCAGTGACTACAACGAAGTTAGGGCTGGATTCGCAAGTGATTCCGGAAGCAATTGACAAGCAAATCTTGGTCCCCTCTGAGACTTATACTCACAAATCCGCTGCAAGAAACTCTCCATGAGAATCCAACTGTGTTCCCTAACACTGTTGCAGAAGTTTTAGGGTTGGGGATCCCGGAAGAAGAGCAAGGGAACAATGATAGAGAACTCATATTGAGGGAAGACTTAGCATGCTTCTCTCTCTCTCTCTCTCTCTTTCTGTCTCTCTCTCTCTCTCTCTCTCTCTCTCTCTCTATCCCCCTTCCCTCCCTTCCCCTCCCCTCCCCCACCCCCCTCTCCATGTGCTGGGCTCAGTCTCAGCATAATACATTTGGCCCTCATTGCACTGAGCAATGCTTGGGTATGCCAGGGCAACTCCCTTTGCAAGGATGTGCCAGGAGACAAAAACCATGGCAGAGAGGTGGCTGGAAAGGTGAACAAAGACACAGCCCTTGGCCACATTTCTTGAGCAAAAAGGGAGGGCAAGCAAAAACATGATGAGGAGCAGCCAGCTTCCCCGCTCTGTAACTCTATAACTGCAGGTTTTAAGGAGACAGAAGACAGGCTGTCTCAGAATTGCGCTTGGCCTCTTGGAACATTCACAAAGGTGGTCCCTGCACCAGCAAGTTTATTCCTCATACCCATTCCTGTTTAAAGAGATACAGGAAAAATCCATTCCCTCAGGTTAGCTCTCTAAGAAGATATTTATCTGCTGCATATGTTCCATCCCCTGGCCATTCTTGACCTTTGGTACTCAGAGTCAGGAGTGTTTTGATACCAGATGTAACCCTTTGGCTGGGTCAAAGGCACTGCAGTGGGGGCAGGGAGTACGTGTGGAGACAGTGTGCTGGAATATACACTCCAAAACCCCAGAACATGCCCAAGAATAACAAAAGCATTAACCACTGACCCAAACGCTGGTGAAATTCTATCTCTACATCTCCCTTCACCAGTAAACATGAAAATGCTATCCCTGACAGGATGGAGGAAACCTCCAGTGAGAAGTCCAGGGAGAATGAGAGGAGAAGAAGGGCTGGTTTAGGAAAGAAGTCCAACAACTTCTACACCCTTCAATCACTAGAAAAATTTCCCCCAAAAGACAACAAAATAGAGACATTTTTTTACTAGCTGAGAGAAACAACAGACTTGCACTTTTCTTTGCAGAATAAAGACATTAAATTTCAAAGTGCCTTCTTGTCACTTTTCTTTTTCTATCCCTGTCTCTTCCTCCTCGTCGCATGCCATCTTCCCTCCCTCACTCCATACCAGCCTCATTGGCCTTCTTTCTGTCTCTCACATGGGCCAAGTTCATCTCCAGCTCAGGACTGTCTTACTTACTGTTTCCTCTTTGAGAATGTTCCTTCCCCAGATTGTTGCATGTGTTCAAGTCTCACCCTCCCAAGGAGGTTTTCTCCAGAAACCCATCAAATGTTGTCCCTGGCCACTATCATGTTCTCCTTCCTTCTTACCAGTCACCACCCTCTGATCTGATCTGTCATAGTAGTTGTACATATTAAAAGAATAGGGCCTATGTCTTGTTCATGGCTCTATCTCCTGTGCCTAGCATGTGGTTGACACTTGTTTTCTGGATGGATGGATACATGGTTGCATGGATGGATAGGATGGGGAAACGCATAGGTGGATGGGTGGAGAGATGGATCGATGGATGGATCAATGGATGGATATATTCAATGATTTGACTCAAGTATTTTATCCAGTTTGGTCAGATCTTTTGTTCCATGGCCTGCACAGACGAAATGAGCTTTGGACACTGGGGCTATAACTAATGCCAGAGTGGTTAATTAATTGAAGCTGTGAGAAAGAAACCATAATTTGATTGCAGTTCTGAATGAACACCTCCTGTCCTTCAAAATAGCACTTTTGTGTTGATGTGCTTCAATGGAATATATAGCCCTCAGAATATATAGCCCTCATTAGCCCTCAGAAAATTCCCAGGTAGCAGCCTGGGAAATGTTTCTTGATGATTTGGCATTTTGAAGATGGAGTAAATAAACCAGGGGGAATGAAAATGAGTTGGAAATGCCATCCTGGTTTAATTCCAGCCACTGGAATTGTCTTTGCTCCGGAACTTAATGGACTGTTAAGGCTGGTATTTTTAAATCATGTGCCTCATATTCATTTATTCATTTGCTTGTCTGTTTGTTTTAGAATAACCTCCACGTGGAAACTGACTCTGCATCAGAAACCAGCTTTTCTCTCTCCAAAGAAGCACCAGGGGAGCATCTGGACCACCAGGCTGCACACCAACCCTCCCCCAGACAGCGATTCCGGCAAGACGCTGGGCACCCTTCCCTACAAAGAGATGGCCCCAGGTCCTTTCTCCTTGATCTACCAAACTTTCCAGATCTTTCCAAAGCTGATATAAATGGGCAGAATCCAAATATCCAGGTAATACTAGAGGGTTGAAAGGTGGAAGAAAATGAAACAATCTGTCTCTTTGTGTCCTGACCTGATTCCAAAGCAACCACTGCCTTACCTCATTTTCCTCCTTAGCCCCTAATGAATCCTATTTATGATCATTTTATCTTTATGAGAACAGTGTTGTATTTCATCTATGTAACACCCTTGATTGTGAGAGGAACCATTATTTCATGAACCACTAAAAAAAGAAAACACCAATGACTACAATACATCCTGATTTCAGAGCTGTTGAATTGTAAAAACAACAAAATAAGATGCCCTGAAATTGATGAAATATGGTAGCTCTAGAAAAGGGCCCATCTAACACGTGGTTGCACTAGACAAATTATAGTAGGATTTCAAAAGTACTCAGGAAGGCCCTCTCACAAATGCCTCTTGGCTTGCCTTGGACACCAGCAACCCCCTCAGGAGGTGACAACACTTCAGTTGCTCTAAAATGTAAATGACTGATTTTTAAAAATGGATAAAAGAAAGGGAGGGGAGAACAGAAGTTCCTGGGAGAGAGATGAATCAGTACCACTAAGATGGGATGGGAAGAAGCTGAAGAGAATGGCAGGTTAGGGAAAAGGGTACCTGGGATTAAAAATAACTCATCTACACTGAAATAGAATGCTTTACAAAGCAAATGTTGATATGATTTGACTCTTCCAACACTCTCATGAAGGAGCTGAAGCACACATCATTTTCCATTATCAATAATGCAACAGGTACTCAGTAATTCCTATTTGGTTTGCCCAAGGTCATATGTCTAGTAAACAGTGGTTGCAGCTCAAATGTAGACTCTTGGGCTCCCAGAAGTACTCACCCTACAAATCCATGTTTCATAGACAAACTCCTAATTTTGAATTTTGCTTGTAATTCCTTCTGTGTCTTCCCAAAGATGGTAGCCATGATAACCAAGGAAGGCTCACCCACCCCTGGCAACCTAGTGCCTGTTGTAGCTCCTGTCCTCATTTGCCTGCTTCCATACTTTTAAGCTTTGTTCTCAATTCTTTTCATTTGGGGGAAGGGCAGCAATCTTGTATTCTTCCTATCTGCTTCAAATTCCAATTAGCTTACATGGCAGCAAGTTCCTGAACTTTACCTCATAGCTATTGATCCTTAATTAACTACCATTCTGTGCATGACACCACTTTAGATCAGATTTCCTTGGTCAGAGTTGTTTTGCTCATCATACCAGTGTCATAGTGGCTAAGAAATGTCACGGAGAATACACCTCCGTTAGAATGTTGACCAGCCCCTACTGTGTATAAAGTGCTGTGTTAGGTTATGGGAAATTAAGAAATGTAAGACCTTCTCCCTCCAGGAAATGACATGCATATGAAGGTCGCAGCTACCACTTAAGACAGTGCCAAAGGGATCATGGCGACAGAGGCGAGAGAAAAAAAAAAAATGCTATGTTCCATTGTGAACAGGTCTGCATAGATGGGAAGAAATAGGGCAGGATAATGTTGAGGGTCTAGAAGTGAACAGTGCTTTGGAGGTAATTCTTTGACAACTCATACACAGAAATCACATCATGCACCTCTTAACATTTCCAATGAGTCTTGTATTGTTCTAATTGATTAATTAGAAAAACAGGCCTTTTGCTCCACTCCTCTCTCTCCAGGAAGTGGCTGCATGGCTCTCTGCTAAAGAACAGAGGATCTTCTTGAGGGAGGTGCAGACTGGCAAAAAAGGTGCAGACATCTTACTGTTGCTCAACAGTGCTCCCCATCAGGCCTTTCTCTACAGGAAGTGATTTCTTCCTTTTTTATAGAATTTATGGTTTCAGGACCAGACTGCCTTCACTCCAGGGGAGGTTAGGCCATGCTCCAAACAATTTTAGGTTTGTTGTGGCTCACCTTTTTATTCCCCCAGAGGTGGGAAATGTACTATAGGGCTTAATGCTGAGGATTGAGCTATTAATGTAATAGATTTAAGAGTTTCTTAGGTAAGCCTACAAGAAAAGACCCAGATGCAGGCGAACTGAAGGCTACAGGGAAAGCGTCCTCTCACTGGAAGGTTACTAAGTGCATGGGGCTCTACCTAAGAACCAAATTTGGGGCAACACTTTCAAGTTCCCCCCTCCTTCTCTCCCAGATAAATCCATCAGTCTGGAAATCCCCAGACCTCACTTGGGCCTTTTTAAAACATGAACCTAAATGTCAGGGAAGAATAGTGGTTGAGATCCTTAGACCTGAGAAACCCAGATTACTTTTTCAAAAAGAAGGACAGGGCAACCGCGAAGTGCATGATGGATCTGTGCATGAGGTCAATAGAACACCCAAGGTTACAATTCATTTTAAATCATCCTCAACTGTGTTGTTTGGCTGGATGGGAAGGAGAGAATGCTCTGGAACAGTTCCACTTAGCTTCCTGAGGTGAGGGGCTGCTGGAGTTGGTGGATGTGGAGAGAACTAGAATGAACCAAGGAGCAAAGAATAAATGGAGGTGAGTTATGAAAAGGCCAAACACCAGATTCTGGCAAAGCTTCTGGCACTTTCATAAAATGCAGCTTCCCTGTGCACTGTCAGAAAGGAATGACAGCAGAGATGGAAATTATTTGTTCTTGTGTCCTCTCAGACCCCAAGCCACCTGTTTACATGGACTTACAACAGGTGGAAAGAAACAATCAGTGCTTTGTTTTCACTCTGTCTTACCACCACCCCAGCTCAAGAACAAAAAGTTCTCCTTCAGGTGCTGCTTCTGAAAGGGATGCTTTAGAGCACAGGGTGGAAAGAGGCCAGGGCTGCTCTTTCAGGACCTCATACCTTTCTGAGTTGCCCTTTGGACAGCAAAGATCACCGTAACTCCCAAGAACATAGGTCTCCCCAAAGCTGCAAATATCAGGGTTATGGGCAGAATGAATTAAAAATTTAATGGTACTCTAGCCCAGATACTTGTAGAGTCCAAAGCCCATGAAGATTAAGCTACTACCACTTTTCTGTCCACTGCCTGAATGGGCCACTCCACTTCTGCTTTGTGCAATCCCCGTGTCTGTTAGCCTTCCTCAAGCAGTAGAAAGGGGTGAGAAGCCTATGTTTTGTTGATCTGATGACCTGTTGGCCTGACAGAAAAGAAAATTGAGCCATGTTTCTGGCCTCTTCCTTCTGGAAGACCACAAGGGTCACTCAGAAAGATTTCAAAGAAAGAACGAAGCAGCTGCCATCCCTGAGCGCCCCATCCTAGGTCTGCGTGTGAATACACTAGCACACATGCTCACACACACTCTCACACACACAGACACACACAGTGGCATCCCCTGCAGCCCCATGCACCACTGCACTTGAGTAAACCAGTGCCCTGGTGGTCCTTTAAAAATGAGGTGCTTTCTAAAAGGGGGTGATGGTTTCTGTGCTGGCAGCCCTTGCCCCTTCCTTAAGAGCACTGCCCTTTTGTTGAAATGCACTGGTTTGACACGAGGCGGTTCAGCCAAGCAGACACCCAGGCCCACTGATCACCCAGGCCGTCAAAGCATTTTGTCTCTCTGGGGAGGAGAGTGAAGAAGGTGAAGGGCGCATCAGTGGGTCAGCTTCCGCTGCTAGGGCCCCTGGCCTTGTCTTCCCCCCTCCCCTGGCAACCTGCCCTTCACCCCCACACCTAGTTGTCCTGCTCTGAAGCCGGGGAGCTGAACAGGAATTTGATACCCTCTCTCTGAACAGCCCCCCCACCCAATCCATCCAGTGTCTGGAAGAGTTTCCCACACTCCAGGACTAGGGTCTGCTGTCCCTCTTGCCAAATAGCCCACACCTTTGCAAAGTGATATTGCTGAGCCTGTGCAAGCCTGTCACATCCCTCTTGGACCTCTTAACTTTTAGGAAGGGAAATCCTTTAAAAAGCCTGGATTTTTGGAGCTTTTTTCACCCCACCTCCACCCCACCCCTCGAAGCCAGGTGGGACTGGCTTAGAGCTGTGGAAGTGAGTGGGAAAAAGAAAAGACAACAATGTACAAATTAGAAAGAAAGAGCCTCAAACTCCTGAACACAATCTCCATATTAAATTTGAAACAATTCTAGAAGTTGGGTTTTGTTAAAAATAAATAAATAAATCATTCAGAAAGAAAGGAAATTCCCCCAGGACAAGTTAGACTTGAACTTTAGTATTGTTGGCTGGGTTTTTTGGTCTGCAGCTGATGGTCAGATAGCAAAGACAAAAGTCTCTAAAATAAACTCATTACTAGTCTTACTGCATCACTTCATTACCATAGTAGCTATTCACAAACAAATACTTCTCTTTTCTGGATCAAGCCGAAATTAGTATTACTTTCAACCAATATACTTATTTCTTTTTTCCAATTGAGGGAGACTTAAAATAGTCACCCAATTCTTTTTTTTTTTTTTTTTACTTGCAGACTTATTTACATGGTCATAGGCCTCTTGAGTGCCTTAAGATACAACCAGATGAGTTGGGCAGGGCTACTACTTTTGATTTCCCCTCCTCCTTTTTCTCTAAAATGCTTTTGGAATGGCAGGTCTGACTGAGGAAGAAACAAGAAATTCTGTGCCCAAGACATGGGCCCACACAGCTATGTGGACAAGCCTATATTGTTAAGATTCTCATGGGAGCATGTTGTCCAGAACACTGAGCTGCATTGGATCAGGCATCACCATTGAATCTACCAGGCTTGGTCTCTATGTTTTCCTGCAGGTGACTTGACCTCTCTATGCCTCAGTGTCCTTATCTATAAAATGAGCGTGATAATATTACCCATGAGTACCTCTGTAGTACAATACTGAACAAAAGAAGGTTTGTTGTGGGAATTAAATGAGATCATCCACGTGAAGCACTTAACACAGAGACAGGTATATGGTAAGTGTCCCCAAATGGGTAGATTCGGGTTGGTGATGATAGTGGATTAAGATGACAGAGGAAACATGTATAAAATAACTGGGAATCAGGGGCATCTGGGTGGCTCTGTTGGTTAAGTCTGGCTCTTGATTTCAGCCCAGGTCATGATTTCACAGTTTGTGAGATCGAGCCCCACATAGGGCTCTGCACTGACATCACAGATTCTGCTTGGGTTTCTCTCTCTCCCTCTCTTTCTTTCCCTCCCCCACTTGCATTTTCTCTCTTTCTTTCTCTCTCTCTCTCTCTGAAAATAAATAGATAAACTTAAAAAAAAATAACTGGGAATCACAAGAACTAGTTTTGAGACCAGCTCTGCACGTTGCTGTTCCCCTCAGGAACTTGAATTTTCCAATCCAGTTTCTGCGCCTGAAATTCAGATCTAACTAGTGAAGAACAAGCAATAATGTTTGGGCAAGCACACTGCAAACCTCAAAGTACTAACCACAGTTACTGGTAACCGCTGGGTTACTGTAGTTGTGTTTTGGAGCATCGGTGAGTCTGAGAGGCAGAGATTATATACTTCCTTAGTCCATTTTGTGTTCTTTCTGCTGCATTTGTCATGGAAGGAGGGAGAGTGTAATCTGGGACCTAACTCTTCACTGGAGATTATTTCCTTGTCTGGATGCTCTGTGCTCTTGAGGAAATCACTTCACCATACAGGGTTCATTTTCCTGTCTGGGAAATACCAACCCACACCTGCCTAATCACCAGAGGTCTCCAGGCCTAGAGGACTGAGTTAAAAGATTCTAGAAGATTCTCCTGAGTTGAGAGGTCAAAGCTTATGTATTCGCAGAGTCATTAGTTTATTAACCAATAGACTGAGAAATGTGTTAGTTTCTCTATGAAAAGTGCTTTTCAGAGCAAGTTAATGTAAAGAGTTTGTTTCTAACAAATAACTATCAAGAGAAGGAAAGAAGCTGGTAGCACTTCATAGGATCTTATCCTCACTTCCCAATTTTGGTCAGAATTCCCCAAATCGACACTTATTTCGGACTTTTTTTTTTTTTTTTTTTTTGGAGCTGACAAGTTCCTGCCAGAAGTTGGACTTGGGTCTTTTAAAAGAGTTCTCTTTCTTGTACTGTCTTGATTCATGGTGTGGAAAAGTCCAGAAAAAATAAATATACTAAAGCACATCAATTATGCATATTAAGGAACAGAAAAGATAGTAAGGTCTAGCATCTTTTTTGGCTTGGAAATCTGCTATACTCCCACATCTTCAGCCTGTCACATTGATTATTGTTTAAGGCATCTTTATCCACACATTCTTTGATGCTGAAGAACATGTAAATAAGAATGAGAGCAACAGGAAATATAAAACTAATCTCTGCCATCCAAGAAGCCACTGATCATGCTCATTAAGTTTCTTTAATTGGATGCCTATAAAATTTCAGGTTCAAGATTAGATTTCTTCTTCTGATATCAGTATGAGATTTCCACATTATTAACTGCAAGGAAGGGTGGGTTTAAGATTTATGTGTGTTTTTGTTTTTTTGTTTGTTTTGTTTTGTTTTTAATTCAGTTGGGGCTGTGGCCAGAAACTAAAGGGGAAAAAGAAACCTCTAAGCTGTTAAGATTCAGTCATCGATATGGTTTTTGGAGTAAATTCGCATTTTGCTACTTATTGCCTGGCCAGGCAACAAATCTATTTTGTTTGGACCTGAGCAACAGTTTGGGGGGAAAAATCGTATTGACGGTAATAGCTTAAAACATGAAATTGTTTTTATTCCCAGCTTGGAGAAATTGCAGGGCACGTCTGCTTAGGCAATCCCTTCGACTCCAGTCTGAATACAAATGGAATACCAAAACCGTTGGGCACGTTCCCCCTTATCTTCTACCCAGAGACTGATTTCATTACCATAATTGCAGGCTTGCCTGGCTCTTGGCAGCTTCTCCCCTCTGAGACCCTTAATAGCCTTACAGATGATTGTTGCGGCTCAGTCGTTCAGTCTGTAGGCAGAGGGGAACGAGACTGCAGAAGAGAAAGGTTATGTCTCTGAAGGCTCAGCATTTCCCTGTCACTACCTGGCTCAGTTCTGCACCACCCAGCTGTGCATTCCAGGGGCACCTGTCCTCCCAGGGCTGCATGTGGGTCCCAGTCACTCTCCAGCAACCAGCCTTTGCAGCAAACAGCAGTGATATAAGATGTATGAGGTATTCCTGTTCTTCTTTTCCCTTTTTTCCTTTCTGGAAGACTACTAAACATTCCATAACTATTTATTAATATGCAAGAGATGCTTACCAGGCTGGAGATGATGGTGGCATGGAATAAAGCCAATGATGCCCTTCTAGGTATCCCACACCAGAAAAAGATTCACTTGGCTTCCTGTAGCCCGAGGATACTCTGGGACTGATGGTCATACCCTTGACCTTGTGTCTGGACCACACAAGGCCACAGCCCAGGCCTACCATAGGCTGGGCAACCTCCTTGGAATGTCAAAGTGAGTAGAATTCAAACCTCCCCATTCCTAGTACACAAGGAAGGGGCTGTTTGTCTCAGAGATGGGCACACCCTGGTGCAATTTGGCAGAGCATCCCAGGAACTCTCTCAGATGTCGAGTTAGGGCAAAACTGGAAACGCATCTGCCCAGTACATCTTGCGCTGATTACTCGGAGCACATGTTTCTGATTCATTTGCACACAACTCATCCAGGGGGTGTTGCAAGGGCTATGTGATGGCCAAAGGAACCCAATGAGTCTTTTATTATATTTTTTTAAACAAGTTTCTCTACGTTGATTGTCTCTCAGAGCCAAGAAACTCCATTCTTCCAGCCCCGTGACTTCAAAACTAGGCTCTGTACATCCAAGAGCAAGTTCTAACCTTGGCTCTGGGATTATCTGCTCTGACCCTCAGGGTCAGTTGAGGAGTGCACGCAGAGTCTGGATGTGGGATGGGTGAAAGTCACAATTGCGGCTCTTGAGGACCGTGTGCTCACACCTTTACACAACCTGTGGTGGCCAGTCCCCACCAGCCTCTGTGGCCTTCTTGCCCCCCTATTTGCATGAGGGGACAGTACTTCTATTACCTTTTGAGAGTCAGTGTCACAAAGTTGTTGAGAGCATGGGCTTTAGGGCTAGACAGTTTGCATCTGCCACTCACTCTCTGTGTGACCTTCAGCAAGTTGTTAACTTCTCTGCAAAAAGCTAACCTGTTGCTGTCTAGCAACCAAAATTTAACAGCTTGAAGCGATGATCCTGGATTGCCCACAGTCCTGTGGGTTAGGCATTTTAACAGGGCTCAGCCAAAAGAGCTTGTCTCTGGTCCACATGGTATTGACTGTGGTAACCCAACTGGGCTGGAGCATCCAAGATGGCCTTACTCACATGACTGGGGCCCTGGAGCTGGCCATTGGCTGAAGTACCTCAGCTCTCTGCTAAGTGGCCTCTCTCTTCACTATGTGTAAGGCTTCCTTACCTTGTGGTAGGAACATTCCAAGAGAATGAAAATGGAAGCTGCAAGACCTCATGAGGCTTGTCACAGCGTCACTCCTATCATATTCTACTGAACAAAGTGAGTCACAAGACTGGGCCAGAATAAAAGGGAGAGGAAATAACCTCCACTTCTTAATACAAAGATGGGATGAATTGCTGAGGCCATCTTTTCAGATAGTCAACCATAGGGGCCAATCAGTAGTACCAACTTTATTCGGTTATTATGAGGATTAAATAAATTAATATATGTAGAACACGTAAAACAGTGCCTGGTTACAGATTTAGTACTCAAGAAGTGTTTGGTTTTATTATAATTATTCTTGTGTCACCTTAAAAACACATATAGTACATGTTTACTTCTTGAATTAAAGACTTCCCAGCAATGTAGTCATCAGAAAATCAGGAACCCTAGTGATGAACTGTCTCCTCACAACCTGAGGCCCATGTACATCAGTTCTGTCTGGTCATGTGGTTCATTTGGGCCATTCCTGGGTGTTTTCCATTCCATATCGCCATGTGGTCTCAGCTTTCCTCCATGAGGGACACAGCCATCATTTCCCTCTACTCTCTTAGACTTTCTTCTGAGGGTACCTAGTTTGGAGACTGTCAACTTCTCATTGACTCTGCCCTGTTCTGAATTCTTCAGGTCACCATAGAGGTGGTGGATGGTCCTGACTCTGAAGCAGATAAAGATCAGCATCCAGAGAATAAGCCCAGCTGGTCAGTCCCGTCCCCTGACTGGAGGGCCTGGTGGCAGAGGTCCTTGTCCCTGACAAGGGCCAACAGCGGGGACCAAGACTATAAGTACGACAGTACCTCAGACGACAGCAACTTCCTCAACCCCCCCAGGGGGTGGGACCGTCCAGCCCCAGGCCACCGGACTTTTGAAACCAAAGACCAGCCAGAATATGGTGAGTTTACCACCCAGCGATCTAAAATTGATGGGGAGAATAAATGAGGATGATGAGGCCTAATGGACACGGAGCCAAGCAAAACCCAGTTTACAGTATGTGGTTTTTGGTCTTCATAAAGACTTTGTTCCACAGAAGCCCCAAGGAGGCACCAGCAGCCACATTTTTCTGGAAAGCCTATAATTTTTAAATCATACCAATTATCCTAGGAGAGAATTTTTTTTTTTTTTTTTTTTTTTTAGTTACGGATCTTTTGACATTCTGCTTTTTTTCCCAAAAAAGTTTTATTTCTAAAAGTGAAGATAGCACCAAATTAACTTCCTTGCATATTTTACTGAAAAATTCATACTAAAAATCAATTTAGTAAAAAGAGATGTGTCCAGTTGCCTCTGTTGACCAGGCAACCATGTTATGTTTGACATTGGCAGTGGAGCAGCCCTTGGGAATCCACATGAACATGTGCTTCACAGGTTGTCAAAGTAAGGCTCCCCCACGAATAAATGTGAAGACCCCAAGTTGGGATTTCTAGTTTCCCATGTTTTTAGAGTAGGAGAAGTGAGGTAACAAACAACTTACAAATTCAGTGATTTAAATAATAAAAATCATGGTTCACTTGAGTCGGAGTGGGAGACAGTGGGGGAAACTCAGCTCCACTCAGTCATTCAGGGATCCAGGCTTCTTCCATGTTGGAGCTTGGCAAACCATCAGGACCTGAGTTATGCTCCTTGGCTGGCAGCCAAGGGGACAGGGGGAGCCTAGAAAAGGCACCCATGATCTTAACCCCTCAGCCTGGAGATGATACACATCACATCTGCTTAGCACACCACCACACCACATTCTGTTGGTGACACGTAGTCATAGGGCCCACATAGATGCAAGGAAAGCTGGGAAACATATCTCATGTGTGCAAAAAGAGGAAATGAAACAGACCTGGCAAGGCTTTGTGGGGAATCAGGCAATCTGCCTCATGTTATGAGAATATCTGATATCTTACAAATTCACCCATCGTGGCAGTGTTCTTGTGGCTTCACCATCTGCAGCCTTAGGAACAAATGCTATACAATGGGGATGATTTGTCTCACACCATTGCCTTCTCACCCTTACCTCCATTTCTCAGTAGTAAGACCAGTTGTATATTGGAGAGTCGTTTCTGCTGCTAATAGATGATAGCAGGCAACTTCCAAAGCAGGAAGACCTTTTCTGAAGATCATGCATTGTGTCTGCCACCATGCTAGGCTCCGGGAATCCAAAAGTTAGAAAGACATGGGTCTTCCCTAATGAGGATCTCACCGTCTGTGGATAAGGGAGAAAAGTTAAGTGAGAGAGGAAAACAGTGCCATGGCAAAGATACACATCAAATACTAGGGTAGCAGAAAGAGAACTCCCATATTCTTTCCAGCCAGGAGGCTTCTCAAACCTTCCCCCTTTTCTGGAAGAAGTCCAATTTATCTGTTTCTAAGAGAAAGGACTGGGAATAATCATCAACGTTTATATAGCACTCCCCATGCACCAGTCCCACTTCATGGAATCTCACATATATTAGCTTATTTAATCAGCAATTTGAGGCAGATACCCCATTTTACAGATGGAAAAACTGAAGGCTAGAGAAGTTAAATAATTTGACTTGAAGGGTCAAGACCTAGGATTCATCTCAGGCGGTCCGAGTCCAGCATCTGTTCTCTTAACCATTGTGTTATTCTACCTCTCTAGGGAATAAAACATAGCACATCCTTTAGGACAATAGAAATGGATGCTTAGATTAGAAGATAGAAATGAGGGGAAAAGTCCCATGGTGTTAAGCAAGAGAAACACAGAGGATCCCTGGGTGCCAGTCTGACATGTCACCACTGGTTTTTGGGTTAAGCTGTTTGCTCAGCACATACAGAACATTGTTTCAAAGAATGGAGCTCAGACCCTCCACATCAGAATCCCTTGGTTGCATGTTTAAAAATGCCAATCCTTGGGGCACCTGGGTGGCTCAGTCGGTTTGGTGCCTGACTTTGTCTCAGGTCATGATCTCGCCTTTCAGAGTTCAAGCCCCAAGTTGGGCTCTGTGCTGACAGCTAGGACCCTGGGACCTGTTTCAGATTCTGTGTCTTCCCCTCTCTCTCTGCCCCTTCCCTGCTCACACTCTGTCTCTCTCAAAAATACACATAAAAAAAAATGAAAATAAAATGCTAATCCTGGTCCCAGCCCCATCTCTCTCTATACCAACATTCCTCAAAGTGTAAACCCCAAATCCGCTGCATCAACATCACCTGAGACTGTGATGGGAATGCAGATCTTCAGGCCCCAATCCCAGGCCTATTGAATAAGACACTCTGGGGTGGGGTCCCCAAAATCTGTGTTTGAACAGGCCTTCCAGAGGTTCTGGTACACTGAGCACCACTATCCCAGAGCAATGGTTCTCAGCCTTGGTTGCTCATTATACTCACCCCAGCAATTTTTTTAAAGTCGATGCCGAGACTTGTCTTCAGACCAGTTATATTGGGATCTCTTGGGTTGAGGCCCAAGCATTAGTTTTTCAAAGCTCCATGAGTGACTCCGGTGTGCAGCCTAGTTTGAGAGATGCTGCTGTCCTTCTGCTGAAGTAGAGTGTCCAGGAGTGAGACCTGGAGTTGGTCTTTCTTTGCTTTTTTGTTTCTTTCTTTTCTCAGCCAAGGTCAGCAGGTGATTCTCATGCTCATCGAAGTTGAAGACCACCACTAGAAACAACTTTTGCATCTAAAGCTCTTACAGAATACATTCTCCCAAATTCATGAACATTAAGAACATCGTCCATTTCAATCTTGAGTATAGAATTTGCTTCTACTAGGACAGTTCCTGTGGTTGCCTCTGTCACCTTCACCCCAGCTCTCTAGGCCTAGAATACCTATGCAGTATCCCACATCTGGATCTCACAGCATCCCTGGGCCATGGGAAACCCCCATCTTTCATGGGTTTGGACTATCTCTTGGTAACTTCCTCATCCTTAGAGCAGATATCAGGATTGCTACTTTATAAAGAAAATCTCATCCCTTAAAATATCCCTAAGGGAGTGCTTCTTGGGTTTCAGTGTGCACACAAATAGCCTGGAGGTCTTTTTTTTTTAATGTTTGTTTGTTTGTTTGTTTGTTTTTGAGAGAAAGAGAGAGAGAGAGAACGAACACAAGCAGGGGAGGGGCAGAGAGAGAGGGAGATAACAGAATCCAAAGCAGGCTCCAGGCCCTGAGCTGTCAACACAGAGCCCGATATGGGGCTTGAACCCACTAACCATGAGATCATGACCTCAGCTGAAGTCGGACACTTAACTGACTGAGCCACTCAGGCGCCCCTAGCCTGGGGTCTTTTAAAATGCAGCGTCTGATGCCATAGATGAAGCTGACAGTGCTCAGACCACACTTTGACTAGCAAGACTCTGAGCATGTTGTAAATGCTCAGTAGCAGGCAGAATGAATGAATGATTACTTACTTCCCTGATGGGCTCACAAGGAATGTGTGATTTCCAGAATTCCACACAGCATCGGATGAGCTGAATGCCCTTTATTTCAATCAATAAGAAACTACTAAACAATGTCTAAGTACTTATCCCTATGATGTGTGTGGTGAAGGACAGAGGGAATGAACACATGGCCCAGGATGGCGAGGTTCCTGCGGTGGCAAAGCAGCGAGACTCACTGTGCCTAAGTATGTGTGAAAATCACCACAGGAACTGGCCTTTGTGGTGGGAGTTGATCTCGGATTTTTGAAGGGAGGATCTTTCGTAAGAATTTAAATGTTTGTGGCCAAAGAGTTCTTCAAAAAAAATGTTGGTGTAAAAAAAATAGAATTTAATGGCATCTTTAGAATAAATTCTAAAATACACAATGGGAGTTAGTTACACCTAAGTTGCGATTGTGGAAACATATGATGTGACCACGGGTTGGCTCAATTTTGGACTCAATTTGAGATGCTGCATTTTAAATACCTTCTGTGTAGACACTTAAGGTATCATCAAGGACCAAGAAAGAATCCGAGTAAATATTTTTCTGTCAAATAGTAGAATACCATTGCCAAAATTGTTCTGAATCAACCATATAATGAAATCAGATAGGCATCGCTTACTGTAAACCTGGGTTGGGACTCAGTTCTTTGCAATTCTCTGACTGGTCATGGTCCTATTTTAATAGATTTCACAGTGATTTTTGTCGAGGCTTTTTCTTTGTAATGTTGAATTATGGCCACATAAGTGGGTGTCTTAAAAAAGAGAGGCCAACATGGGCCAGAATTAAAGCTGCAGGAGTACCAGGATACAGAACAGCATGCTGCCACAGAGACCTCACATCTAATCCCAGATCTGCCAGGCTTGAGCTGTGTGTCCTTAGGCAAGACCCTTAACCTCTCTGAGCCTCAGTTTCCTTATCCGTAAAAGGAGGAAGTTTCTACCTACCTTACAGGATTATTATAGGAGTTTAATCAGTGTATTTAGACAGAGAAGCTGGTTAAAGCAGGCCCTCAATAATTGGTAGCCACTCTCATCTAGGATTAGTGGTGGAGGCTTGCCAGTGACCAAGACCCAAATCACTCCAGTTGCCCAGACACTATAACTGTCCCACAGAACTCTAGTGACCTGAAACTGCTTAATCACTACTTTAAATTTTCAAATGACATGATTGAGACCCAGCTCTCAGCCCAGTACCCTGTGGATTGTTTTCTTCCTTCATTGAGCTCTTTGATGTCACAGGGACTGTCTTTTACTGTCATTGTTGTCATCTTAGTGGTTACTGTTGTTCATATTCATTTTCTGCTCTGAGCGATGCTCCCTGGCAGGTGAGCACATGACAACAGGCTTGTTTTGCTATAACAGAAAGAAATACTGCCCTCAAAGCTTTCTGTCCTTTGCATGCATTAAACAAATAGAGATTACCCAAGAGGAGGGTCTTTTCTGGGACATTTATCTGGGACAGTATGCTATGGAGCCTGCAGGGTTGTGAGTGGACATACACGCTTTGTCCTAGGAGGTGGCTTCATTTCATTGCTAACCTAATAGAAATGATTAGCCACATGGGTATGGAGCTTTTCTGTTTCTGATTTGGGGGACCATGTTTTGAAAAATTGGAAAAATCAGTGGCTTTGTGAGCATTTAAAATAAAAACATGAAGAGGCGCTTTTGTGGCTCAGTTGGTTGTCTGACTTCAGATCAGGTCATGATCTGAACTCAGCTCCTGAGTTCGAGACCCACGTCAGGCTCTTTGCTGTCAGCACAGAGCCTGTGTCAGATCCTCTGTCCCCCTTTCTCTCTGGCCCTCCCCTGCTCATTTTTTCTCTCTCTTTCTCTTTATGCTTTAAAAAAAACAAGAAAATAATAATAACATGAAGAGAGCCACTTATTGGGATAATAAACCCTTCATTGTTCCAGACTCTGCTAGCCATCTAGAGAGCATATTTTAGGGAGAATTTTATGGTGTATTTGTAACAGGTAACTTTTGCTGCTTAAGAAACCACCCCCTAAGTTTAGTGTCTTAAAAGAACAAATGGGTTCTTTTTTAAGAATCTACAGTTTTGGGGTGTCTGGGTGGCTCAGTCGGTTAAGCGTCCAACTCTTGGTTTGGGTTCAGGTCATGAGTTCAAAGCCCCATATCCAGCTCAGCGCTGACAGCATGGGATTCTCTATCTACTTGGGATTCTCTATCTCCCTCTCTCTCTGCCCCTCCTCTGCTCATGCTCTCTCTCTGCCTCTCTGTGTCTCTCAAAAATAAACATTTAAAAAAAAGAAAAAAAGAAAAGAGTCTGAACTTTGCCTGAACTGTCATTCAGCTCTGGGCTGGCTTGGCTGGGGCTGGATAGTCTAGGATGGCTTTACTCAATGATGGGGCCCCAGCTGAATAGCTGGGCATGCTGGGGTGGCTGGGGCCTCTCTCTAACTGGTCCCTCACCCCCCAGGTTGCCAGCCCAGGCTCTTCACATAGTGATGGAAGAGTTCTCTATGTCAAGAGAGCAAACCCTAATTCACGAACACTTTTCCTGCCTCTGTTTGCATCATGTTTGCTATTTTCCCATTGGCCAAAGCAAGTCTCCTGCCCAGGCTGGAGTGGGCAGGAGAAGAGAGTAACCGAAGAGCAGATATGGGGAAAGGAATGATGGAAGTCATTTTTCACATATCCAACACAGTATTAACATTCAATAATTTAGATCCAAGAAACCAAGACCAGAAATTACCTTGTGCAAAGATTCCAATATAAGCCTCATGGCGGGTTTAATGTTAGAATCTTAAAGGTCAAAGATATTTTCCAAAATGTCTCTCCATTTTACTGCAACAGGAAGGAAAGGCTGTAGGAGATCTAGATGGTTGAGGTCCCATTGCTTCAGCTGAGCAAAACAGCTACACCACTTGGCATCATAAGATTATGTACCTAGCATATCCATGACATAAACTCTACTTATCTGATTTAGTAAGCTTTCTCTGACTTGCCCACCGTCCCCTTTATGAGTCTAATGACATTACGACCTTTACTTGTGACTTTTGTTGTCATTGTTCCCTTCAATAAATCTGGTCTTGGTGGTACGTGTCGGATGTGGTTCAGTGTGTTAGTATGTGCCTATAACCCACTGCACCTGGATGTTCCCACTGACCAGAGTGTGATCTCATGATTGCTCTGGTGTTCTCAGGGGGAGATTACCAAGAGATACCAGACCACAGAGGTCTTGGAGGGAGCAGCAACCACCCTTACTGAGGTGGTTTCGCCCTCTGGAAGCAACTTGTCTCTCTAATTCTACTGTTGATGCCTAGTAAGAGATAAGAGAGATGGAGAGGCTGACACTGGGGAAATGGGCCCAACTCCTTCACACGAGACAGTAGTTTCAAACACCTGCTCGGCCGTGTTGCTGGAAAACCATTTCTTAGAAGATAATCAAAATACAAAAAGATTCCTTTTGGGGGAGAGAGAAGAAATGGATGGGGGCCCTTGGGGCAGGCAAGGTGTGGGCAAACTTTCTGCTCTCGGTTAGGGAAGAGGACACAACCATGAACGACACCCCCCTCCCCAACTCCGTTTAATGGGCTGAGGAGACTCGGCGGCCCTGTGTTTGCCTGAGGAGTGTTCAGAGTGGATGCCATGCAAACAGCAGCCTGGGAGGCTGGCACAGGGCCCACCCTGCAGGTAGAAACATGTGTGGACTACATTCCTGATGGGCCTACATCATAACAATCACCGCGACCTGTTATGAACAGAGAGGGCCCCTTCCCTGCAAAGCACATGCCTGTAGCTCCAAGTTTGGCATTTGCGGCAGCCCCAAGGCTGTAGGAAGATCTGGACAAACCAGGAGAAAGTATTACAGAGTGCAGATGCTTCAGAGGGGATCATGCTGTGCAGACCGAGGGCTTAGCACTAGGGCCCAAGCTTTCCTCTCTGTTACCCTTATGACGTTGGGTAAGTTCCCCAGTCCCTCCAGGACTTGGTTTCTTTACTTTTAAAAGAGGAACTTCATCTTGATAATATACCAACCTTCCTCACACCACTCACATTCTCAGCACCCCCACCCCCCAGTTTGGTCTACTCCTTTTTTCCTTATCATTTATTGACTTCTAATACACTGTATAACTTACTCATTTTTTATTGATTATTGTCTGACTCTTCTTACTAAAATATTAGTTCCACCAGGAAAAAAATCTTTGAAAGTTTTATTTAATGATATTTCCCACATAACTAGAATTATGCCTGGCATATAATAGGGGCTCAATAAATATTCATTGGATAGATATTGAGTGATGACCTCAAAGGATCATTTCTAGCTCTACCTTTATGTAGCAGTTATCTACTGCTGTATAACAAAACCATCCCAAAACAACAATGGTTTTAGGGGTGTCTGGGTGGCTCAGTCAGTTGATCATCCAACTCTTGATTTTGACTCAGGTCATGATCCCAGGGTAATGAGATCAAGCCCCGTATCAGACTCTGAGCTGAGCATGGAGCCTGCTTAAGATTTTTCCTCTCGTTCTCTCTCTCTCTCCCTCTGCCCTTCTACCCCACTTGCACTCTCACTCTCTCTAAAATAAAAATTTTAAACAAAACACAAACAAAAAAACCCAGCAGTTTATTATTTATCATGATTCTGTGGCTCAGGAGTTCATGCAGGGCCCCACTAGGCAGTTGGTGTGCTCCTAAGCATCCACTGTGTTCATCTGTCCACTGGGAAGGGCTGGAAGGTTCAACAAGGCTTCACTCATGTGTGTGTGCCTTGCAGCCCCTCATGTGCCTCCTCCATCTCCATGCGGTGTCCCACAATTCACAAGTTTAGCCTCAGTTTCTTTCACAGTGACCAGATTGCCTAGAGCAAAGTCAGAAGCTGCCAGGCCCTCTTAAGGCCAAAGTCAGCTCAGATTTTAAAGAAGGGGAAATAAACACTCTCTCTCAATCTCTCTCTCTCTCTCTCTCTCTCTCGTATGTAATGGGAGGGAAAGAACTGATGGTGGCCATCTTTGAAAACTACACACCATAGTATTCCATGATCCCATACTCTACAAATGCAGGCATTCTCAATAAGCACTGACCGGGCACCTTCTAGGAGTCAGGCCCTGGCTGTGTGCTGACCATCACAGTGCTCAAAACCTCAGACAGAGTCCTGCTCTCATGAAGCTAATCCCTAGAATGAACCCTGGAGCCATAAGCCTTTTGCCTCCAGCTGGCATCTAGTCCTCTCCAACAGTGAGAACGATGGAAGAAGACAACTGGCAGGCTGCTTGACAAGAGGGATTTGGGGACTCCTTGGGCGAGGCTGGTGACCGTATCCCTGGCTCCCTTCCAGATTCCACAGATGGTGAGGGCGACTGGAGTCTCTGGTCTGTCTGCAGTGTCACCTGTGGGAACGGCAACCAGAAACGGACTAGGTCTTGTGGCTACGCATGTACCGCAACAGAATCTAGGACATGTGATCGTCCAAACTGCCCAGGTTGGTATACACAGGGGAGTGGCTCCAAGTTCGGGGGTAAGTTTTTAACTTATTTTTAAGCCTTAGAGAAAGTGACTTTCTAAAAGACAACCATTTCCCTAGTAAGAATTCTGACCAGGCTGAAACGACAAGAGCTAACACAAGCATAATGAGCTGAATGGATGAAAAGATGGGTTTTCTGAGCCTTATGCACAATCGCTATAGCCATGACTAGAATGCAATGCCACAGTGTACTTGTTTAATTTAAAGGGGGGATTCTGTTTAACTTGAGACTTTGATGTGGGATTTGTTGTGCCTTGAAGAGACGCAGACAGACATTTGTGGTCTGATAAGGAAGCCAGGATGAGTGGATTGACAGCCACATACAGGAGAACCATGCAGGTAGCCCTGTCGGTGATGTGTGAGAGTTGCTGAAGCCTCCAAGGGAGGAGACAGAGGAAACCTGGCAGTTAATTATCCCTTTAAACTGCATTGTCAGTGTTTTAAAAACTAAACTAATTGCAATTGGAGAGTGGCCATTGGGGGTAAAAGAATAATTGTGACTGTCTGTGGCAGTTGGGTGTCAAAATGTGGCCTGTTTTTATATGGCCTACACATTTTTAAAGGGTCAAGAAGAAGGAAGGGGAGAAGGAGGAGAAGGAAGAGGAGGAGGAAACGGAGGGAGAGGATGGTGAGTAGGGGTGGGAGAAGAAATATGCAACCAAGACTACATGGGACTCACAAAGCCTAAAACATTTACTCTCTGCCCCTTTACAAAAAAAATTTACCAGCTCCTGATCTGCAGTTTTACATTTACTTTTGTGTCCCGTTGCCAGGTAGAATGCCAGCTTCAAATAATATCTCAGGTTCTTCCAAGAAACTGTACATTCCAAATGGCTTCATCTGAAAGATGAATATCAGAGGCAGAAAACTAGATCCCTGCACCCCCAGACTTCCTTTTCCTACTCCTAGAAACTTGGTTGTCAGACCATAAGGCTGAGATCTGAAACAAAAGAAGTGAAAGAGCAAAGGGGTTTCTGAGGGGAGAGAGGAAGGATCAGACTGGACATGTGTCTGTTAGCAAAGGGGCATGTGTAGAAAATGGGGCTGACATTTAACAAGCGGCAGCTTGGGCTCCATGTCAGCCGTGCAGGTGGATTTCAGAAAATGGAGCAACCATCAAGATGCTCTTCCCGATCTTTCCTATGCTCACTGTAATGAAGCTGAGTTGGAAGTCTGATGTGATGGGATTTAGGTGGGTACAAAATATACCAATAAATAATAACATGAGAAGGGGGAAGAGGAGAAATACATGAAGAAAAGGAAGAAGGGAGAGAAGGACGGTATGAAGAAGATGATGATGATGGAGAGGAGATAAAACAAGAAAACAAAGGCGAAGATGAAGATAAAGAAAGCGAAGATGGTGAAGAAGGAAAACAAAATGTAATGCAGATCATGAAGAATAGGATTGTTTGAGGACTTAAGTATCAAGCCAATTTCTCAGGTCTTTTGGGGCATTATTTCATTTAATCCTTGCAATAGCCTCATGAAATAAGTATTTACTATTGTACCCACTTGACAGCTATAGAAACAGGCGTGGGATTAACTTGTACGAGTCATACAAGCAGCAAGTGATCAATCTTGAATGTGAATCCAGGCAGTCTGGTTCCAGAGTCCATGTTCTTAACCATTAAACTATTCCACTGCCACCAGGAGGAAGGATATGGGGCTCAGCCAGTAATGGATACAGATGGCATTTACTGTCAGGGCTTGGGGGCTTGCCTGTTATTTCTTTTCCCAGGCTGGCATCCGGATCCAAGTCTACCACCTGGTGACCACCATTGTGAATGTTTCTCTGCCACCATTTTTAATGTTTCCTTCTCATTTTCTCTCACCACCAAGAGCAGCATGCCCAGCAGCACTGTTCATACATTTTCTTCTCATCTGATCTTGCCCTCCTTCCATCCTTTCTGCCTCTCTGTTCCTCGGCCTTCCAGGTTTTCAGGGCTTCATGAAGGATTTTTTTTTTTTACAGGATCTTTTTCTTTATTTGGTTTGTTGATTCTCAGCTTTACTGGAAGGAGTCGTGGGGCAGGCAATATCCCCAGCCTGGCAGTGATTACCCAGTAAAAGTTTGTCCCCTAAGTCAACCCTACAAATAAGTTCAAGGGGCCTCACATAAAGTCAGAGAGAGCCCCTTAAAGGAAATCAAGTCACACCTAGCAGGCAGCCAAGGCTCTCCACCATTCCAGCCTCCTTGGATGCCTCAGCTAGCACAGGATTCCTGTCCGTAAGGGAAGCCTGGATGGGAATGGTAGTTTGGGGATGAAAGAGGAACCAAGAAGTATGAGGCAAGCTGAGTTCAGTCCCTCAGAGCAAGTAATGACAAGGTCGGTGTATTCTCTCTGAAGCATCATTGTCAATGCTGAAAGTTCTAGAATTTGAGGTATCTGGTCTTTAGTTGTGGACTGCGACATCCTCAAAATGAGCTACTCTCAACCAACCAGGGAAAACTGGTTTTCTCAACCAACAGTTACCGCTTAACTACAGTGCTTTCTTTACACATAGTTTGTTGAATGCATTCAGCTCTATGAGGTGGGGCACTTATTTCTCTCCATTTTACAGATGCAAAAGCTGAGGCATACAAAGGTAAAGAGTCTTCCCCAACGTCACCAGACTAGTTATAATTTTAACCCAGTCAGTCCTTAAAACTGGTATTGGCCACTAGACAAAATATTAACCATTGCCTCTAGTTCAGTTTGTCACCCTGACACCAGCAGACAGACAGCCTTGCAGACATGTGTCCCCCATTGCCCCAAACCCCATTCCTGGGCCTAGTGAATGAGTTCCTTAAGACTCATTCAGGGGCAACCTGGGTGGCTCAGTCATTAAGCATATGAATTTGGCTTGGGTCATGGTCTCATGGTTCGTGAGTTCAAGTCCTACATCAGGTGAGCTCGAGCCTCGCTTTAGGTAAACACAAATCCTGCTTGGGGTAAGCCCCGCTTCTCTCTCTCTCTCTCTATCTCTCTCTCTCCCCCTCTGCCTCTATCTCCCTCTGACTCTCCTGGAATTCTCTCTCTGCCCCTGGCTCTCTCTCTCTCTCTCTCTCTCTCTCTCTCTCTCAAAAAAAAAAAAAAAAAAGATTCTATCTCTCCCTCTGCCCCTCTCCCCCACTTACACTGCACTCTCTCTAAAAAAATAAAAATATGGTAAAAAAAAAAAAAAGGGTAATTCAGGCACATTTGGATCTGATTTCATGCTGCAAATGGTATCTGGGGTTTTAATATATTTTATGCTCTACTACCTGCTTTTTACTGTTTCCTCCACTGGCAAGTTCCTACCCAGGAGTGGTAATGAATACAAAAAAGCTTTGTTCAGGTGTATTTGTTTCTGTATTTGCTGGGGGGGGGGGGGGGGGGGGAGGGTAACTTTTTCCATAAAACTAGGGAAAAATGAGCTCCTGTCTGTGTCTAGGAATCGAAGACACCTTCAGGACAGCTGCCACCGAAGTGAGTCTGCTTGCGGGAAGCGAGGAGTTTAACGCCACCAAGCTGTTTGAAGTTGGTAAGGAGAGTTTTCTCCCCCGCCCCTTTTGTTTTTTTATTCAAATATTGATTTAATGTTTTGGTGATTCCTTTTGCTTTTGCAGTGCCGTCCCATCCCGGGATCCATTTAAGTGTTTTGTTTTCCTCTTACGGGGTCCAATTCTCCCAGCATATTTCTTGCTACCCGAATACAGTCCGAGCAGGAGAGAGCAGTCCTGGGCCTCCCAGACCAGCCTGAGCAGAGCAGCCAGCTGGGTCTGCCTTGCTTGCTACACAGCTTCCGTGGCAAGAAGTGGGACAGGACTGCTCTCCCTAAGCACAGAGTCAGCCTCAGTAGGGCCTCAGGCTGCATGGGGTCTCTTCTCACAGGCCTCACTGAGTGTCCCCAAGAAGTCAGGAAATGCTGATCTCAGTTCTGCAGCAAAAGGAGGGACGGAGAGGGGCGCCTGGGTGGCTCAGTCGGTTAAGCGTCCGACTGTGGCTCAGGTCATGATCTCACAGTCCGTGAGTTCGAGCCCCGCGTCGGGCTCTGTGCTGACAGCTCAGAGCCTGGAGCCTGTTTCGGATTCTGTGTCTCCCTCTCTCTCTGACCCTCCCCCGTTCATGCTGTCTCTCCCTGTCTCAAAAATAAATAAACATTAAAAAAATTTAAAAAAAAAAAAAAAAAAGAGGGACGGAGAGGAAAAGGGAACTTCCTCGGCATTATACCTGCCTCTCTCTACCTCATCAATTTTTTTGTAAACTTTCGGCATACCCTGCTCCTCATCTGCCAGAAAGTGCTAGACCAAACACAATAAGCACGAACCAGACAAAATTAAAAGTGACTACTCAGGGGGCACCTGGGTGGCTCAGTCGGTTAAGCAGCTGACTTCGGCTCAGGTCATGATCTTGCGGTCCGTGAGTTCGAGCCCCGCGTCGGTATCTGTGCTGACTGCTCAGAGCCTGGAGCCTGTTTCCGATTCTGTGTCTCCCTCTCTCTCTGACCCTCCCCCATTCATGCTCTGTCTCAAAAATAAATAAACGTTAAAAAAATTAAAAAAAAAAAGTGACTACTCAGGTGTGAGGTGAAAGCTTCCTTTTTAAAAATAGCTTCACGTGCTTTGGGGTGCAATTCTTTATTGCAGAAAGATAAGACTCCTTCTGTCACACTTCTTCGTGTCACCCAGAAAGTCTTTCTTAGCCTCTTCACTTTTGCCCTGTCTCCTCAGCCAAACTGGAGGCAGTGTGGAAATTCTGTGTCACCCGGGGGTTCCACCTCAGTCTTTCACACACACACAAGCTACCTTTCGCAGGAGCCTTCTGCAAACACTATGCATTTGACTCCCCCGACACCAAAATTAAAGACTCAACGTGGGACATTTACATAAAATAGTAGAGCAACAAAGATTGTCTTTGCGGGGCAGAGAGCTTCTCGGGTCTCTCCATATTGCACACCCTACAGACAGGCAGCTGCTTGCTTTGTTGGGAGGATGGGTCCTGTTGCACAAAGTCACACCTGAGGTACGACTGAGGACTCACAGAGACAAGTAGGACTGGGCATCAGTCAGGTTCTGGGCACGAACAAACATGGCACACCGAACAGATAATTGAGGAGCATTTGATGAGGGTCTGTTTGCAAAGGTGTGAGCAGGGTAGAATGGAAACCAAGAAGGGGATGTACGGGGCCGTACAGAGCAGTGGGGAGCCCTTACTGCCCCTCGGCCTGAAGGGAGCAGGGGGAGGAGTGGCTACCACAATCCACAGCTGTGTGGAGAAGGTTACCAACAGCACTCTTGTTGCTAAAGAAGGATGTAGCCAACCTGCAGTAGCAAGGGAGGAGACACGGGAACAAATACCTTGACCTCGCTCTCCTCTCTTCCCCTGGTCTCTGGCCAGGTCCTCCCCTTGACTCAACCCAAAAAGAAGTCAGGGCTCAAGGAGCGCGTTGATGCAATCCACTTAGGATTCCAGAGCAAGAAAAACCTTCCAGAGCAAGAAAAAACACGGAATGAGGATATAAAACCCCAAACAGAAGATGCCTAGCAGAGATGGGACAGAGCTTGATTTGCACAAGGTCATTTATTAACCTTGTACTGCCTCAGTTATCTGATATGTAAAATGGTCTGAGGTAATAATGCCAACTTATAGAGTTATTGCAGAATTAAATGAGTTAGTATTTGCAAAGCATTTAGAGCATGCCCATCACACTGAACGTCTACATAAGTTTGATAGATAAAAATAAGTCAATGCATGTTCTATAGGCACATGAATTATGATGACCTTCCACACTAGAAGGATAATAACAAAGCCATTTTCTAGCACCTCACTGAACTTTGTTTCTGAAGACCGTGCTCTCTGAAAGAGACCCTCACTCGTTCTGCAGACACACATTTCCCAGGAGGGAGCCTGCATGCTCTCACTACTGTTCAGTCAGGGGCTCCACAGGGGTGGAGTCTCAGAGCTCAGGTCCGAATGGAGCCTTCGCATGTGCCCTCAGGCAGCACCCCGGTCCCGTGCGTGCTGGGTACTCCCTGTGTTCTAGTTTAATCCTCAGCACACTTTATGAGACAGGCGTTATTTTCATCCCCAATGTAGAGATGAGAAAGCTGAATCACAGTGAGGGAGAATATTGTGCTCGAGGTCATGAGCTACCAAACGGTTGAGCGGGAAGTTGATCCCAGGCAGTCCAACACAAGACCCCACACTCTTCGTCTTAGGCCAGGCCTTTCTGAGCTCCTGAGAGATGCCCTATATCTCTCCTCCTCATTCCACTGAAGAGAAGCCTGAGCCCTCTTCCAAACTGCCCCTCCCAACCCTACCCCCGTCCTAGTCTCTTGATTCCCTCCTAGGACACCACCAGTCTCCCAGGCACCTGGGATCAGAGCTGAGGAGTCACTCCTAAAATCTTTTCTCCTTTACCCTCAAGCGCACCAAGGCCCAGCAGCCCTAACTCTCTGACCACTCTTGATCCCTTCCATCCCCTCCCTTCCCACCTGGACTCTTATGACAGATATCAGCTCTGAATGTATCTTCCTACTGTACAGCTTAGCTAATAGCTCACTATCACTCAGAAGCCTTCAGCAGTTCCCTAGGGCCATCTAAACAAGCCTAAACTGCACCAAAGACTCCCATGATCTGATGCCAACAGCCTCATTCCCTATAACCTCTGCTCTGGTGACGCTGAATGTTTCCCCACCCCCAGACAACCCCAGCAGATTTTTTCTGCTCAACCTTGGTTTGTGCAACATTCACCACTGTTTGCCTGTTCATGACGCCTGTTCCCTTGGGGCAGTGCAGGACCAGCATAAACATATCTTTAGGTTTTTCAAATAAAACCAGGAATCCACATTAATAAGTAGAATCACCTAAGTCTTAAGTTAATTCAATAATTTATTAATTCATTGGCAATTAATTCAATATTTTTTAATATTGTAAGGTCCAAATAGAACACCACCAGGGGTGGGTTCTTCAGGTCAATGGCCTCTGGCTTAAATGTTAAGTACCCTAAAAGCAGGGGCCAGCCCCTTCCTCTTTGAGGCATCTTATCATATGGATTTCCTTGCAGTGGTCGTCGCTGTTCGGTAGCCATGGTTAAGAGATCAGGCCATGGCTCTAGCTTAAACCAGTGAGTGAGGGGCACAAATAAAACTTGTTCCTATAAATTCCCCTGGAGGTACTTTCTGCCTTACCTTGTCACCACTTATTTAAAGAGCAGATTCAAAATAGCCCTCTGAATTATTGTTAATTTTGTCATAGGTGATAAGGGGGTTGTGGTTATCCCCATATCCTCCTTTTCCCCCCCAGATGCCTACTAAAACTCAGGGATAATATATGTTTTCAAAAAAACAAAAAAGATGAAGCAAATGTAGTGGTTAAATCTGGGTGATGGCATATAGGTAGTCACTGCTTAAATGTATTCTCTCTACTTTTCTATGTGTCTGAAAATTTTTCATAGTATAAAGTGGGGAGGGGGTTGCCTTGTGAATAAAGTTCCCAAGTTCAAGGGAGGTGAGCAAGCCAACCAAAGGCTGGTGGTTCCAGGGGGCTCCAGGGGTTGCCCCTGGGAGGGGAGGAGTTGACCTCAGCCTTAACCTGCTTCCCCTTTTGCATGTAGTGAGAGGGTTTCTCCCTGGTCTTTTTCAGACACGGACAGCTGCGAGCGATGGATGAGCTGCAAAAGTGAGTTCTTAAAGAAGTACATGCACAAGGTGATCAATGACCTACCCAGCTGCCCCTGCTCCTACCCCACAGAGGTGGCCTACAGCACGGCGGACATCTTTGACCGCATTAAGCGCAAGGACTTCCGCTGGAAGGACGCCAGTGGGCCCAAGGAGAAGCTAGAGATCTACAAGCCCACGGCCCGGTACTGCATTCGCTCCATGCTGTCCTTGGAGAGCACCACGCTGGCTGCCCAGCACTGTTGCTATGGCGACAACATGCAGCTCATCACCAGGGGCAAAGGGGCCGGGACGCCCAACCTTATCAGCACTGAGTTCTCAGCTGAGCTCCACTACAAGGTGGATGTCTTGCCCTGGATCATCTGCAAGGGTGACTGGAGCAGATACAACGAGGCCCGGCCTCCCAACAATGGACAGAAGTGCACAGAGAGCCCCTCGGATGAAGATTACATTAAGCAGTTCCAAGAGGCCAGGGAGTATTAAGGAGATGCCACCTCGGGAATTTGTGACACAAATGCACTACACTGATCTACCGCTTGGGCAGCGCCCCTCTTATGCGCATACATGTATATTTGTATATACCACATGGGTATTTTTCATAAATTACACTAGGGGTGTGCACCAGCCCCAGGTGACTGCCATCTGAAGCCACCTTGCCATCTGAAATGCCCACAGAGCTCCTTGAAATTCCTCCAAGGGGCGATGTCAGCAGGAAGATGAGGACAAAGAAGCCAGAAGAACCTGGAAGCCATAGTGGGTGAGATTCAACTCACACCCCGATCCAATGTTTTCTAGAGAAGCAAAGAGGAAAAGACTGAGTTGTAAACGTTATAAGCAGTTTTTATATATAACTTATTTAATATGAATGTGACTTAAGCATAAACTTTTTCGCTGGAGTTGTGAAACTGATTAATCCCTTCTGTGAGAGTTCAGACAGGAGCTTCCGGAGGTGGGAGAGAAAGGGAATTTTGTAATGATTTAAAAAAAGAAAAACTAAATAACTCAACATAAGTGTATCAAAATAAGAAAACAGCCACCTAAAAACTAATATTCTTTAGTCCTGAGGGACCTTGCTGGAGTCTCAGCTTCCAAAATGCCCTTGCCTAAGATTGGATAGGGGGTGGGGGGCACATGGGTATTTTAGGGACAAATCTGATGACTGGTTTTAAATAGGCTTTAAAATAAAAGGCCAATATTAGCATAATGCTATAATTCTACTGAAAGGCTTCAGAGTTCTGCTCATGTCTTAGTAGGTTCAGAAGGCTGCAGGAAGGTCAGATGTAAAAATAGTAGCACTTTTCCAAAGATAAACAAGCAAAATAAATGGTAAAAGAACATAAACCTCATTTCATCCATTTTATTTTAATACCATCGTAACATTTTTTTTCTCCACCAATATATTCCCAGTAAATACATATAAAAAGAGTAGGGGGACTCATGTTTAGAAAAAACCTAATTTTTTTATGTTTTAAGAAAGGGGAAAAAACTACGTTATTTTTGTAAAGTATTTATTGAGTCACTGAGTCTTGTGCTTCAAGCAATTACCTGGTTCTGTAGTGTGGAACTTAGGACAAATAAAGAATTTGTTCTTATGAAATCTTTACTTGCAAAACTCCAGGAAAAGAGAATATATAATAAAATCATAATAAAATGTGTTACCTGCAATAAATGTGTTACCTGCCAATATTTATGATACAAATACCATAAATAATCCTGGTAAGCCCTGGACTCCAAGGCAGGGGGAGAGGAAGGTCTAAACCAGGTGGGAATAAAAGGCTCATTGATTGATGTGATGGTGGGTGGTATAACTCAGCATCTTTGGCACCAAGAACGTCAACCCAGTCCCCAGGAAGCTGAAGTCATTGACCCACAGGTAAGTTTTTGCCTCCTCAGAGCTAAGAAGGAGCTAAGAAAGCCAAGCCAGAGTAAAGGTTTAAGACAGTCCAGGTGAGCAGGGCTGCTTCCAGACAAAATTCAGCAATTACAGTAGCAAGTAGAACTAATCATGCAGATTATTCCTTTTACAGATGAGAAAACCAAAACTCGGGGGGGGGGGTGGAATATATCACACTGGACCCATCTTTCTTTTCCTAGCCTAGCTCATTCTACTATGTCAAACTGGTAGTGTCCTGGTGATGTCATAAGCTCTTCTAGTAAAATCTTGTTCTTCTGGAAAAGCTTTTATCAATCATCTACACTTTAAAATGAATCACTCATGCATTGCCCATTCTCAGAATATTTGTATTTAAGAGCTATTTCTAATTATGATATGAGAAGCCTATTGACATCTGAAGGAATTTTAGGTAACTGAACTGGTAGGGAGAGAATCAATACACCTATATATCAGGGAAGCAGATTTGGTTTCTATAATAGGGAAACTATTTTTGCAAAGAGAGTTGGTTGCATTGGATTGCATTACTTTTGAGGTGGTGAGATCCCTGTTGAGACAGGTATTCAAGCAGAGACTGGAGATGAAGCATATGAGAAACTCAACCAAATGAGGAGAGGAAAAAACGTATAATAACCCTCTGATAAATGTTTTATTAAGGATAAATGCAAAGTACTATGGGAAAACAGAGGCAGGAATCAGGTAAGTACCTGTCGAGTCCCATGGAGATGTGATATTTCATAAAGCAAAGAGGGAGGGAGAAATGGAGGCATTTGGAGTCAGAAAAAAAGAACAAAAACAAGGAATTAGGAATGAGCTTGGTGTTTCCCAAAGGCTAGTATGTTTAGAATGATAAGCAGAGGAACAAGAGTGGTAAGTTATGGAGCCATATCTAAGGTGTCTTTATTAAGGATTTAGCCTGGAAGACAAAAAGGAACAGAGCTCTTTCCTACTACAGTGAGAATGACTGATATGAGCAATGTTTGCAATGGGCTCTTTGCCTTTTCATATCAGACTTTGCTGACCTAGTGAAATGAGAGTTGGAAGGTGAGGTGAAATGGGAGCAGAGAGGTCCCCGGGTTTTTTGCCTACTGAATACATCCCTACTCTCGAGTACAAGTTAGTGTCACACCTCTGGAAATTTGTGGAACTATGATCTGCCTCTAATCAGGATAAGCTAGTTGTCAGTCCCAAAGCCAATGAGTGATGCTCAGAAAGCCAGACCCCTCTGCTCAGCTATCTAATAAGACAAGGCAACCTTGTCTGATTCAGCACAGGGCTTCAAGCCAGCCCCTTGGTAGCCCCAAGTAATTCTCTCCTTCCAAGTGGAGCATGTGCTCAAGGGCCAACTTTGCCTGCAGCAGAGAAGGCTGCACCTTCACCAACAGCACCTGTAAATATGACCCTCAACAAGTGCTCTACAAATGACTCTCATCAAATTTCTTGCTCCTTTGCTGGAAAAAGAGTCCTTTTTCTAATCACTGGGCCTCCTGGGTGCCATGTGAGCAAGCCAATAGTGGCAGAGATGCCCAAGGCCCTCTAGTGGCTGCACATGGGAAAGTTGAGAAAGAGAACAGGGACAACGGAACTTTCTCTTTGGCCCCATTACAGTTGTCCACCATGATTACAGGCTCCGGGGTGTTTCTGCCTGTGTAGCTCAGCGGCCAAGAGGATAGAGTTCTCCAGCCTAACATCAGGGATCAAAGAATAGGTACTATACTAGCCACCCTTTCCTGAGCACACACTTTGTGCCTCTGTGCAGCTCACATTAACATGGGAGGCAAGCATAGTGCATTACATCCATTTTGCAGATGAGGAAAAAGAAGCCCAACCAGGTTAGCAAAGTTGCCCAAAGTCATAAATGCTCCATAAATGGCAGACCCAGCTGAAGCCAGTTCTTTCTAATCACCAACCCAACGTTTGTAACCTTAACCCTTGTTCTCTTCCTAAGTCTTCACAGCACTCACAGGATCAGTTTGGTGTTTGTTTTTCTCTAACTCACTCTGCCTTTACTTGAATTGTTCAAATCTGCCAAATGTCCCTGCATCAACCCTTATGATATCTCACATTGGAGACAGAGGATCTGGCTTTATTTCTACATATTCTGCTCGGTTCTGTCATTCTGTAAGAGGATGCTTGCTCCTATAGCAGAGCCTTTGCTCCAGTTGGGTCAGTAACAGAACTCAACATTTCTAGAACAGAGACTGGTCTGTTTTCCTTACTGCAAGCAAACCCCATGCTGTTGCCTGTTGGGTAGGCCTCAGAGGCAGGTGTTTTGTCTCTTACTTTTCTACACTCTCAGCTCCTAGCACTGCCCCTGGCAGATGTCAGACAATGTGCAGAGGGCTTAAGAATTTGAAGGTTGAGTCAAACTTCCTGGATTCTAGTCCTGGCTTCCACAATTGCCTGTTGGGTACCACTGGATAGATTAATCAGCCTCTATGCATTTCAGTTCCTCATACAGTTGTTATGAGAATGAACTAAGAGCCTTGAAGTTCTTGGAGCCTGTCAGATGCAATGAAGTTTGGACATTGGGATTTAGTCACTTGAAAAATGTATATTGAACATCTCCCAGTTGCCCAGAATTGTTCCAGATGCCAGAGATAAAACAGTATATAAATACAGATACTCCTGTTGGAGGGCAGACAGCTGAAAAATAAAGACATAATCTGAGATAATGATAAGTGATATAAAGAAAAATAAATTATTTGATTACACATGTATGTTGCATTATTTATAGTAATACTATACTAGTAGCTATTATAGATAATCTTCAAAATCACTGTGGCTTAACACAGTAAAAATCTAGGGGATGTGTCTGGTCAAGTGGCTCTCTTTTAGGTGATGAGTCAAGGGTCCAGGCTCCTTCCATATTGTGGGTTGGCCATCCTCAAAATGTAACTCTCTAGGATGTCCTGGGGGTCATCTCTATCCCAGCCTGCTTGAAGAGTAAAGAGCAGGCAGGCCATGCATAAAGGTTTGCATAGGTCAAGGAGAGAAGTACTGTACATCATTTCCACTTCATCTCCACAGCTCTGTTCCATGCCACACTCTTTCACAAGGAAGATTGGGAAGTGGAATTTAGTTGGGGGTGAAAGAAACAGAGAAAGACTATGTGAGCACTTAGCCAGTCTGCCACAGAGGTAGATCACCAACTACCTGATTACACAAAGCAGGAATATAAGCAAGCAAAAAAGGACTCTGGGTGGGCTGAAAGTAGGTAACCAAAGAAGAGAGGTCCTTCCCAGCCCCTCACCACCTTCCACATTGTTTTATAGTGTTAAACTGGACCTCAGTTTACTATCTATAAATTGGATAAGATCACCTGTCTTACCTACTCATTGGCAGATGCTTTTGATGTCCAGCACTTGCCCCTTGGCACTTACCACACTGACTACACATACTGTGTACACCAGCCCCATTCTCAACTGGAAGCTCCTGCAAACCTTTGCCTGAACACGTTCTCTAGGCAGTGGGACCCACTTGGCTTGCATAGGAACAGACCAAAGTGCCAGGGACTTAACAGTGCCCCCCAGGAGCACTTAACAGTTGACTGACAGGAACTTGGGAGAACACCCCAGCTTCCTCACCCCTCAAGTGGGGAATTCTGAAGCATATTCTGTACCATTCCCAGAATTCTCAGTGGGACTGAGCTCCAGTCACCCACAGTGCTAACTTGCTTGCTAACACACCATTTATCGGCTTCCTTCCCTTCCCTGTATTTCTTCCCGACTCTGCTACTGTTGCTCTCTGGAATCATCTCCCAAATGTGCTTACCTGCTCAGATCATTCTCTCTGGCTTTGCTTCTGGGTGAGTCCCAAACCAAGACTTTATGCTTTAGTACTTACTGAGTGCTATTCAAAAATAAGCTTACTATTATCACCCTCATGTGGAAATGAGGTTTTGTTGCTGTTGATAGCTCTACCAAAAAAACAAACAAACAAAAAAAAAAAAACCAAACAAAAAAAAAAAACAAAAAAAACTGGTGCTCTAATAGATCTTTTTTGTTTCTACAAAACAACATGATAAACCCTCAGTTTTTACAATTAGAGCCAACAGACAGAAAGTGACTCTGCCAGATACCTCCAAAAATTGCTGCACGCCTTTTCTTAGTTTTTGAATTAATCTCCTTGCTGACTACAAACCAATCATGCTCTATAGACCACACTTTGAGTAGCACTGTTATAATCAACTGGGCGACAGTGATCAATATCCCCAAGAGCAATGATTCTGGCCTGATATACAAAATCATGAAAAGGCTTCACAGGAAGTTATGTGTGGGGAGGAAAGAGGATGGGGTTCTCCCTTTGTCATCTACTTACAATTTCCAATGGAAAAATGTGTGGGTTGTCACCACTATGCCTGCACTATTTCAGACTAATTAAAGACTTGCCTCAGTAATTACTGGGTGGGTATACACAGAAACATACATCCATGTGTACAGATCCTGAATACAGTAGTATAAATTAAGACAGAAAGCTTACAGCCCATTTCTTTTCTGAGACTTAGTATTGGTTTACCATACAGGATTAGAAGAAGAGGGGCATTTTCTGGGATCAGAAGATAAGACTTTTTAGAAACAAATTTATGGGACTAGCACTCTTTGCTGAACCAGAAGAACAAAGTTTAGATACATTTGGGGATTTTTTTTGGGGGGGGGTTGTGTTTTTGTTTTTGTTTTTTTTTTTTTTCTATCTCCATCTCCTTGTAGAAGTTTTGGAAAGCCAACATACAACAGCCAGCGCCTTGCCTGTAATGGCAAAAATAACATCATCCTCAACCATTTTAGTGGCAGGGGAATTGGTGGGGGGCTGGACGGAGACACAGCTGCAATAGCAAAGCTGGGTAAGAATTTTATAACTTTGCTAATTTTCTATCTGTTCTGGGAGTAATAAATGTACCCTTATAGATATTCATGATTGCCCTTAAAATGAAAAAAAAAAAAAGCCTTTTAAATGGCACAGAAAAGCCTTTCATTCTTGAGGCATGTAATTCATGGATGATTTTCAAAATGTCATGTTTGAATTGGGAAAGTAACATTTCTTGAATTAATCAGCCAGTTGCTTCAAGAACATGACTCAAAGGATATAAAAATTTCAAGCCTGACTTTTAAAGAAAAAAGTAATTTTTTCTATGCAGCTAAGTTTATTTTTCACAAATGCCATGGCCACATATTAGGTTTATCTGCCATGGAAGGGAATGGTCTAAATGAAGTACCCCTTTAATTACTTAGTGAAAGTGAGCAGTAGCAGATCTTAACAAGAACTGCTTCAAAGTTTTACACCAGTAGACAAGTGGTTTTGTTTTGTCTAGCTCTGCCCTCCTTTACTCTCCTCTACACCTAGATTGGGTTTGGTTTGTTTTACCTTTGGAGAGCTTAGCAAACGGAGAAGGAGAAAGAAAAGGAAAAGGCAAAGAGAAAAGCCAGGGTTTCCCAGGACAAAATCTTCTTTGGAGCTTCTAAAGTAACTCAGTGCCTCTGTTGTCCATATAACTCCAATGAGATCTTTACACAGGTAAGACTGGGGACACCCACACCACTGATGCACCTGTTCCCAGGGCGCCTTCAAATTCCCCTTCAGGGACCAGCCAAGACCAGGAAGAGGTGGCCAGAGACCTCATGCTTCAGAGTCATGTGATCAGGATTCCTCCAGTCGAAAGAAAAGTGAGGTCCTCTGTGCTGATTGCTATGGAGGGCAGACCTTTCTATCAAGAATGTTTTAGGGCCCTCATCTGGGGACTTCTACTGAGTGGAGGCCAAGGCCGCCTTCTCCAGGTCTCAGGCAAAAGCCCTTCATGGAGCCACTCTTGAGCACTCCCTCCCACTATTACAAGATATTATAAAGAGAAAAAAAAAAAAAAGGAGGAAAGCAGGGATCCCATTCTAGGAAGATAAAGCCTGGCTCACACTACTCACCATCAGCAAACATAGAAAACTGAAGTTTGAGATAAAAGCAAACTCACTTTGTTTCCTCTTCTTCAATATTTCTACTTCGTACGCTCCCAGTTGCCTTCCCCCCTGCTCGTCTCTCATTCCCTTTGCCACCCAACTGGAGATCTTGTAGCCAACTTCCATTCTTTGAGCCAATCTTTTTTGAAAAATACTCTTCATTTTATTGATGTATAACATACAATCAGAAAAAACGTACACGTCATAAATGGGTGGCTCAGTGGATTTTCACAAAGTGAACACACTCATGGCCAAAGTCAAGAAATAGAATATAAGGTTCATGAGGGAGCTCCCAGGGATGAAATGTTCTATGTCTTGATTATGGTGGTGGCTACACAACTGTATGCATTTGCCAAAACTCATTGGACTATGGTGCACTTATAAAAAAAAATTGAATTTCATCATATGTAAATGTTACCTCAATGGAAAACAAATAAAGAAGACATTAGTTACCATCACTCCTGTGCCACCTTACTGTTAGTACCCACTTCCCACCAAAAGTAATCAGTATCATGACACCATATTGGTTTTGCCTGATTTTGAACAAGTGAATGGAATCCTCTAGCATATGCTCCCTGAAGTCTGGCATCTTTTGTTCAATATGACATTATGAGAGTCTTCCATATTGCTGTTTGCAGCTCTAGCTCATTCTTTCTCACCACTGCCTAGGACTGTACCTTTCTATTTAACCTTTCTACCATGAACAGGCATTTGGGTCCTTGCCAGTTTGGAGCTTTTACAAATAGTGCTGCAACAGTCCAGGGTGTGTCCTTTAGTGCTTGTACACACACATTTCCATGAGGAGTGGAATTAATAGGTCCTAGGGCAGGTTCAGCTTTAGCAGATACCATCCAAGAATTCTCCCAAGTGGTTACATTAATTGACATTCTATCCAGGAGGGGTTGAAGGTTCTGGTTCTTTGATCAATCTTGGTTCCACTCCTACACGAACCATTCTTTGATATGTTAATTCTTTAGATTTAAGTCAACATGTGTGTACTGAGCACTTACTGTGTGTTTGTCATCATTGACCATGCTGGGTACTGGAGACAGAGGGACAGATAGGAATCCTGTCATAAATGAATGGTACAGGGGGGTGACTAATTCAGATGACTGTCATACAATGTGATAGGTACTATGGGACCAGGTGAGGATTAATTACAGTGGTTGTAATTAATAAGTCAGAGTTGCCACATAGTATTTAGGGGGAAAAAAGGTCTTATGATATCAAGTGTTGGCAGGTGACAAAGAGACAGAAACTCTTATTGCCACACTTTTGGGGATATAAATTGGGGATAATTTGACTCTACCTTATACCATGGATGCTGTAAAGTGCATGTAGCAGAAGTCACCAATTTCACCCCTGAGGGCTTTCTTTGTATTATCAAAAATTGGAAACAATTTAATTGTCTACCAATAGAAGAATGGACAAATAAACCGTGTTGTATTAGTAAGACAGAATACCACCCAGCTGTGAAAATAAATGATCTAAAGCTATGCATACTGTCACAGTGTCATAAAAATATAACGTGTAAAAAAGCAAATTGCAAGTGAATATATTAAGTACTGCACAATTTCAATAATTTAAAAACTCACAAAGCAATACTACATTATGTCTGGACACTGACATAGGGGATAGTACTAAATTATGCATGGGAAGGCTAACCACGAATTTCAAGGTAACAGTTACCTCTGGGGATGGATGACAGTGAGCGGGTGGAGAAGGCAAAAAACATTAGAGGTAATATGATATTTCTTTTTTTAAAAAAAGAAACCTAAAATATACTGCAAGATGTTAATACTGGTTAAATCTGAGCATTGGACAACATACAATTGTTACATTATTCTCTATATATTTGATATATTTTAAACTAAGTACTAAAAATAAAACTGAAAAGAAAAAATAAATGATGTAGTGAGGTCAGGTGGAATCCTACAGGGTCATGAGTCTATGCCCCATGGCACATGTGAGTCCATACACAGAGGAAGTTGTGCAGGCCACCATTGGCTGTTGATGGTAATACTAAGGTTGGGATATCTGTATTCGCCCACTCCCAGGCAGTGAACCCACTCTGACTAGCAGCCATCTTGGTTACTCCAAGAGAATCACTTGGCATCTCTCCAAATTCTTCCTTCCTCTCTTGTGTGTACAGCTTGGGATAAACACAGCACTGGTCCCAAATCCAGCATTTCCTGGATGGGAGGCCTCAAGCATTCCCACAGCTTTGCTGAGTCATGTTTCCTATCATCCCCCAACCCCCGCAGTCCTGCTCCCAGAGCTGCCCCCAGAGCCCAGAAGACAGCCTAAAAACTGCCCCTTTGGGGGCCTTTGGCTCCCACCTCAGGCTAAAATACCCACTTACTGAGCACCTCCTTTGTGCTAGACACTGGATTGGGAAATCATCTCGGTCACCTTTTTAACATATCGCAGGTGAGGACCCCAAGGCTCAGGGAGTAGAAAGACGTGCCCACAATCACTCAAGTGGATCCATATTTAAACCTGGGTATGTCTGGCTCCAAATCCACATTTCTTTTCGCCATTTGGACATCAAACATGGAGATAGTTTGTCTTCTTACTTCTGTTCCCTCTGCCCCACCTTCCCTTCATGCAACCAGCATCTGGATTAGGTGTGAGGGAGTGAAATTTGATTCTCATCTAAACACCTTCCAAATTCAAGTAGGGCCCCTGAATCCCAACGGGCTTCCCCCGACCCCCACCGGTCCCTCTTGTGGTCCATCTCATCACCATCACCGATGACGCAGCATTCATCTGCTACAGATTTCTCCCACCGTCTGTTCCCTTGAAAAATTGAATTGCAGAAAAGCAAACAGAGTAAGAGCAACTTAGACTATGAGCAACTTCTGGCCTCCGCTGGAAGAACCAGATGTGAGCCTGGCATGCCAGGTGTTTCTGCTTCTAGTCAGAAACTGGAAGTTATAGAAGACAGAGCTCAGGCACACCAGGGGCCGCTGATCCACATCTTGTCTGGGTCTCCCAGGGGCCAAGGGTTGAAGAGTGAGCCTCACTTAATCCTAACAGGGAACAGTCACTTAGGAAACTGGGAGAAGAGGGCTCAACAAGGCACAGATTGGAGAAGAGAGAGAACTATAGGGAAAAAAGGATGGTGAAATGGAGGGAGGGAGGGCAGGGAGGGTGGGTGATGGGCATTGAGGAGGGCACCTGTTGGGATGAGCACTGGGTGTTGTATGGAAACCAATCTGACAATAAATTTCATATTAAAAAAAAAAGAAATGGAAGCTTGAAAAAACATAACCCACATTCTAGCTTATTTATCTGTCCCAAAGAAGAGGATTGGTTTTCAGAGTTCTAAGGTTGCTATGATGCTTGAAGGTATGAAGGGGTTAAGTTCGGCTACATGTAAAAGATGACTAACGCTGAGCCCCTCCCTACCACACACACACACACACACACACACAGCAGATATGACAGAGGCCCAAAGAGGGCATGGCATCTTGTAATCTCTGGGGCTGTGGACCCAGCAGAACACCTGGCAATGGTATGTCTGGAGTCTGGTTAAAGGAAAGGGGCTCTCTGACCAGCGCAGGTCCCACAGGGGCCCGTAAGCAGGGAGGGAAGAAAGCACTGGAAATTCTGAACAACCCGTCTGTGGATTGGGGGCTGGAGGATCTGGCCAGCCTGCTCTGAGGGGATGACCTTGGACCGCAAAGTCAGGGGCAGGGGGTGAGGGTGGGGAGGACATGCAGCAGGTGGCACTGCAACACAAAGGGCCCAGGCGTCCGGTCCCGTGCAGAGGACCAACAGCTCACACTCCTGGTCCCATCAACCATGTCCTGAAGTGACAGCCCCCACTCCCACCCCCCCACAAAGGCTGAGGGGACATGGACCCTGGAGAAGCACAGGGCGTTTTTCCTGTCTTTCTGAGAACTAAGACAAATCCATGGAAAGGATAGTAGTGCACACGTCAAGCAAAAATACTTGCCAAATTCCAAGGAGAATTCATACTTCATTAGCAGAGGTCCGTATGGTATACTAGCTTTGTGTTGCAGGAGGTATTTTAACCTTAAAAGCACTGGTATCATCGTGTGTTTGTAAAACCCAGGGCAACACTTTGAGTCAGATGGTGCCAGTCGGGACTCAAGGCTGAAACCAAGAGAACTTTGGTTAATTTAAAAAGAAAGGAAGCATATGGGGCAGATGTTGGGTAGCTTTAGGAAGATTCAAATAAATAAATAAAACCATGTCACAAATCATGTAAGAGGGATGCATATCAAACAAGATAACCATGGCTTAACTAAGATAGAGGTTTATTACTTTCCTGTGAAAAATACATCTGGCCTTAGAGAGTTCCATGGAGGTATGGGATCCAGTTTCTTCCACATTTCTCTTCAAGCAATTTCCACTTCATAGTCTAAAATGACTACCCAAACTCCAGCCTTCACATTCACATTCCAGCAAGCAAAATAAGAGAAAGAAGTGAAAAGGGACTTTCCAGAAGCTATAGGCACACTTCTCTTTGCATCCCGTTCACCAGAACTCAGTCCTCTGGACTCCACTAGTTTACGAGAGATGAGGAAGTCTTTCTCTGGGGCAGCCATGTGTTTCAGCTAACAAATAAAGATTCTACAACAAATAAAAAAGATACTGGAGAGAAAATTAGCAGCTTCTTCCACAGGAGCCTAAATCCTATTAAACTTTATGACAACTGCAGTCAAAATTTTTATGTCAGACAGGGAGCCCCGCTGAAGCACGCTGCTTTGAGCAGAGTTTTTCCTCGCAGGGGAAGTGACGATTGTTGCTGGGATCCAAGGAGAGAAATGCTGTGTTCCAGGAAGTGTCAGGACCCCAGTCCCACAGCATCTAAAACCCTCAGCCGTGTTGCTGTACACATGTGATCCTTGGTCTCTGGGCCCAGACCTCAGCTTGAACACAGGAAGCTGGTGCATTTCAGCCTCGGCCATCCCCAGCACCTAGCCCAGGGCCAGGCACACACAGCCAGCTTTCAAAGAAATGTTTATGAAACTGATGAATGAACGTCTGCATTCAACTGCCTCCCACATACTTGTATGACTCTTTTTCATGTGGACGAAAATATTTTAAAATATTACTGAATTCATAAATGTGTATCTTTTCCTCCCATGTGTATTTTCAGTGAATTTCTAAGTGTTGGTGGCGGGGGCGGGGGGCAGCGGGGCAGCACAGTCAGATTCTTGGGCTCAACTGCCTGGGTTTGAATCCTTAATCTGTCATGCGCTAGCTTTGTGACCTTGAGCAAGATACTTCTCTGTGTTGTAGTTTCCTCATTTGGTAGTGCTGCTCATGGTTGTCATGAAGTTTCATGAGTTAACATTTGTATTGTGTAAATTGTGTGTATCACGTAGGACAGTGATTGGCACAGAGGTTCAAATAAAATATCAGAAGTGAATGTGCCCGTTTACAAAGTCTCATGTTTTAACGTCATAGAGTCTCTTGAACAAAGCTGGAAGGCTGTGACCCAGCCTAAATGATTTTTACTTTGGCAGCTCTTGAGTTTCAAGCATTTTTTTTTTTTTTAGTTGCCCCAATCCCAAGACCAAGCCAGTTCATCACCGTTAGAGATGGTTCTCAGTGCTTCACCTCAGTGTCCAGGTCTAAGTTACAGAGTTACAGGTCATTCTAAGAGGAAAGACACCCTTGGCTGATGGACCCAGGGCAGGGATCAAATGTATTTCTCTCTCCAAACCCTCCACCTGCCACTTCCTCACTTCATAGCATCCCAGCAGCTGACCATGTTGCAAACAGAGACCAATTCCCTTTGATGCCCATGACCAGACGAGGTCCATATGAGGCTCTCAAACAAAGCTTTTGCTTTGTTTCTAAACAACTTAAGAAGGCTTAAAGGGGGAAGAAGTGCCCTATTTTCTCAGGCTCCTTTTCCTGCTCAAATAGAAAGAAAAACCCAAGACCCAGGGAGGGACCCAGTGAGACAGAGAGAGAAACAGACAGGAGTGTAAGACAAGGAATGGCTGCAAAGCTTAGATTACTTCCTAAAGGATGGGGGGCTGGGGGAGGCGGGTGGATATGTGATCTTTATCTAATCAGACAGTCTACCCAGGAAGTCCCTGAGATCAAAGCAAGGGGCTTTTTATTTAGCCCTGTGTCAACTTAAAAACAGTCCTGGCAAAGCCACAGATCTGGACAAGCTCACACCTCTCCCCACCCCCACCTCCCTGAGCTGTCTCTCAGCATCTGAACCCTCTTAACATTCCATTTGGAATAAAACCCCGGGATGAAAAGAGTCCCAGGATGACTGTAGGAAGAGACAACATTTGACAAAGTAGGGCAGAAAACACTCTGGTGAAGCCACAGTCCTTCCTGGCTTCCCAGAACAACTAGGTGCGCACTCTGAAGGAAGGCACCACCATCTCCATTTCTCTGGTAGATTCCCCACCACCCACCATTCCTCTAGGATCAAAAGAGTCCTAAAAGGCACACAGCCACTTGTCACAAGCATTTTCCCCCACCTGCCAGGCGCTGTGTCAGCACAGCTCTGAGGAAAAGCAGGCACTAAGGGGGAGCAACCAGACTGACGAGGGATAGAGTCCAAGCAAGGAGACCACAATCCCTATTGGATGGTCTGACGGATGAGATGGTGAGCAGGATGGGGGTGGGGTGTGTTCAGGCCAAGCAGGAGACACGCGAAGGCTGACCTGTTGAAAAGACAGGTGCCGAGGAACTGGGCACTGGTTCAAAGGGAGGGAAGTCATTTTTCAGGAGTACAGTGGCTCAAGGGGAAGAGGACAGGATACTTAGAATCACACCACAGAGGCAGAAAGAGTTGGTCCCCTTGGATAAAAGACTCGAGAACCAGGGTCACCCTCCAGTGCATTTCCATAGAGAAAGCTCAGTACCGTGTTTTTTTGTTTGTTTGTTTGTTTGTTTTTACCTAGTGCAGCTGAGACCCTTGTATCCTTTATTCCCAAAAACAGAAACATAGTACTGCTCATATGGAGCTAAGACATCTTAGATATTTATTTTGTTAGGCATTTAAAAATATATATCACCTTATTTAACCTTTATAAACACCTTATGATTATAGCTCCCATTTGATGGGAACTGGGTTCATCAGTTTAGTCCTGGTTTTTCTTATACAAGCTGCAGGCTGCTCCTCGAGTTGATTATTAAAAGAAATTTTCAAAAGAAGAGTATTTAACATTCACCTTGAAAGAGAACCTTGTTCTTCAATGCCAGCAGCTTGAAATGGAGGCTTCCTTATGGGAGAATGAACAAGCCTTTTTCTGTCCTCTTCTCCCAACAGGATTTATTTTTTTTTTTTTTTCAGAGCCAAATCGATGGGAAATGCAGTATTTCTCGTGAGTCTTTCTGGATTTCTATGTAGTGAGTCTGTCATTTTTAGGACATGTTTTTCTTTAAGAAATATTATCTATCTTCCTCCTAATAAGGATAATTTGCACTAAAGAGGAATTCTAATTTAAAGCCAAGAAACATGTGAAGTAATTGCTTGATGTTCTGTAGGAAAATGTTGCAACTTTCAGGTACCTACCTGGGATCTGGTGTGAATCAGCTTTAATAACACTCACACACGCTTGTGTGGCCCCTTACAAAACATGTCCCTATGGGTGTTCTCTTTCACATCCCCACCTCACAGGTAAGGAAGTGGAAGGTGGGAGCAATTGAGTTGCTTAAAAATACATAGGACAGGGGCGCCTGAGTGGGTCAGTCGGTTAAACTTCCGACTCTTGATTTCAGCTCGGGTCATGATCTCATGGTTCATGGGATTGAGCTCCGCATCAGGCTCTGCGCTGACAGCCAGATCCTGTTTGGGATTTCTCTCTCTCTCTCTCTCTCTCAAAATAAATAAATAAACATTAAAAAAAATACACAGAACAGTGTAGGGATCAATTGCCTCATTATCTATAAGATATAACTACATGTGAATGTATTTTTAAAATACAACTTACAGCTTCAGGACTTATGAATTCTTTTTTTATTTTATTTTTTAAGTTTATTTATTTTGAGAGAGAGAGAGAGAACAGGGTGGGGAAGGGGCAGAGAAAGAAGGAGAGAGAATCCCAAGCAGGCTCTGCCCTGTCAGCACAGACCCCGATTATGGGGCTCGAACCCACCAACTGTGAGGTTATGACCTGAGTCAAGATCCAAGAGTCAGACGCTTAACCAACTGTGCCACCCAGGTGCCTCTGGGACTTATGAAGTCTTAAAATGATAGGCAAGACCCAAAAGTGTTGAAAGAGGGTCTTATCTACATTTTTATCAGGAGTGTAGGATTTAAATGTACATCCTTAAGTCTCTCTGAAGACTGGTGGGTTTTAACTGCGATTGGATGAGAGCCTCTTGGAAAAAATTAAGTTTCAACTGGTTTTTTTTTTTTAATTTTTTTTTCAACGTTTTTTATTTATTTTTGGGACAGAGAGAGACAGAGCATGAACAGGGGAGGGGCAGAGAGAGAGGGAGACACAGAATCGGAAACAGGCTCCAGGCTCCGAGCCATCAGCCCAGAGCCTGACGCGGGGCTCGAACTCACGGACCGCGAGATCGTGACCTGGCTGAAGTCGGACGCTTAACCGACTGCGCCACCCAGGCGCCCCGAGTTTCAACTGGTTTTAATTGTGCCCTCATCATTATCGTCTATTTCATATATTCAAGATGCTTTCCCTTCCACAGGTGGAAAGGGATTGGTGATGGAGGTCAAAAAGCTGCCTACCAGATGTCTTTACATCGTCTTCAGTTTCCCAGGCACTGATCTCTTCTCACAGCTGGTGCTAAGTCAGGGAGTACAAATAGCTTCTAACACCTCTGTATAGAAGACACTTACTAAACATACATATATTAGATAATGGATAAGTTTAAAGTCAAAGCACCCTTAGAAATAATCTAGTTTAAGTTTCTTGTTTTCCAGATGAGAAAACTAAAGCATAGGGAGGGAACAAAGCGATTTGCTCCTGCAGCTAAGAAACACACAAGTACTCCTAGCTCTGATGACTACATTTTAACACCATTTGGTCAGAAAATACTTTGTTTCTTTTCTGCTTCTTCTCTGCTGGTCAGCTAATGCTTGCTGCGCCAAAGAAATATATCAGAATGTTTCTATTTGTTTTACACAAGTGTTCCAGCCAGGGAGCTTCTGGATGCCAGGAACAGAGACACTCCACCTAGAAACAAAAGTGACCACCAGGGGGTGCCCACAGGACAGTGCCACAAATGGGGGGTATCCCTGGAGATCCTCCCTTCTCATGGGAAACACATGTGATACCACAACTGAAACTATTATCTTTTGTTCTTAGCAAGGGGTTAGAGGTCTCTGGTCCCTTCTGAAAGCGAGTTTGAGCATGAAAAGTGAGGAAAAATCTGCAACACGTGCAGACCTCGTGCTTAAGATGTTTGTTTAGAGCTCTTGCTTGCTTGCTCTTCTAGTATCTGTCTCCGTAAGTAAAATGGGGAGAAATCTGTCATTCTGATTCCCAAACAAAGCAGAAAAGAGCAGGGATTCAATGTCATGAGGGGGGCTCACAATTTCTGCTACAAACAAAAGGTAAAAAGGGGCAGGGTTATAATATAGACTCACTGTACCTCAACCTGTTTCCTGGAACAATCATATGGTTGTCTGTCCCCAGAGACTTGACCATGACCAAAATCCCTCTGCTGCCTTCAGAAGGCAAAACTCCCTTCGGGTGAAAGCCAGATCCAAAATTATCAGCTCTTCGGTGAATCCTACCAGCATCAAAATACTGAAATGTAGGTAACATGTGTTCGTTCATAATTCCCATGTGGTGAACTGGATTCATCAGTTTGGGCATGATTTTTCTTATTCGTGCCATGAATAAGAAACTGATTACTGATTACTGATAGAACTGATTACTAACAGTTTTTAAAAGAAGAGTATTTAACACTCACCTTGAAAAAAAACCTTGTTCTTCAACCCCAGCAGTTTGAAACGGAGGCTTCTTTATGGCTAAAAACAGTTTCATCAACCCCCAAAACACTCTCTTATACTACCTATTATAGTCACATCCTCCACCCCACCTACTGACCTCTGGCAACCACCAATCACTACATTTCTGTCTTTTTGAAATGCCATGGTTAATAGAAACATACACAGTGTATTACCTTTGCAAATGGCTTCTTTCACTGGGCACAATGCCTCTGAAATTTATCCAAGTTGTTGTTACTGTTGCTGTGTGTGCATGGCTCATTATTTTTTTATTGCTGAGTAGTAATCCATTGTATGAATATACCATAGTTTGTTTATCCATCACCTATTAAAAGACATGTAAGTTGCTTCTAGTTTGGGGCAATTATGAAAAGAGCTGCTATAAACAATTATGTACAGGTGTTTGTGCATAAGGTTTCATTTCTCTAGAGTAAGTATCTAAGAGTGCAGTAGCTGGGTCATGTGGTAAGTATATGTTTGACTTTTTAAGAAAATAACCAAATAGCTGTACTGTTTTGAATTCCCACCAGCAATGTATGAGCATTTCAGTTGTCACACATCCTCAGCAACACTTGGTGTTGTCAGTATATACATTTTTTTATTTTAGCCATTTTAAAAGGTATATGGTAGTACCTCGTTATGTTCTTTGTTTGAATTTCCTTGATGGTTAAGGAAATTGAACAGCTTTTCGTGTGTTTATTTCCCTTCCATGTTTCCTCTTTAATGCTCATTTTCTTGCTCATTTTTATAATTGCATTGTTGGTTTTGTAACTGTTGAGTTTGAAGATACAGGTTGGATACAGGCTGTTTGTGAAGTATGTGTTTTTCAAACATTTTCTCTCAGACTGTAGTTTTTCTTTTCATTTTCTCAAGAGTGTCTTTTGCCAAGAAAACACTATTAATTTTGATGAGTTTTAATTTATCAATATTTTTATCTATTTTACTTTTGGTGTCATGTCTAAGATGTCTTGGTAAAACCCCAGGTCAGGAACATTTCTCTCTCTTTTCTTTTTAATTCTTATATAGATTTACATTTTAAATTTAGATCTCTGACTCACTTTGAGTTCATTTTTGTATAAAAAAATTAGGTTTAGATCAAGGTTTACTTTTTTTGCATAAGATGTCCAATTACTCCAGCACCATTTGTTGAAAAGCCTATCCTCTCTCCTTGTAATTATCTTAGCACTTTTGTCAATAAGTTGATTGTACTTATGTGGGTCTTTTTCTGAATGCTTTACTCTGCTTTGTTGATATATAAGTTTATCCCTTCCCCAATACCTCACTGTCTTAATTACTATAGCTTTATGGCAAGTCTTTACACCAGGCTGAGTTCACCAACTTTATTCTTTTTCATAATTGCTTTTGCTATTCTAAGTACTTTAATTTTTATATAAATTTTAGAAACAGCTTGTCTTCATCTAAAAAAATCCTGATGACAGTTTTCATCGAAATTGCCTTAAATCCATAGGTCAATGTGGGTAGAGTTGACAATTTACTATGTTTAATAGTAATCTATAAACCTGGTATGTTTCCCCTGTTTGTTTAGGACATTTTTTATTTCTTTCATAACATTTCAAACTCCTCAGCATACAGATTCTGCACATTTCATTAGATTTATAAATGAAGTATTTCATTTTTAACAGCAGCTAATTTCAGAAAAATTAGCTACTGTTAATGGTTATTATGGGCTGCATTGTGTACCCCCACCCCTAATTTTCATATGTTGAAGTCTTTAACCCTCAGTACCTCAGAATATGACTTTAAAAAAAAAAAAAGAGATAGGTTCTTTAAAGAGATAATTAAGTTAAATTGAGGGGATTAGAGTGGGCCCTAATCCAATATAACTGGTATCCCTGTATATATAGGAAGAGGAGAACAGGACACAGACATGCACAGACAGAAGACCATGTGAGGACATAGGGAGAAGTTGATCATCCACAAACCGAAGAGAAAAGTCTCAGAAGAAATGACCTTAACAAAAGCTTTCTCTCAGACTTCTGGCTTCCAGAATTATGAAAAAATAAATTTCTGCTGTTTAAGCCATCCAGTCTGTGGTACTTTGTTATGACAGCACTAGCAAAGCATTACAGTAATCACACTTTTAAGAAGAACTCAGTTTCAGTTGTTCATTGCTAGTATATAGAAAACCAATTGATTTTGTGTTTACCTTATATCCCATGACCTTGTTAACTCACTTATTAGTCCTATGAGATTTTAATTAGAAATTTTTTGAGATTTTATACATAGACAATCATATCACCTGCAAATAGGGACAGCTTTATTTTTTCCTCTCCACTCTGCATGACTCTTATTTCTTGTTCTTGCTATTGCAATGGCTGGGACTTTCAGGATAATGTACAATAGGAAAAATGAGTGGACATTCTTGTCTTCTTCCCAGTCTTAGAGGGAAAACATTCAATCTTCAATCATTAAGTATGATGTTGGTATGATATTAGCATTTTTGTAAAATAGCCTTCTTAGGTTGGGGATCTTTGTTTTATGCCTTGTTTGTTGAGAATTTTTATCATACATTAATGTTAAATTCTGTCAAATGCTTTTTCTATATCGGTTGCATGATCATATGGTTTTTCTTCTTTCAACTGTTAATATGCTAGATTACAATGATTAATTTTTGAATATCGAATCAGTCTTACATATGCTAGATAAGCCCCTGTTGGCTTTATATACTGTTAAATTTTATTTTTTAACATCTTGTTGTGGATTTTTGTATCCATATTCATGAGGGGTATCAGTCTGTAGTCTTCATTTCTTGCAATGTCATTGATTTTGGTATCAGGATAAATCAGGCCTCATAAAATGAAACTAGAAATGTTGCCTCTTTTTTTATTTCCTGGAGGAGATTGTATAGAATTAATATTATGTCTCTTTAACACAATTAGTAGACAATGCCAGTGAGAAAATCCAAGGCTAGAGTTTTCTTTAGTGGCAACTTTTAAACTACAGATTCAATTTATTTAGTTCTCTATTTAGGTACTTATTTTATCTTGGGTGAGTTTGGTAATCTGTGGATTTTTTTCCCTTCTTGACTTATGGTGTTTTTTTAGTTGCTACTTAATGTTGCTCTAAGTAAAAAAAAAAAAAAATATATATATATATATATATATTAATTAGTTAATTACAATGTAAGTTATTAGCATGAGCTTTACCATTCATCCTTATGTTGCGTAACACCAGTTTTAAAAGAAAATCTAAGAGTGCTTAACATGTGCAAAGAATCACCAAAATTACACAATTTGTATCTCATAGCTCATATATGCATATGTGTTTTGTTCTTATGAGAACAGTGGAAATGCTGCACAAAGCTAACTCAAGTGTTTTTATCTTACTTCTTCACACATGCACATTCTACCAACAGTCTCTATTTTGGGCCTCCTGGTGAGTTAGGAAGGACTGAAAGGAAAGGAACAATACATTGACCTTTCTCTTTCCTTCTGTGTCATTACTAGCATACAAGGTTAGCTAATATAGGAGATGATAAGGTTTCTTGATCATTCATGCTTCTTACAATGCCCTTTTCTTCTTTCTGCATTCGAAGCAAGTCTGGTGTGAACACAAAATGTTGCCTCCCAGGGCTGTCAGTACTATAGCTTACTTTGTATGTTTACACATACATGCCTTGAAACGTGCTGAGTTCCCATGCAGAGTTCTGTACTAATGGACCATTGCAAATGGGCAGCAAAGAACGGCAGACCCACACATTGTACATATCTCTTCAGCTCATGTACATGCTCTATTGCCTTCTCAGACTTCACTTATACAACATAAGATAAAGTTATTAAGAATGTCAAGATAGTAACAGCAGTGCATTCAGCCAAGCTTGGGGCCCTCGTGAGCACAGGGCTATGCAACTGCCCAAGTTACATACCCATGAAGCTGGCCTGGAAGGTATGTGTAGAAATCACTAAGGTGATTCTGCATTGAAAATTTTTTTTTTTTATTGTTCTATCCACACTTGACTTCCTGGGAAATCCGAAGAATCCATTGTGACATTTTGAGATCATTAACCACTTGACAGGGGAGGAGAGAGAAATTTAAAGCAAATGTGTCAGCAGTCACACCTAATCAAAGATCAATCCAAAGCAAAGATAAAAGCATCTTGAAATTACAACATGAGTCAATAGCAAGATAAGGTTTGATCCCAAACATTTTGGGAACAGGTCAGTTATGTCAAGAAACACATAGCTGCTCTCCAAAACATACTGAAATAAAAATATTCACATTTTCCCTACCTGCCACAATCTCTTTCCACTGCCTCCCTTTAAAAAGACATAGTCGATGTTCCATATGTAAGCTATAATGTTCAAACTCAAACAGCTTGGTGGTAAAATAGGATTGTTGTCCATGTGAAAAATAGTACTTCATTGTTCTGTCATCACGAAATAAATTTTATGATAAATTAAAGGTAATATTTTCTTTATACATCACACAAATTTATTTCTTGTTTCATTTTTGTTATTTTTAAGGGAATTATACTGAAGAAAAAAGCCAATCTCAAAATATCACATACTCACTGATTCTATTAATGGCATTCTTTTTTTTCTTTCTTTCTTTTTGTTATTTTTGAAATCTTTTTGAAATATATCACACATATGCCTTCTTCTTAAATGAACTGTACAGATTCCATTTTGACTTGTCCTTGAGGACTAAAGATTATCACATCAAATATCAATTATCATACTTTCAATTGGATTTAACAACCTTTTACTCAGGAACATTTACTGACAAGGCATTACGCTGAGAGTAATGGCTGTCTTAGTCAATTTGGTATGCTACAACAAATATACCATAGTGGCTCATAAATACCAGAAATTTATTTTTCACAGTTTCAGAGGCTGGAAGTCCCAGATCAGGGGGCTAGCATGGTTAGGCTCTTGCTGAGGGTGAGGGACAAAGAAGAGAAAGGAGGGAGAATACATGATGAGGATTCAAATAGGTCTTGTAGAATGACTTGTGATGGCAAGAAATGGTGTGCCATGCTAAGAAATTCACAGCTCGTAAGTGGAAATTCATAGGTGAATTAGAGCAGGGTGTTTCACTGGCACTGCAGGTCATATGCTTGGGAATAGATGGAACAGTGAGAGAGCATTAGGCTTATATCAACAGACACTGGGGGGTCATAGAAGGTTTTGTAATAGGAAGATGGCATCAGCATTACACTTGATTGCAGCAATGCATTTTGAAGTGTCTAGGATTGTTTGTACCTAAATAAACTGTTGTGTTGTTATATGTTCTTTTAACTTATAAGTTTCCTTTTTTTTATAAGTCTATTTATTTTGAGAGAGAGAGAGAGAGAGAGAGAACAAGCAGGGAAGGGTCAGAGAGGGAGAGAAAGAATCCCATCAGGTTCCATGCTGTCAGCGCAGAGCCTGACATGAGGCTCAAACTCATGAACCATGAGATCATGACCTGCGCTGAAACCAAGAGTTGGACGCAGAACCAACTGAGCCACCCAGGTGCCCCTTATAAGTTTTCTGCCACCTTTTGGTCTTCCAGCTATTCTGGATACTCCCAGGATATATGACTAGTTACATTCAGATCTAACTTTCTACTAAAATTCTGCCTCTAACCTACTAAAAGCTAGAGTACTAAATAATCAAGATTATTAGAATTGTATGTAAATAAATATACACAGGCCATGAGATATAGACTAGAAGTTAGTATTTTTCTAAATCGTTTACTGTTTATGTAGTAAACAGTAGGGATTTGCCTAAAAGAGAAGTTCAAGGGTCTGGATGCCAATAAAAATTAAGATTTCCAAGGGCAACTTCTGGTTAAAACTACTGGAATTGACCATAACTACCTTTTCTTCCTATCCAAATCTCATTAAAATGACAGGCGAAGAATTTTTAAAAACAAATTAATCAACAAGGTCAAAGAGAATGAGAGACATTTTGCCATAAATGCTTTCAACAAATTTTTGGAAGGTGAGAAATGAATGGAAGAATGGTAATTACCTTGGCAAATGAAGAAAGGAGAAAGCCAATTGCTTGCAGACAAGTGGGAACAAAACTGCTTCACCCTGAAGAAACTTGGAGTTGCTCAGTGTTTATAAGCAATGAAAATTCCAAAAGAAAGGTGAGAGCAAAGCCCCTTGTGGGAAAGGGTGTTTGTTGGAAGTTTGCCCACAGTGTGGTTGAACCCATCAAGTCTCCTCTCCCATGTGTACATGCAGGCAATAGCCCTTCCCTCCTTCCTGGAAGAAAGCTGGAGGTTGATTCTTCAGAGCAAGTGGACTTGGGAAGAAAGTGAAGAAAAATCTACATGCCATACTGCGGATGCCACACTCCTCCTCCCCCATGCTGTTTCCAGAGCTCCTCTTACCTATACACACATGTGAGCACCTACACTCACATATACCCTGGTGTATGTTAGGTTCCCCTCTAAACCGTTCAGAGAAAAGACCTTCAAATAGTAACACTTTGGAGTTCTCAAGTGAATCGGTGATTCCTTCCCTGAGCACCCTGTGGTGAAGTGCCCCCATCCAGGGTCTTAATGCACCCAATCATAGTGCCTCACTTTTGAATAGACTGAGAGGTTCTCTTCCCTCCTGGCATCAAAAAACACAGTATCCTTCCTGACACCATTTCCCCAACACTCTGACACCAACTGGGTGTCCAATAATTCAATCCAGTTCTGACACTGTCTACTGGAGTTAGTGTCAAATCCTACATGTTAAAGGGCTCAAGTCCCACAAGACTGTCCCACTTTGGATGCTAATCACAAGTCTCAGGCCACTGGTACTTCTGACCCACCAACTATAGATTGGGGGTCCCCTCAACCCCCTTCTTAGGTTTGGTATTTTGCTCTAAAGTATCACAGAACTCAGGAAAGCTTTACTTATTATATTCCCAGTTTACTGTAGAGGTTACAACTCAGGAACAAATGGTAGAGATGCATGGGGCAAGGTGTGGTGGGAGGGTCACAAAACTTCTAAGCGCTCTCCAGGCACCACCTCCCCAGCACCTACCCAGTGTGTCCATGTGTTCACCTACCCAGAAACTTTCTGAACCCTGTGGTCTAGGGGTTTGTATGGAATTTTCATCACATAGACACAGTTGATTACATCACTGGCCATTAGTGATTGAACTCAATCTCCAGCCCCTCACCTCTCCCCAGGGGTCAGGGGGTTGAGTTGAGACTCCTAACCTTCTGATCATGGCTGGATCTTTCTGGAGACCAGCTACCATTCGGATACTATCTAGGAGACCCTCAGCCAAAGGTCATCTCATTAGCATACCAAAGATACTCTTCTCCATCAGGAGATTCCAAGGGCTTTAGTTCTGTGCCAGAAAACTGGGACAAAGGCCAAATATTTTTTATGCCACATAAACATATCACCAGACATTATGAAAAGTCTCCAACATGAAAGAATAGGAGAAAAGATCAAAGAGGGGGGACAAAAGGGACAGAATTAATGTAGGAATGAATAAAAGGATTGAAAATATTAGTATTCTCAAATACATAAGAAAAAGATATTGCATCCAAATAAGAACAGTTTGCTATGCAAAATGAATAAATTAAAAAGGAAAAAACCTCTTGCAAGTGAAAAATATGATTGCAGAAATTTTGTGAATTTCATAGACAGTTGACAAAGTTGAGGAACATTCCCAGAGAAAGGAGGCAAAGATCAAGGAGATAGAAACTAGGAAAGAAAGAAAAACAAATTAGAGACCTGATCCAACACACAGCAACAGGAATTGCAGGAAGACAGAACAGAAAAAGATATAAAGGAGAAGCAATTACCAAGGAAACAATGCAAGACAATTTCCCAGAACAGAAAGACGTTGGTTTCCAGACTAAAACAGCCCTCTGAGGGCTCTAGGCAATAAACGATGAAAAATGTATGTACACCAAGGTGCAGAAGTGAGACATTTCTGAATACTGGGGTTAAAGAGAAGATCCTAAAAGCTTCCAGGAATTAGAAACAGATTACATAGAAAAGAACGGAAATCAAAAGGTCAAATCAAAATCAGGAAAGAAGATTCCAACAATAAGATTTCAGACGGCCCAATGAGTCATGTTATGCCTTTGAAATCGTGAAAGAAAATAAGCTTCAACTAGGACCAGTGAAGTCACAAAGGGTCTGGAACTCAGAAGGGAGCCTTGCACTTGAGTTCAGTGCTGTGGTCACCATTTTTAACACCTGAGTAATTTTATCTTTGAATTTGTAGATTGTGACTGAAGTCCAACAGGACACTGGCACATACACTGTGCTGTGTCCTGCCATCCCCTCACCTCCCTGACCTGGGTTCCCGGCTACCTGTTCCCTGATCCCCACAGAGGGGCTACTGGGGCCTCTGCCTCCCGTGGGCCCTGGGGCAGGTGCAGAGAAGATTGGGGCTGGTCATGTGCACCTCACACATCCAGTTGCCAGGCTGGGCTCTGGGTGCTTTTGAAGGTCTACACTCACCCTGCAAGTCTCCCCATTCTTGAGGGAGTGTGACAGTAAAATAGCAAATAAAAAATACCATGAGAGGTTGAAAGAGGTCACCAAAAAAAAAAAAAAAAAAAAAAAAAAAAAAAGCTTTTTTTCTGCTCTTTGAGAAAAAGGTCCCACATTTTCAGTTTGTGCTGAGCCCTATGAATTATGTAGCCATCCCTGGTTTCAATTTAGAGACTGCCTGAGAAGTGAGAATTTTTTTTTGTACCTCAAAAGTGCAACTGTGAATATCACTAAAGATAAAAAGAGCAAGTACTCCTAATATCGGTTGATTTTGTGATGATGACAGGATCATTCCAATGTGGACCCCGGATCCCACAGCTGAAAATTCCTAGTTCCAATGTGTCTTTTCTGAGCCACACCCCAACTACCGGATTAGGGTGTATACAACCAAGCATTGTATTCACATCCAGACAGCCACAACTTCAGACCCAAAAAGACAGCTTCAGAGAACTAGATGCTCCCAAAGAAACCCATGAGTGGATTTAGGGGTTTAGTGAGGTTTTTGCCATATGAATAGAGGCACCTGTTTTTTGAGTTTCTTGGTGTCTTCTAAGTTCAAGTTAAGGCAAAGGCATCTCAGGGAGGACGTGAGACTCTGTAAATGTCTATCAAGAACGAGGAGGATTTTCTTCTCTGGGAAATCTTAAGAGGAAAAGAGGTTCCTGCTCATCTGGATGGGCACAGGGGAGGCCAGAGGCAAAGGTGGGGAGACTCAGACTCTCTAGCCCCGCCCCCAACCTCCTGAGTCTCTGATTTTCATTTTCTTAGACACCAAGGTCATTGCCAGTTGTGAGAATAGCCAAGTCTAGACCTTGCTTTTTGAAGTAAGTACTGCCACTTGCTTCACACAGGTCCACATTCTCCCCCCATCTTCCCCCTCGCTGCCACCCCCAGGACCTCAGACTTCACTGGATTTGGTGACCTGACAACTGCCCTTTACATAGGGATTTGTATCGTAAATTGCCACTAAGAGGCCTCTGATACACGTCTTCCTCACAAATTTATGCTGTCGTGGTTTTCAGACATAAACTGGTGTCTACACATTGTGCCAGGCTTGCGGCTCCTCGGACAGGTTCTATTAACTTGGTCGCCAGGTGGTAACCATATTACTTCCTGCTTCTCGGTAACTTTTGTGCAACACAATTACCTTTGACAGTTCTTGAGTGGGACAGCAATTTTCAGCAAATGTTTTCAGTAACCAGAGGCCAGAAGGAAAGGAAACGTGAGTGCTTCAGTTAAGCTTTGAGTGTGGCTCTGACAGCTCTTCAGCACCTCTGTGGTGTTATAAATAGAAATTCTGTGGAAATTTGGGCACATGGAACAAAACGGAAGGGGGCCAAGCAAGGCCAGTGGTTTCCACTGTATTTAAGAAAGAATTTGCCCTTAAACAGGATAGTAAGTTCTACCATGATGAATTTCTTCCAAGTTCCAGAACACAGTAGAATTTTCTTTCAGTGGTGTTTCATGCTAGGGATGTTTTGCCCTCCTTCATGCTGATTCCGTGGTGCAGACAATGTGACATTCACTTCTTGCACTTTCCTGAATTTACAGTGCCCCCAGCATTCCTCAGAGTTATCCAAGGAAGATGGAGATCAATTCACCCTCCACATAGTAGTTTCTATTTTCAGGGAAAAAAAGAATACTAAGTCATCACAGGTGAGCTGTTCAATATCTGGTCTTGTAGACTGAGAATATGAAAGTCAGTCACTTCTCCACAATCCTCCCACTAGCACCACCAACACACACACACACACACACACACACACACACAAGCATGTACATACACATGTGCAACAGGACTTTCTAAGAAAATACAAAACAAGGTACCTGCAGCCTCTAATGATACATTACAGGAAAAGAAAAGAACTTTTGGTCTCCAAATCATTAGGTGTTAAAAGGACTGATTACATACAATTGATAAATCAGCAGAGGTCAGGGCTGCTGAAGTTGAACATGAGGTCACATGGCCATGACCACATCCCAGAGGATGTACTATGTCTCACATCCCACTGGCCTGATGCGGAGCAAAACTTCCCTTTGACACCACCCAAGAGAAGAGCCTACCCTTTGCTCCAGTTTCATTAGCAGTGTCTTACAGGCAAGCTTTCTTCTGATCTCCAGTGACTAGACACATGATTATCATCCACTGTAAATCAAGCCACATTCCTCCCTCTCCCTGAAACTGGTCTCACTGGTGAGATGGCAGCATCTCCTGGTGGCATCATTTATCACCTTTTTTATTTGCTTACCAGCCATTTTGTCAATAACAGTTGGTGACTTTTCTCCTAGACTCAGAGACCAGAATTCTGATTATAAACTTTGCCTGCATACCACATCCCTACCAAAGTTTGACGTTTGGCAATTACCCATTTGAACTAGTTTCTATGTATCTCAAGAGTTTGTTCTTTCCTTATATGTGATCTTTTAGTGGAGAACAACAGTCTAGAGAGTAATCTGCAGAGGGTTTGATATAGAACAACTCCCCAAAATAACTTTGTTTCCCCAAAGTCACAAGTGGCAGTTTGTCAACCTTTTACACATGTTGAGCATTAATTAATCTTCTGCTTAGTTTGGGAGACCAGAGAAGGAGACACCACAACCAGGCAACAACATATGTGTAATCAGGTCATTCTTATGTGCAATATGAAAACAGGAGGCTGCAGTCTTTTATTTGATCAGTTTTAAAATAATAGCCCTTGGGGCGTCTGGGTGGCTCAGTCAGTTGAGCGTCCAACTTCGGCTCAGGTCATGATCTCGCGGTCTGTGAGTTCGAGCCCCAAGTGGGGCTCTGTGCTGACAGCTCAGAGTCTGGTGCCTGCTTCGGATTCTGTGTCTCTTTCTCTCTCTGCCCATCCCCCACTCGTGCTCTGTCTCTCTCTGTCAAAAATAAAATAAACATTAAAAAAAATTAGAATAGTAGTCCTTAATCAATGTCTTTCTTATTATGAAAACACAAAATGTATCTGTTACCAAAATATCAGCAAGTCCAAGCAAGCAAAAATTAGAAAGAAAAGAGAAAATATTCACATTTCCCTGGTAGCATAACTATTGGTTAGTGAGGACCACACATTCCCAAGTATTCTCATTTGGTTATCTCTGGTATAGAGTCACAAAGCGCCTCCTGCGACTTAAGTGGTCATATGACACATTTCTAGCCAATAAGAGCCAAATAGAAAAAAAATTCCTAAGGGAGTTTCTGAGAACACTGTGATTCCTCCACTTTTTTCCCCTTGACTGGAGCTGCACAGCTATCTTGAGACCATGATACAGTAAGCATGAGGATAAAAGCCAATATGTTAAGGGTGACAGAGTGGGCACAGGGCATCATTGAGCAACTGAACCAATGCCAGAAAACCTCCACCACCAGACTTCTTATCAAGTGAGAAAATGCCTATTTATTTATTTAAGCCACTGCTAATTGCATTTTCTATCACATGCAGTATTCCTAACTGATACTCCCAATTACCTAGACAAGAATTCTATCATACCTGTGGACACTGTTCTAAAAGTTCTCACCTTTGAAGGAGGTAAGATACACATTTTTTTCTGTTTAACCCAAAACTTTTCAAATTCTCCAATTAATCATCTTCGGTGATAACTTTACTCTTGTAACAATAATAATAATAATAACTGATACTCTTATGGCACTTACCTTTTGTTATCTCATACTTTCATCTCCAATTTGAAAGTAAGGAGATTGTGATTACAGTTAACAGTGCCATATTGCATATTTGAAAGTTTCTAAGAGAGGTGATCTTAAAACTTCTCATCACAGGAATAAAAATTGTAACTATATGAGGTGATGGGTGTTAACTGAACTTCATTGTGGCAATCATTATGTAAATATATTAAATTTATATGCATCAGATCATTACAGTATACCTTCAACTGATGTAATCTTATATGTCAATTATATCTCAATAAAACTAAGGGGGAAAAAAAGAAAAAAAAACTAAAGTGCCGAAGAGATTAGAGTTGCTCAGGGAGTAGTTGGGGCTTAAATTCAAGTATCATGGTTGCAAATACTCTCCTCTTTTAGTCGTATTACATGTTCAGGCTTTTCCCAGTGAGTTCTAGCAAATACTCTAACCTACAGCTTAAGAACTGAGTAAACAGAAACTTGCCTGAGGTCAACTCTAAATGCCAGTTGAGATGCCAAATACATTCAAAGCAAGGTTCACTTCCTAAGCTTCTCACCCAGACAGAGTCTGGTGCCCCAGGGCTCATAATTGTGCTGGAGAAGGACTTGCTTCCTGCAATAGCCTGAATATTTGTGTTACCCCAAAATTCATATGTTGAAACACTGACCCCAGTGTGATGGTATTTAGAAGTGGGGTCTTTGGGAGGTAATTAGGTCACAAGAGATCACATGAATGGAATTAGTGTCCTTATAAGAAGAAGCTAGAGAGCTAGCTAGCTTTCATTTCTACCATGTGAGTATATACAATGAGAAGATATTCCTTGGCAACTGAGGAAGATGGCTCTCACCATGAACCGAACCATGCTGGTACCCTGATATTGGACTTTTAACCTGCAGAACTATGAGGAAAAAATGTTATTTAAAACAACCAGTTTATGTTAATTTGTTATAGCATTCCAAGCTAAGACATTTCCAAAAATGTCACCATAGAACCAGAGAATAAGCATGTTAACTTTTCTAATCCTCTAGAAACAAAACACTTTCATCTTTCCTTTTGCAAAACTCTTAAGCCACATGCCTAAGATCATAGCTCATCGGAAGGGTGGAACCAGTATTTGAACCCTGGTCTTTCTGATTCTAAAGCCAGGCAAGAATTCCAATTATGGCACCTGTTTGGCATTTGCAAATATCATGAACACCCAGTGCAAATTTTTGTGGGGAGAAATAAGACCCTAGAGAACACTAGACAGGTCAGAAGTCCTGAGACTGACTCTCCATTCTGCCATTTTGTATATGAGTCTAAGCAACTTTTCTATCCTGTCTGAACTTTGTAACATTAGGATTGGTGATAAAGCAACGGAGATGGTGTGTATGTGGGATGGTCGAACAAACAGGCATGACAACTTTCCTCCTATGAAGTCTCTCTCTCTCACCTTCTCCCCACCCTTCTCCTAATGATAGACTGACCTGGTGTATCAGTTCGCTTTTGCTATATAACAAACCATCTCAAAACAAATTAAAATCCTATGGATGCACTGGGTGGTTCTTCTCATCTGGGCTGGTTTGGCAAACTCTCTCATGTGTCCATGATCAAATGGCAGGGTGGGGAGAGGGTCAGCTGATGACTGGCTGCTCTACAATGGCCACAATCAAATGTCTGGTGGTTGAATGGCTGTCAGTCAGGCAATGGGGTGACTAGCCATATGTCTGTCATCCTCCAGCAGCTTGGGCTTGTTCGCACGGTGGTCACAGGAGACTGGGAGAAAGTATGCAACACCTCTTGAGACGCTGACTCAGAACTGGCACATGCTCACTTCCACCACATCCTGTTAGTCAAAGCAAGCCACAGGCCAGCCCAGGTTCAATAGGTGAGGAAATAGACTTCACCTCTTGAGGAGGGGCTTCAAAGTAACAGGCAAATTTAGGAAGAACTTGGGGCTGTTTTAGCAATCAATTACAATACTCAGACAGTATTCTGGAGCCACACGTGTGGGCCAGCCATCCCAAATTTTCGCTGCCCGAAAACCCAGACAGATCTTGTTTTTCCCGTGGGGCACCGATTGCAGGTCTGGATGGGTTGTTTGTTTTTCTATTTGTTTTGACTTTATGCTATTTCCAGGATGTTTCCTTCAGAAAAGAGAAGGCTCAGTTCTGTCTGCCATGTGTATTAAGATGAGCTGTGACAGAGTATTGCTTTGTGGTCAGAGGACCTGGAAGCTGGGACAGAGGCAGCAGAGTCCGTGACAGTCCCTCCAGGCACTGGAGTCCTCCCTTCCAAAATAAGAAGACAGTCTTCCTCCTGCAGTGCTCATGTCTGCCTGATAACCAAGATTGTGCAAGTCAAGAGCATGACCAGTTGTCAGCCAGCCCTGCCAGGGGTGACAGGGCAAGTTCACTTCACCAGCAAATCAGGGACACTCCCAGCCTGATGAATTTCTGGAACTCCTAGCCCTTGGTTGACACTATCTGGCTCATGGTTTCTCCGCTTTCAAGTTTGGATATTGCACAAGTGACATGAAGGGTTGCAGAGGGCCTTGGAATGTCCCGTTTGGTGAAATCACACAGGGGAACAAGATGGGGGCAAGGGAGGGGGGTCAAATACTCCCAACAGGGTGCCCCCTGATGGTGTATATGTTGGAGGATGGGTGCCCGCCCAGGTTGGGTCACTTCTGGCCATCTGGGGTATTGGACAAGGAGAAGCTAGTGAACGTGGCTGGCAGAGACACAGGAAGGAATGTCTCAAGAAGAGTGAAAAATTGCTTTCATGCGCTTTGCTGGCACAGCCTCTGAGGATGGAGCCTTTTTCTGAGGAAATATTGCAACATGCTGAGAGGCTGAAGGGTCAGGGAAGGGTCCTGGCCAGTGAGGATGAATGCCCCTTCCCTGGCCTCCCTCACCTCTGGCAGGGGTCTGTTTGGTGGCATTCCCATGTGAGGGGGGAAAGTGAGAAATTCCACTTCCAATCCTTGCCGCCCACACGGAGGTCTTAAATGAGGTCCAGCAAGAGGCCAGCATCAGATATGCCTGGAGGCCCATGTGGGAAAGCCAGAACCTCCACCAAAACAAGCAGTGGCCACGCTCATCCACCAGTCTCCTGGGAGAGCAGAGGCTCGGCAGTGCCTGAGGGAGGCACAGTTGGGCTCTTGGAAAAACAGCCCTGTTGGCCTTCATTCCTCAGGTACTTGCTTTCTGGCTCTAGAGACAATGTGAAATTCTGTGTGCACCCACATGAAAGTTTCTGAATCCAAAAGCCAAGGAGACTCCCCAGACCATGCTTGGACCAGGAAACAAACAAAAGAAATCTATCTACTTTCTTTTAATGTTTCTCCCTATTGGCCAGGGGACAGTAGAACTGGGCCAAGCAACTGCGCTTCCTGCCCTGCTTCATTAGTCAGGAAGTTCTTCTCATCCAAAGATGGCCAGATCCTGTCCTGAGATACAGGGCTCCCCCCAGTCACGCTTCTAGCTCCCCTCAGGCCTCAGTGAATTGTGCTTCTAGCTCCTACTTGACAGCCTTTTCTTTCAGCTGTGACTCTTGTTTGCAGAGCGCCTGCTCAGCTCCCACAGTCAGTGGCTGCAGCCAACCTGTAGGAAGAAAGGCATCAAGGACCCCAACCAACAGAGCCTATTCCTGCAGAATCCAGAACCTGGGAGGATTCCCGAGTCTAATGGAAACAGAGCTGCCACTAGAGCCAGGCCAGCCTTGCCATCAGTCCCTCTTGTCCACCAGCTTCTGCATGCTTTCAAGTGGTTGCCCCAGTCAGGAATGTTCTCACTTTTAGCCCTTCTGCTTGTAGATGCTCTCCTCCTCTTTCTCAACTTCCCCAACCCCAGACTGATTCCATCTTTCCTTGTTTAATATTCTCTTTTCTGTAATTCAATGGACTTTTTGGTTGTGGAACACTAGCAGGAATCTCATCCTGAGGGGGAGAAGCATGACCTATGAAGGCCAGGTAGTACTCTTGGTCTTGATCTCCAGGCGCTGGGGGTGTGGTTTATAATAAATATATATTTGGACTTTGTTTCTGACACAGAGCTTCTAAAACCCTTAGAATTTTTTAAGTAATGAGTACAGCAAAGTTGCCTTTTGTTAAGTTAATGAGGTGACTTTTCAACCCTACCTAAGGATGGGGGCTGGTTGCCAGGAGAATCAACCAGGTAATTGGAGGGCTGGAACTTTCAGTCCCATCCCCATGACCCATAGGGGAGGGGAGATAGGCTGGAGGTTCAATCAATCACCAAAGACTCATGATTTAATCCATCATGACTATGTCATGAAGCCTCCATTAAAAAGTCAGAAAAATGTGATTCAGAGATCTTCTGGGTTGGTGACTACATGGAGACTTGGGGAGAAAGGCACACTCAGAGAGGGCATGAAGGCTCAGTGCCCTTTCCCCATACCCTGCCCTATGCATCTCTCCCATCTAACTGTTCCTGAGTTATATAATAATAAAATGGCAATCTAGTGAGTAAAAGGTTTCCTGAGTTCTGTGAATTGCTGTAGCAAATTAATTGAACCTAAGGAGGGGGTCATGTGAACCTCTGATTTAGAGCCAGTTGGTAGACATACAGGTAACAACCGAGATTTCTGTAGGGTATCTGAAGTTAGGGGAGGTGACAGTCTTGGAGGATTCAGTCCTTTACCTGTGGGATCTGAAGCCATCTCAGGGTAGACAGTGTCAGAATTGAGTTGAATGGTAAGACACTCAACTTGTGTCAGAGAATTGCTTGCTTGATGGTATGCGGAAAGCCCCCACATGTTGAAATTGGAATCAGAATCATTGTTGGGGGCCAGTCTTGGGATAGCCTCAAGTTTGCAGTATCTGAAATATTCACACACACACACACACATGCCCAGACTGGATTCCCAAACCCAGAGTTCCCTTCAACCAAACATTTGGAATCAGACTTTTCAGATCCTGATAAAAGGGTACAATTAATTTAAGTAAACAGAGGCAAAGGGAAGCTGTAGTTGTCTACATAATGGGATGGGAAGCTGGGTCATAAGAGATGGGGGAGAGATCCTTCATTTAGAATCAGAGATTCTCAGAATTTAAGAGAAGATCTGCCAGTAGGGATCTCTGTGCCCAGGGAAGTTTTTCTGGAATGAAGTTTTATTCTCTCAATGATCTCCTGGTTACACTTAGTAACATCCACCCTCCTGGGAGGTAAAGGTAAGATTAGACCATAAGGTTGATACTCAGTGTGAGAGAGGATGTCCCTTAAGGCCAAGTTCTTCAGCATCCTTTGTGTTTCTCCAATCTTCCTAGGGCTTTGCTTTTTCCATGTGCCTAACACCCTTAGCCCACTGTGCTGGCCCCTCTCCCTCTATGCTGGCCCTGTGTTCACCCTCCTCCAGTCTCACTCAGGGGCTGACATGATTAATGGGTCACGGCAGGCCCAGGAAATAGCCCCAGGGGCTTCCAAGATTTCTTTGGCTTGAGGCATAGCGGAGGCCCTAAGTCTTCCAGGATTCTACTGTACTCAGTTCCATGTAGGGAGGTCAGACCCCACACAGGTAAGTGTGTCCAGTCAAACTGCTCCCACCTACTCTCAATCCACTACCACCTTCTGCAGGCTCATGCGTGTTTACACACATTCGCCAGGCTGGATGCCTGGAAACATTAACCTCTCCTGACTCTACCTTTGAGAATTTGGTGAAAATTTTAGAGTTGTTTCCTTTCTACATTTCTTTTCTTCTTCTTCTTCCTTTTTTTTTTTTTTTTTTTTTTTTTGTTATAAAGACAATACGCCACATTGGAGAAAAGGAAGAGACCACAGTTAAAATTTTTGTTTTTATATCTGTTTAGTTTTTATATGTGTGCATACAGGTTTTTGTTTTTGTTTTTTTAAAGCAGTAAGCAGAATGTAGGGAATTTTGTTGGCCAACTTTTTGTTCATTTCAGGTGCATTTTCTGACCCATGAGGCCTTTGGGCACTGGAAGCCATCCATAGTAGGGTGGGGCCTGAGGCTCCACTTAAGAGGCAATTCAGAGGGCTGACACTGCACCTCTCAGTTCTTCCCCCCAAAAATCTAAGGTGTCCTTGACCTCCACAGAGCACCAGTAGAAAAATGAGTTGCCTCCCTGAGTTGAACACCCCTGCATGAATCCAATGTCAGGGCTCTGGCATGGCTCCCAGTGGGCCTACATTTTGCATGAGGGAGGTCTAGTATGCACCTATCCCCAGTTGAGTGACGCAAGGCTGGTGCCTTACAGAACAGAGCTGTCAGTGTCTCTAGAGGATGGACCTTGGCACCAGATTCAGAGTAGGTAGAACACTGGGCATTTGTTAGCTGAGCCAACCCCATCAGTTCCACTCTTTCCCCAGATCCAGTGGGTTTTCCTAACTCTGCCAGAGGTTGGAAGGGGACAGCTGGGGATGATGTTGAGCAGGATCCCAGGGGACTGGCCCCCACCACTGCCACAGCCTCCTCAAAGTCTAGTCGGTCTCTTCCCATGAAAACACTCAGCTCCCTCCCAAACTGTAAAAAGCGAATGAAGAGCAGGACTGTTTGACCAACACACTGGCTAAGAGAAACTTTGGAGGCAGCTCAAGGGCTACTGCCTGTTCCACCGGGGCCATGCTTCCAAACACAAATATTAACCTTGGCGATCTGTCTCCTGCTTCACAACTTAGACGGCACTTTTTGGGGTCATGTTTAAGTTGGGGAAGAGAGAGATGAAGAAAAAAATATGAAATCTGCAACAAAGTGAGCTTTTGATTTCTAGACAGTATGTAAATGGTAGTAGTGTTTAAAATCCACCCTGGTTAAAGTCTACTTTTCTAGGAACTTCTAGAACAGAAGGGTGAATCCCAGCGGCCCTTCCTTATGGGGTCCTCTGGTTGAAAACAGAAAAATAAAAACATCAATGCCTAGATTCTTTGTTGCAAAAGCACTCAAGTGACAACTAATCCCCACAACTTGAGATCGGAAGCCTTGGGGATCAGCTTCATAAAGCCTGAAGACTTGTCTTGCACCCCAGTGGTTTAGATTTTATGAGACAGTCAGCAGGTGTGGCCATAAGAGGAGACAGAGGAGAGGTTCAGGGAACAACAAAATTTCTTATACTTACAGATCCTAGAGACAATAGGCACATGGCACACCTTGCAGGGCCACGTAGGAAAGACATGAGGGTGGTCAGGAGGCAGAAAATGGGAACGAAGGTTGTGCTGTGGCCACAGCCTTTATTGGGGTTTCCTGGGGAAAGACCAGGCAGAGCAGGGTAAACAGTTTAGGATTAAGAGTTTGAAAACTTTCAGCAGGCTCCGGGCTTTAGGAGTGGTTACTAGTTTCCCGGCACTGGCCGTGGCCGTAGGATGATTAAGGCAGAGGAATATTGCCTCCTGGGTTGCATTGGCCAAATAGAGTTAAGTGGGACTCTGGATTAGTTAGCTTGCACATCAAGGGTAGGTTCTTGGCCATATCTTTTGCTATCTTTAAGAATTTTCTAACCCAAGAAGGGGTTGTGAGAAGAATTTTTCTAAGATGACAAAACATACAGAAAATTGAAATTATTTACAATTATTTACAATTTATTTACAAAACATACACAAAATTGAAAGTATATACACATAGCCTTCTCCAGAGGGGCTCACAGTCTATGAAAATGCATCTAACTTCATCAGGGATGCCAAATCCAGAAGAAAACAGTGGTTCTGACCACACCTCGGTGCCAGTGGCAAAGCACTAAAATGTGCCAAAAGTTAAGTGGCCCAGGGACAGGAGAGGAGAGTCTTACCAGGACCGTGGGAGCTGTTGGCTGCTAGGAGAAAGCAAAATCCACAAAAGGGCTCAAGTCTTTGAAACTGGGGCTCCAGACTTTAGCAGTTATCTGGGCTTCAGAGAAGCCTGAAAAGTATGCAGTGCATCTGTTACGTTACCCTTTCTTCATTTATGCGAGGTTATTTTAGCTCCTCTACAAATAATTCGGGGCTCCCTTTCAGGAGGGCATTGCAGTACACACCATTAAACCAATACGCCACATCTAATAATTTGCCCGTAGGCAACAATCAGTGGCAAATTTCAGTCTTCATCTCCTAGATGCTTAATTGTGTTCCTACCAGAAGAAATTTGAAAACAGTCAAAAGCGAATTGACTGAATACATTACATACAGGCAAGTAATGTGCAGCCCTTTCAAATGATGTCTTAAGTCATTTAATGTGGGTTGATATGGGAACTAAGAAAGGTTTATAAAACCATACATACAGTGTGATACTAAAAAGGCCACAAAACACAGTAGGATATGGTTTTTACTTAAAATATGTATGTGTTTCTGTACATTCATAGAAAAAAATTCTCCATGAACTCTTCTTTGCCTGTCCTTCACATTCCTGCCTTGACCCATAAAACAGGAACTCCTTCCAACTCTGTGGCTTTCTCAGAGGAGGTTTCCAGCTGTGGGGACAACCCTCCAACCTGGATACAGCAGCTTATCTTAACTGGCCATGTCCGCAGCACACAAGTCAGTTAGGGCCATTCTGTCTCAAAACCCTAAAACAGAACCTCCCCCTTTCCTGCCCTCTCAGACCTGCTCTGGCAGGGCCACAGGCTCTATTCTTGCCTCAGACAGGCACAATGAGGCCTCTTTCTGCTTCCAGCTTCTCAGCTTACTTTGGATGGATGAAACCAGTCAGGCTCACTTGTGGTCCATTTGCCACAAACTGAATAATGCATAAAGCTGATAACTGATAAGTGTCATCCAGACTCCTGGAGGGGAAGTGGGATGAATGATAGGATTCAGTCAATAAACCCCACCCTGAACCCAGAATGGCCTAAGGTGGTTAGGCCCTAGGAGACATTCAGCAATGCTCAGGAGTCATTTTTGTTGTTCCAACAAAGATGAAAGTAGGCAGGGAGTTGCTGCTGACATGTAAGGGGGAGTGGGTAGCAGGCCAGAGATGCTGCTACATACCCTACAGTATACAAGGCATCCCTCTGCAATAAAGATTCATTGGACCCAAAATGTTGGTAGTGCTGATGTTGAGAAACTTTGGTCTTAAGAATATTTATAGACATACTGACAGCAGTTTGTCTTCTATTTTCTTAGTAATAAAGAAAAAAACAAAAGTTACTTTAAAATTTAAGACAAAGTGGCTATATTATAATTAGGATTTGTCAAATGAATAAGGGAAAGAAGAAAGAAAATAACATGGCTTCTTAAAAAAAGGGGGGCGGTGGCTGGGTGGTTCAGTCAGTTGAGCATCCAACGTCAGCTCAGGTCATGATCTCACAGTTCGTGGGTTCAAACCCTGGATTGGACTCTGCTGACAACTCAGAGCCTGGAGCCTGCTTCGGATTCTGTGTCTCTATCTCTCTCTACCCCTCCCTGGCTTGCTCTCTCTCTCTCTCTCTCTCTCTCTCTCTCTCTCAAAAATGGATAAATATTTTTCGAAAGGGTAGCTAAGACTATGAATTTCTTGGGCAGGGCTATCTATGTGTTGTACAACTTTATATTCTGAGCACTTCTATCAGTAGGTGGCAGGCACATGGTAGGTGCTGGGTAATTGTAGGTAGATGGATGGATGAGTGGATGGGTAGATGGATGGATTTAAAGATGGATGGATGGATGGATTGGATCTGCCTCAACATCATCAAGAACACTTAAATATCTCATGGTAATCATTTTATAATATATACTTGTGGCAAATCATCATGTTGTATACGTTAAACAATTTTACATGTCAATTATATCTCAATAAAATTGGAAACGAATAGGAAAAAAAAAAGATAAAGTGCCTGTACCTTGTCAAAAGCTCAGGTATGGCCAATGTTGGTGAGTATTTATTGAAAAAAAGTATAAAATCTGGGTCTCACCAACAGCCCCAGCCCTCTTTGGAAGCCCCTCTATGATGGACATAATAGAGAGGTAGAGAGATTGAACTTAGTACAGTCCAATCATAACTGTGCATTACTAGGAAAGAAATGTGGTAAGTTGACCCATCCCTAGGGACTTAATAAATTTCATGTTGGCTTATTTTTTTCTCTTCTCACTCAAATGATGTGAATTTTTAGCTACTGATACTGTGGTATGGGTGGTGTAGTGCATGCCAGAAAGCATGTTGTTCTGTTTCCATAGGTTTATTATGTCTGGTCAGTCTTAATTAAAAGACTCCCTTTGTCTTCTCTTCAGGGCTTCTGGACATGGCGCCTGAACTTTATTTTTGGCCCTGAGTATTGATGTTGCTTCCTGTTTTGGTGCCAGATTAATGGCATACAGCATGGGAGCTAAGGCAGCTCTCACCTTCCTTCTTATTCCCTAGGACAATTCTGGACCCACAACAGATCAAGTGCATCATACAAGAGCCAGCAACTCTGACGTGCAAAACTCCCATGTCCTGCCACCTCCTGCCTGTTGATATTTTTGACAGTCCTCAATTAGCACGGTACAGTTAACTTCAGCCTGTCATTTGTGTGGGCTAAGCTGTTTGAAAAATCCTGGGGTCAGGAGGGGTCAGCCAGTGGTGGGAGGACCATTTTCCCATAAACAAATGATGGAACCTCTATGTCTGGAAGACACCAGCTGTGGTTTGGTGCCAGGGGCCTTTTGAGGGGATAGAAATGTCAACCCCCTTCCTCCTTGGCTCCGCAGGCTGTCTCTTCCTGGGACTGATGCTTTCCCATTCCATTATCAGGAGCTGCTGAGGAGGCCTCTGGATCACAAGGATGTCTGCCTCCAGCTTCAGGTTATCATTACTAGTGCTAAAGTTATAACATTTACCTCCCAGGTAACTTATTCTTGAGAACATCTAGGAAAGTTGGTTTGGGTTTTAGAATAGTTAATGTTTCACAAAGACCATGTCACCAAAACTACAAGGCCATATCACTGAGAGAATATTTATTCTTATGATTAGGGGCATGGGAGGAAAAGCATGCAGATAATATTAAGACAAATTTCAATCAAAAAGATAGAAATGAAAAAGAAAGGGACCAGAAAACTCAGCTTTGTTTTATATGACTTGAAATTTCTATCTGATCCCTCAGTAGATTGTTACCCAAACCCTGATATTAGAAAGAAGGCTCTGCCCATTCACATGTAATATCATAGTATATATAGAAATTTGCAAGGAATCTACAAAAAAAATCTAGAACTAATAAATGAGCTTATCAAGGTCACAGGATACAAGGTCAACATTTAAAAGCAATCAATCATGCAGGGGCACCTCGTTTGCTCAGTGGGTAGAGCATGTGACTTTTGATCTCAGGGTTGTGAGTTTGAGCCCCATGTTGGAGGTAGAGTTTACTTTTAAAAATAATGATAACATATGGGGTGCCTGGGTGGCTCAGTCGGTTAAACGTCCGATTTCGGCTCAGGTCACGATCTCGCGGTCCGTGAGTTCGAGCCCCGCGTCGGACTCTGGGCTGATGGCTCAGAGCCTGGAGCCTCCTTCCGATTCTGTGTCTCCCTCTCTCTCTGCCCCTCCCCCGTTCATGCTCTGTCTCTCTCTGTCTCAAAAATAAATAAAACGTTAAAAAAAAATAAAAAAAAATGATAACATAATAAAAGTCAAAAAAGAAAGATAACCAATCAATCATCTTGTTTTATGCTAGCAATCAACAGTTAGAAATAAAAAAAATTAAAAATATGATTTACAATAGCCCCAGAAATGACATAATTCTGTAGGAATCTAAAAAATAGGTACAGAATATATATGAGGAAAATTACAAAACATTAGTGAAATAAATCATGGAATATCTAAATAAATAGAGAGAAATACCACATCCATGAATGGGAAGACTCAACATAGTCAAGATGTTAATTTTCCCCCCAAATGATCTAAAGACTTGACTAAATTCCAATCTCAATCCCAGTAGGATTTTCTTTTGTGGATAAAGTAACACTGGCTCTAAAATTCATATGGAAATGCAACTAGAAGAGCCAAAACAATTTTGAAAAATAATAATAAATTTGGAGAAATCATGCTATCTCATTTTAAGATTTATTACAGAGCAATAGTAATGAGAACCATCAAAATTAAAAACATTTGCTCCACAAAAGACACTATTAAAAGAAAGAAAAGAAGGATACAGACTGGGAGAGATATTTGCAATTCATGTATCTGACAAAGAACTTATAACCAGAAAATATAAATAACTCTCAAAACTCAACAGTGTGAAAATAAACAATCTAATTTTAAAATGGGCAAAAACTGAACAGGCCTCTCTCCAAAGAAGATGCAAAGATGGTAAATAAGCAAAACATAATTAGCCATTAAGGAATTGCAAAATAATACCAGAAGATACTACTATATGTGTACTTGAATGGCAAAAAAAAAAAAAAAAAAAAAAAAAAAAGACAATACCAAGTGTTAATAAAGACACATAGCTACTGGAACTCTATATATTGCTGTTGGGAATGCAACATAGAATAGCCACTCTGGGAAACTGTTTGGTGGTTTTTGGTACAATAAAGCATATATTTACCATATTACCCAGCAACCCTATTCCTGGATATTTACTTTAGAGAAATGAAAACCTATAATTCACACAGAAACCTGATCACAAATGTTTTAGCAGCTTTGTTCATAAACTCCTAAAACGGAAATGGCCAAGATATTTTTCAATGGGTGAGTGGGTTAACAAACTGTGAAACCACCATATAATGGAATACTATTCGCACAAAGACTTGGGTAGATCCAACAAGTTGGGTAAATCTTAAAGGTACTAAGCTGTGTAAAAGAAGCCAGTCTTGGGGCACCTGGGTGGCTCAGTCAGTTAAGTGACCGACTCTTATTTTCGGCTCAGGTCATGATCTCACAGTTCATGAGTTTGAGCCTCACATCCGGCTCTGTGCTTACTGTGTGGAGCCTGCTCTGGATTCTCTCTCTCCCTCTCTCTCTGCCCCTCCCTTGCTTGCACACACACACTCTCTCTCTAAATAAATAAACTTAAATAAATTAAAAAAAAAAAGCCAGCCTCAAAAGGTTAACATATTATATGATTCAATCTATACTATATCCTTGAAAAGGTAAAACTATGGGAAAAGACACACTAGATTAGTGATTGCTTGGGGGCAGGGTGAGAAATTGTGCCTCTAAAGGAGCAGCATGAGGAAATTTGGGTGGTTATAGGATTGTTCTGTGTCACAATTGTGGTGGTGGTTACTTTTATCTTATTTTAAGATTTTCTAAAATTTAGAAGCAGCCTTTGTACAAATATCTAATCATTATGTTACACACCTGAAATGAATACAATATTATATAACCATTATATCTCAATAAAAAAGAATAGACTTTGTGTAACCAAAGGACAGTGTGATCTAAGATAACTTCTGGTGATAAAAATGTTCTATATCTGTGATATGCAGTACTGCAGTCACTTATCACGTGTGACCAGAAAGCACTTGAAATGTGACTAGTTTGAGACGTTCAATGTTCTATTTTATTTAATTATTTTAACTTTAAATAGTCACACATGGCTAGTAGTTACTGCATTGGGCAGTAAAGTTACAAAACACTTGAATTGCTATGTTGTGTTCCAGAGTTTAGCTAATGTGTGCAGATGTAGAAAACATGAGAATATCCACAAAGATAAGAAATCCCAAATTCATTATATGTATACTGATTGAGAATGCATTAACTTAGATTTTATAGCAGAATTGTCTTCCTGGTTTTCTGAGATTTGGGTTAGTATGCATTTACATTTTTCCATCGTACTATATCCAATGAAGTGATGGGCATGAGGGCTATATGGGGGCAGAGGAGAGGAACAGGAGATAAAACCAGCAGCTTCCTATGTGACAGCAGGAAGCCAATCTATATCCTTTTTTAACTGTTGTAAATAATTCAAAGGAAAATCATTACTTATTGACTTGACTTGGATTAGCCACAATGAGTAACCATGATGCCTCTTGGACTTAGACATGGTACAACCATCAAACCAGTGTTAAAATAATACTTACAGAGGTACCTGGTGGTTCAGTTGGTTGAGCCTCTGACTTCAATTCAGGTCATGATCTAATGGCTCGTGAGTTTGAGCCCTGCATCAGGCTCTGAGCTGACAGCTCGGAGCTTGGAGCATGCTTCGGATTCTGTCTCCCTCTCTCTGCCCCTCCCCCACTCACACACTGTCTCTCTTTCTCTCTCAAAAATAAATAAACATTAAAAGATTTTTTTAAAGTAACACTTACAAAAATACATGGTTCTTCATAATCTAGTCTCTGACCACTCTTTCCACTCTCCACACCCACACACAGAGGGACTTGTAATTTCCCCACCACACATCTCTGTCCCTTTGCTTTGTCCATCATTCCACATGGAGTCCCCTTTCTACTCTCTTTTTGCCTTGTTTCTATCCATCTTGTACTATTATTGATCTTAATAGTTTGAACTTGAGTCACTCTCATTTAGTTAGCTTGCCTTAAGTGATGATATGATCCATGACACCATGGTTTTGGTGTGCTAGTTATATTTTTGCCAGCACATACTAGAGCAAATATACTATAAAGAAAAATATTTAGTCATTTGTACCCTAAAGTCAACTCATGTATCACCAGTGCCACACTCAGCCTTTGGGCAATGTGGCTTTCACAGTCAGCTCAAGCATCTACACTTCCAAGAAGTGGGTTATGTACCTCTACTGCTCCAGCAGTTAGGCATAAGCCTCTGGTAAGAAAATTAGAAGACTCTTCAGTGGGGAAATTGACTGACATTTGGGAGTCCTCCCACAGAGCAGCTGGACCACTGCCTGATTCCACTGTGACGCCCTTCTGGCATATAAAGTCTCCAGTCATGTCTTAAGTACTTTACTAGAAATAGAGACAGAGAGGGGTGCCTGGGTGGCTCAGCTGGTTAAGTGTCCGACTTTTGGTTTCAACTCGGGTCATGATCTCATGGTTTGTGGGTTCAAGCCCTGCCTCAGGCTCTGTGCTGCTAGTGCAGAGGCTTTTTGAGATTTTCTCTCTCTCTCTCTCTCTCTCTCTCTCTCTCTCTCTCTCTTTCTCTCTCTCCCTTTTCTCTGCTCCCCTCAGTCCCAGCCACTTGCTCACTCTCTCTCTCTCAAAATAAATAAATAAATAAATAAATAAATAAACTTAAAAAAAAAAAAAAAGAAATAGCAACAGAGAGCCAAAGACCACCAAATAGTTGAGGAATGTCTCCTAACATAGAACACAAAACCTGAAACAAAGAACTAGGGAAAAAAGAAACACAAAGGTCAAAGAGATAATGTGGAGATCAGAAGAAAATGACAAAAATCCCACTAATTCTTAGATTGAAAAGAGAAGATGTTGCATCCATGAGACAAGAAGAGAAAACTATAAAAAATAATGAATGAAATAATAAGAAAGAACTCTAACAAATTTAAAATAAGATGGCTAAAATTTAAAAGAATCAGTAGAAGGCTTGGAAAATAAAGTAGATGAAACCTCTCAGGAAGAACAAATATACACAAAGATTTTTCATAAAGAGTGATTAAGAGACTCAGGGAATCAATCTAGGAGATCCAAGATCCAAATAATAGTTATTTTGAACACTTAGAGAATGGAGAGGGAAAGAAATGACTAAGGAAATAATAAAAGAAAAATTCCATAATTAAAGAGTGTGCCTTGAGACTGAAAGGGTCCACTGAGTGACCAGTACTGTGAGACTCGTGGAAATAAAGAGAAGATCATAAAAAATATCCCAGAGAGAAAGAGAGAGAGAAAAGGAGAAAAAAAATGTCACTTACAAAAGATGGGAAATGAAATTTGCATTGGACTAGTCACAACAAAACATGTGCTAGAAGACAGTAAAGCAATTGAGTTTTGACCAGGAATTTATATGCAGCCAAATTCCAAATTATTGTAAGAGGGACAATAAAGACATTTCAGACACATCCCTGGACTGAAGGAATAAGTCCCTCCCATGTACCCTGCCTTAGGAAACCACTAGTGAACCTTCTTACAAAAGGAGGGGGTAAGCCAAGAAAGTGGGAGACATGGGGATCCAAAAAACAAGGAATCCAAAAAGGGAAGTTGCAGGGTGATGGTGAAAAAACTCCAGGATGACAACCATGAGGTAGCCCTAATGACTGCATCAAAACAGGAGAACACAGGGGTTCAGGAGAGAAGACTTCAGAGGAAATAAGTAGAACAAATTATCTGACATGTTTGAGCTTTTGGAAAAGATATCAACAGGTGGGGATTGACAGACCTGATGGAAAAAATTAAGGTAGGACCAAGAAAATTCTGGGAGTGAAAAACAACAAAACTAAGCACTGGGTAAAAAAGATAATCACAATACCTACTTGGTTTTGGGGTCAACCATATTTACCAACCATAACAATATAAATAGTGACAATTGATTCAGCTAAAAACTGCAATGTAATTATGAGAATAGGGAGAGAGGAAAAGGGGAGGGAGTGTGCAAAGGTATTGTGTCCTTATTTAACACAGTAGGAAGTCAACACATATGGTCTAAAATGAATAATCCAGAAAGAGTATAAGCAAAAAGAGAGAAATCAGAAAGAAAAAAAAGAAAAGAAAAGAAAGAAACAGTTGAAAGCAAGTGGGCCTTGGGCAGCAGGAGTTGGGGGTAAGAACTGGTAAGGCCCTTATTTGGGGGCTTATTTAATTTTTAAATTATGTCTATATATTTCACACACACACACACACACACACACACACAGGTGAAAAAGGGAGAGAGGAATTATGGCTGCCGGGCTGTAGAGCAGAAAGCAAAGATTTAGCTGCTGAGGGGAGCCATAAATTATAGCACAGCCAACTTTCTAAAGGCTCCCTTCTGCACACGATACCCCCAGATGATGTGACAATATTACACAAGGGAAGAGAAGGAAAGCCATGCCCAAGCTCCACCCTCCCTTTTGGGAAATTCTTGGCTCATTTCACAATACTGAGTCTTTGTTTCATGGTGTTTGCAGGACTCTGCCCTTTTGGAGGTGAGATGTTTACTTTCCATGGCCAGAAATTTTCCTACATCCCTATCCCACCATACACGTGGCTGAGGAATTGCATGAGCTCTAGCATGCCTCCTCCAACACTGTGTGTCAAGCCTTGGCCACAAATTACATGTAACGCGATGGTGATGGTGCCTTTGGAATGCTTTACAGGCTGTCTCTGTCTTCCATTTTGACCAGCTGAATGGCTCATGATGTAACTAGGGATCTGATTGGTGGGGAGATGCCAACTTAGCTACACTTAAATGCCTCTGTGTAACTCTTCCTGTCTCCTTCCTCCTAAGCTCCCATTTATCTTGGTCGAGGAGATCCCCCAACCTCAGAGAGTCCTATAGAAAGCTCACTGTTCCTCTCTTTGCAGCAAAATAGCTATGTTAATACCATGTGCAGCCTTGCTCGTAACTCAGCCCTACTGCTTCCTCCTGCTATTAGACTAACATGCTGCTGGTATTTCCTCTAACTCTTCATTCCCACTGGATTCTTGACAGGGAAACTAAAGTTTTGTCTTGTAAAGCAATCATAAATCAAAAAATAAAGGAGAGCCAGAGAAAAGGCAAAAAGAGAGGAGCCTCACAAACCCATATCTCATTTCCAGGACTTGTTGTTGAGATGTTAGTATTTTACATAATAAGAGGTTTTATGGCTTAAATTCAAGAGGTGGGAATGCAGAAGTTAGTATTCCAGTCATGCCTACAGATTTTTCCAGACCTGACAATCAAGAATATGAGCAATTGTTGTGAAGCACAGTCTCCTCATTCAGCATATAAAGGTCAGAGAAATAATCTGCCTTTCTATACTTGGTCTTGGGGAACTGGGTTTTGGGAGCTGCCAGCAGCTTCATAACTAACAGAACTAAGCCTACATCAACATGACTTTACCATTTGTTCCAGAAAATTCTTGTCTACTAAATAACCTCAGTGTTTGCTCCAGGAGCTTCCTGAACATTTACTTATTTTCAAACAATGGACTACTCAACCAGCCCCTTTTCAGGCCAACAAGTTGCTCTATGGGACAGACCTACTTGTTTATCAGAACATACTTTGCTCTAGAACCTTTACCTTTTTGTGAACTTTGCCCATTTGGAATCCCCACATTGAAAGATCTGCCTTTAACCACTCAAAACCAGATCTAAACCCCTACACACATGTGTTCTGACCTTTCCTTTTGAAGCTACTACTAAGATTTGGTCAAGGTGGTGTTCTCCCTTATTACAGTACATAATAAACAGCTTTGCTTGATCAGTAGAGTACTGGTATGGTCTTTTTGGGGAGTTGGCAGTCAACAAATACATGTATTTCAACCACTTTTGTATAGTCACAACCGTTAGCTTGGCAGTCTTGTTCTGTTAACCTGTTTCTATTTCTCTTATTCATTTGTTCATTCATTAAAAAAAATATATATATATTTTTTAGTTCTACTGTGAGCCAGGAGAGATAAAGAAGCTTGGTTCCTCATGTCATGACGTAAGGAGAAAAGACACTCATCGACGAATTCCACAAATATCAGTGACTATAAACTATACTAAGTGCTATAAAGGAAGAGGGTGTGGTGCCAAAGAAACATTTACTAGGCCTACTATGGGAAATCCTCAAAGGATTACCCCACTGGGGCTGAGCTAGGAGGAATGAGTAATCTCCAGGTCTGAAAAAGGAGTCTGAACTGGAGTCTGAAGGACAACTTTGCAGGTTGAAAGAAAAATTCACCCTTGTTAGGTTAGGAATTCATTAACATTCTCTTCAATTCTTTTATCTTCAGGATCAGATAACCATTTGGTTTCTTCTGGCTATTTCTCTTTCACAGAAATGAAAAAGAAAGAGAAATATATTTCAAAAGGAAGAACACCAAAAAGAAAAGACAACATATCCATGTTTTTCATTGTTAAACTCCCATTTCCCAAAGGCCCTTTAAACCCCTGGTAAGAAGCAATAATGGTAAAAATGGAAGATCCCAACCTCTCTGAAAAACAGTCTGGTAATTTCTTATACTTATATTCTTATATAAATGTAATGGCGCCTGGGTGGCTCAGTCAGTTAAGTGTCTGACTTCAGCTCAGGTCATGATCTCACTGTTGGTGGGTTTGAGTCCCGCATCGGTCTCTATGCTGACAGCTCGGAGCCTGGAGCCTGCTGCAGATTCTGTGTCTCCCTCGCTCTCTGCCCCTCCCCCAGTTGCACTCCATCTCTCTCTGTTTCTTGAAAATAAATGTTAAAAATTTTTTTAAAAATGTAAAATACCATTTAACCCAGGACTTTCACTCCCAGGTATTTACCCAGGAGAAATGAAAACATACACCCTCACTTAAATATGAATATGACTTAAATATGAATATCCTTAGCAGTACTGTTCTTAGTAGTCCTGGACTGAAAAAACCTGGTACTCATCAATAGTAGAATAGATAAATAAATTGTGGTGTATTCATTTAGTGGAATACTATACAGCAGATAAAAATAAGTAATCTACTGCTATATGTAATAACATGGATACATTTCTGAAACACATTTAAAAGTCAGATGCAAATGAGTACATACCATATGATTCCATTTATATGAAATTCTATAAAAGGCAAAAAAAAACCCCACACCAATCTGTAGTAACAGAAAACAGATCAGTGATTACTAAGAGCCAGAAGGAAAGGGGGGACTGACTGCAAAGTGGCATTAGAGAAACTTTCAGGGTTATAAAAATGTTTTATATCTTGATTGTGGTGGCAGTTACACAGAAAATATGTGTTTTCCAAAATTCATTGAACAGTACATTTGAAATGGGTGTATTTTATAATATATAAATTCTACCTACATGAAATTGACCCCCCCCCTTTTTTTTAATAAAATGAAGGTGGAAGAAGTTGGTTTCTAAATAAGAGTGCTGAACCCTGCTCCAAATTTGATTAAGAGTCAAAGTTTTATGGCAATCTTGCTGCAGGGAAAGGAACTATATATATCAGGCTAATCCAAGGACTTACTTTGGCAGGGGAGGGGGGGGACGTTTTATGGGAAAAGAAATGGTTAGGTAATTTTTGTTGGACTAGATACCAAGTGAAAGAAACGTCTAATTAAAGATCTTTAGAATCTTTACTGACAGTCAGCTGGGAGTCACCTGGAAGGATAAGTAACTGGCTTCTCAAACATGATCTTAATCCCATTGGAATGCATCAGAAAATTGCATCTGCATTGATCAGAAATGTCAATTTCTTCCTATAAGGGGGTTTGTGTATAATAACTCACAAAAAAGTCCAATTCCAGACAAAATTTGGTACAATTTTTTTTCTTCCAAATATAAATTCACTAAGAAAAAAAAAAAGATGGAAGGAAAACATTTAAAAATGTTAAGTGCTGTGATTATTTCTCAGTGATGGGATTTTAAAGGACTTTAATTTTCTTCCTTGTCTCATTTTTAAGACATTTTCTAGTATATCAAACGTATCACTTTTATAGTTCCAATAATAAGAAGGAAATGCTTTTCACCATCAATTAAATAAAGAATTCCATTTCTTCATTATAACATGTTTGATTATGAAAAATAAAGTAAGCAATATGAAAGTGCTGGCCTGGGATCCCACGGAGGACAAGCCATGCTTTCTCAATGGCACTAAGCTGAGGAATGAAGCAAGGTTAGGAAGGAAGATGAGGAATTCCTTCCCTAGAGAAGGAAAAATGCCAGGAGATGAGTGGTGCCATGGCCACCATGGCCATCGGGAGAGGAGCAGAGACTGATTTGCTCCTGTCAGTTCTCCTCACATTTTTTGTTCCTGTAGTGGCCAAAGACAGACAGATAACAAAGGTCCACCTGACATACAACAGCTTGCCCTGTGCCCCCGTCCATGAGCTTATGAGCTGGACTGAAACTCCTAGTTTTGTAAACATAGACCCAGGATTTGAAGTCTACATAGCTGACCCCTATGATGGGTCAAACTCGTATCTGCATTGAAATACCTATGCCCATTGAAAGAAAAAACAACTTGAAGGAATCTGGAGTAATGTGCTTTTCATCAGGTGCCCTATCTACTGCATCTTCCAAGACCAAATTAGGATGCATCTTTCTAAGTCAGCCAGCTCCTCATGCTGCAGTGTAGGGTATCTGTTGTGGAGATGAGGAAAAGAGAGAACTCAAAGGCAATTTGCAGATTTTGTACATGAGCCACTGAGTAAATGAGAATATCAATTGAAATGGTGAATTCTGGGGGAAGGAGCAGGCTTGGGGGTGGAGATGGGGAGATAGAAACTAAGGGTTCTGTGTTGGGCACATTATGAAATGCTTTATTGGGTGTTACAGTGAACATACCAAGTCAGGAGTTTGGAGTTTAGGTGCAGTTCAGGCTGGAGATTTGGGAGACATGATACTTAAGGCACCAGACAGAATAAAATCATCTATGGGGAAAAAGGGCTGATAACCAAGCACTGGAACCACCAACGTTCAGTGGCCAGGAAGAGAAGAGAAACCATAAAAGGATACTAAGAAGGAAACCAGGGAGGTATGAGGAAAACCAAAAGCATTAAGTGTCTCAGAATCCAAGTGAAGAAAGTCTTTAATTCTAAATCTTCAACAATTCCAGTTTCTTATCTTTCAACAATCCTTTAAGCAATGGCTGTACTATTTCAGCCCAACAACCTACCACTCCCACACCTAATGAAAAGATATTTACTAAGATTAAGTATTTGGACAGTGGCCCAACATCCTCCCAGCCACCTGTGTGGTTGATTTTTCCTGCTCTTGCCCAGAGAAAGGAGAGCCAAAAACAAGTCCCCTGGATAAGAGATTTATTCTCTGGCCTTTATGATATAAAATGAGCCATCCCCCTTTTATACCAGCATTGACTGCCATGAACTGAGTGTGAGTTTAATAGACATGTTCTCCCAGTGAAAGATAGTTCCAAAGAGCATTCTTCTAGGGGTGTACCAAAAAAAAAAAAAAAAAAAAAAAGCATTTCCTCTTTCCTTGCAGGCTCTGCACTGGTCTTGGTACCAAGAGGTAAACACACACACACACACACACACACACACACACACAAATCCAACTCAGAGCAAGGATTCAAAACACTGAGCAGCTCAGGAATTGATTTTAGGAGCGGAAGTATCAACGTTACCACCACCTAGCTCTTGCTAAGCCTTAGGCGTTGTAGCTAATCAGTTAGTAACATTGAAAGACTCCTTTTATGGAGGCTTCCCCACCATCAATGAACTCATTCTATATAAATATTTAGCCAGGCAATAAACTGGACAGCCTATATTACTCAACATCAGCCTCAAAAGACCCTCCCGATTTATATACACGGCATCTTGGTGGAGCAATACATTTTACACGCATGACATGGTCAGCGATAAATATACCAGGGTAGGTCAAAGCCTATTTGGTTCTCTGCTTTTAACTGTCTTGGGCTTTGTGTGTTTCTTTAATCAGTTGGATGATTTAGATAAACAACATGTATTAGTCTTTGTAAGTATAACATGCCTTGAACTTTCTCCAGATATTCATTCCCATTCATCATCGTAATAGTTGCTCCCCCTTGGCCATCATTAAGATTAGAAACGTCCTTGAACCATTTAATGATATTCCACAAGACTGGACAGACTTTTCATGCCTTGATGAATTGCGATCACTCAGCTTAGACCAATGAAATCGGATATCCTTTAATGTGCCTGATGACTTTAAGGAGTTTAGGGAAACCAGTGCTCAGGAATCAAAATGGCTTCAGAGAATAACCATTCATTTGAGGGAAGATGCATGATTTCAGTAAAAATTGATTAATGAGTTAATATCTAATCTGACAGCTAACTGTAATACATATTATTTCTCTGTTCATACTGCTAAATATGGTTTTATCTACAAGTGTCCATTTATTATAGAACTCACTAGAAGAAGGTATGATACAATTTTTCTAAAGCATAAGTTGGAGTGTTAAACAAGGTTCTTTCAAGAAAATGACTTTTATATGTTCATACTGCTGATGAGGAAAACAATATAAAGACAAGTCTGGGCTAGAATGTGTTTAACTACCTTGGAGCTGAGAAAGACTGGTTGCCTCTATTTTATGGGCCTTTGCAGCTCCAGATGGTCACCATGGGAATGATGTGGCCCCCCCAAATGTCTGTGCGACTTGGCAATTTGTCCCATAAATATCTTTAATATCCTCACAGATCTTTGTATTCCACTAACTCTGAAACCATTGACATCACTATGGTTTAGAGGTGGCTAACAATATTGGCGTATTTAAGTCATCTTTAAGTTCCTCTGCAGGCTATGATCTGAGACAACAGGGTTAAGAACAGGACGTGAGTGTATAATGGAGAGAATACTGTGCTTGGGTCAAAGAACCCTGGCTCTCTCACTGGCAATTTGATAAAATTGCTTACAGGAGCATCAGTTTCTTCCTTTACTCATCAATTATTTATTAAACATCTACAACATGCCAGGTGCTGTTCTTGGGATACACGAGAGAGTGTAACAGAACGTGGGACTCACATTCCATTGCTAGACTTAACCAATATAACTTTCTCTCTTCCAGAGTTGTTTTATGGGTCAAATAAGTTATCATAAGCAAAAGCATTTTGTAATGTGCTTCTCTCCTAGAAGCAAATCCTGAGATAAGAATATGAGTGCAAGGGCTTTATTTGGGAGGTACAGGAAACACTGATAGCGGGGATAGGAGATGAGAAAGGGGAAGACAGCCAATAAAAGATGCATTAGCAAGGCAGTCACCACTGTGGGAAACTGGAAACACCAAAGGGAAATTCTGGGAAATGGTGCAAACACTAGCCCCAGTGATATCCCACTCCAGAGGTAAAGGATTTGGGGTATTTGTATACCAACTCCTGAGAATCATGAGTTGAGGGCTAGTCCAGGAGATGTTAATGCCCTGGTCCTTCTGGCATGCCACAGGCAGAGCTGTCTTCTGTGATTTTGGAGAGAACTCCCAGCACAGAGATACAGAGTATGGTAATTAGAGTATAGCAACTGGAAATCAGCTGGATCACACTGGAAATGGTAATGGAAATGGAGGAGGATTGTCAGATACAGATGAGTAAAGAATGAACCTATTATCCTCATTACTCTACTGGTCAGATGGGACTGTCTGTCCCCAACCATGTGCCCCAATTTTTAACAACTACCTTCAGGCTAGCTTGTAGTACATTAGTAACTCTTCTTATTAACTAGCTAAATGTGGAAATGGTGCAGACTTAAGTTTCTCAAATTGGAGTTTGTGAGTCCATATAGATGTAGCCTCCATAGAACCCATGAATTCAATGAATTTATAACTTAAGAATTTTTCATTTTGATGATAAACTAAAATGAATTAATACAAACATATTCAGGGATCACCTTGCAACTCATTCATGCCAGGCAATTTCATTTGCATTTGTATCTGGGGTTGTAGTAATGTTGATGCCAAATGAAGATTATAGGTGGCTGGAAAGAATAAGTGACAGAACCAAGTCACGATCAGTAATAAGCTATGCTGAAAACAAAATAGCCTCTGTCGTATTATCTTTACATTCAGGGTTGAGCAGAGGTGGTGCATGGATTAGTCTCTCTACGCACCAACATTTGCCAGCAGTAAATGTAGTACTAAACCCTCAATTAAGGAATTTTTCATTAAATGGCTATATCACAATTTCCCAGGGTATCTATTAAGTGGATTGGATAGAAAAATAATGGGTATGTAGTTAAAAAACAGGTTCATTATCAAAAAAGAAGTATAATGCCAATCATGTTAGCAACTCAAATGATGGCTGTCAAGTTTAAAATCAAAGAATCAAGTCAGCTAGTGAAATACTCAGTTTCCAAATAAAGGCTTCTATAATAAAAATCAGGACTTCTGCTTCTGAAAGATGCAGTAGAGGCATTTTCCCTTATTCCTTCCTACTACTAAGTGCAGTTAAAAACATGGGGCATTATACACAAAACAAACATGAGAAAAGTTGGACAGGTGGAGAAAAGAAGGCAGGCCAGTTTGGGACCATGAGTCCTAAGGAACATGGTCATGAGTTCCCTGAGAGTTCATTTTTGCCTCATCTATCCCAGACTGGTTAGTGGAGGAGCCAGCAACCCAGAAATACCAATGGACACAGACAAAAGAGCCCCAGGAAAAGTCTGCTCTCTCAGGCCAACAGACCAAGAAAGGGCAATCTAGCAGATCAGAAAACTTTTAGACAATAATGGCTCTACTTTCAGCCAAATACCACAGTAAATAAAAAGGCTACAACCCCAGCTCCACTCCCTCCAGTGAAGGTCACAGGGAGAGCCTAGACTTCCATCCTCATTAAGCTGTTACAAGCATCCTAACGCCCCCCCCCCCCAACTCTTCCAAGTGGTGTCTAAGAAGGCTGAGGGGGAATAGGAACTTTCATCTCCTCCAAGGAGTAAAGAGCCTCTTCCCCCCCTCCCCACAGTGGGCAGGATGTCAGCAAAAGGCCTTGTGGGAGCCTGAATTCCCACCTCCACAGGCGGTAATGAGGAGCCACTCCCCTATGGGTATCTAAGCAGCTAAGTGGAGAGTCCAGGCTTCTCTACTTCCATCTGGCAAGTAACAAGGGAGCACCCCCCTTCTCCCACCAAAGTGGCATCAGAGGAGATCTGCTAAAAATTTAAATTTAAGATTTAAGTGAGATCCAGAGACTCATAAAATGATAACCAAAATATCCAGGTTTCAGTGAAATGCCACTCATACCAAGAACCAGGAAGATCTCAACTTGAATGACAAAAGACAGTCAACAGATGCCCAAGATGTTGGAATTATCTGATAAGGAATTTAAAGCAGCCATTATAAAAATGCTTTGACAAGCAATTATGAACATGCTTGACATAAATGAATAAAAAAATAGAAAGCCTCAGCAAAGAAATTTAAGATACAAAGAAAAATCACATGGAAATTTTAAGATGGAAAAACCCAATAACCAAAATAAAATCAAATAATGATTTAAGGTAAAATAATAACAAAACAATGTAATATAGCCATCATATAATTGTTAATATAAACTTTGATTTTGGATATTGTTGTATTCACTTGGAAATCTACCTGGATTTATAATTGTAAAAGAGCTCTACACACAAGAAGTTTATACTTAGTTCTATGTTTGTACATTTTTAAGTGGCTATAGTTTGAAGTAATATTAATACTAGGAAATTGTTTTGTTTTCCTTTAAAAAGGAAACATTTCTTTCAAACAAGAAAACATTTTTTAAATGACATTATAATGTATAATATGTTAAACTGTGCCTCCCCCACCAAAATTCATATGTTTGTTTGCTTTTTAAAAGTTTATTTATTGGGGGGGGGGAGGGGCAGAGAGGAGAGAGAGAGTCTCAAGCTGATGGCACACAGCCCGATGCAGGACTTGATCCCACAACCATGAGGTCATGACCTGAGCTAAAATCAAGAGCCGGACTCTTAAGTGACTGAACCACCCAGGCACCCCATATATGTTTAAGTTCTAACCTTCAGTATCTCAGAATGTGTCTTTTTTGAGACAGGGCCTTTAAAGAGCTAATTAAGGTAACATGAGGTCATATGCGCGGGGCTTAATCCAATATGACTGGTGTCCTTATGAGAAGAGGAGCTTAGGACACAGACATGCACAGAGGAAGAACAATGTCCAAACAAAACAGATAGGGATGGCCATGTAAAGCCAGAGACAGAGGCCTCAGACGAAATCAATCCCACCAACAACTGGATCTCAGACTTCTGGCCTCCAGAACTGTGAGGAAAATAAATTTCATAGCCACCCAGGCTGTGGTACTTTGCTATGGCAGCCCAAGCACATAGTAATACATAATGCAATTGGAAATGCAATCATTTAATAGACTTTTAATGATATGAAAGAATTATTATAAAATGTTTTAGATGTAATACTATGGCTAAGTTATTGTGGTTATGTTAAAAACACCTTATTTTTTAATAATGCAAGTGAAAAATGTTGGGAAAAACTGGAAATTATCAACCAGGAAAATGAAGAATTTGCTAGGGTATGATATTCTTTTCCAGTATTTTTTTTCCTAAATTATATCCTAAATTGTTTTCTATTTTTTAACAACTTATTGAGATATAACTTATATTATCATACAATTCACCCATTTAAAGTATACAGTTCAATGGCTTTTACTATATTCAGAGTGATGCATTCAGCACCATAATTAATTTAAGCACATCATTAATTAATCCTCAAGGAAACCCTACACTCTTTATTTATCACCACTTAACTTTCCCTGTCCCTCATCCCTCCCACCTCTAGGAAACTACTAATCTATAGGTTCTGTTTCTAGAGATTTATCTACACTGGGCATTTCAAATAAATGGGATCACACAACATGTAGTCCTTTGTGACTGGCTTCTTTTGTGTAGCATGTTTTCAAAGTTCATTCATGTTGTAGTATTTATCAGTATTGTATTGTTTTTATTGCCAAATAATATTCCATTATATTGCTATAATGTAGTATTATATACTAAATTATATTACTAAAAAGTAGTATTATATACTACATTTTGTTTATCAGTTGGGGAACTTTAGGGTTGTTTCCACTTTGTGGCTATTATGCTGCTATGAACATTCATGTACAAGTTTTTGTGTGACATGTTTTCATTTCTCCTGGGTATGTACCTAGGAGGGGAAAAACTCAGTGTTTAACTATTTGAGGAGAGCCTCCTGACTGTCTCAAAGTGTCTGCACCTCGTAGAATAAGTTGAGAAGTGTCTCCTCCTCTTCTGTATTTTGGAAAAATTTGTGTAGAACTGGTAATAATTATTTAAATGTTTGGTAGAATTAACCAGTACAGCCATCTAGTTCTGGACTTTCTTCCTGGGAAGACTTTTGATTAACAACTTAATCTCTTGTTATAAATCTATTTGGATTTTCTAGTTTTTTTTGAGTCAGTTGTGGTGGTCTGTATCTTTCTAAGAATTTGCCTCTACCTCTCCTTGGAAAGCACTTTCCGGATGGATCCACATAGCTTACTCGTGTCTCATCTTCAACACTTTGCTTAAATGTTATCTTCTCAATGAGCACCCTCCTTACCACTCTCCCGTCAGCACTCTGCGTCCCCTTTCTGCTTCATTTTTTCCTCTGGAACTCAACCCTTTCTAATCTACCATATAAGTGACACATTTGTTTAGAGGTTTGGGGCAGAGGAGCACCATGATGAGACTCCTTCTGCTGCCAAGTGGACTAGTAACTCTGGATGCAGGGAGGCCAGTGAGGACCTTGTTGTAATTTCTCAGGTAAGAGATGATCTGGATGGTAGCAGTGGAGAGGGGGAGAAGTGGTTGGATTTAGGACACATTTTAAAGGAGGGCCAATAGCATTTACTAACAGACTGTTTGTTTCTTTTATGCTTTTTTGAATTTAAATCTTAGCTAACATACAGTGCAATATTGGTTTCAGGAGCAGAATTCAATGATTCCTCACTTACATACAACACCCGGTGCTCATCACAAGTGCCCTCCTCTTTTTTTTTTTTTTAATTTTTTTAATGTTTATTGAGAGACAGAGAGCATGAGCAGGGAAGGGGCAGAGAGAGACGAAGACACAGAATCCGAAGCAGGCTCCAGGCTCTGAGCTGTAAGCACAGAGCCCGACGCGGGGCTCGAACTCAAGAACCGCGAGATCATGACCTGAGTTGAAGTCAGATGCTCAACTGACTGAGCCACCCAGGTGCCCCACAAGTGCCCTCCTTAATACCCATCACCCATCTAGCCCATCTCCCACCCAACTTCCTCCATCAACCTTCAGTTTGTTCTCTGTTGTGCAGAGTTTCTTGCAGTTGTAAAATAGGAGAAGAAGTAGATTCAAAGATTTCAGGTTGATGGCCCCCAAAGACCCTTCCTTCTGTATTTATACAGTTATGCAGTCCCCTTTTGAATCGGGGTGGGCCAGAGGACTTGATTTAAGCAATAAATGTGGCAAAAGTAAGGCTGGGCCAGTTCTGACCTAACCTTAAAAAGGCCTGGTAGTTTTTGCTTTTATGCTCCTGGGAACCTTGAGCTGCCATGTCTTATGGGAGAAGCAGCATGAAAAGACCATGTAGAGTGGTCACGAGCAGAGGGAAAGGCCCTGAGCCTGCATGTGGAAAAAAAGGAAGCTCATCCAGCCCAACCCCCAGTTCACACTCCTGCTGAATGCAGCACACCTGTGACTACCAGGAAGTGCTACAGAGAAACCATTGAGAGAAGCCAAGCCACGTTGACAGAATTGTGAGAAAAAAAAAAATAGTTGTTGTAAGATTTGGGGAGAGTTGTTAGGCAACAATAGAAACATAAAAAGAGGACGCCAGGAATTTTGACCCAAGCACCCAAGAAGATGGAGTTACCATTAACTAGATGGAAAAAACTGTTAGTTAACAGGTTTGGAGAAAAACGTGGGTGGACAGATTATAATCTTACTACTTATAAATGAAAAAGAACATATTTTTCTTCATATATTAGAACAAAATCTTCTTCCTGGATTTTCCAAGGCCAGAAAAAGCCATTTTAGGAGCACCTTTTTGGAGAGTGACATCAGTGATTAAGGGAATTGTTTAGCATTTTTTCCTTTCCAGCTTCTGAAGCTCTGTTGACAATCAGTGAAATCCCCATCAAGGCAGAGAAAAACCCAGTTTTTTCCAGCTTTGCCACTGGGGTTTCAGGGCTTCAGTGACTCTAGCATGTAAAGGAGAGACCACTGTGCTTGCTTTCTCTCCCGCCTTCCACAACTGGTCACGGTGAACCACCGCGGGCTTGGCTGACGGGCTTCTGGAAGCTGAGAGCAGAGTCTTGGAGGGAGGCTCTTGCCAGTTTTAGATTTAATCCTTCCTGTGGCCATACACTTCAGAGACAGCAGTATTTGGGCAAAGAAAAACTGCCTGGTTAATCTGGTCAGCCTGTAGGTCTCTGATGATAGGCATCTGGGTTAATACCTTATGAATTTGAACCCAAATTAAGTGTTGGGGAAAAGTGGTGTATTCATTAAGAATTCCTAATGTCCCAGGGCAAATATTAATGTAAAAGGATTACTCTTATGCGGTCAACCTCCCATTCACTCACTCCCACCTATATAGCTCACCATGTTTACACACCCACATCTCCTTTCCCTGCTTAATCTGCATTTGGGGAAGGTTTAGAACATAGCTAAAGTAAAAGAAATTAATCATATTCACAGGGGCTCATTTTTTTTTTTTTCTGGGCTCAATCTTTTCTTGGACTAGTGTTCCTGGGAGGGGGGCCCATAGTCCCCTTTTGGTCCTTCACCCCATGACTAACCACTGCAAGCTTAAGTTGAATAGGAGACTGGGCTTCATGGCACAAAGGGATTCACAATGTTGAGCAATTGTAGGGTTTATGTCAAAAAAAAAAAAAGTTGATTTTAATAAACATTTTAGTTAAACGTTAAAAGTTAATAGACATTTTAAGAAAAATGTTGGGAGGCATTTTTAAAAAAATTAACCACACAATTATGTTGGGAATATCTAGGCTTGAGAGGTGGCATTCTGAAAGTGGGTGCCATATGAAGTTGTTATGCATGGTCATGGTGGACATGTGTTCATGACATGGGAACACTGGCTACCATTGTTTCGGTCTCTTCAAATCTCTTAACTTCGTAACACACCTTTGGCTGTGGTCTCTTCCAAGTCCCATTAACACAATTCCAGTTTCTTTCTCTTAAGGAGTCCCTCAATCCTTGATGGAGAGCTGCTATTTAGCTTGTTTATTCCCTACCTCCTTAAAAGTATGCACTTGTCTCCTGTCGGGTGCCTGTCATCGCTGATTTGGCTATGAACTTCCTTCCACTTTTTTTTTTTAATTTTAATGTTTTATTTATTTTTGAGAGAGAGAGAGAGAGAGAGAGAGACAGAGTATGAGTGGGGGAGGGGCAGAGAGAGAGGGAGACAGAATCCAAAGCAGGCTCCAGGCTCTGAGCTGTCAGCACAGAGCCTGACATGGGGCTCAAACTCAGGAACCGTGAGATAATGACCTGAGCCAAAGTCAGCACTTAATCAACTGAGCCTCCCAGGCTCTCTTCCTTCCAGTTTTGTGGCACATCCAGCCTTATCACTTGGAGAATATTCAATCAGATATTATGGATTAAAATGGTTCATCAGGAGCACAAGGCAGGAAGAGACTCCAGTGCAGGGCACAAGTAGACTGGTGAATTCATCCTCTCAATCAGAAGAGGGTATAAATGCCTCCTGGCCAAGAGTATGTAGAATGGATTGTTTCTTAGTTTCAAGTCCCCAAGAAGCAACCCTGAGACAGGGTGGCAAGTACAAACAGTTCATCTGGGAGATGACCCCATGAATCATAAAACAGGGGCACTAAGAAGGGAATAGGGAAGGGAAAAAAGTCAACACAAGGTGTATTAAGTCAACTGCCACAGGCGGCAACTGAAGCTTAATTTCTATGGAAAATCTCTCAAACAGTGTGAAACACACACCCAACTTATGCCACCCAAGAAGCAAGGGAACTAGTATGCTTATACAACTTTCGTTCATCAACTGTGAGCTGCTTCTGGGCCGTGCTGATTCCCTGACACTACTGGCCTGCTGTGTGCAGGGACAGTGCAGTTTTCTATGGTTCCAGAACAAGTCCTGAGGCATAGAGGTGCAGATACTAGTCTTTACATGTTGTCTGGGGGCACTCTGCAATGGAGGATCAATGGGCAATGGCAATGGTCTGCCCTAAGACACCTGCTCAGCTGGCTTTCAAGGGAAAGTAAGACCTCACAGTGCTCATTGCAAGGATCTGTGCCCTGAGAAAACAGATGCTGACTGTATTGTTAGTCTGTTAGTACTGAGACAGATTTCCACAGAAGTCTTAGGATAAAATATATGTACTGAACATTAGCTGAACCAATAATAAATGAGGTAATTCTTATTAAGTCTGGACATCTTCCTATGACATTATTAAGTGAAAATGGCAGGTTATATAAACACATTTTGGTGTTAAAAATACAGAAAATGTATGCATAAAAAGGTCATAAAGGGTACAAGATAAAGTGTTAACTGTTGTCTCTAGGGAAGTGGAGTTATGAGTTTTGTTTTGTTTTGTTTTGTTTTTTTGCTTTCCTATTTTCTGATTTTTTTTTTTTTTTGTAATGAGCATGAATTGCTTTTATAATAACAATGACCAGATTAAAAAAAAATCCACAGGGGTGCCTGGGTGGCTCAGTTGGTTAAGCATCAGACTCTTGATTTTGGCTCAGGTCATGATCTCACAGTTTATGAGTTTGAGCCCCACGTCGGGCTCTGCACTGGCAGTGAGGAGCCTGCTTGGGACTCTCAGTCTCTCCCTCTCTCTGCCCTCCCACCCCTCCATGCACCCTATCTCTCTCTCAAAAATAAGTAAACATTTAAAAAATCCACAATAATTTAATACAATCTCAAGATTCAAGAATAATTTCCGCACTTTTCTAAATCTTCCCTTCTTCACAGTCTCCTTTCCTCCCTCTCCCTCCTACCAGTGCTTCAAAACAGCCAAACCTTGCATATTTGCTGGTAACTACAATGCACCATCACTGCCTCTCAAACGTGGGAGAAAGTGAGGAATTAGGCAAAAAAGACTTTTGAGCAGCCAACAAAGAGGTTCCTATAGCCATAAACTACAATTCATCCATTTTTGCTCACAGATAAGCACCACAGACTAGCATTTAGGACGGATTTATACATACATCGATATCGGACTTCAACTTCCTGTTTAGAAGCAGCAGTGAAAAGCTGAGAAAAGGTCTGCTCTGGGCAGACACACAGGAGGCAGGGAGGAGAGGCAGAGCTGACAAGCGAGAAGGACAGTCCTGGACAAGACCTTCATGCCTCATCAGACAGCATGGACACTCTAGGCTCCTTTAAGGTAGAGCACATGGCCTCCATCTCCTTGCCCTTCCAGAAGATTCCCATTTCCAAACCCAGAGCAGGATTGCAGTGATGGCCTTGAGGGATCCAGACCAGGCTTATTTGTACTCAAGAGAACCGAGCATCCAATGATCAGGTCTTAAAAGGAAATGGAATATAGGCAGACGGTAAGTTCATCCATGTTAAAATACTGCTTCAGAATCTTGGTGATATAAACCAGACTAGGGAATGAAGTTACTTTCTTATCTGTTTCTTTCGACTCTTTCTACTTTTGTGTGAAATGAGGTTGATTTTATATCTGTCAATATCTGCTGGTTCTGGTATCTGCTCTTTAATATCTGATCTTATCACTAAGGCACTTATACTGCCCATTACGTTTGTGCCTCAATGATTCTGAATATCACTTTTTTTCCCTCCTGGTTTGACAATATTCCTTAAATTTAAAAACAAAAAAAAAAAAAAAGAAAGAAAGAAAGAAAGAAAGAAAGAAAGAAAGAAAGAAAGAAAGAAAGAAAGAAAGAAAGAAAAAAGAAATTGGAGAATGAAGCTTTAACAAACTGTTCTTGGAGGGGCTGTCCTCTTTTATACTGACCAGTTTTTAAAATCTTCATAAAAGGGTCTTTAACAAGCCCAAACTTTTAAATATGAGTAGAATAAAGTCAAAAGAAGATGAAAAGAAATGGCATTCCTGGTGAAATAGGTCAGATGATTTTCAGACTCCAAAGTGTCCTGATAGTTTTACGTGATCCAGTCCAGTTCCTCAAAAAACTCTGCCAACAGGTAACAGGTCTTTGAAAGCTTTTGAAGCCAAAGGCTCCCCACCAGCCAGCCCATCACTTACTAAGTTCTCAGCCTCATTAAGAATGAGAAACAGATATCATGGCACCAACCTGTCTACGAGAACACAGCGAGACAAATGTAATTGCCTGTACAAGGAATATAAATCAGCAACTCCCAAATCATTCATATTTACACCCACTCCATTTTGGTTGTCTTTCCTTTATAATTTGGCCATACATCGATGTCAAGTATATAATTTCATCTGGGGCTTTATCAGTTACCGCCCGAGCCATGATTATATGGTGCAGGGAACTTCCTCTCCCTGAGTGAGTCTATCTTTAGTATCTTCTTGATAGCCACTTCTTACACATAAAATCAAAAGAAAAGTCTTGGTTTTCTTATGTGGCTCCAGAATCACTAACTATAACATTTAGAAGCAATTTATCAGCTGAAACCATTGAGTTTTCAGCTGCCACTACAGTTTTTCAAACCAAAGCGGTCTTACTCCTTCCCTTTGTTAGTTTTTATCAACTCACAATAAACATTTTAGGGATTTTGATACTGGCCATTCAATCATGAGCTAAGTTCAACTTTCATCATGTTAGTGTCCAGGCCTAACTGCACAAAGACAGGTTTTGAACTATCAGAATCATAGCAACAAAGATAAAGGGATGATTTCTGGAAGAAGTAACTTTTTACAAACAAAATAAAAAATGGCTCTCCAATCTAGGATTCAAAAGATTAATTTATTAGTCTGAGAAGAGGAGTCACACACTGTACCCAGTAATATGCTTCTTTTATTTTTGTGCCTTTATCTTAAAAATATATTTAAACAGGAAACAAAGATAATATTGAATTTTCCCATAAATTTTGCTTTCTTATTTACAGTGTTACATTGTAAATAACATTCCATTATACACAAATTAGGGACTGTGCATTACTGTATGTTCTCTTTACATATTCTTTCATAATATAGTACATATAGCTTGAAGATATGCAGTATTTAAGCTTAGAAAAGCTTGAGGAAAGAAGTACAAACTTTATCAATAAGACTATTATTTAAAAAGGTTCTGACCTTAATTCTCTGCTAGATTGTTTCACTGAAACCATTCTTTGTTAAAGAAAAATGCCCCATATGAGGGATGAGAATAACAGTTTAAGTTACCACAGGATCCACTTAAACTGGTTAACAAATAAAACACTGTATCACTTATTACTGTTATTAAATGGAGCACTACCACTGTCAAATCATTTAAACAAGTAGATTTACTCTTCAGTTCGGACACATTACATCAACAACAGCTGGTACCTCTTTATGAAATCAAAAATGTTTCCTGCAACTCTAGGTTTTACTTGTAAACAGTAAAGCACACATTTTGTGAAGATGATTTAGTCATTCCCGGTCTTAGGTTACACAGTAAGGAGTTTCTATTTCATCAGGGGAGAAGCAAGCACACGCACTGCACACACACGCACATACACACGCACACTCAGTCCCGTCACCTGCCGAAGACCTGCATGTCACTAAGCGCTAACCACGGCAGCACTAGTGTCGCGAGCAGTGCACGAGGCTGCAACAGGAATTATAAAATGGCGAAGATAAAACATCCAAGTTCAGTTAAAAACCCCGAAAAGCTCAGGTTCTGAAATGCCTCTCTGACGCTTCATGCTCAGCCTGAGGGTCAGTTCACTGGGCTCTCCAGGCGGCAAACCCCACCTTCGATTGCCACGGACTGTCCTGCCACTGCACCGGGAGGGAGTCTTGAAATGTGAGTCTGCAGAGAGGGAGACAGGAGAGCGTTAGAAGTGCCAGCTGTGTCCTCCCATATGTGACAAGGATGGAGGAAATACTGGAGTGACACAGCCTCTCTTTGCTTCTCAGTATCTACAGAACATGAGGGTGGTAACCTTTAAGTGCAGAGAGATCTTGTTTGTTCAAATCCTGCAGGGAATGTTTACTGAGCAACTACTATATGCTAAGCATAGCACTAGCAACTAGAGATACAGATTGAACAAGAACTTAGAATTTCATCGTATTCAGAATAGTCATGGTTTTAACGCCAACTATATTAAGTATATTCTAATTCCTCTGAAAACTAGTAATTTATATACATTTTGTCTTCTGAACATTCAAAGCAACTGAGAATACCCGATTCATGTTTATATTTTATTCCCTAAAGGATTTGAATAGCTTGCAAAAATTCAGACAATTCAACAACCTAAAAAGTGAGGTGATGAGAGAAAAGAAAAATAAGAGCTTATAAAATAAGGTAAAGACAGGCATGAGATTACCACGCAATTCTAGCCTGAGTTCTGTACCTGTGCTAGAGGCAGACTGTTGCCCGGTCTCTCAGCATCCTCATTCCACGACCAGATAGGTGGTTCATGTGTGTGTTCACAGCCTCACAACAAACCAACTGCTCAGAGGAGAACTCCTGTTCCTGGTACGAGGTCTGGGAACTATTTCTCTTACAGGGCTTCATACACACTGGGTACCATGTTTTGTGGGTGAGTAAAGACATCAGTTGTACAACAAGGAGTTTTGTAGGGCTGAGTATTAACATCACTCAAAGGAGGCTGGCCCTGAGCAGAAGATAGTAAAAGCTGTTCCATAAAGGGTCAGGATGATGTCAGCCAGGAATTCCTTTTTTTTTTTTTTTTTTTTTTTTTTTTTTTTTTTTTTTTTACCGGCTGGCTTAATCCAGGAATAGATAAATGTCGGGAGTTTCTAAGAAGAACAGAAGGACTGCATATCCCTTTAGGTAATCCTCTCTAATTCTGCTACTCTAAACAAGTTTTTCCTAAGGACTGAACTGAAGTAAGTTCAAGCCCAAGGTGAGGCTGTTAGATGCTAGTGAAGTGGCCAAGTCTAGAATGGGAATGACATCTTCTCACGCAACCAAATGTGAAACAAGCCTGTTTTAGATGGAGTAACAGCTAAGCTAACTCTGTTGTAGTTTGAGCGTGGACACTATTCTTTAATCTCACCACACAAGTCCCATTAGAGTAGCTGACATGCGTCAACAACTTGGAAAGTTCTAGAGAATGGGAAGTGTTCTTTGGGCACTTAGTTTTTCTGTGTGCAAGGCAGGAAGCAACCTGTAACCTACAGGGGGGTGAGGTCTGTTGCCTCAGGTGGACAGCTGGGTGAGGCAGTCTCTGTGGTATCTCCTGGGATATGAGGATCAGTGAGTTCACTCACCATGCTCATGCTTCTGGGAACCCTGTCCCAAAATCTGGCCTCATTGCTGCATTTGAGGGCCAAACTTGGGTCTCACCATATGGATATATTGTACCTGAGAAGTCCACAGTAGGAAAACTTGTAGCTCTTTTGTTTCTTGTGGTGCCTCATTAATCTAGCAGGAGTTAGAACAGGGTGTGTTGTTCAATTCTGCTACCCAGAAGTCCTTGTCACATCAGGCACAAAAATCTCAATTCTCACAATTCTCAGTGTTGATACGGCCACTTTTATTCTTCCAGAAATTTCTTAACATGAGGTAAAAGAGAATTTTCTCCCCAGTTATCATTCATCAGTTTTTTAAAAAGGTTCTTCTAAACAAGAAAGATCCCTGGAAGAGTAGATAGAGGTCCCTCAGTCAATTTCATCCCTAATCTCACCCCCTACAGGCATAAACACCATCATGCAACTATGACAGGGATCGAAAATGTGGAAAACAGCATGGGGGTTCCTCAAAAACTTAAACATAAAATTACCATGTGGTCCAACAATTCCACTTATGGATATATATCCCAAACAAGTGAAAGCAGGGACTTAAAAAGGTATTTCTAGACCCATGTTCATAGTGACCTTATTCACAATGGCCAAAAGGTGGAAACAACCCAGGAGTTCATAACACAATGTGATATATAGTATATATAGCAATGGAACATTATTCAGCCCTAAAAAGGAAGGAAACTGTGACACACAGTACAACATGGATGAACTTTGAAGATGTTATACTAAGTGAAATAAGCCAGCTACAAAAGGACAAATATTGTAGGGTTCCACCTATATGAGGTGTCTATTAGTCAAATTCATAGAGACAGAAAACAGAATGGTGGTTGCCAGGGGTTGGGAGAGGGGTAATGGGAAGTCACTGTTTAATGGGTACAAAGTTTCAGTTTGAGGAGATGAAAAGTTCTGGAGACAGATGGTGGTGATGGTTATACAACAGCATGAATATACTAAATACTGCTGAACTGCGCACTCAAAAATGGATCAAATGGTAAATTTTGTTATGTAAATTTTACCATAATAATAATAATAAAAGAATAAAGCAGAAATGACAATTTCTGACCTGGACCATAACAGTAGTCCATATGATAGTATTAAGAGAAGGGGCTAGTTAGGAATGAATCTACAATGCAGACCCCCGTAGAAGAAACATTAACAACATCAGGTTCTGTTCACAAATAGGCTGGAATTCTCCAATCAGGTTCATTAAAATATCTGTCCCTAAAAGAGAAGCTCACAGGAAAACCTGTCTTCATGTTTCCCAGAGATTCAGGGAGAATACAATGGGACCTCCTGGCAGGCCTGGTGGTCCAGGCACCAGAGGCTACAGAGAATAAATTAATTGTTTAAAGACCAAAGAGTGAACATATGTCCAAGCAGATGGCCTGCAACTTGACCAGGGGGATGTTGGTCTTAAAGCAACTGATTTCCTGCTGACCAAAGAAAAGACCAGAGCTAGAAGGAAGAAATTCTTGCCCCACGGACCAGGGGACTTGATAGCAATCCCTTGAGATTTACAAAAACACAGATGGCCAATTTAAACTTATCTCTGACACTCCCACCCCCACCAGGTTTACGACAGAAGAACAACTAAATAAACTGAACTGAACTGCAAAGTCTCTAGGAGAGTTAGAAAGGAAAAGAAAAAGGATTGGAAAAGATGAGACTGGTCTTGAGATAATCTGTTAACAGTACATGGCAAAATATTTCGAAAATACATGGAGATTTGTATAAATTTTGCTGTTTACATAGGACGGAAATGCTCAACTAGACAAACTAACTAAGATTAATTTCTTAAATCATCATCTAGTCAGGAGGGATTTTGTGATTGCAAAACACATTGGCGTGATCTTGGTGTTGGGAGGAATACAATGGGCAACAATCCATCCAAATGTCAGTACTTCCCCAGTTTCATCCATCAACATGATCTTCTGATTCATCAGAAAATCACTGCCCTTGGTCTGAAAAAGTTTGAGCCGGAAGAATTTGAAGCTTTCTTTGGAAATTTCAATGGAGCATCAAATCACATTATAAACAATGGGAGCTATTTAAGAGAATGTTTATATGAGTGTTTATCTCGAAAAGTTCTTTTAGAGAACTGGGTTTGAATTCCTCTTGTAGCTAAAAATAGACCATTTTCTATAATGAATTTACATGTCACCATTTAAAAGCACAATAAAATATTTTATATTGTCTGAGGACTGTGTAGATTCTTGGGTACCCTATAATCATTAAGAACTATACAAGCTTTTTTTTTTTTTTAATTTTTTTAATGTTTATTTATTTCTGAGGCAGAGAGAGACAGAGCATGAGTGGGGGAAGGTCAGAGAGAGAGGGAGACACAGAATCCGAAGCAGGCTTCAGGCTCCGAGCTGTCAGCACAGAGCCCAATGCGGGGCTAGAACTCACAAACTGTGAGATCATGACCTGAGCCGAAGTCGGTCGCTCAACCGACTGAGCCATCCAGGCGCCCCATAACAAGGTGTCTTTAAGGCAATTTAAAAAGCAATGTATTTTTATTGAAATTTATAACTAATGATAAATAACATGAAAAAGCAGCAGACAGGTTCATTTTGGGCTATTTTCCTCCACTTCTTGCTGCATGCCCCACTCATACACTTAACCATGACTCCATGTCTGTCATGTCCTTTTCTGGTTCTTTCTCATGTAAAGACTCCCTTGACTGGATCCCCAACTCAAACTAGAAGCTCTTCTTCTAGCTCTAATGGCACCCATCTGAGCATTTCTCGTCCTGTGATGTAACTGTCTTGGTTTTGGTTTGCTTTTAATTTTTAAGTCTCTGTAACTTAGTCAATTGGAGACAGGAGCTTGTCTTACACGTACCTCTATATTCCTTGCACCTGTCAAAATGCTTGGCCCAGAACGTTTGCACACTCTGGAAATGCTCACTGAGTGAAGTGACTAAAATACACCCTCAAGGGCTATACTTACAAATACACAGGGTCTCAGGTGCTTTAACGTGTGTGACCAACCAGTTTGATTAAAAAGTGAATCAAACTAGTTGTCATAGTAAAGATTCTTTTAAACAGATTTTTTTAAAGACTAAACTTTTCAATTTTCCAAGTGATTATGTTTTTAGAATAAGATGGAGTTTTAGATTTCTCAGATGCTAACAGCTCCACACCAGTGGAACCCAATGGCCTTGTACTCACAATTCTCTGCTTTCTTGCTAATTCCCTGACTGACACAGAGAGATCCTTGAGGTTAACATTCCTTGAAGAATTATCTACTTCAAAATTAAACTAATTCACAGCCAATATTCTTAGGCCTATATCTTGCTATAAAACCAAATACATTGTATAATAACATATTTAGCCTAAGATTTCAAAATGAGAAAGTTAAAGAAAAAATATTATAGAAATTGTATAATTCCTTGATGTCCTAATCACAATCTAAGTAGTAGCTGAGACTTCCCATCATTCATATTCATGTCTTTAAATCTCTGAAGACCACCTTAGTGACTGCTCTTTTGTGGTTTCTAGGAAAACTGTAAGCACACAATTTAATTTTAAAAGTCTCAAAGCCTTTATTTAGTGGTTATATTTTAATCCATCTTTCCACTCTTAGAATTGTTGCGATCTGCCACAAAAGTCAAGGAAAGAGCCTCTTAAACAAGTTTATCCTCCTTCAGTGGGGTTAGAAAAATAAAATCTGGACAGACACAGTCCAAAAAAAGCTCTTGGAAATATTTTATTCATTGGTTTCATAATTCTGAGGGTTTGGTTTTCTGTTTTTAAAAAATAGAGGTTGCAGCAAGATAGCACAGTCAAAGCAATACAGACATTTACAAATAGAACAAATGACGCTGAAAAAAACACTCTGCACAGACTTAAGAAACAGTATTTCAAAACAGAGAAGAGGTGTTTTTATCAACCAGAAGCTTAAACAGTACGTGCAATACACAACATATTATGCCCAATTCTAAGGTTAATCTACAGAGACAGTTTATCATGATGGCTGTGTGCATGGGTTACTGAATCAGAGCATCTCAGGTTCTGGGCCATTTCTTCTTCTTCTTCTTGGACACATGGAAGGACTACATTTCTGTTTCCTTTCAGTTAGGTGTGGCTATGTGACTGAATCAGGCCAGTGGACTAAAGTGGTATGAGCCACTACCAGGCTTTGCAGAAAATCTTCCTATGCACTATTCTCCATGCTCTTTTCTCTGATGACGTTGAGGCCCATGTGCTATAAGGAGCTTGGACCCTGGTTCACAACTTGGGAGGAGAGCATCCTGTTAATCCTAATCCCCAATTTGGATTTTACGTGAATAAGAAACACACTTCTTATTGTATTTGAGCAACTACACATTTTGGGGGTTCCTTCTTAGAGCAGCTAGTGCTATCTTACCCAATAATACAGGCCTCTGCACTTACTAGCTGCATAATCTCTGTTGGCTACTTAACTTCTCAGGCTCCATTTCTAAAATGGATATAATAGTAGCATTTATGATCAGGTTGATAAGGACTATATGAGATATTGCATGCAATGAAAACATGTGTCAATAAATGTTAGGTTATTGTTATTCAAACAAACACATAGCCATAGAACAAAACATTATATAGCACAATCTCTATTATAGATTTTTGGATATCCCAGAATTGAGGAATTCTATTTTAAAAGTTCTATAGTTTGCAAAAATAGAATGAGGTATTTTAAAGAAAAGTTAGCTGCATGCTAAAAGGTAAGGTTCAGGAAAATTGACATTTTTAGGTCAGTATTTTTGATAGGGGCTATTTTGCTGCTACAGATAAAATAATTAACAATTGCTAAGTATTTAGTGACTCCTAAAGGTTTGTACATATCTGCTTGCTATATAACTAACCTTCTAAGGCTCAAAAACAATGAGCATACTTGGGTACTATAGAGAAAACCAAACTTGTAGAATACTGGCAAATTGCCTTCTAAAAACATGTAGCATTGTAGGGAAGACAAGTACAGCCATATAAAATGATTAGAAAACCATTAACCAAAGCCCTTATAGTGACCATGCACTGTAAGGGTAGAATACTACAAAGTTGTCTTCTAACACCACCAAGCAATTAACTCAATTCTGCAAATTGTCTGACAATTTACCTCAATTCTGACACTTATCTACCAGGAGATAGTGTCAGATCCCCCAGATTAAGGGGTCAGTTCCACGAGACTTTTTCTCCTTCCCAATCCAGATGCCAATCACAAATCCAGATTGTCACCTGTGCCTCTGACCTACCCACTATAAATAGCACAACCGCTTCTCAAGTTTGCTAATTTGTTGGAGTGGCTCACAGAACTCAAGAAAACAGCTTACTTACTAAGTTACTGGTTTACTGTAAAAGTGTATAATTCAGGAGCAGCCAGATGGAAGAGATGGAGAGGACAAAGTAATTGGGAAGCAGTTCAGAGCTCCTATGCCTTCTCCAGACATGCTACTTGCCCCAGCACCCCCACATGTTCACCAACTCCACCCTATCGGGTATTCTGGAGATTTTATTACATAGGCATGACTGATTAATCATTGGTTATTGGTGACTGAGCTATCTCCAGCCCCTCACCTCTCTTTAGATGTTGGGGGGTGGGGTTGAAAGTCCCAACTCTCTAATCACATGGTTGATTCCCCTGGCAACAGTCCCCATCCTTAGGTTACCTTGGGGTTTTCCATAAGTTGTCTCATTAACATAAACTCTGGTGTGGTTGAAAGGGTTTGTTATGAATAACAAGACACCCATTTCACTCTTAAAGATGTATCTCGATTTTAGGAACTGAGGACAAAAGACCAATTATAATAAAATATGATCCCACTGCTCTTACTGCTTAGGATATTACGAGGGTTTTGAAGCTGTGAGTCAGGAACCATGAAGGAAGACCAAATAAACATTTCTTATGATAAATCATAATACCACAGATACCCACCACAAATGCCATAGGAAGTTAGGAGTGAGAAGACGGATGTGGATCAAAGAATTGAGGAAGACATTCCAGAGGCCTTGGCACTAGAAGGCAAGTAGAATGGGAGGGCAGAGGGACACAAAAATGACATGTTGGACCTTTGTAAGGAAGAGCTGATAAGTTTACTTGGTTTGAGCCACACAGTTTTTCCAACTTTTAAAAACTAGAAAATATTTTTGTTAATATAATTTATTGTCAAGTTAGCTAACATACAGTATATACAGTGTACTGTTGCCTTTGGGAGTAGACTCCCATGATTCATCGCTTACATACAATACCTACTGCTCATCCCAACAAGTGCCCTAATAGAAAATATTTTTAAATGGAGAAGTTATATAAAAGCATCTTGATTTCTAGCTCGTCTTGAAAAATTTGGCAACCCTTATATTCCCTCACTGAGGTGAAGTAGCAGCTACCATTTTTGGCAACAATTTTCCACAGGTGAAGCTGTGTTCCTCCTGTGGCATGTGTTCAGAAGGCACCTAATATCTGGTGATGTTCTTTCAGTGGGTTTAATCCACTGGGTTTAGGTCATGGCAGCCCGATCCTTCCATATAAAGTTTCCCCATCAACCTTTTGTCCAATGGTTGTAGCAGCCACTGATAATCATGCTTAAGACCCCTTATTTCATGAGGAAGTTCCCAAAGGGTGGTTTCCTAATTCTGTCATTCTCACATTAACAGCTGAAATTCATCTATGAAGAACTTTCTCTCATCAACTTTTTGATATTCCAAAATAAAGTTCACATAAGAAAGGATAAATACTTGATTCTTCCACTGCCTCAGGGCTCAAATAATAAGGCTCCAAAAGCAGCCAATCATTTTCCCCCTCATCATTTTTTGTGATGTTAAGAAACCAGTTTTGTTAGAAGAAAGATGATAAGAGATTAAAGAGGGAACATGGTTTGAGGGGATAAAAGGGATGGAAAGAGAAGTTAGCATTTTGCTTCTTCATTCATACCAGCCCAAGGCCAATTCTTCTATGTTATATAAAAAAGAGACAGAGATAAAAGAACTGTAAGAGGTACCTTCAAACTCCAACGCAAAAGAAACTATATCTAGCTGGACTGACTTGCTAGTTCTGTTCTGGATGACTAATCTGAACACTCATATGTTTTAAGTCAAATACAGAGCCTTTAGGATGAATTAGCTCCTTTTGGATTGACATAAAATAAGTATTGCTGTCAGTTAATAAAGTTTGCTCAAGATCAATTTGACTAGCAGAAAGTTCTTTCATCAAAGTGAACTGGGTGTTAAGATAGTATGAGTCTGCTAAGGCTTCTGTAACAAAATACCTCATGCTTGGTGGCTTAAACAACATCAATTTATTTTCTCATATATTAAGATATCTGTAGATTTGGTTTTTCTGAGACCTCTCTCCTTGGCTTACAGATGGTCTCTTCTCTATTAGTACAACCCTAGTGTCTCTTCCTCATCCGACAAGGACTTTAGGGCCCCACCCTTCTGTTCATTTACCTTAATCATCTCATTAAAGGCCCTATCTCCAAATACAGTCACATTCAGGCTTCAAGATATGAATTTGGGGGGACATAATTCAGTCTTCAATAGATACAGATCTTAAAGTGATACAGAGTAAAATCCAAAAATGCCCCATATGTTCTGGTTTCCCTTAGTTCTCTGAGCTGAACTCCTCCTGCTCTCCCTCCTTTGCTCAGTCATTTCTCTCTCTCCACTTGCCTTCTTGCTGTTACTCAACCACATAGCACACCCCTGCTTGAAGGCCATTACAGGTGGTGTTCTCACTGCCCAGAAAGCTCTTCCATCCTTGTCCCTGTGCCTCACTTGCTCAACTTTGCCAGATATGTACTCAAAAGCCACCTTTTCAAGAAAGTTTACTCTGGCCACTCACCTGAATCTCACTACCATCACCCTCTCTGCCTCAATGTTTCATACGTCCTTACTGCTATCTAACTAGCCATTTATTTTGCTCCTTTATCTTATTCATTGCTTGTCTCCCCCACTGGGTCATAAACTCCATGAAGGCAGGGAGTTTATCTATTTGTTCACTGCTTTTTCCTCAGTTCCTAAAAGATAGTGTGGCACATGGTAGGGGTTCAGTATACTTGGCAAACGAATAAAGAACCTCCTTCCTTCCTTCCTTCCTTCCTTCCTTCCTTCCTTCCTTCCTTCCTTCCTTCCTTCCTTCCTCCCTCCCTCCCTCCCTCGTTCTTTCTTTCTTTCTTTCTTTCTTTCTTTCTTTCTTTCTTTCTTTCTTTCTTTCTTTCTTTCTTTCTTTCTTTCTTTCTTTCCTTTCTTTCTTTCTTTCTTTCTTTCTTTCTTTCTTTCTTTCTTTCTTTCTTTTCTTTCTTTCCTTTTAAAAAACATTTATTTGTGTGCATGTGCAAGTGGGGGAGGGACAGAGAGAGGGACAGAATCCCAAGCATACTTCGTGCTGTCACGCGGTCAGCACAGAGCCCAACATGGGGCTCAATCCCACCCAGGAACCATGAGATCATGACTTGAGCCAAAATCAAGAGTTGGTTGCTCAACCGGCTGAGCTACCCAGGTGCCCCAAGACTTTTTTTTTTTTTTAAATGAGGGTTGGGAAGTGAAAGAGAGCAAAGTGCAAATTAGACATTTTATATTTCTTAATTTTATATTTTTACACTTACATTTGTTATAAAATTTTAAAGAGACTTGTATAAATTAAACAGTCAAAATGATATTGAAGCTGTGGACCTTTAAAAAGTCTGAAAATAAAAGCCTGCTTATTTTCCAAGACTGACATAGCATGATTCAACAGATTCTGTTCATCCATTTACACAACAATTGCATGTCAGTGCACATATCACTTTCTTTTAGACAGAGAGAGCATCACAGACATCAGCTAACTAGGTAGTGGTCAAGTGCAGGCTGTGTGCCTTATGTGTCTATTATGTTAGGCCGCATTAATACAATATTGATGAATTCAGCATGAGGAGGAATATGGAAAACAGGACTTTAGCCTAGTGAGACATCAGTGCCTCCTGCTTAATCTTACATTATCACGAGCATTTGAAGAGACAGATCTTTTTCCCTACCATTTCCCCTTCTCTTGTTAATTCTGCCGTAATTTTCCAACTGTTGAGTCCTCAGTAACATATTTTTCCATCTACTAACAGTGTCACGTGAACTTTCTTAAAATACTATGGAATAATGTATATATTTCATAGAATGAAGACCCATTCAGCTACAGGCCAAGTTTGTCTTCTGTATTTATCACTGTGCTACTCGGGGCCCATACATTTGGTACTGTGAGTTGGCTCTGTTGGCTAAGCACATCTTATGTCCTTACATAGTGAATTCTTACCTGATGTGATAATAGTCATGCTTTCTTTTACTGGCACAAATGTGATAGACCTTAAATGACCGATTCCAGAGAGAAGGGCAGGAGAAATATGTCTGGTTGGCTTTTATCGCTTTGTTTCTATTAGGGGCATTCACCCCTCAATGAGTGAGTCAGGAGGCACTACCACCCCCACCCTTTTCCCAGAAGTTCCTTGCCCACTGCTGTCAAGGGCTGTCTTTCAAGGAGATACAAGTTGTGAATAAGTATATTTTGAGCATTCTTTGTGTGTGGTATTAAACCTTGGAATGTAGTTTACTGCTCTAAAAATAGGGTTTGGTCTTTAGACTTCATCCTGAAAGCAGATGTCCTCAAGTAGTTGACAGTTTCACATGAACTTGCTTAATATAGTCCAGAATAATGTGTATATTTTATAGAAGAAAAGCCCACTTAACTACAGGTCAAAAGATCTGGGTGCTCACTTCCTAAGCCCCTGTGTTCGTGGGCAAATCAGTGAAAGTCTCCCGAGTTATAAAATGAGGACTTTGGGTTGGATTCTCTCTAGAGCAGCCTCTCAAGTTTTAACATTCTCTGATGCTTACTTCACTTAGCTTTTGTATACATTGTTAATGAATCCAAAAACAAATGTTTTACTTTTATTCCATCATTGTCTTACACTAAAAGTAATAAATAGGCCAGAGCAATTTCAAGATGTAATTTTTAAGTTCAACTTAACAAATCAGAAATATCAACAGAATGAGAAATTAATGCCATATGTTAGTCATTTTACTGTATGCCACCCCTACCTAGTTTTCCACATTTAAAACAAGGATGCCATAAAAGATCCAATGGTGAATGTGGACAAAACACAAAGACAGCATTATGGTGAATTTCATTGTTAGCACTGAAACATGTCTACATAAAGGGAAAAGTTCTATTGTTCTCACATATAAATATCATGTCCAAGGAGCCTTAAAATGCTGTCTGATGAGAACAGCATGTTGTTCCAGTCTCAAGGCAACTTTTGTTACTTCTTTTACCATGCAGGCAACACCACACTTCACAGGCAACATCAGACAAGATTGTCCTCCTATTTTTAACTTAAAAGCTGGGAAGGCATCCGCATGAACATGGCAGGCCCCACAGTACCTATTATACCATCACTCACATGGAGAATTATCATGAGTATTCCATTTTGCTAAAGGTGATAAAAGCTCTCCACTATTTAGCAAATATTTATTCTGCACTTATTATGAGGGAACAAAAGAATGAAACACACATGGGTTGTACTCTGAAGGCAATTATGTCTTTGCAGGATGCAGAAACTAGCTCTTCGTGAACCTAGTTCCTTAAGAAATCTTAATAAAAACACCAAGTCCCTATATTTGCATAATACTTTAATTTGCATAATATTTTTACATCTATGAGATCTCCTCAAAATGCCATGTACAAAGATGTTTACTATACCTGTATTTCAGGTGGAAAAAAGCAAGGCTCAGAATGGTTATGTGGTTTGCTTATGGTCACAGAGGAAGTGGAAAAACTGAAACTTGAACGAATGCCTGTGGACTCCAAATTTAGGGCTCTCTTTACTCCCACAAAGCCTTACCATGAAGGATTCTAAATCTAGCTCTGTTAACAGACACACCTCTCACTGCAGGAGACTTATGACTAAGTAGTTTCCCAGGGTGAAAGAGGGCTTGCTCAGAAAAGCTATTGCCACAAATTTTACCAACAAATTTCAGGATGGTTCTGGGATTCAGAGAACTGGGTCTGAGCTTTAACTCTGCTGCTGACAAACTAGTTGGTCACAGGACTAGGAGGTTACCAGCTCTCTGGGCTTCAGCTACATTGTAGGTAAAAATGAAAAAGTCAACTCAATCATATTCTGAGTCTTTCTGATTCTAACATTCTATATAGTTTTGTATTAGGCCCTCTAAATGTTTGAATACGTTTTTTAAAAAAAACCACACGTCTAAATTTTTCTAGAATTCAGGTTACAGATTTTTAATGTTTATTTATTTATTTTGAGAGAGAGAGAGAGAGAGAGAGAGAGAGAGAGAGAGAGAGAGAGAGAATGAGCTGGAGAGGAGCAGAGAGAGAAGGAAAGAGAGAACCCCAAGCAGGCTCCACACTGTCAGTGCAGAGCCCAACACAGGTCTCGAACTCTAGAACCGTGAGATCATGACCTGAGCCAAAATCAAGAGTCACACGCTTACAGGTTAAAGATTTTTTTAATAGCCCCTCTAAGAACTAACTAAAATTCCAGTTGGTCCCGGGACTTTGTGTCACCTTTTCCTTAGACCCAGCCTAGTACTGGGAGGTCTTTTTAGAGGGTAGTTTTATGACCACCTACTGAGAACCACCTACTGAGTGAGTATCTGAGGTTGGGACCAGGAGGCTGGATTTTCACCCTACTCCCATCTCTGCAGGAGCAAAGCCTGTCCTAGGCTACCTCTTGGATAAGTAGGTAGGCAGGCAAGCAGGAAGAAAGGTTGGTGGATACGTCATGCAGACTAAATGTAAACATGTATCTGATACCATAATGTGAATGCAAACTCAGGTTGTACAGACCTTTTGTACTGTACTCTGATTTTTAAAAATTTCTTTACTCTTCTTTTTCAAATATTGTAAGAGGAACATGTGCTATTTTTATATTAAAAACTGATTTTATTAAAAAAATTTTTTAATGTTTTATTTATTTTTGAGACAGAAAGAGACAGAGCATGAGCAGGGGAGGGGCAGAGAGAGAGCAAGATACAGAATCCGAAGCAGGCTCCGGCTCTGAGCTGTCAGCACAGAGCCTGATGCGGGGCTTGAACTCACAAACCGTGAGATCATGACCTGAGCTGAAGTCAGACGCTCAACCGACTGAGCCACCCAGGCGCCCCATATATTATTACCGATAAAAGAATAAATCAGTATATGCCATTCCATGCTTTCCACGCGATCACAACTGTGTGTTAAAAAAAAAAAATTCATAGTTGCAAAAACAGAAGGAAATATACCAAAATGTTAAAAACAGTTAATGTGGGTAGTTCACTGTATTCCAGAAGGATTCACTCAGGGCCAGGACTGAATTTTTTTTTTTCTTCCCATAATCTTCCTGTACTTTCTTAATTATGTAGAAGGGTGACTTAGTGAGTGTTTAATGTAGAACACAATCTATTACTGTTCTAGACTCATTTTGGAAAGTATGACTGTGTCCCCACTCTACTCCCCAGCTTTGCTGAAAAAGGAAGGAACAGAAGTAACTCTAATGTCCACATAGGACTCAGCAACAGCACCTGGTTGAGTTGGTCCCTCTGTTCCCCTCAGAACACCTTCTCCTCTCGGTTTCCAGGACACCACACTCATCTGGTTCTCCTCAACCTCTAAGGCCAGAACTTTTCAGTCTCCTTGCAGGTTCCTCCTCCTGTCACCAACTTATGTACACTGGAGTTCTCCAGGAGTCAGGCCTCTTTTCTTCCACCTGTGTTCACTCCCTTGGTCATCTCAGCTGATCTTAAAGGTTTTTTTTTTTTCCTTTTTTTTCTAATGTTTATTTATTTTTGAGAGACAGAGAGAGTGTGTGAGCAGGGGCGGGTCAGAGAGACAGGGACACACAGAATCCAAAGCAGGTTCCAGGCTCTGAGGTGTCACCATAGAGCCTGACGTGGGGCTCAATCTCACAAACTGCGAGATCATGACCTGAGTATACACTTCCAGCTAAGGCCTCTCCAGATAACTAAGTGGTTAGAAGCTTGGGTTCTGGAGTTCAGACTGTCCAGCCTGAATCTTAGTTCCACCTCTTTGTAGCTGTGTGACCATAGATAACTAACTTGATATCTCAGATATTTCTTCTCTGAGGGGCTAGTGGTGGCAAAGTGTTCTGAGCTAAGAGGAGAGCGTCTACCTGAGTCCTACAGGCCAAGGAAGGGGTTTATACTCAGTCCTATAAGGGGAGGCTCTGAGTCACCAATTTCTTGGTAAAGACAGGCCAGTGGCCTCTAATTCTTAGAGAACCTGGTAGGAAAGGCTCAACATCCTAATGATTTATACTGGGTGAAAATCCAAAATGTCAGTTACAATCTTCTGGTTGGTAAGCTGCCAGATAACATAGATTTTACCACTGCTTGAAAGGAGCATCTTGTATTTGAAAAGAAATGAAAGGCTAATGTTTAAACTATCATAAAGAGTGAAACTACTATTTGTGTAATGGACTATTTCCTGAGAATTTCAGTCCATCTGTCAGTGAGGAATTTGGGAGGGGTAAAAATAAAAGCCACCAACAAACCCTTTGAAGAAAGTTCTCCTTGTTAAAACCATCTGCTTCCTGACTTCTTATTGATCTGACCCATGTAATACCAGTGAACTAACTAAGGCGTTGAGACCTAGACAGCAGCATTTCCCAAGCTGACTCCTGGGAGATGCTCTCTGAAAAAAAGAGCATGGTTAAATGTTAGGGAAATGGTGCAAACTTATTGCTCAACCCAGTCCACTCTTCTTAGAGCTGGATAGGCATGTGAACACTTCAAGGTTCAGACATCCTTCTGAGGGGAGCAAAATACATGACCCCAAAATATACCACTTCGGCATATGCATTATTTGAGCTGAGTGCAACTGAGACCCGGCAGAATCAAGAAAACCATTTTATCTCTCCCTTAACTACCCAAAAGAACTTAAATAGGAGGCCTGGCCAGAAAGAGAGCCCTTACCAGGGATAATTGTGTCTGTGAAAGGCTTATCTGTAGCGCAGGGCAAACATCTAATTACCAAACATCTGCTCTTACTGTCCTGTGAATTACCCTTCTCCCCTTGGAAGCCCCAGGCCCCTATCCCATTCCTTATCTCAAGATGGCTTACAGGCCTCAAGAGACTCATTTGTCCTTGTGTCTCATGTTTTTTTTATGGGACTCGTATATGTACATAATTAAACTTGCTTTTTCCTGTTAATCTATTTTATGTCAATTTAATTAATAGACCAGCCAAAAGAACCTAGAAGGGTAGAGAAGAAAATTTCCTCCCCTACATTTCAATAGAGAATTCTATATAGGGGCGCTTGGGTGGCTCAGTGGGTTAATGTCCGACTTTGGCTCAGGTCACGATCTCATGGTTCATGGGATTGGGCCCTGCATCAGGCTCTGTGCTGACACCTCAGAGTCTAGAGCCTGCTTCAGATTCTGTGTCTCTCCCTCTCCCTGCCCCTTCCATGCTCACACTCTCTTAAAAATAAATAAACATTAAAAAAAAAAAAGAATTCTATGTGACTTTAAGCCAGCTCATCCCAAAAGTTAATGAATGCTTTTCTTTAATTCCAGCTACACTCAAACTACTATTAAGAGTTTGCTCTTATTTTACTTTAATGCTGAGACTTCAGCTCCCTTTGCTGGTTCTTCCTCACCATATCAACCACTAAATATTGGGGAACCTCAGGACTCAACAGTTGGACAGCTTTTCCTCTGCTCATTTTATAGAAAAATATTTGTGAAACGTTTTGGACATATAGTAAAGCATCTGGCTGTATTGGAGAAAGAGGAAAGAATAAAAACTCTCCAGACCAACCTCCTCCTCTAGTTACCACTCCATTTCTTTATGTCCATTTACAGCAAAGTTTTTTAAAGGCTTATCTGAACTTGTTACCTCAATTTTTTTCCCTTCCATTCTCTCTGTAACTGCTCTATAATCAGGTTTTTGCCTTGGCCATTCCACTGAAACAGCTCTTGTCAAGGTAAGCAAAGACTTCCAATGCTAAACCCAATGGTCAGACGTAGTTTCGTGGTACTAGACTAATGCATCTGATAAAGTTGGTCTCCCTCTTCTCCTTAAAATATTTTCTTTCCCTGGTTTCTAAAACACCACATTCATGTTGTTCTCCATCAACCTCTGTGGCCATTTCTCACTCTATGGCCATTTTGCAATCTCCTTCGCTCCCAATTTCCCAAACTCCTCCTCCTTTACTCCTCATTTCCCAAACTTATAAACATGTGAGGTCCTCAGGACTCTTTTCTCCTGTCTGTGTTCACTCACTTGGTGATCTTTTTCAGTCTTCTAGTTTGAAAAAGCATTTATATTGAGATTCCCAAGTATTCTCCAGCTTAGTCCTCTCTCCTGACACATATATCCAACTCTCTACTGAGTATCTCCATTCAATGCCTAACACGTGTCTCAACATTAAGATACTCCAATTCAGCTCTACTTCCCCTCATTCCCCTCTTCTTCCTCTCCCACTCACCTTCCTTTCCCTAGTAAATGCCAAATGTACTCTTCCAACTGTCCAGGCCAAACTCTTAGGAGTCATCATTGCCTTCTCTATTTCCCTCATACCTCTATCCAATCAATCAGCAAATATCATTGGCTCTACCTTAAAACACACAAAGAAGTCAACTGATTCTCACACACAACTGATTCTGCACAGCTAACACTCTAGTCCAGTCATTATCATCATTTATATGAGTGGCAACAACCTAACACTCTGTCTCCCCTTCATAGCTGGAGTCACCTCTTAAAATGTAAGTCAGATCACGTCACACATGGGCTAGTGAATGACATGATGCTAGTGAGCCTCCAATGGCTCCCAACTTAGAGAAAAAGCCCAAACCCTGACAGTGACCAATATAAACTTATGATCTGGTCCCCTGCTACATACTCTGATCCACTAAGACTGGCCTTCTCAATGACCCTCCAACATACCAGGAATATTCCTACTTGAGGGCCTTTGCACTTGCTGTTCTCTATGCCCAGAATGTTCTTGCCTTGCTTCCATAAACCTTCCAGACTTCACTCAAATGTTACTTTCTCAGTGAGACCTACCTAACATCGGAACCTTTGTACTTCCTAAAACCCTTCCCAGCTTCACATTTCTTTTTGCGCTTTATCACAAACATAGTATATTCCTTACTTACCTTGTTTATTATTACCCCCCTACCCTCAGCATGTAAGCCCACAAGTATAGGGATTCTTGACTTCCTTGTTCACTATTATGTCTCCAGGGAAGTACCTGAATATAAAAGGCATTCAATACTATTTAATAAATACTTCATTTTAAAAAATGAGCTTCTTTATTGTATCAAAATTCTATTCCTAGTTAAACTGAGTTTTTTAAATAGCTAAATTCTCAAAGCCAAAGAATTAGGGCTTCCTTCCTAGTCAATCATTGTTAAGCACTATAATAAATCCTTGAGTAGCCCTAATACTGGTTAACTGAAGTTTAAAAAAAATGTGTTTTCGTCACTTTGACGTTTGTGAAGATCTTATAAGTTATACTTATTTCTCTTTTGTCCCAGATATGGCTTACAGAACAAAAACATAAAAAAGAAAACATAAACACAAATGCTAGATTCAGGAACTTGTTATATCTAAGAGGGTCATCATATTAAAGACCAGGTCTTCCTATCTGCCCATATGGCACTGGAAATGTATAGAAATTTGGAATGGAAGTATATTCTATTAAGTTATTATTGGGACTTATTACTAACTGTCTATTAAGAGCTTGTTTTGCTAAGATCTTCCATTTTTATCCTTAAAATACACATTATAAATATTTAAAAAAAATTTTTTCCCAATGTTTATTTATTTTTGAGAGACAGAGAGAGACAGAGCATGAGCAAGGGATGGGCAGAGAGAGAGGGAGACACAGAATCCAAAGCAAGCTCCAGGCTCTGAGCCATCCGCACAGAGCCTGACACGAGGCTCAAACTCGTGAACGGTGAGATCATGACCTGAGCGGAAGTTAGACACTTAACCGACTGAGCCACCCAGGTGCCCCACATTATAAACATTTTTAATAGAGCAGTATAGTTAGCAGTTCTTTTTTTTTTAATGTTTATTTATTTTTGAGAGAGAAAGCACAAGCCGGGGGCAGGGGGGGAGGGGAGGGTGCAGAGGGTCCAAGTTGGGCTCTGAGTTGATAGCAGTGAGCCCGATGTAGGGCTCGAACTCAGGAACTGTGAGATCATGACTTGAGCTGAAGTCAGATGCTCAACTGACTGAGCCACCCAGGCCTCCCATAGTTGGCAGTTCTAACTATTCAAATGTTGATCATAATATCCACAAGAACTATCAATGGAAGAAATCAGGGGATTATTGGGTTTTTTATCTGTTATAGGAGACACCTTTAAAACAATATTTTCTATTTCAAGTGAATAAAAAGCTGTTTTAAAGTACTTTGAGCATCTCCTAATAGCAAAATGTTAATACAATCTTTATCCTAAATGAAGTTTCTTTTTACCCCTTCAACAGTACAGCAAACAGTGTAGTCCAAACATGTATAGCACAGTGATGACAGCTCAAGAGCATAAAAGTCAATCGCCAGTACCTACCACTTATTGCATCCAGAAGTATTTGAAAGGAATATAAATAGAATAACTCAACCATATCCAAATGTCTCAATCAGTTATTACTAAAATGATAAGTTTTCACAAATTTACAATACTGCTTTACTTACAAGACATGAAAATCATACAGTGTAACTATCATAAAAAATTTAATTCTTAGGATTAGACAAACTGGACACTCCAAGATGAAGGTTTTTTAAAAGACTATATTCTTTGAATGCGTGGTACTGAAATTAAAATGTATTCTAGCAGACAGATTTTTCTTAGGGTTCAAAATATACAACATGGGTCAATCTCAAATGTCTGTGAGTGAAGCAGGCCAAGTGTAGGACTGTCAAAGTGGAGTGGCAGGTCCTACCAAAGAGGGTGGTTACCAGTGTTGCCAAATCTTCTCTTAGAGAATAAAACAAATCAGAAGGAAAAAAATCATATTTTCATGTAAAATTTAAATGTTGAAATCTTGCACAAAAATGTTATATAAAATTTGCATTTTGTATAATCTTAATTTTTTATGTAAAAAATTTTAATGTTTTGAAAAAGCTGATCTGTAAATGAACCCCACTTTAGACCTCAAATCTGGGAAGGAGAGACAGTGGGGACAAAATGTTGTGTCCGAACAACCACCTGGACTCAAAGTTCTACCCTCAACCTTGACATGGAGTCACTCACTAAAGATGTAACCATGGAAAGCTTACATGTGCTAAAGTCTTGTGTGGTCATTGTCATTAGTACCTCCCATATACTATGCTTGGTAGATCCAGCTCCCATCACTCACCAATAAAATAATGTAATGAAAGTTCTTATAAAATCAACGGGTAATACTGAATATTTAAAATCATAAAACCAATACTTTGTGTTGAGTTGGGAAGTTGACATGAATTAAGAATGATGCCTCAAGACACAAGAAAAATCTCAAATAAACTAACTTTAACACCTAAAGGAACTAGAAAAAGAAGAACAAACAAGGCCCAAAGTTAATGGAAGGAGGGAAATAATAAAGATCATAGCAGAAATAAATAAAAACAAAGGCAAAAAAGGAAAAGATCAATGAGACTAAGAGTTAGTTCTTTGAAAAGATAAATAAAATTGATAAACCTTTAACCAGAGTCACCAAAGACAGAGAGAGAGAACTCACATAAAAAAGAAATGTAAGAGAAGTTACAGCTGACACCACAGAAATACAAAAAATTATAAAAGATTACTACATAAAAGTATACGCCAACAAATTGGACAACCTAGAAGAAATGGGTACATTCCTAGAAACATACAACCTTCTGAGACTGAATCAGGAAGAAACAGAAAATGTAAACAGATGAATTACTAGTAATGAAATTGAATCAGTAATCAAGAAATTCCCAATAAATGAAAGTCCAAGACAAAATGGCTTCACAAGTGAATCCTACCAGACATTCAAACAAGGGTTAATACCTATTCTTTTAAACTATTCCAAAAAAAAAAAAAGAAGAAGAAGAAGAAGAGGAAGGAATGCTTCCAAATTCATTCTAAGGCCAGTAATACTCTTATAACAAAACCAAAGACACCACACGAAAGAAAATCAGGGACCAATATCTCTGATGAACAAAGATGTAAAAGTCCTCAACAACAAAATATAACCAAACCAAATTCAAAAACATTCAACGAAACCAAGTGGTATTTATTCCAGGGAGGCAAGGATGGTTCAATATATGCAAGTCAATCAGTGTGAACATTACATCAACAAAATAAAAGATAAAAATCTTACGATCATTTCAATAGATGCAGAAAAAGCATTTGACAAAATTCAACATCCACTCATGATAAAAACTCAACAGAGTGGGTACAGAACATATCCTCACATAATAAAGGCCACATATGCCAAACCCAGAGCTAATAACATACTCAATGGTGAAGAGCTGAAAGCCTTTCCCCTAAGATCGTGAACAAGACAAGGATATGACTCCTACCACTGTTCTTCAACATAGTACTGGAACTCCAAGTCATAGCAATCAGACAAGAAAAAAGAAATAAAAGTCATCCATATTGGTAAGGAAGAAGTAAAATTGTCACTATATGCAGATGACATAATACTAAAATCCTAAAGACTACCAAAAAACTATTAGAACCAATAAATGAATTGAGTAAAGTTTCAGGATACAAAATCAATATATGGACACCTGTTGTGTTTCTATACACTAATAATGAAATAGCTAAAAGGGAAATAAAGAAAACAACCCCATTTTCAACTGCATTAAAGAGAATATAATACCTAGGGATAAATTTACCCAAAGAAGTTAAAGACTTTTGTAGTAGTCAAAAATGACAACACACTGAAAAACTTTCCTTCTGGTTAAAATAGCCATTGTCAAATATAGTCAACAATATCTTAATAGTGTTGTATAGTGACAGATGATAGCTATACTTGTGGAGAGCAGAGCACAATGTATGGAGAAACTGAATCACCACATTGTACGGTTGGAACTACTGTAACATTGTATACCAACTATACTCAAAAATAATTATTAATAATAAAAAAGTAAAAGACCTATATTCTGAAAACTATAAGACAATGATGAAAGAAATCAAAGGTGACACAAATCGAAAGATGTACCATGCTCATAGACTAAAAGAATTAATATTGTTCAAATGTCTATACTACCTAAAGCAATCTACAGATTCAATGCACTCCCTATCAAAGTACCAACAGTTTTTCACAGGACTAGAGCCAAAAATAAGACAAACAAAACAAACAAACAAACAAACAAACAAACAAACAAACAATTTATGGAACCACAAAAGACCCCGAATAGCCAAACCAATCTTAAGAACAAAGCAGGAGTTATCATAATCCTAGATTTCAAGATTTAATACAAAAATATAGCAATCAAAACAGTATAGTACTGGCACACACACAAAAAAAAGACACATAAACCAAGGGAACAGACTTGAGAGCCCAGTTATAAATGCACACATATATGGTCAATTAATCTATGACAAAGGAGGCAAGAATACAATGGAGAAAAGACAGTCTCTTCAGTAAACGGTGCTGGGAAAACTAAATGGTTGCATGCAAAAGAATAAAAATGGGCTACTTATACCATACTAAAAACAAACTCAAAATGGAATAAAGACCTAAATGTATGACTTGAAACCAGAAAACTAAAAGAAAACATAGGCAGTAATCTCTTGGGCATCAAGCTTAGCAGTATTTTTCTGGGTCTGTCTTCTCAAGCAAGAGAAACAAAAGTAAAAATAAATAATTGATATTACATCAAACTAAAAAGCTTTTTGCAAGTGAAGAAAGCCATCAACAAGACAAAAAAGAAACTTACTGAATGGGAGAAAATGCTACAAATGCTATATCCAATAGCAAGTTAATATCCAAAATATATAAAGAACTCCTACAACTCAACACTAAAAACAGATAATCTGATCAAAAAATGAGCAGAAGACCTGAACAGACATTTTTCCAAAGAAGACACACAAATCGCCAACAGACACATGAAAAGATGCTCAACATTACTATTAGGAAAATTCAAATCAAAACCACCATGAGATACCACCTCTTAGAATATTTAATATTAAAAAGACAAGAAATAGGGGCGCCTGGGTGGCTCAGTCAGTTGGGCATCCGACTTCGGCTCAGGTCATGATCTTGCGGTCCGTGAGTTCGAGCCCCGCGTCGGACTCTGTGCTGACAGCTCGGAGCCTGGAGCCTGTTTCAGATTCTGTGTCTCCCTCTCTCTCTGACCCTCCCCCATTCATGCTGTCTCTCCCTGTCTCAAAAATAAATAAACGTTAAAAAAAAAAAAGTAAAAAGACAAGAAATAACAAGTCTTGATGAGGATGTGGAGAAAAGAGAACCCTCATGGATTACTGGTGCAAATGTAAATTGGTATAGCCAATTATGAAATAAACAGTATAGAGGTTCCTCAAAAAAAAAAAAAAAAAAAAAAAAAGAAGTGCCACACTATCCAGTAATGCCACTTCTGGGTATTTACCCAAAGAAAACAAAAACACCTTATGTTTACTGCAGTGTTATTTACAACAGCCAAGATATGGAAGCAACCTAAGTATTCATCAATAAATGTATGGATAAAGAAGATGCGGTATAGGGGTGACTGGGTGGCTCAGTTGGCTGGGCGTCCAACTCCAGCTCAGGTCATGATCTCGCAGTCCATGCATTCGAGCCCCACGTGGGGCTCTGTGCTGACAGCTGGGAGTCTGGAGCTTGCTTCAGATTCTTTGTGTCCCCCCCCCCCTGCCCCTCCCCCACTCGTACCCTGTCTCACTGTGTCTCTCAAAAATAAATGTTAAAAAAAAATGAAAAAAAAAAAAGATGTGGTATAGATACACAATGGAATATTACTCAGCCACAAAAACGAATGAAATCTTGCATTCACAAAAACATGGATGGATCTAGAGGGTATTACTGGTACTATGCCAAGTGAAATAAGCCAGACAGAGACAAATAACATATGATTTCACTTATAATGTACAATCTAAAAAACAAATGAACAAGTAAACAGCAAATAACAATGGCTAAAAAGAAACAGACTCATAAATACAGAGAACAAACTGGTAATTGCCAAGAGGGGAAGAGTGGGGGGAGGGACAAAATAGGTGAAGAGAATTGAGAGGTACAAACTTCCATTTACAAAATAAATAAGTCACAGGGATGAAAAGTACAGCATAGAGCGTACAGTCAATAATATTGTAACACATTTATGGTGCCCAATATTCATAATAACTAAAACTAAGTTAATATTACACATCCACTATACTCCAATTAAAAATGAATTTTTTTTTTCAAAAAAAGAAGATTCCTTTCATCATTTGTCCTCTGCTTTTTAACCAAAAAAAAAAAAAGAAAACAGCATTCTGCAATCATTACTCACTCACTGTGGGTAATGAGGGCAATCATTCTCAAGGGCACTTGTCTTAGTTACAGGCCATGGTTATGCGTCCTGTGGACAGTCTGTCTTGGGAAGGTATACATATTTACCTAAAATGTTGAGTACTAAAAGGTAACAAGATAATAGTCTACTGTTCAATTCACACCTGATGTGAACTACATAGACTGATGACTATGCAACTATGTAGAGGTTGAGAAAGTAATGTTTTCGTTATTTTCCATGTTGCTATAACAACAACAACAAAAAGGCTTATTCACTTCACTTCAACTAACATCCAGTGTTAGTTGCTATTACCTAGCAGATCTAGGTAATAGATCTATTTATCTTTGCAAAGATCTTAACCTATACCATGATTAAAATGAGATTTATTTGGATAAATATGGTTAATACGTCTGAGGAGATTTATGCTCTTGCCAACATGTGAATTCTCTGCTGTTTATTCTTTTTACTGCTTTGGAGCAATGTCAATGAGCCATTTGGAAGAAATCGATGTCATAAGACTAATTAGGCAAAAATTACCGATTACTCTTAGAAATAAACTGGAGGCTGAGGAGACTTCTGTCTTAAAGTTTGTTTTCCACACATTCGGTTTTATACAATCGTCTCCTGTTTGTCTAAAGGACTTTCTAAACAGACCTAATGGGATCCTCCTTGCAGTCTTAGCAGCATGGACAAGAAATACAATTTTCTACATTTGAAATTCTGGGCAAACTTGAAAGGTACAAGTAAAATCACTGATTAGCCACTTTTCCTTGTGTTCCCTAAGTGTCTCCAGCAAATTTTGCTGTCTGGGATGTTTTCTTCGTACACAGCTTGTTGGTGGTACCTAAGTTACCATCGTGAGGCAGTTGGGCTTCCTGTCAGGAATTAGGCTCCTTAGGTTGTCAGGCTCCTTCAGTATGGGGGCTAAATTACCAAAAGCAGTTAAAATTTGGTTTAGACTAGGGCCAACTTGTATCTAGGTGATCATCATAAATCTAACATATGTCCAATAAACCCATATGGCCCAATAAATCCAGTGACTGAATGCCACGGGGTACTATCACGGAGCTCTTTTAAGGAATTCACAGGCAATATACCCTAAAGTATTCCACTGTCTAGTGCTCAGTAGAATCTAACAAGGCTGCCTGTATGTTCAAGGTTAACACAAGAGAAATTCAACAGGAGCTAGTCACCAATATTTTTCCCTATTTTAAAAGAAAAAAAATATTTAGTTGGGTGAGCTTAACAGAAAAGCAGCAGGCAAATCTTGGAGTTCATAAAAAAACTTAGGTCTGTGGTGCTATCAAGCTGATAGGCCTCCAGTCAGACAGCTTTTTGAAAGGCATTACTATCATATAAGCCTGAACTACAGGGTTGGAGGTTGTGTGTGTGTGTTTTCTTGTAACTTCAAGCAATTTTTTTTGTTTTTCTGAGATTTTTGAATTCACTCATCAATTTATATTTACGAGTTAGAGTTACATTTTGTCAAATGGAATAACTGCTCCACAAGAGGTGCAGGATAGAAATCCAGGAGGTACTGCTCTTGTCATAGACCATGTAAAAGGCACCTTTGGGAGTACAACTGTAGTGTATCGAAGGCTGTGGAGCTGTGCAGTGTGAAGGCCCTGAGAGAATGTCTACAATGTCTACTATCACTGCCTCCTCCTAACACAACCACCATCACCAACATCCAGTGTCGTTTACGTAGCTCTATTATATGCACTTTAGTTATATTATTCAGTTAATTTTCAGCAATCTATGAGAGCATCAGTAGTATTCTCACTTTAAATATAAGGAAGCCAAGCGTCAGAGTTGTAACCTGCCCCAGGTTATAAAAGCAGGGGCTCCAGGATCAAAATCCAAGTTTGGCTAACTCCAAAGCCCATTCCTGTTACCATTACACCACACCTAAAGACAGGCCCACTAATACCTTTCCTTAGACTTTTAAAAAGTAGAGGTTTGATTTAGATATGATAAAATGTATAGATGTTAAGTAAAGCATTTGAAGACTTTTGACCATCTGTATAACTATGAAACTGAAACCAAAACCTAAAAGGAAATTTTCATATGAAATATATTTCTATTACACCTCAAATTCCCTTGTGCTTTTTTTCCTTGAAGCAACCACTTTTGGATTTCTATCACCTAGTATACTTTATATAAATGGAATGATTCAGAAAATAGTCTTTTGTGTCTGGCTGTATTCACTCAACGTAATGTTTTTAGATTTGTTTGTTTTGAAAGGTATACGGAAGAATTTATTTAGCTTTGTGAGGATTTACTTTCACAATGGTATAAACCCTTGGCATAGAAGACCTTCTTAAAACTTCATAAACTGCTTTAATTAGTTAAATATCTAGGCTGATATTACGAAGCTGTCAGACATTGTTAGAAAAAGTTAATGGTGGCCAGGATTTGTAAACATAACCATATAATAGTAAAATAAACCAAAGGACAAGACTTTTTAATACCCCTCAAAACATAATAAAGTACAATTTTTCATCAAACATTTATTCCCAGGCTATATCCAAGTGGATCTATGAATTTATTTTCCATTTTACACTTTCTGACATTTTCTCTGAATATAGATTACAAATAGTCTTTTGCATTCTCTCCCCAGTCTCAACATCCCAAGTCACCTGCCTTACCTTGTTATACAGTTATCTTTTAGAGAAGATACACTTACATAGCATGTTATACTTGAAAGTGAAAAAATCTTAGAGGATTAAAAAGAAGTAATACAATAATTCTTTCACTGATCTTAATATAACTTCCAAAAGAACATTTCCCTACAACAGCAATTCTGCCTAATAAAATTCTTTCCAAGTCTAAACACACTGAAAACAAGTGAAATTATGAAAAACTTATGATAGGTTACCAGATATTGTGTGCTTTTAACCATTCAACACTGGCAATACTTGATAAACAATTAGGTAAGCTTCTTGAAGAAGCAAACCTAGACACATAAATTAGAAGATACTGGTATCCATCTAAATTTTCTTTCATTTTTTTACAGACCATTTTATTAAATAAAGTTGTTGAAGGTACACTTTATTTTTTGTCACTTTAGAGGACCTTTTTTTAATTTTCTGAGGAACCTCCACACTGCTTTCCAGAGCGGCTGCACCAATTTGCATTCCCACCAACAGTGCAAGAGGGTTCCCGTCTCTCCACATCCTCTCCAGCATCTATAGTCTCCTGATTTCTTCATTTTGGCCACTCTGACTGGCGTGAGGTGGTATCTGAGTGTGGTTTTGATTTGTATTTCCCTGATGAGGAGCGACGTTGAACATCTTTTCATGTGCCTGTTGGCCATCCGGATGTCTTCTTTAGAGAAGTGTCTATTCATGTTTTCTGCCCATTTCTTCACTGGGTTATTTGTTTTTCGGGTGTGGAGTTTGATGAGCTCTTTATAGATTTTGGATACTAGCCCTTTGTCCGATGTGACATTTGCAAATATCTTTTCCCATTCCGTTGGTTGCCTTTTAGTTTTGTTGGTTGTTTCCTTTGCTGTGCAGAAGCTTTTTATCTTCATAAGGTCCCAGTAATTCACTTTTGCTTTTAATTCCCTTGCCTTTGGGGATGTGCCGAGTAAGAGATTGCTACCCAATGTTTATAGCAGCACTCTCAACAATAGCCAAATTATGGAAAGAGCCTAAATGTCCATCAACTGATGAATGGATAAAGAAATTGTGGTTTATATACACAATGGAATACTACATGGCAATGAGAAAAAATGAAATATGGCCTTTTGTAGCAACGTGGATGGAACTGGAGAGTGTGATGCTAAGTGAAATAAGCCATACAGAGAAAGACAGATACCATATGGTTTCACTCTTATGTGGATCCTGAGAAACGTAACAGAAACCCATGGGGGAGGGGAAGGGAAAAAAAAAAAAAAAAAGAGGTTAGAGTGGGAGAGAGCCAAAGCATAAGAGACTGTTAAAAACTGAGAACAAACTGAGGGTTGATGGGGGGTGGGAGGGAGGGCAGGGTGGGTGATGGGTATTGAGGGGGGCACCTTTTGGGATGAGCACTGGGTGTTGTATGGAAACCAATTTGACAGTAAATTTCATATATTAAAAAAAAAAAAATACAGTGATAGAGGACCTTTACTGTAAAGACAATTCTTCTATCTGATAACAACAGCAGCAGCCAAATTGCTAGTGATTATTCCAGACCTCCCTGTAGGATACATTCAGTTTCTTCTCGAGACGCAAGTTTCCACCTGAGTTTCTGAGGCAATGTTTTTATAAATCCTGCAGTGTCTTATGAACCCTGCTACATCAACAAGTCTGGTAATTTACTCCTTTAGAATGTGAAATTGCAGAAGAGAGAGATGTATTCCTGCTGATCTCAAAGCTTCTGATATATTGGATTTAGGATTGTCTCTTCCACCAGACAACACTACCTTTAGCTTTATGGGGAGTCTCAAAATCAGTTAAGTTCTCTAAACTTCCATCTTCTTTTCTAAAGTTGATTTTTACAATTCTAGATACCTTGCATTTCCATAGAAATTTTGAAACCAGCTTGTCAATTCCTTATTTAAAAAACAGGTGGAATTTTTATTGGGATTGCTTTGAATCTATGGATGAATTTGGAAAGAATGACTATCTTAACATTATTGAGACTTGCAATCCATGAACATGCATATTTCTTCACCTACTTAGGTTTTCTTTTATTTCTCTCAGCAACACTGTTACCTTCAGAGGACAGGTCTTGCACATCATGTCTTAGAATCATTCCATAGCACCTGAAAATAACTACAGTTTTTACTACTTTTCCAATTTTTGTTTTCTACTTCTTTTATTTGCTTTATTGTACTGGTTAGGAATTCCAGTAAAATACTGAATAGAAGTAATGACAGTGGATCTCCCCATTGCCTGTTCTCAATGTTAGAAAGAAAGTGTCCATTGTTTCACCACTTAGCATGACTTTAACTATAGGTTTTTGGGAGATGACTTTTAACAAATTGAGGTATTTCCCAGATATCTGGTATTGCAAGGATTTTTATCATGAATGGAAGTTGAAATGAGCACATACCTAGATTGATCATATGTTTTTTCTCATTTATTTTGGTAATACAGTAAATAACATTGGTTGATATTTTTAACACATTTGTTGAGATATTTGAACATGATTTGTTCATGTACCATAAAATTCACCCTTTAAGTAAGTGTTCAATTTAGTACTTTTAGTATATCTGCAAAGTTGTGCAGCTCCAATTCCAGAACACTTTAATCGCTTCAAAAAGAAAAAAACAAAACAAAAAACCAAAAAACCCTCTACCCATCAGCACTCTCACACTCTCCTCCCCGACCAGAAACCACTAATCTACAATCTGTCACATTCTGTTTATCCATTCATCAGTTGGTGGATATTTGTTTCCACTTTGGAGCTATCATGAATAATGCTGCTATAAACATTTGTGCACAAGTTTTTGTGTGGTCATCATTTCAAGTCTCATGGGTATATACCTAGGAGTGGAACTGCTGGTTTATGAGATAACTCTAGGTTTAATTTTTTTTTCTTTATTGCTTCTATAAGCAGAAGACACTGAATTTTGTATCTTTACTTTCTACTTGTTCTTCCTAAATTCATAATTCTGAGAATTTAATAGTTTATCTCCTTGGATTTTCTAGGTCTACATCATATCGCAAAGATATGGGTGCTTTCTTGTCTGTTCCTTTCTTTTCAGAAATTATACGTCGTTTTGATTCCACGTTCATTATATTGGTTTAAATATTCAGAAGAGTTTCAAATAGTAGTAGTGGTACTCTGATAGGTTTAATTTTTTTAAGGAAGTGGCCAACTGTTTTCCAAAGTGGCTATATACCATGTTCCATTCCCACCAGCAATATATGAAGGCTACATATATTCCTAACACTTGCTGTTGTTCATTTTTTTTATTATACCCATCTTGGTGGATGTGAAGTGATATCTAATTGTAGTTTTGATTTGCATTGCCCTAAAGACTACTGATGCTGAGCATTTTTCATGTACTAATTGGCTATTTATATACCTTTGCAGAAATGTCTAGGGGCACCTGGGTGGCTTAGTCAGTTAAGCATCTGACTCTTGATTTCGGCTCAGGTCACGATCTCACAGTTTTGTGAGTTCGAGTCCCACATCAGGCTCTGCACTGACCACACAGAGCCTGCTGGGATTCTCTCTCTCTCTCTCGCTCTCTCTTTCTGACCCTCCCCCCACCACACTGTCTCAAAATAAAAAAAGAAATGTCTATTTAAATCCTTTGCCCATTTTTGTCTTTTTATTGTTGAATTTAAAGAGTTCCTCATATATTTTGAATACAAATCCCTTGCCAAATACATTTATTTCTCTATTCTGTGGGTTGTCTTTTTACTTTCTTGATGGTGTCCTTTGAAGCACAAAAGTTATTAATTTTTTTTTCAACGTTTTTTTTTTTTTTTTTTTTGGGACAGAGAGAGACAGAGCATGAACGGGGGAGGGGCAGAGAGAGAGGGAGACACAGAATCGGAAACAGGCTCCAGGCTCCGAGCCATCAGCCCAGAGCCCGACGCGGGGCTCGAACTCACGGACCGCGAGATCGTGACCTGGCTGAAGTCGGACGCTTAACCGACTGCGCCACCCAGGCGCCCCCAAAAGTTATTAATTTTGATGACATCCTATTTATCTATTTTTTTTCTTTTGTAACTTGTGCTTTTGGAGTCACAGTGGAAAAAAAATTGCTTAATCCAAAGTCATGAAGATTTACTCCCGATTTCTTCAAAAAAATGTATAGATTCAGCTCTTACATTTTGGTCTCTGATCTATTCTGAATTAGTTTTTATATATAGTGTGTAGTAAGTTTTCAACTTCGTTCTTTTGTATATAGATATATACAAATGTTTTGGGATCAACTATCGACATTGTGTTATTTTTGAAATGTTTATTTTGCATGTGTGCGTGCGCGTGCACACACACACACACACACACACACACACACACACGTGGGGGAGGGGCAGAGAGAGAGGAGAGAGAAAATCCCAAGCAGGCTCTGTGCTGTCAGCACAGAGCCCATCACAGGACTGATCCCACGAACCATGAGATCATGACCTGAGTTGAAACCAAGAGTCAGATACTTAACTGACTGAGCCACCCAGGCACCCCAGCATTGATTGGTTCTTAAATGTTAATTCTATTCTACACTCTTGGAAAAAAGAATTTACTTGGTGTGTATTTATGGTATATATGTGTGTGCGTGTGTAATATTTTTAGAGTTTTAATCCTAAATTAATAATTAACTAATTAAGAATTCTTACACCTATGTTTATGAGGGATATTGGTCTGTAGTTTCCCTTGCTTGTAAAATATTTGCCAAATTTTGATATGGAGATTACCCTCACATCATAAAATGGGTTGGAAAGCATTCCCCCTGCCTTGTTTTTCCAAAGATTTTGTGAAAGACTGTATTATTTCTTTATTTTTTTAAGTTAATTTATTTTGAGAGGGAGAGAGACAGAGACAGAGAGAGAGAGACAGTACACATGAGTGGGGGGAGGAGCAGAGAGAGGAAGGGAAAGAGAGAGTGAATCCCAAGCAGGCTCCACACCAGCAGCATGTAGTCCGATGTGGGGCTTGAACTTATAAACCAATCCCTGAGATCATGACCTGAGCCAAAACCAAGAGTTAGATGCTTAACCAACTGAGCCACCCAGGTGCCCCTATTTCTTCTTGCCTCTTTGGGCATGAAGTTTTCTTTGTGAGAAGATTTTGATGATAAATTCAATTTCTTAAATATGTATATGCTTTTTTCCAATTTTCTGTGTTAGATTTCCTAATTTGGGTTTTTATTTCAAGGAATTTATGAATTTCATCTAAGTTACTGAATGTATTGTAATAAAGTTACCTTATTATCCATTTAATGTCTGTAGGATCCATGATTCTGCATTGATATTCCCTCTTTAACCTTGATATTGGTAATTTGTTCTATTCTCTCTTTCCTGACCATTTTTTCTAAGGCTACATCAATTTTATTAACTTTTTTCAAAGAACCAGTTTCTGGCTTTGTTGATTTTTCTCTATTTTTTTTATTTTCTACATCACTGTTTTTACTTTTTAATCTTGATTATTTTGTATTTACTTTCCTTAAATCTTCTTAAGATGGAAATTTTACTCATTTATTTAAATTTTCTGCTATAAGCATTTAAGGACACACTTTTTCTTTTAGTGTTCTCATTGCATACTATAAATTCTGAGACATTTCCATTATCATTCTATTTGAAGTAATTTCCAATTTCTTTTGGTGAGTATTCCTTGTAAACTTGAAAAGAATAGCTTATTGAGTGTGGAATCTATAAATATTGCTTAAGTCAAGCTGGATCATAGTGCTGTTCATATTTTTATTCTACTTATTACTGAGAAAGGAATGTTAAAATTTCCAACTACACTGTAGACTTGTTGATTTCTTCTCTATAGTTCTCTCAATTTTTACTTCCTTTACTCAGTACATACATCCTTAGAATTTTTGTCTTCTTTTAATGAATTGGCCATTTTATCAATATGAAATATGCTGCCTCACCTTAGAATGTTTCCTATGCCTGACATTAATATAACCATACCAACTTTCTTATGCTTAGTGTTTGCAGATACATTTTTTCCTACAATCTCACTACTAATTTTGTCTGAGTCTTTATACTACTAATTTTGTCTATTTCTTATAAACACCATATGGTTGGGTCTTCTGAAATTTTTTTCAATCTGAAAATCTGTGCCTTTTAAATTGAATGTTTAGTTTATTCACATTTAATGTGATTATTGTTATAATTGAACTAAAGTCTTATAGCATTTGTTTTATGTTATATGTTTTTCTGTTCCTCTTTTCCTACCAACCTTTTGGTTAATATTTTGTAGTATACTTTCTTATATGTCTTGCATTGATTTTTTTTAACAAATTTTTTGTTATGTTTAAATTTGTTGCTCTAGAAATTAAATAAGCACACTTACCTCAAACTACATTCAAATACTAACATAAGAACTTCACAGCTATATTAGTCCAAACGCACACATTTTAGGCCACTTGTGATAGTTCCATAGGTAAGACACTCGTTTCAGTTTCTTAGATTCATTTTCTTCTTTGTGTTTAACTTTGGACAGTTTCTACTGAATGGTTCTCAAGTTCACTCATCATATTTTCCACCCCAATTTCCTGTTAAGCCCATCGAATAAGTACTTTATTTCTGATGTTGTATTTTTCCATTATACCATTTCCATTTTGTTATTTCTTTTTGTAGTTATCATAATTATTTTATTATCCTTCTCTGCTAATTCCAACATCCAGGTCATCTATGGATAAGTTTCCATTAATTTTTTTCTGTTTCTTCAGAGAACTCAATTTTAATTGTGTGATAGACACTGCATGTAAAATAATAGTAAATTATATTTAACATGGATATTATTTATCCTAAGAAAATGGCACACCCTCTTCCTACAGGTTAGGAGTGTGAATCAGTCTAATCTCTAGTGAACTGGTTCTGGGCTTTGTGGTAGGTTTAGATTCAGTTCACTCTTGGCTAATATTCTGAGGTCTGGATCAGGGATCTCCCTTAAGCAAAGTCTGGGATCTGAGCCCTGATTAGACTCTGAAGACTTCTCTATGTCTTATAATCCAGCTGCCAGTATTCTAATCATGGGCTATTTCTCTTTGCTTATAGCCCAACCACCAGATTTCTGGTATGCTTAGGTGATCTCTTTACTCTTGATAATCTCCCCCAGGTTTCCATGCCATAGCATATTTCTTCACCCTGCTCCCCAGGCACTAGCATTCATTAGTACACTGCTTTGCCCTTGATGAAGGTCCTGTACACCTTGCAGAAATAAGGGAGGTTTCTTCTCATTTCTTTTGCTTTATCCCAGCCTTCTCTTGCAATTGCCTTGCACTTGATAAAGGGCCACTATACCTCAGGGAGATGTCTCTCAGCTCTCTTGCTCTATCTCCAGTCTTTCTTTGGCCACTGCCATGTACTTGGTGCAAATCCTACACACCTTGATGAATCACTCAGTTCTTTACCATGCTCCAAGCCTTTGGTGTGTTCACTTGGTGAAGGCTTCATAGGGAAGAACTGGTGGTGGGTGTGAGACTCACCCTGTGACTGGGGCTTCTTAGGATTTTAAGCTGTCACACATGTGGCCATAAATAGTTCATTAAAAGTTGAGCTGGTTTCTCTTTATATTTTTCTATGTCAGTTTTACTCTTCTTCCTGATGTTCTGCCAGAAATAAACCAGTCAAGAGTTTTTATTCTCTCCTAAAAAAGGTTTGTCTCTTTCTGGGACTTAGTTCATTCAGGTTTTTCTAGCATATTCAGCTTTTTGGATGGTTTTTTAAATTTATGATTTTATAGTTTATCCAGCTCATTCTCATTGTTGGGAGTAGGAGCAACAGTCTCTTGTGACTTTCTTCATCCTAACTGGGAGTAGAAATTTCTTTCTCGATTCCTTTGATAACTCCTTCTTGTCTGCCTCACATTTTGTATTTGTCTTCCTCCTAGACTTTATTTGAGAGATACATTAAGCCTAACAAAAAACTCTCAGAAATCCCATATGTTCTATTCCTTTTATATAGATGTTTATTTTTTTTTTAAGCCTCAGAAACTATCTTCAAAAAAGACAAAACATGGTAAATGCAACATTTGGATTGCAAAAATTCTACTGAGAATCATATCTGCTTATGTAATCTGGAATGCAGAATTTAGAATTTTGCATATTGGAGGCAAGTATCTAGGGGTACTAATACATGCAAATATCTAGGGGGTCATAATATATGCAAATATCTATAATATATACAATATATCTATGATATAGATATATAGACAGATATAGATATAGATATAGATATAGATACAGATATAGATACATCAAGGAGTTAATAGGGTCCAGTCATCTGTATTCAGAGACAGATTTTGTTTCTTTGTTGTTATCATACCTTCTCCCAGAAAGGACTTAGGCATAATAAGGTATTCTTATTCTCATTTTACAGATGAGGCTCCTGAGATCCCAAGAAGCAGAGTGATCACACCAAGTGTGGAGAGTGGAGGGAAAACCCAGGCTCCAGCTTCCTGGCACTGCATCATTCCATTACGTATTCATTTCAAACCTAATCAAATGTGCCATAATATCCAAGAGTGATAATACATTTTAAATTGTCTATGCAAAAATAATATCAAAATTACAGAACAGTTCGAGGAACATCCATACATCCTTTACCCAGATTCACCTATTGATAACATTTTGCTCCATTACTTTGTAATTTGCTCTCCAACTATCCATCCATCCACATATTTTTTCTGAACCATCAAGAAGATAGTATATATATTATGGCCCTTTATCCCTAGATACTTTAGTCTGTATTTGCTAAGAGTGAGAATATTTCTTTACGTACCACAGTACAGTTGTAACAAATTTAACAACGATATAATTCTTTCTATTTATATTCCAATTTTGTAAATTGACCTAGTAACACATTTACAGCATTTCCCCCTTCCCATATAGGATCCAGTCTAGGATCAAGTATTACATTTAGTTGTCAAGACTCTACTATTGTTTAATCTGGAGCATTTCCCTCAGCTTTTGTCTTTTATGACACTGACATTTTTGAAGAATATAGTCCTTTTTTTCTCTTTTCATAGAATGTTCCTCATTTTAGATTTGTCTGATGTTTCCTTGTGCTTAGATTCAGGTTATGCACTTCCAGATGGAATACTATAAAAATGATGTTGTGCCTTTCTCAGGTTATCACATCCAGAGCCACATGATGTCCATCTGCCCCTCACTAGTCACATTAATTTTGATCACAAGGTCAAGTTGTTGCCTGGTTTCCCCATTTATATTTATTTTTCTCTGCAACTAATAAGAATTCTGTGGGGAGATACGTTAAGATCATAAAACAGCCTGCTCTTCCTCAAGAATGAATTTTTTTATAACAGTATTTTCACTATTGTTATAAAAAGTGACCTCTACATAGTAAAAGAAACCTAGGTTTCACTTATTACACTTGAATAAGTTCCATGCAGTCTTAACATCTGTTTTTATTACAGTAGTCCATGCACACAGGGTGTTTATTAAAAACTATTCATTAGGCACTATCTGGGTAGGATATAGGCAATCTGATTTTTAAATCCAACTGGTATCAATGCCCTAGTTTTGGTTTCATAAAAAAATCTCTAACTTATGTTACCAGGCTTAGAAATTAAATTATACAATTGAAAGAATGTTCTATAAAAAAGAGAAGAAAACAAAGAAATTTGTAAAAGAAACTACTTCTTCTATTTAATTCAAATCATATATGGATTTTGGTTACAATATTTATTATCCAGTCTTTTTAAAGCAGTATGATTTTGAGGTGAACTTTAATTCAAGGACTTAACTTGGATTGAACATAGCTAGCTTAAATAAAATGTTTGAATAGCCAGGTGGTTTAGTTTCTGAGGTTGGTAACAATAAGTCCAAATTGGAAAAAAAAAAAAAAAAAAAAAAGAACTTTTTAGAAATAGTTTTTAAATTTAAAAATGTGTGTGTTTTTTGTTGTTTGGTTTTTGAGTTTTGTTTTGGTTTAATTTTTAAAGATGCCTTCTTTCTTATTTTGCTACCATGGACCTCAACATTATGTAAGAGCATGTTTTACAAACCAGTCATCATACTGAATGGGTATACCATTAATTCAGCATTTTTTTCATTGAAGTCAGGAAAACAGAGGGGTAGGCCAAAGGCTTACTTACTCTCTTAAAAGGAATACAAACTTTGCTATTGCCCCTTTCTCTTTTGAGCCCAGCTTTTCATTTCTAACATTGTCTTACTTGCAATACAATAAAATTCCAGCCTTTATGACAGAAGAGATGGTTTTTTGATCAATAGAATTCAACAGCCAAAGCATTAGTGTTTTGGGTGGTTTTTTTTTTTTTTTTTTTTTTTTTTTTCTTTCTGGAAAGCATTTGTAGCCACAGGCTCAAAGGAGGAAGAAAGGGAGAGGGATTAACTCTCTGCAAGGAAGGTCAAAAACATAATTTACAAGTGAGGCAAGAGGAGCAGCTGTATCTGTTGGCCCAATCAAGACTACCAGCTGGAGAATTTACCAGCAATATGAAAACCACATCGACCAGATGTCAAGCAATGCAACTAGAGGCCAAACATCTTTGGGCTCAATGCAGGACTCTCCACTCTCTTTACTACCCATATTTCATGTTAAATAGAAAGGTGCCTTCCACAGGCCACCAGCAGGGATAACTGGAACATTTCCACACAAGGGACTTAAATAACATGATGGCACCCCCACCACACTGGCTTAAATACTGAAGTCCACCTCCTACTTGTTCTTTTATTAAAAAGCAATTTTAGCTCGGAGTCAATATGCATGGGTAAGAGAAACTTAAATGGCTGTAAGCCATTCTTATGGCTTATCAGGCTTATTTATATTTGGAAATTATTTTGCCATTGGGAAGAAAAGAGTGTTCTGAAAATACTTATTTGAATAACCATTTTTCCACTCATTCTTTAAACCCATGATGTTCAATACAGTAGCTATTTTGCCACATGTGGCTATCTATTTTTTTTTTTTTCAACATTTTTTATTTATTTTTGGGACAGAGAGAGACAGAGCATGAACGGGGGAGGGGCAGAGAGAGAGGGAGACACAGAATCGGAAACAGGCTCCAGGCTCTGAGCCATCAGCCCAGAGCCTGACGCGGGGCTCGAACTCACGGACCGCGAGATCGTGACCTGGCTGAAGTCAGACGCTTAACCGACTGCGCCACCCAGGCGCCCCACATGTGGCTATCTAAATTAAAAGTAAGTCATTTAGAGGCACCCGGGTAGCTCTGTTCAGTTAAGCATCCGACTTCAACTCAGGTCATGATCTCACGGCTCATTGGTTTGAGCCCTACATTGGGCTTGCGCTGACAGCATGGAGCCTGCTTTGGATTCTGTGTCTCCCTCTCTCTCTGCCCCTCCCCTGTTTGTGCACATGCGCTCTCTCTCTCTCTCTCTCTCAAAAATAAATAAACATTAAAAAAAAACCCTAAGTAATTTAAATTAAACTAATTTAAAATTCTGTTCCTCAGGTATACTAGCCATTATTCAGGTGCTCAATAGCCACGTGACTAGTGGCTATCACACTGGATAACAAAATATAAATATAAATTATTTCACTCATCACAGAAAATTCTATTAGGCAATGTTGCTCGAAACTCAAAAATCACCTTTAAAGTGAGCAATTATAATTCTTCTCCATATATACTATGAAACAAAGCAATCTCTGTGCATTCTCTTATGAAATAAGCCTACTAATACAATGTGTGAAAACTGTATTAGTTGAGGGTAAGACAAAGGGGAGGAGAACTCAGCAATACCATTACACATATAAGTCAATCTTTGTCTGATGAAATGTTCTTGTATGCTGTACTCACAGAAGCCCTGTGATGCTCCTGGCTTGCTGAATAATATAGAGGCCAGTCTGGATGGGTTAGCAATAAGCAATAAGCTGACATGTACCCTTAATTTGCTGCATGCATCTTTGATTTGTTAATGATTCAATATTTATCAGACAGTTTGTATCAGAAGTTTCCTTACTTATATTTCCCAATGTGCAAAATAAATTATGTCCTTTAAAAAAGAGGTGGCCCAACTTTACAGCTTTGCAATTGAGGCACTTTAATGCCAAGTAAACATCATATGCCACAGCTGTTCTAAAACTTTTATGAACAAGAAGAACATGAGGCCAGTATAAAATAAAACCCACAAATTATATTTCTTACTCCCAGACTCACCCACCGTGGGTGCAGTGAAACCAAGCAACTCACGAGGTGCTGTGTATGTCTGTGTGATTGTTGTGACTCACCGAGGGATGCATGCCACAGGCACGTGTCGCCCAGAGCACAGACCTTTGACTCTTCCCACAAGGGCATCATGCCAGGGAATGCCATAACACACCAGAGCACTGGACAAGTTGCATGTGCAAGCACATCGGCTGCCTCTGCCCTTGAACATGTAGGGTGGTATACAAGCACTGTTTTTCCCTCTGTTTCCTTTGATCTATTCCAACACTCCCGGCAAAATCACCCAGCCCGGTCAGCCCATCAGTTCTACTCCCACTTTCTCTTCTCAATCCCCAGTTTCTTCTTTTCCAATTATTCACAATAGATGAGGAAGAACAAGATGAAAATAAAAGGGAGGTGGTGTTTCCTAATCTCCCCTGCGTTGTCATTAAAACCTAAAAAGATCTGCTGTTTTTCTTTGGCATCGTTAACTGTGCTTAATCAGATTCCCATAAAGATCACAGAGTTACTGCCCAACAGAAGCTGAAAAATTTCATTTGTATCAACTTAGCCAGTTAGAGGTTCATGCAACAGCTGCAAGGTTTTCAGGTTATGCCCCAGTGTTCCCGCTTACCTTGGCTTTCCCATCCTGGGCTGACATGTATCCAACACACATGCTCTCTGTCGTGTGGCTCCACAGAAATTCCACTGCCGTGGAAGAGAACACAAGTAGGCACATTCAGATCACAGATGGAAAATAAATCTTTGCTTTTTAATACAACAGTTAAAGATAGCTTTATATTTAACACACTCAGTTCTCTACTTTCCATTTGGTCCTTCATAAATGTCAAGATGATTTAGAACTCAAAACTGTGTAATGCCATTTACTGTGAAATGAAAAATGTATTTCTTTCTTGTCAAAACTTATGATTATTACATGTAAAATAAGTGCTCTTCTGTTTGAAACTTGTAAACTTAAACACACACATGCACCATACATTCATACGTACAGTACACAATGATTTAGCACATGTAATATTCCATAACGTAGTTTCCCTTAACACACACACACACACACACACACACACACACACACACACACAGAGTCTTGGTTTCTAAATACCATTCTCCATGAAAAGGAACCAGGATTCCTTGGAGAATGTTCGTTCTGGGGCTGGGGCAGAGAAAATATAAAATGAATCTGGAACATCTTTTTGCATGTCAGAAAGTAAGGCAGCTCAAGGAATGATGACAACTTATCAAAATGACCCCAAGGTCAGACTGAGGAGCTTCCACTGGCCAAAGTATCAAAATAAATCATGATAGTAAGGAATTATCACTACTGAATAAGAACCAATGAACCTATACTAATGCAAATAAATAAATGAATAAATAAAAGAGAAAGGAAAGAAAGCTCTTCCTTGCAGCAGAATGCCAACTAGTAAATATAGAAGAAATAACAGACTTAGAAAATCATCACGGGGGGCGCCTGGGTGGCGCAGTCGGTTAAGCGTCCGACTTCAGCCAGGTCACGATCTCGCGGTCCGTGAGTTCGAGCCCCGCGTCAGGCTCTGGGCTGATGGCTCGGAGCCTGGAGCCTGTTTCCGATTCTGTGTCTCCCTCTCTCTCTGCCCCTCCCCCATTCATGCTCTGTCTCTCTCTGTCCCAAAAATAAATAAAAAATGTTGAAAAAAAAAAAATTAAAAAAAAAAAAAAAAAAAGAAAATCATCACGGTTGCTAAAACGAGTGGGTGAAAATTTGAAGATGAGCAAGCTGTTTACATAGTCTCAACATATCTCTCCATAATGTTCTTACAAAATAGAAACGGGGGAAGTGTAGGTTCACTGTGGAGAAACCAATGGGCCCCCCCCTTAATCAAATGATCGAAACTCACATCACCAATTAAGAAAAAATCAACACCACGTGCCCCCTGATAAGACACCGTCAGACATACACCACCACTCCTGTGGTACTTCTGCCAAAATTGCAGAGCCCAGACTGCGTGAGGAAATACCACACAAACTCGATTACAGGAATACTACTAAAGGACCGATTTGAACTCTTCACAAATGTCAAAGTCAAAACATACACAAAAACCATTCCCATGTAAAGGAGATATGACAACTAAATGCAATGTGTTATCCTGAATAGGTCTGGGGAGGGTGGGGAACATCATAGGCATGATACTGAGACAACTGATGAAATTTAAAAGGGACTATGGCTTAGATAATAATCCCATATCAATATTAAATTTTATGATTTTGATAACTATACTGTGATTATTTAGAAGAATGGCCTGTCTTTAAGAAATATACACTGAAGTATTAGGAGTAAAGATAGCTGACATCCACCTTGCCTTCAAATAGTTCATTAAAAAAAAGCACATGTTGGGGCGCCTGGGTGGCGCAGTCGGTTAAGCGTCCGACTTCAGCCAGGTCACGATCTCGCGGTCCGTGAGTTCGAGCCCCGCGTCAGGCTCTGGGCTGATGGCTCGGAGCCTGGAGCCTGTTTCCAATTCTGTGTCTCCCTCTCTCTCTGCCCCTCCCCCGTTCATGCTCTGTCTCTCTCTGTCCCAAAATAAATAAAAAATGTTGAAAAAAAAAAAAATTAAAAAAAAAAAAAAGCACATGTTTAAATGTGTATGATGTGTGTGCGTGTGTGTGTGTGTGTGTGTGTGTGTGTGTGTCTAGAGGGAAGAGAGGGGAAGGAAGGAGTGAGGATGGAAAGACAAACAGGGTAAAATAAAAACAGTGGGTAAATCTGGGTAAAGGAATAATGGGTGTCTCTTGTATTATTCTTGCAACTTTCCTGTAAGTTTGAACTTCTATTTAAATAAAAAGTGACAAAAGAAAAACCCACAAATATACAGATACACACAGCTCTGTCGCCTTCAAGTATGTACTTTCAAAATTCTAAGGTTTTTTTTTAAGTTTTGATGATGTACTTCTCCAACAAAAGTTTCAAAGTCCCTGATAATAAAACTGCATTGCTCAACACTAAACCCTCTGGGTCCCAGACCATCCATCTGTTTATATCTCTGAGCTAATTAAGCCTGAAGACAAGTGTTGGAGTTGAGACACAACTGTGGGATCAGTGATCCTAGACTCTGAAGGCTTTGCCAGACATGTGGGGAAGAAAGAAGCAGTAAGGGGCAAAACTGAGTCCTCAGATACGTGGCTCATTCCCTCATCATTAATTAATTATCAAACCTGCCAACCTGCTCAACAGACGCTCTGCTGAAGAGTGCAGGAAAACAGCATCACGCGACGAAGCAAGTTCTCTTCACCAGATGTTTTTTCTTCCTCACACATCTGCTTTGAACTACAAAAATTCTTGAAGTCCAGAGCAAGGTCTGGGATATTCTAAATTGCCTAATAGAGCAAAGGCATTCAAGTCTTACTGAATTTCCTTAGAGTAGTGACAAAGCAATTGTATTTAAATACAAAGTTAAGGCATTTCTAAAATTGCGACTTCTCCTTATGCTCCACATGTTAAGGTGGCTCATGAATTAGCCATGGAAAGAAAAATACATGGAAATATAGTTGACCTAGTCATGAAACTAAAGGATAAACACATTATGCTTTATTTTTTACGACACAATTTTGATGATTTTAGAATGCATTATTCTCTCTAAAAATGTAGACTGCTTTAAGAAAATATAATATGTAAAAAATTTAGAATTACGAAACAGGATAAATTGGGTACACTGACTGATTTCATTAACTAATTACTTTTTTAATTAAAAGGCTTCCAATGAAGTTTCTAGACATAGTCTAGGAGTTCTTAAAGAAAATAATGCAGTGTCTAAAAATTCAGTCTTCATTTACTTTTTTCACATTTATTACCAAAAAATTACCATATATTACCAAATTACCAAAAACCATTTATTACCAAAAAATGTATTTTTGCAATGTGCATTGTACTGACATACAATTTTTAGTACCTTCAACTCAAATATGTATGTATGTATGTATGTATGTATGTATGAGTTACTAGTTCAGGCTGGCTTGAGAAACTCAACAGAAATTTTTTTATAATTTAAATTATAGAATGCTTTTGTAAAGAAATCCTATTTATTTAAGTATATGTCTTACATTAATTTATCAAAATATTTCTTGGTCAAGGGCTTCAGGAAAGCAGGAGAGAGAGCAACTAACATTGAGAATCTATCACGTGCCAGGCACTGTCTTTTGTAATAGAACTCACTAATGTCCGGATGGGGAACCTGAGGCTAAGAGCAAGTAAGTAACAAGGCTTAGGTCACTTTAGTAAGTGCATAAACTACAATTCAAACTGGACTTTTGGATTCCAAAACCTGGTGAACTTCCATCGTTCTATTGCTTTGAAATTTACCCAGCATGGAAAGAAAGATTTGTAATTAATGTTATATACTGAAAAGATTAAATTCCTTAACAACACCAAAGGATCACAAAACTTCAAACACAAACACAACTCTTATACATCTCTTAAGAAAAGCTTTTAAAACTGTAACAAACCCAAGAGGCCACAAAAGCCATGATCAATACATTTGACTACATTAAAAATGTTTATAGGGGTGCCTGGGTGGCTCAGTTGGTTGAGCGTCCAAGTCTTGATTTTGGCTCAGGTCTTGATCCCAGGGTTGTTGGATCGAGTCCCACATCAGGCTTCATGCTCAGCGTGTACCCTGCTTAAAATTCTCTCTCTCTCTCTCTCTCTCTCTCTCTCCCCACCCCCCCGTCCCTCTCCCCTGCTCACACTCTTTCTCTCTTTCTCTATCAAAAAAAAAAATGTGTATTTTCTTTTGCCATATGGGGAAAAAAGTATAGAGACAAATGACACACTAGTGGAAATATCTGCAATTTGTAAAATAGAAAAAGAGCTAATTTTCTTCATACATAAAGATGTGCCACAAATCAATGAGAAAAAGACAAAAGGAAAAAGAGAAAACAAGGGGAATATAAGTGGCTCCAAAACATGAAAAGATGTTCTACATTTTTCATACTAAATGTAATGCAAATTAAAACTGCAAACTACCATTATTCAACTATCAGATATCAAAGTTTGAAACATTATGTTAGCTGGGGTAGAGAAAAGAGCACTCTCACAAATGATGGAAGCATAGCCATTTGAAAATACATCCCTGCACTTTGTGGTAGTTATATTCTACAGTGTTGCCATGAACATTGAATTAGCAAATACTGAGCTATTGCTCCTAAGGAAAATACTGGGTTCGATTCCCACAAGCCTCTGGTCACAACATTTTCAATCAGTAAGTAACCTTAAGTGTTTCTGTATAAGACATCTTATATTTCTTTATAATGAAACACAAGCAAAGAAGAGTTAACCATTTTCCTGACCCTAGATGACCTGCTCATGAATTAATTTGGTTTTCAGCCTCAAAACAATGCTGTCCCCTATGCTCTGTTTATTCGTCATTATCTCATGAATGCACAAGTTTAGCTAATTGTCCAGTTTTTCCATGGCTTCATCATGCACCACAGACATTATTTTAGGAATTTTTGGAGCAGCCCTACATACAGATCAATGAATTTCCTCTTCCTTTTTCTGGATGTACGATACTGTTATTCATGAACTCTGAGTTCATCATCAACAGCATAACAACTCTTGCCTGAATGATGTTTATCTAACATGCACCCTTTCTCCACAAGGCAGCACAACCTCTTTGCATTAGGAAAACACTTCAACACTGAGCTTGGGGGCCATGTTAATTTCATTAAGATCTTAATTTTGAGTATAGTTAATGTACAGTATTATATTAGTTTCAAGTGTACAATATAGTGATTCAACAATTCTATACATTACTAGTGCTAATGATGAAAAGTGTACTCTTTAACCCCCATCCCCCCAACCCATCTCCCTATCAGTTTGTTCTCTATAATTAAGAGCCTGTTTCTTGATTTCTCTCTCTCTCTCTTCCCTTTTGTTTGCATTGTTTCTTTAATTCAAAATATGACTGAAATCATATGGTATTTGTTTTTCTCGGACTTATTTCACTTAGCATTATACTCTCTAGCTCCAACCATGTTGTTGAAAATGGCAAATTTTCATTATTTTTTCAAGGCTGAATAATATCCCATTGTGTGTGTGTGTGTGTGTGTGTGTGTGTGTGTGTGTGTGATATCTTGTTCATCCATTCATCTATCAATGGATACTTAGGATGCTTCCATAATTTGGCTTTTGTAAATAATGCTGCAATAAATACAGCAGTGCATATATCCCACTGAAATAATGTTTTTGTATTTTTAACACTAGTACTGTGATTGCTGGATCATAGGGTAGTTATATTTTCAACTTTTTGAGGACCTTCCATACTGTTTGTCACAGTGACAGCACCAGTTTGTATTCCCACCAACAGTACAAGAGGTAGTTCTATTTTTAACTTTTTGAGGACCCTCCATACTGTTTCTCACAGTAGCTGTATCAGTTTGTCTTCCCATCAACAGCGCAGGGGATTTCTTTATCTCCTACACTTGTATGGATTTTAGCCATTCTGACACGTGTGAAGTGAGATCTCATTGTAGTTTATGATTTGCATTTCCCTGATGATGAGTGATGTGCCTCTTTTCATTTGTCTGTTGGCCATCTGTATATCTTCTTTAGAGAAATGTCTCTTCATGTCTTCTGCCCATTTTTTAATTGGATTATGTTTTTTGGGTGTTTAATTATATATTTTGAATACTAACCCTTTATCAGATATCATTTGTAAGTATCTTCTCCCATTCTGTAGGCTGCCTTTTAGTTTTGCTGATTGTTTCCTTTGCTGTGCAGATGCTTTTTATTCTGATGCAGTCCCAATAGTTTATTTTTGCTTTTGTTTCCTTGCCTCAGGGGACATATCTAGAATAAAGTTGCTATGGCTGATGTCAAAGAGAGTACTGTCTGTGTTCCCCTCTAGGATTTTGATGGTTTCAGGTTTCACATTTAGGTCTTTAATCCATTTAAGTTTATTTTTGTGTATGGTGTAAGAAAGTGGTCCAGTTTATTTCTCTTGCATGTTGTCCATTTTCCCAATACCGTTTCTGGAAGAGACTGTCCTTTTCCCACTGGATATTCTTTCCTGCTTTGTCAGAGATTAACTGACCATACTGTTGTGAATTCATTTCTGGATTTTCCATTCTGTTCCATTAATCTATGTGTCTATTTTTATGCCACTCCCATACCATTTTGATTACTACACCTTTGTAATATAACTTCATATCTGGAATTATGATCCTTTGGCTTTTCTTTTTCAAGATTGCTTTGGCTATTCAGATTCTTCTGTAGTTACATACAAATTTTAGAATTGTTCTAGTTCTGTGAAAAATGCTATTGGTATTTTGATAGGGATTTCATTAAATCTGTAGGTTGCTTTGGGTAATATAGCATTTAAATGATATTTGTTCTTTCAACCTATGAGCATTGAATATCTTTTCTTTTTTTATAATTTTTTTAATGTTTATTTACTTTTGAGACAGAATCAGAGCATGAACAGAGGAGGGGCAGAGAGAGAGGGAGACACAGAATCTGAAGCAGGCTCCAGGCTCCGAGCCGTCAGTACAGAGCCCATCATGGGGCTTGAACTCGCGGACTGTGAGATCATGACCTGAGCTGAAGTCGGACGCTTAACCGACTGAGCCACCCAGGCGCCCCCCGCCTTTTTTTTAAATTTAGATGCAAGTAAGTTAACATATAGTGTAGTATTGGTTTCAGGAGTAGAAATTGGTGATTCATCACTTACATATAACACCCAGTGGCTCATCCCAGCAAGTGCCCTCTTTAATGCCCATCACCCATTTAGCCCATTCCCCCTGCCACCATTTCCATCAACCCTCAATTTGTTCTCTATATTTAAGAGTCTCTTACGGTTTGCTCCCCTCTATTTTTATCTTATTTTATTTTTCCTTCTCTTCTCCTATGTTCATCTGTTGTGTTTCTTAAATTCGTCATGAGTGAAATTATATGATATTTGTCTTTCTCTGAATGCCTTATTTCACTTAGCATAATACACTCTAGTTCCATCCACATTGTTGCAAATGGTAAGATTTCATTCCTTTTGATCACTGAGTAACATTCCATCGCATATATATATATCACAACTTCTTTACCCGTTCATCAGTCAATGGACATTGGGCCCTTTCCAGAGTTTGACTATTGTTGATAGCACTGCTATAAATATTGCATGGACTCCCTTGAATCAGCATTTTGTAACCTTTGGATAAATACCTAATAGTGTAATTTCTGGGTGGTAGGGTAGTACTATTTTTAACTTTTTCAGGAACATCCATACTGTTTTCCATAGTGGCTACACCAGTTTCCATTCCCACCAACAGTGCAAGGGGGTTCCCTTTTCTCTGCATCTTCACCAACATCTGTTGTTTCCTGAATTGTTCCTTTTAGTTATTCTGACAGGTGTGAGGTGGTATCTCATTGTGGTTTTGATTTGTATTTCCCTGATAATGAGTGATATTGAGCATCTTTTCATGTGTCTGTTAGCCATCTGGATGTTTTCTTTGGAAAAGTCCTCTACCAATTTCTTCATTGGATTGTTTGTTTTGGGGGGGACTGAATTTAATTAAGTTCTTTACAGATTTTGGATACTAACCCTTTACCAGACATGTCATTTGTAAATATCTTCTCCCATTCCAAAGGTTGACTTTTAGTTTTGTTGTTTCCTTCACTGGGCAGGAGCTTTTAATCTTGATGTGGTCCCAGTAGTTCATGTTTGCTTTTGTTTCCCTTGCCTCTGGAGACATGTCTAGTAATAAGTTGCTGTGGCTGAGGTCAAAAAGGTTACTGCCTGTATTCTCTTCTAGGATTTTGATGTCTCCTGTCTTACATTTAGGTCTTTCATCCAATTTGAATTTATTTCTGTGCATGGTGTAATAAAGTTGTCCAGTTTAGGGACTCCTGGGTGGCTCAGTTGGTTAAGCATCCAACTCTTGACTTGAGCTGAGGTCATGATATCACGGTCCATGATATTTGAGCCCTGCATTGGGCTCTGTGCTGACAGCGTGGAGCCTGCTTGGGTTTCTGTCTCCCTCTCTCTCTCTGCCCCTCCCCCACTGGCTCTCTATCTCTCAAAAATAAAAATTTTTAAAAGAACTATTAAAAAAAATAAAGAAATTGGTCCAGTTTCATTCCTCTGCATGTCACTGTCCAGTTTTCCCAACACCATTTGCTGAAGATGCTGCCTTTTTCCATTGGATACTCTTTCCTGCTTTGTCAGAGATTAGTTGGCCATAGGTTTGTGGGTCCATTTCTGGTTTTTCTATTCTGTTCCATTGATCTAAGTGTCTTTGTGCCAATACCATACTATCTTGATAATTCCAGCTTTGTAAATACAGCTTGAAGTCTGGAATTATGATGCCTCCATCTTCACAGTTTTCTTTTTCAACATTACTTTGGCTATTTGGGGTCTTTTCTGGTTCCACACACATTTTAGAACTGTTCTAGCTCTGTGAAGAATGCTGATGTTATTTTGATACGGATTGCAGTGAATGTGGAGATTGCTTTGGGTAGTATAGACATTTTAACAATATCTGTCCTTCCAATCCATGCACATGGGACATTCTTCCATTTCTTTGTGTCTTCTTCAATTTCTTTCAGAAATGTTCTATAGTTTTCAGCATATAGATCTTTTACCTCTTTGGTTAGGTTTACTTCTAGGTATCTTATGGGTTTTGGTGCAATTGTAAATGGGATTAATTCCTTGACTTCTCTTTCTGCTGCTTCATTATTGGCATATATTAATGCAAGATTTCTGTACTTTGATTTTATATCCTGCAACTTTGCTGAATTCATGTATCACTTTTAGCAATTTTTTGATGGAGTCTTTCAGGTTTCCCATGTAGAGTATCATGTCATTTGTGAAGATTGGAAGTTTAACTTCTTCCTTGCCAATTTGTATGCCTTTTATTTATTTTTGTTGTCTGAATGCTGAAGTTATGGAATGTCTTTTCATTCCCTTGTATCATCAATTTCTTTCATCAGTGTTTTAAAGTTTTCACAGTACAGGTCTTTCACCTCCTTGGTTAGGCTTATTCCTAGGTATCTTATAATTTTTGGTGCAATTATAAATAGGACTGTTTTCTTAATTTCTCTTTCTGTTGCTTCATTATTGATGTATACAAATGCAACAGATTTCTGCACACTGATTTTGCATCCTGCCACTTTACTGAATTCATTTATTAGTTCTAGCAGTTTTTTGGAAGAGCCTTGCAAGGACTTTCATTACTATGTTGAATAAAAGTGGTGAGAATGGCCATCTCTGTCTTGTTCCTTATCTTAGGGGGAAAGCTTTAAGTTTTTCATCGAGTAGGATGTTAGCTATGGGTTTCTCATATATGGCCTTTATTATGTTGAGGAATGTTCCCTCTAAACTTACTTTGTTAAGGATTTTTATCATGAATTGATGTTGTATTTTGTCAAGTGTTTTCTCTGAATCTATCAAAATGACCATATGCTTTTTATCCATTCTCTTGTTGATGTGATATATCACATTGATTTGTGAAAACTGAACAATGCTTGCATCCTGGGAATAAATTCCACTTGATTATGGTGAATAACTTTTTAAAATGTAGTTTTGTATCCAATATGCTAGTATTTTATTGAGAAGTTTTTTCATCTATGTTCATCAAAGATATTGGTCTGCATTTCTCTTTTTTGGTAGTGTTTTTATCTGCTTTTGGTATCAGGTAATGCAGGCCTCATAGAATAAATTTGGAAGTTTTCCTTTTTCATTTTTTGGAATCGTTTGAGAATACTTTTTTTAAATTAAATTTTAGGCAAAATACAGTGCAATATTGGTTTCAGGAGTAGAATTCAGTGATTCATCATTACATACAGCACCCAGTGCTCATCAAAAGGGCCTTCCTTAATATCCATCACCTATCTAGCTCATCCCCCACTCACCCCCCTCCATCAACGCTCAGTTTATTCTCTATCATCAAGAGTTTCTTGTGATTTGTTTCCTTCTCTTCTTGTTTTTTTCCTCCCCTTCCCATATGATTATCTGTCTTGTTTCTTAAATTCTACATGAGTGAAATCATATGGTATTTCTCTTTCTGCTTGACTTATCTCACTTAGCATAATACATTCTAGCTCCATCCAGGTTGTTGCAAATGGCAAGATTTCATTCTTTTTGATGGCTGAGTAATATTCCATCATTTATATATACCACATCTTCTTTATCCATTTATCAGTCAATGCACATTTGGGCTCTCTCCATAGTCTGCTGCTTGTTGATAATGCTGCTATAAACATTAGGATTCAGGTACCCCTTCATATCCATATTTTTTGTATCCTCTGGGTAAATACATAGTAATGGAATTGCTGGATCTAGGGTAGTTTTATTTGTAGTTTTTTGAGGAACCTCCATACTGTTCTTCAGAGTGGCTACACCAGTTTGCATTCCTACCCACAGTGCAAGAGGGTTTCCTCTTTCTCCGTATCTTTGCCAACACCTGTTGTTTCTTGTGTTGTTAATTTTAGCCATTCTGACAGGTGTGAGGTGGTATCTCATCGTGGTTTTGATTTGTATTTCCTTGGTGATGAGTGATGTTGTACATCTTTTCCTGTTAGCCATCTGGATGTCTTCATTGGGAAAGTGTCTATTCATGTTGAAAAGAATAGGTATTAATGCTTCTTTAAATATTTGTTATAGTTTGCCTGTGAAGCCATCTGGTCTTAGACTTTTGTTTGTGATGATTTTTTTGACTACTGATTAATTTCACTGCTGATTATTTATATAATTTTGTATTTCTCCTGATTCAATGTTGGTAGTTTATATGTTTCTAGGAATTTATCTATTTCTTCCAAATTGTCCAATTTATTGGCATATAACTTTTCCTCATATTCTCTTACAATCCTTTGTATTTCTGTGCTATCATTTGTTATTTCTCCTCTTTAATTTCTGATTTTGAGTCCTCTCTCTTTTTTGATGAGTCTGGCTAATGGTTTATCAATTTTGTTGATATTTTCAAAGAAGCAGCTCCTGGTTTCATTGATATGTTCTATTATTTTTTAGTTCATATATTTTTCTTATTTCTGCTCTAACTTTATTATTTACTTCATTCTTTTGGTTTGGGATTTCAATTGTTCGTCTTTTTCTAACGTCTTTATGTGTAAGGGTTAGGTTGTTTATTTGAGGTTTTTCTTGTTTCTTAAGGTAGACCTGTATTGCTAAAACCTTCCCTCTTAGAACAGTTTTTGCTGCATCTGAAATGTTTTGGACTGTGTGTTTTCATTTTCATTTAATTTCATTTTGATTTCCTCTTTGATTTGTTGGTTGACCCATTTATTGTTTAGTAGTATGTTATTTAACCTCCATGTATTTGTTCTCTTTTCAGATTTTTTCTTATGGTTTTCTAGTTTCATAGCATTGTGGTCAGAAGAAATGCATGAAATGACTTTGATTTCTTTGAGTATGTTGAGATTTGTTTTGTGGGCTAACATATGATCTATTCTGGAGAATGTTCTATATGCACTTGAAAAGAATATGTATTCTGCTGTTTTAGGAAGGAACATTCTGAACATATCTGTTAAATCCATCTGGTCCAATATGTCATTCAAAGCCACTGTTTCCTTGTTGATTTTCTATTCGGATGATCTGTTCATTGATGTAAGTGGGGTGTTAAAGTCCCCTACTAGTATTGTATTATTATTGATTAGTTCATGTTTGTTATTAACTGCTTTAAGTATTTGAGTGATCCTATGTGGATGCATAAATATTTACAATTGTTCTACCTTCTTGGATTGTCCCCTTAATGATTATATAGTGTCTTTCTTTGTCTCTGTTACAGTGTTTGTTTTAAGGTCTATTTTGTCCTATGTAAGTATTGCTACCCTAGTTTTCTCTCCACACCTCCCTAAAAATCTTAATTATCCTATCAATCTATATTATCTAAGAATTAATGTCTTCTATATTTAGATTATGACATTCTGAACATCTGAAATTTGATGTAATAATACCATAAATTTTCAATTGTCCTTCATGAGAATGCTTTATTATGATATGAAACTGATCTAATGCTATCAAATTGTTTTATGTCTCATGACTACCTAAAATATAACCAAATCTTATGAAAGGCCATGAATAAATCCCTACATAAATTTACACTGGGCACATATAATTAGGGCAAAATCTGTTATGTTTAAAGAACAATCAAAATGAACAAAAATTTACTTCCAATAGAAATTTAAAAATTGCAAAACTTCTATAAGTTTTTAAAAATGAATACAAAACATTTATTTGTCTCAGGCCAGTTTATCTCACAAACTTTTAAAACTGTCTAATTAACTCTTAATTTATAATTAAAACCTGGCAAAAGATAGAGTTACATAGGGAAAAAAAAATAATAGAACAGTAGTATTTCCTATCATGAGTGATATCTAGAAGTCTATTTGTTTCTTGTTTTTAAGGACTATAATTGAAATTGTTTCATAAACTTAAAATGGAAGTTTATGGTAAGAGTATTAAGAAATAATTCTAATAATAACACAGCAAACCAGGCAGATGTTGTATTATAGTAATGGGATTTTTCCACGTGTAATTATTCCATGTAGAGAATCATGAACTCAAGCAGCATACAAGGTAAATAAATAGCCTGGAGTGCAATGCCTGAGCCTGTGAAAGAGCCATGTTGCTTTGGTAGTGGCTGGTGACTGTCTGCACTTCAACTACTAATCTGAAAAGCCTATTGTTTTGTAGAAAGCCAAAGCACAGGGATTGTGAGGCTACTGAAAATGACCAGACCATGAAAAGATCTCCATCAGAAAACTTTAAGAACCAAAGCCATGCTGAAATAAATTCCTGAATGGGTTTAACATGTGAAAAATGGTCAAAGGATTTGGCAAGTTTCTTCTCTACCAGCTGACTTCACATCACATCATATCACATAAGTATGATATGAAAAAAGGCCAACACTACTGACCCTGTTGCAGTGCCAGAGAATGTGTTAGGTAGGATGTGCTGTGCATGTGCTCCTCATGAATGACAGGTTAATGGTATTATAGGGACATCCAGAATGGATTCGCACATAATCTTAGAGGTTAGCCTTTCTGGAAAGTTGCATTTAATGGTTTGGAATAAAGAAACTCACCCACAGTATAATGCCCAAGAGTGGTTCTACTTTAGTCATAGTGTCCCTCCACTATATGAGACAGCCTTTAGTCCCTATGTAAGGCTTTGACTCCTGGGGACATTTAAATCACCACCTTTACTGGTTAACATTAGAGCTACAAGCCATCCCTTGTAAGATGTTCCCCCCAGGATACCTCTTTCTCTTTCAAAATGATTCACAGGTCATTCTGTTTAAATTAAGTCAAATAAAATTTCTTTACCAGGGGTGCAAGCAAGTTTTCTCTATCCAAACAGATTCTCTTTTCTGACCAGAGAGAAGCTCTTAGCCATCCCTCTAAAAAAAGTTGTTGTTCTTCAATTGTTGTTAACAACCCCCATCTGCACTGGCTCCCGCACCCATTTAAAACCCCTCTGCCTGGCTTCACATCCCAGACTTTCTTGCAAGGAAAACAGAACTTTAACATCAGAACTGTCTTGGGCTAGGCAGTTGCCAAGTCAGCTGCTGCTCTTTAGACTTAGGTGGAATGTCTTCCCCTTAGACGTTCTACACAGTGCTTTAAGTTATAGCTTGCTGAATAAAGACAAATTCATTTTTAAAATGGGAAGAGTGAGGAACCATAAATGGAACAGCCTCCTATTGTCTCTGTAGATTTTTCCCCCTGGTTGTTAGTTTCTTTATAACCCAGTATGGGGCTCACACAGGGATGCTTTACTGTCCTGACATGGAATCCTTAAGATTCATCTTGTATGTCCCCCTGTGGCCATTAAGTGGTTTTGAGCTGGCTTGCCTCCCTAAAAAACTTTAACCACTGAACTGTATTAAAAGGAATGGGTTCTATAGAACCTTGGCTATACTAAGCCAAGAAAATAACTATTCTCTCTTCCCAAGGCTCACCCTGATTGGTTCAATACTAAAGAAGCATGATGACTGAAAAGGAGGAAGGGGATGTGTGTCAAGTACAAGCCTCAAAGGACAATTCAGCTCTCTTCCTTTATCATTTTATTGTATTAGAAACTTCCGGAAATAGGGACCACTGGATGGAACCTAGAAGTTCTCTGATGAACAGGAAAGCATTCAGTGACACAAGTTTTACTGAAACATGATTTCATCCATTCAACAAATATTTTTTTAGGATTTATTTTATACAGGAGTAATCTCTATCACCCTTTTGAGCAGATGAAAATGGACTATAAAATTTGTCAAAATGTTTTTCTGAGAGTTTTAGGAGAACCACGGTAATAAGAGTTACACAACCACTAGAATTCTATTCATAAATCTTTATATTCTTTATATCAGATGGAAAATTTTGTAGCCAAAAAAAACCCAAAAAAACAAACAAAAAAAACTACATGGTTTGATTACAGCTAGAACTATAGTTCTCAGGATGGAGGAAAAAAATTACAGATAAACCTCTATTTCTAATTTTTTTCTTTTTTTTAAGTACATTAGTGATGGGATGCCTGGATAGCTCAGTCAGTTAAGCGTCCAACTCTTGATTTCGACTCAGGTCACCATCTCACAGTTCCTGAGACTGAACCCCACATCAGGCTCTGCATTGACAACGTAGAGCCTGGTTGGGATTCTCTCACTCCCTTTCTCTGGCCCTACCCACTTGCTCACTCTCTCTCTCTCTCTCAAAACAAATAATTTTTTAAAAAACTACAGTTAGTGATATTTAAAGTAAAAAAATGTTCTTTTATAAGGCAAACAAAGCAGATTATATCTATTTGTAATCAACATTTTTGTCTTAAAAATGACAACTAATTCTGAAAAATATAAATCTCAGAGCACTACATCAATAGATTAATGCAACTCAGTTATTAAAAAGTTTAAATATCATGTCTGCTTATTTACTTTGCATTTAAAAACACCTACTTAATTTGCTTATTTCCATCTGATCCCTAAATAAGAACCAGAATGTCAGCCTCTATCAAGACTATAATGAAGATATAATAATTCCAAAGCATTGCTGAGGCACTAAAGAAATAATTTTCCACCCACCTCCCAGGATGTTGTATGGAAGTACTGAATCACTGTATTGTACACCTGAAACTAATATTATACTGTATGTTAACTAACTGGAAATTAAATAAAAAGAAAAGAAAGCAGTTTCCAGCCATGACACTGGACCCTCTTTACAGACAGTTTTAGTTATATTTCTAAGACAAGTTATTAACGTCAGACAAGCATCCAGCACTACCTCTTTTCCACTACCAGCCTAATAGCTAATTTGCCTTCTCTTGAGGAGTTATTTTTATGATCATGTGAGCCCAACAGAATGCCTCCTCGTAAGTGCTCATGGTGGCATGTGCCATGAAATGGAAATAAGTGATACTGCCGGGGGCCCAAGAATGAAGCTCCTTTGAAGTGCATGTGTTTGTGTGTGCTCGCCAAATTTTTAATGCCAGTAAAACCAAAAGGCAGTTTGGAATTTTAACTTACAGTAAAATGACCTTTTATCTTTTTAATGTTCCAGGAAGCATCAACTCAATCTAACATTTTTTATTCTTAAACCATAGCATGTTTTGGTAACAGTGACAAGAAGAGTACTTGATAAAGAACTTTGCTTGTTCTAAGAAGGGGGGAAGGGAATGCCACATTTAAGTTCTAATTGGCAGGTGAAGAACAGTTTAATTTGATAGAGCTAAGTCGAAAATGATAGAAGGATTCATTATTCTTTGAAGTAATTATGTAAGAAATTGCAAAACTTCTCACATAGAAAAATCATGTACATACCATTTATATAAAGTCAGGCCCACATGGGGGCTTCAAAAATATGGGTTATGGGCTATTTCTTAGGCTGGGTGGTGGGTTCACAGGTGTTCATTTTATTATTATCCTTTATAACTCACAAATTTATTACATTCTTTTAAAAATATATGAAACATTTCATAGTTAAGATGAAAAACGGGAAAAAGGGGTAGCTGGACAATTATAAGCAATACCGTGTACACCACTTAATTATCAGCATAATGAACATATGCCTGGATAGCAAGGAACCTGGAGTCATTCTCCGAGTAAGGTGAGGGTAACTTAATGGGGGAGTAACAATTACCATATGTGTTCATCAGATGATCAGCCTCTGGCTGAACTGTGTGCCTCAAATTTATTTTGGATAAAGGACTCCCAACAGCAGCACAGAGGCCACTGGCTGAACACACAGCCCCTAAGAGCCCCTATGCCTCCTATCCTGAATTGCTTAAGATTTTCCTTAAATATATGGAGACTGTTTCTCATTGATCCCCATACTCACTGCTTCTTAGTAACCATTCTCAAGCAGGGACCCTTGAACTTCACAAGGTCTGTGAGGCTCCCACCAACACAGTAAAGGCAAGCTACAAGGAAAGAAATGAACTCATATAGTGAGATGGCTGTTTATGCCATATATTTGCATAGACTCTAATTACTTGTATCAAATCACAAGTTTAAAACAGAAAAGGACTCATTTCTTTCCACTGGGAGGTTTGAGATGACTTTGTTTACACAGTTATTAACCATACTATATATAGCAGCCTCAATAAAGCACTTTTGTACAGGCTTGCAAAGCACATGTAATTGTACTTTAGCAGGTAAAATATATATTGTTGTTATTGGTTTTTTTCTCTCTAAAAGCAGAGAGAAAAATTAATTCTTTTCAGTTGTTTTACTCCAGGGACAAGCATTTGCTTTACGTTAAAACAGTGATTTGTAGGCTGAGATTTGCCAGCATCTCATGATCTGGGAGGTGGGAGGTGGAGAGATGGGTGTTGCAAACACATTCACATCCAAATTGTCATTTTGCAAGGCTGTTTGCAGAGGCTGTCTCCTGCGATCCATTTAAACTGTCTCCAAAACTTGTTCCCAAACACTCGTCATTATCCAACATTTCCAAGCCATATTGTTTGTTTGTTTGTTTGTTTGTTTGTTTGTTTGTTTGTTTTTAGAGCATGTGAAGATACCTTATATGACATTTCATTTTTCTGGAAGAGTGTCAATTTCTTTTAGCATTTCTGTTAAAGAATCAATAGAGAAATTCCACTTGGCACTTAACTCGTTCACCTAATAATTAGAGGCTACTATGGTGGGTGGGTATAAGGTTGGATAGGACACAGTCATTGCCCTCAAATGATTCACAATCTGGTGGTGTGATTCTCAGAGGCAGCTGAAGCTTCTAGTGCTTGGAAAGGTATTTTAAACCCCTGGATCCTCCATGTGAGTCACTGGCACTCAAAAATCTGTGATCTATTCCTGTCAAATATTTGGGCTCAGAAAAAAGCTTAAGAGGTGTGAGCCTAGAGGGAGGGACAGACACTTTAACACATGTCTAGGATGTGTCATGGCAAGTGTTGCAAGGGATGCCAAATGCATGTTGCAAAAAAAAAAAAAAAATGCACACACACACACACACACACACACACACACAAGGAAGGAACAAATCACCTGGGGAAAGGATTTCCAAAGGATTCCAAGAATATTCACATCTGTCCTGGGTCTTAAAAGAAGGAATGTAATTGGCCCAAGGCATCCCAAGCACAGGTAAAAGCACATGAAGGTTACTGGGGAAAAACAGGACCCTTTGGAAGACGACCAACCAATCTGGAGTGGCAAGAACTTGGGGCATTGAGGATGTGTAGAGGGAAGGACTAATTGGAAACAACAATGAAAGCATGTTCTGGGGTTAGATCAGAGGAGGACTTTCCCATCAAGTTCAGTAGTTCTTGTCTGTCTTCTAGGGAAATGACCAGCAGAGGCAGGAGTATGTATGTGTTCTCAGGGAAGAACTGAAAAGTAGGGAGTGAGTGATAGTAACAGATACAGGTTTTGTCTTTATTTTAACACACAGAGAAAGTTATTAAACATTTAGCTTAGACATAGAGTAAACTAATTACATATACTTTAGTGGCTCTTCTTTTGACCACTATTCCCCTGATCCTAGGATTAGTCTCTCCAAGCCACAATTAGGTCTAGTTCTCATTTTTGCCCTTTCTTCATGGCAGCCTGCTTCTCTCCTGACTGCCCATTTCTGAGCCCACAGTTAGGTTCTCTGGACCAGCTACAGATGTATTATCGAGAGCAAAGTCTGGTGACAATATGGAGATGGGAGACGAATAGAGGTGGGGTGGGTAAGGAGACAGTCTGGAAAAGAGTGACTAGGGACTGCAAGCTAGGGAAGGCACTGATTTCATTTGTCCCAGAGGATGTCAAAGAAGAAAACCAGGATCCACTGATGCAATATTTTAGACTGAGCTGCCTAAAGATGCAACAGAGCACCTTGATTTGTTATAACTATTTAGACAAACTAGAGGCCCCTTTGGCAGTGAGAGGGTTTAAAAGGTTTGTTAGTTATCTGTGTTGGCATAAATCACAGCAAAATGTAGTGGTTTAAAACTACAAACATTTATTATCTCAGTTTCTGTGGGTGAGGAATTCAGGAGTGGCTTTGTTGGGTGATTCTTGCTCAGAGATTCATATTCTCCCTCATGGTTGCAGTTACCTGAAAGTTCGCTCAGAGCTGAGGCTATTGGCAAGAAGTCCCAATGCCTTGCTGGTTACTGGAAGGAGGGCTCAGTTTTTTGCCACATGGACCCCTCTCTAGTGCTGCCTGAGTGTTCATACAACATGACAGTTGGTCCTTCTGAGAGTGAGTGATCCAATAGAGAAAGCAAGGAGGATGTCACAATGCCTTTAAAAAAATTTTTTTAATGTTTATTTTTGAGAGAGAGAGACAGATACGAGCAAGGGAGAAGCAGAGAGAGAGACAGAGAGAGAGAGAGGGAAAAACACACACACACAGAATCTGAAACAGGCTCCAGGCTCTGAGCTGTCAGCACAGATGTGAGGCTTGAACTCGGAAACAGTGAGATCATGACCTGAGCCAAAGTAGGATGCTTAACAGACTGAGCCACCCAGGCACCCCCACAATGCCTTTTTTGATCTAGCCTCAGAAGTCACACTCTATCACACTGCCATATTCTTAAGCCTTAGAAGAAGAGTCCCAAGAGAGGAATTAAGCTCCACTTCTTGCAAACAGTTTATGGACAAAGCATATGTAACAAGGTCACACAAGAGGATTTTTAACATTCCTTCATACCTGAGATTAGCCAATTCTATTAATAAACCAGTAAACAGAGGATAAACCTGGAAAGTGCCCTGTATTTGAGTCATCCCACGCCCTGAAGTGGCCCACTGGGGCTCTTGTAACTGATGTATTTGTCAAGAGGAAAGGTTCAGTAATGGATTTATGGAAACTCCACCAAATGACAATAGCGTTTGATTGAAACTGCTCTTGTGGTGTAATGGAAACACTATTTACGATTTTCAGAAAAGAGAGTGGGCACAGAAAAAGCTTAAGTTAGAGACTATTTTGCTTATACTATTCTTCAGATAAAAAATGAACAATATACAGCAATCAAGTGTTTTTTTTTTAATTTTGGGAATTATTTTATTTGGATTGTAGAAAAGAAAGACTTCTGAGCTCTCCTGGTTACTAGGTATTACTAAGTATTAGGAAGCATAAGTTTATAAAGTTATAGTCTCATGAGAGTTCTATAAGGCAGTAAATGAGAAGTTATGGTCCAAAGATGAGGCAAATTAAATTGTGGCCTGCTTTGGAGCAACTGATGGGGTATAGCATGGAAGAATTCACTTGACCTTGATATTTTAAATATTCTCCCTTTACAGGCAGAGGTTTATGACAGATACTTCTTATGGATCCAGTCTTCCACTACTGGGATCTGCAGTGAATAATATTTATAAAATCTTGATACTGTCTATACTGGTTACTAATTGTCACTGTTCAGAACCTCCAATCAAAGTGTAGAAGACAAGTTAGATATAGGACAGAATATGGATGGTAATAACTATGACATTATTGCTAGGGATTGAGGTGAGAGTTGGAGTGGGGAAGGAGGAGAAAAGAAGAGCATAAGAACTTTCCTGAACTTACATAGTCAAAGGGGGGTGAGATATGGTTGATAGAAATTGTATAAAGTTGAGGAATCAATAAATAAATCAAGAAACAATGTTACAGTTGCAATAAAGTTAAAACTTATGATTTCAAGTTAGAGTAGAAATCTATCAAAAGCCAGGAGGAAAGGGAAGTGGAAAGTGGTATGAACTACATTCTTAATTTTTTTTTTCCTAAAAAGAAGTCACACACTACTGACTAACCAAGAAATAGAAATATGAGCATATCCTATAGAGTGAAGGTGTTTCCTACAAGAATAACCAGAACCATGGGGCACCTGGGTGTCTCAGTCAGTTAAGTGTCTGACTTCAGCTCAGGTCATGATCTCAAGGTCTGTGGGTTTGAGCCCTGCATTGGGCTCTGTGCTGACAGCTCAGAGCCTGGAACCTGCTTTAGATTCTGTGTCTCCCTCTCTCTCCACCCTCTCCCACTCGCACTCTGTCTCTCTCTCTCTCAAAAATAAATAAACATTAAAAAAAAAAAAAAAAAAAGAATATCCAGAACCAGAGACTGGTGACTCTGGGACTGGGGTGGCCAAGGTGACTTTCACATCTCCTTTCCTATATTTCTATACTAGATTTGCTTTCTTATCTGTACTGAACATACATGACTCTTTTGAAGCAAACAAATGTAAAAATCCATGGATTTGGTATAATCTATAAGTTTATACTAACCTATGTTCACCAGGTTTTAGGTAAACTTTATAAACATCAATCACTCTAGTTATTTTTAACAAATGGTAAGATTTCACTTATTTTAGAAATTCACACTTTGCATCTCATTCTTCTTGAGACAGAGAGTAGGAATCAGTTTACAAATTACTACATTGGTGATAAAAACTATTTAAAATGAGCTGGAATTCTATGACTTTTCTATATATATGCTTTTCTATACTCTACCACCAAAAAGGAAAGGACAACCTTACAATTTTCAGGATTAACTCTAAAGGGCAAGAATCTAGGCTCAGTAAAGAACTGATAGTCCATCCTAGGAATAGTCTATGAAACAGTTTTAATAACTAGTCCCTTGGTCCCCAGTACTAAGGGTTATTCTGAGTTTTTTTTTTTTTTTAAATGCTTATTATTTTTGAGAAAGAGAGAGACAGAGAGAGAGACAGAGTGCAAACGGGGAAGGGGCAGAGAGTGAGGGAGACATAGACTCTGAAGCAGACTCCAGGCTCTGGGCTGTCAATACATGGCCCAATGCAGGGCTCGAACCCTTGAACTATGAGATCATGACCTGAGCCAAAGTCGGACGCTTAACCAACTGAGCCAGGTTGTTCTGAGTTTTTATGGAAGGCCCATGTACATCATATATATGTATGTATATATATATACATACGTATATATATATATGTATGTATATATATATACACACACACACACATACATATATATATATATATATATATATATATTTTTTTTTTTTTTTTTAATTTACTTTGAAAGAGAGAGAGAGAGCATGAGCACAGGAGGGGCAGAGCGAGAGAGGGAGAGAAAGAATCCCAAGCAGGCTCCCCACTATCAGTGTGGAGCCTGATGCAGGGCTCGAACTCATGAACTGAGATCATGACCTGAAATGAAACCAAGAGTTGGATGTTTAAGCAACTAAGCTACCCAGGTGCCCCTTCCTCTTATATATTTTAAAAGCAAATTCCCTTCTATCTAACTATGGAAGATTTATTCAAAAGATTCACCAATGATTAAAGATACCAAAGAAGCAATTGACTAATTTGACTTGTTTTAACAAAAGACAGCCATTTAAAAATACATTTCCTGGGAGCAACCTGGGTACCAAATATAGTGCGTGGAAAGAGAAAGGGAATACCAAAAACAAAACAAAACAAAACAAAACAAAACAAAACGATGAGGTTAGTAGTCAGAGACCAAAGTCCATTTTTTTTTTTCTCTTTGAGTAATTAGGGGAGAAATTTTACGAAAGCTCTTTAGGCTCCTAGAAGAAAATACTTTTCTCAAAGTCATATGAAATGCTTGATTTTCTAATTTACAGACTCAACTTGTACTATATCAATTCACAACAACCATACAATATAGATCAGGCAGCACCCACACTTTCCGTAAGAAAATTTATACAAAGGGTTTAACTACCACAGTTCCTGTGGATGATCTATAACACTTATACTAAAAAAATACTTAGGAAAGAACAGATAAATGCACAGTAGTATGTCTGTATAATGGAATACCATACAGTAACGAAAATGAACAAACTACTGCCACATGTAACATGGATAAATATAACAGGCTTAATGCTGACTGAACACATCAGATACATATAGTACATATTCCATGATTCCATTTATATAAAATATAAACCCAAGCAAAGCTAATCATGGTTTTAAAATCAGCATAGTGGCTAACTCTGGAGAGGCAAAGAATGGAGGTGATTGCCAGGGAGATTTCGGGGTCGTGGTAAAGTTCTCCTATATCTGCTGGTTGTATGGGTGGGTTCGGTTTATAATAATTCATCAAGTAGTTGCAATTATAACTTGTGTACTTTTCGGAATGTATATATAGGTAATTAAAAAGTCAATTAAAAAAAAAACATATAAGACCCCCTCCTAACTTCTGTGGCACCTTTATGGAGTTTTAAAAAACGTCCCCTCTGTATGAATGAATGAAAAAGGCACCCCTGTGGGCAGAGGCAGCCCCACAGTTTTGTGCCTTGGCAAATGGAAGACTGGCTGCTTTTTTTTTTTTTTTTTTTTTTTTTTTTTCAACATTTTTTATTTATTTTTGGGACAGAGAGAGACAGAGCATGAACGGGGGAGGGGCAGAGAGAGAGGGAGACACAGAATCGGAAACAGGCTCCAGGCTCCGAGCCATCAGCCCAGAGCCTGACGCGGGGCTCGAACTCACGGACCGCGAGATCGTGACCTGGCTGAAGTCGGACGCTTAACCGACTGCGCCACCCAGGCGCCCCGACTGGCTGCTTTTTAACCCCACTACTACATTTGGCTAGACACAAAACCACACATCTGGATGGACATCTGCAAATCTGCAAAACACTCATTTGACCCTTCTTCACCACAATTTTACAAGGAGGGCAGGGCAGATGTCCTTATTTTACAGAAGAGGAAGTGGCACAGAACAGTAAGACCCATATACAAAGGCGTCATAGCTAATAAGCAATGGAGCCAGAACAGACTCCTAGGCCAGTAGCTCTTCACATGGTTCTGATTCCTTTTTGGGAGGGGAAGAGGAAGAAGCTTCTTCTATGTTTGTTACCGTGTATGTTGTTATGGGTCATCTCAAATGCTTTGTGGAATAAGGCAGGGAACAAATACATGGTCCAATGTTCTTAATATTGGGCTTTAGTGAAGGTCCTAGGTTCTAAGCCCGTTTGAAATATGCTGTAAGCATACACTTAAAAATGAATATTCATCTTTTACATGTTTACCTATGCTAAAAGATTAGTAGGATAGACATGTTTAGATACCAAGGGAGCATTCCGGCCTTCCCATAACTTGTTAAGGAAAAAATCTTTCTGTGTCTTGAAAAATTGAAAAAGAAAGACATGCCATAAGGTGTATGTCCAGCTTACCTAGAAGTGTCTGCTTATCTTGGGAGGAGTCAGACTCTGCAGAACATCTGCAAGTTCGGAGAACAATGACTCCTCCAAGCACGCCATCTTCGCTGGCCAGGAAAGGCGAACCTAGGCAGAAGTGGCAAATGGTCATTTTTCAGTGAATTTTGCTTTTTTCATTTTCAATTTTCATTTTATTACAAGAACAAAAATGTGGTGTGAATGCCCATTTTCTGACAATCACCATTGTTCGAATCTTGTATAGGCTTGATGGCAAAGGCAGGCTTATGCCCAAACGGGGGCCATTTGGCAAAGACTATCCCAGATGTCGCCAAGAAGACTTGAGTGGGGGTGGAGTGTGCATTACAGTATTCAGAAGGGAATTGGAAACACTATCAGATTAAAGGACCAAAACACAAATACAGGAAAAAATGCTCAGCAAGTCTCTTTGATCAGCTTTTAGGGATCACTTACCAGGCTCTCCCTGCTGTCAGGGGCATGCCACCAAAAGCTTTAATTTACTACCTTAAATTCAATTTTAAACAATAAGCCACAAACTTTACTACAAACATTTAAAAATGATCCTGATGGTTTACACAAATAAGGGTGAAACTGTATTTCTATTATGAGAGTCTGGTGGTTAGAAACAACTGGGCCTCTTTGGGATCTCACACACTGAACCATTGTGAGCATTTCAAGAACACTACATTTTAAAACCCCTCATTTTTCCTCCCCAAGGACATCTTCTTCGAACATCTGGCATAGCAAGTAAGCACGTGGAAAACAAATGCAAAATTAACCCAAGAGCTATCAAAGAAAGTAGTAAAAAATAAAAATCAACCAAATTGGATTTGGGGGGAAGCTTCTGGTTAAACTTAGTAGATTAAACACATATATTTATCTCCACTCCTTCCAAAAGCATGACCCAGTAAGGACAGAGAGAAAGGCAAACAAGAAAAAAACTCATGTTTTAGAAAATGAAAAGAAGATAGACATTACTTGCTCACCTAGTGGACCTGCAGAAGCTGAAACCTAAGCTTTAATGGGGAACATGGTTAAAACTGGGGGGGGGGGAGCACCTATAAGAAATCACCCAGTTTTGTCATAAAACCCACAAAGAATCAGAAATTAGAAACTTCAAGTTCCTCTGAAGACAGGGATGCAAGGTGGGGCTGAAATGAAGATGGTTGATTCAGAGTGTCCAAAAGGACCCTCTACACCAGGCATCAGTAAGCTATGACTTGTCTGGTCTGCAACTTGTTTTTGTACTGTCCACAGGCTAAGAATGTTTATTTTATGCCTTAAAGGATTATTTTTTTAAAAAGAAGGAGAAGCAGAAGAATATGTGATAGAGACCATGATGTAGTCCCAAAAGTCTAAAATCTTTACTTTCTGGCCCTTAACAGAAATAGCTTGCCAACCCCTGATAGATCAGCCCGATTCCTGCCTAGACAAGAAGTTACTTCTTCCTTATGTAGGAGATGCCAGGATATTTACTCTCTAGAGAGGATAAACCAGAGGGACTTGAGTCGTGGGGTCATCAGACTCAGCACAAGGCAGGAGGGAGTGTCCACAATGAACACAGGACGTCGAAGTGGAAGTCTTTATGCTAAACAGTGAAATAACTAGCTCCTTTACCCACAGGCTCCCAGGATACAAGAATTCAAACTGATACACTCCAAGCACGTGACTGGATAATTCCCTTCCAGCCACACAACCATCTCGAGGATAAAGAACTACTTGAGAGACCCTAAACAAAAACTGCCTTATGTTAAGGGCTTCCAGATGACAAATGTGGCTCATTCAGAAGGTTTTCAGTTCAGCTTCTTGGTATATAACTGCTCAATAGTATAGACAACCTAGGTTCACTAGTTGTTTCAGTGTGACCTCTAGAAAAGACAGAGACCAAAACAAAAAAGAAAACAGAAAAAACGTAGGCCAATGCATTGAGCAAAAGAAAAGTAAAAGAGATGGAAAATGGGAGGAAAAAAAATCAGAACAGGCCAGAAGGTCCAATATCTGAATAATAGGAGTTTCAAAAAGAGAGAATAGAAGAAATAACACTTCAAAGAAGTAATTCAAAAACATTTCCAGGAATTGAAAGGTGAGTGTTTGAAAAGGCTCATCAACCTGCCAGCACAACTCATGAAAAAAAATAAATAAATAAAAGTGCCACAGATATATATCACTGTGACATATCAAAATATTGAAGAAATAAAGAAAAGTCCAAAAACTTCCATGTGAAAACACACACACACACACACACACACACACACACACACACACACACAGAAAGCAAGGGGATCATAATGGCACCAGATTTCTCAACATAACAATGGAAACTACAAGGTTAGAAGGAAGGCACCATCTTCAACATACTGAAGGAAAATTATTTCCAACCTAGAATTCTATACTAGGCCAAAATGTCAATCAAGTATGAAAACAGAATAAAGCTCTACAAAGTCTGAAAGAATTCACCTCCCACATACTTTCTCAGAAAGCTGTAGGATGAATGTGCCTTGGCAAAATGAAGTAATAAGGTACAAAATGAGAAAGAAAACAAGATCTGGAAATAGGGGATCCAAAACAACAGAATACAAAAAGATTTCTAGATGACACACAGCGAGGCAGCAGGCTTAGAGAGTCAACAGTCCAAATTGGAGCAGAAAGCCAGAGAAGGCTGGAAAGAGATTTCCAAGGGGAAAATAAATCAAACTTATAGAATACATGTTGAGTTTGAAATTATTGGGAGGAAATGTTTCAGATTTTGAGGAAAATTTGACAATCAACCAGTGATCAGTATCAAAAAGCAAACAAAAAGAAACCTAAAAAATAATGAGGCAAATATTAATGCAGAAAAAAATAAGAATTTGTATAAGAAAGGAAACAGAATCACAGTATACTACATAGTTCAGATGTCAATAGCTAGAGTCAAAAATATAAACTCACAATACTGACGAGCTAAAAAAAAAAAAAAGGCAGGGGGACATAATACATTTAGAGGAGTGATGGATGTAGTATGTGTAGGTTTGGGCTTGGAAATATAAGGGAATTAAATCTTTGCCTTCCCTCGTATGAATATGAAGATATCTTGATATCTAAATAATATCTAATATTGAAAACTGAAGGAATGGTAGTACAAGTGTGTTATTTTGAATTACAGATTTAAGTTCTAAAAGAAATAGCTACAAGAGTTAAAAGTAGTAGTAGCCCGAGGGGAGAGGAAACTGGGGGGCAGGGAATTGGAGTTGGAACAGGGAACCATTCATTTTCATTTTAAGTCTGGGGGTATTGTTTGCCTTTTTAAACCACTTATTTGTTTTGCCTTGCAAAGAAAAACAACACAAATTTAAACTGGAACTGGAGTAAATTTTTTAATCCTTAGCCTCTTAAAGAAGGGGGAAGGAGACAGGAAATTCACAGTCATTGAGAAACTACTCTGCATCAGGGCTTGGTTCCATGCTTTCATGTTCTATAGTTGAATTTTCAGAACCACTGAGAGGGTTCAGAGCAAATCTTCCCAAAATGTGTCATTTTGGCATGTAGGCTATTTTGAGCTGAAGGCAATTGAGACCCTCCTTTACCTAGAATCTAAATTGGGGGTCTTTCTCAGAATTAGAGTTATCACCAGGGATAAATTTTATCTGAGTAACCCATTTGTATGGCATAGCAAATATCTAACTACCAAACATTTGTTCTTCTTATTGCCCCCCTCCCCTTTGAAGCTGCTGGCCCCTATACCATTCCTTAGCTCAGCATGGCATAAATACCTCATTTTACCTTTCTGTCTTTGAATCTCTCATGTATAAGGGGTTTCTCAATGTATAAAATTAAATTTAATTTTCTCCTGTAAATTGATTTCATGTCAATTTAATCTTAGACCAGCTGGAAGAAACTTTTGAAACATAGAGTAAAATTTCTCTTCCCCAACACCACTATGCCATGAGGTATTTTTATCATGTTATAGATGAAGAACCTAAGGTTCAGAGAGGTTCAATGACTTGTCACAGCCATGCTACAATTGAACAGAGAATGTGGCTTTCCCTCATGTCTCTGAGCTCATGGTCCTCGACTGCTTGGCAGCAATACCTCTTAGGGAATGGGAAACTCTGGATAAAGTCACATTCCAACTGCTGCTAAAAACTTCCACCCCATCAGCATCCAAACTCTTGACACCTCTAGAACAGTTCTCTTCCCCACCGAATCCAGGAGCTTCTCCTAGGTTTCTAATAGCTCATCCAAGCTCAAAACTCTCTACCTTCTCCCTCTTCAATGACTCAAAACATGAAACCAAGTCAAATCCCAACAGTTCCCTATGATTCCACGTGTACTGAGCTCTGCCCCTTCATTTCCACTGACAAACCCTCAACGTACCTTCACTGTACTGAAAACACTGCAGTAGGCTCCCTACTCCAGTCATTCAAATCCCTAAATTAATTGATTCAATAAATATGTACTATATGCCAGGACTCTTCAAGGCACTGGGATGTAACAATGGAAAAAATGAAGTCCTTTCTTAAATATAGTTGAACAAGTTAGGGGACAAGTAAACTTACAAGTCAATAAAGAAATTCATCCAATTAGTGATAGGCGCTGTGGAGAAAATGAATCCTGGTAAATGACAGAAGGTGTGACTCAAGCAGGGGCTATTTTACATCAAGGGTCAGGAAAGGCCTCTTTTGGTAAGGAGCTAATAACCATGTGAAGACCTGAGGAAAGAACATTCCAGGCAGATGAACAAGCAAATGCAGAGACCCTAAGGTGAGAAGGAACCTGGATGTTCAGGAAATACAAAGGGACTAGGGTGGTAAGAGCTGACTGAGGGAGAGGGAAGAGAGTGCAGAACATGAATTCAGAGGGAGGCAGGAATTCAGAGGGAGGCAAGGCCAGGTCACACAGGGTTACAGAAGGCCTTATGGGTACAGCAAGGAGTCTGAATTTTACTTCAAGTGTGATGAAAAGATGATGAAATCTTTAACCAGGACAATGATAGTTTTTGTTTGCACTTGCAAAAGGCTACTTTGTAGTATGGAATGGATTGGCAGGGCAAGCATGGAAGCAGCAAGTCACTAAAGAAGCTGCAATGGCAGCCCAACTGACAGATGACAGTGGCTTAGGTGAGCCTGATGGCAACAGAGAGTGTCAGTAGAAGCTGGCTCTGGGATATATTCTGCAAGTAAAACCAGAAGGGCTGTTCATAGACTAAATGTGGGGACATGGAAAACAGAGACATCAAAGTTTAATAAGAAATAAGCAGCCTAGCTATGATTATATCATTAAACCATTCAAACACTTTCAATAGACCCCAAGTGCCCACAGAATGGTATACAAATGCCTTAGCTAGGCAAGCCTTCCTCTCTTCCCTGTATCCCACTTCCCCAAGACCTCCCCCTGTGAACTATTCTTCCTGGATCCCTATCTCCCCATGAACTGGAATTTATCCTTCCAGTGCGTTTCATATATAGACACAGTTCTCTGGGGTGAGGATATCTGATTCACCTTTAAAGCACCTTTGGTGACTAATGAAATTCTTCCACTTATTCACTGCCTTCTCCTATCCCCAACTTCCTCAACATACCTCCCCCCCCCACACACACACACACCCACACACTCCTGCTTACACCACTGAAGTGTGACATTGAGGATGGCAAGACAGGATGTTAATGCAATGAAAGGAGAGTGGGCCCCCAGGGCGCCATGGACACTACATCAGGGGTCCTCACTCTCAGTATGAATTCATTCAATAATTTGATGAAACAATGATTAAAGTATATTTGAAGATTTCAAATTTTTCATGAAAAGTACTCAGATTTCACATTATCACTGTGATGTTAAAAAAATGCTGACTCAGACAGAAGGCCTTGTTTTGAGTCTCAGGGTAGCAACTATGGTTCAGTTTCTTAAATTATAAACTATAGATATTAAAAGACACCTTTCTGGCTGTTGTAAGGATTGAATTATATATATAAGCTCTGTAACCTCTGAAGTGTTATTTAAACATCTGGTGGTAGTAATACTGATGGTGGGAAGACACTTCAGCATTTTGCTGGTTCTCAAAAATTGTCATGTTGAACAAGATCTATTACTGTAACTACTTGGCTAACCTTCCACAATAGCCAGAAACAGTGTTCAACTGACATTCAGTGGTTGTGATAGGGTATCGGTTTTCCTAAATGTTAAACAGTCTCTGAATATAAGGAAACCCTATTCCTTATTCTTCCCAGTAAAAAAAAAGAAACATTAACATGGAGTAACATGTTGGGCACTGTGCTTTTCATACCCAAATAGGGAAAAAATTAATGAACTAAGACAATCCAAAGCTCTATTAATACATGTGCAAGAAGCTGCATAAAATATCTAAAGAAAATTAATAATGAAATAATAAAAATTAAGCTTCATTCACCCTAACAAAATATCCCAAACAGATTCCTTAAATACCCAAGTCTAAAACTGTTATGGAATAAACTTATAATTACAGATAGTAAGAGAAATAGTTATTGTGATCAAATGTGTATAATCTGAATATTCATTTAAATCATAAATCCATACTGTAAACAAATGAGACACCTACATACTAAATTTGTGCCATGATCTTTAAGGATGAAGAATTTGAAAGGAAAATCACTATAAGTATTACAGAAGTCAATGTGAATATTAACCCATATTATTTGGATTGCTAGTATCAAATCCTAATCAGAATGATCTTCGGTACAAAGGAGAATTTGGTGGCTCATAAAATCCAATGGTAGGGATGTGACAGGTTTCAGTAACAGCTGGAAACAGCTCTCTATGGATAGCAATGCCCATTGATAGTTCCAGAACTGTATTCCTGAACTTGCACCACCAGAAACTATTTCTCATTTTCAGTTTTTAATTTTTTTTTAAAGTTTATTTATTTTTAGAGACAGCATATGTGTGCACAAGTTGGGGAGGGGAACAGAGAGAGGGGGAGATAGAAAGAATCCTAAGCAGGCTCCACATTCTGCACTAAGCCCGATGCGGGGCTCAACCTCATGGACCATGAAATCATGACCTGAGCCAAAATCAAGAATCAAGATGCCTAACTGGCTGAGCCACCCAGGTGCCCTCTTTTTCAGTTTTAACATTCTCAGGGGCCATCAATTGGATTTAGGAAAATGAAATAACCTGATTGGCCTAGCTTTAGTCAGTGAAGCCTAGAACAATCAACTATGACCAAGAGGCCAGTGGAGTGGACTCATGGATGGACAGACAAATCCAAAAATGTCCAGAAAACTCAAATGGTCTACAGAACCAGGAAATCAGGATCCCAGATTTGGTATGCTCTACTTGAACTCAGACAACCCACTTTACCTTGCTTTCTTGGTTCATCGGAAATATTGGGAGATTAGAGTAACAATCTCTGATATCTTCTACCAGTTGTAATAGGCGGGAGTATTTTCAGTTTTAGAGATTCATGTCTACCCACAGCAGCAATCAGCCACTATCTGATGCCAACAAGACAAAATATTAAAGCTTCTTTTGCAAAACCTGATACAATGCTTCCTCTTCAACATGTGAGAACTTATCGAGAGAGTGATTCTATAGCCAGAAGGCAGTTGCTAGTGTTTCACCTTCCCATTACATTTAACAAAGAACGTCTGTCTTTCAAATACATTTCTACACATTGCTTTCTTATTTTTAACATCTATATGCCAAATCATTTGAACGCCATTTTCTCTTGAAGGAATTACACATCTATTGAGAAAAGGAAATATACAGAGACACAAAGATGGTTTGAAGGTCAGATGAGCAAGAAAATGGAGGGCAGAGGAATAATGAATGTACCCTACTGGAAACACATACCTGTAACTCCAAAAGAATTAGAGAGATTATTATAAATATTCTTTAAAAACAGAAGCAGGGTAACAGTTTATATTTCTTGGAAGAAGAATCTTTTTTTCCTAAAGATGCACTTGAGTTAGTTAACTTATCTTTTCTGGATGTGAAGAGTAAGTAGAATGACATGAAGACCACATAACATAATGAGAGGAGCCAACAACCATGTTCAGAAGCATTAGCTCCATTAATGAAGTGCCACTATGTGATGCCCTTGAAAAGAAGTCTGTGAGACCACCACCATCATCCCATTAGATGTATATTAACTGTATTCTATCATTTCCTGCTCCTACAAAAATCCTAACGTAAGGAGTATTACTACATTCATCTGACATGAGAAAATGCAGTCAAAAAAGAAAGAAGCTGATGCACAGAGGTAAATGACAGGCTTTCAGAAACATGAAGAGGAAGTGGGGATCAGGATACTAACCACTGACCCAGATCCTCTCACTACAAACCCTGAGGACTATACCTATTCTCAAGAACCCATCTCTACCACAGCTCATGGGTGTCCTCATTATGTGTGGTTTTCTGGTGATAAACATACTTTTCAAGACTCCAATTTAACTGTAAAGAGAAGAGTTAAGTGTGGTCATTGGCCTTTTGAAATCCCTTATCTACCATAATTTGAAAGATAGAAAAAGTTAACTTTTGTGTCAGAACAGAAAATTCCAAACTATAATCAGAACCTAAACATATCAGAGAGACAGTCTGTGGATAAATTTACTGATTCTGCCACAAAGATTACAAGTAAGAAACCAAACTGAGTCCATTAAAGCTTCTGCTTTTTGGTTTAACCAATCCACAGAATATATTCACCTAATACTGCTACAAAAATGACAAGATATATATATATACATATATATGTACATATATATATGTATATATATATATAAAGTTTGACACAAAGTCTGTTCTGAAGAGAACAATTCAGCTGACTTGTTTTAAAAATCATACTTATAGTAATAAAATTAATAAGTCATGGGAATGTAATGTACAACATGGTGACTAAAGCTAATAATATTGTACTGTACATTTGAAAGTTGCTAAGAGTAGGTCTTAAAAGAAAAAAAAATTGTAACTATGTATGTATGGTGACATATGTTAACTAAACTTAATGTACTCATCGCTTTGCAGTATATATAATCGTTACATTGTACACTCAAAATTAATATGTTATGTCAATTATACTTCATAAAAAATCATAAAACAATTTAAGAAGGATCAGTAGGTATTTTCTTTTCCTGAAATTCCAGCCCAGTATTCTACCTGCTAGTGGAGGTATCCAGGATTCCACCAATTCACCCTTATGCAACAATGAATGGATGAGAAACATGAATCCTTGACAGAGAAAATAAGTGAGAGTGGCCTACAGACAACTGAAGAGTCACTGGAGGGGAAAACAAATGGGCCATTTTTCCAGCCCTGGTCCTGGCATATTCCATATTAATTTTAACAAGTAAGAAGAAGATTCTCTCCCTCTCAACTCTACCAGGTCACCCCAAGCTGCTGGCTGTGCAGAGAACCCATTTCCCCCACAGTTACAGTTGCCAGAACTTCCATCTCCAGGAATGTCACAAGGCAGAAGAGGCCAAAATTGTGATAATGGCAGAAGATAGGGGGTCCTGACGGAGCAAGCTGTCTTCAGTGGAGATAGGGTATGGTGGTGTGGATTCACACTTACTTATTAATACTAGACTAGAAGCCATGAATTTGAGAGATATAACATTCATTCAACAAATACTTCATATTTCATAAACATTCACTTTAAAACATTTAAGAATCAACTCTGTCAAGCACTGCTTGGGCCCTTGAGTATGCAGTGATTAAGGCAAAATATGTCCACAAGTGCTATGGTCTGAATGTTTGTATCCCTTTCAAATTCATATGTTGAAAATGCCCAATGTGATGCTGCTAGAAGATAAGGCCTTTGGGAAGTGATTAGTGCCCTTATAAAAGAGGCCCAAGAAAGCTCCCTTACCATATCTGCCACGTTAGGTTATAGTGAGAAGTCTGCAGTCCATAAGAAGGCCCTCACTTGACCATACTAGCACTCTGAGCTTGGACTTCCAGCCTCCAGAACTGTGAGAAATCAGTGTCTGTTGTTTATAAGCTACCCAATCTAGCTTATAAAATCTACCCATTTTGTTCTAGCAGCCCAAATGGACATACCGAGGCACGTATGATATGACAGACAATATATAAGTATAATCAATGCTAGAAAGGGAAATCAAGCAACATAAGGGAGATACAGTGCTAAGGTGGGTTAAAAGGAAGAAAGCATTTTAATCAGCATGGTCAGGGACAGTTGTTCTGACGGTGACCTTTGAGGAGAAAAATCCAACAAAGAATAGCAATCCTGGTATTGGGGCCCTGAAGCAACAACGTTTCCAGCACTGTAAATAAATACATCCCCATATATAATCATGCCTAACAACCAAGAATGGTATTTCTCATTTTAAATCAAGATAAGCAAGGGCCAGTATTCAGCTGATTATTAATGCTGGTATCCCTACTGGTTGTTAACTCTCTTGACTATCCCGACTAAAGGCATAGTTTTAATTCATTACTATACTCCTAAAAACATACTAAGAATCCCACACATGCAGAGCATGTAATAGAACAACATAATATACAATGGAAGTATCTGTCTGACTGCAGTCCCATTCCACAGAGGTGAGTGCCATCAAGAGTTCCATGTACATCCTTTCTGAAATTATCCATACTTAACACACATCCATTTTCAAGTTTTCACTCAGTGGGTTATGGTATGTAAACTGCTCTGTATCCGGCATTCTATTTATTTGTATTTATTTAGTTTTTATTTTTTTATTTGAGAGAAAGAGAGAGAGAGAGAGAGTACAAGAGAGACAGCGAGTAGAAAGCAAGACAGAGAGAGAGAATCTCAAGCAGGTTCCATGCTCATCATGAAGCCCGATGGGGGGGCTCAATATCATGACCCTGGGATCATGATCTGAGCTGAAATCAAGAGTGGAATGCTCAACCTACTAAGCCACCCAGGCGCCCCTGTATCTGGTCTTTTAAATTCAATAATATGACTTAGAGATCCTTCCATATTGGCTCACGCAAACTTAGCCTATTCTTTTTAACAACAAATACACTCTTGGACATATATACCATCACTTCTTTAACTAGTTCCCTGGGGATAGGCATTTAGGTTGTTTCTGGCTTTATTTTTTTTCCTATTACAAGTAATGCTACAGTGAACATGTGTATACATTTACCATTCATACATGTATAAATATATATATAGGATACATTTGTAAATGTAGAGTTGATGAATCAATCAGCATACTCATTAAATTATTTGCTACAGATTCCAAACTGCCTTTTAAAAAGACTTACACCCATAAGAAACAGTGTTTGACAGTGTCCTTTTCCCCATAAACTTACCAAAACTGGGTATTGCCAAACTCATTATTATTAATCTGATACATGAAAAATGGTATCTCATTGGTATCTTGATTTATATTTATTTAATTATGAATAAAGTTAAATATCTGTAGGCTTACAAGCCATCTGTATTTATCTGCGCCTTCATATTTCTGTTATATGCAACTTTTTGCCTACCCATTATCCATTCTCCCTTTCTTCCTTACAGACAAACCTCTAGTTTTGTTTGGGGCAGAAATGTGTCCAGCTTCCCAAACTGCTTTGCAGCTAGCAGGTGAAATGGCAGAGTTTCTAGCAGATGCATCTTTGTTTTTAAATTTTTTTTCAATGTTTATTTATTTTTGAGAGAGAGAGAGAGAGAGAGGGAAAGAGAGAGAGAGAGACAGCACAAGCAGGGGAGGGGCAGAGAGAGAGGGAGACACAGAATCTGAAACGGGCTCCAGGTTCTGAGCTGTCAGTACAGAGCCCAACTCAGGGCTTGAACTCATGAACTGTGAGATCATGACCTAGCAGATGCATCTTATTAGCTGCTTCCGTTTGTCTCTGATGTAGCACCTAGAGGTGGAACAGCTATCTTGTGGCCAAGAAGAATGAGCCACCCATGAGAGATTACCAAACAGAGAGTCTAGGCCTCTGGTGTACCATGAAGCCACTGTGCCAGTTTTGGACTGCTTTCAGACTTCTAGTATGAGCCCTCATTGTGTTAAGCCCTGCAGTTGGCCTTCCATCATGTCAGTCAAACATAATCCCAAACCAAAAATTTCCTTTATCCATTTCTCTATTGTACAGGTTTTTCTTTTTTTATTATTACTAATTTCCTAAACTCTTTACATGTTAGGGCAATAAGTACTTAGTCATGTGTGTTGTAAATATTTTCCCTCAGTTTGTCACATATCTTTTGATTTTGTCTATGACTTTTTTTGTAATAGATAAGTTTTTAATACTTATGTGGTCAAATTTATCAACCATTGTCTTTTACAACTTCTGTGTTGAGTGTTTTCTGTAGTCCAAAATTATGAAAATAAGAAGTCCATGTTTTCTATTAGTACTCTTATAATTCAGTTTTTACATTTAAAATTTCAGTCCATCTGGAATTAATTTTGGTGTAAGGACTGCAGTGGAGATCCTGCTTTATTATTTTTTTCCTAAACCATCACCAAATTGCCCAACATAAATTTGATGGAAAATTCATCTCATACGCAATGATTTGAAATGCATTTTTAATCACACATTATATTCCCATATATACTTGCATCTATATCTAGATTATCCTGTTCCTTTGATGAAACTATTCCCACACAGATACCAAATGGCTTTAATTATTACAGCTTTATAGTATATTCTACCTGACCGGGCCAAGTTCCTCTGATTAGTCATTATTTTCAAAATATTCTTTTTTACTTTCATGTGATTTCTCCATATCATCTTAATAATAAGCTTGCTTACAGGAACCTGGGTAGCTCGTTTGGTTAAGCATCCAACTCTTGGTGTAGGCTCAGGTCATGATATCACATTTCATGAGTTAGAGCCCTACATAGGGCTCTGCACCAACAGTGCAGAACCTGCTTGGGATTCTCTCTCTCTCCCTCTCTTTCTCTGTCCCTCCCCTGCTCATGCACTTGCTCTCTCTCAAAACAAATAAACATCTAAAAAATTACAAAAAATTTATATTGCTTATAATTTTACCTCTCTCACTGGAATTTTCATTGAATATAATTTAATAAAATTGTGATTTTGCTTAAGATTTATGCTGTCCTGGTAAATTTTTCCAAGGAAAGCCAGAAGTGGAGTAAGTTGTATGTTTGACACCTCCAAATGGTGGAGCCATGTGGATTTTTAGACAAGGAAATGTGACATGGCACCCCTAAAATAAAATTTGAAGCATGCTTCCACCTAGTTTATTTTTTATTTAAAAAACTTTTTTAAATATTTATTTATTTTTGAGAGAGAGAGAGAGAGAGAGAAGCAGAGCACGAGCAGGGCAGAGGCAGAGAGAGAGGGAGACACAGAATCTGAAACAGGCTCCAGGCCGAGCTGCCAGCACAAAGCCTGATGCGGGGCTCGAACTCATGAGCTGTGAGATCATGACCTGAGCCTAAGTCAGACACTTAACCGACTGAGCCACCCAGGTGCCCCTACCTCTTCCTAGTTTAAAAGGATCAAATAAACACCTTATAGAATATCTTCTGAGATGTTAGTATGAGAAAAAAACAATTTTTTTTCTTCATGATCAGTTCTTTCTCTTCCGATCCATCTTACCTGATTAACTACAGGCTATAGTCACCATCAGTAATATTTCCAAATCAAGAAAATCGTTCTCAGCAACCCTCAGCCTACTCACACAAACAGGACAAAACCAAAACTAAACCCCTCAGTTCTAAGACAGGCAAAACAGCAAGATGTCTGTGAGTGAAGTGAAAACACTGAATTGGCAAATATTTAAGTCAACTAATCAATCCTAAGTATATAAAAGTATCTGGGGAGTGCCTGGGTGGCTCAGTCAGTTAAGTATCTGACTTCGGCTCAGGTCATAATCTCACAGTTTGTGGGTTTAAGCCCAGTGTCGGGCTCTGTGCTGACAGCTCAGAGCCTGGAACCTGCTTCAGATTCTGTGTCTCCCTCTCTCTCTGCCCTTCCCTCTCCTGTACTCTAGCTCTCTTTCTTCCAAAAACAAATTTAAAAAAAAGAAAATATTAGAAAAATTTTAAAGTGTTTGAAATATAAAAAAATTTCTGGGTAGATAAAGTTATTGCTCATTGAATCCTAGATTCCATTCCTGTTAGAATGGAAGAACTATCTTATGGTATTTACAATATTATCCAAGGGACCAATGTTCATGAGCAACATCATTTGCTTGAGGAGGACTACGCTGGTATTTTTTTTTTTTTTATCTCAACTTAGTAAACAAAATCAATGTGATCAAATAATGCAGATAAACATCTGGGATTTTACCAGACTGTCTCTATAATAGGAAAAGGTAGGATAAAAATAGGCAAAGAGGGAAAAGTTAGGACCTAAGGTCCCTGGTGGGGAAAAAAACACATGTTTTAAAACAATGCTGGGAACATCTGACCTGGAGCAAACTCCCTCAGACAGAAGGTTCCTCTTAAAAATGTAACAGACCTACTCCCCCTCAAGTTTCCCTCAGGTTTCCCTCAGAAATTTGACAAACAAAAGACCTGACTAAAGACAAGTAGACCATAAAATGTATGACCCACATGGAATGGTTTGGTCATAGACCACCCCTCATAGGATGGAAACGAGCCAATTGTAAAGGAATGGCTAGAGTCACCTAGCCAGTAAGGGTAGAACCCGAGAAGGAACAATGGGGAAGGAAAGAGGCTGACCAAAATCCTACAAAAGTCCCTTACCTACAGTTCACTTTTGAATGCCCCCTCTCTGTAAAGAAAGCTTCCATACTGTTCTTATTGTCTGATCATCTACTCTGATAAACTTTTGCCTGCTGTTCCCTTTACTCTGTGTCCATCTCTTCATTCTTCGGAGTAGTGAGACAAGGAACCCTGGCTATTGAGGTAAGGAATCCTTCAACATCTCCACCAATTACTGCACAAAGATACACAAAGGACATCAGACATTTAAGAGCATTATATACCCATCTGTCATTGTTCATTATTTTTTTAAGTGTTTACTTACTAATTTTTGAGTGGAGGAGGGACAGAGAGAGGGAGACAGTGAATCCCAAGCAGGCTCCACTGTGTCAGTGCAGAACCCACTTGCCCCCTCACCCCAAAGCAGGGCTTTAGCTCACGAACCATAAGATCATAACCTGAGCTGAAATCAAGAGTTGGTCACATAACCAACTAAGCCATCCAGGTGCCCCTCTTTCTTATAAATTCTAAAAGGTTTGTTCATTTTGTGTTGACAAAAGGGAGAACAGTAAGTCCAAGGAAGGCACAACAGGTCCTAGCTGCTTCCCACACACCTTGCCTTTTGCATCTCATCTGTCTGGCTTTTCTCAGTTACATCCTTTTTTTTTAACAAACCAGTAGCCTAGTAAGTAAACTGTTTTCCTGAGTTCTGTGAACCACTCTAGCAAATTAATTAAACCCAAGGAGAGTATCATGAGAACGTGCAATTTATATCCATAGCACAGATGACAACCTGGGCTTGTGAGTGGCATCTGGAGTTGGGGGTGGGGTTAATGCAATCCTGTGGGATTCTGAGCCCTTAAGCTTTGGTATCTGATGCTACCTCCAAGTAGATAGTCTCAGAAGTGAGTTCAGTTGTAGGACACCCAACTGAGTGATATCAGAGAATCCGAAAATTGCTTAGTGTGGGACTCCACCCTCCACCACCACTACCACACACACACACACACACACACACACACACTTGGTGACCACAAGTGTTAAAGTGAAGTACTGACAGAGAAGATACAGGAGTGTTTTTCCTTAGCAAATGGTGATTGGTGATACTGAGATTGCTGTAAGTTTCTGGATGCTTCAATATTTTTTACATTTATTATTGTATTGAGAGGGCATTTAGTTAGAAAATTATAAATGCAATTTTCTATCAGTGCTTGAGCTTACAACTCTAGTTCTAGAAACACTACACTGTTTACACTATGAACTTTAAATGAATCTGTCCTGGATCCATGTATAGTGAATTAATATATTCTGAACCCATAACAGTGAGACACCCATTAATGCACCCAGTAATGGAGGACATTTACACAGAGAACTAGACTGCAATTAGACAATGTATCCTTGCAGTAATATGTGGGATTTTGTATCTCACTTGAATGTAAATCTTCACGTATTCTATATTTAGTGAAGCCACTGGAATCTTGTGGCAAGAGAGAAGAATGAGATTAAACTATAAGATATAGCAATCAGTAATCAAGAAAGTCAGGAAGGTAGTACCACTTCCAAGATCTTCTGCTTCACAAGGTGATGACAGTGGTCAATGTTAACCAACGACTTAATATTCTAACAGAGTTCCAACAATATTTTTAGTTGTTTCAAAAAGTCAAGCAAGAACAAGGCTAGACCCTAGAACTCCCACAGTGAGCGTTGAGAGGCATTCTGTTCCTTGAACTGTCACACACATAAATTGGGTTAAGGAAAATACAAAAGCTATTCTTGAAAGGGGAGGGGATAACAAAAAGGTAACCCATAACCTGCAAGATTGTGTGAATATTATTGTTACTTTTCCTTCATTTATTCTATGACTATTGAGTACCTATTAATTATGTATTCAACCCAATTCTTAGTGCTGGATTACATTGGTAAACAAGGCACACTTGGTCCTAGCACACAGGAAGGTTATATTCTGATGGGGGAGATGACCAAACAAGAAAATACACACACACATTATTTATAATTGTGACAGTTCCACAGAGGAAACAAACAGGGGGGCTAAGAAGGAGACTAATGGTGGTAGACAGGCCTCTCTGAGCAGGTGGTATTTTAATTTTGACTAAAAGATGAGGAGAAAGGAACCTGATAAAGACTGGAAAGGGGAACATTCCTGACAGGAAATAGCACGTGCCAAGGTCCTGAGGTATGAAACAACCTGGGAAATTGTAAAAACAAAAAGAAGACCAGAGAAGCCAGCATTATAAGCAAGGGAGGAGAATGACCAGGGATGAGACTGAGGGAACAGGCAGGAATTGCATTAGAGATCCATGAGGTAACGTGTGCATTATAACGGAGGACCTCATTATAATGGAGGACCATCAAAACAATAGACAAGGGGCGCCTGGGTGGCTCAGTTGGTTGAGTGTCCGACTTCAGCTCAGGTCATGATCTCACAGCTCATGAGTTCAAGCCCCATGTCGGGCTCTGTGCTGACAGCTCAGAGCCTGGAGCCTGCTTCGGATTCTGTGTCTCCCTCTCTCTCTGCCCCTAACCCACTCGCATTCTGTCTCTGTCTCTCTCAAAATAAATAAACATTAAAAAAAAAAAAAAACAATAGATGAGAAACTGGAACAGGCTGCTATGTGGAGAACAGATTAGGTTGAGGGTAGTTGTCATGGGAAGAGGCAGGAAGATTGCTGAGGATACTTCTATGGTAGTCCAGATAAGAGTTATTTAGTGAGTGTGCAGGGACATCCCCATGTCCCCATGGATAGCTTCTCTTGCCCAGGTCCACTGAGGTGGCAAAAGGACCATACCCCTGGCCACCATACTGTGGAAGATGCTGCTTAGAGTAGAAGTGGGACAAGGAGAAATTGCACTGGGGAATGATGGCAGGTGTCTGCTAAGGACAGCATTTGGGTCACTGCTCTCCATCATGAAGCCCATGTGCCACACTGGAATATTTGGAAGCAGTCATGCACCTAGATTTGTCATTTCAATCAGGTAATTTACATGTCCCCTTATCATTATGTAAGATCAACTGCAGTGCTCTGAGGACAGTTGTCAGAGAATCCCAAGCACAGTGAGGTCTACCATTTCCTCTGAAATTCTTTCCCTGGTCTACTGCTCCAACTTCCTTCCCTTTGTGGGTCCATCATGGCCTTGTTCATCTCTGGAATTCCCTTCCTGCCCTAATTCAGCCGAGCTCTAATTTGCTAACCATAGGGTGCTGAGCTGGGTCTATTTTTCAGCTTGTCATTCTTTACTAAATAAAGCCCTAAACTTTTTTTTTTTTTTCAACTTTGTTGTGGAATTTCAGCTTGCCCTACTTAACTGTGGATTTTTACAGTCTACACATGCCTAGAAGCCTTGGGCTGTGGATAACCTTTCACTATGCCTACTAAATAAAATGAAAAAAGAAACTGCAGAAGAAAACGATAAATGTCTTAAAGATTGGCCAACAGGCAAAAGTGAGAGCCATGAATTTTTAAATTTTTAAAAACATTTTGGAGAGTGAGATCCTATCATTACAGAACAGCTAGAAAGAAAGCAAAGGTAACCAAAAAACTTTAACTCCATTCCTTCATTTGTATTTTTGTAGAAGTGTCTCTGCTAGAAGTCATATGTTATCAATGGCACTTAAAGGCCAAACTGATTTATCAGTCATCTTTAACTTCTAGAAGAATGGGCAGTAAGTAGACTGCCAAACTCAAGGAACTCTAAGGAAAAATAAAATAATAAAGTAAGATAAAGTTAAATTTAAAAGCTTGTAATGAGAAAAGGGCCAAAAATCAAAGTAGGCACATAGCAGGAAAAAACAAGCAATGTAACCTACTGATTCTTTTTGTCCATAACATATTGAAAAGGAGAAAAAATGAAAATTGGGTTCTGTAAGTTATATACATTATGAAAAACCTGATAATTCAGGTAAATAAAATTGGAAAATAGTATAGTATATATATAATAAGGTGGCTTTAGGAAATTATCAATCAATAAATAATTCTATGTTTAACAACAACTTTTATAGAACTTTTGTAAGAAAAAAATAATAGAAACACAAAACCATCCATTTGAAGGATTTAATCTAAAATTAAATTAAAATTTTTTTACATATATTACCTATAATATAAATCAATGTATAAAACTATCACAACTTCATAAATAGCAATTAATAATCTGAAATAAAGCTGAAATGTTGCTTTTAAGAATCTTAGGAACTCTATCTACATACAGATGAGCAAATTAATCCAGATACACAGATATATGCAACTCACAATTTCATGAAGAGAGTTGCTATGTTAATAAGTTGAGACGAACACTGAAATGTCACTCTAAGAATTCGGGGAATTCCGTATAAGCAAGGTCTATTTTGAACCTGTCTCCCAGAAGGGGATAATTAACCAAAGAGCAGAAAGATCCTTCACCCACAAAGCTGTCCAACAACACACAAATCAAGTGAAGCACCACTGTGAGACTCATAAAAAATTCTAAATTTGAAGAGGGGATAGAGGGATATTTTCATTTGTGCATTTTCAATTATGCATTCCCACCAAGACAAACAACTAAATATAGCCTGGTCAGTTGTGCTGCACAAAACCTTAATCTAGTGTGCAACCAAAAGGTTACAATGTTAGAAACTGTGGTGAATCCAAAAGTTTCAAAACAACACATTTTAGGGCCACTTTTAACAAGAGCAAGATCTATGCAGACGGTTGAATGAACAATGCTTCGATGGAGAACGCCCTGAAGGAAAAAGGGTAATGCCAGCAATTCAAATTTTTCATTTTCATACTTAAGTTTATGCATTAATTTTTGGGCTAAAGAAAAGAAGAATCACTCACTTCCTGTACCCATCTGGCTGGACTCCACCTCAGGGCTCCTGAGCCCTGGGGCTGTTTCATGTTCATGCCAGTTAATGGCCCAGCTCAGCAAAAAAACCAAGCAGATTTCAAAACATTCAGGTATACTTGCCAACATACAATGTCAGTACTTGTGGATTCAGAAAACTGTACATTTTTTTCATTTTAATTGTGACAAATGGTTGGCATTGCTACACTTATTAGGGGTATACAAGGTTTGAAATTTATACTAACGTAAAGAGTTTCATGGAATAAAAATATTCATGTCATGCCTGGAGTGGGATAGTATCTTTCCTCTTCCTCAGGGCTGCCCACAGACTCTTACTAAGATTTGAGTTTCCTATCCTCAGATTTGTCCATGTGGCAGTTCATCCACTGGTCCCCAGAAGTCACTCCCCATCACTCCTCAAAGATTTATGGTCCTGGGGCACCGGGTGGCTCAGTCGGTTAAGCGTCCGGCTTCTGCTCAGGTCATGATCTTGTGGTTTGTGAGTTCAAGCCCTACGTCAGGCTCTGTGCTCACAGCTTGGAGCCTGGAGCCTACTTCTGATTCTGTCTCCCTATTTCTCTGCCCCTCCCCTGCTCCAGAGTATGAGCTCTGTCTGTCTCTCTCTCAAAGATAAGTAAACATTAAAAAAAAAAAAAAAAAAAGATTTAAGGTCCTAGATCATTATTTCTCTGACATCCATACTGCTGTAAGTTCTCATGATTTCAAGGTATGGAGATTATGCTTCCAAACTCCCTGATCTCTCAGTTCCTTGACCTATCCTCTCCCAAGAATCTTATCCTTTATTCCATGTCAGTCACTCATTGTCCTTATTATATACCCTAGTGTGACTACCAACAACTTCCACCTCTTTCATAGACTTTACTTGCAAGCATCTTACTACCTACTACCCCTAACTTTCCATCGTACGCCCTCTAATACCCAGACTCCAACAATCCTTCAGGCTGTCCCCCACCCACTTCATATCCTCACTTTGATCCTTAAGTGGGCTAAATTCTATGTCCCATCATTATAATTAATTCCCTACAGAAACTGTCAACTATTTTGCCCTGCTACTGACCATCATACTCACCTGGCAAAATTCCAACCATCGTTAAATCCTACTCCATGTCTACAGCCATAAGCTGAATTTGACCAGAGAATGGCACTACTGTGCTAACCACTCATGATCACTAACCTCAATTTGGTCCCTTAATGCTGCTCAGAAATCATACATTTCCCAAGGACTGACCTATACTTTCTCACTTACCCTCAAATTTCCAACATTTCCTCCAGTTCTAACTCTGCAGCTGACCTTGATTCCCAATTCCCTGAAAAAAACAGAAACAAGGAAAGAAAACCTTCATACATCCCCACCATATCTTCTTGATTTGTGTGTTATCACAGATGAACTGCTCATGTTCCTGCCTGTTCACTAGGTACATCCCTTCTCTCACTCAAGGATCTCATGACAGTGATTCCAGGGTCCTTCACCATCTTCTTTATCGAGATTCATTCCTCTGAGAATCTCATATATATAGTCCATCACCTTAAAATATCTGCACACTCTTGATCCTCAAATGTATTTTAGCCCAGGCCTTCTCCCTGAACTAGAGACTTGAATAAACACTTGCCTGATTAACATTTCCACTTGCGTATTTGATAAGAACTTCCTGGAACTATTGAACTTGCCTCCAACACTTACTCTTCCTGGAAGCTTCCCCACATCAGTAAACAGAAACTTCATTCTTTCAGTTGCCTAGGCCAAAAGCCAAGTCATCTTGGACTCTTTGTCTTACTCTATAGCAATTTATTAGCAAAACATGTTACCTCTACGTTCAAAAACTAGCCAGAATCCAACCACTTTTTTCCCTTCTACCACCGTCACTCTAGTCCAAGCCACTACTATTTCTTGCCTGATATAGCATGAGAGCATCTGACTGGTCTCCCACGTTCCAGTCTGAGCCCTCCATGTCTACTGTTGGTAATGCAGCCAGAATGACCATGTTGAAATGCAAGTCAGGCCATGTTATTCCTCTCCTCATATATCTCCATGAGTAAGTTTCTACATAGAGGTCCTAACCACCCCTTTGAGCTCATCCCTAATCATCTTCCCCCTTGTTCTCTCTGCTCCAGCTACACTGGCCTTCCTCCGAATCCTCAGTCCCTCCAGACACATTGCTACGTCTTGAGCACATGTTGTTCTAGCATATTCTTCCCTTCATGGGCCACATGGCTCCATCCCTCATCTCTGGATTTTTGTTTAAATGTAACCTTCTAAGGGAGGTCTTCCCTGACCATGCTCAAAAACTGCAAGCTCCCCTACAGTTACTACCTACCTTTCCTACATCATTTTTCTCTGTAGCTCTTATAACCATATGACAAATAAGAAGCTTTACCTATTTATTTACTGTCTGCCTGACTTGATAAAATAGAAGCTCCATGAGGAGGACACGGACTTTGTTTCATTCACTACTATAACCCCTGTGCCTGATCTAATGCCTGAAATGTGGTGTATGTTCAAATACTTGTTGAATAAATGAAGAAATGTATGTTTCTGGAAGCATCAAGATGGAGGGGCTTTTCTGAATCATCTAGGCCAGAGATTTGCAAAAGGGCCAGATAGTAAACATTTTCAGCTTTGCGGGCCTTCTGGTCCAAGTCACAACTTCTCAACTCTGCCATTGTAATGCAAAAGGAGTCAAAATGTGTAAACAAACGAATGTGTCTGTGTTTTAATAACATGTTATTTATAAAATCAGGTGGCCAGCAGGATTTGACCTGTCGACCATGGTTTGCCAAACCCTAATCTAGGTTATTCTGCTGCACTAAGCATTAAAGCCTTAATCACCAGTTCTCCTCAAATTTATTAAATAGAGTTCATAAATTCTAGAGGTAGGGCCAATAGACCAATTATCCAATCTAACCCCCATGGCAGACAATAGATGCTTACCTAGCATCCATTCTCTCCTTCTTTCTAACTAAAAAAAACCCATTTTGTTGAGGGGACAGCAATGTGTCCAGCTAAGAAATGACTTTCTTAGACTCTCTGTAGCTAGAGGTGACCACAGGCCACAGTTCTGGCCAATAAGACACACAGAGAAGTCATGTGAGGGCATTTTAGGAAAAGTCCTTGAAAGAGGATTGACAGGTGGAACATTATTTTTTGTTCATTGCCTTTGCCCCTCTTCCTGTTTTAAATGCAAATATGATACCCAGAGAGTGGTTAGAGCCACACTCTAAGGACAGCAGAATGGGAGGCTGGTACGGTGAAGATACTGTGGAGCTCGTGCACAGGTCCTCCTCATGTCTTCTTATAAAAGGAAAAACTAGTGTCCCATGATAAATGGCTTTCAAAAAGAGAAAATAAATATTTGGTTAAGCTTAATAAGCTTAAACTATAAGTAGCTTCTTTTTAAATATGAAATTTATTGTCAAATTGGTTTCCATACAACACCCAGTGCTCATCCCAACAGGTGCCATCCTCAAAGTAGCTTTTAAAAAGACAAAACGAATCATCCAAGACCCTAAAGGCCAGCAAGTGGCATAATAGAGATTTGAACTGATTCTATGACTTCCACTTCAACAGCCTTTCTCTCCACGCCACTCCCTACTCAAAGACAGAATAAAAGGCACAACATTCTATTCCATGGAAGGAAGACAGCATGTAAATTAGCAAGCTTTGTTCCTATCCAAAAATGATCATTTCCCAGGCTCAGATAACTAGGAATTCTGGGGTTTTTACCTAGCTTCAGACCTCAGATCCATAACGCTGATAACCCCTAAATTAATCCTATCACTCAAACTAAAGAGAAAGATGGCTCCTCTGCATAGCTTTGGCAGAAAAAGACCAAGGGAGTGTTTCCATCTGCCTGACTGGATACCACATTCCTTCTTGAATCAACCACCACAGCCAGAAGGATGACTATTCCGATTGGCTTATACTGGGTCACATGCCCACCCCTGTGACATGGGAGATGGGTCAGCCCTACTCAAATGGGGTCTGAATGGTTCCTTTCAGTAAAGAATGGTCTCTTGTATCTGGAGAGGAGTGTTGAAACGTGTGCCCAAACACACACACATATCTTTTTTTTTTTTTTTTTTTTTTTTTGGCCTCTCCCAGGAAATTAGGAGATCTGTGTTGTAGGCTTAACTCTGACTACCTAGATGCATGATGCAGGTCACCAGGTTGACATTTGATATTTGGTTCTGGAGATGACTCATCCAATATCAGCCTGAAGTATTAAAAGAGAGACTGAAACAGTATTTGAAAAAATCTTAGAAAAGTATAAAGCGCTATATAATATATAAGACTATTATAATAAGTGAATAAATACAACTGATAAAAATAGGAAAGAAACTCTTTCTTACCTCATCCAAACCTATAACAATCTTTAAAACATTCGTTACAATAAGGAGCAACATAAAAGGCTTCAGATCACAACTGGTCTAGACAACAAAGACAGGAACGTTTGGGTACCACCTTTTTGGGACTTCAGGGCCATAATGTTCCCCTCAAAAAATGACTTGCCTCATTCTATTCCCATCCCTGTTCTAGTCATAACCTCCTTACTCTGTTGATCTTCAGGAACCAAAATAAAAAAATTTAAAGTAACCATACACATATTGTTTCAATCCTTAAATGATTTTGACGAATTGACTTTCATTTGCTATGGCATCTGTTTGCAATAGCAGAAGACTGACAATCTATAAACATCCACTAAAAAGGGTCTACATAATAAAATTATGCCATATCCACATAATGGAATACTATACAGCTGTGAAGAAAAATAAAGAAACTATGCACTAACTCAGAAGGATTGCCTAGATAAATTCAGTGAAAAAAGCTAAATGTAAGGTTGTCATATAACTATCTTGCCACTGTTTGTGTAAAAGGCAAGAAAAGAACACACACATCATGCTGCTGCACATAAAGGCATGGGATCTCTCTTGATGAATACAAAGAAACAAATTACCTTGGTTTTCTCCACAAAGAAGAGCTGGGTTGGCTGAAGAACAGAGTTTGGGAGAGACTTCTCCCTGTTTATCCTTTTGTATCTCTTGTATCTTGCATCATGTGACTATACTAACTTTGTACCAAATAAATAACAGACTGATAGCACAGTACAGCATAAACTTTATGGAAGGACAAAGACACCACCAGGTCATACAGATCTCTAATAACCAAGCACAGAGGTTGATGCATTTGGCTGCCAGAACAATCAACTCTAGGCTTAATAGTCTAACACAACAGTTGTGTTAACATAGGGTAGTGACTGGAATATAACAATAATCCCATTCTTCCCTATTACCTTCATGGTGGGGACCACAAAGCACATGGTTACCTAATATTTGGGCAAACGCATGTTTCTGCTAACAAAAACAGGGGATGGAAGTGACCAATTAGGGATTCAAACAAGAGCATGTCCCCATTTATGTATGTAAGTATGTGTGTGTATATGCTGGTATATACATGCACAAACACACACACACACGTACAAACACAATAAAATTTGAAAATAAATGAGTAGCCAGATCTTTAATACACTTTCCATTTCATAAACACTGGGGATATACACAGAACCATTTATGAGTGTTTTTTGCAACACCTAAGAGAAGACCAATCTGACTGTGACTTAAACAAATTGGAGTTTACTTTTCCCACCTAACATGCAGTCTAGAGGAAAGTGGCTTTTGCATTTGTGGCAGCACATCTACAGTGTCAAGGCCATGATTTCTGTGAGTCTTGTCTGTTTCCTTATGGAAACAAGATGGTTGCTCTTACTCCAGGCATCACATCCATATTCAGGACAGGAAGAAGATAAAAGAGGTAATATCAGCCCTTTTTATCAAGAAAACAAAAGACTGTCCCAGAAAACATCAAGTGGACTCTCACTTGCATCTCATTAGCCTGACCCAATACTGTATGCCTATTTCTGAAAAGGAGTCTTAAAACATAAATATTTAGCTTTTACAGTCTGTGTAATAGAGGCATGCAAGGGTGAAATAAGTTAGAATGACTACTAGACATTCTAACCAGCCCACAGTGTGTGCCACAAGTACTGCAAAAGTTGGCATGTAGAGACGATGAAATGTGACCCCTGACAGTTTGTGTTCTTTATTGCCTGCTTTCAGAATATTTTCATATGTGACAATATTGAGAGCTTTTCATAAATCCAAAAAATAAAAAAATTAATGTACACATCATATATTCATATTTATGTGCCTTCATATTAAATGTAATTGTCCTGCCAAATAAATGCACATCCAAAACACACATATTTATTTTCTGTATATTTTTCCTTAAATATAAGTTTTCATTTGTTTAATGAACTATGTTATAATTGTAATTAATTTCTCAGGATCTGTAAAGCAGTTCTGTTCCCTTCACTTTGTTAACTGGTAAAGTTTTGTTATAACTTAAGTCCCAAAGAGTTGTTACTTTCATCATAAGCTTTTCTACAAAGGAAGTCAATTACCCTTGAGTGTCATCATTAGTCTACAGTGCAAAAGTAATACACATAAAAATATTTTTTTCCTGAGCCATTTCCATGTAAGTTGCAAACACTATAAGCTTTCATTCTAAATACTGTGGAAGAGACCCCCTAAAAACAAAGATACTCTCTTACCTTCAGAATTTTTCATGTCTAAAATATTAATAATTCTTATACTACTAATTGGCAATTTTTATGAATAACTATTATTACTTAATCTGTTAAAATTTCTCTAATTGTCTCTAAAAGTATATCAAAGGCTAATCATTCCCAAATGTTTTTGTTTAAAGTGCTGTGTTTTCAAAATTATTTATCCAAAGGGAGTTCATTTTTACTTATATCATTTCTACTGGCTATCAGTCAGGTGGTGTTTGGGTTGGATTCTTTAAATACAGGTTTCTATATTTATAAAACAGTCAATTGTTTTGCATTTTTGTATCTAAATAATTACAGAATACAGTGAGAAGCTCTTGAGAATATCATATTTTACAGGAAGGAAAGGAAAGTAGGGAAGAAAAACAGGCAGGATTATTTTTGACCTAAAAAAAATATGGAAATGCAAACACACACACATACACACACACTTAGAGCAAACACACTCAAAGTTTACCCCAAAAATACAATTACAGAATTCCAAGTCAAAAATACAAATAAGAAACTACTTGATTTAAATGTTTAAAATGAATATAAATCTGCTACTTAAATCAAATAAAGAAAATACTCTGAGCTTACCCAATTTGAAACTGAAAATCAAGCCAGAAGCAAGGTACCAAAGCAGAAAATCATCAGTGTCATTGAGCCTCAGAGGGACTATGTGAGAAGCACTCAAAATAAGCTTCCCATGATTAATGCTAATGAATGAACTGGGTTCTACCACATTCATAAAAGGTTCTGAATAATGTTGTTTACCCACACCCTATTCTTCCTTCATGAATACGTGGTTTTCACAGATTCAAAAATTATACTTACACTCAAATATCTGATGACAAAGAACATTAGGCTACAATGTGGGAAAGCAACTTTACAACCACAAAAACAATTCTAAAATTTATTATGAGCATACAATATATGGATTTATTTATTTACCCACATCCATCAAATGTAATATAAGGTCTGTTCAAATGAACCAGTCAATATATTGTACAACTCAGCCTTCAGCTTCATATGATTTAATTTTCCTTTGCTTCTTGCAACATTATAATTATGCGCTTGGAGTTTATTATAACTAATATTAGTGGTTTTGTCCACATGCTCACAAACTAAAGGAAAAGACAAAAAAGCTTTCTGATCACCTAATCAGTACCCTCAGGAAAAAAAAAAATTGCTAATATGGAAACAAAGATCTTTATTTCTTTTCTGCATGGGATGAAACAAATTCCTTGTGTGGTTTTAATTACATCCTAATATTTCATAAACATCTTTTAGAATAAAATTCAAATTACGTGATGGTACCAACTTCTAAAATCAAGTCCACAGTCCCTTACATCTGGCCACATTTGAATCAAATAGACCAGCAACAAAACTACTGTTCTTTTTAATGTAACATGTTTACAAAGGTGTTGTTGCTGTTTTTCATTTTTAATACTGTACTTATTATTTGCCTTCTATCCAAATAATATTACCAAATTATTTCCAGGTACCAAAATTCCATAGCTAATTTAAATGGTCTTTTCTTTGTTTTCCCAAAGGTCTGTGTGAGTAAGAACACACCTGCTATGGACAAATCATCCTTTGTTATTTTAAAAGCTCCAACTATCCAAAATATTTGGGATTTCCAGGCTGTAGGAGGAGGCTAGAGCTCTTGTATAAACAGGAAACCTAGGCCACAGGGAGAAAACCAACATTAGCTGGGAATGCCCCAAGCCCTACAAAGTTAGACTTCTGGTGGTGGCTACCCATTTCCACTTATTCTGATAAGTCCATATTATTAGTCTGCTGCTGATCAACTCTGTTAGTAATTTAATACAATAACAAGGCTTTTGTTTTTGTTTTTTGTGTTTTTTTTTTCTTATTTGTAAGAGGAGAGGAAGAAAAGAAAACTGATTGAGGCTGCCTAGTTTTATTTCAAGATTCTCCTTTAAGAATAATGCATCAGCCATGCCACAGAAGGGAACTTCTGGGTTTCTTTTGAAATTGGGATGCTTCTGTTTCTTACATTCAATATGCACTGAAAAAAACAAACTTGGGTGTTACTCAATTTAGTAAGAAAATAAACTATTTATTTCCAAAATGATTATCCAAGTCAATAAATGTGATTTTCCACCATCCTTTCCAGCCAAAGGAAAAAAAAATGCCTCAAATTTTTACTACTTTCACAATTCTCCTGAATATTATCTATAATCACTCTTCCTATTATGGGATCTCCTAGCCTTTCTGTACAATGTTTCTGCATCTTGTTTTAAATAAGATACATAAGTATTTTTTAAACTTATGTTAAAAATAAACAAAAAAAGGAGACCACTCTGAGAAGTATTTCAGAGCTCACCACAGCAACTCCTCAGAAAAAGACAAGGAAAAAGCTCAATTTTGCCATTAGCTTCCCAAACAGCATTCTTGAAGACCCTTAGAAAACCACCTAAATTTCTAAAATGACTGTTTAAAAACTTAAAAATAAATAAATAAATAAATATCTTCATAGTTAATTGCTATTATTCTTTTTCCCTTTTATTTCCAATCCATCCTCTCACTTAAATTTATTCTGACTTATAAAACTTCTACACATTTAAAAATATTCTGGGATTCTACATATGTATCTTTTGTTACACAGGAAGAAAAATATAATTTATTTTGCAACTTTGTGACATTCCCTGAGACACATTCCAGTTAAGGAAGAAAAAGATGAAAAGCAAAGTATTAATCTTCAATAACTTTATGTACTATGCAAAGCTGTGGATGCCAGTCATCTACCAAACTCTAAACCCACCTCACCTGTCACCAAAGAACTTGGCTCAAGAACTTCTTCACCATTTCTAGGTCTCTTTCCTTCCCCGCTGCTCAGTGTTCTCCTTTTGTCACTATGATACAAGGTGAGAAGTTGACTTACATCCTCCTAATGCCTAAACCAAAAAGTTTTTTCTTGATATTCATTTACATCTCTAAACACATAGATATCCCTTGGCTATGTCAAAAAATTTTCTTCTGCCTCTGTCTTCCAAACCAGTATCTTTCTCAGCTATATCCATTCTCCCTCTCTTTCCTATCTCCTTCACAGGATTCTCTTCCATCCACTGCAAAGGCAGACATCCTCTGAGGTTTTTACCTTTGGCTCTTCATTCATTCGTTCATTCATTCACTCTTTCATTCATTCATTCCACAAATATTCTATTAGAAGTTGGGGATAGAACAGGGGCACCTGGGTGGCTCAGTCGGTTAACTGTCCGACTTCAGCTCAGGTCATGATCTCGCAGTGCACTAGTTTTGAGCCCTTGTGTCAGGCCCTGTGCCAACGTCTCAGAGCCTGGAGCCTACTTCAGATTCTGTCTCCCTCTCTCTCTGCCCCTCCCTCCCCCTTAAAAATAAATAAACATTTTTTTTAAAAAGAAGCTGGGGATAGAACAATGGGAGGAAAATAAGTCAAAATCACTGCCTTCACTGAGTTGATTCCTGCTAAAGGGAGATACACAATAAGAAACAAAAAAGTATAGAATCAAGAAGTGTTAAGAAGAGGGGCGCCTGGGTGGCTCAGTTGGTTAAGCATCTGACTTTGGCTCAGGTCATGATCTCACAGTCTGTGAGTTCAATCCCCGCCATCAGTCTCTGTGCTGACAGCTCAGAGCCTGGAGACTGCTTCAGATTCTATGTCTCCCTCTCTCTGCCCCTCCCCTACTCATGCTCTGTCTCTCTCTGTCTCAAAATAAATTAAAAAAAAAACAACATAAAAAAAAAGAAGTGCTAAGAAGGAACATAAATCTAAGTAGGAGGGTAAGAAGAGGTGTAAGAATTTTATGTAGAGTGGTTAGGAACAACCTCTCTGAGGAAATGACATGCAAGTAGATCTGGCCTCCTCAGCTGCATCATACATTCCATGGAAGATACCATAAAGTCTCAACTTTCCACTGAATTCTAAAGTCTCAACTTCCCTTTCAAGCTCAGGCCCATATATCCAACTGACTATCTTGCTTATAAATACCTTTGTGCTAACATGGTCAAGCTCAACCCCATTTTCTCCACATGTCCAATGCTCGTTAAATGACATTCTCATAATCTCTTACTGACATGTAATTTCAAGTCACTCTAGTTACGATTCCTTTTTTACTGCAACTATCATAGTCAATCAGCCATTAAGCCCCAGAGATTCTCTTGTGGAGAGTCTGATACCTGACTCTCCTCTCTATCCAATAAAATTCTGCTTCTATAATTGCAATGGCCTTCACTTCCAGGGCCTTTTTCCTCCAATCTATCCAACATGCTAGTATTGTACTTTATTACAAAAGCCTTATGTGGTCAACACTACAGTAAATCCAATTGTTGCTTTGTTTTTCACTTGTAATTACAACACTGTCTTTAATATATTCTGTACACTTTTATTTTTTTTTTATTCTGTACACTTTTAAATCAGACTACTTGCTATTCACTAAACAAGTCCAAGATTTTCCCTCCTAAAAACGACTCATTCATGACACTTTCCTCAGTCTACCAGATATGACATCTCTTATCTGCTTCTTTTGAACTCCTTTGCCCTTCCTACTTTGTCATATTTAAGAGCTTTAATTATAAAAGGAACAACATAACATAATTTACAAGGCATATTAAAAGAATAATATCCATTAATCTACTCAACAAATAGAAAAATCTAACACTCTTAATACTATTGAGACTCCCCCAGTCCTCCCTCCCAAGGGAAATTACCCTGAACTACTTGTCAATAACTTGTTCATCTCCTGTATAGTTTTACAGTATGTGGATTTATAATTAAATAGTGTTTGGTTTTGCAAAGTCCTATTAATGGTGGCATACTCACTGCAGCCATCTGCAAACTGCATTTTGTTAGTATTATGATTTTAAGGTTCATCTATACTTCAGTGTATACCTGTAATGCACTCATTTTCACTGTCATGCAGTAATCTGTTGATGGACATGGGGAGGCTATTTGCTCATCTCACAGAGTGTCCAAGAGAGACAGCATTCACAGAGAGACCCCTCCAGAAACAAAGGAATTGGCAGGTGCCATTTCCCTCCTGTGTCCCTCGGCATAAGTACAGGGCCACCTGTGGGAAGCAATGCAGCACCAACATTTGCTACCTAACTTGCTTACACAAAGCCCCACACACCCAGGCACCAGTGAAACCTCCCCACTTAGTCATGCTTGCCTCAGTCCTAGCAGGGCAGACACCCTACCCCAGAAAACTATTCCAAACCCCTGCCAACACCAAATTTCCCAACAGGGGAATTTTTCAGGGCCTTCATTCTGGTGACAGCAGTGACAGGTCTCATTTCACAAACCAGAACACACCTAGTAAAAACATGCCACATTCAGACCAGGGATGAAACACTGCCCACAACAGAAAAGACAGTCTCTGCAGACCACTGGCTGAAGGATAAAGTGGCCAAGACAAAACAAGAGAGCATACATAACACACACTAGAGACACTCCTGAAAGCAACAGGCCCTGGAAAACAGGAGATACCACATGGCAGGGCACTTCAGGAACTCTTCTTCATAAGGTCATTAACCTTAAGAATAGGAGACATACCTAACTTTCCCAATACAGAGAAACAGGCACAGAGACTTAAGACAAAATGAGAAGACAAAACAACAACAACAACAACAACAACAACAACAACAACAACAACACAAAGACTATCCCAAATAAAAGAACAGAACAAGGCCACAGCCAGCCAGAGATCTAAGCAAAACAGATATATATAACATGCCTGACAGAGAATTTAAAGTAATAATCATAAAGATACTCACTGGACTTGACAAAAGAGTGGAAGACATGAGTAAGACCCTTAACACAAACATAAGGAATAACACAGTAAGGAAAAAGGGTGTAATAAACAAAATGAGAAATACACTTGATGGGGGCTCCTGGGTGGCTCAGTCGGTTTAGCATCCAGCTTCAGCTCAGGTCATGATCCTTCAGTTCATGAATTTGAGCCCTGCATCGGGATCTGTGCTGACAGCTCAGAGCCTGGAGCCTGCTTCGGATTCTGTGTCCCCTTCTCTCTCTGCCCCTCCCCCCGCTCATACTCTTTCTGTCTCTCTCTCTCTCTCTCTCTCTCTGTCTCTCAAAATAAATAAAACATTAAAATTTTTTTTTTTTTAAAAATAAAGAAATACACTTGATGGAATGAATAAGAGGATGGAAGAAGCAGGGAATGAATTAGTGACCTGGAAGACAGAGTAATGGAAAGTATTCAAGCTGGAAAAAAAAGAAAGAAAAAAGAATTATGCAAAATAAGAGTAGACTTCAGGAACTCAGTGACTCCATCAAATGTTAATAACATTCCTATTATAGGAGTCTCAGAAGAAGAAAGAGAAAAGGGGGAAGAAAATTTTATTTGAAGAAATAATAGCTGAAAACTTTCTTAATCTGGGGAAGGAAACAGATATTCATATAGAGAAAGCATAAAGAACTCTCACCAAAATCAACAAAAGCAGATTCAGACCAAGAAATATTAATTAAAGGCAAAATATAGTGACAAAGAGAAAAATTTTTCAATCACTAAGACAAAAGAAGACAGCAACTTAAATTTCAGATGACTGTATATATATATATATATATATATATATATGTACATACATACATATATATATGTACACACCCCAAAAGATTCCCCCCAAAAAATTGCTAGAACAGATCCATGAACTCAGTTAAGTTGCAGGACACCAAGTCAATGAACAGAAGTCTGCTGCATTTCTATACACTGATAATGAAACAGCAGAAACAGAAATCAAGGGATCAATCCCATTTACAAATGCACCAACTCATAAGATATCTAGGAATAAACCTAACCGAAGAGGTAAAAATTCTGTACTCTGAAAACTATAAAACACCGATGAAGGAAATTGAAGTTGACATAAAAAAATGGAAAAATAATCCATGCTCCAGGATTTTAAGAACAAATAATATCTGTATTACCCAAAACAATCTACACATTCCATGTAAGCCCTATACTAACATTATTTTTCACAGAAATAGAACAATCATAAAATCTGTGTGGAACCACAAAGATCCCGAGTAGCCATAGGAATCTTGAAAAACAAAAGCAAAGCTGTAGCATCACAATTCCAAACATCAAGTTACATTACAAAGCTGTAGTGATCAAACCGTATTGTATTGGCACAAAGATCAATGGAACACAATAGAAAACCCAGAAATGGAACCACAACTATATGGCCAATTAATCTTTGACAAAGCAGGAAAGAATATCCAATGATAAAAAGTCTCTTCAACAAATCATGTGGGAAAACTGGACAACAACACATAAAAGAATTAAACTGGACCATGTTCTGACACCATACACGAAAAGAAATTCAAAATGGATTAAACACATAATATGAGACCTGAAATCATAAAAATCCTAGAGGAGAACACAGGCAGTAACCTCCTTGATACCAGCTGTAGCAATTTCTTACTTGATATGTCTCCTGAAGAAAGGGAAATACTATTGGGACTACACCAAAATAAAAAGCTTCTGCACAATGAAGAAAATATTCACAACTAAAAGGCAACCTATGGAATCAGAGAAGATATTTGTAAATGACATATCTGATAAAGGGTTAGTAGTCAAAATATAGAAATAACTTATAAAGCTCAACACACATACACACACACATAATCCAGTTTAAAAATAAGCAGAAGACATGAATAGACATTTTTCCAAAGAAGCCATCCAAATATGCAACTGACATGAAAAAGATGCTCAACATCTCTTAGCATCAGGGAAATACAAATCAAAACTACAATGAGATATCAGCTCACACCAGTTAGAAAGGCTAAAATTAACAACACAGGAAATAATAGGTGTCGGTGAGAATGTAGAGAAAGGAGAACCCTCTACACTGTTGGTAGGAATGCAAACTGGTGCAGCCACTCTACAGAACAGTATGGAGGTTCTTCAAAAAGTTAAAAATAAAATTACCCTACAACCCAGCAATTTCACTACTAGGTATTCACTCAAATGACACAAAAATACTGATTCAAAGGGATACATGCACCACAATGTTATACCAGAATAATCAACAAGAGCCAAATTATGGAGAGTCCAAATGTCCATCGACTAATGAATGGATCAAGCAAATATGGTATATATAAATATATACAATGGAATATAACTCATACATAAAAAAGAGTGTATTCTTTCCATTTGCAACAATGTGGATGGAGCTAGAGAGTACTATATTGAGAGAAATAATCCAGACAAAAACAAATACCATATGATCTTGCACATATGTGGGATTTAAGAAACAAAACAAATGAACATGGAAGAATAAAAAAGAGAGAGGGAAACCAAGAAATGGACTCTTAACTGTAGAGAACAAACTAATGATTGCTGGCAGGGAAGTAGGTTGGTGGGATCAGTTAAATAGGTGATAGGTATTAAGGAGAGAACTTGTTCTGATGAGCATTGTGTGTTGTATGTAAGTGATGAAACACTAAATTCTTTACCTGAAACTAATGTTACACTGTGTATTGGCCAGATGGAATTTAAATAAAAATTTGGAAAAATAAAAAAAAAAAATTAAATTTAAAAAAATTTTTAAAAAAAGAAAAATAAACAAAAAAGAAAAGAAAATAGTAACTTACAAGGGAAAACCCATAAGGGTATAGCAGGAGATTTTTCAGCAGAAACTTTCCAAGCCAGAAGGGAGTGGCATGACATATTCAGTGCTGAACATGAAAATCTACAGCCAAGAATACTGTCAATGCTATCATTCAGAATAAAAGGAGAGATAGAGAGTTTCCCAGACAAACAACACTAAAGGAGTTCAATCACTAACCCAACCCTGAAAGAAATATTAAAGGGGACTCTTTAAGTGGAAAGGAGAGACCAAAAGAGACAGTATAGAGGTAGGAAACACAAAAGCAGTAAAAATGAGTATTTCTGTAAAAAATCAGTCAAGGTAATATAAAAACACATAACTAAAACAAGAGAAGTAAAAAATGGGTTCTTAAAAAATAACTAACTTAACTAAAAAAAAAACCTTAAAACATAACTAACTTAACACAGACTATTATATGCAGAAGATATATACAAACCTCATGGTAACCATAGATCAAAAATCACCAATAAATATGCAAGAATAAAGAGAAATAAATCCAAAGATATCAATAAAGAAAATCAGCAAGTCATGAAAGACAGAAAGACAAGAAAGAATCAGAGAAAATCTTTAGAAACACAAAACAAATAATAAAATGACAGTAAATACATATCTATCAATAGTTACTTTGAGTGTAAATGGGCTAAATGAACCAATCAAAAGACATAGCATGACACAATGGATAAAAACAAGACCCGTCTATATGCTGCTTACAAGAGACTCATTTTAGACCTAAAGCCACCTACAGATTGAAAGTGAGGAGATGGAGAAACATCAATTATGAAAATGAATGTGAAAAAAAAGCTGGACTAGCAATATATTTATATTGTTATTTATAAGGGACAAAATAGACTTTCAGACAAAGACTATTAATAAGAGACATAGAAGGACACTATATAATACTAAAGGGGGCAATCCAACAAGAAGATATAACAATTGTAAATATTTATGCACCAAATACATAAAACAGTAACAAATATAAAAGAACTAATCAATAATAATACAAAAACAGTAGGGGACATTCACACCCCACTTACATCAATGGACAAATCATCTAAACAGAAAATAAACAAGGAAACAATAGCTTTGAATGACACACAAGATCAGATGGATTTAGCAGATATATTCAGAACATTGCATCCTAATACAGCAGAATACACATTGTCTTCAGTGCACATGGAATATTCTGCAGAATAGATCAGATACTAGCAAAACAATCCTCAATAAATTTAAGAAGACTGAAATCATATCATGCATCTCTTCTGACCACAACATTTATGAAACTAGAGGTCAACCACAAGAAAAAATCTGGAAAGACCGCAGATATATGGGAGGTTAAATAATATGCTACTGAATGATGAAAGAGTCAAACAGGAAATTTAACTAAGTATATGGAAACAAATGAAAATGAAAACACAGGATTCCAAAACATTTGTATGCAACAAAAGCAGTTCTAAGAGGGAAGTTTATAGCAATTCAGGCCCACCTCAAAAAGCAAGAAAAATCTGATTGACAACCTAACCTTACAAGTAAAGGAGCTAGAAAATAAGAACAAACAAAACCTTAAAGCAGCAGAAGGAAGGAAATAATAAAGATTAGAGCAGAAATAAATTATATAAAAAAACAAAATAATAGAACAAATCAGTGAAATGTATTATGCTAAGTAAAATAAGTCAGTCAGGAAAAAGATATCATGCTTTCACTCATATGTGGAATTTGAGAAACTTAACAGAAGACCATAGGGGAAGGGAAGGAAAAATAAGTTTCAAGCAGGAGGCAAACCATAAAAGACTCTTAAATACAGAGAACAAACTTAGGGTTGTGGGGGTGGGGGGCTGGGGGAAAGGGAAAATGGGAGATGGGCATTAAGGAGGGCACTTATTGGGATGAGCACTGGGTGTTGTATGTAAGTGACGAATCATGGGAATCTACTCCTGAAGTCAAGACTATACTGTACACACTGTATGTTAGCTAACTTGATAATAAATTATTAAAAAAAAAAAAAAAGAGCTGTTTTTTTGATAAGATGAATAAACCTCTAGCCAAACTTACCAGGAAGAAAAGAGAAATGGCCCAAATAAGTAAAGTCACAAATGAGAGAGGAGAAATAACAACCAACACCACAGAAATTAAAACAGTTGTAAGAGAATATTAGGAAAACTATATATCAACAAATTGGACAATGTAGAAGAAACCAATAAATTTCTCAGGAACATATAAACTACCAAAACTGAATGAGGAAGAAATAGAAAATTTGAACAGACCAATAATCACCAAAGAAACTGAATCAGTAATCAAAAAACTCCCAAAAACTCTAAGTCCAGGCAGGACCAGATGGCTTCACAGGCAAACTCCACCAAACATAGAAAGAAGAGTTAATACCATTCTTCCTAAAATATTCCAAAAAATAGAAAAGGAAGGAAAATTTACATTCATTCCATGAGGCCAGTATTACCCTGATACCAAAACCAGATCAAAACACCACTAAAAAATAGAACTGCAGGCCAATCTCATTGATGAACATAGATACAAAAATCCTCTACAAAATACCAGCCAAATGCAACGATACATCTAAAGAATCATTCACCACGATCAAGTGGCATTTATTCCTGGAATGCAAAAGTGGTTCAATATTTGCAAATCAATCAATGTGATACATTACATCAATAAGAAAAAGGATAATAACCATATGATCATTTCAACAGACTCAGAAAATGCTTTTCACAAAGTACCACATCCATTCATGATTAAAAAAAAGAAACCCTCAACAAAGTAGGATTAGAGGGAATATACCTCAACATTATAAAAACCATATATGAGAAACCCACAGCTAACATCTTACTCAATGGTCAAAAACTGAAAGTTTCCATGTAAGATAAGGAACAAGACAAAGATGGCCATTTTCACCACTTTTATTCAACGTCGTACTGGAACTCCTAGCCACAGCAACCAGACAAGAGGAAAGAATTAAAGGTGTCCAAATTGGTAAGGAAGAAGTAAAACTTTCACTCTTTGCAGAGAGCATGATACTATATATAGAAAACCCAATGACTCTATCAAAGAACTTCTAGAACTAATAAAAGAATTCGGTAAAGTCACAGGATATAGAATTAGTGTGCAAAAATCTGTTGCATTTCTGTGCACCAATAATGAAGCAACAGAAAGAAATTAAGAAAACAATACCATTTACAACTATATCAAAAATAATAAGATACTCAGGAATAAATCTAACCAAGGAGGTGAAAGACCTATACTCTGAAAACTATAAAACACTGATGAAAGATGATGAAAGAAATTAAAGATGATACAAAGGAATGAAAAGACATTCCATGCTCATAGACTGAAAGAACACATATCATTAAAATGTCTATATTATCCAAAGCAATCTACAGATTTAATGCAATCCCTATCAAATACCAAGAGCATGTTTCACAGAACTAGAACACAATTCTAAAATTTGTATGGAACTACAAAAGACCCTGAATAGCGAAAGCAATCTTGAAAAAGAAAAGTAAAGGCATCACAATTCTGGATATTAAGTTATATTACAATGATGTAGTAATCAAAACAGCATGGGACTGGGACAAAAACAGACATTTAGAACAATGGAACAGAAGAGAAAACCCAGGAATGGAACCAAAACTATATGGTCAATTAATCTTTTACAAAGCAGGAAACTATACCCAATGTGAAAAAGACATTCTCTTCAACAAATGGTACTGGAAAAACTGGACAGTAACATTCAAGAGAAAGAAACAGGACCACTTTCTTACACCAAACACAAAAATAAATCAAAATGGACTAAAGACCTAAGTGTGAGTCCTGAAACCATCAAAGTCCTAAAGGAGAACACTGGCAATACCCTCTCTGACATTAGCTGTAGGAACTTTTTTCTAGATATGTCTCCTGAGGCAAGGGAAACAAAAGCAAAAATAAACTATTGGGACTACATCAGAATAAAAGGTTTCTGCATAGCAAAGGAAACAATCAGCAAAACTGAAAGACAACCTACAGAATGGGAGGAGATATTTACAAATGACATATCCAATAAAGGGTTAGTATCCAAAATGTATAAAGAACATATAAGAGGAGGAGTTAAGATGGCAGGGGATAGGAGGACCCTAAGCTTGTCTCCTCCCTCAGACACAGCCAGATAGCTATCAAATCATTCTCAACACCCAAGAAATCAATCAGAGATGAGAGAACAAAAACTGCAAGTCTGTAAGTAGAAAAGCAACCATGTTATGGAAGGTAGGAGGAGCAAAGAGTTGACTTGGGGGAGATATAACTGTGGATACGGCAGTGGAGAGGTAGCCTGCTTTATGAGGCAACCACAAGTATTATGTTCAGTGGAGCACATAATTTGAATTTTTTAGAAGTCTGCTGCCATGAAGGGAGAGCCTGGCTTAAAGATGCTCAGGTGGCAAAGCAGGGTGGAATCCCAGGAGTGATAATGAGGACTGAGAGTCCTCTGGGACACAAGAACGGGCGGTGCTAATGTGCTGCACTGTTCCCAAACACAGGAGTAGGACTCCTGCCGGGGGCAGGGAGCTGGGGTGCTGGCTTTCTGCTTTGTTTTGCCATAAACTCTGAACCATGATTATACCACAGCATTCTTTGCATGGGTGACAAGAGGCAAAAGTTCCAGGAGACCCTGTCCCAGAGGAACAGTGAGGGTCCGTCCAGCAGTAGTCCCTAAAATTTTGAGTTTTGAAATTTAGTCATGCACCTGAGATAAAAAAGCTTGGACAAAGTCAGGGTGAATGCAGTGATGTGACCACAACTGGGGACACAAGAGGGGTGATTGATTGCCGTTCTGTGAGGGTTCCATAAAGAGTGGGGGGCATGAAATTTTACTTCCTGGGCTAGAGAGTGGGGTGCCACCATATTTGTCCTGCCCATTAGCGCTGAAAGCCTACAGGGAGCAAACAGCACCACCTTCTGGAGACCAGAGCCACTTATACCAAGACCCACCTCCCTGCACCCTAAAGTGCATCTCCACTAGGGCAAATCCACCTAAGATTCGTGAAAAAGGCCTCTCCCACAGAAGACCAGCACAAACAACTCACTCACACTAAGTCTACTGATCACAGAGAGCTACAAAGCTTCACTCTAGGGGAAATAGGATCTAGCTTCCCTTTTACTTTTACTCTTTGTTTTTTTAACATTATTTCTTCATTTATTTTATTTTATCAATTCTTTCTTTTGTTTTTTTAATTTTATTTTTATAAATTATATATATTTTTTATTTTCATAAGGTATCTGAACTAGAATTTAAAACAACTTCTTAAGGATACTAGCTGGACTTATAAGAAACAGAAGACGTGAGAGGATCCCCTTCTCTGGGGATAAAAGAATTAAAATCAAGTCAGGCCAAAATTAAAATGCTATAACCAAGATGCAAACCCAAATGGAGGCCATAAAAATCAGGATGGACAAAGCAGGGTGTGAATCAGTGATACAGAAGATAAGAATATGGAAAATAATGAAAGTGAAAAGAAGAGGGAAAGAAAGCTAATGGATCACAAAGGTAGACCTAGGGCATTCAACAACTTACTAAAATGGAATAACATTTGTATCATAGGAGTCCCAGAAGAAAAAGAGAACAGGAGCCAGGAGGTTTATCTGAACAAATTATAGCTGAGACTTCCCTAATATGGGAAAGGACACAGACATCAAAATCCAAGAAGCACAGAGAACTCCAATTAAATTCAACAAAAGCCATACGTTGTCAAGGCATATCATAGCCAAATTCACAAAATATACAGACAAGGAATGATCATGAAAAAAAGTTCTTAACCTACAAGGAAAGACCAATAAGAAGAGCAGCAGATGTGTACACAGAAACCTAGCAGGCTAAAAGAGATATATTCAACGTGATGAATGAGAAAAATATACATCCAAGAATTCCTTACCCATCAAGGCTGTCATTCAGAATAGAAGGAGAGATAAAGAATTTCCCAAACAAAAGCTAAAGGAGTTTGTGACCACTAAACCAGCTCTGCAAGAAATTTTAAGGGGGGCTCTTTGAAGGGAGAAAAAAGACCAAAAGCAACTAAGACTAGAAAGGACCAGAGAACATCACCAGAAACACCAACTCTACAAGTAACACAATGGCACTAAATTTATATATTTCAATAATCACTGAATGTAAATGGACTAAATGCTCCAATCAAAAGACACAGGGTATCAGAATGAATTTTTAAAAAACAAAAACAAAAACAAGATCCATCTATATGCTGCCTAAAAGGGTCTCAGTTTAGAACTAAAGACACCTGCAGATTCAAAGTGAAGGGATGGAGAACCATCTATCATGCTAATGGAAATGAAAAGAAAGCTGGAGCAGCCATACTTATATCAGACAAATGAGATTTTATTTTATTTTTTTTTCAATATATGAAATTTATTGTCAAATTGGTTTCCATACAACACCCAGTGCTCATCCCAAAAGGTGCCCTCCTCAATACCCATCACCCACCCTCCCCTCCCTCCCACCCCCCATCAACCCTATTTGTTCTCAGTTTTTAAGAGTCTCTTATGCTTTGGCTCTCTCCCACTCTAACCTCTTTTTTTTTTTTTTCCCTTCCCCTCCTCCATGGGTTTCTGTTAAGTTTCTCAGGATCCACATAAGAGTGAAAACATATGGTATCTGTCTTTCTCTGTATGGCTTATTTCACTTAGCATCACACTCTCCAGTTCCATCCACGTTGCTACAAAGGGCCATATTTCATTCTTTCTCATTGCCACGTAGTACTCCATTGTGTATATAAACCACAATTTCTTTATCCCAGACAAATGAGATTTTAAACCAAAGCGTTTTACAGGAGATGAAGAAGGGCATTATATCATAATTAAGGGGTCTACCCATCAAGATCTAACGATTATAAATATTTATGCCCCCATGTGGAAGAACCCAAATATATAAATCAATTAATCACAAACATAAAGAAACTCATTGATAATAATAATAGTAGGGGGCTTTAGCATCCCAGGGAAATGGACAGATCATCTAAGCAGAAAATCAACAAGGAAACAATGACTCTGAATGACACACTAGACCCGATGGACCTAACAGATATATTCAGAACATTTCATCCTAAAGCAGCAGAATACACATTCTTCTCAAGTGTGCATGGGATATTCTCCACAATAGATCACATACTGGGTCACAAATCAGCCCTCAACAAGTAGAAAAAGACTGAGATCAGACCATGTATATTTTCAGACCACAAGGCCATTAAACTTGAAGTAAACCACAAGAAAAAATTTGGAAAGACCTCAAATATATGGATGTTAAAGAACATCATACTAAAGAAAGAATGGGTTAAAAAGGAAATTAAAGAAGGAATTTTGAAAACACAACAGTCCAAAATGAAAACACAACATGAAGATGCATGGGATGCAGCAAAGGCAGTCTTAAGAGGGAAGTACATTACAATATAGGCCTATCTCAAGAAGCAAGAAAGGTCTCAAATACACAACCTAACCGTATGCCTAAAGGAGCTAGAAAAGGAACAGCCAATAAAGCCTAAAGCCAGCAAAAGAAGGGAAATAATAAAGACTAGAGCAGAAATAAATATATAAACAAACAAAACAGTAGAACAGATCAACAAAACTAAGAGCTGAATGTATTAAAATTGATAAACCCCTAGCCAGACTTAACAAAAAGAAAAAGGACCCAAATAGATAAAAATCATGAATGAAAGAGGAGAGATCATAACCAACACCACAGAAATACAAACTATTATAAGAGAATACTATGAAAAATTATACGCCAACAAACTGGGCAATCTGGAAGAAATGGACACATTTCTACAAACTTATAAACTACCAAAACTGAAACAGGAAGAAATAGAAAATCTGAACAGTTCCATAACCAGCAAAGAAAGTGAATCAGTAATCAAGAATCTCCCAACAAACAAGAGTCCTGGGCCAGAAGGCTTCCCAGGAAAATTCTACCTGATATTTAAAGAAGAGTTACTACCTTTTCTTCTCAAACTGTTTTAAAAATTAGAAATGGAAAGAATACTTCAAAACGCATTCTATGAAGCCAGCACTACCTTGATTCCAAAACCAAAGACCCCACTAAAAAGAAGAATTACAGGCCAATATCCCTGATGAACATGGAGGCAAAAGTTCTCCACAAAATACTAGCAAATGGAATTCAACATTAAAAGAATTATTCACCATAATCAAGCAGGATTTATTCCTGGCCTGCAGGGTTAGTTCAGTATTTGCAAATCAATCAACATGATGATACACCACATTATTAAAAGAAAGGATAAGAATCACAGGATCCTGTCAATGGATGCAGAAAAAGTATTTGACAAAACACAGCATCCATTCTTAACAAAAAACCTCAACAAAGTAGGGCTGGATGGAACATACCTCAGCATCACAAAGACCATACACAAAAACCCCACAGCTAATATCATCCTCAATGGGGATGACCCTATGGTCAGGAACAAGACAGGGATGCCAATGTCACCACTATTATTTAACATAGTACTGGAAATCTTAGCCTCAGAAATCAGACAACAAAACAAAATAAAAGACATCCAAATCAGCAAGGAAGAAATTAAACTTTCACTATTTGCAGACAACATGACAATCTATGTAGAAAACCTGAAAGATCCACCAAAAAATTGCTAGAACTAATTACATGAATTAGCAAACTCACAGGACACAAATTCAATATGCAGAAATGTACTGCATTTCTATACACCAATAGTGAAGCAACAGAAAAATAAATCAAGGAATCAATCCCAGTTGCAACTGCACCAAAACCCATCAGATACCTTGGAATAAATCTAACACAGAGGTAAAAGATCTGTGCTCTGAAAACTATAGAACACTTATGAAAGAAACTGAAGAGGTCTCAAAGAAATAGAAAAGCATTCCACATGCTCATGAATTAGAAGAACAAACATTGTTAACATGTCTATATCACCCAAAGCAATCTGCACATTTAATGCAATTCCTATCAAAATACCACTAGCATTTTTTTGCACAGCTAGAACAATCCTAAAATATGTATGGAATCACAAAAGACCCTGAATAGCCAAACCAATTCTGAAAAAGAAAAAGAAAACTGGAGGCATCACGATTCCAGATTTCAAGCCGTATTACAAAGCTATGGTGATCAAGACAATATGGCTCTGGCACAAAAACAGACACTTAGATCAATGGAAAGAATAGAAAACCCAAAAAATGGACCTACAACTATATGGTCAACTAATCTTCTACAAAGCAGGAAAATATCCAATAGAATAAAGATAGTCTCATCAACAAAATGTTTAGGAAAACTGAACAGCAACACATAAAAGAATGAAACTGGAGCACTTTCTTATACCATGCACAAAAATAATTAAAAATGGATGAAAGACCTAAATGTGAGACAGGAAACCATCAAAATCCTAGAGGAGAACACAGGCAGTAATCTCTTTGACCTTGGCCGGAGCATTTTCTTACTAGAAACATCACCAAAGGCAAGGGAAACAAAGCAAAAATGAACTTTTGGGACTTCATCAAGATAAAAAGCTTCTGCATAGTGAAAGAAACAATTAACAAAGTTAAAAGGCAACCTTTAGAATGGGAGAAGATATCTGCAAATGACATATCAGATAATGGGTTAGTATCCAAAATCTATAAAGAACTTATCAAACTCAACACCCAAAAAACAAATAATCCAGTGAATAAATGGGCAGAAGATATGAACAGACACTTTTCCAAAGAAGACATCCAGATAGCTAACAGACACATGAAAAGATGCTCAACATCACTCATCATCAGGGAAGTACAAATCAAAACCACAACGAGATACGACCTCACACCTGTCAGAATGGCTAAAATTAACAACTCAGTAAACGACAGATGGTGGCAAGAACATGGAGAAATGGGAACACTTCTGCACTGCTGGTGGGAATGCAAACCAGTGCAGTTACTCTGGAAAACAGTATGGAGGTTCCTCAAAAAATTAAAAATAGAACTACCCTACAACCTAACAAATGCACTAACCAGGTATTTATCCAAAGGATACAAAAATGCTGATTCAAAAAGGTACATGCACCCCCAATGTTTATTACAGCACTATCAACAATAGCCAAATTATGGAAAGAGCCCAAATGTCCATCGACTGAAGAAAGAAGATGTATATGTGTACACACACTACTGTGTAATATTACTCAGCCATCAAAAAGAATGAAATCTTGCTATTTGCAACAGCATGGAAGGAACTAGAATGTATTATGCTAAGTGAAATAAGTCAGTCAGAGAAAGATAAATATCATATGATTTCACTCATATGTGGAATTTAAGAAATAAAACAGATGGACTTAGGGGAAGGGGGAAAAGGAGGAAAGGGGGAACAAACCAGAAGAGACTCTTTTTGGTTTTGCTTTGTTTTTAAAGTTTATTTCTTTATTTTGTGTGTGTGTGTGTGTGTGTGTGTGTGTGAGAGAGAGAGAGAGAGAGAGAGAGAGAGAGAGAGAGAGGGAGGGGCAGAGAGAGGGAGAGAGAAAATCCCAGGCAAACTCCACACCATCAGTGCAGAGCCCGACATGGGGCTCAAACTCACAAACCATGGGATCATGAACTGAGTTGAAGTCAGATGCTTAACCGACTGAGCCACCCAGGTGCTCACCCTGGCAAGGATGTGGAGAAAAAGGAACAATTGTTTACTGTTGATGGGAATCACAACTGGAACAGCTATCTGGGGAAAACAGTATGGAGGTTCTTCACAAAGTTAAAAACAGAACTACCCTATGATCCAGCAATCGCAGTACTGGGTATTTTCCCAAAGAATACAAAAACATGAATTCAATGGGATACACACACCCCTATGTTTATTTCAGCATTATTTACAATAGCCAAATTATGGAAGCAGTCCAAGTATCCATACATTGATGAATGGATAAAGAAGATGTGGTACATATACACCATGGAATATTATTCAGCCATAAAAAAGTGATATCATTCCATTTGCAATGACATCAATTAGAAAGTATAATCCTAAGCAAAATAAGACAGAGAAAGAAAAACACCATATGATTTCTGTCATATGTGGAATTTAAAGAACAAAGCAAACAGCAAAAGGGGGAAAGAAAGAGAGAGAGACAAATCAAGAAACAGATTTTTAATTATAGAGAACAAAGTGACGGTTACCAGAGGGGGAGGGGGCCGGGGGAATTAAGGAGTACGCTTGTGATGAGCATTGTGTGTTGCATGGAAGTGTTGAATCATTATATTGTACACCTGAAACTAATATAACACTGTATATTTAATAACAGGAATTAAAATAAAAGCTTTAAACAAGTTAATGTCTACCACATACTTATTTCATATTTTGTATCTAGCAATTCTAATATGTAACATCTTTGGTAATCTAGTTACAGTTTCTATTGACATATATTCTCTCATGGTAACTTTCTTTACGTAAAGTGTTGCATTGCAATTTAAGACTATACTTTGGATTCATGTTTGAGGAGCATTTTAACATTTGACTTGAAAGAACACTCTTTCAGGAAAGACTTAAATTTTCTTTCATTAAGCCCAGAGAGCTTCATGTATCCAGGACCACCTTAAATGAAAATTCTGTTCTATTCACTTGAAAGTATGATTCTTTTTCAGTTAGTATTTTGCCCAGCACTGTTGGATTATTTGTAATCAGAAGGTTCCAGAGTTTCTATTGCATGAAATTGCCAGGAACAGGAGGGCCTATATTTCCTGAACTTTAGTGTGTCACTTACTGCATCTTACATTTTATTATTATGCATTTGCTTTTTTTCTTCATCTACAATGCAAGCTCCTTGACAGCAAATCTGTTTTTCCTTTAATTTTTTTTAATGTTTATTTATTTGAGAGAGAGAGAGAGAGAGAGCGCACGCACACAAGTTGGGAAGGGGCAGAGAGAGAGGGAGACAACAGAATCCAAAGCAGGCTCCAGGCTCTGAGCTGTCAGCACAGAGCCCAATGCAGGGCTTGAACCCATGAACCACAAAATCATGACCTGAGCCAAATTCGGATGCTTAACCGACCGGGTCACCCAGGCGCCCACAAATCTGTTTTATTTATCTCTAAACCTCTTGCACTAGCCAACAAAGTACATTAAATGGATTTCAATGAATATTTGCTTAATAAAAAGATGTTAAAAATTCTGAAAGTATAAATGTATAGGGCCCAAGGATTAGTGATGAATCATGCTTTGGCATTTGCCTAATTTATTGTTTTCCTTATTTTGCAACTTGGACATGTGAGTACAACAGACTAAGCATCACATCATTTCTGATAATGAAGGAAAAACACATTTGATTTTTTAATAGATAAAAAGAGTAGGCTTCAGAATGGTACAAAAGAAAAAGATTTTAGTGTTTCAAAAAGAGAACAGCATGTTTTTAAAGTTTTTTAAATTATAAAGAAATTCATGAAACATAGTTGATCTCAGGAAGAGGTTAAAATGTGTACTGACATTGTACTTTTGTTCTTCCTATGGAAGCTAATGCTCATGAATTATTAGGGTTTTAGTTAAAAATTTTGTCATTACAAGAAAACATTTATCAAATACAACCTCTCAATTTGGCAGAAAAATCACAAGAGGGGACTCCCTTCAACTCAATTGTAGATGGCATTCTGCATTTGACAATAAACAAACCTATGATGTCATAACAGTGTAAGAATATCCCCCAAACGTATAAAATAACATACAGTGAAAACCACTTTTTAAATAATAATACTGTATACTGCACAGTATTTTTCAACAATGGTCACAGAGACTGTTGGTTGATAATACTAATAGCTTAGGAAAGCTAAAGAGAAGAAAAGGGAAATTTGAGTTTTACAGATAACATTTGATCAACTACTATTTTTGGTAGCGAGCAGAACTAACGAAAAAATGTACTGGGACATTACTTGTTAAGAATTGGGCAAGAAGCTATAATGCCTCCTTGAAGTTCACATACCACACATACAGCCACAGTTTGCATGGAAAAAAAGAATAATTCATGAAACCAAGTTCATTCAAAAATAACCATGAATAGGAAAAGTCACATCTGAATCATTGTAAGAGCTTTTAAGTGTGTGTGTGTGTGTAATCACTTAAAAAGCACAACTAAAAAGGAAACCTATTTATTTCTTTTCCCTAGTTAACTAAGCATTCGGTCTATAATCAGCTGGTTAGCATGAAGTATTATTAAAGCACTATTTTTATAGTACCCATTTTTATGGGTTTTGTATGTTACACAAACAGTGGTTTTTTAAAAAATGCATGAATTGGTTATTCTCTTTCATGTTCCTATATTAAGTCAAACCAAACCTCTGGATCTTGACATAATGGTAATGCAAGTAGAAACAAAAACAGTTCAATCTTCAAAATGTCTTTCAATTTCACTCCATTCTATCACATTAAAGTCTCATTTATCAAAAGGAGATTTTTAAATTTGTTTTAATGTTTATTCATTTCCTGACAGAGAGAGAGAGATAGAGTGCAAGCAGGGGAAGGGCAGAGAAAGAGGGAGACACAGAATCCAAAGCAGGCTCCAGGCTCTGAGCTGTCAGCACAGAGCCTGATGCAGGGCTCGAACTAACGAACTATACGATCATGACCTGAGCCAAAGTCGGTTGCTTAACCGACTGAGCCACCCAGGTGCCTCTCAAAAGTAGATTTTAAAAGAGCCCTACATTTAAGATAATTTCAGAGTTTATTTCAAATTACAAAAAATAGAAAATAATAAGTCACTGCCTAGAAAAAATACATGAAAACAAATTACTTAATCATAAGTGTAAAATTACTTTAAAACAATACCTTATTTCTGCAGAAGGTCACAGATATCAAACGTATCACCACTCAAAAAAAAAAACAAGGTCATTTTAAAATTCTGAAGAGATGGTTACTGCTATGCCATTTAAAAAGTTTTCATTTTAGGTAATTTTACTATTAATAACAGTTAAACATCAATTAAAAGAAAATCATTCAAACAGTACAAGAGAAAAATGGTCAAGAACTATGAGCAGATAATTCACATATTAATACAAAAGGCCAAATTATATGTGAAAAGTTGCTCAACCTCACTCATCAAGAAAAGATGACTCAAAACTGGAAGCTATCTTTTTATCCATGATTTTGGATTGATTGATTGATTGATTGATTGATTTGAGAGAGAGAGAACACATAACTGGGGTAGAACAGAAGGGGGAGAGAAAATCTTAAACAAGCTCCATGCTGAGTGTGGAGCTCAATCCCACAACCCTGGGATCATGACCTGAACCAAAATCAAGAGTCAAACGCTCAACCAACTGAGCCACCCAGGAGCCCCTTGAATATTTTCTTAAAATTGATAATAACCATTTGAAAAGAGTGTGAAGGAGACTTCCAATTTACAGTCCAGTATGTAAGGAGCTTGGAAGTTGCTACTCCATCCTAACAACAAATGAAAAATCAACAACTCTTCTTAGATCCGTCAGAAAAGTAAGGTTACAAGGTAAACTACTGCCCCCCAAAATAGAGACAGTCAGATACAGAGAATCCCAACTTATCAGAATGCAAAGTCATGAAGAGAAACCTCCATACAACTAGTGGGAAACCAGAACTGTTTTTGAAGAACTACTAGAGTCTCAGTGTGGATAAGCTGGTGAGTTAAAAACTTGTGGGGTGAGGAATGGGATGACACTTTTGTGAATTTTAACTCCTGGAGCTCTACCAAGTTTTCACAGTAGTGAAGACCTCAGAAAAATCCCTTCTTGTTTCCAGAAGAAACAGGAGAAAAGGAACCATTTTTAAATACAAGATGGGGCACCTGGGTGGCTTAGTCAGTTAAACATCTGACTTCAGATCAGGTCATGATCTCACAGTCCGTGAGTTTTAGCCCTGCATTGGGCTCTGTGCTGACAGCTCAGAGCCTGGAGCCTGCTTCAGATTCTGTGTCTCCCTCTCTCTTTGCCCACTGCTGCTCACACTCTGTCTCTCTCTCTCTCTCTCTCAAAAACAAATAACCATTTAAAAAATTTTTTTAAATAAATAAATACAAGAGAACATTCTGTTCTCATTAACAAGGCCTACCCTCAAGAGAAACTATTCTATCAGAGCTTAATCTGTTGGGGTTTTGTTGGAGGCTAAACTCAATGCAAAATATTCAACTCCATCCAGCTCTAACCTTCTACATGGGAGAAGAGTGTAGGGGTGAAAAACTAAGAGGCACTTATGAAGTTCACAGACCAGAGGCATAGGCTACTAAAGGACTGGGACGTAATTACAGGAATATAGAATACTTCTCCTCCCCCAACACCTCATCACCATATTACTAAAAGCCTATTTACCACAGTTCTTTTTCCCTAATACATCATGTCTAGCTACCAAGAAAAAATTACAAGGCATACTAAAAACCACAAAACACCGTTTGAAGAGACAGAACAAGCATCAAACAGAATATTCTAGAACTGTGGAACAACTACAAAAGATGTAAACTAAACAAAATGGGAATACCAAAAGGAGAAGAGACAAAGGGACAGAAGAAATATTTGAAACAATGACTAAGAGTTTCTCCAAATTAAAGTCAAACACCAAATCACATATTTGCAGTGGAAGCTCAGGAAGCTCAGGAAGCTCAGAGAACAACAGGCAACATAAATGCCCCCAAAAAACTATATACAGGCAAATCATATTCAAAGTACAGAAAATCAAAGATAAGGAAAAAAAATCTTGAAAGAATCCAGAGGGGTAAAAAAACACCGTACTCATAGAGGAGCAAAGATAAGAATTATATCTGACTTCTCAGAAATCATGAAACCAAGAAGAGACTGAAGTGAAATATTTCAAGTGTCAAAAGAAAAACAACACACACACACACACACACACACACACACACACACACACACACACACACCCAATCCACCAAACTTGACTGTGTATGCTGCAAAACTATCTTTCAAAAGGAGGAATAAAGACTTTCTCAGACAAACAAACTTTAAGGGAATATGTTGTCAGTAGACATGCCTTGCAAGAAATGTTAAAAAGAAATACTTCAGAGAGAAGGAAATTGATAAGGCAGAAACATCATTCTACATAAAGAAAGGAAGAACATTAAAGAAGGAATAAGGGAAGGCAAATAAACTTTACTTTTCCTATTCTTAAGTGATCCAACATATATAATAATTTATATAAATAATAATAGCAACAACATACCCACTTGTGTGTGTGGGAGGGTGTACTTATATGTGATTATTTATGCCTGAAATGAATGACAGCAATGATAGAAGGGATGAGAGGGAAGAATTAGGAATTTTTGTTATTTAAGGTACTTGCACTACCCATGAAGTGGCATAATATTATCTGAACATAGACCTAGATTAGTTGTAAATGTATATTGCAACCTCTAGGGCAACCACTAAAAAAAAGTTAAAAAAATAAAATTGATATGCTACAGAGTGAAAATGGCATCGTGTAAAATGCTCAGAGTCAGAGAAATAGGCATTCACACATGGGAAAATGATATAAACAAAAATTACAGAGAAGCACCTAGGTGGCTCAGTCGGTGAAGCATCCGATTTCAGCTCAGGCCATGATCTCGCAGTTCATGAGTTCGAGCCCCATGTCGGGTTCTGTGCTGACAGCTCAGAGCCTGGAGCCTGCTTCAGATTCTGTGTCTCCCTCTCTCTCTGCCCGTCCCCCACTCACGCTCTTTCTCTCTCTGTCTCTCAAAAAATAAATAAACGTTAAAAAATGTTTAAAAATTACAGACAATGTGAATCTCTCTCAGTAGGGAAACGGATAAATTATGATATGGGATATGCAGCTATAAATCTATGCATACTGACACATTAAAAGTATCAAGGTATGTTAAGTGAAAAGTATTTTGCAAAACAATATATTAGAAATCTCTTCTATAATTGTTATAAATGATGAAAGATAGAGAGAGGTGTGTGCATGGACAAAAAGAATATACTATAAAGACACATACCAAATTGTCAGTAGTGGTTCTTTCTGGCAAAAGCAATGGGACTTAGAGTAAATGGGAAATGGGTATCTGTCTTGATTATTATCTAAAATTTTTCTATGTATCCACTGCAATGAGAATCTCTAGATATATTATCTATGCAAATGATTTTTTAAAGAAAAAGCAAAGGAAGCAAGAAAGGAAGAATACAGTAGTGTCTTTCCATAAAACCAAGAAAAGTATTTGCTAGCTTGTCGCAGTCGCTGTCAGAAGGATTTCAACCAAATTACTTCAAATAGGAATTTAAAATCCACCATTAACAATTTTAATTCATAGCTTCAATTAAGGAGCAATTTGATTTACAACTGTATGTTCACACAAATAGTTTAGATTGGCCTGTAAACAAACCAAGGATCAAATAGAATTTTGGAGCTAGAAGGGACTTTCTGGCCCCTCATTTTACACATGAGGAAACTGAGAACAAAGAGACGTGTCCTATAACAAACAATGAATTTCATCACTGTTAAAAGAAGAAAGAACCCAACCTCCTTGCTCCTTGTCCAGGCCTCTGGTAAACTCTGTTTATTTCATTCTACCTACTTTATAAATATCATCTGTGGTTCCTGAAAATTCCCAAGTGGTTCTGAAAAATTTGCATTTTCTAATCCCATTTCCAAATCACCTGATTAAAAAGAATTTCACATTTTCAGGTTGAATGCAGTAGAGAATTCATAGAATTTAGCAAGTAAAGGAATTTAGAAACTGTCTCTTGCCTAACATTATTTTTGTTTTTTTTTAAGAAAGCAAAACAGCTTAAGTAACTTGTTACATCCTGTGAGTCAGACACAGAGTTGAGAGTAGAACCCAACTCTGCTAACCACCAGAGCATTCTCCTTCTGTTATTTCCCATTCATTTTATTAAAAAAAAAAAAAAAAAAAAGCAGTGTGATCTTACAGAAAGTATACACACTGACTAAGTAACATGGACAAGTCATCAAACTTGGAAACTTAAGTTTCTTCAACTATTAAATAAACAGGTGGGCTCTGAAGTTTCTTACACCTTTCCATGATTCTGGAATTTTTAAGATGGGGTTCAATATGTATTAGGTCATGGAATCCAGTGGCGGAATGACAGACTGCAGTCCAACTCTCTTGAGTAGCTGCAAAAAGCTAGAGAAAAGGAGAGGACAAGCAACAGAAGAGAACAGAGTAGAATTCAGGAACTCCTTAGCATGGACCTAAATCTGGAAAGGTACAACCAGCTGGTTAATCTGTGGTTTTAGACTCAGTAAAGTGCTTCAGAAAGTTGCCACATGCCATAGTTCCACATCCACCATTGGTTCCAGGAAGTTAACTTCTCCTGAGCATCCAGTTTTCACCTCTTACTCTTCCTTCCCACTAATGTTCTAAGAATGCTTCTAATATAGCTGGGTAACAAATACCAGATTATATAAATTATATGTGTTATTAAGGTCAAAAATTTGGTTTCCTTTAAAAACAGCAATCAACAGTTGGTAATTGTTACAACAAAAGACCAATAATACCGAAGTCTGATTCTGATATATTTGATGATATAGTGACACAAATGTAATCAACCTTTTTCAGAAAAACCATGAGAGGCAGACCTCAAAGACCTGTCCCTAACTCATTCCTCAGCTCACATTTTGCTATCAAGCAATTCTTGCTAGCATGCATACAATTAATACCATTCCTTATATCTTCATAACCTCAGTTCAAATAACTGTAAGAAAGCATGTGTACAAAATCTCTTCATACTGAATTCTTTTCCTATAGTTATTCACTCTGCTCTTCCTTCAGATATATCCAATTCTTTCCTGTCCATAATCTGTTTTTCTTTCTCTCTCTGCCCTAAAAATCTTTCCTAATAGAGCACAATACCTACTAAAGGCCTGTACAATAATGAAATATAGTTTTATCTCCATCCCCGGAAACTTCCATTGATCCCATCAGTTGTGTATTTACGTAGCTGATATTAAGTTTTATCCTTTGAGCTTCTAAGTGGACTTTCATAAATTCTAAGTACAGACAGCTCTAGAATTAAATATGATTTGAGCAGGTAAAGCCTAAAATTTGGCAAAATAAATAGTTTGGAGTTCCCCACCAGTACCCTAAAGGTAGCACTGGGGCCGGGGTATGACTGGACACACTGGACATTTGTGGGAAAACCAGAAGAAAAGACTTGATCACTGGTATAGGCTTCTGTCCCTCCTTCCAAGCTGGTAAGAGTGGAGGAAAAAGAGGAGACAAATAAAAAAGCCCTAGCTAGATCTGAAGGATCCAAGAATAGAGGGGGCCTCAAGACACAGAAAGCCACATAGAAAAGTTCCCCATTCCCTCAGGCCAGTAAGATGCTCTAGGAGTAAAGTAAAACAAAACAAAACAGAACAAAACAAACAAACAAACAAAAAACTAGCCTGATATACTTAGGTCGTGAGGACTTGACATTCTCACTGACTATTCCAAGAAGTTTCCGATCATCTGATTCTACTACCACTAGCATCTACTGTAAGTGGAAGCTGTGTGTACAGAAGAAGTCAAAGACTACAAAAATACCAAGGACACCATAGTGAATTTAGTAGCAATAGTAGCCAGCAACGCGTAAGGAAGTGGAGAGCAAGTCCTATCTCAGTACAAGCCAACATTGGGAACAGAGTGACCATGAAGCAGATGGTCCCTCCCAATGACAAAGAAGGTCCATTGAATCCCGATACTATCCAGTAGAGAGGGAAAAGTGGCAAACAAATATAAAATGACATGTATAAAGAGACTAGGCTTATATGGAAGGAACTAGCAGAATGAAGGCAAGGATTCAGACATTCAGCTGAACTAGAGAAGATAAACAGTTACAATAGGCACCCTTCCTGCAATATCCAGCATGGGCTGGGGAGGAGAGACAATGTGGGTGTGAAGACAGTGTGGGTGGGTGACTTTAACATCTAAGTCTGGGCTTATCAATAGGCCCCCTGCAGCTGCACAAGACTCCACTGGCAAGACCCTGCGTAGTCTGCATGTAGCCCCTGTGGCCCAGAGGGTCAAACACCAAGTAGTCAGTCCCTCTGTAAGCCCTCTGTGGCCTGGTGGACTCTGAAGTCCTCTGTGTCCCTGCCCCACTGGTACCAGGCTCCCACTACACACCCAGCCAATGGGTACTGATATCTGCTCTCTATCTGCATTCTAGAGAGTGGCCTATTGTTTTCTCAGCAACTCCATACTAGTCCCAGCCTGGTCAAACCAGTGAACTTCTCTTCTCTGCTACCCGGTGGCCAAACCATACCTTCTTCATCAAGATCTATACCCTTTACAAGTATGTCCTTCCTTGAACACTCTCTAGAGTACAACAGTTTCTTTATATATTATAGTTACACTTTCAACATAGTTAACAAATCTTTATGTTAAACTTCCCCTGATTAACCTAATGTTAATGTTTCTATGTCCTGATTTGATCCAGAGGGCTACATCCACCTAGTCTCAAAATCCGAGTCTATCAATATTTCCACTTACTCCATTTCTTCCATCCTCTTCATCCCTTGGACCATTTCCAGGTCCTAATGTCTCTTGCCTACAGAGATGGTCTTGGACAATCTTATATACACTTTATAAGCCCTCCCCCAAGATACCATTTTACTTGTCAACTTAGAAACAAATAAGGATTCTCTCCTTTCTATCAGGTGAAATGTGAACTCTTATGCTGAGATTTTAAGGCCTTCTGTGATTTTTGTCTGTGTTGTCCTTATCACATAATTAGCATCTTATTATACTCTGTCTTAATTCTCCAAGTAAAGATACAACCTCCCAGACTAACCCTATAATACGCTTTCTCTAATTTATTCATGGTTATTACCGTAACTTATTTTTAACTGTACATCTTATACAACTTCACTACTCTTTCCATGGTGGTAAGCTCAATGTTACATGATGGGAAAATCAGACTAAATCAGATAGTTTTAAACCAATGTAACAGTTATAGATACAGCCACTGTTAGGCCATACAAAACCTTTCTACAGATTAGAAAAAGGCACCCTTTCCTCCAAACTGATGCAGCTTCACATTTGGTTACACAGCTTGGCAAGTGGAGCCCAGGAAGGATTTCAACTCAACCTTATACAACTGTACATGGCAGCCCCAGATTCATTAATATAACACTAATTAAAAAAAGGAATCAGGGGCGCCTGGGTGGCTCAGTCGATTGGGCGTCCGACTTTGGCTCAGGTCATGATCTCACAGTCCGTGAGTTCGGGCCCCGCGTCGGGCTCTGTGCTGACAGCTCAGAGCCTGGAGCCCATTTCACATTCTGTGTCTCCCTCTCTCTCTGCCCCTCCCCTGTTCATGCTCTGTCTCTCTCTGTCTCAAAAATAAATAAATGTTAATAAAAAAATAAATAAATAAATAAAATTAAAAAAAAAGAATCAAAGTGTACTATAAAACTTTTAAAGGATATTGTTCCTTGAATTTTGTTTTAGTAGGATTTTATGCTACTGTGTATATCCCTCTAATCCTAGATAATGTCTCACAGCTTGGGCATTAGATCAGTTATATGGCAAATTTCATGCATTAGTGGGTATCTGGTATACCAGATCTCTATGATCAGCATTAATTGAAGGTCTAAGTCTATCCTAGGGACTGGAGCTAGATCTCATGGAACAAATGAGGTATCCAACTAGTCTGCAGCTCAGTAAATCAATCTATATTTAGAAGAACATAATTTTTTAATGTTATACTTACTGATAAACTTGTTTTGCATAGTCTCCAACAGGGCTTGGTGAGCATCTTCAGCTTGTAAAGCATGTGAACATTCTCTAGCCAGTATGGTACGCACAAGATGCTCCCCACATCCTAGAAATCCAAGGAAACCAAAAACAGTTGAGGAAAAACAATGCTATAAACATCCTTCTTATCCTCTTAGCACTAAAACACCCTTATGTACTACTTAAGAAGTGGTTGTGTTGCAGAATAATTCAGTGATGGATGAAATGACTTCTATGAACAATCTGGGATTTTAGTAATAAGATTCAGTAGAAAATAAAGAACTGTCTAATGTCAAAAGGAAACAGACAAAAATAAAAGAAAACCCCTTTTTCATAGGAATGATTTACATAATACAGGAAGGAATTCAAATTCTCTGCCTAGGAATCTCCTAGGCCTCTGTCTTATTTCCATTATTGGGTAACTACAAAAAATTGTTTTACATTTCGTTATTTGTTTAGATACAAGTGGCCTGAGTCTACCATTTTGCCTCTGGCACCCCACATACCTGGGGGCATGGGAGAAATCTAAACAGCCAGCAACAACCTGCATCTCCCTCTACCTACCTTTCGATAAAATGTCACATCAACAGCTGTAATGTGGACTTAATAAAATAGCACCTTTCTCACCTTATAATAGTAACTTACATAGCCTTCACAGGTGAATATTCTCTGTAATTGTAAAACAAAGAATGCATTTTAAATCCCTGGAGTGAACTTGGACCATTCAGACACACTAAAAAAGGGTAGACATGATGGCAATAGGAAGCACTGCCTAGAATTCTATTTCAATTTTCTACCTGTTAATATTAGAAACTGTCTGCCAAAGTTAAGACAAAGGAAATTTAATTTACATTACAGGTTGATAAGTTCAAATAAAAGATTTCTGAGGAGACTGATTTTTTTCTTAGATATACAAAATATTAAAAATTACTTTGATAAACACTGGAGGGATAAGCCTTTTCAAAAAAATACTAAGTGCCCTTTGAAATGCTTTTTCTACATAAAATCAGCTGCATTAATTAAAATATAAATGTCCTCTTACCCAAAAGACAAGAGTAGATACATAAGACCTTATGCTTCCCATCTTTTAAAAAATAAAATAAAATCCTGAGGGAAGCAGATCAGCATGGACACAGGCTGCCTAACTTGCTTACACCAAGTCCCACACACCTTTGCTCTGGCGTTACTGCCCATTTCAGTCAAGCTTGCCTAAGTCCCAGTGTGACAGCCGCTCCCTACTCCTACCCAGAAGACCAACAGAAACTCCTGCCCACACCACATCTTCTGACCAGAGTTCTGCCGGGCCTCAGTTCTGGTGGAGTTGGTGTCAGATCTCATTTCACAGACAGACCAGAGCACACCTAGTTAAAACTCATCACATTCAGGCCAGGGACCACATACTGACCATAGCAGGCAAGGAGAGCCTCTGCAAATGACTGGCCTAAAGGACAGAGCAGCTAAACTACAAGAGCACAGCACACACAGCATACACCAGAGACACTCCCTAAAGCGCCAGACCCTGGGCACTACATGACTTCATAAGGCATTACTTTCAGAAGCAGGAGACATAATTGGCTTTTCTAACACACCAAAAAAGGAAGAGACTTAGGGACGCCTGGGTGTCGCAGTCGGTTGAGCGTCCCACTTCAGCTCAGGTCATGATCTCACAGTTTGTGAGTTCGAGCCCCGCGTCAGGCTCTGTGCTGACAGCTCGGAACCTGGAGCCTGCTTCGGATTCTGTGTCTACCTCTCTCTCTCTCTCTCTCTCTCTCTGCCCCTCCCCTGCTCATACTCTGTCTCTCTCAAAAATGAATAAAATTTAAAAAAATTAAAAAAAAGAAGGAAGAGACTTAGACAAAATGCCAAGATGGAGGAATTTATCCCAAATGAAAGAACAAGATAAGGCCATGGTTGGAGATCTAAGCAAACATGCTTGATGGAGAATTTAAAGCAAAAATCATAAGGATACTTACTGGGCTTAAGAAAAGAATAGAAGACATCAGTAAGACCCTTACAACAGAGATGAAAGAGTTAAAAAACCAATCAGAAATAAAGAATGCAATAAACAAGATTGGAAAACAGGCTTGATGCAATGAACAGCAGGCTGAAAGAAGCAGTGGAATGAATAAGAGATATATTAGACAAAATAATGGAAAATAATGAAGCTGAATAAGAGAAAGAAGAATTATGCAACATGAGAATAGACTCAAGGAACTCAGTGACTTCATCAAATGTAATAACATTCATATTATAGGAGTCCCAGAAGAAGAGAAGGAAAAGGGGACAGAAAATTTATTTCAAGAAATAACAGCAGAAAACTTCCCTAATCTGGGGGAAAGAAACAGACATGCAGATCAGAAGGCACAGAGAACTCCCATCAAAATCAACAAAAGCATGCCAATAACAAGCCATCTTGTAATTAAATTTGAAAAATATAGTGATAAAGGAAAAATCTTGAAAGCAGCAAGAAAAAGAAGTCCTTAACTTACAAGGAAAGTTACAGATTAACTCAACAGAAACATGGCAAACCAGAAGGGAGTGGCCCGATATATTCAAAGCGCCAAATAGGAAAAATCTGCAGCCAAGAAGACTCTATCCAGCAAGGCTATCATTCAGAATAGGAGAGATAGAGTTTCCCAGACAAACAAAAACTAAAGTAGTTCATGACCACTAAACCAGACCTGCAAGAAATATTAGGAGACTTTCTGAGGGCAAAGGAGAGACCAAAAGTGACAAAGAAAGGATCACAAAAAATCTCCAGAAACAATGACAAAACAAGTAATAAAATGGCAATAAATACATATTTATCAATAATTACTTTGAGTGGGGCTTCTGGATTGCTCAGTCAGTTGGGCTTCTGACTTTGGCTTCTTAGGTCATGATCTCACAGTTAATGTTTTCGAGCCCCATGTCAGTCTCTGCTGTCAATGCAGAGCCTGCTTTGGATCCTCGGTCAACCTCTCTCTGTCCCTATGCCACTCTCACCCTCACTCTCAAAAATAAACATTAAAAATAATAATAAAAGTGAGGGGATGGAGGGACATTTATCACACAAACAGACATTAAAAGAAAGCCAGGGTAGTAATACTTATATTGGACAAATTAGGCTTTATTCTTGTATTGTTTTCATCCTGCTTTGGTATCTGGATAGCGCTGGCCTCATGGAATGATTTTGAATGTGTTCCCTCTATTATTTGTAAGATTTTGATATTGTTATTATTACTTTATAAATGTTTGGTAGAATTCACCAATGAAACCATGTGGTCTTGGGCTTTTCTGTGCTGGGAGATTTTTAATTCCTAATTCAACTTTCATTCTTGTTAATGGTTTAAGATTTCCTACTTCTTGGATTTTAAGATTCATGATTGAATCTTGGTAATTTGTGCATTTTTAGGGATTATCTAGGGTTTTTTTTTCCCTAAAATATCTGATGTTAGTATATAATTGTTTATAATAATCTGTTATCACATTATGCATTTCTATGGTTATCTGTTGTATTGTTTTCTCTTCCATTCCCCATGTTGATTTTTGGTCTTCTTTTTTTTCTTAGTTAATGTAGTTAAAGCATTGCCAATTGTTTTTTTTGTGTGTGTTTTTTTTTTTTTTTTGCTTTTTTTTTTTGGTTTTAAACTGGTCATAACATAACTTTCAATGTTATGTTATTTTGGTCTCTATTTTAAATTTCTGATTTTACTTTGTTATTTCCTTCCTCTACTAAATTTCAGCTAAGTTTCTTCTTTTTCTAGTTCCTTGTGGTATAATGTTGTTTATTTGAACTTTTTTTTCTTAATACAAGCATTTATATCATAAATTTCACTCTAACATCTGCTTTTGCTGCATCCCATAGGTTTTGGAATATTGTGTATTCTTTTTCTTTTGTTTTGAGACATATTTTGATTTGCCATTTGATTTCCTATTTGGCCCATTGCTTGTGTAATAGTGTGTTGTTTAAAATTTACATGTTAAATATTTAATATTTACATTGTAGATTTTTCAGCTTTGTTTTATTGTTGATTTTCAGTTTTGTACCATTGTGGTTGGAAAATATAGTTGGTATGATTTCTGTACTCTTAAATTTTTAATATTTGTTATGTCTTTTATGTGATTTCACCAGGGGATTCTTCTGTGTATACCTGAGGAAAATGTGTATTCTTATTTTTCTTGAATGGAATGGTTTATATACATCTTTTAGAACCAAATATTCTGAAGTATGCTTCAAGTAAAAAATGTTCTTGTCATGGAAAAAATAAATAAAAAGCTCACCTTAAAAAAAAAAAAAAAACTGCCAAAGGTATTCCGATAGTTTTTTTTAGAAAATCAGGTCCTTCATTAATTCACATAACAGGTAAAGGATATCAAATGATCTCAGCATCTACTAAGACTAAAGGAGAAGTAGGACTCAACTCTATAGTCAAAAAACTCACAGCAAAAGAAGGAACAATCCACTCAGATTCCCCAACAGGTCCAGGGACAAAGTAACATTTTCTCATGTTATTAATTTGCGTACACACACACACACACACACACACACACACACACACACACACATACAACACTAAATGGAGAGAGAAGGTTCTTAGCAATGAAAAAGATTGCCATATACATATATGCCATATATATATATGCCTTTCCTTCCCACTTTTTCCCTCTTTTCCTCTGCACCCTCTCAGTATATACATGCAAAGATGCATACACACATATGTGTATATACACATATGTGTATATTATGAATACACATAAAATATGTACTCACTGTCAAAAATACAAACCATTCAAAAAATGTCAAAAGCTTTTTTTTTTTAAATCACTTGACACTGGGCACCAAAGTGGCTCAGTCGGTTAAGTATCTGACTTCAGCTCAGGTCATGATCTCATGGTTTGTGAATTCAAGCCCTGCACTGACAGTGTAAAGTCAGCTTGAGATTTTCTCTCTCTCCTTCTCTCTGCCCCTCCTCTACTCGTGCTTTCCCTCTTTCTCAAAATAAATAAATAAACTTAAAAAAAAAATCACTTGACATTTTTCCAGAAGTAACTTCCCTATATTTTTTGTAATATAAAAGTGTAAATGTAAATATCTTTCCAGATCTAATATCATTTTGTAAGTATCTACACTTAGAAGATCTAGATATGCAATTTAATATATAACTCTGTGAGCAAGACTATTGGTGCTCCCTATTTTGTTAAATTTTTGTAATATTATTTTTATAATCAGGGATAAAACAACAATAAAGTTAATAGAAAATAAACCATTTTTGACACTTACAATGTAAAGACACTGTGCTAAGCTCATGAAACCCCATAAATTTTAATTCCCTTTGTGTACATATTTGATGTTGAAGAGTGAAATGTTATACTTTAGAACAATAATAATTGTTAGGAAATTGGCATATTATAAGCTAAATGAGTGTTCAGAAGGTTATGTACACATGCCTCAAGTCAAAGAGCTAAACCACATGAAGTTAACATTACATCAAAAATACACAGTATGTGTCAGAGAGACTTTTCCTCCGTTGTTATACAAGAATATACAGGGTTTTCCAATGACTGATTTTTCACCAAGAAACTTTGAAAATTATGACTTCTATTCGGACATATATCACCTCTAACATAAGAGCGTTGACATCAAAAGCTTGTTCTCCTGCAGGTTCCAATCAAAGAAAAGTTTGACTTATGTGGTTTCACCCACAAAATTCCAAGGTTTCTTAGAATATGCTGCCAGATAGCTGAAGTGTGATTCAAAAGAAAACAGTTCCATTCTTTATATGTAGATATGAAGAAATAAGGCTCTCACTGCATCCTCCTTTTGTCCTTATTCATACAAGTATATACTTATGTTCTCAGGTCTTAGCAGAAAACATGAATTATACATAGAATGAAGACCTAACAGCAAACCTAGAAGAAAAGTGATATAGGCACACCTCAGATATATTGCAGGTTCAGTTGCAGACCAGTGCAATAAAGCGAGTCAGATAAACGTTTTGGTTTCCCAGAGCATATAAAAGTTATGTTTACATTACACTCTAGTTTATTAAGTGTGCAACAGTATTATGTCTAATAGAACAATGTACATATTTTAATTAAAAAATACTTTATTGCTAAAAAATGCTAACCATCATCTGAGCTTTCAGCAAGTCATAATTACTGACCAGAGATCACCATAACAAATATAATAATAATGAAAAAGTTTGAAATATTGTGAGAATTACCAACATGTGACACAGAGACACAAAGTGAGCAAATACTGTTGGAAAAGTGCTGCCAACAGACTTGCTCAGCACAGGGTTGCTACAAATACTCAATTTGTTTTAAAAAGAAATTTGTGAACCACAACAAAGTGAAGCACAGTAAAACAAGGTATATCTGTAAATATCAATTTTCTATAAAAACTTACTTATTTTAGCATCAGTAAGAATGAAAACTGCATGGATTGAAAAACATAGTGAATTCATAACTTATGTTCTAAAAAGCTTTTATGTTTGAAAGATGCTATGGAACCAATTCACTCTTCTGAAAATTGGTAAGTGAAAGCAAAAAATCTAGCATTTCTTTGTCCTTCCTATAGCAACTGTACAGCAGGGAAATCAAACAGTTTATAAAGGAAAATTTTCTCCATAGAAATGCCCCAACTAATAAGTAAATAATAATTACAGAGAATTAGAATATAATCACTTATAACCCATAATGTAATAACTAACACAGGCAACAATCATCAATAGCTGCTAATAGCACAAAAAGATACAACCAGACATTAAATGCCCCTTGATAAAATTACACCTTGTAGTCTTGCCCCACATCAAAATATTTACAAGCCTGAATCTGAACAAGCCTCTAAATTCGATTATCGATTTCCATAAATAAACAGCATTTGTAAAAAACCTACAGTTAACATCATACTTAATGGTGAAAAACTGAATTGCTTCTCCCTATGATCAGAAACAAGATAATGATGTCTGCTTTTATCACTTCTATTCAACAATATTCTGGAAGCTCAAGTTATTGCAATTAGGCAAGAAAAATAAATAAAAGGCATAAATATCAGAAAGAAAGAAGCAAAACTGCTTTGCAGATGACATAATTATTTATGTAGAGAAACCAAGGGTATCTATAAAACAACTACTAGAGGTGTCTCTCCAGGTTCTTCCTATCTTGTTAGTAGTCTAGGGCAAAAGTTGGCAACAGACACCTGCCTGGTACTTAACAGTCCCCAAAATGTGGACTTGACTTTCATTTCTTCCCCCATCAACTCACTCACCAGATTGTTACTGAGCACTTACTTGGTGCCAGGTCCAGAATGCACAGCAGTTGGCAGGGGTGCTGCTGCATAATGTCAGATCTCCCCAGTGGTGCTGGACCCCTCCCTGACTACTGAGTATTCAGTAAACTGCCATCTTGTCCAGTCCAGATGCCAGTGCCCTCATTGTGTATTTTATAGATCAACCTTGGGGATTTAGATGAGAACCCTAGATTCAGCAGGAACCTTGGACATTCCCACAACCCACTATGAACCACTCTCCATGCCAAGTCATCTCCCACTAATCCCAACCCTGAGCCCAGTCTCAGCTCACTCATTCCCAATGTGCTTCCTGTTGCTGAAACTTCAATATGCCCCACACTCAAAGCCTTCAGTATTATAATACATGTCCTCTCTTGTAAGAATTAGAATACATTTCCTCTTGTGGGGATCCTTAACCTTTCAAAACCCAAACTGAAGATGAATTTGTAATAAAAAAATTACAAACCACACATGCATGGGCACGCATGCGTACACAAACACACACACACACACACACACACACACACACACACACACACCAAGATGGAATGAGCAGATATAAAAAAAAATAATGTAAAAGATTATCAAACCAAGAAGTGTTAATAGAATAGAGGCTGATAATCATTTTCAGTTAAAACAGATAAAGTAAATATTGTAGGTTTTGTAGTCTATATATGATCTCTGTCAAATTTTCTTCTTTTATTTTTATAACAATCCTTTAAAAATTTAAAAATCATTCTTAGCTCATGGGCTGTACAAATTTAGACCACAGGCCAGATCTGGCCCACAAGTCATAATTTGACTATCCCTATATTAGAACAATTTGTAGTACAAAGATTAAAAGGAAGGGAGATCATAATTTTTAAAAACAAGGCAAACTGGGAGTAGGGGCCAGGAGGAGGTGTACAAGATTTTTCAAGGAACCAAATAAAACTTTCTTAAATTAAAAGAAAATTGTTTAAAACTCAATGCAAGAAAAAAAAAACTCAATGCAAGAGAGAGAAATATAATGTATACCTATGGGAAAAAAAAATCTAAAATGTATCCTAGAATGATAAAATGAGGAGTTAAGAAGGCTAGAGTATAAAATGAGAATATCCAACATATTAACAGACATTTTGAAATAGAGAAAAGAAAGAATGGGGTGAGAGAGTACTAACATTTGAAGAGATCATGAATAAGTGTTATCAGAACTTAAGTTACAAGGAAATTCTTAAACTGAAGATGCATACAGAATTCCAAAGAAAATGAATCCTACTGTAGTGAAGCTCTGGACCAAAAGCAATTAAAAACTAATCATAAAGAAAAGGAGGATCATCTACAAAGAAATTTAAAATTTTAACTGATGAGTTCCCAACCAACAAGAGACCAGAAGACTAATATCTTTATTGTTAAGGCAATAAACAGAAAATAACTTGTCAACCTAGAAACAGTTAAAACTACCATGTGAGAGTGAGGGTGAATACAAACAGTTCAGACATATAAAAAAAAGAATTCTTTGAGATTTTATCTCCCAGGTTACTTCTACTCTTCCCAACACTACTCCTTGTCATAATTTCTGCTGATTTTAATATTTACCTAGATGATTCTCCCAACAAACAGCTTGGCATCCAGATTCTCTGATATCCTCTCTTCAAGTTATCCGCACTACCTCATACATTCCCTCCCATGACTATGTCATTATCAATAACATTAACTCCTCCACAGTCTCAACCACAATCATCCCACCCCTCCTATCTTTCCAGCTCACCTCTGGAGCACTTCGATTCCCTCCACCTCACTAAAAACTGCCATCCATTAATTCTGTTGCTTTCGAACTATCCTGCACTCCTCTTGGGGCATTACCTCCTTCCTTATCCGGATAAAACTCCAATGCTTCATCAACTTATATCCATTCTCTTACTCCTAAAAGCCTACAAGTTTGCCTTCACCAAACTTGTCTGGCAGAAGCCCACTCAGGAGTATTAGTCAAAGTACTACACAAGACTGCAAAAGCAAATAACCACCAAGTCCCAGTGGCTTAAAATAACAAAAATATAATTCTCATTAATGTTATAGGTTGTACCTGGGTCACCAGAGAATGTACTCCACACAGTCACTCAGGAACAAACCTAGGCTCATAGAGATGCCATCATCTATAACTGCACCTCCTGGATTATACCTACTCCAGAACAAGAGGGCATCCAGGGCCTGGAAGTCACACATATAATTTCCACTCCAGTCTAGTGGCCAGAAATAGTCACATGGTCTCAGGCAACCACAAATGGGCTGTGAAATATGGAGGAGTATAGAAATAGTCAGGAAGCACTACATTAAATGTCTCTGTCATGTGTGACTCAATCTGATTTTCCATGTCTGCATCTGCAGAGCTAAATGAGGTATAGCAGCCATCCTATACCATGGGGGGACATACATAAGAGGGAAGGCATACCAACAGAGCAATGTAGGAGAGAAAGGACAGACCAGTTACTGACCCCAGCCTCCTTCCAGGTTTCTTGTTACATGAGATCTAAAATAAAACAAAACAACCTATCTGTTTAAGCCACTATAACTGAGTTCTCTTTTTTAAGCCCAAACGCATTCTTTTTTCATTTTTCTTGTCTTGGAATACATATAACTTAAAATTTACCATTTAATCATTTTTTAAACATACCTTCAGTGGCATTTGTGGTGCTGTACAACCATCACCACCATCTACCTCCAGAACTTTTTCATCCGAAACTCAGAGTTTCAACTGAAACTCTGCACCCATCCAACAACAGCTCCCCATTTCTTCTCTCCCCCCAACCCTGGCAACCACCATTCTAACTTCCATCTCTACAAATTTGACTACTCTAGGTACCTCACATAGGTAGAAGCCTATACTTTTGTCCTTTTGTGACTGACTTATTTCACTTAACAAAATGTCCTCCAAGTCTCGTTCATATGGTAGTATGTTGCAGAATTTCCTTCCTTTTTAAGGTTAAATAATATATTGTATGTATATATACATTTGGTTTATCCATTCATCTGTCAGTGGACATTTGGGCCAAATGCATTCTTAATCTATATAGAGAGCTATTTGCTGAGAAAGAAAATGACTCAGAAAACTTTACACTGAAAGAAGATAACTTCTACTTACTTCCTTCAACTCAAACATAAAACTGCATTGAGTCAAATATAATTTTTGATAAGTTTGTGTAGGTTTATCTATCAAATATCATTCACAGCAATACCTGAAAAATATCATTTGGTCTGAGCATACTTATTTTCACTGAGTTACTCTGGAAAATCCATGATATATTTAATTGCTACCAACAGCCAAATTTATTTGAATAAATGAGAGTCATTTTAATTAAAATAAATCCTTTATAATGCCTGAAAAATGGAATCTTACATATTTAATAGCACTTTTTATCCATGTAAAAAGTGACCACTTCCCTAAGTCATAAGACCACTATATAGGGAGGCAATCTTTAGAATGCCTGTTTGTGGGTTTGTTTAGGATCCAGAAAAAGTTGGCAAAACTCCAAAGAAACTAGAAGGTAAATAGAGCATCTTTATTTTCCCCTCATCTACAAGTGCCCAATAATGCCATCATTTCTCTAGTAAACACATTGGCCTACATTACAAAAGAGTTTCTGTATCTTTACTAAAGGAGAAATCTGAGAGTTCTCAGTCAAGCAGCAGGGTCTTGTTTAGAGGAGGACCCCTTGTGCATTCTATTTATTTCTCTCTCTCTCTCTCTCTCTCTCTCTCTCTCTCTCTCTCTCTCACACACACACACACACACACACACACACACACCCCTACTTAAGGTCTAAGGCCCTATACAGTAGGAATTAGTATTTTCTATTCTATTGTCACACTCATGTTTAAATCCAGCTGAGTGACTTTGGAAGTCTTTATTTAAGCCTCAGTTTCTTCAATTGTAAAATGAAAAATCTGAGTACCAACTACCCCATGGAGCTATTGTGAGGACAAAAATGAAATTATGCACATAAAACATTTAGCATCGAGTTGGGCCCTTAGTAAGCACTTAATAAATATTAAAATAAAGGTAATAACCTTAAGGAAAACCATTTTCTGTCATTGTCTCACCTCAACCTAGTCTGTGTACTTTTCTTCTATTGTGACAAAGTGATTCTCAGGTAGCCTGACAATCATCACTGAGAGCCTAGAATACAGTTGAAAAGGAGTTTAGCCTTTGATTTGCAATTCTAAAGGCTACTGCTTCAAAGCAAACTGAGACTTCACATAGAGTCAAAATGATCACCTGAGTAAACCTTTCATTATCAAAACAAAACAAATAATATGGAAAAAAAAATCCCTTTTAGTCTGGCAGAAAACATTTTAACTGTGGTTATCCAGGAATTGTAGGTTATGCATGATTTTTGTTCATTATTTACTCTTACTATTTTCCCTAATTCCTTTAATAAATACCTTCCCCGCCCCCCCCAACAGGTTTATTGCCTGACTTCAACATTATACTCTGGCATTCACAATACTTTCTCTTAAGGCAAGATGTAAAGACCAAGGCAGAGACTCCCATAATGGGATTTGGTCCCATGCACTTACTTCCCTTTACCTGAGTTCATGAGTTGGTAAATGAGACCGTGAACTAATGCTACAGGTGTTTTATTCATCTGACCTTCATCACACTGAGTATTTTCACCTCAGCTCTAGTGATAGATACAGCCTTCAAACTAAGACAATTAAAAATATGCAAACATAACAGCCCCCCAAAATCATACTGTCAAATCACGTTTTAGTCCTAATATGTAAGTAACAAAATGAAGTGTTTGCAGTAAGTATAGAGAAACAAAATTTTACCAACTCTTGGGTAACACTTAAGATACATTTTCATCATTTCAAGATAAGTTTTCACCTTTTTTTAAAATCTTGGTCTCAATTTAATGGTGTCTCAATTTAATGAGCCAAATTGTTACAAAATGAAAATTAAAAGGGCCTTATGTGTCAAGTTTTTGATGTAGTTTTCAAATGTAGTAATCACAATGAGATTAGGATTTTAAAGTATAACTCCTAATCCAGATCTTTCTCTTCGTTGGGAAACTTTACTTCTTCTAAACCACTCTAGACTCATTCTAATACAAAGAGCCCCCAGAGGGGGAAAGTGAAGTTGCATTCACAGGAGAGACATAAGCCACATTCCCAGGCAGCCTGCATACACGAGTACAGGATCAGCAGCAACAAAAGCTCACATTCAGTACCACTGGCACAACACACATCTCCAAGGATTACTGATGATTGTGAAGTATTTATGTCATCTTATAAATGCTGCCATTCACTCTCACTGCGGCTAGTGGGCATCTGAAAAATCTTTCAACACATCCCCTGTTAGAAGTCCACAGGGACAGATAAGTAATGAGGAAAGGCCTTTCCAAATTTAAAAGGAAACATTTGGTACTTCAGTTTCCAGTATTGCAACATCTCTTTTTCAACAAAGGAATTTATTACACAGTACGTCACCTTTTCCCTTTCGGAGGATTTACTGCCAATTTTGGAGTTGGGTTACCTCTGGTTTTCAAGCCTGTCTTGTGAAATTAAAGAGAGGACTGCCTTAAAAGTGATAGAACACACATGATTTCAGTCCTCACAGTGTCCCTATGGTTATCAAACCTGGAACCTATTACATACAAGAAGAAAACATAAGGAGCTTTATAAAGAGATGGAATAAAAGTGAAGATGTCTAATCCAGTCAAGTCTAAAAGTTATATTCACCAACACACATTTAGTATTTCCTCAATATTTAGCTCTCTCTAATCCATAATCCATCAACACACTTTGGATATTTATAGTGATCTATCAAAAACAACTCAGGCTTTTCTGATTTTTTCGATCAATAATAAATAATGAAAAGAAACCAATTTTATAATTAGCTCCTATAGATCTCATCTCTTACAAAGAAGGATGTGATTAATATGTGCTTTAGCATTTCATAATTATTTAAAGTACAGAAAAATATATTACAACAGTTACAATTAAACATAGGAAAATATCTCATCTACAGCACAGTGTTCCGCATATGCTATATATACTAAATGTTTGACAATTACTAGTTATTACCACTATTATCAATTTTATTGAGAAGGTATAACCAAACCACAAAAGATTCAACTGTCTGAACAAGAGGTAGCTACATAAATGAGAAGGGTTCCAGGTTTGTGAATGCAAATACTTTCAGAAACTAAAAAATAAAAAAGCTCCAACAAAAATTAGTAGTGAACAGCCATTATCCAATCTGCCATGTCAGAAAGAGTCTGTGGTTAACAACACAGAAGCATCCTCCACCAAAGCTTGAGCCACTCCTTCTTTCCCTTGGTCCTGTCTTTGTCAAAGTCACATCTCAACGTGGGGACTATACCACATATTTATTCTGAGTGTAAATAAAGATAATAAAATAGTACCTTGCTTTCTGATCTAACAATTCTAGATTTAGTTATCTAAATTACTACACTCTAGGGCACCTGTATGGCTCAAGTGGTTAAGCATCTGACTCTTGATTTTGGCTCAGGTCATGATCTCATGGTCATGAGAGTGAGCCCTGCATTGGAGGGCCAGCATGGAGCCTAAGATTCTCTCTCTCCCTGCCCCTCCCCTGCTCACATGCGTGCACGTGCTCTCTTTCTCTAAAACAAAAAACAAAATAATGATAATGATAATAATAAATTACAACACTCTAATTAAAGCCCCAGGGCAAATGGTGCCAGGCAGGGGGTGAAAATCAGAGAAAACCACCTTAGTTTTTAGCTATGATGTTCTTAACTATGGTGTTCTTAGCTATGATAGAGCCCCTAAAATCCTATCACTACTGTTGAGTTTGCCTGGGAAACATACTACATGCATAAGAATTAGACTAATCTACATTTGCGACCTCACTAGGGCAGTAGCCATAAAAGAAGCCTCATTGTTTGTAATGTTCAGCTGATGCTCTTGGACATCTTCTATCCAGAGTCCTGTTCAATCAGAGAGAACCACAGATAAGTAGAACCACCTCCAGCTATGGAATCTGAAATAAGTCACTTAATATCTCCATGCTTCAGTTTTCTCACTGGAAAAAAGCTTAAGCTTAAGCTTAAATGGTCTTAAATTCCTCATAAGGAAAAATTTTATAGCTGTAAGTACTTTTAGAACTTCAATAACATTCCAGGGGTGCCTGGGTGGCTCAGTTGGTTAAGCATCCAACTTTGGCTCAGGTCATGATCTCACAGTTCACAAGTTCAAGCCTCACATTGGGCTTTGTGCTGGCCGCTCGGAACCTGGAGCCTGCTTTGGATTCTGTGTCTCCCTCTTTCTCTACCTCTCCCCCATTTGCATTCTCTCTCTCTCTCTCTCTCTCAAAAATAAATAACAACTTATGAGAAACCCCTTTTAAAATGCTATTAATCAATAAAATATTAAAATTCAACTATAGACAACTTTAAAGTTTATATTCATTTTTGAAAGAAACAGAGACAGCATGAGTGGGGAAGGGCAGAGAGAGAGGGAGACAGAGAATCCCAAGCAGGCTCCCAGCTGCCAGTGCAAAGCCTGATGCAGGGCTTGAACCCACAAAACCAAGAGGTCATGACATGAGCCAAAACCAAGAGTCTGACGCTTAACTGACTGAACCACCCTGGCACCCTGAGAACTTTATTTTTTAAGGGGAAAGATAAAAGGTCATGATTCACAGACTCACCATCAATTGATCAACAACTGTGTATCTGGGGCTTTTCCAGTATCATCTCATTAAAGCTTTACAATTAACTTGTAAAGAAGGTATTGCCATCCCCACTGGACAAATAACAAGTGTTAAATTGGAAAAACAAAGAGTATAAGATCCAAGTCTTGTAACTCTAAGCAACATGCTTGCTCCATGATGGCCCACAACTGTAGAAATTATGCCATACCAAAAAAAAAAAAAAAAAAAGAGATACAAAGAAAACTCAAAAGCCTCAAAACTCTAAGTCCATGGTCAAGATCAAAGTAATAATTACCTGCAGATAAAGAGCACAACAAATTTTGATACTAACAATTAGGACTGTAGATAACTCTCAGTTTAAACCACAACATCCTAGAAACAGTCACTAAGCAAGCCCCAAAGAAATAATATTAAAGTTGGAAATTTCATTTTGCATCAAGGCCACAGTGTGTACTTTATGAGTAAAAAAAGCCAAACACAGTTATAAATATCTATAATAATGTAGATGTAATGTAAAATAAATATTTCAGTACACATATAGATTATATATTATTTACAAAGCCCACAAACAGAATATAAGGAAGACAGTTATACTATACCATAATTTTAGCCTATAACTACCAAGTCAGCCATATATGTTAAACATTTAATTAATACTTTTCTTAATGACAAAATATATAAGTGATTTGTGGGAGTGATTTGAATGGCCACAGTCTCTATAAAATCTGAAAAAGGAAATCTGAGTTGATGTTATTTCTCAATAAATTCCTCTGTACAAAGGAGAGGCAATATAAATCATTTCATCAGTCTTAAAGCCATATTCAGAGTTTAAAACCAACATTCAGCATTTAGAGGCCTCATAAAGTATGATGGGGAAAAAGTTTTAAATCTGCTCACCAGTCATTGCTTATCCCTTTCTCTAGTCAACACAGTGTCAAGGGTAGTTCTGAGACTAGAAAAAGACACACAAGTTCTGAAGGTGAAAAGGGAAAATGGTAATCATATTCATTTGTCTAGATCAGAGTAGAATTTAAGGAATAACAGTAAAAATATGGTCCTAAAGCTATCTTACCACCAACTAACAAAAATCACAGAAGCAGATAAAAGAAGGAAAAAGCAAAACAGGTAGGACACCTCAAGTAAAACATGTTAATAAAAGGCAAACAGACAGTATAAAATTTAGCACCTCTCAAGGTTTTCATTTGACATCATTAAGAAATAATGCTAGTTAAAGAAGAAAATACATTCATGTGTATTACACTTAAACTTTTAGTTTAGCCAAGAAATTTATTTACAATTTTATTCAAAAGTTGCCTAAGACTCTGCTTCCTAGGGCATGAAAAAAAAGATCTATCTTTGCCTAAAATTAAACAGTCTCAGGAAATTCAGGGTATTTTCCATGAAAAGCCATATATGGATTCCGTAGGATCCACAAACCACAAATAAAGAACCCACACAGCTCTGACTTAACTTTAAAATATACAAGTATATGATTATAAACCAGGAAGCAAACTTTCATTTTGATTTCTAATACAAATACCTTCTGCTGGGACCATGAATTCCATGTGACAAAGGCAACAGTGACACTTTCATTGCCTAGGGGCTAATGTGGAAACTGCGGCGAAAATAATGAAATTAGATTATCATGTTAGAATCATACTATTTCATATTAAAAAAAGAAATAAGGATCCTTGGAAAAATAACTGGTTCTGGGCCTGGCTAAGGCAGTCCCCAAGAGGAGTCTGAGGTATCTTGTTCTACCTAAAAGCAAGGAAACTATCAATAATAGTTACATTAAAGAGGACTGAATCCAACTTAAAGGGGCTTTTATTGACAAAAGATGGAACAATTTTACCAGCAAAACGAATAATGGTTCTAAGTCCTTGAATATGTCAATTACAAATGAGATTGATTCATTTCTTTCCTAGATGTATAGAATGCATTCCTTTTCAGTAGCAAATATTTACTTCAATCTTGTCTGTGTTCCAACCATAATGTTTATCATATAACCAGTGATTACAAACATAGGAAAAAGCAAGAAATGTGCCCTATAAACAACAGAAAAAACAGTCAACAGAAACAAGCTACTAATGGCTCTGATGTTAGAATTACCACGAGAACCTTAAAATAACTAGAATAATTATTTTATGTAACGAGTGGAAAGGAGGAAAATCTTAACAGAGAAAATCTTCAAATATGAACCAAATAAAATAAAATAAGTAGTATCAAAAATGAAAATGCATTCAACCAGCTTAGGAGCAAATAAGAGATAGCTAAAGAAAATATCAGTGAATTTAATAATGGTCATGAGAAACTACCCATATTGAAACACAAAGAGGATAAGAATGACTAAAAATGGAACAAAGCACCATAGATCTGTAGAATACTAAATGCATATAATGGCAGTCTCAGGAGAAGAAGAAAGGACAGGGCAGAAGAAATGTTTGAAGATATAATGGAGGAGAATTTTCCAAACTTGACAAGTGAAACCAACTCAATAAACTGGGGTCCTCAGCAAAGCCTAAGAAAGATAAATACAAAGAATATCACACTTAGGGATATCACAGTCAAACTGCTGAAAACCAAAGATAAAATATTATACACAAATTAAAAAATACATATTACACACAAGGGGACAACTATAAAACTTCTCATCAGAAACACTGAAAGTCAAAAAGACAACAGAATAACATTTTTGAATTACTGAAGAAAAAATACAGTCAACATAGAACTCTCTGTGCAGAGAAAATATCCTTCAAAAATAAAGAGGAAATGAAGACATTTCAGACAGACAAAGGTGGCAGACTCATCACCAGCAAAGCTGAACTATAAAAATACTAAAAAGCATTCTTTAGGGTTGGTATTACAAATAAAAAGCATCAAAAAGAGAAGCTAGTTGGCTAAAACCATTTTAATTTTAAAAAGCTATTAAGTATGTGTCCATGTGTTTATTTGTGTGCAAATTTCTTTAAAAGATAACAAACCATTTAAAGTAAAAATAATAATGAAGACGATACACTGTGGGGTTTATAACATAATAGGAACATTAAAATATATGTCAAGAACTCAAAAGGTAAAAAAGAAATAATGAATTTATCCTAGTAAAAGGATCTTACATTGTTTATTAAGTACAGTATTATTGTTATCATCATAAAATAAACTATGGTAACTTAATTATACATATTGCAATCCCTAAAGCAAATACACACAAAAAACATAATATATTGAGGCAGAACAAAATATTAACAGAGGAGAAAAAAATGAACTACCAAAAAATATTCAACCCAAAGGAAAACAGGAAGAGAAGAACAAAGGAAAGAAAGAATACAAAACAAAAAGCAAAATGGTCAGATTTTGCCTGATCATGTCAATAATTACATTAATTGTAAATGGACTAAATTCTACATGTAAAAGTCTCAGATTATCAAACTGGATTAAATTTAAAAGGGGAGGGGCCCACTTTGTTTATCAGAAACATAATTTCATATAAAAAGCAAGATAGGATAAAAGTAAAATTGTGGAAAATGATATCCCAGGCAGGCCCACTACACATAAGAAAGCTGATATGACTATCTCAATGTTAAACAGTTATCAAAACAGAGGATTATCCAGAGGTAAAAAAGAATATTTTATAATGATAAAAGGGTTAATTTATCAAGGAGACATTATCCTAATTTATCCTAAATGTGTATGTACCTAATAACTTCTAAACACACAGCTGTATTTAGAATTCTTTCTAATGTCAGAACTTCTAAATGAATTCAATGGACTGAAACACATCAAATATATATATATATATATATATATATATATATATATATATATATATATAAATTGACAATTTCTCATATGAACAAATAAGTGTACATTTAAAAAATAAATTCAGTACTATAAAACCTAATTGAGTATCTTATGAAATTACCTGAGCATCGTTTCATTACTTTGAAAACTGATGTATAAATAAAAAGACTTCAGCATCTTTTCTGCCTTTCCTGTATAAACTGTATCTGTGGGTAGCCAAACAGATGATGAGGAAAGGGTTTTCCTTTTAAAATAATTAGAGCCACAATCAAAAAGAATGAAATCTTGCCATTTGCAACTATGTGGCTGGAACTAGAGGGTATTATGCTAAGCAAAATTAGTCAGTCAGAGAAAGACAAATATCATATGACTTCACTCATATGAGGACTTTTAAGACACAGAACAGATGAACACAAGGGAAGGGAAGCAAGAATAATATAAAAACAGAGAGGGGAACAAAACCTAAGAGACCCTTAAATATGGAGAACAAACAGGGATAACAGAGGGGTTGTGGAGGGGGGATGGGATAAATGGGTAAGGGGTATTAAGGAATCTACTCCTGAAATCATTGTTGCACTATATGCTAACTACTTTGCATGTAAATTTTAAAAAATAAAATTAAAATAAAAAATATATAAATGAGAAGTAAAATAATAATTAGAGCCAATAAATGCAGGGGAAATCATAGAATTCTGAAATATAGTCATACAACACAGTATTCTACAAATGTTAAGATAAATGCAGAAGAGTTATAGAGCAAGTTTTTGGACAAATACTAGAGAAATACAGTATTTGGTGAAAGAGGCAAGTTACAGAGAACTGTATATCATATGATACTATGTTTCTAGAGCTCAATGAGAACCATAAAACAGTAATATGTTGTTTAGGATGTATACATATTAAACTTTTTTTTAAGGCAAGAGAATGATACAAAATTCAGGATAGTGAATCAGAGATAATTACTCTGGAGGAGACCCAGGGGTTTGGGAAGGGATAGGAGTAGATATTACTAATACTAATATTCATGTTAAGTTAATGATAAAAATGCAAGGGATTTTATTTTATTTTTATGTTTCATAACTTACATCTATGATGCATTCTTTTATAATATATATATATATATTAAATGACACAAATTAAAAATACTTAGTTCTTAATAAGAAAAAAGGATATAATAAGTCAATATCTACCAAAATCCTTAAAAATGTCCATTCCTTTTGAGTCATAAAGTATATTTTCAGGTACTTGTGGTAAGGAAATAGACAAGTATACAAATGTAATGTACAAGAAAATCACTGCTATTTGAACAGCAAAAAGCAAAACAAAACAAAACAAAAACAAAAAATAAAAAACAAAAACAAAAACCAGGAAACAACTCAATGGTCGTTCTAAAAAACTGAAACAACCATAGAATAGAATTTTATGCAGCTATTTTAAACTAATAAAATTACTATTTAAATCACTAACTTAGGAGTTATTAAATTCCTAAACTTTATGAGTTAGAACAGGGGTACTTAAGCTGAACAATCCAAGACTATGAATCCCATAAAATTCTACTAGGATTGTGTATACATTTATGCAGGTAACAATGTTTATGTGCTTGTTTCCAGGGACAGAATTCAAAAAAATATAGTTACTATGGTAGCTAATCTCCAAAGATGGTCCCCAATGAACAAAGCTGCCCAGTATTCATCTCCTCCTACACTGAATCTGGATTAGCCCTTTCATAAGCAGAATGCTAGTCCTAGACCTAAGCCCTAAGGAGGCTTGACAGTTTTTACTTTTGCACTTTGAGGGTCCTGAGCTACCATGTAAGAAATCCAGCTATCTTGCTGGAGAAGCCATATTAAAGAGGAATAAGCTCTGATACTATGTGGGAAGAAAAGCAAGTCCAAAGCATCCCAGCAGACCAGTTGAGCCCAACCTTCTGGTTGCCCCCACCAAGGCACCATCCATGTGATAAAACTATCATGGACATCTAGTTAAGCCACCATCTGAATGCAGCCACATGAGAATACCCAAGCATAACCGACAAAAGAACTGTCTACTTGAGACCCAGCCAACACACATAATCATAAGAAATAAGAAAAGGTTGTTCTTCTAAACCACAGAGATTGGGGGTGGTTTGTTAAACAGCAATAGATAACCAAATAGTTACAGATGGCTGCTTTAGACTAACTTCACTTAATTAAGCATCTAATGTGTTGCATTATAATAGCTAAAACAAAAATCAGAAGCTATCCATCAGAGGATATAACACCATTCCTCAGTTATATAATGCCATTTATATAACAGTTTCATTGAACAAAAACAACTTTAGTCACTTCGATTTCATGTACTTTATTTACATAGGCCCTTTTATTACACATAAATGAAATACAGATCAAGCATCTAACTTTGCCCTTATATTAAGAGATGAAAAGGAGTGAGACCCTCAAATGACCCTTCATTTTAAATATTACAGTGGTTACTTATGTAAATTGCTTTCATTTTAAATATTACAGTGGTTACTTATGTAAATCACCCTCTAGACTTAAAAAAAAAAAAAGTAGAATGAGGTTAAGAGAACACGTGTTTAAAAGGTATTTTATAATGCTAATAAAATTGCATTGTATTATGTCATATTAAGACAATTACAATGCTTACCAACTAGAAATACTTTCCCTTTATTAATTTACACAATAATCTTGCAAATGATACTTGAGAGGAAAACAAATTCAAACAGAACCAGGAATTCTGCCCCAGAACCAAGAAGCAAAGCAGAACATAAACAATATGAAAAAGGCCAGATCCCATTTCATCTATTCAATTTGAGTGAAATGAAGATATAAACAAACTTTGTGGTGGCATGTTTTTTTTTTAATCTACTGCATTTGATTTTTCAAAACAAAAACATCCATTTTCCACAGCCAGCTCTGTGTTAGCCAAAAATAATGGCAAAAGGCATGGCTTTGGTAAGGACAAACTTAAATGACAACTATATATTTTTAACTCTTTAAATATGCAACCTATAACATTTTAAGTACAACAATCGCTGATTAAATTTCAATTTAGCCCCTCTTCTTTTTCATATTTCTCTGCTATCATTGAGTGAAGATTCCTTAGATTCTTTAGGCCCTCAAGCACTGTTTGACCTTTCTGAACCTCAGATTTCTCATTTGAAAATGAGAATCATTATGTAAAAAGTACTTAGCATAGTACCTGCCCACAGCAAATGCTCAACAAATGATAGCTGTAGTTATCATCCTTATTACTGATCACAAAATGATGGTAAGTGCCAAGTTTAGTAGGATGGTTATCTGCATACCTATTTCCTTCTTTCCTAACAGAATCCTAATTTTGTTCTGCTTTCTACTCCCCCCAGCCCAAAGTCACATATGTGATCCACAGGCATATCATGTGTCCATGATAGGCTTATGGATAATTCCCTTTTGTCAGTGATTAGCTCAGGAATGGACATGTGACCCAACATTAGCCAACCACCAAAATGTGAGAAGAGGTCTGCTGAGAAGCTTCTGATGAAGTATTCCTCAATCCTAGAAAAGAGTTACCCAAAAAATGATTTTTTTCCCTTTCTCTGGAGATTTTTGTGTGATGAGTTTTTCTGGCAAGGCAGCAGCCTTTCTGCCATCAGCCTACGGAAGAGGCCAACAATGATGATGACAGAAGAGAACTAGGTCCTTGATATCATCAGTGGAGTCCCTAAACCAATCAACCCTGGGGTCCACCTATTTCAGGACTTCCTCTTATGTAACATCATACCATTCCTTACTATTAAAGCCAGTTCAGGTTGTGAGTTTTGTAACCTGCAGGCCAAAGCATTCTAATCACTACAGTAATGGAAAGGTATTAAAAACTGTAATAGATTTTATCACAACTAAACTAAAGTGAAACAACCCTTCTCTTCAAAAGAACAGAGCCTCTACCATGAATATGTAAAAAGCTCTTCAATAAGCAGGGGCACTAATTCTGGTTTACCAATGTGGCAACACATGTACATGTAGCTGAAAAGCTACAAAGTAAGTCATTGTTCCAATCAGACTGTATGACAGTGCTTCAAAATGGGCAAAGTGCCAATCAGACTGTATGGCAATCAAAATAGGCAAAAACAGTGCTTCAATTCAACAGAGATTTATTAATTTTTTAACTATATCTTTGAGCCACCAGCTTCTTCCACAAGGAGCTCCCAGGCTTTGTAATGAGGAACAATCATGTAAGTCATATAAATGCTAACTCTTGACCCCACTGACCATGGAGGGAGTAAATCTGCAGGACTGAGTGAGAAGGAGGGGAAGAGGGAAAGAGCAGGGTTGCAGAAAAGAGAAGAAAGACATTTGAGCTCAAACCTGAAAGATCAACCAGACTTCACCACATGGATAAGGAGGGAAGGGATTCTACACAGGAGCCAAGAGAAACATGCACTCCTTCCTCAAGAAACTGTGTGCCAAGTTGTTTATGTTGCAATGATAGCAATAAAGAAATGAATAAAGGACAACAGCTAGGACTTCACAGTAAGAGTTTATTGTGTAGATCATCATAAAAACTTACCTGTGCAATTCGCATAGTGAGTTGCTAAGAACTACCCATGAACTTGAAGACATGGGCAGGGTTTAATATGCAAAAGTTGTTCTGAGGAAAGCACAGGGCTGTACATAAACCCAAGTCTGTACCGAGATACAAATAATTCTGATGTGAAAAGCTACAAAGAAAGAATTGCTGCTGAGATGTGAAGGAAAGTCAAAGCAGGTAAGACAAATGAGATAAATGAAGATCTATACAAGAAAGTATGAAAAATATATCAGTCAAAAATATTATATTTCTATATTCCACTAAATTTACTTTGGCATAAGTATGAAAGCTTAACAGGTAAAGCAGAGGCAAGTCTAAACTTTTTTTTTAATGTTTATTTTTGAGAGATGGAACATGAGTGGGGGAGGGGCAGAGACAGTGGGAGACAGAATCCAAAGAAGGCTCCAGGCTCTGAGCTGCCAGCACAGAGCCCTACACGGGGATCAAACTCTGAGACCATGACCTGAGCTGAAGTCGGATGACTGACCAACTGAGCCACCCTGGCGCCTCTTTTCGTTTCTTTTCTTCTTTTTTTTTAAATCTAAACTTTTAAGGATAAAGAACTCAGATGCAACAAATGCTCAGTAAATCTTCCATGTGTATTATCTATCCTCTGACATGAATTTTATAACCTATACTGACTACATAGGGCAGATACTCTCATATTTCTGAGAATACACCACCACATCATCATAGCAGAATCCAAGCAGGAGATTATTATTCCATCACCAACATTAGTAAATAATCACTAATATGACAGATTACAACACATAATTTATAAAGAACTAGGAAAACATTGTCAGGTAGGGCTAGAATAGAGAGAAAAAGAGGGAATAAACAGAACTCCTCAGCATTTCAAAACATCCTCACAATACTGACTTCCAACCAACAGGAGATACAATGCCACAAAGTAATCATCTCGATGATAATTAACATATCTGTATGTTTCTCTTCCATAAAGAAAGATGTCCTCATCTTGGCACAGGTGGACATACCCTTCCAACATGCCCCCTCCGTAACGATTCAAGCCCAAGTCTGATTCCCAAACCCATGATATCCTGCACCCCAAACTGCCTCCAGCATGCACCTGATCTTACATTCAATGTGGGTATATGTAGACCTACAATACCACTGTAGAAATTTAATGAAGTCGCTAATTCTTCAATATCTAACTCAGATTTTTAAAAATGTCTATCCATGCTTTCAACTAGCCAAAAGACAAATACAACACACAAATAAATATACTTTTTCATGATATGAACAAAACATTCTGAAAAAAAAAATGTAAGGTATCCTTTGGTTGAGACATGTTATACTGTGGGCTTGATCACGCTGTGATTCACCAACGAGAAACACGACATGTATTCAGTAACAGGTTAAAAAAAAATGTAAGCTATTTCAACATTTTACATTATCTCCACTTTTTCTCCATGATTCACCAATAAATCTTTTTGCCCAAATTAACCAGTCACCATGGACAGAACTAGTTAAAATAATACACATTTGATTCAGCATTATCTCTTCCTGACCCCTCTTAGAGTCAGCACCTTTTAGAGTCAGCAGTTGTTTTACCCACTTCTGTTTTCAACAAGAACCTTGGCTAGGGCAAGGAGCATCCCAGAAGAGTCTGAAAACATAAATATCATTTCTGCCAGCACAATAATCCTGTCTCAGTGGTCCCTTAACAATGCTGGCCCATAAGTTAACTTGTTACACTGTTAATGCTCTCAGGGATACCTATGGTCTAGGATATACACTAGATCTCTTTAGCTTTTGATCCACCAAAACCCACTGTGGGAAGAGACTGAGAAATTGTATAGGATAAGTGTTAGAGGCAAGGCCCAGCTGGGGGACAGCACGACACTGCCTACTGAAATCTTGTCTTACTACTTAAAGTATATCTACAGACTAGCAGTCTTGGCATCTTGTGAAACATGCAGAATCCCAGGCCCACTGGATCATAATATGCATTTTAACAGGTTATTCATACATGCTAAAGTGTGAAAAGAGTAGGTGTTTTTTAAAAAATAGCCTGAGAAACTGTTTCTGAAGACTTATCATTAAGATTATTATCCTAAACAACTCTCAGAAATAGGAAGCCTAAACCAAGGTTTGTGTCTAAAGAACGATGTACCTTATGCTGAAAATGGCCAGGGAAACTTTAAAAGAACCAAAGACCCATACCTCAGGCATCTGAGAGCTAAAGCCCAAATTCCCTGGGCATCATTTTTTTCCTAACAGCTTGCCAACATCAGATATACTATGTACCTTCAGAAAGTGATGAGTTATACCATGTACAACTTTCATAGGAACAAATTATCAATTTACAAAACTCAAAGTCAACATATTGTGCCTTACAGTCGTTTAAGCTGGCAAGACTTTAAAGTACACACAAATCTGAAGTAATGCGTTGGAAATATTTGATTTATGTTAAACAGCGCTCTGGAATTTAAACATTCATATGCTCAACCAAACCCTATTCCTGGCCAATCGGCTCACTGATCAGCTTACATATATCGTTCCAATATATACTGCCCAGCTACATTTAATATTTAAAAATTTTAAAGACCTTTTTGTATTTTTAAAATAAATCTTATTTCAAGTAAATTTCCTGAGCTAAAAAAGAACCACCACCACCACAACAAAATAATACCAAAAATGGCTCTGTGCTATAAAAGGCACTGCTTGTATTGAGTGAACTCTGCCTCTAACAAGAACCTTCTACAGAGGGAGCTAAGATGGCAAAGCCACGAAGGCCTTCAGTCCAGTAAGGAGCACGAAGCAGCGTGTCAGAAAGAAATTGTTTTTCTGCTCCTTTTGATGGGTTATGCTTTCAAGTCAGGAAATTAGAAACAGGTGTGCCAGAGGGCACACACATCCTCGCTCCACACTGAAAAACACGCGTTTTCAATTTTCAAACATGAAAGGGACTCCTGTTGAATGAAAGAAGAAATGAAAATCCAGCTCTGCTTCTGCGAACCATATGAAGGGAGTTTAGAAAGTCTTTGACAAGTTGCTCGACTTACTCCCTTCTCCAACTGACAGCAGGTAGTAGTCGACAATAGGAAGGAAAAGGCATTCTTTCAAGTGAGAACAATCAAAGGGAGAATTACATTATAAGGATCACAGCATTGGCATTTTAACCCATCACTTGATCTTATGCTTCTGTTTCTACCATTTCTTCACCTTCTGTTTTAAAATTAGAAGTCTGTTCTTTCAAAAACAACAACAAAGCAATACAACATAAGTATCTGGCAAAAAAAGAAATCTGAGAAAGTACAAACATCAAAAAGAACATCTTGGGGCTCAGTTGTTCCCCTATAACCCAACTCTATAATCTTTTCCAAAGAAAGATCTACTATTCTTCACACTAGGGTGCTAGAAACATTTTAGTGAGTTTATGAGGGTGATAGATAGTGCTAAACTTAAAGTCACTGTTTTTGGTGAGATTTAAGGGGAAGGGGGTGTGGCAGGAAGAAAGATGTACTAAGGGCAGCAGCAACAGCCAACTCATCAGGTGCCCTGAGGGCCTGCAAGTGACCCTCTGGGAGGCACTTAATGCACATTCCTCAGGTGAATGGATGCAGCAGAACCAGAGCCAGGGCTAGCAAGCCCTTGGTATAGCCTATATTTCAACATATTTCTTTTTTTCTTTTTTTTTTATGTCTATTTATTTTTGAGAAAGAGAGAGAGAGAGAGAGAGAGAGAGCATGAGCAAGGGGGAAGGGGCAGAGAGAGAAGGAAACACAGAATCTGAAGCAGGCTCCAGGTTCTAAGCTGTCAGCACAGAACCCAACATGGGGCTCGAACTCATGAACTGCAAGATGATGACCTGAGCTGAAGTTGGATGCTAAACCAACCAAGCCACCCGGGCGCCCCTCAACATATTTCTATACTGGTAATAGGAAACTTCCCTATATGATCAAGTAAGGCCAGAGATTTCATGCCCTTTTAAATGTCTTTACTTCTCTTTTACCATACCCAGACCTGAGCACAGGATAAAGCCTCTAAAACAGGTTGTTTTATAGCATGAGAGCAATTACAAGTCATCTGACATAAGAGCAAAATACCTGAACTCACATATACATGAAAAGACATCCTTCATATCCCTTAAAATTATGTTTTGAAGAATATTTAATGACACATCATTAATTATACAATATAAAGCATAACACAAACTGAAAAATCTCCCAAAAATATTAATACAGACTACCACAGGATGGCAAAATTATCAGTTTCGTTTTCCAAGCTCTTTTCAATGAGTATGTGTTATTTCACAATTAGGAAAAAAAAAATCCACTCATTTAAAACTTCTAAGATGCATGATAACCAAAGCTGTCATACTGAACTGGTTTCCTAGAAAATGACCTACAATAATTCAGAATTGTACTTAACTTTGAACCATCAGTGACTTTACTTATGTAAAAAGCAGGAAATAATATATTAATAGTTCATCAGATATGAAGTGACATAATTAAAATAAGCAACAGTGTCAGAATAGAATTCCCATCCCAGATAATTACCTTAGTTCTTAGAAATGTACTGGTAGTTTAAATACTCTGTTATCTGTAAATGAACAATATTTCTTCCCCACCCCCACTAACCAAACAGTCCAAAGAGTCAAGTGCTTTTAAGATGATGGTGTTTATGAATGTTAGGGTTTTATCTATGCTCACATCTAGAAGTCATAATTCACAGAAAGATTTCTCATGGCATGACTCTCAACCCAATGTATTATATACCAAATTATTTCAGCTTAAGTAGTTGCTCAGTACCCTGAGCCCCCCAAGAATCCTGTTGACTGTAAGAAGATGATGCAACAGGACTAGGACAGCCTGAAAAGGCAGATAAAAGAACCAGAGTAGGCTGAAGGAGTCTGGAATCCAACTCAGTAGAACTCACAGCAATGTATTTAACTTATTGACCAGTTTTGCCTCTCATTGTCTGAATCATTGCTAATCATTCCTGAACAATCTCAGAGATAAAAGATCTATCTCTCTATCTTCCAAAAGTATGAGCATCTCCCTACTCAAAAAGATCCCCACTTCATACAAAAGAATATTTAAATACTAAGTCAAAGCCATCTAGAGATCCTACATTAAGCTCTATACACCTTGCACTCACCCCTCTATTTAGGCATCCTCCATTCTCACCAGCATAACCACTCTCAACACTTCCCTTAACATTCCTCTCAGCCTTGAATCATCTGGGCTTGACCTAGCTTACTATACCTGTTATGGATTTAATTTCTGTGTCCCCTCACAAATTCATATGTTGAAGCCCTTATCTCTTATGTGATAGTATTTGGGGAGAGGTAATTAAGGTCATATGAAGTCATGAGGATGGGACACTCATGATAGGAATAGTGTCCTTATAAAAAGAGGAAGAGAGGGGCGCTTGGGTGGCTCAGTCAGTGGGTGTCCGACTTCAGGTCAGGTCATGATCTCATGGTCCGTGAGTTCGAGCCCCATGTCGGCTCTGTGCTGACAGCACAGAGTCTGCAGCCTGTTGCAGATTCTGTGTCTCCCTCTCTCTGTCCCTTCCCTACTCACGCTCTGTCTCTGTCTCTCTCAAAAATATATAAACATTAAAAAAATTTTTTTAGATAAAAAATAAATATAAAGAGGAAGAGAAACCAGAGCTAGCTTGCAAGCTCCAGCAAGAAGAAAGATGAAAGATATACTGTGACAAAAAAGCCAAAACATGGGAGGAGAATAAGGAATGTTGGCTGAGAAGATTTGTATGTTTAAATAGGGTGGTCAGAGAAGATCTCAGTAAGAAGGTGAACATGTGAATAAAGAGTTGATGAAGTGGGAGGCAGCAGCTTAAGCTACTGAGGGTAGAGAGCTAACAGGAAAGGAAACAACTGAGGCAAAGTTCTGAAGGTAAGAGTGTGCCTGGCATGTTTAAAATACAGTAAGCAGCCAATGTAGCTGGAACTGAATAAGTAAGGGAAGAAAAGCAAGAGCTGAAGTCTGAGAAGAAAGTGGGAACACTGTATACAAGGGCTCAGAGGCCCTTCATAAGGACCTCAGCTTTTCCTCTGAGTCAGATGGGAAGTGACTGGACAGTTCAAAGAAGAGGTATGGCATGATTTGATAGGTTAGAACCCCAACTCTTATGTTAAGAACTGAATAAAAGGGCAAAAGAGCAAAAACAAGTACCAGCTAGGGGGTTACTGAAAGAATCCAGATTGGATGTGATAGCACACTGAATCTGTTGGTAGCAGTGGAGGTGCTAAGAATCGTCAGGCTATAAATATACTTAGAATAGTCAGAGTTTGTTGTTGGCTTGGATGTGGGTGAGGAAGGGAAGGGGAGGGAAGTAGAGGGGGGGAAGGGAAACCAAACCAAACCAAGCAAAAGGGGATCAAGCGTGAATCCAACATTTTGACCCGAGCCACTAGGAGGCTGGAGTTGCCATTTGCTGTGTGGGAAGACTGCAAGAGAAGCAGGTGGCAGGCAGCAAAGGGGATACAATATCAAGAGCTCATATTTGGACATGCTAAATTTGAGATGCTTATCAGATATATGACTGGAGACTGAACAAGCAGTTGAATATACAACGGTGTCCTGGGAGAAGCCCAGGTTGGAGATAAAAATGGGGGAGTCATCAGCATATATATGGATGGTACTTAGCCATTAGACTGATAAGAACACCAAAGGAGTGGGTATACAAAGAGAGAAGTTCAAGGACTAGGTCTCAGGGTACTCCAAAACTGAGAAGTCAGGGAGATGAGAAACATTAACAAAGGAGACTGGGAAGGAAAACCAAGAAGCGGTAACATAATTCTTAGCCCTTGAGGAAGAGGGCTGGCTCAGAATCGCTGGCTCATAGGGGCGCCCTCATGGCCCAGTCAGTTAGGCATCTACCTCTGGATTTCAGCTCAGGTCATGGTGAGTTCTATAGCCCCATGTTGAGCCCCGCATTGGGCTCTGCGCTGACAGCCCAGAGCCTACTTGGGATTCTCATTCTTCTCTCTCTCTTCCTACCAACCCCCTGCCTTACCCTTTTGGCTCAGGTTTGTGAGTTTGAGCCCCATGGGTCAAGCCCCACATGGGGCTTTGCACTGACAGCGCAGAGCCTGCTGGCATTCTTTCTCTCTCTCTGCCCCTCCTCTGCTCATGCTTTCTATCAGAATAAATATATAAACTTTAAAAAAAAAAAATCACTGCCTCAGAAATACTTAAGCAAAAGCCTGGTCTCAATTTTTTGCATTTTTTATCACACCAACCTTTGAACTTATTCCTGGCAAGCAACGGCCACATCCTCACCACGTTCAGGGGTCTAGAACTTCCCAGAGCCAAAATCTAGAAAATCAAAGAATCTACAAAATCAGAAATCACTGGGCCACATACCAGAAACCAAGTAGCAGATCTTTCTTCAGGCCAAAACACTTTAAAAAAGAGGGACTGAAGCTTGTGTTTCCTGAACTCCAGTCAACTGCCATATAACTGCTGGATTCACTGTTTCTCTTTAAGAAAAAAACATACTATACAGACAAGTAACGGCATACCAGTGTTAAGGTCAATCAGAGCATAAACTTAATCTCCTTCTTTTTTCCTCTTTCTGATCTTCTAATCCTCAATCTGCTCTTCCTTTCCATAGCCAGAGAAAGAACACAGATATATCTTACATTATGCATCTATGTGTTACTAAAAAATTATGTGTGATTCTGACTTTGGCAAATTAAATAAAATTTTAAAGTACTATATAAAGAAATTACATGGTGAATAATCTTTTTGAAATGAGAAGCATCCTTCTAGAAGAGTGAGGAATCACATATACATTTCTTTCATTTAATGAAATGCATTTGACATATGACATTGTATAAATTTAAGGTGTACAACATGTTAATGATACATTTATACACTGTAATATGATTGCCACTACAGCAATAATTAGCACCTCTATCCCATTACATAATTATCATTTCATTTTAGTGACTGAAATAATTAAGTTCCAGTCTCTCAGCAACTTAGATGATTATAATAATCATCATCTGTCTTAATTTTAATTTGTCTAGTAAGCACTTATTAAGTGCAAGGCCCTATGCCAGGCACTCAGGAAAAACAAATATACCCACAGGTAACCCCTTTTCTCAAGAGCTTATGTCACTGCTTAAGAAAGACTAAAATAAATTGTTATTTTCACCAAAAAAATTAAGAAGCTGAGAATAAAAAAATCTTTTATTGTAGTTTATTAATTGTAGTTTATTAATTCTAAATTATTGTTTTTTCACAGTTAAAATTTTCTAAAATCAGGAAATTCATTTTAATTGATGACATCCTCCTGTGCCTCCTCTCTAGGCTGCAGCTGTGACATAGCACTGCCTCTAGCGGTAAGTAAGCTGTTCCAATTGTTGACCCTTCAGTTGAGTTATGTGCCACGTTGAAACTACATGTTTTGAGTTTACCTGTCATCTACCATGGGTTCAAAAGGAGTATAGTATGATACAGAATTGAAACAAAAAGTAATTAAAAACATAGGAAGGCATGGAAACAGCAATGGCACATGAAATTACTATCAGTGCAACAAATATTTCTTGTTGGAGGAATGCCCCCAAGTTGTATATTTTCTTGTAAAGCAACAACCATGTGTTAAGTGATGAGAAAGAAGAGTGTCATTCGATGATTGGCGGTCTCCTCCCCCCACCCTCCAACCCCCACCCCCACTTAATATATGTATCTTATATTGTGTATTTTACTCGTGGATATGACATCAAACATATAAGCAACAAAAGCAAAAATCGGTAAGTGGGACCACGTCAAACTAAAAAACTTCTGTACAGGAGCAATTCTTATCAAAATAATGCCAGCATTCTTCAAAGAGCTAGAACAAACAATCCTAAAATTTTTATGGAACCAGAAAAGACTCCAAACAGCCAAAGCAATCTTGAAAAAGAAAACCAAAGCTGGAGGCATCACAATCCCAGACTTCAAGCTATACTACAAAGCTGTAATCATCAAGACAGAATGGTACTGGCACAAGAACAGACACTCAGATCAATGGAACAGAATAGAGAACCCAGAAATGGACCCACAAATGTATGGCCAACTAATCTTTGACAAAGCAGGAAAGAATATCCAATGGAATAAAGACAGCCTCTTCAGCAAATGGTGCTGCAAAAACTGGACAGCGACATGCAGAAAAATGAACCTGGACCACTTTCTTACACCATGCAGAAATATGAACCTGGACCACTTTCTTACACCACTTTCATACAAAAATAAACCCAAAATGGATGAAAGACCTAATGTAAGACAGGAAGCCATCAAAATCCTAGAAGACAAAGCAGGCAAAAAAAACCTCTTTGACCTTGGCCGCAGCAACGTCCTACTCAACAGGTCTCAGGAGGCAAGTGAAACAAAAGCAAAAATGAACTATTGGGACTGCATCAAAATAAAAACCTTCTGCACAGCGAAGGAAACAATCAGCAAAACTAAAAGGCCACCGACATAATGGGAGAAGATATTTGCAAATGACATATCAGATAAATGGTTAGTATCCAAAATCTATAAAGAACTTATCAAACCCAACACCCAAAAAAACCAAATAATCCAGTGAAAAAATGGGCAAAAGACATGAATAGACACTTCTCCAAAGAAGACATCCAGATGGCCAACTGACACATGAAAAATGCTCAACGTCACTCATCATCAGAGAAATACAAATCAAAACTACAATGAGATACCACCTCATCCCTGTCAGAATGGCTAACATTAACAACTCAGGCAACAACAGATGTTGGCGAGGATGCAGAGAAAGAGGATCTCTTTTGCACTGCTGGTGGGAATGCAAGCTGGTGCAGCCACTCTGGAAAACAGTGTGGAGGTTCCTCAAAAAATTAAAAATAGAACAACCCTACGACCCAGGAATTACACTACTAGGTATTTATCCAAGGGATACAGGTGTGCTGTTTTGTAGGGGCATATGCACCCCAATGTTTATAGCAGCACTATTGACAATAGCCAAAGTATGGAAAGAGCCCAAATATCCATCAACGGATGAATGGATAAAGAAGATGTGGTATATATATATATACAGTGGAGTATTACTCGGCAATTAAAAAGAATGAAATCTTGCCATTTGCAACTACGTGGATGGAACTGGAGGGTATTATGCTAAGTGACATTAGTCAGAGAAGACAAATATCATATGACTTTACTCATATAAGGAATTTAAGATACTAAACAGATGGATTTAAGGGAAGAGAAGCAAAAAGAATACAAAAACAGAGAGGAGGACAAAACATAAGAGACATATAAATATGAAGAACAAACAGAGGGTTACTGGAGGGGTTGTGGGAGGGGGGATGGCTAAATGGGTAAGGGGCATCAAGGAATCTACTCCTGAAATCATTTGTTGCACTATATGCTAACTAACTTGGATGTAAATTAAACAACAAACAAACAAACAAACAAAAACAACTTCTGTACAAGAAAAGAAATAATCAACAAAATGGAAAAGCAACCTATGGACTGGGAGAAAATATTTACAAACCATATACCTGATAAGGGGTATAAAATTATGGAAAGAGCCTAAATGTCCATCAACTGATGAATAAAGAAGATGTGGTTTATATATACAATAGAATACTACTTGGCAATGAGGAAGAATGAAAGCCTGCCATTTGCAACAATGTGGATGGAACTGGAGGGTATTATGCTAAGTGAAATAAGTCAGTCAGAGAATGACAGATATCATATATTTTCACTCAAATGTGGAACTTGAGAAACTTAACAGAAGACCATTGGGGAAGGGAAGGGGACAAAATAGTTTCAAGCAGAGAGGGAGGCAAACCATAAGAGATTCTTAAATACAAAGATGAAACTGAGGGTTGATGGGGGGAGGCAGGAGAGACGGGGAAATGGGTAATGAGCATTGAGGAGGGCACTTGTTGGGATGAGCAGTGGGTATTCTATGTAGGCGATGAATCATGGGAATCTACTCCAAAACCAAGAGCACACTGTATACACTGTATGTTAACCAACTTGACAATAAATTATATTTATAAATAAATAATAAATAAATAAAATAAATTAAATTAAATTAAATGATAAGGGGTTAATATCCAAAAGACATGAAGAACTCCTACAACTCAATAGCAAAACACAAATAGCAAGATTAATGCATCAGCAAAGGACTTAAATAGATATTTCTCCAAAGACACACAATTGGCCAACAGGTACATAAAAAGGTGTTCAACCTCACTAATCATCAGGGAATTGCCAATCAAATCATAATGAGACATCACCTCATACCCGTTAGAATGGCTAGCATCAAAAGGACAAGAGATAAATAAAGTTGGTGAAGATGTAGAGATATTCAAACCATTGTACACTGTAGGTGGGAATGTAAAATGGTGCACCTGCTATGGAAAACAGAATGGGGGTTCCTCAAAAAATTAAAAATAGGAGTATTATACGATCCAACAACTCCACTTCTGGGTATTTATCCAAAAGAATTGAAATCAGGATCTTGAAGAGATTTCAGCACCTCCATGTTCACTGCATCATTATTCATAATAGCTGAGATGTGGATACAACCTAAATGTCTACCAATAGATAAATGGGTAAAGAAAATGTGGCATATATGTATAACAAAATATTATTCAGCCTTTAAAAAGAAGGAAATCCTGCCATAGACAACATGGATAATCCTTGAAGACATTATGCAAAGTGAAATAAGCCAGTCACAGAAGAACAGATACTGCATGATTCCACTTATATGAGGAACCTAAAATAGTCAAACTCATAGAAGCAGAGAATAGAATGGTGATTGCCAGGCACTGGGGGGAGGGGGAAATGGGGAGTTGATAGTGAAAATTCATAAAGTTTCAGTAATGAAAGATGAATAAGTTCAAGGATCTGCTGTACAATATTGTGCCTAAAGTTAAAAATAGTGTATTATACATTAAAAATGTTGTTAAGATGGGGCATTATACATTAAAAATGTTGTTAAGATGGGGCACCTGGGTGGTTCAGTCGGTTGGGGGTCCAACTTCATCTCAGATCATAATCTCACGGTTTGTGGGTTCAAGACCCATGTCCAGCTCTGTGCTAGCAGCTCAGAGACTGGAACCTCCTTCAGATTCTGGGTCTCCTTCTCTCTCTGCCCTCCCCTGCTCATGCTCTGTCTCTCTCTCTCAAAAATAAAATAAACATTTAAAAATGTTGTTAATAAAATAGATTTCATGGTAAGTGTTCTTATCACAATAAAAAAAATACGAATCAACCAATGTTTTTTTAAGATAATGGTGTACCTTATAAAAGGTGTGACTTCAATTCAATGAAACACAGTTAAGTATTGAATCACTTCTCTGAGCCAAGAAGTATGTTATGTGCCTTACATACATCTACTTATTTAATATTAAGGTAGATATTCCTACTTTACAAATAACCTCATGCCAGGGTCACAGGCAGTAAGTGAAACAGACTGAACAAGAACGCAGGTATCTACCCTGCTCCCTTCCTAACTAGACAAATTTCCATGATGCAGAACCTTAGAGTTTACACGGTCAGCTCCTGCCACACTACTCTCTCTTCCCCACTCCCCACTCATTCCTCCCTACCCAGTGATGAGAACAAGATGATGGATCATTATCCCTAAGGCTAATGATCAAATCACCTGTGTGGCCTTGGGAGAGCCCTACCCTGACTATAACTATCTTCCCTCTGCCTTTCAATTATTGCCTTACAAGAACTATAAACCTAAAATGTAGGCCAGGTCTCTAAATTTTCTGCAACAGCCTAAGGCACCAGTCTATTTTGGCCAAACAACCAGAATTCTGTGCACCACCTTTCTTCTGACTTGGTCACCCAACTCTGCCATGTGTTTTTACTGTCAACCTTATAGCAACAACCCCAGGAGAAACAAGTGTGAAGAAATCACACAAAAGTCCCAGGAATGGCAGGAAGTGGAGACTTGCTCTATTTCCCTCAGGCTCTGAGGACTGATGATGATTAGTCCTTAAACTTCAGAATGATATAACATGACAAACTGGGCATCCAAGTTTAAAAGCTGCACTGGATGTCATGAACTAGAAAACCAAAAGTTATCTTTAGTCATATGAAACTATCTTCAATTGATGCAAGATCAACAAAGGAGAAAATATCCAAGGGGAAGGGGAAAAGACCTTAATTTTACAATTTTAGTTTTACCCACCCACTGCACTGTACTTAATAGAATCAAATCGATGAAATGTGTTTCTATTCCAACTTCCACATCACCAATTAAAAGGAGAGAGGAGGACAATCCCAAAGAGATTGAATTTCTTTTCCAAAATAACAGTCAGGCAGGCTTTCAGGATTTCAGCTTAGAGTACAATCCAGGTCTTCTAACATCTAGACAATTAGAGTAACATTTAAACAATGCCAAACCAACTCACTGAATAACCTAATGATCAAAAATAAAGTCCATACAACATATACTGAGTAATACTCCTTTGGGAAAATAAAAATGAAACGTATTATCTACTTCGGACTTCAGTTCGTTCAAATACCACAATTTTCTATCAACATAGGGCCATACTTAATTATGTGAACAAGCTAATTTCTAAATATCATGCATAGAGATTTCCATGTGCCACCAAAATTAAATTAAAAATTAACTCCTATTATATTATACTCATCTCCTCAAAAATGAAAGAATGAAAACCAATTTTTTGCCAATTATATTAGTATGATTAAGATTCAACATTAATTCATGTTTAGACTTCACCTGATAGATCAGTGACACAAAAAACACCAGGTCACCAAGAGAAAGCACAGAGCGAAATGAAGGAAAGTAAAGAGAGGCCCAAGACTGGAATTGTTAGAAATGGGAAGAGTCTGTGAAGTGAGCCAAGATGGAGCAGGCCAGAGGAACAGGACAAACCAAGAGAGTTCCAGGATCTATGCTATGACAGAAAGGAGAGAGCTGCTTGAAGCAGAGACCACAGAGTCAAGAGTAAGCAGGAAAACAGGACTAGACTGGATTGGGGGTTTGTTAGTATGGTGAAATAGAAACCAAAGTGGCAAGCAAGTGTAGAAAGGAAGGAAGGAAAGGCAGCCTGATAAAGCCTGATAAAGCCTGAGGATATTGAGGAGAAAGGCTTAGAACTGTAACTTGAGAGATAACACAGCAAAGGGGATGATTTTATTTTGTCAACCATGCATATCACCACATTGAGAGAAAAGGCTTCAAGTATACCTACATAAGTACATGAAAACCTGGATCTAGACAACAACCATTCTGCCCATTAACCAACCCCCAACACACACACACACACACACACACACACACACACACACACACACACACACAATTTCTAAATGATAATGACTTCTAATATAGATACAAAAAGAGGACCTACATTTAATTAAAAGTATAGTTAGAGGAATAAATGTCATAAAACATACATTTTGAAATACATCTTATATTTTATGCCAACATTTTAATCAAGAGATTATCTTAGTTTTGAAATGCCTTATTACTTTTATATCTTCTGTGATCTAAATCTGGCACTATCATGAGTCACACTAGGGGGAAAAAAACATTAAAACTATAATTGTTATAGTTAACTCCAGACGTGTAATGAAAATGTTAGGAAAACATTTATACTGTGATACGTACATTGTGAAACAATTTTTAAAACCTCCCAAATATCAAAGATCTTTCATGCATTAATGCACTTGTCTATGCAATGTCTCAGCACATGCTTTATGTTTACATAAAAATATTGCTTTACGTTTACATAAAAATATTGTTTTCAATCATTAAATGACCTAACAATGTTGAAGTTATGAAATATGGTCATGAAAGCAGCAAATACCTGAGGTACTCACAGCTGTGGAGTAGGGATTATGAGCTCCAGTGTTTTCAGCCCAGCAGCCACATCCATACAGAGCAGCCTGGGAAAAAAGAAAATAGATACATAGAGTATTTCAGAAATGTTATATGTAATTACTAGCTTTCAACAGAAGACAAAATCATACCCATCTAATAAAGCCTGGTTTAATAATGATGTATATCAAATGGGAAATAATACCAGAGACTGTGTAAGACCTACCTAAACAATGGTTCTAACACTATCTAAACTATATATTCCAACTATTGTATTAATCTAAAATTTTTTAGAAACAGTAAGAGAAAGTTCCTTAGACTCTCATCAGCAGTAGTTTTGTTCCTTCCTTGAAAAACCTTTCCCCTATTGCAGTTTGTCAGCGGAATTTCTCTTCTGGCCCCTTGAAATCACCCCCATGGTTGCCTTAAAATAGTGGTTCTGAAACTAGGTATATGTCAAATTGTTTGAGAAGCTTGGTGATAAGAACCATGGTTCCCAGATATTCTGATTCAGTGGTCTGGGGGTTGGCCAATGAATTGCCATTATTAATCAGGGCCCTGTGGTAGGGGGTGGGGCTGGGATGCAGGGGGTCCTCCTGGCATACCCTAAGAAACCCTATTTGGGAGGGTTTTTGCCATGCCTCCCTTAAAGTGGCACAATAGGAACTGCAAACAGTTATTACCAAAGGGCCCAGTATATGCTCACCACTGTGCTAGATTCTGCCAGATATAAAGAAAGGAGGCAAATAGGTCAATTCAAGCTAATCACTTTATGAGGTGGTAGAGCAGATTTATTTGGCTGAAACCACCCATAACACAAATTACTATGGTAAGAACATGACAATTATTCCTATTTTGTTTCTAATAATGCCACCCAGAATGCCTGGATTCACGTCTCCAATTCCACAATGACTTCTCTGCCTTTGGGAGGGGAATCAAAACTGATAACTTTTCCAGTCCTTAGTTAGAAGTAGAATTAGAAACATCTTTTGATAGCCATCCCAGAGAAATAGAAGAAAGACTGCTCAAGAATGCTCACCACCACAAGTTTGGTAAGAATAGCAAACTGAAACCATAGATGTCCATCAGTAAAGAAATGGCTAACTGTTGGCACAGCAATGTGTGGGATTCATTGCAGGGGTTCAAAATAAAGAATTAAAAATTTTAAGAAGATGTTTAGGAACTAAAGAGAAAGAACCCCACACATATTGTCGGGCTGGGAGGAAGAGGAGGAGGAGTAGGAGGAGGAGGAGTAGGAGGAGGAGGAGGAGGAGGAGGAGGAGGAGAAGTCAGCAACAAGCTACGATACACTGAGTATGCAGCATGACTTATCACTGATGGAGAAAAAAATATGTTCCCATAAAAGAGAAAAAAGTAACTGCTATTTCTAGGAGCTTACTTGTAAGGACTGGGGGAAGAAGCTAAGACTGGGAATGCTGACCAGACAGACTTTAGCTTTCTACAGTATTGTATCCTTTTTTATAAGGACTTTAGAATTCATTTGCTTCAATATTCTACCCAGAGCAGGAATTTGTGAACTATTCCTCAAAACTTTGAGATGCACACACACCCTATTCCCCTAAACACCCTCCTTGAGAAATAATCCAAAGTCCAAGATAATTGGAGATGAAGTACCCCATGCCATCCCCAGATGTCATTGACAATAACCTTCTTAAAAGTAGAACCAAGAACTGAACACAACACTCCCATGAGGCAAACAGTAGGAAATCTATTATAGCCTTAGAAAACACAATGCTTCTAAAATACACAAGACTGTTGAGTCAGAGTAGTAACTGAAAGCCCTATAGAAGTGATTTCAGAATAAAACTAGCAGACTTGTGGGATAAGCCATTCATCTGGTTCTACCTGGGACAGGTGCTAAGTCAGTCAAAGCCTCAGAGAACTTGTCACCTGAGGAGAAGGGCCCATTCTTCCTTCTTTGAAAACCCTGGACATTAGTCTACTGTCCTTTCCATTCCCAACAATTATCTTGACCAGGAACCTGCACCCAAAAATAACAAACAGGGCCACAAGAACAGCTCTTAGAAACCCAAAGGTCATTTTTTTTTTTTTTAGAAAAGAAAAAAACACTTATTCTTACTCTTTGTTTCTTCTCTCTAAGCAAATTCCTTTTATGCTACCTCCCCTCAATTTCATGACCTAAAGCTGTCTTCCTTCTTAACCTTCTGAAATCAATTGGGCTGAGATAGTGATAGGTCAGATAAAAGAAAGAATCAGAGATTGTTCGTCTCTTATCCACTTCTTTGGATAAAACATAACATTAAGGGGCGCCTGGGTGGCGCAGTGGGTTAAGCGTCCGACTTCAGCCAGGTCACGATCTCGCGGTCCGTGAGTTCGAGCCCCGCGTCAGGCTCTGGGCTGATGGCTCGGAGCCTGGAGCCTGTTTCCGATTCTGTGTCTCCCTCTCTCTCTGCCCCTCCCCCGTTCATGCTCTGTCTCTCTCTGTCCCAAAAATAAATAAAAAACGTTGAAAAAAAAATTAAAAAAAACAAAAAAACAAAAAAAACATAACATTAAGCAGGCCTTAAAAAAAAAAAAAAGCTTCCTTCTTTTCAGTAGTAAAATTTCATTAACATTTTAAAAAATATGAACATTCACTACAAACAGGTCATATAAATATTATTATCATCATCATTATTATTATTAATCTTCTTTGGGACTTGTTTTCCTTTATAAAATGAGGATTATAAAACCCCAACCTCATAATGTTGTTGTAGGATCACATGAATGAACATACTTGTTGCATGTAGCAAGAGCTTAATAACAGTAGCTATAGCTGTTATTATCAGGGACTGTGATAAGCAACTTAAATGCATTGCATCACTGAATCTTCTAGAACTTTGTTAAGGTACCTATTTATCCCCATTTTACAGTTATGGAAAGTGGAGCTTAAAGACTTTGAATAACTTGTTTATGGTAAAGAAACTGCAAAGTGGGGAGGTGAGATTAGAATAAAGGTTTACCTGACTCCAAAGTTCACACTCTTAACCACTAAAATCAGCTGCCTATTTGTGTGGGAGTAGGTTGCCGGTGTGAGGGGAGAGTGGAATTTAATAATTCCTTTCTTGTGTCCCAGTTGTAAATTCTAATTAGTGTTGGTAAGCCAAGCAAGTAAGTTCTAATTCAAATTGCCATTTCACCATCTGAATGGTTGTTATCATATATCCAGAGCAGGGTAATTTAAGACTCTTAAATAGTTCACTTGTGCATTTAGAATGTATTTAAAAGCACCTAGTTTCATCATATTTTTTAAAAAGCCATTTTTTTCAATACTTTGCTTGTATATTTTGTCTCTTTCCCTCCTGATTGTCAAGAATGGTTCCTTACTGTCATCTGATGCTTACATATTTCCAGGTTTATTATATCTCCTCTATCTAAGCAATATAATCCAATTAAGCAAATACATTTCCCTGTGAAGTACCTTTACTTCTATCCACCACACCTCTTCCTGATTTTCAGCTCCCACAAACTGTGTCTTCATAAACTAGCCAAGTGGCACAAATCAACAAGTTTAAGTTTTACAGAAGTCTTTCTTTTTCCACGACATCCCATGTGTAGTGGCAGAATGGCTACATGATTGTTCAATGCAATATTCTGCTAACATAGTCCATAACTATCCTTGGTTCTGTTGTTGCTATTTTGCTAACTAAAACAAACAAAAAACAGTGAGAAAGCCATGGGAATTGCAATGCAATGAAGGCGGCTAATACTGGCTTTTCTTTCTCCTTCTCCACCAAGGCGTCCAAATCTGATATGCCAAGCTTGGTTCTTATCCCAAATTTGACAAATACACAGGGCTTTATAATGTGGAAAAACACCATGACCAGACAAAGGCTTTTTATAATGAGTTCAAAGCATTGTACATATGTTGAGTAATCATTCCTCACAAATCCCCTTGTATGGTAGACAAAGAGTAGCACAAAATTAATTATTCTTCCCTACCCCTTCCCTCTGCCATGGGACTGTAAGTGGCCTGTAGACTATAAAGGGCATATCAAGGAACATCACTTGGGGTTTGCAAAGATGTCCTCCATGAATCAGATCACCGGCCTCCAAGCATTCACTCACCACCACGTCCAAAGCAACTGTGATACCGACTCTTCCTCAAATGTGAGGGACAAAGCATACAGAGCATGCCAAGCAGTGCCCTGCGTGTAACATGAGATCCAAGTACTGAGCTTAAGCACAGTCCTTGCAACAACTTTAACAGACTCCATGAGTCATTAGTTCACTCAACAAATATTTATTAAGCCCATAAGTAATGTACCAAAATGGTTTATACTCAGAAAGCTTACTAGATCAAATGGACTGTGAAATCCCATTCTCTGTACAGAACTAAAGTTTGGAGATGGGGGGAAGGAGGAATGGTAAAGAAAATGTGCAAGTGAAACAGGAATAAGCCAGTTACACATAAAAAAGACCCCCCCTTATATCTAGATTTCTTGAATGGGATCATGTGTTGGTTCCATTGCTGAAATGCTTAACCAGAGGAGGATTTTAGAGGGTCAAAATTTTACTGTTCCTTGAATGGAAGAAATATAAAAATGTAACTCTAAAGTCATTTTCCCACCTAAAAAGCAGGCCACAATATAGTCAGGTAGTGTTTACCCCTAACGAATAGGACATTTGCAAAGAAAGAAATGGAAGATTATACATATTTACTGAATGTATACTAAATATCCAGTACCCAGCCTTTTTGAAGTAACAACATACAGTATTACTGATTGTAAAGATCATAGAGAACTCCATTGCCATGAGATAGTTTTTTTTAGAATCTTGAAATGGTATTTGATGATTTGTATTACATAAATACTAAAACACACACACACACACACACACACACACACACACACACACACACACACCATAATATCATTTATTTTTTCTAAAGAAAAAATGTTTCTACTGGCTTTAAAAAATGGTGAGCCAGAAAACTCCATGTTTTAAATTAACAAGCCAGTTTAAAAACCGCATAATTACTTACCTGTCCAACCCTCCCTGGATGCTTCAAGGCCAAGCCTCCACTGGAGACAGCAGCAGCAACGTTCCCTTCGTGGTCCACAACTACAGCGCCCACTGTGTCCAAAGTGCCCGAGTCATTCTCCTGGAGAGCAAGCAGGGCATGGGCACTCACTAAGCACAGTGTGTCACAATTCGATATGACCACATAGCACTTTTCAGTACAATCATGACAGAATTCACCAATCTCTTAAAATTATCTATTATCAAGTTGCCACCAAAACCCTGTTCAAGTCAAAATGTATTTTCTACCGAAAAATCCTGAGCAGAAGCTGTCTTGTTGCTTTTCTCTAATAATAAGCCATGCATGCCTTTCTAAGGGAGAAAGAAAAACACAATCTAATATAAATTAGTGTATAACAGTGCCCCCTAATCTCAAGTATTAAGTTCATGATTGAAAAATCGGTAGAGGAATCTATCCATGGCATAAGTGAATCTATAAATGACATTAACAGTATTTTCTAAAATATTATATACAAATTTCTAAAAGTAATGTCCTCAGCACAATAAATGAAGAGAATGGCATTTACAATCTTGAAGTATACTATGCTATAATTTTCTTTTACAATTCCTTCCTTATGAGAAATTTATGGCCACCTCCCTCCTCTGCTGTGTTAATAATATGCTTGCCAAATATACAGCAGAAAACGGCACATTTCTGAGAGGCATCTTTGTGTTTCTGAGTCTTGTTCCAGGTCACACAGGCTTAAGGCTTTTCACATGTATTGACTATAAGCAGCTGTCTCCTACCTCAAAGATTTCTGGGTCGCCTGTGCAAGACAGATAAACTTTAAAATACTGGATAAAAATCAGAATTATGGGAAGCAGGAAGTAAGTTTCATTAAAAGAAAAACTCTTTTTGTATATTCAAAAGGGAGGCTACTGCAGGTCTTTAGTTTAATGGCAATCACAGTAGTTTTCCTACACTAGAGCACTGGTGTTTAAACTGTGCACCAGAACTCAAGACTCCCACCCTCACTCCCAGCCCCAAGAATGCAGGAAAGAGCCAGGCACAACCCCACCAGGTTCAACAAAAGCAGTTCCTCCTCCTATGCTGTGAACCATACTACTGAGCAAGACTTCATCTGTACTTGAGGGATTCCCAGCTAAGAAGTTTCAGAAATACCACATTCAGGCAATCCCCAGAAAAGTCAGTGACTTCCTAGGACCACCACAGAAGTTGAATAATGCCGAGGGGAGTTCTGAAATATTGGAGACATGTGCAAACAAAAGATTTTTACTTGAAGCAAACTGACAAATCCAGAGGTAGAGTATGCCTCAACAAATATTCCATTAGTTTGTTAGGAGAAGGTACATCTATACATGTACGTTTCTTTGGGCTTTGCTCTAGATTCTAACTCCTTTTAAATATACTGATACACTATGATATTACTTAAATAGAAAATGTATAATTGACTGAAATAAGTGCTTTATTCCCACTCTCCCTTTTAACCACAGCTAGGGGACGTCTAGCCAATGGATCCACATGACCATATCCCAAAATACCACAGTTATGCGGGTGGCAGGATACCTGACTTTCAAGGACAGTTCCCCAACATGACTATAAATTCTGAGGAAAGGCCTGATCCACTGTTTCATTTTGCACATAGCAGACATTCAGGCATACTTATTCTTTAGTTAGGAGGAAATAGCGCATGTCTGCATCCGTGGTGTCACAGAAACAAGCCAAACAAGTGACGACACATGCCAGGTCATTCTAACATCAGGGTCTCAGTCTTCCATCTCCTTTTCTCAAGATTCAGTTTCATGCAAATCCACAGGATGCCACTATCTTAGGGAAGACTTAACAATAATTAGGTTTGTTCATTTGGTATGGAAGAAGTGAAGTTTATCTTCTTTGGTAGGTAAGATGAAAGTATCAAAGTAAAGAATTGCATTAGACACATTTTATTCCAGGAAAAACAAAAAAAAGAAGCGGGGGGAGGGGGGGAATCCCAAAGAGAAACGTACTTTAAGGAGAAACATTTCATTATTCTAAGAAATAATTCCTAAATCTTTATTATACTCTTGCACTTCAACCTCAGATAGAGAAGTGTTTGTTCCTTACCCAAATGCCAAGTCTTATGTCTTCTACAGGAGGCCTTCTCAAAGGTACACACAAATCATCTGAGAATCTATTAAATGTAGATTCTGATTAAGTAATCTGGCATTGGTCAAGACTGTATATCTAACAAACTTCCCCCATAATGCTGATGTTGCTGGTTCCTAGAACCTACCTTAAGAAATAAGGTAAGACAGCATCCTACAGGATTCATTTTCAGCCAAATATCTGTTCTACTCATTTTAAGGCAAATAATTTTATGGGCACAAATATACTGAAGGAGAAATTTAAACCACCTAAGACTATCATTATGTCAGCATAAAAGATTTAAGTTCTATCTGGTTCAACTATCAGTTGGTAGCATATCACCATGATCATACCACAAAGAACACAGAGTATTTTAAACTATTGATCTCATACTGTTTTTTTTAGAAATAGATAACTCTCATATGAATAAATATAAACTGTAAAACACTTCCTTAACAACAATAAAGTCAAGAAAGGGTATTAGTTCATTAACTGTGACTTTTGATCCATGCATTCTGTAAAACAGAATTTTACTAAGGGGATACATAATGTATACATAATGATATACATTACTTATAAGACAACTCTCTTAGCATTTCAATCATGATATCATAAACTATGAGGACTCATGTCTAACCAAACTACTATAGAAAAATACAAAATTATTATACATAGATGGATTTACTGTAACTTAGTTTTCAAAAATGAAAAATCAAGCAAAAAATAAAGAATCCTGTTCCAAATTAAGCTAAATATTCCTAAGGGCTTGTAACACCTGCAAAAATCAGAATTACTTCATAAATATTCAAGAATTAGTTCATATATTTCATATTCTGAAAGGCAAATTTAAGGATGATGAAGTAATATTTAAGCATTTTTATGAAGTGTAGATAAATTGAGTGAAAGACAAACACTGGTATTTTGGCCATAATAATTTCACAGAACTCATTTGTACAGAAATGAAATCTTAGAAAGGTTAAAAAACACACAATGACTGTTACTATATAGAGCTACTATTATGCTCTTACACTCCATAAATACTTGAAAGTATATGCACCACATAGGTACACATGCATTTATTGTCCTTGACTGAAACATGCTATTTGCATTATTTTTTTGATAAAATTGTGACTAAAAAGCAACTGTACAGACCATAGTTCTCCTTATAATAAACACATGTATCTAAAGTTGGCACAGAGATTTCATGTGTTATGGAAAACACTGAAATAAAATTTTCTTCAAGTAACCAAGAAACTAGTAATCATTGGTGGGCTTAATGTCAAAAGTTTTTATTATTCTCTGCTCCAAATTGGAGATTGCTATTACACAATTGTGTAAAAATTAAATTAGGTAACACGTGAACTACTTTAAAAGGAAGAAATCTCTTAAAACAAAGTTTACGTACTTCCCACCAGAAAATTATGCCTCTAACCTGCATTCTAACTCAGAAATCTGCCAAGAGACACCATCTATCAGTTACCTATCTCATTAACCTGGTATTTCTTCTACACAGAATTACTCAAATATCAAAGAGCTACAATGAAAGAATAATATCTCAAATATATAAGTACATCCTGAAATTGGTATATGGTGGAACTATCCTAATACAATAATAAAGACAGAAATATATTTTTTGAGAAGATACCAAACCTTCATAATACACTTTTGTTAGGTTTATGAGCTGTATTATAACTGACATGAGTTTCCACTTGAGCAAAGCAGATGACTGATGCCCTCCATGACAATACAGCAACGGCAGCATAAAGCTTTGCGATCTTTTAGTATCCTAACCATGGAATGATAGCTCTGGCTACAAGAGACCTAGATCTGGCTCCATGTCTATCTTCCACAAACCAGCCCCACAGTGGGCCACTGTAGGTTTAGAGTATATCAGGTATGTGTAAACAAAGTAGGATTTAGCTAGAATTACCTACTCTCATGTGTCTGGCTTGGCTGAAACCAAGGAAAATGTGGATATAAGAACACCCAATGACCGTTTTCTTCTCTCTTCACCCTTCTGATGCCCAATACTATAAGTGATGTTTCTGTGAACTACAGTCAAGATGTCTATTGTTAAAGACATATAAATGACTAACAGACACATTAAAAATCACTCATCATCATGGAAATTCAAATCAAAACCACAATAAGATATCATCTCACACCTGTCAGAATGGCTAAAATTAACAAATCAGGAAACAACAGATGTTGGCGAGGATGGGGAGAAAAGGGAACCCTCTGACACTGCTAGTGGGAATGCAAACTGGTACAGCCACTCTGGAAAACAGTATGGAGGTTCCTCAAAAAGTTAAAAATAGAACCACCCTACGACCCAGCAATTGCACTACAAGGTATTTATCCAAAGGGTACAGAAATGCTGATTTGAAGGGGCATATGCACCCCAATGTTTATACAGCACTATCAATAACAGACAAGTTATGGAAAGAACCCTAATGTCCACTGACTGATGAATGGATAAAGAAGATGTGGTATCTATATAAAATGGAATATTACTCAGCAATCAAGAAGAATGAAATCTTGCCATTCCAATGACATTGATGGAACTAGAGAGTATTATGCTAGGCAAAGAAAGTCAGTCAGGAAAGGATACATACCACATGATTTCACTCATATGTGTAATTTAAGAAATAAAACAGATGAACATAGGGGAAAGGAAGGAAAAATAAATAAGATAAAAACAGACAGGAGTGCCTGGGTGGCTCAGTTGGTTAAGCATCTGACTCTTGATTTCAGCTCAGGTCATGATCTCACGGGTTCATGAGACTGAGTCCTGCATCAGGATCTGCACTGACAACATGGAGTCTGCTTGGGATTCTCTCTCTCCCTGTCTCTCTGCTCCTCTCCTGCTCTCTCTCTGTCTCAAAATAAATTTAAAAAATGAGTAAATAACTTTAAGAAAGAAAATAAAACAAAGGAAAAGAAAAACAGAGAGAGGGGCAAACAATAAGAGACTCTTAACTATAGAGAACAAACTAAAAGTTGATGGAGGGAGGTGGGTGGGGGATGGGCTAAATGAGTGATGGGCATTAAGGAGGACACTTCTTGGGAAGAGCACTGGGTGTTATATGTAAGCGATGAATCACTAAATTCTACTCCTGAAAAAAATACTACACCAATATGTTAGCTAACTTGAATTTAAATAAAATCTTAGAAGAAAAAAAGTGTCTATTCTTAAATAATTCTTTATTGTCTTTAACAAATATGCATTAAATATCTGTGAAGCACCACATAAATTAGTGCCAAACATATCTACAACAAAGGAAAAAAAGTAAATAATAATTGTTATTTATTTTCTAAATCACTCAACAAAAATTAAAAAACTTAACAAAAATATTTTTAGCTCAAAATAAAAATAAAGTTAAAAAAGCATGGGTTATGCTCATGGATTGGAAGAATAAATATTGTTAAAATGTTAAAACTACCCAAAGCAATCTACACATTCAATACAATCCCAATCAAAATTGCACCAGCATTCTTCTCAAAGCTAGAACAAACAATCCTAAAATCTGTATGGAACCACAAAAGACCTCAAATAGCCAAAGTAATATTGAAGAAGAAAACCAAAGCCGGAAGCATCACAATCCCAGACTTTAGTCTCTACTACAAAGTTGTAATCATCAAGACAGTATGGTATTGGCACAAAAACAGACACATACACCAATGGAATAGAATAGAAAACCCAGAAGAGGACGCACAAATTTATGGCCAACTAATCTTTGACAAAGCAGGAAAGAGTATCGAATGGAAAAAAGACAGTCTCTTTAACAAATAGTGCTGGGAGAACTGGACAGCAACAGGCAGAAGAATGAAACTAGACCACTTTCTTAACACCATTCACAAAAATAAACTCAAAATGGATGAAGGACCTGAATGTGAGACGGGAAATCATCAAAACCCTAGATGAGAAAGCAGGAAAAAACCTCTCTGACCACAGCTGCAGCAATTTCTTACTCGACACATCTCTAAAAGCAAGGGAATTAAAAGCAAAAATGAACTATTTGGACCTCATCAAGATAAAAAGCTTCTGCACTGCAAAGGAAACAACCAATAAAACTAAAAGGCAACCGACAGAATAGAAGATATTTGCAAATGACATATCGGATAAAGGGCTAGTATCCAAAATCTATAAAGAACTGACCAAACTCCACACCCAAAAAACAAATAATCCAGTGAAGAAATGGTCAGAAGACATGAATAGACACTTTTCCAAAGAAGACATCCAGATGGCCAACAGACACATGAAAAGATGCTCAACGTCACTCATCATCAGGGAAATATGAATCAAAACCACACTGAGATACCACCTCATGCTGGTCAGAGCGGCTAAAATGAGCAAATCAGGAGACTATAGATGCTGGTGAGGATGTGGAGAAACGGAAACCCTCTTGCACTGTTGGTGGGAATGCAAACTGGTGCAGCCGCTCTGGAAAAGTGTGAAGTTTCCTCAAAAAATTAAAAACAGAACTACCCTATGACCCAGTGATAGCACTGCTAGGTATTTACAAGGGATACAGAGTGCTGATGCATGGAGACACATATACCCCAATGTTTATAGCAGCACTTTCAACAATAGCCAAATTATGGAAAGAGCCTAAATGCCCATCAACTGATGAATAGGTAAAGAAGATGTGGTTTATAGATACAATAGAATACTACTTGGCAATGAGAAAGAATGAAAGCCTGCCATTTGCAGCTATGTGGATGGAACTGGAGAGTATTACGCTAAGTGAAATACGTCAGTCAGAGAAAGACAGATACCATATGTTTTCACTCATATGTGGATCTTGAGAAACTTAACAGAAGACCATGGGGGAGGAGAAGGGGAAAACAAAGTTACAGAGAGGTAGGGAGGCAAACCATAAGAGACTCTTAAATACTGAGAACAAAGTGAGGGTTGATGGAGGGTGGGAGAGAGGGGAAAGTGGGTGATGGTCATTGAGGAGGGCACCTGCGGGGATGAGCACTGGGTGTTGTATGGAAACCAATTTGACAATAAATTATATTAAAAAAATTAAGAAATAAAAAAAATATTATAGAACTGGGAAAAAAAGGCATGGGTTAATCATGCTCTTAAGGGGTTTTAATATTCTACATTACAGCTTTAATTATAAATTCATACCATAACAAAGTTCCAGAGGATTACCTAAAGTTCCAAACTCTCAAAGACCACAAAGGGCAATGCTTTCCAAATGGCAGAATACTTACACAGTGTTCTAAGGCTCGCAACATTCAAGGTAAAAAAAAAGCAATGATTTTAATCTTGGTTTTTAAAATAACATTTCAATTAACTACAGTAAGGTGTGGGGTTTTTTTGTTGTTTTTGTTTATTTGTTTTTGGGTTTTTTTGTTTTTTGTTTGGTTCAAAATGGAACAGTTTGAGAGCCTCGGTGTGCATGTTGAGTGATCATGTATAAGTGATGGAAAAGCCCAGATGAACATACTCATGACTTAACTTATTACACAGCTGAAGAGTAAAAACCACAAGGGGAGTTCCACACAGCTTTAAATCATTTTTATTCATATTCATATGCTACATAATTAAAATTATTTTATACTTTTAATGAACCACTGGTTAAGGAAAGTAAACGTAAGATATACTGAAGTTGAAATAAAAATTGAGGAATTTAAGAATGATAATTCTGACAAAGCCCTTAGATAATATTAGCTAGATCATTAAATTGCATTCATCTGATCAACATGCTTAGAGAATCCATCTCAATGACTTCAAATATCAGTTTAAAAATATGATGATGAATATATCCAATTTGGCTTCTTATTTTTCTGGAATAAATATTAATCACAATTTTTAAATTTTAAATCAAAAATTTTTAATCCTAAATTAAATATACACCCAGAATTTAAACCTCTATGTACTTACCCAAGAGAAATCAAAATATATATGACAAAAGACTTGTCAAAATGTTCATAGCACTTTTAACTGCAATAGCCAAACCTGGAAACAACACAATGCCACCTATCAAGAGGGTAATGGGTACACACATTGTGATACAGGCAGTAGGGAAGGAATGCCCAGCAATGAAAAGGAACTAGTGATACACACAACAGTATGGATAACCTTTTAGACATATGCTGAATCAAAGAAGCTGGACACAACAGAGTACATAACATATGATCCCATTTATATGAAGGTTCAGAAAAGGTAAAACTCCTCTATGGTGAAAAAGAATCAGAAAAGTGTTGTTTTAGGAGGCAAGGTTGACTATGAAGGAGCATGAGAAAATTTTCTGGAGTAATGATGTTTTATATTTTGATAGTGGTATGTGTTACATGGGTTTATAAATGTCAAAATTCATCAAAGATGAATTAAGATGTGTGCATTGCACTGTACATTAGTTTTACCTTTAAAAAAATCAATAGCAGATGTATTTATCTAAAAGTACACAATCAAGAATTCAAAAACCAAGTCATGAACAAATTTTCTAATTTTTTCCTAATATTATAACACATTTATATTTATGTTTATATAACATTTAATACACATTTGATTACAATCAATTTTAAGTAGTAAGTATTTTAAGTAGGGGGAGAAGGTGATAGAAAACATCAAAGAGGTGGTAAAAAATATATATATATATATGGATGAGAGAGTCTAGCAAATGTCCAACTGGAAGGAGCAGACAAAATAATGAAAGAAAGAAAGCTAAAATTTCCCACAACTGCTGAAATATAAGAATCCAGATCCCCCAGAAGCCACAAAAGGAAAGGAGCCAGATAGAAAGAAAAGATCACCTACAACAGAATGAATTTCCCGAACCCCAATGAAAGCCAGAAGACAGTGGTACATCTTAAAGGTACACAGAGAAAAGGAACTATAAACCTAGAAGTAGGTGCCCAACAAGATTACCTTTTAGGAACAAAAATAAAATAAAGGCATTTGTAAATGAATAAATAAAATGAGGTTACCACCAAGAGATCTGCACTTAATGAAAGCCTGAAGGACCATTCTTTTTAATACTACAAGCTGCCCTCCATGGAGCATGATTAATACTATATCCTCTCTACCACCGACTCACGAGCACACCTAATCTCCCTTTCTTGGCTCAACTTTATTTTTTTTCCATAATATTTCAACATTGTCTAAACTGTACAATTTATTTTTGCATTATTTAAATTGCCAATCTCACCCACAAGATTGGAAGCTCCACAAAGGCAGTAATCTTTGTATAGTTTATTCACTAAAATTTGCTAAGCACTGAGAAAAGTACTTGACATCTCTTAGGTATTCAATAACTATTTGTTGAATGGATGCATGAATAAACAAGTGAATTATATACTTCAAGAGAATGAAAATAATTGCTGTGATCTGAAGGTCTGTGTCCTTCCAAAATTCACATGTTGAAATCCTAGCTGCCAAGGTGATGCTATTAGGAGGTGGGGCATTGAAACACAGCAGAGCCCTCATGAATGGAATTAATGCCCTTCTAGAGAGGCCCTTGAAGCTCCCCTGCCCCTTGGGCCATATGAGGTTACAGCACAAAGATGGCCATCTAGAAGCAGGCCCTCAACAGACACCAAATCTGCCTGGGGCTTCATGTTGGACTTCCCAGCCTCCAGAATTGTCAGAAGCAAATTTCTGTTGTTTATAAGCCACCCAGTCTATAGTATATTGTTAGAGCAGCCCAAACAGACTTAAGACAATAATCCAAGTAAGACAGTCAGACATGAAAGAAGGAATACGTAAGCAAATGAAATGGCAAAACTGATGTAAATCAAAACTAATATTATCTTTAAAAATAATAATAACATGCTATTAGAATGTCAGGTTGGGTTTTAAAATATGGCTACATGTTATTTATAAGGGATGTGCCTAAAGCATAAGGATATGGAAAAGTTGAGAGTAAATGGGGAAGAAAGTGATATACCAAACAAGTACCAATCAAACATAAGCAAAGTAAGTTTTAAGACAAAAGGTATTAATAGTGACAGAGTCTCTACATCACAAATGCTGAAAGTTTAACTGCACCAGATATAATTAGAGATACAATAATTCTAAATTTGTATGTACCTAAAAAGAATAGCCTCAAATGTACGTAAAGCAAAAGCACACCAACAAGGAGAAAGCAATAAACCATACCTCATGATGAGATATTTCAACACATTTCTCTCAATTACAAGTAAGAAACAGGAGGCCCAAATTATACATCAAAAAGTGTGATTGCAGGTACACCTGGGTGGCTCAGTCGGTTAAGTCCAACTCTTGATTTCAGCTCAGGACATGATCTCACAGGTGCTGAGTTTGAGCTCTGCATCAGGCTCTGCGCTGACAGTATGGCGCCTGTTTGGGATTCCTCTCTTTCCCTCTCTCTCTGCCCCTCTCCTGCTCGCTCACTCTCTCCCTCTTTCTCTCTCTCTCAAAAAATAAACTATTAAAAATTTTTTTTTTAATTTAGAAAGTGTGATTGCAAAGTGAACAATTAGAGGGGAGCAACAATTAGAGGGGAAACATTATTTTCAAACACATATAAATATGTGTAAAAACTGATCATACACTAAACCATAAGCTAAATTACAACAAATTTCAAGAAATGGTATCAAATAGAACATGCTCTCTGAATATGATACAATTAGGAGTCAATAAAATTAAATAAAATTTGGAAATTAAAAAAAACAGTTTGAAATAACTTACGACTCAAATAAGAATCTAAATAGAAACAAAAATATTTAATAATGAATAATAAAAATATTACATTTCAAAATTTGTGGCATACAGAAAAAGTGGTAGAGAAAAATTTATACCCCAAATGTTGGTATTAGAAAAGAACAAAAAAGGGCCTAAGTGTCCAACTAAAGAAGTTAGAGGACAATATAAACACAAAGAGAAAGGAGAAAATAGAGAAAAATCAGTGAAAGACAAACATTAAATACATAGATAAAAAAAAAAAGGCAAGTCAGTTCTGTGAAAAAACTACTTATTGAATGAATGAACAAATTAAGTCTTATAGGCAATAATTTTCTCTGTATATCACCTAAATCTCAGCAAAGATCCAGCCCTCCTACCTTCTCCCCTAAAGAGAACCTTGGCTCTCTGGAGTAATAAATAGCAGATACTGGCATCCCTCCGAACTCACACTTCATCCAGTACAAAAGTGGGTCCCCATTCCTTTGCCCCCTTTCCCCATCCCACACCAAAATATTGCCATTGAGGTCTCAAATAACTCCAGAAAGGACTTCCTTAATCTCTACCCAACCACGTAGGATGCCCCTGCATCTAAAGGTCCAACCTAAAACAGGTGGCTCTCCCCTCTATGGGAAGACTCTATATGTTGGCTTGTCCTAGGATCTTTTGTGTCTTGTCTTGTTCCTCATCCACCTGTAAGCAGCAACTAACAAAAGTACTGTAACTAAATATTTTTTAATTGACCTTCATCAATAAATCAAACTCTGTGCCCTCTGAAACTGCATCTTGCTCAATATATTTGCATGATCCAAACTCAGCCTATCTAAAGCAGTTTTCCTATTACCTCACATATTTCTCTCTGATTATTTTATATTTAGATCTTCCCTAAATGCAATGCTTTTTGCACATCACTCCTGAATAGGTCCTTTCCCAAAAGTATGAAATCTTTGGCTGGTCCTCATAATAACCACACTGAAGTCCAGACTCATTTTTTACAATATAGGAATGCTTTTTATTTCAAGAGGTTTTGCATACCCTCTGGACTACTGTTCAAAACAAACTTACTCTTACCATCAAACATTAAGCCTCACCTAATCTATAAAGAAATTATATGTCTTGATATTGATCACATTCTCCCATCCAATGTTTTTCTTTTGATAACACTTCTTTACTGCCCTCCCATCCTCTGGGGTCATTTGGCACCAGATCACATTCTTCTCATTTTTAACTAACCTGTTCACTTTCTTTAACTCCAAATTGCTTTCCTAAAAACTCTATGTAAGTAATACATATAATATACTTTAACTTTGTTTTTCCACTGGAGACTAAACTCAGTCAACACTGTCTGAGAAACATGTTCAAGGGAGGAGGGAATCAAGACTATTTAGCAGTTTTACTTCATATAGGCACGTATATCATAGTACTTCAGTGACAGAGATAGTGCAACATGCTACCAGCATACTCACTAATAGGCTATGAACTTCATTACCTGAGCAGATTAAAAAACACCCAAGTAAACGAACTAAGACCTTGCTAATTAAATAGACAGCAACAAAGTCTCTTTAATAAGAGCAGGCAACCTTTTTCAATTTAGTTGTCCAATTTGGCTCTTTCCAGGAACACCTGGCCATGGTCTGGACCTCTGGTCTTTCTTTCATTTCAGGGCATACATTTACCTTCTCTGGATAAAATTACACTTTTTCTTTTAAATACCAGAGCTCCACTGGCCTTTGAACTGAGTCTTAAAGCAGTGGGGAATAACAGATAAAGGACTAGAAGGTAACTTGGACAATCTGGAGTCTATTCCTGCCAATGAAACACCATGACAATTGGGATGGGTCATTTAACCTGGATTTAAATTCAACCCTCTCCAGATTGAATATTTGACACTGACTTTAATAACAAAATAATAAGTTACTTTATTTGATATGAGACTTTAAAAGTATAGCAACATCTATTTGACCATATAACTGTATGAGTATAACCACAAAAATATAATTATTAAAAATCATAAATACACAACTACTAAAGATAATATATTAAGACATAAAGATATTAAAAAAACAAAAAGGAAAGAAAAAGTGCCCACATACTTTTTCTCCTTTTATTCCTCAATAGCTTAAAATTTTATTAGAAGGTAGGAAGAAATCAAAGAATCACAAAGAGTAGGAGAGGAGCTAAGGATATTCTAGGATATAAAATCCATCTAAACTAATTATGATAATACTATATCTTAGAAATTCTAATGCCATTCAATCTCAAGGATATCTTCAGACTCTCAACACTCAAAAGCCTGTGTTTAATGACAAATAGTCACCAGGATGGGCCCCATTCATACATATTTCAAAATATTCTCATTGGCTCTTAAGGACAATTAAAAGTACAAATAAAAGTAGATAAATGTCAAAAAAAACAAAAAAGTAGACAAATGTTCAGGGAGAACTCTGGCTATGGATTTAATTCCTCTATGGCCTATTTTACTATGCTAAATTTTGTGCACAGTTGAATCTGATCAACTGTCATGCCCTCACCAGGGATTAAAAACTGCCAAAACCAGAGTTTGCTTTCAACAGCAAAGTGTAATTTTGGTGTTAGACATTTTGCGTTTTGAATACCTTAAAAAGGAACATGTATCACCAACTGCTCCACCTCTCCAGATTGTCTCACACATTTAGGCCACCTGGCTGGACCCCAGAATCACTTGCATTTTAAACCACGGTCCTGCAGAAACTCTGTAGTGCAACAAAGCATATCTATTTACAGGCTTCTAAACCTAAGGCTTTCTCTTTCTCTCCACCTAGATACCTGAGTCCCACCCTTTATCCAAGACCCAGTTTAAATTCTACCTCTTCCATAAAACCTACCATGAGAAACTTAAGAGAGTTTAGAGTGATTTCTCCATCCTACTAATTCCCATAGCTCTCACCGATGGCTTCATTCTTCCAGCACATAATACATAGTGTGATTTCTCTTTTGTTTCATTCCCCTCAACTAAATATAGTGGTCAGGGCCTAGGTGCTATATGCTCCATTTACTCCCTAAACCTATATAAAAGCCGGCATAAAAGAGGGCTCTGGCGGAGCATCACTCAAAGCCTGTGTACTCCTCAAGGTGACTTGCTGGTGAGTTCCACATAACCTCAGGCTACACAAATCTATGCAGCAATGAAAACAAAGCACTGTCTATCCCTTGAGCAAATGACCCAAAATGACCACAGAAGAGATGGCAATGCTTGAAAAATGAAAATGCTCAACACACACACACACACACACACACACACACACAAAAGCACAATAACAGCTTCATAAATTTAGCTTGCAAGGCAATCCCCATTTCCATTCTGTCACCTGCCCTTGGCAGGTGACACACAACCAAAATAAACAAGTGCTAGAAAATGGATAGAAATTCTTATAGTGGTGAGAGTCCATTCTTTTTCTTAAGGGGGTAAAAAAAAAGACATGATCTAGAAGTGCATTTGTAAAACAGACATTTTTACCTGCATAACAGGAAAGAGACATGGTCAAATTTTCTCTAGATGGGCACGCCCTCTTGTGGGCACTTCCTGACTCACCTCTTTGGAATGGTTGGTTGAGACTGGGGGCTGTTTCTAAAATATTATTTCTCCACAATCTCCCTCACTTACTTATATAGTATCTTCAGATCTTTACAATATTGAAGAAGTACAGTGATATTATTAGTAATATTTCAGATATCCTCTCTTTTCATTACATCCCAAGAAACAAGCTTACTCTTAATAGCGAAGCATTGTTTAGACTAAAGTATTGCTTGAAGCACTTAAATAATAGATTCAAACTTATCTTGAAAAGACCATAAAACTTAAAATTGAAGGAAATAACATTATATGGTTTTCTCTGTCAAAATTAAAATTACAATCATCTTTTGTAGATGTTTAAGTTAGTAATGTTAACTGAGTAAAAGTACTGTTTCTAGGCACTGTGATAAGGATGAAAAATCAAAATACTCATGGCTCCATGAGCCAACACAAATATTATAAAATAACCATACACACCAATCTCAAAATGGCAAAGGTATAGAGAGTTGAATTCAATAAGAATTTATTGAATGACCATTATATGCACAAAGTAAAAAGAAGAAATTTGTTCTGATCTGGGTAGCATTTCAGCCAGTTATTAAAGGAGGACAGGACTTGGACCAGAATTTCAGTAGGCAGAAGTGGCTAGAATTCCATTATTAATTATTATTTATTCCATGAAAAAAAAAAAGAGACATAAGCAAAAACATAGAAGTAAAAACTTTCATGAAATTCATAAAAAATCAAATATATTTGGCAAGAGAAAAAGATTATTCCAGAAGAAAAATAATAGAAAAGTAGGTTGGGTCCAAGTTTCAAGAGGATTTGTAAAGTTAGACTGAAAAGTTGGATTGTAAGCTATGGAGGGTAAAGACTCTATTAAGGTTCCTTCCCAAACAACAAAAGCAATTCAGGTATTTTTAAAGAAATATATCCTGGAATAATATACAGGATCAAAGAGGAACTGAGTAAGACTAAAAGCAGGGAAACCAGTTATGCAGATACTGCTACTGTCTACCCATCAAGGATGGAAATTTATGGACTAGATGGTGGTAATAATACCAACAAACAAGCAAACAAAACAAGCAAAACAAAAAACAAAAAACAGTGCATGTATTCATTAAACAAATGTTTATTGAGCACTTATTATATGCCAAGCTGAGAAACTATGGTAACTAAAACAGATGCCTATGGACGATGATAATGACCTGGAGAGAAACTATGAAGCACAGAAAAGGGAGAAACAAGTTCTAGTTTACCTGGAGGAGAGCCAACTGAGTGACAGTGCACATGAAGTTATCAACCAAATTATGTAATTCCTAACTCCCCTAGAATGTTCTGTGTTTATTTAAACAATTATTACTATGCAGATGTTTTTCTAGACCCACTGTGACATATTAGGAAGAACAAAGTAATAATTCTCAAAAGCTGGCCAAATAACTTATCCATCCCTGCAGATTTTGATTCAGTATATTGAGAGTAGTGCCTCAGAACCTATAGTTGTAAAACTCCTCAGATGAATCTAATCATATGTCAGGTTTAGAATACACTAGAAAAAAAGAATCTCTTATTAATGAGAGGATCTAGGAAGGGGGTCTGGACAAACCCCATGTTGCTACTGAAAATAGATCAGAGAATTCTCAAGCTGGAAAGAACCATGGTAATCACCTGGTTCAACATGCTGACTTTACTGCTTACAGAGTCTTGACCAATGACAGACCTAAACTAGAACTCGTGAACTACTATGCCCCATCTCTCAGCCTACCCTTCTCCCTCCATTCAAGTAATTCCAGCCTCCTGAATTATCAATAGTTCCCAGCAACTACCTATTTATCAAAATCTTCTGGTAAATAGATCAGAAGATTAGAGAAGGGTTGCTGATTAGAGAAGTAGCGCAATCAAGCCTTTAAAAGCTCTGATAGTTTTCCTTCAACCTAATTAAGCACTGGTTCTTGTCTTCTGACCCTAAAACACCCTTGTTCTTGCTGTGTGTGTGCGCACATGTATACACACACTTGTCTTTTCACATATTGGTTCATTCTGCTGGTCTTATTAGCTGTACATGTGTCAGCATTACTATGTCTGTAATGGGTCAACCCAGATCATTAGAGCCTTGTGATATCATATGAGGACATATTTCAAAGATCTTAGAACCTGATGCTCTTAACACCATGGTGTGAGCCAGTTCCTAGATAGGAAGGCTTCTGTCTGCAGCCCCAGTGAAATTCTATTCAATGAAGGTATTTCCTGTTAGGAAAGCTACAATATGGCAATTTCTACATTATACACAAGATCAGCTGGGACTATTCCAGTGATAATGAAGGAATGCTCTTTTTTCCCTCCACTAATTCTGTTAAACACTAAAATTTAAAGGAGAGTCTACAGAACTGTTGAATACTAAAAAGAGAGGGAGGATTTACAAGGCTGACAATATCTGATGCCAATTTACAACTCCCCTGGAAAACCACGGGTTATTTTCATTACAAAATAAAAGGAGCAGTTAAGATTTGTTAACAATGTCTTCTTGCCTCAATCTTATCTCACTTACAATTTTAAGACTCAGTATAGATTTAAGGCATAGCTTGGCATGAATTCAAGGTAGACTTGGGAAGAAACCCAACCTACTAGCTAGTGAATCTTTATATGAGAACTAAGAAACTTTTCCTGAAACAGGACCAAAAAAAAAAAAAAAAATACTGCAATTGTCCAGCTATCAAGTATTGAAAGTTCTGAATTTAAATAACTGATTAACTACATAAAGTACAACAAACCGCAGACAGACATATCTGACTTACATGTCAATTCTATAGGCTTATACAGTAATCAAAATAGTCTTAGGTGATGTAAATATAATTTTTAATGTATCACAACTCAAAGTAATAATTTCAAACAGAAGTAATCACTTCACAATGAATTTTCAATTTTATGAAAAGCTTCAATATATATTTCTTTATGTAAAGAGAATTCAAAGAAGTTTCTTCTGTTTACTCATATCTATGCATTAACCATCTTCTTAAGAAACACAACAAAACTCCAGATCAAGTAAATTTCTATAAAAGACTAATTACTCCTTTCCCTGTACACATTATACATGTGTACAAGTAGAACAATCTGAGGAAAATATGTTGTTTTTTGTACATTTATTTTCTTTGATCTTAACCTACCTCTCACCCAAAAAATACAGTGATTTAGTATGATACAGTTAAGCGTTTACATAATAATTTCAAGATGGTGGATAAAAGAGAAAAATGTTACCCACAATATACTTCAAAAGAATAGAATATATTTATATGAAGCGCACAAAGCAAGGCCCAACATTTCCTTTCTGAAACATGTGGCCAATTTGATGTCCCTATGTGGTGGCCAAAGAACACAAAATTAAAAGTTGTAGCATCTCTTTAGAGTGGTTTTGAACACACAACATTGTATAAAGCATTGCAAATTTTTCTCAACTTGTCCTTAGAAATTAGAGAATAAAAGATATTCACAAAATGGAAAACACCTGATTATCTTTCATTGCACGACCCTATGCAAGCACTGTTTTATCTAAAAACCAATGAAATTAATTAAAAACTCAAATTAAGTTGTAAAAGTGGTGAGAGGAGGCAAAGAATTCTATGTACATTCAAGTGTAAAATCTGTTATTAAAGAAAAAAACATGGAAACTATTCCAACAATATGCTTGTGAAAAATGAAGAGGGGGGGGAAGGCTTAAAACATCAAATATATTGAGATCAAACAATACCCCCAACTTCTTTTAATACTCTAAGAATAAAAGAGTCCCTTCTAGTAATATCCAGGGCTAACTGTTTGAAACTGTTATTTATAAAATCTAGATTATGGTGTACATTGAGTCTGTTTGTTTTCCCAGTGTGAGCATCTCCTCTTTGTAGCAACTCAGTCAGTCCTGTGGCATGAGCCAATCACAGCCATTGGCCAATGAGCTAACCACTTCATTCCAAAATGAAGGTTTTTCTTTCTCAAACATGAAAAAGATTATTGCTAACTACCTTTTTTCTTTTTGTATCAAAACAAAGCAAAAAGTAAATTTAAAACATGTCATCACTTCATCACACATACCACAAGATCTATCGATACACAGTCGAACAATGAGACTTCATGACAATACTGTCAGGGGAGATCTAGATGCCAATTTGCAGAAATTTAAAAGGACAGAAAAGTACAATGAATATGTGAGCAGCAAAACTCATACTGAAGGAAACTCCACAGGACAAATATTTCAGGTTCCTTTACAGAAACATAGTCCTCACTTTGCCTAGTACCAATTTCAGTTACCACAGTTTAAACAGTACCAGTCACTCAACACCACGGTTCAAATTTCAGTTACCATGGTATGTTGACTGTGAATAGTTTCACTTTTAGCTCTTCAGTTCACAGATCACTATGTAATCCTCAGAGGCCCATCACAATCAGTAATCAATCATGTCACTTCCTTCAAAGTCTGTCAGTGATGGGTCACTGTGCACGGACAGCAAAGGGTATAGCTGTGCTGCCTCCTTGTCTCCTAGTGATAATTTCATACGACATTTTACCAAAAATGGTCATCAAAAGAAGGAACTGACCAGCAAAGATGAACGCGAAGCCAAGAAATGAAAAGTGATAATGCCGGAAGTGAAATTCTAACCAAAAATAAATGAAGTCATAGAAGAAACAGGTAGTGGGTATGTCGGACACTGACACACTCAAGAGACTCCTAGTTCTAGAGTCAGAGGAACTTGGTGAAGACAAATTTATCAACATAAATAAGGAATGTGGTTGTGATAAAATGGACAAAGATGTCCCAGAGGAAGTGACACTGGCAAAAAAAAAAAAAAAAAAAAAAAAAAAAAAAAACCACTTACATTAAAGAGACTCTAAGAGAAAGACCAGTACATATTACTTCACTTCTATGTACAATATAAAAACCAAAACAAATGAACAAACAACAACAAAAAACAGAAACAGACCCATAAATACAGAGAACAAACTGGTAGTTTCCAGAGGGAAGTGGCAAAATAGATGAAAGGGGTTAAGATGTACAAGCTTCCAGTTATAAAATAAATAAGCCATGGAAATGAAAAGTACAGCATAGGGAATATAATCAATAATATTGTAATAATGTCCTAGGATGACAAATGATGACTGCACTTATCATAGTAAACGCTGAGTAATGTATAAAATTGCCAAATCACTATGTTGTACAACCTGAAACTACTGTAATATTGTATGTCAACTATACAATAAATAAAGAAATAAACTGAACCCAAAGGAGACAGTAGGGAGGGAGAAAAGGAGGGAGGAAGACAGGGAGGGAAGCAAGAAGGAAACAAACTCTGGGAGGTATTTTGCAACATGGAAAGAGCAAAAGATAAAATGTTAAAACCTGATCCAAAACTAAAAAGGAGTCTAACAATTCACCATGACATAAAAAGATGCTCACACCATATCATAAGTTACATGACAAGAAGGTAAGCGCTGTTCAAACTCCTCTTGATAACTTTTTTTTTCAAAGCAGAAATAAAAACACTCTAATGCCTCTAATGTTTCAAATTAGTATACTAAATAAGTATTAGTTTTACTTACCTTTAATCATTTCTCTATACATTTAAAACCAACAGTAAAAGAGTTCTTAATGTGTTGACAAAAATGTTTAAATGTCATGGAACAAGTATAATTGTTGGCCATTAAGACTCCTTTGCACAGTTCCACCTTTCACATTTTTATGGTCCGGCACTATCATGCACAAAGTATGGACTGTTTATATACCATAAGGGAAAGAAGTGGGTAAAAGAAAAATCTGGAAGGGTTGGGAGTGGAGGGGAGTGGAACAGAGAGTAAACAATTACTATTTTTATATTATACAATACTATAGTTAAATAGTAATTTTTCCCTCTCCAGCCTGTCTTTCCTCTAAGTTATAAAAAATAAACAAGAATGAAACAGAGGTGCCAATTACCAAGAAAGGACAATTACTAACAATTTATGTTCCTCATGTTTTAATATTGTATCTTAAAATCTATATATCCTGAAAGTCAAGAAAAATATGTTTTTATCCAATTTATGTGTAGATTAGCTGCCTAACCCAGTATCAGTTTATAGTAATAAGGGACATGTTAATTGTGGGGAAGGAAAACATATAAACTTTCTCCCACTATGCCACATGCTACAAATTGCAGACTTAATAACCACTCTCTTCCCCCTCCTTTGATAATAAAACCACTATTTTGTCTGGGAAAACAAAGTGTCCAGCAGCAAGCCATGAGCTATATAAAAGACAGTCATTGGGATGACCCACTCAACTTTCTAAGTTCTCTTGCAGCCAAGAACAGCCAAGTGACTGAATTGTGCTCCTTCTCTACTACTCCCCCCAAAAATAACTAAGGGGAAGTCTATAGGGAGACTCTGGAAAACTCTTGCATCCCAGATTTAAAAAGTAACAGATACATCTGGCAATAGTCTCCCCCACCCACATCATCTCTCTTCTTCTCACCTTGAATGCAGATGTGACATCTAAAATTGTAGGAGCTATATTATATCCATAAGGCAAAAGACATGAGAGAAGGGCCTAAGAGAATCCCAGATATGTTGGCTCTAGCATCATTGGAAACCTAAGCTAATGCCAGCAACCAACCACCTCCAAACTTTTTATTATATGGCAAGAAGCCAGGGAGCAGGAAGACAAACATGCACATCCTAACCACAGTCAGGTTTTCTATTGTTTGCCGCCAAAAACATTCCATGGATTAACCATTCTTATTTTAAACTAAGTCAAACGTAAATGTAAATGATCAAAGACTGAGGAAAATAAAACACTACAATTTAGTGAGATAGGAAGCTATTAAATAATTTTCTTGCTTTAATTTTTATTTCTGTTGGTATTGTGCTAATATCTGTACAATCAATTACATTTTTAAAGAAAAACAAGAAATATCAATGCAACAAAAGGGCCTAACTGGTTTACTTTATTTACAGAATTAAAAATGTTGACTTTTTGTACCATATACTTTTCAAGACAATATTTATTCCCTTCAACACTGAGTCACAAAAAATATCAACATTAGCACAATTACCAAACACTATTCTTTTTATCATATTTATATACCCAACTCACAGGTTACATTAAGTAGCCACAACAAACAGTAGTCTTAGTCCTATGTTCACTGACAACAAACACAGTCAATGCTGACTAATCAAAACTATGTTGAAACTACACATCCAGGATAAGGAAAAATAAACTAAATACAGGCTGATTTAGAAAACAGCTATTTGTCCTTTCCTGTCATATGTCTAAAAAATTACTATACCTCCTCTTAAAATTTATAATTTTCTGCCCCATTGGCTCATTACCTGGTGGTCTTTTCTCTCTGTGAGCATGTTTTCTTAACTTTACTATTAGAGACAAGGCCTACCAAGGTTATGTAGCAAACATCTATTAAAACAAAGCCTCTGGCCTGCATCTTTCCCTAATGGCAGGCCCTTGGATCCTAGTAATTTCTGTTGGTCAGTGCTAAGCACAAAGCTTTGTATGCATTAATGATCATATATTCTGAATGTTAAAAATATTTTCCCAGGGGGCCTGGATGGCTCAGTCAGTTACGCGTCCAACTCCGTATTGGCTCAGGTCGTGATCTTGTGGTCATGAGATCAAGCCCACATCGGGCTCCATGTTGAACATGGAGCCTGCTTGAGATTCTCTCTCTCCCTCTCTCTGCCCCTCCCTGGCTCGTGTGCATTCTCACTCTAAACAAACAAACATTTAAAAAATATTTTCCTGTCATTTAAGATATCTAAAATATTCTATTAGAATCATGCCTGAATTCAACCTCTCCATCCACCACTACCTCCCTCCCTTACCAAGCCCCCTTTCTCCATTACAAGACTCCACCCAAGGTAACTAATTTGGACAGCAGTTTTCTTTCCTTCTTTCCTTCCTTTTTCCCTCCCTTCTTCCTTTTTTTCTTTCTTTCTCTCTCTTTTCTTTCTTTCTTCCTTCCTTTCTCTTTCTTTCTTTCTTGGCTAAGTGACTTTAAAGATGAAGGCCACAATGGCAAACACTATTATATCTGACTAAATCAATGATAGCCACAAAGCACTTGACACTTATTATCACTTTTCTTCCTCATAACAGACAGTGCTTGTGAGAGAATATCACTATTTTCATTTAGACGTAAGAAATTTGAGCCTTTGTATGTTACATTACTCATTGAATTCATAGACCATAACTGATAATGGCACAGTCTCTTGACCTCATACCTCTCTCTTACTGCTCCGTGGTAAAACTTCTCAAAAGAGTTACCTACACTCTTCTCCCTGATCAATCCATGCCACCAGGGTCCACAACCACTATGTCACAGAAACTGTCCTCATCTAGGCCCAAAGCCTCCAATGGCGAGTCCTCCATTCTCATTAGCTCTTTTCTCAGTGGTGCTTGACCCAGGTGATGACTGACTTTGAACTGCTCCTTTCTTGGCTAACTAGACGTTCCCCTGGTGATACATCTGTCTTACCTGCTGCATCTTTGTTCTTTGCTGAGTTTTCCTCTTCCCAGCCTGCAGATGTTGAACTGGCCCAGGACTCAACTTTCAGACCTCTATCTTCTCTAAACTCTTAGTGAGCTTATCTAGCCACATATATTTATATTCCTTTTGATGCCAATAATTTCCAAGTGGGAATCTCTCTCCTGATCTGCCCACAAGCTTCAGATGCATAGTAACCCAACTCCACAATTCATCTTTCCTTCTGCTATATCAAGATTTTTATTGAAAATCCTCCTAACCAGTATGATGAGGGGTTGGTTAAATTTTTCAAAAGTTGAATATTCTCTTGGTAAAGTAGAGAATCGTTTAAAAACAAAGTATGCATAACTTAAACATTTTCTTTTTATTTAAAACACAAAGGTTCATTCATTGGCCAATTTTTTTTATATAAGACCAAAGACTTTTCTTTGAATGCAGTCCCACAACTAAATGTTCCATATCATCTTTCTTACATAAACTATAATACATTGAATTGTCCTACGATTTCAAGTTTCATTTTATTTAAAATAGAACAAGAATATAAAAACACTAACAATGCACTCTGCATGCAGAATGCTTTTATGATTTTTCTCAATCTTTTACAGCTGGGTTACCCATACTTAATTCTAGAGCAATTTTTTATAAACCAACTCTATTTTTTCAAGTTAGCGCTCAAACAGCAATCTTAGTTTTCAAACCCACAACTCTCTTTTTAAACTCAGTATTCATCAGTTTACAGGAGACTTAATGAATTATGTAATTACAACGATAAAAGCAAGCATAATGAGGCTCTAGGTGGCATATAATTCAACTGACACTAGCAGAGGAGCATGGTTCTACAAGGTGGTGTTTAGGGTGTTTTAAACTAATGCTGCAGGGTGTTTAGGGTGCTGTTGGCATCAGGAAACATGTTTTAAGGTGAAAATGGGAAGTATTGGTTAATCTGAGTCCATTAAGGGAATATGGGCCAAATTTCCACTTCCCACCTCTATCATAATGAAGCCATACCTTTACCAGCCCTCCTCACCTTAGCAAACGGCAAAAGTTTTGCTGAAGCTAAACTTTTAATTCCTGTCTCTTCTTTCCCAATATCTCAGACAGCAATAATGCCTGTATTTCTAGGAACTCTCAAAATATATCCCTGATATATTCACTTCTCTTCAATTTCATCCCTATCACCCACAGTCTACACTGTCAACATCTCCCAACTATAGTAGCTTCCTAGTCTCCTCACTTCTATTCTTGCCCCTACCCTCAAAACCATAAAACACAAAACAGCCCAAGAGAACCTTGTAAAATGAGAGTGAGATGGCATCACTTCTCTGCTTTTAATTCGTCAATGGCTACTCATTAGTCATGAACTAAAACTGTGAGTCCTTCCCATGATCAACCAGATCCTAGCAGAGCCAGCACCTGGCTACCTCTCCAGCTTTGTTTCATACCATTCTCCTCTTGCACTCTGCTTTAGGCACACTGACTTTCATCTCCATTCCTCCAATATGCTAACTCCCCACCAGGACCCTTGCACGTGCAGTTCATTCTGCCTCAAATGAGTTCTACTAACTCTTCATAAAACTCACTTCTGATTTTTTCAAATGTTACATCCTCAGACAGGTCTCTGTTGATCACTAACTAAAGGAGTCTTCCTTTGAGTCTCTCTTGTGTCTCTCACATCCAAGGTACTCTTGGATCACATCCTCTTCAGGGGAGGAGGGACTCCCTTCATAACAGTTACCAAACATAGTAAATTTCTTACCTAATTGTATGCTTATAAGTTTCTGTTTGTATCCACTAAAATATAGTTTCATTATATCATGAATTTCCTCCACGTTGTTTATCATTGCTTTTCTTCCTACCCAGCTCAGTACCAAGAGTAACGACTTAACAAATACTTTCTGAAGAAAAAAAAATGAATCTTCTGAATAAGACCAGCTAAATATATTCTCAACTGATACTTCTCTGCATCAAAATCCTACATTTATGTCCAAAAAAGAAAAAAAAAATATATATATATATATACACGCGTATATATATATATATATATGTATACGCGTGTATATATATATACGCGTGTATATATATACGTGTATATATACGTATATATATATATACGTGTATATATATATATATATACACGTATATATATGAATGTTTAGAGCAGTTTTATTCAGAATAGCTAAAATCTGGAAACCAAATGTCCAACAAGAGAAGAATGGAGACACAAATTACAGTACATTCATACTAGAGAATATTAATTAGTAAATTAAAAAAATGAGCCAGTGAGAAGTATCTCAAAAACACTTTGTGAAAGCAACCAAACAGAAAAGAGTACCTTTTGTATTATTCCAATTATACATAGTTTAAGAACAATACAAAACATCTTTGATGAGAAAAATCATAGCAGTGGTTGCCTGTACAAGGTGGAGACTGGCCAAAAGGAAGTACAAAAGAACTAGATATGTTCTACACCTTAACAGGCATATATATGGGTTACATGGGTATACTCATTTATAAAAGTGATTAAATTGCTCACTGCATGCAAATTTTATCACAGTATTTTAAAAGGTCAAAGGTTTTAAAGTCTTAAATTTGCTCCCTCAGATAACCCAAGAAACGGAAACACACTACTATCCCTTTTCACCAAGATCTATTTACTAATTTGTTCATTCACCCTCTAATTTCCTACTCATCTCTGGCAGAAATATGAAAAGATTTGGGTCAAAATGTTTGATTCCTTGTGGCAACATACTGGGAAAATATATATAGCTATGAAAGATCATTTATTATGCTTTTATATAGGGTAAATAATATAAAACTATGACAGCTAAAGCATAAACCAGTATATGAGCAATTATAGAAGGAATAATCAATAAAGAACATTAATGAGATGTCAAAGTACATCAAACAAATGTGATATGAGACAGCCAACATGAATTGTTGGCCCCCAACAGGCTAAGCAAGAATGTCGTGGTTTTCAACTTCTTTCTACCCCTCAAAACACCTAACAAATACAACACATGGACTCATGATGGCACATTAACACATGAAATGCAAACAAAGAATGCAAAAGAATAAAAAACAGAAACATGTAATTAGAATGTAAAAAATCTACATGAATCCAATATATATATTTCCTTAAAACACCCTCTACCCTCTAAATAGCCATGTTAAGAATCACTATTTAGAGCTGCAAGAACCAAAACAGTAGTCATGGGCCACATGTAGCTACTGAGCACTTAAAATGTGACAGGGGCATATGGGAAACTGAATTTTTAATTTTATTAAATATCAATTAATTTTAATTTTAAAATGTATTCAATTCAATTATTGGAAAGTTTTTAAGTTTGTTTGGAATAACCTGTTATGTAAACCTACTTTTTCAACTGTTAATTTTATGAAATATAAGTACAAACCAAATATTTCCAATGAAAACTTAGTGTCATAATTGAGATGTGCTATAAGCATAAAATATACACTGGTTTTGAAGACTTAATACAAAAAAGAAAAAAGAAAGTTCAATAGCTCACTAATTTTTTCATTGGTTACATTTTTAAGAGATACTTTGGATTCACTGATTTAAATAAAGTAATTATTGAAATTAATTTCACCTATTTTTTTTTTTTTTTACTTTTTTTAATGTAGCTACTGGAAAACTTAAAAGTACATATGTGCCATGCATTGTATTCCTACTGGAAAGTACTATTCTAAAGCTTATATGTCTAAATGCAAATTATAGATACCATGATGATACATTAATGATTAATATTTCAAACATCTCCTGACCTTTTCACTTGATTGTCTTCTTTTCTTTAGTTGAATGAAATCTGTTTCCACCCTTTCTGCCAGCTCTAGTTTCCTCTTGTTTCTTTTAAATGCAGCTAAACTGAATCCTATAAAAGAAACATTAAAAATAACATTTGAGAAATATTAGAGCAATGGGGTAATGAGATATCCTGAAGAGTCTTCTCAGAATAAAATCCATAAGAATGGCAAATAAAAGGGTTTAAGATTTTTTGCAATGTACACTGAAGTAGTAGGAGAATAAAGAAATAGCCTTAGAAGAGGTTAAAACCTTAAGAAAAAGATCAAAATACAGATAGACAAGAAGAGTCCTAAAGGGAGATGGTACCCAGAGGTATCTGCTAATGCATGCTACTACCAACTTTAGTTTTGAAGGTCTCTGCATAAATGACAAGATGAAATCTTGGGACAATGCAGCATGAGAAAACATCTTAGGATTTTGGACAAAAAAAAGTAAGGAATCTCAAAGAGTAATATGCATAGTGAAAGGGAAAACTAGAAAAGGCCACTGTTCACAAAGAAACAGGAAATTTGCAAGTCTCAGCTGTGGCTATAAATGTAAAAGGGGGAAAGGTCTCACTAGAAAATTTATGAGCAAAAAGTACATTCAGACAAGTTTAGAGGAGAATTCATATTATCTGTCTGGTCTGAACACACACACACACACACACACACACACACACACATATGCACATCTTGGTGTTTCAGTGCTTCAAAAACCCATTAAACACAAATGAAATACTCCCTGGAAAAGCATACCTTAACTTACCAGACCTTAGAGAATTCACAGGTTCCAATTAACATGAGCCCATAGTTTAAAAAAAAAAAAAAAAAAAATTTTTTTACAAAGTATATGAGAAATGAACCACCAAAAATAAAGAATAGAAGTCAGCCAAATAAGGGGCACCTGGGTGGCTCAGTCACTTGAGCACCCAGCTCTTGATTTCAGCTCAGGTCATGATCCAGGGAGGTAGGATGGAGCCCCTCATTGGGCTCCACATTCAGCATGGAGTCTACTTGAGATTCTCCCTCTCTCTCTCTCTCTCTCTCTCTCTCTCTCTCTCTCTCTCTCAAATAAAAAAACATTAATTTTTTAAAAAGTCAGCCAAATATAAGAAAACATAATTTGACCTACAAAGCCTCAGATAATGGAATAATCAGATACAGAATAAAAACATGTTTATGCTCACAGAAATTTAAAAAAAGATATTGAAAATATAATTAGGGGACCAAAAAATGATACACTGACCAGGCAGACTTAAAGAAGAACAAAATGGAACTTCTAAAAATAAAAAAATAAAAAATAAAAAGTTTTAACTTAACATATAGATTTCAACAGCCAATTAGATTCAGCTGATAAAAGAGAAATTATGCGGGGCGCCTGGCTGGCTCACTTGGTAGAGAACGCAACTCTTGATCTCAAGGTTGTAAATTCGAGCCCCATGTTGGGTGTAGAGATTGCTTAAAAATAAAATCTTTCAAAACAGACAGAAATTATGAACTAGAATATAATGCTAAAGAGATTATCAAAGTTTTCTGATAATGGCAGACTAAATTATTCAGAGTAATTCTCTACTGAATTTACTAAAAATGTCAGATAAAATATGAAAACACAGCACCTTAAAAACATTATTAAAAAACTTATAAAAAGTACCAAGCTAAATTCTGGGGGTAAACTGAGACTAATGCTATTATTATGGCACTGTGAGCATTTGCCAACACAAGCACACATGAGTTTGGTTAAAAGGCATCAAGAAAAGATATAAATCAAGCCCAGAGCCAAGTTTCATAAGAGACACTTCCCACAATAAGCTAGGTATTAAAAGGGCTAATGGTCTCATAGTAGAGCTGATTTAGAACTATACAAGTCTGTCCCTACCTTCTATCCCAACATGAAGTCCATTCAGACAAGACTGTCTTAGATTAAGGGTGAAAAAAAATGAGGAGGAGGACAAGGACAGTGATAAGAGGAATTAGAAAGAAAAAAAAAAAAAAAAAACTACCCCTAATAAGTTTGGGGTTGACTGGAGCCCTTCAACAGATTTGCAAACATGAAGTCTGGGTAGGTCAGGGAATGTTAAGCTTTGAACTAAGTTTAAGTAAATTCTGATGAATGGTATGTGAAATAATAGAAAAAAAATATATTGGTCTCTGACCTTAGTTCCTGGCACAGATCTCTTAAAACTCTTGTAATTTCCTAAATTATAAGAGCACTAGGACCATCTTTTGTTCTAATATTTGGTCTTTGACCCTAGTTTCTGACACAGAACTCCTAAATCCCTTGGAATCCCTGGGTGATATGAATGCCTTTTGTTCTAATGAGGCAATTCTTGGTGGGTACCTAGCTAGCATCAGGCTGAAGACTAGACACCAGAAAGCCTAAACCATGATTAAAAGCTTGAAACTTTCAGCCCCATCTCCATCCTCTGGGAAGGAGAGAGGGACTGGCAATTGAGTTAATGACTGAGCATACCTAGAAGATGAAACCTCCATAAATATCCCAAAAGTACAAGGTTTGGAGAGTTGCCAGCTGGCTAAACATATCTACATGTTGGGAGGATGGTACAAATTAATTGGACCTAAGGATGGCCTCATGGGAACCTATGATTTATAGCCAGTTGGTCAGTACAAGTGACAACCTACACTTTCAATTGGCATCTAATGAGGCAAGAGGTGGGGGTAAACTAGTAAGACAGCCCTAACCTGTGTGGTCTACACTAACTCCAGTTAGAGTCAGAATTGAACTGAATTGTAGGACACCCAGACGGTGTTGAAGAAATGCTTGGTGTAGAAACCCATACATCTGGTATCAAAAGTGATGTAGAGAGTTCTGAGTATGAAAGTAGGATGAGAGTAAAGGACAGACAGAGGAGTATTTTCCCCATAAACAGTAAACACACAATTGGCAAAAATAAATGCAAAATATAATACAAGAGAAAAACACCTTCATCCTAGGCCATGGTGAAATTACACAAATAATTATTTAAGGGCAATGATAAGCACATAAAGATAATCAGGCACAAAAAAAAAACAAAAAAAACAAAAAAAAAAAAGATGGGGCACTATAAATGACAACAAGCAGAGAAAAAAATCCCAATTAGGATTTCAGATTATCAGGCAGAAATATAAAACAAGCACACTTAAAATAATTTAAAAACAAACAAAAAACATGAAAGTAGCTATAGTTCATACTGTAAACTAAAGATAGCACAGATTTTTAAAAAAACAAGCAAAAAAAAAAAAACCTAGAACTTCTAGAAATGAAAAAATAAATACTCAAAACTAAAATCTCAATGTATATGTTTGGTAGCTGATAGGATATAGAAAAAGGAGCTGATGAATTGGAAGACTGATCAGAAGAAAGCCAGAATACAGCTAAAAGAAATAAAATAAAATAAAAAGAAATAAAATAATAGAGAAAACCAAAGAAACATTAAGAAACAGGAAAGATAAGGTGAGATGGTCTAATATGTGTTTAATCAGAATTTAATAAGATGAAGGTAAAAGAATGGAATAAAGGTAATGTTTTAGAAAACTAGAAAAGAACTTTTCCAAAATTATAAAAGCCACTAATCTACAGATTTAATAATTCCAAAGAATATCCATAAATTAAATTAAAATCATAAAAGTTCATAATAAGATACATTAAGTAAAAGAGAGTAAGAACAATGACAGAGAAAAATCTAAAAACAGCAAGAGGGAAAACAGATTACTTTCAAATAAGCAGAAGTTAAAATGACAGCAGCCTTTTCAACAGCAAAATGGAAGCCTGAGACAGTGGACTAATTACCTGCAATGAGCTAAAAAGAAATATCTGCTGATTCAGAACACTATATTCAGTGAAAATATCCTTCAAAAATGAAAGTGAAATAAAAATAGTTTCAGATAAACAAGAATGAGCAAATTCATCACCATCAAGACCTATGGTAATCAAAATACTAAAGGGTGTTCTTCAGAAACTGAGAAAATAATACAAAGTGAAAGATGAAAGACAAAAAAAAAAGCGGAGGGGATTAAGTGCAAAGGAAAAAGTAAATAGGCAAATCTAAATGAAAACTCACTGTTATAAAACAATAATGTCTCCCACTGTTTTAAATGCATACCGAGTTAAAAATAAAAACACAAAAGTTGGGAAGACATTACATGTAGTTCATTCGAGTATTCTAGGGTTCTTGCATTGGCTGAGAAGTGGTAAAAAGTACTATTATCTAATAAACTTTCCTAAGTATGTATGTTGAAATCTCTAAGTTAATTCAAAGAGAATGGTAAAAGAAGGTAACAGAAACATATTAATGAAAAAGAAAATGTAATGATGGAAAATAATACTAAAGAAGGCAAGAAATGAGATATAGAAGGAGACACAGACCATGTGGGACAAATAAGAAGCAAAGAGTAAGAGATTAGATTCAAATCTAATATATGAGTAATTAAATTAAATGTAAATGGACTAAATGCACCAATTAAAATACAAAGATCACACACAAAAATTTTTTTAATATATATGTGTTGCTTTTAAACATAAGAATACACAGATTAAAAAGATAGAAAAAGATATACATGCAAATACTAACCAAAGGAAGCTATTATAGTTATTTTTTTTAATGTTTACTCATTTAGTTTGAGAGAGTATGTGCACATAAGCAGGGGAAGGGTAGAGAGAAAGGGAGAGTGAGAATCCCAACCTGACTCCTCACTGTCAGCACAGAGCCCAACGTGGGGCTTGATCTCACTAACTCTGAGAATATGACATGAGCTGAAATCAAGAATTGAACACTTAACTGCCTGAGACATCCAGGCATCCCTACAGTTATTTTAATATCAAACAAGTAGACTTCAAGGCAGTAAGCATTACTAGATACAGAGTGCCATTTCTTTAAAAAAAAAAAAAGTCAACTCTGGGGCTCCTGAGTGGCTCAGTCGGTTAACCTTCCAACCTTGGCTCAAGTCATGATCTCACAGTTTATGAGTTCAACCCTCCCCCCCACCGCCACCAGGCTCTGTGCTGACAGCTCAGAGCCTGGAGACTGCTTCGCATTCTGTGTTTCCCTCTCTGCTTCTCCCCCACTCACATACTCTCTCTCTCTCCCTCCCTCAAAAATAAATGAACATAAAAAAAAAATTTTTTTTTAAGTCAACTAACCAAAGTCTTTCATGGGACTACTAATACATGCAAGTAAATATATGGCAACTATAGTAAAAGAAAAAAAAATTAAGTTTTTTTCATAATATAGTATGTGACAAATATAAAAAATATGAAGTTGTTTGAACATTTAAAAATTCAACATAATTCATTAGACTAACAAATTAATGTCCTCTTAATAAACAAAAATACAATATTAAATTCATTTACAATTTTTTAAATCTTTCAAAATAAAACTCCCTAAATATGACATATCACTAAATTTTCAATCAAACGCATTATACTTAAGTACGTCCAATATCATCACTTCAATTAAACTATACTAATGATCCTTTGTCACTATGAAAGGGAAGGGAAAAAAGTATAAAGATTCAAAAGAAAGAAACACAACTATCATTATTCACAAATGACATGATTATGAATTTAGGAATCAACAAGAATCTACAGATAAATCATAAGGATTAATAGAAGAGTTTAGCAAGGCAGCTATATAAATGTATGTGTATATACATATATACACATATGGACATATACATAAATATACATATATGAAAACAATTATATCCATTGGCAACGACCATTCTGAAATATATTTTGGCATCATCTGGTAAGATGAAGATAGGCAGACACTATGATCCAACAATTCTACTACAGTGCGTATATTAGAGAAAGCCAACTGACACAGAATATACGTAGAAGAAAACTTGTAAGTTTGTTGTAACTCCAACATAATAGTCTACCTACAGAAGGTATACAATAGTTTATAATAAATAGGTTAAAAAAGCAAAGTGGAGAAATGTTATTTTCAAAATGAACCCAAATTGCAAAATATCCAATAATAAACTAATCATGAAGCCTGAAAACAATACTGTAGTAATAACACAGAAATGAACTAAAAAAAAAAAAAAAAAAAAAAAAAAAAAAGTTAATGGAACTACCCGTCAAATCCAAAAACAAATTGATGTATATTCTATTTGAGAAAAAACAATGATATTTCATGCCAGTAGGAAATGAATGTTACTCAATAAGCTGTCTTGGCACAATATGTTACCTATTTGGGGGGAAAAATTAGATTCCTACCTCACACTACACATAAAAATCAAATCTTATATTAATAATTTAAACACATATTTTTTAAATGCCCAAAAAAGTTAAACCATTATCCAACAATATAGACATAAATAACAGAGTTTTTTGAGATACTTGCTATTTTTTAGTTTAATAGTTTTGTTTTAAAGTAGAAGATTTCCCATAAAATGTTATCAAAGCCAGAATCTGTTAAAACAATGGTTGGCTGATACAATCATATAAAATTTAAAATGTCTATATGGCAAAAGATATCATATGCAACAGTAATGATAAATAACATATTTAAACTTTTTAATATATGCAAATAGATATTGAGACAGGATTAATATCCTTAAATCATAATGATTATAATACAAAATTAATAAAATGGAGTTAGAAAGAAGATGGCCCAGTAGGAAGTGACAGGAATCTATCTCCCTACCTAAACAATAACTGTCCTGCCAAAATCTAATACAAGTGTTACAGACCTCTGGAGTCTATTTAAGGCTATTACTTTCAAAGGAAGGCTTGAAGTAAACTGTGGTTAGTTGGGGCCAATTTCAGCTCTTACTGAAATCGACCCATTCTCCATCCCCATCCGTTTGGCAGACAACCACACACGTATTCTGAGAGCAGATTGCACAGAGCTTGTGAGAGCCAGGTTGGGCAATAAAGACCCTGTCCTCCAAATACTGGAATTTGTGCTTCTGATTTCTTCTTGCTGGTACTGGTCACAAGGTGCAGAAACAGAAGTAGGCAGCTATTGTTGCAATGCCCTCCCCCTCCAGCTGAACTGACTTTCAAGGAATTTAAAAGACTTGTGCTTTTTCTCCACCTTCAACTTACCTCTTTTTCCCCTTTTGGGAGACATTCAAAGAGATATAGACATGGCCCATAAGCACATTAAAAATGCTGAATATCATAAGCATTAGGGAATATGAAGCAAAACCACAATGAGATACCACCTCACACCCATTAGAATAATTATTATTTAAAGAAAATAAATAAATAGCAAATGTTGGTGAGGATGTGGAGAAACTGGAACCCTTGTGCACTATTAGTGGAAATTTAAAATGGCATAGCCACTATGGAAAAGGGTACAGTGATCCTCCCAAAAATTAAAAATAGGATTACCATAAAATCCAGCAATTGCACTTCTTAGTACTCAAAACTTTTGAAAGCAGGGATTCTAACAGAGATTTGTACACCCATGTTCATAGCAGCAAAATAAACACTGGCCAAACAGCAACCCGAGTATCCATCAACAGGTAAATGGATAAACAAACTGTGGTGTGTGTGTGTGTACATCATGTGTATATATACATATATATGGAATTCCATATTCATATTCCAATTCAGCCTTAAAAAGAAACTGACAGATGCTACAACATGGATAAACCTTGAGAACATTGTGTTAAACGAAATAAGCCAGTCATAAAAGGATAAATAACGTGTGGTTCCACTAATATGAAGTACCCACGGTAGTCAAATTCATAAAGATAGAAATGAGAATGGTTGCTAGAGGCTAAGTGGAGGGTAACAGGGAATTACTGTTTAAGGAGTACAGAGTTTTCAGTTTGGCAAATAAAAAGGGTTCTACAGAAGGATGGGAGTGATGGCTGCACAAAAATGTGAATATACTAAAAGCCATTTAACTGTACCATTAAAAAATATTTAAGATGATAAATTTAATGTTATGTGTATTTTGCCAAAATATTCAAAAAGAATTATAGAAAAAAATGTACACAAATGTTTATAGCAGCATTATTTATAACAGTCCCAAACTGGACACAATCCAGATGTCTTTCAATGGGTAAATGATTAAACAAACAGTGGTATACCCATATCATATACTACTTAGCAATAAAATGAAATAGGTTATTAATAAATACAACCATCTGGATGAATCTCCAAAGAATTATTCTGAATTATTAAAAAGCCAGTTCCCAAAAGGTTACATATTGTATGCTGTCACTTATATCACATTCTTGAAATAGCAAAATTATACTAATGGAAAATAGGTTAGTGGCTCCAGGGGCTAAGGAGGGCATGGAGGTGAGGAGGTATGACTATAAAAAAGGAAACCTGAGAAACTGTTGTGAAGATGGAAGTGTTCTGTATCTTGACTACATCAACATCAATATCCCAAATGTGATTCTGCACTGTGTTTTGCAAGATTATTACCATTAGAGGAAACTGAGCAAAGGGTACACGGGGATCTCTCTATATTAATTCTTACAACTGCATGTGAATTTATAATTACCTAAAAATAAAAAATTTAAAATAGCATAACTGGTCATATTAAAGAGTGAAGTACTAATATATCACACACCTGTTATAATAAAATTCTAAAATTAGTACATAAAATGTTTTATCAATCATGTTGTCTTTCAAAGTATCCTACTCAAAGGCAGAAGAACTCTAAAATCACAACCCAGCCAATAGAAAAAAAATAGGATTCCTTGTAGCAGAATCATGCCCATAAATTGATAGGATATAATAATGTCCCCAACCAACTCTTTACTTAATATAAACATGTACCTCAGGTCCAATCAAAGCATAAAACAGCTAAAAATTAAGGAATAGATGGTGGCAACTTTGTAGCACAAGCTATTTAAGATTGGTCTTTACTAAGGGACAACAAAACTACTTTCAATTTCAACTTTAATGAGTCTTCTGGAAGAACTCAAAAACATGTAGAAGCTTGGGGCACCTGGGGGGCTCAGTGGGTTAAGCATCCAACTTCAGCTCAGGTCACGATCTCACGGTTTGTGAGTTCGACCCCCGCATCAGGCTCTGTGCTGACAGCTCAGAGCCTGGAGCCTGCTTCAGATTCTGTGTGTCTCTCTCTCTTCCCCTCCCCTGCTCGCACGCTGTCTTTCTCTCTCTCAAAAATAAATAAACATTTAAAAAAATTTTTTAAATAACTAAATAAAACACACAGAAGCTGTATCTCAGACATGTTAAAATTGAATATATATTGAAATTACCTGCAAAACTTTAAAAACGTCAGATGCACGGGTGCCAGCTACAGAGTTGCTGGTTTTGGGTGCAGCCAGGGCTTCAGAGTTTTTCAAAGCTCTCCAGGGATCCTAATGTGCAGCCAAAGTTGAAAACCACTGCTCTAATGGTTACACCTAACTCCAGTTGGATCAATCACTAAAACCACAAGTCAGTGTTGAAGAGCTAGACTGATTAAATTCTGATGAAATTATATCACCAGAATTATTTTCATGTCCAACACATTAATGATAGTAAAAGTGATATTAATAGTTAACATTTGAGTGATTCTATGTGCCAGAGATTGGAATAAGAATTCTTTATACATTATCTCAAGTAAACACAACCTCTCCATGAGAAAAGTTCCTTGGAGGTAAGTTGTCCGTGGTCACACAAAGTTGTATGCCTCTAAAGCCTATGCTCTGAGCTACTTTATGGTCAATAATGGCAGCAACTTTACAAATACAGATTTCTCAAAAATAGACAAAAAATAAAAGCTCTTAGGAGAGGAATCTGGCAATAGCCAGGATAATGGTAAATGTATATTCTGAGTGAGCAAATCTACTTCCAACTAGATAAATAAAACACATTTGTACAAGAATATTTGTGAAATCATCAACATTAATGGCAAAACCTAGGAACAACGTGAATGCTCATCAATAAGGAAACAGCTAAAAAAAAATGTATAGTAAATGCTATCCAGCAGTTTAAAAATTAATTGATTTCTATATATATCAACATGGATAGATTTCAGAATATATTTTGCTGACTGATGAAAAACATAAGAAATATCATATTATGATATCACTCCTCTAAAAACTTACTAAAAATACTATAGAGTATGATACCATTTATCTAAAACAAAAAGAATAATATTATATATTCCAGCATTTCTGTTGACACAGAAAGAAGCAAATCAACAAGTAAGTGTGGCTGTCGGAGTGGACAGGAGAGGCTGGGACTGGGAAAGGGGAAGGTTTATGTAGAATGCTCTAATTAAAAAAAAAAAAAAAAGTAACATCTTTTTTTAAAAAAAGGTAACAAAAAAGGTACAATTAAAAAGTAACAAATATAATGTTTAAGTAATCAACTCCCTTTTATAATGTGAAATGTTATATTTGTTAACTTATATTTGTTATTTATATTATTATATCTGCTAATAGTACACATTTACAAAGCATAGGTTCTGGCTCCTGGTAATGGAGTTGCTTATATGAGACTAACCCACAAAACAATAACAATTAGAAACTCTGGTCAGAATTTTTTTAATTAAAAACAAAAAGCTATTTGAAGACTAGTGACCAAAAGCCGGTAGAAATAGGAGAAGATTCAACCACTGAAAGAAAAGAAACACACTGGATGACATCAACATTCATACAGCTTTCTCTATGAGGCACTACAGTCGAAACTATAGAGGCACAGCAAATAGATCTCAAATAGAAAACTATAGTCTTGCCAGGTGGAGTTGAAAGTGTTTGGGACTATTGAAGCAGCTGGAAATTGAGGGAGGAATCCTGGAAAGGAGAAAGCCACACACACAGAAAAAAGGAAGCCCCCAAATTTATGTAAACATCCCTTCAAATTCTTGAATGAGCCCTTAACTGTTTATATAAGATACAAGATTCCATAGAGGTTAGTGAGGAAAACAACAGCTGAAAAGCTGACAGATTTTGACAAACACTTGCTGTAGGAGAGACAAAGTTTAAAGCTTGAGACTTTCAAGTGAAACCCTAGAAAGGCCATATCTTAGGAAAAAAGACCACAAACTAGTACTAAGGATTAACTCTAGAATTAAGAACAAAACTGAAATGGACTCACTTTCACAAAGTCTAAAACTAGGCTGTAACAAAATCAAGGTGATCTACAATTATACTACATGCTAAAACAAAACCCAACATCATTCAAAGGAAGATAATATGCCCATAGTCTCTACAACATATCATTACAATGCCCAAGATGTAACAAAAAAACAAATTATGAGACATACAACTAAACAAAAAAAAGTGATAGAGTCAAGAGGAAAAAAACCCTGTCAATAGAAATTGACCTACCAGTGACCTAGATTTCAGAATTAGCAATCAACGATTTTAAAATAGCAATAAACAGGAGCACCTGGGTGACTCAGTCACTTAGGCATCTGAGTCCTGATTTTGGCTCAGGTCATCATCTCACGATTCGTGGGTTGCTCTGCTCTGTCCGGCTCTGCTCTAACAGTGTGGAGCCTGGTTGGGATTCTCTCTCCCTGTCGCTCTCTGCCCGTCCTCCACTCGTGCTCCCATGCATTCACGCATGTGCACTCTCTTTCTCACTCTCTCAAGAAATAAACATTAAAAAAAAAATTTTTTTATGTTTATTTATTTTTGAGACAGAGAGAGACAGAGCATGAACGGGGGAGGGTCAGAGAGAGGGAGACACAGAATCTGAAGCAGGCTCCAGGCTCCGAGCTGTCAGCACAAAGCCCAATACAGGACTCGAACTCATGGACTGTGAGATCATGACCTGAGCTGAAGTCGGATGCTTAACCGACTGAGCCACCCAGGTGCCCGGATATAAACATTTTTAAAAATAAATAAAATAACAATCAATATGTTAACAATGGGTATAATAAGTGAAGACAAAGGGAATTTCAGGAGAAATATAGAAATTTTATAAAAATGTAAACTTTAGAACTGAAAGTTCTAAATATTCTGAAATTTAGAATTTAGAACTGAAAGTTCTAAATATTATGAAAACATAATATTTTACACTGTAAAGAAATAACTACATTAGGTTCACATCAAATTGGACACTGCAGAAAAAAAGACTGGTGAACCTGAAGACAATTCAACAGAAATCATACAAATGAAAGCATATTGGTTAATTTTATGTGTCTACTTGCCTGGGCCACAGGGTGCCCAGATATTTGGTCAAACATTATTCTCGGCATATCTGCGAGGGTGTGTTTGATGAGGATGAGATTAACATTTAAACTGGTAGACTGAGTAAAGCAGATTGCCCTCCCTAATATAGGGGGAATTATTCCAATCGGTCAAAAGCCTTCATAGAACTAAAAGGCAAACTCTCCCCTAAATAAAAGAGAATCCTTTTTTCCTGACTGCCTTCAAACTGCAACACTTTTTCCTGCCTTTACACTTGAACTAAAACATTGGCTCTTCCTCAGTCTCGAGCTTGCCAGGCTTCAGACTGGAAGCACACAGCTAGCTCTCCTGGTTCTTAGGCCTTTGGACATGGATTGGAACTACACCACTGGTTCTCCTGAGTCTCCAGCTTGCTGACTGACCCTGAAGATCTTGGGACTTGTCAGCCTCTATAATTGCGTTACATATAAAAGCCAATAATAAATCGGATAGATCAATCGATCTATTGGTTCTGTTTCAGTAGAGAATCCTGACTAGTACAGAAACCACAGAGGGAAAAAAAAAAAAAAACAGCTAAAATGAGAGCTTCAATAACATGTGACAGTATCAAGTGTTTTCATATAAGTAGAAATGAAGTCCCAGAAACAAATGAAGAAGACTATGAACCAGAAAAAAAAATCTAAACAAATATTGTCCAAAAGGTTCCCTAATTTGATTGAAAACATTAACCACAGATTCAGCAGGCACAGTAAAAACTAGGCACAAAGAAACCACACCTAGGCATACCATGGTTAAACTTTTTAAAACCAAAGATAAAAAACCTTTAAAAAAAATTCTGAAAAGGAGAGAAAAAGAACAATATTCTCATTCATGCTACAAACATGGAACAACCTTAAAAACATTATGCTAAGTAAAATAAGCCAGACACAAAAGGACAAATACTGTATGATTCACACTTATAGAAGGTACCCAGAACAGGCAATCATAGAGAATGACTTTGCAGAATGGAGGTTACGGGAAACGGTTATTTTCTGTTTAACAGATACGGAGTTTCTGCTTGGAATGATAAAAAAGTTATGGAAATACGTACTGGTTATATACCACTGAATACACACTAAATTACACACTTAAATACTGTCAAAATAGTAAATTTTATGTCACATTTTTTAACCATAATAAAAAAAAGGGGAAAAAAAGTGCTAAAAGGAAAAAACCTGACAACCTAGAAGTCTGTATCCCACAAGAAATTAATATTTTTAAAGTAAAGGCAAAATAAAGATTTTTCAGATAATGAAAGCTGACAGCATTTTTCACCACGACACCTGTCACATTACCAGAAATGCTTGTGCCAGATGAAGGGAATAATACCAGATAGAAATTTACATCTACATAGAGGAATGAAATATTAAGTATGTGAGACACTATGTAAAATATTATTTTAGAATAAACTGAGAAAGACATTCCGAAAACTTTGGAACACTGAAAGGGGATAAAAACCCACCAGTTATGCCCCCCACCAACACAAAAGGTAGTCAAGGTTAAAACACATCATTACCAAGTATAGAAACTAATTTTTACTGAGGAATAGACAAGTGCCCAATATAGAATAGCATTTAAAAAAATGTTTAATCTAAATAATAATTATAATTTCTCCCTCTAAATTGACCATAGGTCAATATGATTTTTTGTAATATATTATATATAATATACATATTATATGTGTGTGTGTGAATATAATCACACAACTTTCAAACACTTTATTTATTCAGAGAATATTTCTTGCTGGTTGGTTATATAAGAAGTTTATGGCATAAAACAAATATATATTTCTTATTTTGAGGATACTAATATATTAGTCAAAAATATTTTTGTCCTCCTGCAAAATATCTAGTAATTGTGATTTTATAACACCTTTTTATATAAATGCTCTGAAGTAAAACTGGCAAAGTGAATATATAAATGAGTTCACTTCACACCCTACTAAAATCTTACCAAAAAGAAACTGAAGGGAGAAAAAAGACTGACATACATAAGGGATGATGACAAAAAGGGCAGTAGCAACACAATTTCAGAAAATAGAAAGAAAATGGACAGTTACTGATTGAGTAGAGGAAGATGAATCCAGATGCCTGGTAGCCAAGACATCACAACGCAAACTAATCTCTTCCAAAGTAAACAAATTCCTTCCAAAGAAACACTACAAGACCTCAGAATAAAAGGCACCTGGTATTTTTTTTTTAATTTTTTTAAAATGTTTATTTTTTTTGAGAGAGAGAAAGAGAGACAGAGACAGAGCATGAGCAGGGGAGGGACAGAAAGAGAGGGACACACAGAATCCAAAGCAGGCTCCAGGCTCTGAGCTGTCAGCACAGAGTCGGACGTGGGGCTCAAACTCGTGAACCGTGAGATCGTGACCTGAGCTGAAGTCAGACGCTCAACCGACTGAGCCACCCAGGCGCCCCAGGCACCTGATATTTCTGAAAGCCAGGTTGGGACTAAAAATAGGAGAACTGGTGGAAAGTGTCAGTAAGAAACATGGAGATGCCTAAATCCCCCCTTCATGCCCACAGAAAATATGAGGTTGACTAAACCATATGGACCTCGAATTAGTGTACATCCAGCACAAGTGGAAACAGGTATCATCAGGGGCTCTACACAAAAGTTCTACATCAGGGGTTCTACATAAGTCTGAAACAGGAAAGGTGAGACCTCCAGCCCCTGCCCTTGTTCTGCACCACAATACTGGCTATAGCCCTGGCAGACCTGGGAAAATTTCTCTCTCACTAATCCAAAAGAAAACAGATACAACTGGTTTTGTTGGGGGGAATACCTGGGAATTCCCCCCAACAAAAGAGCCTGATCACACCACCCTTCTTGAGGTCAACCAGACCTGTCATCAAACACAAAGCTTCCAAATGGCTTTTAAGTACCATATTCATAAATGTGAAATCAGCAAGGGGTCACTAGATAGAAAAATTTGCTAACATGCATGAAACAAACAAAAAGAAAGAAGCAGAAACAGCAGATAGCAAATTTTAAACCATAATATCCTAAGAGATGAGCAAAAATATTGAGCTCATGAAATAAGAACAGTGCACTACATTTTAAAAGTATTAGTCAGTGTGGTGCCTGGCTGGCTTAGTCAATAGAGCATGCAACTCTTGATCTCGGAGTTGTGAGTTCAAACCTCACGCTAGGCATACAGCTTACTTAAAATTTAAAAAAAAAAAAAAAAAAAAAAAAAAGGATTAATCACAGAGGAATCTCTAGTAATTAAGACAATAAAATCCAAAATTATAAATTCATCAGAAGTTTAGGAGACAAAACTGAAGACATTTCTGAGACAGTAGGACAAAATGATTTCAAAAAGAAGAAAAAATCACTTTTGAAAAAGATACAAGGGATTGGAGCATGAGATCCAACATCCAATTCATAGAAATTAGAAAAATAAAAAAGAGGAAAGATAAGGGAAGATATTAATACACAATTTTTTAATTTCTCCCCAAAATAAAGCACATGAATTTCCAGATTGAAAGTACTCAGGATGAGTACCAGACATACTGAATTAAAAAAGACCCATTCCAAGATGTTTCATTATAATAATAAGAACATAGGAATTAAGCCTTCCTTCCAAAGATGAAAAATATACCACAAAGAACTGGGAATCAAAATGCATAACAGAAAGACTGGAAACTAAAACATGAGAGAACAATTTCTTCAAAACCCAGGGAAAACAATTTCTAGTCTTACATATATCAAGTAATGGAATACAATGAAAAAGAAACAAACATATGAGACTCAGGAATCAGAGAATTTGATGTTGGAGAGACAAAATGGGAATCCAAAATGATAGTGAGGTAAAGACCAGGGATGACAATCCCTCAGCAGGCTTTCTGTGAACCCATTCTAAACTTGAAGGTGCCAGGTGGCATGTCTCCAAGAAAAAACAAAATGGAACTATCAACTGACCAGATTTGTTTGCCTGACATAAAAACTAAATAAATGCTACTGGGAAGATTTTAAGGTAGAATTAGTGGTGGGGACTATGAGAATTAGACCTCTAACACTCCCTGTTTGCCTACCATGTACATATTTCTCTGCCCACCAGCCTCCCTATAACATTCAGCTACATGATTATTCATTTTGAATATAATGTTATTAAGAGCTGATCCTTACCAAATACCTCTTATGATATATAATCATTACTTTTTTGGTTTAACTCCTCGCAGTTAATGATTCCTCATTTTCTCATTTGATTCTTTAAATTATAGTCATTGATTAGCATGATAAAAAATAAAAATCTAACATTTTTACATTTCACATGTAAATATTTATAACTCATTTTTCATTTTTCAGTCATTAGATTTAATCATTATCAGACATTATTCTTGATAACAATTTCGAGTTACTATATATCATCATATGATAATTTGCTTACATTTCTTTCTGTTGGGCATTAAGATTTTTTCAAATTTTTTTATTCTTTTTTTTTTTTTCACAAACTGTTGAGTGTTTTTTGTTTTCTGTTTTGTTTTTTTTTTGCTTTTTATTTTTATTTTTTAATTTATATCCAAGCTAGTTAGCATATAGTGCAACAATGATTTCAGGAGCAGATTCCTTAATGCCCCTTACCCATTTAGCCCACCCTCCCTCCCACAACCCCTCCAGTAAACCTCTGTTTGTTCTCCATATTTAAGAGCCTCTTATGTATTGTCCCCGTCCCTGTTTTTATATTATTTTTGCTTCCCTTCCCTTATTTTCATCTGTTCTGTGTCTTAAAGTCCTCATATGAGTGAAGTCATATGATCTTTGTATTTCTCTGACTAATTTCGCTTAGCATAATACCCTCTAGTTCCATCTACATAGTTGCCAATGACAAGACTTCATTCTTTTTGATTGCCAAGTAATATTCCATTATAAATATACATACCACATCTTCTTTATCTGTTCATCCATCGATAGACATTTGGGCTCTTTCCATACTTTGGCTATTGTCGATAGTGCTGCTATAAACATTGGGATGAGTGTTCCCCTTCGAAACATCACACCTGTATCCCCTTGGATAAATGCCTAGTAGTGCAATTGCTGGGTCGTAGGGTAGTTCTATTTTTAACTTTTTGAGGAACTTCCATACTGTTTTCCAGAATGGCTGCACCAGTTTGGATTCCCACCAGCAGTGCAAAAGAGATCCTCTTTCTCCACATCCTCTCCAACATCTCTTGTTGCCTGAGTTGTTACTGTTAGCCATTCTCACAGGTGTGAGGTGGTATCTCATTGTAGTTTTGATTTGTATTTCCCTAATGATGAGCCATGTTGAGCATCGTTTCATGTGTCAGTTGGCCATCCGCATGTCTTCTTTGGAGAAGTCTATTCATGTCTTTTGCCATTTCTTCACTGGATTGTTTGTTTTTTGGGTGTTGAGTTAGATAAGTTCTTTATAGATTTTGGATACTAACCTTTATCTGGTATGTCATTTGCAAAGATCTTCTCCCATTCTGTTGGTTGCCATTTAGTTTTGATATTCTTAATAATGCTTATTGAGAACTACATAAATCTTTGTCTCTATTTCTAATGACAAGTTCCTACAAGCAGGATAAATTTAAGGTTTTGCTCTATACTACTTAGTTGTCCCCTAAAATTTCTGCCAATTTACATTTGTACCTACAATGTATTATGTTCATTTCGCCACACACTTATGAGCAGTAATACAGTATTTTTAACTCTTTCAGAAATTAAGAGGGAACAAATTTAACATGTACTCTTTTTAATTTGAATTTCCCTATTAGTTATATTATATCATATATTTATGACTTTTAATCATTTTTCTTTTTGGGTATTATTTGTATTTGTGTGGTTTTAAATTTGACATACCTTCTCCCGGATTAAGGATATGTATCACTTTGTCATGGTAAGTGTTATGGTAAGTGTTTTTTCAGTCTTAACTCTTATGTAGTCATACTTTTGTTCTTCTTTCTCTTGTACTTGGTCCCTAGGAAGGCCTTCCTCAGCTCAAGGACAGATAAATGTTGACCTCTGTTTTCTTCTCCCTCTATGAGGGGGGTAGTATTAAGGTTTTATTCTTAGTAATTATATTAAGTAACCTAAAAGGGATCCTTTAGCAATACTTCCATAAAAGCATGAGAATGGGGGAAACCTCAGGAATATAAAAAGTGGCTTAAAATCAAATAACTTTCAATGTATCTTTTAACTTTAAATATTTCAACATGTAAGCTTCCTTCCTTAAATATCAGAGTACCATGTGGATTAAAAAAATGTAACACTTTCAGGTATATATGCCAATATAGCTTAATTTTGAAAAATTTTTACTCACTTGTGGTCATGATGTTAGGAGGACAAGAGGGTATTCCATGATCTACTGCCCATCTGTAGGCTCCTTCTCCAACTAAAAAGCTAACAACAGAAAAATTATTCTTTTAAAAATTCAGTTTCATCTTTTCCTGTATCAATAAAGTAATATAAATCATGTAGTAAGGCAACTGAAAAAATGTTTTGCATATAGATATAATTCTAGGTTTATTACCTCAAAATAACAATATGGCTACATGCCCCAAAATTATTTAAACATTTTCCCCAAGTTAGGAATTTTACAATTGGAAATGGTACAATTTCATTTGCAATAACCAACAAGTAAAAACCAGCAAAATTCACCCTGAGATGCAAAAAATAGTTGATTTCCCCATGGAAAATACTAAGATTTATCTTGGATCATCATGGTCACACGATCCATTTAATCAAGTTAAGAGTCACAGTATCAGTGAATGTCCTCAGATTTAGTATTCTTACCTACTATAACACCTGGGTCTACCTAAAATGAGTGGGTACATCTAGAGATGCCCAAAAACAATGAGATGTGCTTACATTTTCAAGTCTTAATGCAATGAAAATATATAAATGACCTATAAAACATATGACTCTCAGAATCATTTTTACTGTGGCGAGTACTGTGGTGTGTCCCAAAAGTAATTTTTTAAGCCCTAAACTGCAAGTTTTAACATAATGAAGTAAATGAAAGGATACTGTTAGCTAACTGTAAAAGACTTATTTCCAAAGATTTCAAAGGGCATGCAGGATAATTAACCACTCCATTCCCTAACACAGTAACAGCAAGTGGTTACCATAAAAATCAATCACTTCATCTCCTTCCATAGCCAACTTCTTAAAGCTCTCAGCCAGCTAGTAATGGGTTTCCTTGAACTTATGCCTGCTCATTAGTTTTTGGCTCTCTAGATTTTGTTTCTGTTCTTCTAATCATTCCAACACTAAAACTCAAAGTAATGCATACTGAAGTCTTTAGATTCATTTGTTAGTAAGGAGACCAATGACATACTGGCAAAACAAAATCTAAGGAGATACTCAGAAATGTCCAAATAGTTCTACTGAGAAACTAAATGGTTACATCCAATAACTGTTTTCCAATATATGGAGAGAGAGCCAACAAGAATAGACAACTTTACTCCTTCAAACCTCTATATCTTTTTTTAAATTCTAGAGGATTCTGAAATAGAAAACAGTTTCTCCTATTCTTGTATCAAATGAAGACCACTGCAAAGAAAATGCAAAGAAAAGCTGTCATGTAAAGTTCAAATGAAGAATAACTGAAATAGAAACTTGAATGTGAGTTAAGCTGTCCTGATGGCATTTTTAGCACTTCCTCCTTCCAAAAAAGGAATGTGATATAAGAAATAACTTCTCTCCATGCAAAGATGTAAAAGAGATGCCGAAGTAGCATATTAAGTGATCAGAACAGAAATTTGGAGCTGAATCTAGTATTCTTAGCACGCCCATTTCATCTTGGGTTCAAGCCCAGTATCTGGAATCAATGGCATTTTACAAAATATTCTTAGTTTTATTTTTCATTTCTTAAACAGTCATTGCTTCTAAATTAAACCAACTTGCCACTGGCTGCTATGCAAGTTTTTAAAATACCTTAGCCATTTTATAATATTCATAGGAAGTTGACTATTTGGATGCCATCTTATGAATAAGAACACTGAATATCTGACCTTTTCCGACTATCAAAAACTACCTGTCTAGTAGTTAATCATCACACAGAATGGCACAGTGCTTTCGAAGTAATTTTGAAATTCTTAAAAGCTACATGATACTAACATGCCAAAAATTCATTTTCTAGAATATTACATGCAGTATCAATTCCAATTTCTCAGTCTTATGACTCCCCAAGGAGAAAGCTTTTAGGGAAATTTTGCCTCAATCAAGTTTAGGAAATCCCATAGAATATACCTTTGTAAAATATCTGGAATCTGACCACTCCTCACCACCTCCCCTGCTAACCCCTTTCTCTGAACTACCATCATCTCTTACCTGGATTGTTGCAATGGACTCAATACTTTAATGCTTGCCTTGCTTTGCTCCCTGCCCCAGTCTATGCTCACTGGCCGCTGACATCCTTGTAAAACACAAGTCAGACAAAAATTATATCCCTCCTCTCAAAACTTGCAAAACCTCTCATGAGAACTCTAGTGTAAACATTGGAGTCTTCATAAGAATCTACAAGCTCTCAAGTGATCTGATCCTTTCTGCTCCCTCTTTACCTCATCTCTTACTCCCCTTGCCCCTTTGCTTACCCTACTCCAGCCTCCTATAAAAACACAAACATGTCAAGGAACCTCCAGCCTCAAGGCCTTCACCCTGAATGTTCCCTCTATTAGGCTCTTCCTTATTTCCCAAATGGCATATTCCCTCATCTGCTCAAATGTCTCCTTTGAGGAGGCCTATTTAAACTGTACCCAGCATGAGGTACCTGGGTGGCTCAGTTGGTTAAGCTTCTGACTCTTGGTTTCAGCTCAGGTCATGATCTCACAGTTTTGTGAGTTCAAGCCCCGTGTCAGGTTCTGCGCTGACAGCATGGAGCCTGCTAGGGATTCTCTCTCTCCCTCTCTCTGCCCCTCTCCCACTCACACTCAGTCTCTCTCAAAATAAATAAACCTAAAAAAACAAAAAAAAAAAAAACTGTACCCAACACACTGTATTCCCCTACCTAGGACTTTCAATCCCTGTCATTCTATTCTTTTCACATTTTTTTCACCTTCTAACATACTATACACTTTATAATTTATATGTCCATTATTTACTTCTATCTTCCTCAAATAAACTGTAAGCTTCGTAAGGATGGGAATCTTTGTCTTTTCATTGACATACCCAAGCATTTACAAGAGTGCCTAAAGCATACTAAGCATTAAACAAACATTGGCAAGATATTAAACAAGTAATAATAAGCTAGGGGGTCAAAATTCCTTAAGGGACAGTATTTTCCTTGTGTTTTACCCAATGTAATTTACATTAAAACAAGTCTCACGGTGATGTAAAACAAAAAGCAGCAACACTCTACTAGAAGCAGCCCTGGGGTGGGGGGAATGAAACCTCCACCAAGCTGCCCTCTGGGTGCTGCAGCAAGCACTAGCACAGTCAAGGTCCAGGCAAGGGCTATGGGCGCAAATGCAAGATGCAAACTGCAATCTCATGGCTGGCAACCACCCATTTCCAGAGAACCATGACTCCATAATCAGTCTAAAAAGTGTCATTTCGTGATTCAGAAAGCTCTCAAGATTGCTCAGGGATCCCAATAATCAAAATATATTATTCTGGAAAAGAAAGATATAGGAGAAAATGATAGTTATTTCTTTGACTTGAAACTGATTTCTATCTATTTTATCTGTTGCTTCTTTGTTCATCATAAATATATAAAACTGATGAAAGACAAATTAATGGCTATTGATCATTAAAAGCTTATACACAAAGTGCAAATAAAGGAGAACTTGCTGTATTTGGAAATAACATGTAACAACCAAATTAAACAATAAGCACATAACTCTTTGAAACCATTTTTAATTTAATTTCAATTTTTATTTTTTTAATTTAAAAAATGAATTTTTAAAACACAGAACCTCAGCATAAGCAATTGACACATAAAAAATAAACAATCTTTAGAATCAAAATATATTTCATCAATGTTCACATTTCTCTGGTTGTCTTAGAAAATTTTTTCTACTATTGTTATCCAACTAAATCTATACTTTCTGAATAACTTATTTCTTACATTTCATCTTTACATTTTTTTAATTGTCTTTTCACATTCACACAACAAAAGTAGTACAAATTTGAATGAATTTATGAAATATAATAGATTAAATAGTATTTTAAGAAAATGTACCAAAAGCTAAATTTGCCTCTGAAGAAAATCCTAGGGTCAAATGAGCACCTTAGGTTTCATTTATACTAAACATAAAACAATGTTTGTCAGGCTTTCCCTTTTTCATGAAAAGAAACCTAATTTCCAAAAATTATAACTTCTATATTAGGAGTCAGCGAAGTTTTTGTGTAAAGGATGGGATAGTAAATAGGTCGGTTTTCTGGCCAGAATGTCTCTTTTGCAACAACTCAATTTGGCCTTTGAGTGTACAAGCAGCCACAGACAATACATACACAAATGGGTATGGCTGTGTCCCAATAAAACTTTATTTACAAAGCAAGCAGCAGACCAGATTTGGCCCATAAGCCATAGCTTGCCAATCCCTTGTTCTAAATGATAACACCTGTCAAAGCTATACCCTATAATAATGGAAGAAGAACGATCCAAGCTATAAAATAAAATATAGAAGCTTGAGTAAATGTGACACAGTTTATGAAGGTTGGCCCACCAAGTTTATAAAGATATCAAATACTCTACTAATCTGACCAAACACCACTACTTAAACAATACAACATATCTTAGTGGCTATAACCAAAAAATAAGGTAGGCAGATAAATGAACTTTTTATTTAATTTTTTTTATTTTTTTTAACATTTATTTATTTTTGAGAGGCAGAGAGAGGCAGAGCATGAGCAGCGGAGGGAGAGAGAGAGAGAGAGATACAGAATCTGAAGCAGGCTCCAGGCTCCGAGCTGTTTGTTAGCACAGAGCCTGACGTGGGCTCAAACTCAAAACCTGAGAGACCATGACCCAAGCTGAAGTTGGGCGCTCAACCAACTGAACCACCCAGGTGCCCCAATGAACTTTTTATTTAAAGACTTCCTAAAAAAAACATTCATTATATATAATGTCTTGCTATCCCCATAGAGTGGTGACAGATGACACCAGAGGACCATGATTTCTAAGTCTTCCATCTGCTTTTTATAGTTTTTGTACCTCTATGCCTGGCATAGAGAAAATGAACAATATTTGCTGAGTGAATTGAAAAATGAATAAATAACTACATGAGTATAAACAGTAACTTCTCATTATTATAAAAGGATTCTATTCTACCCTTACTTCTAATCTGCTGCTTCTAATGTGATATGGAAGGACTCCATAAATTCCTAATAGCCTAACAGTGGTCAAGTATGGGACCCAGTTTCATTATCTGCAAAATGTCTTACCCTCATAAATCACTGTATAATTTTTATGAGTCAATATATGCAAACCACATAAAACACTGCCTGAAATAGTGTACAAATGCAATAAATGTTAGCTATTATTATTACACTAATTAGATAACTAGACTTATTAGGGTCATATGAAAATAAACTCAAATTAAAAACATGATAAAGTTGGTTTTGTTGATTTAGGACACCAAAAGAATTTGGTTTTTTCTCAATTACTAGAGGTGTGCGGTGAACTTCCAGGAACATGAAAGAGAAAGAGATTTCTGCTCCTGGACAAGATGGCATAACAGAGAACAAATTTACACCCTTATCTGAAGAAATTATTTTAAAAATCAGAAATACAGGAAATGATAGTTTTCAGACATTAGTAGGCAACATAAGGGCAGTGATCTTGAGAGAAAGGAAGCAAACAAGGTAAACCCTATGACTGACCCAGCTTACGGCCTAGAGAGTTTCCAGGCCATGGCCCAGGAAGAATTCAGGCAAAGCCCAGCAGTTTCTCAGTTGAAGAGAAAGAGCTGGGCATCCAAAGAAGCCCAGACAGCCAGAGTTCACAGGGCAGAATACCAGAGAGGAGAGAGCTGCACAGAAAAGGACTCGGACATCTACAGAGTCCCCTCTAGTCTTCAGCTAAGTAGAGATGAGTGTATGTGTAATAAGAAACCACCCAAAGTGCGGGAAAGACTACCACAAAAATTTTAGAGCAAACAAGCCCCAAGTTCACAAAGGCCAGGAACAGCTCCTGCTCCCATCAGTCAAAGTAAGAAACCTCATTCTAGGTACATCTGTTATAGTACTCAGAAGAGTTTTGCCCCAATAGCAAAATAAAATTAGCTCAAGGTGAAATGCTTCTCTAGTCACATGTAACAAAGTATAAGGTAAGACCTGAAAGGATGAACCTGTCTTTAAATAACTATATCCTAGAATAAAACTCAAGAATATTTATTAAAATATAAAAATATCCAGCACCAAATATAGTAAAATTCACAATGCCTCAAATGCAATAAAAAATTACCAAGCATGCAAATAAGCAAGGAAATGCAACCTATAATGAAAGAAATCATTCAACTGAAAACAACTCAGAAATCACAGATGATAGCAAATTAGTAAACAAAGATATTATAAGTTACTATAACTCTATTCATATGTTCAAGAAGCTACAGGAAAGATTAAACATGTTAAGTAGATACATGGAAGACATTTTCTAAAGCTGCAAATCAAACTTCTGGAGATGTTACAAAGTCAGAGATGAAAAACAATGTAGATGGGATTAACAAGCGATTAGATATTATAGAAAGATAACTAGTGAACTTGAAAACAGCAATGGAAGTTATTCAACATGAAACAAGGAGAAAAATGAATGGAAAAAGTAAATAAATTATCAGTGACCTGCAGGGCCACAAGAGCTCAAATACACATGCAATTGGAGTCCTGAAGGATGAAAGAGGAGTCAGAAAAAATATCTGAGGAAATAATAGCCAAAAATTTTCCAAATTTGATAAAGTATGTATCCCTATATATCCAAGAAACAAAATAAACCCAATCCAAAAACAAGAGAAAAAAACAATGGACCAATGTATCTCATATATTATAAAAATTCTTTACAAAATCTTAGCAAATTGGGTCCAACAATATATCAAAAGGATAACACAGTATGACCAAGTGGAATTTATCCCAGGAATGCATTGTTAACAGTTGAAAATCAACCAATCACTAACTCACCAAGTAAGAAAAATTGTAAGACCATCTTAATAGATGCAGAAAAGCATTTGAAGAAGTACAACACCCATTCCTATTAAAAACTCTTAGAACACCAAGAAGAGAACTTTCTCAGCATAATAAAGAACATCTATGACAAACCTACAGTAACCACCATACTTAAGGGTAAAAGACCAAACACTTCTACCCTAAGATCACAAACAAGGCACAGATGCCCACTCTCACATTTCTTTTGTTTCCCCCACTCTCACATTTCTATGCCACATTGCATTAGAGGTCCCAGCCACTATAATAAAAAAAAAAGGAAATTAGTTAAAGTAACCCAGATTAGAAAAACAAGGAAGAAGTAAAACAATCTTTATTCTCAGAAGACATTACTATCTATATAGAAAATCTTATCAAATCTATAAAAATAGTACTACCGAACAAATGAATTTAGCAAATTCTCTGGAAAGAATATCCATGTAATAAAATCAATCATATTTCTATATTGGCAAGGAATAATTGGAAAGTAACATTTATTATTTATATAATTTATCATGGTATCAAAAAGGATGAAATACTGAAGTATAAATTCGATAAAAGCTTTGCAAGACCTGTACACTGAAAACTATAAAACTGTTCAGAGAGGCTAAGGAAGACTTTAATAAATGAATATGTTGCAATCCTAATCAAAATTCGAGCAGGGTATTTATAGAAACTGGCAGCTTAATTCTAAAATTCATACGGAAATGCAATATGCCTGAAATGGTCAAAACAATTCTGAAAACAAAGAACAAAGCTGAAGAACTATATACATGATAAAATAAGACAACTAGTTCCAGACAAGTATAGCATCACTATACCATAAAAGCCATCACTTTTTCCCACATATTTTATCTTTGTAAAATATAAAAATATTGCACATGTACCCTTTGACAATTGCTTCATCTTGTTCCCTCCCTTCCTCTTTTCCCAGAGGTAATCACAGTGACTTTGGTAACCTCCTTTGCAGACCTTCTTTGTACATCTATGTACATATATATGTAGCCTTAAAAAATTAGAGCCCCGTTTATGTTGCAATATTATGAAGGAATACATGGGAATAAGAGAAGCTTAAATTCAAGATAACTGTTACATAGGAGCAGGAGCAGAGGCAAAATCAGGGTAAGGGTGTGGGACAATGGGAAGGATAAGGATGCTATTAGAAAGGGATCCATCTAGGAAGCTTCAAATCACTCTGTAATATTTTATTTCCCAAACTGGATGGTAGGAAACAGGTATTCTTATTTATAAACATCACATTATTTTGTATTTTTTTTAAGAAAACATAAGTTAAACTGAATATATCATACAGCAATTTGATTTGTTTACAATATAGAGATCTACCCATTTTTACTATATATAAATGTTTCTCCCTTTCAATACTGCAGATTATTCAAAATATGACTAGAAAACAGTCTATTTAGCCATTGATGGACATTTAGATTGTTTACATTTTATACACCAGAAGCAGTGTTGGTGTATGCTTCTTGTGCTATAGAGCCCTCCTGTGTACATGTGAAGGTGTTCTATCCCAGGACAGAATTGCTGGAGCACATAGCATGTGCATTTTCAATTTTTTACATTAATAAATAATAACAAAATGTCCCTCAGCTGGCCATATCAATCTATGTTCCTACCACTAGTAGAACAAAGAACCTGTTTTTCCATAACCTCAACAACACTGGATAACATTCGTCTTTATTAATTTTGCTACTTTAAATAACATGAAAATGCCATCTTATCATTTTAATTCACAATTCCCTGATTATCGTTGGGCACTTTTATACCATTAATATTTTATTCTCTATAAGCTGCCTATTTGTACTGCTTACCAATTTTTAAAGTTGAGGCTATCTTTGTCTTAATATTTCATAGTTCTTAAACATGGTTACTATTTTTTTTTTTTGCTACTTACACTGCAAATAATTGTCCTCAGTTCCAAAGGCCATAATGTCTTTTAATTCAGATCATAGTACCTTCAGTTGTATAACGCTAGACATTTTCACTTGTCATGTTTCCATATTTTAGCCTTAATTTTTAATCTTAATAAGGTCTTTGCTACCCTGTAGTCATAAACATAATCTCTCATTTTTTTCTTAAAAAAATTTTATACTAAGCTTTTTTTAACCTCATGTTTGAGTTTTATTTTTTTGAATGGTATGACAGAGGAATTTAAATTAACTTTTATCCACTAGGTAGCCAATTGTCCCAACACAATTTATTTAATATGCCATCCTTTTTTCCCCCACAATACTTTGAGATGACATTTAGGAGAGACTAAACTTAATTCCATACTTGGTCTGCTTCTGGACTCCCAGTTCAGTCCTACTGATTTTTTCTATATATATCCCTATACCTCTGTCAATCTGTTTCCTGTTTTAATTATGATAATACTATGAGGTATCAGGATAACTTTTAGATAAGTCCAACTCTTTGGTCTGTTTCAAAATGTCTTGGCTATCTATGGTTGTACACTTGTTCCTCCATATAAACTTAAGAATCAACTTGATAAATGCCAGGAGTAGTGTGGGGAATGGGATTATGATGATTTGCAGATGAACTGTAAAATACTTGTCACAAGGTTTATGCTATTTTTCTTGTCAACTAAAACAACTTTATTGTTGTTTCCTCCCTACATGTGTCTTCTAATTGGTTTAGAATTAATTATGCTAATTTACGTACAGTAGCAAATATGGGTGAAAGAAAACAGAACATTTTAAATCAACATTGAGGAGAATATGAATCCAGAGATAATCTCTTTACATCTACTACTTCCCCCAAAATAAGTCCCATCCAGTAGGACTCTGTGTATGTATTAAAGAAAACTTAGTAAATTTTGGGTTAGTGGACTTCATACCAGTTAAAAAAATAGCATGGTTTTAATACAAATTATGAGAAAAGTCTAAGAATTTTCTAAACATTTTTCCTACTTTCAGATTTATAAAAGTAAACTTACTGGTATCAACCAGACATATTATAAACAATCTCAAAATTTCACATCTGCTTCTCCTTATCCTTGTTTTGTTGAAGACACAAATATTAAAAATTATATTTCTCTGAAAATTTTTATAATTGACCTTTCTAGCATCACAATTAAACACACCTGAGAAGTATATGATTAAAAGGATTACTTGAGTATCTTTGCGTAAAAAGTTTCAAGATTTTTCAAAACTATGTCAATTTATTTTCTATGGTTTCAAATTATAACAGTCAAATAAAGTGGTACAGTAATATCACAATTTTCAACACACACATTAATATAACCTACACACCCAGGCATGCAGAAGATATACTGAGTATGCAATGGCATTGAAGCATATTTGTTACCATTATTAGGCATACTAATAGGATAGTGATTGTTTTGCAAACAGAGAAGTTTACAATTATTTAAGGGTAAAAAATATGATGTCAAGGATTTGCTTTAAAATACTATAGGAAAGGGGCACCTGGCTGGCTAAGTCAGAGGAGGATATGACTCTTGATCTTGGGGTCATGATTTCAAGCCCCATGTTGGGTGTAGAGATTGCTTAAAATAAATAAATAAATAAATAAATAAATAAATAAATAAATAAACAAACAAACAAACAAACAAACTTAAAAAAATTCTTTAAATAAAAAACTAAAATACTACAAAAAGGAAAAAGAAAGATGAGTGAAATAGATGAAGGGCAAAACAATGTAATTATCGGAGCCAGGTATCAAGTTCATGAGGGCTTTTCACCATGTTCATTCTACATTTATAAATACTTCAAAAGTTCAAAGTTTTTTTTAATGAAAACTGTATGTTAATGTTGGAGAAAAGATGTAATCTTACTAATCTTAACATCACAGTGTGTTTCTCCAGAAGAGAAAAATTAAGTACTTTTAGTCTAAGATCATCTCAAAATTAAAATCAGTTTGGACTCTGAATTTTTAAAGTTTCATAATAAAAGACCCAACTGTGCACTTAGTAACAGCAAAAACATCTCTGTAATCAACTACAAAACCAAAAATTAACTCTGATTTCTTTTCTGCTTTAATCTGTAATATTCTATTCCATCTGAAGCTCTATCAAGTGTACAAAATGTTCCAAGATTACAGAACAAAGTGTGTCTTCCTCTCAAAAGCAAGCTACTGCTGGTGTGTAACCAATAGCATCAGCCTTCTGTGGATAAAAATAGCCTTCAAACACCGCATGCACCAAAGACCAAAGACCCAGGGAAAGTCAGGCAGAACAAAGCTGTTACCAGGGAGGAATTCGGCCAGCTGAGAGCTTGCCCTTCTGCCCTTCACACAAGAGTCTGTTTGCAACTGAAACTGGGTTCTTGATTCCTATAAAATAAAATTGGCAGAAAATGGAGTCAGAAAAATGCCTTCAAGTTTCCCACTCAGTTTTGTGGTGTTTCAATAAAACAACTTTAAAATATCTTAGAAAACTCTTCTTATATACATACTAATGAAAACCCTCAATTATCATGAACAATAAGGATAAAATCAACAAACATATGAATACCTAGTAGATGCAAGAAAAGAATATAAAACATACATTCTCAGTTTTGTCATGTGCTACAGCAGCAAAGACTGAATTTGAAATATATACTTAAATTAGGTTTCTTGTTAGTAGATTTCAGAACAGAATAAAAAAAGTAATGAAAGTGTGGCATCTACTACCAAAAATTGAATTTCCTCTAAAGCATAAACATGATTACAAACATAGGAGGAGGAATTAATGGCCAAAAATTTTAAATCTCACCTACAGGAGAGATAGAATAAAGAGAATATCCTACAAATTAGGTAAGAGTGGGGAAAAGAGGTCAAGTATATACAGGTTGGTAACCTAAAATATGGTTCAGATTGTTTTCAGAACAGAAAACAGAATGTGAAGAAAAGTGAGAAGAGGATGTATATATGGAAGGGATGATAGGACAGCAAGTGTTAGTGTGAAAAACGGTGCCATGATGACAATGACAATGACAAATATGACAATGTGATGATGACCAAAGATAGTGATAGTAAAGTAACTCAGTATCTAATATATGCCAGGCTCACTGCCAAACCCTTAAATGTATCAGGTTATTTCATTGATCTCTCAACTCTATCATATAAGTATACTTACGAAACCTGATTACTGAGGAAATATTTGCACAGAGGGTTAAGTTACCCAACCAAGATCACAGTGTTAAGATTTTAACAGAAGCAGCTAATGCCAGAGACCATACCCTTAACCACTAATCAATGGATGCCTCTCAGGATATCATTAATGCCAAAAAAAGAAAAAAATCAATAGTGGGATATAAAGAGACTATAAAAACTCAAATTAAAGTCACTATATTGCCTCAAAACAAAATCATTTAGCTAAACAACAAAAACATGTGCTAGCTCTTAAACTATATCTCTGCACAGGTGCCTGGGTGGCTCAGTCAGTTAAGCGTCCAGCTCTTGATTTCAGCTCAGATCATGATCTCATGGTTCTTAAGTTTGAGCCCAGCATCAGGCTCTGTGCTGACAGCACGGAGCCTGCTTGGGATTCTCTTTCCTCCTCTCTCTCTGTCCCTCCCTGACTCGTGCTTGCTCTGTCTCTCAAAATTAAATAAATAAACATTAAAAAAAATATTTACATCTCTGTATATGATGATTCAATATTGTTAACACTTTAATAATTGTCAAATAAAGTTATAAATTCAAATCAACAAATTCTCCATCAAAACTTCAAAAGGATTTCTATGATGTATGACAAGCTGACTCTTAAACTCATCAGGAAGAGAACACTTTGGGAAAAAATGAAGAGATATTTACCCTACAAGATACCATTTCTTACTAAAATCTATTCTTAATTAAGAGAGTGTGATTTGGGTACAAACAAACAAATACATCAATTGAATAGAATAAAGCTACCATTCAGACACAGACACACATTCATTTGGACATTTAATCCATGACACAGACAGTAGTTCAAATGAGTATGAAAAGATAGACTCTATGTGAGAGGTAGAAAGAACACAGAGTGATGGGAGTCAGACTGTTTTATAACTGTACTGGCTATCAATCTATTACTTCTCAGCTACAGATTCTCCCTTCATTGCCTGACTTGTGGAAATAGATATGAACCCTTTAAATGTGTTCCCTTTGCCAGCTGGCACACCGGTAACTTTATCAGTAGAGGGCACTGGAGACATACTGCAGAAGGAACAGTGCCTTATTAGCCAGGCTTGCAGAATGTCAGTTCTTCTTCACTATTTGGCCCACATGGTATTCCCCAGTGCTAAGGGCCTGCAGAGTGCAGCGTTCTCCAGCATTTGGCCACCACATGTTCTCCCCAGCTCCTGATTCAAACTATAACAGCATAGCTGACAGCCCCAGAAAGAACAGGACTGTGCCCAGCTCAAGTCACACACCTTCTCAGCCTCATAAGCACAAACAGCAAACTGTCCTATGGGGAACACTGCCTCGTGAGCCAAAAGCCCAATCTTTATCTTGTGCAACAAAGGTTCAGTTCCCATAGTTTCCTGACCCCTGTGTATCTGCCCACCAGCTTGAGCTCACATGTGCCCCTCAGGATCGTTCCTGGTCTCACAGTGACTGTAGCCTGTGTAACCCAACAACTACTCTGCCCCACAGTGAGCTGCACCCATACCTTCTTTACTGATGTCTGAATCTCCTTTCAAGTCTATCCTTACTTGGGTATTCTCCCTCTGCCCTAGAACACATTTTGAGTTTTCATTCCATCTTTATATAGTTACTCTCCTATCACTGTTTAATCATCCTTTATATTAAACTTCTCCTATTTTATCTACTGTGTGGTTTATCTCCTAGTTAGACCCAGACTGATACAGCAACCTTGGACAAATTACTAAACCTCTTTTGTATTTCAGTTTCCTTATCTGTGAAATGGGGATAAAAGTACTGACGTCAAAAGGTAATTGTGAGAACTAAGTGACTAAGTATACGTAAGCTACTGGAGAACAATGCATAGTATGCAACAATCACCCAATAAATGGTAGTTGTTATTATTATCATTCAACAAATTGTATAGGGACAATTTGTTGGTTATTTCTTAAAGAAGTAAATGAAAAATAAATTATAAGTGTATTAGAAGAAAATACAGATTAACTGTACTTATAATTATAAGGGAAACCTTAAGAAATGCAAAACACAGGCAGGGACTGCTCCACGTGGTTTCCCGACCACCGACTGGCAGGGTCTTGATATTAAAGAATTAGCAGAACGGAGTCTCCAGAGCCAAGCGCAGACGAGAGGCCCACGGAAGAGGGTAGGAAGGGCGGCGAGGCAGTGCGCGCTCCACGGACTGGCGGGAGGGAGCCGGGGCGGAGGGGCGGCTCGCCGGCCAACCAGAGCCCCCGAGTCTGGCAGGCAAAAGCGGAGGGGCCTGATGGACTGTGTTCCGACAGCAAGCCCGACTTAGCGTCTGGGAGGTCATAAGTTAACAGCTCTGCTCAGAAAGTGGGAAGGCTGGAGGACAAAGGGAGGGAGAGCTGCTGAGCCCCCCGGATGACAGAGCTCAGCTTGGCGAGGAACAAAGGCGCTCGCCAGCGCCATCCCCCCCGCCCATCCCCCAGCCAAAATCCCAAAGAGAACCAGTTCCTGCCAGGGAACTTTCTCGCTCCGCGCAAACACCCAACTCTGTGCTTCTGCGGAGCCAAACCTCCGGCAGCGGATCTGACTCCCTCGCGCTGCCACAGGGCCCCTCCTGAAGTGGATCACCTAAGGAGAAGCGAGCTAAGCCTGCCCCTCCTGCCCCTGTGCACCTTGCCTACCCACCCCAGCTAATACGCCAGATCCCCAGCACCACAAGCCTGGCAGTATGCAAGTAGCCCAGACGGGCCACGCCACCCCACAGTGAATCCCGCCCCTAGGAGAGGGGAAGAGAAGGCACACACCAGTCTGACTGTGGCCGCAGCGGTGGGCTGGGGGCAGACATCAGGTCAGACTGCGGCCCCGCCCACCAACTCCAGTTATACACCACAGCACAGGGGAAGTGCCCTGCAGGTCCTCACCACTCCAGGGACTATCCAAAATGACCAAACGGAAGAATTCCCCTCAGAAGAATCTCCAGGAAATAACAACAGCTAATGAACTGATCAAAAAGGATTTAAATAATATAACAGAAAGTGAATTTAGAATAATAGTCATAAAATTAATCGCTGGGCTTGAAAACAGTATACAGGACAGCAGAGAATCTCTTGCCACAGAGATCAAGGGACTAAGGAACAGTCACGAGGAGCTGAAAAGCGCTTTAAACGAAATGCAAAACAAAATGGAAACCACGACGGCTCGGATTGAAGAGGCAGAGGAGAGAATAGGTGAACTAGAAGATAAAGTTATGGAAAAAGAGGAAGCTGAGAGAAAGAGAGATAAAAAAATCCAGGAGTATGAGGGGAAAATTAGAGAACTAAGTGATACACTAAAAAGAAATAATATACGCATAATTGGTATCCCAGAGGAGGAAGAGAGAGGGAAAGGTGCTGAAGGGGTACTTGAAGAAATTATAGCTGAGAACTTCCCTGAACTGGGGAAGGAAAAAGGCATTGAAATCCAAGAGGCACAGAGAACTCCCTTCAGACGTAACTTGAATCGATCTTCTGCACGACATATCATAGTGAAACTGGCAAAATACAAGGATAAAGAGAAAATTCTGAAAGCAGCGAGGGATAAACGTGCCCTCACATATAAAGGGAGACCTATAAGACTCGTGACTGATCTCTCTTTTGAAACTTGGCAGGCCAGAAAGGATTGGCACGATATCTTCAGTGTGCTAAACAGAAAAAATATGCAGCCGAGAATCCTTTATCCAGCAAGTCTGTCATTTAGAATAGAAGGAGAAATGAAGGTCTTCCCAAACAAACAAAAACTGAAGGAATTTGTCACCACTAAACCAGCCCTACAAGAGATCCTAAGGGGGATCCTGTGAGACAAAGTACCAGAGACATCACTACAAGCATAAAACATACAGACATCACAATGACTCTAAACCCGTATCTTTCTATAATAACACTGAATGTAAATGGATTAAATGCGCCAACCAAAAGACATAAGGTATCAGAATGGATAAAAAAAACAAGACCCATCTATTTGCTGTCTACAAGAGACTCATTTTAGATCTGAGGACACCTTTAGATTGAGAGTGAGGGGATGGAGAACTATTTATCATGCTACGGGAAGCCAAAAGAAAGCTGGAGTAGCCATACTTATATCAGACAAACTAGACTTTAAATTAAAGGCTGTAACAAGAGATGAAGAAGGGCATTATATAATAATCACAGGGTCTATCCATCAGGAAGAGCTATCAATTATAAATGTCTATGCGCCGACACCGGAGCCCCCAAATATATAAAACAATTACTCATAAACATAAGCAACCTTATTGATAAGAATGTGGTCATTGCAGGGGACTTTAACACCCCACTTACAGAAATGGATAGATCATCTAGACACACGGTCAATAAAGAAACAAGGGCCCTGAATGATACATTGGATCAGATGGACTTGACAGATATATTTAGAACTCTGCATCCCAAAGCAACAGAATATACTTTCTTCTCGAGTGCACATGGAACATTCTCCAAGATAGATCATATACTGGGTCACAAAACAGCCCTTCTTAAGTTTACAAGAACTGAAATTATACCATGCATACTTTCAGACCACAATGCTATGAAGCTTGAAATCAACCACAGGAAAAAGTCTGGAAAACCTCCAAAAGCATGGAGGTTAAAGAACACCCTACTAACGAATGAGTGGGTCAACCAGGCAATTAGAGAAGAAATTAAAAAATATATGGAAACAAACGAAAATGAAAATACAACAATCCAAACGCTTTGGGATGCAGCGAAGGCAGTCCTGAAAGGAAAATACATTGCAATCCAGGCCTATCTCAAGAAACAAGAAAAATCCCAAATACAAAATCTAACAGCACACCTAAAGGAAATAGAAGCAGAACAGCAAAGGCAGCCTAAACCCAGCAGAAGAAGAGAAATAATAAAGATCAGAGCAGAAATAAACAATATAGAATCTAAAAAAACTGTAGAGCAGATCAACGAAACCAAGAGTTGGTTTTTTGAAAAAATAAACGAAATTGACAAACCCCTAGCCAGGCTTCTCAAAAAGAAAAGGGAGATGACCCAAATAGATAAAACCATGAATGAAAATGGAATTATTACAACCAATCCCTCAGAGATACAAACAATTATCAGGGAATACTATGAAAAATTATATGCCAACAAATTGGACAACCTGGAAGAAATGGACAAATTCCTAAACACCCACACTCTTCCAAAACTCAATCAGGAGGAAATAGATAGCTTGAACAGACCCATAACCAAAGAAGAAATTGAATCGGTTAGCAAAAATCTCCCAACAAATAAGAGTCCAGGACCAGATGGCTTCCCAGGGGAGTTCTACCAGACGTTTAAAGTAGAGATAATACCTATCCTTCTCAAGCTATTCCAAGAAATAGAAAGGAAAGGAAAACTTCCAGACTCATTCTATGAAGCCAGTATTACTTTGATTCCTAAACCAGACAGAGACCCAGTAAAAAAAGAGAACTACAGGCCAATATCCCTGATGAATATGGATGCAAAAATTCTCAATAAGATACTAGCAAATCGAATTCAACAGCATATAAAAAGAATTATTCTCCATGATCAAGTGGGATTCATTCCTGGGATGCAGGGCTGGTTCAACATTCACAAATCAATCAACGTGATACATCACATTAACAAAAAAAAAGAGAAGAACCATATGATCCTGTCAATCGATGCAGAAAAGGCCTTTGACAAAATCCAGCACCCTTTCTTAATAAAAACCCTTGAGAAAGTCGGGATAGAAGGAACATACTTAAAGATCATAAAAGCCATTTATGAAAAGCCCACAGCTAACATCATCCTCAACGGGGAAAAACTGAGAGCTTTTTCCCTGAGATCAGGAACACGACAGGGATGCCCACTCTCACCGCTGTTGTTTAACATAGTGTTGGAAGTTCTAGCATCAGCAATCAGACAACAAAAGGAAATCAAAGGCATCAAAACTGGCAAAGATGAAGTCAAGCTTTCGCTTTTTGCAGATGACATGATATTATACATGGAAAATCCGATAGACTCCACCAAAAGTCTGCTAGAACTGATACATGAATTCAGCAAAGTTGCAGGATACAAAATCAATGTACAGAAATCAGTTGCATTCTTATACACTAACAATGAAGCAACAGAAAGACAAATAAAGAAACTGATCCCATTCACAATTGCACCAAGAAGCATAAAATACCTAGGAATAAATCTAACCAAAGATGTAAAAGATCTGTATGCTGAAAACTATAGAAAGCTTATGAAGGTAATTGAAGAAGATATAAAGAAATGGAAAGACATTCCCTGCTCATGGATTGGAAGAATAAATATTGTCAAAATGTCAATACTACCCAAAGCTATCTACACATTCAATGCAATCCCAATCAAAATTGCACCAGCATTCTTCTCAAAACTAGAACAAGCAATCCTAAAATTCATATGGAACCACAAAAGGCCCCGAATAGCCAAAGTAATTTTGAAGAAGAAGACCAAAGCAGGAGGCATCACAATCCCAGACTTTAGCCTCTACTACAATGCTGTCATCATCAAGACAGCATGGTATTGGCATAAAAACAGACACATAGACCAATGGAATAGAATAGAAACCCCAGAACTAGACCCACAAACGTATGGCCAACTAATCTTTGACAAAGCAGGAAAGAACATCCAATGGAAAAAAGACAGTCTCTTTAACAAATGGTGCTGGGAGAACTGGACAGCAACATGCAGAAGGTTGAAACTAGACCACTTTCTCACACCATTCACAAAAATAAACTCAAAATGGATAAAGGACCTGAATGTGAGACAGGAAACCATCAAAACCTTAGAGGAGAAAGCAGGAAAAGACCTCTCTGACCTCAGCCGTAGCAATCTCTTACCCGGCACATCCCCAAAGGCAAGGGAATTAAAAGCAAAAGTGAATTACTGGGACCTTATGAAGATAAAAAGCTTCTGCACGGCAAAGGAAACAACCAACAAAACCAAAAGGCAACCAACGGAATGGGAAAAGATATTTGCAAATGACATATCGGACAAAGGGCTAGTATCCAAAATCTATAAAGAGCTCACCAAACTCCACACCCGAAAAACAAATAACCCAGTGAAGAAATGGGCAGAAAACATGAATAGACACTTCTCTAAAGAAGACATCCGGATGGCCAACAGGCACATGAAAAGATGTTCAACGTCGCTCCTTATCAGGGAAATACAAATCAAAACCACACTCAGATATCACCTCACGCCAGTCAGAGTGGCCAAAATGAAGAAATCAGGAGACTGTAGATGCTAGAGAGGATGTGGAGAAACGGGAACCCTCTTGCACTGTTGGTGGGAATGCAAATTGGTGCAGCCGCTCTGGAAAGCAGTGTGGAGGTTCCTCAGAAAATTAAAAATAGACCTACCCTATGACCCAGCAATAGCACTGCTAGGAATTTACCCAAGGGATACAGGAGTACTGATGCATAGGGGCACTTGTACCCCAATGTTTATAGCAGCACTCTCAACAATAGCCAAATTATGGAAAGAGCCTAAATGTCCATCAACTGATGAATGGATAAAGAAATTGTGGTTTATATACACAATGGAATACTACATGGCAATGAGAAAAAATGAAATATGGCCTTTTGTAGCAACGTGGATGGAACTGGAGAGTGTGATGCTAAGTGAAATAAGCCATACAGAGAAAGACAGATACCATATGGTTTCACTCTTATGTGGATCCTGAGAAACGTTAAGACACCCATGGGGGAGGAGAAGGAAAAAAAAAAAAAAAAAAAAAGAGGTTACAGTGGGAGAGAGCCAAAGCATAAGAGACTGTTAAAAACTGAGAACAAACTGAGGGTTGATGGGGGGTGGGAGGGAGGGTAGGGTGGGTGATGGGTATTGAGAAGGGCACCTTTTGGGATGAGCACTGGGTGTTGTATGGAAACCAATTTTACAGTAAATTTCATATATTAAAAAAATAAATAAATAATAAATTAAATTAAAAAAAAAAGAAATGCAAAACACAAAAGCCACAAAAGAACAAGTAAAACCTTGATAAATAAAAATTTTAAATTCCAATATAATAAAGCACATTATAAATAAAGTTAAAAGGCAAACCACAAGAGATATGGAACAGTCAGTTCACAAAGAAACGCTAATGGCTTTTAATATATGAAATTTCATTAAATCCCAATAAAATATCATAATAAAAGAAATTAAAATTAAAATTAATTGATATACCCTTTCTTACCTACCACACGAATCAGAAAGGATATAGAAGATTGGAAGAAGTGAATAACCAAATTGACCTAGTTGACACATACAGAACACACACCTAACAACTACAAAATACATACTCTTCTAAAGTTCACACGGAATGGGGCTCCTGGGTAGCTCAGTCGGTTAAGCGTCTGACTCTTGGTTTTGGCTCAGGTTATGATCTCACAGTTTGAGTTCAAGCCCTGCATTGGGCTCTGCGCTAATAGCACAGGGCCTACTTGGGATTCTCTCTCTGCCCCTACCCACTCTCTTTCTCTCTTTCAAAATACATAAATAAACTTTATTAAAAAAATAAAGTTCACGTGGAGTGTTTATCAAAACACACCATAAACTGGGCCATAGAGCAAGTCTCAAAACGTTTCAAGGGACTGGAATCATACAGAAGATGTTCTCTGGCCACAGTGAAATTAAACTAGAACTCAAAAAGAAAACTAATAAAGTCTTTAGGCAAATACAATTGACAACTCATATGAAAAAGACAAATTCCTTGAAAACACACACAAGAAAAAGAAAATATAATCTTATAACTATTAAAGAAATTGAATCCCATTTTTTAAAACTCCCTTCAAAGAAAACTCCACTAATTTAGAATAACTAATAAATTCTCAGAAGAAATCATTCCAATCATGCATAAACTCTATCAAAGGGAGTGAAAAAAAAAAAATCTTAAATTCATTTTATGAGGCCAGCCATAACATGATTCTAAAACCTTAAAATAATATTACAAGAAAGGAAAATTGAAACCAATTTTTACATATACATGAACATAGATGTCAAAATATTAAACATCAACAACTTGAATCCACCAGAATATAAAAAGATAAAAACACAACCAAGATTTTATGCCATGAAGGGAATATTCAAAAATCAATCACAAATTTCATCATATTTAACAATATAAGGGGGAAAAACCTTCCTCTCAATAGATACAGAAAAGCCCTTAATGATAATTTTCAATATCCATTTATAATAAAAACTATTGGCAAACTAAGATTAAAAAGGAACTTCTTCAATCTGATAAAGAGTATCTATAACAATCCAAAAGCTAGCAGAGCACACAGAATGATCTTGATCTCTAAGATCAAGAATCAAGCAAGGATATACATTATCACCACTTATATTCAGCATTGCACTGGATCTCACAGCCAGTAGAATAATGTAAGAAAAAATAAAAAGTTTACATATATATTGGAAAGAAAAAAGCAAAATTACATGAGTCATAGGTAATTATGTATATAAAATTTCATGGGAACTTATATTTTCAAACTTTTTCAAATTAATAAGTGAATTTATCAAGGACAGTGAATTCAAAGCCAATATACAAAACTCAATTGTATTTCTAAATACAATAAAACAATTAGATATCAATATTTAAAATATACGTACTTTATAATAGCATCAAAAAACTAAGTATCTAGAATAAACCTAATAAAATATATACATGGAATTTATACTGAAAATAAAACATTGCTGAGAAAAAATGAGCAATATTTATGTAAAAATACATATTCTATGTTTGTGGGATGGAATACTCAATACTGCTAAGACATCAGTTCTCCACAAATGTTCCATACTTTCAATGCAATACCAATCAAAATTCCAGCAAGGTTTTATTGTGGACGTTGACAAGTTGATTTAAAATTTTAATGAAAATGGAGTGCCTGGGTGGCTCAGTAGGTTAAGTGTTCGACTTCAGCTCAGGTCACAATCCCGAGGTCTGTGAGTCCGAGCCCCACATTAGGCTCTGAGCTGATAGCTCAGAGCCTAGACCCTGTTTCAGATTCTGTGTCTCCCTCTCTCTCTGCCCCTCCCCTGCTCACACTCTGTGTCTCCCTCTCTCTCAAAATAATAAATAAACATTAAATTTTTTTTTAATTTTTACGAAAATGGCCAAAAACCTACAATAGCCAATATAATCTTTAAACAAATAAAAAAAAAGAAAAAAAGGAAGTTGGAAGTCTCATACTACCAGATATGAAGAATATATAAATATATTACCAGATATAAAGAATATAAAGCTACAGTAATCAAGACAGTATGGCACTGGCAATAAATAGGACAATAGAATAGATCAAGGGTACAGAAACAAGCCATTGCATGCATAGTCAGTCACCTGATTTACCAACACAGCTGTGTGAGGAAAGCACTGTCCTTTCTATTGACAATGGCAATGAACCATTTGGATATCCGTAAGTAGAAAAAAATTAATGTCAGCTCCTATTTCACATACACTAAAATTAATCTGAGCTTGATAAGAGAGCTAAACGTGAAGAGTAAAAAACAACAGAACTAATGAGGATGCGTAGCGGGCTCAGTTGGTGAAGCACGCAACTCTTAATCTCGGGGTCATGAGTTCAAGCCCCACCTTGGGGTGTAGAGCTCACTTAAAAAAAAAAAATAGAACAAAGAAAACAATGGAGATGATCTTCAGAACTTTGGGTAGACAAAGATTTCTTAAATAAAATATTTTTTTAAATAACCATAAAAGATTAGTAATGTAAACATTAGAATTTAAAACTTCAGTTCATCAAACGATAGCATTTAAAGAGTGAAAAGGTGATCCACAGACTGGGAAGAGATATTCATAATACAGGTATCAGACAAAGGATGTGTATCTAAAATATATAAAATACTTGAACAAATCAATAAAAAGAGATAATCCAATACAAAATATGCAAAAGACATTTGAACACACACTATGCAACAAGAATATCTAAAAGGCCAGTAAGTATATCAAAAGGTTCTCAGTATTGTTAGTCACCAGGGAAATTCAAATCAAAACAATAATGTCATTGCACCGATATCAAAACAGATGAAATTTAAAAAGAATAGCAATACTAAATGTTGGCCTGGATGTAGAGTAACCAAAATGCTCATACACTGCTGGCGGGAGTAGAGACTGTAAAAACCACCTTGGAAAACTGTCTAACAGTAACTATTAAAGCAAACTATATTATGCACCTAAACTTATTTACTCCAAATCTTAGGGTAATACCCAAGAGAATTAAGTACACATGTCTATTAAAAGGCATGTACAAGAATATTCATTGGAGCTTTATTCTTTACAGTTCAAATTATCACGGGAAGGAGAATAAGTTATTATATATTCATGCAATAAAATACTACTAAGTAATAAAAAGAAAAAATTACTATGACACAAAACATGGGTTAATCTCACAGGCATAGTGTTAAGCAAAAAAAAAACAAAAACAAAAACAAAAAACAAAAAATAGACACAAAGGTGTATGATTCATTATGTAAATTTTAGTAAGAGGCAAATTAATCTACAGTGCTTAAAGTCACAATTAGGAGAGAAGAGGATAAGGAGGGAAGGTAGGAGCAGAGTATGAGAGGTATGGACAAGAAAAAGGCATAAAGAATCCCTCTGGGATTATAGAAATGTTTTGTATTTTGACATGGAAGTGTTTTACATCTTGATCTGGGTAATGGTTTACATGGCTATGTACATTTAAAAATTCATGCAGCTACAACAAAGGAAACAATCAACAAAACTAAAAGGAAGCTGATGGAATGGGAGAAAATATTTGCAAATGACATATCATATAAAGGGTTACTATCAAAAATCAACAAAGAACTTATCAAACTCAACACCTGTAAAACAACCCAGTGAAAAAATGGGCAGAAGACATGAGAAGACATTTTTCCAAAGATGTACGGATGGTAAACAGACACATGAAAAGATACTCAACATCACTCATCATTAGGGAAATGCAAATCAAAAATCACACTGAGGGGCGCCTGGGTGGCTCAGTCGGTTAAGCGTCCGACTTGGGCTCAGGTCATGATCTCGCATTTGTTGAGTTCGAGCCCTGAGCTGGGCTCTGTGCCGACCACTCGGAGCCTGGAGCCTGCTTCGGATTCTCTGTCTTGCTCTCTCTCTGCCCCTCCCTTGCTCACACTCTGTCTCTCTCTGTCTCAAAAATAAATGAAACATTCAAAAAAAAAATTTTAAAAAAAACACACTGAGATACCACCTCACATGGGTCAGAGTGGCTAAAAGTAACAACTCAGGAAACAACAGATGTTGGCAAGGACATGGAGAAAGGGAAACTCTCTTGCACTGTTGATGGGAATGCAAACTGGCACAGCCACTCTGGAAAACAGTGTTCCTCAAAAAATTAAAAATAGAACTACCCTATGACTCAGCAATTACACTACTAGGAATTTATCCAAAGGATACAAAAATGCTGACTCGAAGGGGCACATGCACCCCAATGTTTCCTTCCCTATGAAAAAAAAAAAAAACCTTCAAGGCAACCTGGCTATATGCATATGTGACATTCCTCATGACCTTGTATCATGAGATCACTTAATCAGACTGCATGTTTGTGTGTTACCATATATGGGAGACAAAGAAGTAGAAAATACATAAAAAAAACTATGCCACGTGGCATTGAGAGTTCAGTTCTTCAGGTACGAACCCAACTGAGCCATGCCGGCACTGATAAAGTTGCTTCCTGGAAAGAAAAGCCTCGGTGTCGTGACTCTCTATGCGAGAATCCTGCTACAGCAGCGCTAACGATAGCCAAATCATGGAAAGAACCCATATGTCCATCAACAGATGAATGGATTAAAAAGATGTTGTGTATATATATGTATACACACACACACACACACACACACACACACACACACACAATGGAATACTACTGATTGATGAAAAAGAATGAGCTCTTGTCACTGCAACAACGTGGATGGAACTGGAGGGTATTATGCTAAGTGAAATAAGTCAGAGAAAGACAGATATCATATGATTTCACTCATATGTAGAATTTGAGAAACTTAACAAAAGACCACAGAGGAAGGGAAGGGAAATTAAGTTACAGAGGGAGGCACAATCACAGAGTCTTTTAAATACAGAAAACAAACTAAGTGTTGATGGGTTTGAGGGGATGAGGAGGTGGGGGGAATGGGTGATGGGCACTGAGGAGGGCACTTGCTGGGATGAGCACTGGGTGTTGTATGTAAGTGATGAATCACAGGAATCTACTCCTGAAGCCAAAACTAAACTGTATGTTAGCTAACTTGACAATAATTTTTAATTCACTCATTCATTCATGCAGCTTTCTAATTAAAATCTGTGCATTTCATGTATATTTCGCTTGGTAAAAGAACTGCAAAATATTAGATATATCTTATACGTACTGATGTGGGAAAAAATCTGAGACATCCTGTATAAGAAAAAAATACATACAATGTACATATACACACATATACATATATTTTTTAAAAAACACATGTGCAAAACTATGTTTTTATTACATAAAAATATAGATAAATGCACTGTATTTTACTGGTTAAGCCCCCCATGGAGAGAGGGATTTGAAAGAAAGATTTGGAAGATCAATGGTAAATTTTATTTGTATCATTTGAATTTCCTAATAAGAAATATATTATTTGTGTACTTCAAAAATTATAAAATTAATAGAACATGCTAACTCACATGTTACATGTCTATAATCTCAAGGGAATGAAGGAGAATGATCAAACTCTAACAAAAAGTTGAACATAAGCTGTCACTGTTTTCTTTAAAACTATTCACACCTAAGATTTTCATGTTTTAAATTAAGGAAAATAAGACAATTTATTTTCAACACTATTCCTAGCAAGAATGGTAGAAAACACTGGATTGACTAAGTCTTTAGGAGGCATCAAATCTTAATATTCATAGTTCTTTAAAGAATAGAGATAATGTCTTATAATGTCCACATACCACTCAGTGCTCCAACAGCTCCAAAATTTAAGGATTTTCCATCCATTATGCTGGCATCACATTCAATTTCACCCAAGAGATTTAGATTAGATCCCATTCCTGCATTTGTAAATGGAGAATCCTAAGAGATAAAAACAAAAATCAAACTATCATTAGTTTGTGGGTTTTTTTTAGTTTTTTATCTATTTTTTTGAGTAATCTCTACTCCCAGGGTGGGGCTCAAACTCATGACCCTGAGTTGTAGATACTCCTCTGACTGAGGCAGCCAGATGCCCCTAAGATATAGTTATTCTTAAATAAGATTTAATGTCAGTCCTTTATAAACTGTTCCAAAAACTAGAAAGGGAAAGAATACTTCCCAACTCATTGTACAATACCAGTACTACCCTGATTCCAAAACAAGACAAAGACATCAATGAGGAAAGAAAACTACAGGTGAATATATCTGAAGAATATGGACACAGTATCCTCAAGAAGATAGTAGCAAACCAAATGCAGCAAAACATAAAGAAGTCTTATACACCATGAATAAGAGGGATCCCAGAAAAGTAAATTTGGTTTAATATGTGAAACTTAATGTGACACACCATGTTAATAAAGAAAGGGGAAAAAAAAAAAAAAAACAGGATCATACCAATAAACATAGAAAAAGCATTTGATAAAATCCAATACCCTTTCATGAGAAAAGCACTCAACTAGAAACAGAATGGAACTTCCTTAACATGATAAAGGGCATCTACAAAAAGTCCAGAGTTAACATCATAACTAATGGTGAAAAACTGAATATTTTTTAAAAAACACATGTGCAAACCTATGCTTTTATTATATAAAAATACAGATAAATACACCGTGTTTTGCTGGTTAAGCCCAGAGAGGAGAGAGGGATGAGAAGGAAAGATTTGGAAGATCAATGGTAAATTTTATTTATATGATTTGAATTTTCTAACAAAAAATTATTTGTGTATTCCCTAAAGATTAGGAATAATATAGCAAAGTTCACTCTTGTCAATTTTATTTAACATTATACTGGATATTCTGGACAAAACAATTAGGTAAAAGAAAGAAATAATGAGTGTCTAAATTGGAAAAGAAAAAGTAAAATTACCTCTTAGTTGAAGATAATAAAAAGTCCTAAGGACTTGACTAAAAACTATTAGGACTGATAAGTTCAACAGGATTTCAAGATACAAGATTAATGTACAAAAATCAATCATATTTCTACACGTTAGCAATGAACAATATGAAGATGAAATTCAGAAAACAATTCCACTTACAATAACATCAAAAAGAATAAAATACTTAGGAAGAAATTCAACAAAATAAGTATAAGATTTATATACTGAAAACTAAAAAACATGTTGAGAAAAAAATTAAAGAAGACCTAAATAAATGGAAAAGCAGCCATGTTCATAGGTCAGAAGGCTTAATAGCTTTAAGAGCAATATTCTCCAAAACTGATCTGCTTCAACACATTCCCCTATCAAATCCTAGCTGCCTTTTTTCAGGCAGAAATTGACAAACTAATCCTAAACTTCATAGGGAACTGCAAGGGATGCAGAACCACCAAAACCACTTTGAAAAGAAAAAACAAAATTGGAGGGCTCACACTTCTAGTTTTTTTTTTTTTTAACTTACTAAACAAATACAGCAATCAAGAGGTATACAGCAATATAGGGGTAATATAGGGGTGCCTGGCTGGCTTAGTCAGTGCAGCATGTGACTCTCCATCTTAGGGTCGTGAGTTTGAGCCACACATTGGACATGGAACCTACTTAAAAAAAAAAAAAAAGACGATGTGATATAAGCATGTAGCTAAGGACAGACATATAGATCAATGTAATAGGATTGACAGAAGCCTCACAGGGCCTGGGTGGCTCAATCGGTTAAGTGTCCAGCTTCGGCTCAGGTCATGATCTCACAGTTCATGGGTTCAAGCCCTGCATCAAGGCTCTGTGCTGACCCCTTGATCAGAGCCTGGAGCCTGCTTCAGATTCTGTGTCTCCTTCTCTCTCTGCCCCTCCCCCGCTCATGCTTTGTCTCACTCTGTTTCTCAAAAATAAATAAAAAAAAATTTTTTTTTTTTAATTAAAAAAAAAAAAGGAAGACTCACATTTATGGTCAATTCAACAAGGATGCCAGAAAAATGCAATAAAGAAAAGACAGTCTTCTATAAGTGGAGCTAGGACAACTGGATATTCAATTCAAGAGAAGAAAGTTTGATGCTATCTCACACCATCTACAACTTAACTCCAAGTAAAACAAAGACCTAAATGTAAAGATTAAAACTATAAAACTATTCAAAGAAAACACTGGACCAAATGTTTACGGTCTCAGATAAGACAGTGGTTTCCTAGATATGATACTAAAAGCAAAAGCAACCAAAGAAAAAACTAGATAAGTTGGACTTCTTCAAAATTAAAAACTTTTGGGTTTCAAAGTACACAATAGGGGCACCTGGATGGCTAAGTCGGTTGAACATCCGTCTCCTGATTTCAACTGAGGTCATGATCCCAGGGCTGTGGGATCAAGCGCCGCATCAGGCTCCACACTGAGCGTGCAGCCTGCTTAGGAGTGTGTGTGTGTCTCTCTCTCTCTCTTTTTCTCTCTCTCCACCTCCCCCACCCTAAGGCCCTCTCCCCTACTCTCTCTCTCTCTTTTTAAAGATAAATCTTTAAAGTACACAATAAAAAAAGTAGAAAAAACTCACAGAATTGGGGGGCGGGGGGGATGCAAATCATTTACCCTTAAGAGATTTGTATCCAGGATATATAAAAACTTCCCACAACTCTAAAATAAAAACACAATTTTAAAATGGGAAAAGGACATGAATGAACATTTCTCCAAAGAATATACATAAATGGCCAATAAGCACATGAAAAAATGCTCAACATCAAGGAAAGGCAAATCAAAACCACATAAAATACTACTTCGTACCCATAATTCCACTTACAATAACATCAAAAAGAATCACAAAGACAGATGTGCTGGCAAGGATATGAAGAAATTAGAACCCTTATACACTGCTGGTGGGAATGTACAATGGTAATGCCACTTTGGAAAACATCTGGAAGCCCCTCAAAAACTTAAACATAAAATTACCATTTGACCCAACAATTCCACTTCTAGGTATATACCCAAGAGAAATGAATTGTCTACACAAAACTTGAGCCCAAATATTCTTAACAGCTTATTCAATACTCATACTCCAGCATTTTTGCAAACTCAAATATCCACCAACTGATAAAGTGGATAAGTAAAACATGGTATATCTATACAATGGAGTATTAATCAGCAATTAAAAGTAATGAAATACTGATACACGGCAAAATGTAGATAAACCTAAAAAACAATGCTAAGTGAAAGAAGCCAGTCACAAATGATCACATATTGGATGATCCAATTTATATGAAATGTCCAGAATAAGCAAATCCAAAAAGAAGATCAGTGGTTGCCAGGGGTTAGGAAAGGGGGAATGGGGGGTGACAGCTAATAGATCCTGCATTTCTTTTGGGGGTGATTCAGATGAACTAAAATTAGACAGGGTGACGGCTGCAGAACTTTATGAATATACTAAAAACCAGTGAATTGTATACTATAAAATGGTGAATTCTTTGGTATATGAATTACATCTTTAAAAAGATATCATAAAGAAAAAAAATAAAAGCTTACATCAACAGGCTACATAGAACATAAAAGCCTGGAATCAGAAGCCAGTCATGTATTTGAAATCTAAAAGAAAAATACTGCCTTATTTTTCTAATACTGTGAATACAGTTTTTAAAAATATATACCATTAGTCTTGTTATGTCAAGACAATATCATACATAATCTCCCACCACAGAATATGGGAACAAAATCTAACAATAAAAAAATCTTACAATTAAAAAAAAAAAATCATGGGGACAAAGTCCCAAAAGATTTCATTAAAAAAAAAAAAAAAAGAAGAAGAAGAAGAAAAGAAAAGAACAGGAAAGGAAAGGAAAGGAAAGGAAAGGAAAGGAAAGGAAAGGAAAGGAAAGGAAAGGAAAGGAAAGGAAAGGAAAGGAAAGAAAGGAAAAGAAAAGAAAAAAAGGCCCAGGGGTGGAAAAATTAGGTTGACACTCCTGAGAGTCACTGCATAAATGAAAGGCCTACTCCAAAATAACTAAAGGCCATAAAAATGAACAATTCTACCTCACATTCTAGAAAATTAACTCTGTTCTAAGGTAAGACCAATACTATCTAAGAAATCAGGGCAAATCTGGATCAATCCATAGATCACCAAAAGACTCAAGTCATCTACAAATGTCCCCAGTTTCCTGTATTTCTGCAAGATCCGAGAAAAACTGACCAAAACATTAAACCTTCCCAGTATGTACCTACAACTAGAGCAAAGGGGTCAGGGATTGAAGAAAAGGGCTTTTGTCCTAATGCAGTTAGATAATCTACTTGTCCACAGAATATTAATAGTAAGATCACAGGATGGAAAATAACAAAAAGGTTATATAATTAAATAGATATGAGTAAGTAGATAATAAATGCTTTGAGCACCCAAAAAGAAATGGCCTACAGCAGGCTTCCTGAAGGACATTAAACAAAAGTAAAAACTAGCCAGGAAGGTAGAAAATGACAGTTGGTAAAAATGATGTGAGCAACATGTAGGCAATGGGAAAGTGTCAGAGCCACAGAAGAAACATTCAGGAAAAACGGTTTACTGGAGCCAAATATGAAGATAGAGCTATGCTACTCATCAGAATCTGAACCTGACTGAAAAACACTGAGAAGCCAGTCAAGCTTTCTGTATAAGAGAAAGTCAAGGTTAGCATATTGGTCAAGGAAACTAATTGACATTCTCATGTTGTATGAAAAGGAAGGGGAGAAGACTGGAATCAGAGAGACTAAACTAGGGGCTATTTTACAACATAGGCTTGAAATACTAACTACGTGGCATGGAAATCATAGAAATGGGAACACAAAAAAAAGGGGGGTGGGGATCAGAACTTTGAAACTTGAGAGAGAAATTAAACCACGAAAAAGAAAAGGCATTTTATAAGATGTTGGAAAGAGTATGCATAATTAGGCGTCATGCTTCTGAATAAGGCTTTCCAACTTAATATTTCTAGCTAAATCAATTCATAACTAAATTTTGGGAAAGAGAACACAACCAAAGAAAGATTATGGTTTAAAATAGATGAATTCTGAATTCTTGCCTTAGATTATTTCATATTTTGAGAACCGAACAAAGAGATTATAAGTAAATTACCACATTACAAAGGTTTTGTTTTGTTTTGTTTTACTTCACATAACCTCCTTTGCCTACTCATGTATATCTTCAAAGTATGAAAAAGGAACTGAAATGTGAGGAAAATGTGAAGCATCTACCCATATGCAGTAATTCCCAAAATACACACACAAGGTTGCACCAATGTATACACTATTTCAACAATCTTTGAAATGGAATATATCAGCTAATCAGCTCTGCCAATTTTTTCACAAACTGAACAAAGTTATTCTTTTTTTTTTTTTTTAATTCTTGTTAGTTAACCTCTTGGTTTCAGTAGAATTCAGTGACTCATCACTTACACATAACACCCACTGCTCATCACAACACAAAGTTATTCTGAAAATGACTACTGCATGATGACTTAAATTGACATTTTAAAAATATATAAGAAAAAGTAAAGAAAATTAAAGGGTATCTTAGAAACATTTTTTTCAAAAATATTTCTCCTACTTTGAAATATATTTATAACTTCAAAAGTATGTCCACTGAACTTCTGCTTCTGATTTTGAAGTCATAATAGGGAGTATACTGATCTTCCTAACTAGAAAAATCAGGCAAAATATATAGCAAATGGAGTTCAATCAACAGCCAGCACAGGACTGTGATCCTGAAAGAAGAGATGCTAATCAGATATCTCAACTTAATTCCCAGAAATATTTTCCAGGCTATAGCACAGGGGAGAGAAACCCTAAAGAGAGTGAGGAGACAAAGTTATGAGTGCAAAGAGGCCAAGAAGGTTAGAATATGCAGTATAGGTTACAAAGAGGAAAGAGCTACAAAGAGAGAGGTCTAAAGATACAGAGTCTTTAAATAAGTATTAGTCTGCATATATTTGTTAGGAAACTACCAAGGCCAAAGAAAAAAGCTCTGGAAAACAGTAAGCTGAACAATTTCTGGAGCTCACACAGAAGCAAGAATAGGTCATGTTCCCATCAGCCAGCGTGAGGCTATCAGGGAAAGTCTCAGAAGGTAATGCCTCAAAAGTTAGACCAGATTAGTCTTAGAAAGGTTACTGTAGACCTACACTAACAAAGTTTTAAAGCAAAGCCTCAAAAAAAAATCCAAATGATTTCAATGAACAAGTATGCCCCAAAGAAGTTCCACAATAGCCGACTCCCAAAGATACAAAATTCACAATATTTAGTATAAAATCAAAGATGACCACACATGTAAATAAGCAGAAAACTATGGTCCATATCCAGAAGAAAGTATCAAATAATGAAGAGAGACCCAGAAATGACACAGATAATAGAATGAGCAAACAATTCCAAAGGTAGCTAACAATGTTAAAATAGTTCTGATAAACATAATCTATATATTCAAGTAGGTATAGAAAAACATGAGGGTAAAAAGAAAGGAAGCTATAAAGAAAATAAATAAATTGAACTTCTAAGATGAAAAATATAATAATCTAAGGTAAAAAACCCTTTGGAACAGAAAAACTGTTTACAGTAGGTAAAAATGAATAAAATCTTAAGTACAGACTTTAGTTAGCAATAATAATGTGTCAATATAGGTTCATTAATTGTGAAAAATACACCATACTAAAGTAGATTTTAGTAATAGGGGAAATCAGGTGTTGGGTATATGGGAATTCTCTGTACTACCTTCTGAATTTTTCTGTAAATCTAAAACTGTTCTAAAATTAAAAGTTTCTTTTAAAAAATCAACCCACAGCTTGGGAGAAATTTTTACAAAACATAAAAATAAAGTCCTTGTATCCAGATTATAAAAAAAAATCCAAGCAACTCAGTAAGACAAACCATCCAAAATTTTTAATGGGCAAATAATTTTATGTACAGATTGCAAATAACATGAAAATAATGAAATTAGTCATATTAACATCATTAGTCATTAGGAAATGCACATTAAAACCTTAAGATGCCACTACATAACCTGTATAAATTTTTTAAAAAGTAAAATAAAATAAAAAAATAAAATGGCTAAAATTAAGAAGACAGACAATAGCGGGGTTCCTGGGTGGCTCAGTCAGTTAAGTATCGACTTCAGCTCAGGTCATCATCTCACAGCTTGTGAGCTGGAGCCCCACATCAGGCTCTGTGCTGACAGCTCAGAGCCTGGAGCCTCTTTCTGGTGAAGGAATCTCAAAAGCATCATGCTAAGTGAAAGAAGCCATTCACAAAAGGCCACATATCATATGACTGTATTTAATCCAAACTCTAGAAAAGGCAAAATGATAAAAAGCAGATAATGGTTGCCAGAGGTCAATGAAAAGGAGGGGATAGGCAAACAGGCATTAAAAGGGAATTTTGGGGGTGCCTGGGTGGCTCAGTTGGTTGAGCATCCAACTCTGGACTTTGGCTCAGGTCTTGATCTCAAGGTTCATGGGATGGAGGCCCACATCAGGTTCTGTGCTGGTGGTGTAGAACCTGCTTGGGATTCTCTCTCTCCCTCTCTCTCTGCCCCTCTCCCTCACACTCTCTCTCTCAAAATAAACAAACTTTAAAAAGAGAGAAAAAGAATTTTAGAGGTGATGAAAATGTTATATACAACTGCAATGGTGATTACATGATTGTATATATTTGTTATAAAATCAAACTGTACACTTAAAATTGGTGAATTTTGTTGTATATAAATTACCCTTCAATAAAACTGACAAAAAAAGAAGTGTATCTCTCATTTGATATAAACTGATCACCCTATATATTAATTTTCCCCTTATAGAAAATATACATTAAGTTTTTTAAATGGTCATTTTTTTATTTTCTGACCTGAATCAGTTTGTTCAACTAGAAAGCATTATGTCAAATCAGTAGCAAGCAATCCTTTTAAAATCTGTCAGAAATTTTGTTACTCTCATGTTCAAAAACCTATAATGGTTTCCCATAATACTCAGAATAAAATATAAAGTCTTAATTTCCAAGATGTACAAGACCCTACATAATCTGGCCCCTCCCTCCTCACACATACTATTTATAAGCCGCATTGACCTCCTTGTAATTCCATGAGCACACAGAGAACATTCCCACCTCAGGGATTTTACATTTGTTCATTCATTCCTTTGAAATGCTGAGTTTAGTGAGTCACTCTAATAGGAGAAAAAGTCAATAAATAAAGACTCTGTGTTTGTGCAGAAACATACACATATACATATATATAAATAGCTGATGTTCCATGGGGATAAAGTGTTATAAAGAATAGGTTAAGAAGAGATAATGGGATAATTTTCCCTCTAACCAAAAACTCCCTTCCCCAACATCTTTGCATGGCTTTCTCCTCCATTTCATTCAGATCTCTACTCAAATGACATCAGTGGGCACTCTGCTTACTGAGTTATTAGCATTTCTCCAAACTTCCCCAACCATTTTTTTTCTCTTACTATCTTATTGCTCTTTATGGCACTTTTTACTACTTGACATTATATGTACTTTCTGTTTGTCTAATTCTCTTCATAGACTGTTAAGCCCGAAAAGTATAGTAATTTGTCTTTTTAGATATTGTATTCAGATGTCTAATGTAATGCTTGGCACTTAGTAGCTACTTGATAAATATTTGCAGAATGAATGAATAGGAGTTAATTACAACCAGATATAAATAGAATGATTGTGAACTGTAACCCCTTAAGCTGATACTTATTGATTCTTACAGGTTACCCTTATAGAGAAATACCAGAAAAATGTAATAGAGTATTAAGAATTCAATCTTTTCAGGGCACCTGGGTGGCTAAGTCAGTTAAGCATCCAACTACTGATTTTGGCTCAGCTCATGATCACACAAGGTTTCGTGAGTTCAAGCCCCACAGCAGGCTCTGCGCGCTGACTGTGCTGAGACTGCTTGGGATTCCCTCTCTCTCCTCCCCCTCTCTCTCTGCCCCATGCCCACTTACACTCTGACTCTTTCTCAAAATAAATAAGGAAACTTAAAAAAAAAAAAAAAAAAAAAAGAATTCAACTGTTTCACAATTAAAACAAGAGAAATGAAATAAATCCAAGCAATAGCATTTTCAGCTTCTAAAAGATGAAACTTTAAAAGCAAAATATTTTTTCAAGTTTATTTTGAGAAAGAAGGAGTGGGGGAGGGGCAGAGAGAGAGGGAGACACAGAATCCCAAGCAGGCTCCATGCTGTCAGCACAAAGCCCAATGTGGGGCTCAATCCCACAACTGCGAAATTATGACCCGAGCTGATATCGAGTGTCAGGCACTTAACCAACTGAGCCACCCACGCTCCCCAAAAGCAAAATATTTTTTAAGTTTATTCATGACTTTCAGAGGAGACAAAGTTTTACAAAATAAGATCCCTCTGACTGTGTAACCCAGCAAAGAGAGAGCAGGAAGGCCAAAAATGCAAGTGAGGAGCTACACCCCCATCAGGACATGTAAACCCTTTCCTATTAGTAAAATTTGCAAACACCAAGCCAAGGCAAAGATCTGCAAAGCATTACTCTTTCGCTACAAACCACAACCTGTATTACCCGTTTAACATCCTTTTGAAAGCATAAAATAAGAACTATTTGCAAGGCTATAGAGTATACTGTACCTCTGGGGATCTATTATGAGACCTCTATTATCAGCTCTTACAGATGCAAACAATTTAGCTTTCAAATGTTGTACAAAAACTAGACTGGCACATTATAAAATCATTTTTATATAAAATGATTTATGTTTGTCCAATTTCTAATCTCCCTTTAAGAAGTTAGACATTTACAGGAAATTACTGGTATGTTAGTATTCATACCCTGTTATTCAAGTACAAATCAACAAACACACCATTAGATGAATAAAATACAGTAGAATGAAATTATGTGATAATATGGTTTCTTATTCACATGAAGTATGCTAAGATATCAAAATTATTTTAATCACTACCTTCATCAGGTTAGCTTTATTAATCTAAAGCTGATGAGAAAGGGAAAAAATAAACAGGTTCTGAAACAAACTAGCTGTTGAATCTCTTTTAAATAGAGTAATAAAAACAGGATGTACACTCCATGTTGTTATAGCCTTTCTCAAACTAACCCTGATAAAACCTGTGTATACATATCCTACCTGACACTATCCTAAGAATTACAAATTCTCTGGTATTTTATCATCAATCATCATTATTTACAGGATGAATAGAGACCAATGAAAATGTATTTACCAAAAAATCATTTGGGGATATTTTGTTGGTTTGTTTGTTTAGCAGCTAATGAAACTCAAACTCTCAAGAATGGGATTACTGAAGGACTTCCAGTTTAGATACCTCTGTGGTAGCATAGGTTAAGTTTCATTCATTCAACAAATATTTATCGGACATCTATGTGCCAGGCAAATCTTTTCTGTAAAGAGCCAGATATATTATACAGGTCAGGCTTTGTGGGCCACACAGGCAATTCTACAACTACTCAACTCTGCCTTTCTAGCATGAAAGTAGCCAGAGAAAATACAAAAACAAATAAGCCTAGCTTTGTTCCAATAAAACTTTGTTTATAAACAGTGAAATTTAAATTTCACAACATTTTCTGGTGCCATGAAATATTATTCTTCTCTTGACCTTTTTTTCCAACCATTTAAGAAAGTAAAAACCATATTTAGCTTGCAGACTGTTCAAAACCAAGCAGCAGTCCAGATTTGGCTTTCAGGCCTTAGTTTGTAAATCCATAATGTAAACTATGTGGATATAGCAAAACAGAAAAATATCCTTGCCCACATGGAGCCTCCGTTCTAGATAAGAGAGACAGACAATAAAAAACTAAATAAATTAGATGGCATATTAGATAGCAGTAAATATGATGGAGAAAAATGAAACAGGACAGGAGATAGGGCATGGTCAGAGGACTATAATGGGGAGACAACACTACAGCGGTAGTTACAATTTATTTTTCAAGTGTTTATTTTGACATAATTCCAGACTTGCAATAGTAGTACAGTATCTAGAACATATTGAGAACTCCAACTTTCAATTATAACCAAAATATAACCCAATTAAAAAATGGCCAAAGGACTTGAATAGACTTCAATAGGCATTTCTCTGAAGAAGATACACAAATGGTCAACAGGCACATGAAAAGATGTTCAACATCAGTAATTATTAAAGAAATAAAAATAATAACCACTATGTTATACCATCTCACACCTATGAGATGGCCATACTCACAAAGACAAAAAATAGCAAGTGCTGGCAAGAATGTAGAGAAATTGTAACCCTCATACACTGCTGTTGGTAATATAAAATGGTTCAGCTGCTGTGGAAACAGTTTGATGGTTCCACAAAAAGTTAAACACAAGAGTTAGTATCATCTAGCAATTCCGTACTCAGACAAATGTGTGTAACAGGAATGTTCACAGCAACACTCTTCACAAATGGGAAAAAGTAGTAACAACTCAGATCTGCCTGTCAATAGATGAAGGGATAAATAAACTGTGGCATATACATGAACAATGTTGAACTATACTCTACAAAAAAGAAGGAAGTACTAATACATGCTACAATGTGAATGAACCTTAAAAACATTATGTTAAGTGAAAGTCAGACACAAAAGATCACATATTGTATGATTCCATTTATATGAAATATTCAGTACAAGTAAATCCATAGAGTCAGAAAGCAGACTGGTGGTTGCCATGGGGTTAGGGGAGGAGGGAATGGAAAGCAACCACTTAATGGGTACACGGTTTCTTTCAGGGAGATAAAAATGTTCCAGGAATAAGACAGAGGGTGGCAGTAGCACAATATTACAAATCTTTAAATGCCACTCAATTACTTTAAAATGACTAATTTTGTGTTATGTGAATTTCACCTCAATTAACCAAAAAAAAAAAAAAAAAAAAAAGCAGACACAAAAGACTTATTTACAGCATGATTCCATTTCAGAACAGGCTTTACCCCAGAGTGACTAGAAGGGGACATAACTGGCCTTCTGGAGGGGTACAAATATTTTGTTATCTGGGTGCTGGTTCCACGGGGCTATGTCCACTCTGAAAAATTCAAGGAGCTGTCCCTTATAATAAACGTGTATATTTTTCTATGTGTATATTATACGTCATTAAAAAGTTTTGAAACTATAATGTATAATTCTGAAAATAAAAGATTAACTGCAATTTTTTTTTTTAACTGTTACCATTGTGGGGTAAAAGACCCAAGGAATCTCTCTGTATTATTTTTTTAAGTTTATTTCTTTATTTTTGAGAGAGAGCAAGCAAAAGCTTGCAAGAGGGGCAGAGAAAGAGGGAAACAGAGAGAATCCCAAGCAGGCTCTGCACTGTCAGTGCAAAGTCCAATGTAGGATGTGAACCCACAAACTGCAAGATCATGACCCAAGCTGAAATCAAGAGTCAGACACTCAACTGACTGAGCCACCCACGTGCCCCTCTCCGTATTATTTCTTACAACTACATGTAAGTCTACAATTATCTCAAAACAAAAAGGTTTTTTTAAAAAGAATCAGAAAACTAAAATTTCCAGATTCCCATCCCCAAAGATTCTGATTTAGGTCCTGTGAGGTGCAGATAGGGAATGTTTTCATTTTTTTGAAAAAGCTACCTCAAGTGATTCTAATCCAGGTGGCCACAACTCACACCTTGAGAAACTCCAACCTAAATGAATTCCAAAATCTGTTTAACTTCACTTTCTCTGTGAACCTCATCTAAAGGAGGCTTTCCCACGCATCTATCAGCAAAAGCATGGAAGAGGTGAGAAGCAAGGAAGCACACGTGAGCTAAGAGAGGCTACAAAAGCTAACCACTTTGGAAGCCAAGACTCAACTTTTACTGCAGAAAAATTAGGTGAACTGGAAGATTAATAAAATGAGAGAATTACTGAAAAGAACATACAAAGCTTTCTGGATAATCATCACAGATGCAGCCACAGATATTATGTGCAAATCAATGACTTTTCTAAGTATGTTTTCCATTAAGAAGTAGTGGAATCAAGATAAGATAAATGATGTTGGACGCTAAATGTCCTTTAGGAGGTTAGCAAGACAAAGTTTGGAAATCAGTGCAATATGCTTGTACTTATGGTCATTTCTGGTACATTCTTCACCACAAAACACTGAAAATAATATTTTATTCCTGAGACAAGAAGTAAATAAATGAACAATTTAGTTCAAGTTTAGTTGGGCCATACGGTATTTTGATCTGCTTTAGCTCCAGCTCTAAACTCTTTGGAGTGAGATACTTTGGTTCTGGTTCAAACTGCTTTGATGGGAAATTTTTTGAAAAGTCTTTAGTTTGATTTGAAGTTCATTTTCAAAATAAGTTAATATTTCAGTCCAATTCCAATTGCAAAAATTCAAATCAAAGCTCATTCCACTTTTACCCTTACTTTTGGTAGAAATCCCTGTTAAGCTATCAATTCATTTTCTAGGCCTTTCCAACAAGACAAAAGTTGGTGTATCTGCCCAAGCCTTATTTTCAGCTTTACCTTGAACTGAAAATACAATCTTAATTACAAAGCCTCCTATACTTAAAACTGGCAGACTGCAGGCCTGAGAGAATGCATGCTCCATGTAGCCAGGTATCATTTTTTCAATAGAAGCTAGAAATACATATTTTTTAGTCTCCTAATTTTTAAATGTTGGCAACAAATTCCAATTTTTATGAACTAGTCTAACAGCCAATCAACACATATCTGTGAACTGTCTCTTCTGCAACCTCTGGCCTAATGGTTAATAAGGTATTAAGCTTCTGTTGCAAAATCTGAGCTTTCCTAAGTCTTCAGTGAAAACTGAATACACAATACAGATTTCAGGCAAAGTAGCTCTTTGACACAAATGCCAGTCCAAACAACAAATCATGATTTCATTCTCATGCTTAGTTGAATATTTAAAATACTGAATATTCTTTCTTCTTGCTGCGTAAACAAGAAGAATAGATACAGAAGTAAGCCACTACAAGCACTGTAGTCTAACTACAATGTGTCAACACACTTTACTAGGAAGAACCAGGTTAGTGTCAAATGCCACATATCTTCTGATTATGACAATTAGAATTTATAATACTTCTTTGCTTCTCCAAATAAGTCAGATAAGCTTTCTACCCATAGAAATGGTTGGTCACCATTAGTCTACTTCATATAGAACTTTATTTAATGGTGAACTGACATATCAAAATGATAAAACACGATATTCTTTGGAGCCAGTAGTTTGGAGCAGAAAAACTCAAAAAACAACACACACACACACACACACACACACACACACACACACACAGCTTACATAGCTCCATGGGGTGGGGGCTTCAATATTCAGGTAACGTAAAAAAAGACAAAGCGCAAATCAGGTGAAATAATTAAAGGATAGTAAGAAACTATCTATAAATTAGATATCAGATTCCACATTGTTTTAGAAAGTTGGCTCTCATCTCAGTGTGAACTGTAATGATTTCAAGATCAAAGCAATAAGCACATGAAACCAAATAAGCATTAAATTTGAAGAAATTATGGCATTCAGATGGACAATATTTACAGGAAGAAAAATTCTTGGGTAAACAAAGAAACAGTAACAAGGTAACCAACTCAGAAATCTGCTCAAGTACCCTGTCCATGAAAATCACAATTAGTTTACCCAGGCCTTGCCCTTCCCCTACCTATCCTCCACAACTTTCCCATTCACCATTTCTCTACACCTCTTTCAGGATACAGGGGATGGGCTTAAAAAGGTATAAATCTACCAATATATACTGCCTGACTTGTCCAGTTTGGGGGGGGGGGGGGGGCACCATGAAAAGATGGTAAAACTACAATAAAACTTTTTTTTAGTACTAGTAATTTTTTTAATCTTTAATGTTTTATTTTTGAGAGAGACAGAGACAGAAACAGAGAAACAGAACACCAGCAGGGGAGGGGCAGAGACAGAGGGACACACAGAATCCGAAGAAGGATCCCCGCTCTGAGCTGTCAGCACAGAGCCCGATGTGGGGCTCGAACCCATGAGCATCAAGATCATGACCTGAACCAAAGTTGGATGTTTAACTGACTGAGCCACCTAGGTGCCCCTACTACTAGTAAATTTTATTTAACTGGGTTAACCTTGTTTTGACTGACTGACTGACTGACTGACTGAAGAATGTGGACAATAGAGATCTGCCACAAGGAAATTACAAGATTATGGATTTGTCGTAATGTCTGATACAATATTGACCCAAAAAGGAGAATTTTCACAACTGGAGCTAATTAAAAGGTCATAGTATTTGTTATCATGAGACTGTAGACAACATGGTTGGAAAGAAGCTAGACAGAACATTCCATTTAATATCCACTTTGCGAGTAGTTGTTAACTCCCCGAAAGATCTTCAGGCCAAGTGTTATCAATGTGATAGGAGCATGCTGTGTCTAAAAATATGAGAAACATGCAGCTCCCAACATAGCACAGGGCAATTTACCATTATAAATATTCTTAGTTAATGCTTCTGTATAGAAACCAGTAGATATTTGCAAATTCATTTTCAGGTCACTGAAAACAAAACCCAGAAACCTTTTTTTTCTTTCATCCATGTGTTGAAAACAAACTTAGAACTATTCTCTAAAATAGGATCATATTTCACTCAAATACTAGCCAATTAAAAACAAGCAAGACCCACTTGACTGATATATACTATTGTTTATGTTAGATTTTTAGCCACTTAACATTACATTAAGAAAGACTGGAAAGTTTAAGAATTAATGAACTCTAACCAATAAGTCTCAGCAGCAGAGTTAGCCAAAAACATTTTTACTAGGCCCAAATGAGGTATCTTTCATTCATTAATACAGAACCACAGGGCATGCTTAGACATCAGAGGCTCAATGATCTAAAAAGAGTTCCTAGGGAAACAAAAAACTTTCCATTTTCATTCTGTAACTGCTCCTTAATGACAGAAAGTATTCTTTCTTTTTTTGGCATTCTCTTTTCTCTCTACCTCAGGACATATTTACAGATGCACTGGCTGCTTTACAGACATGCTAAAAGTTCTTGCTGCGGTTGATCAAAGTTGGAATGCCTGAGGAAATTACTCAACTTAGACAGCCCAGAATTATATCTAGCCAAATAGTTACAGTGCTCTACTTTTAACATGTGTTAAAGTAATATTTTAGCTATCCTGGATGTAAGTTGAGAGAACATTTGTTTGCATCACACTCTGTGAACATTTGAGTCAAATATAGTATGTTGAATACCCAGTTTTAGCATCTGCGACAGTTCATTTTTTTAACTATTCAATAACACAAAAGACAACATATTTTATGTTGGGAGAAAAAAAACCTTCACACACAACAGCGTATGTATTAGGAACTAAGACTTTTTATGATCTTCTTGAAATATCCAAACTCTTCTGGAAATGTCAGAATAAATACAACAAATGTTTGATACTTGTTCATTAGAGCATTTGTTGATCTGGCATACAGTATTCTGTCAAAAAATAGGACCATATTTTTCTCTAATTTATTACAAAAAACATTTTAATAAAAAGCACTGCAGATCTTTATGAATCTCCTTTCTATTATTAATCTGACTAATTTGCAAATAAACATATATCATAATTAATTAAGTAGAAAAAGGACATCACAGCAATTTACTTTCATGTTTTTTTTTTAATTGAAGGCCACAGAATTGCAGTACAAAGAGTTACTTGTCAAACACAGCACAGATCTCTAAAATAAAATATTGGCTCCAATATACTTGCACATCTGAAATAGTTTTAAACTTTGTTTTAGTTGGATTCTTTACGATGTCCAGGAAGAGGTTAGCACACACAGTACCTGAAATTGTCCTTCCCACAAGAGGTACAATAGAAAAGACAAATGTAGCTGTTTCTCTAGTAGAGCCAAATTTGGCATCCACATACACTTCCTTTCAAAAGGGTATAAATAATTATACCTTTTAACCATGTTGACAATAATATGGAAATATCACTCAAAAAGAATCTAACAGACCATGAAATTACAGTAACTTAAACCATCCTTCTATCAAATGCGAGGTGAGGACATGGTAAGAATTGGAAGGGAGAAAGAAGTATTACTAACTTAATAAGTAGTAACTTATAATGCTTCTTTTTATTACAAAGACTTCCAGCACACTAGAAAATGTTAACATCTGCATGTACTCCAAGAGAAGAAAACATAAATAAATGCCTCACCCTGAATCTTCTAAGAAGCCTAACAAGTGTTAACAGCGTTGATGTCCTATGTTATAGTATAAGTATGTCATGAACTGCCAGGAAATGTGTGTACCATGAAGGAGGTTAGACCCTGAGTGAGAATGACTACCAGTAAAAACTCCCTGGCAGTGGTAATGACCAAAGAACTTTCATCAACTGGAATGCCTAGAATTCAATTTTAAGCTGTTTGCTCTGCTAGAGTGCGATGCAATCCTGCATCATTCTAGCATTTAGGTAAAGCCTACTATACACATAAAAACTAGACAGACAGAAAATGAATCAAAGAAAATTGAAGCAATATTTTGTTCTACTTTGGAGCAGGAGTTAGGATGTTATCTTGATTGGATTCCTAAAAATCATGTAACTTAAGTTTCTTCCTCATTCCTTTCCAGATTCTAAATAAAAGCCAGGTCTGAGAAAACGGGCAAAAATTTAAAATCAAAGGGCAGTCTTACAGATTGACCTGCATGATATCAGCCCATGATTTTGCTGAACACAGAAAAAGCTTCTTAGCCCAGAAATTACAAAAAAATAAAAAAAATTTAAAAATAAAACAAAAAAATACAGTAGATATTCAATTATAAAACTGATGCCCCAAAGCACATGCACGCGCACACACACACACACACACACACACACACACACACAAAACGATTCAATAATCACTACACTATAAATCTAAGGGCCAATGAATCTGATAACTCTATTAATACAGGACAAGAAGATATTTTACACTCAATTCATAAGTCTAAATTGCTTTCACACAGCCAAAATACAGATTACCACCAATTCCACCATTCCACCAAATGTGGCTTTAATATATAAAAGTATTGTAGTATGTTCGGAGAAGAACAATTCCAAGAGCAAAATGAAGGTTCATTCATAAAGCTACATGCTCCTCAGGAACTGCTAAGTCTGGTCTTGGACCGTATCTTCTACTAGATTTAGCCAATATGAATACATCTGATAAGGTCACACAACTCATCAAGAAATGGCTAGAAAAAAAGTGAAAAATGTTTCATGTTCCCATCAGTACAAAGTAAAACACAACAAGCTCTGTACTTCAGTGTTCTGACTTCATCAAAAACTAATACATGGTTTTGATGCAGTGCAAAATTAATTTAGAATGTAATAAGTGACTCAGTCTTCTTATTGTTCTATAAAAATTTAAAGGAAAAAAAATCACTGCTTGTCCATTAAGCAGGTACTTTGTGCTAGAGAGCACATTTAATTTCTAGGGTCTTACAAAAAGAACAGATAGATGTACCTATTGTGTAAACACAAACAGTAAGTTACAAGTTGCCCCTTAGTATTAAAGGCAAGAATCAGCATCAGTACTCAAAAGTGTTTTAAAAAGAGCGTAACTTACTTTTACTGTCCCAGGCTAACTGGGCTCTGTCTGGTGCTTCTTTGTCTGCACATGGCCACCCACAGCCTGTCTTCTAATTAAATCAATGCTCTAGCAGCAGAACAAGCAAACAAGTTGCCTCCCATCTGCGTACAGCTCCTCAGGACACATTTCCCTTGGTCAGAAGGTGGAAATTCTTGGGAGAGGTGATTTTCTCTGCCTCTTCACAAGAAGAACATGGACACTTGGCTGGATGCAACTCCATGAAGTGTAACTGTGTATGTACACCTCAAAAAATAAAACAAAAAAAAAATGCAGAGAAACATAAAGACTCTATAAACAGCTGGAATACACAGAAATACTGAAGCACCACTGGAAATAATGCTAAACAGACAGGCAAATGGGGTAGTTGACTGAAATAATCAATGATACTAAGTTGGAAAAAAAAAAGGAAAAAGAGCATCTAAAGTCAAAACTCAAATTTTATGCAATGAAAACGGGTTAAGTACTACAAAGGAAAAGAAGTAAAACTCTGCTTCAAGGGGTGCCTAGGTGGCTCAGTCGGTTAAGCATCTGACTCTTGATTTCTGCTCAGGTCGTTGTTTCCTGGGTTCAAGTCCCGCATCAGGCTCCAGGCTGACAACGCAGAGTTTGCTTGGGATTCTCTTTCTTCCTCTCTCTCTGCCTCTCCCCCACCCACCTCAAAAATAAACACTTTAAAAATGAAAACAAAAAACTCTTTGCTTCAAATATATAAACACAGATCCTCCCCATATTATAGAGAATAAAAGATATTTTCAATTGAAGAGAAAAATGAGACTTTCAAGAGTGTTAGGTCTAAAATTGGACTCATCACATTATGGTTAACGGACACTTGTGTATTTGTGAGCTAAATGCATCAAACTGTCTTTCCAATGTGTTCAGCGCAGCCCCTTGGGGGAGAGGAGGGGCGGAGGAAGCAAGGAACCACTGAAATACTCAGCTACCCTCTGCTTATGAAAAGATGATTTCTGCAAAACAGAAAATGTTCAGAAAATTGGAGATGCTTATTTATTTGCATACTTTTCTAACCTCCCAAATAAACAGAAATGCCTATAAAGCAAACCCCTATTTATTTGCAATAACAACAACAAAAAACAAACACTGAAGTTGGGTAGGAGGCAAGATGTGGTTAAGTGTCTACTCACAAAAACACCACAAGCAAACTTGCAAACAGGTTTGTTGAGAGAAAGTGAGGTATATCAGCCCTTCCCATATGTTTCCTTCCATCTTAGATATACCCATATGCCATGAGCAATCCATACCATCTCCATGACCACTAAGCATTTCAAGGACAGGCAAGCCTTAGGTGCTCTCTCTCCCAGTGGCATATAGACAATTCCAGCCCAAGAGAAGGGGGTGTGGCCTAATCCTGCAGCTGCCCAGATGCCTGGACCAGGGTACCAACAACAGACTAGTACACAATGATGACCTTCTGGAGATCCCTGCTTTAAAGAAATGCATGCAGAGCTGGCTCTGGGTATAAGAGGATGTAGAGACAGATAAATGTGTAACAATATTATATGTAATAATATAAGTATATAATAATGTAAATACTTTTTTCTCTCTCACACCCTAAACTATCAGCCATCTGGATAAGAAGTTACTTCTTAAAGAATTTTCCTAGAGTTTATAAGCAAGCATTATATTGGATTATATAGAGACCAAAGACAATAGACTGTTTGAGGCAGACAGATATGAAAATATGTGCCCAATATAATGTGCTCTTTAAATGCTAAAACATTTGAACAATAAACTAGCTTCAACCATGAACTACCATCTCCTCTGACCACAGGGAGCCTTAAAGGATGAACCAAATCAAGTCAATGAAAGAACTGCAGGGTCCACTTAAAATAACATAAACTCAACAAAACATTTTCAACAAAGGAGCCTGTGCAAGTTGCCTTTCACTATATGAAATTTGAAAGCTGTATCTACCACTATGTTTAATGCACAATATTCTACCTACTAAAATAACCAGTTTTCAAAATGAATTGGCCAAAATCTCTCAAAGTCTACACCAAGATATTCAAACTCTCAGCCAGATTCATCAATAACCTCTCCAAAGTCTGTCATTCCCATATCACCTATAATTCCTTATTAGAAATTTTAAAGCTGGGTCTTAATACTTTTATAGAAAAACATCAATGTGCAAAGAGAGTTTCAGCAAGTATTTTATGAGTAGTGTGTTTTCCATCAGAATCCATGATACACTTTCTACTTTAGCAGCTGCATCATGACTCATCCAGATCTAAAGCCAATTTCCTCAAAGAAGAAATTCGCATTAGAAGCTATACCATGTGAAATGTGCCAATTACGGTCTAGAATTTACAATCCACTGCCACTACCTGAACCAAAACTATTCCCGAAGCGGCCATAAAAACAACTGCCTTCCAGATGCATAGCCCCAGACAGGAAGATCAAGATGCTTCATGATACCTGTCTTCTCTACTATCAGTGACATCAGAAATGTACTATCCAATAAATAGAAGTCACTTTCCCATGAGTTATAAGGATAATCTCAAAAAGCTATAAATAGCTAAATGAAACAATAGGACCAAATAAATTTAACAATAAATTAAAACATGATCTATAAACTGACATTTCCATTTCCTCCCTCACATTTTGAAGATAAACAAAATACACTTTGGTATCATATCATTTTCATTCCCAAACTGCAGAACACCTCTCAAATGGGACTGGCCACCTTCCCTCCCAAAACCCTGAAGAGAGAAGCTGGTCAGTTAAAGGCAGAAACTTATGCACTCACCTCCTCCCTTATTTAAATGATGGAAACACCCCTCTAGTGTCCAGAAGTGGTTGTCTTAGGATGACTCCACTTGTCTGTAGTGGTAGATGAGGAAAATGAAACTACACAAGGTAACCAGTTTCCAAAAAAAGCTCAAAATGATGAGTCTGGGTGGCCTGCATTAAGTGTGTATGTGTCTCTAGGTATAAACTTCTTTTATCTTGTCTCTTCCTCCCCTATGGCATGGAGTTGAGATCATTATACTTTTGACTATTTGGGTAACTGCAATTCTCATATTTTTTTTTAAATACAAGGCCAGATATCCCTTCTAGCCAGTAAGGACCATGAAACTACTTCAGTCATTTCAGTCCACAGTGTTCAAGGAATTCAAACCGATTTCAGTATCTGCCTAAGTAGTAAAGTAACAGACAGGTTTTTAAAAGGGGGCCCTTTTTTTACTCAAAAAGTACATCCCAAAGTCAAAAAGCAAAGGTATGGCTTTGGTAATCAGGACAAGACTTAGCTTTACCAAATAGATTGATTAAACTTAAAGATAAGTAGTTACTCTCAAAGTAAACATAACACATTATAAATCAGATTCTCTGGGACTTTTCAGTAAGCTGAAAGGACTCAAAATTGTTATTTATATCTTTCTAAGTATAGAAAATATTAGAATCTGATTTTCTTGTAGCTTTCCATTGACCCAAACTATTATAATACTCCTTCAACTGAACTCTACTTGAAAACCTCACCTTGTTTAAAGGTGGTGAATCAAAGTGGCTGAAACTGCAGGGGGCAGTATAAGCACAACTTCCAATAATTCTTAAGATTTAAGAAAATTCTTCCAGCTAGTCTTAGCCTTTAAACTATTAACATATTTCAAAGACTCCACATAAAAATGATTTTTTAAAGATAATTAATTGAAATTCTTCTCCAGATTTAACAATGGGGGTTAGGGGGAGGAGTACACTACACTCACTCAGGTCAGTATTCATCCATATAACATAGTCCAGTCAAAAATAGAACAAGTTTGTTTAAAAAAAGAACTTCTTATCCACACTCTTAAAAAACAGAGGTCATCATTTTAAACTATAAAGCTCACTTACTCATGAGCTACTTACTATTTCAGAATGTATCTTCAATCACTTTTAAGCATAAATAAGTAAACTCTTTAAAAGTATGATTGATTCATCACTGGAGAAAAATGTAATAAAATATTCAACATGATATAAGTATAACTTGAGAAAATTAAAGTTATTTTAAGATGAAGAGAAAAGAAAAACTTAATTTTGCTCAATTTTGTATTTATAATTGCCATTACAGTATATCCCCCAGCTACTCATTAACCTTCTTTTTCTTTCCCTGGACCCACACTGATTCCATGCACAGATTATCTCAGGACATTGTCTTATGCACAAAGGACAGTAATTTGCAATTTACAATTGAATTAAGATAGATGAAGCTTTCCTTGTGTGTGTGTGTTTTGAGTAAAGGTAAGATCTGGTAGTTAGTATATCAATCTTCTTTCTTGAAGCACTTTTCTCCTTTCCTCCATGATACTTAACCTTTTCTTGACATTGTAAAAATGTGTCATTGACAGTTACCATAAATATTCACCTCATATATATCATTTCCAAAGCACTTCATAATAGCAATAATTACTAACTTTTAAGGGGTGCTTACTATGTGCCATACAATGACCTAAGTGGTTGTCACATGTTAATTCGGTTAATCTTCAGAACTCTATGAAACAGAAATTACCCCCATATTATAAATGAGAAACTGAGTCAAGGAGAATCTGTGAGGTGCCCAGGGCTAATGACTGGTAGATCTGGTATAAGATGCATCAGTCACAAGAGGAGGGAACAACATACCCCAAGTTAGATGTCTCTCTCAGGGACCACACTACAATAGAATTTGTACCCATCATATATGTTCACCTTCTTTGAATACACTTGGACCAATCTGAAGGCATTAATAGGATAGATTAAAATCCACAAAGAGTGATCAAAAGTGTAGCTCTACAACTAATCAGGGGAATAAACAGAAAACAGGGCTAAGACTTCTGGTAAACTCCTGGACAATTTTTGTAGGGAAAAGCAAGGCCTGGCATGACTGGGTAGGTGCTCTGAAATGAGGGTGTAAACAAAAGAGCCACAATCCAGTCAACTTGGGAAGACCTACTCCATTCACCTCCTACCTCAAACTCATCACTGTTTTATCTTCATATCTTATTTGATTTCCCAAGTAGTGTTCTCAACCAGAAAACTATTGGCTCACTATAATCCTCTAAATAGACTGATACAAATCTATCTATCTATCTATCTATCTATCTATCTATCTTCTAAAAGTTTGATCAACAAAAGTCAGTCTTCTGAAGGCCTCAATATCTCCAGGACAAATTCATCCTCAAAGTTCCAGATTATAAGAACAAGGAAACACTCAGATTCCAACAAATTATAGCAAACTTGAGAGCCTCCCCACTGAATTCCTCAATGTCTTCAGTTAACCAGAGACCAACTTAACAATCACACTGGACAAGTCACACTTCATAGAGCATAGCTTCAGGATATAGATCTAACTGTCAGGCTTATGAGGAAACTTCCCTTTCACTTTAGATACTTCTAGACAGCTGAAATTTTTTCTTCTCTAATATATTACTTTTGGGGAAGAGGAGTTAACTTCAGGAATTTTCCTACTGAACATATTAAGAAAATTTAAGTACCCAAACACCAGTAACTTTAGCATTCATGAATCTCACAGAAAGGGGGGGAGGGGGGGGAGGGAGGCAGGGTTGATTTAACCAACTTTTATGTTACTAAGAGAAGTCCCCAAGGAAAATAACCTAGCAATATCACAGGGCTCTTCATAACTTTGTTAATACAGTTGGGAAACACTGGTCATATAATTGATGGTTAACTAACTCAATACTTTTATGTCATTTAAGAATAATGAACATAAACTCATAAATATTTTCAATAAAACATAGAGAAAAGAAATACCTCGAGTTCCACCAGAGCTGCGGTCACTGCATCTGTAGCAAGAGCACCAGCCTGTAGCTTTTCAATTGCCTATGAAACCAAGGGGAGAGATTATTCATTGTAAAACCACAACTTCCCAAATAGGCCCAGAAACTTTCCAAGGCCAAAAAGAAGTATAGGAGACATTTAAAGTTAATAAAAATTGATCACTAGTCCCATTCTGTACCTCAAGACATAAACCACTTAGATTTAAAACAAGCAAGTGTTTATATTTAGTATAATTTATGATATAGCTCACTGATAATTCCAATTAAGACAACGAATACAATCTAGCCACTAAATGAAAAGTGCAGGCAATTTAATAAGTGGAAGGGCTTCAATCATCACAGGGCAATTCAAAATAGCCATAGATATTATCAAATTCAGTTTCGTTTAAATATCCTGATAATTCAAAGGAGGGCACTTGTGATGAGCACCGGGTGTTCTATGTAAGTGATGAATAACTAAATTCTACACCTGAACCTGATATTACACTGTATGCTAACTAACTGGAATTTACATAAAAATTTGGAGAAAGACAAAAATAAATACATAAATACCCTGATAATTTATACTTCATATTCATAATTGAATCTCAGACTTAGCTAATAACATCTTTTCCCACTGTTTTCCTCTCCACATCCCTAACTAAAAAGCAGTGACTCTCAGTCACACAAACATTTAGATGGATATATATATGTGACAAAAGCATTTTTGGTACTATAGTAGTTCCCCTTTATCCTCAATTTCAGTTACCCCCAAATGCAGTCTAGAAGATAATCCTCCTTCTAACATATCATCAAAAGGTTAACAGTAGCCTAGCGCTTACATCATCATGCTTACATTATACACCTCACTTCATCCCATCATGTAGGCATTTTATCAACTCACATCATTACAAGAAGAAGAAGTACAATATGTACAGTACAATATGATATTTTGACAGAGAAAGACCACATTCACATAACTTTTATATACACACAGTATAACTGTTCTATTTTATTATTGTTGTTGTTAATCTCTTATTGTGCCTAATTTATAAAGTAAACTTTATCATACGTATGTATATATAGGGAAAAACAAGTACATATAGGGTTTGGTACTATCTGCAGTTCCAGGCATCCACTGGGGGTCTTGGAACATATCCCCCATAGATAAGGGCAGACCACTGTACAAAATATTGAGATAAACAAACAATGTTCTTTTGTAATATGAATTATACAGAGTAACGGCCTATAAAATCACTTTATTTCTTAAGTATAAAGGGGAGAGAGAGAAGGAAAACTGATTTCTAAATGAACAATTAAAGCTCCAATTTAGTCAACAAAAGAGAATGCTCAAAAATTAAGAGCTGTATTCCTCATTAAGCTTTTAAAAAGTTCATTCATTGTATACATTGAGAAGGCTGATTATACATTCAAAATGTATTAGGATTCTAGGACTATAGTGATACAAAACATTGCAGACAATAAAAACTTACAAAATTAAAAAATAAGAAAAAATATGAAATAGTTTAGAGAACTTCTAGCTTCATTATAAATTTAAAAAACAATAAAATCCCTATAACAAAATTTTCTTACTTATGGGATTTCATTAATGACTCATAATCTTTCTTTTCAATGGTATTTAAATATAAACGAAAAGAGCAGGGAGAGACCCAAATTTACTCGATATATAATATCCATTAACATTGTATTTGCATAAAAAGTAATGGATGCTTTGCCAGTAAGAGTATACAGTCAAGATCAAAATAAAAACAAACAATATTACTTCTGAGTCCACTCCTGCATCCAAATTAAGTATTCAACAATTTAGCAAAACCTCAAAAACCAAAGAGAAAAAAAAGCACAACCGAGAACAAGGGCAAAGCTAAACTCAGGAATGACAATGAATTTGCTATGATACAAACTACATAATGAAAAACAGAAGGAAAAAGTACAGGATAATCTCCCTAAGAAAGTACCCATTTTAATTTTTTATTACTTATTTTCTTCTCTTCATTGAAAGATACACTGGCTGCCTTTGAAATGTTTTCCCTACTCCTTCAATGGAGCTCAATGCCTTTGCAAAGATTAAAAGATACATGATTATGTGCCCACATTTCCAAAAATACAGACTTTAATCTGGGAAAGGGAGGGAAAGATCTAAGCATCATTTGGAGAATAAAAAACACAAATAAAACAAAACAAAAGACCCCGCAAATATGAGCAAAATAATTTCATGGCCCAAACTAAAGACTCTCTTCTAAGTCAAACCTTAAAATTTTGAATTTCAAGGTAAAGCTGCTTGCTGGTCAAAACTGAAATGTTTCCATCATACACACTCTGTTCATACCTTCTGACAAGCTCGTTTGCATACATGTTTATATTCCTTGGCTTTGGACTCAGAATGATAACCCGCACCTGTAGTGGAAAAAAACAACCGATTGCTAGTCATCATTAAAATATCAGAGATTTTGCTTATATTATATACATAGTTCATACAAACTAATGCTCCCTTGGTGACAATAAAAGTATTATCCTACATGTATGGAGTTTTCAAAATCTAATCGCCTCCTTCTCTACCATAGCCTTTTTAATGCCATGCCTTACCTTCTTTTTCAAAGGCTATTTTCCTGACAGAGGCACTAAAAATAGCTCATATCCCCAAAGGGACTCCACCAAGATCATCTCCTTTCAAAAACCTCTCTCCAAAGTCAGGTTTTTTTTTTGTTTTTTGTTTTTTTTTGGTCTGGAGTTGATAACCCAGGAGGTGTCAGGGACAGAGTCCCTTCACTTTCCTTTCTGTTGACCTTTAGAAAGCCCCTGCCATTTGGCAAATAACTGCTCAGAATCCTGAATCCTTAAAAATAACCAGAAAACTAGGTAGTTTCTACATAACATTTGAAGTTATTTCCCACAACCACCAAAATACCATCACTGCTATCCAAACTTTTTACACCCTCTCACTGCTGGACTGTAGCTCAGGGTGTCTCTGAAACCTCAGTGACAGCACATTCATGTGTGTCTATAAGAAATCCTGGTGTCCCTGTCTCTTAAACACCCAGCAACCTACTCAAGAGAATGGCTCTGAAATGTGTTGCCCTAAGAGGGTGAATACTTGCTTAGTTAGGGACTTGAGAATAATATAAATAAGAAAGAAACCAAGACAAGGGCCCTGAAACTCTCTTGATGATTAGGCTTCTAAACAAAGTTCTTTAACAGAGAACTCTGAATCACTCCCCCCAACTCCCCTGAACCAAGGCCCTACAGGGGTCCAACATAAAGAAGGTTAAGAACTGCATTTCTAAGCCTCAGGGCTGTTCATGTAGGCCTACAGACTCTAACACAAACCTAACCCACCTTTCCTCAAGTCAGAGAAAAAACTAGCCCATGAAACTATCAATCAGGGACCCAAAAGAGCAGAAAAGATGCAAAACCAACAGGAATCCATACACCCAAATTCTAATCCTATTTCTCAAGAGAACTTCGAAACTTCATAGAGCCTATGCCAATATTTAACAGGCCTCTTTTCATGCTTCTCTAACAGGTCTGTCGCCTTAGATCTAGGGGCCTCAATCTTTCAGCAGTATTTCCCAAATCATGGGACACTATTGCTAAATAAATAACTTTAGTGTATGGATGACAGTTTTAATAGGATTAACATACAACTCCCCTTTGAATAAGGGAAAAGTCTCAGCATGGCCACAATACATCTTTAATATCTGGTTAACATTTGCTAATTTCTCTATTTAACAAAGGAAAGGTAGGCTCAGGATCGAAGCCACAGACATGCAACAGGATTTAGCTAAAATTTAATTACACTGGTTTGGTTATTTACACTGTAAATTACACTGTATTTAAAGTTATTTTTGGGGCGCCTGGGTGGCTCAGTTGGTTGAGCGTCCAACTTTGGCTCAGGTCATGATCTCGCGGTCTGTGAGTTCGAGTCCGGCGTCAAGGCTCTGTGCTGACAGCTCAGAGCCTGGAGCCTGTTTCAGATTCTGTGTCTCCCTCTCTCTCTGCCCCTCCCCAGCTCATGCTCTGTCTCTATCTCAAAAATAAATAAACCTTAAAAAAAATTTTTTTTAAGTTATTTTCTTCTCATGCAAGTGATACTGACATTTCATTTGAGTAAAGGTAAGTTTCAGCTTTAAAGTTTTAAGGTAAAAAGTGTTCAGCCTTTTGATATTAGGTAAACAGTATAGGTAGTATACAGACTAGGAAAAATCAAGAATCTAAGACTCAAATGACTAAAATTTGGGCAAGTCTCCTCTAGTGGGGGGGGGGGAAAGCTTTAAGATCTCTACAATGGATAAGGAATTGAAATTTCGTCCCTTAAATGTGCAAAATATATATTTCTCCATGGTCAGTCTATCTGACCTTCTAATGGTTTAGAAAAAGAGTCACTCTAATCCACATAATTTCCGCCTATTACTGCTGGCCCCAACACCAACTTATCTAAGATATCTAAGAGCCATTCCCATCCAGTGAGTAAAAGAAGAGGGACATTACCATGACAGTCATAAAAAGCAATGCTTTCCAACTAATCAAAAGCTCTATGTTGTTGCTTGTCAAAAATTTTAAACCTTTCTTGTATGTTTGTCACATACTCATTCTAAATAAAATAACACTGGGTACCAGTGCACCAGCAACATTATAGTAGGAAGAGCCCCGGACTAGGAGTCTGAAGGCAGGCATTTCTGGTCCCAAGTCTACTTCTAACTGGGTTATTTCTAAAATTTACCTCATTTCTTTGTAAAAATCTTTTGAAAGAAAAGCAAATTGAACCTGGGTTTCTTAGATTCTCCTGGATTAGATTCTGTAAGACTCCCCAAGTTATCTAGTCTAGATATAGACAAAGTTTAATGACCAGGCAGGACACCAGTTTGGCAAGAAAAAACAATTCTACTCCTCACCCCATATCAAAGTTAATCTTGATCCCACCCTGTTTGGCTGTCTGGGGATAGTTAAAAGGAGATCCAGCCATTCCTTCTCCCTTCACAGAAGTCATGCATTTTAGATAAATGCAGGCAAATAAAAATGACTAAAGGAAAAAAAAAAAAAAAAGCCTGCTGAGAGCAGAGCTGCCCTGCTCTGAAATCCAAAATCCTCAATGAGTGGGGACCCAGGAGTTGAACTTCACTGTGTCTGTCCCCCAGATCCTCTGAAGTAGAGATTATGGGCTGATGTATTACCAAAAGCACTAGACTGGGACTAAGGGTCCACATAAGGGTTTCTCATCCTGGCTCTAGTGCAAACTAGCCGTGAGGCTGGAGCTACTTAATCTCTCTTCCTCATTTTTAGTATTAAGGCAAACTAACTCCATGATCGTATAATTCTATTCTAAAAAGGCCACAACTCAATATGGGGTCAGTAAAATTTCTCAGTAGCATTATTTTTAAAAACAGAAACTAGAGTTTAAGAAATGACTTTGGGGCACCTGAGTGGCTCAGTTGGTTAAGCATCCGACTCTTGGTTTCAGCTCAGGTCATGATATTGCACTTTCGTGGGTTCAAGCCCCACATCGGGCTGTGCACTGGCAGTGTGGAGCCTGCTTAGGATTCTCTCTCTTCATCTCTCTCTGCACCTGCCCCACTCACACTGTCTCTCTCAAAATAAATAAATAAACTAAAAAAAAAAATTACTTTGTCTGATTCTAACACTACTTAATTATACCTATTACATATAGGGGGTGAAAGTAAGTAACAGGGTAGAGAAGTAAAGAAGACATAAGAAGAGCTGTCAGTATAAGATCTTCCAAGTAGGGAATAGGAGAGGCCTGTATTGAAGTCACTCTTTGGTTCCAACTCCTCTCTGGCAGTTTGCCTCCTCCAGATGTGAAATTCAATTCTCAGTGTACTTCAAGGCAAGAAAAAAAAATCAACATTATTTTCATCTTCCGACTCACCCACTTAGAGCTTACCTGCATGTACCAACACAAAGCCCCCTCGCTTCTCCTTATGGGATTGCTTTGTTTCCAACTCTTTGACTGTTATTTTAGCAGCCGAAACCTGAGATGACCTGGAAGGCAGCCCTTCTCCAGAACTCATCCCCTTCTCCATGGTCATTCTCTGAGATTACCATCTTCTATTGGGGAAAGTGCATACTTCCATCCAAAAGTAATTGCAGGAGAAGAATTACCCTAAAGAAAAACAGCCAAAGATGGTATACATTTCCCTCTCTAACACAAACATAACTTATACAAATATGTGCAAAGATAACTTTCCAGAAACCTAATTTTAAAGTCATTTAACTGGATAATACAAAGAATATGAAAAGGTAAGATTTAAATCTCTGTCCACAGACAGTACTTGCTTGAAGTCATATAAACAAAAGAACTGTTGAAAAAAGACTTCCTACTGAGTCTAAAGATATTTTATCTTTCACTGCATATACACTGTAGAAAACCTCAATATAACTTAAATATGACTTTCTACTCCCTCCAAACCAAATACTAATAATCTCTGGGACATTGTAGAATCAAAGATGGTGCCTTGATATAAAGCCCAGGTCGCAGCTTACTTTTTTCACCAGCTTTATTGCGATTTAACTGACATATAACATTATGTAAATTGGCGTACAAAATGATTTGACACACACACATACTGTGAAATGATCACCACAATAATATCAGTTAACATGTCCATCACCTCACATAATTAGTTTTTTGTGTGATGCGAAAATTTAAGATCTATAAATTGCTGCTTAAAGATATGAAGCAACGGATTCGCACTTGCCTGTGAAGAACTTAAGACAAACAGTACAATGCTCCACAGCTTGACTGTAAAACATAAATGCTAACAAAATTGTAAGACCAAACCAAGAAATGAAAATAACAACACTCGTGCAAATACTTAATTTTCATGAAAAGCTTTGTTTCTGAGGTGCTCGATAGATGACATATAAAATGTAATGAGACAAACTAAAAACAACTTATACCACCAAGTTCCTAATTTTTCTCACAAGCTCACAAGCTTCTAGCAATCTTGGCTTAACAACAGTAATTATGGTATGGCAGAACATATCTCAGATTAGGGAAAAATGAATCATTTAAAAATCAACACAGAGATTTAAAGAAAATCTGAGAGTCGGGTGGCTGACATAAACACCTAGATTCATACTGTCAGGTAAAAATCTGTACTTTATTCTAAAATGGGGAGGGGCATAAGTCTTTCTTTTCTAATATAAAACATAAATAGTAATATAAAAAGTGACTTAGCTGCCTAATCCAAAAAACTGGTGTTTCTCAAAGTGTGGTCTGCAGACCAGGGTTTGCTACCAGTGTGCAAGAGATTATTATTTCATTAATATTTTAATTGGTTTGTATACACACTTTCAATAAGCAATGTGTACAACTTGTGTAATTTTTTTTCTATTTCCTTGTTCTGTTTATATTTTTGAAGCAATTTTATCTATTAAATATAATAAAAAATTGAGCTTTTATTTTTATCTTTCATTCACAGTTCCATACTTCCATTTTGTTTGGGGTTTAGTTCTTTGGTTTTGGGTTTTGGTTCATTTGCACTTTGCAAAATAAATAGTCAACAATGGATTGAAAATTTTTTTAAGTTGGTTCTTTACACCAGAGGTGGTCTGAGAAGCACTGCAATATAGTATTTTAACTTCTTTTAATTCTTGGTTAAAAAGAGTCCCTTGAGTTAGTATCGAAAATCTATGAAGAACTTACCAAACTCAACACCCAAAAAACAAATAATCCAGTGAAGAAATGGGCAGAAGACATGAATAGACACTTTTCCAAAGAAGACATCCAGATGGCTAACAGACACATGAAAAGATGTTCAACATTGCTCATCATCAGGGAAACACAAATTAAAACCACAATGAGATACCATCTCACACCAGTCAGAGTGGCTAAAATTAACAACTCAGGAAATAACAGATGTTGGCAAGGATGTGAAGAAACGGGAACTCTTGCAGTGTTGGTGGGAATACAAACTGGTACAGCCACTCTGGAAAACAGTGTGGAGGTTCCTCAAAAAATTAAAAATAGAACTACCCTACGACCCGGCAATTGCACTACTAGGCATTTATCCAAGGGATACAGGTGTGCTGTTTAGAAGGGATGCATACACCGCCATGTTTATAGCAGCACTATCAACAATAGCCAAAGTATGGAAAGAGCCCAAATGTCCATCGATGGATGAATGGATAAAGAAGATATGGTATATATATACAATGGAGTATTACTCGGCAATCAAAAAGAATGAAATCTTGCCATCTGCAACTACGTGGATGGAACCGGAGGGTATTACACTAAGTGAAATAAGTCAGTCAGAGAAAGACGGATATCTTATGTTCTCATTCATATGTGGAATTTGAGAAACTTAACAGACGATCATAGGGGAAGGGAAGGAAAAATAGGATAAAAACAGAGAGGGAGGCAAACCATGACTCTTAAATACAGAGAGCAAACTGAGGATTGGTGGAGGTGGGTAAAATGGCTGATGAGCTTTAAGGAGGGCACTAGTTGGGATGAGCACTGGGTGTTATACGTAAATGATGAATCATTGGATTCTACTGAAACCAGGACTATACTGCATGTTATCTCACTTGAGAATAAAAAATAAAAAAATAAAATAAAATAAAATGAAGTAAAATAAAATAAAATAAAATAAAAGTTTGATAGAAAAAAAAGAGTCCAGTGAATTTTTATCACAGAACATTTCATTTAAAGGGCAAACAGCTTTTGGTCGCCTGGGTGGCTCAGTCAGTTAAGCGTCCAACTTTTAGTTTCAGCTCAGATGATGGTTTCACAGTTCGTGGGTTCAAGCCTGACATCGGGGTCTGTGCTGATAGCCCTGACAGAAGGATTCTCTCTCTCTCTCTCTCTCTCTCTCTCTCTCTCTCTCTCTGTCGCTCCTCCACTCACACTGTCTCTCTCTCAAAATAAATAAGCTTTAAAAAATATATATTTTTTGGGGCGCCTGGGTGGCTCAGTCGGTTAAGCGTCCGACTTCGGCTCAGGTCACGATCTCACGGTCCGTGGGTTCGAGCCCCACGTCGGGCTCTGTGCTGACAGCTCAGAGCCTGGAGCCTGTTTCAGATTCTGTGTCTCCCTCTCTCTGACCCTCCCCTGTTCATGCTCTCTCTCTGTCTCAAAAATAAATAAACGTTAAAAAAAAAAAAAAAAAAAAACCTTTAAAAAAAAAAAAAATATATATATATATATTTTTTTAAAAAAGGACAAATAGAGGTTTTTTTATGTTTATTTATTAACTTTGAGACAGTGTTAGCCTGAGTGGGGTGAGGCAGAGAGAACGAGAGAGAAAGAATCCCAAGCAGGCTCCCCGCATCCATTCACAGCCCAATGCAGGGCTCACTCTCCCTAAGGATGAGATCATGACCTGAGCCAAAACCAGAGGTGGAGGCTTAACTGACTGAGCTACCCAGGTGTCCCTAAAGGACAGATAGTTTTAAATCAAAAAATATATTTGCTGTTGTACTAAAATGTTTATATATATTCATAAATGCAGGAAGAAAATTTGGATTACAAAAGAATGCTGATATTGATTAAATAAACATGAATTGAAATGCCTGCTTTTGTTTTTGTTTTGTGGTGATTGCTGACTTTCTAAGGAAGGATTCTATTCTAATGACTTCACTTATTTGACTTAGGTTATTTAGTTATTTCTCTTTGGTTATTTCACTTATTCGACTTTGGTTACTACTTATTCATGTGTCAGTTGACCAAGTGGATTTTTTTTTTTTTCGAAGTGGAATTTAAATGATTAGCATACATGCCATCATGTCTGACCCAGCCATGAAATGAGCTTAGGCCCAATAGTCCCACAAACACAGGTGGAGTGAAAACTCAGGCCTCAGAAAATTAAGAGTTTCAGTTAAAATGAACACACATCCAAGCAGTATGAGTTATTAAACTTCAAGCTACTCTGACTCACCATTATCAGATGCATTCTTTCATAAGTAAGAAACTGAAACACCTATATTTTACAATGAATAAGGTTGATGTAATAGCATTTTAATATATATGAGAGATTTAAAAACATTGCTTCTCAGGCTTATCTGAAAAAAATAAAATGTGGAAGATGAATTAATATGCTATTTCTTGAGCAATCTACCATCCCTCAGAGAGAGAATATCTGAAATATATTTAGCTAATCATGACATCTCCATAAACTCCTCCAAAAATGTTGGCCCGAAGGTTCTGCTGGACTAGGAAAGGAACTTAAATACACAGGCTATCCAATGTACAACTCTGGCCTCCAACTCCCAATGGTTACCGGAATGTTTTGAGTTCAATTAGAAATGAAGCAACTTCTACTCCAACATCAGTTTTTGTTTAACTCAAAACCTATTAAAGGTCTGACCTAATAAAGAGTTCCAACAAAAGACTTAAAAAAAAAAAGACAACAAAGGGCAAATGGGCAAATCCCAGTTCATAGAAAAATTATACAACGGTTTAAACAGATCAAAAAAGGCTAAACCTCACTCAAAAGAAAGATACAAAACAAAACTACACCCAAATGCCATTTTTTAACTTGGGTTGGCCAACATCCAAATTATATCACGTTTTGAGGCAATTGAGAATCAGGAGTTCTCACACACTATAGTAGTAACCTAAAGATGACAAAACTGAACAAGAGCAATTTGGCAAAATCAATCAAAATTAGGAATGCACACTGAAGGATTATTTGCAATAGTAAAAATATGAACCAACAATATGTCTTAATGTAAGTGGTTAAAAATAAAAGCATCCTTTGGAAAAAATGAGAATATTCTTGATAAAGAAATACAGATTGACTAATCTTAAAGATATTTTGGTAAGCAAAAAAGGCATAGTACAGATGTACATGCAATACCATATTTTGAGGGAATGGGGAAAAAGTAATACAGCTAAATATATACGCAAAGTACAAATCTGCAAGAATATGCCAAAAAAAAATACTATAATAGTGGCCACCAGAAGAAGATTTGAATGACTAATGGACAAAAGTGGGGTGGAAATTTATTGTTCATAGTTTATACCTTTCAATTCTTAAAAATCTAAACATATTATTTACAAAAAAAAAAAACCCACCTCTTTTTTTTTTTTATGGAAACATGAAGTAACTAGCTAAATCCAAGTTCCAAAATAGAGCAAGCCTATGAGATCTCACTTAAAAACTTCAGTAAGGGAGGAAATGTCATATGCTGAAACTTCTCAATATTCATCCCACCCAGGGCAGGAATAGACAAAAACATGGCCAAACCAACAATACTGCCCAAGAAGTCTGTTTTTGTTTTTCTGGATCTTGAACTTCTGAGGCCAAACTACAGGTAATCCAAAAAAAAAAAAAAAAAACAAAGAAAAAGGAAAAAAAAAGATCATAGTGTTTGACCCCTACAGTTCAGACTAAGGAGTAAAAACTAAATCATTTCTGTAGACTAACATCAAATATCCCTGGTATTATTTTTTATCACATTTGTACTAATTGTTACAAATCATTATTTGAAATTGATGAAGCATACTTACATCAATATATTGATCCACAAGAAAAATGTCTAACATTTCAGCCAAGCTTTGAGGTAACATTCAATACACAAAGTTTCCAATGAAAGGAGATGCACAAACATGTTATAGTTTTTCACAACAGAAAACAATTATATGGTTCATTTTTATAATGCTTTTATTTATGAATAATATACCTGAATATGGACATTTTGCAATTTTCCACTAGTGATGATATTAAAATTCATTTTATTATTTCTAACAAACACTGGTAACTTGTCCATCTTCCGAAACAAAGTTAGCATATGACCCAATAATTTCACTCCTAGGTATATACTCAAGAGAACTGAAAACATAGCCACACAAAAAAACTGTACATGAATGTATTTGGCAGAATTATTTATAATAGTCAAAAAATGATTAACAATTCAAATGTCCAAGAACTGATGATAAACAAATATGGTACATTCATATAATGGCATATTATTTAGCCATAGAAAAAATAAGTACTGATACATAGTATGGCATGAATGAACCTTGAAAACAATCAAAGAAGTCAGACACAAAAGGCTGCATATAGTATGCTTCCATTTATGTGAAATGTCCAGAGTAGGCAAGTCTAAGGAGACAGAAAGTAGATTAATGGTTGCCTTGGGCTGGGAGGCTAAAGGGGAATTGGAGAGTGACTGCTCATGGGGGGCGGGCTTTCTTTTGATGGCAATAAAAATGTTCTAAAACTGATTGTGGTGATGGTTGCACAATTCTGAATATACTAAATGCCACTGAGTTGTACACTTTAAGTGGATAAATTATATGATAAATGAATTCTATCTTAATAAAGCTGTTTGGAAAAAAACAAACTTCCTGCTTCACATAAATTGTATCTTTTCCAAGTTACCAAACTTAATGGCCTTTTCTGCTTACAACCCTTGTTCTCTAGATCCCCTAGAGATCTCCTAGATCCCCTGCTCTTCATGGCCCTCTGACCCTTCCCAACTTCGTCCTCTTACATGAGTCCCTGTCCATGGACCAATTCTCAAATTTCAGCAATTTCATCCACTGCCAATCTTTCAAAACAATCATCCCTCAGTAAATCAGATGATTTGCAACTCTTTATCCTGTCTCTTGAGCTCTAGCCACAAGTCTCCTGCATAGCTCAACCTGGATCCTCTTCACTCTTAGCCTACCCAAAACAAACTCATCTTTCCATAGAAATCTAGTTCTTTACACATTACTCCTTATTTTGCTTAATAGCACTAATTTTTTTTCTAACACAACTTCATGTCATCTAGGACTATACCTACTTTCCAAGTCCTATAAGTTTCTCCCTCAAGCATTTAACTTCCTTTTCCCTACTGCCTTGACCCTTGTTCAGCTCACATACCTCTTAGCATAAATGTTACAAAAAGCATTTTAACTTTTCTCCCCAAATCCAGACTATTGTAAAACAACCAACTACAAAAGGCTGCCAAAATAAATCTCATAAAAGGACAACTCCAATCAAAACGAATAGCATGCCAAAAGACATGAACAGACAATACACAAAAGAGGAAATATAAACTCGATATCCAATATTAAGGGAAGAATATTCAAAAAAATACAAATAAAAATGAAATCTTCCTAACTAGCACTGTACAGCCGCCATAAACTGATGTAACCATTTGAAAAGGAATTCGTCAGTATCAGGAGACTTAAAATGTGTAATTTTGTATATACTACCTTTCCAGAGATACTCTGTATGAACTAGTCTACACTAAAGCACAAGTAACAATAATACTGTGGATACCTCTAAGGAGAACTCAGAGACTGAGGGGCAAAGATGAAAGGAAAACTTGATTTTCTAATAGCTTTATGTATTTGATTTTTTTTTTAAACCATGTACTATCTACAGGTTTAAGTTAGCCATCTCTGAGACTAAGATGAATGTAAATTAATCTGATTATCAAGGCCAGAAAAGAAACTCAGAATAAAACATTGTTTCTGCTCTAGGGACTTTGAAGACACTGATTTAAGGTCTAAATCTTGACCCCATTTCTCTCAAAGACTGTTTTATTTTCCTACTGCATGTGATGACTTTTTTTTTCTTTACACCACTTAGAAAACTACTGCATGTCCTGTTTGCCCCTGGTGTTGAAGTTTTTCACTCTAGATTTATTTAGTCTTTTAGAAACAGTTGAAAGAATAATAAGTCAGGGAATCCATTCATTTTATAGCAAAAGGCTTTTATAGAAATACAGCCCTTAAGCTATAGCAACTGATGGATAAAGAAACATTTTGCCACTCTTAACATCATGACATTGAAGGTTTAATGCCTCATTCAATGAGCTCCAAAACACACTTATTTCATCTTTGACCCAATAATTTCAATTTCGAGAACACTTTCTACCAAAATAACTTCAAACACAAAAAAGACTTTATGTCTTTTATGCTGTGTTTAACACAGAATAATATAGAAAAACAAAAATCTGGGAGTGACCTAAATATCCAACATAGAAAAATGGTTAACAAATGATAACCTTTATTATTTATGGTCAATATGTTTTCAACAAGGGTACCAAGGCCATTAAATGAGGAAAGGATAGTCTTCAACAAATGGTGCTGGAAAAACTGGATAGCTACATGCAAAAGAATGAACTTGGAATCCTACTTATTCCTACCCACCTATTCCTTGATATACACAGATCAAGAACTAAATGTAAGAACTAAAACTATAAAATTCTTAGGAAAAAACATAACCTCGTCTTTGACAATGGTGTTACATAGGACACCAAAAGCACAAGCAACCAAAGAAAATATAAATAAATTAGTATTCACCAAAAGGTTAAAAGGACACTATTCAAAAAGCAAAAAGAAACCCCACAAAATGGAAAAAAAAAAAAAACACTGCAAATTATATATCTGATAAAGGACTTGCCTCCAGACTATATAAAGAACTCATATAACATCAAAGTTTTTAAAATCTCAACATAAAAATGAGCAAAGGAATTAGACTGACATTTCTCCAAAGATACAAAAAAGGCTAATAAGCATATGGAAAGATGCTCAACATTACTAGCCATCAGGGAAATGGAAATCAAAACCACAGTGAGATACCATTTCATAAGCAATAACATAGCTGTAATTCAAAATAGATAATAAGTGCCAACAAGGATATGGAGAAATCAGAACCCTCTTATCCTGCTGGACAGACCACTTTGGAAAACATCTGGCAGCTCCTCAAAAAGTTCAATATAGTTACCATATGACCCAGCATTTCCACTCCTAGATATATACCCAAAAGAACTGAAAACCTATAACCACACAGAAACCTGTACCTGAATGTTTACATAATTATTCATAATAGTCAAAAAGAGAATTCAATTCAAATGTCCAACTGATGATGGATAAACAAAATGTGGCATATTCATATAATGGAATATTATTCAGTCATTAAGAAGGAAAGCAGTACTGATACATAATACAACATGGATGAACCTTGAAAACATTATGCTAAGTAAAAGAAGGCAGACACAAAAGGCCACATATTATATAGTTCCATGTGCATGAAATGTCCAGAATACGAAAATCAATAGACACAAAAGTGGATTAGTGGCTGCTAGGGACTGGGGGATCAAACGGGAAGTGATTATAATGGGCAGTTTCTTTTGGAGATGATGAAAATGTTCTGGAACTATATAGTGGTGATAGGTGCACAACTCTATCAGTATAGTAAAAACCAATGAAATTTACAATTTAAAAGGATGGGTTTATGGTATGTTAATTATATCTAAAGGGGGAAAAAAAGATCAATCTATGCAATGGATGCAATGTACAAAAATTATGCTTTTTGGTTATAACCACACTTTATACACACACACTATAATCACAAATAGGTTGAGAATTTGCTATTAAAAAAAAAAAAGGAAAAGGATCAAAATGCTGGGTTGGTAAAACTACAGGTGATCTCTTTATAATTATTTCTGCGTTCTCCAGATATTCTTTAATAAGCATGCACTGCTTTTTACGAGTGGGGGTGGAGCTTTATTTAAAACAAACAAAAAAGGAAACTGTTTTAACTCCCGAGTGTATAAAAATTCCTTAGGTTAGTATTCAACGATCTCAGTCACATGGTCCCGAAAATACCTTTCCTTTCCCCTCCCCTACAGAGGCGAGTCAAGTTAAACTCCCTCCTTCCGGAAACACGATGCCCTCTATTTCCAGGGCTGCTCCAGCTCCTGTTTTCCACCCTCCTCTCCATCTTCTCGGTCCTTTCCTCCGCCGCCGCCTGAGCAGTAAATGCTAACGTCCTGACGGACCCTAACCAGGCCTCTTACACCACGGGGCTGCCCTGGCCCCAACCCGCCACTCACGACTAGAGTGCACACTCTCGGGTCTCTGAGAGCCTCCGACTCGGGGAACCCCGCAGCCCGCACTGCAAAGTGAGTGAAGGACAGTGAGGACTGCCCACACACAGACAGCCCCTTCCTCGGAGAAGGAATGAGACCGCCAAGCTGGAGCCAACGCTGAGAAGGGGACCGACACGGGCGCCACGCGCGACCGAGGGGCCGAGGGACGTCCCGGATCCGCTCCTTCAGCACCGCCCCAGGCAAGTGGGCATCATGCGCGCCGCCCCCTCCCGGCCCCGGAGAGGATGTCCCGGTGAGCGTACGGGGCCTGGACAGAGGCAGCGCCGCCGCGGCTGCAGCAGCGCGGACAGCGTGAGAAAGAGGGACACTCACCCGCGTCAGCCCCGAGCCCTCACAGCACCGGAAGTAGTCACCCGCCCGTTGCCAGGGTGAGGAAGCGGGGCTTACGTCAAGCTTTTCCATTGGGCATGCGCCTAGCCACGTGGCCGGAAGCTTACGCCCACGCGCTGATCTGACTCTGCCCACTGCTAGCGAACGTTTCACCTAGCCGCAGAAGTTCTGCGTGGATTTCACCTGGAGCTTCGTTATGAGCTGCGCAGGCGCTGTTGCCTATCTCCTCTCAACCTGCCTCTTAGTGAGCCGGAGTCCTGTGACTGTAACTGATCCGAGTGGTTTGGCAGACCAGCGATGTGATAGGACATGAAATTAGAGCAGCCATGATTTAATGAAGTGACACTTCAGAACTTAATTTTACTCTGTCTTTGCAGCCCCTCCCCCCCCCTCCCCCCCTGCCGCCCGGCCCCATACAGTAGGGAAAACTACAGTTCTGCCCGGATTCCATATGGGAGGTGAGGGCTAGCCCTGCCCTGGGGACAATGAAAGTGTAGATAACCTTTCTTTTACACGTAGCATCCAAGATCAAGATCCAGCAACAATGTAATCCCTCTAATGTTTCTTTGTAACTATTAACAAGAGTCCTTTAACAAGTAACCAACCACCTTTCAACCTGTTTTAGGAAGCAAAGATTGAAAGAAGTAAAGCAATAGCTCTATGGTCCCCAGACCAGAAGTTTAACTTGACCCTGGCCCTTGCTAGAAGTACAGTTTATGAAAAGAAGTCCCACCTCGCTGGGGTGTAAAAAAAAAATAATAATTTTTTTTTAAGTATTTAATTGCAGATTGAAATAGACAGCAGTCCGCTTCTATCTGATTATCTAAAATTTTAAGACTGATGATCCTGTTGGTGAGGATTGAGAAAACAATCACTCTTGTTCATTGTTGGAGGAATAAAGATTTGCGCATATTTTTGGAGGGCAATTTGATGGTCATCTACCACAATTTTAAATGTACTTACCCTTTGACTGGAGAAGATCCAGTTTTCTGTCTCTCTCTCTCTCAAAAAAATAAATAAATAAACTTAAAAGAAAATAAAAAGGGGCGCCTGGTGGCTTACTAGGTTGACCATCGGACTCGGTTTTGCCTCAGATCATGATTTCATGGTTCATCAGTTCCAGTTGGCATCAGACTCCATGCTGACAGTGCGGAGCCTGCTTGGGATTCTCTCTTCTTTGGATTCCCTCTCTCTCTCTGCCCCTCTGCCACTCTCCCTCTCTGTCTCTCTCAAAAATAAATAAATAAACTTAAATTTAAAAAAAAAGAAGAACCGCTTTTAAGAGTCTACCTACAATATTTCTATATGTGCACAAAGATATACATATTCATGCAAAAAAAAATACTCCTCAGATAATGTCTACAAGTTTGGCACTGCTCAAGGAGGTTGATTGCACCATTGTTTGTACAGGAGAAAAGGAAAAAACCGGAAACTTGAATTTCTATCAATATGGAATAGCTAAATAAGTTATTAAAACACATTGATGATCTAACCATTTTTAAGTACTAAAATGAAAAGCTATCAATGGCATGTGGTTAACTAAAAAAAAAAATCCGAAATAATACTTAACGTATAATTTATATATGTGTGTCTGTGTATTTATTTTTATTATATTTACATACATACATATACAATATATGTGGGAAATAGAAGGGCATGTACTAAAACACAAATGAAACTACTAACAGAAATAAGATTGGATTGAGTTGGGGTGAAATCATTTTTTGTTTTATTTAATTTACATCAGGATGCCAGTGCTCAAGGCCCATTTCTATCTACTAAGGGCACTTACGTATAGCAGGATGCTAAGGTCTAGGTTTTTAAGCCCATCAGGTGAAAAGCAGAAACAACACAAACAGTCTTTAGTAAGAACAGAAACAAGAGACAGTGGACTTGATCTCATAGGCTTCTGGTTTTGAAGTCACTGGATACAGAATAAGAAAAACATATTTCTTAAATGTTTTTAAAAATAAGTGAGGGAGTAGAAAAAAATAAGTGAGGGAGTAGAAAACCAAGCAAAGATTAAGAAAATACAAGGGGCACCTGGATGACTCAGTCAGTTGAGCATCTGACTTCAGCTCAGGTCATGATCTCACGGTTCTAGTCATGATCTTAGGGTTTGTGGTTTCAAGCCCTGCATTGGGCTCTCTGTTGACAGCACAGAGCCTGCTTCAGATCCTTTGTCCCCACCCTCTCACTCTGCACCTTCCAAATGCACTCACTCTCTCTCTCTCTCTCAAAAATAAAAAATAAACATTAAAAAAATAAAATACCTAAAAATTATCTGATAGAATTGAAAAAATTAAAGATCTAAGACTAGAAAATTGTTCACTAAAATAATAATAATAATAACAGCATATGGGTTAAATATTACTTACGCACTACTTAAGAAAAAAAATCAAGCAAATTGGAAAGTAGATATAAAGAAATTACCCAGAATGAGGATCAGAGAAACGAAGAGGTGGAATATATGGAAGAGAATGTAATCGACATGGAAGAGAGAATGGTAAGGATAGAATGTCTAATATATATAACATTAGAATTCCATGAACATAAAAAAATGGAATGAACGAAGAAGATGTAATATTTTAAGAGATGACAGATATACTTAGGGTTCTTGAGTTTGAGACCTGCATCCAGATCTGTGCTGACAGCTCAGAGCTGGAGCCTGCTTCAGATTCTGTGTCTCCCTCTCTCTCTGCCTCTCTCTCTCTCTCTCTCTCTCTCTCTCAATAAATAAATAAATAAATAAATAAATAAACATTAAAGAAAGACAATAGATATGAATTATCCAGAATTGATGAAAAACAGAAACTCGCATATTTGGGAAGGTCATGAATCTCAAGCTGGATATATAAAAGAAATCCAAACCTAGACACATAATACTGAAATTTCAGAATATCAAAGACAAAAATATCTTAAAAGTAACCAGAGACAAAATACCTAAAGAGAAATGATTAGACTGAAATTAGATGTCTTGGTTTAACAATTGAAGGTAGAAGATGAAAATGGTATTTTTGAATTACTGATAAAATGTTTCCAAAGTCCTGAAGAAATGTCAACCTAGAATTGTTTTCCCAACTAAACAAGCATTCAGGAATGAGAGTGTATTGAGGATATTTTCAGATGAAACCAAACTGAGAAAATTTACTATGAATCAAAGTATTTATAAAAGATACAATTCAGGAGGAAGAAGATAATTCCAGAAGAATCATTTGAAAAGAAATGTTGACTTTGAGAATCCCAAGTTCTGAGCCTAAGATTCTTATGACAGGTTTAAAGAGTTGCCTTTATCTCCAGAGACTTGGTCTCTAATCCTCTGATATCTGTGCTATTTCTTTTTATGGTAAAGGATTTGACATATCACCAGCAACCACAGAATGTTCTATATCTGTAATATGTCATCTTACTGTTTTGGTATATGACAGTGCAGTGGATAATTTTTCTGAAATGGCCACACATTGTCCATCTCACATGCTCTTTGAACGATGAGACTTTGATACTCCTTCCATATAAAGGTGTGTCTACCTATGTTCCCCACCCTTGACACTCTGAGCCAGCTTGTGACTATATAGCAGAAGCCATGCCATGTAACTTCTGAAAAGCAATGCAGTTTCTTTGCAATTCTCTCTTGCAATGCTTGCTCTTAGATCCCAGCCACCATGCTCTGAGGAAGCACAAGCAACTGCATGGGAAAATCATATATTGACATTGTGACCAACAGCTCCAGGCAAGATCCCAGCTGGCAGCCAGCACCAACTACCAGACATGTAATTGAATGGGCCTTCAGAAGATCCGGTCTTCAGCCATGGATTAACTTCCAGCCTTTGAGTCTTCCCAGCTTAGGTGTCATGAGCAGAAACAGGCCATCTCCCCTTGCCCTTTCCAAATCTTGATAATAATAACAATGAAATAGCTTTTGTTTATGTTTACAGTACAAGTAGTACTTAGTCATAGGCTCCAACAACATAACCACAGTCCACTGGCTCTTATATTGAGGGCATCATGCCATGACCCTGACACTGAAAGCCCAAAGAAAGATAGCAATGGCTGGGAGGATGTCCTCATGATTCTGGACAACTCCAGTGCCTCCAGTTTGCCCATCTTATCTTCACTAACTAGTTGTCTCTCTCTCTCTCTCTCTCTCTCTCTCTCTCTCTCTCTTTTGTACACTCCCACCATAGATAAGTCACATGGGGACTTTTTTCTTTATATTTCTACCAGTGACTTCTAGTGATGGAAGAGAAAGTTTATTACATAGTAATTGTAAGAGTAACCACTTATTACATGGCAGTAGTAACTGGAACAGATTTTGTTACTTAGAAGTGGATGAATATCATAACAAAACATAACAAAATAATGTAACAAGACTAAAACATGTGGCATTGCCTTTGGAACTAGGTGAAGCAACCTGAATGGGAGGGGATCCTAAAGGAGAATGTTAGAAATCTAAAAGGCCTTGAGGAGGCTGCACTAAGGGCACAAAGGGAGCTAAGGAAGATGTTGTTGAGAAGGGTCCCTTGTTACATAGGACCAAAAATTCGACCCAGGCTTTGGGGAACAGATACATACTATCCCCAGTGTGCCCTGCCTGAATTCCTGACCCACATAGTCAATCTATAAGCATAATAAAATAGTTGATTTTTTATATCATTGAATATGGAGCATTTTTTTAACAGCAATATTAAATGGAACAGGCAGAAATAGAAAAGATGTTCATAGTTTTCAATGCATAGATAAATCACTATGTTGTACCTCTGAAACTAATGTAACATTGTATGTCAACTATACTGAAATAAAACAAATAAATAACTAAATAAATAAATAAATAAATAAATAAATAAATAAATGCATAGATAGTCTCCCTTCCATTGATAGGACAACACTGTTACCGACTGCATTCCCAGAATTTAGCTACATGTAGCAATCACCTCCCAAAGCTGCTCTGCAAACCTTTATCTTGGGCACCCAACCCAGACACCTCTCTTGACACCCTCTAGCAGTTTAAGTAAAAGTAACAATCTTCTATCTAACCTGCCTTCATACCCAATTTTTCAGATTTCTAACCTGTGTCAGTGCAGTTGCTCTAAGGTCTTTTGAAATATTAAGGATGGGCAGTTATCTAATCAATTCATGGAAGTTGTTAAATATAAAAGAAAGGTTTCTACTAGTTAATCTCCTTCAAGAAAAATCTTACCTCCCCATTCTCCCTTCTTTCAACTCCCAAACAAAAGCCAAAAGCTAACTGAGGAAAAAGAGCAGGGGACATGCATGGATGGTAGGCTGCAAAAAACAATAGATGCCCATTGTCCAGGATGCTTTGAATGCAACTTCATAATTCTTTTCAATATAGGGTCAAGGTCTTTCCCCTCCCAATAACGTTTATATCTGCCAATGCTATATAATCTACTTTTGCGAATTCAATGCAATTTCAGCAAACTTAAAACAAATTATTTGTTTGGAATTATTAACTCATTATTTTATATTGTTTAGAACACATAACATGTCTCCACGTTTATAATTTTTACAAAGAAGAATGTGCCTGATAGTATTTGGCGGGGGGCGGAGGGGGGTGATTGGTTATTTAGCTTCTATTCCAATGCTTCTCTTAAGTGTGAGAATGACATTAAAGGGAAGTGATTTGTATATTAAGCTATAACTTTTTTTTTTTTTTACTTCTTATTATGGACATTTTCAAAGATGTACAAAAGTAAGGAGGATAATGTAATGGCATCCCATATTCCAGTTACAAATTAACCTGTAGTTATATGGGTTTATTCTGGCTGCTCACGTTTTGTTAGCAGATGCCTCTGGCTCTGATTTCATCTCTAGCAAGCAGCTCCAACTTGCAATGTCAGCTTCCCTGGCTTTCTATTTTCTGCCCTCAAGCCATTTCCAATGCCACATAGCTTTCTCAGCCTTAATGCCCAAACACAGCCTAGAAACAATTGTGTCTAGACACTCCCCAGGGCAACCCTCAACCAAAGAGGGGTTTCATGCTCCAGCTTTCTGTTCTTCCCCCATTTCTGAAAGTCATTCTTATAAATTTCTCAGATCTCAGGGTATCGAGTCATGGGTTGCCTACAGCACCAATTGCTTCCTCCCCCCTGCCTTACTGCATGGTCCTCACTTCTGCTTCCTACAACCGCCTCCCAAAAAACTTCATGCACCTGAGTTCCTTTCTCAGGGTCTACGTTCAGGGGAACCCAAATGAAGACCAGCATCCTTCATCCAGTCATACCTTTTGGTTATATTCTAAGTCTAATATTCATTCTTATGAAGACAGAATAGATCTTCTTCCAGATGCTGGCCAGTGTGGCTAACTGCCATAGAGAACTTGGGAGCAGCATAATTCTGTTTTTCTACCAAAATTAAGAGTAGATTTTCTTCCAATATTCTTGCTTAGCTAAAGAGGAAGAAAAGAGCAAATGAAGGGACAAAGAAAAGGGAGAGAGGGAGGAAGGAAGCTTAAGGAAGGAAATGAATGACCTATTCTTTCCAACAAGTTTTACTACAGAATTAAATTTTGCTTTAGGAGCTGAACATCAATAATTTCACCCACCCTATCTGAATTCTGAGCTTTTCTTCCAAATCCCAGACTAGAACCATTCTAACCCAGGAGTACCCTGAGGATGTGTTAGCGAGCAAATTGGCTGTCAGCACCTGAGATCTGGGAACACACCCAGGCCCCCAAGGAAGCTGGACCCAAGGGTCAGAGGATAGCACTATTGTAGCCTAATATCTGTAATAGGAAACAGATGCTCCCAGCTGTCACCTGCCATCAGCCTGCTCATCGACTGTTTTTAGTCCTGGCTCCTTCTGGACCAACCCAGCTGTGTAAACACACTTTTATCCACAAGCAGTCCATGGGGGCAGCCAACGGATCTGTCTTTTTTCTGTTAGAAGAGTCTGCCTGTGCTGAACATGAGGCTTAACTCATTAGAATAACAATTAAACAAAGGTAGATTTTTTTTCTTTTCCTTTTCTTTGTAATTTTTAGCCTCTATTTTCTTTGCTATCAGGATGCCTGGGTGGTGCTAGCTGATGGTTAATCTACTGAAAGCTGAGGGGCAAAGGGAAACTGTTGGAAATAGGAATGCTTTAAAGAAATATGAAGAGGCAGTATGGGAGAATGGGATGCTTTAGTTCTAGAAGTAATCACATATCTTTGGGAACATCACTTAACTTCTTTGAGCCTCATTTTCTTTTATCTGTGAAATGAAAGGGTTAGTCTAGCTGATCTCTAAGAACTTTCCCATTACTAATATTTAAAGTAATTTGTCATTCCCATGGGTGTTTAACATACTCTTTTACTCAGCACATACTTTCTGAGCATCTACTACCAGCCTAGAAGTCTGAACAGCATTTTCAAAACATTAGCACTAGATTCTTGAGAGCCCAGGCTATATAGTAGGCATCTGTTTTCTTTTCTGTCTCTAGTTTCCCTTTTTTCCCCTGGTAACAATGTTCCTTGGGCTATGGAGACTGATCCCTAATCCCATTTTTTGTGGCTTTGCTGAGTCTTCCAGTCATAGCCTGGAGCAAGTATGAGCACATGATCCAGACATAGCTAATCACATACCATCCTGGGGCTATAAGGAAGGCTCAGGACTCATTCAGTCCAATCCAAATTCTTCCCTGGAATCTTACATTATTGATGTTTAAAGAGTCCTCTTTTTTTTTTTTTTTTTTTAAGTAATCTCTATGCCCCAAAATGGGGCTCAAACTCATGACCCCAACATCAAGAGTCATATCCTCTACTGACTGAGACAGCCAGGTGCCCCCAGGGAGAGAATCCTCTTTTACATGTAGGGCCACTAAATTGGAAAGAGATAACATCTGTAGCCATTCTCTTTCTCTGTTGCATGGGAAAAGTCCATATGGAGTTGGAAAACTATGTGTTGGGAAAGGCCAACACATAAAGAGAAGCAGAGTCAAGAGATGGGGAGAGGGGAGCCTGGGTGGCTCAGCTGGTTAAATGTCCGACTTTGGGGGCGCCTGGGTGGTGCAGTCGGTTAAGCGTCCGACTTCAGCCAGGTCACGATCTCGCGGTCCGTGAGTTCGAGCCCCGCGTCAGGCTCTGGGCTGATGGCTCGGAGCCTGGAGCCTGTTTCCGATTCTGTGTCTCCCTCTCTCTCTGCCCCTCCCCCGTTCATGCTCTGTCTCTCTCTGTCCCAAAAATAAATAAAAAACGTTGAAAAAAAAATTTAAAAAAAATAAAAATAAAAATAAATGTCCGACTTTGGCTCAGGTCATGATCTCACAGTCCATGAGTTTGAGCCCCATGTGGGACTCTGTGCTGACAGCTCAGAGCCTGGAGCCTGCTTCAGATTCTGTGTCTCCCTCTCTTTCTCTGCCTCTCTCTCTCTCTCTCTCTCTCTCTCTTTCAAAAATGAATAAGCCTTAAAAAAGTTTTTTTAAAGAAATGGGGAGAAATTTCAAATGGTCTAGTTTGAAGGTTTCTTCTTCCCAGGTATGTATGCTAACCTCTTTCTCAGCTACTTTGAGATGGCTTTATGTCACTTCCAGCCAAAAAAGTCCTGACTAATACATAGTCAAACTATTTATTTTTAATATAATTCTCACAGTGTTTGGAATTTGTCCAAGGTTAGCTCTGCTAGTGAGTAGCAGATCTGCGACCCAATCATTGGTCTCCTGAGTCCAAACCAATTCTTTTATTTTTCTGTGTTTCTTCCAACTTTGTATGATGAAAATTTTCAAACATTCATAAAACTTCAAAAGTAAAAAACAAAAACAAAACAAAACAAAAAAAACCAAGCACCTATATATCTACCATGTAGATTCTACCATTTATGTCTGGCTGTACTTGCTTTTCATGCATCTAGCCATTTCTCTATCCAGGCAATAATCTATCTCATTTTTAAAAACAAGTTGCAAAGTAAGTTGCAAAGTCCTCTTTGCTATCCCTCACCCTTTATAGGCATGGTGGTATATTGGACGGGACTTGGATGGGCAAGCTTGCCCATATGCATGATGTACAAGGGCCTCTCATGGCACAGGATGGAACCGGGGATGGGAAAGGAAGGGGGCTGGATGTGAGTCAGAGGCCTCCACAGGATAAGAGTGGTGAGCCTAGAAGAGACACACAACAAATAAGTAAAAAATCAAGTGGACAAAATAATTTTTGTTACTAATGAGTGTTATGAAGAATACAAAGCAGAGCAATATCATAGAGGATGTTTGTGTGTCAGAGAAAATAATATTAGATCAGCCCTAGGAAAGCTGCCTAGTGAACATGACTTTGGGATTATACCTCATTGAAGAAGGGAACCAATTACATCAAAATGTGGAACAAGTTTGGGGCAGAAGGAAGAGCAAGTAAAAAGGCCCCAGAGCAGCTTAGTAACAGAAAGAAACATAACACAGTACCCTCCATTCCCTTCCCTCCCCCTCCTTTTCCCCTTCCTGCTTCTACTCCTCATCACCATCATCATCAACATCCTCATTATGACTGGAAATACGTGTGGTATATTTAATAATCAGTCATTGCTCTTTCTAGGTGGATTGAAATATTACATCTTGCTCATAACTGTGTTGGTCAAATGGTATCTTTGTAATTCTGCCATTTTCTAGACAAAGATAAACAGCTTCAAGAATAGTTTTGACACACAGAAGCCCTGTAAGCCTACGGAAACAAGCGGGTCCTAAATAGGAACATGTTGGTCTTTCACAGTTTTGCTGGTCCAAAGAACAGGCTCAAATTACATCCCAAACAACTCATGGTTTCTTATGTTGCTCTTTTAACATCGTAATTGGCAGGCTCTTGGCCAAAAAAATTGTTAGTTTGTCTTGTGTAAATGGCTTAAATATGTGTTTTAGCATTAAAATGATCCAAAACCAACACTTTGCATTGCTTTCAAGTGCCTTTTTGACCTGCCCTCACTGGAAACCAGATTAACTTAAAGCTTTATACATGAAATGTCTCAATCTTCTGAGGGACCATTCTGCCCTCGTTGGTTTCAGGATCATGAGGAGATGGGCCTCTTCAGTTTCTTTTATTTTCAGTAATTTTTGCTTTAATTGTGGAGATATTTGTTCATAAATGAGCCAAAGAACATATGCTTCAAGTTTTATTTTTATGGTTTTTTAACCGTGCCATGAATAATGTCCAAAACATCAATATTAAACCAAATTAATACCATAACCAATCAGAAGGACATTTGGATCTAGTATGCAGTCAAATGCATTTTTCTGTAGAATTGGATCAGAAAATTGGATTAGAAATTCTGTAGAATTTCTGTAGAATTGGATTAGAAAAGTCAGAAATACCCTTAGAAACAACCAAATGGAATTTTTTAAATGCAGAAGTTATGTATACCATGGTACTTTAGAGCCACATTTACCACTGGAAAAATTTATTTCCTGGGAGCAAACCCATATTTATTAAAGGCAAATGTATCTCAAGTACAGGAGTACCTCTCTTTCAGAATTCTCAAAATGTGAATTTTTGCCCATACAAATAAGGAAATTTTGTCACTTTGCAGCAATATTTCTACAGTTGTAGGGCTGGAAGAAGCTGTGGTAAATGCTGTTGGGGCTTACCTAGATCCCCTCAGATCTCTTTGACCATTTCTGTGTCCCTCCCTTGCCTTCTGTGTTTTTGCTTTTAGGAAAACCATCACCTGTGCCTCTTTTCAGAGGCCATCTCTTGAGCTGCCAAAGACACTTTGCCAACTTTGCTGAGAGCTGGAAGTGCCTGGGAGTTCACATCCCCCTTGGGTGGCCTTTGGCCAACAAGCGAATGATAGCAGAATATAAATCCCAGCTCCTTTCCCTGACAAAAGTACTAACTTTAAGCTATAATTTCAATTTAGAGCCTCCGTGTGGGATCCAGCAGAAGCTGCAGCTCTGTGGAGATCACTTCTTTGGTTGGCTTCTTCCTCCCCTCGTCCTGTCCCCCTGACACTGGTACCTGTTTCTCTCAGAAGTCCTTCCTTAACATATTACTTACACACAAATCTTCATTTCAGGACGTGTTTCTGAAGAGCCCCATGTAAGATCTGAGATGAAGTTCATCTGCTCCAAACCACTCATTCACAAAGGATTAACCCAATCTATCAATCCACAAATATTTGTTAAAGGCCTACTATGTTTTGGGCCCAGTTTAGCCATGGAGAAGTAGATCTCTAGGAAAGTGGAAATGACAGAGTCCTCTGACCCAGGGCCCAAGTTATCTTCCATCAGAACCAGTGTGAGAATCCAGAAGAAGGTGTTACCAATGACAGATCCATGAATTCAGGATCATTCATACATTATTAACCACCACTTGAGGGAGGTGAGAGAGGGAGAAGTCAATGAAGATCAATTGGAAAGTATGTGCATCATCTATTCCAAAGGTAGGGAGGGAGGCCAGTAAAAAAATATCCGTGGACTTACCTAAGTCCAACAGCATTCACCGAGAAACTCTGAAACATTATTATTTGATAATTAATATCATTGTCTTCTAATCTCTATTACTTATCTCTAAAGTTTGCAAATATACGACATAATGACAGATAGGAAATTGTAGGAAATCCTCTTATTTGCCCCCAAGAGATCCTAAACACTTCTGTGGAGTAAAAACACGACTAATCTTACTGTACTTTATAATAATCCATCCAAAAAATATTTACTGTCAGCTATGGATGCTTCCTGTTTTCTAATCAGTCATGTAAATTTTTTTTGCAGAGCTCTTGAGTACTTAGCACTTAGAATAGCCAGTGAGGAACATGGATAAATAGAGGTTATTTGCACTAGTCTGATCCCTCTCTCTTTTTTTTTTTTTCTAGAACCCATTTCTTCTTCTTCTTTTTCTTTTTAAACATCTATTCATTTATTTTGAGAGAGAGAGAGAGAGAGAGAGAGAGGCAGAGACAGAAATGGAGACAGAAAGAATCCCAAGCAGGCTCCATGCTGTCAGTGCAGAGCCCAATGTGGGGCTCAATCTCATGAACTATGAGATCATAACCTGTGCCAAAATCTAGAGTTGGATGCTTAACTGACTAAACCATCCAGGCACACCTCTGGAACTCATTTATAAACAAACAAACAAACAAACAAACAAACTGTAGTGATTACAATATCATCTGTGGTAGGTATAATATGCCCCCCCAAAATATGTATGTACTAACCTCAGGAACTTGTGAATATGTTATTTTATAATGTAAAAGGGGTCTGTACCTCCAATTCCAATGGGAGAGGTGGAAGAGGGGAGGCTGTAGGGTTTCCCCACAACAATAACAAATGGTCCGGAAGCAGCTGGGTGTCTTCCCACTGAACTCAATTCTGACATTACCTACCTGGAGATAGCATGAGATTCCACGGGTTAAGGGCTCAGGGCCATAAGACTACCAATTGCAAGCCCAGATTGTTACCTGTGCTTCTGACCAATCAGAGTTGCCCACAACTCCCTCCTTAGGCTTGATTAATCTGTAGAGCCACTCACAGAACTCAGGAAACATTTTGCTTACTAGTATTAAAAAGAAAATCACAGGCCCAAGTTGGTGTCACTTAGGCCAAGTCACCAAACTGGGCCTTAATACCTAACCTAATTGCAGTTTCAAACTCCCCCAGAAATATAAGTCTTACCCTGTCAATCAGGAATTTTCTGGTAAGCACCAATGAGGTAACCTGTCTCATGGGCCCTCTCCATCCTCCAAAGGAAGGTAACCCACCTAATGAGAGCCCCTTCCCTTCCACCTAAGAGGAGGTGACATTGCCTAGAATAATGCTTTCTTTTCTTCTGCTAGTAAGTTTCTTGCCCTGCCCTCCTTCCTATAAAAACTTTCCATTTTATACAATCCCTTGGAGCTCCCCTCTACTTTCTAGATGGGGACACTGCCTGGTTAACGAATTGTTTAATAAATCCAATTAGACCTTCAAACTTAGTTGAATTTGTGTTTTTTTAACACTAGACTACCAGTTTATTGTAAAAGCCTAGAACTCAGGAACTCAGTAACTATGGAACTCTTCCATAGGGAAGAGATGCATAGAGCAAGATATAGGGTAAATGCATGGAGCCTCAGGCCCTCTCCAGGCACACCACTCTTCCAGCACCTCCTCATGTTCACCAACCCCAGAAGCCCTCCGAGCCAGTCTGTTAAATAACAAAAATTCACCCAAGTAAAATTGAAAGCTCTAATTGGCTTTATTAATCGATTCGTGAATCGGGCAGCATCCCATCTCGCAAGTTGAGGGGAGCTCCAAAGAGCTACAGAAGAGGTCAGGTGTTTAAAGGTAGAGAGGGAGTGAACAAAAGGAAATTGTTAGCAAAAAATCTTTTTTTTTAGGCAAGGTTGCCTTCCTGAGGGGATCAGAAGAGGTCTATTGGTAAATTTCCTAGTGCTGACCAGGAAATTCCATGTTGGCTGGCTAAAGGTTACATTTCTGGGGGGTTAGGTTAGCTGCAGTTAGGTTAGGTATGAAGTCTTGGGTTACTGGCTTGCGGTCTTAACCTAAGTGACACCATTTTGAGCTGTGGTTTTCTTTTTAACAAGTCTTTTCGGGTTTTTAGGGAGGCCTCATTACATTGGCATAGTTGATTAAATCACTAGCCTTTGGTGATTGATCGAATCCTTCCCCTGGAGGTTAGAGGGATGGGACTGAATTCCAATCCTCTAACCACCTGGTTGGTTTTGCTGGCAACCAGCCCTCATCATTCGGTGGGGGGAGGGAGGGGGGGGGTCCAAAAGTCACCTCATTAATAAACAAAAGATACTTTACTGCTCTCATCACTTAGGAAATTCCAAGGGTTTTAGGAGCTCTGTGCCAGGAACCAAATACAGGAGTCCTCCTTATCCTTTGAAGGTACATTCTAAGACCAGCATCCACTGCCTAAAAAAACAGATAGTACTGAACCTTATATACACTATGTTTTTTGCTATACAAACATACCTATGATAAAGTGTTTTTTTTAATATTTATTTATTTTGAGAGAGAGAGAGAGAGAGAGAGAGAGAGAGAAGTGGGGGAGGGGCAGAAAGAGAGGAAGAGAGAGAATCCCAAGCAGGCTCTGCATGGGGCTCAATCTCATAAGTGTGAGATCATGACCCGAGCCCAAATCAAGAATTGGATGCTTAACCGACTGAGTCACCCAGATGCCCCAAGTTTAATTTATAAATTAGGCACAGTAAGAGATTAACAACAATAACTGATAATAAAATAGAACAATTATAACAATATACTGTGATAAAGTTATGTGAATGTGATCTCTCTCTCTCTCTTTCAAAATATCTTACTGTACTGAACTTCTTGGTGAGATGATAAAATGTCTACGTAATGAGGTGAAGTGAGGTGAATCATGTAGACATTGTGATGTAGGGTTAGGCCACTATTGATCTTCTGAGCAGGAAAGGTCAGAAGGAGGATCATCTGCTTTCAGACTGAGGTTGACTGTGGGTAGGAAAATCTTGGAAAGTGAAAGCACAGATAAGGAGGGGACTACTGTGTGTATTTCTTGTTAAAAATTATAATATCACATAAGGCAAAATGAAAATAAGACTATAGATGGAATTAAGACTTAATCAGTTGATTCTAAAATAAAGAGATTATCCTAGATTACCCAGCTAGGCACAATGTAATGAGAAGGTCCTTAAACGTGGAAAGAGGAATCAGAAGCATCAGTGCCAGAGGGATGCTATGTGAGAAAGACTTGGGTAACCATTGCTAGATTTGAAGATGAAGTGGGGCCATGAGCCAAAGAGTGTGAGAAGCATCCAAAGCTGGAAAAGGCAAGCAAACAGATTTTCCCCTAGGGCCTCCAGAATGGAACACAGCCCTTGATTTTAGCTCAGTGAGATTCATTTCACACTACAGAATTGTAAGATTATAAATTTGTGTTGTTTGAAGCTACTAAGCTTGTGGTAATTTGTGATAGCAACAACTGCAAACTGACATAACCAATATGCTCTTCAAGTTCATTGCTACTTCTGAAGAAAGTGCAAAACTTCTGTATCATGGCCAAAATTCTTTTGTTATTGACTCAGTTTGATTTTCATGACCTGTATTTGAAATGTCCCACCATTCTTTTTGCCTGTCATGGGGTCTTCTGTATTTTCCCAGCCCTTCGTCTACTGAACTCAACTGCAATTATGTTTCAAGTGCCATCACTTTCTTCTGGCCTCCATACAAAACTAACACCAACAACAGTGAATATTTTCAAGCTTAAATGTGTTAGTTCCCCCTTGAAATTTACAGTTTAGGGTGTCTGGCTTCCTCTTCTCCTTCCCTTTCCATTTATATTCTGTTTAATTCGAGATTTTGAAGATATGATATTCAATGATGTTAGCAATAAAAACTGAAATCCAGATGGGTTTATGACAACTGGAAGAAAATTTTCAACTCCTCTGGACAAGATACATTAAGATCAAAGACACAGAGTGATGACATCAGTATCACTAAAACCCCAAATAACTCCACATGCATTTACTCACACACTCATTTATTCATTCAGTTGAATATTAACAAATATTTATTGAGAGCCGACCATGTGCTGGAAACTGTTCTAAGATTTGGGGATTTGAACAAAGATCTCTGCCCTTGTAAAATGTATTTTCTGGTGCAGGGAGGCAGGCAATAAACCAGACAGATAAGTAATATATGTTGGAGATGGTAAGTGCAACGAGAGGAAAAAAAGAGCAAAACATGTAAGATGGACTAGGGGTGCTGCAATTGAAGTTGAATGGACAAAGTGGCTTCACTTTAAAAAGTGACATTTGAGAAAAGACTTGAAAAAGTTAAGGGGCCCAGTCATTTCATACAAAAGGAGCAATCAGTTCAATGGTCATGAGACAAGAGCAAGCCTGGAGGTTTCAAGGAATAGCAAAGTCAGTGTAGCTGGAGCAAGAAGTTGGGGCGGTGGGGGGGGGGGAATTAGGAGATGAGACAGAGAGGCAATTAATGGGGGAGGACTTCAAATGAAACAGGGAGCTGTGATTTGTACCCAACTACAATGTAGGAGTTTCGCTCCCCATATCAAGCAATTCTGACACCATCTGAGTGTTCTACAATTGAACTCAATTCTGACACTATCTACCTGGAGAGAATGTCAAATCCCACAGGTTAAGGGCTGAGTCCTACAAGACTGCTAACCCCACCACACCACCAGCTTTGGATTGGAGGTTCCAATGATCCAATCTCTGGGTCTGATTAATATGCAACAGCAGCTAATAGAACTCAGAGAAACATTGTACTTACTAGATTATTAGATTATTATAAAAGGGTATAACCCAGGAAGAGCAGATGGAAGAAATCCATAGGGCAAAGTATGTGGAAAAGGGTGTCCTTCCTTGTCCTCTATAGGCTTGGCACTCTCCCCAAATCTCCACATATTCACCCACTGGGAAGTTTTGTGTTTTGTTTTGTTGTGTTGTGTTTTATGGAGGCTTCATTCCATAGATATGATTGAGGCATCATTGGCCATTGGCAAATGCACTCAATCTCCAGCCCTTCTCCCCCTCCCCAGAGATTGTGGGGATGGGACTAAAATTTCCAACCCTTCAGTCCTGCCTTTGGTTCCCCTGGTAACCAGCTCCCATCCTCAGGTATTTTCCAAAATTCGCATCATTATAGCTCTCATCTATAAGGAAATTCCCAGGGTTTTAGGAGCTCTGTGCCAGGAATGGAATGAAAAGCAAATATGTATTTCTTATTATAAATCACAATATCACAGTAGCTTATTACATAGTTTTAAGACCAAGAGGGACATGATCTTATCATGTTTTACTATTTTTTTAGCTTTTATTTATTTAAATAATCTCTACACCCAGTGTGTGACTTGAACTCACTTCTCCAAGATCAAGAGTCCCATGCTCTCCAAATGAGCCAGCCAAGAGTTCCCAATCTTACATATTTTAAATGGGTTGTTCTAGGGGCACACGGGTGGCTCAATCAATTCAGCATCCAACTCTTGATTTCGACTAGGGTCATGATCTCACAGTTTTTGAGTTTGAGTCCCAGGGTAGGCTGTAAACAGACAGCACAGAGCTTGGTTGGGATTCTCTCTCTGTCCCTCTGTCTCTGCCCCTCCCCTGCTCAGGCACTCACTCCCTTTCTAAATAAATAAGTAAATAAATACTAAAACATTTTTAAAAACAAAAAATAAAATAAATGTATTGTTCTAGTTTCTGACTACTGTAGAGGAACAATGGAGAAAGATAAGGGACACCATTCATGAGACAACTTTAGTAATCTAGGTAAGAGATAATGATGGCCAGGACCAGGGTGGTAACAGTGGACATGGTAAAAAAATGGTCAGATTCTAGTTATATGTTGAAGCTAGAGCCAACATGATATTTTGTTTGATTGCATGTGTGCTATTTGAGAAAGAGAAAATTAAAAGATGACTCCAGGCTTCTTGGCCTTAAGAAAGAAAGATGGCATTTTCAATCAGTGACATGCAAAGGTTATAGATGCAAACTTCGATGGAGTAGGGAAAGATCAGAAGGTCCAGCTGGGGCATGTTAACTTCGATATATCTAATAGATAATCAAGTGGAGCTACCAGCTTGGCAGTGGGATATGGGAATATAGCATTTGTGGGACATTTCTGGGTTGGAAATATATATTTGAGACTTATAAACATATAGTTCATGTTTAAAAATCATGAGCATAAAAATGAGATCACCTAAGGGAGTGGGTGTGACAAAGAAGAGAAGGGTCAAAAACTGAGCCCTGGCATTTAGCATTAGGATGGCAAGGATATGAGGAAGAACCTGCCAAGAAGGCTTTGAAGGAGTCGGTGGGGTAGGAGGTATTAAACAAAATTTGGGGGCACCTGGGCGGCTCAGTGGGTTAAATGTCCAACTTCGGCTCAAGTCATGATCTCATAGTTGGTGAGTTTGAGCCCTGCTTTGGGCTCTGCGCTGACAGCTCCAAACCTGGAGCCTGTTTCAATTCTGTCTCCCTCTCCCTCTCTGCCCCTCCCCAGATTGTGCTCTCTCTCTCTCTCTCTCTCAAAATAAACAAATAAACTTTAAAAAATTCAAATGAGTAAATTTGAAGATCTAAAATTGGCTTTATTAAATGATTCTCAATCAGGCAACATCCCACCTAGCAAATAGAAGGTAGCTCCACTGAGCTAAACAGAAGTTTGTAAAGGGAGAGAGAGGGCATTAAAAAAAAGAAGAAGAAAAAGATTTATTAGCAAGTAATGCATAGTTTAGGCAAGGTTGCCTTCCTAAGGGGAGGGAAAGGAGTCTATCAGTAAATTTCCATTATTGACCAGTAAATTCCATGTTGACTTGTTAAGGGTTACATTCCTGGGAGGTTTAAACTGCAGTTAGGTTAGGGATTATGATTTGGTTTAGTGACTTGGGGCCTGAACCTAAGTGATGCCATTTGGGGACAGTTTTGCTTGTTTGTTTGAGATTGAGAAAGAGAGAGCTCACACAGGAGCAGGGAAAGGGCAGAGAGAGAGAGAGACAATCTTTAGTAGCCTCCACATTCAGTGGGGAGCCTGATGTGGGGCTTCATCTCATGACTGCGTGATCATGACCTGAGCTGAAATCAAGAGTGGGCTGAGCTGACTGAGCCACCCAAGCGCTCCTGTTTTTTTGTTTTGTTTTGTTTTTAAATTTTTTTAATGTTTCTGTTTTTGAGACAGAAAGAGACAGAGCATGAGCAGGGGAGGGGCAGAGAGAGGAGACACAGAATCTGAAGCAGGCTCCAGGCTGTGAGCTGTGAGCACAGAGCCTGATGTAGGGCTCAAACTCATCAACCGTGAGATCATGACCTGAGCCAAAGTTGGACGCTTAACTGACTGAGCCACCCAGGCACCCCTGTTTTGTTTTGTTTTTTAACAGAGGAAAAACAGTAGAGAGTGGAGACCTGAAAGCAAGTGAGGAAGTGTTCTCAGGAAGAGGGAAAGACCAAGTGAGACACAGAGTGGTAATGATCCATTAGATACCAGCTTGGAAGTCATTGGTCAGCCTTGACTGGAACAGTTTCTTGGAGTGCTCATGGCAAAGCTTAATCTGGGTCAGTTTAAAGGGAGGAAAACCCAGACAGTTCTTTTGAAGAGTTTTGTTTATCAAAACTAAAGTGAAGCAAAGAACAAAGCTATATAGCAAGAGAAGTGAGGTCAAGAGAATGTTTTACAACGAGAAAAATAACAGCATGAATAATTGTGCTGATGGGGATGATCAGAAGAAGGAGAAATTGATGATGTGAGAGAAAAGGGAAGAATTGTTGGAGCTCTTTTCTTGAATAGGCCAAAAGAGAATGTCAGTGGTTCTGAAGCTCTAGTGTGAATCAGAATCCTCTACAGAGCCTGCAAAAACCCAGTTTTCTGGGCCCCACCCCCAGAGCTTCTGATTCAATGGGTCTGGGGTAGAACCTGAAATTCTGCATTTCTAAGTTTCCAGGTAGTGTTGATGCTGCTGGTTTGAGGACCACACTTTGGGAACCACTGGGTAATTGGGAAGGGGTTGTTGACTCTAAATAGGAGTCAATCCTTTAATCTATAGTAACAGATTCATTCATTGAAGTAGTTATACAAGAGAGTTTATTTTGGAAAGATGCAGCCAAGAAGACAAAAACAACTAATGTAGCCAATCTCTGTCTTAGCCTATATGACTTACAAGAACCTGGCGTTGCTCCCGAAGAGAAGTCATTCAGGATAAGTCTAAGTTTGCAGGCACACTACCTTCACCTCCATACTAACTGAGCCATTTTTCTGATGTCCAGCCAAGTAGAAACACTCGGTTCACATAATCACTCCGTTTACATGATTGGAACGCCTCCGAGGCCACTCCTGGCTGGGCTTCTGCAACATTCTTGGGAGTCCCAGGTGCATCACACCCTTAGCTTTCTCTTTCCAATGCATGTTCCACAACATCGCAAAAGAGCCTAACTAAATGTGATTGTGTTGTTTTGCTGGCCAGCATTTGGAATTGTGATTAGCTGGGGGCCAAGCCAAAAACCTCAAGAAGCCTGAGTCTTGTATTTTCTTTTATTTTTTTTGTTCTTATTGCAATGTTCATCGCTTGCCAGAAACGGCCACTAACCATCAACCTTTCCATAATGTTTTTTTCTATTTTCTCATGGCAGAGATGGGTAAAGTGATATATGCTCAGAATGGAACAACAGCAACTTTCCTCTGCATAGCTGTTAGGGGTTTAAAAATATTTTTATATTCAATTTATTATGTCCATTTTATTTTTTAGTTTTTTAATGTTTATTTATTTTTAAGAAAGAGAGACAGAGTGAGAGTGGGGGGAGGGCAGAGAGAGGGAGACACAGAATTTGAAGCAGGATCTAGTCTCAAAGCTGTCAGCATAGAGCCCAACGTGGGGCTTGAACCCATGAACTGTGAGAGCATGACCTGAGCCAAAGTCAGATGCTTAACCAATTGAGCCACCCAGGTGTCCCATATTATGCCCATTTTAAACACGAGGAAACTGAAGCTCCCAGGAATAAGTCAACTCTATGGGTCTTTGAATTCTGAATTTTTTACATACAGCACTATATAAGTTTAAGGTGTGCAGTATAATGAGTTGACTTACATATATTGTGAAATGATTATTGCAGTGAAATATTGGGAACAATAATGCAATGAACCCAAGGCCCACCAGGGTGTGAAAAAAAAAAAGATCAAGGAAGTTAGTAAGTGAGGCTTTGACTTAAGCAAGGAGTGGAACCAGGATGGAGATCAGCACTTGCTCTCAAAGGAATGACACAAATAATAATGTTTTTGTATGGTTACACCAAACACTGGATCAGGTTGGATGTTGTCCACAGTTGGAGTTGGATGTCCAGAAACCCTCAATGGAAGGAAGACTTTGGACCCTTATCACTTGTCACTTTCTTCTCTGTTCCCAATATCTTATTCCCTAGAACCATGCAAAATGAAACTGCACATGATGGCAAAGAAGACTGTGGTCATGTACCTGAGAAGTAAATAAACAAGAAAAGAAGAGAAAGGAAGAAGGAGAACATGGGGAAGAGAAGAAAAAATTTTAGGGCATTTTCTGTCAGGAAGTAGAGAAAAAGGTAAAATCAGAGATGATCCTATTTAACATAGAATGACACACCTCTGAGGTGGAGGCATCATGCACAGAATGTTAACATGTCTCCCACTGAATGCTTCGGGGGTGACATCCCCTCCAGCCCAGTCAATGCCTCATTTTATGACAGGAACTTCTCCAAACAAGTTTCCATATTAAGGCTTTTCATTGAGCCCACTTCCCAGAATTGGGTCCTGGCCTCCTTTTCAATTGCATTATATGAATCAGAATCATAGTTAATGATCCTGAAAAATAAAACAAGATACTCCTTTTACTTGAAGAAAGAAATAAATACACTGTGTGGTAATTTTCTGATGCATTTCAGAATAATCTTCATGTTAACTCAGTGGGAAAGTAATTAGATTTCCTCTGAAAGAGAAAACATTATCTCCCACATTGAAAAAAAAGAAAAGGAAAAAACCAAGGTCAATAGATTCCAGGGCTGGGACCTACTACAAATGTTCCTGGTTTTGAAAGGAATTTGTTCTGACCTCACTTTTAAGGGACTCAGCATATGTGTCTTGAGCTTATTTTCCATTTGCTAATTAAAAGTTCCTTGTCAGCAGTATTTATCACTATTATTATTGGTAAGTGAATCATCCTCTTTTTCCACCAAATCTATTTTCCAGGCTTACCCGTTCTAAATGCTGGCTTACCACTCACCCATAGGTGCCAAAACAATGCACTCAGATGAGCCTCCTCTGCATTTCTCTGTCAAATCCTTTTGCTCTAATCTGACACTGAAAGTCTTAATTGAATGATTGCCTGCTTTAAAAATGTTCTGGATTGACATCTGTCTTACTCTCAAAGCAAACATTTTTTAACATTCTTTTAAGACCAGGTCAGAGGCCCTTAACAAGGCATCATAAAAGAAATAGATTTGCCTTCAGCTTGGTGTCTTCCAGGGTAGAAATGTGAATTTCTAAGTCTTGCAGATGCATGAATTTCCAGGGCAGTTTTGTAGATCCATACCCCCTCTGTGTTCATGAAAAACCATGGCAATGGAGACTTTAATAAATGCATTAATAAAGGGCCACCCCAAAGCTGTTATTTATTTTTTAATTTAAATTTTTAAAAAACTTGTCATTTTCAAATAAATTTCAACTTTTAAAAACAATGCAAAAAATACTACAAAGATGTTTGTATATCCTTCATCCAGCTTCTCCAAATGTTGACAACTTACATAACCATAGATCAGTTATCAAAATCAGAAAATTAACATTGATTCAATACTGTTAGCTAATCTACAGCCTTTATTCGAATGTTTCTAATTGTCCTACTAATCTCCTTTTTCTGCTTCAAGATCCAATCCAAGATCACATGTTGTCTTTGGTTTTCATGTCTCCTTAGCCCCCTTTATTTTTGGACAGTTACTCAATCTTTCTTCATCTTTCAGGACCTTGACCTGTTATTTGGGGCCAGTTATTTTATAGAATGTCCCTCAAATTGGGGAACCTACTTTCAAAGAATTGCCTTTCCCTTTCACAATCCTCGTATCAAAATTCTAGAAGGGTATTGGAGTTCTACTCTTGTGAGCAAATGTGTGGTAGGATGGAAAATGGTGAAATCATGCCAAACAAATACTTATTTCTTCTACAGTTTAGGGACATCCTGAAAAATAAGGCCTCATGAAATTAATCTCATAAGAGCTTATATGGTTCAGTCTGAAATGTGGCCATCCTTTTCAAAGAAGCAATCAAGATGGGTGTAATCAGTTACAAACAACAGACAAGGAAAGTCAAACTAGTTTGAGCCAGAGAGAAGACTTATTGCCACATGCAACTAAGAAATCTGCAGGTAAGATGAACTTCAGGAAAGGGCTGATTCAGTCCCTCCAGGGTCTTTCTACCTTAATTATTCTTCCCACAGTGTTGGTTTTATCCCAGGGCTGGCTGTTTCTGTGGTCACATGGTAGCCACCAATAACAACTGGGGGACATGCTCCCTCATTCACATTCAGAAAAATCACTGAGAATTGTCTCTAACCCAGTCACTAGGTTATAGAATGTACTGAATCCCAGGGCACCTGGATGGCTCAGTCGTTTAAGAGTCCAACTTCAGCGTGGGTCATGATCTCACGGTCTGTGGGTTCAAACCTTGCATCAGGCTCTGTGCTGACAGCTCAGAGCCTGGAGCCTGCTTTGGATTCTGTGTCTCCCTCTCTCTCTGCCCTTGCCCCGCTCACACTCTCTCTCTCTTTTTTACACTCTCTCACTCTCTCAAAAATAAACAAACATTAAAAAAAATTAAAACAACAAGAACAACAATGTACTGAATCCCTTAAATCAATCATAGGTCACCGCTTAACCTAAGAATAGGACCTCTGTCACCCAGTTCACATGTGGGGTGCTTTTAGAAGAAATGGGTGCTATGTAGGCAATTAATTTATGTGGGGAATAAGCTTAGAAATTCCCTGAGCCTGTATTGATGGGTTAACAAGGCACCTTTCTTTTGTTAATCAGCTCCACTCTGGGCAGCTTCATCCCCAGTGCAGTGGTCTATAGCCCTATTTACCTGTTTACCTAATTTGGTCCTTCCCTCCTATGAAAGCAGCTTTCTGCTATAGTACTAAATTGGCGGGCTCTTTTGCCCTGAATACCTAATCTTGCTTACCTCATATACCTTTTATTGGGGGTCTTTGCCCCCCCTACTTAATTCTGGGGGTCTTAGCCCCCCCTTCTCTATCCTTATTCACCCAATCTTGTTTACCCAAACGTGGGTGTGAGCATCCTACGGCTTTGTAATTCTTTATGCCTTGTTAACACATCAGTGCAGGCTCAAGGAATTCCTAAGCTTATTCCCCACAGGTATCCACATATCCCAAATATGCTTTTCCCATGATCTCTATCCCATAAATAGTTCCATGGAGTCATCCTTGACTTCTCTCTTTCTCTCACATCACACATCTGATCCACCAGGAAACCCTTTCTACTCTACCCTCAAAGAGTATCCAGCATCCAATCACTTCTCATTGCCTCCACCAGCCTGCTCCAATCTATTACTCTATCTTGCTTGGATTATTGCAATAGTTTCTTGAAGTTTTATCTCTTCTAAGCTGTCACCTAAAGTTCATTCTCCACTATACAGCCAATGATCCTTTCAACCAAAAATCTGACTGTGTTACCTCAACTGCTTGAAACCTCCATAGTAATCTCCTTGAAATGTCTTGTCTCACTCAGTAAAGTCTTTACCTTGTTTGATGCTCTCCTGGGTCCAGCTCCCAATTAAACTCTGACCACTCTCCTCCCATCCACCCCCTTGCTCCCTTTGCTCCAGCCACACTGGCTGCCATTTTGTTCCTTAAACATGCCAGGCAGGTCCTACTACAGAGCCTTTGGACCTCCAGCTCTCTGTCTGCCAAGCTCTTTCCCTAGATAGCTGATGATTTGCTCCCTCACTTCCTTCATATATCACCTTACCACTGAGTATTCACTGATACTAAAGATTTTATTATTGCTTCTGTTTGGTGCAATAATGGTATTGTAGATTGTGCTGAAAATGTTCTCATCTGTCATGACTGCATACCTATGGACAGGATGGCATGGTGTCTTGGTTTGGTTTGCTATGTGTGATTGTGATTGTGTGTATGTGTATATGTGTGGATGTGTGTGAAGACAGAAGGGAAATAGGTGAAACATGATTAGAAAAATATTGTTCATGGGTGCATCTAAATGGGTGAAACCAGGTAATGGGTCATTCTATTTTCTCTCCTTTTGTGTATTTAAAATTTCCATAGTAAAAAGCCTTTAAATTACCTTAGCATAGACTCCTTTCTGACCACATCTCTCTTACCTTTTCCTTAGTTATCTTTGTAGTTCTTATCACCATCTGACATAATACACATTATTTGTCTGTTTATACCTTCTCCTTCTGATAGAACATATGTTCTAGTAATGTTTCCTTGAATGTAAGAATGTAAATTCCATGAATATTTACCGAACATTGTTGTGTGCTAGTCACTGTTCTAAATACAATGTTTTGTTCATTTGATTCCCTATGCCTACACTGATTAACACATAGCAGATGTTCAAGAAATGCTTTTTAATTTAATGAAAGATATGCATGGAAAAGAATGACCAGATTATGGACAAGAGATAAGATGCTAATATTATAGTTTGAGCTCCTGGATCCAGCTGAACCTGAAAACCTACCTTTGGGTTTTGCAATTGCATAAGTCAATAAGCTCTCATTTTTTATTGGGCCAGTTTGAACTGGTTTTTCAGGAAGAACATGCAACTAGAAGAACCTTGTTACAGTATGTAACTAAATGTCTCTAAACTCCTTTCACGAGCAAAATGGGAAAACTGTCACTAGTTGCTACCCAGCCTACCTCATAGACCTGTTAACATTAGTGATGCTCAACTGAATTACTATATATGGAAGGACACTGCTGACTTCAACATAGTTCTGCAATGTGTGCTATTGTTGCTCACAATTAGGCAAATAATAGAGTCTTTGCATTAAAAGGAAAGTTAGACTGGGAAACTCTATTACTTATGAATTATCAGAAAAGTCATTCTGGCTGCCCAGAGTTTTCATCCTGGGACAAGAAACAACCGAGCTCCACCAAGTAAACTCAACTGGATGAAAGATAACCAAGAATAAAAATGTTTTACAAGTTAGAAAAGAAAAGAAGAAGTGAGGGGGGGCATTTACAGATAACCATTCCCAGACCCCTTCCTTTTATGGAGCAGGCCAAGAAAACACCAGTGTCTTGTTCAAGGTCACACAACTACTTTCAGTGGCAGAATCAGGACCAGAAACCCAAATCTCTTGGCGTCCAGTCCCATACTCTTTCCACCACCACAAATGTACAGTTTCATTCTTCTGAAGTTTTTCTCTTTGTTTTTCTTTCCTCCAAATTTTTGGAGATAAATTTTAGTTTTGGGGATCAAATTTGAAATCTCCTCCATTTCAGTATTTGCCCCATGGAACAATTTGCAGACAGAAAAGGGAGACAGGGAGGGAGGAAGTCTCATTCCTGTATTCCAGGGTTTTGCTGCCCAAGAAAATCTCAATAGCTGAGGCCGTTGGCTGTCATCTCTGCTTTGAAGGCCCAGGACCTTTCTTCCAAAGTCTTTTGGCTCTGAGATCTTTAAATTACATTGGTCTTCTATTAGTTCCCAAAGGTCTTTTCACACCGAACTAGTAATAAAAGATCAACTTTCAAAGCAAAAGGAGAAAATATTCATAAACTGTGTGAAATGTGAGGAGTTCCTCAATGAGAGGGATACTGGGTGGAGGAGTAGAGATCACAGGAGTGTTTAAAGATCTGGGGTTTATTCTCATGGAGCCATTTCTAGGGTGACTGATCAACCTTTGGGAAACTATAAAAGGAGTGATACAAGCTTTGGTGCCCTGGCCTCTGTCTTCTGTGACTTTTCTGCACCGTCCATCATCATCTTGCTCTCTGTGCTCCCATTCCTGGATGTCCATCTCCTAACTTGTTTAAGATAAGAAAGAGATGTCAAGTTGGCAGTTGCATGCAGAGATCTGAATTTCAGAAGATGTATTTTTGAGTCATTCAGGCCTCAAAGATTGCCTTGGCTGCAGGAAGCTGCTGACTCATTCAAGACCACCTCTTTCCAGGGGCCGCTCTCATACAAAGACTAATCAATGATGAAGCTCAAAGGCCAGCCATCTCAGCTTGACTCAGAACAACTCTGAAGACCCATTCTGGCTTCTGAGCTTCCCATGAACTGACTGAGTCTGTTAGCCCCCCCACTGCAGCTTAACTTTTCCCTCTGTCCATTCCTGCCTCTTTCCCCTACTTTCCTCAGGCATTGATCCCAAGAAACTTCCCAGGATGTTTATCCTGCAAACCAAATTCCATCTCAGCATCTCAGAGTTTCTCCCAGGGAACCCAACCTGCAGGACACTCCCTCATCTCATTCTTGTTTTAGTTATCCTCATGGGTTTCCTATTTCCTGATGCCTTCACGGTGCCTCCTCCCCCCTTTTTCCCAGGAACTAACTTGACAACTCATTCTTTTGCTCAGAGTTTCCCAGAACCTGCCACTCTTGCCAGTTTCTCTTATTCTTACCACCAAAAAGCAACCCCCACCCCCGCCCCGGTTTACCTGCTTAATCTTACTAGCCTAGGCTCTTTTTTGTGGATCCCGACATTAGTGTCTTGGAACAGGATGAGGGTCATACTGTCTGAGATGGATAAAAAGAAAATGTATGGTAGAAGCATATTGAAATAGCCACGGGGTCCACTAAAGGGGTGACACCACAATCCAAGATAGTGGATATGACACACCACCCATGCACACCCGCACTGCTTAAAATACTATGAATGAGATTCTGAATTGCTGAGCAACTGCTGAAATACCAGAGAGGGCACTGGAGTTGTAAGATCTCAGGTGAAAGTTGGATAGGAAATAAAACACATTTTTCCCCCAAATTGGCTGCTTTTTTGTAGAGATTCATTCCAATTTCTGAACCTGTCAAAGTTCCCCAACTTGTAGACATATATACACTTTTTATGATCCTATTATTATCTACTTAGTAATATTTAATTATTTTAAATTACTTTATAATTTTTCCATAGGGAATTTACTTTCTTGGTTGAGTTGTGTTGTTTATTAGATGTCCTGTCAACTATTTATTTGGTTTCATTTCTAGAGATAAATATTTAATGAATAAATATACACAGAAAAGAATGGTCAGACTATGGTGCTAATGTCATCATTTGAGCTTCTGGATCCCCCTGAATGCAAAGACCTACCCCTGAGCTTTTTAGTAATATGAGTTAATATATTCTCTATTTTGCTTGTGTCAGTTTGAGTTGGGTTTTCTTTTCTTTTTTTTTTTTCTTTTTTAAAGTTTACATCCAAATTAGTTAACATATAGTGCAACAATGATTTCAGGAGTAAGCTCCATAATTCCCCTTACCCATTTAGCCCATCCCCCCTCCCATCCCCCCTCCAGTAACCCTCAATTTGTTCTCCATATTTATGAGTCTCTTCTGTTTTGTCCCCCTCCCTGTTTTTATATTATTTTTGTTTCCTTTCCCTTATGTTCATCTGTTTTGTCTCTTAAAGTCTTCATATAAGCGAAGTCATATGATATTTGTCTTTCTCTGACTAATTTTGCTTAGCATAATACCCTCCAGTTCCATCCACATAGTTGCAAATGGCAAGATTTTATTCTTTTTGATTGCCAAGGAATACTCCATTGTATATATATACCACATCTTCTTTATCCATTCATCCATCGATGGCCATTTGGGCTCTTTCCATACTTTAGTTATTGTTGATAGTGCTGCTATAAACATGGGGGTGCATGTGTCCCTTCAAAACAGCACACCTGTATCCCTTGGATAAATGCCTAGTAGTGCAATTTCTGGGTCATAGGATAGTTCTATTTTTAGTTTTTTGAGGAACCTCCATACTGTTTTCCAGAATGGCTGCACCAGCTTGTATTCCTAGAGTTGGGTTTTCAGTAAAAGAATCTGTAGCTAGAAGAACCCTGGAACACCATGTGACCTTGGGAATGTCACTAAATAGCTCTAAACTTGTTTCCCAAGTAGCAATATGGTAAAACTATAAACCCTGACTACCTCATAGATAGCAGATATTATCATATTCCCTCAAGCATTTCTATCACAATACAGGCTTACCCAAATTTCAGCTACTAGCATTTCAATGTCTTCGCCTGAAGCCTTTTAGCTAGACCAGGCTCTGCCCCACTCTGCTTGCAGTAGGGTCACTGAGCAATCCTCAAGTAATAACTGCTATATGAATACTCCAGATCCCTCAGGCCTCAGGGGGGCTCACTCTAAAGTGATTGTTCTGTGCTGTCTCCATAAGAACTCCAGTAGAGTTAAGCTTCCACAATAGTTTAACCTATCAACCAATTTGCCCTTTGTTGGCTTCCTTCCCCTCCATGTCTCCCTTCCCTACTCCCCCAACATCTGGGATCTCATCCCAGACAGACCACTAGCACTCAGATTCCAGTCTCAGAGTCTGCTTCTGGGAGTGTCAAAATGAAGAAATTTATACCTTTCTAGTGCCTGGAAAACTCCAATCTCTCTGTGTTATTTGCCTTTGTTCAGGACATTGCTGAATTTTCATTGGTTGAAGTGGTTTAAACTCACGTCATCAGTGTGTATTTACAAGCATAAAAGCTGTGATAACCACTCCGACGCTGAAACAGGGTTATTAGGCTCTTCATTTTATTTTCTACACAATTGTGTATATTTTAAAGACAACTCTCCAAAAATGTCCTTTTCAATACATTCTGCCAGTAAAAGGATAAAGAACTTCTAAACATGCTGTCTTGCTTTAAAAACAGCTGAAAGCATATGTGCATTTATAGAATCAATTATATAAACAGCATCAGTGTGAATAAAGCTGGAATATATTCCCACATGACAATTGAGAGTCCCACAGAACTGTGTTGGATGAAAAAGTATTTACTGTGGCTTAGAGAGGCTCTCACACATGGGAGGACAAGAAATGAGAGGCCTCTTAATAAGGCAGTCCACGGTCTAAAAACTAACCGCATCTAACACAAGACTGTGAGTGGCAACAAGAGCCTCAAAACAAAGAGGAATCGCCATATGGTCCTAGCGTGGGAAGACCACTGGGTCCTGCTGGTCTTATCAGTGACACCTGTTCTTCCAGCTGGGGCGCATTACTGGTGGTGTCATCTTCAAAAGCAGAGGACAGCAAGCGCAATCCAAAGAAGAATCAGAAATGTGGGCAGATGGGCCTGATGGCTTGATTAGCAGGTCCCTCTACTTAGGGAGCTGGACCAGTGCCATCACATCCTCTGTTTCCTGTGCTGATGGTACCCAGCACTCATCTTGGCAGTGACCCATCACTCTTGCAAAGCTGCTGCAGATGGCCAGGAACTTCCTCTCTCACCACAATGTTCTCTCCATTGCCCCCATTCCACTACTCTTACCCCAAACCACAGCATCTAAGGTTCACTTACCCAGAGGCCATTGCTTTATAGGTGTCTTCAGACCTACTTGCTAGCCAGTAGTAAATAAAGAAAGATAGAAAGAAAATAAGCAAATGTGGTAAAAAAAAAAAAAAAACAACTTTAAATTATTTTATTTTTTTACAGCTTTACTGAGATATAATTGACATATAACATTGCCTAAGTTAAGGTACACAACATGTTGGTTTGATACACTTTTATATTGCAAAATAATTGCATAATAGCATTAGCTAACACCTCCTAGCTAATACCTCCATCCCTTCACATAATTACCATTTCCTGTTTGTGGTGAGAACACTTAATATCCACTCTCTTAGCAACTTTCAAGTATACAATACAAAATTATTAACTATAATCACCATGCTATACATTAGATTTCCTAGAATTTATTAATTTTATAACCAGAATCTTATTAACCAGTATCTCCCTATTTCTCCAACCCCCAGCTCCTGGTAACCACCACTCCACTCTCTACAGCAGAGATGCAGTGAAATTTTAACAATTGGCAAATATGGGTGAAGGGCATATGGAAGTTCTTCATACTATTCTTAAAACCATACTCTAAGTCTAAAATTGTTTCAAAATTAAAAGTAAAAAAAGAGGTAAGCCAACCATAAGAGCACTACTATAATTACGATCATAGTCGGCAGTATTTTTTTAATTACTAAAATCCTATTTTTTAAGGCAGAACACAAAATCTTCTTTAAAAATTATTTTCCTTTACTCTTGATTTTTATTGAAGTGAGATTCACATAGCATTTCATTTTAAAGTGAATAATGTGGTGCCATTTAATACTTTGACAATATCACCACCACCTCTATCTGACTCAAAATGTTTCATCACCCCAAAAAGAAACCCCATACCCATTAAGCAGTTACTCCCAATCTTTTCCTTTCCCCAGCCTTTGGTAACCTATGCTCTGTCTCTATAAATTAACCTATTGTGAATATTTCATATAAATGCAATCATTTAATATTTGCCCTTTTGTGTCTGGCTTACTTCATTTAGCATAATGTTTTTGAGGTTTATCCATGTTGTGGTATGTATCAGTACTTCACCTTTTTTATGACTAACTAATATTCCTTTGTATACATGCATGACAACTTGCTTATCCATTCATCTGTTGATAGATCTTTGGGCTATTTCCATCTTTTGGCTATTGTGAGTAATGTTATTATGAACATGGGTGTACAAATATTAGAGCACCTAAAATCTTGATGGTTATTAATGTCTATTGATGACTTAAAATAATAATTTCATGCTTGAAGCATACCCAAGCTTAGACTTCTCAGATCCGTGAGTAAATTCTCTCTGTGCCTGGATGGATTGGGTTGCATTTCTGTCAACTTGAAAGAATCCTAACTGATACAAAACTTTAAAACGTCTTTCAAATGTATTGGGGAAAAAATCTGCTCATTAAGAATACCTTTTGAAAAAAAAAAGCTGACTTAAATTTTCAGAAGGGCAAAGCTCTCCTTGCCCCCAAGAAACTTTAATAAGAATTTGAAATATTTCTGAACAGGAACAATGAGCTCAGCTAAGTACAGAACATTCTTGAACTATGTCTGCCACCACAAAGGGATAATCATAATGCAATCTTGAACCAGAGGTTTCTGTGTGTGCCAGACTTAAAGAAATTCAAAGCACTTTACTTGTGAAATAATTATAACTTTAAAAACCAGATCTTTCCTAAATCACTTGGTAATCATTTTTAGCAACTCATGTGAACGGAAGTCCCTAAATATAAATGCTGCTCCTTATTTCTTCTTTTACCGTTTGCTTCCTGCCATCCATCTGTCATCTCGTGTGGTCATAGGAATTTTAGCATTTTCTTTTCAAAGGGCTTCTAGGAATTGCCTTTGGTTTACTTGATGAAATCTTGCACTGCATACACTTCTTCAAAAGGACATCATTTCATCTGATTTTTGTTGAAGAAAAATTAGATAATTGGAGAATTTATCTTCTGACAGCTTATTTTCCACTTAAAAAATATGTCATCACCTTCACTTCATTTTGATCTTGGGGTCCTTGACTCAACCAATTTATTAGGGTACAAATTTGGTCTGAGTTTGTCCAGCTTCCCCCTGTGTCACTGCTGTGGTGGATCACTGGTGGTGTTTGTGTCTTTTTCTGCCTCTCAAATCTACCACTCTCTGACTCTTCTCTCAAGGCTATGGAGGATTGAGCCAAATTCCTGATTCCCAGAAGTGTGATGTTGGTGTAAGACATTTTAATTCAATCTGACCTGCTCATTTGAACTGAGATGAATCTAGGAACTATCAGTAATCTTGGAGAACCATATTTGGCTATATGGTGAGTAAATATGGTCTGGGGAATAGAAGGAAGAAGGAAGGGAGAGGAGAGAACAAAAAGGAGGGGGAGGAACAGAGAGACAGAAGACAGGAAAGGGAAAGAAAGAAAGATAAAGATGGTGAGTAAAGACAGGGGGTGGGCTGTGGGAAGGGAGAGATTTTCTTGGTTTATACTACTGAAAAGACAGAGGAATCTCATTTCAAGTGAGACTTGATCAAGTGGGTCAATGATAGTCCCAAAGACCTGGCTTTTTTTTTTCATCTCTTCTCTATGATGAGGTAAAAATGGTTGCCATAGCCCTCACAGCCATATGCTTTCTTTCATCCAAGAAGAAAGAGATCCAAAAACTGAAGTCTCATGAGTCATGCTAACTAGACTGACATAGGTCACATGTCCATCTCTACACCAATTACTGTGGTGGGAGGGGAGTTTGGAGGGTAAGAAGTGAGATGGCCTTTGTTGATTGGATGAGTCTAGGTCACATGTCCCACCCCTGGAGTAGAACTGGAGTCCAGCTCCCAGATCCATACAGATCTCCAAGTAGAAACCTGGAACAATTGGCAGGGGGCAGGAGGGAAGTGCATGCTCAGAAGGGAGCCAATGAATGTTCATCATGTTTGTTCTCTTGTTTGGCCAGACACCTCAATAACTTTATGATTCCTCTTTTTAAAATCTACATTGGCTTCTGGCACTTACAGTCAAAGAATGTTAACTAAGACATGTGACTAGAATAGTGAAGACAGAAAAACTGAAGGTAGTCTAAGTTTCAGGGGAGAGGTTGGACACAGTGGGGTTGTATCACATGGACGCTTAGCTTGTAGAAGAGGACAATGCAGCTTAAATTGCTTGGGTGGCTCTACCCACCATTCCACCAATCTCCATCTGAGATGGCAGATGGCAGCAGCTCTTTCCTCAGCCTGTCTTGGCTCTGTCTTTTCTCCCATGGTGTGAGCATCTTGTCAAACATAATGTGATTCTTGTATACGTATCGTAAAAGATGAGCCTATGCCAGCCACTGCTTTAACTGGTACTCAACAAAAGGTACAAAAATGGTGGAAGAACTGACTGAGTAGCACATATTGAGTATGTCAGACTCACATGTGTCGTTTCCAGAGTACTTTCAAAGGTAACTTACAAAAAGAACTTCCGAGGAACCTTTTCCTAAAACACTTCTGAGGGAAATTTTGCTGATTTATAAGATAGGACTCCATTTTATCTAGACAGGTAACAATTACTCATGTGAAGCTGGCCAGTGGGAGATAGAGAATATCAGTGTGTTTAAGAATGTGACCTGTTTGATGGTTTGACACATATTCAGCCATTATTTAAATGGGTCTCAGTACTTTCCACATGGTTAGAGCTTAATAAATATTGTGAAATTAATGCAAAATGGCTGAACTCAGGGACATAGCTTGGTAAGATAATCTGGACCCCGCCTGCTTGAATGCTCTTTTATGGCATTTCACAGTGGTTTAGTGCAGAGAGAGAGGTATCCTAACTTGTAATTCCATTTCTGCTATGAACTATTCCTGTGACCTGGGAAAAGTTACATAATTTCCCTGAGTCTCAGGTTTCCCCCTGGTGGGATGGGAAAACAAAAATGCTTACTCTACTTGTTTTTCAGAGTTATTAAAAATCAGTGGCCTGTGTTGTCTTGGGCAGCTGCTCTATGTCTTTTAGGGCAGAATGAATACTATACAGAAGGAAAAACATTCAGATGAAAAACAATGTTGGTGTCTCCAGATATATTCAGTAAACAATTTATCCTGCTTAACACACCCTCAGATGTTAAAATATAACCCAATACAAAAATACAACCCAACAGTAAGCACAGATTCTCCAGAATTCCACAACCATCCTAATGGAGACGGTATTTCTAGTGCTATGTTGCCAATGCTTCACTTATGATCTTTGACCTCAAAATCTCAGGAAAGGTACAAATTATGAAAAGTAGTCTCAGCTATTCAGAGCAAAGCATAATGTTAAATGTTTCATCTCATTTCTCTTTGATGCCTGACTCTCACCAATAGCTTATTAGCTAACAGGTCATCCATCAACCCCAAATGATGACTTTGGCTTGAGTCTATATGACTTGCCAACCTGGTTGATTGACGTTATTTCTCCCTCCCAGGAGATATTTTGTAGACACTCAATAGAAATTAATTTCCATGAATCCCTTGGTAGACTCTTGATAAATATTAATTTTGCCCCTTCAGAGAATCAACACCATTTGAGTATAGAAAAATGTTTGTTTGATAGTGGGCTAGTGATGCAATATTCTTTTCCTTGCCATCCACATATATAAGGTAGAGAAAAAACTTCAGGTTGGGCGAGGCACTTCTAGAAAGACTCAAGACATTCTCAGACCAATCTGGAAAGTCTCTGAAATTGAACCAAGTCACCACTATTTCTTAAATCAACATACTCTTGTGTCCATGAAAAGGTTTCTATTTCATTTCTCAAAGATTGCAACTTATGATTTTATTATTGTGGTGATAGAAAGAAGAATGAAAGCCATTGAACTTCAACCTCAGGGTGAGTGCTTTGGTTTGCCCTTTGTGTTGCTCTGCCAAACATTTAGATCTAAGTCTTTGATTAAGAGCGAATTGAAGTGTGGGAATGCAAGCTGGTGCAGCCACTCTGGAAAACAGTACAGAGGTTCCTCAAAAAACTAAAAATAGAACTACCCGATGGCCCAGCAATTGCACTATTAGGCATTTATCCAAGGGATGCAGGTGTGCTGTTTCGAAGGGACACATGCACCCCCATGTTTATAGCGGCACTATCAACAATAGCCAAAGTATGGAAAGAGCCCAAATGGCCATCGATGGATGAATGGATAAAGAAGATGTGGCATATATATACAATGGAGTATTACTCGGCAATCAAAAAGAATGAAGTCTTGCCATTTGCAACTACGTGGATGGAACTGGAGGGTATTATGCTAAGTGAAATTAGCCAGATATCATATGACTTCACTCATATGAGGACTTTAAGAGACAAAACAGATGAACATAGGGAGGGGACACAAAAATAATATAAAAACAGGGAGGGAGACAAAACAGAAGAGACTCATAAATATGGAGAAAAAAGTGAGGGTTACTGGAGGGGTTGTGGGAGGGGGGGATGGGCTAAAAATGTAAGGGGCACAAGGAATCTACTCCTGAAATCATTGTTGTACTATATGCTAACTAATTTGGATATAAATTTAAAAAACAAAAAATAAAACAACTTAAAAGAAACAATTAAATTATCTTCACTCAGTTAAACTGATGGAGGCAGGATAGTGGGCCACTGGCTCCTAAAATCCTCTTCAGAAGCAGGAATGACACACCAATGGGCTGGAGATCTGGAGAGGGTGACACATGAGGAGAGTGTCAGTCTGTGTCTGGGCCAGGCCTGGCAGTGGGTGCAGGCATCACAGTGGTGGTTTGGCAGAGTGAGATCTACAACCAAGATGGCTGGAAGTTTAGATTTTTCTGGTAATCCGTGAGCATGTTTGAGGAGACTGGGTACAAACAGTGGAAAGCCATGATCTGGGATGATGACCACTCCTTCCTACAAATGCATTTATCAGGGGCGCCTGGGTGGCTCAGCCAGTTAAGCGTCTGACTTTGGCTCAGGTCATGAGCTCACAGTTCGTGGGTTCGAGCCCTGCATCGGGCTCTGTGCTGACAGCTCAGAGCCCGGAGCCTGTTTCAGATTCTGTGTCTCCCTCTCTCTATGCCCCTCCCCCACTCGTGCTCTGTCTCCCTCTGCGTCAAAAATAAATAAACATTAAAAAAAATTATCAAAAAAATGCATTTATCACTGGGCTGTAAATGTGAGACATTTCAAAGGTGCTCGTCACCAAATACAGGAAACAACGAGATAATGGACAGCTTGGGGGAGATTCTGTTATCCCTATGTTTAAAAAAAATTAGCTATATTTCCATTGTTCCTCTCACTTTATCAAACAATCTTTTCGAATAAAATCAATAAATACTTATGGAGCTAGGTGCTACGGGGGATACAAAGGGAAAAAAAAAAGAGTGAATTGAAGTGGTTCTTCCCATAAGCGGCGAAAGGTGGTCTCCGAAAATGGTTCACTATTCACTTGATCCAGACAACCGTACAAAATCGTGCAAATCAAGAGGTTCAAATCTTTGTGTTCACTTTAAGAAGTGAATGTGAAACTTCCCAGGCCATCAAGGGTATCCACACCCCAAAAGACACCAAGTATCTGAAGGATGTCACTTTGCAGAAGCAATGTGTGCCATTCTGTCACTGCCAACTGAGTAGTTAGTAGGTGTGCCCAGGCCAAACAATGGAGCTGAACATAGGGTCAGTGACCCAAAAAGAGTGCTGAATTTTTTACTGAACATGCTTAAAAATACAGAGAATAATGCTGAACTTAAGGCTTTAGATATAGATTCTCTGGTCATTGAGCACATCAGGTGAACAAAGCCTCCAAGATGTGGTAGAACTTACCAGAGCTCATGGTCAGATTAACCCATACATGAGCTCTCCCTGCCACATTGAGATGATCCTTCCTGAAAAAGAGCAGATTGTTCCTAAACCAGAAGAGGAACTTGCACAGAAGAACAAAGACATCCCAGAAGAAACTGAAGAAATAAAAACTTATGGCCTGGGAATAAATTTTATTTTGCATAAAATAATTGCAAGTAAAACAAACAAACAAAAGAGTGAGTTGAAGTGGCACATAACCTAAATACTCAGCTCTCCTGTGATGAGACATGGATTACTATGGAAGCACGAGAAAGGATGAGGTCAATGACCTTCAGCACATGTTCCAGAGATGACATATATGACAATTTCCACTGTCCTATAAACTAGCTCTGCAGGTAAAGATGAGTGTAAGGCTATTCGGTACCCCCTGTCTCCCACTACTCCACACCCTGCTCCCATCCATTCTCCACCCTTCCCTTCCCTTCCCTGCCTGGGAGTCTGACCCTAGCTAACAAGAACTCCTTGCAGTTGCTTCTTGTTGGGTTTTGTCAATGGGAGCCACTGGTAGTACTGCTCTGAAGCCCAGGCTGTAGGGGGCAGCCCTGCACCTGATACTTAAGAAAGCATTGCATATCACAGACACAGGCCAAATATATATAAATATATATATATATACATATATATATGTATGTATGTATGTATATATATATATATATATATACATACATACATACATATATATATATATCTCAAAGGGCACATGGGCACCTCTGTCACTTGGGATAAAGCACTACCAACAGTGCAAACAATGCTTGGACTGTGGAAGAATTCAATACCAGAGTCCTTAGATAAAAGATCTATGAATTAACTTGTTAAATTCTTCCACTCTTCAGGGATACAATCAGTTTTTGAAGAATGCAGTATTGATTTCTAATAGTGCTTGGTATCCATTTTCTTGTTGCTCTTTGGATGTTCCAATTCTTGCTCTAGAAGTCCTCACAATTTAGTATAGTATTTACAACAGTTATGCGTGGTAGCTAAGGAATATTATATGTTGTGTATATGCAGTCTAGATGTCACCTGAACTTAGCATGATACCAATTCTTTACATTTGGCAACTGGATAGACATCAAATGCTACAACTGTGAACAGATTTATATTTTAAAAATATTTTGAGGTTTTATTAAATTAAAAAAATAAATACAAAATTGCCTTTCACATATTTTTTATTTAACTTTGAAACTAATTAATAATTTGCTCATTTTTAAAAACTTAATAGGGGTGCCTGAGTGGCTCAGTTGGTTATGCATTCGACTTTGGCTCAGGTCATGATCTCCTGGTTCGTGAATTCAAACCCCTCATCAAGCTGTCTGCTGCCAGCATGGAGCCTGTTTCAGACCCTCTGTTCCCCTCTGTCTCTGCCCCTACCCGACTTGTGCTCTCTCTCTCTCAAAAATAAATAAAGCATTTTTAAAAACTTAATAAATTTTGAATATTCTAAAACAAAAAACTTTTGAAGCAAAACATGAAAAATAATTTAAAATTTATATTTACTTTGCAAGTTTTATGAAAATTTACTGAAATGGTGAACACTTCAAGTACAATTAAGTTTTATTTTTAGTTCTCCAATTTTTACGATAGAGACTCATAAATATGGAGAAAAAAGTGAGGGTTACTGGAGGGGTTGTGAACCCCCATTTCAGACTCTGAAATGGAGATTTGTGTGCAGGAGACTTATTGAGAATACCGTCAGATGACAAGTGTAGGGGGAAGTAAGGCTAGCACAAAGAGAAATAGGCCTAGGATGATGCAATCATAGCACATACCTCAGCTGATCCCATGAGGAGCTCAGTATCAGGGGCAGCCCTTTAGTGTTATTCCACCTTGAAGCAAAAGAGGCTGGTCTTTATACCTTGACATGTCCTGGGCAGGGAGGGCAAGGTGTGATCTTGGAAAAGGAAGCTCCCTTAAGGAGAGAGCAGTGCTTGGAGAGGAGGGGTTCAGCTGTGACCTCCCAGCACCTGAGGAACAAATGCCTTCATCTTTTTAAAAACAATTTTTAAATGTTTATTTATTTTGAGAGAGGTAGGGATGGGCAGAGAGGGAGGGAGAGAGAGAATCCGAAGCAGACTCTGCTCTGTCAGCACATGGCCTGACACGGGGCTTGAACTCACAAACCATGAGATCATGACAAGCCAAAATCAGGAGTTGGACATTTAACAGACTGAGCCACCCAGTTGCCCCACAAGTATCTTCATCTTAAGGAAGGATGTGATGGTTAATTTTAAGTCTCAGCTTGGCTGGGCCAAGTGCCCAAATATCTGTTCAAGCATTCTTCTGGATGATTCTGTGATGGTGTTTTAGGATGAGGTTAGTATTTTAATCAGTGGACTTTGAGTAAAGCAGATTGCCTTCCATAAGCATGAGGGTGGGCCTCATTCAATTAATTGTCCTGAATAGAACAAAATAGACTGACCAGGCAAGAGGGAATTTTGCCAGCAAACAGCATTCAGATTTGAATTGTAACATTGGCTCTTCTCTGAGCCTCTAGCCAGAAAGCCCACCCTCCAGAATTTGGACTTTCTAACCTCCATAATCACATGACTCAATTCCTTAAAATAAATCTCTGTACACACACACACACACGCACGCACGCACACATCCTATTCGTTCTGTTTTTCTGAAGAATTCTAATATAAGGGATCTGGGTAAAGCACCATATTTGCTATGATTATCAAGGTAGGAGAACAGAACACATACAGTATGCAGTCTTGCTTTGTAACATTTAAATATTTAAATGCATGATATGTGGGTCTCCATTTGCACACTTCCTCCAGTCCAGTGGTGTGCTAGAGTCAGCTCATACCAGATCTCCATAACCAATTCCATGCATCTTCTCTCAACTCCGTGTTTAAATTTTTTAATGTTTAATTATTCTTGAAAGAGAGAGAGAGAGAGCGTGCATGAGCGGGGGAGGGGCAGAGTGAGAGAGGGACACAGAATCCAAAGCAGGCTCCAGGCTCTGGGCTGTCAGCATATAGCCCGACGCGGGGCTCAAACTCATGAGCCATGAGATCATGACTTGAGCTGACATCAGATGCTTAACTGACTGAGACACCCAGGCGCCCCTCAACTCCGTATTTAGTCACATCAGTCTGGTAGCTTGAAATTGTCATGGTAAGAGTATTTATACTATGGAAATCAGCAAACACAACAAATCGGGGCTATTTTTTTGTTTCCAGACAGCTGATTGTTAAACATTTACCTGTATATGACTGCTTAGGTCCCACAAATATTAGAAGGAGGCTTGCCTCCATATCAGCAATTTCACCAGGAAGTTCCTTCTCATGATTCCATCTCCCCTGAGCTCTTGTGAGTGCATTTCCTCTCCATGACCCTCCCAGAATAGAGAAGTAACTCCCCATGGTTGCTTTGCTCTGAGTCCTTTCTCACTCCTTGATTATTCCCTGGTGAGTAGTCCTTGCATTACAGTCCCCTCATTTGAACCATCTGAGATGAATTCCTTTTCTTACTGGGACCCTAATACAAGAAGTGAGTGGTAAATCTGTCTCTTACTTTATGCTCACCCTAAGATTCAATGACCATCTCCCTCTCCCCCTCTCCAGTTCTATCTTTAGGATCAGCAGCTGATAAGCTATTTCATTTTTCATCTACCCTGTCCATTTGTCCCTCTTGACCAAACATACCAATGAATGTGTGCTATGGTTTAAGTCTTGAAACAGACTTCCAAGACACAGTCCAAAGAGAACTCACCATACCCAGTCATTTTGTTCTTTGGCCACCTTGGTTATTTAAAATACGTGTTAGTGTTGCTTAGTGAGGTTAGTTTTGGAATCCCCAAATATATAAAAAGAATACAAAAGCCAACTGTCACAACTAATTGGAAACATTGCATTTAGTTTTAGAAGGCAAGAGTAATAGAAATCACGTGGGGCTGTTCATCTGTTTGTCTCATCTCTTTAAATTACTTAAAAAATCAAAAGCTCTTGTGGTTTCAACCTGTAATCTTATATCCCTGCATGTCCTGACTTACACATCCAGTAATCACTCCTAATAATCGCCCTGGGCTTAGGACAAGAAGGGCTGTTCTAGGCCCCTACACACCGTGCAGATCATGAGAGCTGTCTATTGTCATACAACAGCTTTGAAGTGTGGGATTTTTTTTTTTTTTTTCGAATTGCCTCTGCTTTTCCAAGCACCTCTGGTCACACTGCTTCCCTGAGTTGCATTGCATTATTGACTCTAGACACAACATAGCTTTAGTGAGGTTTAATCAAAAAACAACAAAGAGGAACATCTTTTCATTTTCATTAGGTTTTACTAAGCACACATGTCTTTTGGCTTCAAAGAAAGAAAGAGAAAGAGGGGAAAGAAAGAAAGAAAGAGAAAAAGGAAGAAGAAAGAAAGAAAGAAAGAAAGAAAGAAAGATCATTTGGGTTGGTCTACCAAATTGTCCCAATAGGAGGGATGTAATATGATGTGATACTGGTAGATATCTCATAAGTAGGCCATCATAAGAAAAACACATTTTTATAAACAATAATAAATACTATGCAATTTTTAACATTGATCAAGTTCTCAGAGAAGGGAGAGGCTTCCTTTGTAGATACATAGGGAATTTGAGGGTGAGGAAGGAAACTGAACTCAGAATAGCAGAGGCTGGGGGAGTGAGGTATCTCTATCTGGCAGGATGGGTGAGGTTATTTGCAGAAACAAACAACTTCAGTCTCAGTGGCTTAAAGCAAGGTTTGTTCTTTACTCATGCTACATGAACAATAGGGGTTGGCTGTTGATATGGTTATCAGAGTGGTGCTGGGAAGGGGGAGGAGCATGTAATACATTCTATATTAGTTGTTAACATTTCTGTATGGGAGTGACACACATCTCTTCCACTTATATTTCATTGACCAAAAAAGGTCAACGGCCACATATAACTTCACAAGGTATGGGGAAGATCCCTGCCATGTGCCCAAAAAATGGAAGGGCCAGAAATAAGGTGACCAGAACTACTACTCTGGTGACCTGTGAAAGGTAAAGACAGTTGTGAGAATGGCACAAAAGTGCCCATTACCTTTCCTTTTTTCCTGTTTCTTTGTGAGTGAAGAGAACATATATAGTAGATGCTAGAGACTGAAAAACTCCTACAGTTGATCATAATTTAGGGGAAGGAGACACTTCAGATCAAATTTGGAACTTTCCATTTCATGAAAGAAATTTTTGTGTAGTGTTAAATGGCCACACTTGATTATATCAAATAATGTTATTAAAATTTTTTAAATGTTTATTTAATTGAGAGAGAGAGAGAGAGAGAGAGACAGAGTCAGAGCATGAGTGGGGGAGGGGCAGAGAGAGATGGAGACAGAATCTGAAGCAGGTTCCAGGCTCTGTGCTGACAGCTCAGTCACAAGCTGTGAGATCATGACCTGAGCCGAAGTCAGACACCTAACCAACTGAGCCACCCAGGCTCTCCTCAAATAATTTTAAATGTATTTTAATAGTGATGAAACGTGGCAAGTGAAGATAATGGCTGAAAAGTTTCCCCAGAAAAGCCAAAGCAGGAAGGTCCCTGTGGTGCAGTGGTTTCCAGTGCTCTAAGGGACATACGAAGGGAACCCTCCAAGAAAACTCAAGGGGAAATGGAGTGGCAGAGTAAAGTGCAACCTATACATAAGTACTATGAATTGATGAAGAAACATTTATGACTTTCGCATTTTTGTAGTACACTAAAACGGTCCACTGTCAATGTTAGTTCTTGTCCAGGCAGAGACTATGATAACGCATCATGATAAGACATTGTCTTCACGTGCTCTTGGGTGGCTCAGTTGGTTAAGGGTCTGACTTCAGCTTGGGTCATGATCTCGCAGTTCTAGAGTCTGAGCCCCGTGTCAGGCTCTGGGCTGATAGCCCAGAGCCTGGAGCCTGCTTCAGATTCTGTCTCCATCTCTCAGCCTCTCCCCTGCTCATGGTCTCTCTCTTTCTCTCTCAAATATAAAACAAAAATTTAAGACATTGTCTTCAGTCATGGATGCGATTTTCACCAGGAAAGCAGGGGTCGTTACAGTGTGTCTACAGCCTGTAGTTCCACATTGGGCACTTCTCTGAGGCATCTCAGATTCTTGTTGCCTTTCATATGCCTAGTCCACTGCCTCTCCCTTCTTCCACAAAGAGGAAAAAAGAGAACTAACAAGATTAATTCATAAATATTTATGGGTTACCAAAAAATCCAGTAGCATAAAGCCACTGTCGGTGGAGGGGACATCTACTGGATCACTTCTCCAATTCTGTTGTAGAAACTGTTGAGAGAACTGTCTCGTGGCTCCCACTGACCACAGCTGATGGATGAGCAGGGGACACAGGCAGGGGACACAAGCATGCCCTTAACTTTGGCCGGTCACATTGTTTCTCTGGAAATTTGGAGGTTAAATTATTTAAAGAGGGAAAAAATTTTCTTCTTTGAAACAAATTCAGATTTACAGAAAAGTTGTAATACAGTACAAAGACGTTTGTCCCTAAATCATATGAGAGTAAGCCGCCGACACGATACCTCATCACCCTTAAACCGTTTAGTGTTTATTTCCCTCAAACAAAGACATTCTTTTATATGACAAAAATTAAACCATCAAAATCTGAAAATCCACACTGATATCTAGCCACCAGTTAATCCTCAGGCCACCCCAGTTCTTTTTTTTTTTCAACTTTTTTTTTTTTTTTTTTTTATTTTTATTTTTTATTTTTGGGACAGAGAGAGACAGAGCATGAACGGGGGAGGTGCAGAGAGAGGGAGACACAGAATCAGAAACAGGCTCCAGGCTCCGAGCCATCAGCCCAGAGCCTGACGCGGGGCTCAAACTCACGGACCGCGAGATCGTGACCTGGCTGAAGTCGGACGCTTAACCGACTGCGCCACCCAGGCGCCCCGTCACCCCAGTTCTATCACAGTCTCAGTAATGTCCTTTATAGCAAAAAGGTCCAGTTCAGAATCATCATGTCTCTTTATTAGAGATTGGATTATTTAATGAAGTTTTAAAGTAGCATACAGTAAAACAAAGCCATCTAAAAAGGTATTTAGGGAAAAATAAGTCTCCCCTTTCCCCTGGTTTTCAGAGGCAATCTCTGTTACCAGTGTCTCCTGCATACTTACAGTCTATCATACACAGCTTATGTGTGTACATTGGTGAAGTGGGATGTCAAAATTCCTCTTAGCTCAGGCAAAAAATAAGATCAGATATAGGAGTTCCTCCTTTAAAAATGTTAGATATCCATTAAGAACTTTATTGATTGCCATCAAGACAAAGGATAAAGAAAGGAAGTTTCCAAGTGAATACATTTTCCCAGGTTTTTTTTTTAAAGCCTATTTATTTGTTTTGAGAGGGAGAAAGAGAACACAGGAGCAGGAGAGGGACAGAGAGAGGAACAGAAGACATCCCAAGCAGGCTTCGTACTGTCAGCATGGCCTGATGCAGGGCTTGATCCCACATCTTGAGATCATAACCTGAGCCCAAACCAAGAGTCAACTGAGCCATCAAAGTGCACCACATTTCCCCAGATTTTGAATATCAAAGTCATTGACCACCTAGAAAAGACAAAATTTCTTCTCTTGCCAATACTAATATATTGCCAGTTTAATAATTTATTTTTCTCTTTGTAGAAATTAAGGTTCCTTTGTTGTTTAGTTGTTTAAATGCTTGGAACATCTTTTAGATTATTATATAAATCATAAAATAATAGTGTAAAAATTGTTTTTTAAATTGTATGGTTGGTATATAAGATTCAAAAGTAAATTTCCTAAGCTGTTTTTTTAAAAATGTTTATTCATTTTGAGACAGTACGAGATGGGGAGGGACAGAGAGAGAGAGGGAAAGCGAGACAGGGAGAGAGAGAATCCAAGAGGGCTACACACTGTCAGCATAGAGCCCAATGCAGGGCTCAAACTCACAAACGATGAAATCATAGCCTGAGTCAAAATCGACAGTGGGATGCTTAACTGACTGAGCCACACATGTGCCCTTCCTAAGCTGTTTTTAATATTACACTGTATGCAATCATATAAATGTTTAATTTATCTTCATTTTAATGGTGCTGTGATGAAAAATTTAAAATTCATTTCTGAATCTTAAACAGAAGACAAAAACCTTTAGGGCACCTGTGTAGCTCAGTCACTAAAGCATCTGACTTCAGCTCAGGACATCATCTCACGGTTTGGAAGTTCCAGTCCTTCATTGGGTGAACTTGAGCCCCACTTCAGGTAAAACACAAGCCCCACTTCAGGTGAGCCCTGCTTCTCTCTCTCTCTCCTCCCCCCCTCTCTTTCTGCCCCTCACTAACCTGCATCCTATCTCAAAAAAAAAAAAAAAAAAAAAGACAAAAAACTTTTTTTCAGTAACATAAAATTATGAGCCTGTAACTTAAAACATGGAAACCCTGATGTGGTCATCTTATTCCACTTCCCAATGGGCTAAAGAGAGAGGTGTATAGGCAGCAATATGAGCAAAATAAGATGAATTGAAGAAAACAGGGATGAACAAAGGAGAGTTTCTGAGGACATTCTGGTTCCTGCTCCCAGTCTCTTCCTGAGATTTGCCTTTGGATTCTGTGCTATGAGATCCCACAGGACCCTTATAATAAAATCCACTCTCAGTCTTTTAAAATTGTTGCTTAAGCTAGCTTGAGTTGGTTTCTGTTACATGCAACATTCCTGAGGCATAGGGGAATAGAATGGATAGGGCAATAGAGGGTCACTTGAATGCAAAGAAATCTGAAGGAACACAACAATTACTGGATGGTTTCTGATATTCCTTGGGCTCTCCAAAAGAATCCTAAGGTTGTCCTCGAACAAGTTCAGGTAGCAGACCCAAATGGAAGAAGATAGGTACTCAAATAGTTGTTTTCAAAATTTTTCTTTCATCACATAATGAGCTACTGTCAGTTTATAGATTAAACTTCTTCTTTTACAGTTGTTCCACTACTAACTTAAAGGTCTTTCCTAATTCTTAGTTTTAGTTCAATAATTTCCCCCCCAAATTAAATATTTTTAATGTGCTTTATTGGTCATTTCTTGCCTCTCTCATCCAGAAGAACTATTTGAAATATGATAGAGATTATTACTTCTTACTGGTCTAAGAGAAAAGGCACTACTAACTAATTTCAGATTTTAGTAAAAGAGTTTAAAAACTCATGATAGGCTACTCAAGACATAAGCATGTACAGTGATAAAGGATTATGACTCAATTTTAATTTTAAAAAAATTCATGAACACAGCTCATAACCCCAAAGCTAGCATTTCTCACAGCTTTCCCTAACACAATATAATTTGTTAGTCTATTTGCTTTGGCACTCTCCTACAGTATGGAGTTTTCACCTCCACATTTTGGCAAAGTTTGGGCAACCATATTTAAGGCTGAGCACTGACTCTCATTCATGCTTTTTCATTTTCCCATGGGCCTGGTTCTGCTTGCTGTTGGCAACTGCTCCTTCATAAACTTTTCAAGAAAGTGATAATGTGAACCCAGAGATGCTGAATATAGAGTTTGTAACTCCAATGTCAGTGGGGCTTGTAGGACAAAAGGTTCCAGTTGCCTTCGAAGGGGATTTGCCTCATTTCTCTTGACTCATGTCCATTTCCAGAAACTTGGGAACCTTACATTACTGAGTATCTTATTTTGGCACTTTCAAGTTGCAAGCACTTTGACCATAATGTACTGCCAAGAGTTTCTTTAAGAATATGGAGATGGGGGGCGCCTGGGTGGCTCAGTCAGTTAAGCATCCGACTTCGGCTCAGGTCATGATCTCGCAGTCCATGAGTTCGAGCCCCGCGTGGGGCTCTGTGCTGACAGCTCAGAGCCTGGAGCCTGTTTCAGATTCTGTGTCTCCCTCTCTCTGACCCTCCCTCATTCATGCTCTGTCTCTTTCTGTCTCAAAATTAAATAAACGTTTAAAAAATTAAAAAAAAAAAAGAATATGGAGATGGGAATGCAAGCTGGTGCAGCCACTCTGGAAAACAGTATGGAGGTTCCTCAAAAAACTAAAAATAGAACGACCCTACGACTGAGCAATTGCACTACTAGGCATTTATCCAAGGCATACAGGTGTGCTGTTTCGAAGGGACACATGCACCCCCATGTTTATAGCAGCACTATCAACAATAGCCAAAGTATGGAAAGAGCCCAAATGGCCATCGATGGATGAATGGATAAAGAAGATGTGGTATATATATATACAATGGAGTATTACTCAGCAATCAAAAAGAATGAAGTCTTGCCATTTGCAACTACGTGGATGGAACTGGAGGGTATTATGCTAAGTGAACTTAGAGAAAGACAAAAATCATATGACTTCACTCATATGAGGACTTTAAGAGACAAAACAGATACACATAAGGAAAGGGAAACAAAAATAATATAAAAACAGGGAGGGGGACAAAACAGAAGAGACTCATAAATATGGAGAACAAAGTGAGGGTTACTGGAGGTGGTGTGGGAGGGGAGATGGGCTAAATGGGTAAGTGGCACTAAGGAACCAACCTACTCCTGAAATCACTGTTGCACTATATGCTAATTTGGATGTAAATTTAAAAAATTAAAATTAAAAAAAAAGAATATGGAGAAATAGTCTGCAATAGTCTCAAACCAGGGCAAAATAGTCCATAAAGACTATGGCCCTATACCATTATATTTGTCTTTGCATTAGTTAGGATACAGGTGGAACAGGAAGTAACAGAGAACTGAGAAAATAGTGGCTTGAACAAGGTAGTATTTTATTTTCTGTCACATAGATGTCTTGAAAAAACAGCCCATGGATGTTATGGTGGCTATGCTCCACAAATTTCTCAGGGATCTTGGCTCTTTCTAGCTTACCATACATTATGGCTAGATAACGGAATGTGACTTTTATTTTTTTATTTTTTTAATTTTTTTCAATATATGAAATTTATTGTCAAATTGGTTTCCATACAACACCCAGTGCTCATCCCAAAAGGTGCTCTCCTCAATACACATCACCCACCCTCCCCTCCCTCCCACCCCCCCATCAACCCTCAGTTTGTTCTCAGTTTGTAAGAGTCTCTTATGCTTTGGTTCTCTCCCACTCTAACCTCTTTTTTTTTTTTTTTTCCTTCCCCTCCTCCATGGGTTTCTGTTAAGTTTCTCAGGATCCACATAAGAGTGAAAACATATGGTATCTGTCTTTCTCTGTATGGCTTATTTCACTTAGCATCACACTCTCCAGTTCCATCCACGTTGCTACAAAGGTGTGGCTTTTTTTTTTAAATTGAAGTATATTTGATGCACAATGTTACATTAGTTTCAGGCGTATAACTTAGTGATTTGACAAGTCTATATGTTATGCTACGCTCACCATTTGTCATCATATAACACTTACAATACCTGGAGTGTGGCTTTTGTACTGAGGATCCAAAACAACTTTAGCCATTACCTCTGCATTCCAGGCAGTAGAGTGAAAGACAGAAGAAAGCAAGAGGTAAAATTTACTAGTCTGATGATTTCAAAGAAGGTCCCTACAAACTGTAATTTTCTTCCATACCAGGCTGCAAAGGAGTATGGGTAAATGGTTTTATTATGCAAAGCTTTATGCTTAACTAAAGGATTCTATTACCATAGAAGATGGAGAGAACAAATATTGGGGAACAACCATTGGTCTCACTCATAGTCTCATAAAGTTCTTTGGGGAGCATGCATAACTTTCTCCTGGTCTGACCTATTTAACGATCTCCCTGCATTCTTGCCAGCATTTGGTGTCACTATTTTTTATTTTACATATTCTGATATGTAGTGATATCTCATTCTGGTTTTAATTTGTAGTCCCCTAATGGCTAATGAAGTTGAGTATCTTTTCACATGCTTATTTACCATCTGTAAGTTCTCTTCAGAGAAATGTCTGCTCCTGTCCTTTGCCTGTTTTACGAATTTCCTTTAAGCTGTAGAGTTTTGAGAATTGTTTTATATTCTAGGTTTCAACCCTTTGTTGGATATGTAGTTGACAAATATCTCCTTGTGGTTTGTAGCTTATCTTTCTATCCCTTTAAGAGCTTTTTTCACAGAGCAAAAAATTTTTTGATGATTTATCCACTTTTTTTCTGGGTATATTTCCTCCACTGAGCTACTTTTGTACGTATGTCAAAAATCAGCTGAGCATATTTGTGTTGGTCAATTGCTACATTCTCTATTCTGTTCCACTAACTTATGTGTTTGTCTCTCTGCCAATACTACATTGTTTTGATATAGTAGCTATATAGTAAGCCTTAGTATAAGGTAGAGTGGTTCCTCCCACTTTGTTCTTTGTTAAGATTATTTTAACTATTCCAGGGCCTGTACCTTTCATTATAAATTTTAGAATAAACTTGAATGTGCTTATAGAAAACTTTGCTGGGATTTGGTAGAAATTGTATTATTTTGCACAGTGAAGGAAAAAAGTCAACAAAATGAAAAAGCAACCTACTGAATGAGAGAAGATATTTGCAAATGATATATCTGATAAAAGGCAAATATCCAAAATACATAAAGAACTTTATACAACTCAGCAGCAACAACAACAAAAATAATTTGATTAAAAATGGGTAGAGGGAAGGGGGAGCTAGATGGCGGTGTATAGGAGGACCCTAAACATGGCTGATTCCTCCAGTACAGCTAGATAAATATAAAATCATTCTAAATACTCATGAAATCAACCTGAGAACTGATGGAACAAACTGCACAACTAAGGGGAGATAAGAGGCCACTTTGAGGAAGATAGGAAGTGTGAAGAAATGGATTAGATAGCAGGTGCTGCAGAGGGTAGGGAGCCCTGGTTGCAGAGAAAGGGGAGAGAGAATGAAGCAGACAAGGATAAGCACAAGGAGAACACTTCCTCAAAGTCATTGGGAAAATGAGAGGGGCTGAATTTTGTGTTTTTGCCACTAGTAGAGCTCAAAGACCTGGAGTTTCAGAGGTCCCAGGCTTGGCTGTGATAGAGACCTGAAGACACTGCCCTACTCTTGGAGGCAGGCAAACAATCTCAGGGGCAGACTGTGCAATCTGAAGATCGCCTAAGTGGTATGGGGAAAGACTGTTTTCTTTGGAGCACCTCTCTGGGGACAAAAGAGCAAACAGGAGCCATTTCCCTTCCCTGCCCCTCAGTGTAGGTGCAGAGACACCTACTGAGGGCAGCTAACTGGGACATGGGCTGTTTTGTCTGTTGGCTCCAAATCCCATGCCCCTGAGTTCTGGTATGACTACACTTCTGGGTGAAACTTGCATCAGTCCTAGCACAGTGAGACCCTTTCTCAGAAGACCAGTGCAGGTTCCTGCCATAACCAAGTACCTGAATTGTAATTTTGAAAGTCAACAGCCTGGCTAGGGTAGAGCCCAGGGTGTGCTGTGCTGCTCTAGGTGGGCAAGCAACCCAGAGACAGATCATGTGAAATCACCGATCTGAAAAACACATGTGATGCACAAGGGGAAGTTGTTCACTTCTCTGAGAGTGTTTCCTTGAGAGCAGCAGGCACGGATTCCCCTCTCCAGGGTAAAAAGAGAAGGCTGGCACCATTTCCTTTCCCTGCCCCTCAGCATAAACCAACTTCAGTAAACAGCACAACGCTAACACTGGCAGCCTAAACTGCTTACACCAAGTCCCACCCCTCTGCTCTGTGCAGGTGCTGCTTTTCTCCCGCAAGTGTGCCTGAGGACCAGTGCAACAGGCCCTTCTCCAAGAAGACCAGCACAAACCCACACACCACATTCATGGGCCACAGAGTTCTACAAGACCTTCATATCTAGTGGAAATAGCATCAGTTCTCTTTTAGCAAGTGGACCAGAGCATATCTAGTTAAAACTTGCTACACTCTGGCCAAGGTCCAAACACTCCCCACTACAAGCAAGGAGAAACTCTGCAGATGACTGACCTGAGGGATAGAGCAGCCATAACATAGCAGCTGAGGGCATGCAGAGTCACTTCCTGAAGCACCAGTCCCTGGACATTATATGACCTCTTCTTCATAAAGTCATTACTCTCAGGAACCGGAAATTAAGTCTTTCCTAACACAGAGAACACAGAGACTTAGACAAAATGTCAAGATTGAGGAATTCATCCCAAAAGAAAGAACAAGAAAAGGTCATGGCCAGGGGTCTAATCAAAACAGATACAAGCATATGCTTGATCTAGAATTTAAAGCAACAATTATAAGGATAGTAGCTGGGTTTGAGAAAAGCATTGAAGACATCAGGAAAACCCTTACTATAGAGAAAAAAAAGGTAAAAAACATATCAGGCCGAAATGAAAAATGCAATAACTGAGATTCAAAACCAACTGGTTGTAAAGACCACAAGGATAGATGGAGAGGAATGAATAAGTGATATAGAAAATAGAATTATGGGGGGAAATGAAGCTGAACAATAAAGGAAAATAAAAATCTTAGATCACAAAAGTAGACTTAGTGAACTCAGTGACTCTATCAATTGTAATGATATTTGTATCATAGGAGTCCCAGAAGAAGAAGAGAGAGAAGGGGGCAGGGAGAAGGTTTATTTGAGGAAATTATAGTTGAAAACTTCCTTAATATGGGGAAGGAAACAGACATCCAAATCCAGGAGCCACAGAGAACTCCCATTAAAATCAACAAATGCAGGCCAACACCAAGACATATTGTAGTTAAATTTGCAAAATATAAAGAAAAAGTCCTAAAGGCAGCAAGACAAAAGAAGTTCCTAACTTATAAGGAAAGACCAATAAGGTTAGCAGCACATCTCTCCACAGAAACTTGGCAGGTCAGAAGGGGGTGGCATGATATATTCAATGTACTGAATGGGAAAAATATGCAGCCAAAAATATTCTATCCAGCAAGGCTATTATTCAGAATAGAAGGAAAGATAAAGAGTTTCCCAGACAAACACACATTAAAGGGGTTTGTGACCACTAGAACAGCCTGAAAGAAATATTAAAGGGGACCCTTTCAGTGGAGGAAAAACACAAAAAGCAACAAAGACTAGAAAGGAACAAAGAAAATCTCCAGCAACAGTGACAAAAAAAGTAATAAAATGGCACCAAGTTCATATCTATCAATAATGACTCTGAATGTAAATGGACTAAATGCTCCAATAAAAAGACATAGGGTGTCAGAATGGATTAAAAAAAAACCCAAGACCCATTTATATGCTGTCTACAAGAGACTCATTTTAGACCTAAAGACACAAGCAGATAGAAAGTGAGGGGATAGAGAAATATTTATCATGCATATGGACATCAGATGAAAGCTGGAATAGCAATACTTACGTCAGACAAACTAGATTTTATTTTTTTTTATTTTATTTTTTTATTATTTTTATTTATTTATTTATTTATTTATTTATTTATTTATTTTTTAATATATGAAATTTACTGTCAAATTGGTTTCCATACAACACCCAGTGCTCATCCCAAAAGGTGCCCTCCTCAATACCCATCACCCACCCTGCCCTCCCTCCCACCCCCCATCAACCCTCAGTTTGTTCTCAGTTTTTAACAGTCTCTTATGCTTTGGCTCTCTCCCACTCTAACCTCTTTTTTTTTTTTTTCCCTTCCCCTCCCCCATGGGTTTCTGTTAAGTTTCTCAGAATCCACATAAGAGTGAAACCATATCAGACAAACTAGATTTTAAACCAGAGAGTGTAACAAGAGATGAAGCAGGGCACTATATAATAATAAAGAGGTTTATCCAAAAAGAAGACCTAACAATTGTAAATATTTATGCTCCCAACTTGAAATAACGCAAATGTATAAAACAACTAATACCAAGCATAAAGGAACTCATTGATAATAATACAATAATAGTAGGGGACTGTAACAGCTGACATACATCAATGGATGGATCATCTACACAGAAAATCAACAAGAAAACAATGGTTTGAATGATACACTAGACCAGATGGACTTAACAGATATATTCAGAACTTTTCATCCTAAAGCAATAGATTACACATTCTTTTCAAGTGCACATGGGGCATTTTCTAGAATAAATCACATACCAGGTCACAAATCAGGCTTCAACAAGTGCAAAAAACAAGTACAAAAAGATGGAGATAATACCATGTACATTTTCCGAACACAATGCTATGAAACTTGAAGTCAACCACAATAAACAATTTGGAAAGACCAAAAAGACATGGAGGTTAAAGAACATCCTACCAAGGAATGAATGGGTCAACCAAAAAATTAAAGAAGAAATTTTAAAAAATACATGGAAATGAATGAAAATAAAAACATAACAGTCCAAAACCTTTGTGATGCAGCAAAAGCAGCCATAAGAGAGATGTACATAGCAAGACAGGTCTACCTCAAGAAGCAATAAAAATCTCAAATAAGCAACCTAGTCTTACACCTAAAGGAGCTAGAAAAAGAACAACAAATGAAGCCTAAAGCCAACAGAAGAAGAGAAATAATACAGATTAGAGCAAAAATAAATGATAAAGAAAAGAAAACAGTAGAACAGATCAGTGAAACTGGGAGCTGATTCTTTGAAAAAATTAATAAAATTAATATACCCCTAGCCAAATTTATCACAAATATAAGAGAAAGGATCCAAATAAATAAAATCACAAACAAGAGAGGAGAAATAACAACCAACATTGCGGAAATACAAACAGTTATAGGAGAATGTTATGAAAAATTATATACCAAAAAATTGGACAATCTGGAAGAAATGGATAAATTCCTAGAAACATAACATATAAACTACCAAAACTGAAACAGGAAGAAATAGAAAACTTTGACAGACCAACAATCAGCAAAAACAAATTGAATCAGTAATCCAAAATCTCCCAACAAACAAAAGTCTAGGGCCAGATGGCCTCATAGGGGAATTTTACAAAACACTTAAAGAAGAATTAATATCTCCTCTTCTCAAACTATTCCAAAAAATAGAAATGGAGGAACAACTTTCAATCTCATTTTATGATGACAGCATTACCTTGATTACAAAACCAGACAAAGGCTCCACTAAAAAAGAGATCTCGCGGTCCGTGAGTTCAAGCCCCGCGTCGGGCTCTGTGCTGACAGCTCAGAGCCTGGAGCCTGTTTCAGATTCTGTGTCTCCCTCTCTCTGACCCTCCCCCGTCCATGCTCTGTCTCTCTCTGTCTCAAAAATAAATAAACATTAAAAAAAAAATTAAAAAAAAACATGTGGCGTGTGTGTGTATAAATACATGTATATATATAAATACATGTGAAATATTTATATTTATATATATAAATACTTATATATGTACATATATAAGTACATATATATATAAGTATATATATATAAGTATATATATATAAGTATATATATACTTATATAATACATATAAGTATTTATATATATATAAGTATTTATATATATGTACATATATATATAAGTATTTATATATATACATATATTTATATGTATGTATACACACACACAGGAACATTACTCAGCCATAAAATGGATGACATCTTGCCATTTGCAATAACAGATGGATCTAGAGAGTATTATGCTAACTGAAATAAGTCAGAGAGAGACAAATACCATATGATTTCACTTATATGTGGAATCTAAAAAACAAATGAATAAAAAAAAAGCAGAAATAGACCCATGAATACTGGGAAAACAAACAGATGGTTGCTAGAGGGTAAGTGGGGAGATGGGCAAAATTGGTGAAGGAGAGTGAGATATACAGGCTCCAGTTATGCAATGAATAAGTTGCAGGAATAATGATACAGCATAGGAAATACAGTCAGTGGCATCATAATAGCGTTGTATGGAAACAGATGGTATCTCACTTGTGGTGAGCATAGCATAACATACAAGCTTGTCAAATCACTGTGTTGTAGACCTGAAACTAAAGTAATATTATATGTCAACTATACTTCAGTAAAAAGGAAAAAAAATCCCCACAAAATTGCCTTAAATATGCACATCCATTTGGGGGTAAATTGACATATTTACTATGTTGAGTCTTCTCATCTCATTTGTCTTTGGTTTCTTTCATCAGCATTTTGTCATTTTCAGCATACAAATTCCGCACGTTTTGGTAAGTTTTTACCTAAGTATTTTATTTTATTTGGAACTGTGGTTTAAAATTTTTTTTAATGTTTATTTTTGAGAGAGAGAGAGAGAGAGAGAGAGAGAGAGAGAGAGCATGAGCGAGGGAGGGGCAGACAGAGAGGGAGACACAGAATCTAAAGCAGGCTCCAGGCTCTGAGCTGTCTGCAGAGAGCCTGACGAACTCACGAACTGCAAGACCATGACCTGAGCCAAAGTCGGACACTTAACTGAGTCACCCAGGTGCCCCAGAACAACTGTGTTTTTAATTTCAGTTTTCATATTTCATTGTTAGTACATATACAGAAATGTGATTAATTCTTGTGTGCAAGACATTGTATCCTATAATCTTGCTGAACTCATAAGTTTGAGGGTTTTTTAAAAAATTTATTTATTTTGAGAGACAGAGGGAGGAACAGAGAGAGGAAGAGAGAGAATCCCAAGCAGGCTATGATGTGGGTCTCCATCTCACGAACCATGTGAGATCATGACCTGAGCTGAAACGAAGAGTTGAACCCAGGAGCCTGTTTTTGTTTTTGTAGATTCCTTGGGATTTTCTATGAGGGCAATCGTATCATCTGCAAATTGGGACAGTTATATTTCTTTCTGTCCAATCTTTATGTATTTTTTACTTTTTTATTCGTTTTTTGCTAGAACTTTCAGTATTATGTTGAATGAGTAGTGAGAGTGGACATTGTTTTAAGGATACCTGGGATATGTTTATACAGATACAAGACAAGCAGACATGGGAATGACAGTCATGATGTAAGTTTTTTATACTCATATTCCTTCAAAAATGGGGGCATAGCATATCACAGAAAGGGGCCACAAAGAGAAACACTAGGTTTGGTCAGGAAGCAGAGAGGGCAGGGGAAGATATGGGCAAGAGCTTTCCTTGTGGTTTCTTTGGAGAGGGATAGGCAAGATGGGATAAGCAGGTTTAGGATTTGCAGTAGGCTCTAGGGTACATGGGCTGTTCCTAGTATGTCTGCTTCCGGGACACAGGGATACTAGGGGGATAGAGCCCTGAGTGTGAAAGCCCAGTAAAGGAGGTGGTTGGGGATATGGGCTCTGGATTGGTTGGTTTGCATTTGAAAAGCGTGCTTGCCTGCAAGTTATTTACTATCTCCAGGAATTGGCTAGCATGGGGTGGGGCAGTTTCTCTAGGGTCAGTGAGGCTTGAGGGGTCAAAGCCATCATAATGCAGAAAACTTCCAGAGACAGGGTTAAAACAGCCTTGCATCCTTCTCAATCTTAGGAAAGCATGCAGTCTTTCACTAGTCAGTATGTTAATTTTAGTTTTTTCATAAAGATACTCTTTATCAAGTTAGGTAGTTTCTCTCTATTCCAAACCTATTATTGATCATGAATGGGTGTTAGATTTTATCAGATACTTTATCTCATCAATTGATATGATTTTATTTTCTTTAGTCTGTGAATATAGTGGATTATGTTGATTGAATTTGAATCAACCAGCTCTGTGTACCTGAAATTAAACGCCATTTATTGGTATGGTGTATAATTCTTTTTACAATGTTGGATTCAATCTGCTAATTTTGAGGACTTTTATGCCTAAATTCATGGGACAGATCCTCCAGGAGTCACATTTCTACATACTAACCATGTCAGTCAGTGTTTTTGTACTGTCTTTGTCTGGTTTTGGTATCAAGGATACCAACAATAAACAAATAAAATAAATGTGACCTTAAAGGTCACCCGAACTATTCTCACATTGTTGGAATTTTGACAGTGTCCACTTTTCCCCTGAGTTTTACTACTAGCAATTATTTATTGATATCCTCACATTCTTGGTGTGGAATGTTTATTTAATGTACCTGATAATACTATTTTCATTTTTTCTTCTACCTAAAAAGTATCAATTCTTTGAGAAAAGGAGTCAGAGCTATGCATAACTTAGAAGCTCAACTTATTTGTTGTAAGCAATTATGTGCCTGATTAGTAATATGAGATTTACAATTAAAAACAGTGACTTAAAAACATAGAACTCTAAAACAAAAACAAAAAAAACAAACCAAACCAAACCAATCAAACACCAAAGGGCTAAGTTTCACAGGAATCTTAAAATCAAACCCTGAGTAATTCCTACATTATGATTAAATAGTTTAAAGGAAACGAATAATTATAAAACTGTTTATAGACTATATTCATAAACATATTAAGATTCATGGTCTTTCAGTGAGTGAAATACTGGGAAGTTCACAGAGCATCGATAGGAACACTGCTTTATTTGGCTGAATTACCTAACAATGCCAGTGCTTTATGAAAACACACACACACACACACACACTACTCTCTGCCTTTTTCTCTGTTATAATGAGCAATGTCCTCTTTTTTTCTTTCTCCTTTCAGAGTCTGTTTATATGCCCTTGTCATCTTGATATCCCTCTGAATTTTCCATCCTTTTATTCTTAAAAACACATACTACATTAGCAGGCTTGAATTTTTATATGAAAAATGTTAAGCTTACTATTTACCACAATCCTGGCTAAACTCCTACTGCCTTTCAGGAGCTACCGTATTTATCATTTGTTCTAAGTGACCATTTTGTTTTTTATCTTATTTATATAGCACATTTAATTCTCCTCTCTAAATGGTTAATAGTTTATAAAACCTAGGCCAGAGGAGATCCAGGAGTATTAAGGCCCTACAGGTGTGTTTTAACTTAATTTTAAAATGAATTAAGAATCCTTAAACTCTGTAGTAACATATCTACCCTTCTAAGCATTCCAAAAATCTGAAGGGCAGACAGAATTTTCTGTTACTACAAATAGAAAAATCATTGCAGAGCTCACGAACATTTCAAATACAATTATGAACAATGCAAACCTGGAACTGCCTCTTCATAGAGTTGTCCTCTTAGTCAATTTTTCAGAGAGTTTATTTAAGGTGCTATATATAGATATAAAAGTAAAGAAGTCAGTGCTACGCAAAATAATAAAAATATTTTATACTTTTATTTACAAATTAATTTCATAAACAAACTATAATAAACATGAACAAACAATGAAGTTATTGGCTTCTATCCATTATGGCCAGAAAAATAAATTTACATAGATACCTAAATCTGCCTCCTTTTCCAGAGAAATTAACATATTGAATCTACATATTTTCAAATTGTTCCTAACTCTTATTCAGACTTAACAACTGGGCACTTCTCTATTTTTATATAGAATTGTAAATAATCTTTTAAAAAATTAGGACAAGAGTAATTTTCTACTAGTATGACTCAATTTCATAAAATACAAAAATTTTATAAATCTTGTATTTCAGTTTAATTAATTATGATTAATCTGTGGAAACATACAGAACAAATATGTCAATCATCCACAATTAAGTCAAACTGTTGTATAGGGGAAGAAATTTTACAACTGTCAGAATAAGATTTTATTCATATTCTTGAAAGAAAGCTTTGTTCCCAATAAATATTCCCTCTATCACTTCAGTACACTTTAGGAGAACACATTCTCAATCCAAAAAGAAACAACAAACAGCTATTTGACTTTTTGTTTTTTTCTTGCTTGAAACTGCTCTGTTTTGTTTTTTACAGATTTAATCAACATTGACAAGGCAGGATCAATGGACCTCTTTTGTGATTCCTTTTGAATTTCACTCTCTTTTTTCTTTATTGCCTGAGTAAGTTCTTGTTCTTTTTGTTCTCTCTGCCGGGCTTTCTCCTCAAGGATTTTTTCCATAGCTTTTGTTTTCTTGAAATTAGGATCTGAAGGATCCAAATTGAACAAGTGGGAAGTATACATTGCCTGAAACCGTGCATCCTTAACATTTACCTGCAAATACAAAAGAAAAACAAATAAATTAATAAATCAGAAGGCCCAAAATGGGGCCAAATTTTGAAGTGAGTTGTTGATTGTATAAAATACAAATGTGAGCATTTTGTATTGATTCATTAGAAAACTGTATCCCACAGACAGTCCAATGGAGTTTTAAGGCCTACTCTTGGAAGTCATTAAGTAGTTGCTGACTGTTGTTTCTAGATTTTTTGTACAGGCTCAATCAAACCCACACATAAGGCCTGTATGACTATTAGGAATATGTACTTATTAGCAAAAAGAGGGAAAAGAGGGAGTGACAGAAACAAGAGATATAGCAATGAAAAAAGTATAGCCTATTGCAGTGGCTATTGCACACAGTGATATGATGTGACATGAACCTGTTATTTTTCAGTCAAGCTTGAGTATGCATATCTTTCCCACTGTGAGCATCACACTGCATGAGATTCTAACATTAAAAGGTATGTATTTTTGGTGCAATAGGGCTACCAAAAGACAAGCCAATACTTCACCTGGTACCCAACTAAATAAACAGTGATTTGATCCACCCTGGGATGAACTGGCTGTTCTGGACTAAAAGATGGTAGCTCTGGCTCTACTACGGGCCCTTCTTAAGACATTTCAGGCTAACTTTGGTTGTGCTCCGTGATCATCTCCAGAGCTGACTTTAAATTCAATACCACCTTTAAGAGGCTAATGACTTTTGTCCCTGGTTACCTCAAAGTCATCCTCTAATAATTCCTTCTTTTTCATCAGCAGTTTTTTCTTCTTTTTGCTTAGATTCTGGTGCTCTACAATCTTATTATAATTGAAGTGTTTCTTGCTCTCTTCCTCCTCGTCCATCATGAGCAGAGCCATTTCAGCCTGTTGAGAGAAAATAAAGATCAAATACACAACAGTGCTTTCTTTCCCCCAAGCAGAAGTATGGGGCACAGATATCCCCTCTAGGAAGAGAACCTGGTCGCTAATGCTCTGGGACATCATTTATCATCTATAAACTGATCGTAGATTACCAAAACTCATAAAGAAACCCAAAGATCTTGGTAGAGCAATAAGGTAAAAGTTTTAGAAGCATCACCAAGAGGAATGAAAGTTTGTATTTAAAAACCAGACATTTCACTTATTATAACTGATTAATAGGCTATAGAAAAGATTCCCTAAATCTCTCAAATAAAAATTCCTCATTTTCACTTTGGTCTTTAAAAAAAATATATTTTTTTTAATGTTTATTTATTTTTGAGAAAGATAGACAGAGTGTGAGCAGGGGAGGGGCAGAGAGAGAGGGAGACACAGAATCTGAAGCAGGCTCCAGGCTCTGAGCTGTCAGCACAGAGCCTGACGCGGGGCTCAAACTCACTAACTGTGAGATCATGACCTCAGCTGAAGTTGGACACTTAACCAGCTGAGCCACTCAGGAGCCCCATCACTTTGGTCTTTGTAAGTAATGACACTCAATCTAACAAATGTGTAGTATTTTGTGACAAAAACTACACTTTCCAAACATGTGCTTTAACAGCAAGGTATTTCTTCTTTCTTTTGCTTTTTTTAGCTTTAACTTTTCAATATTGATACATTTCTATAAAGGCAGGATCTTAATATTTGCTTCTGAAATCTAATATGTCTGTTTCCACTGAACAGTGACATTTTCTACCGACCATGGGATTAAACATGAACTTTGAGGAACTGAGTAAATACTAGAGAAAATGTGTACTAGAGAAAATACAGAGTATGCTGTCAGGCTTTGGTGAATTTTCCTATACTAACACTTAAATGGCTTTAATTTCCTTTCACTTTCATCACTGGCACCTTTAGTTGGCTTTCTTTTTTAAAGCCATTTTCCACAAAAGATTTTTTTTGTGTTCCTTTACTCTATGAACATTACTGTTACGTGCAATAAATGGAGGTTAGAAAATATGCATTATGGTGCAGAGTTTAGGTGACCAGTCAGGCTGACTCCCAGGGAGTGACATGAACATCAGTCATAGGGACACTGTTGACTCCAATTCCTACCTCAACAAAAATACATACTAATCTGTGCCATGGATCTTTGGAGTCACTGAAGCATAAGGGTCACTGCATTTTCAAGAAAAACTTTAATTTTATACATTAAATTTATGTTGTTTACATAATAAGAGAGAAATTAGCACTTGACAACATAAAAGCAGTCTGAATTATAGGACAGATCTGGATTGAATTAAAACTTATGGCAATATTATTTCAAGGTTTTAATAGTAGTATTTTTGGTCTTACAGTAAGAATTTAAAAAAAAATTTATTTTTTTATTAAAAAAATTTTTTTTTAACATTTATTTATTTTTGAGAGACAGTGAGACAGAGCACAAGTAGGGGAGGGACAGAAAGGGAAGGAGACACAGAATCTGAAGCAGGCTCCAGGCTTCAAGCAAGCGTTCAGCATAGAGCCCAACGCAGGGCTTGAACCCATGAACCATGAGATCATGACCTCAGCCGAAGTTGGTCACGTAACTGACCAAGCCACCCAGGAGCCCCCCCAAAATTTTTTTAATGTTTATTTATTTTTGAGAGAGAGAGAGGGAGAGAGCCAGAGAGTGAGTGGGAGAAGGGCAGAGAGACACAGACACAGAATCCAAAGCAGGCTCCAGGCTCTGAGCTGTCAGCACAGAGCCTGATGTGGGGTTCAAACCCGTGAACCACGAGATCATGACATAAGCCAAAGTCGGATGCTTAACCAACTGAGCCACCCAGGTGTCCCACAGTAAGAATTTTTAATAATGAGTTATTTTCCTTTTAATCAAAAAGGACATGCTTTGGGTTTGAGATAAATTTCAACTTTGTACTAGCTGGAAAAATGTTTGGTAAAACTTAAAAACTGCACTGCTAAAATACTTAATTATGTGTTTTATAACTTAATTATAAATACCATTGCTATATAAGTTTTATCTTTTATATTATATTTTTATTTTTTATGTTTTATTTTATAAGTTATTTTTTTTTTTAGGGACAGTAGAAACTTATGTAGACAACTAACTTCATTTAAATTGTACATATCAATTATCCACTAGTCATGTAACAATGATCATGTTTTACCTTTTGTCTTTCTATTTCAGCTTCTTCCACTGGAGATATGCCATCTTTTGTAGATTTCACTGATTTTTTCTTTTCTTTTATACCTGGCACAACAAACCAACACAGAAGGGGGGAAAACTGTAAGACTATTCATAACATTCTGACTATGCTAGGAACAAAAATGCAAGATATCTAGGAATAATCTTATCAATAAACGTATAGAAACTGAAGAAAGTAAAAAAATATTACTAAGTGATGGCTATGGGTGTGAATGAAATAAATACATCTGGATGGGGTGACTGAATATTATAAAGAAAGAATTTCTTCTGAAAGTAATGTATGATTACATCATTAACTAAAAAAGAAAAACCATAAGATCATTTTAATAGGTATAGAATATGCATTTGATAAAATTCAACATCCATTCATGAAATAGAACAGTTATGGCTTAGTATATAATAAAATGCAGCACCATACATCACTGGAAAAAGAAGAGATTATTGAATAACTGGTGCTGGGCAACTTGCTTTATTCTGGGGGAAAAAAATTGAGTTGCAGCATCATCTTACAATGTACAGGAAAATAATGCAGATAGATTAAAGAGTTTAACATTAAGGGGGAAAAAAACAACACCTAAGAGATATCCAGGAGAATAGTTATCTGAGCTTAAATAGAGCTTACATTTTTAGTGTAAGAACAACAGAAAAAATCACACACACACAAAAGTTACTTTAGTATATAAACTCTTAAAACTCTGTACATAAAAAACTCATCTGGAAAATGAAAAATTCATCTTTGCATTAAGAATTTCACAGTAAAAGTTTAACAAAACTCTCATTCTCTGAAGACAAATTTGATCTTCGGTTAACTTTCTAGTGCCATTTTTGGGCAAAACTACTTAAGGTAATAATGGCTCCTTATTGGTACCCTGCTTATATTCCTAGGGACTCAGGGACTTCTGGAGACAAGATGTTAGATGAGATGTTCTTGTCCTGAGTGACAGGTAGTCATGAACAGCAATTAAAGGCACTTGAGTCTGGAGCAGTTGACCTGGGTTTAAATTCTGGCTGTACCACAGTTTGGTTGAGGCAGTGTGGGTCTGTGTCCTTATCTGTAAAATGGCGATTATAATAATAGCACCTACTTCATAGGGTTACTGTGAGGACTAAATAAATTAGTAAACATGAAGAGGTCAGTTAATACCTAACACACAGTGCTATAAAGTGCTTGTTGTTACTGTTATGATAGTCTGACTACACATACATAAGATGTCCTGGGCTCCTTGGTGATCATGCTGATGCCTGATTTTTTCTTCCTTTTTTGGGTCTTTGGAGTAGGAGGGATACAAAGGGAATGGGTGTCTGGGTGCAAAAGTATGAAACACTAGTGTAATAATGAATAAGACAGTTCAGAATCTACAAAGACATGTTCTGTTACTCTAGAATGTTATTACACAATGCCAATTTTCTCTGAACTACTGAACACGGTCTTCTTTGGCTAAGCTGTGTTCTGCACTCTCAACGCAGAGAAACCAATGGTCTCTAAGCTTACATAGTACTTACTATTGTGATAGGCAGCAGCACTGTTCTCTTCACTTTATATATATTAACTAACTTAATCCTCACAACAATGCTGAGGTAGATTCTATTATTTGTTATAATCTTCATTCTGTGGATGAGGAAACCAAAGCACAGAGAGCTTAAGTAATTCTCTCAAGTTTAGTAAGTGAAGGAACCATGATTTAAACCTAAGCAGTCCAGCTCAGGCTCTCTAATGTTAATCACTAAGCTATATTCCTTCACTATCAAATATAATTCTCCTTCTAACAACTCTTTCCATTTAAAATGCATTTTGTGGGAATGCAAGCTGGTGCAGCCATTCTGGAAAACAGTATGGAGGTTCCTCAAAAAACTAAAAATACAACTACCCTACGGGCCAGCAATTGCACTACTAGGCATTTATCCAAGGGATACAGGTGTGCTGTTTTGAAGGGACACATGCACCCCCATGTTTATAGCAGCACTATCAACAATAGCCAAAGTATGGAAAGAGCCCAAATGGCCTTCGATGGATGAATGGATAAAGAAGATGTGGTATATGCATATACAATGGAGTATTACTTGGCAATCAGAAAGAATGAAATCTTGCCATTTGCAACTACGTGGATGGAACTGGAGGGTATTATGCTAAGTGAAATTAGAGAAAGACAAAAATCACATGACTTTACTCATATGAGGACTTTAAGAGACAAAACAGATGAACATAAGGGAAGGGAAACAAAAGTAATATAAAAACAGGGAGAGGGACCAAACAGAAGAGACTCATAAATATGGAGAACAAACTGAGAGTTGCTGGAGGGCTTGTGGGAGGGGAGATGGGCTAAATGGGTAAGGGGCACTAAGGAATCTACTCCTGAAATCACTGTTGCACTATATGCTAATTTGGATGTAAATTTTAAAAAATAAAAAATAAAATTAAAAAAAATGCATTTTGTGGGGTGCCTGGGTGGCTCTGTTGTTTAGGGGTCCAACTTTGGCTCAGGTCATGATCTCATGGTTCGTGGGTCTGAGCTGCACATTGCTGCATTGGCCTTGGTGCTGACAGCTTAGAGCCTGCTTTGGACTGTGTCTCCTTCTCTCTCTGCCCCTTCTCCACTCTCACTCTGTCTCTGTCTCTCTCTCAAAAAATGAATTAACATTAAAAAAAATGCATTTTGTTGTGAAAAAGTAAAATTCACAGAATATAACATGGTTGAATAACTGCAGCTAATGAGGGATAATAAGAAAAGCAAAGCCTAAAGTGGAGAGAGGCTTTAGAAACTGCTCCGTGTGTATTAAGTCCCTGCTGTACTTCGGCAGCCATACCCAGCTGAGAGAAAACGCCAGCATAAAGTGTTTAGGTTCACCCCTCAGTGCTACCAAGGCATTTGTCTACACTTCCAGGAAGAAACATTTGTAGACAGCCCTTCTTCCTAAAGTGAAAATCTTTATTGCTCCTATCTCAAATATTCTCCAGGAAATGGAGGTATCTATTTTCAGATTATGACATTTTCTCTATTTTAAAGAATGTGTATCTATATCTATATATATATCATCAGGGTTCTAGTTTCTTAGGGTCTGACTTCCACACCCTAAGTTTACTTCTGCTCCTATGTTCTCAAGGCAAGAGTTCCTTCTGAAGTGAATGGACAAGTGACGTACGCAGAAGATCATCCCGTGGCAGGAAAAAAACAGGCTGTATATGATTAATACATAAAGGAGATAAAGATCTTCATATACAACTGTGGGAAATGATTTCAAAGAACCCACAACTAACTGTTCCAGATTTTATAACAACCTGGTGAAAAGTAATAAAAATAAACTTGAAAGAAAGATTGTAGCAAAGGAGGAAAAAGAATCTCCAAAATGGTAAGGGTTAAAAATGATATCCAATTTTAGCATGATAAAAATTTTTTTGCTCACAAAGAATTTACTCTGCCGGCCTGAACTGTTTAGTCAGAAGATAAATAATGTGTAGAAATCCTTTCTGCACTGTTAACAAGATCATATTAAGAGAGCATATCTTATTTATTTATTTTTTTAAACATTTTTTTTTCTCCTTGGAAAGTTTTCAGACCTAAGTTAGATAAGAGTACTAGGGAAATGAAAGTCCCTTTTCTGAAATGTTGTATTTATTTTTTAGTAAATCTTCTGGCAAGTAAAAAACCACATGTCCTGGGACTGCTGCAAAAAGTACATATGGATGATTCTAATACATTGACAGAGATTCAAAATCAGATGTTAATGGCTTAAAAAAATAAATCTAAACAATCCTTACTGGGGCTTACTATCCTTACTATCTCTTTAAGCAACAAATGTAACAGAATACATCTATGGAAAAAGATTTGTTGTAAAAAAAATTGACCTGTACAAGGAATATCTGTAAAGGAAATTTCATATTCTATTACTTGTAATGTCTGAGAAGCGTTCTCATAAAAAACTTCCTCCAGAGGGTTTAGCTGAGTACTTCTTAGGAAAACAGTTAAAAGAATTCACTGGAGGGCAAATGCGGTCTCAGTACTGACCAGAAGGGAGTGATAAAGCCCCCTTGCAATTCACTGTTTTTGTAGCAAGTTCCAAGATTAACAGATACAGATTGTTAATCATCCTTTGGACCTGGGCATTCTGGCTTTTCTGGGAAATCCAGCAGTTCCCTATATCCACTTCTTATACACATGGGTCCTTGGCTCTGGCTTTGGTCTTCACAACATACTCGTAGGGTTACAAAATGGGAGCCCATTTAAACTCAAGTTCTACCATTTACCACTGGCCCTTGGGCAATTCAACTATGTTTTTTGAATTTCAATTTACTCATCTATAAAGTGGGCTGAAGTTTGGATTAGAAGACAGAGTACATATAAAAGCATTTTAAAACTGCAAGCCACATATGCAAGCAGTAGGATATAAGCACTCATCATACTGTTTGAATGAATCAAGTATGTATACCATATTATTAGATTTTCAGGATGGTTTATTGTTTATCAAATATCTAGGTTGTCAAGACAAAGGATACATTTTAATAGGGTATATTTACATGTGATGTATTTTATTTCTCTACTTCTCCAAAAACAAAATCTTATTAAAGAGTTTATGCAATTAGACAGCAATAAACAAATTTTTCCAATACAGCTGATACTTGAACAACACAGAAGTTAGGGGCACTGACCCCCCACATGGTTGAAAATCCATATGTGCCTTTTGACTTCTACAAAACTTAACTACTAATAGCCTACTGTCAACCAGAGACCCTACCAATAACATAAACAGTCGATTAACACATATTTTGCATATTTGTACCTACTACATTTATATTTTTATGATAAAGTTAGAGGAAAGAAAAATTGTTATTAAGAAAATCATAAGAGAAAATACATTTACAGTACTGTACTACATTTATAAAAAAAAATCCACGTATAAGTGGATTCACAGTTCAAATCCATGTTGTTCAGGGTCAACCGTATTTCATTTCTAAGAGAAAAAATTAACTATTAACTAATTCTAGAAGTACATATTTTTGAACCTCTCATTTGGTATCAAGTTTGTAGTTTAGAAAAAAATTATAGCAAGTTTATAGTGTAGGGGAAAAACAGAAGGAAAAGTGAGAAAAGATTTCTAGTACTCACAACTGGCTCCTAACCCAAGCCAAACATCAGGTCTGGCATTAATCAATGAACTCAATTCCTCCATATTTTGAAGAGTATGTAAGTTTAGCTCTATGGGATTGCCAAGGGCAAAGGTGTTACAAATGTATCCAAGTCCATCTGGCTTAAAATGTCTCTGTCCTGCTCAGCCATGGGGCTTGAACTATACACCCTTCCAAACACTAACGCTTTTCCTCCTATTCCACAGCTGCTCCTTCTCAGTTTCTTCAACTTTCTCCCTACCTTCCAAGTAGTACCTTCTCCAGTATGACAGAGTAATAGTGCCTTGTGTAAGCTTTACCCAACCTAGAGCCCAATCACGCACCCTCCTCTCTTACCAATGCTTTTAACTTCCAGTTCTATGGTTTAATACTATTTATATGCTATTGATTCCTAAGTCTGTATCTGCACTGACTTTTCGGCTGATCACCAAGACTTCTTTATAAATGTAACCTAATACATCTCAAAGTGATTATACCCAAAATGGAACTATTGACCTTACTTCCCACCCAAACCTACTGTTTTTACATTCCTTCCTAACTCAGTAAATGGAAGAATATTCTTCTAGAGACTCAAAACAAAAATCTAGTTCTGCTAAATTTCTTCCTTATTCAAGTAAGTCCACAAGTGTATGTCTAAAATATATCTAGAATTCCATTTACTTTTCTCCTTCCAATTCCATTACTGGCATGCTACCTAAACCAGTATCACCTCTTGAAAAGCCTGGTCTCTCATCTCTCACTGATGCCTTTTCTTCAATCTGTTCTCTTCCTGTGAAGAGACATATACACCAGATCATGTCATGTTCTTGCTTAAAGACCTTTCAGTGGCTTCCTGCTGTTAGGAGAGTAAAATCAAAATGTGTTGCCATGACACAAGGCCATGCAGGGTTGATCTTGTGTCCCAGCCTGGACTCTTATCAAACTCCTCTGACCATTTTCCAGTCACATTGGGTCTTTCAATTTCTCCAACACAAGTTCTTTCTCACCTCACAGCCTGTATACCTACTTTTCCCTTGTTTGCAATGTTCTTTATGCCTGACTCCTTCTTAGTCTACAGGTCTTATTCAAATGTCACCACCTTGGAAAAGCCTTTTTTTTTTTTTTTTTTTGGCCCCCCTCTCTGTCTAAAGTAAGCTACTCTTCCTTCCTCCCAGTTTTATCCTCTATATTACGCTATTTTCTTTAAAGTTTGTTTATTTGGGGTGGGCGGGGGGAGAGAGAGAGAGAGAAAGAAAACAGGGGAGGGGCAGAGAGAGAGGGAGAGAGAATCCCAAGCAGGTTCAATGCTGTAAGTGCAGAGCCCCATGTGGGGCTCAAACCCACAACTGTGAGATCATGACCTGAGCCAAAATCAAGAGTCAGACACTTAACTGATGGAGCCACCCAGGCACTCTTACCCTATTTTCTTTAAGACACTGATCATATTCTTACAATACTCTTATCTGTTTACCTGTTTAGCATGACTTCCTTAATACCACAGACTTCTCAAGAAACATAACCATGCTTGTATTATTACTGTTATATCTCTAGCCTAGCAGAGTGTCCAGCACCGAGGCGGCAATATTTATTGACAGTATGAATAAACAAACATGGCAAGATACATTTTTTTTGTCCTAAAATTTATGTAAAAAAAAAAAAAAAATCTCAGCCTTTCTGTTTTTCTTTTCCCTTTAAAGAAACAACTTAAGCCCAGATACAAATAATTACTCTTAGGATTTATTCTGAAATCAAAAGTATATTGAAAGCAAACAAATTTTATCTACACTTTTCCTTGGAACTTCTGCTACTACCTTTAGTGAGAGCTTATTCACAATTTACATGTGCTGATTCCAAGACACAAGCCACCCCAAGCCATCAAACAATTTAACTTACTCTTTGAATCCTGCCCTGAGTTCTACAATCTGACCAGACTGTACATGCCAAATGAAGCACTTTGGAATGAGAACAAGGAAACTATAATGCTTTGCATTTCTCCATTATAAACTTGGTTTTCTGAAAGCAGAGGATAAGGCTAAAATCCATCATCTTCTAGAAATGACCGCTCAGGTATGATAAAAAGCAGAATATGCTAAGTTTCCATTTCCCTTTCCAATTCCTAAGAATCTGACATCCTATAATAGACTTTATTCATCTTGATCTCCTTTTTCATAAAAAAAAAAAAAAAAAAAAATGCAAGTGCTAAAAGGCTATAACAACCAGGAAATAATTTTGAGCAATTTTGACTTTCCTATTGAGAACTATTCTGGCCCACTAGTCACCAGGGACAAGAAGCAGGGAAACTTCATAAAATCCTTCTCTTTACAATGCCAGCTTGGAGTTGCTCCAGGAGTAAGCCTTTTGGAGTTCATGTGTGTGGTATTCTGATCAGGAAAAAGGCAAAATGCATGAGAACAAATGGAAAATGCTTATAGTAGTCTCTGTACTGACTTGTGTATGTATGGGCTGAACCTTACCACACACATTTACACATAACCAAAAGGTAAGAATGAAAGCATTAGGGAAAGAATGAGCAGTGCATATACAATGGAAACAAAGCTCCTTGGATACAGGAAATCAAATACCAGATAGTTCTGGGATCCAAGGTAAAAGGGGAGGAAGCTGGCTTTCATCTACAATGATGAAGCAGGATAAATGTAAAAATGGATAAATGAAACATAGATGTTTTTGTATATTTGAGCAGAAAAGCTTTCATGCTACAACACCATGTAAAAATTCTAAGAAATTTATACACACATCCACATAAATAAATTTATTTCACACTTTCACTTTTTCACAGTCTTTGTAAAGACCTAGAGATATGTCATAGAAAAGCAGTGTAAGCACACAAGAAGATCACTTCCTTTCCCCTCATCTTTTTATAGTCAATCTGTCTATAAGGATATTTCCAAAAAAGGGATCCCTAGTAAACCATTAAATCAATCACATCACCAAAGCCTCCTATAATGAAATTATTTGTATGCTGACCCTTTGTAACTAGATAGATGTTTATACCCCAAAGGACAGACCTTGCTTATAAGCCACTAAAAGAGGTACACAAATTCTAGGAATTTTAAGAGAATGAGTAGTTTACACTGTTTCCACCCATGTCACCTTTCTTTAAATTCCAATTAAAAACTCAAATATGGGCTGGCTTACCTATTTTTGTAATTTCTTCGGCAAAGTATGGGTCATTCAGATCAACATCAGAGGGAAGTTCATCTTCACTGGCCTCTTCAGCAAGAGCCTTAAGGTGAATATAAAAATACATACAGTTTATTACAAAGACGATGAAGAAAAATCCTATCATTTCTTTTTCTTTTTTTATGTAAGTACCCTATTTTTTTTTTTAATTTAAATTCAAGTTAGTTAACCTATAGTGTAGTACTGGTTTCAAGAGTAAAATTTAGTAATTAATCACTTACATATAACACCCAGTGTTCATCCAAAAAAGTGCCCTCCTTAATGCCCATCAACCCAGTTAGCCTATCCCCCCACAGCAACTCCCAGTTTGTTCTCTGTATTTAAGTTTTTTATGGTTTGCCTCCCTCTCTGTTTTTATCTTGTCTTTCCCTTCCCCTATGTTCATCTGCTGTGTTTCTTAAATTCTCATGAGTGAAATCATACATTTGTCTTCTGACTTATTTCACTTAGCATAATACACTCTAATTCTATCCATGTTGTTGCAAATGGCAAGATTTCATTCTTTTTGATCACTAATATTCCACTTTGTGTATATACATATATCCATAAATATATATATCACATCTCATTTTTATTTTTTTTAAATTTTATTTTTTTAATGTTTATTTTTGAGAGAGACAGAGTGTGAGTGGGGGAGGAGCGGAGAGAGAGAGGGAGACACAGAATCAGAAGCAGGTTCCAGGCTCTGAGCTGTCAGCACAGAGCCCAACACGGGGCTCGAACCCACAAACTGCAAGACCATGACCCGAGCTGAAGTTGAACGCCCACCGACTGAGCCACCCAGGCGCCCCAACATCTTATTTCTTTTAAATCAAACAGTTCAATCTAGAATGAAACCAGTTTTTAAAATTAATTTGTAAAATAACTCCTATCTGATCATTCTTTTGTTTCTTCAACAAATACTTATGGATAAAAATAAATATTTATGGAACATTTAATAAATACATAAAGCTATGTAGGGTTGTTGGGAAAAGTGAAAGTTATCAGATACATGGTTTCTGTCTTTAAAAAAATTATAATCTGGCACCTGGGTGGCTCAGTTGATTAAGTGTCCAACTCTTGATTTTGGCTCAGGTCATGATCTCATGGTTTGTGAGTTCAAGCCCTGTGTTCAGCTCTGTGCTGACAGTGAAGAGCCTGCTTGGGATTGTCTCTCTTTCTGTCCCTCCCTGACTCACACACTCAAAAATAAATACATTTAAAAAAATTAAAATGAATAAAAATTTTACAATCTATAAAAAAAAAGCTAGACACGTAAACAGACACATATATTAGTAATAGCAGTTCAAGATAGGAAGTGCTAGAAGAAGCAAAAATGAAATGATACAGACATTCAAAAGAGAAAAACACTTTTATGTGGGTGATCAGTGAAAAGATGTGGCCTTATCTCTCACAAAATTGAGAAATGGCAGTGACTATCAACAGCTTGAAGTTATACATTGTGGATTATCATGTAAGTAATTATTTATAACAATTTATTTGCTGGTTAAAGAAAGTGATTTTTTTTATTTTTTTTTAATGTTTATTTATTTTTGAGAGAGACAGAGACAGAATGCGAGTGAGTTAGGGGCAGAGAGAGAGGGAGACATAGAATCCGAAGCAGGCTCCAGGCTCTGAGCTGTCGGCACAGAGCCCGACGCAGGGCTCGAACTCACGAGCTGTGAGATCACGACCTGAGCCGAAGTCGGATGCTCAACCGACTGAACCACCCAGGTGCCCCAAGAAAGTGATTTTTTTTATTATGAAAATTAAAACATATGCAAAAGCAGTAAGGACAGCTTAATGAAGCCCCTGTTTTCATCACCCAATTTTAACAATTATTTTGTTTTATCTATAATCCACCCTTGAAAACTCTTTGGCTATTTTTAAGCAAATGTGTTGGTTAATATTTTTCCTAATCAAATTTGAACAGTCTACTAAATTAGAATACTTAAATAAAAAATCAAACCTATATAATAAATAGGACATGTGAACTGAGGTCGGACAAACCAGATTGAGGTTATTTCCAAGAATCTACAAAGTGAGTCATTTTAACAAAAATATTCAGAATACATACTGTTAAACATTATCTTCCATGCTGAGGAAGACCCACCAAGCCCTAAAAAGTATTCATTTTGATATTAATATCCTTTTAAGAACAAGAGCTTCTATGAATTTTGTTTACCAAACTCTTAAAGTAGATTCAGTAGTAATAAATTTTTCTAACAAAGATTATAGAATAACTACCTATCTACTCACATCACTGATTTTAGATCTAAACTTTAGCTGCATCAATTATTGCATATAAACATGTATTCATTTCTTCAGTAATAATTTTTCAATGTCAAAATGGAAGCCACAGTGAGGAAAAGGGGCAAAATATTTTTAATATGAAGGAAATTCTTGAAACTCCTCTGTATACGAGAACCTGTGGGTGGAAGGGATCTGCTGGAATCCAGCAGTGATCCAGTACAGAGCACTGAGCCTAGAACAAACTGGCACTCAACAAACATATTTTTAGTGGTAGTAATGAGTCCAGGCTTAGCCCAATGAAGGGAAAGCGTAAAAGCACAAGATAAGCTCAAAGTGCCCAGCAAATGAAAATAAAAGAGAATAGCTACTAAAGGTCTCAGAAACAAGAGACTACTTTATTGACCCATAAAGACCCAGTTGTAAGTTTTACAGTACACAGATGGCTTAATAACTTGTGAAATTATTCTATTTAGAAGATATTTTACTTCCTGCTTAGTTTTAAAAGAAGTTCTAAGGAAGAGGGGGGACAGGGCTTTTACCCTTTATCCTCATTGTATTATCTATTTCCAGGAACACTGACTAAATAGAGGAGTATTAAAAATCCCTCCAGTGCATCATTCAATTTTGCAGGGTTCCATCTTCACAAGCACTGAAAGTCACATCTGCATCAAAAGCACAAGCTTATGTAGTATATTTAGAGAATACGGTATAGTGGAAAGGACACTGGAGTGAGAGATCTGGATTCTGGTCTCAGCTTGGCCATTAATAAGCTGTGTATCTGGAGATGAATCACTTAATTTCCAACAACTATAAAGCATCAAGATTGGACTAGAACTAATCGTTTAAGATTACTAAAGTTGCAAAATTCTGTGATTACTGATATTATCTTAAGGCTATTATGCTACATTTCAATGACAAGATAGAGCATTTTTAGCAGCAAAAACCATTAAGCGGTCTCTGCTGTTACTAAGGACTCTGTGGAAAAGATATTATCCCCTAATAATGGGAGTCAAATCAGATTTTTTTTTTTTTTAATTTTTTTAACGTTTATTTATTTTTGAGACAGGGAGAGACAGAGCACGAACAGGGGAGGGCCAGAGAGAGGGAGACACAGAATCTGAAACAGGCTCCAGGCTCTGAGCTGTCAGCACAGAGCCCGACACGGGGCTAGAACTCACAGACCGTGAGATCATGACCTGAGCCGAAGTCAGCCGCTCAACTGACTGAGCCACCCAGGCGCCCCCAAATCAGATTTTTCAAGACAACATATTAGCACAGAGGAAATAGCCTTAATTAAAGGGATTTAATGACAAGATGTTAAAAGACTCATATGATTAATACTGAAAAATGAAAAATTCAGGTTGAGAAACACAAATGTAGAAAAAAATTCATGCATGTTAAAAATTTCTATGTGTATATATCCTCAAGTAGAAGAATCTGTATGCATATTTCTTTCTTAAAAATAGAAACAGAACCAAACTGTTTTATATCTAGGTATCAATTAAGCTGTTTATTTTATTTAGGTAGCATGTAAATGTAAAATACTAGAGCACAGTAGTTAAAATGGCTCTGGGCTTTTATTAGGATTTGTACCTCATTATGTAGCTTTGCAGAAAACACTTAAGCTATTGGGTTTTCCCTTTCCTCTTTCTTAAAATTGTGATAACATGGCCTACTCTAGTGAGTGGTTAGCTATCTATCTTCTGATATCTTCTGATACATGATTGTTGTTCAATAAATATTTGCCCAAAATTATCATTGATACCTTTTGTTTCTTTTTCAGTCTTTTCTTCTCTTTCTTTTTCTCTAAAAATTGTTCCCAAGGGGTCAGTTTATCTTTTCCTTCCAGTTTGTTTCTCACCATATCTTCTGCACTTTCTTTCAGACCTAAGAAAAAAAACAAATAGAGTTCAGTTTAAAATGTTATTATCTTATTTTAATTCTATGCTGTCCCTTTTCATACATTAGCTGGATATAGTTCTATATTCTACAAAAAGAAGCTTCCCTCGTCCTTAGGTAAAATAAAAGTATTTAAAAAAAAATAAAATAAAAAAACAAAATGTTATTATCTTCATTCAGTTGAAAATATAATTTACCAAAAAGATCACTTACAGATACTTAATAGAGTAACAAAATAAAATACAATACTGAATTATGTAACTCCAAAATCAGAGTAATATAGGATCAAATCATATCAATGCTATTTCCTAATAACAAACAATAATAAACTTAATCAAACCAAAATAAATAAGTAAGCAAACCCAGCAAGTTGATATGCAGTCAAACCACTAAAGAAAAATCCTTTATTTAGGTTTAAATTTTATTTCTCTATACTTAAATGCTTTGAGACTCTAAGAAAAATCCTGGAACAAAATCTTCTCAGGATACAACTAATCATTCACTTTTAAGAGCAAATGGTAAGTGGTCTTTAACATAATTATATCTAATTGCTCTGTTGCCCAAATAAAAAGACTGCATTCCCTGGTAACTATAGGTGACTATCAAAAATTGATTAGTAAGGCAATCCTTGTTGAAATAGGCCAGGAGGAAAGAGTTCTCATAATCTCTCAACTACTCTGTGAAATACATCCTTAAGATCAAAAGGACCACCAAGTTCTGATTCCACTTTGTATGGTTTACCTCTTTCAATGCTGTCATTTGCTCTTGTACTTCATCTTTAAATACTTCATCTCTATTTCTTATATTCTGCAGTACCTAACTTGTGTTTCTACGAGGCTTATGTAATATCTGGACAGGAGTGAAAGTGGGGAAGAAAAAGCCCTGAGGCTGACCTACCATCCATGAAGACCCTCACTACTGCCAAAGTAAAGGAAATGTGATTACTGGTGTTGTCACCTTTGATAATAAAGATGTTTGTTTTACTTTACAGTATTTTCTGGACATCATGGTTCAATTTGGGGAGGAGGCAGCTTCAATATTTAGATGACACAATATTCATTTCAGAAAAATATTAGTGGAATGATTCAAAATGCTTTTTAAGAGAGTCATGGTCAATCCAGATCATCTTCCCAGATATTTTTTAAATTCTAAGGTGAAAACAATCCTAAGGATATAACAATTCTTTTTTTTTTTTTTTTTTTTCCTGGTAAGTATACTGAGACTAAGAACATTCAGCAACTTGCCTAAGAACGTACAGCTAGGAAGCTACATGACTGTAATTGCTTGGCTATCCTCTATACCATGGCCAGATACATCTAAAATGCTGGTCTGACCCAGAGAAAAGAAATGTATATAGTGGATGAATAAAATCAAAAGCTTTGGGTCTCAGTTTCTTTATCTGCAAAGAGCAGTTGGTCTAGATCAGAAGCATGCAACCCTCCCACCCACATACACCTTTTTTTTCCCCCCCCTCAAAGAAAATATCTGGTAGAAGTCCAAATACATAACAACTAAAAGTAGTGTTTTGGGTCTTGTGCCTCAAAGAACAGCCTGAAACAGCTGGAATAGATGATCTCTAAGGTCCCTTCCTTGGCTTTTAAGCCAAGACTTAATCTCCAAATTTCTATGACTTAGAAAAGTATTAAATTATATGCATACTCAAGGTTATGTAGATTTGTTTTTATGAGGTACTGCTGGTAAGATCTCTGATTTATTGCATGCCAAATCAGAACCACAGCTCTCAATTCAAAGATGTTTCTTATGAGAAAAATACAATTCACTTTACTTAACCATTTGTAAGAGAAATGTGTACTGTACAAAATGATGTCCAGATCTCTGACTGAATCAACAGATACACAGCACTAAGGAAATGTAAATTGGGACCCTCATTTGGGAGAAAGCAACAAATCCTGACAAAAGACGTTGATTTCAAATAATAAAATAGTAGGTTTGTATATTACGCCTGTGGGTTAGCATGCAATCAGTATAGTCTAATTCTACATGCACAGTATTGTATTATTAAATAAGATGTTTAAATAATCTTTAAGGTATTATAGTATAATTTCTTCAAACACTAAGAAAGATTTTATTATTCCAAAATATTAAATTAATATATTTAGAGACTTTTTTTTCACCAAAAAGTATTGTTTAATTTTGATCCCTGAAGCTTAACGTGATGCTTAGAATGATGCTGAGGAAAGCTCCATACCACTGTCTCTTTTAAGTAACTAGGACATTGTTTTGATGTGTCTCAATCACTATGAACTTCTACTACACATGTAGGGTCTTAACATTCTTTGGAACATGGGTACCTTGAGAATTTGATAAGATATAGAATCTCTCTCTGAAACACTGTACTGGAAACACTTGCATACAACATTCAGGGGCTTATGGATACTCAAAGGTCATTTCTATATAAGGATCTAAGGGTCTCAGGCAAAGAACATTTACAGGTGCAGTAGAGGTCTACGGGAAAACAGGAGGCCAGCTCCCATAACTTCAAAACTTATTAGCACTGTGACATTTGTAGGTTCTATAGCAGGATTCCTCACTTCAGCACTACTGTCATGTTGGACCAGATAATTCTTTGTTGTGAGGAACTATCCTGTAGTTGTAAGGATGTTTATCAATATCTCTGCATTATCCAGTAGATGCCAATAGCCTCAGTCATGAAAATAAAAATGTCTCCAGATATTGCCAAATGTCTTCTTGGGAGCAAAATTACCTCTAGTTGAGAACCACTGTTCTAAACAATGATTAGAAGTCATTTCTGAAAAGAAGGGCTATTTCATTACTTGTATCAGAGAAGTTATATATTATTTTATTTGGTACTTGATTATATAACATCTATTTTACTTTAGAGTTTTCTTCCAACTAAACCAAAGGCAGCTAAAGTCACCTTCTTTTGTATTCCATAATATTTAACATAGTGCCAGACACATAGTAAGTACTTAATAAACACTTAATTGATCTGTCTTGAAGGAGGAATTCTTATTTCAAGCCAACTGTTTGATCTTGTAAGTTTGGAACATATTCTCTCCAACAGAAAATGAATCAAAACTTTAGGATATAAATAAATAGCCTTTATCCCAAAGTGGTCTGGGTATGTGTGTTTAAAGACCTATAGTTGTAGAAAATTCATGAAATATTATTCTCAGAAAATATTTTAAACTTTTTTTCTGGTATTTAGTTGGTTTATAACAACAAAGAAATAGTTATCTTCAGTTCAATACAGTCTGTAATTTTTTTGCCTGGCTCTCACTTAATACACCAAATGTGTATTAAGGAGAATGACAAACACATTGCAGTGAATGAACACAACGCCATGATAACTTAAAAATGCTTTGTTCTCATTGTCATCATGAGGTCATTTATATCTCTTGCCACAGATCACAGTTGTTTATGCTCTGGTTCTTAAAAATATGTCCATCTCAGAAGCCTCTTGGCATATGCACAAGAACATTCTTCGGACAGTTTTAGCCTCATTTGAGAGAAGCCACTATGTGACTAAAAAACAACTTCATTATAACTGTTTTTAGTTTTGCACAAATTTGTTTTTAAAAAGTTTAAGTGTATAGCCAAGGACTGCTGAATTAGTTAAAAATAACTCAATAATCCTACAAATAAGAGGTAAAAAACTCTTTCAAAGCCAGCCACAAACAGATGATTCAATTATGACAATAATTTAAGTACAATCCATTCAAAATTATTTTGGTAGTTTGCATATATACAAAAATACTTTCAAATATGTTTTTAAAATCCACTAAAACAAGACTATATATTTCTCCTGACCTTACTCATTTGAAATATTTGAAAAGTCTTCAAGGGGCAGGACATGAATAACTTAACTCAAGTAGGTAGTATAGTTGGTTTTGTTTATAAAAACAAAATGCATATTTTAAGATTTCTGATATAGGCTGAAACAGGCACTTTTTATTTAAGTGAGGACTTAGGATCCATTGAGAATACTTATGAACATTTAATGACTCAATCTTTATTCATGGTTGTAATTCCAAAAGCAGTTTTTAAAATGTAACTACCACCACCACCACCACCACCACCACCACCACCACCACCATCAGAGAGAACTCCCAACTTGGAATTCATTCTGTGTATAAGGGTTTTAGAGGAAAACCACCAGCCATCTCCTGAAGAACACTGAAATCAAAGGTATCTGTTCAAATGGGCCAGTTATCCTCAATGGGGTAGGCAGAGGGAAGAACACATTTACTTATATAACAGAAGTCACAGGAACACTTGGTCCATGTGAGTAATGAGGATCTTCCCGGTGGTATTTTTTTCTCCACAATAATCAAGTGATTATGTACTTAGGTATCCTTAAAGCATACTGGATAAGTCAAACTATCAACCTTTGAAATAAGAAAGGTAAATACTTGATATGTTTTGAACTTGGTTTAAGACTTGTTCAGAACAAGAAATTGTTTAGAACATGTTCAGAATCTGGTTCATAATTTCTTTTTTTTTAACTTCTGTAAATCCCTCTTTCTTAAATTCTTACAGTACTATATTCTTTTATTCTATACCATTTATCACAGTTGCAACTTCATACTTGTGTGATTTTTAAAATTATTATTAATGGCTGCCTCCTTTACTAGCTTGCAAGCCTCATGAAGATAGAGACCATAGCTTGTTTCCCCCCTGGCCTCGCAAGAGTACCCTGGTGGCTAGTGGAGGACCTAAACAGACACCTAATGTCTGTTAAAAGAAAAGTACAAATGAAAGGATAAACAAGTCAAATTTGTTCCCAACCTATAGATAGAGGGCAACAATGCATGAAACTAAAAAGTAAAATAACTAGTTCGGGGAACAATAGTAAACAGTAAGAATTATCAATCAGATAGAACTGATACAAATGCTCCTTGTACACACTTAATACTGTTACAAGACGGTTATACCTACTATGTGGAAACAACATAATAAAGATAATAAGGATAAAAGGGTAGAGATAAACTAGTTAGACTGGAAATGGCTTCTCCCATAACATTTAATTCTGTATCTCCCAAAGCATTCAATGAGGTATCCATAGAAAATACCTAAAAAGTATGTACTGAATGAATACATGTTAATGTTTTTTGTTGTTGCTGAATGTCTAAAAACTATCAGTGGGTAGCAACTGTTTTACATTTGCCTTGAATTTGAGCTTATACTCTAAGCTCTTCTAAATCTTTTACTCTCCCTTAAGAGTGATGCCTTCCATTTATAAGTATTTTCAATTTATTATGAACCAAGCTGTCCTCACTTCTTAGAATTGAATGTTCTTAAAAAGCCGACTTCAAATACAAGACATTTGGGCCTCATTAGGGAGCTATTGTTTTCTGTATTTGTCTGTACTTTGTTTTTTTGTTTTTGTTTTTTCCCCTTTCAAGTAGTTTGTAATCACAATGTATATAATAACAAGCTGTCCTAATAATAACAGAATAAAATTCTGGCTAACTCTGATGAAGCCATTTTGCTATTTAATTTATGGCAAAGAGGAATGACAACTGTTTATTCTACCCTTATTTTTTACATGTAATGTTTATAGACAAGGTAGAAAGTTAATACATAATTTTTAAGAAGGGCTAAGATGTAAGGAAACAAAGGGGATTTTTTGGAGTCTAGTCACAATAAGAAAGCTCAAATAGAAATGTTATACTAGCTCAGAAGCAAGGACTTTCCCTTGGGGACATCCATCCATCCATTATGGTCTAGCATGGATCTTGGGTTTTAATGGGCTGCTAGCCAAGGAGGCAAGAGGCAATGTTCAGTGTCTGATTATGGTGGAAGTTCCTATCAGAGACCACTACCTCGAAGCCAGGATCCTTAAGGGTACCTTCAGTGGGTGCTGCCCCTCCTCCAAAAATTTAGAGGGAATGAATACATGCCTTTTTGGGCTTTGGCTTTGAGCAGAACAAGGGAAGTAAAAACATGTTTTTTTCCCCAGAGAATTTATAACCACAAGCCTACAAATCCATGGGTTTGTGGCTAGAATTCACACTATCTGTGTGGCCCCAAATACCTCAAACCAAAAATTTGGTTTCAATTGGTCTTGGAATGGAAGTGCCCTTAGGCGTCTGGCAAATACTTTCTAAAGCACTCTCTGAAGAAGTACTTTTGACCCAGGCCTCTGAGAATTCCCATAGGTAAAGACGGATCCCAGAACAATGAGATCACAATAAAAAGCCAATATGAGCCAGAGTCCACAGAAACAAAATAATACAAAAACCAGATCTATAACAGCTAGAGATTTTGGAATTATCAGATATAGAATAAGAAATCAGCACATTAAAAAAAAACAAAAGAGAAAATTAAAAGATAAGATTATCAAAAATATGAGACAGATTTGGAAACAAAACTTCCTCAAATGAAACATATAACTGAAATAATAAAGTCAACAGCCAAGTTAAACAGCAGCCTATACAGAGGTAAAGAAAAAAAATGAATAAACTGAAAGACAAACTGAAGCAATTACCCAGCATGTTTCATAGGTTCAAAAGTATGGAACATGTGAGTTATCAGAGATAGAATGAGAAGGTACCACACATATCAAATGGGATTTCCATAAGGAAAAAATAGAGAACGTGAGGAAAACACAATATTTTAAGAGAAAATGATTGAGAAGTTTTCAGAACCGATGAAAGATAATAATCTTCAAGACTGTGGGTATCCTGTTAACTCTACACAAGATTAAAGCTACCAAGCGAAAATATGATCTAGATAAACCAAAATGAAACCCTAGAACACTAAAGTATCTTAAAAGCCAGGGACAAAAGATAGCACTGTGGAGAAAGGCAACCCTTTCCTAGCAGGGTTCAGAAGTGGGCCCCTGGGACATGGAATTAAGATGGTGTGTTCTTTAGTTATACTGGCTTCCTCACCTGTAATTGCCAACAGGAGTCAAGGGGGAGTCTTGTGATACACAGTAAATTTGCCTCTCCCCAGAATGGGGTTAAGTGGGGGGACTACCTTGGTGCATCCATGGCAACAGAAGTAGATACCCCTCCTTCCCTAATCTTCAATACTCACAGCCTCACCACCAAAATCCGCCTTGAACCCACCAGGAATAATCTCTGTGCTTTTTATCCCTATTTTTGGTCACCCCAAAAAGCCCCTAATCATCAGGTCCCCCCTAATCTCCCATGTTCTTTTTTTTTTTTTTAATTTTTTTTTTCCAACGTTTTTTTATTTATTTTTGGGACAGAGAGAGACAGAGCATGAACGGGGGAGGGGCAGAGAGAGAGGGAGACACAGAATCGGAAACAGGCTCCAGGCTCCGAGCCATCAGCCCAGAGCCTGACGCAGGGCTCGAACTCACGGACCGCGAGATCGTGACCTGGCTGAAGTCGGACGCTTAACCGACTGCGCCACCCAGGCGCCCCTCTCCCATGTTCTTAATCTCAGAAGTTAACTATACATCTACTTTTCTGCCACTATCTCTTCTTCCCTCCACTCTCTACCACTAAATCTCTGGAATTAACAGTGCATTAACAGTAAAAACTCAATTATTATGTCTGAACATTTTCTTCATCATCTTGCTTTAACTGAATTTTGGCTCTGCCCTGAAAATACTGCAAACTTCAGTACTCGCAAGTGGTTTGTTGTTGTTGTTAGAGTTTGCTTTCTTCAAAGAGCCTTCAACCAATTGTTCTGGGGGGGCAGGGTATATATGGGGGTCATTTGTACTCTTTATCCAGTTTAAGAAGTGTGGTACTAGTCCAGGGATAGACCGATTAACTAATAAGACAGAGAGCCCAGCAATAGATCCAGGCAGTTTTGTTTGTTTGTTTTGTTTATGCAGAATATATTCAATATAGACAAAATCCATGCAATTTTGAAACTCTGGTACATGACAGAGGTGATAGATCAGATTATTGGGGAAAAGGAGAGATTATCTAATAAATGGAACAGGATAAAAAAAAAACTCTATGTAGGGGCTCAGTTAGTTGAGAGCCCACCTTCAATTGGTTGAGCGTCCACCTTCAGCTCAGGTCATGATCTCATGGTTTGTGGGTTTGAGCCCTGCAGCTGGCTCACTGATGTCAGTGTGGAGCATGCTCCAGATCCTCTGTCCCCTCTCTCTCTCTCTCTCTGCCCCTCCCCCGCTCACACTCTCTCAAAAATAAACATTTAAAAAAATCCATGTAGAAGAAGATGAAACTGGATGTCTACCTTATATCATATAAAACATCAATTCCTGATGAATCAAGGACTTAAATGTCAAACACATCAAAACTTTCTACCTTTAGTAGAAAATAAAGATGAATATCAGTCTCATCTGTATAGAAAAGGATTACTTAGATGAAACACGGAGACCATTAACTATAATGACTGACTTAGCAATATTAAAATCAAGAACTTTTATTCATTAGATAAACCTCCAAGAGAGTGTGTGGCAAGGGGTGGAGGCTGGGGAAGAGTTTCATATTGAAGAAGGACAAAGGACTGTTATCAAAAATCCTATAAAAGACAAAGGACTGTTAGACATATCACTTCCATTTCACATTTCATTTAGAGTAAAAGCTAAAGTCCATCCAGAGGTCTCAAAACCCTCTGTGATTTGGCCACCTTTCTGCCCTCATTTTCTACTACTCTCCATTCCCTGGCTCATTCTGCTCCAGTCACTTCTGCTTTAGTGTTCTTGGGCATATCAGAAATACTCCCCCTAAAGGCTTTTGCATTTATTCTTTCCTCTGCCTGAAATGCTCTTTCCCAGGATAACAACTAGTGTGTACTGTCCTTTCCATTAGGTCTTTGTGCAAACACCACTTTCTCAATGAAGCCTTTCCTGACTGTCCTATTTAAATCACTACCTACTCTCACCCCTGAACTTCCTACTCCCCATCCAGACTTTATCTTTTTGTTTCTATAGCCCTTAATCACCACTTCATTATTTTACCTATTCATTTTCTATCTCCCCTTCTCTCCTTTCTCCTAACCTCCATAACCTAAAATGTAGGACCCCATAAAAGTCTGTTCAGTGTTCCATGTCCAGAGAGAAGAAGAGTCTGGCACGCATGGCAGGAACTCAACAAATATTTGACAGTAACACACACATTAAAACCATACTGAGATACCATTACTTATATATTCAACTGGCAAAAACTGAAAAGCCTGACAATATCAATTAAAGATGAGGATAAAGAGCTTTGGGAACTCACGTAAACTACTGGTTAGAGTAAAAGCTGGGAAAACAATTCAGCACGACCTAGTCAAGGTAATTCTGTGAGCAGGCTCCACAACCAAGGAATTCTACATATACCTAAGGCATTCTCTCTCTGTGTTCCTAGGTGAGAAGTCCAAGAATGTTCACAAAGATATTGTTTATGATAGGAATAAACTATAATAACTGTCAATAGAACAGCCACATTGTTACATATCTACAATGGAATTCTGTGTAATAGTGAAAATTAATAGACCATATCTTTATATATTGATATGGATAATCTCAAAAATAGAATGTTAATAGAAAAAAGGAAATGATAGAAGGATACAGAGAAGATACTTTTTATAAAGGTCATAATTAACAAAACTGTTTAGGGATATATGTATATGTGGTAAAATGATTACACAGAAAAAGAAAATGATTAACATGAAATGTAGTTTCATAGTTTCCTCTGGTAGAGGAAGGAAGAGGTTGTAACTGAGGAGTCTCATAAAGGACCACAGATATTGGTAATGTTCTTTCATTTTTTAATTTAATTCTTAAAACGTATTTATTTAAAACCAAGTTAGTTAACATACAGTGTAGTACTGGTTTAAGGGGTAGAACCCAGTGATTCATCACTCACATATAATACCCAGTGCTCATCCCAATAAGTACCCTCCATAATGCCCATCACCTTTTTAGCCCATCCCTCCAGCCACCTCCCCTCCAGCAACCCTGTTTCTTCTTTGTATTTAAGAGTCTCTTATGGTTTGCCTCCCTCTCTGTTTCTTATTTTTCCTTCCCTTTCCCTATATTCACCTATTGTGTTTCTTAAATTCCATACATGAATGAAATCATGGAATTTGTCTTTCTCTGAGCTATTTAGTTTAGCACAGTACATTCTAGTTCCATCCCCAACATTGCAAATGGCAAGATTTCATTCTTTTTCATCGCCGAGAATTCCAATGTATGTATACACCACATCTTCTTTATCCATTCATCAGTCAATGAACATTTGGGCTCTTTCCAGAATTTGGCTATTGTTGACAGCACTGCTATAACCATTGAGGTGCATGTGCCTTTTTGAATCAGCATTTTGTATCCTTTGGATAAATTAGCTAGTAGTGCAATTGCTGGGTTGTAGGGTAGTTCTATTTTTAATTTTTTGAGGAACTGTCATACTGTTTTCCAGAGTGGCTGCACCAGCTGCATTCTCACCAACATTAATGTAATGTTTTTTCTTAAGCTGGTACACAGGTGTTCATTTTATTATTATTTTTTTTAACTGCAGAATACACTGTTTACATTTTGAATCTTTTTTTATACAGGTAGTAAAGTATAAAAAAAGTAGTTAGTGCTTACTCTTTGACAGCTGTGTGCTAAAATTAAAATGGCTTTCAGTTGTCTTTTGTCATTTACTCTCCATCAAAATAATAAGTACTTGTACCCAGATTTTCTGGTACCAAGACCTCTATGCTCTTTTCATAATCACAGTAAACTCTTAATGCTATGACAAATTTCACTATAAGCAGGTCTCAATCTAGACACTGTATTTGAAAAATCTACCTATAAATTAGTGGCTTGAAACTGAGCCTAACTATTTTCCTCCCTGGAAGAGTTTCTGACCACAGAAGCTATTAATATAGAAGGACATTTTGAGGCCAGGGTCCAACCAAAATTGTATTTCTAAGTCAATTAAAGAAAAAACTTTATATTACAAAAGTAAAAGGAAATGAAAAACACATCAACCTCCCTAGCATTTCAGTATTTAACAACTTTTCAAGTTAGATTTTTCTTGCTGCAACCTAAGTATTTCCTTCCACATTTAGCTGGAGTTTATATATAAGTAAACTATACACTCTGACTACTTCTAAAAAGATTTTGCAAATAACTGCTAGGTAGCAGTACCCTGGCAAACTTTTTCCTATTGCAGTATAAATGATAAATGTTTACATAGCACACTGGAATAAATGGAGGAGGCAACCAGAGAAGGAAACCAACCTGAGGGCTCTGGTTGGCCTAAGGTCTAAAGGGATCAACACTTTGGCAAATTTGTAATCCAAAGGCAGTATATTGGTTGGGAATCTCTGACACAGACTATCATTTAAAGGTTACTCTTTCAACTTTTCCAGGATGTGTAATTAACCCAGAGTCTATTTCATTGGCAATGTCCTCCATTACATTTAAAAAATTATAGAATGAGAGTGATATAGAATGAAAGTACCAGTAAAACTTAGGACTTTGGGATGCCTGGGAGGCTCAGTTGGTTAAGTGTCCAACTCCTGATTTTGGCTCAGGTCATGATCTCAGTTTGTGAGATGGAGCCTCGTATCAGGCTCCTTGAGGCTCTCTATCTGCCCCTCCCCTGCTCACATGCCCTCCCTCCCCCCAGTAAACACATAAACATTTTAAAAAACCCAAAAAACTTTGGGGCGCCTGAGTGGTTCAGTTGGTTGAGCGTCCAACTCTCAGTTTCAGCTCATGATCTCATGTGAGCCCCGCATCAGGCTCTGTGCTGTGAGTGTGGAGCCTGCTTGAGATTCTCTCTCTCCCCCTCTTCACAAAGACTCACATTGTCTCTGTCTCTCTCAAAATAAATAAATAAATTTTTAAAAAAATTTTAAAAAACAACAACAAAACCTTAGGACTTCAATACTTCCACAGTTTATCTTATGTCAGCACTGCTTCTATTCTTAGGGATTCTTTGGTGACATAATCTACTAAGGAAACCATGACAGACCAAACATTCTTTAGGCCTCAAAAGATAGAATCTTGGAATACCAACTAATAACATGCAGGCCCAGAAGCTTGTAGTGTTCAACAACAAACACTCAAAAGATTTCTCTTGCCTTTTCTGTTTGTTAACTTCCAAAGCAGCTTATTAGTCAGAGGACAGCCTTCTCTGACATCATCACACAGGTGACCCTGGCTGCAGACCAAAATGTTCCCAACAGCCTGAGAAGTCTATGAAAGTACATACTAGGTCATCCCAGGTAAGTGCTTATTGTTTTTTTAAAATAAAATTTCTCCAAATTCTCAAATAAAATTCACTGAACACATCTTTATGTATCTTTGTGTACACAAGAGTAAACATACAGGTTGAGAAGAGCACTAAATGAAGATAGTAGGCACCAGGTTTAATTAGTAATCCAAGGAAAATACTCTTTACAATTTTTAATGGGTACTTAAGTTAGACACATCAAGGTTTGAAATATAGTTTTTCTATCTCCCACCTTTGTGATCTTGAGTAAGTCTGTGCCTAGTTAAGTGTTCTGTAAGATGCATTAATAATCACTAAAGAATTGCTGGAAGAATTTAATGTCATATTTTTTATAAAGCACCTAGCACAGTTTCTGATACAGAATAGGCATCCAGTAAGTGCAAATTTCTCCTCTAAGAGCATTGTATTTATTTATTTTATTGATTTTTTTTTGAATTTTTTACTTATTATTTTTTATTTGAGGGACAGAGCGCACGAGTGTACACAGGAAAGAGGGACTGAGGGAAAGAAAGAGGGAATCCCAAGCAGTTTCCATGCTCAGCACAGTTGGAGATCATAACTGATCCTGCAATCACAACAATTCTGGGATGGTGACCTGAGCTGAAATAAGGAGTTAGCTGCTCAACCAACTGAGCCACACAGGCATCCCCAAAGAGCATCTTAAGATGTAATTCTTCTGGGGTACCTGGGTGGCTCAGTCAGTTAAATGTCCAACTCTTGGTTTTTGGCTCAGGTCATGATCTTATGGTTTGTGGGATCAAGCCCCACACTGGGCTTTGCTTGGGATTTTCCCTCTCTCCCTCTCCCTCTGCTCTTCCTCTGTGTTTGCTCACGTGCTCTCTCTCTCTCTTAAAATAAATAAACTTAAAAAAAATAAAATGTAATTCTTCTTGATCAAAATTATGCATCCAAATTACTTTAACAAATATTTTAAAATCTCCCCCATGCTTCTACATAAAGGACTAACGGGAATCTAAAATGAAATGTATTTTATGACAACCAAAGCTGAAATGCTTAGAAAAATCTTGGTTAAGTCCTTTGCAGCCAGAATTCCCTATTTTATGTGAGTCAATTCTTAGGGAAGCATATGCCTTCAAAGTACATGCTTCAACTTACCACTAAGGCATATTATTTCAAACACCAAAGGGAACTCACTCAAGTCACAATTACTGGCACTCCTCTTTTGGCATACAGAGGATCAGGTTTTCAAGCTATGCCAAATAATTTAACAGATACAGGTTTTCCATGTCACTGAATGAGTAAATTGAGTTAAGGATATATCTCTTGACAGTTCATTTGATGAGAGCTATCATTAATGAAGATTATCCTAAGGGAAGAAGGTCTGCAACCTCTTTCTCTAGCAGGCAAACAATGTCTCATCAGGCAAACAGTGTCAATGTGAAATGAGTAATACAGAGCCCTTCCCACATGAAAATCGACAGATTCAGCCTGCTTAGCCTAGCCACCAGTTCAAGCCACAGACATTTTTACTGGCTTTATCTTGGACCTCATAGCTGAAAATTATCATTGCACTATATAGTCAGTGAACATCTGTCTACAATAGTCTAACCGAAAGGGCACTGAGAAAGGCTGGCAAACGTTTCAGAGAACCAGAATATGGCATATGGTCCCACAGTGGGATTAAGTTTTGTATCAAACCAAACATCTGCAGAAAGTACATATGTCCTTTCCTTTATGTGGCTTCAAAACCTGAACCTACTGTAGAAGGTAGTTTTGATTCTGTGCAAAATGTTATTAGCATTTCTGAGGCATCTTCAGAAGTGAAAAAAATGTTTCCCAGTTAGCATCATGAATTAATAGAACTGTTTCAAGATATATGATAAGAGACGTGAAGATGTTCTACTATTAGGAATTTACCCTAGGGGCACCTGGGTAGCTCAGTTGGTTAAGCATCCGACTTTGGCTCAGGCCATGATCTCATGGTTCTTGAGTTTGAGCCCTGCATCAGGTTCTGTGCTGGCACCTCAAAGCCTGGAGCCTGCTTCAGATTCTGTGTCTCCCTCTCTCTCCCTGCTCCTCCCCCACTTGCACTGTCTCTCTCAAAAATAAATAAACATTAACACTAATAAATTAATTAATTTTAAAAAGAGGAATTTACCCTAAGAAACCCCAATATAAGGTTATTATGTTATCCACAACAGCAAAACATTAGAAAGAGCCTAAAACACAACATTAGGGGAGTGATTCATCATTTACATATCAGAAACACAATGGAATGTGGTACAGGCATTATGATTATAAAGATTATTTAGAAACAAATAAAAATAAGTATGAAAAATGAAACAAAAAAAGGAGAACTCAAAATGAGGGTCTAATATAATCAATTATGTCTGCTTATAGAAAATGTATGAAAATGAATGTGTTACAGTTAAAATATGGAAGCAACCCAAGTGACCATCACTTGGATGGATAAGTAAAATGTGGGGCATGCATGTACATGTGTGTGTAATAACAAAATTATTCAGCCTTAAAAAGGAAGGAAATTCTGACATATGTTACAACATGGATGAACTTTGAAGACGTTACACTAACTGAAATAAGCCAATCACAAAAGGACAAATCGTGTATGATTCCATTTGTGAGTTACTTAGTGTGGTCAAAATCATAGAAACAGAAAGCTGAATGGTGGTTGCCAGGGGCAGGGGAGAGGGAGAATGAAAAGTTACTGTTTAATGGACACAGATTCAGTTTTGCAAAATGAAAAATAGTTCTGGAGATGGATGAGGGTATGGCTGTACAACAACATGAATATACTTAATACCACTGATGGTACACTTAAAAAATGGTTAGGATGGTAAATTTTATATGTATTTCATAACAATAAAAAATATCAAGAAAAAAATCAATGTGTTTAGTAAACATAACGTTATATGATTTTCCAGTTTCAGAAAAAAAAAGAACAGTAATGAAACTGCTGAAAGTAAGTAGTCTGAGTGGATTCTATCAGAATAACATATGGAACATGTGTGAGAAAAATGATGGTTGGCTAGCGAGGCAGTTAGCATATAGAATGATGATGTGGGGCAACCTCAAACAGAATAGGCATAAGTTCTGCTTTAAAGACCAAAGAATTCACAACTTCAAACAAATCAGCATAGCTGTGGGCTGTGGGAAAACAATACATGAAACAAGCTCACTCTTCTTGAACTGACTTCAGGGAGATTATAAATCTGTGGCAAAAGTACTACTGTCTGGAAATAGTGGCTACAGATGCAAACAGTACAACTGAAGTGATATATGGGCAGAGAAGGAATGACTGACTAAAAAAAAGTCATCCTAGATATTTGCAAGCATCCCAAGACAGCAGACCAATTAACCTGAAACTTCAAAACATACAGGAATTTTAGCACTTTCTGAAACTATGACTGGTATACAAAAATATCCTCAATTCTTGCTTCAGATATTTTTTTAAAGCTTTTTGGAAAGCTCTTTTTAAAATTAAGTCTTAATATTGTTAAGAGAGAAAATAATCTTTAAAATAATCCAGGAAATTCAGAGAAATTTACTGGCAATTCTATGTAGAAAATGTGCTACCAATCAATGTTTTTTAGATAACCCTAGCTGCTTTTCATTTTTATTACACATTCCACAAATGATTCTTTTTTTCTTTTTTTCACATCAAAAAGTTTCAGCTTATAACCTTACAAAATCCTTACAGTCAATGTGTTAACTGGATGATTCATGGAAGGAACACACACCCTACAATTCTAGCCACTTACTAGCTGTGTACAAGACAGAATAATGTGCTGCAAACTCATTTCCATCCCATCATCAAAACACAAAGCATACTGCAAATTCTTTAGCCTAAAGTTCAGGTTTCCCATTTAATGCTTTCCTCTCCACTCAACTCAAAACTTTACACATCTAGTTATTTTAAAAGTTCCAACCAAAAAACATTTTTGTGAATACATTTCAAATAATGAATACAATGACAATGATTGGATATACTGATATAGCCAAAAGTAAATAGTGAACAGGTTTTGAGATATATGAAAATTAAAATGTTTGAAACTGGGCTGCCTAGCAAAAAATACCCAACTGATTCAAAAACATTTTAGTTTTGAATAGAGAATAAATAATGCAAAGAACATAGGTATGTGTCATTAATGGGTCTCTGTGTTTAAGCTTCCCACTGGACACTAAACAGAAGCATGAGGGTGGAATAAAGGGGAAAAAAGGAAGGACAAAGGACAAAGTGGACACCAGAATAAAAACAGAATTACAACTGTAGACGGTAGAAGAAAGAGTAAGTTAAGGAAGAGCTGTACCCATACCTTCTGGCTGAGTGAACTGACTGAGACAGTAAGAGGAGTCCTTGCTGCTTCTCCTCTGGCTTCCATGTCTCCTTTGAAAAAGAATCCTACAGCTCTAGGTTCCAGACAAGAGCTCCCTCAAGAAATTCAGTCTCACCACATTAAAGCTTTAGTACCACCAGTACTAATCTCATTATGCCCTTTATCCCTATTTTAAACTGTCACCACAAGAAGTCTACAACTTCCGACTCATCTAATAAAGATTGAGAACATGACCATTTCTCACTCTTCCCCAACAATGAAGGCCTTCTACCAGTTAGTCAGTTACAATCGTTCATTAGTAGTCATTAACAGAATTTTCTTCATTTACCTGCTAATCTGAGTCTCACTGAAACCTGTTCTCCTCTGGGGCTTATATCCCAAATATCCTTTTTAGGTGGTGAATTTTTCTTTCCCATAGTTTGTCCTTACTACTAATTGCCACCTCCAGTCCACTGGCTGGCCCTTCTCCCTAAAGTCCCCAACTCTGAATGGCATGTTATTAGACTATACTACCTACAAGCCCTTTTTAATTTTTTTTTTTTTAATTTATTTCTAAGTAGGCTTCACACCTAGTGCCAGAGCCCAGTGAGGGGCTTGCACTCACAGCCCTGAAGACCAAGACTTGAGCTGAGGTTAAGAGTCGGATGCCCAACTGGGTGCCACCCAGGCACCCCTACAAGCTCTTCTTATTGTAGATACCTAATAACTAGTCTCTCCCCTTATATCTTGAAAAGCTAAGCCCTTGGCTCACTGCCACTCTCCAGTATAAGCGCTGTCATATTGGTGATTGCAATATCTACACAGATGATCTTGGGCCTTATAGTTCACTGACCTCCTCTTTTCCTATTACTCTATACTCCATCTTAAAAACTTACTCCCACGACCATAACTAGACCATGTCATTATCCTAAATTGCAATCTCAGCATAATCTTAATTTCAAGTATCCTACTCTTCAAACACTAGCTGTAATCTTTCCATTATATTCTCTCTAGTATCTAACCTTCTGTCTCATAGGGACCTACAATCCATCAATCTTCTCACCTCTTCCCCATCCCTCATGCTCAACATACCCTCATTTTCCTCCTAACCCAATATAGATCCCTTGGTCCATCATGACAATCACTGCCTTGCATATAACTTTCAATCCCTTTACCCCTCTCCTGCTTGGTCATAGTTGGTTGACAAATCTACTAGATTGGTTTAGTCCAACTCTCCCCTTACTCCATGATTGCACCACATCATTAAATGTGGCTAAAGAAAAATATAATTATGTTGACTTATCTAACTTTACGTGAACATGAACTGCAAGTGCACCCTTATTGGTGTTCAGCAGTATTATTAAATTTCCCTCTTTACCACTCTCTTAGACAACTATTTCATATCTTCTTTTTGTCCAAATCTCTATCTCCTCTCTTATCCCTACTCTCAGCTGATGACCTTCTTCCTATTTCACTTAAGAAAATACAAGCAAATAGAAGAGCACTACAAGCTGTCACTACCATTTCTACCCATTACCCTGTGATCAGACTCCTTGCCTTCTCTCTTGGTACAATGGATGAAATGCCCATGCACATAGATCAAAAGCCAATTCTTCCACTTGTGTAAAAATATTCCAACTCTTTTTGCCTACTTTAGAACACAGTTCTCTGTGCATCATCATTTTTTCCTCTCTCTGGTGGGTCATTTCTAGAAGCATGTTACTTTCCCCATACGAAAGAAAAATGCTCTCTTGATCTTACTTCCTCCTCCAGTTTCTTTCCCATTCCTCTGTGACCCAATATAGAAAAACTCCTCCAGATCTGTCAATCCATTGGTCCATAATAAATTAAGAAAGGGGGTAGATGCTAACTAATAAACGTAGAAGGAATGACAGAAAATCAGCAGTTTTCAATGGATGGTACAATAACTTGATTCAAGCAAGTATCATCAAAGAATGCAATGCCATCAGATAGGATTTTGGGGAATAGGGTAATTTTATACATCCCACAAATTACTTACCAGTTACCAAAAAAAAAAAAAAAGTGCCTTTACAATGGAAAAACCAGTCAGATGCCACCCTAACTGAGTGAGCAAAGTTAACAGCACAAATAATGGGACAAACTGACATCAGGAACTTCATGATATGAAGCAATGGGTAGTATACAACACCATTTATGGAGAATTCTTACCAAAACCTTTCTCTCTGAATTAACTGTGAGAAAACAATCAGACAAATCCAGATTGTGGGTATTCTATAACTCACTACTGTAGACTTTAAAACTGACTGACACAATCACGAAAGAACTATAAAGAATATTATTGGAATGAATGAGAAATTTGACTATTTATCAATATTAAATTCCTTTAGTGTGATACTGTGCTGATGTAGAAGACTCTGTTTTTGGAAGTTACATGTTGAAGTACTTTTTAGGGATGAACTGTCATGATGCCTGTAACTCTTGAACAGTTAAATACTTTAGAAAAAGGAATTGTCTGTACATGCTGTCTCCAATTCCACCCCTCATTCTCTCTTGAACCCACATTAATCTTATCCCTTTCATTCCACCAAAACAGTTAAAAATCACTGGATATCTGATGATCTCCACACCGATCATTTTTAGTCTATATTTTATTGACCCATCTTTTCATTGAAATGCTTTCTTCACTTGGCTGTCTGGATACCCTACAATCCTGAATTTCCTCCTGTGGTTTTTGGTGGTTTCTTCCCAGTTGTCTTTGGATAAATCTATGTATGTTTTCCTCACCTTCTAAATGCTGCAGTACTCCAGGGATCAGTTTTTGAACCTCTTTTCTTCCTTTCTACCTATACTCACTCTTTTGGTGTTCTTCACTTTCAGAGGCGTGGACAAGGAAGATATCCAAATTCAGATCTCCAGCTATGACCTCTTTCCTGAACTCTAACTTATATATTCAAATGTCTCCTTGACATGCCTATTTTGAGATGTAATAGGCATCTTAAAATTAACATGTGACCAAAAGAGAATTTTTGAGGTTCCTTTGCAAACCTATTCCATCCACAATCAGGAGTAGTACAATAGCCTCTTGACTGATTTTCTCCATTTTGTCCTTGCCTCCTACCTTAATCTACCCTCAAGACAGCACCCAGGATGATCCTGTTAAAAAAATAATTCAGATCTTATCACCCCTCAGCTCAAAACTCCAACAGTTTATCATCTCAATCACAGAAGAAGTTCAAGTCCTTCTGGCTCCACATTACCCATCTGACCTCATCTATTATTCTTTTTCCCACTTACTCACTCCAGTCACACTGCTGTCTTTGCTATTCCTTAAACACAACAGATAAACTATAGCTTCCGGGCCATGTATTTGCTATTACCTCTGCTCTCATACTCTTCTCTGCATGTCTCACTATCTGACTTCTACTAGTTTCTGCTCAAATACTTTTTTTTATTAGACTCATCTGAACATAAGATTTATGAGGTCAAGGATTTGTATGTTTTGCTCACACTGTGTCTAGAAAAGTTCCTGGCATTAGCAGGTGCGCAATAAGTATTTGAAGGAAAGTTGGAGTGCTGAAGGATATTGAGAAAAAAAGAAACAGATATCCTTTTCACTAGCATCTATTAAACCAAAGATAACTAAGGAAAAGAGGACTTCTATCATATCTAATGTTTTAAGATTATAAACAAACGTCATTATTTGTTCATATTCTAGATGGAATTTCAAAAATATTATTTACATATACCCTGTATCATCTACAACCAAAAAATTGTCACATCGATTATTTGAACCATAATGTAAGAGAGGTTATTTAACATATGAACTAAAACTGACTATCCTTCATTTATATGTACATTACAAATTCCCTAATGAGGCACATTCACTGGTGAAGACCCAACATACATCACCTTATCTATTTATCAAAATGAGTCAGCCAGGATACATTTTTAGCAACACACTGAGATGGGAAAAATTACTCCACAAACATCAAAATAATGAACTACAACTTTATTTAAAAATTTTATCATTCAACATTTTTACTTACTCATAATACTAACTAATGTGATCGTATTACTACATTTGCATAAGGAACTAAAGTATCAACAGAAAGTCTAGTTTATTCTAGTTGTTACATCAATGTACCTGTTATCTGCCTCCTTTAATACTATACCTTTAAGGAATTAAACTCATGCTGTTACTGTAGTATATAACCCAATGTAAAAAGATTAGAAGTTTAAATACTCTAAAATAAAATTCCTTTTAAAAACCAAATGATGCTAAGCAAAATTAGTCAGAGAAAGACAAATATCACATGACTTCACTCATATGATGACTTTAAGACACACGGGAACACAGATGAACACAAGGGAAGGGAAGTAAAAATAATATAAAAACAGGGAGGGGGACAAACATAAGAGACTCTTAAATATGGAGAACAAACAGAGGGTTACTGGAGGGGTTGTGGGAGGGGGATGGGCTAAATGGGTAAGGGGCATTAAGGAATCTACTGAAATCACTGTTGCACTGTATGCTAACTAATTTCAATGTAAATTAAAAAAAATAAAATTTAAAATAGTGTAAAAAAAAACAAACAAACCATATTCCAAACAAGTGTTAGTGATTAAGGGTACTTATTTTTCTGAAAAGCTTAATATTTTGGAAATTCAAGCCACAGAACACCTAGTAAATGAGATAGTATAATCTCATACTGACCCTTTGTGGTTTATTGAAGTATAACATAAAATCCCTGTGGTTCCAGGTAACTATTACTGGGAACACACATTTTGCTGAATACAAATCCACCAAAATTCACATATGACATGAATAGTACTGTAGCTTATCAGTACCTTTATAAATATCTCAGTTTCAGCAAGAAAGGTATTATTAGTCCCACTTTCCAAACAAATAAACAGATCCTGAAGATTAGCTTATTTGTGTCATTTACTATATACATTATATAAAAGGCCCTTTATATTTACACACATGCACATTTATGCAGATACTCGTGTGCATGCATATACCAAGGATTCACAGATAGCAATACTCTATTTGAGACTTTCAAAAATACTATGGCTAAAGACTTAAAAAATATATACTATAGGGGCGCCTGGGTGGCGCAGTCGGTTAAGCGTCCGACTTCAGCCAGGTCACGATCTCGCGGTCCGTGAGTTCGAGCCCCGCGTCAGGCTCTGGGCTGATGGCTCGGAGCCTGGAGCCTGTTTCCGATTCTGTGTCTCCCTCTCTCTCTGCCCCTCCCCCGTTCATGCTCTGTCTCTCTCTGTCCCAAAAATAAAAATAAAAAACATTTAAAAAATTAAAAAAAAAAAAAAAAAAAAAATATATATATATATACTATATATTAGAATATCAACTGTCCTCCATTCAATTAGCAGTAAAAAAAAGAATATATTTGGGGTGCCTGGGTGGCTCAGTCGGTTAAGCGTCCAATTTTGGCTCAGGTCATGATCTTGTGGTCCGTGAGTTTGAGCCTTGCGTCGGGCTCTGTGTTGACAGCTCGGAGCCTGGAGCCTGTTTCAGTTTCTGTGTCTCTCTCTCTCTCTCTCTCCCTACCCTGCTCATGCTCTCTCTCTCAAAAATAAAGTTAAAAAAAAAAAAAAAAAGAATATATCCAATTTTGATGGTAAGTCCACAAAACTGGCACTTTTACTTATTGCTAAAGGCATTATAAGCTAGTACAACCCTTTTGGAAAACAATTTGGCAATTATCTCAAGACACAAAAAGTGTTCATGCCTTTTCCTAGTAATTCCATTTCTGGGAAGTTATCCTATAAAAATAATTCAAAATATGGAAAAAGCTATAGATTACTTATAACGTCCTAGATGCTTGGCATCTGAGATTTAACATTTGAGGTTTTGACACTGGTAGTTTTAACAACTTGTGAGAGAACCACAGGTTGATCCACAGCATATGTCAAGTTGCTATGTGAATGAGAAAGTCACAGAACTATCAAGTGAGCTTGACTGCCAGTATTTAGCTTTCTTTGTGGTCTGACTGCTCTCTAGATGCTCAGAAACATTTCTAAAATGGGGACAGAGGGAATGGACATGTTCATTAAAAAACTGTTTAAAAGTAAAAAGCCCTATGGGGCACCTGGGTGACTCAGTCGGTTAAGCCTCCGACTTTGGGTCAGGTCATGATCTCATGGCTCTTGAGTTTGAGCCCTGTGTTGGGCTCTATGCTGACAGCTCAGAGCCTGGAGCCTGCTTCAGATTCTGTCTCTTTCTTTCTCTGCCCCTCCCTTGCTCATGCTCTCTTTCTCAAAAAGTAAATAAACATTAAAAATAAAAGGCCCTAAAATAGTAAGCCAGTTACTTGGCTGGTGATGAATGTGAAGAGTCTAAGAAAGTACTGATATTTTTAGGTTAAAATTAGTAATGGTCTTCAGTCACATTTCTTTCCAATACCTTAAGTCTACCACAGTGAAAGATCAGAAATATGATTAAGTGTTCAACAACAGAGAGATGATAAATCAATCCATCTAATCACTCAGTGGCTGAATTAGGGTACTGGAATTAACAGACAATAATTTTTCATTTTACATTTTCAAGATATTTTCTGTGACATTAATATTACATCTAGAAATTAAACTCAAGATTAAAACGTACTGCTAAACAGAAAAAGGAAGAGTTCACATTTCATTTCATAAGGTCTGCACTACCCTGATACCAAAAACACTGCAAGAAACAAAAACCATAGACAAATATTCCTGATTAACATAGGTGTAAAAAATCTAACAAAACATTACTAAATTGAATTCAGGAATATGTAAAAAGGATAATACACTATGACCAAGTGAGGTTTAGCCCCAGGAAAACTGTATTACTTATATCTTCCAGGTATAAACAAGTATAAATATCACTTTTTTGTAATTTCCCTATATAACTATATTAATGTAGACAAAAGTTTGATCTGGTCCACTTGACAAAGCTGAAGTATTTGCTATAAAACTTCTCAATCAAGTTTATTATAAATCTGCTTTCTCAGTCAATTCAACACTCCAATTCAAAATGTTCATTTTAGGGGTGCTTGGGTGGCTCAGTCATTTAAGCGTCCAACCCTTGATTTTGGCTCAGGTCATGATGCCATGGTTCATGGGATTGAGCCCCACGTCAGACTGCACTGACAGTGCAGATCTTGCTTGGTATTCTCTCTCCCCCTCTTTGCCCCCCACCTGATCATGTGCATGCATACTCTCTCAAAATAAAATGATAAAAACATTAAAAAAAATGTTCATTTAAAATATCTTCATTCAATGAGTTCATTCTAAGATTAAACTGTAATTACAATGTATTTTACTTAAAAGACAGAATTCAACATTCCATGGAATTATAAAGTAAAGAACCTCAATCATAAAGTGAAAGATGTTCTTCACAAACATTCTCAAGTGGAATGGTTAGATCACCTTATTGTGAGACTTACTGAAAAGAGCATCTAACCCCTTAAAGCAGCCTCTTTGATTTTTTTGGTGGATAATTCTAATGATGAAGAGAATTACTCTTTATATTAAATTAAACTCTACCTTCCTTCAATTTTTTTTTTTTTTTTAATTTTTTTTCAACATTTTTTATTTATTTTTGGGACAGAGAGAGACAGAGCATGAACGGGGGAGGGGCAGAGAGAGAGGGAGACACAGAATCGGAAACAGGCTCCAGGCTCCGAGCCATCGGCCCAGAGCCTGACGCGGGGCTCGAACTCACGGACCGCGAGATCGTGACCTGGCTGAAGTCGGACGCTTAACCGACTGCGCCACCCAGGCGCTCCACCTTCAATTTTTATTTACTAGCAGAAGTACTGACTTCTGAGATAATAAGAGCAATTAAGTCTTCATTAATACAGTCATCCTGCAAATACTTGAAAATAACCAGTAAGTCACTTTGTAGACTTTTCCTCTCCAGGCTAAACTTGAGTTCTCCCAACAACTGTTTCAATAACACTACTAAATTTCATTTTTCTTACCACCATTTCCTGCAAAAGACAAACATTTAAAATAAATGGGCTACAACGTAGCACCACATTCCTACAGGAATATGCAGGAGATGTGTCCACCCTAGGAATTTTATTACACTAGTCAAACAACTACCAAGTATCAAACTATGCTAGTTTCCCCCCCAATAAAAATCTACGCAAACATTACCAGTGAAAAAGCATACTAATTGTATGAAATAGATACAATTGAATATAGAACACTTAATTTTTTTTAAGTTTTATAATTTTTTGAGAGAGAGAACAAATGTGCATGCATGTGTGTGTGAGCAAGAGAGAGGCAGAGAGAGAGAATCCCAAGCAGGCTCCACACTGTCAGGGCAAAGCCTGAAGGTGAGGCTTGATTCCATGAACCGTGAAATCAGGACCCGAGCCAAAATCAAGAGTTAAACTTAACTGACTGAGCCACCCAGGCACCCCAAAAACACTTGATATTCCTACAAGTTGTTAATACTCTTTGATCTAGAGATGAATTGTGGGAAAAGAACTGAATCCTGGTCAAAAATTATACCTAACTTTAAAAGATATATGTGTATGTTGTACACCTGAAACTAACAACACTGTATATTAACTATACTGGGATTTAAAAAAAAAAAAAAAAAAAAAAAGATATATATGTATGTAAACAGCAGTAATCTGCAAAAACAATATTGGTTCCAAGGGTACATGTTGCTTTGCTCAGGTTGCTGAAAAAATGAGTATGCTAGAAAACAATCCTCATTTATAATAGCTTTTATCTTTGTTTAGCTTTGACATGGTTTTAATTAGTATTGTACTACTCTAAAAAACTGTTGAGCCCTTCAAGGCAGTTATAAAAATCACTTACTATATTTCTTTGACTCTTCACAGAAAAACTGAGATGGAAAACTATGTATTAATGTATTTTGTGCTAGCGAAACCTCACTAATTAAGGTCTAACAGGGGTTATGGGAGAAAAGTACATTTACGAATTACATATTTTAAAAAGAAGTTAATGACCTTAGAACACATGGTGCCTGTATTCAAGTTTGTACATCCTAACAATACCGGAATCAAACCTAGGAAAGGTCTATCTTCATAAATGGACAGAAATACTTTACAGTTAGTAAATCAAAGAAACCAAGAATAAAGTGGCAAGAGTCCATAACACTACTCCCTAAAAAAATTAAATGATGTATGCAAATACCATGTTAACTTCCTCACCAAAATATTCCTGGAAAATAAGATTTGTTTTTGTTTCTAAGAGTTATTCTTCTTTTCTTTCATATCTAAAATACCCTCAATATCCTGAAATGAAGAAAAATAAATGAACATAGTAAGTATATAATTCTTACCTGGAACCCACTTAATTTCCATTTCCATATCATTTTCTTTGCCTTTCTTTTCTTTTTCTTGAATAACTTGCAAGAGCTGTTTGTATTTAGCAATTTGTTCTTCATCATCCTTCTGACTTTTCTTTGTTTTCCCATCTTCTTCCATATTGACTTTATCATCACCTAATAAAAAAAATCAATTTCATCTAACATACAGAAATAATTGACATTTAAATCTAGTATTTAAATCTCACAGTCACTATAGCACCTTCTAAAAGATGTTGTTAGATATAATGCAAAAACAGAATACCAAAATCAGACAAATTTCTTAATATTAAATGAATTCATTGAAAGAATTAGGTCTTGTTTATAATAAAAATCATTTGCAATATAAGTTCTAAGTAGTGTACTTCGAAATCTCTCTTTTATTAAAATTCATATTTCAAAATAATTTTATAGACATGTAACATCCTTGGACTTCTCTTCCTTATAAATAAGACAGCAGAGATAGCTTTTTATCCCTCTTTACGTCTTCCACCATCTGGCATAGTGGCTTTAAAATGTTATGGTCAATACAAGGGTGAATGTTGTTGGGATGCATGTGGTACATGGATATAACTGTTATACTGAAGAGACAGATAAAGGAAGCTGCTTGTAGTCCAAAATGAACAATAAAGAGTCTTTTCCATTTGATATGCTTACTCTCAGGATCTCATTAATACACTGAGAATAAAAGCAAATAAATTAGAAGTTAATTCAATTAATATCCCTCTGTGGAAAAATATCCACATTTCCATGTCTTAATTTATAAAAATAATAATTAGAATACAAAGAAACAATATAAAATTCAGGGCAACAAATACCAAAGAAAACTAATACGTGAAAAGTTTGTTCGGTCTATATTTCCACTGTAATTTTCCAAGTCAAAAACATAAATTAAGAACCTAGGTTTTAATGCAAAACATACAGACTTATTGAATTGACTAAATGTCCCTGGTAAAGGAAAATTTAGAAGCAGCATAATGAAGACCCTCTCTTCTATAAGCTATGGCTAACCGGTCACTAAAAATGTCTAATATCATCAAACATTTAGCTGTCAAACATCAATGTTAACAGATTGTCCTCACATCTTAAAAAAGGTGACATGGAAAAAACATTGGTTAAGTAAATGTTTTCATAGTTTTTTTCTCTAAATGAATAAAAAAATAGTCCAGGACATTCTTTCCATCCTATCACACTTTTATATTTTCACTCAAACAGCTGAAATTCATCTTTTTCCTGTTTGTGCTTTGTGCCACAAAAATAATGTTGGATAGAATTCTGTCATGTATCCCATAACTCAATGGATAAAACATCAGGAACACATTAACAAAATGGCAATGTATTTCTTTCTATTAAAAGCTTACTTCTGAAAACATAATTAGAAGCAAGCTCCTTCCAGGTTGAAATTTTAGTGGTAAGTCTCTGATGGCCTACTTTAAATTGATTTTTTCCAGTACTAAAATTTTACTTTCCAAAGCTCTAAAATGTGGGATAATTCATGTAAATCTGTTTTTTCCCAATTCAAGGACAATACTTTGTGAGAGCCTTAATACTATATAAAGAATAAAAAAAGTAGTCCAACAGTAAGAAGCCCTGTGATGATCTTTTATAAACAACACCAGGAACATCTAGTAACTCTAAAGCATTCAAAAATACTAATGTATCTATCAGAGGCTCTACACTGCAGATTAAAGTAAGCTGGCAATCAATTAAAATAATGAAGAAAAATGCATGCTTTTAAAACTTAATGAGTAGTATATTTAAAACAAAAAGCCATTAATTCTTAAAGTTTTAGAAGTAAAAATATATGATACATGGTAGTATGGTAAGCACTTTGTGACCATTATCTCAATCTTTCCAAACATGAGCCAGGTACTATTATTATCCTCATTTCATAGCTGTGGAAAGAAAAGCACAAGGGCTTAGGAAAGTTAACCTATGTAACTTTACTATGTGGTAAACTCAGGATTTGAAACCAGTGGAGCACAAGATCTTAAAAATATACTACACATCACATTTTTGTCCAAATGTCAGTATCATTTCAAGTCTAGGTCAGTTCTCTCAAACCAATCAAAGAAACCTATTAACATTCTTCACAAATATACATGTTCTCTTCTTTCCTTTAACTTAGAGCAGCTAGTGAAGAAAAACTATTCCAGAATTATCAGAAAGTAATAAATGACCATACAGGCATGTGGATAAAAAGAATCGATAGACAAATCAGTATGTATATGAGAGAAAGACAGGCTATTTGAAAAAGGACTTGGTTGTTCTGATCATACTAGAAATAAAATGGTCACTCAATCTGGAGTTGAGTTTGAAATGCCAAAAATTAATAAGCAACAGTCACTGAAGCCTGAAAAAAATGAGAAGGCTTTTATGCCCAACATAACTACCCTTGCAAATCATACTTTTTCAGAGACTATTAAATACCTCAGAAATTATGTGGTTTTATTAATATGAGATGTCTGAACAAAGAAACTAGGATGACTTTTCCATTCCATGTGTGGAGTACAATTCACGTTATGAAAAACTTAGAAAAATAATGCAGTATCTTCAGTAGTCTAAAAAATGATAGGCCAATCATAGGATCTCAGAAAGTTAGTTTAATGGTCCTATGATAATACTAAAAAGAATTTTATGGCACAAAAACAGACACAACAGAACAAAGAACCCAGAAATGGACCCATAAACGTATGGCCAACTAATCTTTGACAAAGCAGGAAAGAATATCCAATGGAATAAAGACAGTTTCTTCAGCAAGTGGTGCTGGGAAAACTGGACAGAGACATACAGAACAATGTACCTGGATCACTTTCTTACACCATACACAAAAATAAACCCAAAATGGATGAAAGACCTAAAGGTAAGACAGGAAGCCATCAAAATCCTCGAGAAGAAAGCAGGCAAAAACCTCTTTGATCTTGGCCGCAGCAACTTCTTACTCAACATGTCTCCGGAGGCAAGGGAAACAAAAGCAAAAATGAACTACTGGGACCTCATCAAAATAAAAAGCTTCTGCACAGTGAAGGAAACAATCAGCAAAACTAAAAGGCAACTGACAGAATGGGAGAAGATATTTGCAAACGACGTATCAGATAAAGGGTTAGTATCCAAAATCTATAAAGAACTTACCAAACTCAACACCCAAGAAACAAATAATCCAGTGAAGAAATGGGAAAAAGACATGAATAGACACTTCTCTAAAGAAGACATCCAGATGGCCAACTGACACATGAAAAAAATGCTCAACGTCACTCATCATCAGGGAAATACAAACCAAAACCACAATGAGATACCACCTCACTCCTGTCAGAAAGGCTAACATGAACAACTCAGGCAACAATAGATGTTAGCGAGGATGCAGTTCTGCATGAAAACTGGTGCAGCCACTCTGCAAAACAATGTAGAGGTTCCTCAAAAAATTAAAAATAGAGCTTCCCTAGGACCTAGCAATTGCACTACTAGATATTCATCCAAGGAATACAGGTATGCTGTTTCAAAGAGACACATGCACCCCAATGTTTACAGCAGCACTATCGACAATAGCCAAAGTATGGAAAGAGCCCAAATATCCATCGACTGATGGATGAATAAAGATATGGTATATATATACAATGGAATTCTACTTGGTGATAAGAAACAATGAAATCTTGCCATTTGAAACAATGCGATGGAACTAGAATGTATTATGCTAAGTGAAGTAAGTCAGAGAAAGACAAATATCATAATGATTTCACTCATATGTGGAATTTAAGAAATGAAACAGATGAATATAGGGGAAGGGGAGCAAAAACAGATAAGATAAAAGCAGAGTGGGGGGAGACAAACCATGAGAGACCCTTAAATACAGAGCACAAATTGAGGGTTGCTGGTGGGGTGTTGGGAATGGGTGATGAGCATTAAGGAAGGCACTTGTTGGGATGAGCACTGGGTGTTATATGTAAGTGATGAATCACTAAATTCTATTCCTGAAATCATTATTACAGTACATACTAACTAACTTGGATTTAAATAAAAAATAAATTAGATAAAAAAAAAAACAGAAAAGAAAAAAGGAAAAAAAAAGGAAAAAAAAAGTGTGAACCATAATGTAAACAATGGACTTTTTGGTGATACTGATATATCAGTGTAGGTTCCTCATTTGTAACAAATATGCCACCTCGGTTAGGGATGTTGATAATGAGGCAGGCTGTGTGTATCCATGTGTTAGGAGGGTGGGCAGAGGGATGTGGGAACAATGTATTTTCAGCTCATTTCTGCTGTGAACTCAAAACTGTTGTAAAAAATATAGTCTATTAAAACAGAAGAAAAGAAAGGCTCAAAAAAAAAAACCAAAACAAAACTGGAGTAATGTAGTCCCAGAATGACCAGAGTAAATGAAAGTCCTCTCTGATTAGATACTCTCATCTCAACTATCAAATTAGCACACAGGTTAACTACATATACAAGGAAACAAAAATAATAGAAATGAATCCAAAAAGACTTAAAATACTGAAATCATCAGATACAGACTGTAAGAAGATACTTAACTCAGTTTATGGAAGTGTTGAAAATATCTGCAATGAATAGAAAATTATATAAAGTGGTATTGCTGTTTTGAAAAATGGCCAAAGAGGACTTTTGGAAGTCTATCAACAGATTCAACACCACTGAAAAGCAAATTAGGAACTGGAAGATAGGTCAGAAGAAAACACCCAGAATGCAGCACAGAGAGATGATAGATCAAGAAATATACAAGAGTAGCAACATGGAAGTTACAGTGAAAATATCTTATATACATACATATATATACGTGTGTGTGTGTGTGTGTGTGTGTGTGTGTGTATGTATGTGTGTCCACACACACATAATTAGAGTTCCAGAAAGAGAGGGAAGAAGAAATGTGTGACTAGACAATGGTTGAGAAATTTCCAAAAGGGATCAAAGATACCATGCCACAAATGCAAGAAATCCAATAAACCCGAAGCACACAAATAAATCTGTTAGTTCACAGTAAAACTGAAGACAAAAAAAAAAAAAAAAAAAAAAGGACAAAAAAACTTTAAAAGTAGTCAAAGAAAAAAGAAATCCAGGAATCTAGATAACCTTCAAAAGACTGAAAAAAAGTAGTCACGAAAAAAATTCTAGACAATCTTCAAAACACCGAAAATGTCAGACAGGTGATTTCTCAAAAACGAGGAAACTACAAGTCAGTAGGATATTATCATTATCATTAGTGTGGGGATGGAGAGGACTTCCTAGAATTTTTTTTTTTTTTTTTTACCTAGTGAAAGTATCTTTCTCAAATGAAAGCCAAACAAGGATATTTTTTTACTAAAACTCAAGAGAGTTTTACACCAGCAAACACTACCAGAACTTATCAGGGATATATTTAAGACAGAAGGAAAATGGTCCTCAGAAGTATGACATTTAGAAAAGAATAAAGAGCAAAAAAAAGTGAAGAAAATGTGGGTAAAATGAAATAGGGCCGTTTAAATATCAATATCCCGTGGAACTTATAAAAAAAGAGGATAACAAAACAGAGGATAACATGAAAGTCGTTTTAAGATTCTCTGTATTATCTAAGAGGGTAAAAATATTAATTACCATTAGGCCTTAATAAATTAAGGATGCAAGTCACAATTTCTAGAACAATCACTAAACGAACTGAAACAGTCTACTTTCCAAACTAGTTGAGGAGAAAATGGAATACAAAAAATAATCAATCCAAAAGTAACTCTTAATATTAAAAAAGGGGGCATTATAGAGCATTTTACTAGTTTGTTAAGAGACTACAAAACTATGTGAATTAGGACAAGTCTAAAAGGCCAGGCTTTAGGCACCTGGGTGGCTCAGTCACTTGAGCATCCAAATCTTGATTTTGGGCTCAGGTCATGATTCCAGGGTCATGGGGTTGAGCCACCCATTGGGCTCCACATTGAGTGTGGAACCTGCTTGGGATTCTCTCTCACCCCTTCTGCCCCTCTCCTCGGCTCACGTACGCTCTCTTTAAAAAAAAAAAAAAATTAAAATTAAAAGAATTAAAAGGTCAGGCTTTTTTTGTTTGGTATAAGCTGTGGGGGAGGGGCAGAAAAAGTGGGGGGAACAGAGGATCCAAAGCAGGCTCCATGCTGACAGCCGAGAGAGCCCGATGCAGGGTTCGAACCTACAAACAGTGAGATCATGACCTGAGCTGAAGTTGGACACTCAACCGACTGAGCCACCCAAGCGACCCTGTTTGGTAAAAGTTTTAAACAAAATGTTTGTGGTTAAAGAAATTCAGGCCAAAAAAATACTTCTAAAAAGTTTCAAATATTATCCATAGGTGTATATAATACTGTACACTTGAGTATGCTTTGCAGGCAGCCTAAGAATTAGCTTGGCACTCCCTTTAAGCTACTGCCAAAGACGTATTTCCACTAATAAGCCTAGATTAGGGATCTAAATGCTTGCGAACATAGAACACCAAAAGACTAACAAGTACCTCGTAGCTCCTCTTCTATCTCCTCTTCATCTTCACTAGAGGAAGCTAAATAAGCTTGAAAATCCATGTCCAAAAGCTCTTCCTTTTTAAACTTCCTGTTGAGTGTTGTAATTCTTTCATGATCAGTCTCATCCCAAGTGATTTCCACCTTCACCAATAAGAATAAAAAAGTATCAGAATATTTGTCATTAATGTGGATGTTTAACAATATTTAAAAGGTTAAGACATGTTAAAGCAAATCATAAATGACATGCTTAATAAAAAGTATTTTATTTATGAAAGAGGAACCATTTTCATCAATCTATGTTCTTCTATCTCTCTGCTATATACAAGGTACTCTATTATTAGGAGTAAAATTTCATCTGTGTGTTAATTAATTGTAGGGAAAAGAAATAAAACACATTAGTGAAAACGTTACATTATTATGAACCAACAAAACATGTTTTTCACCTGGAGTTCTAAGTATTTCAGGAGGTCTACAAACTATGTGAAATCTATTAAAGCTTTCAACACAATTTCAATAGGGTCCTTTTTCCAAAAAAAGATTAAGAGCCACTGATAAGAAATGTATCTACTGGTTGGAAGTGCAGTAAACCCCACGATACAGAAATTCATCTATAACATGATTAATCTGTTGACTGGCTCCTGCCCTCTATGCAGCCCCTATTCTCAGATGGGGTCTTGTCAGATGTTTTAACTTCATTATAAGTTAATGAATTATAAGGGTGGGTCCCCTATGTTTTGTTTTGTTTTGTTTTCTCCTCAGGCTAATCTCCCCAGATCAGGACAACAAAATGGGCACCAGTTAACCAAAGGATCCCTAAGATAACTGTCACTACCTTAGAAGCTCTAACTAGTCACAGGATTCAGAATTACCCCTATTCAGAAAATTTCCCTGAGATGATAACCATAAAACTGCTGCTGGAACTGGTACAGATGTGGATGGTACCCTAGGAATTCCAGAGAAGCTGTATGGACAGTCTTGCCTTGGTCATTTTTCAGTCTTGAAAAGAAACCAACCCTACATTTTACGTTACTGAATCTTTTAAACTACACTTATCACAATGGTGGGGTTTTACCATACTCAGTAACTCATCAAGGTTACATAGTGCCCATCATAGCATGTGGAAGACAGATACAATAGGTCTCTCTACCATCAGCCTGTCCTCAGAAGAGCACAGTGGTCTGTCACAGAAAAGGCAATGGGAAGACTGGGTAGTTGCTGCAGAGTCTATCTGTGGGTAGAAGGTTTATGGGGGGAAAGAAGAGAGAAGGTAGGCAGCTAAGTAACAAACTAATTCAATAAAAATCTTCTGGCCGTTCATTATTAAGCATTAATGTGACATCTAGCAGTCCTGAATTACTTTACTTAAATTGTTTTTATAATTTTGGATCATATCCGCAGAAAAAATGTGTTTCTATTTAAAATTTCTACTGGTTTTAACTGTGATTTGAAATAATCTGTTACCTCCTTCTCCTTACTCTGTAGGGTATTAATAACTGACATATAACTTATTAAAGAATCTAGTTGAATAAGAATGTACGGGAAAGACAGAGGAGATAAACATTTGTGGGTAAATGACTCAAGCTTAAAGGCATAAGAAAAATTTGAAAATAGGTTCAAACAAATAAAAATGCAAATATACTTGTGTTTCCCTTCTACTTGTATTTGTGCATTAAAATTTTGAATACTTTCCATTTTCAAAGATGTTATAAGTAAATAATACATAAAATCTTTTCTTAAAGCAAGAATCCAGCTATACACTTTTAACAGTTAAGAAATACCGTTGAGGTTCCCATCGCAGCAGATGTGAAATATTTTGGTTTATATGCTGTTAAATCCACTTCTGAGGCTATGTCCTTGGGCTCATCATCAAAGGTAATATCATCTGGTATAAACCTAAGAAACAAAAAATAAATTTATTTAAACATATGCTGTAGTGATAAACAACCAGAGTTTAGATTCTCCCCTAATTAGTTCTAGTTTATACATACATACCATAAAAAAGTTTCTATAAAACACACATGTAGATGAGGCAAACAATGTTAGAAATGACCTTGGCGCAAAATTTCTGAAATTCATAAACCATAAATCTGTAATTCCACTAAATTTGAATGAACTCTGTAGGTAGAAACCCTGCATTAGGAATCAGTTAATATGAATCAGGTGCAAACACACATGCCCCCCCCCGCCCCCCATGTTTCAAAACGACCTAGACTCCTGATGGCACAGTCTTGGCTTGTATATGGTATTTTGAAGATCAAATAGAACTAGTAATGGATAAGTGTTCTAAATATAAAGTATCAGACACAGAACTTGTCAGTGAAAATAAGGAATAAGCTTAAAATTAAGACTAAAAAATCTTCACAATATTATCTTACAATATTTTTTCATAAATAATTAGCTACTAAGTGTAAATGTAATTGTCTGACAATGCTTAGGCATCAGGCTAAAGAATAGGGGGGGAAAGCATAGTTAAATAACCCATGGTTAATATATTTAGGTTTTGTAATTTATATAGATTTTGTTCCACACACAAAAAAAGCATATGCTCTGTAATCCACTAAAAATTATTTGTTGGTAGAGAAACAGATAATTAAGGTTCACTAGGTCTACACAGTATCCTCCTCCAGCTACACTTTTGCAGATTTAGTAGAAGAGAAATAGGTATCTGAAATCAATATTTTTAAGTGTTATTAATGTGCATGCATTTATATTTTTGGGCAGGTGAAAAAAAGTTTCTCTAGATAACTGGACAATAGCAGAAAACTCAATTTTCTTTTCTGATGCATGCTTAACAAAATAAAACAGGGAATGTAAATTTTTTCCATGGTCACTGATCTTATTTTCTAGGCCTGCCAGACCTTATTCTAACATAGTATGGAAATGTCCCCAAACAGAACTAGAAAGAACAAAATGATCCCGAAAACATGTTAACATGAATTCGTAACATCCAAAGAGTTTGATATTCTAACAAAGGTTTGGTAACTACTATTTAAACATTCAGAACAAGTACCTCCAACTGAAACTCTTAACATAAAAGAGAAGGAAACACTTGTCTGATGAGATAAGCCCTTTGTGTTAAATATGCAAACATACTAAAATTTTATTCCAAATTATCAATTCAAAAATTTTTATTTGTTTTTCTACCAGTCGGAATGCTTTCAAAGTATGAAAGCCACAGACTATGAATGATGCATTTTTTTTCGGAAATATTTCATTTTGAGAACAAAGCCTCTCACAAACCTGGATACAGAGAAATGATTTCTATTCAAAGTGTCATAGTAAAATGGTGTATTGGGTTCAAAAGGACTAGGCTAATGATAAAATGGTACAGTAGTTTAGTTTCCTGTTTCCTCAGAACTGACATTTACAACCACCTAAGGGTTTTCAGCTCTGGGTCAGTGAAGCCTGTGCACGTGGTGAAAATGCTGAAGTCCAAAGACAATGCCGGCAACACCATTCATTCACTGAACAGCATTTATGGCGGCATAGTCCAATGAAACTTTCTGTGATGACGGCAATCTGCTCTATCCAACATATGGTCTGCCCTATATCTGCTCTGCATTAAGTACTTTACATATGTCTAATGACTAAGCAAATGAATGATTTTAAAATTTTTAAAAATTTTAAATAGTCAGATGTGACTAGTGGCTACTGTATTAGCACAGATGTAGAGGTACCAGTTTATTAGCAAATTCCTCTGCCCCTACCTCAATGCTTTTTTTTTTTTAAGTTAATTCACCTGGTTCCTAGTTCTAAAAGAGAGTTGCAAAGAAATATCACTACATATAACTAAAAACATAGCCAGTATGTTTGAAATTCAGGATATAAATGCGGGGTGACTCATACATAATAGTTTAGCATTTCCTTGTTACAGTTTTCTTTAAGAGTGATGCTCCACAGGAGCAAAAAATCCTCTTTCACAACATGAAACAACATAAAATACTAGGAGTCTAATATTTTACTTCTTATAATCACATTGTGCTACAAGATAAAATTGATAAGACATACTGGATTACCTTAGATCTATGAATGAACAACTACTTTCAAATTCCAGGCCGTCACAATCCTCATAAATTTTGCCAGCTGTTTCAGGGGAATCACAGTCTACTACTGCATAATAGTACTTGAGTCGTTTGAATTGATAATCTCTCAGTTTTTCTCTAGAAGTCCTAAAAGGTAGAAAACTCATTAAGCTTAGAACACAAATACCAATCTTCCTTTAAAAAATGAATGTAAATGTTTCAAAAAATTGTTTCATCCCAATCTATCTTTCTTTCATGACTCTGCCTTTATGGGCATTAATACTTAAGCTCATTTTATTATTTTGACAAGGCACAGACTAGGTATTTTGATTGAAAATTAGTATCTAGAAGAGTGTAAGAATTACATGTGGTTACCTAGAGTTTAACTCTTGAATAGTCATTTTTTTTATTTTGCTACCACATATAACCGCTCAAGTAAAACTGCTGAACAAGTTTATAATATTAAATGTATTATATTAATATAATATATTAACATTAATACAATTAATGATAATTAATAATTACAGATAATATTAATAATTAAACATATTACAAACTATGCTAGGAAAGCATTAGTTCTAAGTACAAAGAAACTCCTGATCTGGTAAAATGTTTATTTCAGATTTATGTGTTGTCAAGTCTAAATGGTTGTAAGTTTAATTTCATTTAACATATTGAAACTCTTCATTGGCTCTCTTCTGCCCCCAATCTTGTCAATTACCATTTTTATTACGTGCACATAGCTCCACCTAGTGGTTTAAAAATTACCTTAAATTTTTTTTCAATACTACATTATGATGATAAAACAATGTTATCACTATTTTATTTAATCCTCAAATTTACAAAAACTGTATATTTTGAAGACAAATAGGGTTTCAATGCCACTATTATGGAAAGCAACATCTCCGGAAAAAAACAAAACTTATTCAGAGCAATGAGGCTCAGAAATGTTTTTCAAAACTGCAGTAATTTGTGAATACTGAAATGTAAATATACACACAAAATGTTGTTGGAATAGTGTGCCACTTCTGACAGACTTTAATCTGCTTTTGCAACCTGTTTTAACGATGAATGGCAGGCAGAGCATAAACTTTAGTTCCATTACAGTGACCACAATTCTGAGTTAGTGACATGAACTTATGAGATTTAATTTTATTTTCTATAATGGCTTAATACCAGTCCTTTTCAGGGGCATCTTCAGGTATACTTAATAACTCTACTGGTCCTTGAACTTGCTCTTCCTTCATCCTCTCCTTTCCAAATTCTGAAGGATATATCTAAACACACACACACACAAAAAAAAATAAGATAAGATCAATATATTCTTTACTTACAATATCCGGAACTCCAAGAATTACAACTGAACTCAATGAAAACAGCAAGAATGACTCACTTCCAAACCTACTACGGAAAGCTAAAACATTCTGAGGAATCTCCTTAAAAATAGTTGTTTTGGTTGGAATGAAACAGATGTGGAACTTGAGAACAAAAACAGAGTGTCTCCTGCATACATCAAATAGGACAAGATGGTTCTGGAATCCAAGGGAAAAATAAAAGCAAAACAAGACTCTAGGCACTCCAGGAACTCAATGTAAACACACACATGAGAAGTGACTGTTGACGCAAAATACACAAAAATGATTACTGAAGGACATAAAACATACGTAATAAAAAATAATTTTGTAATACTCAATTTATCTTTTAAGTCATATCATTTATCCAATATCCATTATCCAATGCTTTAAGAAATCCTTTAAATAGAGGGGCTCCTGGGTGGCTCAGTCTGACTTTGGTTCAGGTCATGATCTCACAGTTTGTGGGTTTGGGTCCAATGTTGGGCTATGCTGACAACTTGGGGAGCCTGGAGCCTGCTTCAGATTCTGTGTTTCCTTCTCTCTCTACCCCTACTCTCCCCCCCACCCCAAAATAAATAAACTTAAAAAAAAATTAAGAAATCCTTTAAATATAACTGAAAGTTATCACATAGTTTAGATACAATCTTGGTATAAAAAAAGGATTCACCCTCATTGGGATCTGGGACTATTTTTTTTTTTTAAGTTTATTTATTTATTTTGAGACAGGGAGTGTGTGTGTGAGCATGAATGGGGGAGGAACAGGGAGAGAGAGAGAGAGAGGGAGAGGGAGAGGGAGAGGGAGAGGGAGAGAGAGAGGGGGAGAGAGAGAGAGAGAGAGAGAGAGAGAGAGAAAATCCCAAGCAGGCTCCATGCTGTCAGGGCAGAGCCCAATGTGGGGCTCAAACTTAAAGAACTGTGAGATCATGACCTGAGCTGAAACCAAGAGTTGGACATTTAACCCACTGAGCTACCCAGGATTTGGTATTTTTGTATATTGGCTACTTTTGAGAGTCAAGAAATATAACTGTATTAATTTGTCTTGTTTGGATACTACTGGGCTTAATATATATGTTAACTAAAACTATTTTTTTCAATTCTGTGCAATATGCAATTTATCAAATAGGGGATTTGAGTTTTTCCTATTAGTGTGAGTGGCAACAATAGGTTTTCACGTAGAAGTTTTAAATATATATGTAGTCACATCTGTTGATTCCTTTTCCCTTTTCTAAGTCTAGAAATTCCTAATACCCATTTCCTGAAACACAGATTTAATAAAAACACAATTCCATTTTATTCTGTTTCTGGGGTTTGATTTTTTAATTTTTTCCCATACTTTATCTAGAGTTTATTTTGGGCTATTATGAGGTAAAGATCTGAAATAAGCTCTTCATATAAAGACTCATCCATTTGTTCTAATATCAGGTATTCAAACTTATTTTGGTCTAAATTATAATATAAACTCTTCTATTTATCTATTCCATTCCATCTATTTGTCCCTCTATTTTTACCCAAACTTGTTAACTCACACAGCAATATAAAAGATTTAGATGTTGTACCTGACAGAATCCTTTTATACTGGTGTATTTTCCCAAAAATGTATTAGTCATTCTCACTGTTTATTCTTTTAGATGATTACTGGTATCCTTTTTCTTTACTTTCATTTGAACTGAGATTATGGCTGAAACTACACTAAACCTATAGAACTGACATCTTTAAATATTTAAACAGAATTATAATTTAGAGCTGTTTCAGGCACTACACTAAATACTAAGTGTGAGTTTCTTTTCATTTCATCCTTACAACTACCCTAGGAAATGCTATTTTTGTATCCACTGCCAGATAAGAGAACACATCTGAGAGATTAATAAAATGCCCAAAATCACATGCCATGTATCAGAATCAAGATTTGTATTTTTTTTTAAATGTTTATTTATTTATTTTGAGACAGAGAGCATGAGCAGGGGAGGGGCAGAAAGAGAAGGAGAGAGGGAGTCCCAAGCAGGTTCAAGCCTGAGGCAGGGCTGGTTCCCACAAACTATGAGATTATGACCTGAGCTGAAATCAGGAGTTGGATACTTAACTGATTGAGCCACCTAGGTGCCCCCAGAATCAAGATCTGCCTGCAGTCTGTCATACAACAAAGCCTAGATTCTTAACCATTATGCTTGCTCTCCAGAAATATGGTATCTCAGAATTTAAGTTTTTCAAATTTACCAGTGTTACCATTTCACATGTCACATATGTTTAAGGGAATTCTCAAGGATTTTGTGTTTCTGCTGCTAGTAAAAATAGATTTTTTTTTCTTAATTGGTTAAGAATTGAAGAATGCAATTAAAAAATATTTATTTTATACTCTGTCCCTTTATTGAGCTTTATATATTGTAATAGCTTTCCAATTGATCTCTTTGGGTTTTTAAATTACGTACAATCACCTACCCCATCAATAGCAATAATTTTACTCCTTCCTTTTACATTTGTTATACTGGTTTCATGCCTAACTACAGTGGACAACTGCCAGATTATTTTCTTTAAAAGGAAAAGTATGACTTAAAAAAAAAAAAAAAGATGAGATTCAAAATGTTTAGAAGTATTTACTTCAAAATGAAATCAATTCTCACCTTTACAGAAAATATAACACCTCCTTTAGGTTTAAATGAATTAAACAAAGCCAGCAAATCTTTTGCCTTTAATCTGTCCCAGTCCATGTTGCAAACAGCTAATCGACGTGTAATCTATGAAATGAGAAAAATTAAATATTACATAACCTCTATCATTCCCAACACTTATAAAATATACAAAAAACGTAATGCTTTCTTTCCCCCAAAATTCTGACATCATCAATAGAAGTATTTATAAGAGAAAACTTTGGTCCTGAGAAACTTAACAGAAGACCATGGGGGAGAGGAAGTGGGAAAAAAAAAGTCACAGAGAGGGAGGAAGGCAAACCATAAGAGACTCTTAAATACTGAGAACAAACTGAGGGTTGATGGGGCGGGGGGAGGGAGAGGGTAAAGTGGGTGATGGGCATTGAGAAGGGCACCTGTTGGGATGAGCACTGGGTGTTGTATGGAAACCAATTTGACAATAAATTATATTTAATATAAAAAAATAAATAAAAATAAAGATGATATTTAAAAAAAGAAAAAGAAAACTTTGGTTGAGTCACACATGATAAAACTGTCAACAGATAAACACTTTCTCTTATATGGTTTTTAGTTCTTGAATCAGAATACGATAATCAGCTGATTTTTTAATAACCAAGTTTGTTAAGCTATTTTGCTTCCCATGCATGAGCATGGAGGTTAAGTAGATTACCCTATAGCATTTCTAATAGGTGCAGTAGGAACTGAAATAAAAACTACCAGCTAAAACAATCAATTCCATATCAAAAGGTTTTAATGAGAATCATCATTAAGAGTATTTACCAATAAATCTTTTCCCAATTTAATGACATCAATTCTACCATTCATAAAAGCTACTTGTACTGTGCCCATCACATATAATGTTATTTATTCAAAAGTTCACCTCATCAGCCCGAGGAGCATCTTTATCTAATTCTCTCCAAGCATGCTCAAAACCAGAGTCCTCTGGCAGTAAATCTGCCATATCTTCTTCATCTTCAGAACTAGTTTCTATATTTCCTTTACCCCTTGCAAGATCAGGACCACTGTCACTTTCATCATCATTCTCACTCTCCTCATCTTCATCCTCCTCCTCATCATTTTCATTTCCATCAACATCATCATCATCATCATCATCATCATCAGTTGAACTTCTACCAATGCCTGTAATTTCATCTTCAGATTCTTCATCACCTATTTCACTAGCACTTTCTGATTCTTCCTCCAGAGCATCTTTGTCAAGCCTCTTACCACCTGTCGAGTTTTCATAACCATCACTGTCTCTTGCCATTAGCGAAACCACTGCAAAAAACATTAAAGGAGGGAGAAATTAAGAAAATGTAAACACAATTAAATTCAAATCACGTTATTCTGACCTCAAATCTAGTAAAAGTAATTTCTATGAAAGAGACTTAAAAAACAAACAAACCCTAAATTCAACAAAAGTTCATGCCTAATTTACTTGATAGAAATTTTGATATGTACCCAGATCATACAAGTAGATTCACATATTTGTTCAGAATTATGCAGTGCCTGCTGTGTGCTAGGTGCTCAATATAAAATCATTGGTAAGAGAAGTTATTAGTTAAGTGAATAGATGGAAGGGTCTGGATCAAATAAAATCAATCACATCCATACACATAAAGAGCTACAATAGGAGTCTCTATATAAGTGCAACTGAGTTGCTACTTGAAGGATAAAGAGGAAGTATTCAAGATTAGAGTAATGAGGGAAATGCTCCAAACACCAAGAAAAATAAATGCAAAGATCCAAGAATAGGAAAAAGCTGGCAAGAATGTATGGACTGCAGGTGGCCAAGAGTCAAGTAAGAAATTAAACTGAATAGCGAGGTACAGGCCACGCTTTCCAAAAACCATGTAGAAGGTTTGGATTTTGTCATAAAAGCAGTGATAAGCTACTGCTATGCTTTCAGAAAGAGGGACATCATCAGATTTGCACAGTGAGATAGATCACCTTGACTGTGCTGTAGAAACTTGACCAGATGGAGTCAAGAGGATATGATTAGAAAATTAGAAGTGTAGTACAATACTCCTACCAAGAGATGAAGATAGCACTAAATTAGAAATAGATACAAAGAGGTTAATGGATTCACTTCAGAGTTTCGGAGTCAGGAGTTAAAATCAACAGTAATTAGTGACAGGGGCTTGGTATGGGGCACAGAAGTTTTAGAATTGTCAAAGATGAGTCCCAGCTTCTTGGCTTGAGGATGGATGGATAGATAGATAGATACATAGATAAACATGCAATATTGGAAAAGAAACAGTTTGCTTGCTTGGTAGAGGTAGATCATGAGTTCAGTTTTCACTATGTTGAATCTGAAGTGCCTTGGAATCATATACGAGGAGATATCAAGAAGGCTGCTGGCTGTATGAGTTTACAGCTCAGAAAAGTTGCGTGCTGGAGATAAAACTTTTCACTCACTCATGTGTAGTGATAACAGAAGCTTGAGATGTGGATGAGATCACCTATGCAGGGCAAAACACAGGTTTTCTGCTAAATCTTGAACTTTGTTAACTAATAGCAATACCATGATGAGTGAAAGATTGTTTTTACTTATATTGAATTTTTTTTTTAACCCTCATAACTCTGAAAAACCTCATTTTCTAGTTCTAAAGCAATTTATATGATTCTTTCTACTATGGGTATGTGTATGTTGATATACAGTATCTCACACATTATATTCATCTTTAAGTTGGAGCTTATGTTTCTGCTTAAAGCTCTATTTGGAGAAATAAAAAAAATATTAAAAGCTTAATGCTTAGAATGAAATTCAAAGTTAGTTTTTCCCTTGGTCCTATAATCTTATAATAGTTATTCATTGACCTAGTATTTACTACTTACTTTACTATGTAAATAAAAGGCATTGAACTCAGGAAAAGAAAAAGGGAGATGGCTTGTAACATGATCCTATGCTCCTGATGGTTCATAAGCCAAAAGAAATTGTTTATTGAATAATGAAGCTTTATTCTAAGGTAACACAGAAGAGACATCTCAATTTGCCTGCAGAGAGGTATTTAAGACAGGCTTCACAAAGATGCCATTTGATCTGAGACTAAATGAAAGAGTTCGGCTAGGAGGAAAAGAAATGGGCTTCTATTTTAGTACCACAAGAGAGTGGGGGACCATAAAAAATAACTAGCCAGTAGATGTGAAAAAGCCAAAAAAAGGAATTATCATAAGTTCTGCATATGAGATCAAAAAACACCACAGCGGTGAAGGAGAGTTACTATGAGGCAAGCACCAGAATTCACTTTTAAGCAACGTGCTCAGAAATAACACCTCAGAGATCTACCTTTATCTAATACTGCAATTATTTCTCAAGCATCAGTCATTATTATGCCATTTTCATGATTTTTGCCTATCACTGATGTTTTTTCATCAGTGAAACTGAAATTTTTTTTAATTAAAAAAATTAGCTTTGTTCTAAGTATCTCTGAAGTCACAGATGTGATGTAGTGGTTATACTTTTTCTTAAATATTTATTCCTAAATACATATCTATTAACATAAAAAACTTTGAGTATCTTGTTACATATGCCATGTTTTCCCGTATGACAATGATACATACATCACACTTTGTGTGTGATTCGGGTTATATAATAAATCAATACACGAAAGACTTAAAAAAGATCTAGTATTTTAATATTTTTGATAATATCGAGTACATTCAGAGTACTGATTTATTTGCTCAGAGCCCACCAGGTATACAATACTAGATAATGTAGGATTATCTCTCTATTCCTGGATGGTACTGCTCTACAGTAACTGTAAACAGTACTTACCTTGCTACTTAAAAAAATGCTTTGTTACCCCCCCATTATAAAAGTAATGAATGCTCATTGGAAAAATATTAAGAAAATACAGTTTAATAAAGAAAATAAAAAGACTAGTAATTTTTCATGCAGAGATACCTGGATGGCTATTTTGGTACATAATTCCCTAAATCTGTTTTCTATGATGTATCTATTAATTTTTTTAAGTAGCTTGTCATACCATTATCACTATTTTGCAGCTTATTTTTAAAGCTTCATATATCATAAACATTTGGATATATCACAATTTACTTAATCAATCCCCTGATTTATGCCAATTTTACATTTTAAAACAATGTTATAATGCATATTATTTGCACATATGCCCAATTAAAATAAGTTCTTAGGAGTACAAGTGCTGGGCATCAACATATCATAATGACACATAATACCAAACCATACCTCCTCACATCACCTGTACCTTGCAGCACTTAGAAAGACCCCTGCACATAGTAGTTGCTGGAATGATAACTGACAAATGAATAATGAACAAAAGATGGTTATATACAAAGTCACTATTCCTTACTTACACCTAATGCCTTTCTAGACTATAGAACTGATGTAAATTACTGGAAGAAACATGATGGGGTAGACAGAAAGATTCAAAGACTTGAGTCGCAGGCCCAGCTCTGTGTATCCTAACATAAATCACTTTAGTCTTGTTTCCCAATTAATCTATCCTAATTTCTCAATCTTACTGAGAAAATTTAATGGAGATATATAAAAAGATTCTATAAAATCAATCCAAAGGATTATATGGGTATGTTTTATTAATCCAATGCCCCAAATCAAGTGAAATTTCAAAGAGGCTAGACTAACTTATCTCACAAACTCAGTATCAAACAAATCTTGCTGCTGTTCCTATTCTGATCTTATTCTCCAATTTCAATAACCAAACTCCTATCCCTTCTCCCTACACCTCAGTTTGCTGCCTGGTTCCACTACAAACGAAATGACACCCCATCCTGACCTCCTACTCCCTATCTAGAATTCTATCTACTGCCTGATACCTCCTACCTTTCCAATATAATCTCAGCCTGTCAAGACCTCTCGGGCTCTTCCTGGATGCCTATCCTCCTTGGGTCTCGTAATCACAGCCAGCTTTGGGCTCATCCGAATACCAATTTTCAATTAACAACATCAACAACTGGCAACACCAACACTCAAAATTCCTTGCTGCTGGACGGGACACAAAATTTTAATAAGTAAACAAGTAGGCATGAACTAGAATCAGACATTTCTTAGTTCCAAACAACCACTTTTAGCTGTGTTATCCACTCACCCCTTTGGAGACTTTATTATCTAATCAAATGGGAATACTTATCTCTTCTGAACATACCCAACCATATCTTTGCTCAAAAAGTCCTTTCTATATAGAATGCTCTGGTCCCTCAATTTACTTTTTCCAAATCTGATGGTACTTCCCCTATCAATTTTTCTCTGGTTGCCATATCTTGAGCGACCTCTTCCTCTGAATTCTCATAGCCCTCTGCTAAATATCTTTTATACCACTTACCATTATTCTATCATATATTATGGACCTAATTTCTTCCACTTTAGATCTGTGGTGTCCAGTATGTACAAGCAGCCACATGTAGCAATTGAGTAATGTAGCTCATTCAAATTTTATACTTGAGATTAGTATGAAAATAGAATGTAAACTATATCATTAAACTTTTTTTAAGTTGATTACATCTTGAATGAACTTTTTGATGTGTTAGGTTAAATATTATGTTATTAAAAATGAATTTCACCTGTTTTTTTTACTTCTTAATGTGTCAACTAGAAAATTCAAAATTATACATTTTTTATTAGACAGTGCCGCTTTAGCTGATGCCACTGCAGAGTTTAGCAGGATGTTATTTACAAAAGAGGATCTGCAAAGGGCCAGGAAGGGCTGAAATCAAGGCCAAACTCCACTAACAAGCTCTGCACCCTGCAGGCGTGTTGTGTCTGCTCAGGGGAAATAAACCTAACTGCTTCACTCAAAGCTGCTGGCCCTTACCAAACTGTGAGCTCTGGGAGCTCTGCATGTCTAAAAGGGCGTAACTTTTTCTAATGTGCACAGACATCATATAAGCTAGTAGTAGGCCTAAGATGGGGGCCCATATCTTACTCATGTTTATCTGCCACAAGTTACTACAAGTAGCTGAATGAAGGATGAATGAGTACCCAACTCTACTAACCCTCTTCAGACACCTCTTCTTACTGTGGGATGACAACATATAATGCTTTATTTGGTTACAGAACATAGCTCTCACTAGTCACCACCACAAATCACAATCATTGTGTAGCCTCAAGTTTTTCTCTCCTAGCAATTAATAACACAAAATAAAAAATTAATAATCATTACATGGTATTCTTTCTTTCATAGCTTTATCTCCCAAATAAGCATTTGATCATTCTCATTATACTATAGAAATTCTTACTACACGTCTCCTTTTTAAAAAAATCAGTATAAAAATTAGTAATGTAACATCAAAGTATCTGTAATTCTTTCCAACAAACCTGATAGCATTTCTCTTCTTGTCTTAGAGTACTGGAGCTTGGGAGATTTCACAATTTCAGAGACGCCCAAGTCTACTTTTCCTTTGGGACATGAGTCTGTACTATGTTGAACAATGTTTTTTTTCCCTGTTGTACTTTTCTGTGTAAATTCTTCTCTGTTTTTCTTAGAACTTATTTTTGAATCTACCTTCTTAGATTTGCATGACTTTTCCATTTTCTGAATTCTGTCAGAGTTATCCAAATCATTTTTATCTCCAGAATCCTTTTGACTAATTTTTTTGCTTTCTTTCTTTTTCTCTTCAACTAGATTTTTTGATTCTATTTTGTTGTTAGTCTGGGGTTTTTTCTTCTTCCTTTTCTTTTGGTTCAATGCTTTATCATCTTCATAAGATAGATCTGAATCAGAATCTGAAAGGTCATAAAAACGCTTCAAGTCCTCTGTAGTGCTGTGGTTGATGGGGCGTCCTCTTTTATCCACAGCATAATTCAACTTGAACCTTTTGTCATGAAACATTGCTCGAAATCTCTTGTCAATTTTGACTTTTCGATCCTTTTCTGGCATTTCCCAAAATCTTGGGTCCTTTGTAACCCTCCTAAACCGCTGGTCACTCATTATTTCTTCTTTGGATGTCATTTTTAAATGTCTGACTGGACAAATGCTTTGAAGAAATCAAACACTAAAAAGCAAAACAAATGTTATGATAATGAAGGATTAGTAATACAAGATGCTTTGGGAAAAAATACTAATTCACAATATATTGTAAGTTAAACGTACATAAAGTTAACACATCCAATTTCATTTCCCAAACTTATTCTTAGTCACATGCAGAAAAGCAAAAACAATCAGAACATCCTCTTTTGATTACAGAGCATTCGGAGAAACAAATTTAAGGCAAAATCAAACAGAACTCCAGGGCTTTACAGAGGGAGGCAAAATGCTTAATAGCCAATTGCACTCAGAGTTTGTACATTTCTTTTTATATACCTGTACTTGTTACAAGTTAAAAGCTGATGTAATCAAAAGTTTCCCAAGCCTCAGTTGGTCTCATTTGTTTCTTCACACTCTGGTCCCATTCTCTGTTAGTCTTCACCTCATGCTACTCTGGACAGCCCTTAATTCTACACGGCTAGTGTCCTAACAGACCCAAATCAGTTAGGTTTAGCTCACAAAGTTCCCTCTATAAATCCGAGCATCCTTCAAAAATCAGGTAAAGTTTCATCGCAGTTAATAAATTTCACTTCTTTCTATTTTTTCTTATTTTATAAGAACTAAGGCCCAAACAGGCTGATTCTCCTTGAAACATATTAGACTCTGTAGGTGTGGGAGAGATTAGTATTGTTCCCTTGAAAATAGTTCCTAATGGTTTAACATCTCAATTTGCTTTTGCAGAGCTAAGTCATTGATTATTAAGAACAAAAAAGAACTAATCAAACAGGGTAGTGCTTTGTTTTGAAAGTAAGGCTTATTTTTTTCCTTAAATTTGAAAACAACTTTTTATAACCAAAAAGAAAAAAAAATCACAGGTTTCAATGATGCATTTACACACTTAATCATTTAACCCTCTGAACAGGTGGGAACGGAATAGGTGTTTCATCTAGTTATTAGGTGTAAGTATTAATGTTTACGCTGAAAGCATTCGATAAACGTCAGATATTCAGGCAGAGAAGGGCGACCTGACGTCACCTTCTGACCCCCACCTTCATTTCCATAGCCCACCTTCCCCTGTACCCACCCTCTAACGCGGAGAACACCAGGGTGGTCCCAGAATGACGATCTCCTACCCAACCTTAAACCTCAGGGCACAGCTACGGACTGAGGTGCCTCAAAAGGACCCTGGGGAGGATCAAGGAAGTCTGAAAAACGAGACCGGAATGGCAAGGGAAAAAGGGGTAACCCCCCGTGAATCCTAAGGAGACCCTGTCAGAGATTAGTTCGGGATCCCCTGCAGCCCTTTCAGAAATCCAACCCTACTCACCTCCTCGTCGCGTCTCACATGCGACGCAGACCCAGAGTCCTCCGCGGGACGCTCCTCCGGGACGGCAAGAGAACTGGTCCAAACTACGTTCCCTTTACCTCTGCGGCGACCCGTAGCGTAGGCGCCGGAGCCGCGGTGGCGCAGGCGCAACGTAAATGCGCCTGCTTACCGGGGGAGATGTTGCGGTTAGGCGTGCTCTGTCTGTGGCGGCGGAGACCTCTGGTGTTTGGGGTCCCAGCAAAGAACCTCGGCCTTAGAAAAGTTGCTTCCGGCGTCTCTCCCCCGGGCAGCACCTCGCCCAGAGCCCTAAATATCTTCGACCGGGATTTGAAGAGAAAACAGAAGAACTGGGCCGCCCGGCAGCCCGAACCCATGAAGTTTGACTATCTGAAGGAGGAGGTGAGTCCGCGCGGCAGCAGGAGAAGGGCGACGCCGAGCTCTGGCTCCGAGTCCGGGGGCTCCGGCCAAGCCCCAGCCGACCCCACATCACGTGTGACCTTGAGCAGCCGTTCTGCCTGAGCCTCTACTGTAATCCCTGAAGGGGTGGACCGGGATATTTGTAAGCTGTTCATTCACTCACTCACTCACTCACTCAGCAAATATCGCTTGAATTGTGTACATGTATGTCCTGGGCAGAGTAAGACCGCTATCCTCAGGGGGTTTCATTCTTATGCGAGTAGGTGAACAAGAAATGTAATTTCAGCCAAAGTAAGGTGAGGTACTAAAGCGAAGTGGGGTGAGGACTCCGATGGTCAGAGAAGGCCGCTCAGGCAGAGGACATGATGAGGCAAGCTGAGATCTGGAGAGAGTAGCCTTGTAATCAAAGGGAAGGACAAGTGTCCGTGAGGCGGGAAGGCCCTTGTTGAGGCCTCCAGTGAAGCTTCCGTGAAGAGGAGAGTGGAAGAGGAGGTCAGGCCGAGAGGACTCGGGTTATTAGGGCGGTAAGAGATGAGGACTTCGGATTTACTTGTCTAACTGAGCTGCCCATTCAGTATGGTGATCTCTGGCCCCATGTGGCTATTGAGCACTTGAAATGTGGCTAGTCCAACTGAGATGTGCTGTTAAGTGTAAAATACACTGGATTTCAGTGACTGAAAAAAGGATGCAAAATATTTCATTAATTTTTTTATCTTGACTACGTGTTGAAATTATAGTTTTGATATATTGGGTTAAGTAAAATATGTTAAAAATAATTTCTGCTGTTTCTTTTTACTATTTAAATGTGGCCATTAGAGGGGTGCCCGGGTTGCTCAGTCTGTCAGGCGTCTGACTTCGGCTCAGGTCATGATCTCATGGTTCATGGGTTCAAGCTCCACGTCAGGCTCTGTGCTGACAGCTCAGAGCCTGGAGCCTGCTTTGGATTCTGTGTATCCCTGTCTGTCTGCTCCCCTGCACCCCCACCCCCCTGCTAGCACTCTGCCTCTCTCAAAAATAAATAAACATTGGGGCGCCTGGGTGACTCGGTCGGTTGGGCGTCCGACTTCGGCTCGGGTCATGATCTCAGGGTCCGTGAGTTCGAGCCCCGCGTCGGGCTCTGTGCTGACCGCTCAGAGCCTGGAGCCTGTTTCAGCTTCTGTATCTCCTTCTCTCTCTGCCCGTCCCCTGTTCATGCTCTGTCTCTCTCTGTCTCAAAAATAAATAAACGTTAAAATTTAAAAAAATAAATAAATAAACATTAAAAAAATTTAATTTTTTTTAAGTGGCCACTAGAAAATTAAAAATTAAATATATGGCTTTCATTGCTTTTCTGTTGGTCAACTGCTCTAGAGGAATGCAAGCCTGTTGAGTGGTTTTAAGCAGTGAAGCGATGGGATCCGTTTTATGTTTAGGAAAATTAATTAAGATAAATTAAGGTCTCTGATTTGTGCTGGTTTAAAAGACCTCTTCCTATGTCCACGTGGACTAGAAACTATGGGTTTCTGCTGTCTGTATATGCAGCACCAAGTTCATCCTAAGGAAGTGTTTCTTTGGGGATGAAGCAAAATTGAAGTTAAGTATAATGAACTCTTTCAAGGAAAAGCAGGAAGCAGTTTTTGAGCTCCTTTGGACAGAACTCTGTGCAAGCCTGGCCTGACCAGGTGATTGACTCTGTTTCTTTTTAGGGTTCATAATGATATGTACTTAGAAGATGTATATTTCTAACCACTCTTCTCCAAGCAAAGCGTGTAGATTACAACTTGACCGAAGCCTTGTCAATGTACAGGACTAGAATAAATGAGATAAAGCGTATGAGAGTTCTTTTTAACATAAACAAAAAGTATTCATAGTGGGAATGATACACCAAGTGTACCCTGCTAGAAGACTTCTGCCGTACCTCTTTCCTTCCCCTTCTCCCCCCAAAAGCAAATACGCATATGTTCTGAACTTCCAAGTCCTAATAAAAACTCTGGGGTGTTTATGAAGGATTAGTGGAATGTGAGGAATATTAGCCTCCCACATCTTTATTCCTGCCAGATGAAGCTAGCGTAGCATAAGGAGGCACCGACCTTATGACCTCTTTTAGATTGGGGTGGGATTGGGGAGAATAGCAGGAAGTGCAGTCTCTTCAGGTTTGGTTGACTTTCTAATTTGCACATGTTGCTTAGAAAATTTACTTGTGTAGTAGTTCCACAGAATTTCTTAGTAGTTTTCAAGTAATAAAGTTTTTACATGATTGCTTATACATTGATCTGTAATAAACCCCAGCTAACAATATTTTTTCACTTTCATATGTCTCATGCTGGTTTCTGTGGACAATAATGTACCTGTTATGCTCCTGTTACTTCTTATCCTTGTGATCTTACAACCAAATACATATATATATACATGAATATTTAGTCTTGATTTCATTAAATTGACTTCTGAAGTAATTTGCCTCAATCTGTTTCCTAGGGTAATTTAATAATTATGTTCCTATTTATAATTTGTGGTCAGATTGAAAATGGGATAGGGAGAAGTACTTATCAGCATGTTGAAACATAAGTAACCTATGGATTGTTGAATGCTGGAAAAAGAGTGTTGCTTCTCTGTTATGCATACTCGATTTATATACATTGTTGCCGCTTGTAATCCTTCAGGTTGGAAGTCGGATTGCAGACCGCGTATATGACATAGCTAGGTAAGTGATGATTATCATAATAAAATACAATTTTTTGACTGGAAATTCAAGAGATTGAATGCTGAGAGCTTAATGTATGGAATGGCAGAATCTAGAGGAATTTATTACCAGGATTCTCAATGTTACACTCTAAGTCTCTCCTTTATATATGTACACACATACATATATTATATATATATATAATATATATATGATGTATATACATATATATAATATATAGGAGAACAACTTTTCTTTTTATTTCATTCTTGCAAAAAAAAAAAAAAAAAGCACAACTCCTAGCTTCTTTCTGAGCCTGAATGACTGATCCAATTTCATCTGGCCAAAAGCCACTAATGAAAACATTGCGCTTAAATTGTTGGTTAAATTACACCAACATGGGATGAATTTATTACATTTGTCTATAAAAGGAATTTTATAAAATCAAAAACAGTAATTTTTTAGAGATATTCTTGCTACTTAGAATCTTGGTATGAATTAACTTCATAAGGTAAGAAAAAATGCTTCATTGTTACAAATAGTTACCCCCATTTCATCTGTTTTATTAGGAAATGAAACAATAGTTCTCTACATTTGCTTGGATTTTAGGCCATTTATTAAAAATGAAACATTGAATTTTCTAAGTCAGTATGGATTGTACAGTCTTTGTATGTCTTAGTATGCCTTAGTACTGAGCAAAACATCGTTTACAGAGAGACTTGTGATTATGGCATGTCTTAAACTAACATTAACTCTTTAGAATTAAATCATTAAAAATACCAGTCTAAAAAAAAGTACCAGTGTAAATGGCCTTGAAGTAATGTTCTATTGTTACAAAGTATAGTTTATATTGTCCACCCTGATCTTTTGTTGATTTTTAAAAACTAGCCCCGCAGATTATTAAATGTCTTATTTGTGGTATCTGAGGTCCACTTAATACTGTTACAACTTATGATAATAATAGCAACTCATATCCAACATTTGTTGAGCATTTGTACTGTGCTAGATACTTTCCATGCCCCATTTCATAAAATTCTCTTGAGTGAGGTAGTAACTTTTCCATTTTATGGATGGGGAAACAGATTCAGTAAGATTAAGTCACTTGTCTATGGTCACAGAACCAGTAAATTGCTGGCCCAGAATTCTAAGTCACATCTTTCTCATCCCAAAGCTGTGCACTTCAACATGTCACACTGCCTGTGTTCACAGTCAAGATAGTGAGCATTTTGTAAATAAACAATTCTTTCTCACGCCAGTTCTCCAATTGTGTACTGGTGTTCTATATTTTTGACATAGGTTTTTGACAGAAATTGGAAAAGGACTCTTTTGGTTCCAATAGAAAATATGTTATTAATGGATGCCATTTTAAGTTTTCTTGTCACAAATTTTTCTTAAACCTGTGGATGGCCTACACTTAGATGTGTTAACTGGTGTGGTTTAGTATGACATTTATTTAGAGAAGACAACATAGCATAGGGGTAGTAGTTTGGGTTCAGGATTCAAACTAACTGAATTCAAGTTCTGACTGCTGCTTATTAGTTGAGTGACCTTGGGTTGAGTTACTTTGAGCACATAGCACATTGCTTTGAATCTGGTAAGATTTCAGTAAAAGTTAGCTACTATTTAGTTGGTGTTTTGTTTTGTGTTTAGCTTAACATATTAATAGTTCATGATATTTTACATGATGATTTCAAGTCACCTGTTGCCTCAACAAATTTGAGAAAAAGATAATTAGTAAGTTCTAAATAAGTATGCAGATATTTTCATGTTAATTTACATTAGCTTCTCTTCATTCTTTATTTAGATATATTATCAAATTAAAATACTCCTACCAAATTTGTTCTTTGAATTCATGTCTTGGAGCAGCCTCATGGAAAGCTGGTTAACTGTGGGGTCCTGTGAATGTCTGTACCAGACAGACTTGCTCTTTCAATATGTTCTCTGGTAGAAATAGCTTGTGAGGTGAGGCAGAAAAGGCAGATAATATAACTTTTTGAAAGTTGTATTCATTAATATGTTTTTATTTAAGAAAAATTACTTCTTAATAAACTGTTTTATGGACTGTTATTACAGACAAATCATAACTTCTGTGTCTACTTTTTAGAAAATTTTCCCTTGCTTTGGATGTTGGTTGTGGAAGAGGTTACATAGCACAGCATTTGAATAAGGTATATCTATTCAATGACTTAATTTACTTTAAGAAATAAAATTGGCTAATCTTAAAGTCTTCCTTAATTCAGCTTGTATCATATTTAGATTTTGATTATATCAAAATTGCCAAGTTTTTTTTTTTTAATGGCAAACCAATAGTTGTTTTGTGTCTCCTCTTAAGTATTTTTTTCTTAAAGTGGCTTTTCTTTTTTTTTTTTTTTAATCCATTTTATACAGTGATTCCTACCTATAGTTTAAGTCTATGTAAGATATGTTGCTCTTCATTCCCATTCTGTGCAGATGTTTTTGATACTTCAAATTAAAATCAGATCGACATTCATTTGGAAAATGTGATTGAACTAATTTTTTAGCTGGGAAAAATATTTTATCATTTGATTAGAAATCTTTGTGTATTTATAAGTAGCCATTATTAAGGCTTATACCATTTTATTTTGCATTTTCTAATTCAGAACATAAAGACATTTATTGTTTTAACCCCTGTATATATGATACTGTGTTGGACACCAATTAAAGTGGGCTTTCTGTGTAAAATCTACTTCGAAAAAGCATACACTTGGGCCGGGGTGGTGGGAGGGGGTTGTGAGAGGCTCCACAAACATAAACAGTGCTCAGGCCAGAAAACTTATTCATTGATTCTTCTTGTGTCCTCCCCTCCCACATTGAATCCATCAGCAAATTTTATTTGGATTTCAAAATATATCCCTAACTACTACTTCTTACCACTTTCACTATATTGGTCTACACTGCAGTAGCCCCTTAATGACCTCCCTGCTTCTACCTTTGCCCCCAGTAGTCTATTCTCACAGCAAAGTAATCCTTTTAAAGCACAGGTCAGTTCATTGCCAGTCTTCTGCTCAGAACTTTTGGCTTCTTATCTAACTCAGTAATAAGCCAGTCTTAATCCATAAGGCCCTCAGTGATCTGGCTCCCTAACATGTCCCTGACTTCATTTCCTTCCCCTCATTCCTTACTTTTCAGCAATCCTGACCTTCTCACTGACTCTCAAACTGGCCAGGGCTTTGCATTATAGTTGTTCTTGCATTCTTCCCTAAGATATCTGTGCGGCTTACTTCCTCGCCTCTTTCAGGTCTTTGCTTAAATTACCCCTCATCAAAAATTCCCTTCCTGACTATTCTATAAAATAAGGTCCCCATTCTCCGCTGGGTATTTGCCTTATTTGTTTCCACAGCACTTTTTAGCACCTGATGTGTTTGTTTATTTTGGTGTCTGTCTTCTCTTAGGGAATGTAAACTCCATAGACTTGCTTGTTTTTGGTCACTGCTAAATTCCCAGTACCTAGAATACACAATGAAGATTTATTAAATGAACATTACATGAATAAATGCAAAGTAACTTTGAAGTTATTCCCTCACTGACTGGAAAAAGTCAGGGGATGTGGTGGGGCAAGGAGCACAGGCTATTCCTGTTTTAGATTTGCTGAGTTTGAGGTAACAGTGGACTATATTAGTGTTAATGTCTGACAGGTAGTTGGAAATGTGTACTTGGAATTGGGGTGTTGAAGTTAAGAGCATTGCCTTGAACTTGGGCAGATAGGGATTTCAAATTTAGCTCTGCCACTTGGCAGTTGCACTTGGGTAGTCAGCAGTGGCCAGGTAATGATAGGGTATCCTTTCAAGTTGTGGGCAGGAGGTTCTTTAAGAAGGGGGTGTGCATGAAGTGGAAAGGATTGGCTTCTTTAACAGAGGAGGGGAGGACTACAACAGAGCTGGACTTCAGACAGGTCAAGTGAAATAGGACTTGAGAGGAGACACACTGTTGTAGTTGATTAGGTTGTTAGTAATCTTTATAAATAGCATGAGCAGGGAGAGTAGGAGTAGATTATCAAGAATTAAGGAGAAAGACATTGGTGAGAATTAGAGTTGCAGATTGCAGACAGAACAACCAGAAGGTAGTTAGAGGTGAGGAGATCTTTCCAGATTGGGAGGCTCATGACTGTTTTCGAGGTGAGGGAAAGAGACACAGAAGAGATAGATGAAAGATTTGATAGAGATGGTGATGGAGGGAGCAGGATCCTGTAGAAAAGAGCATAGTGGAAAGTGTTAATCTTAGGAAAGAAGTGGTGCAGTGCTTTTTCCTTTTGGAAAGAAGAGGGGAGACATGAAACAGGGAAAATGAAACCAGCGAACCCCTATACCCCCCCCCCCCCGCCCCCAAGTATCTGTGTTTATTTAGTCTTTTCTTTACTCTGTGTAAACTCTTTGAATGAACAGCTAAAAGAGGGAGGAAAACTATCCAGGACTTCTGTGGCCCAGGAGCGGGGACCAGTTCTCAGCACACATAAGTCTTAATCCTCTGGAGTAAACTCAGGATGTTGATTACTCACACCTGGATTATATATTTTATTAAGTATAGTTAAATGTGTTAAATATAGGCATGGTTGTTTAAATTTAAATCTGTGTAACTTACTATGTGTTATTAAAGCTAGTTGTGTACTATACTGGTTTTACTGCAGGAAAATACCCTTACAAAGCTAAAAATTTACCTACGAATTATCACTTTCTCCTTGAGCAATTTCAGTAGTTATTTTGTTTTGTTAGTAGGCTTTTGTTTTGTATTATCTAATTAATTTTATTCCATTGCAGGAAACTGTTGGAAAGTTCTTCCAAGTAGACATTGCAGAAAATGCGTTGGTAGGTAGCTTTCTAACACTATTGATTTCTGATCTCTTGGTTTTATTTTTAGTTCTTTATTTTTATTTCCTTCAAAATGAAAATAGCTTTATTGTTTTTTTTCTGATTATAAATATAACACATAAAAAAATTAGACAATGGAAGAAATATAAAGGAGAAGAAAATATCACCCCTGGTCCCCACCATTCAGGGACAACCACTGTTGACATTTGGGTCTCCACCTTTGCAGATGTATAGTTATCTCTACAATTTTATACAAATGATATAATGATAACATGCCGTGCTTTTCACAGGATATCATTCTTTTATATCAATGAATGATATACATACATACAAATTCCACCTTTTAAAATGACTAGATAGTATTCTAATATAAGAATATTCCATGGTTTATTTGGCTAAATTTCTATTGAAGGACAGTTACATTTCTAGTTTCTTAATAACCAACACTGGGAAGAACATCGTTATACAAAGAAACTTTGTACATTTGATTTATTTTTCTCTCTGGGAATAAATTCCTAGTAGTGGAATTTATGAACTCATCAATGTTCATCTTTAAAATTTTTATATACATCTCCAGACTGCCATTAGAAAGATATAATATTGTATGAAAGCACTTTTTTTCTCCTGTTTGGCAGCACTGAGCCAATGGATCCTGTCTTTGTCAGTTTAATAGGCAGAAAGTAGAATCTTACTGATATTTTTATTTGCACTTTGATTATGAATGCAGCCAACCAGCTGTTGATGTCTTTTGGCTATTGGTATTTCTTAATTTGTGAATTTGTAAGTAATTTTGTGATGTGCCTGTACCTGCATTGTTGCCTTAGCATGTTCTTATTGTGGGGAGTTTGTAAGGGTTTGTTTTTGGGGGATATTAATTTCATCATCTGTGTTGTAAATATTTCCCAAAGTGTGTTGTTTACATTGTTTATGGGTTTTTAGAAGTTTTTGATTCGTTTATCATCATGTAGATTAGTCTTTTCCTTTATAGTTTCTGGCTTTTGAGTTATGCTTGCTTAAAATATTTCCACCTAGAGTATGAAAATGTTCACCCCTATTTTTCGTCTATTACTTTTATGGCTTAAGTTATGCCACTGAAACTTTCAGCCTTCTGAGATTTGTTTTAGTGTGAGATAGGATCCTGTTTATGTTTTTCCAACTAGCCAGTTTGTGTCATTTAAGAAACACTTCTTGAGCTTCTCTGTGACTCTGGTTTTAAAAGGGATAGAAACTGCCAAATAAATATAACGTTGACTTAAATAATGATTGTGTTAGTAATTGACATTCTATATGAATGTGTTTATTTTTTAATCACTAGAAAAATACCTTAGAAATGGAAATCCCTACTGTCAGTGTTTTAGCTGATGAAGAGTTCCTTCCCTTCAGAGAAAATACATTTGACCTGGTAGTTAGCAGCTTAAGGTTGGTAATCTGTTTGTACTTCTTCAAAATGTATGTTTTAAATAGGTAATTCGTACTATAAAATTTTAATTGTTATGAGATAAGTAAAATAGCTAATAGAGCAAGTTTTTTTTTTTTTTTTTTATAATATTTATTTATTTTGAGGTGGGGAAGAGACGGAGAGAAAGGGAGAGAGAATCCCAAGTAGGCTCTGTGCTATTAGCGTGAAGCCAACACAGGGCTCAATCCCACAGTGAGGTCATGACCTGAGTGGAAATCAAAAGTTGGCTGCCCAACCTACTGAGCCATCCAGGCACCCCGGAGTAAATTCTTAATAACCTTTTTTAAAGTCACAAACCAGTTTTCTTGGTTTATAAACAATAAGATTTCTTTGGTAAAGAATTATAAATTATATACTCCCTAGTGGAGATAATATGATATAGTATCTTAACTTTTTTCTCCCCAACTTTTTTTAGCTTGCTAAAGCTAATCTATGATAAAAGGATTTTCCTTCCTAATACACGTTACTTAGTATCAATATTAATGGAGGCAGGAGTTGTAAAGAATATACTGGCTCCAATATTCAAACGTTAGAGCCCTTACAAACTCATTCTGGCAAATAGGGAAAAGCTAGTATTTCCTTTAACATCAGTTTTTCTTCCACACAGAAATATTGTCCCGAAGGTTATTTTTTTCCATTTGTGCTTCCTACTGTGGCCCTCCACATTTATTACATAAATATATAAATACTTATTGAATAGATTATAATATACTAGGCTCTGAGCTAGATTCTTTTGGGGAATACAAAAATGAACCCAGACAGAGATCCTGCCCTCAAAGAACTCAGAGTCTAATAGAGAAATTAAATCTTCCTTTTTTTTTAAGACTTTTTTTTTTTTTTTTTTTTTCTCAGTAATCTCTGTACCTCCTGGGGGGCTTGAACTCACAGATGCTCCACCAACTGAGCCAGCCGGGTGCCCCCAAAATAAAATATTCTTACTTCCCCTGCCTTGTTTTATAGTCATATTTTCTTTCAAAGATTCAACATGCTCTTCATGTCAGCACAGCCCTTTTGATAGCTGTTTTTAGGGTGACCAGTCACCCAAGACTTTTCCAGTGTTAACACTGGAAAGGCTTATGTCCCAGGAATCTCTCAGCCCCAGACAAATTGGGAGAGTTGCACTCTTGCTGTTTTCTTCAGTGAGTTTATAATCTCTTCCCTGCTTCTTAAGATATGCTAAACAAATTTAGAAAACTATTTGCGATCTATCATGAAATGAAAAATATTACAGAGAATGTTGGTCTAAGGAAAACAGCCCTGGGCAGGGAGTCTGAATGTGAGTTTTAGCTCCTCTGCTTGCTGTTTGCTAGTGCCTAATTCCATTGCTTTCAGTTTCCCCATAAGTATGATAGACCTTATGATATGGTATGACCTTCTTAATTTTTAAAGTATCTAATAATTGTTAGACAACATTATGAAAGATAAATGTGAGCTTAACACAGTATGGTTTGAAATGGGCATTCAGTGCTATCCTGGAAGTCAGCATAAGAGGATGCCACCTTAGTCAAGATAGTGTGACCATACTCTACAGAGACTGATTCTTGCCATCACATATCACCACACACTAGGAGACGGTGAATAGAGGCAAAAGAAAATGGAAGAGATTTCCTAAATTAAGTTTTAAATACTTTATAGTATTATAGTACTGTCACATTTTCTAGTGTGACAGAAGGAAGGTTTTCCCCTGGGACTATTCTTTGCTTTAAAACTTACATGAAAATAATCAGTGAATTTTGATATGCAGTTTCAGACTTCAAAATTAACACCTTTTTTTGTGGTTTTTCTTTATATGAGTTATAATTACACTAATTATATGAATTAAGCTAAAGCAAATATGTTTTCATATTCTAGTTTACACTGGGTGAATGACCTTCCTAGAGCACTTGAACAGGTAAGAAACTTAATGTTGACTCCAATAGGCTGTGTTATTATTAGAAACTTCTAAATATTTCTGTTTTTACTAGAAACTTCCAGATGTTTTCCATTTTATACTTCTGATGATTGGAAATGAAAGTAAATCAAGTATTTATTATCTTCTATGGGCCAAATACACCTGATGCCCTTTGGCATATTGAGAAGTACATTGGGTGAGCACCTGGGTGTCTCACTCGGTTAAGCGTCTGACTCTTGATTTCTGCTTAGGTTGTGATCTTGCGGTTCGTGAAATCAAGCCCCATATTGGGCTCTGGGCTGACAGCGCAGAGCCTGCTTGGGATTCTCTCTGTCTCTCTTTCTGTCTCTCTGTCTCTCTGTCTCTCTCTCTCTCTCCCCTCTCCCCTGCTCATGCTGTCTCTCAGAATAGAATGAAATGAAATGAAATGATGAAGAAGTACACTGGGTGACTCCCCCTTGCCTAGGAATTCAATGAATCTAATTATGAAGTGTTTTAAATATTTACAAAAGCTTATATATTGTCCAAAATAACTTTGAATAGTATTGACATCACATTGATATAAGACATTTTCTGTGTGGGTTCCTTTTCTTAATTGTCTGTAAGTTTTTTCTGTGGGTAGGAACCTATTTGTTTTTATTTATATCTTCCCTATACCTTACACTTAGAGAGTGTGAGGTACATTTGTTGCTTGGCATTTATCAGTGAACTGGTGAGTAAAGAGCATTGTGTTCAGAGGAGGGAAATCACTGGGCCATGGAGTAGCCGAGGAAAGTTTCAGGAAGAGGGAATTACTTGAGCAGGGCCTTGGAGCATAGGTCAGATTTGGGGTGGGAAGGCAGAATCACAGGATGGGGGGAGGTAGAACAGCCTCACGAGGATGAAAGGACAGAGAGGGAGCCTTTTTGGAGATTAGTTTAGTACTGGGAAATGAGGTATGTTGGGACCAAATTTAGGAAGACTTGGGTAACAGATTAAGGAATTTAGAGTTCATTCCTTATGCAGTTCAGAGCCACTGGAGAATTTTGAAGAGGAAAATAACATAATTAAAAGGTTGATGGGCAGGATAACTTCCATATCGTAAGCACATACTGTTTGCCAATCACTGTGCCTTGTTTTATATTTGTTAAATAAATAACTCTGTAAGATGTTTTCATTTTGCTAGTTGGAAAACTGATGCCAGAAGTTGGTTCAATTAAAGAGGCTTCTTCTGTCATCCAGGCATGAGAGAAACTAAAGCTAGGTGGCAGTAGCAGGAATTAACAGGAATAGAGACTATTTGGGACTCCTGTAAAGGAGGAGTCAACTATTTGGCTGGTTGTATCTGAAGATCCAACCTTAAAGTTTTGAATCTGGATGCCTGGGAAAATGATTAGTAAAAGTAGGGGAAGGATTGGTAATGATCAGATAAAGAGAATGGAAAATAGTAATTGACAGAAATAGGCAGTTGGAGAGGGGAGTGGGTTTGAGAATAAGTGTTATGTATTTGTTGGTTGTGTTGGGAGGGTGAGTGCCAAGAGACAAATGTCCATGGCACAGGCAGATGAAAATGAGTTTAGCACATTTCTGGGAAGATGTCCAGTCTAAAGATAGTGATTGGGAAGTCATCCATGTGAAATCCATGGGAATTGATAAGCCCTCTGAAGTAGAGAGAAGCTGCAGGGAGCTGAGGAGGGAATCTTTGATACTTGCTAGGTGACAAGAGAAGGAAGCAACACCAAAGGGGCAGAGGGTAAGAAAGCAAAGATTTTACAGTTGGTTTACTTGTATACTGTTTTGTAATTGTTTCATGATATATTAAATATAAATTTAAGATGGGTACTTTGATTAGCAGAGCCTACTGTGATTTTTGGGTTTACTTCAGAATCAACCCTTTTCTGTAATGTTCCTCATTGTTGAGAATAGAGTCAAATCTATTTATGGATGGTAATTCTAAGAGTCAGTGAGTAAACATTTGTGGTTCTGGAATCCATTCCAACCACTGTTTTGCTTAAGTTATCAATTAAAAGTTGTTTTTGTTTCAAAGCTGGAAAATGAGTTAGTTACTTCTCATTACAGGAAACTAATATTTGACTAGGTTAATGTTGTGAATCATAAAACTTTCTGTTTAAATTAGCTTTTTTGCATAATAGGCTATTCCAACTTAGTGGTTTAAAACAACAGTTTACTTAGTTCATGATCTGGTGGGCTTGGAATTTGGGTTGGCCTTAGTTAGGAAATACTTCTGGGTCTGGCCAGGCTTACGCATGTGTCTGTGATCAGCTGCTAGATTGTCCTGAAGCTGGCTGGTCAAGAATGGCCATAGCTGGAATGCCTGACTGAGATCTGCTCCTCCTATCTCTTATCCCTTACCAGGCTAGCTCATTCAGGCTTGTTTATGACATGGTGGCAACACAGGGAATCCTGTAAGGCCATCTCAGACCTTGGTGTGACACTGGCATACTGTCAGTTGCACTGCATTCTTTTGGCCACAGCAAGTCATGAGGCTGTCCCAGATACAGGGAGAGGGGAAGTAGACTTTGTCTTTTGATGGGAGTTGTTACAAAGTGACATTTAAAGGGCACAGATAGAGGTTTGTGATTTTCGCAATCTATTGCACTTTAAACTTTTTTTCTTTCAGTATTTTTATGATTATAAAAGTAACTGTGGGGTGCCTGAGTGGTTCAGTCGGTTAAGTACCCAACTCTTGATTTCGTCTCAGGTCATGATCTCACAGTTTGTGGAACCGACCCTGAGTCAGGCTCTGTACTGACAGCACTGAGCCTGCTTAGGATTCTCCCCTTCTCTTTCTGCTCCTCTCCCACATGTGTGCTCACTCACGTGCTCTCTCTCTGAAAATAAGTAAATAAACTTAAAATAGTTACAAAAGTAATATATGTCTATTAGAAAAGTTGAAAACAGAACATATTTTGTAGGTATTAATGCTATCAACTAATTATTAATATCAATAGGTATTAATACTACCAATAAATTATTGTCTATCTTTACAGTAATATTATACTACAGTGCTTCTCTGACCTGGATGCCTTAGATATTATTTATTAACTTTTCTGATTAAATAAGAATGGTAATCGTAAAAATATTGATTCAGACACCATGTATTTATTCTTTTAACGTATTTTTATCCTTTTAATAATTTTTTATATAAAATTTTGAGTAGTTTTGTTGTCTTGTGTTTATTACAGATTCATTATGTTTTAAAACCAGATGGAGTGTTTATTGGTGCAATGTTTGGAGGCGACACACTCTATGAACTTCGGTGTTCGTTACAGTTAGCAGAAACAGAAAGGGAAGGAGGATTTTCTCCACATGTTTCTCCTTTCACTGCTGTCAATGACCTAGGACATCTGCTTGGGAGAGCTGGCTTTAATACACTGACTGTGGTAACTATCTAGAGAGTTGATTAATTCTCATTATCCCATTAATCACACAGTTCAGAAAGAACTTCTCATCTTAAAGATAGAAAATTATAGGTATTGATGGTATTATGGAAAGGTTTTGGCATTTTTTCTCTTTTTAAATTTAGTTTATATAAACATATCTTGACTGACACAGGTACAAACATAAAATTTTTAGTACTTGTTACCTGAATAAATAAAATAGCTCAAAAAAACCCGAACCTCAGTTAACAAGGAGGTTATTTTCTAAGACCTGTTATTCCAGTGCATTAGAATCTTCAGATCTAGAGTAACGTGTAATATGAGGGAACATTTTAGGTGATTGGGAAAAGGGGAGGTACAGGAGCACTTACAGTGTTGCATCTCCCACTAGCCCTCAACTGAAATAGTGCCACACAAGGCAGAAATGAAGGTATCTTTATTCATGATCCAGGGTAGAGAATGTAGGAAAGGGGGCTGTACTCCATTAGGGCTGGAGAGATCTGGAAAGAGGACCTGTAGGCTGTTAGAAGAAATACGGAGTCAGCACAGTACAGTGATGCTACAGGGCATTGGTGTCTGACAGTTATAATTTGGTTCCTTACTTTGCCCCGTTACTAGGTAGGGGAATCAGGGGGTGGGGGGGTTACTTCACGTCTCTGAACATTCATTATTTTTTTAAAAATTCAAATGTTTCTCACCTGAGGTTGGATGTTAGTATTAAGATAAAGGGTGTGAAGTGCCTTGACCATAGTAGATGCTAAGTAAATATTTGCTCCCGCCTTCCTCTCTCCCCCACCCATACTCCTTGCACTTTGCCATCCTAGGCTTCCAACTAGGAGTCATGTGGAAAGACAGTGGTTGCCCCCTTCCAGCTCCTTTCATTAGCAGAGTCATTCTAAAGGATGTCATTGCTGCCTCCAGATATCGGTTGAGTAGACTTGTTATGATTTTCCTAACTGCTCAGGTCTAGGCACATCTCTTTCCTGGAGGAAATAGGAATTTCTTGACAAAGATTTCTCATTGATGATAGATTTAAGATTGAAATAACTGTTTAAGGAGATTTAATGTGAATATTTTTCATAAAATCAACCAACCAAAAATAGATTGCCCTGTCCTTCCTTTCTTTGGTAGAAAGCATGGGGCATTAGACCAGTAGGGTCTCTGAAGTTGGAAAGGCACTTCAAGGGAAGGGAAGAGACAGTACATTAGGAAATGACAGCAACTTTCAGGATTTCACAGCTGTACAGCTGTGTCTTATGTAAACTGTTAATGGCCTGAGTCAGAAGATACTGCATTCTGAAATGTTGGCAGCTGGAAATGGGATAGCTCTGCCTCATGTGAGGGTTCTGCTTTGTAATTAAAGCAAACACTGGCAATTGTACATAGAGGGATCACTGTATATTTTTTAATTATGTAAGTAGTAATACATACATTTTAAACATTAAACTGTACAGATAAAGTGATAGTCTGTCATTTGCCCTTAATCTCCCAAATCTTAGCTCTCTCCTGAGAGTAACAGTTTTCAAAATTTTGGTCCTAGGACCTCGCTACACACTTAAAATTATTGAGGACCTTAAAGAGTTTTTGTTATGTGGGTTATATCTATCAATATTAACCATATTAGAAATGGAAACTGAATTTTGGTATTTAATAATATGTTTAAAACTAACAATAGTCTGCCTATTATATGTTATCATAAATAACTTGTGTTTTGTTGGGGGAGAAAGAAACTATTTTCCCAAAGAAAATAAATTAGAAGAATATCATTGCTTTTCATTTTTACAAATTTCTTTAACGTATGGCATGATAAAAGAGCACTAGATTCTCATATCTGCTTCTGCAGTCATGAGACTGTCTATTAGAATGTCACATATCATGTAACTTACGAAGAATCTGTTGTACTCGTGAGAGGCTGAGAGGTGAAAAAGCCAAATAGCATCTTAGTATTATTTTAAGAAAAATTCTGACTTTGTGGGCCCCCAAAAGTGTGCTGCCTTGTGGTTTTGTATGGTTGTAAAGTGGATTGTGTATTTTAGAAAGATTTCTACCAGAAATGTTTAACCTAGCATTAAAGCATTTAAAATCCTACACTTCTGTTAATTGGGAAATCTATTACGGAAATACCCTCTATATTCTTCTCTGAAAAATGAGCTGAATAACTCAAACACTAAGATAATACAAAAGTACTGGTGTGGAATCTTCTTTATGGTTTATAAAATTAAGAGAGTTGCTGATTTAATAATCTATCCAAATTTGTTCCTTGAGAAACATACACTGTCTCTAATGTGCGGTATTAACATTATATCATAATTCATTTTCTAAAAATCCCATCCCCCAAAGCTTTTATATATAATCAGCTACACAGTTTTATATTGCATACAACATTAGGTATATTATTTTTACACTGTGATGGATTTTTATTTTCAAGTTAAATCAGTATTGCCTGTTTACCTTTATATGACTTTCTTAGTGAATTATTTTCAGAGTTAGTTGACATTCTGAATGAGGCTCATTTCCTTTTAGAGTTGCCAGTTTAATATATTATAATAATATATTAGGAGAAAACTACAGATATGGTCCATCTTAATTTGAATAAGGACTTTGACAAAGCTATTGTATTCTTTTGATTGAGATGGAGATAATGCTTTTAGTTTCATTGAAAGATTGTTTTCAAAGGATATTGCTTAATGGCTAGGTATCAGGCTGGAAGGAATTTTTTTTTAAATCTTATGATCTCATAAAATAGTTTCTCAATGTAGAAAAATATAGAGAAGAAATTGACTACCCAGAGATGGTGTTATTAAAAAGTGCACATACAACATGATTATGCATATGTTAGCAAGAAAAAGGAAGTAAAAAAAATGTATAAAGAGAATGAGATAAACACAGCAGGTCTAAAGTGGAAAGAAGTCTCCTTTTCCTGACTTCAGATACTTGGTCACTCACCCCAAAGATGATCTTTGTTGTCTTGTATACACTTTCAGAACAATTTTTCATCATAGGCCACAATACAATTATGTCATTTAAACCTACACATGCAACCATATGTACACTCTGTTGGGGCACCTGGGTGGCTCATTTGGTTAAGTGTCTGGCTTTAGCTCAGGTCATGATCTCACGGTTTTTGAGTTCAAGCCCTGCGTCGGGCTCTGTGCTAACAGCTCAGAGCCTGGAGTGTGCTTCAGATTCTGTGTCTCCCTCTCTCTCTTTGCCTCTCCCCTACTTGCCCTTTCTTTCTCAAAAATAAATAAACATTAAAAAAAAATAAATTATACACTCTGTTGCTTTTTTTCCTATAAGCACTCTTTGAGGTTTTTTAGTCAATAGTGTATCTTACGAGATCTCCCCCTACATATATCCACCATATCTACCCCTTTTTTTCTTTTTTTACCAACTGTATAGTATTTCATTAAATACATACAATTTATATAGCCAGTTCTCTATTAATAGACATTTAGATTGTTTCCAGTTTTTTGTTTTGTTTTGTTGCTATTTCAAACAATGCAGCAGTGAATATCCTTTCACATAATCTTGGCATATCTCCAGGTTAATTTCTGGCAATGGAATTGCTGGGTCAGAGATCTGTACATTGAAATTTTGACAGATAGGGTCAAATGATTCTCTAAAAGTAACATCAATTTATATGCCCCATCAACAGTATATGTGAACTCTTGCTTGTACTTTGTTTTCTATTTCTGAGGTTTAAAAAAATGTTCTTTTGTTTTGCATTTCTCTAGGAATTAGAGTGGATGTTTTTGATAAGTGTTCTTTTGGGCTGTGTACTTAATTCTGTGTAATGTTAAAGTCCAAAATTGGCAGGAATAATTAACACATTAAATAGAATGACAAAACACAAAAAATGACACTCCAAAGTGATTAGTGCAAATAAGTTGAAGTTTGAGATATATGCTGCGTTATGATACTAAACTTGAAAAAAAAAAAAAAAAAAAAAAGCATGAGTCCTGTATTTGGGGGCTAATTCCCAATATAGACAAACTCCTATACCTTCATGCTTACACAGATTTTTATCACATTACAGCCCTGTGCTGATTGGGCAGCCCATCTCTATCCCATGGTTGTGCCATCTGGCTCTTGCATCTTCTGAGGTTACCCAGCAAAGGGATGGCTTGGAAAAGGATCATTAGTTCTCTATTACCTTGCTCTCTTCTTTGACCAGAAAAAAATGTCTTTCAGGGTCTGGGAAGTATCAAGGAGCACCGGACATTTGGGGAACATCAATACTCTCTGCCACTGTACCAGTCAGTAGTAAACTTGTGTATCAAGCTTCAGAAAGAATGGGACATAATGTCCCAGAAGTCCATTTGAGAAATAAACTTTGTGTCAGTGGTGTGCCTGACATTCAAGTGAGCCATTGCAGTATGACTGCATTGCTAGAGGTAGATTGAAGACATCTTGAGAGATGACCCTATTTGGCTTGATTCTGGTGCCACATTTTAGGAGATTGATATTGACTACGTATAGAGCAATGTAGTAAGGATGTGTAAAGATCTATAAATCTATAAATTTTGTCCAGAGGACTAACCCCTCCCCCTAAAAAATTACAATGTCCTAGAAGTTTTCAGAAACTTGAAGAGGGCGATGGTTTGCAGATACAAAACACTTTTTCTGTGTTGTTCCCAGGGAGAGACCTGGAACCAGTTGATGGAGTGTTAGGAAAATTTCTCTTAGAATAGTGACGGATTATTCTGTAATTTGACCTTTTCATAAAACAAGCATAAACCAGATGACATCTGTGAAGAATATTGTAAAAAAAAGTTTCTGTTTACCATGAAACATTGTTCTGGGTAATTTCTATGACCTGTTTTTAAATCTGGGTTTAGTGATATATGTCAAATGAATATTCCTTTTTCTTTTTAAATAGGATACTGATGAAATTCAAGTTAACTATCCTGGGATGTTTGAATTGATGGAAGATTTACAAGGTAAAGGCACTTTAAAGAATGTTTAGATTCCATTTGAGAGTCATATTTCGAGAAGAGACTCTTGACGGGCACAGGGGCTAACCACTAGGGATAGATTGGTGAGGAGAAAGCAGACTATCTTCATGGAGCTTATAAAATAAAATGGGTGAGGCAGACATCACACAACTGCCATGAATATAAATGTTAAACTAGAATTCTGGTAAGAGCCACAAATTGGGGTGCAGAGTGCTATGACTGCCTATAAAATGATGGTGGGACTTTCTCGAAGCGTACACCTGAGGCTGGTAGAGCATATCGGTGATTTTCTCCAGCAACAGTTGGCAGCCTGGATCCAGGCACAAGAAAGCGGGTAGTTGGGTTAGTGTACGAGTGGGATTTGTCAGAAGGGTAAGTCCTTGTCTGAGAGAGTCAATGAAGTCTTGTCTGAGGAAGTGGTGTTGTGCTCTAGAAAATGAAAATGAGTTAACTAGGTGGAGAGGGGCACGGCAGTAGGTCACAGGCTGGGAGAACAACGTGTACAAAGACTCTGGGGCAAGAAAGAGCATGGCAAGTACTGAAAGGGTATTTGGCTAGAGTACAGGGAATGAAAAGAGAATTAAATAATGAAATTGGTGAGTAAATGGGGGCCTTACATTCCCTGTTGAGATGATTTATTTGTCTTTATCTTAAAATGCCCCTTGAGGCATTTAAAAAAATTTTTTTTTGTTTATTTATTTATTTTGAGAGAGACAGCACAGCAGGGGAGGGGCAGAAACAAGGAGAGGCAGAATCCCAAGCAGACTCTGTGCTGTCAGCACAGAATCTGACGTGGGGCTTGAACTCACGAACCCTGAGATCATGACCTGAGCCAAGATCAAGAGTCGGATGCTTAACCAACTAAGCCACCCAGGCACCCCTTGAGACATTTTAATGGAGGGGAGGTAAAGGGAAGTCATGATACCAGATTTGCATTTTGAAAGAAAATGGACTGGCAGATAAACTGGTTGAGAGAGACTCATTGCTATAAAGATTATTAAGAAATGATGGTGGATGTGCCTGGGTGGCCCAGTGAGTTATGCGTCTGACTCTTGATTTTGGCTCAGTTTATGATCTCACGGTTTGTGAGATGACAGCATGGAGTCTGCTTGGGATTGTCTCTCTCCTCTCTGCCCCTCCCCCTGCTCACATGTGCTCTCTCTCTCTCTCCCCCCCTCAAAATAAATATTAAAAAAAATAGAAATGATGGTGATTTGGACTAAGGTGGTAGCAGTGGAGATTGAGAGAAGTAAATGGATTCTAGAGATAATTAGGAGGTAAATTTGACAGTCCTTGCTGATGGATTACATGTGGGTGAGTGGAGAGAGCTATTTCAAATACAACTGCTGAGTTTCTGGCTCACATAACCAGAGAGATGGTGCCCTTTCCTTGATAGAGGAAACAGTAGAAGACCAAGTATGGGCAGGGACACCTCTTAAGTTCACACGTGACTATTTTGGGTTTGAAGTGCTTGTGAAATATCTAAGAGGAGATGTCAAGTAGGTGGTTGGTGTGTGGATATGTGGTTTAGAGGAGGCAATTGCCTGGTTAAAATATGAGTCATTTGTGAATTGGTGGTATTTGAAGCACTTGCCTGGGATGAGGCCATGAAGTGAGAAGAGAACACAGCCAGATGCTCATCCTTCAGGAACCTAATGTACAGTGACTACAGAAGAGGGACATGTCTGGACATGTTACAGATGTGATGGCAGAGGCAGAGTAATGGAGAACCATTAGTGGGGGAGTGGACTAAAATATCTTAAAGACCATGGTACGGGTGATTATTAGCAATGAAGTCACCCAGGGTCATGGCAGGATTTGGGGTACAGACAGGAGCTGAACCAGGTGCCAAACCCTCAGATTACTGAGGAGAAGGACTGGGAGTCTGACGTCTGACAGCAAGCAAGAGTGGGAAAGAGGGATGGCTAAATAGTGCGGGTCTCAGCAGGGCAACGGTTTTTTTTTTTTTTTTTTTTTTTTTTTTTTTTTTTTTTAAATTTTTTTTTTAATGTTTATTTATTTTTGAGACAGAGAGAGACAGAGCATGAACGGGGGAGGGTCACAGAGAGAAGGAGACACAGAATCCGAAACAGGCTCCAGGCTCTGAGCTGTCAGCACAGAGCCCGACGCGGGGCCCGAACCCACGAACCGCGAGATCATGACCTGAGCCGAAGTCGGACGCTCAACCGACTGAGCCACCCAGGCGCCCCAGGGCAACGGTTTTTAACAAGTTAGAGGGGTAATGGCCTGGAGGAGGCTTTGAGGAGCAACAAGGATACAAACCCTATCTCTGCATCCCCAAATAGATAAGGTAGGCAGACATACATATCTGCCACTGAGGGTGCTTCTGGAGAACTGCTTTTCACCAAGGAAAGCTTCAACTTGCCTAAGAAATTGTGAGCTTTGGCTTTTTATTACACAATCGGCATAGGCAGTTTTGATGAATGAGAGAAGCTGAAGCAATTAAAAACTTTTAATCTTTGAAACCAGAACTCTGCTTACCTACGGGCACTTTAATCCAATCCTGAAAAATGAGAAGATGATTTAAGCAAGAGAATTGTAAGGATAAGTAGCTTGCAATTGTTTACAGATTTATAGTTGTTCTGACATGTTGTTGCAGTTCTCTCAGTAGTCCTCTGCTAACTAGTGTATCCCTAGATTATAAGTGAGGAATATTAGTCCCAAGGGGACACTTGTCTGTTAGTGGCAGAATTAGATGCCAGACTCTTGCTCTGGCACTCTCTTACCTGACTCTACTACTGCTTTTGTCTACCCATTTGTAACACAGTTCATTTTACCCATCATCCAGCCTCCTCTGGGAATGGGACTTCTGATGGCTTTACAAGGGGAAAGATATGTAGCTGAAAACTTACTATTAGAGTCACTCTTCATTCATTATAATTTAATACAGGGATTGGTAGCCTATAGCATGCATGCCTAAGATGACAGGGGACCAGTATAAATCACACATCCCCTCCCAAGCACTGCCCCAAGCACTTGGCTCCCCATGATGTAATCATGGGGCTCCTTCATCTCAAAGGCTTGAATGTTGGTGGTGGGCTGATGATGTATCATTCAGACTCTAATGATAAAAATATTTCTCAAATGCAGCATTTACTTTTATTCTGCTATATAATAAATACTGTGCTCACTATTCATTTTAAGAGAGAAGCAAGAGAGACTAGAAATTAGATGTATCAGTTGGAAAAGGTTACTGCCCACTGATTTAAAAATACAGAAGTTACTCTGTGCTGGGTGTGGTTCTGTGAGGTTTTCTGATATCCTAATTTTACAGATTGGTAAATGGAGACATTGTGAAGTTAAGTATCTTGTCTGTGGTCACACGGGATCTGGAATCCAAAGTCCAATACTGCCTACTTGATCTGCGTGCATTTTTTTTCCATTAAATCTAGCATAGTAAAATGCTCTCATCTCAACTGTATAGTTACTCATATTTTTATTCACTATCCAGACAAGGACTAGAACATTTCCAGCCCTCTCAGAAGGTTGTCCGATGCTGCTACCCAGTTGATAGTCACTGCTTTCCCCCAGAGTTTTAAATAGGTCGTATATTTTGAGGACCTCTTGCCTAATATTTACCTTAAGAGGCTTTTGCCAGTGCTGCTTTAATTTTTGCTGTACAGTCTTGTACATAAATCGTATATTTTAATCTTTGAGTCTCTTATCCTTAGGAGGATTAAGAAGTATTATCCAAAGATAACTTGTAAAAGTGATATTTAACAAAGTAGATATGAACGTTAACTGGTTGATACTATGTTCATTCACTTACCATTTACTGAACATCTACCATGTGCCAGCTATTGAGTCAGTGATGAAAATACATAGTTCCTTATCTCGGGGAGACTGTGCTCTGGTAGAGACACAGATAGAGAGACAGACCTAGGCATTTAACTATAAAATGAGACCATTGTGTTTTAAAGTATGGAAAAATGGAATCCCTAAATCTGCTTAGGGAGTCAGGGGTACTTTTGTAGAAGAGACAGGACCTAAGCTAAAATGAGTTTGCCAGGAGAGTGGATGGGTGGGTGCAGGTTTGGGCATTTGGGGCATCGCCTTCCAGGCCACGGAAATGGTCTGTGTAAAATGGAAATGCAAGAGGAAAACACACTTCCTTCACTTTCCTAATTAAGAAACTCCACAGTAATTCTGTTTTGCTTGAATATGTAGAATGGAGAGATGATGGGAAATGATGAAGAATAGTCCACCAGAGGCTTCTAGATTTTATCAGGTGAGCCTGGTAGTGTGTGGGGAGAATTTCATGCAGAGGAGAGACCATCAGATCAGTGTGTTAAAAAGCTCATCTTCCAGGGACGCCTGGGTGGCTCAGTCGGTTAAACGTCCAACTTCGGCTCAGGTTATGATCTCACAGTTCACGAGTTCGAGCCGCATGTCGGGCTCTGTGCTGACAGCTCAGAGCCTGGGGACTGCTTCGGATTCTCTGTCTCCCTCTCTCTCTGCCCCTCGCCCACTCACACTGTCTCTCTCTCTCTCTCTCTCTCTCTCTCTCTCTCTCTCTCTTTTGTCTTTCTCTCTCTCAAAAATAAATAAACATTAAAAAATTTAAAAAGCTCACCCTCCAGCCTTGTTTATAAGGCATACTCTATGAGGAAGGTAAGACTAGAGCTAGCATGGTTCATCTCTCTTGTTACACATGAGAAATTAAATAACTTGCCCCAGGTGATACATTGTAAATGCTAGAGCCAGGGTTTAAGTCCAGTGTAGCAGCCTCAGATCCCAAAATCTCAACCACTCTGCCTTTAAAAGGTCAGAGGCAGCTGAGATGGGAAGGAGAGTGGTCCAGGAATGAAGGGAGGAGGTGGGGAGCTTGGGTGACTACTTCCAGGTGTGCCACTTTGCCTACTGGAAGATGGTGTTACCTTCAAATTCGTTTTCGATATTTTATATTGTTGCATTTTTTTGAAGGTTGTAGTATTTCTCATTTAAGCTGCTGTTATTATTAATTCACAGAAAAAAGTCCAGAATGTTGACCTAATTTTACAAAACAAGTTGTGTATCAGCTGATGAATGCATGAAAAGTTTTGGAGGCTTTCACAGTAGTTTTAAGGTAAGTTCAGTTTTTGTTGTGTTTTTTAAGACAATACTCCTAAAGCATAAAAAATTTGATTTTTATGCAAGCAGTTGAACTTAACCTTAAAAACACTGTGAGAGTCTTAAACACCTGCTTCCTGGATTTTTCTGTTGTCCCAAAGCACAGAGCTGGTCAGAAGTCCCTAAAAGTGTTTCCCAGGTGGTCTACCATGACACATTGAAGTGCTAGCATTCCATTTTGAAGATGATAAAACTGAGTTTAATTAGAGTTAAGTAACTTTGCCCAAGATCCCTTAAGGCTCAGAACTGGGATGATGATCTTACAGTCTAGACTTTCTGCCCCGCATCACTGAACTGCTTCCTCTAGGAGAAAGGAAGGTGGGTATGGTGGTTTACTTGTCTCGTGAGGCAGGGGGCGCTGCCCTGGAAGCAGAGTTGCTATGTTATGCAGTAGTACTCTCGAATTTCCATATCAGAACATTGTGCATAATAATGTTAGTGTGTGTAATACCAATTATTTAGAAGGCATTTTAGAATTTCTAGCATATTAAGTATTTTTCTCCTTCCTTGGCCCCTCCGTTGTAGTATATTAAGTATTTGCATTAAATAAACCTGATTTCCACTGGCATTACCTACATATAATGTGTAAGTCACAGCACTGGGAAGGTGAACAGAAGTGAAAGCAGCACAGCCATCAGCAGCAATAGACCCTCCCAGTCCATCTCCCAGTTTACCTCTGGTCACTTGATCTGGCTGATAGAATGTGAGAATGTTTTTAAATTAGATTATGTAATGGGTCTATGATGTTAGCCCTAGAAGCCTTTAGAGATCATCTACTATGGCCACCTTGAAGACCCAAAGCAATTGGTCTAAGATCTTCTAGCTGCTTTGTGACGGAGTAACATCCACTTTTTGCTTCATGATGATTAATCTGTTAGTTTGTATGTTCTTCTTCATGAATTGGGGCTGTTGTACTGACAGGGCACTGGACATTGCTTTTAGTATCAGAGATTCATTACTTTAAGAAATAGAGGAACCTTTTGGGATTGGAGAGAAGAAAAAGGTTCATTTATTACAGCTGATATGTTGATTGTTTTTAATAAGGCCATTGAAAACTTGGAAGATTATTATTATTTTTAACCTTTAAAAATAGCTGATATTGGGGCGCCTGGGTGGCGCAGTCGGTTAAGCGTCCGACTTCAGCCAGGTCACGATCTCGCGGTCCGTGAGTTCGAGCCCCGCGTCAGGCTCTGGGCTGATGGCTCGGAGCCTGGAGCCTGTTTCCGATTCTGTGTCTCCCTCTCTGTCTGCCCCTCCCCCGTTCATGCTCTGTCTCTCTCTGTCCCAAAAATAAATAAAAAACGTTGAAAAAAAAAAAAAAAATTTAAAAAAAAAAAAAAATAGCTGATATTGGGAATTTTATTTTATTTTTGTGAAAGTAGAAAAACAAGTAACTGATTTGTGATTGCATAGTATATAGAAAATAAACATGAAGTATTTTTACTTTTGAAATTTGTGTTGATTTTGTGGACTAGTTTAAAATGTGGCCTTTCAAATTAATTTTGTTTAAATACGTGCATAAAAAATCAAATATACAGCATTAATTGTTAATGAACAGTACAAGAGTATTAATCCTAGCTTTTAGCTATCAACTTGAAGGAAAGAAATCTAAATTTTGAAACATTAAGAAAAGTGACCCTGAAAAGAATGCACATAAGTTTTTCCTACACCTTGTAGTTCTAGTACTATCTAATGAGTCTCAAAGCCCTCTCCCAAGTTTCATGGTCAGGCAGACATCTGTGGCTTAGAAGGAGTGAGCCATTGTAGCAGTCAGTGCCCTGTCCTCCTCTGAAGAGCAGCTAAAAGGGGCATAAAATGTGGCATCTTTGAATACATACTTGCCAATTCCTGGTGACTCACCTGGAGGGCCAGTTGCCTTACTCTTGCCCAGCTGGCCCGCTTTAGACCACTGCTGGCAAGTAAAGCATGCTTATGGGGCCTTCCTCCTGAAAGTTGACTTCTTCACTGGTTTTACTATCCATAAGCTTCAAGTACTTTGTTTGGCCTTAGAGTCTCTAAGAAGCCTAGCTATAGTCTGTTTTAGAGAATGGGGATGGGTATGGTGATGGGCGAGAAGAGGTTAAATGTGTGTTGTGAGTGGCTCATGCTTTTGGCGGCATTATCTAAAACTGTCTGTAGTGTATTTTTAGGTATGGGTGAGAGTAACTGTGCTTGGAATAGAAAAGCCCTGCTGCACCGAGACACGATGCTGGCGGCTGCAGCGGTGTATGGAGGTAAGGGAGCTGAGCATCCTTTCCCCCCGTGCCTCACTGGGGAACCCATGCCCTGCCATGTTTGCCCCTTCGAGTTGCCAGTGCTTTTTCCTTTCCTGTAAAGGCCTCGTCAGATTTCTCGTCCTTCCTTTCAGAACACAGATCCTGTAGTTCCATATCCTTTTTCCAAACAGCCCTTACTGTGTTCATAACTGTCAGCTTCTCAGTGTTGAGGATTTTTCACATGAAGCATTTTCAGCGTCTTCCCAGTATCCCAGTATCCATTTCTCTTTGAAAGACACGACCTTTCATTGAGCAGATTTTCTTTTCCTACTTCCATTTTTTCAGATTTTAATATTATTTGTCTTTATAGAAATGTACAGAAATGAGGATGGTTCAGTACCTGCCACGTATCAAATCTATTACATGATAGGATGGAAATACCATGATTCACAGGTAATGTTATTAAGATAAATCACTTTTCTTAGTGGGTTCATGTTTCTATTTAGTTTCAATTTTTTATTTACATAGGGTGGGGGATTTAAAAAAAAATACATGATGGTATTAAGGGATTTAATTTAGAGCTCTGTATTTATCTATTTCTAATATCTTTAATCTTTCATTATTTTCAGGCCCAACCAGCTGAAAGAGGTTCAGCAACTGTGTCATTTGGAGAGCTGGGAAAAATAAATAATCTTATGTCACAGGAGAAAAAATCACAATAAATATTTTATCCAGTGTTAATGTAGTCCAGAATTTTCATCAGAGATGGATAATTTTCACGTCTAAAATTACTACGTTTTGCAGCAGGAAGTCTATAAGTGGGGTGCCTGGGTGGCTCAGTCAGTGAATTGTCTGCCTCTTGATTTTAGCTCAGGTCATGATCTCACAGGCATGAGATTGAGCCCCACATAGGTTCCACACTGGGTGTTGGAGCCTACTTAAGATTCTGTTTCTCTCTCCCTCTGCCCCTCTCCCCACTCATGCTCTCTCTGGGGGGTAGGGGGGAAAGCAATCTATAAGTGATGTACTGTCAGACTTCTAGTAATTAGAATAACCTCATGCTACATCTACATGCAGTAACCATTTCAGTTTTACGCGGTTTCTGTTTTCAGACGGATACTGTTACCTAGTGATTTGAGTGCCTTATTTGCAGATTCAGCCCAAAAGCAAGAAGGTATTTCTCTGAAAAGTCCACAAATCTTTTCACATATAGAAATGCCTGACTTGATGGAAAAATATTGCTCATGCTGACATTTTGTACCTTTTTCTCCTTCTGACCTTTTTGTTTTTTTCCATGAGAGGGCCATAGCCATGGAGATGAGAGGAAGGACAGGTTGGTAGATTTGCTAGAGTCCTGGCTTATTTGGAATGAAAACAGTTCTTATAATGACTGTTCTAAGAGACTTAAGCCAAAATTATTTGTCACGCTGTCATCTTTGTTGTGCAGACAGCATGGAATTATATCTCTCTCCAGAGCTATTATGTAGTATTGTACTTTAGAAAAGTGTGGCTCTTTATTGAATCTTTCCTCATTTTTTTTTTTTTTTTTTTTTTTTTAGCATCTGAATTCCAATCATTTCTTTTTCACCTTTATGGTCTTGGTAGGACCCCCAGGGTTTTACACCCCCATCCTACCTTGGGTAGGAAGAGAATGTTTTAAACAATTACAGAGGTAAGATCCCACATGAAAGGAGCTGCACAGTGATGAAAAGTGCTGTTTTTTGTTTGCCTTTCCTTTGTCATTTAAGGCCTTTGGCACTATTATTCTAATCCAGGTCCACTGTCCCATTGTCATCTAGAAGTGATCAAAATAATTTGGAAGCAGTCAAGGTCAGATGGCTTAAAATAGGGTGAAGAAGGTGGTGATGAGGAATCAGGGAGGAGGCTGGGAGGCAAACAAGAGTGTGCCGGGGCGCCTGGATAGCTGAGTCAGTTAAGTGTCTGCTGGGCATGGAGCCTACTTCCAATAAATTTTTTAAAAATAAAATAAGAATAAATAATATAAAATAAATAAAATAAAATAAAAACAAAATAATAAAAATAAAATAATACCGACTTCCATTCCTCCAACTTGAGATAGGATGTAGTGCTGTGAAACAGCTGAGCAGGTGTGTTAAAACTTCATCCTCACTGTGAAATGCCAGGTGGTGGCACTTGGTTGTTTATTTATCATTTATGTTGAAATAAACCCAGCAGAAACAGGTCTGTGTCAGTTCACATGGATGAGGCACAAAACTCACCATACTTAAAAAAAAAAAAAAAAAAAAAGAGGGGCGCCTGGGTGGCGCAGTCGGTTAAGCGGCCGACTTCAGCCAGGTCGCGATCTCGTGGTCCGTGAGTTCGAGCCCCGCGTCGGGCTCTGGGCCGATGGCTCGGAGCCTGGAGCCTGTTTCCGATTCTGTGTCTCCCTCTCTCTCTGCCCCTCCCCCGTTCATGCTCTGTCTCTCTCTGTCCCCAAAATAAATAAAAAACGTTGGAAAAAAAAAAAAAATTTAAAAAAAAAAAAAAAAAAAAAAGAAAGAAAAAAGTGCTGAGTCTGCATCACCATCAATTGAGAGCCATTTGCTGTCCTTTTCGTTTAACCAGGCACCACCCCAGCTGCCTCCTCTTCAGTGTTAGGTAAGTTATTATGGTGTTTGCCTCCTGGGTCTTCTCTCCCTCTACCACACTGGCACCAAGCTCTTCTGGGTATGGGCTGTGTCTGCCTTGTCCATAGCTTGGTACTTTGCACGTAGATATTCAGTTACATTTTGAATTGAATTATATGGAAAATGTATCCTTTGAAAAACTTAAGTTACAGTTACAAACAGAAGTTTTGTAAGAGAAAAAGAAATTCCTATTCTTGCTACCTTCAGGTAGGAAATCTATCAATATTAGAAATTGGGATACTGTTTTCAGCTTTCCGTTTTATTTTTAACACAAAGGAAAAGAATATGTAGGAAGTAGAATTGGGGGAAGTTTTTTTAAGCTTAATTTTCAGAATTTGAAGGGAGAAAAGAAAAAAAATAAAAACCCCTATGTGTTAAAAGTACAGACTGATGACCGAGGAACAGATAAATTCCATGGTGATTGTGGTGACTGTGTTTCCTAAAGAACATGTGTTTATATGCCTTAATATTTGTTTTTGAAGAATGCATACAAAATTGTGGTTATTGCTGAGAAACTAGGTGTGTCTGTATCTGTCATGTTTGGATGTCTGTCGGGTGCAGGAAGTGATCAGAAGTTAGAAAGGAGACTTGTACTTTGCATTTTTTTATTTTTCTGTAAAATTTGAAGTTTCTTACCAAGCACATTACCTGTTTCTTTCATGCCAATTGCAGATACATGGATTGTGAGGTGGGGCTGGGGAGGAGTCTATGCTGGGCTATCTCAAAGATGAGACCGCTTTTCAAAAAAATAAAAGAAAAATTAACATCTAATTTAGGACACTTAACTGTTTAGCATGAGTGAGAGTAGTAAAGTTAATTTTAATATCTGCTTGAGTGGAGGTTCCTCAAAAAATTAAAAATAAACCTACCCTGTGACCCAGCAATAGCACTGCTAGGAATTTACCCAAGGGATACAGGAGTACTGATGCATAGGGGCACTTGTACCCCAATGTTTATAGCAGCACTCTCAACAATAGCCGAATTATGGAAAGAGCCGAAATGTCCATCAACTGATGAATGGATAAAGAAATTGTGGTTTATATACACGATGGAGTACCACGTGGCAATGAGAAAGAATGAAATATGGCCCTTTGTAGCAACGTGGATGGAACTAGAGAGTGTTATGCTAAGTGAAATAAGCCATACAGAGAAAGACAGATACCCTATGTTTTCACTCTTATGTGGATCCTGAGAAACTTAACAGAAACCCATGGGGGAGGGGAAGGAAAAAAAATAAAAAGAGGTTAGAGTGGAAGAGAGCCAAAGCATAAGAGACTCTTAAAAACTGAGAACAAACTGTGGGTTGATGGGGGTCGGAGGGAGGAGAGGGTGGGTGATGGGTATTGAGGAGGGCACCTTTTGGGATGAGCACTGGGTGTTGTATGGAAACCAATTTGACAATAAATTTCATATATTGAAAAAAATAATATCTGCTTGAAGTATCTGTCAAACTTTAATTGTTTGAAACCCTCAGGCAACTCATTTTTCTGAATAGCTGTGTTTTCCAAATTAAGAACTCATCCTTTTAAGCAACAATACTTTATTATTTTTTTAATTTAAACTTTATTTTAATTTATTTTTTAAAAACAACTTTTTAAAATTGTGTGGCTGACACAATGTTACATTAGTTTCAGGTGTATAGCATAGTGATTCAACAAGTTACGCTATGCTCACCACAAGTGCAGCAGCCATCTGCCACCATACAAGGCTATCACAACACCATTGATTATATTCCTTATGCTGTACCTTTCATCCCCATGACTTACTCATCTATAACAGGAAGCCTGTATCTCCTATTCCCCTTTTACCTACCCCCATTTTATCTACCCCCGCCCCTCCTCTGGCAACCATTAGTTCTCTGTATTTATGGGTCAGTTTCTGCTTTTGTTTTTTTGTTCCTTTGTTTTTTTAGATTCCACTTACGCGAAATCATAAGATTATTTGTCTTTACCTGATTTGTTTCACTTAGCATAATACCCTCTAGGTCCATCCATGTTGTTGCAAATGGCAAGAACTCATTTTTTTATGACTGAGTAATATTCCATTGTATATATGTATATATACACCACATCTTTATCCATTCATCTATTGGTGGACACTTGGGTTGCTTATGTATCTTGGCTACTATAAATAACACTGAAATAAACAGGGATGCATATATTTTTTTGAATTAGTGTTTTTGTTTTCTTTGGGTAAATGCCCAGTAATGGAATTACTGGATCATATGGTATTTTTAATTTTAATTTTTTTGAGGAGACTCCATACTGTTTTCCACAGTGGCTGCACCAGTTTGCATTCCTACCCACAATGTATGAGGGTCCCCTTTTCTTCATATCCTTGCCAACAATTGTTATTTCTTACCTTTTTGATATTAGCCATTCTGACTGGTGCAGGTAGTATTTCATTTTGCTTTTAATTTGCATTTCCTTGATGATGAGATACGTTGAGCATTTTGTTATGTATCGGCCATCTGTATGTCTTCTTTGGAAAAATATCTGTAGAACATAACCATTTCTTTATAACTCCATGGTCATTATCATAAACTCAAGTTGTACTGCATCACTTGCTCCTACACTGGCCCCAAGAATGATGTGGTTTGTCTCTTATCCAATACTTTTTTTATTTACTGCCACTTGTGAATTTCATTAGCTCACCAAAAGTGAACTTTCTTCCGTCAGTCTACTTTCTGATCTGTAAGATTAGAATTCAGATTAGAAGGTTTCTAAGACTAGTGTGTAAGGTAGGAAAGAGGAGCGAGGTTCTGGGAGAAGGACTTTCCTTGCAGTAAAACGCATGAGCTTTATTGGTTCCATTAACACATCTTCACTGAGGTTCTTGTGCTAGGCTTCCAATGCTCTGCTTTTAGTTGGCGGCCTAACAGGACTTCCATGTATGGGCACTGGGGCGTCTGTTGGCTGTCAGGCGACTTTTTGGATTATTCCTGTTTCTTAGCAGTATTCCACATTGTTGGTATGAAGAATTCCAGAAGTGGCAGTATATATGAATATTTATATTTTAAGAATAAAGATTGTTGCTTTATAGAAAATTTCTGCAGGATTTATTGAGATGGAAGCTACTCCTGGACATCAAGTATGTGATATGACCGTAAAAAGTTACACATGTTGTGCAACTCATGAAGTATCTATGAAGCAAGTTTTGTCTTTCAAACCCTTTCAGTACCATTTTATTTACTAGGTGGAAACAATGATGCTATGGCCTATGCTGAAGACATGTACAATTTTTATACTCCGTATATACCCCTTAAGTAAGGACGGGATAAAAGTATTTTACCGTGGGCTGGATTCTGCATAGGAAAGAAATTAATATGAATAGATAATTTGGGAAGAAGAAGGATATTTGGCATAGTGATTATTATTTTAGTCCTTTGTAAGTTATTATTTTAGCCTCTGTTGCCTAAGAAGAAATGTTTTGAGCTTTTTGTAGTGGTGGGGTTGGGGTGGTGTTTTCTTACTATTATTGTCATTAATAATGTGAAGTTTATCTTTGGGAAACTTCCCATAAGTGGACCTGCCGTTCCAGAAATTCGTATACTTTAATTCTCTGCCTGAATACTTGACAGATACTTATCTTGCTGGTTTTAAAAATATTAACTTGCAAATGATGGAAAGTACAGTGGGCACTGGTAAGTTGTTAACAGGTTAATAATTCTTTGGTACTTGTGGTGGTTTTAAAATCTATCCACAAACTCTGTGACATGTTCCTATCTACGTGGAGGAGCATCATTCCCCTTCCTTTGAGCATGGGCTGAATTTAGTGCTTCCCTTCCAGTGGAATATGGAAGAGATGGTGTGTCACTTCTAATAGAAGGTAATGAAAAGCATTGCTTCCACCTTACTCTTTCTGGGATCACCCACTCTTGGAAAGCCAGCTGCCATAGTGTGAGGGCATTCAGGCAGCACTGTAGAGGGGACATAGAGATGAGAAACTGCCAGCAGCCCTGTAAGGGAGCCATATTGGAAGCAGATCCCCCAACCCATCTAACTCAGATGCCGTAGTTCTGACTGACCCCTTGATGTAGCCTCAGGAGAGAGCCAGAACCACCCAGCTAAGTCACTCCCAAATTCCCAACTCACAGAAACTGAGATAATAAATGTTTGTTGTTTAAGCTAGTGTCTTTGGAGTAATTTTTTTCCCAAAAAAATGTTTTTATTTGTTTTGAGAGAGAGAAAGCGTGAGCAGGAGAGGGGCGGAAAGAGAGGGAGACAGAATCCCAAGCAGTCTCTGCAAGGTTAGTGCACAGAGCCTGACCTGGGGCTTGAACCCACGAAACTGTGAGATCATGACCTGAGCCGATATCAAGAGTCAGACACTTAACTGACTGAGCCACCCAGGCACTCCTGGAGTAATTTTTTAATACAGCAATAGATAACTAATAATACTGTCTGAGAAAAGTTGGGTGCCCAGGGTATGCCAAGGTGTTACTTTAAGTATAGAACAAAGCCTGCTTATTTCAAATTATGTAAAGTCAGCATAAGCTACCAATATTACCTTTATTCTCAGGGAAACCTGGATCTGGGATATTCTTACCATGAGGTTTGAGCCCATAGTATCTCGAAATAGAACTAGGGTACATTTAGCAGGCCTCAAATTTCATTTCCTAGGAATACTAGGCTCAATTTTCTAGAAGCCCAACTGGGGCTAATCCAAAATGAAACCAGAGAATTTGAGATTTTGACCTTGAGGATTCAGTGAGCTAACCAAGTCCATGTGGCTTCCTCACTGCCTTCCCTTCTGCCTTAACTGTTGAGTTGCTGACAACTTGTTACCAGTGTGGAGTGTTAACATTGTACACTCATTACCAGGCTGTCAGATGATCACAATGCTGTGGAAGTAGTTAAAAAAGCCTTTTTTTAAAGCCAGAATTGAACTTGTCTTGCTAGCCATTGCTAAAACCAGGCGAAGGTAAATTGCACTTTCAAAGTGGCACGTGTAGTCCAGACACTGTCCAGACTCCTTGTAGAAGAATCTCCTGCATGTGCTCAGCATGCCATTGCTAGCTCTGTCAGAGGCAGCCCTGCTGCCAGAACAACTGGCAGCAGCTCCACGTCTCTGCATGTTAGGAGTCCATGCTTCCATTGGGAATGGGAGACGGGGAGGAGAACTCCAAAGGAGGACTCGCCAGCCCTTGCCAAAAAAGATGTGAAGGGCAGGGACTGAGAGTCCAGTGGTCTGGGTCTAGTCCTGGCCCAGCTGGTTCCTAATACTTGGGCAAACTCTGTCTCTCTGACCTTGGGATTTTCATCTGTGAAATTACAGGTTTGGTACTGAGTGAGTCCCAAAGGAGGCCACAGACCTGCCTTCCGAATTCCTGCAGGGCTTTTTCAAACAAAACATTTCCCTCTTCTTCCCGTTGTTGGAAACAATGGCCATAGGGAGCTTCTGTCACCAAGGGGACCAAGGGACACCCCTTCATGTCATGGTGGGAAGATGGCAGTAAGCCATTGGGCAGATGATCTCAGGAGCATTCAGCCCAATGTAGGAGCTGTGTCCCAAGATAAGTGGACAGGATTGCTCTCTCATCTTCACAGTTTCTTTTTTTTAATCCTTTATAATATTGATTTATCTGTTTTTTAAAGTTTTTATTCTAGTTAGTTAACATACAGTGAAGTATTTGTTTCAGGTGTACAATACAGTGATTCAGCAATTCAACACAACACCCAGTGCTCATCACAAGTGCACTTCCTAATCCCCATCACCTATTTCCTCCATCCCCCACCCATCTCCCTTCTGGTAACCATCAGTTTGTTCTCTATAGTTCAGAGTCTGTTTCTTGGTTTGTCTCTTTCTTTTTTTCCTTTTGCTATTTGTTAGACACCATGTTGATGTTTGGGGGCTTCTTTTCCCTTCAAAGTTATCTTGGATTTCATTTGAGAATGAGGTTTGGGAAGGTGGGCATAGTGTGATTTGCCTTGGGGCTCCTAGTCTTACAAGTGATCCAGAATGCATCATTGCTGTAACTCTCTGGGCCAAAAAGGAGGGCTCCAGACTCTTATGTATTCAGCATGGACTGCCCTCTATATTTTCCATGGAACATGCCATTTTTTTTACAGTCACCAACCATTTACCATTTAGGAAGTGTTCCTGAATCTTGTAGAAAGTTCCTAGTTACTTAGCCTGGTGACAAGTTACATTAGAAGAGGAAATGCCCTGGGTGCTTTGGTGGCTCAGTCGGCTAAGTGTCTTACTTCGACTCAGGTCCTGATCTCGCAGTTTGTGAGTTGGAGCCCCATGTCAGGCTCTATGCTGACAGCTTGGAGCCTGAACCCTGATTTGGATTCTGTGTCTCCCCCACTCACTCCCTGTCTCTGTCTCTATCTCTCAACAGTAAATAAACATTTTTAAAAAATTAAAAAAAAAAAAAAAAAAAAAAGAAGAAGAAGAAGAGGAAATGCCCAGGGGCCGCCTGAGTGGCTTAGTCAGTTGGACGTCCCACTCTTGATTTCAGCTCAGGTCAGGATCCCAGGGTTGTGGGATTGAGCCCTGCGTTGGGCTCCATGCTGAACCATGGAGTCTGCTTGAGATTCCCTCTCTCCTTTTACCCCTCTTCCCTGCTTGTGCACACTCTCTTTCTCTAAAATAAAAAATAAAATAAAATAAATAAATTAGAAAAAAAGAAAAAAAAAGCTCAGGCTTCAAGTGGCAGCACTCTGGAGGACCAAGTGAAGAAATAGATATGAAAGTACTTTGCAATCTCTAAGTCAGAATGTCTGCATCATTTCTTGAGAAGCCAGCCAAACTTCTCAGGTAGCTTTGTTTAACCTGTACCACAGTGTCATAGGTTGATAAAGCCCTTTTTTAAAAAGTTCAGTTGTATTGCATTCTTACCAGGCAGTGTGCTAAGGCTTTGATGTGCATTCTCAATTATTTCATACTCCACTTCTTATGAGGTAGATACTAGTACTATTGTCCCTATTTTTCAGATGAGGAAACGGTCTTAGGGAGGTTCTTCAAGGTCACATAAGTGGCAGAGCCAATATGTGACTTTAGTCTTGTATGTGGCAAACCTAGTGCAATTAACAATTTTATTCTGCCTTCTCTGGGGGCGTCAAAGCCTTGCAAGAACTACCACTCTTTCCCTCCATGTCTCCTCTCCCACCCCAACTAGTGTAGAACCAGGCAGGCAATTCTGTCACTGTCTTCAACACATGCTAGCCCTATGCTTGAATCTGTCCCTGCACAGCTGTCTGCTTCCAGCCTCTTCTGGGCCCCTTCTGCTCTAAGCTCAGCCATCCTTTAAATCCAGCTCAAGTTCACCTTGTCTCCTTATCCCAGATTATCTTGAACTTTTGTTAGTTCTCTCTCCTTTAGCACTTTGTATGTTATTTCCTGTCCATGAGTTCTGCCTCTTCAGCTAAATATTCAGCTCTTGGAAGCACTGGCACTGCTGTAACCAGGGTTTCATCAATCTCAGGGAACTCCCAGATGGAGTCACCATCAGGCAAATAATGGGGGAGGGGGTGTGGATTCTGTGAGCACAGCAAACAGTAGGAGACTGGAAAGATGAGCAGTTGCATTGGGCCCATTCAGCAGCAAATCCCAAGCATCAGCCACTTGCTTGAACTTCAAGGATAGATTCTTATTCTGATGGAATTTGGGTATCAGACAAAGCACTTAGATATGGATAACAGGACAGGAACACAATTGCTGGGACTGGTAAACAGAAGGGCTTGATCCTAGAGAATAAGACTAGAACCATGTTGGGAGGTAAAAGCAGGGCCTGCAGCAGTGCTGACTGGGCATCACACTGGAATGGGAGGTCTCAAGTCCAGGCAAGATGTCCAGCTGCCATTAGATACCAGCATGGCCTAATGAAGTGATGTCAGTTCCAGACTTAATAACCCAATAATCCTTTTTATCAAGGAATACCTTACAAAAACTTGAACCTGTTTGAGGGAACATTAGGCTAGATAATGCTAGGCATTGTATAGGCTTCTTAAATTGAATAGTTGTGGTAAAGCCTACATACAATTGTCAGATTCTACTCACCTGAAAAATTGTTTATGAACTTTCTCAAGGCAGTCCAGTGCATTGGTTAAGAGCATGGACTCTGACCTGGTTGTCCTGAATGTGTGGCCTTGGACAAGTTACCTGACCCAGTTTCCTCTTCTGTAAAAGAAGGAAGATGATACACTATCCTCCCGGGAAGGTAGATCTGAAGATCAAATGAGTTAATAATATATTCGGTTAGAACAGTGCTTGGCCCATAATCATATGTTAGCTATTATTATTCTAGGCAGAATGAGTTTTAGAGATGCTTTCAAGAATAAATTATTGACTTCTTTAGTGATGCTAACTTACCATTTATCCTACATAAAATTCCCTCTTGCTCACACAAGAAGATTGATTAATAAACAGATACTGCTTAAAGTCACTATCCCTTTTTAAAAAAGAATAAATTGCAGAACCTCAGATAGCTGTTTAGCCACTGTGGCAAAATTCAAATAGATCTGAGTTAAATGAGATTTGTTCTAATGGCCCTACTAGATGAAGATTGAATGTTTCTTTTTTAGAGGCACTTTACCTAGACATTATTTTCTGATTAATGAAATACAAGTTAGGATAACTCATTTCACACACACAAGCACACAATACAAAAAAAAAAAATGTTTATCAAAACAGGCACCAATGCTGGATGAAGTTAATTGGGTGTCAAAAAATTTAAAACAAAAACTAAGAATTAATTAAACCTCACAGTCTAAGAAATAATTCTATTCTTGCCCACATGAAAGGATTTTTAAACATTTTTCTATTATAGACTTTTCTTGTCTAAGAGGCTAGATTAGAATTATAAAATTTTTGAGCTATAAGACATCAGAGAAGTCTTGTTTTGCAGTTGAGGAAACTGACTTCCACAGAGGGACAGATTTGTCTGAGGTCACTAGCTGGTCCTAGAGAGTCTGGTCTGGAAGGTAGGTGTTCCAGAGTCTTATCTACGGACCTGTGGCAGGCTTGATGTCATTCATGCAACCCCAGCAGCACTGAGGCCCAGCTGCCACACCTCCCCTGTGCTAGAGGTAGAGTTGTGAAGTATGGCAAATGAACATTCTCAAGGTCTCACACAGTGCTCCATTTCAGGGTTTTCCATTATTGAGTTCTTTGCAAAACTTGGGAGTCACCCCTTATGCTGAATTTGTATAAAGCAGGATTCTGTGTTGCAGATTACAGGGGACTGCACATTCAGAATTGAAAAGTACTGGCTGGCTGGCCTGGCTCCCTCTCCCCAAGAGTCTGGTTTAATTTGGTGGTGGTGGTGGTGGTGGTGGTGGTGTGGTGGTGGTGGTGTGTGTTTTAAAGCTTTATAACCTGCTCTAGAGCAACAGCTTTCCTGCAGAGAGAAAACTCCTATGTGAATCACAGACCCTATTTTAACCTCCCTTCTGTTATAGCTGGGAAACTTGAAGGGCTTCTGCTGCTATATTGGTTATAAAAACATATGAGTCTGTGTGTGCTTCGTGATGAACTTGTGTTGGAGAGGGAGGGTGTGTCAGACTGGGTTGGAGAGGAAGAAAGGTTGGTGTGGACAAGTTCATCATTTAGTGCTTATTGAGATGAGAAGGAACCTAATCTCTGCCCTCACCGAGTTCAACAGCTGGGCTGACTGGAGACCACAGTGAAGCTGATATTGTACTTTTTTTTTTTTTTTTCAAACAAAAGTACTTTGATTGAGACGCTTATGTGAAAGCACTGTACATAACAGTGTGTAGTGATCCCCAGATAAGTAAGATGGGGGCCTTGCCTTCATTTTGGTGGTATAGGGTAACAGACACTCCACTATAGTTTGAGATAGACTCAGAAAAGAGGTGCGGCCAAGGTGCCTTGGGAATTCAGAGGAAAGAGATGATGTGCAGTCTTATGGGGTGGGCAGTAGGAATGGTACCAGGGAAGATTTTGTTATCTCATTTATTCCACCAATTCATTTGTGACTTCTAGGTCCCAGACATTATGCCAGGTACTGGGGTGTAATGAAAGGGCCGCGGTTATTTAGGGGCCTCAGTCAAGTAGAGCAGAACAAAAACAATACAGGAGGGTTTTTTTTTTTTTTTCAATTCTAAATACTGTTCATTGTGAGTTGTATCCTAGTTTTGGAGGTGTTAAATTTTGGAAAAATATGATTTTAGAATTAATGAGGTAGTAATAAATAACTCAGAATGCTTTCTATGGCCCAGACAAAGTGATTATACATACCAAGCTCTTGTCTCCAGGTTTGCTTCAGGGGAACCCAAACTAATAATAGGGAGTTTGACCTTCATCCTGAAGGCAATGTAGAGTCATTGAAGAGTTTAATTGAGGGAGTGATACATAATTTCTTTTTTTTAAACATCACTCTGGATACAGTGTGAGGAATGCCATAGGGGAGATAGAATATTTAGATCCTGAGATCTGAGAGTCCAGATGAGATGTGGGAGGCATCCCGGACAGATTGATGGACAGTGATGAGGGTGAGTATAGACTGAAATAGAAGGATGAGAAATCTAAGAGGTGGTAGTCAATAGGAATCCATGACTGACTGATTGGCTTGGAGGCTGCAGAGAGGATGGAGAATGCTGGATGCAATTGTCTAGGAAGAATGTACCCAGTAAGAAATAAATACTGCACTGGCAGGGTTCTTCCTTCCCATTTGACCTGGCCCTTCAAAGATGACCAAGACTTTTTAGAAAACATTTTTCCTAATTACCCCATACCATCATTATAAATGTTATACATGTTTATTGTGGAAATTTGGGGAAATGATAATTCTTAAAGCCTTGAAATCCTATTAATCACCATTAAAATTTTAGTTCATATCTGTCCAGTATTTTACTAACTAGATAATAAAAATCAAATCATATAGTGTATCATTTGCCATTCTGCCCTTTTCACATATAATGGGCATTTTCCTGTCGTTCTTTAAAAAACATAATTTGGGGGACACCTGGGTGGCTCAGTTGGTTGAGCATCCAACTCTTGATATCGGCTTAGGTTGTAATCTGGTCGTGATCTCACAGTCGTGAGAACGAGCCTCATATTGGGCTTCATGTTTAGCGTGGCACCTGCTTGAGATTGTCTCTTTCCCTCTCTCTCTGCCCCCCCCCCCCGTAGGCTCTAAGTAAGACAAACTTACTCTTTGTCTCTGTCTCTCTCGAAATAAATACACTTAAAAAAAAACCTTTTTAAAGACAATGTAACATTTAATCATGTGAGTGTATCACACATTAGTAAAAGATTTCTGATTTGTAGTATTATATCTTTTCCAACCTTTTTTCTGTTATAGAGAACTATATATACATGATGAATGGCACAAATTACTAAGTGGAATTACTAGATTAACATGCATGAACATATTTAGAGTTCTTTTTCTTTTCTTAATGTTTATTTGTTTTTGAGAGAGAGAGAGAGACAGAGCATGAGCAGGGGAGGGAAAGAGAGAGAGGGAGACACAGATCCGAAGCAGGCTCCAGGCTCTGAGCTGTTGGCACAGAGCCCGATGTGGGGCTCGAACTCACGAACTCCGAGATCATGACCTGAGTCGAAGTCAGCCACTTAACCGACTGAGCCACCCAGGGGCCCCAAGAGTTCTTGATAATTACTGTTAAGCTGTATCCTAGAAAAGTTGTACAAATATATATCTTCTCTTAGCTGAATAGAGGGCAGCTCCAGCAAGGCAAAGATTTTGGTCCACTTTGCCCTTATTATATTCTAGGCACCTAGAAAGTACCTGGCTCCTAGTGGATGTTCAACAATTATTGAATGTTTAAAAATTGTAGATGAATGAGGAGTGAGTGAATGAATGTCTTAACCACACCCTCACTATTTCAGTTGTAATTACTTAATAGATCTTTGTCAATTTGATAATTGCATCATAATATATCATTGTTTTCCATGATGTTAATTTGATTATTAAGTATGAGTACATGTGTTTTCCTGTGAAAGGGTAGCGGCTAGTTCTGGCATTCATTAAGATTCAAGTTCAGATACACCTACTAGCTATGTGAGTTTTGAGCCTTGTAAAATGCTTCACCAAACCTGTTATGTCTTTTTAAAATGGAAATGATATGAATACCCCCTTTATAGAATTACTGTGAGGAAGAATAATATAATGCATAGTGCCTGCAAATATAGCACATGTCAATGTTGATTATGTTTTAAATTATTTGTATTTTCATGTCCTTTTCTTCTTCTATTTCATAGTTTATTTTAAATATTAAGGACCTTAACTCTCTGGCACATTTATCCCAGACATTTTCCCACACTTCTGTCATTTTGTATGTGGTGGCTTTGTTAACATGCCAACATTTTGTTTTATTTCTATCTTTACAAATTTTCCTTTGTGATAACTTTCATTGCTTTGGTGCTTAAAAATTAGTTCTTCATAAAAAAAAAGTATTTCTTCATGCTGGGATGTTAAACATTTTTTTGAGTTTGTTTTTATTTTTTCTTGGCTATTTCTTAATGGTTCTGTACAAACTGGTTTAATCTATCTGTTATTTATTTTAGTTAGACTTAGTCTAGACTAGGAAGCAGTTACAGATAAACTCTGAAGTACCAGTAGCTTCCACAACAAAAATTAATTTCTCCTACAGGAGAACTCTATAGGATGGGGAGAGAAGTTTTCTATCTAGTGACTCAGATTCGTGTTCCCTCCATCTTGTGCTATGACGTTCTTATCCTGTGGTTTGTAAGGTATTCTTGGCAGGGAAAGGAGGGATGGAAGAAGCACACTCACTTTTGATTGCCTCAGCCTAGAAGTGACAAATATTACATCCACTCACAATTCATTGGCTAGAACTAGTCACATGGGCCCAGCATAGCCACAATGACAGCTGGGAAATGTAGGAGGAGAGTATGTGGAATATTTATTGATGAGCACCAACTGTCTATGCTGGAGGGAGTGAGGGAATAACCTGATTTTTCCCCTAAACCATCAATTGTCCCAGACAATTGTCCCAATTTCTTTTAACTTAGAAATATTTATAAGTTAAAATTTGAAGAATAAAATAACATTTATATTCTCCAAATCCTACCTTAATAACTGTTAATATTTCATCATATGCCTGAGTGGCTCAGTCAGTTGAGTGTCCAACTCTTGACCTCGGCTCAGGTCATGATCCCACGGTTCATGAGTTTAAGCCCCTCATCAGGCTCTACACTGACAGAGTGGAGCTTGCTTGGAATTCTCTCTCTCCCCCTCTGTCTGCCCCTCTTGTGCTCTCTCTCTCTCTCAAAATAAATAAACTTAAAAAAAGATATATTAAAAAAAGATTTTATTATATCTATGTCCATTTATTTACTTTTTAATAACAGCTTTATTTGCCACAAACTTTTAAAGTGAATGATTCAATGGTTTTTAGTATTTTCACAGAGTTGTGCAATCATTATCAGTATCTAATGTTAGAACATTTTTGTCACCTCCAAAAGAAGCACTGCACCCATTACTAGTCACTCTCTAATCTCCCCCAGGCCCTGTAATAACTAATCTACTTTCTGTCTCTGTGTATTTGCCTGTTCTGGATATTTCATGTAAGTGGAATCACACAACATGTGACCATTTGTGACTGGCTTCTTTCACTCACCATACAGCTTTTAATGTTCATCCATCCATGTTGTTGTAAGTATCTGTACTTCATTTCTTTTATTGTTGCATAATATTCCATTGTATGGATATACCACATTTTTAAAAACATTTTCTTTTTATTTTGAGAGAGAGAGAAAGACAGTGAGTGAGTGGAGGAGGGGCAGAAGGGGAGAGAGAAAAAGAGAGAGAGAGAGAAAATCCCAAGCAGTTTACACACTGTCAGTGCAGAGCCTGACGAGGAGCTCAATCCCATGAACCGTGAGATCATGACCTGAGCCAAAATCAAGAGTCTCAGCATAGCATAGAGGAGCTGTTTGTGAGTACTTATCCAACCATGTCAAAAAATAGCTTTGCATCCTAGATGGTGACAGCAAGCAAACACACGTTTTCTTCTAATACTTTTGCATGTTTATTACATTTAAACAGCTGCGTGTTTAGAATTCATTTTCATGTAAATTGTGAGGTAGGGATTTGAGTCCCTTGCACTCTACAGGCTACTTTACATTGCATGCAATTCTTAATAACCTATCATTTGAATGGATTTCACTGATTTGAATTGTCACTTTATGTATCTGAGTCATTTGTGGATGCTCTATTCTGTTCTATCTTATTCAAATGGCTTAATTGTCATACCTTTATATTTTATTGGCTAATGTAGCTATTTCTCCCTCATTCTCTCCCCTTTTCTGTAACTGTCCTTACTATGCATCTATGTTTATTTTTCCTTATAAACTTTAGAAGTAACTTATATAGGTTAAAAGCATTCTGATGGTATTTATATAATTTAAGGATTATTTAGGGAAAATTAACCTCTCTATATTTTGACATCTTATTGAAGTGCAAGATGTATGTTTCCATTCATTAAAATCTTACAGATGATTGTTCAATTATTACATTAGTTTAGATTCCTCTTTTATAATCTCAGTCCTTTCTTTGGCACTAATTAGATAACTTATCTTAAAGTCTGAAGAACTTTAGGAGAGAGCTAAGAATTCTCACCCATTTGTTCATTAATGAATTCATTCGTTCACTCATTTAAAAAGTATTTGAGACCAATTATATACAGGTCTGGTGCTAGGTGCTGAAGATACAATGGTGAACAAATCATAAACAGTCCCTGCTCCCACAGAGCGTATAATCTAGTGGGTATATAAATAGATGCTGATTTTATTCCCAACTTGGTTATTATTTCTGTCTTCTGGTATTTTTAACATGATCTTTCCTTAGATTCTTTCTTTGTTTAAGTTCCCCAAAAAAACACACTCAGAGACAAATATTTGAGGGCAAGTAGTTTATTTGGAAAGGGAGTGGGAAGGTGAGGGAGTAGAAGAATGGAAGGGAGAAAGCCAATAAAAAATGAGTAGGTTACTACAGTGGACAGCTGGGGTTCAAGCCTGCTGGACACCTTGTGAGAGACTCTAAATCAGCTTACTAGGGGCAAAGAAACTGGGGAATTCCTGTTCCTCGGTTGAGGGATGCTCCTGGGAGGTATAGCTCCCTGGCACTTCTGGCCTGTCTTGTGTGTGGTCAAGAATCCTCCTGCAGTCAGGGAGCCTACTCAGACAGAGGAATGCAGGTGCTGGAGATAGGAAACCATAGATGGCAGGGACTGTACATGAAAGATGTGGGTGATCTCAGAACTGGGCTGAGGGGACCCAGATGGGGCACTGATGGTATCTGCGACAGATACTGTCCATCTGGAAAAGGGAGAAACCTTACATAGTGGGGCGGGGGGGGGGGGAATGGGAGAGAAAATCAGATAGTGTGGAAAGTCAGTGTAGTTCAGAGAATAATCAATAGTATTGGTCAATAGAATTGATTGATCACAATCAGTATTTCACATTCCATTTTGAGTTGTCCATGAGTCACATGGCAAGATTAATGATAGCCTTTTGGATTTGTGTATGTTGGCAAGGTTTGCACTGTGATGCTTTTAAAACATGATTAAAGGATTTTTTAAAAGAAGCTTATGTAAATTTTAACTTAAGTCTACTTTAATATTTTTAATAGCAAAAGTGAAAAATAATAGATGTCATATTAAAAGCTATATTTGACAATAAGATAATAAAGTAGGATGATGGGAGGAATAAAATGGAAGAAAGAACACTGGCTTTGGGGTTGGCTGTGAATTTGCCCCTAACCAGCAGTGTGACCCTGGGCAAGCTGCTGATCTGTTCTCCGAGCCAGAATATTCTTATCTGGAAGATGTGACAATTCCTTTTTCAACAGATTATTTAGCTTGGGTTTTCCCTGAAGAAAGCCCTGAAGAAATGCTTTTGGAGCACAGGAATTTGGGGAACTATAAACACTTCAGGTATATTGTGCCTCTGGAAATGGCGTATTTAGCACATGACTTTTTCCTCAAGTTAGTTCTAGTGGAATCACTATTTTTAGTTTTTACTTTTTTCTTGTTAATAACAAGCTATTCTTATTATGACACATTTATTGTTGCTATGGGTTGGTACCTTTTCTTATGAAAAGGATACAGTTTTTCATGTGGTGAATAGTTTTTTTTAATATTAATCATATTCAGGCAAAATACTCCATGGGGAAAGAATTCATTCTGGCAGAGTAAGGAATGAAGGGAAGACAGAAATGGTGGGAAAACCTATAGCCCCATATGGAGCAAAATTTCATGTGAAATCCAAGATTGATGTCTCCACTCATCCTACATTTTCTTTTTCTTTCTTTCTTTCTTTCTTTCTTTCTTTCTTTCTTTCTTTCTTTCTTTCTTTCTTTCTTTCTTTCTTTCTGTCTTTCTCTTCCTTCCTTCCTTCCTTCCTTCCTTCCTTCCTTCCTTCCTTCCTTCCTTCCTTCCTTTCTTTTGTAATGATAACTTTTATTTTAAAAAGTTAAATTCCCTTTCTGATGCCTCAGGTTTTTTTTTTTTTTTTTTTTTTTTGTGGCTGAGGTATAGAGTTGGCAAAGACTATTTTTATGAACCTATTACAAACTGAAGGAGTCTTTTCTGTCTAATCTGTCATAGGTAGGGGGTCCATCTTAGCTCTGAAGTTGTACATGTGCACATCACTGATAGTGCTGTGGCTTTGGAATTGGAGACTCCTCTAACCTTTTAATTTCCTGAGAAAGAAACTAGCAAAGCCTGAGTGGGGATGTGTCTTGATGGCAGTCACAGCATTAGTTCCTGGCACAGTTAGACATGACTTAATGGGGGTCATGGCATTAGTTCCTGGCTGGAGCAAGCTGTTCACTTGTCCCAGCTCTGAGCATACTTCCCAGTAATGAAATTGTCACATAGGGATTTCTAGGTGATAAGATAGGTGCCTATATTTGTGCTGAGGCCCACAGGCTGAGAGTTGTTGAAAGGAGTTAATTTTCTAAACCGGGGGGCTGCCTGTCCTAGATGGATTTGCACCGTGGTGGAGAGTGAGGGCTGGGGTATTTGAGGCCTGAAGGAGGACAGTGGAGGCAAGGAGTTTTTCTTGCAAGGAGTTTTATGATTGCTGTTGTATTTCCCAAGGGGAAGGGAAAGAGGGAGCTCTCCTCTTTAACAAAAAGAGAGGGGCTCTAGGGAAACTACTTGGAGAACTTGATCTGTGGCCCCTGGAGTGTAGGGGATATGGTGGATTGAAGGGTAACACATGCCTACTGAGGAGAGGCCATGGCTACCTGTCTGAGGGGAGAGAGAGAATGAGACCAACAGAGCAAGAGGAGAATTCCTTTCCTCCTTACTCCTCACTCGCTAAGTAGGTCACAGCCTACTTAGTGCATTCAGTTCTTTCAACATACTCCTTACATTGGTCAATCTATTTACTTCGCTGGCACCTGCATTTCTTTTTGAGACAGAAACTATTCATAAGCTAGTATCAAATACCATGAGACTGCTTTTAAGTATCCTCTGATAATGGGCTGTCCTCAGAGCTGTCTGCATTTCCACTGAGAGCAGGGGCAAGAATGTGTACTCCTCAGGGACCAAATGAAGCACACAAGGAAAGGAGCCAGCTTAGAGCCACCTGGAGAGAGGATACTGCATTCATCTCCTAGGACCACTGTAAAAAAAAAAAAAAAAAAAAAAAAATCACCGCAAGAGGGGCACCTGAGTGGCTCAGTCGGTTAAGCATCTGACTTCGGCTCAGGTCATGATCTCATGGTTTGTGAGTTCAAGCCCTGCATTGGGCCCTGTGCTGACAGCTTGGAGACTGGATCCTGCTTCCTGAATCCTGGAGCCTGTCTCTGTCTCTCTCTCTTCCCCTCCTCTGCCCTCCTGTGCTCTCTCAAAAATAAATAAACGTTAAAAAGTATTTTTTTAAAAAATCACCACAAGATTGGTGGCTTAAAATGACAGGTATTTATTCCCTCACAGTTCTGGAGGTCTGAAGTCTGAAGTTAGTGTAGGGTGTTGGCCAGACCACATCTCTCCATATGCTCTAGGGGAGAATCCATGCCTTGCCTCTTCCAGCTTCTGGTGGCTGTTTCATTCCTTGGCTTGTGGCCATATAACTCCAATATCTGCCTCTGTGGTCACATTGGCTCCTCCTCTTCTGTGTCAAATCTCCCTCTGCCTCTCTCTTATAAGGATACTTGTGATTGCATTTTGAGGTCCACCTGGATAATCAAAGATAGTCTCCCCATCTCAACAATCTATAATGTGACCACTTCTGCAAAGTTTTGTGCTGTTTTTGACATAAAAGGTAACGTTTACAGGTTCCAGAGATTAGGACATGGGTAACACTGGGGGACCATTATTCAGCCTACCACAGGTAGAGAGTCCCACCGGAGAGTCTTTTGGATGGGCTGATGGATGAGCAGCGGTTTGGGGTTCAGGAGGCCCCACTTGTGAGGCTTTTACTGCTCAGCTCTGATTTCAACTGCAGCTACGGAGGGCCTTTCCCTGCAACCTCAGACTCCTGCTAACTTGTGTCCAGCACTAAGGGAAGGCACAGGTGTTTGTTCTATCTCAGAGATTTCCCCAAAGCCTCTGAGAAATAGCTGAAGGGGTGAGGGGTAGTTATTTCAGCCTCTGGAGCAACCCTCAAATGATAGAGGAGGTGCTGGTGAGCAAGTGCCCCAGCCTCTTGTCTTTTAGACAGACAGTTCCAGGAGGTATTTTGTACACTTTTCAGATCTTGGTAGGACAGAACCCCCGCTGCCCACAGCGGTGGCTTCAATAATTCACTTTTTTATGGCTTTTCATCCTTCTCACTCCCTCACTCTGAGTCCTGGGATCACCATCCAAATGAACTATCTAGGCGCCAATCCTTGTCTCAGGCTTTGCTTTCAGGCGACCCCAAACGAAGAAAATTCCCAGCAGGGGAGTCCCCAAGAAAACTACAAAAGTGCTCTATGGGAGCTGACATGGTGAACTGCTATGCTCAGCGGGCACCTTTGCAGAATGGCTTCTGGGCAGGTTTAGTATAATTTTTCCTAGTCCTTAAGCCACACCTCTTGCCACCTGTGCTCCCTTTACCATGGAGGAGCCAGAAGCAGGTAGACTGGGCATAAGGGAGGGCCCAGCAGAAACTGACCATTTCCCACATTCCCTCCTCACCAAGGGATTCCAGGCTGAATGAAGCAGGCAAGCCACACTGTACCTACTGCATTCATTGTTTTCAACATACTCCTGGCATTTGCCAATCCATTCACTTCGGTTACACCTGCATTTCTTTTTTGATACAGAAATTATTCATCAGCTAGTATTAAAATATAAGGTGTTGCCTTTAAACATTTTCTGCTAATGGTTGATACATCGTTCTGAAGCAGTAATCAGACACAGGCATATCTACAAAATGGAAGAAGAATTCCACTTCACCGACAATCCTGTCCTCCAAGATAAGTAGCTCAGTGTCTCAGTGAATTTATATAATCCTTGATAGGTTTTTGTCCCCGTTGGTAGGTTTTTCAACAGTATATTTGTAGTAGGTTAAATATGGCTACAAATTCTTTGTTGCTGCTCCCAATGAGAGATGAAGTCTAATGTTTGACCAATAGAATGTGGCAGAAGTGATATCCTAGGACTTTCTGAGGGTTGAAACCTGCAGCTTCTGCCTGGGACTCTGAGAATACTTTCTGGGAGTCCTGAGCTGCTATGTAAAAAGTCCCATGACTCTGTCCATCATGTTGAAGAGATCATGACATATAGGCACTGTGATCACCCCTCATAGTTACGGCTGGTCTTTCAGCCACCTTACCAAGGTGCCAGGTGTGTGAAACTGTCTCGGACTCTCTAGAACAGCCTGTTCTTTGGCTGAACACTGACAAGTGGCTCCGTCAAGGCCATGTGGAACAGAACAATCACACAGCCATGCCCTGCTTAAATGCCTGAGATATAATGGTGGTTAAGTCACTAAGCTTTGAGTAGTTAAGCAGCAAGAAATAACTGCAACAGTAATACAGGGGAAATAATGTATTTTGGAGTCAGATCTGGACTCAAATTCTAGCTTCATTATTTATTATTATGTGACCACGTTGTAACATGATCTTAACAAGTTGCGTAGCTTCTCCCAGCCTCGTTTTCCTCCTGTGCAAGACAGAAGGTACTTAAATCTACCTCCAGCCTCATCATGAAGGTGGAAAGGAAAGAGAAAAACACAAGAGTGTGGCACATGCAGGTGTTCCGTAAGAGTTCCTTTTTCCTCTTTTTAGCCTCACCACAGCCTGTTCTCTGTGCTTCCTGGGATGCCCAGAGAAGGGAATGTGGCAAGCCAGTACCACCTGCCTCTGCTTCCCTCAGGACTTTCTTCTCTTCTTTTTCCCAGCCACTCATGGCCACAGTTGTTAAAACCCACCACTTAGGATGTGGGGAAAAGTGTAGAATTCTAAAAGCATGCTCCTCATAAAATGACTGTGGACCCTTGCTCTAAAATATATATATATATATGTATATATGTATATATATATATATATATATATATATATATATATATATATATAATTTACTTGACCTTTAAAAAATTTATTGACTTGTGGCCCCTGGGTGACTCAGTTGGTTAAGCATCTGATTTTGGCTCAGGTCATGATCTCACGGTTCATGCGTTCCAGTCCCACATGGGGCTCTCCTGTCAGCAAGGAGCCCACTTGCTTCAGATCCCTTGTCCCTACCTCTCTCTGCCCCTCTCCCACTCGTTTTCTCTCTCTCTCTCTCTCTCTCTCTCTCTCTCTCTCTCTCTTTCTCTCTCTCTCTCTCCCTCCTGCCCCTTACTCTCTCTACAAAAAGTTGCTGACTTGAATACTTACTCTGCTTTAATAAAGAATCAGGGAAGGAAATGTAGAGGGAAAAGGGAGTTACAAAGAAAACTTGAGTTTAAAAAAAAGTTTCCTTGTAGTCTATCATCAGTTTTTGTCTAAAGCTATCAGAAGCAGAAGGAATAGGGACTCTGTGTGCCCGTGGTGGGGGTGGGATTGTTGTAACCAGGAAGTAGAAGTGGCTGACAGGCGGGGGCTCTTTCTTCCTTGGCCAGTCATCACCCAGCTACAGCACCCAGGTACAGCAGGTACAGCAGGTGCCCATCCGTGCACCTGGGCGCCTCTGCAGAGGCTCCAGAGAGGAGGCTTAGAAATGGAACTTGAATGATTCAAACACCCTAAGCTGCTCATACTTTCAAAGCCTTTGTCACATTTAGTTGGAACGGTTAGCTGAAATGGGAAATTTATGAGCTCATACCGTCCTTGCTTCTATAATTCTAACAGTGTTCTTCTGCACACAGCAAGTCACAAAGAATCTCCCTTTCTTCCCTGCCTGCAGTTATTTTCATAAGCTTTTCCTTTAAGAAACTCACTTCTAGACTTTGAGCCAGGACTTCCCTAGTTTGTTTTCCACACTCCCCTCTTTGCCCTTATACCCATCTCTGACATCTTTGCATTGCAGACACCTGTGGGATATAATTGACTGCTGTCTTGTCCATTAGGCCCTAACTGGAGGTTTAGATGCCTGCTCCTTCTTTGCATGTTTGTAAATAAAAGTTCCTTCAGAAGTTGAACTCTCTAGTTAGTCAGGGATTCTGTCCAGGAAATTCTAAACACTTGGATCTCAGGCCAGGATTAATTCATGGCCACATAACTGATGTAGCTAGTATTTGTATGTGTAGTGTTTATAAAGCATTTTTGAAGTCAGGCTTATGTAAACCTCACAATTCTCCAGTGAGGCAGGACATAATCCCATTTAATGGAGGAAAAACTGAGATTTGGAGAAATTCTGCCCAAAGTCATACATAGAGCTACCAAGGGACAGAGCTGGATCTTAAATCCATGTTGTTTGGTCCCACATTCAGTGTTCTCTCACCTTTTCATTCTTCTTTCTGATTATGATTGACATTATTAACTAACTCTTTTCCTGTCCTGGGGGTGGATTTCCAAGTAGGCAAGCATGATCTTTTCCCACCAAAACACCCAGGATTTTGGCTGAAGAACTAACTGCAGGGCACTGAGCCCACACAGATTATTATCAACTCCGCTGTCCCCATCTTCCAACCAATTTTCCATGAGGTTTTTTACAGAGTATTAGAAGTTACCATCTGTGGAGTTCATTCTAGAACACCAGGCCCTTTACATAGGTTATCCCTTTAATTTTCATACCAGCTAAGATCTTCCCATTTTGCAGATCAGGAGACTGAGGCTCAGAGAGGCTAACGAGTTGTGGAGCTGAGATTCAAGCCTGGCCCTTGACATAAGTCCTGGGCCTCCTGCTACCTTCTTGCCCATGCTGCTCCCAGCCCCAGGTCCCTGCTCTTCCTGCCATGGGAAATAGGGAACTGGACTTTTTAGCTCTGTCCTCAGAGGCTGGTGTCTTCAGGGACCAAGGGAGAGCAGGGTTCTAGTGAGGGATGGCAGAGAGGGGTACAACACTGGACAGACCCAGGTGGCATTGTTCACTGCAAGCTGCTAAGAGAGCTTGGATAGAAGGCCCCTTGGGGAGAAGTGTGATCCAGTCCCCCTACATGGCATGCCACATGCTCATGATGTGGTTCACAGGATCATTCCCCCGAGATGAAGGGTCTATTTGTAAATTTATATCTTTCTCATTTTCTGAGGGATCTGTGTTCCTGCCCTCCCCAAACTCCTCCTCCTCTGTATCTCTGTATGTCTGTAGGAGCCAAGAAACACATTTGTCCTCTTGAGAGGGAAGAGGCTGTTATAATAATGTGAAAATGGGCGGCCATTATCCCTAACTAGGGACTAGATTACCACAATGACAAGTTTGTAAGGAAACCTCAGGTGACCAGTCTTCAGCAGCTCACTCCCCCACAAGTGATCACCCAAACTAAGCAGGAAGTCTGAAATGGTTTCTGAAGACAGGTCTCAAGCTTTGTCCATTTTCCACCACAGGCCTGTGTGAGAAATCTGCAGCAGACTCTTGAGTTTCATGAGGAAATTCTTTATTTAGCAAGGATAGTTTGAAGTGAACTGTTCCCATGAGCAGGTTTTCCTGTGGTCCAGATTCTACCCATAGCGATTTCTAAGCAAGAAGATCAGCACAGCAACAATTAGGCCAATCACAAATAAATCCCAGTATGGTCCAAGGGTGTTGTCCAATTTCATCCATTTCCAACACATCGTAAACTGCTGGAAGAGACATTCTGTCAAAACAAATCCAAGCCTCCCCCTCCATACACAACCGTCATCTCCTTCCATCCCACCATTCAAAAACTGCTCATTGGAGTTTTCAGAGATTTGGGGCCTATTTGAGACAAACTTACTTTAAAAAACAGGATATCTTGGAGCAAATGCACAGTTTCCAGTTTCATGAGAGCAAAGAAAACAGGTATGTGAGCATCTGGACTTGTTTGAGCAGCCATATCATACAATCTCCTGGCCAAGTGAATGTCCTAGAAATAGAAGAATAGCCCTGACTCATTAAGTGCAGATTCTTTAGGGGTAATTAAATGGAAGCCATCACTTGAAATATTGTTATTTATCTTTGGTAGCCCACCACCTCCCCCATCCCTGGCAAGGCAGTCATGTCCTAATCCTTGGAGCCTATGAATATGTTATGTTACATGGCAAAGGGGACTTTGAAAATGTCATTAAACCTAGAGATCTTAAAATAGATTATCCTAGATTATCAGGGTGTACTACATATTATCACATACTACATATCATCACATCTGGGTGTACTACATATTATCACATAAACACAGTTTTCTCAGGGCTGAGGTCAGGAGAGAAAGTCAGATATGGCAGAAGTACAAGTTGTAGCTTCTAGATTTGGGAAGGGCTCAACTTACTTGCTAGAGGGCCTCATGGAAAGAATGAGAAGGAATGTGGGCAGTCAGCGAGGAAATGGGACCCTCAGTCCTACAGCACAAGAAACTGAATATGCCCAACAACCTGAGTGAGCCTGGAAGTGATTCTTCCCCAAAGTTCCCAGTAAGGAACACAGACTGACTTTAGCCTGTGAAACTACACAGGATGGGTCAAGCTCACCCAGACTTTTGAACCAGAAATCATGAGATAATAAATGTGGTTGTGGGGTGCCTGGGTGGCTCAGTCGGTTAAGTGACCGACTTGCTTTTGGCTCAGATCATGATCTCATGGTTCATGAGATGAAGCCCTGCATTGGGCTCTGTGCTCAGCGTGGAGCCTGCTTAAGATTTTCTCTCTCTCTTGCTGCCCCTCTCCCCTACTTGTGCACTCTCTCTCTCTCATAAATAAAAGTTAAATTAAATAATTAATTAATGTGAGTTGTTCTAAGCCACTAAATTTGTGGTAGTTTATTATGGCTATAACATAGAAACTAACACATAGAAAACTAACACAAAAAGCTTTCTTGGATACTGTGGGGCCAGACCTTAGATACGATTCCAGTTAAAGAAGTAGAACACTAGATGCCAACAGTCCAGCTCCCCCAAACAAATAGCAATACAGATACTAACAAGCATTTAAAATTCCTAGTTTTCTTTATAGTACTTTTCATACCTGAAGTTACAGAATTTGCTTGGTCATTTGTCCTTGTCCTCAAGGACCTGGACTACCCCTCAATTGCCAGTGCCTAATGGAATGCCAAGTACATAGCTTCTCTCTGATAATACTTATAGAATGAATGAATGAACTTTTTACTTCTCAGGCTGGAATTTTGATTCCTCAAATTACATACTATATTTTTAGGGATCTTTCCCCGCCATTAAATTATGCCATGGCAGGTAAATTTCTTTTCTTTAATTTTCACCTACTTGTGGCTTGTTTTTATTTGTTTGCTTTACTTTTGCTTGATTTCCCAGAGTAGTGAAAAAGCTAAGTAGTGTTGTTCTAAAGGTTGAAGTGCCTTGGGCCAGTCCCATTATTGTACTTTACTGGGTGCCTCTGGATTCGTTTCAAAAGGATAAGAAGAGAGATTTTCACAAACTGTGTTTATCTTGCATCTCTTTGTCCTCCCTGTCTTCCAAACCTCCATTACACAGAGTGCAGTAGTTGTGAATCCCTGCGGCCCCTGCTAAACCCATGTTTTGGGTGGTATTCTCTCAGCTGTGTTCTGCTTGTTATTTCTTAAATTTTTCCCAAAGCTTTGTGGTCTTGTAACTTGATTTGTTGGAGAAAGAGGAATGTTCTTGCTAAAAACTTAAAATGCAAGAGACTGTTCTGAACAAATCTTCCTGGCAACAGAGAAAATGGATGTTGTAAAAACTCTAATTTGTGTCTCTAATTCCAACAAATTCAGTGGGTGTTCTTTTGAAAGCACGCTGCAGATTATAAAGGCTGTGTCACCCCCACACATGAAAGGCATATTGACTTTAATAGGGCATTCAGGGAACAAAAGCATTTGTCAATATCTCAAGCATTCATTCTTATTTGAAGCAGGCAATAGTTATTAATTTATTTCTTCAGGCACAAACATCACAATTCAGTTGCTTAGTTTGAAATAAAAAATAGCAAGAAGTACCATTAAGGTGGGATAAGCGCCCTCCTTACCCAGGGGCCTCACAATTCTCAGTGGGGGTGGGGTGGGACATGAAAGTCTTTCTTAAAAATTCCCAGAGAAAGAAATTCCTGAACCCACTGGTTAATTAGGGCAACCCATATAAAAGAGATTTTATTAGCTGATTCTAGAAAAGGCTCCTTGGTCTTTGATCCTTATTAGGAAGAAATCCAAGTCATTCATACAAAAAATTCCCTTTCAAAAGTGTTTTGATGATGGCCAGGGTTCATTAAATAAGTCCATTGCACACTCAATCCACTTACATTTAACTTTCCTGTGATACATTTGAGCTTATTTTGCTTTAAATTCAATGATTGAGGAGATTATGTAAACTGATCTGCAGTCTCTTGTTAAATAATGTGTTTCCAAGTAAAATATCAGGTTTGCCAAAATATTGCCCAATGTTCATATGTTCAAAATAGCTTCTTATAATTCAAAAATACAGAATTCTCCAGGAATAAAGTATCTGGCTTATGAAAATTGTTCATATACACGATGCAGGAGTTTGCTAGCCCTGAATCTTTGGGTGACATCAAAAACTTCTTATACCAGGACAGAGGTAGATTTTTTGAATAGTTTATTCTTGTTTTCTAACTATAAATATACCATATACTAATGGGAGAAAACTTTGAAAACATAGAGCTGAAAAAAGTATTAAAAACCCACCTACAATTTCACTGTACATAGATAAGTACTGGTAATATTTTATACACATCCTTCCAGCATTCATATATATATATATATATATATATATATATATATTCAAATATACATACTTTTAGGAATTTTTCAACTTGCACAATATTTTGTCTTCTGCTTTCTTAATCTAACAATATATTTCAAACAACATACCATGTCCTAAGATATTGCTTTAGTCTATAATATTTTTATTTTTAATAGTTGCATAGTATTTCATAATAATGGCTAATGCTTATTAAATACTCATATTGCGTGCCAGTTACCACCATAATTTATTTTAACCTCATGACAATTACATAGGGCAGATGATATTAACTCTACTATAAAGATGAAGAAACTGAGGCACAGAGAGTTTAAGTCAGTTACCAAAATTCATGTCACTTATAAGTGGCAGAACTGACATTCACATCCAGATGGCCTACTTCTAGCCTGCTCACTTAGTCACTGGGCCATAAAATACATACTACAGTGGTGTACTACCATGTGATAGTTTACAGAGCATGTCTTCTATTTTGAAGCAGTTTGTTTGTTTGCTTGTAGGGGTTTTTTTTCCTGTAATAAATAAAGTTATCCACACATAACTATTTTGCACATTTCTGATTATTTTATTAGGTAATAAGCCATTTATTTCAAGAGGAGTTATGGCCATTTTAAAGAGATGTGTGTTTTGTCCTGTCATATTTCTGAGAAGGCCATTTTAAATATCTAACTTGAACTTGTCCTTTCCAGAAAATAATTCTATTCTGGTGTTTAAAGCTTCAGCTCTAATACTCTATAAGTGGTCAGACCAGACAAATGAGAAGTGAAAATACCTTGTGTCATAATTACTCTTATTTTTGATAGGTTTATTTATAATTTATTTAGTAGATGTGGTTTTGTTTTCTTTGTAGGATCCCAAAAATGTGTTATCTGGTAGGTCTAACTATATATACTGGAAACTCATCTGCAAAGGCTACTTCCTCCCCTCCTTTTGTCTTAATTTAGGATAGATTTCTTAGTCCTTATCTTAAAACATACCTGCTTTCTTCCATTAAAGAAATTTGTCATGTGTTTCTTATAGTCCATGTTATAAAATCATTTTAGAACAAGACCTGGCAGTACTGATCCTTCCACCTGAATTCACTGTTCCCTCTTTAACATTTTCACACTACTTTATTTGTGTGAGCATCCACTAGTGCCATTTTAGGCTTTCACTTTAGCTATGGACATATCTCTTCCATAGTAGGCTATGAGCTCTTTGAAGGTTGTCTTGTTCTTATATCCCTAGAATGAAGCACATTGCTTCCCGACACAAAATAAGCACATGAAAAATATTTGAGCGAATAGATAAGTGAAGAAAAACAAGTCACAGTGCCATGGTAGTTTAGAAGCAGATGCAGATATCTTTCAAATCTGGGGGCTCATTGAAGGGTTCATGGAGGAGATGATAATGGAACTATTCTTTGAAAAACTCAGGGGTCTTTAATGGTCAAAACTGTGGGAGAAGATCATTCTAGCAAATGGGGTGACATGATCGAAAGTCAGGAGGGTTAAGTTCAAGGTCTCTAGTTGGGAGGGAAGGAAAAGTACCCTAGAAGATACATAGGGGAGTAGGTAGGTTTTGTCAAGGTAGGTTTGAATGCCAGACTAAGAAGTCTGGACTTCATTAAGCAATACAAAGTCAATAAGATCATTTTATTTTTGTTTGTTTGCTTGTATTTTTTTTCCTCTGTGTGTGCATGGTTTTTGGAGGAGTGAGGTGGAGGAGAAACAAACAGTACCAGAGTTGTATTTTATAAGAAATAACATGGTACTGCTCTGTTAGATGGATTATGTATTAACTAGGGTAATGCTTACACCTGTAACAAACCCGCAAATTTCTTTTTTTTAAATATGAAATTTATTGTCAAATTGGTTTCCATACAACACCCAGTGCTCATTCCAATAGGTGCCCTCCTCAATGCCCATCACCCAAACTCCCAAATTTCAACAGGGATATTCCTGGTTGGTAACTGAGAGACCCACCCTCCTTCTACTATGTGATTCTGCCATCCCTTTAGAGCCTCTGTAAGTTCTGCATTTAACAAATGGAAGGGGAAAGAGACTAAGGAGAAGCTCCATCTACTTCTTAGCTACCTTGGCCCAGAAATGACACCCTTCATTTTTATTTCTGTCCCATTGGTAAGAACTAGTCACAAGGATGAAAGGGAGCTGGGAAATGTAGTCTCTGACTAGAAGACACATGTCAGCAACAAGTCCTCCCCGTGAATTGGAGATTATATATCTTTGGCAGACACAGCTTTCTCTGAGCGGATTTAAAGGAAGAACAGTAGAATGGAAGACGACTGAGAAGCCTTTACAACAAGCCTGAATGAATAGAAATGCTGGCCTGAACCAGGATACAGACAGAAGGAATGGGCAGGAGGGGATGGGCAAATCATTTTGTTCATGGTTAAATTTCTGAAGTACTTCTGAATCAAGCGTAAATTGAGACAAAGTTGCATAACAACTTGTGAGCTGAGTGCTTATATTTCTAAATTAGTTCAGGTCCTCTCCCAGTTCTTCCTCAGGCATTATTTTATATTCCCACAACAATGGTACAGCCAGTCTTGGCCCACATTTTAAGTCAAGGAGCTCACTGAGCTTAATTCGAAGTCATAAATTGGGTAATGAGATGCTTCTCAGTGAAGCTATTAGGATTAAGTCACCTACATCACCCAGTCCTGATGCCCTTTCCTAAAGACAGATGAGGACAACAATGACCCATATTTTTATACTGATTTACCACAGGTTGACTTATACCTCACTTCCTTCTCCCAGAGAGTTTTGGTTTACAAACCCTTTTTTGGTTCTCAGAGAAATCCTGGTAATGATATTATACTTATCTTTCCTGCTGGTTTGCATGAGGACTAACTAATAAAGAGGATTGTGAAGTGCCCTGCTGAAGAAATGCTTAATTACTTGATGACTTAAATGCTGTGAAAGTCTGTTCTAATTGCTTTGCTTTCATTAACCATCGCTCGAACAAGCTTCAGCTTTTTAATTATCAGAATATTCATTTTAAGGATTAGAAAAGGTGGTATCTCCTTGTTAATTTGACTATGAGATGGCAAGATTAATAAAGTTTGCCCCTGGGTACTTGGTTATTATTTTTCGAATTGCAAAACAGAAGAAATTCATAAAGACAAAAGAGAAATGGCTCCTCACCAACTAAACCTAAAATTCCTCTGTCCGGATCTAAGTTCAGCTCTGTTTCTTATTTTTTGTTTACAATTTTTTATGTGTAGAGACTTTCTGTAGGAAAAAATACACCTGTGACTGTGAGAAAGGGTCAAAATGAACTAACTACCTGTGATTTAACAGGACCTGGATAGGAAGGAACAGAAATGTGTCCAGAGACAAATTACAAAGTTTCTTCTAAATGTATGAAATGTGTGTCTTGACAGCTGCTGCTTGACATAGTGAAGAAAGTGACTGGGAGAGAGGCTAGCGGTGACTCCAAGGAAGAAAACCAGACCTTCTGATACAGTGGGCCATCTGGGCTCTGGTAGGCAGTGTCCTCTCTGGTGCACAGTTGACCCTGTGTCATCCTTGCCCCCAGGCTGTTAAGGCAAAATGGTCTCGTTGTGGTGAGGATAAGGCTGTCATGGGGACCAAGTCCTTAAATCACACAGGACAGGTGAGCTAATTTGAATTTAACCCATAGAGTGGGGTCATTTTTATCCGTGATACACACAGTGCTCCTTTCACCTTTACTGTTACATTTTGCATGAGGAATGATGAATAAAAGCTTTAATTTTACTGAAACTTTACTTAGCAGTCACGCAAATTCTCTTCTGACCTAACTAACAGTTATTCCATATGCTGACTACAAAGCCCCTTCACAAAGGCTTATTTTTTATTTCAAAGCCTGGGGAGGGGAGGTATCATTGTTCTGTTTTACAGATGTGGATGATGGTTAAAAGGGAGTGGGGTGTGGCTAAATGACATCCAAAGAATCTTCTGATTTAGCTATTTGATCTCATTTTATAAACACAGGAAGCCTGTACCTGCTAAGGATGGGGAAAACAGACTGGATTTGGATTTGACAGTCTTTCCACTGCTTAGGGTTCTGGGGCTGATGGAAAGTGATCAGTCAAAAAGCAGGTCACAGGGAGAGCTCAGGAAGGCAGGGATCTGGATTGTTGGTGCTTGAATAGGAAGCCGTTGGTTGTTGCACAGTGCACAATTAGCAGTCAGATAGGAAATTCCCCACCAATAATTCTCAACTACTAGCACAAATGGAAGAAAGAAGAAAGCATAGAAAAGCAGATAACCCCTTCATTATTTGGCTCTCAAAATGCAGCCAGAAGTATAAATACTGATACAAAATATATACTCGAATAGTAAGAATGACTCAGTGCAGGGCCCACTCTTTCAAAAACATAGGGTCAGACAGGCCTGGGTTCAAATTCTGACTCCCCCACCAATGAGTTCTGCAAATTTGGTCGGTGACTTAACCTCTCTGGACTTTGGTTTCCTGAAGCATACAATGATGACACTGATAGGACTTCTCTCATTTATTGAGTGGTTGTGTGATTTAAATGGCATAGTATATATAACACACCAATGCCTGGCTATTACTTTCATTATTGATATTTAATACACCTTTCTCACTGAGTCAGAACCCAATGCCATCTTCTTTAATTACACTTACCAAGGGATTTACCCAATATCTCCTTGTAGTGTTAGTGAGAACTAATAAATATGCCTTATATCCTCAAGTTAAGTATAGCCTTTGAAGGATGGAGATCCATTTTTTTAGGATTCTCCAGAGTGCTCAGCACTGTGTCATGTACATAGTGGGTGATTTATAAGACATTTCTGGATTAATGTCACCTTGGTATCCAGCTCTGACCTCAGTCCTACTCTCTCCTTGTTTACTGAAAGCTTGAGAGTCAATGGAAATTTTAATGGAAAAAGGCCTGGGGTGTAAGGGGGTGGAGGCAGGACCCACTAGTATAGCTGGGAAAAGTGTGAAGTTATGAATCTAATTAGCCGAGACTAGATTTATTTCAACTTGCTGGTTATGTCTTTGGGCATAAATGGAAAACATAATTTCCTCCTCATAGGGTTCACATTAGGGTAAGTACTATGTGTTGGTATGGGGGGAGGTACTCAGCAAATGTTGTCTTTTCCTTGCTTCCTCTATACTGATGACATCAATGAATTTAAAAACATTTACAAATGTTCCCTTCCCATTCAGCTGCCATTACTAGGTTTGGATTATTACCAACACAATTACCTTTGCGATACCTAAGCCATGTTCATACATATAGGCCAGATTAAACATGGCTTGAGCGCTGTGGTATTTGTCGGCTGCAATGCTGTAATGTGTGGCTGCTGTTTGATAGTCCTTCTTAGTCCCGTAGCCATAGTAATGGTAATCTCCAATTTTTACTCTAGCGAATGCATTGCCTGATAGAAATATTAGAAAGAGAAGGAAAAGAACTCCAATGATTCACATACAGTTCCTAGTAACTCAACTTGATGATAATATACATAAAAAAAGAAAAAGACTCAATATCCTAGAATCAAGATTAGATATAACTTATGGATATAAATTATAATGCTCATTGTTAGCTGTCTTCCTTGCAGGATAACTCCCATGGTATAGTACAAATGTTCATTCCTAAAGAATAAAAATTATGAATTTTACCTTTTAAGTTCATTTTGTGAAGGTAGGTCAATTCTTGAAAAACTAGATCCCACCCCTCCAGTTCTCAAACTTCACCCCTGAAGCTGTGTTCTCCTGCATCACCCATGTCTCCCTCTTTCCTAGATTAGTCCTGTCAGTCATTTAAACACACTTTGGTATCTTCTATGAATGAAAACAAATCCTTTCTTTATCCCATGGTGTGTCCTTTTAACTACTCCCCATTTCTCTGTTCCCTTCACACTCAGCCTTTCCAAAGTGTGTTCTATACTCAATGTCTCCAAAGCTGCACTTCCCACATACTCTTAACCCACTCCAATCTGGCTTCTGCCCCTCTCCATGGAGCTGCCACTTTTAAAGTGGTTGGTAACCTCCATGCAGCCAAACCCATTGGCCACTTCCCTGTCCTCATCTCATTGGACCTATCTGCCCAAGAACTTTCCTCTCTTGACACCAGTGACATCTCATTCTTTGGGTTTCTCTCCTGCCTCATCAGCCTCTCCTCTTTTTTTTTTTTTTATTTTTTTTTAACATTTATTCATTTTTGAGAGACAGAGCACAAGCTGGGGAGGGGCAGAGAGAGACGGAGACACAGAATCCGAAGCAGGCTCCAGGCTCCGAGCTGTCAGCACAGAGCCCGACGCGGGGCTCGAACTCACAAACTGTGAGATCATGACCTGAGCCGAAGTCAGATGCTCAATTGACTGAGCCACCCAGGCGCCCCCAGCCTCTCCTCTTTAGACACTTGCCTGACTCCTCCTCCACCCAGCTTCTAAATGTTGGAATATCAAGGATTTATTAGTTAAATCCTTCTTCTCCTTTCTTCTCTTCCTTCTTTTCTCTTCTTTCTCTCCCACCCTCCTCTATCTCAACTCTTTTTCTAGGTGATCTCAATTAGTGCCATGCCTATCTTGATGTTTACTCTTCCTGAATTTTATCTACAGTCCTGTCTTTCCCCCAAGCACCCGACTCTTCTAATCACCTCTTTGACTTCTCTGCTTGGATCCCAAAATATGCCGTGGAGATTCCTAACACCCAGCTACCTCCCTCCCTCAAACCAAACCAAAACAACCCAAATAATCAGTTTCTTCCCAATCACAGTCTTAGCGTCACTGTTCAGGCACAAATTTAAATTAGTTATTCCTAATTGTTTCCCCCTCCCTTCCATTATAGAATCCATTAGCAGGTCCTGTTGGTTCTACTCTCAAACACACCTGTTTCTTGCTGTCTCCTCCACCACCTAGTTGAAGCCTGGAATACTACAATATCTTCCAAACTGTTCTTTTATTTCCACTTCCCAATATATTCTCCATACAACAGCCAGGATGATTTTTTTTAATATAAAGTCAAATCATATTATTCCCTTGTGTTAACCCCCAAAGTGCTTCACTTTGCACTTGGAATAATATCCAGACTTCCTAGCTGACCTACAAGTTGTGCTTCATCTGCCTTTTCTGCCTCCCTGACTAGCCTCATCACATGTTACTTTCTCAACATGCTCTAGCTTTCTTAATTTTCCTAATACTCCTTCAAAACATCAAGCTCATTCTTGCTTCAGGACCTCCGCATTAAGATTCTTCATGCCTGTCTGCCTGGCATGTTTGGACTTCCTCTGACTCTTCATGTGTCTGGTTTCTCATTATTCAGATCTCACTGCAAATGTCATTTCCCTCCTAGAGGCCTTCTCTGACTACTCTGTCTAAAGCATTGCCTCAGCACCCCACTCTGGGAGTTATCTATCTCACCTCCATGGTTTATTTTCTTCACAGCATATATCGCTGTTATTTTATTTGTTTAGTCTCTCTCTCCTTCATGAATTTATTTTCTCTCTCTCTCTTATGAGGACAATAACTTTGAAGGTCTTGATCACTGATTATAGTCCCAGACCTAGAATGATACTTGGCAAATATTTATGGAATGAATGGACAAACATGGTAGGAAACTTTTTAGAGAATGCTTTCTCCAAATGTTATATAATTTAGAATCTTACTTTCCAACAAATTTGGATATAATCAGGAGTAGAAAAAAATTCACGTGACTTTTAAGATATGAGACTTCAATCTTTTGAAGACCACAACTTAGTGATGACCTTTGGGGATCCATGTTTCCATTCACTAGGAAAATGTTGATTGAAAAGATGAGGGAATGCTAACTAGGACATCCATCTCAGGTGTGGCTAACCCCTCTATTACAGTCTAGACTTTCATGGAAAAGGAGAAAGCACCCTGTGTAGTATGTTCTCAGGTGTATATTTAAGGGCTATAGGACTCCTCCATCCCAAATTTTCTCCATATTTGGCCTACTGCAATGCCTAAAATCCTTTGCAATTGATTCCTTTGGATACTGAAGTTCTCTTAATCTTCTAGAATCCTCTATTGGATTCTAATGTAATACCATGACCCATCTTTAACTCTGAGTAGAGGTATCATTATAAAATTCTTAAGCTGCCGAAGACATTAGTTAATAGGCTTTGCTTCCCAGGTGCTTCAAAATATACAGGTAGATGAGGGGTGCCTTGGTAGCTCAGTTGGTTGAGCATCTGACTCTTGATTTCAAGAGGCTCAGGTCATGATCTCATGAGTTTAAGCTCCACTGTCAGTGTGGAGTCTGCTTTGGATTCTCTCCCCCACCCTCTGTCCACGCCCCCTTCAAAATAAATAAATAAACTTAAAAAAATGTACAGGTATCTGGGGGCAAGTCCTTATAGAAATGCTACCCAAGAGAAGGGATTGGAGGGACCCAGAGAGGCAAAAGTCCCTTGAAGCCCTAATGAGAAACCCATTTCATTTCTAATTTTGCCCAAAGCTGCCCTCCTTTGACCCTGAGATTCTTTCTGGGCTATAACCACAAACAGACAGGACTTCTATGTGTTTTCAAGCTTTAGAAGGGGTAGGCAGGACCTCTAAAATCTCTGAGAAGGAAGGCAGTGAACAGGCAGGTTCTCCAGAGGATTCAGCTCCACCCTAATTGGGGGGCTGACTGGGGGAATATAGTGACCCTGACAGGCTCTCAGGGGGTCACTTGACAATGGGGAGGATTCCTCCTTGAATTTCACAGTCACAGCGTGGTTACTGGGTCCTGATGGTTCAGCGTTCTCTGCACACACTGCACCACCAGTGCTGATCAGAAATGTTCATTATTAGATTTCCTAACCTCAAGTGAGGTACAGCAGCCTCATCTCCAGAGACACTCATGCCTGACCTCTCTTGTGACACATAGTTAATTTTAGCAGCCTGACTTTTTTTTTATATTGGAGAATTCTGTTTAATATTAATGTCCCCTCATTTTCAACATCTCTTTTCCTTGGTGCAATTTCCACACATTTCCTGGCTTGGAACAGGCCTGTATTTGTTGCAATTGAGCTGATTTGCCACAGCTGAGAGATTGCTGGTGTTGTTTCCCTACACCAAACAAGGTCTTTATTGCATTTTAGAAAACATACACTTTTCTTCTTTAGGGAATTTCTCACTAAAGTTGCATGGATGGCTTGCTGCTGGGTCACCTGCTCAGCTAGATCTGAGAAGGCACCCCCCATAACTTTTCCCCTCTGCCTCATATTAATATCAGTTGAGAATTTTTTTCATACCATTCACTTATTATAGAAAAGAGGTGATTCTACCTCAGCATGAGACAATTTTAAGCAACTTAATTGGAAGTAAAATTGCTCTTTTATTGCATGAGACTTCCTCACATATCCAAATGCAGATAGAGCTTTGCAGCATCTGTTTGCTTTTAATAATGCCACCTGCCAATGCTTTCCCACCAGTGCTATTACACTTTCCTTATCACATGTGAATCCTGTAAGCGTAGCGTGGGAACCCCGGGAATAGGGAGAGGATCTGATATTTGACTCTGGGTTTTGTTCTGTTTTGTTTTCTGATGCTAACATGTTAATAGTTATAATAAAGGTGTGAAGTTGGTAGTAATCATCAATGTGGCACTTCAAAAGAGACATCAAATGAGTCTTAAATCCATAAGTAATTTTACCTATAAATTCATTGAGACATAGGTCACTACTCAGAAAAAAACTCAGCAAATGTGTGACTGAAGCCAGAACAACAAAACTGGTTTCCTGAGTAAAATTGTCATATTTCAAACAATTGTTCTGGTGCCATGGAGACAGAGCCATAGAAAAATTTCTATTGTTTACTAAACCAGGACCTTGAGAATAACAAAGAAATTCCTGGAAATGACCTGTCAACCAAAGACTGACCCTAACATTGGTACAGTTTGAAATACCACCTTCTTGATATCTTGCTTATACACCGGAGAACTCAGCTGAAGCGAATCGATGACTAATAGTGGACAGAGACCAGGTACGTGCTTATTTTTATCTAGGTTCTATACCTTGAATGGCAGCTCGATTCCATAGGAGAAGTGCCATTGGATACATCTTCTCTTTTTCAAGAATTTTAACCTTTTCTAAAAAAAGGAGAAATTTCATTAGGAAGGCTTAAAATACCCGTGTAGTAAAGTCATTTATGCATATGTATGATTGGGGAATTGCAGAGAATTTTAACTTATCTTACTAGATTCCAAAATGAATGCTGAATTGCTTTGAGCTACTTCATACCCCATTTCTGCAAGCAGTGCATACTGAACAAGAGAAGAATCTATATCACCATCCTTATAGGCAAAGTATGCTGTCAGGAATTTCTCAGCCCAGTGGCCTAGTTCACAGACACCTTTATAAAGCTGTATATGGAAAAAGAAATCAAGCAGACTAGTTAGCCAATATACTTCATCCCAGGTAAATGATGAATGAAGTCAATCTTCAGCTCCTGCTGGCTGGTCAGGCAAGGATTTCAGGTTTAAAGCATGGCATTTTGAAAATGATTTAGGGTGAAGACATAATACCTTTCATAGGCACAGAGATTACAAGTGTGTATTTTTTGGTCTTGAGCTGAAACTTCCGGAGGCTTATTTTAAATTTGCGTAATAAACTTTCCTGACTTAGAGGCTATTTGGCAGGACAAGAATACATCGACTTCTTTTTTTAAAAAAAGGACTTTTCTGGGCACTGCTACACTGCAAGGGTGAGTGATAAGGCCACAGCTGATGTGGAAAGGAGAGAATGAAGGGAAGACAGTGCCTGAGGGTGTAGGTGACATAACCACGAGGGAGGTGTGCAGAGCTCTGTGGGGACAAACGTCAACTTAGCTGAATAGCCCTTATGTAACCAAAAGAGGCTAGCCATACATAATTCATTAGGACGTTGGCAAAGGAGCAAATCTAAAGATAGATTATTAGCTGGCAGCTTTTGAAATGAGTTTCAGAGGGGCCAGATTGCAACATGGAGGTATTTATATTGGTGCAGTGGAAGTGTTTAATAAATCAATGAAGGACATTAAAGTCCTAAAAGCCTTCTTTTGAAAAGTACATCACTGGCTCAGGCTGAAAGAATTCACCTTCTCAGCTGTCATCCAAATCCTCAAAAACCTAAGGGCCCTGCTTTCCGGGAAGCAGTGGGCTGCATTTTCTGGGCTAAATCAAGACTTTCATTACCCACAACTCTCAATCCCACTGAAGTGTCCAGTTGCCCCGGCCATTTGAGTGAAGGCTGAGACAGAGCTCCTTAACTGAATTCTGAGGTGAGCTCTGAACCTGATGAAAAGCCAAATGCAAGAGAGGAGGGATCATTTCTCTTCTTCCCTTTCCCAGCCTGAGTTTCATCACTGCTTTTCCTCCCTGGCAAAAGTCAGTGTTCACGCTGTCAACTGGGAGAGGTAATATCTATAAAATCATAGACACCAACAACTTAAGGACAGTTTCACCTCCTCTGTGTGATAAATGAAAAATACTTTAAAAACATCCCATTATTTACCTCCACAGCAGTTCTGCACGATCTTAACACTCCTGTTCCTGTTGCGTACATCTCGGCCAGATAATAAATGGCGAGGGGCTGCCCGCTCTGAGATGCCAAGTAAAAATATTTGAAGGCAAGTTTATAATCCTTCCATACTCCAGAGCCAGCTGAAAATTAAAATGATTTTGAGCCACCCCTCATTTGTGTTATTTTTTATATTATAATCTATGAATATAATGGTCATAGTGATGCCTTCTGTTTTAAATAAGAACCAACCAATCCATAGCCAACCAAAAGTCAAGCTGTTACAGATCCACTGTTTGTAGGGGGGAAAAGCTGAGTTTGATTATAAGTAAGAATAAGGAAATTTATGTTCTTGACCCATTCAGAAATCTGAAGAAGGACTCCTTAGTCTCATGAAGATATCTCTTCAATACAACATACCTAAGATTAATAAAAGTAAACTAAGTGTGGTCTCTGAGTACCAGGGACAACAACCAGGATGTGGCTCACCATCCTTGTCCTTCCACACCAGAAGACCAGTGTAGTGCCTCCCTGTCATAACTATGGATTTTGGAGCAGGCAAATCCCAGCTCCAGGAGGCTCAACTCAGATTCAACTCATGCTTGGGGCAAGGAGAGGCATTTGGGACTAGGATAGAAAAATCAGCATACTCTCAGCAGCTGGGATTCATATCCTGGCTCTTTCATTATTCCTTTGTGAGTTGGGCAGTTCTAGGCCCTTTATTTTCAAAAGGAGAGGCTTTCACTAGATGGTCCCTAGATTGTCTTCCAGCTGTTAACCTTTCATAACCTTTAGTAGTGGTGCCACTAAGAGCAAAGGCTCTGGAGGCAGATCACTTGGGCCTGAATTACCAGTTCCACTAACTGCGTGATCTTGGGCAAGCTCTTGGACTTTAATATGGCTCAGTTTGCTCATCTATAAACTGTAGGATACCCCCTACATGTGCTGATAGGACTAAATGAGTAAATGCACATAAAGACTTAATAAACATTAGCCATTACTATTTCTCTTATTTTAGAAGCTTGAGTTATCTGATGGGTCCTGGGCCTGCAACTTGTAATGAGCCAGAAGAACAAGGCCATCTTAGGCAACTACCCAAGACAAGTACAAAACAGGCCATCTCCTTGGGCTACTAAAGAAAATGCCAGCGGATGTTGCAGTCTGCTGCTACCCTAGCTCTACCTCTGAAAGGAAGGACTTAAGGGGATACTCAGGTATGTTCAGATCTCTTGGTACTTGTCTTGGGCACTCCCTCTCTCAGTCCCCACAGAGTATTACAAAGTTTCATGGCTTCCTAAGACCTCCTACCCCAATCACTCTACCTTCCCTCTCAGAAGACAACTTGGTACCTCCTATCTCATTGAGGAAATTCTTGCATTGTCTTTTCTCACTTGCTTCTCTCTCCTTCCTTCCAGATTTACATCTGCAATATCCTTTCCTCCATCTCTCCAGTCTTTGAGGGTGAGAAGTTCCTCCTCTTTATTAAGGCTAATGAGGTCTCCATCTACCTGGGTGCAGTCAGATCCTAATGCCACCCTATTTTTTCCATAACCTCTTCATCAATTATCTCATAACTTCCATGACACATTAATTATCTCCAATAATTGGCTGGCCCTTTTTTTTGTCAGAAATTATACCCAGGTCTCCCATCATCTTAAAAAGAATTCCCTCTTGGTTCTTGGTCTCTCTCATGCTACCATTCCATCCTTCTTCCTCCATTTAAAGGCACACAACTTCCAAGAATATTTTTACTTATCTACTTTCTCACTTTCCATTCATACCCCAACACATTGTGTCTGGTTTCTATACCAACCAGTCCAATGACCACATAAACATTCTCTATATTGACAAGGCCCATAGATTCTCAGACCTTTCTTATTTTTTGTTTGTTTTGTTTTGTTTTGAAGAAGCAGGCTTCTCATTACATTTCACAGAGGGGCTCATTCATTTATTCTTTCTTGACAGTTCTATCCTGTGGCTTCCTTAAGATCACTTTTTCCCCCCATTCCTCTGATCATGCTTTTTCAGTCTTTTTGTGTCTTCACAGTCCCCACAGAGTCTTCACTCTTTCTTTGCAAACCTTTTCAATACAACAGTGAGGACCACCAGATTTCTGACCATGGCCCACTGTTCCTCTCATGTTCTCATTTCCTTTTGCAGTCTCAGCTACTTTTAATTAACTCCTATATGTTGATGCCTCTCAAATCTTTCTCTTCAAGTTTGACCTTTCTTGTGAGTTTCATACCTGTTTTGGGGTATCCACTGGACATCACAAGGCACCTCAAACTCAACCTTTTCAAAAGTGAGCTTCCTGACTATACCTTTTGCCTCCTTCCTCAACTGGTATCTTTTCCTTCAGTCTTCAAATTCCTCCTCAGATTGCTGCCTCAACATTCTATCTAAATCAATCACTCCAGCAATTTGATTTTTGTTAAAAAAGGAGTAGACTTAACAATGCATTTGTCATATGGATCCAGGAAAGACCCCAAAGAGCCAAAGTAATGTTGAAAAAGAAAACCAAAGCTAAAGAAAACCAAAGCTAAAGGCCTCACAATTCTGGACTTCAAGCTGTATTAGCAAGCTATAATCATCAAGATAGTATGGTACCGGCACAAAAACAGAGAACCCAGAAATGGACCCACAAATATATGGCCAACTAGTCTTCAACAAAGCAGGAAAGAATATCCAATGGAAAAAAGACAGTTTCTTCAGCAAATGGTGTTGGGAAAACTGGATAGCAACATGCAGAAGAATGAATCTGGACCACTTTCTTACACCGTACACAAAAATAAACTCAAAAATGGATGAAAGACCTAAATGGAAGACAGGAAACCACCAAAATCCTAGAGGAGAGAACAGAAAACAACCTCTTTGATCTCGGCTACAGCAACTTCTTATTAGACATGTCTCCAGCGGCAAGGGAAACAAGAGCAAAAATGAACTATTGGGACCTCATCAAGATAAAAACCTTCTACACAGTGAAGGAAACAATCAGCAAAACTAAAAGGCAACCGACATAATGGGAGAAGATATTTGCAATGACATATTGGATAAGGGTTAGTATCCAACCTCTATAAAGAACTTACCAAACTCAGCACCCAAAACACAATCCAGGGAAGAAATGGGCAGAAGACATGAATAGACACTTTTCCAAAGAAGACATCCAGATGGCTAACAGACACATGAAAAGATGTTCAACACTGCTTATTATCAGGGAAATACAAATCAAAACCACAATGAGATACCACCTCACACTTATCAGAATGGCTAAAATTAACAACTCGGGAAATGACAGATGTTGGCGAGGATGTGGAGAAAGGGGAACACTTTTGCACTGCTGGTGGGAATGTGAACGGTGCAGCTATTCTGGGAAAATAGTATGGACGTTCCTCAAAAAATTAAACATAGAGCTTCCCTAGGACCTAGCAATCGCACTACTAGGTATTTATCAAAGGATACAAATAGCTGATTCGAAGGGGCACATGTACCCCAATGTTTAGAGCAGTGCTATCAACAATAGCCAAATTATGGAAAGAGCTCAAAAGTCCATTGATTGGTGAATGTATAAAAAAGATGTGGTATATACACACACCCACAATGGAATATTACTCAGCAATCGAAAAGAATGAAATCTTGCCATTTGTAACAGCGTGGATGGAACTAGAATGTATTATGCTAAGTGAAATAAGTCAGTCAGAGAAAGATAAATATCATACAATTTCACTAATGTGGAGTTTAAGAAACACAATAGATGAACAGAGGGGAAGGGAAGGAAAAATAAGATAAAAAGAGAGAAAGAGGCAAACCATAAGAAACTCTTAAATATAGAGAACAAACTGAGGGTTTCCTGGAGGAGAGGTGTGGGGAGGGGGATGGGCTTACTGGGTGATGGGCATTAAGGAGGGCACTTGTGGTGAGCACCAGGTGTTATATGTAAGTGATGTATCACTAAATTCTACTCCTGAAACCGTTATTACACTATATGTTAACTAACTTGGATTTAAATAAAATTAAAAAAAAATAATGCATTTGTCAGTCTTGGCACAGTAGCTATATTTGTAGCACTTACAGTAGTACATGAAGCCTAACTGAAACTGTGCGTTGGGCCATCCTTTCTCTGCAGCTTTCTGAAAGTATTTAAGTGCTTCAGCATAATTCTGCAAGATAATTACACTCTATTACTCAAAGGTGTATTGTATAACTCCATGGTAACAATTGCCTTCTTTTTTTTTTAAAGAGTATAGATAGTGCCTTATGTGATTTAGGCTAATTAAAATAGTATCAGAAGCATTATAGACTTTATTTAATAATTATATTATACTCTATTAGGAAATAATTATCTCATTTTCACTGTAAATTATGTCTTTTCCTACACTGACAGTATTTTTTTTTTTTTTAGATATTGGGGAAAGGTCACCCAAAAGTGCAGAGGATAACAAAAAAGATAAATTTCTCTGTCAGAAAAAGTCTTCAGGAATTATAGAATTTCTAAGGTTACTTAGAATCTATAATTCTAAGATATAAATATGGTCATTATTCTTGTCACAAATTTGTTCTATGTCTCTTTGGCAAATATTCCACTGGATTATTTTATTTCTATCATCAAATACGATAGTTTGGCAAACTAGGTATTAGACATTAATTCTTTTAAATTAATCAACAATCATGAATTTTACCCCATAAATTGCTAGAAATATGTTGAAAAGATAATGAAATTATTTAACTTACCACAGGAACTCCTTTCCCATAAAAGTAAAGAAGACCGAGCCCATGAAGACCAATTGCATTGCCCTGGAACAGTTTTAAAAATCCAAGTAAAGTCCCAGAAGAATTCATGATAAGGTAAATTATGGAAAAATCATTCTAAATATTTAAAATGCACCCAGTAGAGGTTTAATCAAGGCAGGTTAATGAGACAGTTGGTAAATTATTCTGTCTCTCTCTAGTTTCTCCTTTCATGCCTTCATAACCCCCTCTGACGAGAAAAGAGGGAAACAAAAGCCAAATCTTTTCTCCATTCTTTCATTCAGCATTTATTTAGCACTAGCTTTGTGAGTGACTCCATAATAGGCATTGGACAGACGTAGGAGGTGAAAGTTGAGAGATGACAAAACAATGATCCCTGTCTTAGAGAGTTCACAGGCTAGTGGGCTCTGATCCACTAAGTAGCACCTCTTAAAATAGTCACGTCAAAAGTGGTAAGTCCTGTGCTAGAAACAGATCAGGAGTGTTGTGGACACCTAGAAGGGGGACTCAACTGCCTAGATGAGGGTAGAGACTGAGGGGATTGAGTTGTCAGAGGTGGTTGACATTTGAGTTTGGTCTTGAAGGATGTGTGGGAATTTTCCAGAAGAGAGAAGTCTATCCAGACACTTGTTACCTGCTTTGGTCAAAGGAGGTTGACATAAATGGCCAAGTAACATTTTAAAGATTCTTTGAATTTTGATCTAGCAATTCTGGATGGTAAGGTGTTGTTAATATATGTTTCTTTATTTAAATCTGATTGCTTATAACATCATCAGTGTTTTCTTTTCCATTTGATGCTAAATTAACTACCATTTCTTTTTCTGATTAGTATTCTAAAGAGCCTATGGAATGGAGTATTTATTTAGCATGTTTAGAATTTAGCACATGTTCAAATACATCAGTACTTTGCATATCAATCCTGGATGAAGTGTGAACCTTGAAAGTGACTTCCCCAACCAGGAAGCCCACTTTTCTTTTTGTCTCCCATCATGTATTTCACCTGTTAGTGACTGAGTAAAGAGGCACATTTGGCCACTCGACTGTCATTCAGTAGACATATAGGTTTGTTTTACAGGTTTATAGTATTTCCTCAGGACTCAAGTTTTGATAGAAAACTCTCCAGATTCTTCTTACAACCTAAATGTAGTTATTGCGGATGCAGCCAGAGTCCCTCTCACTGTTACAGGAATAGCACGTAACTAGAGAAGGCATAGTTCAAAAATTATTTCGAAACTCCAAAGTTTGAGCCTATGCATATCAAAGGGCCAGCTACTGCAAGAATTCTTAAGGATGGTCCAGCTGTATTTAAAACCGGTGGTATACAACTGCTCTCTTCTTCTTGCCTGTCCCCTTACTATGTATCTACTTGTTGTCCTAGAACTCTTGGGAAAGTCTGGTCTGGGGGTGGTAAGGCCTTGTGTGATGGATGTGGTAAAGTCTGGTGAGTCTGTCTTCTAACAGTGAGTCTGTCTTCATTCAGGTGTTGAGAAAAATAGAAGAGAAGGGAAATGAGAATAGAGAAGGAGGAAGGGAGAGAAGAGGGTAAGGTTTCTAACCTTTGGCTCACCAACTATTTATGGACCAGCGTACTTGTTTATAATTTTCAGGTCAGGAGTGGCCCACTTAGATCCCTCCAGGAGCCATTCAGGTAATGTAAGTAGTACATCAATCTGGTGATAGACTGACAGAGACTGAGGCAAATCAGAGAGTTCCTGCCCTGTTTAAAGGCAGTAGCACCACTCAAGAAACTGCCCCAGGCAACTGTTGTCACATGGAGTGGCAGCCTCATATGGTCAGCTCTTCCCATTTTCCAAGAAAAGCTGGATGTCTAAATTTGTATATGTAATTTCCTGATTTGTTTTTTTACTTCAATATAGTTGACACACGATGTTACATTAGTTTCAGGTGTACAGGATAGTGAAAGAGAAAACCAGAAGAATATGGTCCAATATGGACCCAACAGGATAACTGCTCATGTTTCTGAGAAAATAAGATAAAAGAAGTCATAAAGACTGTAGCTTTGTATCCTGATCTGATGACTTAAAAGCAAATTAAAAAACATATACATATATAATCTTAATGTTATATCTTATCTTAATATTATATATAGTAAGAGTATGGGTATGCAGAAAGTGGAAGATAGAAAGACAGAAAACCTTTTACTTGGGTAGTGACCCCAAGTGAGAAATCTAATAAACCATCAACCAGGTGATGATAAAGGAATATATGGTCATGTCCACCTGATGCCATTCAGAATAATTACCTAAATATAATTTTAGATTTATCTGTAAAGAAAGACAGCTCAGATTTAGAACACAAGTAGCTCAGATTCCTGCCCTGAATAGCTTGGAAGCTGGGTTAATTTACACACCCAACTTCCTGGCGTTATTCCTTTGGGCTGACAAATCAGTGTTATTTGCCAGATTACAAGATATCTTCCTCTGTTACTTAACCCCACCTCTTTTTCAGCCAGTTTTCCCTTGTCATCCTAATCTAATGGTACTCCATCCAGATCACTTTCTTGCTGAGCAAAAATTTCATATAAATTACAAGGGAGAGGAGAGGAGAGGAGTACCAGCCTTCTCAGTAATTTACAACACAATAGCAGCAGCTCCAAGGTGTTAGTCACTTATAAATAGGCTCCTAAAGCAGCATGTGGGCTTTTAAAAACTGAGTACAGTTGAAAGTATTCCCCAGTTTGAGCACATCTTTACTCCCAGTGTTGCAGTAAGGCGTTGTGAGACAATGAAATCCTTCCTGCTGTGCAGGGTTAGAAAGTTTATCAAGGCCATTTCCCAGCATTAGGCACATGGGTGTTACAATGAGGATGTTCTTAATGCACTAAAGGAAGTCAGAGTAGTCTACTAAGTTTTATCAGACAGATGCTAGCATCACTGAGCCCCGGAATCAAGACAAAAATTTTAGTGGCAGGAGCCATATTATTCCATTTCTATATTCCTTCATAGATCCAATTAATTCTGCTTTGGATATGCTTTGAAGTTCACTCTACCTAACTGGCCCCAGACTGCAGAAGATAAGCTGACCCACTGCATCTACTGTAAGCCAGGCACTGCTTTAAGTACTTTGCAATAAAAGGCATATAAACATAAACTCATTAGATCCTGGCAACAACAATATGAGGCAAATCTTCTTATATTCCCATTTTACATTTGGGAAAATTGAGGCACAGAGAAGTTAAGTAACTTTCCCATGGTCACACAGGCAGTATGCTGCAGGGCTGGCATTTAAACCATGGATTCTGCCTCCAGAGTTGTGTCTCAACCATCTTGTCCTGGTCACCTATCTGATGGTCTGCCTGGGCCAGGGAAATTTCTGGCCTTTGGGTAAGACTAAACGGGAAAAAACTAGGCATTTCTTATTTGTCCTTGTCCTGAACTTACTGCAGATATTGTTTGAGTTTTCCCTTCCTCTGTCCTCTTTTATTTCCTGTTTCCTGAGCTAGGTGGCCTCACCTTCTGGGGGACAGAAAGCTGAGCTTTTGTTTGCCCTCATGCTGGAGAAGCATGTCATTGCCATTTTTCGTTTACTGAGAAAACAAGATGTGTCTCCCCCTATCCCAACTCCACATTTTATTCTCAATGATATTCTTCTCCAAGACATGAAACTCCCAGGCTCATTACTTGGGCATGGGGCTTTGAAATCAACTCTTATGCATGAGTCTGCATGTAATAAAAGCCAAGTGTTTTTAAGTGCTTACAGAAACGGGCTGAGTACATACCTTACTGGCTGCCATGGAAAAGTATTTGAAGGCAGTTGCATTATTTTGTGGGGCTGCAGCGTTCCCCTCTAAATACATCTACAGAAACAAACAAGAGGATGTAAAAAAAAAACTGAGGAATTTGTGGGTGATTAAAATGTTTTAGAACTACATAGAAGTGATAGTTGGCCAACATTGTGAAATGCAGTGAATGCCACTGAATATACAGTTTAAAATGGTTGATTTTACGTTGATTTCACCTCAATTTTAATCAAAGAAAAAACTGAGGAAGCAACCTACAACACACATTCTGGAGTGCCCTGGCCTAAGGGCAGAGAAACGGACCCTATTTTGTGTCTTTTTCACTGTTTCCTTCCATCTAAATTAGTATGTAGCACTTCTGGAAAAGGAGCATTTGTCCCCATGGTTACTAATGCAAATTGGCTGCAGGGAGCCAAGGGCAGCACTTGGGGGGATGAATGGTCTTTGAAGGAGAGAAAAAAATGTTCTTCTTTAGAGGAACTGTCCACAAAAGTTGCTCAGCAGCCGAGGGCCCTCCCTTGATAGGTGGCCCCAGGAAGGACTTTGGTCAGCTTAGAGCTGGTTCTCATTTCCAGGGTGTAGGAAGGAGGCATCTCACGGGAGGCAGGGGGTGGGGGTGTGGGGGGTGGCCATACCAGTTAGATGTTCAGTTCGCCCAGATCTCTTGTTACGTGCCAGAGTAGGGGGTCATGGTGGTGGTAGGGGTCTCTGCCCAGGAACCCTGAGCCAAGTGCACTTTCAAGGCTGTTTTTGGTGCCTCAGACAAAGGCTGCTGTTGTATGGGGCTTTTTCTCAAACTGTCACCTCAAGAATACTATCCTCAGTCTGTAGTGGAATGCCCTGGCCAGCTGCTTCCATGAAAGACATCTGTCATGCTATACTGGGTTCAATTAGCTGGTACCATTAGTTTCTTAGGTTTTTAAGAAATAAAAAGTACTGATCAAGATGAAGCATGTACCTTTCCTATAAATGCCATGGCATTTGCACTCCCAGCCTTTGCTGCCTTTAAGAAGTAGTATAATGCTTTCTGGAGAGAAAAGGAACAAACAGTATTATTGACAGTCACAAACATATCCTACAAAATGTTTTTCAAACCAGACTTTATTTCATTTAACATACACTCAAAAAATATCTATGAAATGCCCACACTGTTTAAGGCACTATTTCAAATGTTATTTCAAGCATAAACCTGAAGAGTGGGTGCCATATAGAGTTCACAAATACAATTTTAAAATGTGGGGACTGTTCCTTGCATGTGGAAAGGCATCATGGGCATGTGGCTTTGTGGAGGACAGATGAATCCCACCTATAGAACTACATAGTTCATTATTTTGAAAAAGTATGCTTCGATGTTAACAGTATGTATTTTATAAGACATTTTGTACAATTTGGTAGAATTGGACATGCAGTCTCCTAATGTTTATAAGGCCGAGTGAGTAAAACAAGACACCTCTAGCTCCTGCTGAGACTAAGTCTTTTTTTTTAAATATATAATTTATTGTCAAATTGGTTCCCATACAACACCCAGTGCTCATCCCAACCAGTGCCCTCCTCATGCCCATCACCCATTTTCCTCTCTCCCCCGCCCCCAGCCATTAACCCTCAGTTCGTTCTCTGTATTTAAGAGTCTCTTATGGTTTGCCTCCCTCCCTCTCTGTTTGTAACCTTTTTCCCTCCTCTCTTCCCCCATGGTCTCTGTTAAGTTTCTCAGGATCCACATATGAGTGAAAACATGGTAACTGTCTTTCTCTGCCTGATTTATTTCACTTAGCATAATACTCTCCAGTTCTATCCACGTTGCTACAAATGGCTATATTTCATTCTTTCTCATTGCCAAGTAGTATTCCATTGTATATATAAACCACATCTTCTTCATCCATTCGTCAGTTGATGGACATTTAGGCTCTTTCCATAATTTAGCTGTTGTTGAAAGTGCTGCTATAAATATTGGGGTACAAGTGCCCCTGTGCATCAGCACTACTGTATCCTTTGGGTAAATTCCTAGCAGTGCTATGGCTGGGTCATAGGGTAGTTCTATTTTTAATTTTTTGAGGAACCTCCACACTGTTTTCCAGAGAGGTGCACCAGTTTGCATTCCCACCAACAGTGCAAGTCTTTTTATAGAAGTGAACTTCAGGCTAATTCTTTCTAAAGCAAAATGAAGGAGGCCAGCCTAGCCTCTGCTTCTCTCTAGGTTGTAACATTAATTGAAACGCTCAGTCTAGAACATCTAAGGGCTGACCTGTCCCTTGTTGCCCCATTCCTTAGGCTTCATCTTAACCTCCCAGAAGTTCTCCTCAGAAACCACATGGAGCATTAAAAGAAATTAGGCCCACAAATGAGAAATGAAGACACTTTCCAAAGTGTCTTTTTTAGGACACAACTCTTCTGTCTTTAAAAAGCCTCAACTAAGAGTGCCTGGGTGGCTCCGTTGGTTAAGCGTCTGACTCTTGATCTCAACTGAGGTCATGATCTCACAGTTTGTGAGATCAAATCCCATGTCAGGCTCTGTGCTGACAGTGTGGAGCCTGCTTGGGATTCTCTCTTGCTCTCTGCTGCTCTCTCTCTCTCTCTCTCTCTCTCTTTCGCAAAATAAATAGACTTAAAAAAAAAAAGCCTAGGGGCATCTGGATGGCTCAGCTGGTTAAGCATCTGACTTTGGCTCAAGTCATGATCTCACAGTTTGTGAGTTCAAGCCCTGAAGTCAGGCTCTGTGCTGATAGCTCAGAGCCTGGAGCCTACTTCAGATACTGTGTCTCCCTCTCTCTCTCTCTGCCCCTCCCCTGCTCACACTCTGTCTCTGTCTCTCTCAAAAATAAACATTAAAAAAAAACAAAAAAACCACAAACCTTGACTAGGTTGACATACAAGAATCTGCTCCTTCCCAAAGAGGAGAGAACATTTAAGGAAGAAATGTGAGTAGTTCCTTTATATGTGCATTTGCTCCAGAAATATTGCCAACTTATTTGGGAATCACACCCTTGTTGTAAGTTAGTTTGCCTTGTGGACATAACTAAATACGAATGCCACCAGTGCTGAACCTCACTAAATCATATACCCATTCATCCATTTATCTCTTCTATTCTTCATTTATTCTTTGTTTCAAAAACTTAATTGAAAAGTGCTATATATAGCAGTAGTGTATTAAGTATTATAGGTGATTCATAGATGAACAAAAAACACCATCCCTACATATGCTTTCCACCAATACTGCTGTGAAGAAAGGTACATATGTAAATAGCAATGACAGTAGGTGAAAGGTGGGATAAAAGCAACACCAAAAAGAATTAGAGAGGCGGGGCGCCTGGGTGGCGCAGTCGGTTAGGCGTCCGACTTCAGCCAGGTCACGATCTCGCGGCCCGTGAGTTCGAGCCCCGCGTCGGGCTCTGGGCTGATGGCTCAGAGCCTGGAGCCTGTTTCCGATTCTGTGTCTCCCTCTCTCTCTGCCCCTCCCCCATTCATGCTCTGTCTCTCTCTGTCCCAAAAATAAATAAAAAATGTTAAAAAAAAAAAAAAAAAAAAAAGAATTAGAGAGGCATGGAATAACAGAAATTGTACATAAGTGTTTTACAAGCTTTGTCTTACCTAATCTTCACAACAGCAGTATAAGGAATGACACTCAAAGTGAAGAAGATTTGAGTGAATGACACTCAAAGTGAAGCAGTTCTCCCGATTCAATTCCCATGCACTTAGTACTCTGCCTTCATGGTGTCAAGAAAGAGGACTTAAATGACAAAGGTCTCACAAAAGATGGAGAGGATTCACCAGCACAGAGGGCATCATAGGCTGGAGGAATAACATGAGCAAGGAACGGAGATAGAAATGTTCAAGATGTGTTTAGGAAACAGTAATTACTTCAGTATGGCTGAAGTAGAATATCCAAAAGTTAAGATGTGCAGGAATATGATGGGGCCATATTATACCAGTCCTGGATACTAGGCCAAAGTTCCTCTTTTATTTGGCAGAAAATAGAAGGCATTGGAAATTTATGATCATAAAGGAATCTTGAGACAACAAATGATGTCCAAAATGTCTAGAATAACCTAAATGTCAATTGGATAGGAGCAAATTGTAGCAATGTATGATTTATCAATCATCTATCAGTAAATAAATCAAAGGTATGATTTACCAATCACATTTATCTGATCCTATTAATACAGAAAATGAAGGTATTTCTTATAAATGAGCCAAGACCCAAAATACCCGTGGGTAACTATCATGACATACATCCATACATTTAATTGTTTGCTTAATTTTCTGTCTCCCCCAGTGTTGAATCCTCTGTACTTAGTACAGTATCTACTGTATATCAGTCACGTAGAAAATATTTCTGGACTGAATGCATGAGTGAATGAATGAAAGAGTAAGTTTATAAATCTCTAAAACAGGGGAACTAGATTTTAAGCATTATAGTCTCTTATAGTTCTCATACTATGATTCTGTGACATAATTCTCAAAGTCTAGTTTCAGAATCTGGCTTTCAAATACATATTTGGCAATAGAGAGTTCTGGGGGAAAAACTGTCATTCTGGTGAACTATACTTGAACTGTTAAAGGAGATAAACGAATAAGAATCAGAAGATAAGAATCCTGGAGTTTTCCCCATCTTTCAATATAATGATCCCATAAGAACTAAAGGAATTGAAGCTTTCTCTAATTTCCCCTTCTATACCCCTCCACTCTCATGACTTACTCAGCATTTCAGTTCTCTCTTATTTATCTTTAAATTAACCTACCTTTAATGCTGTTGCATTTACTAAACATTTACTAAGCTCTGTGTGAAAGTATCACACAAGTTACTTTGATGGGTCCTTGCTCTCAAAGAGTTAAATATCCATCCATCCATCCACCCATCCATCCATCCACCCATCCATCCATCCATCCATCCATCCATCCATCATCTGCTGCAGTCTGCATATTTGTGTCCCTTCAAAATTCATATGTTGAAACCTAATATCCAAGATGATGGTATTAGGAGGTGGGGCCTTTGGAAGGTGACTGGCAGAGCTTTCATGAATGAGATTAGTGTCTTTATAAAAGAGGCCCCAGAGAGCAAGCTCACTTTCTGTTACATGAGGATACAACAAGAAGTCCATAAACGGGATAGAGGGCCCTATCTAACCATACTGACACCTTGATGCCAGATTTCAAGCTTCGAGAAGTGTGAGAAATATATTTCCATTGTTTATAAGACACCCAGACTATGGTATTTTTGTTACAGTGGCTAAAACAGACTGACACCATCTATCCTTTATTCAAATATTTACTGAGCACCTACAGTCATATTTTACTGATTCTCAGATGTGCCCCCCACTTTAATAAGACACTTCTTACTATCAATGGCATCATATAATTTATATTGGCAGTGTATTTTCTTTCTCAGTAGAACACAAAATAAAGTATCTTATAATTGATGGTGTCTTAGATAGGTTGAAATATAGTATGTCCCAGGCATTATGCTAAGAGAAATTTTATTATTTAAACACATATCTATTTTTTTTTACTAAAAATTTTTTTAATGTTTTTATTTATTTTTGAGAGAGAGAGAGATAGAGTGTGACTGGGGAAGGGGCAGAGAGAGGGAGACACAGAATCTGAAGCAGGCTCTGGGCTCTGAGCTGTCAGCACAGAGCCCCACACAGGGCTCAAACTCACAAACCATGAGATCATAACCTGAGCCAAAGTTGGATGCTTAACCAACTGAGACACCTAGGTGCCCCCACGTCTCTTTAAAAAAAAAAAAACAAACAAACAAAGAGCATGATTTTTCATTGGTTCAAGAAAATCCCTAGTTTAATCAGTTTATAACATTTCCCCTAGTTTGAAATGCCAAGAAATATTTATAAACACTGAAAATAAATATAAACTGAAAATATTTATAAATACTCCTTTTATCTCAAAATTTGTAAATCATCCTGAAAAGGGATGATATTAGCTCTTGATTTTTTAATGGGTGGCAGGATAGACAAAGCAGTTGCTCTTACATATCTGATTATTATGCCTCTGCTAGATTTAATTTAATTATGCCATATCCACTTTAATAATATGAACCCAAATACCCAGCATTCCTAAGCCAATTCATGCTGAGCCTGTACATATTTAGGAATGCAAATTACATTAAAATGTATGTGTAGAAATTCAAGATAATGTAATCAAGGCTTGCATATACAATATTTTTCAATAATTAAGAATTTGGTAGTGGGGGAGGGAGAGGTGAAAATGTTGCCTTATAGTGACAACCCATGAAAGAGATTAATTTAATCAAACAATGAGGAGAAAAAAAAGGCAAATGAGTTATTTCCAGGTTTTTGATACTTAATTTTCTGGGAAGTAAACTGGGCATTACTTACATTTATAAAGAAGCTTACTACATTAATCATTTTCTTTGGTGGACCAAAGCATTAGCATACTGGCTCAAGTGGTGGCTCTCAGGCTGAGGACCAACATATAATGCTTAGGATGCTATCACTCAGTAACTCACTCATTCATTCATTCATTCATTTATTCATTTGTTCAATAAATACTAAGTACTTAATATATACAAGGTACTATCAGAGTATAGGATACATAGAACGAGCAAGATAGACAAGAACTTACATTCCATAATAGAATGGAATTCCATGATTATCCAGATAATAAACAAGATCAAAATAATTCAGGGAGTGATATGGGCTAGAGGAAAATAAACACTGTAATAGGATGAGTAGTGGAACAGTAGAGTTGATCAAGAAAATCCTTTCTAAAGAGGTAAGACTTGAAAGATGAGAGGCTAGCCATGGGAGAAGTTATAGTAACAGCCTTTCAGAAACTGGGTCTATCCTTTTACCTTCTCTCTCCACTTTGCATCACCCTCCAAGTTGATTCTGGTGCAGTTAAGTCGTGGTAAGCTGCAAAACTGACCACAGTACTTTGCCGTTGTGCCTTCATTAGGAGTCCTTTTAACTACCCCTTCAATGCTGGCTGACCTTGTAATTTGCTTTGGCCAAAAGAATGTGGTGGAAGTGACTTGTAAGTTCCAACCCAAGGCCTTCTACCCTTGTGTTCTTAGAACCTTTGGCTACTAGGTGAAAAGCTTGGGCATAGTTGGCTGGGAGAAGAAAGCATGTGGAGAAACCTAGTCATCTTAGGTGTCACAGATGAGGCCATCATAAACCAGCCTGCCCTGGCCAATACTCTACAGATGCATGAGCAAGCCTAGTCAAGGTTGGTTGAGGCTGGCTGAGATCAGAAGAATTACTCAGCTGAGCCCAGCCAAAACTGCTAACCTGCCAAAATCATGAGTTAAATAAATGGTTGTTGTTTTAAGCCATCTAAATTGGGGAGTGGTTTATGATGCAGCCTAAACTGATTGATACATAAGCCAATCAGTCTGGAGATTTGAAGCCTTGACTGGAGCACTCTATGCAGGTTTGGGTTTATTAGGCTGAGGTAAGCTGGAAGGACAAGCCTGTGCTCGCACCTAGAATGTGCCTGAACCACTCAGATGTTCTGGAAATAAGCCAGCATTTTGGTGATGTCTGGATGGGAATTATGGGGCCCAACACTACCATTTGAAAATTTTCAAATAGTGGTCAGAAACCTGATAAATTATATCATTCCTTCTTTTTGCTTTATGTATTTTTTTTTTTAACGTTTATTTCTTTTTTAGACAAGAGAGAGAGACAGAGCATGAACGGGGGAGGGTCAGAGAGAGGGAGACACAGAATCTGAAACAGGCTCCAGGCTCCGAGCTGTCAGCACAGAGCCCGATGCGGGGCTTGAACTCACAGACCGTGAGATCATGACCTGAGCCGAAGTCGGCCGCTTAACCGACTGAGCCACCCAGGCACCCCTCTTTTTGCTTTATAAATGAGGAAACTAGATTTTAGAGGTTGTATGTCTCCCACCCCCACCCAGCTCAAAAGGAAGTACAGTTTAATGGAAAGAGCACAGGCTTTGAATGTTGAAGCCCAGAGTTCAGATTCTGATTCTCAACATTACTACCAGCTGTGATACTTGAAACAATTTACTTCATTCCTCCAGCCTCAGCTCCTCCTCTGTAAAATAGAGATAATAAAACCTCTGTGGATGAGTGCATAGGAGAGCCTGGCTGAGTTCCTTGGTGTTGCCCAAGTGCCTGGCTGTTGCTACTACAGCACCAGAATCTTTGACTCAGTGTTGGGATTACATTTCATCCTCATCTGGAGGCAGCTCCCATCTGGTATTCAGAGTGGCTGGTGCTCCCCAGTTCTTAGCTTTATAGGGTTTTTCACGTATTCTGCAAAAACTGGAGGGTATTCCCTACAGCTGAGGTTTGGGTGCCTTCACACTCAATGGAATTTCATGTTTATGGAAAATGGGCAATTCTTACCAGTTTATGTACCTGTTAGTTAACATGAGAACCTCACTGCAGACTGAAATCTGACACTGGAGTAATATTAGGAATCTAGAACTTCTCATCTATGAAGGTAGAACCCTGGTTATGATGAAGATTAATCAAATCTGAAGACCTTCAATTGAGCTGTCTTAAGATGCATATGCTTATTTCAATTGCTACCTATTTTATCATGTTTTATGAATTTACCCAATGTGTACTCAAATTACACTCATAAAAATAACATAAAGTGAAGTGAAAAGTAATAACAAATCACTCTTTTATGTAACCACCTAATAAAGTAGTTATTTCTATTGCTTAGCCATTGGGACTATGTTGAAATAGGGTATGTGTTCCTTTGAGACAATGAGCACATAGGTTCTATAAAATGACAAGGGCTGCAAAATCATCTTTTAAAAAGAATCTCAGTTACTTCCTCAGATCTGAGGGGATCCATGACCTTGAAACCACAATTAGAATCTAGATGAGACCTTATCCCCCCAGCTCTGGTATCTTACTGAAGATCTTGTGTAGGTCAAGTTTATTTGCTTTTTTCTCCTCCACTATAAATTTGAGTTGTTAATTAATCTTCTAACCTCGCTGGGATAAGGTAAGGTTAAGCAAAATGATTGAAAGGAGCTTTGCAAATTTATAAAGATGTTTAATAATATTTCTAATTATATTGAAAGCAGTCTGAGGCTGGTTCTCAGACCCCTCACAAGAAACTCCCATGTGGACTCTCCGCCGCTGGTTTTTGGGCAATGGGTGTGTCCAAGGCTGGCAAGTGAGGGTATCTTCCTCACCCAACACCAGTTAGGGTGGGAAGAGACTAGGTTCAAGGGGAGCATGGAAACTCCCCAGCCCCAGTGTTTTGTTGGAAGCCTCTACTCCTTTGTATTTAGAGGCAGTTAGGAAAAGTGCTTGCTCTGGTGAACTTTGTTCTTCCTCAAAAGCTACAACACTGATCTGACCAAGGAAGTAGTAATGGGCTCTCCCCAGCAACTTTTCCATGCTCCACTCCTCCCTTTTTGCCCTACTATCCTCCCTCACCACTCTCCTCCCCACAAGATGTGACTGAATCTTGAAATGACTTACATAATAATCCTGATCCAGACCTTTCCTCCCAATTAGATGTAATTGTCCAAGAGAAACCTAGGAACAACAATTTTTGAAAATTATTTTTAGTGATAGCATTAATTTAAATGAAGAAAATAAGCCAATTATAGCACAACTTGAAAAAATAATTGAAAAAAAGGAGTGAAAAAAATAAGGCATTTACTTGGTGATTTTATTATAGTATGCTGTTTTAGTTTGATGCAGCTGGTATGCCTAAAAAAGAAACAGAAAAACATTCCAGGTGATACCTTTTATTCGATAATTGATTGATACTGGCCATCTGGCTTCCTCAGTGACAGGAAGCTGGCCTGCTGGTATACAGCAACACCTGGGTATATAAACCTAGTAGCCTTTACTCTTAACTCTCAAAGCTCACACAAATGCTGTCCCATTCCCATTCTCAAAGACAGAACTTCTGAATGCTGGTAAGAGTTCATTCATATTAAAGTCAACACTGGATGGTGCTTTGTTCTATACTTAAAATCTAGGTCTTTTAAAAGTAAAATTTTTAGGAGTAGATGCAAAAGAAAAAAAAATTGCCATTACTGTAACACCTGGCTCTTCCATAGGCTTTAGAAACTGCAAGTAGCAGGGAACAAGGAAAGAGGAGGGTGTGTCTCTTCCCTGTCATATTCAGGATGGAGCATTGTTAACCCTTTTAGGACTCAAGACAACCAAACCTCTTGTAATTTGCATTTCTAAAAATCCAAATTTGTCAGTATACATTACCTGTATCTGAACATCTCCTCTTTCTGCCAAAAATTTATAGTATTGGTATATGTCCCAATCTAAAATCTCACTGTTAGAACTCAGATTTTCAGGTCTCTCAGTCAGTCTCACTTTTTCCACTGGAATACTTTCACTTTTTTCCAATTTGTCAGCAACTGTGAACAGAAACAAAACAGAGACTAGCCAGAATACACAAGGTTGCAAGAGATAACTTAGAGAAAACAGCTTAGAGAAAACACTGTTCAGCCTATTCTTAAATTGTTCAGAGGTCTGGCCTACTAACAGAAAAAATATATATACCCTTAGGAGATAGAAATTTACTGATTTTTGTTTACTTGGTTCTGAGAAAAGCACAAGAAACCTCATTATTTTGTGCAGTCCCTACAAATAGTGTATTAACACATATCAGAGCCTACTGAAGAGTTTGTCCAAGCAGGCTCAAGGAGAGAAGACAGATGTTAGAAGCAGGCAACGGACCCTGTCTACCACTGACCTTTTCCAAGATTGAAACTACAATATAAGAGTAATAGCTTCTTAATTATTTCCTATAAAGAGTAGGAAACTAAATATAAATATAAATATATTTGAATAAACCTAACAAAGTATGAAGTTTGAAACATATAGTAATTGTAATTTCATTAAGCATATGAAATGATCTTGTTATATATAATATCTTAAATTAAAAAGCAGTTGTTTCACTCTTTCCTTTCTCAGATCCTAATAATGCCAGAGCTGTGTATTTAGATATTATTTTGATTATAGAAATTAACCATATGGACCTTACCTTATTCACTTCTTGGAAGACTTTTATTTAAAAACCTATTATGTCGTCTGGTTCAATGATGTGCAAGATGAAATGTTACATTCAACTTTGAAAATGATTCCAGGAACATATATTAATCTCATGCTCTATTTTTTGTGATCATTTTAATTATTTAAATAGAATAATGCTTACTTAAGTTGTTCTCACATGTGGTGACAGAGACTGGTAGTGTATGTATCTTACATCCATTTATTGAAGAGTTTTTAACAAGCCATCCCATATTCTAAATGTTAGAATTGGAAAAACTGCTAAATATTTATTGATGCTTCATTCAAATTCTCAGTTGAATGAAAGCACAGCACAAGAACATGGGGACTTATTCTAACAAAAATAAAAGATAAGCACATTCATTTAAAGCTTTTGAAAAGTAATAAAATCAGAAAACTCTACATTGTGGGGCGCCTGGGTGGCGCAGTCGGTTAAGCGTCCGACTTCAGCCAGGTCACGATCTCGCGGTCTGTGAGTTCGAGCCCCGCGTCAGGCTCTGGGCTGATGGCTCGGAGCCTGGAGCCTGTTTCCGATTCTGTGTCTCCCTCTCTCTCTGCCCCTCCCCTGTTCATGCTCTGTCTCTCTCTGTCCCAAAAATAAATAAAAAACGTTAAAAAAAAAAAATACTTTAAAAAAAAAAAAAGAAAACTCTACATTGTATTAAAAGAATTGTACTATAACAAATGCTGAAAGCATAGTCATTTAATACTTTCATAAATATACAAACTGGCATTGATTTATTCTTCTAATTGCTCAGCAAGTCTATTTATCTTAAAATAAATTATGTGAAATACTCACTGTAATCTGCTACCTTCTTGTAATGATTTAGGGCAACTTCACAATTCTGTAGAACATTGATTCCTGACAAATATCTGTACCCCTAAAACACAAGGATATATATTCTTAATATTCTGACAGTGTTGTATTTATAACATGCCTATTTGGGCCCAAGAATACTTGATTTATTTACCAAAATCATTTGGGACATCATGCTTCCTCCAGCACTTCCAAAGGTGTAATATATCAGTGCCTAAAGTAAACGAAAAAAAATCTATATCTATATCCGCCATTTAAATTTGAAGCTCAAACCAATCATTGCTTTTTTATTCCTTGCCCAGCAATGAACTTTGAACTACTCCAAAATAAATTTCAACTTTTGTCTTCTTCCCTGGTAAAGATGGCTGACATTTTTGGAGGACTTAGGGCATTGTACATGATATTTCATTTACATTACAAAATACCTATGAAGTAGATATTATCTATCTATAATGGAGATATTATCTATCTATCTAAAGTATGGGACATTAAGAAATTTTATTTTATTTTTGTTTAAAAATTTTTTAAAACATTTATTATTGAGAGACAGAGAGTGAACAGGGGAGGGGCAGAGAGAGAGGGAGACACAGAATCTGAAGCAGGCTCCAGGCTCTGAGCTGTCAGTACGGAGCTTGACACAGGGCTTGAACTCACAAACCGTGAGATCATGACCTGAGCTGAAGTCGGATGCTTAACCGACTGAGCCACTCAGGCACCCCAAGAAACTTATGGTATTTTAATCTTAAACTTCTGACTATTGAGCTGGCGCTTTTAACCACCACTCTCAAGTAAGCCCCTTTACCTAAAGAGGAGACTATTCAATATCCCTTTTTAAAAAATTCAGTTTTGTTCCAGGAAGAACAGAATAACTTTACCTTGGCTTGATTGTATTCCATTCCTATTCCATAAGAAGACAAAAATCCTAGTGCCTGAAGCCCAAAAGAAAAGGAAAACTAAATAAATCCATTTATTTCACAATTATTCTTATTTACAGTGGTAAAAGATATTTTAAATGTCTGTTGCATAATAATTGTATTGTTGGCTTATATCTTATATCCTATAATAAAGTACCCTTTTACACTTTTGCTAAGGCTGTAAGAAATTGGAAAAGGTAATAGTGGGAGTTTTCTATAGTATATATGAAAATAGGCTAATACTGACATTTAGTATAAATCATAATAATGAAACGTTATAAACCAATGATATTTATATTCTTGCCTTTTGTGGCAATGAAAAAACTTCTTCCTTCAACATTTTAGAATTTAGATTTGAATATTTGTCTTCATATTTTTAAAAGAAAATGCAATGTATATAAAAAATTCAAATGCAAAGAACTGTATTGAATAAAAGGAAAGTCTAATCGTGTAGCAAGATGCTGAAATAGGCAGCCCCAGATCTTGTCCCTCCATAGAGACACTGATTTAGCAACAATATACAGTCCAAAAAATCTTTATGAGAACTCCAGCAACAACTTAAGAAATCATAGTAACCCAGACAAACCCAAAGCAAGGAACGAACAATCCATTGATACAGGTAAAGAAAGCCGTTTATTTAACCTGCAATTCCTCCTCCCCCAAGCCAGCATAGCACAGTGTGATTAAGAGGAAAAGCCCAACTCAGGACTTCTCTCTTGGGAGGGAAAGAGAAGAGTGGAACCTAGGTCCAATGTTTCAGCTTTTGCAGGGACTACCCATGGGTCTGATTTCTGTCTTGCCTGACTTGGCATGATTGAAGAACCAGCATACTATGGATTCCTGGGCAGCTGCTGAGAACAAAAGAGAGCTCAGCCACTAATTGCAGGACTGGAGAATTTCCCATATACCACAGATAGAAGCCAGCACAACTTGGCACAATCAGCAGAAAGTGACCAACTTGTGACTTCTTTGGGAGGAAAAGAGAAGACTGGAATGGGGGCCCAATGTTATGGCTTTTGGGAAGCTACTCAAGGACTGATTTATATCTCATCTGACCTGAAGCACTGATCAAACTCTCATGCTTTAGATGCCTGGGGCCACTAAGAAGAAAAAGGAGTTTTGCATCTTGTTGCAACCCCAGAGAACCTGCAATATCACATACAGACACTAAAAGGAGCAAAAGACTACAAGCTCCCGAAAAATACCAGCAAATCTCTGTAACTGGAAATTACAAACACAAGCCCCAAGAAGACACACCCCCAGAAATGATTTGAGAGATACCCAGAATCTCTAGCTATGTTGATAGGTGAAGGTATTTCCCTGCACATATCCAATCTGTAAAGATAAAGGGGTGGCTATATTTCCAAATACATAAATCACAGAAAAAATTAACAAGGCATATGAAGAAACAGGCAAACATGGCCCAATCAAAGGAACAAAATAAATCTTAAAAAAATAAAACCCTCAACCCTAAAGAAATGGAGATCTATAAGTTACCATACAAAAAATCCAAAATAATCATCTTAAGCTCAAAATGCTACAAGAGAGCACATATAAACAACTAACCAAAATCAGGAAAAGGATGCATGAATAGAATGAGAATATCAAAAAAGAGATTGAAAAAGAAAGAAAGAAAGAGAGGAAGGAGGGAAGAAAGGGAGGAAGGAAGAAAGAAAGATTTCTTTCAAAAACTCTGGAGCTGAAGAATATAATAACTGAATTGAAAAATTCATTAGTGGGCTTTAACAGTAGACTGATTAAGCAGAAGAAGGAATCAATGAACCTGAAATCAGTGGAACAAAAAAAATGAAGACAAGTAAGAAATCCTAAGAGACTTATGGGAAACCATCAAGTGGACCAATATACACATTATGGGAGTCGCAGAAGAATAGTGAGAGAAAAAGGGGCAGAGAGCTTATTTTAAGAAACAATGGCTGATAATTTCCCATATCTGAGGAAGGAAATGGATATCTAAATTCAAGAAATTCAATAAACTTCAACTAGGATGAACCCAAAGAGGCCCACAGCAAGACACATTATAATCAAACTGTTACAAGTCAAAGACAGGATCTTGAAAGTAGCAAGAGAAAAGAGACTCATCATGTACAAGAAAGTTCCCTTAAGTTTATGAGCAGATATCTCAGTAGAAACATTACAAGCCAGAGGGAATAGGCTAATGTGAGCAAAATACTGAAAGAAAAAAGTTGTCAACCAGAATACTGTATGTGGCAAAACTGACCTTCAAAAATGGAGAAGTAAAGGCCTTCCCAGATAAACAAAAGCTAAAGGAGTTCATCAACACTAGACCTACCCTATAAAAACTGTTAACAGGAGTCCTGCAAGTTGAAAGAAAAAGATGCTAGACAGCAAAACAAAAATATACAAAAATATAGAGCTCTCTGGTAAAGATAAATACATAGACAAATACAGAATCCTGTAGTACTGTAATAGTGGTACAAAAGTCAGGTTTAATTCTGGTATAGAATTTAATAAAACAACAAAAGCATAAAAGAAAACTATAACTATAAATGTGAATGAATACAAAATGTGAATTGGGTTATTGATAACATAAAGTGGGGGGAGAGAGGAGTGTTGTGATTGCAGTTAAGTTGATATTAATTTAACTAGAAGATGTTTTATGTAATCCCCTTGGTAACGACAAGGAAATAGTTATAGAAGATACACCAAGAAAATAAGAAGGGAATGAAAGCATGCCATTACTAAATAAATAGATAAATAACAAAAGGAGGGACGAAGAAGGGAGAAGGACAAAATAACTACAAGGCAAACAAAAACAATCAACAAAATGACAACAGGAAGTCTTTCCTTATCAGTAATTACTCTAAATACAAATGGATTGCACTCCAAACAAAAGATACAGAGTGGCTGAATGGATAAAAATAAGCAATATCCAACTATCTGATGTCTACAAGAGGCTTTATTTTTTTAGAGCTGGGGGGAGAGGCAAAGAAAGAGGGAGAGCGAGAATCCCAAGCAGGCTCTGTGCTGTGAGCATACAGCCCGACGCAGGGCTCAATCTCACAACTGTGACATCATGCCCTGAGCTGACATCAAGAGTTGGACCTTTAACTGACTGAGCCACCTAGACACCCCCAAGAGACTTTAGATGTAAGGACACATAGGCTTAAAGTGAAAGAATGGAAACACATATTCCATGCAAATTGTAACAAAAAGAGTAAGAGATGACCATAATTATATGAGACAAAAGTAGATTTTAAGTCAGAAAGTGTCAAAAGAGACAAAAAAGGATATTATATAATGATAATAGGGTCAATTCACCAGGAAGATATAACCATTATAAATATATATGCACTAACGGTAGAGCACCCAAACATATGAAGCAAACATTGACAGAACTGAAAGAAGAAATAGACAGTAACACAATAATGGTAGGAGATTTTAATGCCCCATTTTCAATAATGGATAGAACAACCAGACCAAAGCTCAGCGAAGAAACAGAGGAGTTGAACAACACCATAGACTAATCGGACCTAACAGACGTATAGAATGCTCCACCCAACAATAGCAGAATGTACATTCTTCTTAAGAACACATAGAAAAATTGGGAATGCAAGCTGGTGCATTCACTCTGGAAAACAGTATGGAGGTTCCTCAAAAAACTAAAAATAGAACTACCCTACAACCCAGCAATTGCACTACTAGGTATTTATCCAAGGGATACAGGTGTGCTGTTTTGAAGGGACACATGCACCCCCATGCTTATAGCAGCACTATCAACAATAGTCAAAGTATGGAAAGAGCCCAAATGTCCATCGATGGATGAATGGATAAAGAAGATGTGGTATATATATACAATGGACTATTACTTGGCAATCAAAAAGAATGAAATCTGCAGCTACGTGGATGGAACTGGAGGGTATTATGCTAAGTGAAATTAGAGAAAGACAAAAATCATATGACTTCACTCATGAGAACTTTAAGAGACAAAACAGATGAACATAAGGGAAGGGAAACAAAAATAATATAAAAACAGAGAGGGGGACAAAGCACAAGAGACTCATAAATCTGGAGAACAAAGTGAGGGTTACTGGAGGGGGTGTTGGAGGGGGGATGGGCTAAATGAGTAAGGGGCACTAAGGAATCTACTTGTGAAATCATTGTTGTACTATATACTAATTTGGATGTAAATTAAAAAAATAATAAAATTAAAAAACACACACATAGAACATTTTCCAGGGCAGGCCATATGTTAAGTCACAAAACAAATATGAATAAATTAAAGAAGATCAAAATCACACCAAGTATCTTTTCTGAACACAATGGAATGAGACTAGAAATCAATAGAAAAAAGAACACTGAAAATTCAGAAATATGTGGAAATTAAGCATCACACTCTTGAACTATCAATGGGTCAAGGAAGAAATCAGAAGGAAATTTAGAAAATATCTTGAGACAAATGAAAATTAAAATACAACATACCAAAACTTATGAGATGCAGCAAAAGCAGTACTAAGAGGAAGTTTATAGAGGTAAGTGTCTACATTTAAAAAGAAAGATCTCAAATCAAATCAACAACCTAACTTTCCATCTTAAAACACACACACACACACACACACACACACACACACACACAGGAAAAGAAGAACAATCTAAACCCAAAATTAATGGAAGGAAGGATATAAAGATTAAAGAAAAAAAACAGACAATAGAAAAGGTATATAAACACATGCTGCAAAATGGTTGAACCTTTAGGACAGTATACTAGGTGAAATAAGCCAGTCACAAAAAAGACAAAAACTGCATGAAACCACTTATATGAGGTCTCTAAAGTAGTCAAACTCTTAGAAACAAAAAACAAAATGAAATTTGCTAAGATCTAGGGAGAGGGAGGAGAGGGGAGTTGTTTAATGGATTTCAGATTTGTAAGATTAAGCAGTTCTAGACATCCACACAATGATGCACATACTGCTGTACTGTACAGTAAAAATGCTCAAGATGGTGAATTTTATATTTTTACCTCATTTTTTTAAAAAGTGGAAGTCTTCCGTCATCACCAATGCTTGATAATCCCCATCATCCCCAAGCATCCCCATGCTTGATAATAGTTTCATATATGTCTTTCCAAACCACTTTCTAAGCATTCACATACTTCGAAATGGTGTAGTTTTTCTTAAAGCCCGTCCCTTACTGATTTGGCATTCCTTTGTTACGATATACTAAATTTTCTTATATTCATGGATCTAAGTCTAGAACTTCTAGTTCCTTGGTTTTCAATGGACTATTTTCATAATAATGAAAATATGTTATTTGTGTTTTTTGTCATCTTGACATTTGCATGAATGATGCAAGTCAATGGTAAATAAAACTGCTGTCATGTTGGCATGAATCAAGCAAGTACACCAAACTGCCATTTATATTGTTATTGTATTCTTCACACCACACACTCACAGCAAAACTAAAAATGCTAGTGTCAGGAATGTCCTTGATGAAGCAGTAAAAACATTTTTGTAAGTCTCAACTCCTGAATAAATGTCCCTTTATATTCTAAGATGGAAAGTAGGCATAAAGCACCTCCAATAGTGAAATATGTTGGTTGTTTCAAGGAAATGCTTGAAAAGCTTGTTTGAGTTGCAAGCTAAATAGTCACTTTTTTTCATGGAACACCATCTTTAGTTGAAGGAACAATGGGATAAGCTACATTCATTTAGACTGGCAGACATCTTCTTGAAAATGAACAAAGTAAACCTGCCACTTCAATGAAAATGATTGAAAGTACTGTTGCCAATGACAAATTCAAGCTTTTAAGCAAAAATTAGAATTTTGGAAAGCTTGTATTTGCTACCATGTGCTTGCCACTCCAATACTTAGACTTTTCATGATGGTGGTATTAACAAATATGATTTTGATATTGTACAAAGCAATGTGTCAAATTTGGAAGAACTGCATAACTTAGTGAACCAATATTTTCTAAATAACCAATGTATGATACTATAAAATCATGTATAGGTAAAAAAATGCATTCAAAATGCAAGGTAGACCCGTTACTTTTAATGTAACAGAATAGGAAAAAGTTCATTATATGATTTTGGATTCCACACTGCAATTAACCTTTAAGAAATTATCACTGTTGGGCTTTGGTGTAGCACCAAAGAATATCTACAATTATCTGAAAAAGCTATTAAAATAGTCTTACCTTTTCTAGTTTTATTTTACTTTGCTACTTTCTTTTTTCTTTCATCTTTTTGAGATATGTTTTTAAGTTTCTTGTTTATTAAAAAACATTTAAAGGTATATATTTTCCTGTGCATGTGGCTTTAGCCATATTCCTTAACTTTTACATATAGTTGTGTCATTATCATGTTCCTAATATGTCATTTCAGTTTCTACTTTATCTTTGCTACTTGCTAAAAATTAGGACTCTTCAAATTTTATAAAGAGTTAAGCTTTTTTTCCAGTAATTTTTAGTTTCACTGCTTCTAGTCAAAGAATGCAGTATCATTCCTATTTTTATTTTTATTTTTTTTTACATACAAATCTGATATTTAAGTTTTATTAGATACATAGGGTTGGGCTATTAACTTATCCTCTCTGAGCCTGTTATTTTGTGTAAAATGTGGATATAAAAGTAGCTACACCACAAATTATTATTAGGATTTTAGATACGGTTATTAACTACCTAAGTTAAAGCTATATAAAGCCATATTTCCTTTTGTTTTGCCTCCAGAAGCACAGATTTGGATTAATCATAGTCTTTAGCCACGAAGTACTCTCATCACTGGCTCACAAATGGTTGCCCTTGTTTTGTTGTTTGCTTGTTTGTTTATACTTATTTGTTTTTTTTAAAAAATACAACCACTTAAACATTCACCACTCAATATAAGAACTAGAATTTTGCTTGAAAGTCCCCTTTGGCTACTCCATTATGGGATAGGTCACAGTTATCTAGCATGGCCAGATGTCAGACGATAGAAGATTGTTCTTGGGTTGTAGGGCTTTTAATCTGTACAGTTAAGTCTACGCCAGCTCCTCTCCCAATGTGATTAGAGTCCAAAGTAAAATAGCAAAGTGATATAACAGAAGCTTTAGCCCAGTCCTGTCTTGCTGGTTGAGTCTTCTTAGTAGATGGTACCATCAACCTCTCTCTCACAGTGATCAGGTCAAATTCCCTTTCTACTACTTGCAAGCGTATAATGATGTGAGTGAGTGGCAGAATTTGCCGCATGACATGAGTGTTCATGTTTGCAGAATCACTGTCCATCATGGGGCATAATCAGTGTGCTGGAGTCAAACCCTTGAGGTTAACCAGAAATGGTATCACCTTAGGTATTTGACCAATGCTGGTTTCCATGGTGCTTTGTAGGAGGTCAGTTCCATTTCTGGGAGATCAGCTTGTAGTGGATTGGTCTTTAAAAGTTAATCTTTACCTCTCAATCCTATTCATCTAAATTTCTCCCAATATTTGGTAATTGTCAAACATTAATATTTTTTTTTTCAACGCTTTTTTAAATTTATTTTTGGGACAGAGAGAGACAGAGCATGAATGGGGGAGGGGCAGAGAGAGAGGGAGACACAGAATCGGAAACAGGCTCCAGGCTCTGAGCCATCAGCCCAGAGCCTGACGCGGGGCTCGAACTCACGGACCGCGAGATCGTGACCTGGCTGAAGTCGGACGCTTAACCGACTGCGCCACCCAGGAGCCCCTCAAACATTAATATTTTTATTTTTATTATGTTGTCAGTCAACAGGTCTAAAGTGGCATTTTATGTTGCAATTTGTATTTTCCAAATATCTGGTGAAACTAAATCTTTCTTTGTACATATATTGATTGGTAATATGTTTCCTTTACCTCCAAGTGCTTGCTCATGAATTTGGTCGTTTGTTATTGTGTTATTTGTGCTTTCCTTATGATTTCCAAATGTTCTTTATATATTGTTATTAATCTTTTATAGGTTATACATGTTAAAAATATCTTCTTCCAGTTTATTATACAAATTTTCATTTTCTTTAATGTGTCTTCTCATTAGTAAGTGATCTTGATATTAATGTAAATTCATCCATTTGTTTTCCCCTACATTGGTACATTTTGTGTTTTAAGAAATCCTTCTCTACTTTTTTTTAAATTTTATTTTTTTATTTTTTAAAATTTACATCCAAATTAGTTACCTTATAGTGCAACAATGATTTCAGGAGTAGATTCCTTAGTGCCACTTACCCATTTAGCCCATCCCCCCTCCCACATCCCCTCCAGTAACCCTCACTTTGTTCTCCAGATTTATGAGTCTCCTGTGTTTTGTCCCCCTCCCTGTTTTTATATTATTTTTGTTTCCCTTCCCTTATGTTCATCTGTTTTGTCTCTTAAAGTCCTCATATGAGTGAAGTCATATGATTTTTGTCTTTCTCTGACTAATTTCACTTAGCATAATACCCTCCAGTTCCATCCACGTAGTTGCAAATGGCAAGATTTCATTCTTTTTGATTGCCAAGTAATCGTCCATTGTATATATATATATATACCACATCTTCTTTATCCATTCATCCATCGATGGACATTTGGGCTCTTTCCATACTTTGGCTATTGTTGATAGTGCTGCTATAAGCATGGGGGTGCCTGTGTCCCTTCGAAACAGCACACCTGTATCCCTTGGATAAATGCCTAGTAGTGCAATTGCTGGGTTGTAGGGTAGTTCTATTTTTAGTTTTTTGAGGAACCTCCATACTGTTTTCCAGAGTGAATGCACCAGCTTGAATTCTCATCATTTCTATTTTTAAAAGTAAATTAACTTTTTTCTCTGTGTGATAATTTTTAAAAATAACTTTTTAATTTTTTTGCTTTTTAATTTTCTTTGGGATGGTTTTGCATATAAAATCTTGTATGTAGATGTGGTCAGGGTATGCTGTTTTTTGTCTGCTTGGATTCTCTTTGTGAAACCACTTTTATTCCATTCTGAGTTCATTTGATTCAACAGGGCTCCTCACCCTGCTCCTCCTGTGTCACTAGACACAGGTTCAACCAATCAGATTATTCTCCTTCTGGATGCAATAAGTGATTTGGGGTGGTTTTGTGAACTAATCTGGCACTTTTGCTGAAATCATTGGGAAAAAAAACTGGCATCTTTCATGGAGACTTCCAGATAGAAGGGCTAATGATATCTAGGTTTGTTGGAAACTGTTTTTGCCTTCATGGGGGTCAAGCCACTCAAAATAAAACCATCATAGAAAAAAGCAAAACCCAGAGACCAAGAATGTATGTCCTGATGTCATCATTCTGGCCTCTGAATCCAGATGATCTAAAAGCAGCTATAACTTGTACTTCACAGTTAAATGAGTCGATAAATCACACTTTTGCCAGATAGGTTGAATTCTCTGTACTTGAAATTCAGAGAATCCTAACCAATACAAGCGGACATCTCTGTTGATGGGAAGTTTATTAAGTTAATAGACACACAGTAAACCAAAATTAATCTCTGTATTGTAGTTGTTCCTTAGGACTTAGTTGTTTAAACTGTATGGTAATTTGGTGCCTAACAAATCAATTCCTTCTTGTACCACTTTCTGCCCTGTTAGACACTTGAGGGCAGCTATTTGATACCTGGTGTTTTCTACTACAAAGATTCCCTATTTTGCCTTCCTCCTGTGATATATTTTAGGTTATATTCACCATCTTGTGTGTTTTCTGAATCTGGTCTATATTGTGGATGCCATATTTCTGTCATGGCCCTGTGGAAACAAAGTAGTTACAAGTTTTTAAAGAAAAGGAGGTACCCCAAAGTAGATAAAACTACATAACTTTTTGTTACTAAATTATGTGCAGAAGGAATGGCTCTTACAAGCCAAGTTATCCCACTAAACACAGGAGAAATTGCCAAATCCCTAGGAATAGATGAAAAACTAATGAATGAAAAGCTGTTGTGACCAGTTTATTTATCACAAAGGGTTACAATTAAGGTGTTCAGCATCAAGCATTGTCAGAAACTTCTTGCTAACCTTGAACTGAACTTCTAGCAACATGTGATTCAATCGAAGAAAAGATAAAAGTATAAATTTAGTCAAATTGGAAAGTGTCAGCACTAATAGTTGTAGAATGAGTCAGTAGTTTGGAAGAAATCCTGGAGGTAATCGAGGAACACTCCCTGAGGAAATGTCACACTACTGACATTCTTAAGGGTATGGAGAATGATATGCTAGAAAAGATAGTCATCAAGGAAGTTTTCTAAGTTGAAAACTGATTCAGTTAGATTCTGAATGAGAAGAATTTTGGAGCACCTTGATTTACTTAACTTATATTTACCTTTTTATGTAATCAAAGACTGACATCTGATGGAAATCTATGTCTAGAATGTCTAAAAAATGTCTAGAATGTCTAAAAAATGTACAAAAAAATCTAGTAAGAAAACTTTAAACTTTAATTGACATCATTTATATAATTAAATAAGTTAAATTTTAAAATATATATAACTTACAGTCGATGATGTCTTATAATGGATAAAATATGTGATTATCATCTCTACCACATTTTTCAGATTTCTTAGTCTAGCAACCCTGTAAAATAGAGTTTGCTTAATACAGATTGTTCTTAGTGAACTCATGCTGCTTGGCAAATAATACTGCTTCATTTTCTGGGATTTTCAAAAACAAACATTTTGAAAATATGATGGGGAATTTTACCATTAAACTCACCAGCACTATGCATAATTTGCAGAATTTTACATCCTCCAAGCCTTGTGGCTTCTTTTCTGCCCTCTTTAGTCACTCAAAATCACTGACAAGTTGGCAATAACATCATTCGTAAGTTCTCTCAGTACTCAGGGATGCAACAGGATTGGGCCAAAAAATTTGAACTCACTCCAAACAGATGTTTGCTGCACTCTGCTTCAGGTGCTTCTGAGAAGTGCATTCTACCCTTTTAATTCTGAATATAAATATCCTTGTTCCAGTTACTATGTCTGTGTAACAAATTACTCCGAAACCTAGTGGCATAAAGCAACCATTTATTATGCTAAGGGTTCTGTGGGTCAATAATTTGGTCAAGAGTGAGCATTTTTGTCTCTGATCCACCATATGGGGACCTTAGTTGGAAGACTCAAAGGCTGGAGGTTAGAATCATCTGAAAACTTGTTCATATGTATGTTTGGCAGTTGATACTGGATATTGGTTGAGACCTTAGCTGAGACTGATGGCCAGGACACCTACATGTGGCCTCTCCTATAGTATAGGTTTTCTCAGAGCATGGTGGCTGAGTTCCAAGGGTGAGCTTCTTGAGAGGAAGAGCTAAGCAGCACTGTATACTTTTTATGACTTCCCTCGGAAATGTAGCATTACTTCTACCAAACTCTACTGTTTGAAATTGTCAAGAATCTCCCCTAGGTAGTAGAAAATAGGAGGGAGGGAAGATAGACTCCATTTTTTTGACTATGTTGGTTGGGTGTTGAAATAGTATATGGGACTGGAAATAATTGATGTGGCCATTTTTGAGAAAAAAAAATCATGACAATGCTTTACAAAAGCCAGAAGAATGTGGGGATATCTCACTTCATTCTAGTTATTAATTATTATGAATTAATGACTTTTAGTATACTTGAGGTATGTCAGTCCATTGTGGTAATTATTCATGTTAGTGCTCAATTTTTCCATCTTGAGTCAATAGTAGTAGCCTATTTTGAGTTTGCTCAGTCCTTTGGTCATGACCATGGTATTTTCTGACAGCTTTTTTGTTATCATAATGTATTATATGGCACCTTGTATTATACTGATATGACCCCTTGTATAATAAGATGTTTCAAGAGCATCTTGTACATTTCTTGTCCCACACCCAGAATTTGACATCTTCCAAAGAAGCTGGTTTCTTTTTAGTTGGAGAGGATTTGATTTTTATTTTAAACACAATTCCTCCTTGGGGAGAAAGCTAGTATCTAAATTTAAATTTTAATATATTTAAAAATACAGGGGTGCCTGGGTGCCTCAGTCTGTTGGGTGTCCAACTGATTTTGGTTCAGGTCATGATCCAGGGTGGTAGGATTGAGCCCTGTGTCAGCTCCATGCTCAGTGTGGAGCCTGCTTGGGATTCTCTCTGTCCCTCTGCCCCTCTCCCCCATTCACATGTTCTCTCTCTTTAAAATAAAATAAAAAATAAAAATACATGTTTTTGTATTAACAATGACAATTTTAATGCTTCTGATGGCTTAAAATATAGACATCAATGTCCTGCTCCTTTCTTGGCTACTCTTTATTCCCTTCATAAACAACCACTTTTAATTATTTTTGCTGTTTTATTCACATAACTTGTCATCATTATAATTCTTGATAAATTGCTACCAGTTGTGGTTAATTTTTATATTTCATACATTATATGCACATTTGCTATTTTATAGATGACTTAGGTCATTTACATTTAGGTCATTTACTTTCTCACTTTTTCTCCTTGCACCTCTTCTTGACAGAATCATAACACTATTTTTTGTCATAATATAATTGTAAAAGTCTGTCTTGGTGTTCCTAATATTTTCAAGATTCTACTCATTTGGAAATTTATAATTCCTGTCACCATTTTTAGGAGTTCATCCCACACTCTTATGTATATCACTGATAATATAATTTTCCATGCTTTATATTAAAAATAATCTGGTCTTATCCATTCAACTTAATAGTTGATGAAATATTGAAGAATACAAAGTCATAGGCAGAATCTTTTGGTGGATTGCCATAGACTTGCTTTCACCTTGGCATCGACCCATGAGTCTACTCTTTACTTACTGTCATCAAAGCCCACATTTCCATTGTTTCACTGAGTTTATGAAAATATCATGCAAGGTTTTGTTAAATGTCTCACTAAAATGAAGATACCACGAAGTCTGATAATTCATGCCAAACAGAAAATGAATATTTTCTTAAACTTTTTATTACAATTTCAAAGGCAAAGAACTATGTTACTGTTTAAATTAAAGAACTGACTACAGAGTTCAGCAAAGCATAATAGCTGTAATATGTGGTTTATAAGTATAATTTGTGTAATTTACTTAATCCACACACTGAAAAAAAATCTATGGTTCGACCAATTCCTCTTTAGTCTCAAACATGATCTTTTTATTGGAAAGTTGACCATAAGGCTGTTATAACAAATGGAAGGCGTCTGGAATCCTGGTACTTCTCTAACCCTTATAGTTTATATTTAAAATGGCCTTATTGGCTCCTATTAAGGATGTCTTTAGTCAATATTAGATTTTTATTTTTCTTGCAACTCTTAGCAATTTTTGATTCTGCTGAATTTAGAAACTGGTTTATTTATTTAGAAATTTTAACAGTAAACAAATATACTGACCTTTATATAAGTAAATAAAGATACTGTTCTATTCAGTTGAGCTTGTATTTTAAAATACTTTCACCAAAAGTGTATAATTTTGTGCACAGCTTATCACACTTTTTGGCCTGATTCTGAAGAAATTTGTGAGTTGTGGATTGTGTGGGAGTTAAATTTCCATTCTGTGCCTGGGGAGGGAAGCCTTTCTCTGTATAAAGCTCATTCTAAAAAGTAAGACCCGAAAACAATGATTTTAGCAGTTCTAAAACCAGCCCCAAAGGCACATTCCCTCTCTCTTTCACTGAGAAATAACAATGGGTGATTTTGAATTAACTCTCTGGAGGACTCAACTAAATTCCTTCAGTTCCTTCCTTTTTTTTTTTTTTTTTTGCTTTCTACATAAATATTGTTTTTATTACAAGAAGCGACCACCTCTGTAGTAAGGCACACACTGTTTCGCCATCACTGTGGCAGAAATCCCTGCTGCTGTCCCTTGGATCTCAGCCAAGACTCTGTGCCCACAGGCCTAAGACACTTGAGATTGCCCCTCAACTGGAAGCACAGTGGAGGGCCCAAGAGCCAAACCTCTGGGGATCGTTCATGACCACTGGACCCGTGTCCAAGTTCCTTCCTTCCTTCCTTCCTTCCTTCCTTCCTTCCTTCCTTCCTTCCTTCCTTCCTTCCAGAAGTAAAAGAAGACAAAAGATGTTCTGGGTTTTCATGTAGTGAATATGCTAATTATAGCCAGTGCTGTCTTATTCCTTTACACTTGGGCATTGTCACCTAACAACTTTACAATAAACAGTTTTAGGATTTGGTCTGTCTTCTGAGATATATTTGAGATGAAATGAGATGAATTATAGGATGGTTCAAGCTTAATCCAGAAACAAAAATGCTGTAAGTCAAAAAGGAAGCTATATAATAGTGATGACATCAATGACCCTTCCAGTGGCTTTTAAAGGTCAAACTCTGCAAAAGAGTTTTGTTAAGACTTGATTCTGAACTCAACAATTGTGCTTTGGTTTGTAAGAAACTGTTATAATAGCTGGGATTTGAGTGGAATGAGTTAAGAATAGAGAATATTTTATTATATTCAAAGCAAATTACTCAGGTTCCATAATAACAATTTGATTTTACATAATCCTTTTACTTTTTATATAGGAGATTATTATTAAAAGAGAAAAGATTAAGCGTTTTTTCTTTAATTACTGCACAAGTCTTGAAAGCATCCAAGATCATTACTTTTAGCTCAAATTGCATACCAAACGAAAGTTTGAATCAACGCTAATGAACAACTCAGATCCTATCTGTACCCTTAATACAAAAAGAGCATTAATGTCAAGATGAAATGTTCTACACAGGTAATCCTAAAATTATCAAAGTGATTATTAGGTTGATACTAAAAATGATTTTTTTCAGTAGAAGAACAGTGCTAATAAGTACAGTCCCTCTACAAAACACCTCTATAATTCACATCCAAAAAATAAATGAAAATATGTGAAATCTTTGCCATTGAGATAGAATTATTCTAGAATTACAAAGCATGGAAAAGCACACAGTCACTTATATCCTCCTTAATATATCAATTAAAGTTATTTTTACATAATAGAATGGATTTTCTCATTCATAGTAAGATTTTTTGAACTACATAACTAAGGAAGTACATGCATCTGTGTTAAGTAATTCTTCTGATATCAAAATAATACATACCCATGAATTTAAAAACCTAGATAGATAAAACCCAGTAAAATATTTTTAAAAAGAAAATGATTACAAATAATACCACCATTTAGAGATTATCACAATTAAATTAAGTTTTAAGGTGATACAACGTGGATGATCTATTTTGTGATTCTTTTTTATTTTATTTTAAGTTTTTATTTACTTTGAGAGAGAGAGCACAAATGGAGGAGGGGCAGAAAGAGAGGGAGAGGGAGAGAATCTCAAGCAGGCTCCACGTTGCTGGCACAGAGCCTGAAACGTAGCTCAAACCCATTACCTGAGCTGAAACCAAGAGTCAGTTGCTTAAGACTGAGCCACCCAGGTGCCCCTATTTTGTGATTTTTAAAGGAATGAGGTTTAACCCTACCTTCTTGTTGGCAAATTGACAAATTTCCTATTGAAGCTATTCATTGATATTAAGAGTGAATCTTTCTAATTCTGAATTTTTGCTTCCTGAATGAGAATCAGAAATAAAAGTGATACAATTTACCTACTCTCAGCTGGTATAGTACAGTATCTTAAAGGACATCCTCTAGTGTTTGACTTAGTTTTGTTTGCTATTTCCTCAATTTCCACCATTTTCATGAAGACTACTCTGTTAATTAACAGTTCTTATTATTTGGAAGGTATAGTTTCTTTGAAAATTAATATAAAAGACTCTGTTCATACTGATAAATGCTTTTGTTGTTCTTATCAGAATTTCCTTCAATTTGGAATTTTGTGGGATAAGCCCTTCAGAGTACGTGAAAGAAATCATTATGCCTTTTTTCCTTTATCCAGCTTCCCTTTATACATAGCCTGAAATTATATTTTCTCCTGACCCCTTACTACCACTTTATAATATGGATTCATCTCTTTTTCATTTTTTCTTTGTTAATCCAGGTCCTTGCTAGATTTCTGGCACCCTAGGCTCTTCATTTATTACACTTCATTATTTCTGTTTGTTCTTCGTTTGTTCCCCAGAGATAGGTGTCTTCATACTCTTCATTATCTATCTCTATCCCTCTAATTCTCTTTCATTGCCATTCTTAGTATATGTTTCCAGCTTCTTTACCCACATTGCTGTTGCTAAATTGTCCTCACAGTTCCCAGAAATATTTGCTAAGAGTGCAGGCAGGATTCCTGTACCTGGGTGGCACAAACAGCCTGAGAAGAAAGGTGGACACCCAGCCTGTTAGCCTATTAACTCTCTATTAGAAAGCTGTAGTCAATGTGGCCTGTGGCCATCCTAGTTGCAGTCATTGAACTAGTTGTAGCACAGAATCTCTTTAGTTGTTCTTTGTAAAAGGACATAAATCGACTTTAAGCAGACTTGCTGCTGGAAACAGGTTTTCTTATAGCGATGACAGGGATGACAACAAAATTACAGAATAGAATCCAGCAATCCAGCTGTAGTACTAGACCAGGGTCTTGTAAGCTCCCTGTTCATCCAGTTGTTAACAATTTGGCCACTAGATCATGGGGAGGTCAGGAGGGGAGGGGGAGTCTGAGTAAGGAATAAGAGTGTCCAGGATGTCAGGGAGAGCATGGGAAGTGCTTGGGACAGAGACTTTTTGCCATCTAGTATTGTAGCATTTCAATGAAACAGTTTGGTTGAAATTTGCGTATCAGGTCAATCTCAGCTTTTCAGGTGATGTTTGTCTGCACTCATATTCTATCTTCTTATCCTCCTGAGACCAAACACACACATATATCAGACAGATATTATCCCCATTTTACAGAGGAGGAAATTGAGACTCAGAGAGTGCTGGTCACAAGAGCCAGTATTGGAGCTGAGATGTAAAGCCAGGACTGACTGACTCCAAAGACAAAGCTGTTAGGACTAAAAGTGTTACACGACATTATTCATTAGTGTTCTTTAACATCTGCTAAGGGATTGTGTACATGTTGTTTGGTTCTTGCAGTAACCTTATAAAGTAGTGTGGCCTTCTTATCAGTTCCCTTTTCAGGTTTGGGACATCTAAGGTTTAGAGAAGTGACACTGAAAGAATGAACAGGATGGAAGCTCATTAGGTTGTAGAAGCTGCATTCACAAACTGTCAAACTTTCTGACTCCAGAACCCCTGTTACCATACCATACCACGCTGAAGTCTGCAACTGCACATTTTTGAGAACACTGTCCCAACAATGCTTGCTTTTCTCTACAAAGATGGCATGGCCAACAGACATGCATTTAGACCTGTTCTTCCTGGCATCGGATTAGCACTCAGCCAATGACATTCTCCTACCTGATTCTCCTTCAAACCAATGGCAAGCATTTCAGGGTCAATTAACAGGGATTAGAGGATGATCTGTGGCTGGAACCACATTACTTAGAGTATGGGGAGTGATATTCTGAATACAGCTCTGATATCCATGTGTTTTATGTATGATTTATGTTAATTTGGAATTTATTTTCTGTGAGTAGCAGTTTGACTTTGTATCAAAAACTTTATTTAAATAGAGACAACTAAGTCTTTTATGTTGCCTATATCCAATATTCTAGACTGGGTAGAAATGTCACTTCTTCCTACAAGCCTTCCTTACCTGTTCTGGCAGAACCAGTTAGACTCTTTTCTGTGCCTAAAGCATTTTATACTGTAGTCTATCTAAGTTGTGCTGCAAGTAACCTCTTTGACCTCGGCTACAGCAACTTCTTACTAGACATGTCTCCAGAGGCAAGGGAAATAAAAGCAAAAATGAACTATTAGGACCTCATCAAGATAAAAACTTTCTGCACTGCAAAGGAAACAATCGACAAAACTAAAAGTCAACCAACATAATGGGAGAAGATATTTGCATATCAGATAAAGGCTTAGCATCGAAAATCTATAAAGAACTTACCAAACTCAACACCCAAAAAACAAATAATCCAGTGAAGAAATGGGCAGAAGACATGAACAGACACCTTTCCAAAGAAGACATCCAGATGGCTAACTGACACATGAAAAGATGCTCAACATCACTCATCATCAGGGAAATACAAATCAAAACCATAATGAGATACCTCACACCTGTCAGAATGGCTAAAATTAACAACTCGGGAAATAAGCAATGTTGGCAAGGATGTGGAGAAAGGGGAACACTTTTGCACTGCTGGTGGGAATGCAAACTGCTGCAGCTACTCTGGAAAACATTATGGAGGTTCCTCAAAAAAATTAAAAACAGAACTACTCTATAACCCAGCAATTGCACTACTAGGTATTTATCCAAAGGATACAAAAATGCTGATTCAAAGGGGCACATGCACCCCAATGTTGATAGAAGTGCTATTGACAATAGCCCAAGTATGGAAAGAGCCCAAATATCCATAGATTGATGAATGGATTAAAGAACATGTGGTATATATACACAATGGAATACTACTCGGTGATGAAAAAGAATGAAATCTTGCCATTTGCAACAACGTGGATGGAACTAGAGTGAATTATGCTAAGAGAAATAATCAGAGAAGTCAGAGAAAGTCAGGTATCATATAATTTCACTCATATGTGCAATTTAAGAAACAAAACAGGTGAACGTGGGGGGAAAAGAAGGAAAAATAACATAAAACACAAAGGGAGGTAAACCATAAAAGACTCTTAAATACAGAGAACAAACTGAAGGTTGCTGGAGGGGTGGTGGGTGGGGGGATGGGTTAAATTGGTGATGGGTATTACGGAGGGCACTTTAAAAAAATAATTAATTAGTTAATTAATTTTTCAACTTTGTTAACATACAGTGTAGTCTACTTAACGAGTAGATTCCCGTGATTCATCACATACAACACCCAGTGCTCATCCCAGCAAGTGCCCTCCTCAATGCCCATCACCCATTTTCTCTACCCTACAAACTCCCCACCCCTATCAACCTTCAGTTTGTTCTCTGTATTTGAGTCTCTTACGGTATTCCTCACTCTCTGTTTGTATCTTGTTTTTCCTTCCCTTCCCCTATGGTCATCTGTTAAGTTTCTCAAATTCCACAGATGAGTAAAATCATATGATATATGTCTTTCTCTGACTGACTTATTCTGCTTAGCATAATACATGGAGGGCACTTTCAGGGATGAGCACTGGGTGTCATATGTAAGAGATGAATCACTGAGTTCTACTTCTGAAACCAAGACTGTACTATATGTTAACTAACTTGAATTTAAATAAAAAAATTAAAAAATAAATTGTGCTTCAATTATATGTTTACATTTCAAATTGACCCATAAGGACTGTGAACTATTAGTCTTTTTCTACCCATCAACTAGGATTATGTTTGCTACAGAGTAGGTGTCCACAAAACAACTAGTGGCTTAATTAACTAATTAATACTCCCACTGAAAAATAAAGTACCTGTTCACTAGTTTGAAAAGGAATTTGGAAATATCAGTTTTAAATATTTATTTATTTTGAGAGAGAGAGGGAGAGCATGTATGTATGTGTGTATGGGGGAGGGTGAGAGAGAACCCCAAGCAGGCTTCACCCTATCAGTGCAAAGCCCGTTGTGGGGCTCTATCTCACAATCCTGAGATCATGACCTGAGCTGAAATCAAGAGTTGGGCACTTAACCTACTGAGCCAACCAGGTGCCCCTAGGAGATATCATTTTTAGTGCTGGACATGATGGTAACATTTAGTCTGTCTTGGAACTTTATATTTTTGATTAACCAAATATGGGTAATTAAAATTTAAAACTCTCATATTTTATTATAACATTTATAAATCTGTTTAATATTTTGTAAATATAATATTTTATATTTAATTGGGGTAAAGATAGTATTCAACAACTTAAATTAATTAAAATTATACAGATATTTAAAATGGTGATGTTGATCTATATATATTTATATGGCAAGATGTTTATGGCATATTATTTAGTGAGTAAAGAGGAGATTAAGAAATAGCAATTAAAGTTTCTCATTTTTGTAACAAAATTCTATATCATTATGGGAAAATTCTAGAATAATAATAATAGTAGGAGTAATGATAATATTTATATCCTTTCTTTATTATGAATGATTACAAAGTTCCAGGTATGGAATTAAGCGCCTTCATACACTACTTTAACCCTCAATTAATTAATTAATCCTCAGTTAATAATTCCATTAACTCATTCACCATTAATTGGTTCAACATTGAACATATATGTCTTGTCCCAGGCACTGTGCAGACTTATTAGAGATAGAGCTGTGAACCAGATGGACATAGTATCTAGCATTCTATCATATCCTAACTCCAGAGATGAAAATTAGGGATGTTGTCCCACCCATCAGGGGTCTTTTGGCCCAGGTTCTGGTTCAACAAAACAAACATAGAGACTCATAGGCTACATTTGCCATCAGTCTATTCAGGTGGATACAGCACAGGAATGATGGTCGCCCAGCAGGGCAGCATCAGGCCTTCCCTTCTGTGGGAGTTCTTGCTGCAGTTCACACAGTCTTCCAGCAGCCATTGTCTTTGGTCCTTCAGATGATGACTCAGACTCCAGGAGGTGAGATCCATACTGAGTGGGTTCAGGATCTTCATTCCTCAAGTAACGATTTCATAGGTACAGTGTCCAGGGTTCTCATGAGAATCACTACCACCATCAGGTATTTACAATTAATTTACAGTTTGTTTGCCCCAGTACAAAGGGAGTTTGCCAATCAGAAGTCATTGCAATCATAAGCAATGCTACTTAAAAACAACTTAACATTTTACTCCTATTAGATTACCAGGGAAACACAACTAGAGAGTGTAGAAGGGGAAAGGATTTTGTTAAGGAGGGATCTAATAAGCAAGTGGCAGAGTGAATTCAAATTTACGTCTTTCTGACTCCAAAGTCTAGCTTCTGTAATTTACTGGATGATACCAAAAATGATCTCTGGGAGGAAAGCTTTTTAGATAGCTTTTGCTTTCTTCTTTATACTGTCTGAATTCTCAGACTTTTTTTTTTTGTAATGAGAATGAATTTCTTTTGTAATCAGAAATAAATATTTTTATTAGAAAGACTAACAAGATGAAAACAAGCTTTTGGTGTAGCATTAAGTGAAAGTAGCCAGAAACAAAATTATATATGCATTTGTGTTGTGATTAAGATGATGTAAAAAGAGAGGTGCATGAGGAAGAAGCCAAGCAAAAATATAAAGCAGTCCTATCAGTAGTTGAGTCAGAATGGTTGGCTTGCGAAGGGCTTGCTTTATCTATCTATCTATCTATCTATCTATCTATCTATCTATCTATCTATCTATTTTCCAGATACTTTATGAAATTATGTTATTCTTTGAATGAAATGAAATGCATTAGTAAAATAGAAAAGGAAATTTAAATGTAACTATATTAGGGGTTCAGAGTTCTCAAATTATTTCAAAACACACCCATGGACCTAAGATGGGAGGCTGAATTAGAGAGCAGTTCTGTTCCATTCCTGACATTTACCTATGTAACTGGAAGAATTTGCCCAGGGCTCTTGCTATGTCCCTACGCCAATACTATTCTTTCAGTGCATTACAGTAACTTCCCTAGGTCTGTGTTCATGTGGTAGAGTGGGAATACTATTGCCCAACTCCTTTCACATGTCATTTATCTACTATGTAAGGTTTACTTTTTGTTCAAAACTCACGTTTTGGGCTTTATATGATCCTTCTTTAGCCAAGGACTCATATAATTGGATAGCTGCTGTTATGTTTTGCATACCAAAATTTCCAAATAGCAAAGCATCGGCCATTTTCTCCATAGCTTTCAAGTTTCCCATGTTAGCTGCTTTGGCAAAGAATACATAGGCTCTGTTTAAAAAATATGAAGGTAGAGGTTTGATTATCAAAAATGAAAATTTCTGCTCCCTCCTTCAGACTACTTCTAACAAGTAGGACCAAGTTGTCATTGCTGCTAACAATAAAATTTAGCTGAAGTCCATCACATCTATAGACCAGTAGGTTTTTTTCCAGCCATTATCTAAGATGACAATTTCAAATATATCTGACAAACAGTGAAGCTGCTCAAAAGGAGAAATTTGCTTCAAGCTTATTCACCAAGTGAAGTGAAATATTGAGGCCCTTGTCCTAAAAGTGAACTTTCCCATGGCCACCCACATTATAGGAGTATTTATTTTACAAACTGAACTCTGAAATATGTAAGAATATAATCAAAACCAATCAAAAAATAATCAAAACTGGAATGTCACATGTAGAGAGCTACTATCATGAAAACAAAAGTCCCTTTATATTCTGAAATAATTTTCTAAAACAGAACATATTCTTCAGCACCATGTGGAAAAACAATAACCAAATAAAATGCATTGGTTATTAGGACTCTAAAGTCTGACTGCCTGGTTCAAAATCTGTGTCTACCACTTGTTAGTGTGGGAGCTTCAGGCAAGTTATTTAATTTCTCTGTGCTTCTCTCATCTATGGAGTAGGGATAATAATAGTACTAGCTTCATAGGGTTGCTGAGAAGATTCAGTGAGATACTCCAAATGAAGTGCTTGGCATTAGTGCCTGGTACATAGTAAGCACTAAAAAATCTTTAACTATGATGATGATGATGACAACAGTGACAATGACAATTGCATAAATTCTAAAGTTTCATAGCATGGCAATTGTTCTCCTGTAATTTGTGGGTAAATGGTGTGAAAGCTTAGTGATAGATGCCATAGGATTGCCTTATACTGTATTTTCTGAGTCCCAGTCAGAAATCACCTGGACCTGATGTGTATAACAAGTAGTTATACACTTGTTAGTGTATAACTCTAACAAGTAGAGCCTTTCAAGGTCAAAACTTGTGTCAGAGACAGAGAGTACTTTAGGGTTTTATTTTTACTTTTATAATTTCCTTTTTGGTACCGGTAAGACAAGAAAGCAACTTCTACTGGTGACCTTGATTCCAATATAGGAACAAATACACGAATCTACCATTACTACAAACTCAGAAGGATCAGGAGACTCAGCTTTATGTACCGCCTGTCCATGCCGATGCTAAACGAATCTGTTCTTGGTGGCTGGAGCAGGGTAGAATGGGCTTGGACTGAATGATAGCTACATAGGCATTAGGGTTCTGGATGCCAACACAGTGAATAGACTCCAGTGAAACAAAAGAAGCCAGAGATTAACCATAGTCAGAGCAAGCTGAGATTCTGGGGACCAGAAGGCAAATAAGACAGAAGGTCTCAAAGGCCAGTGAGTACAGATGTCTGGCATCCAGGGGCAGGCATGACATCAGGACACAGATTCCCTGAAGCCCTTCTGTCACATGGTTTGCTGCTGCAACCACATAGCCTGCTGGGATTAGAAGGGCACCAATATGGAACAGGGCAGAGAAACTTGAGATGGGCTGCAGGAGCCTTTGCTGATCCCAGGGGGCAGTAAAAGGTTGCAAAATCAATTCCTCTAGGTGTCTCTGGTCCCCTCTCAGGAAAGTCCAAGGTGACATAAGGAATACTAGAAGCAGGACCCAGGGCTGAGGAAAGTTGTTGGTACATTAGGTAGGATTAAGATCTGGACTGTAATCCCCAAGACGGAAAATGTAGGAGAAACTGGGCAGCATTAGCAGATCCCCAAAAGAAAGTTTAGTTAGGTATCTGGAAAATTTCTAAAGAATCTGGTATTGGATGCTAAGGTAGGTGCTGGGGAAGAAGGAGACTAAATGCATCTCTAGGATACATTAGAAACCTGGCGTAGGGCAGCAGCTTACTTCCAAATCTTTGCTAATGGAGAGTAATTCTTAATGACAGCTAACTCCGGCTGTCTCCAAGGCTTCTTGACTCCTGCAGACAGGTTTGTGTCTCCCTGACATGTGCTCGCTTAACATCTTTACTTCTAGCACTACTGACCATTTGTAGCTGAATGAATTAGTGAATGAATGGGGTCAAGATGTGGGTGTCGATGAGCCAAAAGGACTGGTAGCACCTTTATCTTATACAAGAAGTGGTGAACAAGGAGGGCATAGGATAGAGGAATGAATGGGAGAGAAATGATTCCTCTGTGGTCAGTAGGGTGTTTTTTCTGTCCTCTGACCAGAATCTTAGAGATGGCTATATTAGATGTAATTGGCTTGACCATCCTGATAACTGAAGGAATTTCACTCAGTTTGCCCACAAATTCCTGAAGTCTCTTGCTGTGAACAGATTTGGTTTCAGTTTTCTATCTACCAACTGGGAAGGGTCAGGGGACTCAGCTTTATGCACCTTCTCATGTATCTATGCGACTGCAAAGATAAGCTGCTCTTGGGGTGCTTGGCTGGCTCAGTTGGTGAAGCATGTGACTCTTGATCTTGGGGTTGTGAGTTCGAACCCCATGCTGGGTGTAGAGATTACTTAAAAAGAAAATCTTAAAAAGAAATAGAAAGAAAGAAAGAAAGAAAGAAAGAAAGAAAGAAAGAAAGAAAGAAAGAAAGAAAGAAAGAAAAAAGCTGCTCTTCTGGAACTCTTTAGCAAGGATAGGCTAGGCAAGAATAGCCTGAGATTGAATGACACCTAGGTAGGCATGTAAGTTCCTGCACTGCTGGATGGTCTGCTTTCAGAGCTGGGGTTTCCTCCCATTCTTTAAGCCAAAGAGGAAGGCACCCATCAAGGTTAAGTGGATAGTTACTTGGGAGCTTCTAAGAGTGATTTTGTCCCTTTAGACTGAATCTAGGGTTTCCTTGAACTTAACAGGGTATACCCAGTGGGCCTTCATCTTGGGTTCATCTGCTATTAACCTGAAATCTGAGGGACCAGTCCCTTTCCAGAATTCCATTGTTCTCTCATCTAGGTGGGCTGGGTTGAGAATTCTTTATTCTTACTCCTTCATTCAGTGAGCACATGAATGAGCAGACTTCCATAGCAGGCCAGATTGTATTTTGGGGGGTCTGATTTAACCCCATACTCATCATGATAGCGCCCAGACATGCTCAGCATGACACCCAGGTTTTGTAGGGGATGGTTTCCTTTGCTCTTATAAGGAGCTTCTAACTTTCCCTAGAGAGAGGTCCAACTCCTTTACCTCCTTTCTTGCTGCTTTGGAAGAATTACAGAATATTTTTGACCTTCCATTTACTCCTGTATAATTTGGGGATAATAATTTATGACTCTTAATATCATTGTGAGCAATGAATGATATTCTATACATAAATACCCAGAACAATAAGTAGCACAAAGAAGGAGTTTAATAAATGGAAGTTGTTTATAGTCAAGTGCCCCTTTACCCTCTATACTCTTATGCTCTTTTGGGAAGCTTTGAATTTTAAGAAAGAACTCAGGGGCTCTGTTGCTGCCCTGTCTAGGGTCGGCTACCACAGCACTGGGCTGCTTTCCTCGGAGCTGGTATGCCCAATTTGTGTGAAAACAGAAGATGTCTCCTAGTTGGAGGTACAGAGCCCATTCTTTTTATTATTATTGCTTTGGGACACACTTGTTTTCTTCTCTCCCACACCTTCTTCCTCTTACCATTTAGAGGACTAGAGATAAAAATAACAAATCTTTATCTTCTGCTTACTATGTGTTGGGCATCCTCCTAAGAGCCTGACTGCACTATCCAGAGCACAGGGAGGTTAAGTAACTTGTCCAGGATAACACAGCCAGTAAATGGCACAGCTAGGATTCGATCCCAAGGTTTTAATTAGAGACTTGAGGGGTGACCTCATGTTGCGTCCCTCTACTCTGGGGACAAGATATTTCTTCCTCCCCGTCAGACAAAGTAGACAAGGAAAAAGAGAAATGATGAACATGGAGTGAGACCATGTGGCCACAGCTTGGTTACGTCCCAGCTGTGTACTTGTGGTCATCTCACTCACATCTTTGAATCTCTATTCTCAGCTGTTTACAGGGGGAACATGAAGCTCTTCTTAACTCATAAGGCTGTTCTGGGATATAATGGAATCACATACATGAAAGTGCCTTGAAAACCACAAAGTGCTCTACAAATGCTGAGTTAGGCAGAATAAAGCATTCTAAAACAACCACTCTAATTCAAATAACAGATTTTATTTTATTTGAAATACCTAATAAATAAAAGTCAAAACAGAATATTCTTGCCTGAATACTCAGATCAGTGCCTTAACTCTGCATTTCACTTAAAATGTAGGGACCACAATTTCATATACAATTCTGTTTGTTTAGGCTGGTAATTAGTAGGATTCTTTAAACATCAATTGATCCTTTTCAAAACAAAAGCTTATGGGCAAATAAACTTATTTGTTATCCCAATAAGCTTTTAACAACAAACGAGATTTTGAATTGTTCTTTTTTCTCAGCCAGGAATTTAGGTTGGCTTAAATAACTGGATAAAGACTTACTCTGCTTTTTGTTTTTGGCTTTTAGACTGCTGGAGAATCTTGATGCCCATCTTAAACAGCTGGTCTCCTTCATCTGTGAAATTTTTCTTTGCTTGCTTTCTTACTATATATGGGCAAACAAGGAAAAATAACATCATTTTTATGTTTTATATTTTATTTTTTAAAATTTATTTTGAGAGAGAGAGAGGGAGAGAGAGAGAGAGAGAGAGAGAGAGAGAGAGAGAATCTCAAGCAGGCTACATGCTGTCAGCACAGAGCCTGACATGGGGCTCAGTCTCACAAACCATGAGAACATGACCTGAGCTGAAATCAAGAGTTAGACACTTAACCAGCTGAGCCACCCAGGTGCCCCATGTTTTATATTTTTTAAATAATGTGCTGCCATATTAGTTTGGGTTTTTCTTATGAGGGGGTTCAGATGAACCTCCCTAATATGTGCCATTTCGGCATGTGGATTATTTTGAGCTGAAGACATTCAAGGCTGGAAAGACTCAAGAAGAGCTTTTTACCTCCCCTTTAACTGCCCATAAGAATTTAGATAGAGGGCCTGGTCCAGGAAGATAGCTATCACCAGAGATAACTATGCAGAGTATGGGCTAGGTGTGGTAAGATAGGGGAAGTTGGTAGGTCATGTTTGTTCAAATTCCTCTCTGTCCTATTGTCTCTACATGGCATGAAAATCATTTGTTTATCAAACATTTGCTCTTCCCATCTTCCTGTGAATTGTCTTCCTTCCCTTTGAAGCCCTAGTCCCTTACTTCCTCAGGATGGTTTATAAGCCTTACTCACCCATATAAAATTAGATTTGTTTTTCTATTAATTTGACTTATGTCAATTTAATTAAAAAACCAACCGAAAAAACCTCCTTTCCTCCTTTACACTCTCCTTATTTTTTAACCTCTGCATTTCAAGATCACCTTGGTTTTGTTCAGAAGATAAAAGCTGTCTACAAAAGTATCCTCTTCCTGTCTTTTGTTAAAGCGTCTGGAGGGTGGAGGAGATAGAAAGATGCTTCTGATGGTAGGAAGGAGAAAGACACTCCCCAGTCTGGGAAAGCGATGCAAGGTTCCACAAGTACAAAGCAGGACAGAAGGTCTTCAGGGAAGGGGCTGCTTGGTGTACTCTAAAGAAATGATCTGAGCACCAAGGTCTCATCTTGCAGACTCCCTTGTCTGAACATGGCCCATAAACCTTAGAGCTATAAGATTCCAAGAGAATATGAGGACCGACAAATGGACATCGCCTAGATATCCAATGTGCATCTAGGATTGGAGGAGAAAATCTCCCTGAAAATTTTGCTCTGCCCAAGGCTCCCTCCTCCTCCCCAACAACCTTTCTGAGACTTTGGGGAAAGCACACAGAGAGAGTACCAATAACAACTTGCTGTGTTGGGAAGAGGGCTCAGAATTAATTTTATAGGATTTAAATAAAGAAATGGAATTTTACCTGCTACAATAATATTTCTCAAACACTTATATAACACTTCACAATTTTCAAACCATTGTCATCAGTTTACAGATGCAGAAAGCTATTTGGAGGGAGAGTCAGCTTTACAGCTCCAACTACACCCACACAGTGCATGTGCACATGTGCAACACACACACAAACACACACACACACTCACACTCACACTCCCTTCCACATCACAGTGCCTCTTGAAGTCCATTATGACACTCAGTGAAACCTCTGATTAGGTGAACCATGCCTGAAACCATTTAAAAAGAGAGGCATTTTGAGGTTTGATGCCTCATTAACAAGACTACAAAAATCTTTAAGTGGTTCCTGTTTTTCTTCTCCCTGACAAACCATCAGAGTTGTTCAATTTCTTTTTTAAATTACAAAAATTGTTTTAACTTAAAAGTTAATTTGCAATTATTTCGAATGCTTCAAGGTATCCAATCAATTCAGTAACACCAGACACTTTTAGTATCTAATTTCTGCTTTGAGTTGTATGTTATCTATAGTCATGACTAAAGAGGAAAAATAATGGGAAAAAAACCTACCAATCTTTGATTTGAATAGCAATTTCTCCTATTATCATGCTTTCAAAGAGCAAAAATCCATTTTGAAAGGCTGACTCTGCATGCACATACATATGAGAAATGATACACCACTACAGATTTCCACCCATGGCTTTTACTTCTATTTGTAATTCTATTTTTGACTTCCCAAATGTACTGAAATAACAGTTTTCTTTACAATAAGAGGGCTCAATTATCAAATAAAATTCTCTTGACAACACTTTAATTTCCTTTTTATGGTTTAACAATTTCCAAATCTGGGGAAAGCATAGTCAGGAAATGACTCGAGGATATTATTCTGAACTTGACGTAAAGAACCTTCCTGAATCCAGAATCATCTTCTTCTTCTTTTAAGATAACTTTTGAAGTTTATTTATTTATTTTGAGACAGAAAGAGGGGAGGAGAGGTGGTGGGAGAGGGAGAGAGAATCCCAAGCAGGCTCCCTGCTGTCAGCACAGAGCCCACTGTGGGGCTTGATCTCATGAACTGTGAGATCATGACCTGAGCCAAAATCAAGAGCCAAAAATCTGCCCAATCGACTGAACCACCCAGGTGCCCCAAATCTGGAGTCTTCTCAACAGCCAAATAGTGGATGCCTGTTGTTCTTTCCTGATAAGGGCTCGAAGCTAACCTGAGTGGTGGTAGGAATGAGCATCAGGAGTAAAAGAGGGCAGAGTAGGTGTGCCAGAGAGCAGCAAGTATGGGAAGTACTTCAACTAGATAAATTTGTATTTCAGTGTTTGCCAGAGACATAATTTATAGAAAGTTCTTGACATGTTATTACATCTGCAGTCTTAATTATCATTTCATACCTAACTTGAATACTGTTATAGGCTGAATTGTGTCCCCCTAAATTCATATGTTGAGTGTATCTCAGAATGTAACTTTATTTGGAGATAAGGTGTTTAAAGAGGTGATTAAGTTAGAATGAGGCCATTAGGGTGGGATCTTAATCCAATATGACTGGTGTCACTATAGGAAGAGAAAGAGACATCAGGGAGATGCAGGCACTAAGACCATGTGAGGATACACTGAGAAGCCAAGGAGAGATGCCTTAGAATGAAACCAACTCTGTTGGCACTTTGATCACAAACTTCCAGCCTCCAGAACTGTGAAAAATATATTTTTGTTGTTTAAGCCACCTTGCCTGTTGTATTTTAACATGACCTCCCTAGCAAACTAATACAGATGCCAACTCTGGATTACATGGAAAACAAGCTGCTCTTTCTTCCTACTGGAAGGGATGCACCCAACTCAGCTTCCTATCAGATCAGTGGCTACCTTCTAAAAATAGGAGGGCATATAATTTCTCATTGGCTCCCAAGGTCTCCAGGTGCTGCACATCTGACTTGCCCAGGCAGCTGGGTGCCCAAGTAGTCCACCTCTGACAAGGTCATTTTATCATGATTATATTCTAGGTAGGCAGTGTAGTAGGTCCAGCAATCCCAGCAATGTGTCCAGCATTCCATGTGTCCAGCAATCCCAGGACCCAGCTCACCTCTCTGTAAGATGATGGGAGAACTGGAATTCTATGCGTTCTGTTGCTGACCCTTCATCTATAAAATTCTCTAATCAAGTCTATTCTTTAATCCCTATAACCTGTTTTTGTGGCATTCAAGAAAAATCCTCTTATTGATAATGAATTCCAAAGCAAAGCTTTGGAACAAAAAGAGCTCACTTGCTTGCTGCAGATATTAATGGAAAAGGAAAGAGCTGGAAACAACTTAATCTCTGTCATTCATACATTTACTTGTCCATTTAATTGGAATGAATTGAATATTTATCATGTGTTAGACACAATGCTAGATATTGTCTTTCCAAAGATGATGGAGACACTGTTTGAGCCTGGCAGTGGAGATAGACATGTTTGCCAAAAACTACAATGCCATGTGGTAGGCACTCTGTAATAAGGCACTATGAGAGCATAGGAGCCTCCTTTGTAAGCAACAGAAACCTAATATTATTGACTTAAGCAAAAGCAACTTATTGGGAGGCCACTGAAACTCATAAACTCACTGGGGTAGGTCTCAGGAATCAGAGCTTTCTAGAAGCAGAGACAGATGTTGCTATAGGACTGGATTGAAATCCAGTCCTTTTAGGATCTTCCCCTCTTTGCTCCAGACTCCATGGCAAGTATAATGGGTCTATTCAGGGAAGACAAGAAGTCTATTCTTACATTCCTGTAAGAATATATCCACTGGGGAAGACTTAATTCCTTAAAAAGAAATTGAGAGGGTGAGAAAAGTAAAATGGATGATCAGAAGCGACCAAACAGCAAATGCCCGCTCGGGCACTGGACTCTTGCTAAGGGAAATAAAAAAAAAAATCTTCACAGATGAAAAGACACTTCAGATAGTTCTTGAAAGGAGGGTAGGAGTTTGTTGGGCCAAGAAGATGAAACTGGCATTCCATTTGGAGGAAACAGTCTATGCAAATGAACCAATGAAACAATGATGGGGGGGCAGTGTATCTTAAATGAAGAATGATGGTTTGAGAGTCATGTTTGGTCATGTGGTCCAGACTGGTGATGGGAGTAAGTGATATTGAGGGGAGTGGACAGAGGGCTGAGAAGGGAGTGGGGAGAGGGAACAGAGGTCATTGTGAAGGTGAAGGCAGGTTTGATATGGGAAGAGAAAGAGCAGAAGTGGCAGGAAGTTGGCTCTGATCAGACAGAATTATTTTGGAGTTTGAAATTATATTGATGAAACAGGTCTATATGTGGCTGGTAAATGACTGAGGAGAAACAGAAACAAAGATTACTGGAATTGTGGAAGTCTAGCAAAAAGGATAAGGTCTTCAACATGGATAGTTAGCCCCTTCAGAGTGCTGGTGGCCTGTAGCCATTGACTGACTGATGTAGGGGTAACAGCGTAACCCCTTGCCTACAGGGAGGGGGAAATCCTCTAGTGTTATTCACTTGTAAAACCCTAAACTTCTCCTGAAACCCTATCTTTGCCCAACTCCTTCTCTTGCCCTATTCCTGTATTCCTCACTCTCTTCTATGTTTCACCACATCTAAAACTTTAACATTTAAATTTAATATTTAAATTCAAATAAATAAACAAATACCATTTAAGTCATCTTAAAAAGCAAAGAGAAAAATATTTGTATGCCAAATTATAGTTATATTAAAAATGACATGAAGGATCATTGAGAGTTAAAGGAATTAACAATTAAGCTAGGAGATGGATATCTTTTAGTCTGACTAAAAACCAGGTGCTTTCAGCATTAAAATGATACAAGGAGATAAAAATGGGAAGTTCTTTCCCTTGCAGAAAATCTTGCCTACACAGACACTGCATCCTTCTTATTTAATTTCAATTGTATTTAATATAAACCAACTTTAGTTTCTGATTTTCTGAATAATGCATCAGAAGAGCTCTTCACATTTGCCCTTAATGTCTGCCAGGAAGATACAATCCCAGATAAGGAGGGAGAATAATGATCCATTACTAAAAATAACATTCCATCTAAGAAACAATGACTCAGCAAAGAGTTTAGTCAGATAAAGATGTGATCAACTCAAATGCACTTGGATAAGAGCACAGATATTTCTAATAATCAAGTTTATTCACACTGTCCCCAGATCATTGTTGCCAAACATAAATACCTTCAGTGGTATTGCTAGGAAATGGCATACAAATTGTGTTGTAAGTAGAAAAACATTTTCTCCTCAAATATCTACTAAGCAAAACTTGAAATAATAAGGATTCTGACTTTCAAAGATTAATTCACTACCCCAAACTTTTAATTTAGCAGAAAGAAATATGGTTTATAAAACAAGTGAAGAACCAAAACCAATAATTATTATATTATAATAAAAGCTAACATTTATAAAGCACTTAGTCCCCAAGCAGTTTTTTCACTGTGAGAGGAGGGAGCTATTATCATTCCTGTTTTACAAATGAGGTGATACAGGCCCAGAGAGGTTAAGTAACTTGTCTAAGGTCACACAGTTAGTCCCTGATAGGCAAGAATTCAAATGTAGGCAGAATGACTGCACAGTCTGCTCATACTATTTGTCAGAGCTACACAATATGCAGAATTATGTGAGGAACACAAATTTACTATCAATTACTGAAAAATTTGAAAAATGAGTTCAAAATACACTTAAAAATAAATGTATTGTAATTGAAGTATTTTAAACGATGAATTTATTTATAGTAATACTTCTTTTACCTGACATTATTATTTTTTTAATGTTTATTTATTTTTGAGAGAGAGAACATAAGCGAGGGAGGAGCACAGAGAGAGAAGGAGACACAAAATCTGAAGCAGGCTCCAGACTCCTAGCTGTCAGCCCAGTGCTGGACACAGGGCTCAAACTCATGAACCGTGAGATCATGACCTGAGCCAGAGTCGGACACTTAACCAACTGAGCCACCATGGTGCCCCTTTCAGACATTATTAAGAAATGTGTCCATATAAATAATTTTTTCCCATTAGATGAGTCATATCCCTTTTTATTTTGACTGTTTTCTGATGGAAATGTGTCTAAAAAGTATACAATATATTCCTCCGCCTTCCCCAACAAAAGATAATGAGCATGATTTAACCTGGTGATGATTTAGAGCATCATTATGCACACCTGACCATATCCAGACTAGTTGATTTAGACATCATTACTTAAGACTGTGCTTGTAGGAGACCTTGGATAATGGAAAGCCCTTCAGCAATTAGTGGGAGCAAAAGGGACAAGAGAAAGATGGTGACAGGCTGTATTCAAGGCCCTGTGAAGGGTTAAGAGTGCCTGCTGGCTGGCTTAATAGTTAGCTGCACTTGCTAATTTGCAACACCTTACATTACTGTTTCCCAAAGCATACATGAGAAAATTGTAAGTGGTACACACACAAACTTTAACATTTTGATAGTTAATATACTTGGTATACATTCATCTATAGATTCTATTTGTAGCAAGTGGCACATCTATAGATTCTATTTGTGGCAACTAATTTTCATTTTTTTCTCAATTTTTTTCTCTGAAAAATTAACCATGAAATATTTAGGACATACAAAAAATCCAGAAAGGAAAACATACTTCAACATAACATTCCCATTTCACATAATTTAACAGATGGTAACATTTTGCCCTGTTTGTTTTAGGTATCTCTCTAAGGAAACAGAATGGAACAAATACACTCAAAGCCTCCTCCCAACATAATCCCAGTGTTCTCTCTTCAGAGGTAGCTCTTGTTCTGAAGTTACTATGTAGTCCTTTTACTACATATATGTACCCAATATTATTTCTATACTGTAAAACCATACATATGTATATGTATATATAATATACATATATATACATGTATATATATGTATATTATATATACATGTGTATATATATATACTTTTGCAATTTGCATTTTTACCTTTTGAGATTTATCTGTCAAGTAGGCTTCATTAATTCATTTTAACCAGTGCCAATGGTCAAAATTCTTTGTATGACTAAACCAGTTTATCTATTTATTCCTCCATTATTTACCCTACCCATTCCACAGATATTAACTTTTTCCACTTGAATGCTACAAAAACCAGTTCTGCAATGAAAATCCTTGCACACATATTCTCATACAGATATGTGAGAATTTCTGTAGGATATATTTCTAAAAGTACATATGCCAAGTATAGCATATAAGCATCTTAAACTTTACTAGATATTACCATTTTGCTCTTCAAAGAGGTTGCACCAAACATACATTCCCAACAGTGATGTATAAGAGTTCTCATTTCCTTAAATTCTGGGTTGCTTAGGGGTTATCTGATCTTTTAATCTTGCCTATCAATGTGAAATGATAAATCTGTATCAAATTTGAATTTCTGCAGTTACTAGTTAAGTATATTTATTGTTTTTTTTTCTAAGAATAGTATCCTTTGTTCAGTTTTTAAATTAAAAAAAATATTTATTTATTTGAGGGAGAGAGGGACAGAGTGTGAGCAGGGAAGGGGCAAAAAGAGAGGGAGACACAGAATCGAAAGCAGGCTCCAGGCTGCAAGCTGTCAGCACACAGCCCAACGTGGTGCTTGAACTCCTGAACTGCAAGATCATGACCTGAGCTGAAGTTGGACGCCTAACCAGCTGAGCCACCCAGGTGCCCCTTTGTTGAGTTTTCTACTTGTTTTTCCTGTTGATTTGTAGGTGTTTTTTTATACGACCAGTTCTTTCTTGGCTCTGTTTGTTACAATATCTTCTTTTAACGTGTGGGTTCTTTTTCACTGTATAATTAAAAATACCTATTAAAACTTTTAACTTTAAGGTAGTCAAATTTATGAATTTTGGCATCATGGTTTTACTTTAGTCTTTTGTAAGAATTCCCTTCTTATACTAATATCTTAATGTTTTTTTAAAAATTATTATTAAAGTTCTGATGTTCATATTTAGGTCATTAATCCACCTAGAAGTTACTTTTGTGTATGAGGTGAGAATGGGATCTGATCTTAATCTTCTTCCAAATGAGAATCAGTTGCCTGCATACAATCTGTTTATTTTTTCACAGCTGATTTGTAATACCTCTGTCATATACCAAATTCCCCTATATATATGGGACCAATTCTAGACTCTTTTTACTTTTTTTAATCCATATGTCAATAGCATATGTTTTATACAATATAATTTTATAGTAAGAATCTAATGGGGCAAGTTCCACTTCTCATTCTACTTCAAAAGTATATTGGCTGTCTTTAGACTTGTTTTCATATATACTATTAAAATTAGCTTATTAAATTCTATGAAAACCCCTTTGGGCAATTTTGAAACGAATTTGGCAAGAAATGATATCTTAAACTTTGAATCTTCCCATTCAGAAACATAAAAACTCTTCAGTTATGCAGGTATTTTTTATATTATTGAATAAAGTTTTATGTTTTTCCACTTCTTAAACATCTTGTAGATCTTTTGTTAGATTTATTCTTAGGTACCTTTAGTTTTTATTGCTATTTTAAATAATATTTTAGCAGTTTAATTTTTAGTTGTTTTTTGTATCATATGCAGAAATGCTATTGATTTTTATATATTAATTTTAAATCCAGCAACTTTGCCAAACTCCATTAATTTTCATGGTTTAATAGATTTTCCTGAATTTTTCAACATCAACATCATATCGTTCTGGTGAATTATTCCTTTGAACACTATGTGATAATGTTTTCTCCCTATTTATGGCTTTACCTTGAAGTCTATACTGCATAAAATATCAGATTTCTTTTGCTTAGTATTGGCTGTGATATCATTTCCATCCACTGACTTTCAGTCTTTTTGAGTCATGTTTTAAGCATATCTCTTTCAAATAGCATATATCTTTGACATTGTTTTAATCTAAAGGTCTCTGTCCTTCAACTCTTAGTTTCTTTCTGGGCTACATTCAGGGCAGTATCTTCTGATCTTTCTCTAGTTCATTAACCTTTTCTTCCACAGTGTCTAATCTTCTGTTTAAGCCCTTCACTTAATTTAAATGAACATACTTTTCATTTTTTTTACTTCTATTTGGTTCTTTTGCACAGATGTCTACTCCTTTTTTCATGATACCTCTCTTTTTTCTTATGGTTTCTTAACAATTTAAAAATATATTTATTCCATAATTTTTTCCACATTGTTGTTCTACTATATCAAGACTTGGGTGTGCAATGTCTTATGTTGTGCACACGTATGTATGTCGGTGCATGCACATGCAAACTGACTCTGAGTAGATTTTTTGTTATGAATAGATTTTTTTAACTTGGTGCAATTTATAAAATTTTCTTGTAAGTTCATCCTCAACAAGGCTTTTTTTTTTTTTAACGTTTATTTATTTTTGAGACAGAGAGAGATAGAGCATGAACGGGGGAGGGTCAGAAAGAGGGAGACACAGAATCTGAAACAGGCTCCAGGCTCTAAGCTGTCAGCACAGAGCCCGATGCGGGGCTCGAACCCACGGACCGTGAGATCGTGACCTGAGCCGAAGTCAGACGCTTAACCGACTGAGCCACCCAGGCGCCCCTCAACAAGGCTTTTTATGTAGGAAATGTGCAAATGTTTTTCCAAACTGGTTTTGTGTTGCTTCTGTCAGTTTTGCAGACTTATCATCTTACCGATGGAAGGAAATTCTTATATGTGAACATATTGGCTTGAAATTACCAAAAAAAAAATCAGGTAGCATAAATTCAGAGAGCCTAAATAGAGGAAGAACTTCCTTGATATCTGCCTCAAATGGTAGGTGGCTTATCTGTTTTTTCCTAATATCCCTTTCACTGCATGCACAACTCTGTAAAACTCTCAGTTTTATTCATAGCTCTTCATTCCAATTGTCTTGTCAAAAATCCCAATGTGTATTTGATTTTCCCAGCCTGGGATTTAAAAATCCAAGGCTCATGCATTACCAGCTCTGATCACAGTCTGCCAAAACATCAATTCGCATCCTTATTTTTCATCATTTCTAGCACTTGAGGATTTCAGTTTCCTGTGAACCAGCTTTGCATTAAACACACACACACACACACACACACACACACACACACAGAGCGGGGAGGGGGGGGGAGTTTGGTATATTTTAGGCATTAGTTTTAGGTATTTATAGTAGCAGGATTTTCCTACTGGATTAGCCTACCATTTTGCTAGAATGGGAGAGATTTAGTAATTTTCTTTTAAAATCAACTTATTAAAAACCATTCTGTTGATTTAAAGAAAAAAATTCAGCAATAGGAAAGGTATTAAATGGTATGCAGTTTGGGTTCTCTGATAAGCAGACTCTAAGAGTTCAGGGTGTTTATTAAGAAGCACCCCTGGAAAGCACTCCTGGGGAAAAAGTAGGATTAGGCAGAGGGAGAAGCTGTGATGCAAGGCTAATGAAACAGTTGACTGGCCCTCCATCTCAAGTTAGGCTGAGATGGTCAGGACTTTATATTCCTGAATAGATTAGTCATTGGAAATTGGCAGCCCTAGGGAGGAGGTATGACCTCGGGCTACGTGCCTCTTTGCACCTGAGACAGTCTCTTCACTGCTGAAGGCTGTCTTTGAACTACACTTCCAGTAATTGGGCTCTAAGAATCTCATTGAAGGGGGGATATGAATGGCACTTCGCAATGTCCTCCACATATATTCCAAAGTCAATAAAGTAGAATACACATGATAAACTTAGCCAAGTGGTCACAGACCCCAGAAGTGATAAAAAAGAATGCCAAGACAAGCTTAAAGCAAGATTGCAAGACAAATTTCTCCAATTAAGAACATAGTAGTGATCTGGTCTGATCACCAAAATTAATTAATGATTAACTGCAAGAAATGCCAGTAAGGACTTGTCAGGAAGGACTTAGAAGTAGTGTTCCAGTTGCCAGCAGGAATATGCTCCATTGTTCCCAGTGCATGATTAATTATTGATTTGTCTTGCTAACAAATTAATAAAGGTAATTAATCTATGATACTCAATTCTGTCTCAGAAAAATAGGATTGCTATTGAAGTTATAGTGAAAAGATACCTAAAGGGAAAATGAACATGCCATTAAAAAAAATGGAATGGATGTGAAAGCATTATGTTCAACTGTAAAACAATATTCAAATATACTCTAAAAATGGAAGGCTCTCTTATGTTTATGTAGCACTTATAGTGTAGTATATTGCAAAGAATGCTGAAATTGGAGTCAGAAGACCTGATTTTATATCCTAGCTTTACATAAAAAGAATTCAACTCAATTTAATTCAGCAAATATTGATTCATATTAAGTATGTGACAGATACAATGCCAGGCACAGATCTTGCCTTGAAGTAATGGTAGTGCAAATGCTATTGGTTATTATTTGACAAATTCTAGGTAGGGGGAAAATGGAAAATGGGTAAACAGTTTCTCTCTTTTCAAAATGTGGAGAAATATATTCATATTCTAGAAACAGCTTGATGTTAATCTCTTTGATTTCTTAATAGGTTATTATACATGGTTTGTAAGCCTTGAGTTAAGGAGATGTGGTCACTAAGAATTAGAAAAGGTTTTTGACAATGTTAAGTTAAATCTCATTTCTCGTATGTGGAAGACTAGTAAGTCTTGGGAACAGCACTTTTATAGAACACCTATATTCCATCTCTTATGATATCCTATGTGTAAAATGCTGAAGTGGGAACGGAGTGAGAACAGAGTTGAACAAGGTTTTTAGCCGGCTTGATAACCATGTATAACCTATATTCCCAGTTTATTCTACAGCTTGTAAAGTTCAAACCCTCCCTCTAGAGAAGGTTACTTCTCCATGGCTTTCCCTACTTTCTTAATTCCTGATTTGAGAGGTACTGTTCCTGGACTGTCTCACAGTGACCCACAGTGAAACCAACAACTCTTCAAGTTGTCTCAAAAGAATATTCACTCTTGAAAAGCATTTGTCAGGAATATAGATTTTTACCAATGATTTCATAGAGCAGAATGAAAGATGATTAATTCTAAGAACAAAAACAACTTTTAATGGTCAGCTTAGGCATCACCAATTTTAAAATATCATTTGGGTTCCCCTAACTTTGGAATTGTGCTGGTTTCTCAAGTTAGCGCAGTCAATAACCACCTTTCTGGATCCTTATGTCTGCTTTCTCCCATTGTTCTCCCATTCTCTCTTCTTCTTACTCTCACAAAAATAACAAAATTCTTCTCCCTGGCTCTACAGTGCAATTTCTTTCCATGTGTAAATATTTGGAATCAGATGACACCAGGCTTCTGTGTTGAGTTGGAGGTGGGGGATCAGGAGGGGATGTTTATCTCCCTTCTATCCACAAATGCCTATTAAGGTATCTTCCATAACAAGGGCAGTGCACACTGTACAAGGCATTCTGGTAAATACGGTTTTATTTTCTCAACCTCATCACTAGATTTTTATCTGGTTGATCAGTGGGTAAATATAATCCTAGAGATTTATGGTAAATTATTGTGGGCTCTAAGCTCTAAATTTGGCTATATCTTGTTAACTCCTCTAAAAAAACCTGGGGTAAAAGATTGGAAGGATGCTGATCAAAATTTTGAGTGAGAGAAAATTAGGAGAGAATAGCTTATTAATTAATTGATGTAATCAACAAACCCTTTATTAAACTTTTTCTCAAAGGACTCAATTTAAATGTGCCATTTATTTCCTATCAGAGCTCTACCTGATATTTCAAGTCCATGCATGTCAACATTTTTATGTCATATCTAGAACTCTTCAACTGAGCAGGGAAGCAGCCTTTTGGAGTAAATGTGGGAGAAAACACTCTTAAATATTAAGGTAAAACAATTAAAAATCATTATCAAATAAGACTCACGTAAAAAATTATCAACTAGAATCAATAAGAGACCTCTGGAGTCCCTTAGTTCTCAATTTCTATCTGTTGGTCTTATTAGCAGTGACCACCCTTCTATATGTACTTCTGTCAGGAAGAAATATTTTTCTAATTTATGTAAATCTTCAGACTGTTATAAGACAGGGCTTCTCAAATGTCCTTGGAACATTCATGTAGTCAGTGATGAATGCATGTAACACTCTCTAGAGGTCTGGAGAACAGGAAGGCATTTCTTTGAAGTCTTCGTTTTGATATCAAAACATGAATTTTGAAGTCTTTTGCATACATTATAGCTGTGAGTTCTAAAATAAAGATGTTTGCAATTATTTACTATTATTTACTTCCTTCAAAACCTTCAAGTAAATTTGGTGGTCAGGAAATTGTAGTATCTTTATCATGTAATTCAATATTTGCCCAAAGCCATTTTCAGGAGCATGACATTAAAATTTCTCGATTATTGTCACCTTACTTTTATGAGAAGCATATGGCATAATGGCTAGAGGACTTTGGCACCAGACCATCTAAGTTCAAATCCTAGTTTTCCTGCTAGGTAACTTTCATAATGCTAAGCAAATTATTTCTCTGTGCTGCAAATTTCAAGTGTTATAAAGTAGAGATAATATAACCTATCTTAAATTGGGTAGAGCACTTAAAACAATATAGAAAATTCTCAATTAAAGATAACTTATTATTTGTTATTATTAGGTATAATATAACCACTTCTACATAAGGGAAAGAGATCTCTTTTGAAGGGTGGTATTATTTACTCTTTTATTTTATTTGTTTTAAAATTCCAGTATAATGAACATACAGTTTTATATTAGTTTCAGGTGTACAATGTAGTGATATACTTACTCTTTTTTAAATTTTTTTAAAAGTTTACTTATTTATTTTGAGAGAGAGAGAGAGGGAGACTGCGAATAGGGGAGGTAGGGAGAGGGAATCCCAAGCAGGCTCCACACTGGCAGCACAGAGCCCAATGTGGGGCTCAATCTCATGAATTGTGAGATCATAACCTGAGCTGAAATTAAGATTTGGGCACTTAAGACAATCTGACAATAAATCATATTAAAAGAAATGTAAGCGATGAACCACAGGAATCTACCCCCAAAACCAGGCACACACTGTACACACTATGTTAGCCAATTTGGCAATAAAGTATATACATAAAAAAGATTTGGACGCTTAACTGACTGAGCCACCCAGGCGCCCCTCTTATTTACTCTTTTAAACAGCAGAAGTTCCTTCAACAATCTGTACCTTCCTTACTTGCCAAATTAATCAACACTTTTCATTGCCTCTATCTAACTTTCTTACTGATGTCTACAGCACACTAAATACTTGCAGGTAGTGGGATTCTCCTTTAGTAAATATGTTCAATTCTGTTCCCCCACCTTGCACGCTTACCAATGATCAGGAGTGTTTGATCCCAAATGTTTTTGTGCCAGTTTCCCTGTTTACTATAATTATAGAATTGAATTAAAAATATGTACACTGGGGGCACCTGGGTGGCTCAGTCGGTTGAGCCTCCGACATTGGCTCAGGTCATGATCTCATGGTTGGTGAGTTTGAGCCCCACATTGGGCTTGCTGCTGTCAGCATGGAGCTTGCTTCAGATCTTCTGTCCTCCCCTTTCTCTGCCCCTACCTGAGTTGTGCTCTCTCTCTAAAAAATAGATAAAACATTAAAAAATATGTAAACTGATTACAAAAAGAAAATGTGTTTCTATTAATGTTACTGGAAAACAATGAAAAAACTTGATAAAGGAGAGCCCTTAAAATTATCCAATTTAAGTAGGTGAAGCATCTATAAATTACTGAGGAAAAAGTCTACAAATATCTGGAAGGATTCTCTTCACAGATTGTTCCATAAATGTTTTTAGTCCCTTGTTTCATTGAAAATGTAAGATGGGAAATCATGGATGATGCAGTTTGAATGTGGTTTGTACTAGAAATGCCAATCATTAGACCAATGCTAAATAGAAGGCAAGCCATGTTTCTACATCAAAAAATTGTCAAATTAATGTTTCAATGTATATGACTTAGATTTAAAATAAATTTAAGATGTTCATAGTTTTATAATGCCATTAAAAACAGATATCCTTAATTTTTGTCTGCCAAAGAAGTTTCCCCTCTGTTAAATAAGATGCTAATAAAATAGAAATTCATACGTATCTGTTAGAAAAGAGATAGTTTTCATGAAACTGTTGGAAATAATTAAATGTTGGAAATGATTCCTAAATTTTATAACTGAGGGCTAGTTAACTGCTGAACACAGAAGCTATGGAGACATTGTTTATATTTTCTAGACCCTTCTTGCATCCAGAGAAATCTGTCAACTAACCAGGTATGTCTTTACTAGGAAGAGATTTAGATTGCTAGACTAGAAAAAAAAGGGGCACTATATTAATTTTGGTTTTGTTTTCAGCATGAGTGTTTCTATTAGCAGAATAACTGACACGTGTTTTCTCCACATAATTTTGGAGATTAAAAAAATGTTTATTTACTTTTGTGAGAAAGTGAGAGAAAGTTAGTGGGAAGGGCAGAGAGAGAGGGAGACAGAGAATCCCAAGCAGGCTCCACACTCTCGGTGAGGAGCTGGATGTGGGGCTCGAACTCAAACTGTGAGATCATGACCTGAGCTGAAATCAAGAGTCAGATGCTAAACCAACTGAGCTACCCAGGCACCCCTGGAGATTTTTTTTTTAATCCATGAGTACTAATTATCAACCTTGCTTATTATCATCAGAACAAATTCTGAATCTAAAAGAAGCTCACAAAATTTAAAGCTTTTGTGTATATAAATATTTATGACTATATTCTAAGAGTTTTCAGAAAGTAGATTTAAAATTTTATTTTAGATTACATCAAGTAATTTTAAATTTATGTTAGAAAGAATTCTACTTACAATGATTTTTATTTCTTTTTGAGAGATCTTTATTTTGAATTCCTCTTATTCTTAATTTACGTTGAATCTTCTTTTTTCCTAAGGCATTTTCTCTTTGATAGATTACTTTAATCAATTTTCTTCGTTCCAATATATGTGATAAAAATCGCTTGACTTCGTTAACTGATACCTACAAAGAAAAATATTTTTGCTCATTTTTTCATGGGTAACTTTCTATGATAAAATAAGACAGTGCAATTTTCATCGCTTCATGTTAAAAATATTAGAAATTACTCTAATTCCTGCTTTTTTCAAATCAAAATCATAGATGACTTAAAGAATTCATTTTAATAAATGTTTATTTATTTTTGAGAGAGAGAGAGAGAGAGTGAGCAGGAGCGAGTGGGGGGAGGGGCAGAGAAAGAGGGAAATACAGAATCCAAAGTAGGTTCCAGGCTCTGAGCTGTCAGCACATGTTTATTTATTTTTGAAAGAGAGAGAGCAAGTGGAGAGGAGCAGAGAGAGAGGGAGACACAGGATCTGAAGCAGGTTCCAGGCTCTGAGCTGTCAGCACAGAGCCCGATGTGGGACTTGAACCCACGAACTGTGAGATCATGACCTGAGCTGAAGTCGGATGCTCAATCGACTGAGACACCCAGGTGCTCCTAAATAAAAAACTTTTAAACCTATTGCATTTTCATCTGAACTGCAGAGCCATGCATTAAAATCTAAATGTTATAAATAAAATAAAATAGGAGAATTTAACCAATTTTACCCTTCTAGTGGTAAGTTGTCATGGTAATATCAATTGTGTGAGTTAAAAAAAATGATGATGTTGGTATTCCTTACATATTACAAATTTAAAATTGGTGGGAAGTATAGTGATCTTGTGACTGTATGGAGAAAAATGTAAAAAAAATGTTTTCTAAAGTACTTTCCAGCAGTTATGTAATTAATATATTTTAACTAAGGAGAGGTATTTGGAGGGATTGTTTTTGAGTAGTAGAAAATGAAGATTTTAAGAGAGAAAATTAAAAAGCTTTATGGAGATACATATTCATAATTTACATATCTACTTTTTCAGGCAAGATTATATTTGGAGACTGAAAAAATTCTTTATTTGTCAAACAACACTTCAAGAAGAATCAAGGTTTTTATTTATTTGCTTTTTATACAGTATCACAATTTAAACTCCCTCTTTAAAATTTTTTTTTTTATATTTATTTATTTTTGAGAGACAGTGAGACAAAGTGAGACTGGGGGAGGGGCAGAGAGAGAGGGAGACACAGGATTGGAAACAGGCTCCAGGCTCTGAGCTGTCAGCACAGAGCCTGACACGGGGCCGAACCCACAGACTATGAGATCATGACCTGAGCCGAAGTCGGACGCTCAACCGACTGAGCCCCCAGGCGCCCCTAAACTCCCTCTTTTAAAGATCACTTTCTGGAATGCTTAATGCCTTCCTAAGTGGTAGCTAAGGCATCAGAGCAGTGACACAGATGCTAGAGCTTCCTGGGACATACAGTCATGTAAGGACTGTTTTTAAGAAATTTTTATTGAGATATAACTCATATACTATAAGTGTATAGTTGTACATTTTTTTTTTTTAATTTTTTTTTTTCAACGTTTTTTATTTTATTTTTGGGACAGAGAGAGACAGAGCATGAACGGGGGAGGGGCAGAGAGAGGGAGACACAGAATTGGAAACAGGCTCCAGGCTCCGAGCTGTCAGCACAGAGCCCGACGCGGGGCTCGAACTCACGGACCGCGAGATCGTGACCTGGCTAAAGTCGGCCGCTTAACCGACTGCGCCACCCAGGCGCCCCTAGTTGTACATTTTAAAGTGTACAGCTTAATGATTTTTAGACTATTTACATAAGTGTGCGACTGCCACCACAGTCAATTTTAGAACATTTTTATCACCTCAAGCAGGAACCATGAGTCCTTTAGCTGTTAGCCTCCCTATCCTCCCATTCCCCTTCCCCCCAGCCTGAGGCAACCACTGATCTATGGTTTCTCTCTATGGATTCCCCTCTTCTGGATTTTCATATGAATGAAATCATAGAGTATATGGGTGTTTGTGACTGACCTTTTCCACTTAGCATACATTTTCCAGGTTGATCCAAGTTGTGTAACATGTATCAGCAGTTCATATCTTTTTATGGCCAAATAATATTCCTTACATGGATATACTACTTTTTGTTCATACATCCGTCTGCTGGTGTACATTTGAGCTGTTTCCACCTTTTGGCTATTATGAATAATGCTGTTATACACCTTCATGTACAAGTTTCTGGGTGGATATGTAAGGAATTTAAATGTGATTCCTTATTGTAGGGTGGCCAGATACAGCACATAAAAATACAAGGTGCCCAGTTAAATTTGAATTTTGCACAAGCAATGAATTTTTTTTTAAAGTAAGAAGGTGACAAATATTGCATGTTAACAAACAGACCCACAGTGTGTAATGGCTCAAAATCAACAGGCAGGTGTTCAAGTCAGTGGTAGCTCTGCTCTGTGCTGTCATTCAGAGACCCAGGCAGACAAAAGCTATGCCAAGCTTCAGCATGTGGATTCCAAGGTTTCCCGGAGCATTAACATCTAGCAGACAGAAAGGGAAAGAGCATAGAAGAACATGTGCAGAAAGGGCTTTTGTTTTGTTTTTTGTTTCATTTGCTTTTTTTCTTTTCTTCTCTTTAATGGGCCAGACCTGGAAGTGGCACACAGAGGCAAACATTTTCCATTGGCTGGGACTGTCACAGGGTCTCACCCAAATGCCAGGGGAGAATGGAAACAATGTATCTGGACACCATGAAGAAGTACACATGGACTTTGATGAACCTGCAGCATTCTTTGGCACAATGGGGTTAACATATGTCATTGGCATTAAAGGAAAAATTTTCAATTCAAAAATTGCCAATAGCTTTGGTGAAGAGGCAGTACAAATTCGGCAAACACCTCTGATTGTATGGTATTATTCTTCCTATCTCCTTCTATAGAAGCCATGTTTCTGGATTTTGATTCCTTTCCTACCCACTGAGAGTGGGAAGGGCAACATCCATCTGGAGTATTAGGGAACCCCAGAAGACAGCCCTTCTCTAACTCTATAAGGCACCCAAAGATTATGTAATTCAATAACAGGTATTTACTAAGTGTTTATCTCAGGCCTTTGTCTAAGAACTGGGGAGTCAGCCATAAAAAAAAATCTCTGCACTCAAAAACTGATGTTCTGGTGGGGAAGATAATAATCAACTGATAAAAGGAGGTTTTTTTCCCTGTTAGAATATCATTTGTTAAAATTAAGTCTCCAAACATCTGAAAATAATTAATATACCATATCAATAGAATTAAGGACAATAACCACACAATCATCTTAATCACTTGACAAAATCCAGTACCTCCATGATAAAAATACTCAGTAAACTAATATAGAACATAACGTTCTCAACCTGATAAAGGCCATCCATGAAAAACCCCAGCCAGCATATATGGATTTGTTTTGTTTTGTTTATTTAAATTCGAGTTAGTTAACATACAGTGTAGTCTTGGCTTTAGGAATAGAACCCAGTGATTCATCTCGTATGTATGACACCCAGTGCTCATTCCAAAAAGTTCCCTACTTAATGCCCATCACCCATTTAACCCATCCTCCCACTCACTTGCCTTCCAGAAACCCTCAGTCTGTTCTCTGTATTTAAGTCTCTTATGGTTTGCCTCCCCTCTGTTTTTATCTTATTTTTCTTTCCCTTCCCCTATGTTCATCTCTTTTGTTTCTTAAATTACACATGAGTGAAATAATATTATCCCCATCTTTATCTGAATGAGTTATTTCACTTAGCACTATACCCTCTAGTTCCATTCACATTGTTGCAAATGGCAAGATTTCATTCTTTTTCATTGCCGAGTAGTATTCCATTGTGTATGTATATCACATCTTCTTTATCCATTCATCAGTCAATGGACATTTGGGCTCTTTCCATAATTTGGCTATTGTTGATAGTGCTGCTATAAATATTGGGGTGCATGTGCCCCTTCAAATCAGCATTTTTGTATCCTTTGTATAAATTCCTAGTAGTGCAATTGCTGGGTCCCAGGGAAGCTCTATTTTAATTTTTTGAGGAACCTCCATACTGCGTTCCAGAATGACTGCACCAGTTTGCATTCCCACCAGCAGTTCAAAAGTGTTCCTCTTTCTCCACATCCTCACCATCATCTGTTGTTGCCTGAGTTGTTAATTTTGGCCATTCTGACAGGTGTGAGTTGGTATCTCACTGTGGTGTTGATTTGTATTTCTCCGATTATGAGCAGTATTGAGCATATTTTCATGTGTCTGTTAGCCATCTGGATGTCTTCTTTGGAAAAGTGTCTATTTATGTCTTCTGCTCATTTCTTTACTGGATTGTTTGTTTTTTGGGTGTTGAGTTTGTTAAGTTCTTTATAGATTTTGGTTACTAACCCTTTATCCAATATGTCATTTGCAAATATAATCTCCCATTTTGTTGGTTACCTTTTAGTTTTGTTGATTGTTTCCTTTGCTGTGCTGGAGCTTTTTATCTTAATGAGGTCCCAATAATTCATTTTTGCTTTTATTTCCCTTGCCTCCAGAGACAAGTCAAGAAAGAAGTTGCTGCAACTGAGGTCAAAGAGGTTGTTGCCTATTTTCTCCTGCAGTATTTTGATGGCTTCCTATCTCATACTTAGGTCTTTCATCCATTTTGAATATATTTTTGTGTATGGTGTAAGAAAGTGGTCCAGTTTCATTCTTCTGCATGTTGCTGTCCTGTTCTCCCAGCACCATTTGCTAAAGAGATCGTCTTTTCTCCATTGGATACTCTTTCCTGCTTTGTAGAAGATTAGTTGGCCATATGTTTGTGGATCCATTTCTGGGTTCTCAATTCTATTTCTTTGATCTATGTGCCTGTTTTTGTGCCAATACCATACTGTCTTGATGATTACAGCTTTGTAATACATCTTAAAGTTTGGAATTGTGATGACTTAAAAGGAATTTTTTGTTTTGTTTTTTATTTAAAGAGTAGGGATAGAATTGATAAAAGTTGCGTTATTTGACATCGGATAGTTAGGGACAAGTTCTCTGTTAAAATTTGAATAGACCCCTATGTGGGTAAGAAGGGAACAGTTAATCCTACAAACACTGCAGGAAAGAGACTTCTGGCAGAGTGATAAGTAAAAGCAAAGGCCCTGAGGAGGAGCACACTGTTGTCAAGTAAGTAAGATGGAGTAGCTGTAGCAGAATGGGGGAGGTGGTACTAAATAAGGCAGAAGCAGCTCTGAGGCCACCATCATGATTGTGAATTGTGTTCTGTGTGAAGGAGAGACTTTGGAGGTTCTGAGTGGAAGAGTGATACTGACTGACTTAAATTGCAAAAGAGTCACCCTGGCTGCTATATAGAGAATATCATACATTGGGGAAAGGGTGGGAAGAGGGAAGTTCCTGAGCATGGATGGTGGCAGTAAAGAAGATGGTAGGGTGACAGTGGATGGTTTCTGAAGGTATTTCAGAAGTATTACTGACAGAATTTTCTGTTGAAGGATTTATAATGTACATTTTAGTTTTCAAACAGCAAATGCAATGGAAGTCTGTTTTTAAACTCCAAGTTTAAAGTATGTGCTTTGCAAGTATTTTTAAACTCCTAATGGCCATTAAGGACCAGCCATAGCTCTCAATCAGAGTGACACGGTGTTCCAAAATGCCTTACCTCGCCCTCCTGTCTCTTCACTTCCCTGTCTCCTGAAGATTCATGGCTGCATGAGTTTTTCTTAAGCATCTGTTTGATTATATCACTGCCCAACTCAGAAACCCTCAGTTCCCAGCAACAACAGTATAAAATCAAACGTATTTGGACAGAATCTAAGATTCTTCACAGTCTAGCCTAAAAATGTCATAGTAACCTTACTTCTTATTACTCCCACGCCTACATGGACATCCACAACAGCCAAACTCTTCTACCCTCTGTTCCCCAAATAGAAGGGCTTCTTTCCTACTCTCTCACCCTTGCTCATTCAGTTTTCATTTCTCCCTCTTTCTTATTTTCCAAATATCACTGCTTGCTCTCAGGCCTACCTCAAATTCCTTCTCCTCAAAGCTCTCCCATTTCACTCTGGCCCACAGTGATTTCCCTTTCCTCTGACCTTCTGGTGTTTTCCCCTCTTGGTTAGCAGTAGCTCACTGCTCTATGGTCTCTACAGCTGAGATCATTCTATGGCATACATTTCATGTTTTATCTACTCAATTAATTATAGATGCTTTATAAACCTTTTTGTATATTTCTCATCTCAAGTAGAATGCCTCGAGGAAATGGGATCCTAATGAATGTATGGATTTATTTGGGGGAAATCATTTGTTTTCTTAATGCATAGGAAAGGTAGAAGCATCCTCTCTTAAGAGAAATTAAACCATCTGTGGGCTTGGAGGAGTGAAGGTTTGAATTTATCTTGCTATACATTTAACCCTAATTTATTTGTGGCTAGATCATGGTTTTTGTGGCTAGACACATTTCCAAAGTAGGATCTAGTCCTATGACACTTGCCTGAAAGCAAAAACAAACACACAAAAACAGTACTGGGATGCAGAACACATTTTTAATAGCTTCCTGTTTAAAAGAATAAGCTGTCTGCTAAGGCTAGAGGCTTGACTTAAAGGTTTTTACATCGTATTGTTTGGATGATAATTAACAAGTTTTACTTTTAAAACAACACACAAGTTTACTTTTTTAAACACAAGAAACGTTGATAACTTGTTAATATATGAACAGATAACTTATTCAAAATTGTTCATAATTAATCATACTCCAAAATAAATATGTTACAGATTTTAAAAATTTCATTTACATTTCCTTCTAAGTATTTTCTGTTCACCACTAATTAGCTGTGTCTAACTGTGGGCAAGTTAATTAACGCCTTTGTGACTCAGTTTACAATAAATATAAATAGTAAATGTAAAATGGGAGTAATAATATTGCCTACCTCACTGGATTGATGTAGGGATCATACAAGTTAATATATGTGAAAAGCCTTATACATAGTAAATACTCAATATATATTATCTATTATTATATTGACTATATATGTCCTCTGTAAATAAATGTTATTGTTTTTCTGTTTCATATTCTAAACTACTAGGATCCAGGTACTTTGGCTATTTAATTTGCTTTGTTCATCAATGAACTATGAGGGCTTCAGCTTGGAAAATCAGTAAACATTATTTAGTTTTGTGAAATATAGTTTTTTATATCCTAAGCAGAATATCTAAAAACCTTTATACTAGCAGAAAATACTCTTATTCTATATATTTTCTGGCCTAATTTCACCTAAGGGCAGTGAACAGCAATTTTAGCATATACTAGGATCCCACTGCTGCCAGAGATGTATTTGATGCTGAATATAAGTTAGACCCCTAATTTTCAACAACAGCAATATGACTAGTGTTAATGGGGCTTTCATAGCCTCCTCAAATAGTTTCTGGGAGGCAGTAGGTATGAAATAATCAAGTAATGAATCAACCTTGTTCTTTTTTTAAAATTTTTTTTATATTTATTTATTTTTGAGACAGAAAGAGACAGAACATGAATGGGGAAGGTCAGAGAGAGAGGGAGACACAGAATTTGAAACAGGCTCCGGGCTCTGAGCTGTCAGCACAGAGTCCAACGCGTGGCTCAAACTCACGGACCGCGAGATCATGACCTGAGCCGAAGTCAGACGCTCAACCAACTGAGCCACCCAGACGCCACTCAACCTTGTTCTTTAAGAGCTATAATAATCAGTGATTCATTCGTTCAATGCATTTATGCTGGGCATTCATAAGGAATTGAAGATAGAGTGGCAGATAAGACGGGATTCTGATCTTATGGAGCTTCCATTTGTCTGTGAGAAGACAATAGCCAGTAAACAAGTGAACAAGTTAGTGTCAGGTGTGAATATATGTTATGAAAAGATTAAGATAAGGAGATGTAAAGAGTGAAATGCAGGATGAAGAGGGGTTGGTGAGCTAATTTAGATTGGATGCTCAAGAAAAGCCTCAATGAAGAGGTGACTTTGGAGCCAAGAATTTAGTTACAAGAAAGCAGCCCTGCATAGTTATAGGGGCAGAGCATTTCAGGCAGAGGGAACAGCAAGTATCAATGCTCTAACGTGGGAACAAACTTGTATGGTCTAGGATTAAGGCTGAAGTAGCTGGATGAGTATTAGCTAGGGGAGAATTGTAAAAGACAAAAGGGGTCACATCATATAGGGATATGGTAAGGGGTTAGCATTTTATTCAAAAGATAAGAGGAAGACACCAGAGGGTTTTAAGTGACATGTTCTGATTTATATTTTAGAAAGAAAGGACATTCTGGATGACATGTAAGGAGCAGACTGCACAGGATTAAGAGTGGGAGCAAGAAGCACAGTTCAGAGACTACTGTAGTCAACTAGGTGAAGGGATGATGAGATTCGAAGTGTAGAAGCAACGGAGATAGACTGGGCAAACTTAGGATACATTTTGGAAGTAGTGCAGCTGGAGATTAGATATGGACTGGATGTAGGGATAAGAGAAAGGACAAAGTCAAAGATAACTTCTTTGGTGAGACTGGTTGAGTGGATGAAGAGTCTAGTTGCAAGGATGAAGAAGAATGGGGAGCAGAGGTGAATTTTGGAGGAGAGAATCAGTTTCACTCCACCCAGACACATAACTGTATATGTGGTAATGTTTCCAAATTGTGTGACTATATATGAAAACCAAATATGTTTGTTTGTTTGTTTGTTTGTCTCAGAGGAATAAGTGCGAGCCATGTTTGCTATGGAATGAAAAGAGAGTATCATTCCTTGCAAAAGGGCGATAGGTGTGACGTTAAAGGACTGGCGGGTAAGGATTCTTTGCCTACCAATCAATGACTTACTTTTCCCTAGGGCTCAACAAGGGCATTTCTTGCTTTACTTAACTATCTTTGTCCCTTTTTCTTTTCTGGCTCACATGCCCCAAAACAGTCACTGTTCCTTGTCACTGTGTAATACTCTAAATTCTGCTGAAAAACTTCTCTGTATAAAGAGCATGAGAAAGATAAGAGCTATTGAAAACATCAGTGAGAACAACAGTAATGGCAATCCCAGATGAGCTCAGCACCTCCTCCTTAGTGGCCCTTGTTGAGGTAAATAAATGAGGTGCTACAGGGTTGTGGCAGAGAGAGCAACACAGGCTGCTGTCTCTGGTTTGGCAAGAGGGAGGAACTAGATTTCCACTTTCTCCACTACATATAGATGTGGATTCCATATCCTATGTGTAGACCACTATATTTCCAAAGACTATGAACATTAGTGCTCCAGGCATTACCAGAGAAAACCCAAGTTATGGAGAAAGCCAGGAGAAAGAAAAAAAGAAGAGTTTTCCTATAAGAAAACTAGGTTTCTCTAGGTCATTGGTTCTGAGTATGGTCTCTGGGACAGCAGCATCAGCATCACGTGGGAATCTGTTAGAAATGCAAATTCTCAGACCCACTCAAGGTCTACAGAATCAGAAACTCTGAGGGTAAAGCCCAGCAACGTGGTTTAACAAGTCCTTCAGGTGATTCTGATACATGCTAAAGTTTGGAACCCTTACCCTGGGTAAATGAAGAAGGTAGTCAGACAAATTAAAATGGAATTAAAATACAGAAATAAAATAGTACAAAAATTTATATCACTCATCAGATGGTGAAGATATTTACACATATTGCAAATATTCACACTGATGTTGTTTGGATTATGGTTTTAATCAGCAATTTAAGGTGTATCAGATTAGTCAAGCTTTGTAGGCCATCTTTTTTTTTTTTTTTTTTTTAAATTTTTTTTTTCAACATTTTTAATTTATTTTGGGACAGAGAGAGACAGAGCATGAACGGGGGAGGGGCAGAGAGAGAGGGAGACACAGAATCGGAAACAGGCTCCAGGCTCCGAGCCATCAGCCCAGAGCCTGACGCGGGGCTCGAACTCACGGACCGTGAGATCGTGACCTGGCTGAAGTCGGACGCTTAACCGACTGCGCCACCCAGGCGCCCCTAGGCCATCTTAAATAAATGTATATAATATTTGAAAAAAAGGGACTGTCACTTTTGAACTTGAAAATCTCACTGTTTTAGTAGTTTTTTCCCCTTAAAGTAAGATGTTATTTATGAGATGCTTATATTTAAGTAAATATGTTTTTAGTGATGGTTTTAGTGTCTTTCATTTTTCCCAAAGTATTTTCAGTTAAGGATATAAAACAATCTTAGAATACTTTTTCCTAATATACCTAAAAATTAAAAAAAAGACAACAAAGCAAATATGACAATAGCCACCCTGAGTTAAGAGAATAGTTATCTCTTACAGAGAAGAAATAACTCATTCATCAGTGAAAACATTTCTTTTTCCTAGAAAAGACAATGCTAATTATTTTTTTTTTGTATTTGTACATCTACTTTCCAAAGTCACCAAATAACAATAATAGACAGCTATACAAGGATGACTTTTGAAATGTAGGAAAATGGCAAAGTAGAAAGTAAAAGGGGAAAATAAAATAGCATTAGTGATACTAATGATATGGTGCTAGCATAACACCTCTGTTAATTGATAAATGCATTATAAGGGTAGCTTTCTGAAATTAAGAGATGATCAAGAACTAGTACACACTGGAATATTTATATTCTGCATTTTTACCTGCAAGGAGCAGAAAATTATATTTCAACCCATAGCCATATTAAGTATTCATGGTACACATGATAAGTAAATTAAAATCAAAAGGAAACTCTAGAAAACTGTCTTTTTTGTTACTAGTTTCAGCATCTTTTTTTTTTTTCTAATAAATTTCACTAAAGTTATTGACAAATAGTTTATATTTTGTCTCTGACACAAATATTGCTCAACAATGACATTCTTGGGGTGCCTGCGTGGCTCAGTCAGTTAAGTATCTGACTCCTGATCTCAGCTAAGGTTATAATCTCTGGGTCCTGAGTTCAAGCCTGGCATTGGGCTCTGCCATGGGTGGGTGGAAGCCTACTTAAACAAACAAAAGAAATCAACCAAACAATGACATTCTTTCATTTACAAACATTTATCAAGCACTTATTATATTTTAAAGATTAATTAAGGCTTTGAGATATAAGTGAAAAAGTGAAGTGTCTGTATTCATGGGGGTGCCCATGGGTGGCTCAGTTGGTTAAGTCTCTTGATTTTGGCTCAGGTCATGATCTCCAGGTTGGTGAGATTGAGCTCTGCATTGGGCTCTGCCCCGACAGCATGGAGCCTGCCTCAGATTCGCACTTTCCCTTTCTCTCTTCCCCTCCCCCACTCATGTGTGCAGGCACTTATGTGCGCTCATTCTCTCTCTCAAAACAAATAAACTTAAAAAAAAAAAAGCCTGTGTTCATGGAGCTCAATTCCCAGAAGTAAGTCAAATATGAACAATTACATAAATACATAATGACATGTGGTGATAAAACATATGAAATTTCAAAAGAAATTTCAATTAAAAAGTGATGGAGTATGCTCTTTTAGAAAGGTGTTTAGGAAAAATTTTGTTTATGTAGAAGAATGAAACTACACCACTTTCTTATACCATACATGAAAATAAACTCAAAATGGATGAAAGGCCTAAATGTGAGACAGGAAACCATCAAAACCCTAGAATAGAAAGCAGGTAACAACCTCTTTGACTTCAGCTGCAGCAATTTCTTGCTTGACACATCTCCAAAGGCAAGGGAATTAAAAGCAAAAATGAGCTATTGGGACCTCATCAAGATAAAAACCTTCTGCACTGCAAAGGAAACAATTGACAAAACTAAAAGGCAAATGATGGAATGGGAAAAGATATTTGCAAATAACATATCAGATAAAGGGTTAGTATCCAAAATCTATAAAAGAACTTACCAAACTCAACACTTGAAAAACAAATAACCCAGTGAAGAAATGGGAAGACATGAATAGACACTTTTCCAAAGAAGACATCCAGATGGCCGACAGAAACATGGAAGGATGCTCAATGTCACTCATCATCAGGTAAATACAAATCAAAACTACAATGAGATAGCACCTGACACTGGTCAGAGTGGCTAAAATTAACAACTCAGGAAACAACATATGCTGGCGAGGATGTGGAGAAATGGGAACCCTCCTGCACTGTTGGTGGGAATGCAAACTGGTGCAGCCACTCTGGGAAGCAGTGTGGAGATTCCTCAAAAAATAAAAAATAGAATGACCCAGCAATAGCACTACTAGGAATTTATTCAAAGGATACAGGAGTGCTGATGCATAGGGCACATGTACCCCAATGTTTATAGCAGTGCTTTTAACAATAGCCAAATTATGGAAAGAGCCTAAATGTCCATCAACTGACAAATGGATAAAGAAGATGTGGTTTACATATAAAATGGCATACTACTTGGCAATGAGAAAGAATGAAATAATGCCATGAGACATGGATGGAACTGGAAGCTATTATGCTAAGTGAAATAAGTCAGTCAGAGAAAGACAGATATCATATGTGGATCTTGAGAAACCTAACAGAAGACCGTAGGGGAAGGGAAGGGGAAAAAAAATAGTTACAAACAGAGAGGGAAGGAGGCAAACCATAAGAGACTCTTAAATACAGAGAACAATCTAAGGGTTGATGGGGGGGAGGGGAAATGGGTGACGGGCATGAGGAGGGCACTTGTTGGGATGAGCATTGGGTGTTGTATGTAAGCAATGAACCACGGAAATCCACCCCAAAAACCAAGAGCACACTTTACACATTGTATGTTAGTCAATTTGATAATAAATCATATTTCAAAAGATGTTTTTACACCTTTAACTATAAAAAAAATAAATCGGTTATGTCTTAAATAAAAAAAAAGTTTAAAAAAAATTTTTTTGTTATTTTTTTGAGGGAGAAAGATGAGCAGATACCTGAACGAAGTATGAATTGAGGGCAACAAGCCATTGATTACCTGGCAGATCATCCCAGGTAGAGAGAAGAGTAGGCCCTGTGGTAGGGACAGGTAGGTAGGTAGTTACTTGAGTCTCTAACTAGTAACTAGAATCTCTAGTATACTAGAGTATACTAAACATACTATGGAGGCCAAGATGGCTGGAATGGAGTACATAATGGGTAGAGTGGTCAGAACTTAGATAAAGAGCAAAGAACAGGTCATATAGAGCCCTGAAGGGCATGGTAAAGACTTTGACTTTATTTGATGTATAATGGGACACATAATTTGAGATGAAAAGACTGCAGTAGGGTAAGAATGTAGGCAGAACCAGGGAGTTGACCATGGAGTCTAAATAGGTGATGTTGGTGCCTGGTGGTAAAGTAGTTAAGTGATTAGAATAAGGATATATTTTAAAGACCAAAGTAGCTGTGTTGTTGGGTCTGAAAGAAGTGGAGAGTGACTTTAATCATTTGGTGAATGAAGCAGCCATTTACTGGTATGAGAGGTGCCAGGGGAGGAACAGGTTTGGGGTTGAGAAAAATCAACATGTCAACTGTCAGATGCCTTTTAGATGTCTCAGTAGAGATTTCTAAGCCACATTCAGGCAATCTGCATCTGGAGTTGACGCAGTGTAGATGTATAGATGTTGGTGAAAGAGTGGGTGAAAGGATGTAAAATCACTCTTAATACTCTTATTTTTTCAAGGAGAAAAAGAAAAACAGCAAAGTCATTGGCTGAGAGTGAGGGATGGATATGTTGGATTTTGGGAAGACAGGAGAAAATATGAAACAGTAGCCTTAGAAATGGGGGATAATTAATTTGACAAGGGAGATGTTAAGGTTGACAGAGAAACACATGCCTACTTGAGGTTTGTGGTCAGGAAATTAACATGAGAATGGTTGTGTTGATTTCCAGCCACATTTCAGCTACCAGGTGCAAGGACTGAGTGGTGGATAACTGCATTCAGTCAGGGTTGAGGTTTTACCACTAAATCGGATGGAGTGCAAGAAGGGTAACTAAATGGAAGGTCTATACGAGACAGTGATTTTACAAGACCTTCAAACCCTTATCTATAATTCCCAAATTAAAAAATATTTGAAAACCCAAAGCTTTTTTTTTTTTTTTTTTTTAAATTTTTTTTTTTCAACGTTTTTTATTTATTTTTGGGACAGAGAGAGACAGAGCATGAACAGGGGAGGGGCAGAGAGAGAGGGAGACACAGAATCGGAAACAGGCTCCAGGCTCCGAGCCATCAGCCCAGAGCCTGACGCGGGGCTCGAACTCACAGGCCGCGAGATCGTGACCTGGCTGAAGTCGGACGCTTAACCGACTGCGCCACCCAGGCGCCCCCAAAGCTTTTTAAATAGTCTGGTGATGACAATCAGTTGGTAGGAAAACCTGTCTGGATCTGACATGAAGTTATTTATGTTGTTTACTTACTTCTTTTAATGTGGATATTCATATGTTTTACTGCATGAATAGTAATATGTTTTAAACAATATATTTCCTCAGTCTCTGTTGGAAGTCTCCTATAATCTATGATATGTATGTCTGTGTATGTAGTAGTATATTTCCACAATTAAAAAAAACAACAACCCTGAATTCTGCCTCACTCTTGCAATAAATTGAAGAGGAGAGAACACTTCCCAACTCATTCTATGAGGCCAGTATTACCCTGATACCAAAGCAAGACAAGGACACTACACCAATATTCTTGAGGAATACCGATGTAAAAATCTTTGATAAAATACTAGCAAATACAACTCAATGGTACATTTAAGGATTATATAATATGACCAAGTAGGATTTATTCCTGGAATGTAAGGATGCTTCATCATACAAAAATCTATTAAATAATATACCACATTAACAGACTGCAGGGGGAAAAAAACCCCATGTGATCATGTCAATTAATGCAGAGAAAGTATTTGACAAAATTCAACACCCTTTCATGATCAAATAACTCACAAACTAGGAATGGATAGACACTACCTAAAAATAACAAAACCATATATAAAAAAAATCCATAGCTATTAACATATTCAACAGTTAAAGACTGAAAGCTTTGCCTCTAATATTAGGAACAAGGCAAGGATACCACTCCACCACTGCTATTCAGCATACTACCAGAAGTCCTAGCCAGAACAATTAGACAAGAAAAAGAAATAAAAAGCATCTAAATTAGAAAGGAGAAGTAACATTATCTCTGCTTACAGATGACATGATCTTATATGTAGAAAACTCTAAAGCTTCCACAAAATATTGCTACAATGCATAAATTTAGCAAAGTTGGAAGATAAATCAACACACAAAAGTCAGTTGCATTTGTATATACTAACAATGAACAATCCTAAAAGAAAATCAAGGAAACAGTTCCATTTATAACAGCATCAGAAAAAAAAATAAAGTCGTTAGAAATAAACTTACCCAAGGAGGCAAAAGGCATACATTGAAAACTACATGATTTTGCTAAAAGAAATTAAAGAAGATAAAAATAACTAGAAAGACATCATGTGTTTACAAAGTAGAAGTCTCAATATTGTTAAACTGTTAATGCTACCCCAAATGATAACAGATTCAATGCAATCCCTATCAAAATATCAGTGGCTTTATTTTTTTTTTTCAGAAATAGAAAAATTCCTCCCAAATTCATTTGGAACCTGAGGAACTTTGAATAGCCAAAACAATCTTAAGAGATAACACCAATGTTGTATGTCTCACATTTCTTAATATCAAAATGTTTTACAAGCTACAGTAATCAAGACAGTGTAGTAATGGCACAAAGACAGATGTGAAATAGAGCAAAAAACTAGGAAGTAACTCTCCCATATTATAGTCAAATAGTCTTCAACCAGGATGTCAAGACCACTCAGTGGGGGAAAGGACAGTCTTTTCAGCAAATTTGGCTGGGGAAATTTGATATCCACATACAAAAGAATGAAGTATACTACACACACAAGCTAACTCAAAATAAATTAAAGACCTAAATGTAAGACATGAAACCATAAAGGTTCCTAGAAGAAAACATAGGGAAAAGCTTTATGTTATTGGTTTGGTGATGATTTCTTGGATACGACACCAAAAGTGTAGGCAAAAAAAGTAAAAATAGATAAGGTAAATTGGACTACATCAAAATGTAAAGTTTTTCTCTTTAAAGGGCACTATCAACAGAGTGAAAAGGCAACACATGGAAGGGAGAAAATATTGGCAAATTATATACCTGATAAGTGGTCAATATCTAGAATATATAAAGAACACCTACCACTCAACAATACAAAATGAAATGATTCTATTTAAAAATGGGCAAAAGGCTTGAATAAACATTTCCTCAAAGATGATGACCAATAAGCATATGAAAATATGCTCAAAATCACTAACCATTAGGGAAATGCAAATCAAAACCACAATGAGATACTACCTCATACCCATTAGGATGGTTACTATAAAAAAAGAAAACCAACAACCCAGCAACATAGAAAATAACAAGTGTTGGTTACAACATGGAGAAATTAGAATGCTTATGTACTTATACCTTTCTACCCAAAAGAACTGAAAGCAGGATATCAGCATAGTTGTACACCCATGTTCATAGCAGCATTATTCACAATAGCCAAAAGTTGTAAGCAACCCAGTGTCCATCAATGGATAGATGGATAAATGAAGTGTGGCATATACATATGATGGGAAATTATTAAGCTTCAAAAAGGAAGAAAATTCTGACACATTCTACATGAGGACAAACCTTTAGGACATTATTCCAAGTGAAATAGACCAGTCACGAAAGACAAATACTGTACGACTCTACTTATATGAGGTACCTAGAGTAATCAAATTCATAGACAAAAAAACTATAATGGTGGTTGCCAGGGGCTGAGAGAAGTGGAGAGTTTTTCTTTTATGGCTATAGAGTTTCAGTTTTGCAAGATGAAAGAGTTCTGGAGACTGGTTGTACAACAACGTGGATGCACTAACACTAACAAACTGTACACTTAAAAATGGTTACAAGGGTAAATTTTACATATATTTTACCATAATTAAAGAAACCAAAAAAAAAAAAAAACCCTCTTGAGTTCTGAAACATATTTGTTCCCAAGGTGTTGAAAAAGGAACTGTGCTCCTGTAGCTTAGTCCTCAACTCTAAGCTAAGTAAGAAGGCAAATGAAGATGTGAATGGAATGATAAGCAGTGAAAGGGGCACATGGATTTGAGGTCCTGGTGGGATTACAGCATTCATGGAGTAACTTGGAAAGCACCAGAGGTCTTCAGAGACTTGGAAGCTTAACCATTTAATTTGGAAAAGACAGTCCAGGTTATGACCATGAGAGTAGAGAGAGGGTGCAGTTATTGGAGCAAAAACAACCCCTAAATAATGGGACTGAGAAGCTAGAATTCATGGATACAGAAATATTCAAAACTTGGAGAGAACCACAAGCTACTTCTCTGTCCTCATCTCCTATTTCTCCTAGTGAAATGTAGCAATAAGGAAAGGGAACGATATTTACCATCCCAACTAGGACCAATATAATTGTGTTGTGGGAGAAAAAGCTTGAGAGGCCTGCAGGGGAAGTTCTCAGGAGAAAACTAGATTTCAGTTACAATGAAGGTAAAAGTAACATTTGGAGGAGAATGACCCCAAGATAGGTGATCAGAAAGAAAGAAAGAGTCTACAGAATGGAGAATCCACCCATTTTAAAACCAAAGTCTTCAGGAGATGGTAGTAGTATATTAATTATCTCTGTAAACCCTTACTGTACATGCCACATGCAAAGCATTGCACTAGAAAAGATTTAGTGAACTGAAATTACTTTACTCTGGCTGTATTGTAGCATGTGTGTAAGGAGCTTTGCATTAGAGAGATTTAAAGTCCTTGTTATTTTCACTTCTGCTGTCTGTGCTCTATGAGGCTGGTATTAAGGAAATTAAAACAAAACAAAACAAAACACAGATACTCCATTGGAAGTGGGTGAGATATACAAATAGTCTACCCTGGCATGTTTTCTCATCTTTGACATCAAGACATTGATTTTGTTTTTTCAATATTTTGAGATCTTTTAGTAGAGTTTATGTCTTTTTTGCTTGGCTATACAAGGGTAGAGCTGGGGTCCTTTCTATTTTTACTATGTATGCCTCAACTACTAATGCTGGCATTGGGGAGGATACTTATGGGCCTGATAAACATCCTTGGTCTCCAGAAACTCCTTAATTACAAAGGGCACTTTCATTTGTCATTGGGCAGGCACTGCATATCACAAGATATCAAGAGCCCACAAGGGAAAGTCAGATGACCTGAGGAATTGGTGTCTTTTTACTTTCCACCTGCCTAAGGACAAACTGTGAGCTTATGCCAAGGTCACTTCTATTTCTGCAGATAATAATCCCACTGCTGATTATGGGATGTTTTGGTTATGGTAATGGGGAGGAGCTAAATTTGGAGGAATTTAGAAAATGTTACGATGTAGAGAGGAATTTTTAATTTATATAAACATTTTTTCAAACTTTCCTCCTTTAATCAAGATTTAAGATTTATTCATTTATTCAATAAACATTTATTTAATGCCTGCTATGTGCCAGGCACTGTTCTAGTTGCTGGGATAATAGCAGTGAACAATATAGACAAAACACCCTGCTCCCATGGAATTTATATTCTAGTGGAGGGAGAATAAGAACAAACATAGCAAAATATGAGGTTACACAGTGATAATTCTGAGAGGGAAGATGTAGCAGGGAAGGGAGACAGAAGGTGTTGTGATGGGGCTTGCAATTTTAAATAGTGTGATTGCAAATGTACAGAACAGTCAGGGAAGGACCGTCCGAAAAGATGACATCTGAGCAAAGACCTGAAGAAGGTGAGGGCAAGGAGCCACATGGTTATCTGAGTTCCAGGATGTTCTAGGCAGAAAGAGCAGAAAGGTGGGTCCATGGCTAGGAGTTTCTGAGGAATAGCACAGAGCCCAGTGTGTCCAGAATGATGTAAAGAAGACAGTAGTAGGAGATGATGTGAGAGAAAAAATAGTGGGGCCAGACCACAGAGCCTAATAGGCAAGACACTGGTTTTACAGTGTGAGATGGGATGCCAAGAAAGGGTTTCAAGTAAAGCAGCAACTTAAAAGGAGTTACATTTATAGGATTATGTTGGTTGCTGGACTGAGAATAGACTGAAAATGTTGGATCCCCTACTTCCAGATGTCAGAAGAAATCATGACGTTAATAAAGTTTAATAAGCATCTGTGACCATAAGCCAGACTGGTCTCTGTCTTTTTGTCTTAATATTTAGGACCTCAGACAAGTCCTAAGAGAAGGCTCAGGAAGTCTTATCTTCTCACTGTAGAATGAATAAATATTTGTTGAGTGAATAAACAAAAAACATTGAGAATGAAAAAAAAAAGAACAGAAACAACAGCTAATAATTACTTGGTTAAGAAATTCTGAGCATGCTGAGTAAATATTACTTATAGTGCCTACAGCCTAAATTTTGTACTGGAGAAATATAATGGTTTAGCAAAATAACTACCTGTGTGGCGACACTTCTTTCCTTTTGCTTTTTATTATGCTTTTCTGCTTCGATATCTGCAATATACAAAACATTTTTATAAAATTAAAAATATTTTCTTTTAAAAAATATCAATAAATAATTCTTTTCTTAGAAAAGTTTATTTATTTTGAGAGAGAGGGAGAGAGTGTGTATGAGTGGGAAGGGCAGAGAGAGAAGGAGAGAGAGCCCCAACACAGGGCTCGATCTCATGAACTGTGAGATCATGACCTGAGCTGAAACCAAGAGTCAGACGCTTAACCAACTGAACCACCCAGGTGCCCCTAAAATTTCATTAAATAATTTCTTACTGAAAAGATTTCTAGATAACTTTTATAAATCTAAGAATAATAGTGGAAAATAATTTAAATTTAAAGTTACCAGCATTGTGGTACAAAATAATTCCTTCACTGATAATTTTTAAAGATATAACTTTCCACCAGAGACAATCAAAATACTTTAATCAACATCCTGAAATTGAGTTAATATAAAAGAGTTAGACAAATAATAGACTAATCACAAAGCAGAAAACTTTCTGAGCTAGAACTTAATTAAAATGTGTCCATGTAAGTAAATGTCATCTATTAATAAAGAATATTAAAACATAGAAGGAATACAATCTTTTATATACTTACATATGCATTCATATGTCAGAGATACTAAATATTAATATAGTTGAATGATATAAATATCTGAGAAATGTAGCCTAGTATGATTATATCAGGCTTTGAAATCTGAGAAAATAATTTTCACAAGCATCTTTAACAAATCTTTTTTATAAAGAATAGAATATATATACACCATATAGAATACATATATAGTCCTTGGTATATTTCATTTTTGCTTATACTTGAAGTTTCTGAACTTACCGCTTCAGAAAAATAAGTCTTTGAAAACCTGATATAACAGGGTATCACATAATGGCCTGTCTACTACATTAGTAAGACTGATAATTTTCAATTACTAAAAAAATTATTTGATGCATTGTAAAAATGACCCTACATATTTCTTGAAGTATGTGATACATTCACTTTATAGACTGAAGAATTTGACTCAAGACAAATATGGATAGTCGGAATTTTATTTTTCCAAAAGTTGTGAGCTTGTACTTTTTAGAGCAGATTATGAATGTTCTAATGTTATCTCTGACATTGTATTTATTAATTTGATATGTTTTATTCTTTCTCTCACTGATGAACTTTAGTATTTGATCTCAAAAATCTGTCTTTTCTGTTCGTAAGACAGACCTTGTAGAAACTGATTCCAGGTTGTTCAATATTTAGTCCTCTGTCAAACTGGAGAAACAATTGGAAAATTCTCAATAAATATTCAACAACTTCATGGTGAAACATGGAAAATTTTTAAAGAAATATATTTCATCAAATTATATACATTAGATACATTAGGATTGCTCTTCAGGTTCAGGGTGTAAAATAAATTATGCCAAAATAAGAATGTTATTATAAATTAAACTTCCTTTATCCCAATGTTGCCAAGTGATCATTTTGGGGCCACAGATACTCATTATCAGGCAACATAGCATCATGGTCCACCATATGGGCTTTGAGTTGAACAGGCCTGTATGCCAGTCCTGATTTCAAATCAATTTAAGTAATTTGTTATGGTAATCTAATAAAATAATCTATGTAAAGTATTTAGCATATACTTAATACATATTCAGTAAATATATATATTCAGTCACATATATAATTATGACTATTATAAAAAGACCTACTTCCTTAAAGGATTGAAGATGCCTTCAAAATAATAATATATGTGAATTAGTACTTTAAAAGGACCACAGAAAATAAAACATTAATAGAGACTTAATATGTTATCAGATTTTATTAATGCTGTGCCTATAATGTGACTTTTCTCTCAATTAAGGTATTTTCTTCAAAACAAATTACTTATGGGGTGCCTGGGTGGCTCAGTCGGTTGAATGTCCAACTTTGGCTCAGGTCATGATCTTACAGCTCGTGAGTTTGAGTCCCGCGTCGGGCCCTGTGCTAACAGCTCAGAGCCTGGAGCCTGCTTCGGATTCTGTGTCTCCCTCTCTCTCTGCCCCTAACCCACTCGCATTCTGTCTCTGTCTCTCTTAAAAATAAATAAACATTAAAAACATTTAATAAAAAACCCCAAATTACTTAGCCTAACTATATTTGTGTATTAGAAATCAGACAATGTGACTGATTATAGCTACAGTAAATATGGAACAATTTAAAAAAAAATTTTTTTTTAACGTTTATTTATTTTTGAGACAGAGAGAGAGCATGAACAGGGGAGGGTCAGAGAGAGGGAGACACAGAATCTGAAACAGGCTCCAGGCTCTGAGCTGTCAGCACAGAGCCCGACGCGGGGCTCGAACTCACGGACCGCGAGATCATGACCTGAGCTGAAGCCGGTCGCCCAACCGACTGAGTCACCCAGGCGCCCCAATATGGAACAATTTTTAATCTCCATTATCATGACTAGAAAAAGAAAACTGGGAAAAGCAATGTGATTTGATCTATTCCCATTGTTATATTCCCCAAGGTACACAGAATAAAATTAGAGTTAGGATGCACAGAATATACAGACATAGAACAAGAAGTACAAAGTGTCATGTGTATTAGAGCAAGAGGAGAAAATTATGGATATTAAGTGGAATAACGTTTGTATTATACACTGGACCAGAAAATCAAGCTGTCAGTGGTCACATATTAACATGAAAATTATAGGGCTAAAAGCAATTATCAAAGGTAGGATAAGTATAGATAAAAATGTGGATAAAAGAATTAGTGAGATGGGAGGAGGTGTAAGAATCTAACTGAAGGAACAAACTATTTAATAGCTTAAAAGATAAAAAGAACATAAAGGTAGCTGGTCATTATTTCCAGCATAAGATGCACAACGACAAAAATATGTTTCTTTTCTAAATTTCAGGCTTTTAGGTTTTCACCTAAAGAAAACAAAGTTTTGATGGGCTACTGGGGAACAAATGCTGCTACAAACAATATCTTTCACAAAACTTTCTAGCAGGTTTTTACATATCAATTGGGGAACATTGGTGATTGCTGGAGACCTGTCCCACTGTTTCATCACTTCCCTCTATCTGAATACTGACATAGGAGGGCAGAACCAGGAGCCCACAGGGTGTTGCCAAGAGCCAAGGAAAATAATAGAGAGTAGTCCAGGGCCTTCATCAAGGAACACTGCCTACCCCTGGGGCAGAGAAACCTGCCAACATGCGTACCTGGCTGGATTTCCAAATTGCCATGGACCAGTGGCTGTTGTACATATCTCATTCCCCCATCCTTTTTTTTTTTTTTAAATGTTTATGTATTTTTGAGAGACAGAGACAGAGTATGAGCAAGGGAGGGGGAGAGAGAGAGAGAGAGAGAGAGAGAGAGAGAGAGAGAGAGAGAGAATCTAAAGCAGGCTCCAGGCTCTGAGCTGTCAACACTGAGCCCAAGGGGGGCTCAAATTTGTGAACTCTGAGATCATAACCTGAGCCGAAGTCGGACGCTTAACCAACAGCCACCCAGGTGCCCCTCATTCCCCCTTTAATTTCTATTTTTACTATTTTTTAAAAAGTTTTATTTATTTAAGTAATCTCTGCACCCAACATGGGGCTCAAACTCATAACCCTGAGATCAAGATTGCATGCTTCTCCAACTGTGCCAGCCAGACACCCCTCATTCCCCTTTTTTAGACAGCAGTGTCTAGTGTAGCATAGTTTTGGCATAGTTGTAGCACAGAGAATTATGAGAAACAATAAATCATTGTTACTTGAAACCACTAAGTTTTGGGTTGTTATGCAGCAGTTGATGACTGAAAGCTGTCTGTTTCTTCAGCCTACTAGGACTCCTTGCATAGAATTCTCAATTCTCAAAAGCTACATTAGACCAATAAATAATGCCCAAATAAATAATATATAATATACTCCTAGTATTGAGAAAAGGATTAGAAGAAAATAATATCCAGGGATATTTATTGTCTTGATCAAAATTCTTTTCAGATCCACTTTCTCATGAAAGGCTTGATATACATTAACTCCTGGTTTTATCATTTATTTGCCCAACATGGCCAATGTCCTTTCTTTCCAAGACATGGTTTATCTTCCTTTTAATGGACACTGATTAATGTGACTAAGATTCTGAAAAAAAAAAAAAAAAGAAAGAAAGAAAGAAAAGAAAAAGAAACCACCACCACAACAACCAAAAAACTCCCCAAAACACACAAAAAAACACCTCTGTACTCTATGAGGGAATCTGCCTGGGAAGTTATAGGCAAATAAAATGTTTGCTGGTTTGTGCATACAACTTTGGACAACATTAGTTCCAACAAATGGAACTAAACAGAAGTATTTTATTGATTCTACTGTCCTAGTTCTCTAAAATGGTGCTTCATGCCTTAGCTTCTTTGACCATTACATGTAATAATAGTATAAAAAATACTAACTATTGGTTCTTTTCTGACCTTTCTTTCAGACTCTGTGTCGTACACTGGCTTCTGTGACTTTAAACTATCCTGGATATCCTTTTTCCTTTCAAACCCCTATTTTAGATATCCTCTTTGGTTTTATATCTGCTAATGACTGCGTATTTCTCAATGCCAGTCCTCAACTCTTCTCTTTGGCATGACATAAGAGTTGAGCTGGGTTAGCAAGGACTTTGGAGTGGACAGATGCGGAGTGCAGGTCAGGAACTACAAAAGGATAATACACTGATTCCAGAACAGGCAGCCACTTAAGAAGTAAAAGCCTGGGAATTAAACTGTAATGACTGGAAAGCAGAATAACACAAGTCATAGGAAAATCCACAGAAGGAATCCAGGATGGCAGAGGTGAGACAAGTGATAAGAGACAAACCTGGCAACAAGGATGGTTCCAAAACCTGGGACTAGTCACATGGGAGCAGGTGAAACCAGGGACAGCAGTGCGTAGATGTGTCTAAGTCACCAGAAATAGGTACACAACTGGGGAGACGTAGGAGTAAGAAGAGTGAGGGTTTGTACCTACAAACATCCAGAGAAAATTTCTGTCAAAGGGATTTCTGTAGGGGTGAGTTTTCAGCTTCCTGTGGAAAGCCTAGCATAAATCAGACCCTCATCATTTCATGACTACATTCTTACAACAGCCTCCTAACAGATTTAATCATGATTGCTCTAATTTTAATCCAATTTACATCTACCCTCAGAATAATTTTCCTTGAGTACTGTTTCCAGCAAGGCACACATCTGCTTAAAAACCCACAAGTCCCTGTAGCTTACTGTATAAACACTAACTCCCTATGTTGACTTCCAGTTTCCTCTAGTCAGATTTAACTCCACATTTACAAGTATTTTTTAAATACAAATAATCTGTTCCACTAGCTCCTGACTACTATTTGAAAGTTTTCTGCTTCACTTTCTGTAAATTTAACAATTCCTATTGAATGGACTAAAAGTTATCTATTAAAAATTCAAAAAATACCAGATATAATTTTAGGTCATTTATTATTTTTGGTTTGTGAGATACTTAGTTTTGGACATCATCAACACTGATGTTCAGAAATAACATTTCATTATCTCCTTACTTAGCCATGTGACCTTGGATAAGTTATTTAACTGCTCTGAGCTTCAGTACTATAACTATCTCTGGAGTAGATATGAAGACAGAGTAGAATTATTATTATTATTTTTTTAAGTGCCCCAATTTATTTACTTATTTAATATAATTTATTGTCAAATTGGTTTCCATACAACACCCAGTGCTCATCCCAATAAGCGCCCTCCTCAATGCCAATCACCCACTTTCCTCTCTCCCCCATCTCCCATCAACCCTCAGTTTGTTCAAGACAGAGAACTAAAGTGTAGTGTTTGGTGTTTATTAAATACACGGTAGCTGAATAATAAATGTCAGTTCCTCTCTCTTCTCCAAAGGCCTACCTTTTTTTAAATATATACATACATACAGGGGCGCCTGGGTGGCGCAGTTGGTTAAGCGTCCGACTTCAGCCAGGTCACGATCTCGCGGTCCGTGAGTTCCAGCCCCGCGTCAGGCTCTGGGCTGATGGCTCGGAGCCTGGAGCCTGTTTCCGATTCTGTGTCTCCCTCTCTCTCTGCCCCTCCCCCGTTCATGCTCTGTCTCTCTCTGTCCCAAAAATAAAAATAAAAAACGTTGAAAAAAAAATATATACATACATACATATATATGTATATATATACGTATATATGTATGTATGTATATAATTTATTGTCAAATTAGTTAACATACAGTGTGTAAAGTGTGCTCTTGGTTTTGGGGGTAGGTTCCTATGGTTCATTGCTTACATATAACACCCAGTGCTCATCACGACAAGTGTCCTCCTCATGCCCATCCCATTTTCCCCTCCCCCCCACCTCCCCATCAATCCTCAGTTTGTTCTCTGTATTTAAGAGTCTCTTATGGTTTGCCTCCCTCCCTCTCTGTAACTATTTTTCCCCCTTCTCTTCCCCCATGGTCTTCTGTTAAGTTTCTCAAGATGCACATAAGAGTGAAACATATGATATCTGTCTTTCTCTGACTTATTTCACTTAGCATAATACCTTCCAGTTCCATCCACATTGCTGCAAATGGCATGATTTCATTCTTTCTCATTGCCAAGTAGTATTCCATTGTATATAAAAACCACATCTTCTTTATCCATTCATCGGTTGATGGACATTCAGGCTCTTTCTATAATTTGGCTATTGTTGAAAGTGCTGCTATAAACATTGGGGTACAAGTGCCCCTATGAATCAGCACTCCTGTATCCTTTGGCTAAATTCCTAGTAGTGCTATTGGGTCATAGGGTAGTTCTATTTTTAATTTTTTGAGGAATCTCCACACTGTTTTCCAGAGTGGCTGCACCAGTTTGCATTCCCACCAATAGTGCAAGAGGGTTTCCATTTCTCCACATCCTCGCCAGCATCTGTTGTTTCTTGGGTTGTTAATTTTATCCAAAGGCCTACCTTTTAAAAGCAAATGTTATCAACATCTATGAGAAAATCACTTCCCTTACTGAAATAAAATTAAGAAACTATATAGGGTAAACACTGGGAGAAGAATCTCCTACTGGATTTTACCTTCTCTTTGGCTTTTTCTCACGTAGCCACTGCAAACACCTTTCCCTTCAAACTCCTTTCCTGTGGTTACTCTTACCACATCTAAAACACATTGGAATTTTCAAAATAGAGTTAATAATCCCAAGGAAGAACAACAAAAATGTAAAAGGCATGGACAGAGTCCAGTATACATTGGCAGATCTCTGGTTCTATTATACCTCAACTGAATTCTCCCTGATTCTATCTCATTCCTTTTTCTAGAAGAATTTCTGGCATCCCCAGAAAAGCCACTCTAACTTATACTTCCACACATGGCATATCAGGATATGAATCTTTCCTCAACCTAACCAACACTTATTTTTGCAAATATATTGGGATAAACTGATATTTCATTGTTAATTTCCATTTGCAGATTACCAGCAAGATCACATTCAGGGGCATTTATATTTTCCTCTCCAAGGAACAGACTGTTAAATATTTTCCCCATCTTTTTATTAAGCTTTTTAAGAAAATATCTTTAGGAGTCTTAAAATATATTCTGGATATTATTTGATTGGTGTTTATGTTATAGATATATTTTTAAGTCTGTTAGTAGCCTTTTAACTATTTATAGTATCCTTTGCAGCACAGTTGTTTTAAATTCAAATGCAGTCAAAACTATCAATCTTTTCTTCACCTATAACCTTTTTGTAACGTGTGTGTATGTGTGCATGCACGCGTGTCTTGTTCAAGGCCTTACTAAATCACTTGAATGTACATTTTCCTGCATTCCCTTCAGCCATTTTTATAGTTTTCCTATTCCTGTTTATGTTTCTGATCAATCTGGAATGTTTGTTTTGACTGGCATGAAGTGGAACCTGGCTTTTACTAATGAATAGACAATTTGACAATAACACTCATTACAGTCCATCTTTTATCCATTGTACTGAGAAACCTTCTTTTGGTAAGAACTTCTCATTTGTACATTGTTTCATTTTTAAACTCTCTGCTCTATTTTCTTGATGTATTTGCCTATTATTCTGGTAATACACTATTTACTGTAGTTTATAATTGCATACTTCACTATTTGGTTGAGCAAGAACTTCTCTGTGGAGATACAAGTGCACATATGCACACATACCCTTGTTCCTCTTTTAAAAACTTGTCTTGGGAATTTTAGTATATATTTCCTCATTTCCTCTCTAAATTTTTTTTTTTAACGTTTATTTATTTTTGAGGCAGAGAGAGACACAGCATGAACGGGGGAGGGGCAGAGAGAGAGGGAGACACAGAATCAGAAGCAAGCTCCAGGCTCTGAGCTGTCAGCACAGAGCCCGACGCGGGGCTCGAACTCGCGGACCGCGAGATCATGACCTGAGCTGAAGTCGGACGCTTAACCGACTGAGCCACCCAGGCGCCCCAAATTTCCTCTCTAGATGAATATTATAATAAGGTTGTCAGATTCATTTAAAAAATGTATTGATATTTTCACTGGGATTGCACTGGATTTACCTGTTAATTTACAAAGACCTGGCATATTTATAATACTGAGATTCATTCAGGTGTATAGACTTGATTTATTCAGTTTTCTGTTTAATGCTCTTCAGAAAATTTTCATTTTTATTACTCATATATGCCTTGTCTAATTTTTATTAAATTTATTCCCAGCTATTTTTAAACTTCTGTCACTCTTGTGAAAGGGACTTCCCCCCCCCCCCAAGTTTTAATTTAAATTCCAGTTAGCTAGCATACAGTGTAATATTAGTCTGAGGTGTAGAATTTAGCTATTCATTGCTTACATACAACACCCAGTGCTCATCACAACAAGTGCCCTCTTTAATAGCCATCACCCATTTATCCATCCCACCACCTACCTCCCCTCCAGTAACCCTCAGTTTGTTCTCTATAGTTGAGAGTTTGTTTACTGTTTTGCTTCTTTGCCCCCCTGCCCTGCCCCATGTTAATCTATTTTGTTTCTTCAATTCCACATATGTGTGAAATCATATGGTATTTTCTTTCTCTGTCTGACTTATTTCTCTTAGCATAATACTCCCTAGATCCATCCACATTGTTGCAAATAGCAAGAGTTCATTATTTTTTATGGCTGAGGAATATTCCATTATACACACACACATGCACACACACACGTATATGTATATACAACTTCTTTATCCATTCATCAGTTGGCGGGCATTTGGGCTCTTTCCATAATTTGGCTATTGTTGATAATGCTGCTATAAACATTGGGTGCATGTATACCTTTGAATCAGTATTTGAATCCCTTGGGTAAATACCTAGTAATGCAATTTCTGGCAATTTCTGGATGGTAGGGTAGTTCTATTTTTAACTTATTGAGGAACCTCCATACTGTTTTCCAGAGTGGCTACACCAGTTTGCATTCCAACCAATGGTGTAAGAGGGTTTGCCTTGTGAAAGAGATTTTTAAAAATGAATTTGATTGTTATATTTTTTAAAATTAAAACGAACATTTACTAAGCTGTATCATGTCTGAAAGGTTTCTTTGGTTACCATTGATTTTTAGCGTTCCTCTTAAATTCATGCTTTATTTTCCTGGAGCACATCTTCTAGTCAATATTTCAGCTAGGATTTGTGGGTGATAAATTTTCTGAATCCATTCATGTATGAACATGTCTTATTTTGCCATTACACTTTACAGTTTGTCAGGTTATGTAATTCTAGATGCAAAATCATTTTACCTCAGTACTTAGAAAATATTTCTCCAGTATCTTTTTGTACCCAATGCTACTAATGAATTTGAAGTCAACATGCTACTTTTCACCTTGTAAATAATGTATTTTTTCTCTTTAGAATCTTTACAGGGGTGCCTGGGTGGCTCAGTTGGTTAAGTGTCTGACTTCAGCTCAGATCATGATCTCGCGGTCCGTGAGTTCGAGCCCCGCGTAGGGCTCTGGGCTGATGGCTCAGAGCCTGGAGCCTACTTCCGATTCTGTGTCTCCCTCTCTCTCTGCCCCTCCCCTGTTCATGCTCTGTCCCAAAAATAAAAACGTTAAAAAAAATTAAAAAAAAAAGAAGCTTTACAATGTTCTGATTATCCATAAAGTACTAAACATTTACCATTATTTTCTAGGAGTGGGTCTTTTCTCAATCATCTTCCTTGGCACTCAGTGGAACTTAATCTAAAAACTCTAAAAAAGGTCTTTTTAAGATCCGGGGAATTTTATTTAATTTCTTTATTTCTTCCTCTCAGTTCTTCTATTTTCTCTTTTTGGAGATCCCATTATGTGAATTTGTAACTTTTAGATGGATCCTCCATGTTCTTGAACCTTTATTTCATACACATCATCTCTTTTGTCCATTTTCATTGTGCTTATAAGAGAATTTCTCAGTTTCATTTTTGAGCTTCTGGGTTGCTATTCATCTCTGTCAATTTTGGCATTCAGCCTTGAGGTTTTTATTTTTATTATCATATATTTCAATACCAAAATAGCTCATCTTTTTTCTTTCATTAAGGCATGTTCTTCTTTCATGGATACAATATCATCTCTAAATTTCATGATAATCATTTTAATGTTCTGAAGACTGCAACAATTTCCTCTACTTGTTCTGTTTCCTCAGGTATTATAGTGTGTGTGTGTAGGCTGATGCTTTTATGTGGTTACTTTTCCTCATGTTGGACTTGGATTTTCCCTCTTAACCTGTCTCTGAATGCTATAACAATCACCTCAGCCTGCCACCAGTTACCTTATGGGTGTTGGAGGAGATGCTATCAGGATGTATCAGACAGGACCTAGTCATCTGGGAATAGGTGTCCCCTCAGTATCATTAGCCATTTGCAGCAGACATTACATCACTGCCAAAATGCCACCCCAAACCTCATGCTTTGTCTCCTTGTATACTGAATTATTTTTACTATATACTGAAAACTTTATCTCAGTGGATTGAGACCTAAAATGAAGTTGCTTTCCAATGGAGAGAACATGAATTTGATTTTGCCAGGTGCCTAGGGAAGTACAAGTACAGGACAATCTTAGATTGAGTTCTAGGCTCAGGGTGCCTGGGATTACCCAAGCTGTAAATCTCCAATGGAGCTGGGCTGTGACCATAACTTCTCAGGAATGTATTTTTTTCCCTCTTACTTTACTCTGTGTTTTGCTAAGTGTCAAGTTTCTGCAGACCCCTGGACTTGGGAGGGGTGGGTTTACTTCTGGTCTGCCCTTATCACAAGAGTACAGTACTTTATGGTCCTTGGTGGATGTTGAAAAGGTCTCCTATTAGACTCCTCACCTTGGAAAGATCCTGAGAATCAGATTCTGTTCTCCTTGCTTTGTGAGGCCACAAAAACCAAAGGCCACATTTGTCTGGCTCAGGATAACAGCAGCTTTGATGTTCAGGTGCAGGACTGGGACCAAGGTGAGCCGGCCCTGCTGAGGTGCTCTTGTGCTTACTTCTCTTGATTTTAGCAATTCCTTAGATTTCTTTGTCTGGTAGTTCTTTACCATCTTCTCAACTCTGATGCATTTAAGAAGCTTGTATATTTTACGCACAACTTTTTTTTCAGTGGGATGGTTGGACCAAATAGCCTAGTCACCTATCTCTTATTTTGTCTTTTAGGTTATTCATAATTTCTTTTTCATTAAGGGCATTCCTACTTGTTTTCCAGAGACTATGAATTGTTTTCGAAGACTATGTTCTATCAGGGAAGCTTCAGGGTGTACACTTTTTCCAAAGTGAGAATATTCTCTTCAAGGACAGCACTGTAATCTTGGTGCTACCTCTGTGAGGCAGACTTACAGAAGTCTTAAGAAACCGGTTTTTCTTGTCTACTCTATCTCATTGGTTGATGAACTACAGAAATAAAATTCGATGGCTACAGTAAATAAATTTCAGATGCCAGTAAAATATAAAATCAGTGAAAAATGATTAAATGCCACTGTTAGAGTTTATATAATCACCATCCTGCCAGAACAACTGGTTGAAAAGCAAGTAACTCAATCAGTCACCTAGTTGTTTGTTCTATACAGCAGCAAACGTATGTATACTACATTTTAAAATGTTTGAATGATGAATTGAATATTTTATTTTTCATCTGGCTGCTTGGCAATATGTCGAAACAGCCTGAGGTAAGTAAATATGATTATGAGGCAAAAACTCAGAGCAGTCCACTTTGGAGAATACAGACTTAGAAATAACAAACAGGTGATACAGAGTAAAAACAAGAGAAAAACGTGATTCCTACTGTACAATTCCTGTTTTAGTAAATTCTGTATTGTACGGTTTTGAAAATCTGTAAATCTCGAATAGTAGACATAAAAAAATCTGCATGACCTACTCCACAGGTTTTAGGAATGTGTTATAGAAATTTTAAAGTGTTGCAAGTGCTAATTTAAAAAATTGTTGAGAACCTGATGAGGAAGTTAAAAACTAACTCAATTATGAGACTGTGATGCATGAGAAAGGTGCATGTGCTATGAGGAAGGGCTTGGGAAAGGTTTTTTTTTTTTTTTTTAAGGCAGGGAGGAAGTAGAACTTGAAATGGACCTTAAAAGATGAGTAGGATGTTATGCTGTAGATTTCTGGTGGTGATGGGAAGAAAATGGAATGACAGTACATTCCTGCAGTCAGGCCAGCTTTGTGAACCATTCAACTGCAGAAAAGATTGAGAAAGACATCAAAGTGAGTTAGGTGGTATACTGAGTAGCTACTAGTTTAAATTAGTTAAATTAGTTGAAATAAAATATGTATGTAGCAGAGACAAAAAAGAAAGGAAGTCAGAATCTAATTGCATAGGATTTTGACTGCTGGACAAGACATTGGGATTTTATTTGGCATAAAGTAGGTGCTTGAAAATTATGACCAAGTCTGGGGTTTAGGAATATTATTTCTGGAAGTACTGTATTGTAAGTAAGAGGAGAGTTAGAAGTAGAGTCATGTAGGGGCACCTGGGTGCTCAGTCAGTTAAGTGTCCAACTTTGGCTCAGGTCATAATCTCACAGTTTGTGAGTTCGAGTCCCACATCAGGCTCTGTGCTGACAGCTCAGAGCCTGGAGCCTGCTTTGGATTCTGTGTCTTCCTCTCTCTCTGCTCCTGTCCTGCTCACATGCTGTCTCTCCCTCTCAAAAATAAATACATATTAAAAAATATATATAAAAAAAGAAGTGCTATATATATATATATATTATATATATATATAATATATATATAAAAAAAGAAGTGCTATATATATATATTATATATATATATTATATATATATATATATATATAATATATATATATAAAAAAGAAGTAGATAAAAGATACTAAAATGAGACCCTAAATTGAGACATGAAAATGCATAGATGGGAGAAGCACTATGGAGTTGACAGGATTTGTTGAAGGAATAAAGGAATTTATGATGGTAAAGGATTAGAAGATTCTGGCTCCAGATGTGGCTTTGCAGAATGCCCCTGAGGAATCAATTTGACTACTCTGGGCCTCAGTCCTATCACCTATACAAAACATTAAATTAGATGATACTTAGTGCATTATAACTGTATGACTATACAATTTTCAGGTTTTGTTCTTGAGAACTAGGGGAGCAGGGAGGGATGCTGATGCCATTAATAAGAGAAGAAATACAGAAGAGGAGCTAAATTTGAGGTTGAATTTAAGGTGTTTCCAGGCCATATACTACTGGTGATATCATCATGCTGCTGATGTGCACATCTAGAGATAAGCAGGAAGGTCTATGATGCAAATACATATGTAAAAGAAGCTGGGGCTTGGGAAGAAGTAGCAGAGACATAGAATATGAGAGCCAATTTCTGAACTTTGGGCATAACATTTAAAGGGAGGGTTGAGAAAGATAAGCCAGTGAGACAGTTTAAGATTCTACATAGGTAGAGGGGGGAAAGAAGATGGAGAAAAGTGTCAAGTGTTGCATAGAGGTTAAGAAACAAAGAGTAGTGAGAGGTCACTAGATTTGTAATCAGTGGGCTATTGCTATTCTTTGAGAGGGCAGTCTTAATGGATGGGAAGTAGATCTTAGGATCAATCAAGAGCAGGTAGAGGGCTATCACTGACAGAATTCTTGGGGCAGGTATGTGACAAGAGAGACACATGAGCCCTTGTACACAGAAAATGGAATAGAATTGGGAAGAGTGTCAGAAGGAAGCGGTTCCTCTAAGCAGCCTGAGTAACCCGAAATAAAACTGATACAGGGACATTAATGGGTTCAGCTATGAGGTGGGGTGGGGGGAGGGTCTGTTCATCCAGCTCTTCTCAGGCTGAGGGCTGCCCTCCTCCCATTGAGTGTTGTCCTATTGAATTGTTCCAAAGAGTAGTAGTCATTGTAGAAGTAGTAGTAATATTGTAGAGTTGTAGAAACCTTTCAGATAAACCTAAGTTATGAAGAAAGAGACATATTTTTCAAGACAATTCACAAAAGAGAAATCAGCTTCCTTACTGATTTATAACATAACGCAGTAATCAAATTTCTCTGTAATAGTGAACAATCCCATCATGACACATGTGCTCTTTCCTGCTTCTCTTCAAGGAAAGATGCTCTAGATACTTGCAATGTATTTGTTCCCTGTTTAGAAGTATAATGTAAAAGAACTGAAAGGAAGCAAAGGTAACTCAGAACTCCTAAATTCTACAAGTTATTTAAAACAGCACTGGTAATAGCAAGCCCATTAAAAAAATTTTTTTTAATGTTTATTTATTTATTTTTGAGAGATATCACTTCTTGGCCTTTTGGCTAAGATCAAGTGTATTTAATTTTGAGAGACAGAGCATGAGCAGGGGAGGGACAGAGAGAGAGAGGGAGACACAGAATCTAAAGCAAGCTCCAGGCTCTAAGCCATCAACATGGAGCCCAACACAGGGCTTGAATTCATGGACAATGAGATCATGACCTGAGCCTAAGTCGGAAGCTTAACTGATTGAGCCACCCAGGAGCCCCGGCAAGCCGCTTTATGTAACAGTAAGATATAGTCTGCTTGTACTGCTTAGGCTCAGTATCCTCTGCAACACGTCCAGGACTTGGTCTTAGTGTGGCTCTGACAGGGACCTAGATGTGATTGCTAGACAATTGCTTTCTGAATTCTGATTAGTTTCGGATTGATGAGCTACTTGCCTTTTTCAACTGGGATAGCATTGCTACATGGGTGTCAGGGAATCGCTATAAACTTTCTATTTCATTTTGTTTTATATCATATATTTTTTTAACTGTAGAACTTGTATGATAGTGAAAAATTACTGCTAGAAAGAGATAGACAAATTAGGAAAACCTTGGATCCTAGATAATTTAGAGCCAGAAGTTCTGGCAATGTCTTTTCTCTGCCTCAGTTATATACCTTACACTACCTTAAATCAGAAGCTGGTTTGGAAGTATGGAAAGAGAAAATACTGTTGATTTTTCTTCCATTTTCTAAGCCACACTTTGGAATAAACTATGCATTTTTTTCCAGCAGAATGAACTACTTTTTTCTAAGGATTTACCAAAAGGGGAAAAAAATGTCAGAAACTCTTTTAGAACTTTCCCTAGGTCAATGCAGAGTCAAGAACAATCACATAGTTATGGCAGCTTCCCTCTCTCAATAATTTTACATAGGTGAAGTCAAAGTATATTGAGCATCAAGTGAAAAAATGTATAAAAAACAATACGCAAGTTTGCAAGGTATATGTGAGTGAAAAAAAGGCAGCCCTGTCTGTTTTGCCTGGAGATCTAGGGTTATAAAGGCTGGAAAAGAAAAAACAGAGTGGGGTAAAACCTGATTTTGGGTACGAACCACAGGTCTTATAGCATGGCTTGTAAAGTAACTGTCTTGTCCCCTAACTACTTCCCTGGGTCTCTGTAGACCTGCAATCAATAAATTATCTCTTAAAGACTCAAGTCTGACCTTGCAAAGTGCCATAATACAGAAAGAACTCTGTAATTATCATCACTGTCTCTACTTTCTCTCTCCCTATTCACTCCCATCAATTGAAATCAGGTTTTGTCCCTGCTTCTCTGATAAAACTATCCTGGAAAGGTAAAGACTTCCCTGTTGTTAAATCCAGTGATACTTTGTTGGCCCTTACCTCACTTCCACACTCTCTCTGGCATTTGGACATGCCCATCTTCTAGGGACACTCTTACTTTGGACTCTTATGTCACTATTCTCTCTAGCCTTGTCATCCATTTGCTCCTCTCAGTCCCCACTCTTATTGTTATAGTTAAATCCTCATTGTGACATCTTATTGTGGTTTTGATTTGCATTTTCTTAAGGACAAATGATGTTGAATATCTTTTCATGCATTTTATGGTCATCTTTGTATCACTTTTGGAGAAATGTCTATCCAATTCCTTAGGTACATACCCAAGAGAAATGAAAGCAGATGTCCAAACAGAAAATTTGTATACAAATATTCATCACCCATTAAAAAACTGGTTTGCTGTTTTGCTGATGAGTTTGTAAAAGTTATTTATATATTCCGAATGCTAAACCTTATTGGATATATGATCTGCAAAAATTTTCTCCTTTTGTGTGGATTGTTTTTTCAGTTTCTTGATGATGTCCCTTGAAGCATAAAAATGCTTAATTTTGATGATGTCTAGTTTATCTGTTTCTTCTTTTTTTGTGCTTTTAGTGATATACCTAACAAATCATTGCCTAATGAAGGTCACAAAAATTTATGCCTGTTTTCTTCTAAGAGATTACATCTTTAGCTACCATATTTACACCTTTGGCTCATTTTACATTAGGTGTGAGGTAGGTATCCAAATTCACTTTTTTTGCATGCGGCTCTCCAGTCATCCCCATCATTTGCTAAAGAAATTATTCTTTTCCTTCTCCATTGAGTTGCCTGGCATGTTTGCCAAAAATCATCTGGCCATAAATTTGAGGGTTTAATTCCAAACTCTCAGTGATATTCCACTGACCTATGTCTGTCCTCATGTCAGTCTCATACAGTCTTGATTACTGTAGCTTTGTAGTAAATGTTTAAATTGGAAAGTGTGTGTCCTTCAAATTTGTTCTTTTTGTTTAAAAACATCCACTTCTATATTAATTTTCAGATAATTTTCTTAATTTCTGCAAAGAAGTCAGCTGGGATTTTATATTGAATCTCTAGATCAATTTGGAGAGTATTGCTGTCTTAATATTAAGGTTTCCAAACTATGAACATGAGAAGTGTTTTCTTTTTATGTTTATTTATTTTAAGACACACACACACACACACACACACACACACACACACACACAGAATATGAATCCCAGGCAGGATCCACACGCTGTCAGCGTTGAGCCCCATGCAGTGTTCCATCCCACGAACTGTGAGATCGTGACCCGAGTTGAAATTGAGTCAGATGCTTAACCTACTGAGCCCCCCGGTGCCCTGAGAAGTGTTTTCATTTATTAGGGTTTTCTTTAATTTCTTTCAACAATATTTGTAGTTTTCAGAGTAAGAGCTTTGTACTTTTGTTAAATTTATTACCAGTAACTATTCTTCTTGATACTATTCTAAATGGAACTGTTAATTTCATTTTTTTTTTTTTGTTCATTGTGACTGTAAAGAAATAGAATTGACTTTTGTTTATTGACCTTTTATCCTGCAACCTTGCTCAACTCATTTCTTAGTTCTAATAATTTTATAGTGGATACCTTAGGATATTCTGTATATTAGATTCTGTCTTTAGTGAATACAGATAGTTTTACTTTTTCTTTTCCCATCCTGTCCACCACAAGTACAGGTGAGGTGTGGATTTTTTGAAGATGCTTTTTATTATTAAGCTGAGGAAGTTTCTTTCTATTTCAAATTTGAGGAGTGTTTTTATCAGAAAGGGATGTTGAATTCTGTCAAATGTTTTTTTTTTTTTTCATCAATTGAGATGACCGTGTGTGGTCTTTATCTTTCACTCTATTGATATGGTGTGTTACATTAATTAATTTTTGGATATTATACCAACCTTGCATTCTTGGATTAAATGTACATGAATATTTCTTAGGTTGAATTCAGGAAGAGTAAATTATCTGAGGACTGAGTAAAAATTAATTCAATAAAAGGCCAGAGAAACAAGACTGGAAAATAATTTCCATTTTAAGATAGTAACTAGTTAGAAATCCTGGAAACTTTGGAAATACAAATGTTACTGTGAAAAGATTAAAAAAGGCTGTAAGAATATAAATTAATGCACTTTATAACTCTTTGAGTCCTCTACTTTTCCATTAAAGTCCTGGAACTAAATATTCATAATATTCTGGATTCAACAAAATTTAACAACCTGTCTCAAATATCCCTACTCTATAAAAATTACTTTAATGCTTTCCTCATAAATTGCTCAATCTTTTCTATTTTTCCCTTCTTCCCTTTCTCCCTCCCTCCTCTTTCTCTCATACACACATCTTTGCCAGGTATTATCCTAAATAAGAGTATCACTGATTTCTATCCTGTTTGGATATTCTTAAGTACTTACCCCCCAAATGGTATCAATTGGGAGTATAGTGAGGTTACTTATGATCTTCGAATCAGCTTCTACCCTTACTACCGTTAAAGAGAGAAGACCCTCATAGACAACCATAAAGACAGAAAAAAACAAAAACTTACTTTTAATCATGACCCCAAGAATGATCAATATCTCTATTAACAGGGACAGGGGCTTCATCTTCTCATAAGCAGTTCCTCCTTACTTATAACACAGGCAGAACTAGGTGGCTGGCCCACAAATTTCCTCTTTACAGGTTTGCAGGGGTCAGGATTTGGTTGCTAAGCAACCATTTCCTTATTCTTGGGCCAATGAGCTGCCAGAAAGTTCCTTTCAACTGGAATGAAGGCAGCTACTGGAGAGCAGGCTACGGGGAGGGAACCATATCTAGTCTGCTAGTCTGGTGGGAGGGAGGTAAGGAGTATGTTTAAGATATGTAAGAGTTGCTCTCTGAAAGGAAAGGAATAAACCAGAAGTCCAATTTGTACATGTCTACAATAACATTCAAGTGATTTTCAGAACTGCTAGAAGTGTTTATTTTTATGTTACCTTCAGTGTTGCAAGCTGCACTTATATGAAAACACAATTAAGTACGTGAGCTGACCTAACATCATCCTTTACTCTAACATCTGAAGGCGATGGTGCATGGGAAGCATATGGATCAAGTCTGCTTTCGTCCCCATCTTGGTGAAAATGTTTATCCTCTTTTTGAGTAAAGAACTGCTGAGGTTTTACTGGGACAAAGGCAAACAAATTCCAGTGATCATTTTTTTTTTTTAAAGGCATTTCATTACACTTTCCTTGAAAGTTATTTAAAAATGTCCTCTTCATTGTCTTTAACAATATGGGCAGTTCATAAGTGAGTACCCTCAAGGCTTGAACCAGAAATGAAAATGAATATTTAGGTAAAAGCATGGGAATATTAAGACTATCCAAGGAATGGAACTGAGAAATTATGCCTAAAATATATCCAACATTTACAGTGTGTAGAGGTAATTACTTCAGAAATAGACATATTTATTGCCTTGAATTTGCAGGTTTACTCCCTTTGTTAATTAGTTTCCGAATGCTTTAATCTCTCTCTGTCTTCCTCTTATAAGGACACTTGTGATTACATTTAGGGCCAACCATGATAATATCGGATAATCTCCCGATCTCAAGGTCCTCAATCACATCTGCAAGTCCCTTCTGCCAAATAAGGTAACATTCATAGGTTCCAGAGATTAGATCCTGGAAATCTTTGGGACCATTATTCCGTCTATTCCCTAGTATCTTTTCCTTTCACCAAGGGACTTCAAAATGGGACTTTCCTAACTTCTGTACTTTTAAAAATTGCCTAAATATAATTTATTTAAACTCTTAAATGTAATCTATTAAACATTTTCCAAATATTTTTTGCATTCCCCATTTGGATCCAGATTTATCAGTATCTTTCAGCAGATGATTTTGCCTCCTACTTTCGCTGAATCTGAACTCATTGGACCTATCTTCCCTCTACTTTCTTTTCATTAAAAATTTTTTTGAATCTTCATTCTTTTTTCAAATTCATCACAAAAGATGAAATGCCTTTTCTATACTCTAAGTCCAAGACTTCCCTCACTTTTGATTCTATCCACATTTGCTTTATCTTTTTCTGGTATTTCTGACATTTGTCCTTCTTTTCTCTTTTTTGTTTCAATCTTTTGTCACCAATCTTCTTAATTTAAACACTTTTCATTTCATTTCATTTCATGTCTCTTAGAAAAATTTTCCCTTGATTCTGGTGTCCTTCCAACTACTATGTACTCTACTTATCCTTTAATCTCTAAACATTAAAACAAAACAAAACAGACCACAATCACTTCTCATTGCTTTTCACTTTTTCTTCAACTACTTGTTTTTATTTTCACTGATTTACATAGACTATAAATTCAATGATCTTTTCTCAGTTCTCATCCTACTTGATCTGTGAGATATCTGATATTTCTAACCACAAACATCTTCTTGAAAACATATTTTTGGTTTCTCTGAAAATTGAGTTGCAAATATTTTTCTACTTGCTTGAACACAATTTCTCACTCATTCTATCACTTCCTCACCCATTCATTCACTTATTGAATACCTACTATATGCTAATGATGTATGCCATTCTTTTTCAGGCATTCGTTAATTTCACTCGTCAGTTACTCTCTTAGTCTTTGCTTTATGGCCTCCCCAAGGTAACCTCTTTTGGTCTCATGTGCTCTTCCTCAGTTTTACCAACATCTCTGTATGGACGCTCATTCTCATTCAATAATTTTTATTGAGAATCTATTTTGTATCCGGCATTGTGTCATTCTCTGTGGGCAAAAAGATATACTTCCTGTCCTCAGAGAGTGAAAGAGAGTCCAGAGTGAAAGATAAATATTAACAAAAGAACCACTCAAATATATTTATAATTACAAAGTGTAAAAAATGCTATATAGGGAAGTAAATGAGCACTGAGGGCATATAAAAGAACATTGTGGGTAGGGCTCAGGTGGGGTCAGTGTTAGGGAAGGCTTTGCCAGGGAGTGATTTTTGAGCTTAATAAGAATAAGAGTAGGTCCACTAAGGGATGCCTGAGTGGCTCAGTCAGTTAAGCGTCCCACTCTGGATTTCAGTTCAGGTCATGATCTCACAGTTCATGTCAGTTTCCTGCTTGGGATTCTCTCTCTTTCTCTCTCTCTGCCCCTCACCTGCTCATGTGTGCTCTCTCTCTTTCAAAATAAATAAACAAACATTAAAAAAAAGAACAGTTAAAAAAAAAAAGAATGGGTTCACTAAGCAAATCATGTCTCAGTTACAGTGGCAAACATGTGAATAGGCCACATGGTAAGAATAAGATGTGTTCAAGGAAGTGAAAAGCTCTATGGTTGGTATGAATGAAACCAGAAATTGGGTGGTGGGGGTAAGGATAATTGGTAGGTGATGAGCCTTCTATTCCTAATGATTTAGTTTTTATAAGACTGTATAAGTCAGCTTGGGCTGCAATAGTAAAAGGCTATAGATTGGGTGGCTTAAACAACAGAAATTAATTTTCTCACAGTTCAGAGTGCTGGCATAGCCTGGTTATGGCAAAGGCTCTCGTCCCATATTGCAGATGGGCACCTTCTCACTGTGTCTTCACATGGCATGTATAGGGGAAAGGGGGGAGGAGGAGGAGGAGAAGCAGGAATGGAGATATACATATGTATATATATATAATATATCATATAATATATATAAAATATAATACATATTAATATAATATAAAATATAATCATGTACAATATAATATATATTATATAATATACAATATAATAATATATAATATATATATAATATTATATATATATGTATATATATCTTCCTCTTCTTATAAGGCCACAGTCCTATTGGATTAGGGTCTCACCCTTATGATCTCATTTAACCTTAAATATCTCCTAAGCACCCTGTCTCTACATATAATAACACTGTCAGCTAAGATTTCAATAAATAAATTTTGGGGGAATACAATGAAGTCCATTGCAAAGACCACTAGAAAGTCATTGAATAATTTACAACAGTGATTTACAACATGATCACATTTCACAACATGATCACATTTGAAAATGTGATGCAGGGCATAGAATGGACATAAGAGGGGCAAGAGTAGACATGGGGGCCACTTAGGAAGTCTTTGTAGTAGTCCAGTTAAATTCACACTGAGCTTATTGCAGTGTCATTGGAAAGGTGAGCAATTCAAGAGTGATACAGGAGATAAAATTGAGAAGGTATAGCAGTTCATTTGAAATGAGAATAAAGTTATAAGAGGTATCAGGGATAGTGTTTAGGTTTCTAGATTGTTCAATTGAATGGGTGATGAGCCATTCAAAGAGATAAGAGACACTGGAAGAAGTCTAAGTGTGGGGGAAAGATCATGAGCTCAGTGTGGTACATGGTACATTTCAGGTACTTTTGAGAGAGTAAATATTAATATTTAACACTTTTCAATGATAATGGTATTTTATCAAAATAGTTAATGCTAAAACAAATACCCTCTAAATACCAATGCTGTAACATAATAAAAGTGTTTTGTTTATATCATAGCTTGATGTGGTACTCCTTGGATCCTTGAGATACTCCTTCAAGCAGGGACTCGGGGATCCAAGCTCCTTCCTTCTTGACATGCTGCTTCTGAGATCACCATGAAAAGAAAAGAGAGAATATGCATAAGGGTACAAAAGATTTGATGGCCTGGAATGGCATACATCACTTTTGCCTTATAACCCACTCAGCATACAGTTACACATCCTATCTAACTTCGGGGGAGGCTGGGAAATATCATTTTTCTATGGGCCAAGAGAAAGAAAATTGTATTAGTGAGCATCTTTGCCACATTTACTAGGTGCTAGTCACTTTATGTGTTTTAACGCATTCAATCCTCACATCAATCAAGGTAGATACTATATTACCATCTCCATATAATAATTTAACTAAGCAAGGTGTAGAGATTTTGAGTAACTTGCCAAGGGTCACAAAGTCAATAAGGGTAAACGTAGGATTTGAATCCAGATGGTCTGGCTTCAAATACCTTTTAGCCAGTGCATAATGCTGCCTCTTAAAGTTGTGATACAGTATATGGTAGCACATATCGGTCTAAAGTTCAAGAAGAAATTTTTATTGAAAATAATAAATTTGGCAGTCATTGGTATAACTCAGGGATTGCCAATCTCAGCAGTGTTGACATTTTGGGCCAGATGATTTGTTGTGGGGGGCTGAACCATGCACTTTAGGATGCTTAGCAACATCCTTGACCTCTGCCCACTAGATGCCAGTAGCATTTTCTCAGTTGCAATAACTAGAAATGTCTCCAGACATTGTCAGTGTTCCCTACAGGGCAAAACTTCCCCTGGTTGAAAATCACTATTATAACTGAACCATGAGTACGGATAAAGTTGTTAAAAAAAAAAAAAGTATAAAGTGAAAAGAGATAAGGGGATAAGACTAAGTCTTAATGAACTCCAAAATGTAATGGCTGCAAAGGAAGATGGGCCAGTAAAGGAAACTGAGAAGGAATGGCCATACAGGAGGAATCTCAAAAGGGTGAGAAAAACTGAAGGAAAAGGATGCTGCAAGGAGGAATGAGAGGTCAAGAGTATTAAATGCTGCCAAGAGATCTTGTAAGAGAAAGACTGAAAAATGATGATTACATAGCACGTGACGGTCACTGGTCACCTTAGCAAGAGCTATTTCAGTTAGTTCATAGGAAAGAACCTAGAAGAGAGGGGACTAAAAAATTGGAAGTGGGATGTAAGGAAACTGACACAGCAGGTATTGACAACCATTTGGAAAGAAAGGAGATGCAGTAGCTGGAAGGTGTTGTGGAATCGCAGGGCAATTTTTTTTTTTTTTTTTATCATGAAAGAGACTTGAGAAAGTTTAAAAGTTGATGTATGGTTCTAGTTCCTTGAGTTGACATGAAATAAAGAATAATCAGTAGCATATTTAAGGTTCCTAAGAAAGCACAGATGAACTCTAGGTTGGGGTGGAAACAGGTTCTCTCTTGTAACAAAAAAGATAGTGCCCAGTATGATGCACTTTCCAGCAGACACTTCACACTTAGCATTTCTAAATAAGAACTCAATATATTTCCCACAATATCTGCAACTGCTCTCAATTGCCTAATATTAATAATATTGCCATCCTCCTCCTAAACTAACCAGTGAAACTCTTATCTTCTTTCTCTTCTTCATTCTGTTCCCAAAATCTATTCCATTACCAGTGTTTACTGATTCTACCTTTGTAATGTATCTTGAATCAGAGCCCTCCTTTTATTTCCATTGCCAAAAAATAAGTGCATATTTTTATTACTAGCCCAAATGTCACTTCCTTCTTGAAGCCTCCCTTATTTCTCCCAGCCGAATGAATTTTTATGTATTTCACAGCATTAAAAGAAAAAGAGAAGCAGAGGCATTATTAAAATAAAAATTATTACATTAGTATGTCATGAATCATATTCATGAGTGTTCTGTTACTCAAACCATTTCATTTTTTTACAATTCTTAACAGGGCCTTTCTTTCTTCCTTTTTTATTATTAAAAAATGTGTTGCAAATATTAGCTCTTACACACCTGGCTTAAGTACAATACATAAAACAGCACCCCAATTGTCAAATAAATGTGGATTCACTACATCCACCAAATCAGCCTTGTGGATGGTCTAATATTTAGCAATGTAATGCATTTGGGGAGAGGATCTAAATTTTGGATCACCCTACTTTTTTGGTTGGCTCCACCTGAACTGTATTTTCAGAACACCAACAGGTAAGTATTACTCAGAATCAAGCCAGTCCTTTAACCCAGTGCCTTGAGTTGAAGCAACTGGAGAAGGAACAAAAGGATAAGATGACCTGGCTCTGGTTGATCTGCTTTGATATAAGATTTTTGTTTCCAATGTAACATGTTGGTTGCCCACTACTTTTCAGTTCCTTGAGTAGTTCAGTTTATCTTTGTTCTTTGCAAACTTCACAGAACTCCAGTGAAAACTAATTTTTACTAAAGTTTGACGAGCTATTTCCCGATCCTTTCACTTTTTTTGGTTATAATTTACTCACCAAGAGGAAAGCTTCACATTATCTGATAAAATCCATTCAGACTGGTCAGTTGGAGTAGACACGAACAATTCGCGCTGACTCAATTCTCCTCTTACTTTCACATCTTCCAGTTCCGCAGGCTGCCTTCGCCGGCTGGTTAGCCAGTCACCTGGCGCACCTGGCCCTTTGGCCACGCCCTCAGGTCCTCCTAGCGCAGCGAAGCCTGGTGTAGCGCCAGCATCCTCACGCTCCTCCCAGGCGTCCGTTCCACGCCCCGCCCCCTAAAACGCGAGGCCATCTCCAGCCCCCTCGCGCCCTGGCTCCGCCCCCTCTAGCTCCCCAACGTCCTCGGCGTCGGGCCCGAGCCTGCGCCTGCGCGTGCGCCCTGGGGCCGAAGTAGGGGCGCGCGGTGACTGGAAAGCGGAGAGCGGCGGGCGGTGCAGCCAATGGGAGGCGTCGCTGGCTAGCGGCTGGAAGGCGGGGCCTGCGCGGGTGTTAGGTTAGCGCGAGGCGTGACCTAGTTGACAGGCGCTGAGGTGCTGCTTTGGCGGCGGCCGCGGGGCTGAGGCGGGTGGGAGCCGAAGCGGAGCGCGGGCTGAGAGAAGCGACTGGCGAGCGGCGCGGGACTCGGAGCCTCTTGCACTTTTTTCCTCCCGAGTGTCCCCTCCCACCCCTCCCACTCCACACACACCCTGTTTGCCCGTGAGCCTGGGGAACTTGCAGCTTAAAGCCAGCCACCCCCACGGCAACATGTACCCCAGCAACAAGAAGAAAAAGGTGTGGAGAGAGGAGAAAGGTAACTGGCCCGTCGAGTCCTGGGGCTATGGGGGGTAGGAGTCGGGTGGGGGCGGGGGTCAGGGCTGTGTGTGCCGCGGCGCCCCCCGCCCGAGCTCCCGTCTCGCGCCTGCCCGGCCGGTGCCGCCTCCCTCGCGTGTCCGTGTGTACACACGCGCACACGCGCGCGCTTACCGGCGTGCACGCGCCGCCCCCGGGCACCTGCAGCTCGCACACGTGTGGGCGCACGCCCCTCTGCTGCCTGCCGCGCCCGGTCACCTTCTTCCCATGCGGGGCTGCCTGCGCCTGGCTGGTGGCGGAGACCCCTGAGCGGCAGTTCCTGGGCCGCAGCACAACTTGTTCAGGTCCCCCACCCTCTCCTGGGACCCCAGCTGGGACTTTTGGACTCCTGGCCAGGTTGTCCCAGGCACACGTGCCCGCCGGCGGGCACATTGGCTGCTGCAGCTGCTGCGCCTTCGCGCCCAGCTGACCCTCAACTATTCACTCCTCGCCTCTAGCCCCCCACCCCCTAGCTGGTAGAGTGTCTACTCTTTCGGGCGTTTACCCCTTCTCCAGGCCTCTTCCTTCTGCGCCGCAGTGTGACTTTGGAAACCTGGAACTCTAGGGGAAACTGAAAACGGGCGTCTTGTCCGCGAGGATAAGTGCTTTCAGAGAAGTCTGAATGGGCTTTCTCTGCAGTGTGTTTCTCTGTATTTCATCCCCATTCGTAATCTGAAGCTGCTCAGAGTAAGGTTGTGCAACTGATACCACTCTCCATGAATGAGCTTGCCTCTGAATTTTGTGCACATCAAAGCTCATCCAAATCAGCTAGATTGACAGTGGAACTGATTTCTGTAAGACAGAAGTGTGCGAACCAACTCTCTCTTCCTCTCCCCTTTTTCTCTGGCATCATAATTAGATAAATCTGAGATAAAACTTTAGTGTCTGGAGTTGTTTCATTCTTTTCACACTGTAGCTTTTTACAGAAGAGTAGCAAAGAGAACTTGCATTGCTACTGCTAACATAGATTAAACCTGTGTACCAGAGTGAGGTCAGGTGAGGGTAGTGCAAATTTCTCCGAAGAATCCTATCTTTTTATTAGAAGGATAATGGAGTGACTAGGTTGAAAGTTGATTTGCTTGAAAATAGCTCTTAAAACTTGTAGATTATTATTGCAAGCTCTGGCTTTTATGAACACTAAGGCCAAACAGTGGACATAAGGAAGAGAATGAATGTGGAAAAAGAATCCTTTATGTAAGGCCTACTTAAAATAATTCCGAGGAAGGGGATGAAGAAAGGATTCTTTTTTAAGTGAACTACTGGGAAGAGTTAATATAATTGAACAATCCAAGTAAAATGGTCTCTAAAATATTGAAAGATTGGGTCGTATGTCATTTAATTCTATCTTAATGATCATGGGCTTATATAGAAGTAAAAATTCTGGTGTCACAAAACAAATGCTGTTGAAAATAATAGCCTGGTAGATATAAATTAGTGTAAAATAATCTTGCTTTGTTTTTGCAGTAGTAGTTACTTTAGTTTCAACACACTTTTAACAATGATTTACCTTGTAAGCATTGAAAGATCGTCTGTGCCCATTTTTGTTGATGGTCTTGGAATGTTAGTTTTGTATTGTTAATAAGGCAAAATAGTGGAAATCATGGAGATTGTTTTCAGTACATAATTTATTGATGAAGTAATGATTATTGCTTAGGAACTATTTTTCTGTCATAATAATGTTCCTAAAGTAACAATGTTACAATGGTTCCTTCATTTAACACCTACATATTTGGACTGTGAAGAGCAGGCATTTTAGAATCTTTGATGTCTTGATTTTTTTTTTCTTCTAACAGTAGGGGAAAGTACAACCAAATTAATATTTTCTAAATAAAGAAGTAAATGCACAATTAAAGGTATCTAACAAAGTAAATTTCTCCTGTCTAAAACTAACCTATTTTTGCATGAAGTTTAATGTTAAAGGAAAAACATTGTGATTTGAAGACTTTAATGTATGTCTCAGTTTATCAGGGTGTCTATTTTTGGAATATTTAATATTTAAAAAGAAGGAGCTAAGGATTTCCAGTATGGTTGTTACTATTAAAGAAGCTGATGGGATGCATGACTTTTTTTCTTTCATTGCACTTGTGAGGCTGGTATTATATTTTTGCAGCTGTTACTTAAATCTAAAGGAAGGCTTACCCACCTCATTGAAATGTCAGGGCATTCTGTAAACATACTTTTACTCAGTATGCCATCTAATTGTAGGTCTGCCTACTTATATGCTTGGTTCATAGAGCAGAGATTCATTGTAAAGGTGAAGCATTAAGGACAAGTTTTGTGTAATGCTAAAGAAACTGTATAGATGTCTGTGGTCCTCAGTATGTTTCATTGTTGAAACAAATAACTAAGGACTTCTCAAGTCCACATATGTTAAATAAACTGTTTTGAGCTATAATTTAAAACCACTTAATGTGTATTATAATTTTAAGAACTGAGACATAAATTATCTCATTGTTTTATTTTCTTATTATTGATCTTATTTCTGTTCTAAGTGTCCATACTTAAATGTTTAAATAAATGGAATCAGGGAGGCCTGGTTGCCTTCCCGTATTACCTTCTGACATTTACTAAAACTGTGAGTTGCTTCAAAATATCTCTCAACCTGATCACTGATGTTGTAATATTTCTGTATTAGTGATCTGAACTTTTTAGTAGTGTTTTGGTAAGTGCTAGTCATCCCTTCTCCTTTGTGTGAGTCTTCCAAATTTATCATTTCCTTAAAGCTTCTATGCCATCAAGACCCCCCTCCCTTCTCCTACACAAACACATGACATTTCCTTTTAATTCACGGAGAAAATTCATGTCACGTAACACGAACAGCCATAATATCTTCCCCTGTAGTCTCATTTGTCCATTTCTTTAAATGTCCTTTGTCTTTTCAGTTCTGTTCCTATCTTAAAGGAAGGACTTAAAAAAAAAAATGTTTATTTTGAGGTGGGTAGGGAGAGAGGGACAGAGAGGGAGAGAGAATCCCAAGCATGCTCCACACTGTTAGTACAGAGCCCAATGGGGGCTCAATCCCACAAACCAGGAGATCATGACCTGAGCCAAAATCAAGAGTCAGATGCTTAAGCAACTGAGCCACTCAGACTCCACCAATGGCTTATTGATTTTTATTCTTCCTGATCTTCCTGTAGCAATTGACAGTATTTCCCTTCTTCTACTTATAACTTTGCCGGTTTCTACATCACTGGCACTTTGATTCACCTGGTACGTCCAGTGACATCTAAGTTTTATTTCATTTTATTTATTTGCATTTAAGTTTCCTCTTTGTGTACACTCCCTGATTATGGTGTTTTTTTTGTTTTGTTTTGTTTTTTTTTAGGTTTGGTCACATCCCTTACCTTTTCCTATTAACTTCCTTTAGGACCAGAAGTTTGGGTCATAATTTCCAAAATCTCTAAGCTAAACCTCTTTCCTGAATTCCATATTCTTGATTTCAACTCGAATACCCTTTAGGCATCTTACATTCAATACAGTATTGTCCTTTGAGTATTGTAGTGTTGTGATTTGTTTTTATCATATCTAATTAAAATATCTTATTATCATTTAATGTGGCTGAAGAAAAGCCAGTTCTAGGAGCAGGACAAATGTTGGCTCCCCATTTCTTATTCACTTGTACTTATATTAAAACCTTTGGCAGTTTATTTCTGTGAAAGAATCTTTTAAAGTGATTATTTTATGAGAGACACCTGAAACTAGGCACAGTCCTTAAATCCATTCATCTTGTAATCTGCTGACAGACAGTTGGAGAGTACAACTGTCAGTCTCTTTACATTGTGTAGACCTTTGGTAAAGTATATGATACATGGCTGCTGGCATACAGAAACACATCGCCTTTTTTGAAGAGCTTTTCCTGTGACAGTAGTACACTGTAGTGACTAATAGTTTAGGCTATAGTTTTTGACTTAGGGAGATATGTGACTGGATTTGAATGGAAAGCTTTCTTGCTTTGGACAAGGTGCTGAACATTGATGTGCTTCATTTCCCTATCTACAAAATAATAATAATACTACCAGGGTGCCTGGGTGGCTCAGTTGGTTAAGCCTCCGACTATTGATTTTGGCTCAGGTCATGATCTTGCAGTTCTTGAGTTCAAGCCCTGTGTCAGGCACCACATTGCTGACCGTGTGGAGCCTGCTTGGGATTCTCTCTCTGCCCCTTCTCCACTTGTGCATGTGCGTGTGCGCACACACTCTCTCAATAAATAAATAAATAAACTTAAAAAACCATCCTTAAAAAAATAATAATACCAATTTTGCTGAGTTGTTGGAAAGATTATTTTCATTAAATTATATGTGTGAAGTACCTGCCACTCATAAAGAACAGGGACTTTTTTTTTGAAGTTTATTTATTTTGAGGTGGTAAGGGGCAGAGAGAGAGAGAGGGGAACAGGATCCTAAGTGGCCTCTGTGTGGAGCACAGAGCCTGATGTGGGGCATGAACTCAAACTGTGAGATCATGAACTGAGTGGAAATCAAGAGCCAGACACTTAACTGACTGAGCTACCCAGACACCCCAAGAACAGTGACTTCTTTGTAAGTGACACCAACTGTTAATAATTCTAAGGTGCATTTGAAGAATATTTTAATCTTACCAAGATGTATATTGCAAGTTGTGTTTAATCACCTCCACAAAGATATTACATTGAAGGTGTAGTTTTATTGTTGATGGCATTTTAGAATTAAGGAAATACCTTAGTAGCTGCCTTTCTTGTGCTCTTAACATTTCTATGTATTTGTCCTAGGATTTTGTATTTTATTTATGTAGCAGTTATTTTGTATATTATCCATTCCCATTTTGTCTTGTGAACTCCTCAAGGTTAAGGATCACCTTTGTACCTGCAGTGTATAAACATTACTGGCACATAGTAGATTGTTAGTAGATGTTGATTGAAAGAGTTCACTTATTTCTTGGTCTATCACAAGAGAGTCTTCCTCATCAGGCTTTGATTCCCCCTCCCTCCCACATGCCCCAGTAACATGGTGTTAACTTAACACTTTTTAACAGTCAAATATGAAATCATTAGATTTTCATTTTGATGTTTCTCAGGCCCACACTAATTCTTTGATTTGTTTATATGATTAATGTTTAAATTATAAAATAATTGCTGAATTTAAAAGTTAAATACAAATGGAGATTCTGCTTTTATTTTGCAAGAACGTTTACTGAAGATGACCTTAGAGGAGAGACGCAAAGAATACATGAGGGACTATGTTCCCCTGAACACCATCCTATCGTGGAAGGAAGAGATGAAGGGCAAGAGCCAAAATGATGGTAAGTTTCTCAGAACATTTTTAGGTTTATACTGTTCCCATTTATTTATGATTTCTGTGAGACAATTTTGACAGAAATGAATAACTGTCATTCAGTAAACAGATGACATTTTTGCTATTTGAAGTAATTGCTTGGTTGCATTTAATTGTTTTTAGCAACCTATTGTGTGTTATTTAAATTTAGCAAATTATATTAACATAATTCATGTTACAATCCACATTTATAATATGACACGTTAAAAAAACTATTCCATAGTTGTTCTTGGAGTAATTAATATTAAGGATTTGGTGCTTTGGTGGTGTAGCCCTTTGAGTTTGTTTTGATTAGATTCATTTATATTGGATTTCTTTAAGTTATTGTAAGGATTGGATATAGTTGAAAGTGCGTTAGGGAGAACAAAGAAAAATTAGTATTTCACAGAGTTTTAAAGAAGAGTATATGTTTTGTATAGTATGGTATTATGTCTACATGTAAAATATTTGTATTACAAAATTTACTGTCAAAGTCTTTATGATTTAATGAGAGTATAGCATAGATTGTTTGAGTCAAGATATGTGTTAGAATATAAGTGAAATTTTAAGTATTGAAAAAATAGATGCAAGAAATTCTTAAAAAACAATGTAATAGATTTAATAGATACTTAATATGTTTACTTCTGAATTAGCACTCATTGCTCTGGATGTAAAGTTTAGAAGAAATAAGGTGCTTTTCAGGATTTTTAACATTTGAGAAAGAAAGGTAACTTTATGAAAGGGACTTGGAAGATGCTAATTTCACAGGTTATGGTCTTCGATTGATGGAACTGTACAGGATACTGTGAGTTTAGAACAAGAAGTCTAGTATGGAATTCCAGTGGACAAATCTATGGGAAACAGTAGCCCAATTAGGCTTTTCTGTCTGTAAAGAGAACACATTCACCTCAGTGTTTGCATTTTAGGCAGAATTTTTCTTTTTCAAGAAGGCAAAACATGTGGGTCCTTTCAGATTTTGCTTGAAAACATATGTGACCTTGGGCAAGTGAAGGTAGTAGTTCTACCTCAAGTTATAATGGGATCATTGGACAAGCTGATTGGGACATACACATCTAACCTGCTTGCCCAGGGTTTTCAGCAAAATAAATGCAAATTATTTTAGTAATGGTCTGATTAAGACATCATTCATTGATTGAGAAAGTAGTGCTGTGTAATGAAAAGAAAATAGAACTAAAGACCAACAGGAGAGATTTTTTTTTTGTTCTAGGACCATGTACCTCTTCCTGTTTGGGTCTCAGTTATTCTTTTGTTTGTAAGAAACTGGTATTGAATACTTCAGCTCCGTTATTTTATGGCTAGTAGATCTCTTTTTTTTCCAGTGCTTCATTCATTTGATTTTCTTTCTTAGTTGCTGTTTTAGCTGGTTACTTTTCTAAGAATATAGTACGTGATGTTCTTTTAAAACACTTTTTGCCTCTCAGATAGAGGTGGATTTCTGTTGCTGCCAGAACAGTTGACAAAGCAGTAGCGATACCAGGTTATATTGCCCAATGTTGGGTCTGCTCATCTCTGCATTAAGGCTTGGCCTTTATATTGGCTGCTTCTATTTGAATATTCATATAACAGTGTAGGGTTGAATTGGATTATCAGATAACTCACAGTTGGGTGTTTTCAGAGATATCAGACACCAAAATATGTCCCCAAATCAGAAAAATACATTGAATAACACCAGTTATTCATTGTTATTCCCTAATTACTCTTATATCCCAATATAAGCTTGATAAGTGGGTTACAACTGCTCTATATATTTCAGTTTTTTCATTCATGCTGTTTTGAACTAAAAGTCTTTCATGGGGAGTGAGGTGGTGTGGTCAAAATTGTATTTCTGTTGAACAGTTTTTTTGTTTTTTCCATCTAATGTTACTTGCTCCTCTGTTGTGACCTAGAAATTAATGACTAGCCTCTTCTTTTTCATGAAAAAAAAAAAAAAAAATGGAATGGCTCATTCTACAAGTAATATCTGTTTATTTCTTTACATGATAGATATCTTTTGTAAGTGCTTTCTTTCATTGTTTCCTATCCAGTGCTCAGTTATGCTAAAATATTAGTAAAGAGAATTTTAGTATTTTAACAATCCTTTAAAATTATAAATTAAAACAATGATAAAGAACAACTGTAGTTTTGTATTTTATTTTGAAATGTTTAAACCACTGCTTATAAATGTATATATAAGTAGATTCATATTTTTATAATGACTTAATTTTTTATGTATGAAATTTCCAATTAAGTTTTGAAAGAAGTCTATAATTCTCTGTCATAGTTTCTATTTGTAGGAAATGAACAGTATTTACTGGGCTAGCACAATATACCAATTTCAAGTGTTACAGTTTACCATTATTACTTAAATTTTTTACAGAAGGACATTTTGACCTTGATACCCAAGATTACATGGAAAGTTCTCAAGCTGTTGTTTTTAATTTTTTTTTTCTTTGCTCAGTTTTGTTTTACTGTAATTAAATGCTTTTTGTTATATTGTCGTAAAAAGTTAAATAAGCTGGAGAGTAGCTGAATGTATTTGTCATAATTTTGATTTTGAGGCATCCTAAAGGAGGGAGCCAAAAATTGCCAAATATAAAATCATTGTATAGAAAGAAGGAATTCCTATAAAACAGACAATATTTTTACTTTGACTTGCTACTCTAGTAATACTGGCAAGCTATGGATCAGACAGGGAAGGGATGAGAGATGATTACAAAAAAAAAAAAAAAACCCCACAAAAAACAAACCACAACCCACTTTATTGTTCATGTTCATATTTGTCAACTGCTGTTGGTAAATCTCTGGAATTATGTGCTTTCACTTAATAATTCTATTTCATCTGCCAGTTGCTTTTTTGTAGGGAATTTTAAAGTGCTTGTCTCTTATTATACTGTGTCTCTGTAACTGCAATAGTGCCTCATGGGTAGGTGAGCTCAATTAGTATGCTAAATAAGAACACCTCAGGTTAACTGTCTATGAAGGACAATTCTGTATTTTTTTCAAACTTTTAAATGAGCATTTAAAAACATATATAAAAATAGAGTGGTATGATGAATCTTTATGCACCAATCACCCGTTTCAATAGTTAAAACATGGCCAATTTTATTTCATCTTACACCAGTGCTTCCAAATTATTTTGAAACAATTCTTGCATATCATATCAAATTTTTCTGTAAATATATGTATGTGTGCATATGTATGTATCTCTAAAAGAGACATATTTTTTGTTGATTTACTATAACAACACTATCAATCACACCTAAAAATTAATAATTCTTTAATATAATTAAATGTCCAACTAGTATTAAGATTTTTACAATTGTCTCATGAGGGGTTTTACCTCTTTTTAATACAGTTGATTTGTTTAAGATCTAAACAAGATCCAAATGCTGCGTTTAATATATTAATATATATTAATATTTAATATATTTAATATTTAAGATATAAAAGTATCTTTTAACATATAGTTCTTTTTCTCTCTGTCCTCCCCCCCTCCACCTCCCATAATTTTGTTTGATAAATAAAGTTATTTGCCGGGGTGCCTGGGTGGCTCAGTCAGTTTAGTGTCTGACTTCGGCTCAAGTCATGATCTTGTGGTCTGTGGGTTTGAGCCCCACATTGGGCTCTGTGCTGACAGCTCAGAGCCTGGAGCCTGCTTCGGATTCTGTCTCTCTCTCTGTCTCTCCACCTTCCCCGCTTACACTCTCTCTCAGAAATAAAGAAACATTAAAAAAAGTTATTTGCCGTATAGAAATTTTCACATTTTGGATTTTGCTGACTGAATCTTTGTGGTGTCTAATGTGTTCTTCGGTCCACAGTATTTCTTATGAGTCCAGTTTCTTATAGGCTGGTGGTTAAATCCAGAGGCTTGATCAGACTTGGGTTTAATTTTTTGAAGGAATACTTCATACTTCTTTTCCATAATATCGCAAGGCAATAGTGTTTGCTTCCCTCTCTGTGTTAAGACTGATCACTAGGCTCCAGTATTGTCAGCCTAATCCATCCATTGTAAAATTTCCTATCACCTTTCACCTAATGGTTTTAGCAGCCATTGATGATCTTATGCTAATTTTATCATTTTGTCTTCATTTATTGGTTGGACTTCTATAAAGAACTTTCTCTTGTCACCTTTTTTGTTTCCATGTAATACAATTTATACAGAAAAAGCAGTATAAACTTTTCAAATTGAGTTGGTTTCCTGAAATCTTCTAAAACTAATGAAAGGGTACTTTTTAATTTTTGACTGTCATTTTGAATCTCTCTTTCTCTCTCCTTGCCACATAGGTATATTAAGTGGGAATACTTCAATGTTAACAGTCTGTAACACAGCATGTGTGTATGTGAATTTAAAGTATAGCTCTCACATAAAAACATACAATTACTGAACTGTAGTCTGAAGATGTAGTAGAAAGAGATACATACATGGATGTATGGATGGATATGATAGAAAGATGGCATTGCTTCTTTGTAGGGACAAAAATTCTCAGCTTTAATTAATATGAATTCTCTTCTCCTTTGCTACTTCCAAGCTAATGTTCTATAACACCACTCAGAGAAGCATTGTTGTTCCTTTCTTTAGAGGGAGCAAATGATTGGCAAAGATTCTGCTATGCTTCTGCTAATTTTCTCTTCCTAATTAGTGTTAGGGAAAATAGCTACAGCTGTAAGTTTAGATGTTTGAGTCATTTTTAATGTTCATATGGAACAACAAAGGCAAAATGTAATAAATTATGAAGATAAATTAGATGAAAAGTATACAATTATTTTACTCAGGTATGACAATTTAAAAAAAATGGGTCATTTAGGAAGAAACTTCATATTTCATATCTTGATAGATTTCATGTCCTACATATATTCAAATTTGATTTATAGTCATTTGAAAATACTTTACTAGAAATTGTGAACTGTGAAGACTTTGTAAGTGTGAATCTTCATTTTTTGAAGTATATAAAAATATTTTGAGATGTGTGGGTTGACTAGAGAGAGGCATGTGTGTTATCTTTCATCTTGAAAAACTAGCATGTTTGGCATAGAAGTTCAACCTTATTTGCTCTCATTTTCATTATAACTAATTTCTTCTGTTAAATTATTTTACAAGAGGTGATGGCTGACAAAAAAAAAAAATTCAAATTCCTCAATCTCTCAGCCACTGAGATCTTATTTCAGTGTAGGTAGTGAATTTTGTTTTATTTTATCTGTGTACCAACTTGACTATTGATATTTAGAAATCACCAAAAAGAGTGTGTCTTAATATTTTGATTTCAGTGCAAAGTCAAGTATTTTTGTTCTGAGTAAATTTACGATAACTTTTTTGAATGTTAATATTTTTATTAATCAGTAGAAATGGGGAAATAAGAATATAATTATGTCACTGAGTATTACATGGAGAGGGGTGAGGGACTATAATGGTAAAAGGAATTTAAAAAAATAACTATGATGAGGTGGGCACTGCCCCAGATTTTCAAACTATGTCAACTATATTATTTTATTAAATATTTGATGTTAGTCACAATTTAAAATGACTAAACAGTTAGGAGAATGGAATGGATGGAATTTAGTAGGGATACAAATATTGGAAAGGAGTATTTCCTATTTAATTTTTTGATATTGATTCCTCTTTGTATTTAGTTTGAGTACTACACTTTAAAAGCAAAATGATCATCAGTCAAAGCAGAAGAAGGCTCAGAACAAAACTCCTCAGCTTCTTAGATAGAAATCTTTTATTTTGAGTGGGTGGTGATTTTTGCCCTCTTTTAAATTATCTTAAAATGAATTTAATTTAAAAAAACTGGCAATCTATTTTTGCCTCAAGTAACAAAGATCACTCTGGCTTTTTCTTTAAGCAGTTATTTGTGATGCTTTCATTAACAGCAAAGATGTTGCAAAAGTAGAACTTGAATTAGAAACAGGCATTTTTCACTTTACAGTTAAAAGTAAAGACTAGTATGAGGACTAAAATACTAAAATGGGCTGAACTTTATGATCTGGCCCCTCTACCCTTTGGCCTCTTACTCCTTTTCTTGGTCTCTGCCTCTAGCCACACTATCCTTTTTGTTTCTTGAATGTACTGTGATCCCTCCCACTGCTGGGTCTTTATCTGTATTTGCCTCTCCCTCCACCCCCCATAAGGACTTCTGTCACCTAAATTTTTCTTAGCTTTCATTTCTCACCTTGAAACCCTTCTATTTTTTTTGAAGTCTTCCCTGAGCCCTTACTTTGAAACAGTTTCCTTTATTATATACTTTCATAGAGCTATGTTCTTTTCCATAGAGCATTTATATTAATTTGTTTTTATGTATTCAATCACAGGATTATCTTGATCCGGTTGTATCTTTATATAAGATTGCAATTACTAGGAAAATGGGATGATGTCTTCACTCCCCTTCATATCTCTGCATCTGTCATAGTACTTGTTGCACAGTAGATATTCAGTAAATACCTGTGTGAATTGAAGAAATTAAAAACTATTCTCATGATGGTATTTTTGTGCGTTATTTTGTTTCACCTTTTCCTCACTGTGTTGTAAGGATTCATGTGGGAATGATGGGCTTAAAAATTAAGCCAGATGCTTTTTAATGTAGGTGATGTATACATTTACGTCTTTGTAATATAACATCGGTTTTATTGTTTTAAAAGTTAGTTTACTAATAAATTTAACAAAGATTTTATTGAACTGTTGCATAGATATTTAGTTGAGACAAGGGTGAAAATTCATGCGTTATGTGTATTTATCAGCATTGTATGTTTTTGTTTATATAGTACTTAGTAACTAAATGTCATGATTTCAGTTTCTGTGAGTTTAAATGTCAAAAGAGCTTAAGTAAAAATGAGTGTAAACATAGACACTGAGCCTATTGTGTAGTAATAAAGTGTAGAAAAACCTTACAGTATTACCATTCTAAATGCATTTACTTTAGCATTGATTCTTGATACATAAAGCAACTGTAAGAAATAATTTTAATATTCTATCCCATTTAATCCCTTTATGGAGTTCATTGATTTGCTTTGTAAAAGAACTTGGCTACTGACAGATTGGTACACCATGAAAGAATTAGGCTAAATAACTTCTAAGAATGTTGAGAATAATGGCATTCATTGTAATGTTTGAAAACATTAAATTTTTATCTTGATACTCTGTTGTGAGGTTGTGAACAATGGTTTAGTCAAACATTTGTGAAGTAAGGTTAATTTCTAAAATAGAAAAAATAAGAAGTTATATAGGGACTCATGATTCACTACATGGTTTTGTTTTTCCTCCACTTTTATTTCACTCTTGGTCCTTTTACCTACTTTCCAAAATTGTTTTAACAATATGTAAATATATTTCATTGTACCTTGGAGTGTATACCACTAAGTGCTGTGTGAATTGTCCTTGTATTTAAGCATGTTTTAAACTAATACCGAAACAAAAACCACATTTTTTTTTTTTTTTGTATGTATACAGACTTGGTGTTAAGACCACAAGATGAAAAGTTTTTTCTGTGTGTCTGTGTATTTCATAAGTCTGTAAATTCACAGATTCTGTTTTCTTTTTAATCCATTAAATGAATTATACTAGTTAACAGATTTTACTTAACATTTTGGTCAGTGCAGACAGATATTTTGGGATGAATTACAGACTGGTGGTAGCCAAAGCCAATGTTTTCCTTTAATTTTCTTTTTTTCTCTCTCTGATCGTACTTCTACATGAAGAAGTCTTTATAAAGTCTTAGTCTTCGTTTCTGAAATATTTATTGAATTTTCATGTAAGTATTCAAAACAAAGATTTAAATACAATTTATAGTTTTACCTATGCCTTTGATGTAGAACCATATTGAGGATTACTGATGAAACAATCAAAGTATGGATCAACAACAAAAACCAGATGTGTAACAAAATATAGATCAACAACAAGATAGCAGTTAACAGTAGTCCATATGCCTGGCTATATCCATGCCAGGGCAGAAGATATATGTGCCTTTTGGGTTTTGGAAATACTAAGGTCTAGTTTGCTCTAAATCCAGAGAAGCCATGGGTTTCAGATTGCTGGTTGTTTGCCTAGATATTGGACCAAGATATATTCAGTTTTTGAAGAAACCAGACTATCCTGACATATAGGGGATTCTCTCATCAAACTTAGATTTGTGATTGTGTCTGTCATATGAATATAACAGAGTTAGAGCTTTTCCACATTTTGTACTTGTATTAGTGATTCTCTTGGGGTAAAAACTTTCATGGACTGCATATATGTGTGTGTAAGTAGAGGCTTACTGCTAAATACTCATCAGGCATGTAATAATGGAGTTACTTCCATTATTTTGATGTGTATGTATCTTCCGTGTTAACTCCGGAAGTGCAGAAGTTTTGGGATTAAACATTGCTGGTATCCGATCCCAGTTCTGCTCTTAATGTGCCCTAGCCAAAGAACATGTGACTTCCCTAAACTTGTCTCTTCATTTGTTACATAGCTCCAAAGCTTGCTGTTTTTTTTTTGTTGTTGTTTGTTTTTTTCTAGAATGAACCTTTCTCTTGCATGAAACTTCTTTTGACTCCGTATTCACTACTAATCATATTTATGCTCTTAACCAATGTATAATACAATGTAGATTTTTTTCTATGCCTGTAACTATAACTATATGTGTACTTTTTTGGATTTAGTCAGTCTGCTTTAAGAAGGTAGGAATTGTGACTGTTTATTGAAATTTTATTTTGTAGAGTCTACTGGAGGTCCTTATGTGTATTTGTTTACTAGTTTGCTTTACGTATGGTAAGTAGAGTTAAAACCGGTGAAGGAAGATTTTTTTTAAAAATAATTGGTTATTTTGAAACATTAGGGCTACTTTTTTGTTTCCTTTATGAGTGTATGTTAGTTAAAGAATTTAGAAATTTACACTGTCAGATTTGAGAAGAGGGCATCTAAAATAGAAAATGCTTTCTGAATTAAAGGCTAATTTTTTAAAATTGATAACTTTTGTTATTTATCATTTAGAGTAGATAACAAGTGAATTAAAACTTCTCTGGCCTTCACTAAAATTCACTGTATGTGAATTTTAATGTCATTGAAAGGGAAAAATTGTTTAAAACAGGAGTTGACTGAACAATTTTCACATACAAAGGAATAGCATAGTTTGTACATCAGATGAGATGACTTTTTTTTTTAAGGAAAGTATCTTGACCTTTTGTGCACATGAGAAGTCTAGAAAGAAAAGACAAAACAGAGAGGCATTTTGAGTTTTGGCGCAGCCTGGGTGAGAGATGTGAGGTTATAGGCATGAGAAGAGGAGGAGGAGACTCAGGAAGGATGGCGGAGATCAAGGAGCTCCAGCAACATGGCGGGAAGTCAGTCCGCATGTAAGGACAATCTGTCCAGCCTCAAAGCATATAGATAGAATGGGGGCTGGAGTTATTTATCTTATTTGATTGCTAAAATAATGGGTGTACCTCTATGGAGATACTCAGGTGTCTAACATCTTGATTGTTTTAATGATATAATTATGCATGTGGCTCATAAGAATATTGAGTTTAACCATACTTATGAGTGTCTTTGACAAACACAAAAAATATATGCTGTATAGTCTCTGAATTCTTCCACTTGTTCAGGTGGTATGGGGCTGGACAGATAAGAAAATGTGTACCTGGAAGACTATTAGACATATTAATCTCAGCATAAGAAACTAGTTCAAATTTCTGGTAACTTGACTTGGTCCTTAAGTGTATTTAAAATCTGTTTACTCATTTTAAAGTGTACAATTTAGTGACTTTAAGTACATTTACAGTGTTGTGCAACCATTTTCAAGACCCATTTCCAAAACCTTTTCATTTTCCCAAATAGAAGCTCTGCATCCATTGAATAACTCGCATCCTCCCCCTCATACAGCTTTTGGTAATCTCTATTTTATTTTCTGTGTCAATAAATTTGCCTGTTCTAGGCTTCACATAAGTAGAATCATACAGTATTCTTTATGTCTGGCTTGCTTTACTTAGCATAATGCTTTGTAGGTTCGTCCATATTATAGCATGTATCAGGAAGTTCATTCCTTTTTCAGATTAGATACTATTTTACTGTACATATATACTACATTTTTTTCATTCATCTGTTGATAGGCATTAGAGTTTTTATACCTTTTGGCTATTGTGAATAATGTTAAGAATAAAAAAAATATTTTTTAGTTCTTTGGGGTATATAAACTAGGAGTGGAATTGCTGTATTATATGGTAATTCTGTGTTTTAACTTTTTGAGGAACCACAAAACTGTTTTCCACAGTGGCTGTACCTTTTTACACATTGCCATCAGCAATGCACAGGGGTTTTTCCCCATTTTTGCCAATGCTTGTTATTTCCTTTTTTAAAAATGACAGTAAAATATAAATACTACTTTTTCAGCATTGCTTTGTAGTTTTTAGTGTACAAGTCTTTCACCTTAGTTTATTACTAAGTATTTTATTCTTTATGATGCTATTATAAATGGTATTGTTTCCCTTCACTACTTAATGGTTGTTCATTGTTAGTACACAGAAATGTAACTGATTTTTGTGGGTTGATTTTGTACCCTGCAACTTTGTTGAATTCAAGCTAATAATCTTTGGGTTTTCTACATATATGATCATGTCATTTGTGAACAGAGATAATTTTACTTATTCCTTTCCAATACAAAGGCATGTATTCCTTTTAAGCTGCTGCTGAATTCAGTTCTTATTTTGTTGAAGATATTTGCATAGTTATTTATAACGAATATTGGTCTGTATAGTTTTCTTGTAGTGTCTTTTTCTGGCTTTGGTTTTGGGTAATGCTGGTAATAGTTATATAGAATGAGTTAGCAAGTGTTCCCTCTTTTTTTTTTTTTTTTTTTTTTGTGGAGGAGTTTGAGAAGGATTAGTGTTAATTTTTAAAACGTTTGATAGAATTCATCTATTCCTTGGCCTTTTTTTTTTTTTTTTTTTTTTTTTTTGGGGCAGCGCTTCTCCAGATTTTTGAATGCTGATCAGTCTCCTTACTAGTTACAGGTCAATTCAGATTTCCTATTTTTCAGTGAGTTGGTTTTTGCTAAGTATTTCTAGTTGTTTCTAGGTATTTGTTTATTTTATCTAGGTTATCCAATTTGTTCGTGTGTAATTGTTCATAGTAGTCTTATTAAATTTTTATTTTTGTAAAATTGATGGTTCTGTACCTACTTTTATTTTTGATTTTAGTAATTTTAGTGTTCTCTGTTAATATAGCTAAAAGTTTGTAAATTTTATCTTTTCAAAAGGCCAGCCCTTATTTTGGTGATCTTTTCTATTTTTTTTTTTATTCTTAATTTGTCTCCACCTGTCTTTATTAATAATTTCCTTTATTCTGGTACCTTTCTGTTTAGTTTTTTTTTTTTTTTTTAGTTCCTTGATGTGTAAAATTAGATTATTGATTTGAGATCTTCCTTTTCAACTATGTTTAGAGCTATAAATTTCTCTCAGATAAATTTCTTTTTCCTTCATGCCATAAGTTTTTATACATTTGTTTCCATTTGTTTCCATGTATTTTTTGATTTTTTCTTTGCCCATTGTTCAAGTGTGTTGTTTAATTTGCATATATTTATTCATATTGTGATTTTCTTTCTGTTATTGACTTCTAGTTTTATTCCATTGTGAGCAGAAAAGATTCTTTTTGTGATTTCATTGTTTTTATACTTTTGAGATTTGTTTTGTGGCATAACATCCTGGATGGTGTTCCATGTGCACTTGAGAAAAATGTTATTGTATCCAGTATATATCTGTTACGTACATTTGGTTTATGGTGTTCAGGTCATCTGTCTCCTTCTTGATTTTCTGCCTGACTGTTCCTCCATTATCGAAAGTGGGATATTTAAATCTCTTTAGTATAGATCTCTATTTTCCCTTCAATTTTGTCAGTGTTGTTCATATAATTTGGGGGGGGGGGGTCTGTGGTCTGGTGCATATATATTTATAATGGTTTTATCTTCTTGATGACTTGATCTTTTTATCAATATTTGATACTCTTTATCTCTTCTAATGATTTTTGACTTAAAGTCTGTTTTGTCTGATGTAACTACCACAGCTCTCTTGATTAGTATTTTCATGGAATATTTTGTTTTATCTTTTCACTTTTAATCTATTTATATCTTTGGTGAGCCTCTTGTGGACATCATGCAGTCTGATCTTTTTTTTTTTTTTTTAATTCTTTTTAAATTCTGCCAATCTCTGTCTCTTGATTGGAGAGTTTAATCGTTTATGTTTCAAGTAATTACTGACCAGGAAGCACTCACCTCTGGTATTTTGCTGTTATCTGTATGTTTTAAAGTTTTTTATTCTTCATTTCCTCCATTATTGCCTCCTTTTGTGTTCATTTGATTTTCTTTTTTGTAGTGATATCATTTGATTCCCTTAACTTTTATGCATATTGTATATAGATTTTTCTTTGTGGTTACAAAGAAATCCCATGGGGATTGTGTATAACCTCCAAAAGTTATAAAGTTATTATTTAATCAGATTGATTCCTGCTTAACTTTATTTGCGTACAAAAACTGTTACATAGCACCATCATCCTGCCCATATTATGCTACTAGTGTAATATATTGCATTTTTATACTTTGTGTGCCCAGTAACATAGGTTTATAATCAGTTTATATGTATTTGTCTTTTAAATTATGTAGGAAATAGTTTGCAAACTAAAATTGCAGTAATACTAGCTTTTATCTTTACTAGAGATACTAATTTCTTCCTATGGCTTCAATTTACTGTCTAGCAGGCTTTCTTTTCAACCTGAGAAACCCCATTAGTATTTTGTATGTCTACTGGTAATACACTCCCTCAATCTTTGTTTCTCTGGGAATGTGTTTATTTCTCCCTCAAGGACAGATTGGCTGAATATAGAATTTTCAGTTAACATTCTTTTTCCCTTTCATCCCTTTAAACAAATCATACCACTCTTCCCCCTTCTGTCTCTAAAGTTTCTGATGGGAAATCAACTGATAATTTTATTGAGGATCCCATATACATGATGAGTCAGTTCTGTCTTGTTGCTTTTGTCATGGTCTTTGACAGTTTGATTATGATGTGTCTTCTGTGAATTCTGAATTCCTCTTGGAATCTGTTGATATTTTGATATTTTTGATTTGTAGATTGATGTCTTCCATCACATTTATGATGTTTTGTCCATTATTCTTCAAATTATCTTTCTGACTTGTTCTCACTTTGTGAGACTCCCATAATGCATGTGTTGGTCTGTTTGTATCCCTCAAGTCTTTTAGGCTTGGTTCACATCATTCTTTTGTGTTTATTTTTTTGTGCTTGATAATTTCAGTTCTTTTATCTTCAGGTTCACTGATTCTTTCTTCTGCCCACTCATTTCTGCTGTTGAACCCCTCAAGTGAATTTTTTATTCTTATTGTGCTTCTGAGCTCCAGAATTGTAAATTCTTTTTTTTAATAATTTTTCTTGTTTTATTTTCTGTTTATACATTGTTTTCTTGATTTCCTTTTTAAGGTGGTGGTTTAAAGGTCATTGTCTGGTAAGCTTGAAACATGTGGACTTCCTCTGAGATTGTTTTTGTCAGTTTATCTTGTTTGTTAGCATGGGCCATTTTTTCTCTTGTGTGGTATATCTGTATAATTGTTGAAAATTGGGCATTTGTTGTAATGCGATAATTGTGGAAATCAATTCTCCCTCTTTTCCAGGGATTTTTGCCCTTTTTTTTGATTGCTGAAGACTATTTAGTTCATTTGTTTTGAGATTTTTCCTATTTTTGCATAGACTTGTCTTTGTCACGTGTGATCATTGAAATCTTTCTTCTGTTAGCTTGTGATTGGTTCAGGTTTTTACAGGCATTTCCTCAGGAGTTATCCCTGTCTTTGAAGATTAGCTATATGCTGGGACTTTTCTTCAGCACCTAACAAGGTCATCTCTGAATCTAGGATCATCTTTAAGTGTAAACTTAAGGTCTTCTTAATTTTTTTCATGAGCTTGTATCCTGTCTGGACACGCTTATGACTTTCTAAATTCTTCTGTACGTGTCTGCTTTTGAATGTTCTTATTTTCCAGAAAGTCTTACCTCATCTTTTCCTCTGGACATTACAGGGTCTATTGTATATCCACCCTTAATCTTGCCCTAGGTATATGTGAGTATATAGTTGCCTAGCAACTTTTTTTTTTTTTAATTTTTTTTCAACGTTTTTTATTTATTTTTGGGACAGAGAGAGACAGAGCTGAACGGGGGAGGGGCAGAGAGAGAGGGAGACACAGAATCGGAAATAGGCTCCAGGCTCCGAGCCATCAGCCCAGAGCCTGACGCGGGGCTCGAACTCACGGACCGCGAGATCGTGACCTGGCTGACGTCGGACGCTTAACCGACTGCGCCACCCAGGCGCCCCATCTAGCAACTTTTATAAGCAGTGTCTGTTGATTTTTCCACCTTAGTTTTGAGTTAGGTGAAATGGAGATGAATGTCTTGCTTCTGTTCTTCAGATATCCTCTAGTTAGGTTAGAATAGATTTAACACAATGATTTGCAAATAAGGTCTGTTCTGCACCTTCTAATTTGTTTTGGGAAAGAGGTGGGACATGGATGAGCACAAACATTACCTTTTAAATATGGGTTTAAACCCACAATATGGGTTTTTCTCTTTTCTTATGAGAGAGAGTACATGCACAGGTGGTGGTAGGGGCAGAGTGGGAGAGAGAGAATCTTAACCAGGCTCCATGCCCATCATGGAGCCCAGTGTGGAGCCCTACTTGGGGCTTGATGTTGTGACTGTGAGATCATGACCTGTGCTGAAATCAAGAGTTGGCCTCTTAACCGACTGAGCCATCCAGGTGCCCTAAGATAGGTTTTTCTTTTCTTTTCTTTTCTTTTCTTTTCTTTTCTTTTCTTTTCTTTTCTTTTCTTTTCTTTTCTTTTCTTTTCCTCTTTCTTTCTTTCTTTCTTTCTTTTTTTTTTTTTAAAGTTTATTTTTTTGAGAGACAGCATGAACAGGGGAGGGGCAAAGAGAGAAGGAGTCACAGATTCTGAAGCAGTCTCCAGGCTCTGAGCTGTCAGCACAGAGCATGACGCGGGGCTTGAACTCACGAATTGCGAGATCATGAATGAGCCACCCAGGGGCCCCCAAGATGAGTTTTTCTTAATTGGGTGTTGGCTTGGTTTCTGTAAACCTTTGTTTTCCAGCATTTCGACCAGTTTGGTTCAATTTCTGCATGTTGTTTTTGATGTTCCTGTGGACAAATGAGAGCTTGGAATGACCTGGTCCACCATTTTGGTTGAACTTTATAATTTTGAATGTGAAAACCAACTGTGTTAGTTTAGCTACTACTAGCTGCTTTAACAAATTAATTCTCAAAAAGCTTGATCTGATAGAAATTCATTCTGTGTCATCTAACAATCCAGTGTGGGTGTTCATGATTGGTTTCAGTGGAGGGGTAGTGGTGGTTGGTGGTTGGGTTGGGGGATAGGAGTGTGCATGTATGTGTGGAAGAGGGGGGTGGACATTCTGTTTCACATAGTCCTTTAGAGATAGAGCTGATGGAATCTGTGCCTTCTTTAACATGTTGCTTCTAAGATTGCCCTGATAACCATAGGGGAAAGAGTAAAACGAAGGGTTATGCCAGAAGTTTTTATGAGCTAGGTCTGGAAATGGTGCACCTGACTTCGACTGATGTATCTTGGGCTGGATCTCAGTCACATGGCCATATTTAATTGTCAGAGAGGCTGAGAAATGTGATCTAGTCACATGCTCAGGAAGAGGGTGAAACTGGAAACTGGTTTTGATGAATTGTAATTTCTGTCATATCAGCAATACACAGAACTATCATATTCTGTTGAATGAGCTGTAAGAAACACCATTATTTTATATTTCATTGAGAAGGAAGGGGAAAAAAAGCACTATCAATTAAATTATTACACAATGCACTATATTCATTCTGATCTCCTTCAATAAATACAAAATTTTCATATTTACCAAGTTATACTTTTATGATACATCATCCTTGAACATATCTTGAAATTATAAGTGAAATAAATTAGTTTAGGTATTCCCAAAATGTCTTTGCACTCAGAGTCTAATTCTTCTGAATCTTTTTTCCACCCAGTGTTATTGGTGTTTTGTTTTTCCACAAAATTATTTTCTGTGCAGTTAGAGTTGATGATATAACAATACTTAAAATTTTTCTTTTTTCTGGATTTTTTTCTAAACCACTGATACTTGTCCTGCAAGTTTTAGTGCTGGCATTTTCTTGATGTTACCAGATGGTGTTAATGCAAGATTTCATCCAATTATTAGGACTAATACTCTTTATTGAAACAGTCATTAAATGGACTGTTACTTGAAAAGTTGAGAGGTTGCAGCTGTCTAATTATATCACCAGAAATAATAAGTAAATAAATTCTTATATATGCAGACAGTGAAAATTGTCATGACCACCATCTCCCAGCAGCAATTATAAATGCCTTTAATTGTAAGGCATTTCAGAGATGTTAAAATGTTTTTTAAAAACTCAGCTTAGAATTGAAGATGTATACTCTGTTGAATTTGTTTTGAAGTTCAATTTTTTTTTTATTTTTTATTTTTTTATTTTTTTTCAACGTTTTTTATTTATTTTTGGGACAGAGAGAGACAGAGCATGAACGGGGGAGGGGCAGAGAGAGAGGGAGACACAGAATCGGAAACAGGCTCCAGGCTCCGAGCCATCAGCCCAGAGCCTGACGCGGGGCTCGAACTCACAGACCGCGAGATCGTGACCTGGCTGAAGTCGGACGTTTAACGACTGCGCCACCCAGGCGCCCCTCAATTTTTTTTTAATGTCTTTTAATGTTTAAGATTTTTTTTTCTAATGATGCCCTTCGTTTTCCAGGAAATGCTGCCTATTTGACTTTATAAATATAGTTGCATTTTAGTTTTTCAAATTCTTTAGAGTAATAGATAAAGTTAGGGCCAAGATAGAGCAGCTGTTTGGAGCCTTGGCTCAAAATTAATTGAGTCTGATTTTAGAACAATGCAAGAAAACTTTTAAACACCCTTAATCACTTCTAAGTAGAATGAAGTCTGACACAGAGCATTTCCTGTCATTGAAAGTATTCAGAAAGGTTCTGGATGAAAATCAAAGTAAAAGCACTTTCTTCACCGGGTGGTAATTGAACAAGATGTTGTCTAATCTGTGTCTGACTACTGAGATTCTTATTCTAAAATAATTTAATTTTGTATAAGTGATACTCCCTTTTCTGATCTGTTAGTTATTGGAACACCAGTAGGATTTTTTTTTTTTTTTCCTTTAAAACAGACAACTACATGCAAATTATTTTCCTGTTTCTAGTTAAGTGATTTAACACACTAAGCCAAGGCATTCTGATTGGCACAGGGGGAGCATGGGTTCAAGGAATAGCACTTTTTTCTTTGCAGATTTTGTTGCAAAATATTGTTACCTGACCTTCCTAGAGGCACAGGAAAATTCTAATTGTTGATTCTCCCAGGGTTTATTTGGTGTAAGAGGTCACTGTGAATTTCTTTTTGATTAAAAAAATCTTACTGAAGAGATCTTTCTTTCTTTCTTTCTTTCTTTCTTTCTTTCTTTCTTTCTTTCTTTCTGTTAACACAGTAACTTGTGGTCACTGTTTGGAATTATCAATACTAAACAATGAAAAAGGAATCTACTCACCTTTCTTTCCTGTTTGTAGCTCAAAAGATTATTACCAGGGTGTTTATATACCTTTGGGTTGCAAATTTAATAGATAAAGGACAACCAATTTTTAGGAAGAGAGACAGGCATGGATATATCTTTTTCTTATTTTCCTCCACATATCCAAAATATATGTCAAGTTACTTGAGATTTACTAAAAAGTGACATAGTGAATATAACACTCCCACTTTACTTTTGGTCATTCATGACTTACTAATAGCTCCAGCCTGAGATCTTAAAGATTATTTAACTGAGTTCATTGAATACTATATGGGTAAATACAAGTTTTTCATGGTAATAGAAACGATGGGATAAAAACATGTCTTTTTTCTAAATAGGGTTGTGATATTATTCTAAATATTTCATGTATCTTTCTGCATGGGAGATCTCTCTAGATTTCTCTTAACCTATTTCTGACCAGCTATATGAAGTAATTTTTATTTCAAAGTAAATATGTTATATCTCTGTGCATATGGAATGACTCTGACAATGAAAAATTGCTTAAATGCTCTGACATCTGAAATATGTCTACAAATTAACATTAGAACTTATTAAGGCTTTGGAATTATTTCTTAAAATGAGTTGTTAATTGCAAGTAAATAACATGTAATTTTCCTTTAAATGTTTGTATTATTTAAAAAATAGCATTAAAGGGGCGCCTGGGTGGCGCAGTCGGTTAAGCGTCCGACTTCAGCCAGGTCACGATCTCGCGGTCTGTGAGTTCGAGCCCCGCGTCAGGCTCTGGGCTGATGGCTCGGAGCCTGGAGCCTGTTTCCAATTCTGTGTGTCTCCCTCTCTCTCTGCCCCTTCCCCGTTCATGCTCTGTCTCTCTCTGTCCCAAAAATAAATAAAAAACGTTGAAAAAAAAAATTTAAAAAAAAAAAAAATAAATAATAGCATTAAAGTTAATGAGAACTCAAATACTTATCCTAGGCATTACTTTATAGTAAGTGTGATGTATAAGGTGTTGGAAATCACTAAAGGTAGTTGCTACTATACATTGTATATCTGTGTATTCATAGTGTATTTTTATAAAATAAAGTATTTAAATCATGGTTGCTGTAAAGTACTCAAAAGCTATAAAAGCTTATAGAATTAAATAGTGGTAGTGTCCCTTTCCCAGACACCAAATTCCATACAGATAATAATTAATAATAGTTGATTATCTTTATAGGTCTTTATGCATTTTTTAGTTTTTTTTAATTCAACACAACGATGTATCAGGAAGTATTCTAAGTAGTAAAAAAAATAGTGGGGAGAGATTAGGAAAGCCTAAAACGATAGGAGGTAAGTCATAAGATAATGGGGAATTGAGACCACGATAGGTTAACTAATCGTATGGTTAATGGAGCCAGTCTGGCACTAGAGTCTGTGCTCTTAATCCTTTTACTACTTATGCTTTTACAAATATTCTGTATGTGTATTCATATATAGTGTTTTGTTTTTAATGTAAAAACTAGCATTATGTATACATGGTTCTTTCAAGCTTGAGTTTTCCCACTTAAAACAGTATTTTGATGTTTCCTTGATTTTTATTAAATGGCTATATGTCTTATCATAATTTATTTAACTTATTTACCATAAACCATTCTTGATGGACACTAGGTTTGTTTTTTTGTTTTTTTGTTTTACAATTACAAACAACTTTATGATGAATGTTTGTAGAACTTGTGTATATGTCTGAGGACTTCTGGGAGATACAGTCCTAAAAGTGGAATTGTTGCATTATAGGCAGTACACATTTGAAATTTTGGTAAAACTGTCAAATCATTCTCCATAGCCGCTGAAGTAGTTTACATGCACATCAACACTGTATGAATACCTGTTTTCTCGTAACTCTGCCAAAAAAAGGTGCCATTAATTCCTGAAATGTTTGGCAGTGGAATGGCTAAAACATAGTAAATGTTTGCTGTTGTGATTTGTAGGTCCTCAAAATTTCCTATTTATTAATTATTGAAATATTTTTTGTGAGTTAACTCTTCATAACTATCACCCATTTTACTATTGGATTGCCTGTTTGGGTGTTTTAACTTTGTAAATGTTACAATATCTTTTAGAAGTCTGTTGAATGATGGTTAAGAATACAGACTTGAACCAGACAGCCAGGTTGGGTACTGGCTCTGCCACTTCTTTGGAAAGGTTGCTGAATCCCCCTGTACCTCAGTTACTTCATTGGTAAAATGAGGTTAGTGATGGCGTACCTCAAAAGATTATTGTGAGGATTAAACAAGTTAGTAATTATAAACAGCAAAGAACAGTGTCTACTCTTAAGTGATCTGAGTGCTAGCTTTTATAATAATGATTGCTGTTGTCATTTATGCTGTCTTGTTTTAGCAAAATTTGGAATTTTTGGTTACACTGCATGTGTTTTTTTAAATGTCTCTTGCATTTTAGATTTTACTAAATTTAAGACTTTTTTCATTTTTATAAAAAGAAACTACTTTTACAGTTTCTTCAAAAGGTTGGCTTATTTTTACTTCGGGTTTGTTATTTGCATGGGATTTCTTTTTGTGTGGTAGGAGGTAGGTGGTCTTAGATTTGTTTCTCAATAGATACCTACTTATCTCCACTGATGTCATCTTAATCATATACTAAAATGTCCCTGTGTGCAGTGGATCTCTGTATCATTGTGATCTGTCAATTTTTGTATCAGTATGACATTGTTATAATTACTATAGTTTCTTGATAACTTGCAAAAAATCCACTTTCCTTCTTTTTCAAAAATTTCACTGTTATTTTGATACACTTTTTCAGACTTATTTTAAATTCTATTCATAGAATATTCATAGAGGTCTATTTATATTCTATTTTAAAAATCCTATCAGGTTTTGAAAGAGTTGATCTCATTACAGTATTGAATGTTTTTATCCAAGGATATATCTCTCCAAAAACTTAATAAACATGATACTTGCACATGGAGAGGCAAACAGTATAGGAGAGCATAAAATGAAAAATAAGTCTTTCTCTCTGACTCACTTCCCAAATTTGTGACCACCCTTAATAGTTGATATATATGCTAGAAAATTTTAGCCTTTTGTTTTATACTAAGGATCATGTGCTAATACTATTTATGTATTTTTTTCCCATCTCATAATCCATCATGGATATCCTCCCATAAGAAATTCTAATAATTTACTTCATTTTTTTGTATAGGCTTCATAGTCTATTTAATCACTCCCTTTTTGATGGGTATTTTGGTTATATCAATATTTGTTCTTAATATAATATTTACACAGATATTCTTGTATTTTTATTGTATGTGTTTCCATCATAAAAATAATGGAATTTTAGCAATTCCATGGAATTGCCAGGCCAGAGGCTCACGGTTGACAGTTGTTTTTAGTTTCCACTTTAAAAGTGTTGAACCATCGTACTGTTCCTACTTCTAGCATATGCATAACACATGCTTCCCAACACCTACTCTGGATTTTATCAACTGTATTTTAGTTTTGCCACTCCAATTATTTGCTATTAAAAAAATTTTTTTTTAATGTTTATTTTAGAGAGAGAGTGCATGTGAGCAGGGGAGGGAGACACAGAATCCAAAGCAGGCTCCAGGCTCTGTGCCGTCAGCACAGAGCCCAATGCGGGATCTGAGCCAAGGTGGATGCTTAACTGACTGAGCCACCCAGGCGCCCCTGCTATTTTTTTAAATTATGAATGAAGTTGAACCTATTTTACTATGTTCATTAGCTATTTAATTTTCTGTTGAAGAACTTATCATGGACCAAACTGTGTTCTAAGTGGATTGCATATTCATTTAATGAATTATTTCCTCATATCATTTGCTCATTTTAAAAAAAAGTTTTTTTCTTATTAACTTTCTAAGAATTCATTCCTAAGAGTAAATTAAGGAAATTACTTACAGTTGTATGTATTACAGATTTTTTGTTTCACCTATTGTCTATTTTTAGTGATTGTGTATGTATGTATTTTACACACTGTTTTATATGTTTTTGAAGTTTGTTTATTTTGAGAGAGAGAACATGCGAGTGGGGTAGGGGCAGAGAGAGAGGGCAAGAGAGAAACCCAACAGGCACTGCACTGTCAGTGGCAGAGCCCAGCATGGGGCTTGAGCTCAGCATAGTTGTTGAGATTATAACCTGAGTCAAAACCAAGAGTCAGCCACTTAACTGACTGAGCCATTAGGCACCCCCACAACTTTACATTTTTATGTAATCAAATGTTTTATAACTTTCTTCATCTTAGTCTTGTCACATTTGGTTAGACTTATTGCTAGATATTTACTAGATTAAAAATACTATGAACGGGATCTGTATTCCCACTTAATTTTCTGATTGGTTATCGATGAGGTATAGTAAAGTGCTAATTTTTGAATACTGATCTGGAATTTTGTTCCTAGTCACAGTCTTTTAAGACATACTTTTTGTTAATATACCTTATGGTCAAGTTAGCTAACATACAGTGTATACAGTATATGCTTGCCTTCAGTAGTAGATTCCTGTGATTTTTCACTTATATACAACACTCAGTGCTCATCCCAACAAGTGTCCTCCTCAATACCCATCACCCGTTTTCCCCAAGCCCCCAATGCCCCATCCATATCAACCCTCAGTTCTCTGTATTTAAGAGTCTCTTATGGTTTGTTTCCTTCTCTGTTTGCAACTATCTTTTTTTTTTTTTTTTTGCTTTGGATTTTCTAAATAGGTAATAACGCTTTCTGCAGATTATCTTCCTGTAGCTTCTTAATATTTGTACTTCTTCTTTGTTCTTTTGCTTTGATCACCAGTATAGTTTTAAATAATAGTGCTCATAGCACTTTTATCTATCTGTCTATTTATCTATCTATCTATCTATCTTTTTTGAGAGCGAGAGATAACAAGCAAGGGAGTGGCAGAGGGTGAGCGAGAATCCCAAGCAAGCTCCGTACTCAGGATGGAGCCTGATGCACAGGGTTCAGTCTCACAACCATAAGATAATGACCTGAGCCGAAATCAAGACTCGGATGCCTAACTGACTGAGACACTCAGGTGCCCTTATCATACCCTTTAAAATATGAAAAATTATGACCCATTGAAACAGATGGCAAGTTTGGAATTTACTGTTTTTGACATCATTAATATGGTCAAAGTAAAATTGATGATGGGAGTTTTATCCATTATAAGGTTTCTATAAAAATTCTACAGTAAAATTTTAGCTTAGTAAATATTTTAATTGGCAAGTAGGATCAGTTTTCTACTTGTGTCTGTCTTGTTCATTCCTTTCTTCCATTGTATTTCTCTTCTTAAAATATAAGTTAGAAAAAAGTGAGTTTTTTGTTAAAATTTTTTTTCCTGCAAAGTCCTATTTGGTAATTAAAAAAAGCTCTTTTCATGGAATTACATAGCTGATACCAAATATATTTCATCATGATGGGCATTTAAATATTTATGTGGTAATTTTAAGGAGATCTATAGTTTCTTGACTGATGGCTATATTGAGCTTTACATAGTTCATAGGTGAGGATATTTCATTTCTCAATTTAAATCAATGATGTTGATAATCTGTGAACAAACCCCCTGTGTTTACCTGTGTTTGGAGATAAGGGGTGAATGTTAGTGACCATAGAACTAAGAATTATTTGAGGTTAATGATAAAGAGAACAAACATTCTCTTGGAATCAGGAAAGGTTCTTCCTGTTTTGTTTTTTAACAGATATTTATAAAGTGCTTAATATGTGCCAGACATATTTCTAAGTACCTTACAAATGTTATTTATGTAATCATCACAACAGCCTCCTGGAACAGGTACAGTTATCTCATTTACAGATGAGGGAACTGAAGTACAGAGGGATTAGCTTGCCCAGGGTCACACTGCTTTTGAGGGGCAAAGTCTGCATTTGAACCCAGGCCTCTGGCTTTACATCCTCTTCATTTGCTCTCTGTTGATGCTGCCTTTTTTTCTGAATAGGATTGCTTGTGTGTTTACATGTTATATGCCTACTATTAATTGTATTTGATGTTTGGGAAGATGTATTTTATGCTGTGTGTTATATAATTTTTTATGGATTATAACTCATAATACTATTATGTTTGTTTTTAAAACACAAACAACTATTATTAAAGGTAAAGTTGTGGATAATAAAATCAGCTATAACCATATAGTGAGGAAGAAGGCTTTGTCCCAAGTAGATGTATAATGAATGCCGCTTTACACTGCATAAATAAATGATTTATATTTCTTTGTAATTTTGCCTATGCTCCAAATTTGCAGTTCAAATCTATTGAAAAAAATTTTTTAAACCTCCTTCAGATTTTTCTTTTCATCAGTCACCACTTGTTTTCAGTAAAATAGACCATATATTGAGTATGGACTACATTTTGCAACTTCTGGCAGCATGTTCTGTGAACTTGCTTCTCTGACTGAAGTGCTAAAGTATATCTGGGCTTTTACCAGGGACTATGTGGAACTACACAATAAAGGTACTCCTGTAGAGCAGTTTTTCTACTAAAAGATTGGTGGGGGTGGAATATTAAGTAATTTAATTGCTCTACATTTAGAAAGATTTCTAAGGTTGAAACTAAATGATTCTCAAGATCAGAGGCAAAGAATTTCACAATAATGGTCTCTACCATAGACATCCTGATAGTATGTATCAGTACATTCAGTGGAAAGGTTTCAGGAGTACTTGATTGTATTTAAAGTCATTTGATGTCTTGGAATGTTAGGAAATTAGTGAACTAACCAAAATAAAATGGTCAGTAAAGTTGAGAAAGAGCCGTCATTTTGTCAGTTGCTTAAGTACCAAATACCAAAGTGTTAATCAATGATCTTTTTGGGCAACTGAAAAGAATCATATTATCATAGATACATCTTGTTTTAAACCTTGGAAATATCTTAATTTTTTTGGATTTTATTTTAGTAAACCCCACTTTTTAAAATTTTTTTTTTCAACGTTTTTTATTTATTTTTGGGACAGAGAGAGACAGAGCATGAACGGGGGAGGGGCAGAGAGAGAGGGAGACACAGAATCTGAAACAGGCTCCAGGCTCCGAGCCATCGGCCCAGAGCCTGATGCGGGGCTCGAACTCACGGACCGCGAGATCGTGACCTGGCTGAAGTCGGACGCTTAACCGACTGCGCCACCCAGGCGCCCCAGTAAACCCCACTTTTAAGTAAACCTAAATAAAATTAAGACTTATACAAAAGACAACTTTGGAATTATTTAATTTATAAAGGGGTTGGACATGGTATTCTTTTTAATAGCTTGCCTCTTCAGCTTCTTCAGGTTATTGTATTCATAGCATTCAGGTCTGCATATAAATCATGCAAGGAATGCTGATAATTCATGGTTGTTTACTTTTTTAATATAAGAGCTAAATGGTGAAAGATAAAAATGATATTCATTTAAAAATGTGTGTAGCCAAGTGTTTTGTGTTTTTTAATGTTTATGTTTTTTAGTTTTGAGAGAGTGTGCATGCACATGGGGGGAAGGGCAGAGGGAGAGGGAGACAGAATCCTAAGCAGTTCTACTGTGCTGTCAGCGCAGAACTGGACTGGAGGCTCAAACCCACAAACTGCGAGATCATGACCCGAGTGGAAATCAAGAGTTGGATGGTCAACTGACTGAGCCACCCAGGTGCCCCGCCAGTGTTCTGCTTTTCACATATCTAATAGTTTTGGACATAAGCAATATTCCTGTAATTGCCTTTAATTTCATTCTGCATACTGAGATTAGGGCTTGAATGGGCCATTAAGTTATTATTAAGTATGATCATTAAAACAGTCATTTGACTTGTAAAGTGACATGAATGTATTCTTAGAAAAAATTATGTTGCCATCCAATAGCAGAGAATATCTCTGTATAGAAAATTAATTCAGAAAGAACATACTTTGTTCTTTTGGTTTTGCTGCCATATAGACTTAACTGAAGAAGAAAAATAGCAGTTGGTAGAATTGGCATAGTTCTCAGGTTTTCTGATTCTTAGTTTAAATGTCTTGATTTATCACTGTATTTGTTCTTCGTTCAGGCATGGTTAATATACCCTATCTGTAAAACTTTAGATTGCAATTTTTCTGTAACTTGGCTACTTACTTTTATAATAAAGAATTCACTTAGGAGTGCCTGGGTGGCTCAGTCAGTTAAGTGTCTGACTCTTGGTTTTGGCTCAGGTCATAATCTCACAGTTTGTGAGTTTGAGCTCTGCATTGGGCACCGTGCTGACAATGTGGAACCTGCTTGGGATTCTCTCTCTCCCTCTCTCTGCCCCATCCCTCCCCCTCAGCCCCTACTTTCTCTCTTAAAGCAAAAATAAAGGTAAAAACAAAACAAAACAAAACAAAAAAGAATTCACTTGAAATATAAATTGTTCATGATAAAAGAAAAAGCCTAATTTCCATCTTCAAATTTCTTCAGTTACGCTTTAGTAGAAGATGAACCAGAAGTATGAATTAAAGAGTTGGAGAGGGTTTTTTTCAGGGGGTTTATTGATGGGATATAGAGTATTAACTGAAAAAGGGTTCTGGGGAAAGGAACTATAAACTGAGGCTTTTGGACATATGATAGTGTTTGAGAGTCCTCTAAGGATATGCTTCTTACTTTTCTGTTCTTGCTCTTTGGAGGGGAGAGATTGCTTCTTTTGAAGATATAATTTCTGTGATGTCATGAGGAGCTTGGAGAATAGGAGAATGAAGGGACTGAGGACAGGTTGTATCTAAAGAAGGAATGACTGAGAATTTTCCAAAATTAAAATATGTGAATCATTATGCTGAAAAAACAGTAAATCCAGAGGAAGAAAAATAACTGGACTAAAGACAAAGAGAGCTTGACAGTAGGCAGAAATAGATTATCTATGAAAGTATAAAAAAAATTAGACCTTTAACAGAATTCTAAACTGCAACAATGGATGCTAGAAATCAGAGAATTCAATCTTCAAATACTGAAAGAAAACAAATATTTTGCTAGAAATGGTAACTGGCAAGATTATTCAAAACTTATTATTTAAACTCTCTTTAAAACTATTTGTGACCACGACCCACTAATGTGATTTTTTTGGTGGGTTATGAGACGTATTTTGAAAAATACTGCCTTAAAAAATTTACACATAAGTGCAAAGAGACAAGGATAAGAATGTTTATAACAATTTGTTTGTGAGAGTGAGAAATTGGAAGTAATCTTAAGCCTCAAAAACAAGGGTTTTGAAATATATTTTTAGATAAGCATCAGTTAAAAATGTAAAAGTCTGATTATACTGTGTTGGTGAGCATGTGTAACAATGAGAACTCATAGCTTGCAGAAATATAAATAACCACTTTTTGAGAGAAATTTGGCAATATCTAGTAAGTTTGGATGTGTATTTCCCCAACAACCCAGTAATTCTACATATATACGTATATATGTGTATATACATTAGCATTGTTTGTTGATCTCTTCCAACCATGACATCTCAAATTAAATTTTCAGGAAAGAAAATTTACTTTTGGTCCATATAGTACACTTCAATATATGTGCTTTATCACTTTGTTAATTTTCTTCCTGTTTTCTTCCTTCACCTCTCCCTCTCTTCAAAGTTATTTGTGACTATGACCCACTAATGTGACTTTATTGATGGGTTATGAGAGTTTGAAAAACACTTCTTTAAAAAAATTTGCACATAAGGTTAGAGACACAAGGATAAGGATGTTTATAACAGTGTGTAAGAGTGAGAAATTGGAAGTATTGTTAAGCCCCAATAAGTGGAAAGTGGATAAATAAACTGGTATATCCATGTAAATACTTTTAGCTATAAATCACAATAAATCAGTGAATTGCAATACCCGTATTCAGTGGATACATTTTGAAATACTATGCTGAGTATAGAAAGCAAAGTGCAGAATATTGTATAAAGTATTATTACTATATGTAGCTTAAATATGCAAAGCACTATTGTATATAGTTTTCTAGATATAAATAAAAATGTATGATGAAATCCATGAATGATAGACAATAAACTTAGGTTATCTTGGGGAGGAAAAGAAAGGTATTTCTGATATAAAGATAAAATTTCTCTTTCTTAAACTGGGTGGTGGATACATAGGTGTTTATTAAACAATATTTTACATTCCTTTGTATATCTGAAATATTTTCCCATTTTTTAAAAAGAGAATTAGCAATATTGACAGTCAAATTGAGATTTCTCAAGACTGTAGAGCAAAAACAAGTTGAGCACTATGAGAGAGCAGTTTGAGATCCATAAAATAGATCCAGATCAGCATCTATGAGATAGGAATTCCAGAAGTAAAAAAAAAAAAAAAATTCAGTGCAGTGCAGAAGCAGCAGATAATAAAATGGCAGAATGCAATTTTTCTGTGCTGAAGAATGCTATCAAATAAGATATACTGGAATCAAATTTCTGGTAAAATCAAATAGTGGTAAAATTTCTGAATTCCAAGAATCAAAAGAAGTTTCCAGATAGAGAAAACAAGCTTACCCTAATAGAAAAAAGAATCAGATTGGCATCTGATTTTTCTTTGTAACACTGACTACTAAGACACAATGGAATTCTGATATAAAAGGATAGTTTTCTGAGATAATAGTATGGGATTCTGAGATAAAGGTATTATAACCCAAAAGTTCTGTATAAGGCAGAAGTATTTTTTAAGTATGAAGGCAAAATATGTGTTCTTTCTAATAGACTCTGAACTGTAACTCTTACAGATTTAAGTAAATGAATATATTATTTGGAAGGACTTAAGCAAAATAAAATGAATCAGCATAGAGGATTTTGGATGAAAAAAAGGTATATTGTTAACGTTGACAAAACCAATCAACAAGCGAAAACCCAATGCTTAAGTCTAAAAAATTGATAATAATGTACTTTGAAGTATATAACTTAAAATATTCCAAATAAAATAGAAGATATGAAAAAAATTACAACTAGGGGACACATTTCTAGATCTGATGATCATAAAACCTGTGCTCTAACAGATGGGAGTTGGGGGAAAGGGAGTAAAAATATGCTATGCAAAGAATTTCAGTTCATAGAATTACAGAAGGAGATACTTCTCACTTGATATTTATGAAGAAATATAGGTAAAAACATGTTGAAAATTTGAGGAGACTTGTTAGAAGATGACAGATTATCAGTTCTCCCAACCTTTTCCATGTCTGTTTGAAATGACTGAAAATATAAAATTAAGCCTGTAACAGCATTGGGCAGCAAGACAGGGTGAAGTTGGTATAGCAGATTTTGGAGAATTCCCTGAAAATAAAAAGCAGTTGGAATGAAAGGGACAGAGAAAGAAAAACAGAGAAAAATGCAACTGAAAGTGAGAAGAAGTTTCTCCTCAGTGAACCTCAAAAAACTGCATTTGTGTTAACAAAAAATTGGAGTGGTCTGTGGGGTTATCATCAGAGTAACTAATTTAAAAACTCCTGGGCTGGGCTCAGCCTTTCCTCATTTAATATAGAATGATTGTTAGCAGGGGTATTTATTTGTAGGATAACATGTGGCTTCTGTTCTGCAGAAGATGATTCTGGAGAAAACTTTTGATATGTGTGTTGGGGTTGGATGGAATAGCAGAGCAGAGCCTGCAACTCTACAAGAACACAAAGTAGAGAAAAGGGAAAGGCAAAATGGTTCCACTTGAGTGAAATACACTAAAACATTCCACCCTACAAGTAAAGTCTTCCTTATGTTGGCAGTCTTGGGTGTGCTAGCCCATAACCTGCTTTATGATCACACATCATTAACATGTGCTTCTTGATATCCTCACATTCAGTCACATTCAGCCTGAAATCCGCTCTTAGTTAAGATGCCTTGAGAGAGAGAGAGAGAGAGAGAGAGAGAGAGAGAGAGAGAGAGAGAGAGAGAGAGAGAAACCTTATAGATTGAAAGGAGAAACCCAGGCTAGTTAGATAGCTCTGGAACACCATTCATAAATTTGGGACACCAAAGATCACCAGAAAACCAGCAGCACAAATAGAAGATGAAATAAGAGAAAAACTGACTTGGGGAGAATGGGAATGATGCAAGAAGTAGATGGAACTTAAATGTAATTCATATCTACCGAGAGATTTAAGAGGATAAACTGCTGAAAAAAATAAATCTGGCTGTTCTGAAAGAAACAATCTGCAGTGTTCTCAGAAACAAAAAAATCTGTTAAAAGAAATTCAAAGGAGGGGCTGAAAGCTTTATTAATGCTTTAGAAGAAAGTTTGGGGAAACACATTAGAACCTAAAGGTAAAAAAATGGAGATTGAAAATATGAGCAGATGTTTAAGCAAATCCATGGTGCATGGAACTAGGAGCATGGAACTATTTCAGATTTCCAGAGGAGATAGGAGGAGAGGAAAGAATGATTTAAAAAACCCACAAAAAACAGAGCATAATACCTAAATGCAAGGGAGTGTTACATGAATATTACAAAAGATGAGTGAGGTTGATATATACTGATTGAAAAGATGGTCAAGTTACATCAAGTGAAGAAGAGAACTTTTGAGAGCAGTATGCAGTATGTATAATATGATACTGTGGTCATAAATCATATGCATGTTCAAATATGTGCAAGAAAGATGAACGGATATGAAATAATAATGGTTTCCTGTTGAGAAAATGATGGAGGAATCATAGAATACTTTTCATTTTTCTTAAAACATAACATTTTATAAGGAGCATGTTTTTATTTAAAAAATAAACCACTAAAAATTGGAGAAGAAAGGAGAGCAATGTGAGGGTAGCAGTGATTACCTAAACCATTCTAATTTATACATAGTCTCAAGTCCATAGTTCTTTGTAACATACAATCTTGTTTTTTTCACAACAAACATCTCCTTCCCTTGCTATTTCCAGACTCTCAAAAATGTATCTTCACACAGTTCTCTGAACCTGCTTTTTCACCCAGAGTATCAGGGTGGGGATGGCTGATTCCTTCATTGCATATGGATTTTATGAGAAATAGTACTATAAGTAGAGAGTAACTTAAAATAAGGATATCATCTGGGTATTCTTTATTAAAAGGATAGTATCCAACATCTTTTGTAGACTGATGTAGGGTGTAAATAATAGTAAGGGAACAATAAGAATGACATATTCAAGATTTTGAGGTTTATCCTGGTGGGATTTTTTGAGTTGAGAGTAGGACTTGCTCAATATCAGCATAGTAACACGAGTATAATCAAAGAGGTGTGGAATGTGTTCTGGACCACCTGAGAGGCCCCATCTTTTTTGTGAGGACATGGATATGATCCTTGATCTCAGTATGCCACATCTACTATAAACTTCTGAACCCTCCACCATCATTCAGGATGCATCTCTAATGGTTGAAGAAGTGGTGGAGGATGACATGGGACAGAGTGCCTGAGGATCCTTGCCTGGGACAAATTATGGGAAGAAAAGTCTTACAGGTATTCTTCTTATATATTTTATTTGGTTGCTGTGTTTTTATTGGATAAAATAATTCTTTTTCTTGAAGGAGTGGGGAGTGGTTAATGGGGGGTGGGAGAGGGGTGGGTTGGGGTGGAGCAGTTTTCTTCTTTGTAAGGATGGTAGAAGAATTAGGAAAGAATATTAGCATCTTTCTGTCTCTTCTTTTTCTGCCCATGCACAACTATTGCTGTCATCTTCACAACAAAGGAAATTGGATTAGAGTTTTTGAATCACAAACTTATATGGTAGTAAGATTCACCAGGAACATTTAGCATGCTGACATAATAGTATTAGCTAGCAGCAGCTTTTAGACACTAATGGAAAGTGTTTCGATCTATGGACTGTATTGAGTTTTAAATACTTTGAGTATATGCTTGAAATTTCTATTTGTAATTGTTGATGATTTTTTCTTCGGTTATGTTAATTGATTATTTAACCATTTGACACTGATTTATTTCTCCTGAACAAAGATGTTTAACACTGCTGTGAACTTAAGGGGCTCCAGTTAATTAACTACTTAAGTCTTAAAGTCTTGATTTTTCTTTAGAATAGCAGAGACTTAAGTGTCAAGAGCTCAGTGAATGACTTCCAAGATAGCTCTAGTTCTAGTGCAGCTTAAAAGATCTATTGAAAAGATCTTTTTCTTCAAACCATATGTCAGGGAATTTCATAGAGATTTTCTAGATACTGTTGAAGTTTTAGAAATGGTATCTTCAGTTATAATTCTGATGGTTTATGATACTGTTGTGCTGTTAAAATGATTATGTAAAAAGTATGTATGAGTATGGCGGGGGGGAGTTGTTTTTGAAAACATAGAGTGGTTGGAACATATACCTATAACAAGTAAGTAGATATGAACAAAGGTATGTCTATAAAATTGGCCAAGATAAAGTAAGTGAAATGAGAGCATATTGTTACTTTCTTTCTTTTTTGTTTCAATGAAAATAAGAAATGTTGCTCTTAAGAATTTTGTATTATTTTCTCTTTTTTTATTTTTATTTTTTCTAGCTTGGCACTAAGAAAAGAGCTCTTTTATGTCATCTTGCCTGTCAGTCTGTTTGGAATCAAGAGAGACTCACTGAAGACTCCTTTGAAAAGAATGTTTTTTGAAGAAGGAAAAAGAAATACTGTGAGAGAAGGCACACAGACCAGAAGGGTCATAGATGCATATATTTTTGCTGTGTAACACCAACAGGACTTCATTGGGTGAACAAGGAGAGTTGAGAAGGGAGAAAGTTAAGAAATGACTGAATTTTGTGGGTCTTGATGCAAAAATGCTGGCCATCTACTAATATGGAAAAACAGTTGATGCTTTAGTCCCAGGAATTTGTTTCTGCTGTGTGCAGTTCTCATAAATTCTTCTCACATTCAGAACCACCCCTTTGTCCTCTGAGAATGATGGTACTATTGCTTCTGTTAGCAGTACTTCCAAGGATGGATGAAAGTGTATAGTGTTTGCCAAAACCTAAAAAGTACAATCTGTTTATTTATCATAAATAAATATAAATATTTATCATATTTATAGGCTTTTTTAAATTATAAATAGAGGTTTGCAGGATATGCCACTTGTATTTTATAATTCTGTAGTGTTTAACACCAACCATTTAGGGTTTTTTTTAAATCAATAAATATTAGATTTTAAATATGAAATTTAATGGTTCCTAATCATATTGTGGCCATTTTTATCCAATTTGATATTCAGAGACTGCTTGATAAAACTGGAATTTTATTTTTTACACTTAATGTTATTGTATTTATGTTACTGTGTGTAATCATGATTTTCTGTTTTCCTTGAGGTTTTAGCAGACCTTTTTCTCTGTATATGTCAAAATAAAAAATTTAAAATAGTAAATATGTTGTAATATGGATACTGATCTTATATTAATTTTCTACTAAATATTGAGTTTTGTTTTGTTATAAACCCTGAACCCAAATGACAGTTTTATCTCGATATTTGAAAATTAAATGTTTATATATGATGTATAGGAAGCATCCTATGGATTTGGCTTGTGTGTGTTTTTAAAATTAAATTTAAAATTTTTTACTTTTTTAAAAATTATGTAATCATACTCTATTAGGCAGCTTTTCTTTGGAAGAGGAGGACTTTGTTTTTGAACTTATATGTAGTTGTTTCAGTTTCCAGGCAGTGATATGAATTACAAACTTTGTTTCTGATTCTACAGTCTTTTCCTTATTTTAGGGACTTTTAAACAGGTTGTGGGCCATTTTGAACATAAATATCTTGATAGTCAAGAAAGTGTTCTCTTCAGCCCTTCTCCAGAGGATTTCTTGATTAAAAGTCCTTCTCATACATTGGATTCTCTTAAGAGTGCTTTCTTATTAATGCAGAGTGATTGTGTATATATAAGGGTATCACTTTATTTCAAACTGACATAGTAAATTGTGCATGTTTATTACTGCATTGCTTATAGTGGCAAAAAGCTAGGGAATACATCAAGAAGGAGAATGATTACAGTGGAACATTGTGGAGCTCTTAAAAAAATAGTTTCTCTCTTCATTTTAAGGAATGTCTGATATTTTAATAAGTGAGGAAAACATTATAATTCAGTATTCTATTTAAAAAAACTTTTTATAATATATTGTGTATATATTTGAAGTAAAAAAGGTATAATTATATTGATACATGGGATAGAGGATAAAGAAGGAATAAAGGTGATCTGTTTTTCCTTTTCATATTTTTTAATTATTACATTGATTTTAGCAAAAATGTTACTTTTATCATTTATGAGGAAGAGTTTAAGGAATACGGAAAAAGTATTTACATGCAGTTTTATTATAACTTGATAGAATAGTGATTAGAAACCATGCTTACAGTGGTCAGTAACCTACATACTTTGCCATTATTGTGAAATGAATTAAGGAGGATGCAGCATTGATTATGATTCTTGGGAACACCAAGATAGAAGCCAGGTTTACCTTAATGAGATAACAAGAGTGATTGTTAGTATGAACATTTGAAATGTGGTTAAAATTCTTATCATAGGAACTAGTTTATTTTGAACCTGCTTTCTCTCCTCAGCCTCAGCATTCGAGACGTTTGAATTGAATTTACTTGTATCCTTTCTCTCTAGCGTTATTAGAAACGAGCAGGCAAAAGAGAAGCATACAACAGTATACTGAGGAAAAAAGATGAATGTTAATTGAATACCGTGCTGGAGAATACACTGACTAGAACCAGGCATTGTGAACCTTGCTCAGATCAAAATTTTTCAGAGCCTATGATTACCCAACTGTAAGATAAGGGAGTTTGGATTTATACATACTAAGGGCTCTCCTGGAAACAGGATTACATAATAAAGAATTCCTACATAATGGAAAATTGATTCTAAAATGGTTCATTTACCAACAAAAATGAATAGCTTCCTCTTTTTTGGGGTGGTGGAGTTAATATAGTAATACATGTAAATGTGAAGTTGGACATTACTTTGGTCAGTTAGAATATTAGAAAATTTTTTCTTTATGACCTGATTACTGCTACAGAAGGAAAGTTATTACAGTACCAAATACCTAGGGCTGTTTTAGGATTGCACAGTTAACATCATGATTTTTATTTATATTTATTTTTCATTGATTTTTTTATGTTATAGAGAGAGCGTGAGCGGGGGAGAGGCTGAGGGTGGGGGGAGGACAGAGAGAGAATGGGAATGAGAATGAATGAGAATCTTAAGCAGGCTCCACACTGGGCTTGATCCCATGACCCTGGGATCATGACTTAAGCCAAAGTCAAGAGTCAGACTCTCAACTGACTGAGCCACCGAAAGGTCCCAACATTATGATTTTTATGATACAAGTTTTAAAATATAACAATTTAAAATACAACGAAGTGACAGTTAAGAGATATGGAAGTGTCAGGGAGTTAGCTCTACTGATACTGAAGGAGACAACAGCCTTACATTTATTTTGTATTTTGCCCATGGAATTGTGTATGTGAATTTTAAAAAATTAACCGGTTTACTGGAGGAAAAAAAAATAAACATTTCTATAGAGTAGAGATGAATTTTTACCATTAAACTTTACATTATGTCAAGTCACTGAACCCCAGTTTTGCAGGCAGACGTTCTGTTTCTTTTCATTTTTGTATTTACCAACTCGCTTGGCCTCAACTTGAACAATTATAAAGTTGTTTCATTATTTTATTATTTGGTTATAAACTTAAATTATTATATTTTTCTCATTTCAACTAGGTTTGTCAGAATATTGTATAACCTGGTATTTTCTAAATTTCAAACAGTTTCATATATTATCAATAAGTCTGTAGCATGTTTATGTATATAGCATGAACTGTAAACTGATTTATGAGTTGTGGTTCTGTATTTGTCACCTATATATTTCAAAAGACTTGTTTTTTATTATAACTCACAGTATTATAAAGATTGGAGACAGTGAGTAGAAACACTTTGAAAAATGTCATTTATACAAACATAAATTGTTATTTGGTTCATTGGTCAAAAAAGATTAGAGGGTCTATAAGTTTTAAGGGTTGAAAAAACTTTGCAAATCATTTGCTTATGCCAGGTGCAGTGGGAATTGCCAGTTTTGCAAATAGCAGTATTTCTGTTTAACTGAGAGAGGCAATTGAAATGATTTTACTAGATCATTTGACTGACTCTGCCCGTAGTATATGATGAGATGTGGAAATATATAAGACATACAAAAATTTAGGAAAAATGTGACAATTTCCAAATTCAATCAGATTTTTACAGATAAGTTAACTTTTTTAATAAGTGGCTCTGAAAATACCCAAAATTATTTCATCGTTGAGACCTCAATGTATGATCATAAGGTATTATTTCACTTTTGTTTCTAACTTGGTCCAAACTAAACTGCTTATCTTCTTTTGAGCCTATTCACCTTTTAACCTTATTTTGGAGAATGATCCACCCATCTGTCCAGTTACCTCAAGTTATCATTTACTACTTTCCAGTAACACCTTCTTCTAACACCTTCCTAAATTATTAAAGTTTTTTTTTTAATGTCTTATTTTTTTGGTGCTTCTGTCATGAGGTCAGGCTCTGAACATTTTTTATTTGGTTTATAATGGCAGTCTCATAACTTGCCTACCTGCCTAAAGATCTTCCTGCCTATTATACATACCATTCTCAAAACACTTTTTCTAAAGATAAATCTGATGAAATCAATCTTGGCTGCCTACCCTTTAAAAAGTTTTTCTTTTAAAAGGGAATAAGCTCATACAAAGTGCCTCTTTATGATCCTGCAAGATCTTTGGAAGCATATAACCTTGGTTAATATTCCTGCTCCACTCTTATTATTGTGTGATCTCTAGGAAGCATAAACTTCCTTGGGATCCCTCAGCTTGTTAAAAGGGGGTGATCATAATCACCTCCCTTCTCGGATCATTGAGAGAATTTTACATCTGTGAAAGTGCCTAGACTTTGCCTGGCACATAGTGTTAGCTGCTGTTGTAATTACTTCTTCAGCCTCATTGCTCTCTGCTGTCCTTACTCTGTGTAGAGGATTATCCAAAGCACTTCTTGGACTTTATTGTAATTGGCTACTTACTTTTCTGTCTCACTCACTACATTGAAAACTTATCTAGGGTAGATGAGCTGCCTTAATTTTCATTGTATTATACCTGCTATTTTGCATGTCTTCATTAAATTTTGGTAGAAAGAATCCTGGTAGGTCCTGAGAGATTAGAAAATGTATGATATGTGTTGAACAACCATTCTATACCTTGGGTTTCTAAAAAACTTTTTAACTTGATATTTTGTATGTCCTTATTAAATTTTGGCAGAAAAAATCCTGGTAGGTCCTGAGAGAAAGTATTGAGATATATATTGAAAAATTATTCTCTATCTTAGGTTCCTAAAGAACTTTTTTACGTACTGTTCTTTTATTTCATCTAGCATGGTGCTTGGCAATTAGTAAGTGCTTAATAAGTGTTGAGTTAATTGATCAATTTGAAATAAGAGTTGGAATCTAAAAATGGATGAAACAGTGGGCATGGGACATAGTTGTTATGGTGGAGATGTCATCAGTTTTAAAGTTCCCATTTCTACTCTAGTTAAGAAGAAAGAAATTCTATACTGTCCATCTCCTGACCCTGGCAATCTCTTCTTTTTTAAGCATATGTGAGTTTTTTCTTTTTTTTAATTTTTTTTTCTTTTGTTTCTTTACTCAATAAACTTCCCTTTTGGTTCCCTTTCCTTAGCCAGAGAACTTATGAGTACTTCCTAGTTGTGAAATGACTTGGTTTTATGAACCATTGATGAGCTGAGGAGATCCAAAACAGAAAAGGTGAATCGCTGAAAAGAAATAAGCTTCTCTTCTGTGTGTAAAAGATGTACATTTTTCTTTAACAGTGAGTTAAAATTGGAATTAGCTGATTTACCAAGTTGTCAGATGTCACACTTAATTGTTGATCCTGTGTCTATATTAGATGCCATTTAGAGTGAATTCTTCTCTGAGATTTGATCATTGAAAAACTTGAAAAGTCATTTATTAACCATTGGTTAATGGTTAACCATTGGTTGTAGGTGTTTCTCCTGTTACAGTTGTATTAATTTTTAGTATCATGTTTTATTCAGGATTCACTTTGTTCCTCATTTGGTAACATAAGCAAGTGGATTTGATACATAAATTATATATTAGTATAGCTGTTAAAAAATAATCAAACACAATCTCCTAAATCTTAAGGTAAATTCTTTCAGTCTTCCATTCAGGCACATTTTACCTTAAAATCAGGATAAGTGATGTAGTGAAATTGTATTATCTACAAATCCATTTTTCAAGAACAGCCAATTGAACACCCAGACACTCTTCTCCTTTTCATTATTTTGCAAGCAGAGGATTTATAAACCTTACTTTTTCTTTTTTTCTCTAAAAGAATTAAATAATCACCCTTCAATAGTACTCCTACTTTTTCACTGGTACATACAACTTTGGTTTCTAAATTACTACCTGGTCATTGTGTAGATCCACTTTGTGAAAGTTAAACTGCTCATGGTGGTAAAGATTCTAACCACCTCCTCCCACTCCCACCCCCACAACTGTATACATAATCAGGCATTCACAATTATTATCCAAGGTAGCAATTTACTCCTACCTTGAAACTTGTACAAATAATCTTGTCAAATGATTCCTTTGTATGATGAATTTTCATATTGCCAGAAGTAGCTCAGGGTAACTCTTCCATTTGGCAATGCTTTCTAGTTGAATTATTAATCTTTCTTCAGATAAAATTGCCTGAATCCTCACCAGATTATTTTTTGAAATAGGATCTCTGAGTGTACCTTTCATTTGTTTACTTCTATTTTTGTTATAGCAGTAAAGGAAAAATGTGTTTATTCCTCAGTGTAGAAATTGACCTTGCTCAGATTAGAAAACACCAATCTACTCTATCAGGACTGTTGACTCTCATCTACAGTTTAATTCAGCTAACAGTTTTTCAGTCCTTTTAGCTTTGTTTCTGGTACTTGGAATACAGCGTTGAATGAGATAAAAATTCTGACATCTAGGATCTAGGATTTTTTAGAATTACAAAACAAAATGTAGTCCTTGATGAGACTATAGGGACAAAGGAGAAGGGGATGTGTTTGGGAGGACTTTATAGAAAAGATGATAATAAAGCTAAGACCTAAAAGAAGAGACTCAGTTTGGGAGTGGGTAGATGAACACCAGGAAGTAGGAAAAAAAAAAAAAAAGATGTAAGACTTAAAAGACCTATGGAGTTCTAGTTCTATTGATCATTTCTAAGGGTTGTGAACTCCCTATGGGTGAGTGGCAGGTGAGGCAGTAGCAGAAGGAGTCAGAGACCATCTAATGATAGGTCTCAGACTAGTGCCTTTTTATGATAAACAAATTAATATGCATGTGAATTGCCTACTAAAATACAGATTCTGCAAACTGGTGGTTACCAGAGAGGAGCTGGGTGGGGGTACGGGTGAAATAGGTGAAGGTGATTAAGAGTACACTTATTGTGATGAGCACTGAGTAATGTATAGCATTATTGGATCACTATATTGTACACCTGGAAGTAATACACTATGTTAATTATACTGGAAGAAAATGCAGATTCTGATGCAGTAATTCAGGGGTAGGACCCTGTCTATGTTCAGTAGGTGAGGTAATGCTCCCAAGTGATACTAATGTTCCTTGCCCCCTAACCACACTTCCAACAGCAAGATTATAGACTATTTAAGAGTTTTGCCTTTATTCTGTGGGGCTTGAGTGATATCAGACTTTCATTTTAAGAAAATCTTGCTTACAGGAGGCTGCAGAGCCAAGCAGGTATCTGAACATAAGTCTTGGCCATGTGTGACCCCTTAACCTGCAGATAATGAAGGGAGGGGCACTTGAAGTGGTTAGTCTCACACTTTGCATTTTAGAGGTAATATTCTAGTATCAGTGTGAAGGATGAATTGGAGAGAGGTAAAACGTGGGACTTGAATTTTAGGTAGACAGTCTTAGATGGTGGTTTAAGTCCAAATAATTAAGCCCAAAACTCCTTTAAGTTATATAAGGCCGGTAAGATGAATGTGAGAAGTGGCACTGGCATGAGGTTTTCAAGAGAGGCGGGTTTTGTGGTGAAAGGAAATGCAGCACATATTCCCCTCTCTCACACAAGGAATCTACATTCAAAATTTTAAATACCGTTGTATTGCCAATTAAAACACCCTTAAATTTGTAATTTCCAGTCAAAACCAAGGCAATTGCAATGGTGACAGAAATAAATTATTTGGAAGTAGATTTTCTGTCTTGAGTGACTGACTGGTTTGTATTAACCACTAAAGGGCAAGGGGGATATACGAGGAATCACACTTTTGGTGAAAAGTGAAGAGTTAGGCTTGGATGTGTGGATTCGAGATGCTTGTAGAATATCTAGAGATGACTACTGTAACAGTTGTCAGAATGGGGCTGGAGAATGAGATTTGGAAAGCCCTCTCTGTAGTGAAAATTCTCTAAGGAAAAAAGTTCTAAGAGAAGAGGCCTGATAGGAAGCCCCAAGGAGTTCTAAACTTTTAACAATGGTCAGTGAAAGGACCAACAGAATCCTATTGATGGTAAAAGGGAGTGGTGGTTTGGCTGTGCTAGAGATGAGGAATCAGGGTTGCATTAAAGAAGACTGTTCAATTTGTGTCAGTTGCTACAAAGAGGTGCAGAAACAAAGAATGCAGAGTGTTTTTCATATTTAGTACAGAGCAACAACTGGCAAATTTGTCCAGAGCAACTTCAGTGGGGCTACAACCTAGAAAACTGGATTATGGGGTGACTTAGGAGGTAACACAGTGCAGATAATGATTTTCTTTCAGAAGAATTGTCTCCTTTTGCTATTTGTTAAAGATCCTTTCTCAAAGTTTGTTTCTAACTGAATGGTCTAATTCTGCCTGTCTGAAAATTTTTCTATTTGGGATAAATTAATTTTATTAATATGCTGACAAAAGCAAGAATATAAAAGATGTGATTTTTTTACACTGACAAGCTGCTTTGTTCTAGCTTTGTTATAGTTAATTTAGAAAATGAGTTTTTGTATTTATGGGCTTATTCATCTATCTTCACTGGTGTTACAAGTAATCTTTGTTCTATGAAACTCCAAGGAAATATTTTCTACATGCCTCATGTTAAAAAAGAAAAACCTGCACTTCTTTTCTTGTCTTATACATGATTTAGACATTCTAAAATTTATTCAACCATAGGAAAACATCTTTTTAGTACTTAAAAATGAGCTTAAACATTGAAATGCTTTAGTTTTACCCTAGTCCTTTTTCCCCCTATTGATTTAGTAGTTAGAAGTTACTCATAGTCTTTGTAATGCCGCCCTCTAGCGATAGCATCCAAAAATGCATTAATTATCTTGTTGAAAAGTCTCCTCCCCTTCCCACCACCGCCGTCTCCCCCCTCCCCCCCCCCCCACCTTTTTGATGCTCTTGGGTTTGTGTTCTCTTTTATCCTTCCTCAGTTGAATGTGTGTATGTGTGTGTATGTGTTATAGCCACTTAGACTTCTTATTTTCCTTTAAAGGGAAAAACCCAGGAGCTTTGGAGACAAAAAATTTGGGTGTGAATCCTTACACTTCTAGTTACCAGCCTGTGCACAGGGCAAGTTACCTGTCCAGAGATTTTCAGAGGAATGAATGAAAATGTCTTTTGGTGACATCTGACATTGCAAAGAGTATAGGTATTCACCATATTCCAGTTCTCTCTTGTACCCTCTTCTTCCCATTCTCATTGGTTAGGCTAGAGGTCAGTTCTCTTTTTTTCCCCTCTGACTTCTCTTGTTATAAAATATCTATTGTCATTGCCTATTTACATGTCCCTGTTTTATAACTTCTAGAGTCCAGGGATCATATTTTGCTTGTGCATGTTTATATCTCTAGTATTTAGCAGAGTCCAGTACATAGAGGATCCTTATTAGATAAATATTGTTGAATGACTAAATGAATGAATAATTAAATAAATGGATAACACTTCTTAATAGGAGCCCTGGAGTGTGTTACAGAAGTTTCTCTGATATTATGCAGATTGCAAATGGATAATACATGATATAATTAGATTTTACCCATAGCGTTTCATAGAGGTATGTATTTGATAGTTTTTCCAATTTCTTGCATAGTTACCGGTCTTTTCAGGTTTTTGATAATATGATAATTTGTTTTTCCTTAAAAATTGTCAATTTTATTCAGTTAAAAATGTATTAGCAAACAGTTATACATAGGATTTCATTATAACATTTGATCTCTTCCTTATCTGAGTCTTTTTATCATTACCAATTTTATGTCTTGTATTTTCCTTTCTATTTTTAAATAATTAGGGTAGAGGTATGTTTATTAATATTTTTAAAGCACTAGAATTATTTTCACTTCTTTTGTTTTTCTGCTCTCCAATTGAAAAAATATATAATTTTACCTATATTGCCTCTTTTAGGTTTTCCTTTCCAATAATTTAACATCCCCATTTATTTTTATTTATTTTTTATGGAGGCTTTCATTATTCTAAATTTGCTTCTAATTAGAGCTTTGACAAAGTCCCATATGGTTTGATAGATACTGTTTTGATATTTTTAAGTGTTTTATAAATACAGCTGTGATTTCCTCCTTGAACTAAATTATTTAAGAGGGTATTTTTTAAATTATGAAAATTAAGTGTGTAAAATATAGGTATTAATTTCTAGGTTTATTATAATATGACCAGACAATAAGGTAACTACAATTTCTCTTTTTCGAGATTTTTTTTCTTGTGATATGTGTAAGATCAGTATTTAAAATGCTCCCCAGACACTGAGAAATAAGGTGAGTCCTCTGTGGGGTAGGCAGTTTGGTATATTATTTATTGGCTTTATTACATGTATTTACATCCCATCTATATTTTGACTGTCATATGGTTATGCGAATTATATTAAAGTTTTGCATGATTGTTGTGTGTTTGTCATTTTTTCATTCTTCCCAACATGTTTCAGTGCTGTGTTATTTGATGCTTAAATATTTGTAATTGATATCTTCAAAGTGGGTTTTACTTTTCGTCACTTAAAAATAATTTACCTTTTTAATGTTGCTGGTCGTTTGGTTACCCAAATAGGAAAAAAATTAAACTTGATATCTGCTTCCCACTATGCACATTGATTGAAGATCTAAAGGTGAAAAGTTAAAAACTGAAGTCTCTAGTGGACATTATAAGAGAATATCTTCATATCTTAAGGCAAGAAAATATTTCTTAAGCAGAACACAGAACTTACTAACACGAAGGGAATGATAAGTTGGACCATTGACAACAACTTCTGTCATCAAAACATACAATGAAAGAGAGAAGAAGCAAACCAAAGAATGTAAGATACTTGCAGCATATGTATCTAACAAAGGCATTTGTCCATATTATGTAAGAACTTCTATAAATCAGTATGAAAAAGACAGATAACCCAGCAGAAAAATGGGAAAGATAATTGAACAGGCAGTTTATAAAAGAGGATACTCAAATGGCTTATAAATATGTGAAAACTTGCTCAATTTATTCTTCAAGGAAGTGCTATATAAAATCATAATGAGATACTATTATAAAACTCACTAGAATGCCTAAAGTTAAAAAGATTGACAGTACCAAGTGTCAACAGAAAATGGATAATATTCACTGCTGCTAGCAGTGTAATTTGGGAAAATCACTTGAAAATTCTGGCAGCCCTGTGTATACAGATATATATAGATAGATCTATACATATCTATAGATCTCTATATATATTAGGTCTCTCTCTCTCTCTCTCTCTCTCTCTCTCTATATATATATATATATATATATATATGTATAAGGTCTCTAGAGAGAGCTCTCTATACATTAGGTCTCTCTCTCTCTCTATATATATATATGTATAAAGTCTCTAGAGATAGCTCTCTCTCTATATATACCTCTCTCTCTCTCTCTCTCTATATATATATATTAGGTATATATATATATATATTAGGTATATATATATATATTAGGTATATATATATATTAGGTATATATATATATATATATATATATATATATATTAGATATATATATACTAGGTGTATATATATATATATATATATATATATATATATATATATATAACACAAATACCTGTATATCTCAGTGATTTCAATAGGAATTCATACAGGTATCCACTAAAAGTGCAGTCTTGTTCAAAGCAGCATCATTTGTGTTAGGAAAACCCTGGAAACAAAAATGTCATCACCAGTAAGATGGATAAATAAATTGTGGTATATTTAATACAGTGAGTAGAGCAGTGAATGTACAAATTAAAGCTCTATGCAACAAAATTACACAAATCATATTTTCATTGAAAGAAATCAACCATAAAATACTATGTATTGTATATGATTCCATGCATATAAAATTCAAAAGCAGGCAGAACTAAGGAATTAGACCTGAAAGATAGTGGTTACTTTTGTGGATGAGAGAAGGGATGGGTAGTTATTGGGAAGTACCTCCTCCCCTCCGGGGGATTTTAGGTGTTAGTGATGTTTTGTTTCTTGATATGGGTAGTGGTTTATATGGGTTTCTGACTTTGGAATAATTCAGTGAATTGTGTTATCTTATTATTTGTGAACTTTTTGGCATGTGTATTATGCTTTGATAAAAGTCCAAGTTACATGAAACAAAAAATCTTTCATTAGTGCTAGGATACTATTAATGTTATTCATAACATAAATATAATACAATATAATAATCACAATTTTATCACATATTGAAGATATCAGTAAATAATATCTTCTGTCAGTTATTTGCCTGTTCTCATACCCAATCCCAACTCCTCTCCTGCTTGGTACTGCAGGGTGCATTAAAAACAGAAAGTGAGGAAAGTTTTTTCTGAGGAGATGATATTTGAGTTGATAATAGAAAAGGTCCAGCCATATAAAAATCAGGGGAAGAACATCTAGGGCAGAGTTTCATTTGGATGGGAGCAAGGTTTTGGGAGGAAAAAGATGACTGGTGTTGAATTGTATAGAACTTTACATGCCATGTTAAGGAGCTTAGACTTTACTCCAAGTACAGGGGGAAACTGTAGGTTCAATTGCTGTGTAGCAAAAAGACCCAACTACAGGTCGTCCAACAAAATAGGAGTTTCTTTCTCATGTAATAACAGTCCAGAATTGGTAGCTGAGCCCATTCCACAAGGTTGTCCAAGGATCTTAGTTCCTTCTGTTTTGGTCTTTAACCATCTCATAAAGTGTTACCCCTCTCTTTATGGTCTAAGCCAACCTACCATCTATACGTCCATGTCTCTAACTTTAGAAAGAGGGAATGAAGGACTAGTAACTTCCTTTTTAAGTATAGCTTCCACTTATATTTCTAGTCCTTACTTATTCACATGACCATTCTTAGTAGCATGAGAGGTTTTGAAGTATAGTCCCCCGCTGGTTGGCCTTGTACCCTGTTAAAACTTGTTTGTGTGGGTTATTACTAAACAGAAGAAATGGATAATAAATACCAGGGGACAGTTAGTAGTAATGTCTGTCACAAAGCCACTGAAGTATTTTCAACAGGAGAGCGAACTTCCATTTTAGAAGGATTACTCTGGTTGCTGAGAATGGATTGTAGGAGGTGGGGAGGATAAAAAATGGAAATGGCGACCAGCTAGTCCAGGTTAGTGGTTTATAGTGACTTGAGCCAGGTGGAATCAATGGAAATGGAAAGAAGTAGATGGAATTAAAATATATTTAAAAAGTAGAACAATTTCCTGATAAAAGATCTCAGGATATGTGGGCTGAAGATGATAATTTTGGGAGCCATTAACATTTTTGGTAATTAAAACCATGGGACTGAATGAAATTCCCAGATTGAGTACATGTATGGAGAAAAGAAAAGGAGCTCAGGACTGAGACTTGGGGATCTTTAACATTTTGAGGTGGTAGCAAGAGCCAGCAAAAGAGACTGGAAGGAGTGACTAGAGAGAAAGGAAGAAAACTAGGACAATAAAAGGTTATGGGAGCTAAGGAAAGGATGTATTTCAAAAAGAATAGTTGTTTCTGTTGAATACTTGTAAAAAACTGAGATTGGAACAGAAATGTGGTCACTGGATTTGACAATATGTAAGTCTTTGGGGAGCTTGTTGAGTGGATTAATAGGGTCAGAAGCCAGACTGTAGAAGACTGGAAAGGAGCCTTCAATTATACTTCATTAAGTTGAAGTATAAATTGGTACAACCACTTGAGAAAGCTTGTTGGTACTAAATCCATGAATACTCAATGACTCTATGCTTCCATTTCCAGGTATATATCATCATGATAGCCTTGCATGTGTGTACATGATAACATGCTCAAGAATGTTCTTTAGCAGTATTGTTCATAAAAGCAAAAATAAAAAAGAAGAGTCCTCAAGGGAAGTTGAGGAAGGTGAAGAAATGGCTTTAGTATGGAAGTGGGGAGCATTTACTGTATCTCTTAGCCTTGAGGAACATGCGGTTAGACCTACACACACACACACACACACACACACACACACACACAACCTCCCTTTGAAATGAGTTGATACTCTTAGAGGACGACTAAGTTTCAGTGGAGTCCAAAAAGTCAAGAACACATTCAGCAGTTAAGCTAAGGATATAGTGGAGATTTCTTATCTCAGAGCTGGAGTTCCAGAAGGCATGTGCAGTAGAAGCATTTTAGACCTGGGCGGAGGGTGGAGGGGGGGTGGAGTGTAATCATCCATGTGCTCAGAAGGGGAATCTAAATATTTTTCTTTAAATGATTTCAGTGCCTACTACCAGAAAGGGTACCTCTTGAGTACCTCTGACTTATTTATACACTGGCTTTTATCATTTGGGAATCCTTATAAGTGAATAGAATATGACTAGAAAGAGGGGAAATAGTATATTTTTATATGCCCCAGTTACCTTAAAGCTGTCACATTGCTTATTTTAGCTTATCATGTCTGTATGTATGCACACGATGGAGATATGAACATCATGCATACACACACACAGAAAAATGTTGCTATTTTTTTTGGTTTTTCCTTTGAAATGTACTTTGTAATATTTTCGCATATAGGTATACTACTAGTTGCATCTTTTAGAAGATTCCACTGAAAAGTTGTTGTAAAAGACTTGCTGCTGAAAAATTCTTTCCATTTTAATTGAGTCAGTTTTTAAAGTTCTTTTTAAAAATTTCATATAAATATATGAAAAGATTTAAAAGTAATCTGTAGTGTATTTTGTCAAGAAATCCTAAGAAATAAAAATGTTTTTCAAGGTGTGAATATATATTCTTTTCCTTCAGGGCTGGTACTTCTAGTACAGGTTGGTGATTATGCAAATGTGTATGGTTTTATATATCAGTACTGAAAGTCTGATCTTAGTCATGTAAAAATCATTAAAGAAAAAGGTTGAGAGGGTGCTGCCCCAGAGTTTCAGGTTGTTTTCCCTAAATATTTTAGTATTGCAGATTTTATACATTCTATAAATTTATGACCTCAAAAATAATGATCATGTGTGTAGTTATTATGGAATTTATCATTACCAGCATCTTAAGCATAGCTAAGACTTATATATACTTTCTATTTGTGACAACATGGGGAAGCTCAGGAATATACTGAGTCAGTAAATTAGTAACTTTTACTTTCTATGAATGTTTGCATGGTTGATAAAGTCTGTTGGGCTTCCAATATTATTATTTTTTTTCCAGTCTCGATATTGGGATGGAAATTTTATTTTTTATTATTTTTTTAAATGAAATTTATTGTCAGATTGGTTTCCATACCACATCCAGTGCTCATCCCAACAGGTGCCCTCCTCAATGCCCGTCACCAACTTTCCCCTTCTCTCCACCCCCCATCAACCCTCAGTTCTCAGTATTTAAGGGTCTCTTATGGTTTGCCTACTTCACTCTCTATAACTCTTTTTCCCCCCCTTCCCCAACCCCCTGGTCTTCTGTTGAGTTTCTCAAGATCCACATATGAGTGAAAACATAATGGTATCTGTCTTTCTCTGCCTGACTTATTTCATTTAGCATAACACTTTCCTGTTCCATCCACGCGGATTTCATTCTTTCTCATTGCCAAGTAGTATTCCATTGTATATATAAACCACATCTTCTTTATCCAATATTCTTTTAAAATTATGTCAGTGTATACCACATCTCCTTTACCCATTCATCAGTCAGTGGACACTTGGGCTGTTTCCATAATTTGGCTATTGTAGATAATGCCATAAACATAAGGGTGCAAGTATCCCTTTGAGTTAGTATTTTTGTGTTCTTTTGGTAGATAGCTAGAAATGCAATTGCTGGATTGTAGAGTAGTTCTATTTTTAATTTTTTTAGGAACCTCCATACTGTTTTCCAGAGTGTTTGCACTAGTTTGCATTCCCACCAACAGTGAAAGAGGGTTCCCCTCTCCATATCCTTGCCAATGCCTGTTGTTTCTTGTGTTGTTGGTTTAGCCATTCTGACAAGTGTGAGGTGGTATCTCATGGTAGTTTTGATTTGTATTTCCCTGATAATGAGTGAGGTTGAGCATCTTTTCATGTGTCTGTTGGCCATCTGTATGTTGTCTTTGGGAACATGTCTCTGTTCATGTCTTCTGAAAATTTTTTAATTGGATTATTTGTTTTTGGGGTGTTGAGTTTTATATGTTCTTTATGTATTTCAGATGCTAACCCAAATCAGATGTCATTTGCACATATCCCACTCTGTAGATTGCCTTTTAGTTTTGTTGATTCTTTTCTTTGCTGTGCAGAAGCTTTTTGTTTTGATATAGTCTCAGTTATTTATATTTGCTTTTGTTCCCCTTGCCTCAGTAGACTTATCTAGAAGGAAGTTGCTACAGCCAGTGTCAAAGAGGTCACTACCTGTGTTCTCCTCTAGGATTTTTATAATTTCAGGTCTCACATTCAGGTCTTTCATCCATTTTGAATTTATTTTTGTGTATGTTGTGAGAAAGTGATCCAGTTTCATTCTTTTGCATGTTGCTGTCCAGTTTTCCCAATACCATTTGTTAAAGAGACTGTTTTCTTTCCATTGGATATTCTTTCCTGCTTTATCAAAGATTAACTGACCATATAGCTGTGGGTTCATTTCTGGGTTTTCTGTTCTGTTCAATTGATCTATGTATACATTTTTGGGCCAGTACCATACTGTGTGATCACTACAACTTTGTAATATTACTCAGCCATAAAAAAAGAGTGAAATCTTGCCATTTGCAAGGAAATGGGTGGAGCTAGAGAGTATTATGCTAAGTGAAATAAGTCAGAGAAAGACAAATACCGTATGATTTCACTCATATGTGGCGTTTAAGAAATGAAACAAGTGAACAAAGGGGAAAAAGGCATACAAAGAAACAGACTCTTAACTACAGAGAACAAACTGATGGTTACCTGAGGGAAGGTGGGTGGGAGGATGGGTTAAATAGGTGATGGGGATTAACGAGTACACTAGTTGTGATGAGAGCTGAGTGTTGTATGAAAGTGTTGAATCACTATATTGTATACTTGAAACTAATATTTCATTGTATGTTAACTGGAAATTTATTTAAAAAAATTTTTTATTCTTTCTTTGGATTGACTGATTTATTTAAATTTTTGTTAGTTGATATACAGTGCAGTATTGGTCTCAGGAGTAGAATTCATTGATTCATCACTCGCAACACTGAGTGCTCATCACAAGTGCCCTTCTTACTACCCACCCACCTCCCTCTGTCAACCCATAGTTTGTTCTTTATCATTAGAGTCTCTTGTGGTTTGTTTCCCTCTCTTTTCCCCCCTTCCCATATGTTCACCTGTTTTGTTTCTTAAATCTCACATATAAGTGAAATCATATGGTATTTTTCTTTCTCTGATTGACTTACTTCACTTAGCATAATACATTCTAGCTCTATACACATCATTGCAATGGCAAAATTGCATTCTTTTTGATGGCTGAGTAATATTCCATTTATTACACGTGTGTGTGCGTGTGCGTGTATACACACTTCACATTTTCTTTATCCATTCATCAGTTGGTGGACGTTTGGGCTCTCTCGATACTTTGACTATTATTGATAATGCTGCTATATAATTTACCCCTTTGAATCTGTATTTTTGTATCCCTTGGGTAAATATCTAATAGTGCAATTGGTGGGTTATGGAATAGTTCTATTTTTAGTTTTTTGAGGAATCTCCATACTGTTCTCCAGAGTGGCTGCACCAGTTTGCATTCCCATCAGGAGTGCAAGAGGGTTCCCTTTTCTCTGCATCTTTGCCAACACCTGTTGTTTCTTGTGTTGTTCATTTTAGTCATTCTGACAGTTGTGAGGTGGTACCTTATCATGGTTTTGATTTGTATTTTTTTGATGATAAGTGAGAACTAATGAATTTAAATAAAAGCTTAAAAAATGTAATTATGTCAGTGATTTTAGGTGTAAAATAATATTTTAGAGCAATGGCCCTCCAACTTTAATGTATTTAAAAAATCAGCTTAAAGCTTGCTAAAATGAAGATGTCTTCGGCCTTATTCCAAAAGATTTTGTCTTGTTCTATGTAAAACACTTGCTGAACTTACCTTAAATATAAAAGAATAAAAAAAAAATAGAAGCTTTGAAAGTTAGTGAATTGTGAAGCAGGAAATTAAAATATCATATCCAAGTCATTACTGTGCCTGCATAGAAATTTACTTTAGTTTGACAGAAGTCTTTGTTATTATTCACCAAAATATTTCAAGTCGGTAGCCTTGATTTTGAAAATTTCCTTTGTTATAGTTTCTTTTATGTTTTATCCTTGTCTGCTATGCTCCCTCCGGTCTTCCTTTCTTTCCTTTAGTAAATGTTTGAGTACCTACAATGTATCATTCATTGTACTAGGAATCCGGAATGACTCAAATATGCAAAAGGCCTGAATCTAGCCTTGGTGTTCTCATTTAAGAGGCTGAGAATCATTTATAAAATAATTGATAACTATATAATATACTGAATGACAAAGTTATTCGGGGTAGTGGAGAATTCACAAAACATGTGACATTTGTACTAGCTCCTAACAGATGAGTAGGAGTTTGTCAAAGGGATGAAAGGAAATGACATTCAAGTTAGTGAGAATAATATTTGCTAAGACCTAGAAGCATTCAAGAGGCTGGTTTGATGAGAGCAGGGTGATGGGTGAATTGTAGAAAATGAGGATGCTAAGATAGATTAGGACAAGGGACCTTTATCTTTTGATTCACTTTACTTTAATGCTTAATACACCAGTGTAATTTCAGTGAGTGTCAAGAGGAGAAAATGAATTTGGGATATTTTAAGAGAAGAGTTGGCAGGATTTACAGACTAGTTGGATATGAGTTAGGGGGGTTAAAATTGAACTACAGTGAGAGGGAGTAAGGGTGACTAATTGGAAGATTAATGAAGATGTAGCATCTGGTGAAATTGGACGTATACAACTTTCAACCGTGTTTGGATAAACAGGGAACTCTTATCCAATGGCCAGACCTTATCTTTAAAAAACTTTGTTTCTTTTCAGCTTTATTGAGGTATAATTGACAATTAGATTGTAAGATATTTAAAGTGTTTAGTGTGATTATTTGATATACATCATGAGAGGTTTTCCACCATCACCTTATCTTTTTTGAAGTTATCTCAGCATATGAGCCATGTTTGTTCATGTGTTCCCCTTATGCCTATGAAAGTAAAGCAGAATGATCTTATAGTTTGCTTCTAAAGCCTGTGCGTGACTCAGTTATTTTATTTTAGGAGTTGAAAACAAAGGTATAACCAGAGATATATTAGAAGATTTACGTGTAAATAAAGGTTTTCATGTTATAGTATAATTTTTAACAATAAAAAAATTGGAAATAAATGTTCTCAAAAAGGAATCAATCAGATAAATTGTGGTATATTTGTTTGCTGGACGGGTAAGCTAGGGAAAGGCTGGGCTGTTGTAACAAAGAGACTTAGTAATGATTCCATGGTTTAAATATTTTACTTTATTTCTTACTTTATAGGGGAGTGTTTCAGGTCAACTGGAAGTTCAGCTCCATGTGGCCGTTCAGGGACACAGATTCCACCCATCTTATTTTTCTACCATCTTCTGGGGCAGTAATGGTCTAAGTTTGGCTGTAGGCATATCCATCTGGCTTTATTGAAACTGTTCTTGCCAAGGTCCACAGTGATGACATAATGTTACATCCAATGGGACATTTTTAGTCCTTCTATTCTCTGTGACCTCTGGAGCTCCTGATCACTTGTTTATTAAACTTTTTCCTCCATATGGCTCCTGCTGTTTTTTTCTCCTACGTATTTGTTCTTTGCATCTTTTTCATGTTCTTCCCCTTAGCCTTGCTTATGGAGGTTGGGCTCGCCAGTGTTCTGTCCTTGGCCTGCTTTCCTTTACATGTGCACCCATGATGATATCATCTGGGGCCCCTACCACATAATGATGTCTCCGAATCTGCATTTCTAGCCTGAAAACCTTTCTTTTCTTTTTCTTTTTCTTTTTCTTTTTTTAAAGTTTATTTACTTATTTTGAGAGAGAAAGATGCAGGGGGCAGAGAGAGAGAGAGAGAGGGAGACAGAGAATCACAAGCGGGCTTTGCATCCACAGTGCAGAGCACAAATGGAGCTCTAACTCAACAAACTTTGAGATCATGACCTGGGTCGGAACCAAGAGTCAGACCTTTAACTGACTGAGCCACCCAGGCGTCCCCTGAAAACCTTTCTTTTATGCACCAAGACCTGTGTATGTATAACACTTGTACTTAAATATTCTGCAGGAAGTTCAGATTTAAGATACCCAAGATTGACTTAATATCTTTCTTCCCAAACTAGCTCTTGCCTGTCATAGCCACCTAGATCAGAAACCAGGAAGTCAGCCTAAGCAATTTCCTGTTCTCCCTCCTCCACTGAGACCCTAACACTTTGTTAAATATTCCTGTTGAGTGTTTTTGCTGGCATTTGCTCTTTCCTGTATCCATTGCCACAGTCTTAGTTCAGGATAAGATTAAGAGCTTCTTTAGGGAACTGTGTTTCTATTCAAGCTCCCTTCCAATTTTATTTATTGATTAAATAGGTTAGTGATTCCTTTTACTGGTGTTTGGTGGATAACAGCTGGATGTTTAAATTGTATAACATCTGGCACAGTGCCAAGTTCAGTTCAGCTGTTAACAACTAAATTATATTAATAATAAATGAAAAGAGCTTATGAATAAAGATGAATTAAGATTAGTAATTATATTAGTTTAGTAATTGTAATATTCAAAGAATTATGGGAGAAAAATTTAATACTATTTAGGAAAAAAGAACTAGAGCTAAAGAAAATTATTTTCATATTTTAATGTTTAACTTAATCCAGTCTAAGTCAAAGATCTCCAGTGTGTTGTAGCTTTTAGTACCCTGTAGGGAAAGGAAGAACAAATAGTTTTCAAACTCAGTTGGTGTGTTAGTTCAACTTCTCCTTTAAATTTGGCAGGACTCCTATGTGCCCTGCTAAAGCTGAACAGAACAGAAAGCCAAGCCATAGACTGTCATGCATGACAGTTCTAGCCAGTTAACCCAGATTCCTTCTGGACATCTTGCCCACCTGTTTTGTTCTCTTATTGGCATTGGGACTGCTAGCTTCTATTCTCTTGTGATCTTCACATTCTCCCTTGCAGTTTCCTTGACTCTGGCATACCTCTGTATGTCTGTATGTACTCACCGAATTTTAATGTCTTCTGTGCTTCAGAGTGAGAAACTTTCTTCTCTATTCCCAGTTCATTGGTTGAGTCACTTTTGGCTTTCCTGCCAGAAGAGAGGTATTTGAGCATAGTCAGTATTTTTGAAAAGTAAGTATTGTGCTGGGTGGCATGTATGGAAAAAAAAAAAAAAAAGCATTTTACCTAGTTCCAGATTAGTAGTAATTTTCCTCTTCCTTCTGCTAGCTAACATTTATTGTGTTTTCACTGTGAGTAGGGCACTGTTTCACATACTTTAAATCTTAATCCATTTAATTCTCACAACAACCCTATAAGATAAAGACTAACCCCATTTTACAGGCAAGTCAACTGAGGCCCAGAAAAGTTAAATTTGATCCATGCTAGTAAGTGATGGAGCTGGGATTCAAATCAAGGCATAATGCTTCCAGAGCCTGGTTTTCAATCACCATTCTGTACTGACTCTTAGAAGAGGGGATGGTACAGGTACATATATAGCTATAATACAAATAGAGATGTTCTTTTAGATAATGAAACCAAAACACCACATGCAAACTGTGTGAGTCATCATTATGGAGGGAAAGGAATACTGAAACTGCCATCAACTAGTTCTGTAACTTTGGGGAAGACTGAGGCCTTTGCATTCTTCATCTTGTAGAGTTCCAAGGTCTCTTTTAAAAAAAAATTATGTAGAATTCCAGGTTTTCCTCTTTATTAATTTAGGCCTTATACTTTCCTCCTTTCCCTGTTTTGTTTACATTCAGGTGCCTACTACAGGTTAAATCATATCTTCTCAAAATTTTTACTTTTTGTTTAAGTTCCACAAATGAGTTACAGTTTTGTATGTGATACCATGGCCCATTAATATGTATTTTTGCCCCTGTAGAACAAACCAGATCCTCTTAGACATAAACACATTCAGTGATCAACTGGCCAATGAATTATGTATTTGCTGTGTATTTGTCAAATATCTGCCTCTGTGCTAGACCTGTAAAATCTTGATATAAGTTAGTAGTTGGGTGTTGGTTCTGCTCCCCAGAGATCTTACAGAAATGATCACTGTATAATATTTTGAAGCCTGGCCTTTAAAATTTGTTCATTTTTGTGGTATGACAAAATATTAAAATGACATTTTGAAACATTTTGTGTCAGAGAGGCACACACATAGTGATTTCAAAAATTTCAAAAAGATATTTACCCACAGTCTACAGTTGCAAACATATTGTTCATAATTGTGTGTATCTATGTATAAGTAAGTGAACCAAAATTTTATAGAACAGTAGTTTTTATTACTATATGTTATGCACTGTATTTTTTTAATTCTGTTCTATATCATTTTTTTAAAAAATTGGTTGCAGTCTATCAAACTGAGTTTGCAACCCAGTAAAGTATCTTAACCTACAGACTGAAAAATGCTACACTTAGCAAAAAAGAAGGCAAATTATATATGCTGTTTTTCTGATTTTCTAGTTTTCAAATATATCTTTATTTGAATGAGAATTTATTTATCTCTTTATAAATTAGGATTTCATAAACTTTACTATAAGGGCAGAAAATTGATTCTCCTTGTCTTTGGACCATAGGAACCTAATTGATTTTTATACAAGATTACTTGAAGCATTAGGTTGCATTATTCTCACATAAATTTTAGACTAAGAGTCATACTATGTATTACTATCATAATTTTTAACAAAATTGATTTTTATCAGATTATATCATTAGGATAAAACACATTTTTTTTTTTTTTTTTTTTTTTTTTTTTTTTTTTATTTTTTTTTTCTTTATTTATTTATTTATTTTTTAATATATGAAATTTACTGTCAAATTGGTTTCCATACAACACCCAGTGCTCATCCCAAAAGGTGCCCCCCTCAATACCCATCACCCACCCTGCCCTCCCTCCCACCCCCCATCAACCCTCAGTTTGTTCTCAGTTTTTAACAGTCTCTTATGCTTTGGCTCTCTCCCACTCTAACCTCTTTTTTTTTTTTTTTTTTTTTTTTTTTTTTTCCCTTCCCCTCCCCCATGGGTTTCTGTTACGTTTCTCAGGATCCACATAAGAGTGAAACCATATGGTATCTGTCTTTCTCTGTATGGCTTATTTCACTTAGCATCACACTCTCCAGTTCCATCCACGTTGCTACAAAAGGCCATATTTCATTTTTTCTCATTGCCATGTAGTATTCCATTGTGTATATAAACCACAATTTCTTTATCCATTCATCAGTTGATGGACATTTAGGCTCTTTCCATAATTTGGCTATTGTTGAGAGTGCTGCTATAAACATTGGGGTACAAGTGCCCCTATGCATCAGTACTCCTGTATCCCTTGGATAAATTCCTAGCAGTGCTATTGCTGGGTCATAGGGTAGGTCTATTTTTAATTTTCTGAGGAACCTCCACACTGCTTTCCAGAGCGGCTGCACCAATTTGCATTCCCACCAACAGTGCAAGAGGGTTCCCGTCTCTCCACATCCTCTCCAGCATCTATAGTCTCCTGATTTCTTCATTTTGGCCACTCTGACTGGCGTGAGGTGGTATCTGAGTGTGGTTTTGATTTGTATTTCCCTGATGAGGAGCGACGTTGAACATCTTTTCATGTGCCTGTTGGCCATCCGGATGTCTTCTTTAGAGAAGTGTCTATTCATGTTTTCTGCCCATTTCTTCACTGGGTTATTTGTTTTTCGGGTGTGGAGTTTGATGAGCTCTTTATAGATTTTGGATACTAGCCCTTTGTCCGATGTGACATTTGCAAATATCTTTTCCCATTCCGTTGGTTGCCTTTTAGTTTTGTTGGTTGTTTCCTTTGCTGTGCAGAAGCTTTTTATCTTCATAAGGTCCCAGTAATTCACTTTTGCTTTTAATTCCCTTGCCTTTGGGGATGTGCCGAGTAAGAGATTGCTACGGCTGAGGTCAGAGAGGTCTTTTCCTGCTTTCTCCTCTAAGGTTTTGATGGTTTCCTGTCTCACATTCAGGTCCTTTATCCATTTTGAGTTTATTTTTGTGAATGGTGTGAGAAAGTGGTCTAGTTTCAACCTTCTGCATGTTGCTGTCCAGTTCTCCCAGCACCATTTGTTAAAGAGACTGTCTTTTTTCCATTGGATGTTCTTTCCTGCTTTGTCAAAAATGAGTTGGCCATACGTTTGTGGGTCTAGTTCTGGGGTTTCTATTCGATTCCATTGGTCTATGTGTCTGTTTTTATGCCAATACCATGCTGTCTTGATGATGACAGCTTTGTAGTAGAGGCTAAAGTCTGGGATTGTGATGCCTCCTGCTTTGGTCTTCTTCTTCAAAATTACTTTGGCTATTCGGGGCCTTTTGTGGTTCCATATGAATTTTAGGATTGCTTGTTCTAGTTTCAAGAAGAATGTTGGTGCAATTTTGATTGGGATTGCATTGAATGTATAGATAGCTTTGGGTAGTATTGACATTTTGACAATATTTATTCTTCCAATCCATGAGCAGGGAATGTCTTTCCATTTCTTTATATCTTCTTCAATTACCTGCATAAGCTTTCTATAGTTTTCAGCATACAGATCTTTTACATCTTTGGTTAGATTTATTCCTAGGTATTTTATGCTTCTTGGTGCTATTGTGAATGGGATCAGTTTCTTTATTTGTCTTTCTGTTGCTTCATTGTTAGTGTATAAGAATGCAACTGATTTCTGTACATTGATTTTGTATCCTGCAACTTTGCTGAATTCATGTATCAGTTCTAGCAGACTTTTGGTGGAGTCTATCGGATTTTCCATGTATAATATCATGTCATCTGCAAAAAGCGAAAGCTTGACTTCATCTTTGCCAATTTTGATGCCTTTGATTTCCTTTTGTTGTCTGATTGCTGATGCTAGAACTTCCAGCACTATATTAAACAGCAGCGGTGAGAGTGGGCATCCCTGTCGTGTTCCTGATCTCAGGGAAAAAGCTCTCAGTTTTTCCCCATTGAGGATGATGTTAGCTGTGGGCTTTTCATAAATGGCTTTTATGATCTTTAAGTATGTTCCTTCTATCCCGACTTTCTCAAGGGTTTTTATTAAGAAAGGGTGCTGGATTTTGTCAAAGGCCTTTTCTGCATCGATTGACAGGATCATATGGTTCTTCTCTTTTTTTTTGTTAATGTGATGTATCACGTTGATCGATTTGCGAATGTTGAACCAGCCCTGCATCCCAGGAATGAATCCCACTTGATCATGGTGAATAATTCTTTTTATATGCTGTTGAATTCGATTTGCTAGTATCTTATTGAGAATTTTTGCATCCATATTCATCAGGGATATTGGCCTGTAGTTCTCTTTTTTTACTGGGTCTCTGTCTGGTTTAGGAATCAAAGTAATACTGGCTTCATAGAATGAGTCTGGAAGTTTTCCTTCCCTTTCTATTTCTTGGAATAGCTTGAGAAGGATAGGTATTATCTCTGCTTTAAACGTCTGGTAGAACTCCCCTGGGAAGCCATCTGGTCCTGGACTCTTATTTGTTGGGAGATTTTTGATAACCGATTCAATTTCTTCACTGGTTATGGGTCTGTTCAAGCTTTCTATTTCCTTCTGATTGAGTTTTGGAAGAGTGTGGGTGTTTAGGAATTTGTCCATTTCTTCAAGGTTGTCCAATTTGTTGGCATATAATTTTTCATAGTATTCCCTGATAATTGTTTGTATCTCTGAGGGATTGGTTGTAATAATTCCATTTTCATTCATGATTTTATCTATTTGGGTCATCTCCCTTTTCTTTTTGAGAAGCCTGGCTAGAGGTTTGTCAATTTTGTTTATTTTTTCAAAAAACCAACTCTTGGTTTCTTTGATCTGCTCTACCGTTTTTTTAGATTCTATATTGTTTATTTCTGCTCTGATCTTTATGATTTCTCTTCTTCTGCTGGGTTTAGGCTGCCTTTGCTGTTCTGCTTCTATTTCCTTTAGGTGTGCTGTTAGATTTTGTATTTGGGATTTTTCTTGTTTCTTGAGATAGGCCTGGATTGCAATGTATTTTCCTCTCAGGACTGCCTTCGCTGCGTCCCAAAGAGTTTGGTTTGTTGTATTTTCATTTTCATTTGTTTCCATATATTTTTTAATTTCTTCTCTAATTGCCTGGTTGACCCACTCATTCGTTAGTAGGGTGTTCTTTAACCTCCATGCTTTTGGAGGTTTTCCAGACTTTTTCCTGTGGTTGATTTCAAGCTTCATAGCATTGTGGTCTGAGAGTATGCATGGTATAATTTCAATTCTTGTAAACTTATGAAGGGCTGTTTTGTGACCCAGTATATGATCTATCTTGGAGAATGTTCCATGTGCACTCGAGAAGAAAGTATATTCTGTTGCTTTGGGATGCAGAGTTCTAAATATATCTGTCAAGTCCATCTGATCCAATGTATCATTCAGGGCCCTTGTTTCTTTATTGACTGTGTGTCTAGATGATCTATCCATTTCTGTAAGTGGGGTGTTAAAGTCCCCTGCAATGACCACATTCTTATCAATAAGGTTGCTTATGTTTATGAGTAACTGTTTTATATATCTGGGGGCTCCGGTATTTGGCGCATAGACATTTATAATTGTTAGCTCTTCCTGATGGATAGACCCTGTAATTATTATATAATGCCCTTCTTCATCTCTTGTTACAGCCTTTAATTTAAAGTCTAGTTTGTCTGATATAAGTATGGCTACTCCAGCTTTCTTTTGGCTTCCAGTAGCATGATAAATAGTTCTCCATCCCCTCACTCTCAATCTAAAGGTGTCCTCAGATCTCAAATGAGTCTCTTGTAGACAGCAAATAGATGGGTCTTGTTTTTTTATCCATTCTGATACCCTATGTCTTTTGGTTGGCGCATTTAATCCATTTACATTCAGTGTTATTATAGAAAGATACGGGTTTAGAGTCATTGTGATGTCTGTATGTTTTATGCTTGTAGTGATGTCTCTGGTACTTTGTCTCACAGGATCCCCCTTAGGATCTCTTGTAGGGCTGGTTTCGTGGTGACAAATTCCTTCAGTTTTTGTTTGTTTGGGAAGACCTTTACCTCTCCTTCTATTCTAAATGACAGACTTGCTGGATAAAGGATTCTCGGCTGCATATTTTTTCTGTTTAGCACACTGAAGATATCGTGCCAAGCCTTTCTGGCCTGCCAAGTTTCAAAGGAGAGATCAGTCACGAGTCTTATAGGTCTCCCTTTATATGTGAGGGCACGTTTATCCCTTGCTGCTTTCAGAATTTTCTCTTTATCCTTGTATTTTGCCAGTTTCACTATGATATGTCGTGCAGAAGATCGATTCAAGTTACGTCTGAAGGGAGTTCTCTGTGCCTCTTGGATTTCAATGCCTTTTTCCTTCCCCAGTTCAGGGAAGTTCTCAGCTATAATTTCTTCAAGTACCCCTTCAGCACCTTTCCCTCTCTCTTCCTCCTCTGGGATACCAATTATGCGTATATTATTTCTTTTTAGTGTATCACTTAGTTCTCTAATTTTCCCCTCATACTCCTGGATTTTTTTATCTCTCTTTCTTTCAGCTTCCTCTTTCTCCATAACTTTATCTTCTAGTTCACCTATTCTCTCCTCTGCCTCTTCAATCCGAGCCGTCGTGGTTTCCATTTTGTTTTGCATTTCGTTTAAAGCGTTTTTCAGCTCCTCGTGACTGTTCCTTAGTCCCTTGATCTCTGTAGCAAGAGATTCTCTGCTGTCCTGTATACTGTTTTCAAGCCCAGCGATTAATTTTATGACTATTATTCTAAATTCACTTTCTGTTATATTATTTAAATCCTTTTTGATCAGTTCATTAGCTGTTGTTATTTCCTGGAGATTCTTCTGAAGGGAATTCTTCCGTTTGGTCATTTTGGATAGTCCCTGGAGCGGTGAGGACCTGCAGGGCACTTCCCCCGTGCTGTGGTGTATAACTGGAGTTGGTGGGCGGGGCCGCAGTCCGACCTGATGTCTGCCCCCAGCCCACCGCTGGGGCCACAGTCAGACTGGTGAGTGCCTTCTCTTCCCCTCTCCTAGGGGCGGGATTCACTGTGGGGTGGCGTGGCCCGTCTGGGCTACTTGCACACTGCCAGGCTTGTGGTGCTGGGGAGCTGGCGTATTAGCTGGGGTGGGTAGCCAAGGTGCACGGGGGCAGGAGGGGCAGGCTTAGCTCGCTTCTCCTTAGGTGATCCACTTCAGGAGGGGCCCTGTGGCAGCGGGAGGGAGTCAGATCCGCTGCCGGAGGTTTGGCTCCACAGAAGCACAGAGTTGGGTGTTTGCGCGGAGTGAGCAAGTACCCTGGCAGGAACTGGTTCTCTTTGGGATTTTGGCTGGGGGATGGGCGGGGGAGATGGCGCTGGCGAGCGCCTTTGTTCCCCGCCAAGCTGAGCCCTGCCGTCCGTCCGGGGGCTCAGCAGCTCTCTCTCCCTTTGTCCTCCAGCCTTCCCGCTTTCTGAGCAGAGCTGTTAACTTATGACCTCCCAGACGCTAAGTCGCGCTTGCTGTCGGAACACAGTCCGTCCGGCCCCTCCGCTTTTGCCAGCCCGACTCGGGGGCTCTGCTTGGCCGGCGAGCCGCCCCTCCGCCCCGGCTCCCTCCCGCCAGTCCGTGGAGCGCGCACCGCCTCGCCGCCCTTCCTACCCTCTTCCGTGGGCCTCTCGTCTGCGCTTGGCTCCGGAGACTCCGTTCTGCTAATCCTCTGGCGGTTTTCTGGGTTCTTTAGGCAGGTGTAGGTGGAATCTAAGTGATTAGCAGGACGCGCGGTGAGCCCAGCGTCCTCCTACGCCGCCATCTTCCTGTTCCCCTTTTCAGGATAAAACACATTTTTAACACTTAAGCTCCCACCTCACACTTCTTTATGGATAATTACATTAAACTTAAAAAAATTCTGTAAGAATGAAATGTGTCTTTATTTAAAGAACCTATGGCTCTTTTTTTTTTTTTTTTTAGCCTTATAAAGCTGATTCTTACTATGAGGCAATGTTGCGCAGTTGTTAAGCACATAGGTTCTAGAACCACATTTCAAGGTTTCACATCTCAACTGTCAGTTGTAGGACATTTTCGAAAGTTAGTTGCTTAATCTCCATGTGCCTCAGTTTCTTTAGATTACCTTAGTGGAGTGGTTATCATGGTTCAGTGTTAATATAGAGAAACAGGCCATACAAAATAGATGGGTAAAATTGTGAACATACCACTTTAGTAAATAGGGTAGAGTTAGGATGTATACAGATTGATCTATTGTTCTTATTTAAAGATATGATGCTGAGCACTCCACCCCCTCTTGTCCACATACATTCCTCTCTATTCTGGCATATCCATTCATTTTTAAATCTTACGGTTCTTTAAGGTGTTGCAGATGTTAGATTAAAAGACCTTCTCTCCTAGAATAAGTCATAGTAGGTGTTATGCTGGAAGTTTGAAACTTCATTTTTTAAAAGTTTTATTTATATTTAAAAAGTTTTAAGTTTTATTTGAGAGAGAGGGAAAAAAAAGCACAGGTGGCGGATGGGCAGAGAGAGAAGGAGAGAGAGAATCCCAAGTAGGCTCAGCACTGTCAGCGTGGAGCCTGATGTAGGGCTCAAACCTGTGAACCATGAGATCATGACCTGAGCTGAAGTTGGACTCCCAGCTGACTGAGCCACCCAGGTGTCCCCTGCAACTTCAATTTTGTTTGAACTTCAGTCTTCTTCAAAGCCTCTGCTTTGAAGCCCCTCCCATTCCTTCTTCCTTCCTTCAGTTAGCTTTGCTGTGCAACAAACTCTTCCAAAATTTAGTGGCTTCAAACAACATTCTTTTTATTATTGCTCTTCATTTTCTGGTTAGCCAGGAGGTTCTATAGTTCACAGGTGGGTTGGCTGTGGCTAGATGGTCCTGGATGGTCTCACATATCTGGCTGGCATTTGTCAGGCTGGTTGCCCTAGGGAACCTCATGTGAGATGGCTTGTCTCTGTTCTAAGTTACGTCTTATTCTGCAATAGGCTAGCCTAGAATTTGTCACATAGTAGGCTTGACATAGCTAGAGAAGACGAACATTAATGTGCAAGCACTCATTAAGCCTCTGCTTGGGTCATGTTTGTTGATGTCCCATTCATTGGTCAAAGGCAATTACATGGAAAAGTCCAGAGTCATTGTGGAAGAGTCCTATATAAGGGAATAAATACAGAGAAATGGGATTCTTTGGAAGTATTTTTGGCCATTCTTAGTTACTGAATTTTTTTTTTTCATTAATGCTCTTTATTTACAAGTAAACAATCAATTAAGGAGAGTAATAGTTTTCTTGTTTTAATTTTGTGCTCCTGAGTTACTGAATTTTTACCACAGCATAGATCCCAATACATATTAGTTTTGATTATAGTTTTATTGTTTGACACACAAGCATTTATTCTGATTTGATGGAAACTTGCTTCGTGTTTATTTCATGCCACTTTAGTAACTATTTTCTGTTTCTAATATTTTTCTGAAAGATACCTGGCTGTAGTCATTAGTCCTTTGAATCTAACATCCAGATGTCTGTGGGAGACAGGCAGTTAACTGAGTGAGGTTAGCCTAGTTTGCACATAAACAAATATGCTCTGTCATAAATTGGAAAGTGAAAGATGCCTATCCAAAGGGTACATAGCCTCTACTCACACATCAGGTGAGGATGTGGATTCAGTATTTCCAGGTCTCTTGATTTTTCAAAAAAGTAGGAAATCTACATTTTGATGTGAAATCTCACATTTAGTGTGAAATGTGATTTTGAATGCTAAAATTTAATTAAAAATTTAAAATGCCTTTTTCAATGGCAAAAACAATAGTGATGCTCTTTTAGCTGAATAAAATAAGCCTGTCAATTTGTGACTAAGGGATCTGAAACAGCCACTATCCAAAGGACTTCTGCTTTTGGTCCAAACCTGAAGAGTTCGTCTCATCTGCCACTGCTTCTCAGTTTGTGGTGTTCTCCATATTTTCATTCTGGATGAATACTTATTTTCCTCAATACTTATATTCTCTGCCCCTATGACTTAGGAATGCCCTTCGATTTTGTCATCCTTATCCCATTCTACAGCCAGCTGGTATTCTTACAGATCCTTTAAAACTCAGCTTGGAAATTCCACTTTTATAAAACTTCACTGAATGTTATTTCTCTGTCTGAAACTCAAAGCACTTTGAGTCTTTGTTATGGCATTGGTAATAATCTTCCTTGTATTGAAGTTGTTTGTATGCTTTATTATCATTCTGCTAGAATGTGGAGTTCATATCTCTGCTGGACTTTGTATTTCCTGCATTACTTAGCATGGCTATCATGCCTGGAATGCCTGCCTCCCTAATCAGGGGAGGTCTCACTCAAAGAGGAGCACTTTATTTGAAGGTTTCCTTTTCCTGACAGGTTTAGTTTGGAGTCCAGGGCTGAAGAAAAAAAAAAAAAAAAAAAAAGAATCTGTTGTTGAGATTTTCATCTGTGGAACCTCTGTGGAAGTTGAAGCTAGGAAGAAAGGCAGGGGGATTGAGTCTCAGGCCAATTAAAGAAGTGAGCTATTAAATTGGAAGGGAAAAACAGGCAGGAATCTGGGATATGGCATCATGATTATTAGGCAGGCATGATCATAGGAGATACAGGTGTCACAGATCAATAGGCTAGCTGGTTTTAATATATAATCTCAGGAACACAGCCTGCATCTCTGGGGTTCCTTGAGGTCTGAGGCTGTGTTCCTTAAAGCCTCTTAATGAACCCAATATTTTTCTGATCGTCTTGATTATAAATTTAATTTAATGTAAACATTAATTTCTATAGATATTTGCTTGATCTTTACTTTTAAATTTTGTAGCATGGTCTTACTGATTTTTCTGGCATCCTCAGAATTGAAGAGGTACACTGGCAAGAGGCCCCTTGTTGCGGGAAACACTCAGCCAGTTGGTGCTCTTGGTGGCTTTTCTGTATCATGCCCATGGTTGCTAGAACACTTAGTATGAGGGAACTTAAGAATTTGGACTATTCTTAGGCACTTCAGATGACTATCCTCCTGCATCTTTGTTTTCCAAACATGGTCAGGGGACCCAGTGGTGGTCCCTTAGCTGTTTATCAAGTGGCCTTTAGGTAGTGTGGCAGTTCCAAGCAAATGTGATGAGACAGTTTTACTCAATATATTTTAAAAGTTTGAAATGTAAAATATAATTATGATTTTTATGAAAATTCTATTTTGTTATCAGTTATAGTCTTAAAAGTTATGCTTTTAAAATAGGGTAATATTGGTCAGTTAATGAAGATTCAGTTAACAAAGTTTGCTTCTCCTAATGTATCTTAATGTCATTAGTGAGTTAATAAAGAATTTGATTAAATTTGTTTTTGTTGTTGTTGCTATAGCATTGCATTATATTCCTACCTCATAAAAGGGATCAATGTCTTTAAAGTGGTTTAATTGATGCCTAAGAAAAGAGGTGAAATTGTAACATAAATGCCAGAATTCAGAATTAAGTCATAAATGTAAATAGTAAACAGAGTCCTAGTGCAAATAGAGTATGTGTTGGGATAAATAATCCGCAAGTTTGATGATCTTGCATAAACAAATAAGAGAAAATATAAATAGAAGATACATGATTAATATCAGCAAATTTGATTTTACTATGTAGTCCTATAATTCCTGGTGTGTTGTATGTTATGAACCATTGTCAAATAGTAGCAGGAAACAACCAAGGTCTTTGTATTATTTTTAAGGTATTGTAACGACATTGATAAACCAATTACATTTTTTTCCTAGGACAAAAGCAAATAATGCTTTGAGGGGGGAATTCCTATGTTTGTAATAGAGAAGAGACTTAAACAAAGGCACCTAATTCAGAATTGGACTCTTTGAAATAAAAAATAGGTAAGTGAGAGCTTGCATAGCATATTGGGTAAGAGCATGGGCTGCCTGAGTTCAAATCCCAGGTTTGTACTTACCAGCGGTATGTACTTGGTCAAACGACCTCCTTTCTATATGCTTTAGCTTCCTTATCTACACAGAGGGAATATTAGAAATATATAGTACATAGATTTGTTAGGATGCTAGGAGCTAATATTTATAAACATTAGAACAGCATCTGGTGCCTAGTAAATGTTACATAAGAATTAAATAAACTAGAACTAAATAAAAATGTCCATTAGAAATGTTTTTGTAAAGATGAGATTATGATTCAAATAGATATAAAATAAACACTTATGAACAATTTTATTTAACTCTGGTTCAGAAGAGAATTTAAAGGGATCACATATATAGGTAGTAAGGAACTCTGAAAGGAATTTGCAAATAAATGCAAATTGACCACAGGACAATATCAGTTGCATTCAAGGGAACAATTTATTTGTGTTTCCATGGACAAGAATCATTTGCATTTTTATCTGCTTTCTATAACTTACAGAATTGTATAATAGCTCAAAGACAATGAAAGACATTATGCCGATGGGTAAACTAGATGGGATATCCACTATTATATTTTTTCCTCCATATCAAAGTCTTTCACAGTTTTTTTTTTTGGACAAAATATTACAAACAAATGATAATAAAACCAATTGAAGGTTAATAACAAATATTATTTGTTACTATTCCTCAGAGTAGGAAGTAGAAGGGACAATTTTTTTTTTCAAATACCACTTTTGAATGTTACATGATATTAACAAAGACATTCTATTTAACCAAACTTTAGTTTGGTTCCTCTAAGCCCTTTTATTGACTAGGATCCATTCTTGGTAGACCTGCATAGCTCAGTGTTAGCAAGAATCTTGCTAAGTCAATTTAGAGAGTATTCCCTACCCTGGATGTCTGATTGTCTTCTTTATCTGATTTTTGAAGCCTTTTGTCTTCACTCCTGACTGATTGGGGATCTATTAGTGAGGCTAACTCCTGAGCCAATGCCCCAGATGACAGCCATTAATCTTAGGATTCTAAGTATACTCTCTGAAGCTGGGTTAGAGGCCCAGACTTCTTTGTTTGAAAGGTACTTCTTGGGCTAGAAGTCTTTCTTCTTGGCTTTTTGTTTTCAGTGGCAATTTACCCCTGGGTTGCGAAGGATTCTCCTGGCTCTGTGTAGGCCTGTTTTCTGTATTTAATCCTGCTTCTCCCTTGGGAACTTCTGAGTCCACTGAAATGCCCTTCTTGAGGTTTTGCTGATTATATGCTATGCTATCTCTGCCTACTTTCTTTCTTGCTGGCATGACTTTACTAAGGATAATTTGGAACTTCATTGGCTTCTCTTGGAAAACTTAAGATCTCCAAAACTGGCTCCTCTAAGATCTCTCTCTTCCCATTGCTTTTGATCCTCCTTCCTCCCCTTATAGTTGTTGATCTTTTCAACTCCCTTGAATTTCTTGATGTGTACCTTTTCGTATTTCTACCTTCAACATCCCTCTTTTCCCTTCCCACTGAAGCTTCTCAACTCCCTATAGTCATTTGGACTTTAGGCTCCCTACTACTCATCAGGGGCTCTCAAGGGACTCAGGGACTCCTGAAAGCAACTACTCATGGCAGAAAAGGAAGAAAAGATAATTGGAAACAGACCAGATGCTTTATATACTCAGATAAACTTTGGAGACATCTAGACAGCTGCTTGATGTCTCCTCAGTCAGTTTGTCACCTAAAATTTCCATCTATAGGGTATTAAAGAGGGCATCTTTTGGGATGGGCACAGGGTGTTGTATGGAAACCAATTTGACAATAAATTTAATATATTAAAAAAATAAAAAAAATAAAATTTCCATCTATAGCTTCTATACAATTATAATTTTTTTTTAACGTTTATTTATTTTTGAGACAGAGAGAGACAGAGCATGAATGGGGGGAGGGTCAGAGAGATAGGGAGACACAGAATCTGAAAAAGGCTCCAGGCTCTGAGCTGTCAGCACAGAGCCTGACACGGGGCTCTAACTCACAAACTGTGAAATCATGACCTGAGCCGAAGTCGGACGCTTAACCGACTGAGCCACCCAGGCGCCCCTCTATATGATTATATATCAGGGAAAATGAAAATTCTTGAAAGTCTCCTCCACAAATGTTGGTTAAAAAGCATTACCCCTCATATTGAACAGGTTACCTTGATTTTTTCCTTCTGCCAGAAACAAAGTTTAGATAAAAATATCAAGGGGAGCATAGATCAGAGTGTATTACTGTGTTTACCTGACTTATGGCTAAAATTTTAGAATGAAAGCCACAAGATCTTTATATCTGTTTTTATGTATGTATATATTTGTATGTATATTATGTATATGTGATATTTTTCTACTTTTGGATTGTATTACCACATTAATCCATAAAATCCCATAAAGGAACTCTATTAAAATTGACTGAAAGGTAAATGAGAGCTTATAAAAATATTCCTAAAACTCTCAGAAACAGAAACTAATCCAAATACTTTGCTTTTCAACTTTATATGACTTGAGTAAATTTTTGGTAAATAATATTCGCTTAATATTTTTGGCTTAATAAAAATAACTATCTTCTGAGTTATTAGTAATATGATAAGAGCATACATTTTGCTGTACTTGGGTACAACAAATAACGTTGTATTATATCTGGATGTTTAAGATTATAAAAATTTTAAATTCAACCCAAGACCAAATGTATAAGTAAAAATGCAGGAAAAATTAATGCCGGATATTCATGACACCTTGTATTTGAAACATAGCAGTAAAAGAAAAATCCATTTATTTAACTTTTTTAGGTTTTTGCTTTTGTGCTGCTTTCCTAACATTCATGTACTGTAAAAATAATTAACTGGGAAATAACTTGAGATGATGACGAGCTTTGTTTCATGTTGAATATGTCTGCCTAAAAATAGTTTCCATGTCTTTGCAAGACCTACATATTCCAGTTTTAGTTAGCATTCTGCTAAATCAGTTTAGAGAGAATACTCCACCCTCAATATTGATCAAATTCCACATCCCCTTCCATACCCCAAGTGATGTCTGATCACCCTAGCCTGCCTTTAGCAAGAAGCCTAAGTCTGTTCAATCAGAATCTCCCCCTGCCTCTAATTTTTCTTCTTAGTGATTTTCCTTCCATTGATTCCCACTCTGTCATGGCTGCAAATCCCTGCTTGTCCTTGTTGTATTGGGAATTGAGCCCCATTCTGTACTGAGATCTTTTTTTCCCAGTTGCAGTATTTTCCAGAATAAAAATCTGTTTTTACTACTTTAATTACTGTCTTTTTTGCTGTTGTTTGTTTATATGTTTTATAATATAAATAGTATGCAATCTGGAAGAACAATTACTGTCATATGTGTACATTGACAGATATTTCAACTTGTAGTTGGATAAAGCCAATTATGTGCAAAATGTGAATTAGTTTTTGTGTACATATATAACGTCCATGAGGTAGCAATGCTTGACGGTTTTCTGTCTTATTGCCGAAAACTCAGGATGTAGGAAAAGATACATTGGAAGAGCTGATCAAACACAGTTGTGTGAAAAGGAAGGCAATGCATTGCCATTCAAATAAAAGAAATTATTTTCTGGTGGTAATGTACATTGCTGCATTTACAGAGAGTAGTTGGTGGTCAAAAGTATGAGGTCTGGTTTTGGCTTATTGCTAAAGGAAATACAGATACTTATTAATACTCTCAAATTATAGCTCTTGAGTAAATTTATGCCTTTTTTATATACCGTGTGAGACATTGGGCAGCAAGTATAAGTCTGGCTATGAGGAAGAAGGATGCTTATACTTATTCATGATGCTGATGATTCTAATAAGACCATTTTGAGTAACTTATTTGAATAACGTGTCACAGCAGTATATTTATTTGATATGTTGAATTTGCTTGAACCTTTAGACTCAAAATGTCACAATTTTAAAATTTGCAGATGAGAGATGAGGATTTAAGAAAACTGAAATGTGGTATAAATGCTTGAACTTTAAGTCTTTCCAATACCATTCTTGATAATTTCTTTATATTTGGAGAAAGAAATACATGATTTATTGTCACATATGTTAAAAAGTCACATTATTACAAATACAATTTTACATACATAATGCTTCATGAACAAATGAAGAAGTAGCTTTTAGAACTAAATGCAACTTTAGGAAGGATTAGAAATCTATCTACTTTGTATCCCAAGTTGGAAAGTCAAACTTTATGCTTTCATTTGTGATATGCTTATCAACTTAATGCCTGATGGAGTTCTGAAACTCATCAGTGAGAAGTGTTTATAATTTCAGGTTTACAACAGTCCAAATATGTATACTTTTTTTTTTTTTCTGACAAACCACCAAATATTTATTGTCATTCAATAATCTTTAACTGGGAATTAGGACTTTATGATTTGGTAAAAGTAGTAAGACTAGAAACTGATTGGGTGTGGAACTCAAGGTGTTCTGGCTCAAAGTCTTTGTCAATGGGCCAGGCATTGGCCTGGCAAGAGCACAAACAAAATTCTTTCACTGATGGGAATAACAACAACAACAACAACAACAACAACAACAACAACAATAATAAATGTAATGATACATTTTTCAAAATAATATTGTTTGAAAATATTTCTTAACTACTGTGTTCTTCTGAATATAGATGTTGACATAACTTGTCATCTTTGTAAATCCTTTGTTAAAAAAAAGGTAGTGTTTGTTGAGAGCTTACTGTGGAACAAGTATTATTCTAAGTATTATGAACTCATAATTGTGAAGGAGCCAGTAGTTTACAGACTGAAGCATAGAGAAAATAAATAACCTTTCCAATATCACCCAGTTGTTAACTGGTAGATCAAAATTTGAACAGAGACAGTCTGGTAGTAAAGTGTGTGCTTTTAGCCATTACCTGACAAGGACAGACGGTACTGGAGAAGCCCTTGAGGTGGTTTTATTTTTTTATTATTGTTTTATTTTTAGGCCCTCTAATGCCTTTCTCTGCTCTTTTCACATACAATTTTCCCATTTTATCCTCCTCCTCCTTATTATTATTACTACTACTACCATTGTCAACACTAATGAATATTTTGATTAGAATCCTTTAAGGAGAGCAGTGATTACAAAGAAGGGGATGCCTTGGAGACAGAAAGAGAGAAAAGATCACTTTTGTGGCCCAGGATCATATCCTTACTCTTGGCCAATTTTTTTCTATGGCTATGGGGGCCCAAAGACAATTTAAGTGACTTGTAACCTATCATCTCTAATCTCCTAAATACTTCAAAATTGCATGCTCATTTAAGAGTATCATAGTGAACTGATAGCATTATCTTCTCCCTTGAAAGATTTGCACAGATCATAAACACTTTAAAAAGTTTGAGTTTATAAATCACCTTTTGTAGAGGTATATTAAAAAGATTTCTATGTATAGTAATATGATGTTTTTTAAATCATTGATTTTGTAAACCTCTGTGTACTGTATTAACATCACTTGTTAAGAATGAATGAATCTCAAATTATAGTATTATCATAAAAGATTTAAAAGTAGGTCAAGTTGTAGAATGTAATGTTTTGGCTTGTTTTCAACTTACCAGTTTGCTGGCTGTTGTGTGCAGGACAGAGCTTTTCTCTTTTAAATCTAGCAGCGCCCTCTAGAGTGAAAGGTTAATACAATTTGATAAGAAAAGCAGTTTGACCCATTCAAGTATTTTTGATCCTTCCCATTTTGAGGGGCATTTGTTACTTACAAGTAGCAAAGAGTGGAACCAACATGTTTTTGTTCTGGGTGAATATTTTTTTCAAGGATGACTTGGTAACTACAACAAAATAGAAAGAAGCTCATTCACTGTGAAAATTTATTTTTGTCTTGGCAAATCTTTCAAGGGAGAAGATAATGCTATCAGTTCACTATGATACTCTTAAATGAGCATGCAATTTTGAAGTATTTAGGAGATTAGAGATGATAGGTTACAAGCCACTTAAATTGTCTTTGGGCCCCCATAGCCATAGTTGTACATCTTTTTCTTATCTTCTTATGAAACTTGATCGTTCATAATTTTATTTTAAAATTGATATTTTCATAATAATAAGAAACATTGAGCTTTTTTGACCAATATAACATGTCTAAATTTATTGACTGCCTATTATATACGTGATGTACTGCATTTGTATTGAGGAATACATAATAAATAGAGAATAAGCCACACCCCTGGTACTTACACATTTATTTCCACTTGTCTTGTATATCAGATTGTGACCCATATTGGCTATTTTATCAAAATTGTCCTTAAATAAATTAAGACTATACTATATATATATATATATATATATATATATATATATATATATATATTCTTTTTTTTTTATTACAGAAGAAAATACTCAGGAAACATCACAGGTGAAGAAAAGTTTGAGTGAAAAAGTTTCTCTCTATAGAGGTGACATCACATTGCTAGAGGTAGATGCTATAGTCAATGCGGGTGAGTACTTGATTTTTTTGTGATGTATTATATAAGTATTATTTTAAATTATTTTTCATAAACAGGAATGTAGGTATTTTAGGAAAAGATGTCCTTCCTGGTATAGAAATATCTTATGTACTTCCCTTCTGGATTAAAAACACTGATGATTTATTTTACGTATGTGCTGCAGTTAATTTGCTAACTCATGGTATCCATACTAAGTTGAGACTAGGGTACTAGATCATTGGAAAAGTGATAGATTATTGCAGAAAGTTCCTCAGAAAGAACTTTACCAGCTCTATTGTTGCTGGTTTCACACTTGGGTTAATAATTTGCCAACATAAAAACAAATTCATCAAGCTTTTTCCTTCTTTTGAATAGGTTGTAAAGAGATGATTGAACTACACCAAAAAAAGTAATCTAGAAAGTAATTATTTCTGCAGTTTCCAAATCACAGTTGTTTGGTTGCTCATGTTTGCTATGAAATGCTTTATTCTAATTATTTCAATAATCAAGTAATTTTTATGTTTGAAAATAGGGGAAATTAACTTATTTATGGTGGCATCTCCTATATATTTTATTATGTGACTATATGTCAAATACATAGTAGTTGTGATTCTATAAAAATAAATGTCAATAATAAAAGGATATTTAATGATTTTAATTTGTGTTTTGTAAAGGTAGGCTTTTTTCAGCCTATTTTGGCTTGAAAATGCCAAATAAAAATAAATTTGGACTTAGGTAAGGAGAGACTTTGTTCAGAAAGATTATTACAGTAAGGGGAAGAGTACTATTATAATAGGAGGAGAAAGAATATTGCAGTAGGAAGAACCACTTTGACCACAAGATCTATAAGTATCTCAAAGATCAATCAGAAAGGGGCTTTTCTTTTATAAGGAGGAGTAAACAGGCTAAAAAGAATTGGGTGTGGGGGACTGGGATGAATGGATGGCATGATTGGACAGTTGATCAGGGAATAATCTTCCCCTGAGGTCCGCTGATTCTTGGGAGGAGTCATTCAGGAAGGATTGTTCACCTTCCATTGCTCAAGGATGGGTCAAAGTCCAGGGACTTGAAAGAAGGAGAAAAGCCTTACTAAAGTTTGGTCAACTCCAGTTAAGAGCTGTTGACCAATCAGAATGGTCAATATGGACAAACAGTTCAGCTAATCATTTATGAGTGAAAGAATGGAATTTGGAAGATGTGTCTTGGTCTTGTCATAGGTTACAAGGGATCATCCATGAGTTTTATCTCAGTCACACGGGGAGCATATTTCTGTGCTGGTAAGCTGTTTCCTCGAACACAAAAGGGTGAGGGATAATTTTTTGGCAGTCTCTGTTTTCCAGGAGTACAGGGTTCATGTGAAGTTCAACATTGTCTTGAAGTTTCCTCTGGTGATGAGTAAATTCACACAGGATAGTAGGAACATGCTTTGGTGGGTGAACAGAAGGATCTCACAGAGATCTGGAATGTTGTTTAGGAGATAGATAGACTTCTAGCAGGAAGTCTGGAAGTCTAGTCAGCTTGTTATTCCCTCAGAATTGGCTGTCGGTTGCTTTGTACTGTAATTTGCTTTGCCATAGTCAGAGCTGTTTTTTCTTTTTCTCCTCTTCTGATACCCCTGTGATTCCTTTCTCCTCTGCTGCATCTCTAAAATGCAAAACCTTCATGAGAGGGGATCAGCCTTGGTCATTTAATCACCACTCAATATGAATCACTTATTTTGGATAGAATTACATCTTCATGCCACCTCATAGGCTACAAGTCTCCCTTATATCTAGTCTCTGTGGACTGTTCATTTGTAGCCCTGGGTATCAAGATGCTTTTCTCTGATCTATGGGGCCTCTGGGGAAGACATGCCCTTAGAAAGAATCCCATGAACTCCTTTCCAGTACAGAAGTTTAATCAGATATTATTGTAGCTATTAAGTCATTAATGATTTATTATGCTCTAAATCCTATAAATATGTAAGCTTTAATTCAAAAAAATTTAAAAGCTTTTATGTATATATAACACCAACCTTCCTGTATATTCTTGTAATTTCTAGCTGTTAATCCTAGTTCTGTTCTGTGGAGTACAACTAGTGACATGTATTTTCTTCTTAAATACCTGAAAATAACTCTTGAGTTTCTCTTTCTTGTTATTAACATAACATTGGATTTGCCACGTTGGCACACTTAATAATAGCAGCAATTATGGTTTTTCTTGGCTTTTGTTAATTGTGCACATGTGTAGCTCCCCCTTGAGACTACAGAATGGTGTCTTTTCATTTTTTTGTGTCACCCTCCAAAGCGATGTCATGCCATTATGTTCTTAATAAACACTTGATACTGTATATGTGTTAAATTGAACTATGTGCAATTGAACCATATGCTACAAAGCACCTCTGAGCAATTGCACATTCAGCATTGAGGACTTGATATAGTGAAACAATTTGGCTCTGATTTTAAAAATGAATTATTTGATCAATTAATAAAAATAATTATGGGGTGGGGCGCCTGGGTGGCCCAGTCAGTTAAGTGTCCAACTTTGGCTCAGGTCATGATTTCATAGCTCATGGGATTGAGCCCCTCATCGGGCTCTCTGTTGTCAGTGCAGAGCTCACTTCAGAACCTCTGTCTGGCTCTGCCCCTCCCCCACTCTAGCACATGTTCTCTCTAAAAAATAAATAGACATTAAAAAATAATTATGGGATAATTTTTACTGAAATAGAATAAAATGGTGCTAAACAGGAAAACATCACTAATAGAAAAAGAACATCCTATCACTATTTTGATTCTTGTCCTTCCCTGTATGCATAATTTTTTCATAGCTGCCACATAGCTGTGTACAAGGGTTTGATGAATTAATATGAAGGGAGGCAGTAACTTTCACTCACTCCCAAAAAACATTTGGCACCTTTAGCTCACCTCTCTGGCTGAGATTATATTATAATTTGGTCATGTTCTGCATCTCACAAGGACAAACTCATTAGGAAGTTCCTGGGTGTATGGAAAAGAGATGCCAAATGTACAGTGTAATGAATCTATTTACAGCTTTCTGCTGTGCAGTTTGTTTGCCTGATGTGTAAAGAGAGGAACAGCATTTTATTCTTTCAAGTGAACAAGGCAACATGGCAGGAGACTTCAGAGCTGCCTCTAGTGAGAGGGGAATGAGAGGCAGTGTCCCCCTCCCCCTACCCCCCCCCCCCCCCCCAGTCAGGGTGCCAAAGCAGCCCAGACATCACTTCCTATCAAACTTCTAAAGGTTCTCTTCCCACGTTCATGTTATATTAGTTCGTTGGAACACCAGGGATTATTTGCCGTGAATGAAATGATTTGATATTTAAACTTTTTCCTAATAAAGTACTCCTTGAACTTCCTTAGATTTCTTTAAATGTGACCCAGGATGAGCCTCCTATGCCTCCTATGTATTTTATTCTTCTCTGTAGGAATTAATGCATATTTGGTATATTTTAACAGAACAAATTTTGTAGGCAGTAAGGCATACAGGGCAGTAGCACAAGTTTTAGAGTGAGGCAGACCCAGGTTCAAATTCAGGTTCTCATACCCAGGGTCATTTTTTGTTTAAACTTTTTATGTTGAGATAATTATAGGAAATTGCAAAGAGAGTACAAAGAGTGGGAACATCTGGGTGGCTCAGTCGGTTAAGCATCTGACATTGGCGCAGGTCATGATCTTGCTGTTCACGATGAGGTTGAGCCCTGCATTGGGTTCTCAATGGTGGTGCAGAGCCTGCTTGGGATTCTCTTTGTCTTCCTCTTTCTGCCCCTTATCTGCTTGCTTTCTCTCTCTCTCTCTCTCTCTCTCTCTCTCTCTCTTTCTCTCTCCTGTCTCTCACTCGGAAAATAAATAAATAAACTTAAAAAAAAAAGTACATAGAGACCTGTGTACCCTTCACCTTCACCTGTGTAAGCCTCCCCCGATGGTGACATGATATAGCTGTAGAACAATATCAAAACCAGGAAATTGACATTGGTATATTATAACTAGACTGTAGACCTTATTCAGTTTTCACCTATTTTTTTTTTACCTGCATTCATGTGTGTGTGTATAGCTCCCTGCAGTCTTATCCCATTTATAGATTCATGTAACCATTACTATAATCAAGATACAGAACTGTTTGATTATCTTGAAAGAACTTCCTATTTTATAGTATCCACCTCTTTGCCCTCCCCTTCCCACTCTCCACTCTCATTATTCATTCCTTTACTTTTGTCATTTTAAGAATATTATATCAATGGAATCATACAGCATGTAACCTTTTGAGATTGATGGTTTTCACTAAATATAAAGCCCTTGAGGTCCATTCAGATTGTTGCATGTGTCAGTAGTTCATTCCTTTTTATTTCGGAGTAGTGGTCCCTTACATGGTTATACCAGTTTGTTGAGCCTTCCACCCATTGTAGGACCTCTGGGTTCTCTGAAGCATTTTGCTATAACCAATAGAGCTGCTATGGAGATTCATGTACAGGTTTTTGTATATAGCAGAGTATAGGATGATCTATTTACTGTGACTGTGTCCTTGTATAATTTTGTATTAAGGCTATTGGTCAAAGCGTTGTGGTTCTTGCTAAAGCTCAGGGTAGAATACATTAATCTAACTTATGGTTCAGTATATCATTAGAGACAATTTTACTTGTACTATAATCTTAGAAAAATATCTTATAGGCAATATAATTGTTATTCATTTGTGAATTGTGTCATGAAAAGGAGTTAATTCTCTAAGTCTAATGGGTTATGATTGGCCAAAGATGAATTCAGTTCGCCATAAATAGGATTTTTTAAAGTGGAAAATGAGGAAGATTGATTTGTTTATTTTAGTTCCTCTTGTCCCTACCCCAGCATGCCCCTATATTTACATGGTGGTTAATCATGGAGGGCTTGGAGTCAGAGATATCATTATTTTATTTCTTATTTTATTTTTTAAATTTATTTATTTTGAGAGAGACAAAGACAGCATGAGTGGGGGAGGGGCAGAGAGAGGGAGAGAGAGAGAGGATCCCAAGCAGGCTCTGTGGCTCAAGCTGATGAAACTGTGTCTGATGCTTAACTGACTGAGCCACCCAGGCACCCTGAGAATAATCATTATGTTAAATGTTTCTCTTTAACTTCTTGACCAAAAGACCTTCAGTAAATTATGTAGCCTTTCTGAGCCTTAGTTTGTTCATTGGTAAGATGGAGATAGTCCTGTTACTATCTATTCCTATTACTGCTTCCTAGGGCTGTTGTGAAAATCAACAGATAACATATACAAAGCACTTCACATAGTGCCCAGTATGTAGACACATACTCAGTAAATGGCAGCAGAATTATACTGGTTAGTTAGAATATCAGAAAACTGATTTTTTCTACGAATGTCACAAGGTAATGATGCATGTTTTTCAAATCTTATGCACAGATAGATACTACCAACTAAATGGGTTTGTCCTATGTGTCCATAACTTTAGTTGTTATACTATTCACTTGAATTTTGTCAGGGAAAAGTTGTCCAATTCTGAGGCTTTTATGTTAAATGCCAAGTTTTAAAACGTTGGTAATTTTTGTGAACTAATGGTCTAGAATAATTGTTTTAGCTTACTTTAGTGATTTTTTTTTTTAGTGTATCAATTGTGAATGTCATAATTGTCTAAAAAATTGAGATAGTGACACAATTGGATAGATGATAATTTAATAGCTGGGTATAATTTAATTAAAAGAAAAGTTGATGTAGAATATCTGAATATCTACACAGATAAATCAGGTACTGGGACTGCATATGAAGGAAGAAATTTTACTTTATAGAGTTTCCTTAAATAATCATCTCCATTTGCTTAAAATAAATGTTTTTTTTATGTATTCATTTAGTAAAACCCAAATAAGGCATATTTGAAATTAGAATCTCGATCATTGAGAAAAGAGGTTCATTTACTCTCAGAAATATTTTAGGATAGAATTGATAGCAACTGCTTAATTTAATATAAATTTCATTTCTGCTAGCAAAGCAGTTAAGTATTATTCTTTATTGAATTTCTGTATTGTATGTTTTTCTTGTAACAGTTTATTGAATAATAATAGACACAAACACACACACATAAGTGTACAGCTCAATGAAACCCCATCCAGATTAAAAAGCAGAACATTACCAGTATGTTGGAAGAACCCTTAGTACTCCCTAATGTTTTGTAGTCAGTGTAGGATAGTATATTTACTGCTCTGGCTTCCAGTAGTATACATTACTTTTGATTTTTTTTTTTTTTTGCATTTCGTATAATTGGGACCATATCATTTGGCTCTTTTTTAGTTCACTGTTATATATGTAAGATTTATCTATGTTGTTGTATATAGATATAGATCATTTTTTATTGTTATCTAATATTTCATTTTGTGACTATGTCACTATTTCTCTATCAATCTACTATTGATGGGCGTTGCAGTAATTTCCAGTTTGGGATTATTAGTACTTTAGTGATCATTCTTACATATTTGTGTGTGTGTGTGTGTGTGTGTGTGTGTGTGTGTGTGTGTGTGTATTTTTGTGAATAGATATCTATATAGACAAAGGGAAAAGAATTACTATACATCAATCTTTCCCTTCACTTCCCCTCCTATGCTATGTCAGAATTGCTGAAAAGTTTCAAAATCTCCAATGTGGATAGCTGTGGGATAGGTTTGAATAGACAGGTGTGGAAAGAACCATTTTTTTAAATGTTTATTTACTTTTTAGAGAGAGGGAGAGCACGAGTGGGGTAAGGGTAGAGAGAGAGGGAGACACAGAATCTGAAGCAGGTTCCAGACTTTGAGCTGTCAGCACAGAGTCTGATGTGGGGCTTGAACCCATGAGCAGTGAGGTCATGACCTGAACCGAAGTCAGATGCTCAACCAACTAAGACACCCAGCTTCCCCGTAAAGAACCATTTTTTGAGATGAATTCTTAACCTTGGCTACATGTTTAAGTGTGAGCCTCCAGCTATAAGGATCTTTTTCTAGTGTAAGGATAGACAGAAAACAGGAAATACTGGAAAAAACATATTTAAATAAATCTAACAACCATCACCATTCCTAGATTGGAAGATGTGGTATGTTAAACATGTCAAAACTCTTGGAGTAACCTAGATTTCTAATAAAAATTTCATTGATATTTTTGAGAGTTTGTTCTGGTGATAGTTGTTTTTTTTTTATTTTGAAATTGACAAAATAATTCTAAAATTTATCTAGTAGAACAACAGGATGAGATTTGCCAAGAAATACCTGAAAAGACAGATAAATGGCAGAAGTTGGGGGAGGAGTCACACAATTCCAAATGAAAATACATATGTGAAAGCTATAATAATTAAAAAAATATACATCACTATTTCACACCTTTCATGAATACAAATTCTGTGTGGAGTTTAATAGCAATTAAAGAAACCACTTAAAAGATAGAAGAAAATATAAGGGATTGTGTCTTACCTGTGGGTGGGAAAAACCACTCTGAATTCACTAACAGAGAAAGGAACCAATGAGAAAGACTGAAGAACTTGACAACACAAATATTCCTTTTAAAAAAAATGTTTATTTATTCTGAGAGAGAGAGAGAAAGAGACAGAGAAAGAGAGAGAGAGACAGAGAGACAGAGAGCATGCAAGAGAGGGAGCACGCGAGTGGAGGAGGTACAGAGAGAGAAGGAGAGAGAGAATTCCAAGCCGGCTTTGTGGTGTCAGTGCAGAGCCTGGCATGGGGCTTGAGTTTGTGAACTATGAGATCATTACCTGAGCAGAGATCGAGAGTCAGATGCTTAATCCACTGAGCCACCTGGGTGCCCCAACATAAATATTCTTGAATGCTTCAAGAGAAAGTCATACCATAAATATATTTGGAAAGTAAATATGAAATTGGAAAGAAAGATTAGCAACATATATGACAAAGGTTTACTCTTGTTATAGTAATAATAAAATAATAATAAGTATAAGCTTTCCTCAATTAAAAAAGACAAATGTCTAGTAGAAAACCTGCTTAGGAATGTGAACATGGAACTTAAAAAAAAACACAAAGAAATGCCTTATAAAAATAAGATTAAAAATTCAATACTGTGAGGATGCAGTGAAAGGAGGCATTGTGATGTGAATCATTTTTTATTTGTTAATTCTGCATCGCAGCATATTTTTCAAAATATTTCTACTCTTTGACTTATCACTTCTTTGTTTTTCTGATCTATAGTTTTTTTCTGAAGGAATTTATAGAACAAAACTAAACATTAAACTTCCAAGGAATCAGAAGATAATTCTGAAAAGAAAATAATTGCCAAGGGGATGGATGGCTGTTAATAAATTCCCTCTGAGTTTTCATCTTCTATTTTTGACCCCTGCTATACTTTTAGATGAATAACTCTAGGAATTAATTAGTAACACAGTCCTCAGAGGACTTTGAGAGACTAAAATTAAAAAAAAAATGATAGAGAAAGTAGTAGAGGTTGCTTGGGAATTTGTTCTGTTTTCAGATATTTTTTTTCTGAGAATTTTTCAATGCATATAGGAAAAGTTATATTTTGTTTGTCACACATACTAGTTAACTGGATTAAAAATTATTATTAGAGATTTTGTTGGGGTCTGATTATGGAAGGAATGTGCCCTAATATTCAAGGAAAATAAAAAATATAGAGAAGAATAAAACATTATCTATAATTTTTCAGTTTAGTGTTTATGTGTCAGGTTCTTTTCATTTCATAGATGTATTTTGAATTTTACAAAATACTGCTTAATTTTTTTATTTTTTTACTATTATGGTTATTTTTATGTGTCATTTTAAATAGCTGTATCATATTTAATCATACACATGAGTATTTAACTGTTCTCTTAATGTTGGAGATTGAGTTTGTTTCAAGTTTTTTACTGTTATATTCAGGCTAAGACAAACATTCCTAGCAGGTAAATCTTTGTAAAAATCTTTGATTATTCATTACCTTGGAATAAATTCTTTGAAGTGAAATAATGGAAGTATGAAAGTTTTTAAATGTATGTAACCAGATAGCTCTGTGGAAAGGTTAAATGAATTTATATCTCTCATTTATGAGTACTAATTTGATGACTTAAATACTAGTTTGATGACTTAATTTTTTTTAATCATTTATTTATTTTTTGAGAGACAGAGTGTGAGCAGGGGAGGGGCAGGGAGAGAGAGAGACACAGAATCCAAAGCAGGCTCCAGGTTCTGAGCTGTCAGCACAGACCCTGATGTGGGGCTCGAACTCACGAACCATGAGGTCATGACCTGAGCCGAAGTAGAATGTTCAACCGACTGAGTCACCAAGGCACCTCTAAATTTGATGACTTTTAAAAAAAATCTGTGCCTTAGAATTGTATTTTATTGTTTTAACTAACATTTCTTTGAAGACTAAGACCATAACTTTTGTTATTACCTTCTGAAATAGAAAGCAAAATTATACCTATATTATTTTATTGGCACAAATATGGTACATGTAACTTGCTGGTGGTAGCCAGGAGGCAATGGGTGAGATTGGGTTAGTTGGAGGCTTGAAGAAAATAGTACTGAATGTTTCTCAGCTGAGACACCTAATAGCTCAACTTCAATGCCACTGTCTCTCTTCCTGAGATTCAAGACGGTGGGGACAGAGACAGGCACTGAATTTCATTAAAATGAAAGAGAAATGGTTTATTTTACTTTCAGAGTAAGTAGTGCCTAGGATTTAGCATAACACTTGACACTGTGTACATTTTATGGTATGGCTTTGGTTCTTGGAGGTCACCAAGTATAGTTTCTCTTAAACTTTGAGCCTTTATTCTAGGCAAGAAAATTTCAGAGCACACTCCTGGGGCTGGAATGGGTGGAATTTCCTAGGTGCCATATAAACTAGGATAATCCTGCTTTGTAGAGCGAGTCTTGACATTTACTGAAAGCTTCCCAGCTTCAGAAGCTAGACTAAGACTAAGCTTTCTCAATGCTACTTTTCATGTGGACCGAGCCAATTGAACTGAGACTTGAGGATGGAACCAGTCCCCTGGGAGGGTAAGCAGCTGTGCTTACATTAGGATAAGGGACATGGGGAAATTCTAATTCAACTGGTAGTTAACAATAAACACAAATATCTTCTGCTATAGGTTAATTCTTATAAATGCATGACTTGTCAGAAGTTGATTATAGTTAAATCTAATTAAAAGCTGAAATTTATAATGGTGCCAAATGACATTTCATGAGGCCTAGAGGCTATCTCATGCTTGTATGCAACCTTATTTGGAATTCTCCATGCTCTTTTTTTTAATTATACAGTAAAATTAAAAATTTTTTGGTGTACACTTCTATTATTTTTAACTAAAGGAGGTGCATATTTTGTTATATATACTGGTCAATTAATTTCTAAAAATTACTTCTTTATATGTGACTTATGGGAAGTTTCTGTTTGTGGGCTGAAAAGCATTTGGATGATCTTCATTCTGTTCTTTTGCCACAATGTAATTGTAGTTATCTGGCTATTAACTTAAATTTTATTAAAAAAAATTTTTTAAGTTCATTTGTTTTGATAGAGAGCATGGGAGGGACAGAGAGAGAGGGGGAGAGAGAGAGGGAGAATATGAATCCCAAGCAGGCTCCACATAGCATGGAGCCCAGTACAGGGCTGAATGCGGGGCTTGAACTCACAAACTGTGAGATCATAACCTTAGTTGAAATCAAGAGTCAGTCGCTTAACTTAAATTTTCCTTAATTAAGGTCTTGGTTTATTTGTGTAGGGAAAGGGAAAAGTGGCATTGATTTCTGAATTCCAGTCATTAATTCATATAAAATTTAGGCTTCATAAATAATATTGAAGAAAAAAAGCTTAGAAAAAAGTAGAAAGTAGACATCTTCATATTTGAATGAAATATAAATCTATTAAACTTCAGTTTCAGAGGAACTTAATGATTTTTGTTAAGTTTGTGTTTGGTGAAAAGTCCCTTTATGAAGAATTCTATATACTTAAAAAGGAAAGAATTAGTACTCGATGCTTGAGTAGGTAGAATATTTTTATTTATAGCTCAAATTTGGTGCATTTTGATTGACAAGTGGTTTATTAAATTTGGTGTTATATAAAGGAAAGTTTTGGCCACTTGATAAGAAAGGTTGAAACTTATTTCTCAACATTCTTAGCTGGTTTGGCTTTCTTGTTATAGAAGCAGCCAAATATTTGCTTTAGAACAGGGACAGAAATAAATATCTTATTTTGACATTCTATCAGCAGCTTTCTCACTACTCTTCTCATTCTTGTAACTTTTTGAAGAAACAGATTTATGGCATGAAATTTCCCAGGCTTCTTTTGACCTTGAGGTATAATCTGATGTGCTTTGTTAAGTTTTAATTTTATGACACATCACATCTCTGTTGTGTCTAAAATTAAACTTCAGGGTAGAGGTATATTTTTCCACATTGGGATTGTGAACAGAATAAATTACCAGAGAATTATGTTTAAATGAATGTGTAAGTATAGGAATGTTGACTAGGCTAGCTACACCTCCCCACATAAACAGCTTGTTAATGTGCAATCAGTCACTGGAGTTGCCATGAACTTGGAGCTTAATGAACAGGTGGAGAAAGAGGATGAATCCCAATCCAAAATGGATCTGACAGTTTATCAGGCAATTTCACTGATCGCTAATCCATTTTGCTTGGCAACTTAATTTATCACGCAGTTAGAATTTTCATCCCGTGGGTTTCCAGGTGGAAATTAATTCAGAAACATGTCCAGTCCATGGGGTTTAAGAGACCTGCTTAAGATTTGTGAGGACATTTAAAATAAGTTATTTTAAATGCATAAAATAGGTTTCTCTTAGTCCTCTCAACTAAGTCCTCTTAAAATGCGTGGCTGGTACTACCATGATAGTATATCATAACAGTGAATTAAGGTTTATTTTTTCATGTAAGAAAATTTCTAAGTGAAATAGACAAATTGTTAATTTTAATTTATTGAAATAAATATTAAATGTTTTAAATAATCCTGTGAATATAATTCTGTCTTTACATATAGAAAAAATACTGATCTTGAATGTGTTTTATAGCATCCATAGCAAGAAATAATGAGCAAAAGAAATTATTTCTTTAAAACTCACAACTTTACATCTTCTGAATACTTACAGATTCTCTAATTAGATTAATTTATGGTTTATTATTTAAAAATATCTAGTTAAAGCAATCTTCTGTGACAGTAAGGAGTAAATGCAACTTGCCTCTCATAGGTCACAGTCTGATTCTGCTTAGAATTTGCAAGGATGAGCCTCATTAATTGGGCTCGGCTTAGGACCTGGTTTAAAATAACCTTAAAGTCAGAAACATATTTTCTTCACCTTTGGAAGACTTGATTTATAGTGCACAGAAAGTTAAATTGAATATTGATCCTTGAAAAGCAAATGTGTCCTGTAAAAATGACGGAAAAAAAGAACACAGTAAAAGATGATAGAGTGATTGATTGTCCAAAGCCTAGAGACAGGAGCCGCCTCCTCAGATGTCATCTTCTCTAGGCATCTATGGCTCTGAGACGGTGATGGGGATGAAGTGTTAGAGGAGATTAGTTGCACCCTGGCATGAACTATTACATTTTATAAGAAGATTGAGGTAGGCTGGTAACAAATCATCTCTAAGAAGGAATTTGAGGAATGAAGAATAGAACATAAGATCAATAAGATCTATGATATAACTCCAGGAAGGTACAGCAGGGAATTCCTTATAATTTCTCAAGCTCTGTAGCACTTTCAAAAAGAACTTAAGTCAGTGGAAAATAATCGGGATGACAGAAAACTTCAAACTGGCATAATGCTGTCATTGATTGGATGTGTCAGGCAAATTGTGGCTATCATTCTTATGACCAGGCTGATTAAAGCAATATCTTCATAATCTAGACGGGCTCAGTGTTGAATCATCCTGGCACGTTTCCCAAATCCTCTCTCTGAGTTTTGGCATTTTTTCCCTGGAACATATTGCATACCTTGCCTTGTCTTTTTAGAAACTGGACTTTCATTTTTAAATTTAGAAGAAAATAGTCATTGAGTCCAGTATCAGTTTTTGGGAATCAAGCCAAAAGAAAAAAAAATCTGCAGGGCATTGTTTGGCTTTCTCCATCTTTCCTACAACACTGATGATTGTGATAAACTCTAGTGGGCATCAGAATCACCCCAGAAGCTTGTTTTAAATGCTGACCCTAGCCTTCATTGCCCCATGATTCAGATTCAGTGGGTCTAGGAGGTGCCCTTGGAATCTCCAATTAACAGACATCCTGATGCAGTGGTTCTGATGTAGGAGTCTGCACACCTTTCTTTTGGAAACATTTCCCTGAACTCTGGGGCTTAGAGCATACCAAGAAAGGTCCATGCACTTGCTCTCTGGTACTCTTTTTCAGACATTTTTGAAAAATCTGTCTTCAGAACTTTCACAGATATGTGTTGGAAAGAGCTGTATCTCCATCTGTTCTCTTAAAACAACCTGAGCTTGAATATTTACTTTCCCCTTCTCTTCCTGACCCTTTCTTCTTTATTTTCCTTATGATATCCTTTTCCCTTTCCTTCCTTCTTTCTAATGCATATTGTGTTAGGATTTGTACCTAACTTTCTGCCAGATATTAGGATGATAGTCTTTGTTCTAAAGGGTTTTATATTCTCCAGGAAGATACATATACAATATAATGCAGGTATAATGACTAGTGGCATTGAAGAAATATGAATCAAATACCAGGGACGGAGGCATTATAGGTATGATGATAAACATGGAAGAGAGTAGCAGTTAAGTAGGTATAAAGTTAAGAAATTGCATGAAAAAAGGCCCTAGGCATGAGAAAGTCTGGCCTGTTGAAGAAATGGTACATTGGTCTAAGATTTATTTGTTTGTGGCTCTGTGAAAATTTGCTGGACAAAGAGTAAGGAGACTGGGGCTCAAATATTGGTATAGATCTAATGAGTTTGGTTTTGGTGATCTCCAGTGTGTGTCCATATGCGTCTTTGTCTTTATTGGTTCTAGTCTTTGGTTTATCTTTCAGCATGGCTGACTTGTCTCAAAGGAGAGTGTGTATTGTTGCCTGTGGTATCTTTCTGGAGTATCTCTGATTCATCTCCACACCAAGAACTCATGAGTGAATCAGTTGGGGAATCAGTAGAATTTAGTGGTTGTGGTAGGATGAAAAACAGACTCTGCCCTCTAAAATATCCACCTCCTAATTCCTGGAATTTATGAATATTACCTTAGATGACTGGTATAATTAAGTTAAAGATCTTGAGGTTTGACTACACACATGGGAGAAGGCAATGTGAAGATGGAGCTGAGAGAGATTTGAGGATGCTAGCCTTGAAGACTAGAGTGATGTAGCAATACAGAAGGAATGCTGGCAGCCACCAGAAGCTGGAATAGGCAAGTATCTTCTCCCCTGTAGTCTCCCGAGGGAGGGCAGCCCTGCTGACATCTTGGTTTCTGCCCAGTGAACTGATTTTGGACTTCTGTATCCAGACTCTGAGAGGATAAATGTATATTGTTTTCAGCAATGTAGTTGGTGGCAAAATTTTTAATAGTAGCTCTAGGAAACTAATAGTTAAGAGGCTGAGCTCTGAGGTTAGAAAGATAGGGATCTTATTGTTAGTGTGATCTTAACCAGTTCCTAAGCTCTTTATGTTTATAGACTAGCTTTGAGGAGGAAATGACCTAATATGTGTATGTGCTTTGTACGGTGTCCAGGTCCTGGTACGTTTAATAAATTATTTAATAAATGTTGCATATGGTGAGGGTCACAGTGATGACAATGGTAATTAGAAAAATATAAAACAAAAGGGGAGGAAACCCAAATGAATCCACCATGCTTTATAACATTTCTAATTTAATAAACTGCTGACTGTATTACTTCTGAGTGATTGATAAAGTGTTATTCTTACTATTTAAATGACAGATAATAAAATACACACTAAGAAGTCATTTAGTGAAATGTGAGCATGTTGTAATAAAAAATCCTCAAGTTGGATTTGTGTTCCATGAGGAAGACAGTGAGAGATCTTGATTTTTGGGTGAGGCTTTTTCTTTTCTTTTCTTTTCTTTTCTTTTCTTTTCTTTTCTTTTCTTTTCTTTTCTTTTCTTTTCTTTTCTTTTCTTTTCTTAACTTGTGGTTCTTCAGATAGCCTGTAGTTTAGAAGGAGATACCTTTTGATTGAAAAACCATTTGGGTAGCTAGCAGAGGTGATTTCAGTGGAGAATCAATTTGTTCACTAATTAGAAGTTCATATTGCTTTTAATTCTTCTAATAGTTCCAGGAGTTTGAGTGAAATTGAGATTTATATCTTTCTTTAGTGCTACATGTGGCCATTCATGATAAGAATAGGAATAAAGAAAGACTAGGAAAAAAAAGGTAAAATAAAACTCAACATAGAGATACACAAATTGTAGTGATCTCGGTTTTTCCTTATGAAACTTGAGATACAGTGAGTTTGTGGTGGATCCAGTGAGATCCAGTAAATCTGTGTTGGAATTATTAGGCATTCAAACATCCTTCAAATGTGAAACAGCCACCCTGTTTAGTAAGCCAGGATATTAGATCTGTAGGTTTACTGAGCCATACGTGTAGGCATGGACTAGGTCGCTTTGTACTGTGATAGAACTGATGTAAGAATCAGGTGCATCTGATTTTTGAGTCTTGAGGAGGCTGTTGCTTGGCAGCAGTGACAGATCTTCTCCCTGTGGCCATGGGTACACTTGAGGCAGTGAGCTATTATACTCATTCTGTCACACTGAGTCTTCCACCCATGAAATGAACCATTATTTAGAGAATTTTGTCTTCTCAGAAATTATTACAATATATTACCAAATGTAATTTTGCTATGGTGATTCATCAGATCAAGAGCCTTCTGAGGGCAGGGACTCTTATCCATTTATGTATCTCCAATGCCTTCCACTATGTCTGGCCCATTGTTCATGCTCAGGAGATGTCTGGCCCATTGTTCATGCTCAGGAAATGTTTGTAGAATTAATGAATGGTTGAGTATGTTGCTTCCTCTAATAGGGACTTTTGGTTAGAATGGTGGTAAATAGACTTAGACACTGAATATTTTCTTCTTTCTATCAGTCAGCAGAACTCACTCAAATGGTGGATTTATTTATTTTTTTAATGTGATTTTTTTTCTTTTCATTTAAAATTTCTTTGGAAGCACAAATGATATAAACATAATAATGTAAATAAAATAAGAGGAAATGAATGACCACTTATTCCACTTTCTAGAAAACTATTTTTTCCTATTTGTTTCAATGCATTTGTACACATTTCTTTTGGCATATTTTTGACTAGAACCCAGATTTATTTTGGTACACGTTTTCTAATTAATATAAAAATTTTTCATAATGTTTAAAAAATTTTTTTTAATGTTTATTCATTTTTAAGAAAGAGATAGAGTGTGAGCTGGGGAGGGGCAGAGAGAGAAGGAGACACAGAATCCGAAGCAGGCTCCATGCTCCGAGCTGTCAGCACAGAGCCCGATGCAGGGCTCAAACCCATGAACCGTGAGATCATGACCTGAGCTGAAGTTGGACGCTTAACCGATTAAGTCACTCAGGCACCTCCATTTTTCATAATTTTTTATACAGTTCATAATTACAATGTTAAATGGCTACATAATATATTCTCTACTTCCAAGGCCTAGTTCTATGGTCTCCTCATTTCTCTTGACTTTTGTGATTGTAGTACTTTATACATACAATGACTGTAGAACTTTTGATATTTTTTTTTTTACAAAAATTATGAGAAATGAGGTATATCAGAGAATGGATTATACAATTCTGTCTTGATGCCTCACTCACTGATGGTCACATAGTAGGCATTCAGTAACTATTTGTAGAGTGCAGATACCATTATAGGTTCTGTAAATAGAAAAATGAGTAAGATACAGTGTCTGGATTTGATGCTCAAAGTAGAAGCTTGTGTTCTAGAATTGTGTCTGTGTTGCTAGGAAAACCCAGAGGAGGCTGACATATTTATGTCATTGCTTTTTCTGTCTTATGAATTTCTGGAGGAGGGCTGTCTTTCCAGGAGTGGTATGTGTAGGCCAAGGAGTGTTAACATTTTTATGGCTTTTGATTTTTCTCATCAAATTATTTTCTTTATAAAAGTTTCTTAAAAATTAAAAAAAATTTCAATTAAATCTAAGTTAATACATAGTGTAATAATGATTCCAAGAGTAGAATTTAGTGATTCATCACTTACATATAACACCCAGTGCTCATCCCAGCCAAGTGCTCCTTAAATTATTTTCTAAAAGATTCTGTTCCATAATATATGCCTTGTCCACCCATGTATTTTCTCATTTATGTTTGGTATTTTGAAATATATTTTTCACCAAATTGTATAATTTCCTTATATAATAGTGGTAGGCACAATTCTAAGATGTTGCTCAAAATTTTTCATATTGCCTCCCCCAGTATACATGCCCAGAGTAATCACTGGGACTGTAAATGTGATATATTTTGCTCCTATGGTTAGGTTATATTATTTGGCATAACTGAGTTTAAGAAAGGGAGATATCAGAATGAGTCTGATCCTACACAGTGGTTATGGACACATTAGCCCTTTAAAAACAGTTTTCTCTGGCTAGTTGTAAAAGAGGAAGTCCGAAAACGAGAAGGATTCATCATGCCTTTGCTGGATTGAGGAGGCCAAATGGAAAGGAATTAGTCTTGAAATGCCAAAGTGCTCAGCCTCTAGTTGCTGAGAGTGACTCCTGGTTGGCTGACAACCAGCAAGAAGCAGGCGCCTGGGTCCTACCTTCATGAGAAACTAAATTCTGTCAATAAGAATGAGCTTAGGAGATTTTTCTCAAGTTTCAGGCTAGAACTCAGCCCCACCAACATCTTAATTTCAGCCTTGTGATTCCTAATCACACTGTGCCTCTGTTTCTGGCCTACAGAAATGTGAGCTAATTAAATGGGTATTTTTTTAGGGGGGGTCCTTATGATTTATTTCTTTATTTAAATCCAAGTTAGTTAACATATAGTGTAATAATGGTTTCAGGAAAGGAATTTAGTGAATCATCACTTACATATAACACAGAATGCTCATCCCAACAAGTGATGCCCATCACCCATTTAGCCCATTCCTCTACCCAACGACCCCTCCAGTAATCATCAGTTTGCTTTCTGTATTTAAGAGTCTTTTAACAGAAGACCATGGGGGAGGGGAAGGGAAAAAAAAAGAGGTTAGAGAGGGAGGGAGCCAAAACATAAGAGACTCTTAAAAACTGAGAGCAAACTGAGGGTTGATGGGAGGTGGGAGGGAGGAGAGGGTGGGTGATGGGTATTGAGGAGGGCATCTGTTGGGATGAGCACTGGGTATTGTATGGAAACAAATTTGACAATAAATTTCATATTACAAAAAAAAAAAGAGTCTCTTATGGTTTGCCTCTCTCTTTGTTTATATCATTTTTCTTTCCCTTCTCCTATGTTCATCTGTTGTGTTTCTTAAATTCCACATAGTATTGTTAGAAGCTGCTAAGTTTGTTATAATTTGTTATGTAGCTGTAGAAAATAAATATTATGTGTTAATCATTTGTGCTATTTACTATATGTATCTCTTGGCTTATTTTATTGTGAGTTTTGCTTATCCAAAAGTTTTGCTTTTTATGTAATTGAAATATTTAAATTTTTCTTGATTTCTAGAATTTCTTCAAATTTTAGAAGGTGTTAGGGTGGTGTGTGTAGCTGTCAGAGGATTTGAGTCTGAGTCTCAAATAATATATTTCACTGGACTCTGTTACTGGCATCACTTTTGGTTTGTAATTCATAATATTTCTGTCCAAACAATGACTCTTTCCATTGCTAGTTAGCTAAGGATAAATAGAAATTTTTCATTGGAAAAATTGGGATTTTTCTCACTAAAATATTTTTTTCTACATTTGAATAGAACTTTTTGATACAATATTTTAACACTAGTGGGGCCTAACAATGGAGAGCAACTCTATAGAACTATGACATAATTCTTGGCAAGACAAATTTCTCCAAATTTTTCATTTTTATTCTACCCTTCTTCCAAATTGAAAATCCTCTGGACGGCCTAAATCTGGCCTATTGCCTGTTATTGTCAGTCTTTTTCTGATCTAGAATGGACTTCTACAAGAAACTAAAAGGATGAGTTTACAGTTTTCTCCCATGAGTCTAGTATCAAACTCAAAGACATGGTTATATAAACAACAACTTGATTATTGTGATTTTTAACACCCATGCCTCTTGCTGATCATTGTTGATGTTCAGGTATTTCTGTAACATTCCTAGATTGATGTTAAAAACATCCTAAACAAGGGATTTCTTTACCATTAAAGATGCATTTGTTCTTTCAACATGAAGATATTAAGGACCCATTATGTGCTAGCTCTCTAGGCCTTGTTATTTTTTGCCTTTTCCATTTGACACACATGTGTGAAATAGCCTGTGCTAAGAAAATCTTCAGTGTTGGAAAGAAAGGTACATATAGTCATTTTTCTTGGCTGACCTCACAGAAAGACTTGGATTTTATATGGGAAGAAGCTAGTAGTTATGTGAACCATAAGGCAGTATTTTGATTTTTATAATGTAAACGTGATTAATTTGTTTAAATAAGGCATTATTTCTGTTAGGGTTTAATTTAAGCATTGAAATGAAAATTAGAAGCATGGAAATGAGAAAACTCTAATCATGATCCTGTCAGGGGCACACAGTCATTTTGTATAGATTAAGAGGTTAGAAAGTGATCCTGTCATCCAATGTCATGTAATTTTTTTAAAAGTTTATTTATTTATTTTGAGAGAGAGAGACAGAGAGCGAGAGAGCAGGGGAGGGGCAGAGAGAAAGGGAGACAGAGAATCCCAAACAGGCTTCTTGCTGTCAGTGTGGAGCCTGGCACAGGGCTGTATCCCATGAACCGTGAGATCATGACCTGAGTCAAAATCAAGAGTCGGATGCTTAACCGAATAAGCCACCCAAGTGCCCTAATGTCATGTAATTTCAAGTCTGAAAGGAACTGAAAGATTATCCAGACCAGGTGCTTCATGTTTCAGATGGGGAAACTAAGGCCTAGGGAAAGGATGCAACACACTCAAGGACATGGACACACAGGCTGTGTGTGGCAAAACCAGTAGGATCCATGTCTCCTGATATTTGTGTTCTTTTCTTCAATTCAGTTCCATGTGCTACTTATTATACTTAATTCAGTAGAAGCTTCATGTGTATTTCATGATGTTAAGTTGATATTATAGGTTGGACTGTGGGAGGTTTTTAGGACTCATTGTTCTTCTCTACGGTATTGGAAAAGTATGGTTTCTATTAAAATACTCAGTGAACCTTCTCTTTTGAAATACTTATTTAGATGAAATATGGATAGTAACTGAAACCTCTTACTATAGCATTATAGTTTGGTCTGAGTGAATTTCTGAAATTTTTTATTGCATTGTTGCTGAGTATTTTTGGTTAGAGAAAGGAAACATTTCTACAGATATGTTTTCTTCTGCTGACTTTTGACTGCTTTTCTATTGACCTTTTTGCTTGAAATGACAAAACTTAAAAATACATTGTTGTGTCTTTTAACAAAAGTATTGATCTTTATATGTATACAAACATCTTGGTTGTTAAGTTGTTTTTTTTAAATTTCATGTTTTGGAAGTATGCTTCTATTTCTTTACTTCTTTTATATTGGAAATATTGAAAATCTGTAACTATTTGGTGTAACTATTTGGAGTTAAATTATTGCCTGTATTAAACTTGGATTTCTTTTAAATTTAGAGAATGAATGAATGAATGAATGAATCCTTTCCCCTTTTTAATTTATCCTGTCATGTAAAAGAAATATTTTCTACAGTTGTTTGATTTTTCTAGGCTATAAGTAATGTTACATAGGTCTTCTTGGGATAATCCAATTTTGTGTCATTGGTGAAAGTTCTAATTCTGCTGATTTTGCCTACTTTCAGAAAATTGTTTTGTAAAATAGCGTAACTGTATTCGTGCTTGCCTTTTCTTCAGTATATGGAATCCACACAGCTCGGCTTTAAATTCTCTTTCTCTGACACTTACTAGCTGGGGTCACACAAAGAACACTCAACCCCTAACTGAATCTCTTTTCTCACCTTTAAAATAGAGAGAGGGGCGCCTGGGTGGCGCAGTCGGTTAAGCGTCCGACTTCAGCCAGGTCACGATCTCGCGGTCCGTGAGTTCGAGCCCCGCGTCGGGCTCTGGGCTGATGGCTCGGAGCCTGGAGCCTGTTTCCGATTCTGTGTCTCCCTCTCTCTCTGCCCCTCCCCCGTTCATGCTCTGTCTCTCTCTGTCCCAAAAATAAAAAAAAAAAAAAAATAATAAATAAAAATAAAATAGAGAGAATAAATGTGTTAAAGTCATTGTGAGGATTAAATAAAATAATGCATATGTCCCTGGCACATTGTCAGTGCTCAATAAATAATTCATATAAAAATACTATACAAAATATATGGCACAAATGTATAAAATTTATAAAAAAGATTGTATAAAATACAGAATAGTATTCTGAAATATTATCCTCTTAGACATTATCTAATTCATCAAGTTTACCTTCTTCATGAATTAATCTATGACCCTTTCTCTTTGACCTGGGATTATTTCATTAGGAGGGATCTGTAAGTAAGTTCCCAAAGATGATCCTATTAAAGAATGTATGGTTTCCCTTATAATAAGATCAAAAGTTCCTTTTCAAGGGGTGTCAGGTCAAATACTTGAAAATTTCCTTCTGGCAATCTCTTTATTGCTCCTATTTGGATTGGATAAATTAAATACATGGGCAATATATTGTAACAGAAATTCTGTGCAACTATATAACACTTCCATCTGTTCATTTTTCATTTTTGTCACCTTCATTTCCTATCATAGATTCCTGAGGCGATCAGACACCCTCCCCTGCGGAGTCTGTGTCCATCTGGTCCACACAACTCCTTCCCAGTGTATGAGAATACATCAGCTATTTGGGATTAGAGACTTTGCAGTGTGTTCTTCCAAATTGTAGTTTAACTCAGGCTTGGCACCAAACTCATGTTTTTTTATGAGATTGTCACGCAAGAGAATGAGGCTATCTCTGTATCCTGATACCACAGAGAAATTAGATTGCTTCATGAACAAACGCAGAAAGCAAGGTACATAATTTTCAGTACTTGAAGCATAGTCACTGGTGTTATCTCCTGACTTTGTCACAAAGTAGTTAATTCTTAAGTTGTGAGCCCTATTTTAAACAAATGTAGTCTGAATATCACTTCAAATGGTGATACAAATAAAGTCACTTTAACATTGATTATCTAAAGCTTCCTTTTTTTTTTTTTTTTTTTTTTTTGTCCCTGATACATCATATGGGTCCTCTACTTATCTTTTCAATGTGCATACTTCCCTGACTGTTCTGGAAATCTCACCAAAATGCTTCTCAGCTGCCATGAGACATCAGCCAAGTCTTTCTCTTTTGCTCAAGCTTTCCACGTTTGGAGGGGCCTCTCCTTCACTAGCACTACAGCATCCATGGTGAAGATGTGAGGAGGGAGGATGATAACCCCAGCTCTATGCTTTGCCTGGATACCTAGGCCCTCTCAAGAAATCTTCTAGCTGTGCATATTGATTGTCTTTCTTAGAGAAGAAAATATCAAGTTCTACCTTCTCAGATGTAAAATCACCTAAAGAAGTCTTCTAAAGTAGTAGGATTTTATTTTTTAATTTTTTTGCATACAAATGTTCATAACAGCTTTGTTCACAACTGTCAAAAAACTTGAAACAACCCAAATATATCCATCAACTGGTGAATAGATAAATAAATTTTGGCATATCTGTACAATTGGAATACTTCTTAGTGACAAAAAAAGAAAGACCTACCGATGCACACTGCAACCCTGGCTGAATCTCAAAAACATTATTCTAAGTGAAAGAAGCCAGATGCAAAATACTACATACTGCATGATTCCATTTATAGGAGATTCTACAGAAAGCAAAACTGAAGTGATAGAAAGCAGATCAGTGGTTTCCTGGGGCTGGGGGCCTGAGGAAGGGGATTGGCTACCAAGGGGCATGAAGGAACTATAGGGGAAAATAGAAATGTTCTATATGATGACTGCGGTGCTGCTGGTACATGACTGTATACGTTTGTCACAGCTCTTCAAATCGAACACTTAAAACTGTGTTTTCCTCAACTATAGCTTAGTAAAAATTTGTATTTTACTAAAGCTGAAAATAATTTTTTAATTCAAGAAAAACAAGTGATAAGAAAATTGATACCCAGATTGAGAAATGGGATATAACTATATAAAGCAGAGTTTTCAGAAAATTATTAGGAAACAACTTTATTTATTTTTATTATTATTATTTTAAAATTTATACCCAAGCTAGTTAGCATATAGTACAACAATGATTTCAGGAGTAGATTCCAGTGATTCATCCCCTGTGTATAACACCCAGTGTTCATCCCAACAAGTGTCTTCCTTAATGCCCCTTTCTCATTTAGCCCATTCCCCACCCACAACCCCTCCGGCAACCCTTAGTTTGTTCTCTGTATTTGAGAGTCTCTTTTGTTTTGTCCCCCTCCCTGTTTTTATATAATTTTTGCTTCCCTTCTGTTATGTTAATCTGTTTTGTATCTTAAATTCCACATATGAATGAAGCCATATGATATTTGTCTTTCTCTGACTAATTTCGTTTAGCATAATACCCTCTAGTTCCATCTAAAGTAGTGGGGTTTTAAAACCAAATCCAAAATCTGAAGGTAGAGGTTATTGTCCTTGTTAAAAAGTGGTAGCATATCTGGCCTCTGAGTACATTGTAAAGATTGATGTATGTTGTTGGATGTTTCTGTCAGGTTTAAGGCTTAGGCAAGAGAGGGAAGGGAGGAATCATGGAAGAATGGGAAATGGTGAGGAGGGCAAGTAAAGGGTGAAGAAATAGAAATGATAGGTTTGTGATCAGCAGTGGTCCAATTCCCCTCACAATTGGTAGACATACAACTTCGTAATTGTGTGAAGATGCTTAACCTTCCCTAGTGATATTTAGAATATATCTTTTGCTCCCAAGAGTTTTAGCCCTTTCTGGTTAATAGTTTCCTTTATGGTTATTTAATTGTTGAAAAGGATAAGATGTGGCAGTGCCAGTGGTATTTTTTCCATTTTTTTTTCTCTTGAATCATGTTTTACTTTGCTCATAAAAGCAAATGATAGGCTTCAAAGGATGATTTGTTTCTACTATTTGTATTAATTAATTATATGTTGCATCTGATTTTTATTGTGTGTATAAAATCCTAGAAAAATTGTGACCTGGATATAATATTTTATGGAATGTTTCATAGAATTGGTAGTTATTTTTTCTTTCTTTTCTTTTTTGCTTTTTTGATGCTTGATTAGATTAAAACTTCATTATTATATCCCATGACTCATGCCACCTATAGACGGATTATATCATTACTTCTTTGATTACTTATCCAGTAAGAATGGAACTCTACTAGGGATTTAATGTGTTAATGTGCTACCTTCCCTTTAATGTCTTGTGTCCTGGATTTCAACATTAGCTAAATTTACTAATTAAAATAGCCCTAGTCTTATCCTTGTTCCTAATGGGCATGTTCTTGTATTTAAACATTTCAGGGTGCCAGGGTAGCTCAGTCAGTTAAGCGGCCAGTTTAGGCTCAGGTCATGATCTTGTGGTTTTGTGAGTTTCAGCCCTGCATTGGGGATTGTCTCTCTCTCCCTGTCTCTCTCTGCCCCTCCCCAACTTGTTCTCTCTTTCCCTTTCTCAAAAATAAATAAATAAACTTAAAAAAATAAAAAAAATGCATAACTCAGCAAAATCACATAACTCAGTATAATTGTTAGGAATTTGTTGTGTGATTACTAGAAATGAAATGTCAAATGTGTGTGTAGATTATGAATACAACAAATGAACCACAATGAGATACTACTTCATACCTTCCAGGATGACCGTAATAAGCAAAGGGAAGGGGAAATAATAAGTGTTGAGAGGATATGGAGAAATTGGAGCTCTCATATATTTTGGTGGGGATATAAAAATAGTAAAGTAACTGTTAAAATGTTTTGGTAGTTTCTCAAAAAATTAAACATAGAATTGTCATGTGACCCAACACTTCCATTCCTAAATATATGCCCAAGAGAATTGAAGACATGTCCACAAAAAACCTTGCACGTGAATATTTATAGCAGTTTTATTCATAATAGTCAAAAGACGGAAATAATACAGATGTCCATCAACTGATGAATAGATAAATAAAATGTGGTTTATTCATACAATGGAATATTATTCAGCCCTATAAAAGGAATGAAATACTGAAACATGCTACAATGTGGATGAATCTCAGGAACATTATTCTGGATTAAAGAAACAAGACACAAAAGGTCATATATTGTATGATTCTATTTAAATGAAATATTTGGAATAGGCAGTAGAGACAGCAGAATAGTGATAGCTAGGGGGTGGGAGAAGGGAGGGTAGAGAGTGACTGCTTAATGGGTATGGGGTTTTCTTTTGGGGGTGATGAAATATTTTTGAACTAGATAGAAATTGTACTTGAATAACATTGTAAATGTACTAAATGCCTTTGAATTGTATACTTTAAGAAGGTTAATTTTATATGATATGAATTTTGCCTCAATAAAGATAGAATAACCAAACTCACAGAGTTGAATGTGAAAGTCTTAAACATTGATAGCTATTTGCTCACTTTAGTCTGTTTGCTATAATTTTTGCATACATGTATAATTTCAGGCTTAGGCAACCTTTATTGAGGTAAGATCTTTTAAAAAAATGTTTGATCATTTTTACAATATAAAAATTTGTGGTCACTAAAAATAAATAATAAAGAAAATTAAAATTAACTGTACCACCTAGAACAATCCTTAACAGTTTAGTGTATGCCTTTCCTGTGGTTTTTCCAAAGTGTATTACGTGTGCACACACCCTATACATGCATGTATATATTTATATAAAAGGACCATATTGAACACAGTATTTATAACACATTTTATCACTTGGTATGTTAGGTAATAATTTGGTCTATATTCTGTAGTTACAAGAGCTTGTTACATAGTGTTTTCTTTTTTTAATGCATCTGTTTTTTAATTACAATAAAATAGTGCAAAGTTCATGTTTTATTTGCCTTTGAATCCCTGGAGCAGCTCAAAGGAAAAGGCCATTTTATTGGGTTGGGTTGGGTTGGGTTGGACTGGATTGGATTGGATTGGATGAAATTAACATAGCCTCTAGAAACTAAGGTAGAACTTCTGAAATATTTAGCATCCTGTTTTATTATCATATTTTCTAGCTAAGTTTTAGCTGGTTTGATGTACCCTTTTTTCCCCTCAGAATGTCAGGAATATGTAAACCTCAGATAAATGTACCATTGTATTCTGTATTAGTTTGTTAGGGCTGTAAGGATTCTGGGGTGAATTACAAAGTGTGTGTGTGTGTGTGTGTGTGTGTGTGTGTGTGTGTGTGTGTGTGTGTGTGTGTGTTTGGGTTTCCCCCATGTTACCAAGCAGTTCTTTCAACACCAGCTACACGTCTTACAATTAAACTCAATTCTGACATGCCTACCTAGAGATAGCCTCTGATTCTACAGGCCAAAGGCCCAGTCCTATAAAACTTGCACCCCCACCCCCACCTCCCATTTTAGACACCAGTAGCAAGTTCAGGTTGTCACCTGAGCTTCTGATGGACCAGCTATAGATTGGAGGTTCTAATGACCCCCTTCTTGGGTTTGATTAATTTGCTGGAGCAGCTCACAGAATTCAGAAAAACATTTTACTTACTAGATCACTGGTTTATTATAAAAAGATACAACTCAGGAACAGGCAGATGGAAGAGATACATAGGGCAAGTATGGGGAAAGGTTGTGGAGTTTCTATCCTCTCTCGGAGTGTGTCACTGTCCACAAATCTCCACATGTTCACCAATCTGGAAGCATTCCAAACCCTCTCCTTTTAGTTTTTTATGGAGGCTTCATTACATAGGCATGATAGATCAAATCATTTGCCATTGGTGATTGATTCAACCTTAACTCCTCTTCTCTCCCCAGAAATCAGGGGGTGGGACTCGAAGTTTCAACTCACTAGTCATAGTTGGTTCCCCTGGCAACCATAGGTTGGAAACCTAGGTAATTTCCAAACGTTACTTCACTAGCATAAATCTGGTTGTGGTGGAAAGGGGCTTTTTATGAATAACAAGGCATTGGTTTACCTTTATGTTTCTAAAGCGATTTCAGGAACTGAGGCAAGAGACCAAACATTATGACAAAAGATGATCCCATTGCTGTTATCGTTAGGAAATTCCAAGAGGTTTGGGAACTGTGAGCCAGGAACTGTGGATAAAAACCAAATATATGAGATATTTTGGTCATTTGAATAACCAAATACATATTCCTTATGAATTACAGTACTGCAGGCTGCCATTACAAAATATCAAAGTTCAGGTGGCTTAAACAACAAAGATTTATTTCCTCACAGTTTTGGAGGCTGGAAATCTAAGACAAGGTATTGTCAGGTTTGGTTTTTCCTGAGACCCATTATAGATGCCTTGTCACTGTGCCCTCATATGGCCTAATTACTTTGTGTGCACATCTCTGGTGTTTCTGTCCTTATCACCTCTTCTTTTAAGAATACCAGTCAGATTACATTAGGGCTTACCCTAGGGCCTCATTTTAACGTTAATTACCTCTTTAAAATCCCTGTGTCTAAATACATTCATGCTCTAAGGCACTGGAAAATAGATATATGAATTTTGGGAGGAACACAATTCAGTATATAACATCCAAGTTGAGAAGGACTACTTCATTGTGACTAGAAAAATTTTATTATGTAGACTCAAATTGGGTCATCCAAGTCTATCAAGAGGTAGATTTTCTTACATGTTTAGGGATAACTCTAAATAGAGAGGAAAGAATCAATAAAAACGTCTTAAGAGGCAAGACCAGTAGGAAAAATGTTTGACTTTCCCCCCCTTATACCAGAAAATATCTACATTTAACATAGGAAATTTCATTAAACCTATATATTCATACCATTTTGATGGCCTGAAGTGAAATAGCACTCTTTTAGCAGTTTGTAATGAACTCATAAACAAGCATTGTCAATTGGTATGTTGTGGGGACCAGAAGAGTAGATTCTACTTTTCTTTGGAGCCACATAGCGATATTCCTTTCAGATAGGAACAAACTGGGATAAGTTTGTTATGTTTTTTTAAATAAATTATGAACACTTTAAGTGAGGGGGATCCTCTTAAAGGAGAATTTATTTTCAAGGACCAAGTTTTGTTTGAATTTTATCTTCAACGTCTGTGACTATGGAAATTTTTTAAAAGTTGTGAACGCTTTTAAATATTTCCATATTATGTAGTATTGATGATTTCTTTAAAATGTATACCATTCATTTGGTCAGGCGATGAGGAGTTGTTTTCTGAGGTACATATTTGGCTTTTAAAATCTAAGTGGAAATACATTTTAAATGAAATATTATTTCTTTTTATTTCTCTTGTTTAAAACAGACACATTTTATAGCCTTCACATGTTAACAATCATAGTAAATTCAACTAAATTCACTCAGAGAAAGCTAGGTTACTTTGTAGGTTAAACTGACATTTGTGTATGAGGAGTCCCTTAAATGCAGCTTTTCAAGAAATAGTTTAATTGTGTGAAACATTTCTGTCTCTCAAAATGATTTGGATGAAACAACATCAGAAGGTGTCAATTAAATGTTCCGCTTGAAATCCAGTTAGCTTTTGATTATTCACATTAATGGAAGGAGAGCATAGACATGTAGACTCCTAAGAGGCCTTTAAACAAAAATTACTTCTTTTCAACGTTTGAAGACATTTTGGTACTGCATTTGGATAAGGGTATGCCTCATGTCCTATGACTTTATTGACAGTCTTTGAATTTTAAGTAAATACTAAAATGTAGTTAGTGGAATGGAATATATATGAGATTTAATACTCTTTTAGACATTTGGATTTCCTTCTTTTAAGAGTTAGAGTGCTTTACAAGACCCTCTTGTTCTCAAATGTACACATAAAAAGCAGCACATTTGACAGATAAATTCCAAATGATGGTTAATGTCCTTTGTAGAGAATAACAAAGCACACGTTAGTTACTTAGGATTTTATTTATAATTTACTTTCATAGTTTGAAATTTATTTCTTGTAGTTGATTTTACTATTAGATTGTTAATATATGAAGGCTGTAAAACATGTTTGTTTTAAATAAGAGAAATAAAAAGAAATAATATTTCATTTAAAATGTATTTCCACTTAGATTTTAAAAGCCAAATGTATACCTCAGAAAACCACTCCTCATCCCCTGCCCAAATGAATGGTATAAATTTTAAAGAAGTCAACGATATTATACAATATGGAAACATTAAAAACTTACACAGCTTTTTCAAAATTCCCAAAATTCATATGTTGAAGTCTTAACACCCGAAGACGATGGTATTAGTAGATGGGGCCATGGGGAGGTGATTAGGACATGAGGGTGGAGTCTTCATGAATGGGATTAGCTCTTGTAAAAGAGGCCCCAGAGAGCTCCCTAGTTCCTTCTACCATATGAGGACAGTGAGAAAGATGCTAGCTAAGAGCCCGAGAGAGGGCCTTCACAAAAATGTGACGATACTGGCACCTTGATCTTGGACTTCTCAGCCCCTAGAACTGCGGGAAACAAATTTCTGTTGTTTATAAGCTGCCCAGTGTTTGGTGTTTTGTTATAGCAGTATAAGTAAATTAAGACATATGTTTACAGCATTATGGAGTTTGACAAGCCCCAAGATCTACAGTTGGCAAGCTGGAGATCCAGGAGAACTGATGATACATTTTCAGTCTGAATCCAAAGGCCTGAGAACCAGGAATGCTGATGGTGAAGTTCTAGTCCAAAGGCAGGGAAAACCCAATGCCCTAGCTCAAAGACAGGCAAGAGAAATTCCATTATTTGGTGGAAGTTCAGTCTTTTTGTTCTATTTAAGCCTCCAACTGATTGGATAAGGCCCACTAACGTTAGAAAGGGCAATCTGCATTCATCAGTCTGTCATTTAAATGTTAAACTCATTTAAAAACACCCTCACAGAAACACCCCAAAACCGTATTTGACCAAATATCTTGGCATCTCATGGCCCAGTCACATTGAGACATAAAATCAACTATAATGATGACCTATCTCAAAGTTCTTATTTGTATGTTTTATGTTTTTCATCAGGAACCTAGGCTAAGTTAATAACCTTTGATATCCAATTCAACAACAGTATAGTTAATAAGTTGTCAGTGATGACAAATCATTATCACGTACAACACAAATATTAAGTGGACTCTGGTTATTTGTGAATATGTGTATGATTTTCCCCTGCATTGCTCTGGACACTGGGGATATAGTGGTGAACAAGATAAACTTGTTTCCCCCTGTAACTTATGTTCCAGTGGGAGTGGCAGATAATACCCAATAAACAAACAAATGTCTGTTAAAGTATTAAGTAGTGGTAAATACCATGAGAAAATGAAACACAGTAAAGAGGTGCCATTTTACACTGGTCAGGGAAAGTTCTGAAGGAATGGCATTTGTATAGAGATCTGAATGAGGTAGTGGAAGAAGTCATGTAACTTTGATATGCACATATCTAAATCAGTTTCCGGCATTGCTTAAGGTCTTTCTTTCTTAACTCTCTAAATACTTTGCCTAATTGGGTAGATACTGTGATGTGCCACCCAGATCTCACCTTCTTGAAATATTGTTGCTCAAGCTGCAGGGAGTACAGTGGGCAGAGAGCCCACAGCTGCCAGTGTCTTCAAGAACTGCCTCAGCTGCAGGGAGCCAGACTAGGAGTAGCCCCTGGCCAATGACTGATTGTTCTGGGAATGCAAAGGTTTGGCCATCTTTGCCCAACTGAGGACAACTCTGAGGGGCCATTCTAGCTCCAGAGTTACCTGGGGGGTCAGTCAAGGCTGACACTACACTAGATCTTTATCACAATTTAACTTCTTCTTCTGTCCCAACCTGCTTCATTCCCCTCTTTTTTCATACCTTTGATCCCAAAGGCACTTCTTAATTAACATCCTGCATGCTATTCTTGGTATTGAGGTCTGCTTACCAGGGAACTCAATGTTTGCTCAGAGTTTTCTAATTTGCAGATTATTTATGGTCCTATCTCAATATTACTTGGTAGCCTGTTTTGTATCAAGCTGCAGTTTGCTTTCTGACAGAATCTTACATGTTAATGTGAACCTTACTTTTCTGACTCCAGCACTCTGAAAATGGACTTTCTCCTTGCAGCACAGTTTAGAAATTGCTAAATAGATTGTATTTTTTTCCTAACCACTTTGCTCTTATTATTTCACTGAGAGAAAGATGCTGTTTCAGAAGCAGCAGTTTATCCTCAGTGCTTGGAATAGTACAGAATTCTAATATATTCAGTTATATTTAACTAGAGTCTGGTCAGCATTAACTTCTTTTTCATTTATAAAGAGAATGACACAAATTCATATCAGTGAGTGGGATTTTCAGATTATCTCCATGCTGCAAAAGGAGAGTATTTTATTGCCATTAAGCTGTTTTCATCAAGTATCTTAGAAATGCAAAATTCCTCATCAAGACAGTATGGTATTGGCACAAAAATAGACACATAGGCGAATGGAATAGAACAGACACTACAGAATTGGAACCACAAATGTATGGCCAGCTAATCTGTGACAAAACAGGAAAGAATATCCAATGGAAAAAAGATAGTCCCTTTATTTTTTTTTTAATTTTTATTTTTTTAAAGTGAATTTCTCTTCAATTTTTTTTTTTTTAACATTTATTTGTTTTTGAGACAGAAAGAGACAGAGCATGAACAGGGGAGGGGCAGAGAGAGAGGGAGACACAGAATCTGAAACAGGCTCCAGGCTCTGAGCGGTCAGCACAGAGCCCGATGCGGGGCTCGAACTCACGGACCGTGAGATCATGACCTGAGCCGAAGTCGGACGCTTAACTGACCAAGCCACCCAGGCGCCCCAAGATAGTCCCTTTAATAAATGGTGCTGGGAGAACTGGACAGCAACATGCAGAAGAATGAAACTAGACCACTTTCTTACACCATTCACAAAAATAAACTCAAAATGGATGAAGGACCTGAATGTGAGACATTCAAACCATCAAAACCCTAGAGGAGAAAGCAGGAAAAAACCTCTCTGACAGCTGCAGCAATTTCTTACTTGACACATCTCCAAAGGCGAGGGAATTTAAAAGCAAAAATGAACTATTGGGACCTCATCAAGATAAAACCTTCTGCACTGCAAAGGAAACAATCAACAAAACTAAAAGGCAACCGATGGAATGGGAAAAGATATTAACAAATGACATATCGGATAAAGGGCTAGTATCCAAAATCTATAAAAAAGTCACCAAACTCCACACCTGAAAAACAAATAATCCAGTGAAGAAATGGGCAGAAAACATGAATGGACACTTTTCTAAAGAAGACATCCAGATGGCCAATAGGCACATGAAAAGATGCTCAACATCACTCCTCATCAGGGAAATACAAATCAAAACCATACTGAGATACCACCTCATGCCGGTCAGAGTGGCTAAAATGAACAAATCAGGAGACTATAGATGCTGGAGAGGATGTGGACAAATGGAAGCCCTCTTGCACTGTTGGTGGGAATGCAAATTGCTGCAGCCACTCTGGAGAACAGTGTGGAGGTTCCTCAAACAATTAAAAATAGATCTAGCCTATGACCCAGCAATAGCACTGCTAGGAATTTACCCAAGGGATACAGGAGTGCTGATGCATAGGGGCACTTGTACCCCAATGTTTATAGCAGCACTCTCAACAATAGCCAAATTATGGAAAGAGCCTAAATGTCCATCAACTGATGAATGGATAAAGAAGATATGGTTTATATATACAATGGAATACTACTTGGCAATGAGAAAGAATGAAATCTGGCCTTTTTTAGCAACGTGGATGGGACTGGAGAGTGTTATGCTAAGTGAAATCAGTCAGGCAGAGAAAGACAGATACCATATGTTTTCACTCATATGTGGATCCTGAGAAACTTAACAGAAAACCAGGGTGGAGGGAAAGTGGGGAATAAAAAGTTACAGAGAGGGAAGGAAGCAAACCATAAGAGACTCTTAAATACTGAGAACAAACTGAGGGTTGATGGGGGGTAGGGGAGAGGGGAGGGTGCCTGATGGGCATTGAAGAGGGCATCTTTTGGGATGAGTACTGGGTGTTGTATGGAAACCAATTTGACAATAAATTATATATATATATATATATATTTATATATATATATATATATATTTATATATATATTTATATATATAAATATATATATATAAGTTATATATATATTTATATATATATATAATGCAAAGTTCCTGGTAATGGCAAAAAAAGTCGTGGGCAACTTAAAAGGGGTAATTTTAAAAACTGTTTAATGTATTTTTAATGGTTTAATAACTTTTAGAAGGTTAATATATAATGTAAATTCCCATTTACTGTATAATTGGAGTAATTTGTGAATTACCTTCATTCTTTCTATATCAAGTAATATATGAATAATTATGTAAATTATATGATTTATAAACATTATCACTAATTATTTTCAAATATGATGCCAAAGAAAAAGAAAATACATACCAAAATGTGTTTTGGACACACACACACACACACACACACACACACACACACAAACACATAAATTCTGTACAAAATTTTAGTGTATGAAGTCTAGAAATACATAATAATGATAATATATCATGACCTAGTGGAAAATATCCCAGGAATTTAAGGTTGATTGAAATTTGAAAATCAATCTGTTTAATTAACCATATTATCAGGCTAAATGAAAAAAAATGTTCATCTCAGTAGACACAGGAAAAGTATTTGATAAAATTCAGTATGTACTTGTGATAAAAATTCTTAGAAAATTTTTAGAAGTATTAGTATTAGAAAAGGACTTTTTTCTTAATACTAGGGACATCTGTGGAAAAGCTCTCAGCCAATATCATACTTAATGATAAAATCTGAATGCTTATTCCCTAAGATTGGAAACAAAACAAGAATGCCTATTCCCATCATTTCTGTTCAATATTTCACTTGCCTAGCCAGTACAATAAAACAAGACAAAGAAATAAAAGGCAGAGTAGAGAGGAATAAGTGAGATAGTCTTTATCCTCAGATGACATGATTATTTATGTAGAAATTCCTAAGGATTCTACAAAAAGATGATCTTAGAACTAACAAATGAGTTTAGCCTATAAGATCAATACACAAAAGTTAATTGCATATCTGTATACTAGCAACAGACACTTGGAAACTAAAACTTGAAAGTACCATTTACAGTACTATTAAAAACTATGATTTATTTAGGAATAAATTTTAAAAAGTGCTTGAAAAACTGATCTACTGAAAACCCCAAAACTTTACTGAGAGAACTTAAAGAAGACCTAAATAAATGGGAGATCAGCTAAATATCATGGCTTTGGAGACTAAATACTGTTAAGGGGTCAATTCTCTGGAAATTGATCCACAGGTTAAACATGGTTCCAGTTGAAATCCTTGCTGGCTTTCTTACAGAAATTGATGAGATGATTCTAAAATTTATATAAAAATGCAAAGATCCTGGAGTAGCCAAATCAGTTAAAAAATGTTTTTAAATGTTTATTTTGAGAGAGAGAGAGCACGAGCAGGGGAGGGCAGAAAGAGAGGGAGTCACAGAATCTGAAGCAGGCTTCAGGCTCTGAGCTGTCAGCACGGAACCCGATGCAGGACTTGAACTCATGAACTGTGAGATCATGGCCTGAGCTGAAGTCGGATGCTCAGTTGACTGTGCCACCCAGATACTCTACAGTAGCCAAATCAGTTTTTAAAAAAAGAACAAATTTTGAGAAATTACACTACCTGATTCCAAAACTTACTGTATAGATCCATGGTAATGAAGACAGTGTCAAGATAGACACAGAGATTGTTAGACTAGAACATAGATCAGTGGAACAGAAGAGAGGGTTCATAAATAGATTAATATATAGAGAAACAACTGATTTTTTTTTTTAAGCAGGGAAAGGATAATCTTTTAAACAAGTTGCACTTGAACAATTGGACATCTATATGTAGAAAAAGAAACTTTACTCTTATCTCATACCACATACAAAAATAGAATCAAAGTGGATCACAAAGTTAAATGTAACTATAAAAAGTATATAAGTTTTAGAAGAAATCATAGGGGAAATAGGAAGCTGAAGATAAACAGACCTAGAGTTAAATTCCAGGCTTGGTCTTGAACCACCTGCCATTATACTACTAATGCAAGTAGTGACTACCTGGCAAGTTATGTAACTATTCTGAGCCTAACTTTCCTTACTGATGAAATGGTGATAATATCTACAGCAAAGTGTGAATTTAAGGCAACAATTCTCCAAGTATGGTCCTGAATCAGCAGCATTAGCACCGCCTAGAAATTTGTTAGAAATGCAAATCCAGACCTACTAATTCAGTGAATTGTTTTGCCTTCCAGGTGATTCTGATAAGTGTTTTAGAACCACTGATACAAGGATTGTGTGTATTGTATGCTGAGTATCAGTTTGCTGGGTATTAGGTACATGATTAATTTCAAAAACAAATGTCTGCCCCAACATACCTTTTATTCTCTTCAACGCTATGCCCTTCCAAGTTTTCAAATTTTAGCATTCTTTCAGGATCCAGTTAAAATTCCATCTACTTTTCAAATTCTTTCCTGATCGTAAATATTCTGTATTCCTCACTCCTAGTATTTATTATTTAGACCTGTGCTTCCTAGTATAGTAGCCACTGGCCACATATGGGTACTGAATACTTGAAATGTAGCTAGTCTGAATTGACATGTGCTATAAGTATAACATACTGGATTTCAAAGGCTTAGTACAAAAAATGAATATATAATATCATTAATTTTACATTGGTTACATGTTGAAATGATAGCATTTTGAATACACTGAGCTACTAAAATATATTATTAAAATCAATTTCACCTTTTTGCTTTTACTTTTTAAATATAGCTACTAGAAAATTTAAAACAACATATGGCTTATGTTATATTTCTATTGAACAGTACTGGTCTCAAGTTAGATCATTCATTTGCCAAAAACAATCTACTTAGGTTTTTTTGGATGGCCATTTATTTGTTATACTTCAGAATTGTGTAATAGTTAAGAACATAGATCTAGTGTAATAACACCTGAGTTCACATTCTGGCTGCACTACTTAACTTTTTTACTCAACTATAACATGGTAGTAATAATAGTATCATCTTTATAGATTTGTGAGGGTTAAATGAGATAATATATGTACAATGATCATGCCAGGTTCATAATAAATGCTCAATGAAAATATTATTCTAGATACAGTGATCATGAAATAATTTTATTCAGAAGGGGATGAAGTGGTAGATGAAAAAAGACATAGGTAAGAATAGTTTTAGAGTTGTCTCATAAGGATCTTTTTCATTGTTTGAAAAATTACAGAAATTGAAAAGTACTGGTTGTTAGTTCCATTACACAGACTCATTTTGTAGGTTAAATATTTATTCAGAAAAACTACTTTGAAGTAGATGAGTATTGAGTTTGGATCCTGCAGTTTTGGGGAGGAGTTGAAATAGCCATGTCTCCACATGTATTAATCCTGAGGATTCATGCTGAGCGTGTGAGCAAACAGGACTGGCAACGTAATTTGTGGGACTCAGTGCAAAATAAAAATATATGGCACCTTTTAAAAAATTATTAAGAATTTAAGGGTGGCAATAGCACAGCATTAAACCAGGCATGTGATCCTTGTAAGCACAGGCCTCAAGAAGCCATCCCTGCCAAGAGACTTGTAGACATTTAAGCAATGGAGAATATTTTTCTTCTAGTAAAATTTGACACTTCTTAATAAACAAGTATTGAATGCTTCCTAGTTCTTGAGCACTGACAGACCAAAGATAAACGAGCCATATTTCCTCTCCTGTGAGAAGAGTTGATAGATACCAAAGGGAGAGCCTCCATTTAAAATGTAGGACAGAGATAATAGATAATATTCTTTCGGTACCAGAATTACTTATTCTTTTTTTCTTTTTTTTAATCTTTATTTATTTTTGAGAGAGAGACAGCATGTGAGCAGGGGAGGAGCAGAGAGAGAGGGAGACACAGAATCCAAAGCAGGTTCCAGGCTCTGAGCGGTCAGCACAGAGCCTGACATGGGGCTGGAACTCACGAACTGTAAGATCATGACCTGAGCGGAAGTCGGACACTCAACTGACTGAGCCACCCAGGCGCCCCCAGGATTACTTTTTCAGGACAGAAATTTTTCTGTTTGTGCTGCTGTAACAAAATACCAGAGACTCAGTAGCTTATAAACAACAGAAATTTATTTCTCATAGTTCTGGGGGCTTTGGAAGACCAAGATCAAGGTGCTAGCATGGTTGTGTTCTGGTGAGACTCCTCTTCCTGGTTCATAGCTGGTGCCTTCTGTGTCCTCACATGGTCAAAGTGGAGACGGAACTCTGTGGAGCTGTTTTATAAGAACACTAATCCCATTTAGCACCTCACAAAAGACCCCATATCCTAACACTATCATCTTTGGGGGTTAGGAAATTTTTTTTTTCTGAAAGTATAGCTGACCTACGTTATATTAGCTTCAGGTGTAAACATTTGACATTTACGTTATGAAATGCTCACAATGATAAGTGTAATTATCATATGTCACCATAAAAAGTTATTACATATTACTGACTGTATTCCGTATCTCTATGTCTTATTTATTTTATAACTGGAAGCTTTTACCTCTTCTTGGAGAATGTTCCATGTGCACTCGAGAAGAAAGTATATTCTGTTGCTTTGGGATGCAGAGTTCTAAATATATCTGTCAAGTCCATCTGATCCAATGTATCATTCAGGGCCCTTGTTTCTTTATTGACTGTGTGTCTAGATGATCTATCCATTTCTGTAAGTGGGGTGTTAAAGTCCCCTGCAATGACCACATTCTTATCAATAAGGTTGCTTATGTTTATGAGTAACTGTTTTATATATCTGGGGGCTCCGGTATTTGGCGCATAGACATTTATAATTGTTAGCTCTTCCTGATGGATAGACCCTGTAATTATTATATAATGCCCTTCTTCATCTCTTGTTACAGCCTTTAATTTAAAGTCTAGTTTGTCTGATATAAGTATGGCTACTCCAGCTTTCTTTTGGCTTCCAGTAGCATGATAAATAGTTCTCCATCCCCTCACTCTCAATCTAAAGGTGTCCTCAGATCTCAAATGAGTCTCTTGTAGACAGCAAATAGATGGGTCTTGTTTTTTTATCCATTCTGATACCCTATGTCTTTTGGTTGGCGCATTTAATCCATTTACATTCAGTGTTATTATAGAAAGATACAGGTTTAGAGTCATTGTGATGTCTGTATGTTTTATGCTTGTAGTGATGACTCTGGTACTTTGTCTCACAGGATCCCCCTTAGGATCTCTTGTAGGGCTGGTTTCGTGGTGACAAATTCCTTCAGTTTTTGTTTGTTTGGGAAGACCTTTATCTCTCCTTCTATTCTAAATGACAGACTTGCTGGATAAAGGATTCTCGGCTGCATATTTTTTCTGTTTAGCACACTGAAGATATCGTGCCAAGCCTTTCTGGCCTGCCAAGTTTCAAAGGAGAGATCAGTCACGAGTCTTATAGGTCTCCCTTTATATGTGAGGGCACGTTTATCCCTTGCTGCTTTCAGAATTTTCTCTTTACCCTTGTATTTTGCCAGTTTCACTATGGTATGTCGTGCAGAAGATCGATTCAAGTTACGTCTGAGGGGAGTTCTCTGTGCCTCTTGGATTTCAATGCCTTTTTCCTTCCCCAGTTCAGGGAAGTTCTCAGCTATAATTTCTTCAAGTACCCCTTCAGCACCTTTCCCTCTCTCTTCCTCCTCTGGGATACCAATTATGCGTATATTATTTCTTTTTAGTGTATCACTTAGTTCTCTAATTTTCCCCTCATACTCCTGGATTTTTTTATCTCTCTTTCTTTCAGCTTCCTCTTTCTCCATAACTTTATCTTCTAGTTCACCTAGTCTCTCCTCTGCCTCTTCAATCCGAGCCGTCGTGGTTTCCATTTTGTTTTGCATTTCGTTTAAAGCGTTTTTCAGCTCCTCGTGACTGTTCCTTAGTCCCTTGATCTCTGTAGAAGCTTTTACCTCTTAATCCCCTTCTCCTATGTCACTCAGTATTCCACAACCCTTTCCTCTGGCAACCATTAGTTTTTTCTCTATAGATATAAATCTGTTTTGTTTTGTTTTTATATTCCACATATATGTGAAATTATACAGTACTTGTCTTTCTCTGTCTCACTTAGTATACTCAGCATAATACCCTCTAGATCTATCCATGTTGCCAAAAATGGGGAGATTTCATTCTTTGTTACGGCTGAGTAATATTCTATTTCATATATATATATATATATATATATATATATATATGTATTCATATTCATATATGCATATATACATATTCATATATACATATATATATATATTCATATATATATATGTATATATATATACTACATCTTCTTTATCCACTTATCTGTCAGTGGATACCTAGGTTGCTTTATCTTGCCTATTGTAAATAATACTGCTATAAAAATAGGAGTGCATAGAACTTTTCAATTTAGTGTTTTTGTTTTCTTTAGGTAGATACCCAGAAGTAGAATTTCTAGATCATATGGTATTTCTATTTTTTTAATTTTCTGAGGAACCTCCATACTGTTTTCCATACTAGCTTTACCAATTTACATTTCCACCAGCAGTGCATGAGGGCTCACTTTTCTCCATATCCTCACCAATATTTGTTATTTATTGTCTTTTTGGTACTGCCAATCTGACAGACATGAGGTGATACCTTATTGTGGTTTTGATTTGCATTTACCTGATGATTAGTGTTATTGAGCATCTTTTCATGTGTGTGTTGGACATCTGTAGGTCTTCTTTGAAAAAATGTTGGGGCGCCTGGGTGGCTTAGTTGGTTAAATGTCCAACTTCAGACTTTGACTCAGGTCATGATCTCACGGTCTCTGGGTTTAAGCCCTGTGTCGGGCTCTGTGCTGACAGCTCAGAGCCTGGAGCCTGCTTCGGATACTGTGTCTCCCTCTTTCTCTCTGCCCCTCCCCTACTCATGCTCTGTTTCTCTCTCAAATATAAATAAACATTAAAAAAATTAAAAGAAAAAATGTCTATTCATGTCCTCTTCCCATTTTTGTAATCAAACTGTTTATTTTTTTAGTGTTTAGTTGTATAAGTTCTTTATATATTTTGGATATTAATTCCTTATCAGATATATCATTTGCAGATATCTTCTCCCATTCTGTAGGCTATCTTTTCACTTTGCTGTTGGTTTCCTTTGCTGTGCAAAACCTAACCTTTTTCGTCTGGTGTTGTCCCAATACTTTATTTTTGCTTTTGTTTCTCTTGTCTGAGGAGACAAATCCAAAAAAAATATTGCTAAGACCAATGTCTAAGAGTCTAATACCTGTGTTTTTCTTGAGGAGTTGTATGGTTTCAGGTTCAAATTTAGGTCTTTAATCCATTTTGAGTTTATTTTTGCAGATGGTGTAAGAAAGTGGTCCAGTTCAATTCTTTTGCATTTAACTCTCCAGTTTTCCTAACATCATTTATTGAAGTTACTGTGTTTCCCCCATTTCATACTCTTAATTTCTTTGTTATAAATTATTTGACATATAAATGTGGGTTTATCTGAGCTCTCCATTCTTTTCTGTCAATCTATATGTCTGTTTTTATGCCACTATCATACATGCTGTTTTGATTACTACAGTTTTGTAGTATAGTTTGAGACCTGGGAGTCTGATAACCACCAGCTTTGTTCTTATTTCCCAAGATTGCTTTGTTTATTCAGGGTCTTTGTGGTTCAATAAACACTTTAGGATTATTCATGTTAGTTCTGTAAAAAAAATGCTGTTGGTATTTTGATAAAGATTGCATTGAATTTGTAGATTGCTGTGATTAGTATGGACATTTTAACAATATTAATTCTGCTAGTCCATGAGCATGGTATATCTTTCCATTTGTGTCATCACCACTTTCTTTCATCAATATCTATAGTTTTCAGAGTACATGTCTTTCATTACTTGATTAAATTTATTCCTAGATATTTTATTCTTTTTGGTGCACTTTGGATTATTTTCTTAATTTCTTTCTTCTACCTTGTTATTAGTATATAGAAATGCAACAGATTTCTTTATATTAATTTTGTATCCTGCAACTTTACTGAATTCATTTCTTAGTTCTAATAGTTTTTTTGGAGTCTTTAGGGTTTCTATATATATTATGTCATCTGCAAATAGTGACAGTTTTACCTCTTAATACTTTAGATGTCTTTTATTTATTTTTCATGTCTGATTGCTGTAGCTAGGACTTCTATGTTGAATACAAGTTATGAAAGTGGACATCCTTATCTTTTTCCTGATCTTACAGAAAAAGCTTTTAGCTTTTCAGTATTAAGTATGATGTTACCTTTGGGTTTGTCATATATGGCTTTATTATGTTGAGACATTTCCCTGTATACCCACTTTGTTAATTATTATTATGAATGGATGTTGAATTTTGTCAGAAGCCTTTCCTGAGTGCATTAAGTTGATCATATGGTTTTTACTCTTCATTTTGTTAATGTGATGTTTTGTGTTGATTGATTTGTGTATATTGAACCATCCTTGCATCCCTGGAATAAATCCCACATGATTATGGTGCATGATTCTTTTAACATATTGTTGAATTTGGTGTGCTAATATTTTGTTAATGATTTTTGCATCATGTTCATCAGGAATATTGGCCTGTAATTATTTTCTTGTGTCTTTGGTTTTATTTTATTTATTTTTTATTTTTTATTTAAAAAAATTTTTTTAATGTTTATTTATTTTTGAGACAGGGAGAGACAGCATGAATGGGGGAGGGTCAGAGAGAGAGGGGAACACAGAATTTGAAACAGGCTCCAGGCTCTGAGCTGACAGCACAGGGCCTGATGCGGGGCTTGAACTCATGGACTGCAAGATCATGACCTGAGCCGAAGTCGGATGCTTAACTGACTGAGCCACCCAGACACCCCGTGTCTTTGGTTTTAGTATCAGGATAATGCTTGCCTTGTAGAATGAATTTGGAAGCATTCCTTTTTCTTCAATGTTTTGGAATTGTTGAGAAGGATAGGTATAAACTGCCTCTCGACTCCTGGGGGTTGCAATTTTAACATATGAATTTGGGGTGTATACAACATTCAGACCTAGCAAAAAGTAAATACAAATAAAAATTATGTTTTGGAAGAGTAACCAGAAAGAGAAAGTTCTCTGGATAATTTTGTTGCTTTCATTTCAAAGAAAGGAAAAAGAAATCCTTTTTCATTTAAAAACAAAAAAGAAATTATCTGATGTGCTCAGTGATTCTGTTAAGTCATTTATGATGATCATAGCGAGAGAATATAAATGTCATGTAACATGTCCACAATTTAAGTTATTATTGGATTTAAGTGAAACATTTCCACTTACATATTTTATATAGCAATAAAATTTGTAAACACTTTTTTGAGATGGCATAAGAGGACACATTAATTATTTTATGTTTTTTGGCACTGTCAGTATACTGCTGTAACATTTGAAGTTCTATATTCTGAGATAAATGTATCACATATAATTTATAAAGGATAACGTTTAATCAAAGCTGTGAAGTGGTAAACAATTATTTTATAATAGTTTTAGCATATATAGCATATATAGCTATAGCATATATAGCATATATAGCTATAGCATATATAGCATATATAGCTATATAGCATATATAGCATATATAGCTATAGCATATATAGCATATATAGCTATATAGCATATATAGCTATTTTATAATAGTTTTAGCATATGTTTCACGTATATAGCATATTAAAAGTAAGTCTTGAATACTAAGGAGAATGCCTTTGGTTGATAAAATTTTAAGTTGGTGGGATTTAATGAAATAAAAATACTGTCAAATGATCCATGCTAAGTGGTTTGCCATTTACTAGGATTTTGTCCATTACTTGGTAAACTTTGGCTGTCTTGCAGAGTGTCTATTTGGAGTATGGATATGTATTTACTATTTTAAAAGAAAGTCTACCATTTATATCATAATACATATAAAGGACATGTGAATGATAAACATGTTTATGTAAAGAGACATTTTCTTCTTTCATTAGTTCTATAAAAATATATAATGAGTATAGTTGTGAGAAGGTTCCCAACCCTATATTCTTCTCTTGATTCTGTGCACAGCCTTTGATTTAGTTTGATTTATAGAAACTAGAAATGGGCTGATTAATTTTTATACAGGAGCAATTGCACTGGCCTTTAATTGTTATACAAGTGCGGACGTACCTGTATTTTCAATATATATACCCACCTCTTTTCACCCTTAATGTTAAAATACCAACTTTTTCACTGCAGAGTGGAGCAGTGTGGAGCTTGTGTATACCTCAACCTCAGCTGCTGCCAGATGACTCCCAGCAAGTGTCTGTGTGTGGGAGCTGCCTGGTTTTTCTTTCATTGTCAAGCCTAGGCATACTCAGGGAGAATGCACCTGCCACAGACCTCTTTATTTTTGAACTGATCATCAGTGGTTGCTGGCCAAGAGAGCCAGCTGGTGAGCTTGTGTACCTATCCAGCCCTCCTTATGGTCTTTCCTTCTATGTTGGAAAAACAAAGTTGAAATTTACCACATGTTTTGGCACTAGACTTGGCATTTACTGTGATGAACGGGTTGATTATATTACCGACTCATGTAGGACACCTGACCTTCTTGCCTTCCACCATCCAAGGAGAAGTATTTCTTTCTGCTACCTAATTTACCTGGATGATTTGAGACTATTCCTATTGACAATAAAATTTTATATCTATTTATTTTTTATTATTTTTGTTTCATTTTTAAAACAGAGTGGTATTTGCATGTTGTAGGCTATGATACCTAATTATTTATCCACTAGCTAACTATGAGGCTTTAGCTAAGATAATTCAGTATCATTATTTATAAAATAGGAAGAGATGAATAAAATCAATTTTTCCTATGGTACAGTGGTTAAGGAATAGGCTTTGGAGACAGAAATACCTGGGTTTGAATCCTGGCTAGTTTGCTATTTGCTAGTTTTGTTTTGTACTTCACATTTACTTTCCCTCATCTGTAAATGAGAGATTTATTTTAAAGATTAAAGGAAAGAATGTATGTAAAGACCATAGTGGATGGCACATAGCAAGCACTCAATATATTATATAGATTTTAATATTATTCTTTTTCAGTTTAAAATCCTATCTCTGCATTGATTTTATTTATTTATTTAATGAATACATATAGTGCTTTCTGTATGCCAGGTCCTATTCTAAGCATACTACAAATATTGTCTTCAGTAGATTCTCATGGTTACCATATGAGTACTTCTCAGAATCTCTAATACGAAATTAAGGCATAATCTAAGAAGTTGCCCAAGTGTGCAGTGCTTGTAAGTAACTAAGCCAGATGCTTAAAAAATATCTTTATTTATTTTAAAAAAATTTAATGTGTATTTATTTTTGAGAGAGAGAGAGCATGAGCGGGGGAGGAGCAGAGAAGGAGGGGGACACAGAATCCAAAGCAGGCTCCAGGCTTGTCAGCACAGAGCCGGAGGCAGGGCTCAAACTCATGAAGCTGTGAGATCATGACCTGAGCTGAAGTTGGACGCTTAGCCTACTAAGCCACCCATGTGCTCCTTAAAAAATATCTTTAGCATTTGACTTATATAAACTCTCTTTTGTATTTCCTCTTTTTCTTTAAAGTGCAAGTCTACTCACTGGTTTTGGTTCTCCTCAGGAAGATTTAAAGAAATGTTAGGTAGCTTACTCTATTCCCTACTTTGATGGTGCTCCAGTGACTTTGGGCAGGGCAGCTAGAGGTAGCCCATTTTTGTCACCAGGGTGTGCTGTGATTCCATGAATCTGAATTTACTGCAGCTGCCTCAAAGCTGGAAGAGAATTTCTCCACTGCTTTTGCTGCTGCTTAGCGACCACAGGTTTTTCAGCTTGGCTCTTTACCATCCCCTGGGCAACTACCCGAGTTCCCAAGTTATTTTCTTTTTGTGTTATGCCATCTTTTCCTGCTCACTGGTGTCCTCGTGTAAATGAAGGAGCCAGAGCTACTGGCTTGTTAGCAGAATGCCTAGATGCCCCAGAAGAGCTTTATGTTGTCAAGCATTATGATGCTGCCATCACACTCATTATTTTGCTAAATAAGAAATCAGTATGAGGTTGCCAAATTGATGGCTTTTTAAAAATTTGGCATCAACAGCATTTTGTTAAACGTGCCACTGCTTTTAGGATTTGCATTTGGTGTCTTTTGTTCTAAGTTCCTGATAAATTCGGGATTAGTCAGGGCTGCATTAAAATGCTTAGAATATTAATATTCTATTATTTTATAAAATGCTATAGAATATTAATATTTTTTATAACCAAATGCCTTATAATTATGAATAAATATTACCTGTGACTCAGATTATAAAAGATTCCTTCATATTCATTTGTGGATTAAAAGAGATACTTGAGATGCCTGTATAGTATGAATTATGAAAAAAGCACAGATTGATTTAGTCTTAAAATGGGTATTTACACATGTGTGCACACGTGCTCACACACACACACACACACACACACACACACACACACACACACCAAAGAGGTATAATAGAGCAGTGTCTTTGGCAGACTAATCTTGCCTTTTATAATAAATTAAGACAAATTTTCATGTCTTTCATCATTCTTTTTTTAAAATTGAATTCGTCTCTTGATGGTAATTATCCTAGAAAATTTGATTAAGGGAAGCTTAAACAACTAAGTCACCAAAATAAAGTTAGCATGGCAGTGGGATCCTGTCATTAGAAGTTGGTTTTGTACATTGTTTTCTGTATATAAATTAATCTGTAGCTTTCCTTCAAAGAAAGTTTCTATGTTCTTCTAGGGGGTTTGTTAGGAGACTAGGCTGCTTTGTGAGATATCTTGGGAAATGATTTACATTATTTTGGCAAAGAGACTCCTTTTTCCAGATAACACTGTATTTAAGCAAATAGTGTCTGTATAACCACCTTGTGTAGCAACAGTCAGCTTGAAGATAACAATCTTCACATACTTGATAAAATGATGAAATCACTGACCAGTAGCATTCTTAAGTGGGATCCACATTTTATAGCAATGTGATAATTCTATTTAATGTGGAAATGGTTACAGCATGTAATATGTGTAGAATTCCTGCTTGATGATCACTTTCTTGAAGAAAAAAAACCAATGCAAGAAATTCTAGTCTGGTCATTTCATTTTGGATACATTTCTGACCATTTCATTTAATTGAATCCACTGAATAGTATGTTGGTTCATACAGATACTTTGAAATGTAAAGTTTCTCTTCAGGTTCCTATGGAATGAGTATCCTCTGTTAACCTTGTTTCAGACTAAAATAAAGAAGAGATTTATTATTTTTTAAAAAAATATTTTTGGTTTTTGAACTTCATGTCTAAATTATATTTTTAAGGGGGTTAACATATTCCTGAAGGCATTAAAATAATTAATGAGACTATCATATGAGTTACCCAGTATTATAAGTCACTAAGAGAGTGGATTTTAAATGTTTTCACCACAAAAAAGAAATGGTAATTATGTGACATGATGGAAGTGTTAGCCAACTCTATGGGGGTAAATGCTGTGCAGTATACAAGTATATCAAATCAGTATGCTGTACACATTAAACATACATAGTGCTATATGACAATTGTACCTCAATCCTGGGAAAGAAATGTCTGGTTAAAAGACTGGGCCAAGTTCAACTCTGTGTTTAGGTTCCTTTATTTTTTTATTTTTTATTTTTTTTTAATGTTTACTTATTTATTTATTTTGAGAGAGAGAGAGAGAGAGAGTGCAAGCAGGGGAGGAGCAGAGAGGGAGAGAGAGAGTCCCAAGCAGGCTCCACTCGCAGTGCAGAGCCCAATGCACGGCTCGATCTCACAATCCTGAGCTCATGAACTGAGTGGAAATCATGAAAGAGTCGGATGCTTAACCAAATGAGCCACCCAGGCACCCCTAAGTCCCTTTCAAAGTTCAAATAATTAAGGTTATCAGGTATAATACTGGACAAAGATTTTTTTCCCCTTTTTTGAGCTAAATGACATTTTTCTCTATCTCTGTTCTTTACAAACTCATTTTTTTGAGATTTTAGGGATAAAAATCTGATGCCTGGATAGATGTAAATGAGCATTTGGCCAGGGATGCCATTAAATTTTTTCTTCATATTCTTTTTTGCCTCTTGGAAATTTATAAGAGTATCTTAAATATGTGGAATGTGTATAGGTTAAAGACAGACTTATTTTTAATCCTAAATAAAGCAAAAACTTTGACATTATTGATGAGTGGAAATACAAAGAATACATTACACAGATATTTTCATTTTCTTATTCTAAACATGGATTTATCTATCACTGCTTTCTAGAGACTGTGTTTTGGTAAAAGTGCATATGACCATTTAGCTTTTAATCAGGATATTTTTGGACTGCCTTCCAGGTTTTCTTCTCCCCTCAACTGGACCTTTTATGTAACCTGTTTCTGTCCATTTACTTATCTGCTACTTCTTACGTATAGAATGATTCACTTTTTATCCATTTAACTAATATTTATTGCCTGCTTTGTATTTCCCTGGTCCAGAACTGGGGTGAGATATTGAACACAAGGAGTTTCTAGTGTGTATCTTTAGAGTGCTTACAATCTATCCAAGGAAAGAAGAAACAGATAATTGAATTATAATTACATTTTTACATTTTTTAATATTCTCAAGCAGTCATATTTTTACATATTCACACTAGAGGATATTGTGTATTATTCAGTGACTTTTGGAAGCAGCCTACATATTTTGTTTGTGAGGGTAATTGAGTTGCGGAGAGGGACAACATTGGTATGTTATTTGTGTAAACACAGCTTTAGTGGCCATAGTTATGGCAGTGTTGCCTGCTGTCCTGTCTGAACTTTTTCACCTTAGAATATTCCTTACTTCCACAAATTTCTTTCAGGGCTCATCATGTTCAGCTGCTCTGTATCAAGATAATGTTTTTTTTTGTTTGTTTTTTTGTTTTTTTGTGTTTTTTTTACCCCTAGGGTAAACCTCATCCCTTGGTTTAGAAGATATCCTCTGGGTTTTTCTACCCCTTTTTCCCTGCAACCATGTTCCCTCTTCCCTTGTACACGTATATTAATTATTAACTAAATTTATATAAACAATAAAGCATTGTGTATGTGTTGTTGTTCTCTATGTGTTAGGCTTAAAGAGAGTTTGGAATGAATATGGATAGATTTGCTTTACCCTTGCACTTATTGAAAGAATTTATAATCTAGTTTATGTGGTAGTTATAAATAAATATTAGTTAATATCATGATTATTCTTTGTATATTTCCCACCTCAGAGTTGGAGTTCAGAAAATACTGATTCAATTAATTTGTGTTAATTTGTTTGATAGATTTCTAGAGAGAGAAACATCTTTTAGGAAAGATTAACTTCCATCTGTGTTCATTATGTTTGAAATCATTCAGCTTCTTTCAAAACTATGTATAGTGGCCACTAGGTTGAAGATGTATATTGGGGAATATACTATTTTCTTGCTAAAGCCTTAGGTAATAGAGCTTTAATTGCATGAATCTTCAGAAATCTAAATCTTAACTTTCTTTTTACTTTCTCAAAATTACTTGCTCAAATAGTTCCATAATATTTACAAAATAATTAATTTTAAAGCCACATACAACATTACTATTCTAGTTCTTTCTATTATGCTGTCTATTAGAGTTTTCATGGAGTTTGGGTCTCCTAAAGATTTATTTATTTTCCAAAATAAAAAGGCAGTTAATTTCTAAAATTTGAACAGGGAATTAAAAATTAGCATAATGTTAATAACTTGTTTTCTGCATATTATTTTATTGGAAGACCATTTAATCACTGCCAGGGACACTGTTATTTTCTGTAAACCAGTATTCTACTGAACCATTCCTTCTAAGACTGATTATAGTTTTATCCCCAGTAAAGATTTCTGTCAGTATTGAGTTACTTTGTAATTTACTTGTTGGCATTCAAAGCTGAATGAAAACTAAATTTGTCTTCCAGTTCTGCCGCTTCCTCACTTGTTACTGCTTGGGCTTACTCAGGTTTCCTGCTGTTCTAATCAGCTGTAGACTTGGGTAGAATTTACCAGTTAATTGTGGGAAGGGGAGGAACAAGCAGCAGGAACTTCTGATGTATGCTGCTCTAGAATCCACTGATTGATGTTTTACCTTTGCAAGTTATCAACTCCTGCTTATCCTTTAACGTTTAGTCTTCTCTTTGCTTGTGGTGAAATCAAAGAAATGACTGTGAGGTCCTCTAGATTGATACTGATAGGATGAAAGAAGGGTCAGCACATTTTTTCAAACATCAGAGGTTAAATTTCCACTCCTGAATAGGAGTCAGAGCATCAAGTAGCTAGGGAGACAAGGCCTGTAGAGCAGTGCCTCTCAATCATTGCTGTTTATCTTAATCACCTGGAGAGCTAAGAAAGCCTACCAAGACCCAGGTTCCTTGAAAAAGGCCAGGGCTTTTATAGGTACACTAAATTCTCCAGGTGATTCTAATTAACTAACCAGTTTAAGAACCACTGCTGGGAACTCACAAGAGGTCTCCAGTCTGCTTTTCCTGGGCACAGTGAGTGATGAAGGGAAAGAGGTAGGGGAGTGAGAAGACTAAACTTCTTTGAGGGCCTGTTATGTTTAGGTAACGAGATAGGTGTTGTGGGTGCTATTGTCCGGAATCTTCACAGCAGCAGCACAATGAGGTAAATGTGGTTTCCATTTTACAGATGAGCAAAAAAGATGTGAATAGGTACATAAATTTTCTAAGATGGCACAGTGTTGCAGAACCAGAATTTGAACTGTGTCAATTCTGTTTGTATTTAAAGGCTATAGTTTTCTCAATTGTACCTTACTGAGTTGTGAAAATTGAACAATATACGCAAAGCACTTAAGACAATGTCAGGTACTTCTGTAGAAAGCTTAATAGTGTTAACTATCCTCATTATCATTATTATTACTATAGTTCCTGCTGTGAGACCTGCATGACGTTAGAGGCTAGTGATACAGAGATAATAAGACATTGCTTGTCCTCATGCAATTTAAGAATAGTGGAAGGACTTCATGGTTGAAAGTAATATTTTATTTCTTCTGGGAATCCATTATAAATGTGAGTAAAGTCGGGTAGAAAAGCAAGGTATGCTGAAATGCGGAGATGGAGCCTGTGGTAGGGCTTATGCCCAGGCCAAGGGACAGATTTCCCACACTCAAGCCTCCCAGTGAGTGCAAATTCAGACCTGTGCTTTAGAAAAACTTACAGCTGCTACATGTTGTGGATCTTAGGCCATTTGAATAGTATTTGAGCACTTAAGGTTTGTTATATTTCTATTAAACCTGTTTTTAGAATCCGCAGTCTGCACTTTTTCTTTTAAATCAAAATATTATATGTGAGCCCTGTGTTTGGAAGTGACTTCATTATAAGGAAAACCTCTTTCTTTCTAGTTAGTGGAGATTTTAGGTCTTTTGAGTCTCTTCTTGATTTTTTTTTTTTTTTTTTACCTTTCTTATGACTCATAAGAAAATTAACCAGAACATAAGAAAAATTGAATCTGAAATTGGTTGTTTTACTACTCTTGGGTATTAGAATTAAGGTAATAGTAGAAGAGGTAATTGAATTTCTTGGCTAAATTGAGGTTTTAAAAGTTTCTGATTATCAGTACTATTATTGACTCATGTTTGAGTTATTATGGTTAATCTACCTTGTGTTTATTTATGTGGCTTTTAGGAATCAGCGGTGCCTGGCACAGTGTTTGACATGAATTAGATATTCAGGAATTATGTTTGAGATGAATGCATGAATGAGAGTAGATAAGAGTAAATGCTGGTAAATTTGTAATTGAAGAACATTTCTGTGATCTCCTACCATGCTGAATAAATTACTTGGGAAGACATTTGTATACTGGAATCTGAAGAACAGGTATGTAGAATCTAATTATTTTTTAGATTTCATTTCATTAGGTCCTTTTTGATGTCACTTGCTCAGAAAATCACTTTATTTATTTTGTTCTTCACTTGTCTGGCTTTCAGATTTACTTTTGTTAGTCATTGACAGTTTCTTGTACAGTCACGGATGCTACATTGTTATATATTCCTCCAAGATTAATGTTTAGGAACCACCTTCTTCATACTTTCTTTTATGTCAAACCAGTTCTATTTGGTGAGATGAGTTTTCATGTGAGCAGAGAAATTGGTGGTTGTATCATGCAGAACCACATTTCCTCTCACGTTAAATGCTTTTAAAAGTGTTTAGGAATAATTGGATTGTATGAAGAAACTATCAAATTCTTTTGTTAAAAACAAAATGAAAATTTTTGTTTTTGACACTTAATGCTTATAATTTATTCCACTGATAATATTTCATATGCTTTTATTTAATGTAATAAATTGTATTCTTCCAGCTATAAAAGCACTCAAAAGGAAAAATGTATAGAGCTGATTGCTGTTCATGTTGTTTTTTTTTTCCCCCACTAAAGTAACAAATTAAAAAATATGTCAATATGAATTTTCAGGTTTCTTCTTGATTCACAGTGTTTTCCTTAGGAGTGTTAATTTATTGTTAAATTAAAACTTTATTTAAAGAGCAATTTTATTTTATTTTATTTATTTATTTTTATCCTTTAAGGCTATTTATTTAGGTTTATTTATTTATTTTTTCAATATATGAAATTTATTGTCAAATTGATTTCCATACAACACCCAGTGCTCATCCCAAAAGGTGCCTTCCTCAATACCCATCACCCACCCTCCCCTCCCTCCCACCCCCCTAAAGAGCAATTTTAGAGTCACAGAAAAATTGAAGGGATAGGACAGAGATTTTCCCTACAACCTCTATTACCATATGCACAGCCTCTCCAGTTATCAGTGTCACCCACAAGAGTGGTATATTTGTTACAACTGATGAACCGACATTGACACATCCTTATCAATCAGAGTCCATAGTTTGTTGATATTACTCTTGGTGTTTTATACTGTATGGGTTTGGACAAATGCATAATGATATGTATCCAAGTGTCTTTTACATCTTTTTTTTTTTCTTAAAAAAAACCTGGCATTTTTTGTCTAGATAAATTCCAAACCTTAAGTTTGATCAAATACTATGATTTTCTCCTTTATAATCTGTTTTTATATTATGAACATAAATTTATTTTTTGTGTATAGAATTATCGATAGCTAAGCACTGTTTCTATTTTCACATCATTTCTTCCCTCATCTCTTCATTTTCCATATCTTCCATTTTTTTCTTCACTTTCCTTGTCCCCCAACCCCTTAGCCTCTTTGTTCTCTCATACTGTCTCCTTGCCCCTCTGATTTTCCCACCTCCCCCTCACCGCTACACTCAAAGAAGTTAAAAAATGAAGCTGGAGATGATTTTTATAAAGACTAATAATGCTGATGCAGAGTTAAGGATGACATTTAGAAGTTGGGTTCCTGCCTGGGGTTTGAATTAGGAAGTTGTGTGGATATTGCCATGTAACTCACTTTATTCTGGTAACCTGTTCTGTTGCTTACATTTAGTGAATAAATAAAAGCTCAGCTATGCCTTAAAAATCTTATCTAGCAAACAAAGTGAATCTTAACGCTTGTCATAGTGAGCATTATGTAGTAGCCACTCAATGTTATTTATTTCTGAAATTATTATATCTTTCTCCTGAATGCAGGTAGTTTTTTTTTTCCCTCAGCAGAATAACCTGTCATTTTAAATAACCTAATCAGTTTGAATAAGCAAAGAGAGCATGAAAATATTAGGAAGTAGGGATTCCCCACCATGCCACCCCCATCCCTTTTTGATCGGTACAGGCATACAATTTCATTTTGTTGTTGTTTTTTTTCTGAGCTTTCCTCCCCTCCTTCGGTTTTATTTTCTTCTTCATGCTTTTTTTTAATAACTTTAAAAATTATTTTTCTTTCATTATTAATGAATTGATGATGAATTTATTATCTTAAGATAATAAAGTATATTTTAAATATATTTTTAAATTTTTAAAAAAATGTTTGTTTATTTTTGAGAGAGAGGAAGCAGAGGTGGGGAAGAGAAAGAGCGAGACACAGAATCTGAAGCAGGCTCCAGGCTCTGAGCTGTCAGTATGTCAGCTGTCGTGGAGCTCGAACCCATGAACTGCAAGATCATGCCCTGAGCTGAAGTCAGATGCTTAACTGACTGAGCCACCCAGGTGCTCCTAAACTATATTTTAAAGTAGTAGTTATTTATTGGTAAGAAAAAGTTATTTAGTAACAAAAAGGAGGGTGGGGAAAGGGAGAGGTAAGAAAAATTATAAGTAAGCCAATCAATTATGAATTTACCAAGAAGGAGTAGAAGTGAGGATGATATAAAAACATAGTGTTGATAGTGTCATCTTCTATTTCAAAAGAGCAGAGATTGGGGGTTACGTGACTTTTGTTTTTAATTGTGGTTCTGCAATAAATACATTATGTAACCTCATTTATGACAGCAGAAATTTACTCACTTTTTATGTGTAGTAGAGGACATTATACCAATTTTGTTTCTCAAAAAATTGTAATTTATATGCTAATAGTGTACATTATATATGCCACTTTGGCTAAATTTTATAACTTGGAGAGAAATGGACTTTTTTTATAGAAATAATACATACTTACTATACAAATAAACAGAAAATGTGGAGAAGCAATAAGAATAAAATAAAAGACATCTATAATCCCCAGGGATCAACTATAGTTACATTTTAGTATATATTCTCTCAGTTCTTTTTCTACACATAAATTTATGTTTAATTTTTGAAATATGGGATTATACTCAATTGTGTTTTATAGCCTCTTTTTTTTCTCCACTTCACAGCATGTAATAACCTTCTTATTCCATAAACTTTCTTCTAAAACATACTTTTCAATGACCATATCATATTGATAGGCTATATGATAGCTGTTTAATCATTGATTGCTGAGCACTTCAATTTTTTTATTTTCTTACTATAAATTGTGCTATTATGACTATGTACATCTTTAAATGCTTTCATCATTATTATCTTTGGATGAATTCTTATAAAATGATGTGCAGAAACAAAGGGTAGGCATTTTTTAAGGTTCTTGAAACACAGTGGGAAGTGGTCCTGTAGAATGGCTATGAATTGTTCATTATGTCCCTGGTCGTAAATGGCCTGGTCTGAAGCAGGAAGGAAGCCATCTGCATGTCACTGCATGTGCTTAGTTTTAGGGATAGTCATATAGTAAGCTCATTGCAGTGATTTTTATGGATGATTTTTTTTTTTTTTACGGTTGGGCAAATAACCATATGGATGAATAAAACAGGATGGATAAAACAGACTTAACTACATTTTTGGAGTATATTTTATATATACAATGCTCAAGTAGACTTTTAAAAATAATAGTTTAATGGAATTCTGAATGATATTCTCTAAAGCAGGTCTATATTTATTACTCAGCACCAAATAATCATAAATCGGTTTCTCACCAAATAAATAGAAAAAAGTATATTTTTTATCGAACCTACAGTGCTTAGGGTAACAACAAAGGAAAAGATGGGTCAGCCGACACAGTTGAAAGTCTGTGTTTGATGCTCATGATCCTGCACACTCCAGTTTAAGCCTATATAAGATGGATTACATCCAGTTAATATAATATATTGGTATGCTGTGATATTTACCCTGAATGTAGGAAGATTTTTTTTTTGTTACTAAAAACAGTTAATTGGAAAACTGTGCCTATTCTTTAATTTTTAGAAACTTTGAATTAGATTTACAGTGAATTACAGTTTGAGTCAGTTGATTACCTAGTCTATTAATTTGCAGGTGGTATAATCAAAAGAAGTAGTTCTCAGAAGCTGGAACCATTTACTCTCAATTAATTGAAACTAGCCCAGTGCCTGCCACTTAGTGATATTAGGAGGACAGTTGTAGAGAAAAGATTTTAAATCATTTGAGATGTTATTGGCACTATGTTTACCTGCCGATCAAATTTTGTGTTACATATGCACTTAAAGAGCATAGTGCCGTTTTTAAGACATTCCTGTAGTGCTGTGTGTGTGTGTGTGTGTGTGTGTGTGTGTGTGTGTGTTGAGTTTCAGAATTCTTAACTTGAAATTATGGACCCCTTGAGGGTGAGAATGATGTGAAGATGGGATGTTCATGAGTTTATTTTATGTGTATAGTATTATGTGCATTCTACTGCAGAGGGTCCATAGGTTTTATCCCAAAACCTAAGAAAAATTAGGAACTTTTGCTATTAGGTTCAGGTGACAGTTTGGCCTTGAAGTGCTAACTAGGAAATAGTGGAAGGACTACACTGTTGTAAGACACACTTTCACGGCTGAGTCTATGACACTTCTGATCTTAGCTGCTTTCTAGAAAGAATGTTCTCTAACTATTGTATTTTGATTTACATTCTTCTGTTTTTGAGCAAAATCTTAACCCATTTTACATGGGTTAAACATGGTCTAGTTACATGGCAGTTACCTAAAAATATCTCCAAAGCTGATTCCAGGGTAAAAAATTTAACTATCTTGAATACTAGTTTTATAATCAGTTTAATACTTAATCTGGTTAATTAATTGGCTTTGCTTTCTTTAACTTGATGGTTCAAGTCTTTCACAAGGCTACATACTTTACTATGTTTTAGAAATGTTTTGGCTGAATAGAACTGTGTTTTGATTTGTTTTAAGCCACATGTGATTTCCTTTTCTGTTTCTTTGAACCAATCAACAAAATAAAATATCTAGTCTTTTAGCAGATTTTATCATTTTGTTAGCACAATCCGTTTTGTTAGATTCGACAACAAAACATTTGATGTTTTTCTTAATACTCTGACTAAATCAAACAACAATACTTGAATCTTTTTTTAAAGTTTATTTATTTTGAGACAGTGAGCAGGTGTGTGTGTGTGCCAATGAGCAGGGCAGAGAGAGACAGGGAGGGAGACAGGGAGGGAGACAGGGAGGGAGACAGGGAGGGAGACAGGGAGGGAGACAGGGAGGGAGAGAGAGAGGGAGAGAGAGAGGGAGAGAGAGAGGGAGAGAGAGAGGGAGAGAGAGAGGGAGGGAGGGAGGGAGGGAGGGAGAGAGAGAGGGAGGGAGGGAGGGAGAGAATCCCAAGCAGGCTCTGTGCTGTCATTTCAAGAGACCAATGCGGGGCTCTAGCTCATGAACTGTGAGATCCTGACCTGAACAGAAAACCAAGAGTCAGGTGCTTAACACCTGGGTACCCAGGCACCCCACAAGTGAATCTTGTGAATTGTTTTTCTCTGTTTCTTTTGGTCTTCTCAGAGGTTTGTTTATTTTATTATCTATTTTCAATTAGTCCAGGTACTGATACTTATATTATGGCTTCTCTGTGTTTCACAGTTGAAATATCTATTAGTTTAGGTTAGAAGGAGAGGACATTATTTTGACTTGAAAGTTCTAGTGAGAGTTGTTCCTTAACCAGAAAAACTGAAATATATTTCTTATATATTTCTATATAGGTTTATAATAGATATAGTATTTAAAATTAATTATAAATATTTAATAACATTTGAAATTGAGGAAAGGTAATTGCTCAACTGATTCAAGTTCCTTTAAAAATGTCTGCTATAGTTTCTACCTTTTATAAATGTCTTCTATTCTATTTCTTAACAATTTTAAATATTAGATACCTTCCTCTCAGTATGTTATTTCACATACAAATTTATTATCTATGGTATAAGGAATATTGTAAATGTTAAAACTTGACTTTTTTGTCTTTTTGGTGGCTTTGACTAGGGAATCCACAGACGTGACTGATGGAAAGAGATTATTTGCTTTCACTTAATTCAACCTAAGCCTTCAATCTGGCTTCATTTAAACAAGTCAAGATAGATGTGTTCCTGACTTTATTAATCTTAAGAGAGGAGATTCCACAGCCTCTTGAGTAATCTGTTTCATCACATTTTATTAATATTTTTTCTGTTGTAGTTAAGCTCATTTTAGAAAGCTTTTTAAATCCAGAGTACCCTTTTCTTAAAACAAACAAAATTAATTTCTGTTAATATGCAGCCTATAAAAATTCTATATAATTTTTAACATTTCAACATTTTATAAATATCACTTTTAAATGTAGAATCAATGTGCCTATGTCATAGTTACAGTCATCTTTTTGAAAAAAAATATGTAAGAAACTATTTTTTTCCACATATAACAAGGAATCCTCCTCAATTTACTTGAAAAACTGCAGATGTGGAGCATATCTATGTTACAGCTGTTTTTCACTACTTCTTTTGGATCCATTTCTGAAATAAAGAAACAATATTTTAAGAAATGTGTTACCTCTTGGCTTCTTAGTGTGCCTTTCTCAGATGGTAATTTTATTTGCAGTATTGCTTAACTATGGAATGCTAGAATTTCTAATCCATTATCTATATTTCCTCCAGGTTATTAGCTTAATAACCTGAACAAGAATGGATTGTTATAGTACTGAAAGTGATATATCCTGTCTATATCATGTTAATTCACTTTTGAGTTTCCATTACATTTCCATCGTCAACGACAAGATAAAATAACTTATATGTATAATCACTGAAAAAGTTTACTATGCAAATTTTTAAAAGATGCATTTAATATCCACTTCATTTATACCCAATATTTTTTATATTTGATTGCTTTCTATGTGTGTCATTCGTGCAGTGAGGTAAAAGTCAGCAAGCTGAAATTAACCTTTGCATAATTTCTGCTTTCTTGAAACTACTTTTTCTTTGAAGATTGGATATTATATGATTGCTAGAGTTGTTGATTGCCAACTACTGAGAGACAGTGTCTGAAACACAATTTCTGACTGGAATAAATGAAACTGCTTTGCAATAGTCAATGTAATTTCTCTGTAAGGGTCATTGTGAGCAGATGGTTCTCAATCCTGAGGGATTTTAAATCTTGACTTCAATAGAGTTTGATATTTTTGTACATTGCTGGGAGTTTATAATCAAAGTTGTTAAGCTATTGATTTCAAACGATACCCAATTCTGTTTAACTTTAAGGGAATATTAATTTATACTCCTTTTGCTCGATTTCTTGAAATAAACTGGTACTTAGATGAAACTAGATTGACTGACTCTCAAACTGGACCAAATTAAACTCCCAAGGATGGATTAGAAGAAATGAGAAAGGACCAAGTGAGGCTACTTACTCATGCTGTTTAAGAGTCTTTTTGTAAAATCTTTAGAGCAGGGTGCAGATAGGCTTGAATTCTTTCACAAATGCTACCTTCCATTTTGACTAACTTGCAAATTATATGTCTTTACAGAAATAAGATATTCCCACTTTTTCTTGCCTAATATTCACATGTATTTGGGTTAAGGACAATAGTGCCCTGGATATCAGGGATGTATCTGACTCATATTTGTATTCTTAATGCCTGATTCATAATGCTACTCAATAACTTAAAAAATAAATGAGTGAATGCATTGATGAATCAATGAAAACCCTCAGTTATCAGGGTGGGAATTGTAAGTGATTAGGCTTTATTATATTGTCAGTCTGTCACTGTATGTAATCTCTTTCTACTAGGTTCAGTACTTACTAGGACATTAAACTCTGGATTCTAATATCTGCTGTTACTGTCACTATGATTTTCAGAAAGGAACTGACTACCTCCGACTTTTAAGAAATTCTAAGTGCTTTTGTGTAGACCTTAATAGAATTAACTCAGTATGATTTTTGGTTCAAATCATAACATTATTTTCATTTTGGTTTATTACTGAATAATGTATCAATAGTGAAAAATTTGCTAATAATGGTAAAGTGTAGCTGTCATTGATTATTTCTTGGGGTCTTAGATCTTTTGGGAAAGAATGCTTTTAAAAATATTTTGTGATGATTATAGGATTTTGAGGTTTTTAGAGAGGAGTATGGATTATAGGAAAGGTTTTCATGATAATGTAGGAGAGGAAGCAAAATTTTCCTTAGTTCCCATGATAGGTTTTTACTTTTCTCTTTGACTGTTTATTGTGTGCATGTGTGTGTTCTATATTGATACCTGTTTCTTTTATCTGTGCCCTAAAAATAGGTTCTCCAAATTTCAGTTGGCTTTCTATTCTTATTTCTGTTATGACAGTTTGTCCTTTTAGACAATAGCATCTATTTTCAGGGCTTCAAATATCACTTCTATGAAACTAATTACAGAATATTTTTCTTCAGTTTGAATTTTACAATTGAGCCCTAATTCCAATATTATCAAATTACCTAATGTACATTTCTACGTAAGGTCTCCCAGTCAGTCCAAGCTTAACATGTTTGGAAACAGTTTTTTTTTTTTTCCCCCAATGTTACCATTCTTCAGTAGTTGAGAAACTTGGATTCACCTTTGACTTGACCTACTTTATCTCCTTCCAATTTTTTTTTTCTTTTTGGGGGATATGTGATGGCTTTTGCATGCTTTCCATTTTCAGTGTCCTCCCCCCATTCAGTCACTTATCACGCCCATAGTCACTTCTACTTAACTGTTCTTCTGGTCTACCTAACTCCTAGATCAAATATGAGCTGTATACATCTGTTTACTTGAGCATATTGCTTTTCCCTAAAAAATTGTCAGTGCTTTACATTGTCCATAGTTAATACATAAACTCATTAGCTTGGAATTCACTATCTTCCTTAATTTTACTCTGCCCTTAATTTCTGTCTTTGATTCCAGTTCTTCAGCTTCTGATATCAACTACTCTAGCTAAACCGGTCAGCACAGGTGTGATTCAACATGCCTTGATTTTTCATTTTTTGCTTATGCTTCTTCAGGATCTAACTCCTATAGTTTCTCTTTCATGAAGCTAGCACATTCCAGCACACAAGGTTGTTGTTATTGTTTTTTTTTTTGTCCTCAGATTTCCTGTACTACTGATCTAAGCCATTTATTTAGTAATAAATCATATACAATGTTTTGATGTTTTTAATATTTTTGTACTGAATCATTTATTTCATTTTTTTCCAAATGATTATATATGTTTCCTTATAAATAACTGTAAAGTCCTTAACAGAATCTTTAAGAACAGAAACTATATCTTTAAATATTATTGTAAAAAATATTTCTTATTACAAATCTAAGACCTCTAAAGTCCCATAATCCACATTTAAGTTTTCAATGAATTATACCTTTTGTAATATTTTCCATATATCTGGAAAATAATAATTCGAGAAATGTTTAAAATTTTAATAAGCTTATTCTGTATGCCAGGAAACAGGTCTTAGATGCTGCTCACTTTAGTATAGTAGTATATGTAGTATAATAACCAGTCATATCAATTGATAAAGCAAATCAGTTGAATAATTCATTAGTGAAAAGAAGTAATGAATTAAGTTTGGGTGTGTCCAATTTGGACATACTCTGGAGACTTACATTCTCATGGTAACTTATAAAAATAACTCTGGAGGACATACCTGGGTGGCTCAGTCAGTTAAGTGTCTGATTTTGGCTCAGGTCATGATCTCAAAGTTTGTGAGTTTGTGCCCTGCATTGGACTCTGCACTGTCAGTGGGGAGCCTGCTTGAGATTCTCTCTCTCTCTCTCTCTCTCTCTCTCTCTCTGCCTCTGCTCCTCCCCCACTTGTGCTCTCTCTCTAAATAAATAAATAAATCTAAAGAAAAAAAAATTCTAGGAGTTTTCATTAGAGAGGTCCCTATAAATAATTTAAGATACTAGGCTTGTATAACGTATGATTCACAGTCTCTAAATATGAAAAAAATAAAACATTTTTAAAAGAAAGTAAAAAGACATGGAGGTTATATTTTTAAAACTATGAGTGGGTGATCATCAGTCTACAAACACTATAAATATTTGAGCATGGATGGATGAATTACTAATCAATGAAATAGCAGCTAAAGAGATGGTATGATACATTCATAGGTAGCTTTTAAGTTGTTGGAGCATTTGTACTAGAAAGAGCAATCTAATAAGAGGTAAAATAAAAGATATCTTTTAAAAATAATACTTCATTTTTTTTTTTGGAGTAGTGTATGTTCATAGGAAAATTAAGTAGAAAGTATAGTTTCCAAATAAACCCTTGTACGTATCCCACTGTACACTACAGTAAGCTAATTACACTGTAATTTTCCCATATTATTTACATCTTACATTAGTGTAAGATTATTAACATACTTACATTTCACTGCTTTAAAAATCCTGGAGCTTCACCTACTTACACTGCCTCTGTGCTCCTTCCCCAATGATGGACACTCACTGATATCTTTATTGTTTCTATTGTTTTGCATTTTCCAAAGTGTCCTATAGTTCCCAGTGAAACAGTAAATCGCCTTTGAAAACTGGCTTCTTTCACTTAACAGTATGCAGCTAAGGTTCCTCCATGGTATGTCATTACTTGATAATTCATTCCTTTTTTTAATTCAAGTATAATTGACACATAACATATTAATTTCAAATGTACAACATAATGATCACCATAATAACTCTAGTTAACATCTGCTTATTACATATTTGCAATTTTTTTTTCTTGTGGCAAGAACTTGTAAGATCTCTTTGAGCAACTTTGAGATCTGCTCTACAGTATTATGAACTATAGTCACCATGCTGTACATTACATCCCCTGTGACATATTTAATTATAACTGGATGTTTGTATCTTTGACTTCACCCATTTTGCCTACCCCTTACCACCAGTTTGTTCGCTACATCTGAGCTTGTTTTTTTTGTTTTTTTTTTGTTTTTTTTGAGATCGGTATATAAGTGAGATGGTACAGCATTTGTCTTTGTTTGTCTGACACATTTCACTTAGCATAATACCCTTTAGGTCCATCAAGGTTTTTACAAATGGCAAGATTTCATTCTTTTTTTTTACAGATTAGTAGTATTCCCCTCTCTCTCTCTCTCTCTCTCTCTCTCTCTCTCTCTCTCTCTGTGTGTGTGTGTGTGTGTGTGTGTGTGTGTGTGTGTGAGAGAGAGAGAGAGAGAGAGAGAGAGAGAGAGAGAGAGAGAGAGAGGGAGAGAGACAGATTTGAGAGAGAATTGTATCTCACATCTTCTTTATACATTCATCTATTGATGGATACTTACATTGTTTACATATCTTGGCTATTATAAGTAATGCTTCAGTGAATATGAAGAGTGCATATATCTTTCTGAATTAATGTTTTAATTTTCTTTCACCCGTTGTGGAATTGCTGGGTCATATGGTATTTATGTCTTTAATTTTTTGAAGAACCTCCATACTTTTGCCATAGTGGCTGCACCAACTTACATTGTCATCCACAGTGCTTTAGAATTCCCTTTCTCTATATCATCACCAACACTTATTTCTTGTCTTTTTGATAATTGATTTTCTAATAGGTATGAGCTGATACCATATTGTGATTTTGACTCCCATTTCCCTGATGATCAGTGATGTTGAAAATTTTGTCATGTGTCTGTTGAACACCTACCTATCTTCTTTGGAAAAATGTCTATTCAGGTCCTCTGCCTATTTTTTAATCAGGTTGTTAGTTTTTTTGGCTATTGAGTTGTGTGAGTTCTTTATGTATTACCCCCTTGTCAGATACATGATTTACGAACATTTTCTCCTATTCGGTAGCTTGCCTTCATTTTGTTAATGATTTCCTTTACTGTACAGAAGCTCTAGTTTGATGTAGTTGCACTCATTTATTTTTGTTTTTGTTGCTTTTGCGTTTGGAGTCAGATCCAAAAAGATCATTACCAAGACTCAGGTCAAGGAGCTTACTGCCTGTTTTCTTCTAGGAGTTTTATGATTTTAGGTTTTACGTTCAAATCTTAACAATTTTGAGTTAATTTTTTTTTATGTATGGTGTAAGATAGTAGTCCAGTTTCATTATCTTTCATTTGCTATACAGATAACTAATTTCTTTTTATTGCTGCTGTCCTCCTTAGTATAGTGGTGAGTATCTTTGCCTGTCATTTCTTTTTATTACTGGATAATATTCTATTGCATGGATTATTGCAGTTTATCTGTTCACCTGTTGAAGGGCAGCTTGGTTGCTTCCATTTCTTGGCATTGGTGACTAAACCTACTATTAACATTTGCATGCTGGTTTGAAATTTTTTTTGAGTGGTAAAAATGCACAACATAAAATTTAGCATTTTAACCATTTCTAAGTGTACATTTAGTCATGTTCAGTATATTCATATTGTTGAACAATCATCTCTACAGATTTATCATCTTGAAAAACTAAACTATACATTCATTAAACAAAAATTTCTCATTTCCCACTAACCCTAGCAACTACCATTCTACTTTGTTTTTATGAATTTGGCTACTCTATAGATATTCATATAAGTAGAATCATATAGTGTTTTCTTTTGTGTGACTGGATTACTTAATTTAACATAATGTCCTTGGGGTTCATCCATGTTGTAGCATGTGTCAGAATTTTCCTTCCTTTTCAAGCTGAATAATATTCCATTGTGTGTATACACATTTTCTTTATTCACTCATCTGTTGGTGATTACTTGAGTTGCTTCTGCCTCTTGGCTATTGTGAATAGTGCTGCTATGAACCTGGGTGTGCAAATATTTCCTTGATATTTTGCTTTCAGTTGTTTTGGGTATATATCCATAATGTAGAATTACTGGTTCATATGATAATTCTATTTTTAAGTTTTTAAGGAACCACCATAATGTTTTCCATAGGAGCTGCACTATTTTACATTCCCATCAGTAGTGTACAAGGATTCTGATCTCTCCACATCCTATAACCAACACTGGTTATTTTCTGTTTTTGATAGTAGACATCCTAATGGGTATGAGGTGATTTTCCTTGTGGTTTTGATTTTTCCCTAATGATTAGTAATGTTGAACATCCTATCATATGCTTATTGGCCATTCTTATATCATCTTTGGAAAAGTGTCTATTTAAGTCATTTGCCCATTCATTTTTGTTTTATTTTTAAAATTTAAAATTAAAAAAAAAATTGTAGGACTTTATATGTAAGATCATATCATTTGCAAAAAGAGACCATTTTACTTCTTAGCTTTCGATTTTGAAGCTTTGTACTTCTTTTTTGCCTTGATTGCTCTGGCTGGGACTTTGAGTACTATGTATTTAATAGGAATAGGGGCAGTGAGCACATTTGTCTTGTTCCTGATCTTAGAAGAAAAGCTTTCAACCTTTCACCATTTAATATGCTATTAGCTGTGGGCTTGTTACATATAGCTTTTATCATGTTGAGGTAAATTTCTTCTATAGTCAATTTTTTGAGAGTTTTTTTTTTTTATCATGGCAGAATGTTGAATTTTGTTAAATGCTTTTTCTGCATCTATTGAGATCATGATTTTTATATTTCATTCTCTGAATATGGTGTACCATATTACTCACCTGCATATGTGGACCCTTCCTTGTATGCCAGGGATAAATCTCACCTGATAGTGTTTGATCCTTTTAGTATGATAATGGCTAACTTTACAGTTTACTAAACTCTTTTTTGGGAATTTTTCTATCTATATTCATCAGGGAGATTGGCCTTAGTTGTGTGTGTGTGTGTGTGTGTGTGTGTGTGTGTGTGTGTGTTTCTTCTTTTGTGGCATCCTTATCTGACTTTGGTATTAGAGTAATGCTGGGCTTGTAAAAGGAGTTTGGGAATATTCTCTTTCAGTGTTTTTGAAGAGTTTAGCAGGAATGGCATTAATTCTTCAAATGTTTGGTAGAATTCACCCTGTGAAGCCATCAGGTTCTGGGCTTTTCCTTTGTGGGGGGGTTTTGATTACTGATCCCATGTCCTTGTTACTGTTCTGTTCAGATTTTGTATTTCTTCATGATTTTTTGGTAGGTTGGATGTTTCTAGAAATTTATAATTTTTTTGTATGGTATCTAAATTGTTGATGCATAGTTCATAGTAGTCTGTTTTGATCCTTTCTTTTTTATCAGTTGCAATGTATTTTCTTTCATTCCTGATTTTATTAATTTGACTTTTCTCTCTCTCTCTCTCTCTCAGCATTTATAACAGTTTGTCAATTTTATCTTTCAAAAAAACCCAGCTCTTAATTTCATTGATCTTTTCCAGCCATTTCTAGTCTGATATTTCTTATTTCCTTTTATTCTGTTAATTTTGGTCTTAGAAGAACGCACTATTTTTAGTCATTTGAGATAACAAATTAGGTTGTTTATGTAAGCTTTTTATTTTTCTTAATGTAGGCATTTATTACTACAAAGCTCCTTTTTTGAACTGCATTTTCTGCTCCCATAAGTTTTGATATATTGTGTTTCCATTTTCATTTGTTTGGAAATATATTTTGATTTCCCCTTTTGATTTCTTCATTGACCCATTTATTCTTTCCCATTTAATTTGTTCTTCAAAGTGTATTACTTAATTTTCACATATTTGTGAATTTTCCATTTTTCCTCCTGTTACTGATTTCTAGTTTCCTACAATTGTGGTTGGAAAAGATACTTGGTATGTTTTCATTCTTTTTGAATTTAAGATTGTTTTGTTTCCTAACATATGAAATGTCCTGAGGAATGTTTCATCCGTAGTTGAGGAAAAATGTGTATTCTTGTATTGGGTGGAGTGTTCTGTATGTGTCTATTAGGTCCATTTGGTCTAAAGTATGGTTCCAGTCCAATTTTTCTATGTTAGTCTTTTTGTCTGGATAAGCTATCCAGTATTGAAAATGGGATATTGACATCCCCTGCTATTATTGTATTCTTAAGTGTTGTCCCTTTCAGATTTGTTAGTATTTGCTTAAATGTATTTAGCTGTTCCAGAGTTAGTTGCATGTTTATTGACAATTGTTACGTCCTCTTGATGAATTTATCCTCTTACTATTATACAATAATCTTTTTCTCCTTTCCATTTTGGACTTAGAAGTCTATTTTGTCTGATGAGTATAGCTCCTCCTCTTTTTTTTCATTTGCATGGAAGATCTTTTTCCATTTCTTTACTTTCATCCTATGTGTGTCTTTCAAAAGAAAACCAAGTCTCTTCTAGGCAGTATATAGTTTGGTTTTGTGTTTCTGGTTGTTTTTTGGTTGGCTGGTTTTTTATTTTTTTCCATTCAACCACTTTATGCCTTTTGATTGGAGAATTTGATCTATTTACATATTAAGTAGTTTTTGAAAAGGGCTCACTACTGCCATTTTATTAGTGGTGTTCTTGCTGTTTTATAGTTCTTTGTTCCTTCCTTTCTCTCTTGCTATATTCTTTTGTGAATTGATGATTGTCCCTGATCATATACTTTGATTTCCTTCATTTTATCATTTGAGTATCTAAGTTGGTTTTTGCTTTTGTGGTCACCATTGAACTTACATAAAACATTTAATAGAGTAACAGTCTATTTTAAGCTGATAACAACATAATTTGAATTACATGCAAAAACACTACCCTTTTATTCTATTCCCCCCTCAGCAATGTTATGCTGATGTTACAGTTTACAAATTTTTAATTGTATGTCCATTGAAAATTTAACTATAGTTTCTTTTTTTGGAGTGTTATCTGCAGTTTATTTTTATTTTATTTTATTTTAATTTTTATTTTCAAGTTAGTTGTAAAACAGTCTTGGCTTCAGGAGTAGAACACAGTGATACATTTTTTAAAAATTATTTAATTTTTTAAATTTACATCCAAGTTAGTATATAGTGCAACAATGATTTCAGGGATATTCCTAATGCCCCTTACTCATTTAGCCTATTCCCCCTCCCACAACCCCTCTAGTAACCCTCTGTTTGTTCTCCATATTTAAGAGTCTCTTATATTTTGTCCCCCTCCCTGTTTTTATATTATTTTTGCTTCCCTTCCCTTATGTTCATCTGTTCTGTGTCTTAAAGTCTCACGAGTGAAGTCATATGATATTTGTCTTTCTCTAATTTCACTTAGCATAATACCCTGTAGTTCCATCCATGTAGTTGCAAATGGCAAGATTTCATTCTTTTTGATTGCCGAGTAATACTCCATTGTGTGTGTGTCTTCTTGATCCGTTCATCCATTGATGGACATTTGGGCTCTTTCCATACTTTGGCTATCGTCGATAGTGCTGCTATAAACATTGGGGTGCATGTGCCCCTTTGAAACAGCATAAATACCTAGTAGGGCAATTGCTGGGTCGTAGAGTATTTCTATTTTTAACTTTTTGAGGAACCTCTGTACTGTGTTCCAGAGTGGCTGCACCAGTTTGCATTCCCACCAATGGTGTAAAAGAGGTCCTCTTTCTCTCCATCCTTGCCAACATGTGTTGTTGCCTGAGTTGTTAATGTTAGCCATTCTGACAGGGGTGAGATGGTATCTCATTGTGGTTTTGCTTTGTAGTTCCCTGATGATGAGTGATGTTGAGCATTTTTTCATGTGTCGGTTGGCCATCTGGATATCTTCTTTAGAGAAGTATCTATTAATGTCTTTTGCCCATTTCTTCACTGGATTATTTGTTTTTTGGGTGTTGAGTTTGAGAAGTCCTTATAGATTTTGGATACTAACCCTTTATCTGATATATTGTTTGCAAATATCTTCTCCCATTCTGTTGGTTGCCTTTTAGTTTTGCTAATTGTTTCCTTCACTGTGCAGAAGTTTTTATTTTGATGAGGTCCCAAGTTCATTTTTGCTTTCATTTCCCTTGCCTCTGGAGACATGTTGAGTAAGGAGTGGCTGCGGCCAAGATCAAAGAGGTTTTTGCCTGCTTTCTCCTCGAGGATTTTGATGGCTGCCTGTCTTACCTTTTACGTCTTTCATCCATTTTGAGTTTATTTTTGTGTATGGTGTAAGAAAGTGGTCCAGGTTCATTTTTCTACATGTCACTGTCCAGTTTTCTCAGCACTACTTGCTGAAGTGACTGTCTTCATTCCAGGAAATAATATCCAATGCTTTGTCAAAGATTAGTTGGCCATATGTTTGTGGGTCCATTTCTGGGTTCTCTACTCTGTTCCATTGATCTGAGTGTCTGTTCTTTTGCCAGTACCATACTGTCTTGATGATTACAGCTTTGTAATACAGCTTGAAGTCTGAAACTGTGATGCCTCCTACTTTGGTTTTCTTTTTCAACATGACTGGTTATTTGGGGTGTTTTCAGGTTCCATATAAATTTTAGAATTGTTTGTTCTAGCTCTATGAAGAATGCTGGGGCTGTTTTATTTGGGATTGCATTGAATGTGTATATTGCTTTGGGTAGTATTGACATTTTAACAATTTTCATTCTTCCAATCTATGAGCATGAGATATTTTTCCATTTCTTTGCGTCTTCTTCAGTTTCTTTCATAAGCTTTCTGTAGTGTTCCATGCAAAGATCTTTCACCTCTTTGGTTAGGTTTATTCCTACATATCTTAGGGGTTTTGGTACAATTATAAATGGGAATCAATTCCTTGATTTCTCTTTCTGCTGCTTCATTGTTGGTGTATTGAATTGCAACAGATTTCTGTAAATTGATTTTATGTCCTGTGACTTTGCTGCATTCATGTATCAGTTCTAGCAGTTTTTTGGTAGAGTCTTTTGGGTTTTCCATGTAGAATATCATGTCTTTTGGGAAGAGTGAAAATTTGACTTCTTTTTTGCCAATTTTGATGCCTTTTATTTCATTTTGTTGACTGATTGCTGAGGCTAGGACTTCCAACACTATGTTAAACAACATTGGTGAGAGTGGACATCTCTGTTGTGTTCCTAATCTCAGGGGGAAAGCTGTCAGTTTTTCCCCATTGAGGATGGATATTAGTTGTGGTCCTTTCATATATGGCTTTTATGATGTTAAGGTATGTTCCTTCTATCCCAACTTTATTAAGGGTTTTTATTAAGAAAGGATGCTGTATGGGAATACAAGCTGGTGCAGCCACTCTGGAAAACAGTATGGAGGTTCCTCAAAAAACTAAAAATACAACTACCCTATAACTCAGCAATTGCACTACTAGATATTTATCTAAAGGATATAGGTATGCTGTTTCAAAGGGGCACATGCACTCCAATGTTTATAGCAGCACTATCAACAATAGCCAAAGTATGAAGAGCCCAAATGTCCATCGATGGATGAAAGGATAAAGATGTGGTGTGTGTATATATATATGTATATATATATATATAATATACTATCAACAATAGCCAAAGTATGAAGAGCCCAAATGTCCATCGATGGATGAAAGGATAAAGATGTGGTGTGTGTATATATATATGTATATATATATATATATATAATATATATATACATATATATATATACATATATATATATGTGTGTGTATATATATATATATAATATACATATATATATATAGAGAGAGAGAGAGAGTGTATTAGTTAGCGATCAAAAAGAATGTAATCTTGCCATTTGCAACTATGTGGTTGGAACTACAGAGTATTATGCTAAGTGAAATTAGAGAAAGACAAATATCCTATGACTTCACTTATATGAGGACTTTAAGAGACAAAAGAGATGAACATAAGGGAAGGGAAACAAAAATAATATAAAAACAGGAAGGGGGACAAAGCATAAGAGACTCATAAATATAGAGAACAAACAGGGTTACTGGAAGGGGTGTAGGAGGGGGGATGGGCTAAATGGGTAAGGGGCACTAAGGAATCTACTCCTGAAATTGTTGCACTATATGATAACTAATTTGGATGTAAATTAAAAAAAATAAAATAAAAATAAAATAAAGAAGGCCCTTGTTTCGAGAACTGGGTGATGTATGGAATTGCTGAGTCATTTGCTTGTATACCTGAAAAAATATAACACTGTATGTTAACTATACTAGAATTAAAATTTAAAAATAAATACATAAAAAATAAATAAATAAATAAATAAATAAATTTTGTATCCCTATGTAATAAAGTGATTTGATCCATAAAAAAGGATGCTGTATTTTGTCAAATGCTTTTTCTGCATCTATCGACCAGATCCTATATTTCTTATCCTTTCTTCTTTTAATGTGATATATCATGTTGGTTGATTTGTGAATATTGAACCAGCCCTGCAGCCCAGGAATAAATCCCACTTGATCATGGTGAATAATTCTTTTAATGTACTGTTAAATTCGATTTGCTAGTATCTTGTTGAGAAGTTTTGCATCCAGCTTCATTAGGGATATTGGCCTGTACTTCTCCTTTTTAGTGGGGTCTCTGGTTTTGGAATCAAGGTAATACTGGCTTCATTGAATGAATCTGGAAGCTTTCTTTTTCTTTCTTCCTTTTCTTTCTTCCTTTTCTTTCTTCCTTTTCTTTCTTCCTTTTCTTTCTTCCTTTTCTTTCTTCCTTTTCTTTCTTCCTTTTCTTTCTTCCTTTTCTTTCTTCCTTTTCTTTCTTCCTTTTCTTTCTTCCTTTTCTTTCTTCCTTTTCTTTCTTCCTTTTCTTTCTTTTCTCCTCTTTTCCTTTCTAACAGTTTAAGCAAAGTACGTATTAATCTTCTTTAAGTGTCTGGTAGAATTCCCCTGGGAAGCCATCTGGCCCAGGACTCTTACTGGGAGATTTTTGGTAACTGATTCAATTTCTTTGCTGGTTATGGGTCTGTTCAAAATTTATATTTCTTTCTGAGTTTTGGTAGTGTGTGAGTGTCTAGGAATTTGTCCATTTCTTCCTGATTGTCCAGTTTGGTCTACAATTTTTCATAGTATTCTCTCATTATTATTTGTATTTCTGTAGTGTTGGCTCTGATATTTCCTCTTTCATTTGTGATTTTTATCTGTTTGGGTCCTCTCTCTTTTCTCTCTTTGATAAGTCTGGCTAAGGGATTACCCATTTTGTTCAGTCTTTCACGAAATCAGCTCTTAAATTCATCTGTTCCACTGTTTTTTTTGTTTTTGTTTTTGTTTTTTTTTGATTCTACATCATTTATTTCTGCTCTAATCTTTATTATTTCCTTTCTTCTGCTGTCTTTGGGCTTTATTTGCTGCTGCTTTTCTAGCTCCTTTAGGTATAAGTTTAGGTTGTGCTTGATACCTTTCTTTCTTCTTGTGATAGGCCTGAATTGCCATGTATTTTCCTCTTAGGACTGCCTTTGCTGCATCCCAAAGGGTTTGGACTGTCATGTTTTCATTTTCATTTGCTTCCATGTATTTTTTTATTTCTTCTTTAATTTCTTGGATAACCCATTCATTTTGTAGGATGTTTTCCAACCTTCGTGTTTGGGGGCTTTCCAAATTTTTTCTTGCAGTTGATTTCAAGTTTCATAGTGATGTGATCTGAAAATATGCACAGTATAATCTCAATCTTTTTGTACTTGTTGAGGGCTTTTTTGTGACCCAGTATGTGATCTATTGTGGAAAGTGTTTCATGTACACTTGGGAAGAATGTATTCTGCTGCTTTTGGATGAAAAGTTCCTAATATATCTGTTAAGTCCACTGGTCCAGTGTATCATTCAGAGCCATTGTTTCCTTATTAATTTTCTACCTAGATGATCTGTCCATTGTTGTAAGTGGAGTATTAAAGTCACCTACAATTGTAGTCTTATTATCAATAAGTTTGCTTATGTTTGTGATTGATATACTTGGGTTCCTCCACTTTGGGGGCATAAACATTTTATAATTATTAGCTCTTCTTGATGGATAAAACCCTTAATTATGGTATAATGTCCTTCTTCATCTCTTGTTACAGTCTTTATTTTATAATCTAGTGTGTCTGATATAAGTATGGCTACTTTGGCTTTCTTCTGATGTCCATTAGCATGATAGATGGTTCTCCATGGCCTCCTTTTTTTAAATTTTTTAAATGTTTATTTTTTAATTTAATTTTATTTTTTTAAATTTGAGAGAGAGACAGAGCATGAGCAGGGGAGGGGCAGAAAGAGATGGAGACACAGAAACTGAAGCAGGCTCCAGGCTCTGAGCTGTCAGCACAGAGCCGGACATGGTGCTCAAACTCGTGAACCACGAGATCATGACCTGAGCCAAAGTCACCCACCCAACCGACTGAGCCACCCAGGCACCCCTCCATGCCCTCCTTTTCAATCTGCAGGTGTCCTCAGGTCTAAAATGAGTCTCTTGTAGGCAGCATATAGATGGATCTTATTTTTTTAATCCATTCTGATACTGTCTTGATTGGAGTATTTAGTCCATTTACATTCAGAATGATTATTGAAGATATGGAGTTAGTGCCATTATGTTATCTGTAGGTTTTGTGTTTGTGGTATTATACCTGGTCCTTTGTAGTCTTTCCTGCTTTCCACTCACAGAATCCCCCTTAAGTCTCCTGCAGGGCTGGTTTAGTGGTCATGAACTCCATTAGTTTTTGATTGTCTGGAAAAGCCTTTATCTCTCCTTCTAGTCTGAATGACAGCCTTGCTGGATAAAGGATTCTTGGCCTGCATATTTTTCGTTCTCAGCACATTGAATATTTCCTGCCACTCCCTTCTGGCCTGCAAGGTTTCAGTGCACAGGTCTGCTACTACCCTTATGTGTCTACCCTTATAAGTTAAGGGCCATTTGTCCCTAGCTGCTTTCAGAATTCTTTTTATCTTAGTATTTTGCCAGTTTCAGTATGCTTTGTCATGGTGTTGACCTGTTTTTGTTGATTTTGAAGGGAGTTCTCTGTGCTTCTTGGACTTGGATGCCTGTTTCCTTCCCCATATTATGGAAGTTTTCAGCTATAATTTGTTCACATAAACCTTTTGTCCCTTTCTCTCTCTCTCTGTCTCTCTGTCTCTCTGTCTCTCTCTTCTTTTGGAACTCCTATGATATGGGTATTGTTTCATTTCATTGAATGACTTAGTTCTCTAATTCTCCTATCATGAGCTAGTAATTTCCTTTCCCTCTTTTTTTCAGCTTCATCATTATCCATAATTTTATCTTCTATTTCCCCTATTCTCTCCTCTGCTTCTTCTAGCCTCACTGTCACTGTGTCTAGTTTATTTTGCATCTAAGTTACAACATTTTTTAATTCACCATGACTAGTTCTTAGGTCTTAGATCTCTGCAGCAAGAGATTCTCTGCCCCTCTTCTATGCTTTTTTCAAGCTCAGCTATTAGTCTTATGACTGTTATAAGCAATATATCTGAGCAATAATTTATAATATCTTTTTTGAGCAGTTCTCTGTGATTTCTTCCTGAATTTTCTTTTGGGGAGAGTTCCTCTGTTTTGTCATTTTGGTTAAGTTTCTGTCTTTTGCATGTTCTAAAGGCTTGTTAGGTGCCCTGTACCTGAGAGAACTAGTATATTAAAAAGGGATAATACCCTGTTCAGAGTCTGGCACTTTAGGAAGTGTTTTTGGTGTAAGCAGTATGCATTCTGTTGTTGCATTTTGGCTGCTCTATGCCACGAGTCAGTCCTCAGCAGAACTCCTCCTTGCTTATAGTGGTGGATTGTTTGGATCCTCAACCAGCCAGGTGTGCTTTGATTTGTTTGTTGAAGTAACCTTGGAAAAAGTAAAGGAAAAGGGGCAACATGGAGTCCTGAGCCCATAAAAAGAGAAAAATGAAAGGAAAAAAAGACCAAACAGAGAATCAAAAAAACTATAAGGCTAAATCCAGAGAAACAGAAAGGAAAATAAAGAAGAAGAAATAGAAAAGGTAGAAAAGAGTAAAGATGCCTCATTAAAAAAAATATGCAATACGAATTGATCCAAAAAAAATCAAACTATGAGCCTGATTCCAAAAGAAAACAAGAAAGAACAGTAAAATTAAGTTAAATTAAAAAAATCACAAACAAATAGAAATCAATTGTCTGTTGGTTCCTGGGTCCAGTGGCTCTGCTGGTCTCGAGGAGAGACAGGCTGTTTTGGGTCAGTGTCAGTCTTGCTTCAGTAAATAAGCAGTTGCCAGGTATAAGGGGTGGGGTTTGGTGTAAGCATGCCCTGCCTCCACTGGGGGCCTCTGTGCTGCTCTCCAAGTCCTACCATGTTGGTGTTGGGGAGGACAGTGGAGACAACCCAATCTCTCTTCCCTGGACTGGATGTCTCAAACTGTGTTGTTCAGGCAGCTCTCATAGAAGAGTGAGGACAGTCACCTTTCCCTGGTTCACAGATCTCCTGTGCCTTCTAGGTGTTCATTTGGGATTCAAAACATGATGTCTTAAAGGGCCCTGCAATGCTTGGACCCTGTTCTGGAATAGTGGCACTACACCCTTCTGATAAAAAGCCTTTTGGCTGGCACACGCAGGGTCTTTTGTCCTTAGGGAGGCAATAAACCCTTTCCCACACTCGTCCCACAGTGCTCCAGGAAGCAGACCATTCTTTCCCAATGCACCACTGAGATCTGAGACTGCTATACAGCGCTGTGCATTCTGGGACTGGCTCCCTCCTCCCCAGGAGCATGGCCTTGGCTTCCATCTCCAGTCGGAGAGAGTTGCACACTTTGTACCTTCGAGTTTCAGCTCAAGAGTCTCCATCCTGCCAAGCTGTCTCCCTCCAACTGTGAAGATCTTTCTGCCACTCTGTAGGTCATTCTCCTGGGTGTTCCAAGTGATCTGACCTCAGTACAACTGTGTTTGAGGGATGAGGAAAATTCCAGTCCCCCTGCTTCTCTACCATCTTAACCCCTCCTCACTATAGTTTTTCCTTTTTTAAATACTTTTCCCCTTTTTTTTCCCTAGTATTTTATTTAAATTCAAGTTGGTTACTATATAGTGTAGTACTGGTTTCAGAAGTAGAATTCTGTGATTCATCACTTGTGTATAACACCCAGTGCTCATCATAACTGCCATTCTTAGTGCCTATCACCCATTTAGCACATGCCCCCACCTCCCCTCCAGCAACCCTCAGTTTGTTCTCTATTGTTAGGAATCTCATGTGGTTTGCCTCCCTCTCTATTTTTATCTTATTTTTTATTTCCTTTCCATATATTCATCTGTTTTGTTTCTTAAATTCCACTTATGAGTGAAGTTATAAGGTATTTGTATTTTTCTCACTGACATCGCTTACCATAATACTCTCTGGCTCTATCCATGTTGTTGGAAATGGCAAGATTTTGTTCTTTTTGATCGTTGAGTAATACACCATTGTACATATACACCATATTTTCTTTATCCGTTCATCAGTTGATGGATTTGGGCTCTTTCCATAATTTGACTCTTGTTAGTGCTGCTATAAACATTGTGGTGCATGTACCCCTTTGAATCAGTATTTTTGTGTCCTTTGCATAAATACCTAGTAGTGAGGTTGTCAGGTTGTAGGGTAATTCTATTTTTAACTTTTTGAGGAACCTCCACAGTTTTCCAGAGAGGCTACACCAGTTTGCATTCCCACCAACAGTGTAAGATAGTTCATTCTCCGTATCCTCGCCAACAACTGTTGTTTCCTGAGTTAATTTTAGCCATTCTGACAGGTGTGAGGTGATATCTCATCGTGGTTTTGATTTATATTTCCCTGATGATGAATGATATTGAGCATTTTTTCATGTGTCTGTTAGCCATTTGTATTTCTTCTTTGGAGAAATGTCTGTTTACAGCTTCCCATTTCTTAACTGTATTATTTATATTTTGGGTGTTGAGTTTGAGTTCTTTATGGATTTTGGATACTAGCCCTTTTTCTGATATGTCATTATCATATATCTACTCTCATCCAATAGATTGCCTTTTAGTTTTATTGATTGTTTCCTTTGTTGTGCAGAAGCTTTTTATTTTGATGAAGTCCCAGTTGTTTATTTGTGCATTTGTTTTCCTTGCTTCCAGCGACATGTCTAGTAAGATGTTGCTATGGCCAAGGTAAAAGAGGTTACTGTCTATGTTCTCCCCTAGGATTTTGATGGTTTCCTGTCAATACTTTTATTCCTTTAACCTTTATACTAGAGTTAAGTGATTAACTTAACCACCCTATTATTAACCACCCTATTCCAGAATTAGAATTTTCTGAATTTGACTATATAGTTACCTTTACCAGTGTTTTATATTTTCATATGTTTTCATATTACTAATTAGTTTCCTTAAATTTCAGCCTGATGAACTCCTTTGAGCATTTATTATAAGACAAGTCTAGTGGTAAATTCCCTCAGTTCTTGTTTTTCAGATATAGTCTTTATCTCTCTTTCATTTCTGAAGGGCAACTTTTTCAGGTAAGTATTCTTGTTTGGCAGTTTTTTCTTTCAGGATTTTGGATATATCATCCCACTTTTTCCAGACTTTCCTGGTTTCTTCTGATATCCACTGTCAGCTTTATGAAGTTTCCTTTATATGTGAGCAGTTTTTTTTCTCTTTTTTCTTTTAAAATTGCTGTCTTTGATTTATACAATTTTATTGTAATTTTTTTTTTTTTTGCCAAACATCTTTTTGAGTTGAAATTTTTGGAGTCCCTAGGTGCTTCATGAGTTTAAACGTCCAAATCTCTCTCCAGATTTGGGACATTCTCAGCCATTATTTCTTAAAATAAGTTTTCTGCTCCTTTCCCACTCTCTTTTCCCTTTGGAGTCCAATAATGCATAAATTGTTTCCCTAAATGGTATCTTATAGATCACATAGACTTTCTTCACTCTTTTTCATTATTTTTTCTTTATTCTCCTCTGAGTGGGTAACTTCAAAGGACCTGCTTCCTACTTTACACATTCCTTCTTCTTGGTCAAGTCTGCTGCTTTCTACAAGTGGGATGGACTTGTCACGTCAGGGACACCAATTGCGGATTCAGAAAGCTGAGGGCAGCAGAAATGACTGCTCAAGACTCTATGCAAGTCAAGAGAGGTGAGAGGGAGGCTAAGGGAAGTCTCCCCGAGCTGCTCTTCTATTCCTGTATTTATTAGGCATACATTATAGGGAAAATGTTGAGTAATAGGTCAGTGGCCACGTGCCAGTAAGAACATATAGAAAGCATGCAAACCACCCCCCCCAAAAAAAACCCCCAAAAAACCATAAGGTGTTCCCAAGACTACAAAAGAGCAGGTACTGAAAGCAGGGTGGAGGACAAGATATAAGTTATTCCGTAGATAACATGGTCTAATGGATTCCTGAGCACAGGCAGGACCCAACCCCTATGTATGCATTAACTAGATACTGGTCTGCTGTTTTTAGCAGGGCCAGAAAGAAGTGTAATGTATTCCCTATAATCTCTTTAATCAGGACATAGCTTTTTGATTTCCCACATATCCCCCTTTTTTGTTAGAATTTTCTTGTTCATGGGAGTTGAAGAGGGCAATCTGTTGTAGTTCATGATGCCTCAAGGAAGCCACTATGCTATAGATCATTCAGAGGGCTATAAGAAATACAAAAAAGACTAGGAAGCAAAGAGCTCCAATAATCCAAATATGTTAATTGAGGCCATGGTACCAGTTGGTTGGATTTAACCATTTCACATTGTCAGATAACTCCTGTTCAACTTGTATCTGTGTTTCCTGTTGAATATCTAACAGTTGTTGACGTATTTGGGAAGACAAAACATTAATTTCAGATTGTAAATTGGTGGAAAAAGCTTCTAGTTTTTTGTTTTTTGTTTGTTTTTTTGTGTGGTTTTTTTTTTTTTTTTTTTTTTTTTTTTTTTTTTTTTTTTTTTTTTACTAAATCCTAGGAGTGTTGAGACATATTATAAGGGGGTGACACAAATTTTGTCATGTTGCCAGTCACATTGTATATTTTGACGATCAACAAGTGCCTCTTGGTGGTCCCCCATCCATTTGAGTGCTGCTTCTGCAGCTTGCAACTTCTGCATGACACCATTATAAGTCTGTGTTTAAGTAATTGTTGCTTTGGTGGTATTAGTCATTATGTGATTGACTACTTTAGCAGTATGGATACTCTGTCAGGGAGACTGCTGCAACAGAGGCTGTGGCTAAGATGACAACGGATGAGATAAGGAAGGCAATGAGCCATCCAACAAATCTTTAGGTCTCCACTTAGAAATGGCTTGGGCTAACTCAGACCATTGGACTCTGCCTAGGACCTTGCTAGATTTACTGGTAGCCAAATTTGAGGCTTTTTTTCCCATTTTTTTAAATTTTATTTTTTTGTTTTTTAAAATTTACATCCAAATTAGTTAGCATATATTGAAACAATGATTTCAGGAGTAGATTCCTTAATCCCCCTTACCCATTTAGCCTATCCCCCCTCCAACAACCCCTCCAGTAAGCCTCAGTTTGTTCTCCACATTATGAGTCTCTTCTGTTTTGTCCCCCTCCCTGTTTTTATACTATTTTTGTTTCCCTTCCCTTATGTTTGTCTGTTTTCAAGAATGAAATCTTGCCATTTGCAATTACATGGATGGAACTGGAGGGTATTATGCTAAGTGAAATTAGTCAGAGAAAGACAAAAATCATATGACTTCACTCATATGAGGACTTTAAGAGGCTGTCTTTTTAAGAAAAACATGTGGGATAGAAAATTTGATAATATAATGGTTGACACAAGCTGTATGCCAAGCTGGAGGAAGTACTTCAAAAACATAATATGGGTTGTCAAATGTTATATTAACTGGTTTAAAGAAAGGGGGGGGTCTATGATATGAGCCCCACACAGTGATGAAAAAGCAGTAGTGGTCTGGATAAAGAAAAAGATTAAGCAAATCATTACCTTAGCTGAGTTGGGAAACCACAGCTAAGTATGCTAAAAACCTGTTTACTGGGGTTGGTTTTGCTCCTACACGGCACATGACTTTGGTGTCATGTTGATTGAACTTCTTAAGTTGTTCCCAGATGATATTATTTGCCTTGGTCATTCTTGGGCATTGTCTCCCCTGTTGTCCTTGTAAGGACCAATTTGCCTTCTGAGGAGAAGGGTTGAGGGGTTGATCCTTCCAACTCATGGTATGGTTTAATCAGATGAGCAGGTGCCCAGTGTGGTCCTGATGGGTGAAGAACACATGCATATCCCCTTCCCCATGTTATTAGTTCATAAGGCCCTTTCCATCAATTATTGCCTTGTATACCTTTGAGTAAAACCTTGGCTCTGATATTTGAGCCGGGAGATGGCGTAGAATGTCATTTGGCAGCTGTGAGGCCATGGGAATCACAACTTAAAAAACTTAATATGTATAAGGTTTATATAGTGAATTCCAAGGAGAGTCATTATGTAGATTCCCTCTTTTTTGTTTATGAAGATTTGTTTTATTTTTTTTTATTTTTTATTTTTTATGAAGGTTTGTTTTAAAGTGACATATGTATGTTCTAAAATAGCTTGTCCAGTAGGGTTATATGGTATGCCCATAATGCGTTGTATATTCCAATTTTGGAAAAATTAATTTATCATGGAGGAAAGGTATCCAAGCCTGTTGTCAGTTTTAATTTGTTGAGGTCTACTGGCTTGTAAAAATGGATGTAAAAAATGACGAATGATATTTTTCACATTTTTTCTGGTGTGAATAAAGGCCATTATAAATCCTGAAAGATGTTCACAGACACGTGGATATATTTGTGACACACGAATGGGGCATAGTATGTAATATCAATTTTCCAAAGATGATGTATTTAAATATCTTTTTTTAAATGTTTATTTATTTGAGAGAGAGAGCAAGCATGAGCAGGGGAAGGGCAGAGAGAGAGGGAGACACAGAATCTGAAGCAGGCTCCAGGCTCTGAGCTGTCAGTACAGAGCCCAACACGGGACTCAAACTCACAGACTGCAAGATCATGACCTGAGCCAAGGTCAGCAGCTTAACTGACTGAGCCACCCAGTACCCCTAAAGATGATTTGCATTTAGATGTCTGGGGTTAATTCCCCACTGTTTTTTGTCCTTTTGATTGCTGTTGACAGGGCAGGAAGCAACAATTTGTTTAGCTTGAATAACTGTAGGATGGAATTGTTTAATAAGGGACTTATAATTTTGATGAAAAAGGTCATGAGATAATTGAGCAGTTTTAAAAGCTCTATTGTAGCCAACAAATTGGGCTGCACACCTGTTTCCTTCTGTTGAAGGTCCAGGTAAGCCTGAATGTGATCTTATGTGAGTGATAAAAAGAGGGTGTGTTTGTTTATCTAGTAAGGCTGGTAAAGTTAAAGATAGGGACAGTAAGGAGGGATCCTTCATTTCCCTAATAGAGGCCTGTTCTATATTCTGTGTCATATAAACTATATATTGAGAGTTTGCTACAATGTTAATAGGTTGGTTAGGAAATTGTTGTAAAGCCATAAATCGGCCTTTAATTCTGATTTCTGAGTAGATGTTTGTCCTTTAAAGATTACTTTATGCCATCGTTGGTCAAACCATGCAATAGCAGATTTAGTAGTTTTTCCAGATCATCTATAAAAACAGTGATTGCTTGTGAAATTGGCTGTGGAGATACTTTTTTGGGTGTAGTTATGTTTAAAAGAGGTAATTGTAACAATTTGTCTGATGGCAGAGACTAAACAGTTGGCCAACAAAGTCTGATAGCACTTTGGAGTTCTATAGATTGAGTGAGAATCAGTTGAAAGCATCATAAGACACCCCAGGATGTATAAAATCAGGGTCATATCCTGTCGTTGGCAATTTTATCTGCCCTTAAATAATAATTCTGTAACTTGTGTATAGGGAGTGAGGGTTTTCTTAAATGAGTGGGAAAGAAAAAGCCATCCTAAACATTGAACTTCTTTTATAAGTTGGCCAAAAGTCCAGTGGGTATATTGAGGGTAGGAAATATAAATAGATAAATGGGGTAACCTAACTGTAGGTGATGTAGTTGCCTGTTTTTAAAGGCCTGTTTAATAATAATTTAATCTCTGAAGCAGAAATTAACTATGAGGAGAGTCTAAAGCAGTGTTTTCTTTTAAAATACTAAATAAATTAGAAAGTTGTCCTGTAGTAATTCCCAAAATGGGAAAAATCCAATTAATAGCTCCTAACAATTTTTGAAAATCATTTAGGGTATGTAATGGAGTAATATCTAATGAGATGCATTGAGGCTGTATTGTCTGAGCAAAGACTATATGTCCTAGATATTTTCAAGGTTCCTGCATTTGAACCTTTTCAGGAGCTATTTGAAGCCCATGTTCTTCTGTGGAAAGTTGTAAGTGTTTATATATTGTGAAAAGTAAGGTCTGTGTAAGAGCATCAGGAAGAATATCATCCATATAAGGACAAATTAGACAGGATGGACATTTTTTATGAGTGGGCAGTAAGGCTTGTTGAATGAAATACTGACATATAGTTGGGCTATTAATCATTTCTTGAGGTGATACTTTCCGTTGATATCTAGACAAAGGTCTTTGGTTGTTAGTCACAGGTAGAGAAAAGGCAAAATGTTCCTTATCTTATTTGGCTAAAAGGTATGGTAAAAAAGCAGTCCTTAAGATATATTGCTATAATAGGCCATGTTGAAAGAAAAATGGCAGGGTTGGGCAAGCCTGACTGTAATGCCCCCAAAGGTTGGATAGTGGTGTTGATAGCCCTGAGGTCCTGTTACAATCTCCATTTACCTGATTTTTTAGAAATTGTAAAAGTAGGTGTGTTCCAAGGAATGGTGGAAGGTTCAATATGACCAGCTTCTAATTGTTGTAAAACCAGATTTTTATCTTGTTTTAATTGCTCCCCTTTTAGGGGCCACTGTTCGATCCAAATAGACGTGGAAGATTTCGGTATCAGTGGAAAGGGAGGGGTTTTAACAGTGGTCCCTATTAAAAAGAAAAAAAAAAGACTGAATGACTACTTTCCATCGTTTAAGTCAGTCCCTTCCCCATAAAGACATAAGAACAGATAGAATAAAGGTTGAATGAATAAAGGTTGAATGTAACCTGTTTGTCCTTCTGGCTGGACACTTGTGAGGGGTCTTTTGCTTTGCAATGGTAGGTGGGTGCCTCCCACTCTGGTAACAGCTAGGAGGCTATGTCTTTTTTCCCCAATGTTTAGGCCATTCATTGGAAGTGATAATAGAGATAACAGCTCTAGTACCAATTAGCCCTGTAAATTACTTTCCCTTTACAGTAATAGTTAAAAAAGATTTGTCAGATTGAATGATCTCAGCCCAGTATATAATTCCTTGGATCCTGTGTTGCCAAATCCTTTATTTCCCCTTTGTTGTGTTAAAACTCCTGGAATTTTAAAAGGGATTAGGACTAGTTGTGCTAATTGTGTTCCAGGGGGGATAATATGTAATCCTTTAACCTTTATCATAATGTGAATTTCCACCATATAATCTGAGTCAATGATTCCAGGTATTATGAAAATTCCCTTTTTTGACATGCTAGATATTCCTAGAATAATCCCCACTGTGTTGAGGGTAAAGGGCCATATACCCCAGTGGGTATTGTATAGGCATGATCTTGTTCCTTTAAAATTAATTCTGAGGTAGTGCATAAATCCACTCTTGCACTTCCTGTGGTTGCTGCTTGCAAGTCTGTAACCTGACCTTGACCTGGTTTAAGAGAACCTGAAGGAACAGGGCTCTGTATTGCTCTACTTGGCATTGGGGGCTTGGGAGCTGACGCCCCTTCCTCATTTCCTGAGAGGGAGAGGGGTCATCCTTCTTTATCAAATTCAGATTGGCATTGATTTGTCCAATGTTTTCCTTTTCTACATCTGGGACAATCCTTATTGGGTAACTTCCTGGTTTGTCCCGTTGTTTGTTGGTGACAGTCCTTTTGCATGTGCTCTGGGTTTCCACATTTAAAACAGGCCTGAGAGGCTGGAGATGGTCTCATAATAATAGCCACAAGAATTTGTGCTTTTTGTGTTTCAGTTCCCACATTTTGGCACACCCTGATGAATTCAGTGATACCTTTGGCTTGTGTGTGTATGCCGGAGAGAACGGCCTGACAGTCTACGTTAGCATTTTCATAAGCCAATTGCTGCAGTAAAACTTGAGCAACTTCTTCATTATCTATTTGCCTGGAAATACTCTGCTGCAGCCTATTCACAAAATCAACATAAGGTTCAGTGGCTCCCTGCAGTATTGTGGCAAAGGAACCTGTTTTTGTGTCAAGGACAGTAAAACATTGTTGGAATAACCTATGATTAGCCTGGGTTTGGGCTTGAGCCATGGTATAATGGCTGACACCTTGTAGCATTTCTACTCTTTTTGGAATACCCAAATCTCGATTATGAATTGCCTATGTGGCGCAGCCCTCTTGATATTCTAAAGTCCATTTAGCATGCTGAATGGGGGAAAGTATGCCCTTTGTTAATGCCTTCCAATCCAAAGGGGTCCTTTCATATCCATTTCCTATTGTTTCAATTATCCCCTTAGTAAAGGAGTTTTGGATATCATTCTTAACAACACTTCCTTTCAATTCCTTGAAGACAATTAAAGGAGCGACTTTTGCCTAGGTTGATATTCCAGGAGTGGTAATGATGGGGAATATATGAAATTCCCCAGTAGCATATCCCTCCTGTAAACATTGCTGCATAACTGGTGGCTTGTATCCATCCAATGTAAATATTGGCTTTAAGCAATCAGGAGGAATAGGGACAGGAGGAGGTAGTGGAGGGAAGTCATCCTCCATTGTAAGAGGTGTGAAGGAGAGGTGGGTATTAGGCTTTCTTTCTTAATTTGTTCCTTCTCTGGAGATACATGTAATGGACATAATGCCTTAGGGTCTAAACTCCAGATCACTAAAATGGAAGTGGGAACCTTCTCTCCTTTGGCATGTTTCTTTTTAAAAAATTTCCCACTTGGGGCGCCTGGGTGGCGCAGTCGGTTAAGCGTCCGACTTCAGCCAGGTCACGATCTCGCGGTCCGTGGGTTCGAGCCCCGCGTCGGGCTCTGGGCTGATGGCTCGGAGCCTGGAGCCTGTTTCCGATTCTGTGTCTCCCTCTCTCTCTGCCCCTCCCCCGTTCATGCTCTGTCTCTCTCTGTCCCAAAAATAAATAAAAAACGTTGAAAAAAAATTAAAAAAAAAAAAATTTCCCACTTGTTCCCATAGATCTAAATCAACTGTACCATGGTTGGGGAACCAGGGACAGGTGTCTCACATTGTTTGTAACAATTTACTTAATTGATCTTTTTTTAACAGTGCAATGAGCCACCTTTAAAAGCTGCTGTAAAGTTTTTAGATGTAATAGCTGTTCCTTTGTCATTTTTTGGAGAAAAGAAATACTGTCACTGAAAACTAGATATGTTGGCAGCTATCCCAAGAGGGTCCTGCTATCCCTTACCGGGATGAGGTCTGTTTGAAGTCCGGACAATTTCACTTTCTTCTCCTGAGTGTGTAGATTCTGCGGCTGGAAAGTCTTTCTTTTGAGGCTATTACAGTCATGTTGGGGTCACCAATTGTGGGTTTGGCTTTCAGCTTTGTCCAGCAAAGCCAAGGGCAGCAGAAAGGGTTACTCAAGACTCCATGCAAGTCAAGAGATGTGAGAGGGAGGCTAAGGGAAGTCTCCCCGAGCTGCTCTTAAGCTCCTGTATTTATAGGCATACATTATAGGGAAAACATTGTGCAAAATGTCAGTGGCTACGTGGCAGTAGGAACATATAGAAAGTGTGCAAATAAACAAGGTGTTCCCAAGACTACAGAAGAACAGATTCTGAAAGCAGGGTGGAAGACAAAATAAGATATTCCATAGATAACATGGTCTAAGGAATTCATGAACACAGACAGGATGCAACCCCTAAATACACATTAACTAGATACTGGTCCGCTGTTTTCAGCAGGGCCAGAAAGCATTATAATGCATTCCCTATAATCTCCTTAACCAGGACATAGCTATTTGATTTCCTACGTTCTATTGCATTTTTGAATTTTATTGTATTCTTCTGCTCCAGCATTTCTGGGTGTGTGTGTGTGTGGGGGGGTTCTTTGTATAGTCTCAATACTAATTCCTTATCAGATACATGATTTACAGATATGTTGTTCATTTCCATCGGTTATCTTTTTACGCGGTTAGTTGTTTCCTTTGCCCAGAAGTTTTAAATTTTGATGTCATCCAATTTGTCTTTTTTTTAGTTTTACTTTTGTTCCCTATGCTTTGGTGTTGTATCCAGGAAATCTTGCCAAATCTGACATTATAAAGCTTTCCTTCTACATGTTCTTCTAAGAGTTTTATAGTTATAGTGCCAGTTTTTGTTTGAACATAAATTTTCAACTTATTTGGGTAAATACCAAGGAGTGTGATTTCTAGATCATATGGCAACACTATGTTTAGCTTTGTAAGAAACTGCCAATCAGCTTTTGAAAATGGCTATACCATTTTATTGCCCATCAGCCTTTGAAAGTGGCTGTAACATTTTGCATTTCTACCAGCAGTGAGTGAGAGTTCCTGTTAATCCACATCCTTGCCACAATTTGGTGTTGTCAGTATTTTGGATTTTAATCATTCTATTATATATGTAGTGATATCTATTGCTGGTTTAATTTGCAATTCCCTAATGACGTATAATGTCAAACATCTTTTCATGTGCTTATGTGCCACCTGAATGCCTTCCTTGGAGAAATATCTATTCAGATCTTTAGCTCACCTTTTCATTGAATTATTGTTTTCTTATTGTTGAGTTTTAAGAGTTCTTATATATTTTGGATAGCTGTATTTTATCAGATGTTTATGCTAATCTTTGGTTTGCATTTTCATTTTTTAACAGTGTCTTTTATAGAGAAGTTTTAATTTTAATGAAGTTCATCTTATCATTTTTCTCAATCATGGATCATGCTTTTGTTGTATTTAAAGAAGTCCTTGCCAAACCCAGATCAAGTCCAAACCAAACCAAGATCACCTAGATTTTCTCTTATGTTATTTCCTAGAAGTTTTATAGTTGTGCATTTTCTATTTAAGGCTATGATCCATCTTGAGTTAATTTTTGTGAGTGATGTAAGATCTAGATTTTTTTTTTTTAATGCATGTGGATGGCTAGTTCTTCTAGTACTGTTTGTTGAAAAGACTATCCTTTCTTCACTGTATTGTCTTTACTCTTTTGTCAAAAATCAGTGACTGTGTTTGTAGAGGTTGTATTTCTAGACTCTGTTTTGCTCCTCTGATCTATTTGTTTATTCCTTAATCATGGTCACATTGTCTTGATTACTGTAACTTATAGTATGTCTTAAATTGTACTCTTTGTCCTTTTTCAATATGTGTTAGCTATTATGTGTCTTTTTTCCTTTTGACATAAACTTTACAGTTATAGTCAGTATCCATAAAATAACTGAGGTTTTGGGATTGCAATGAATCTACATGTTGAGTTGGAAAAAACTGACATCTTGACAATATTGAGTCCTCTTATCCATGAACATAGAATATCTATTCACTTTTTTATTTCTTTCATCTAAAAGTTGCAACTTTCTTCATATATATCTTGTACCTATATTGTTAGATTTATACCCAAGTATTTTATTTTTGTGTACTAATGTAAATAGTAAATTATGTTTTAGTTGCAAATTCCATTTGTTCATTGCTAGTATATCAGAAAGTAATTGACTTTAATATATTAACCTTTGTATCCTGTAACCTTGCTGCAACTGATTAGTTCTAAGAAACTTTTTGTTATTGATTCTTTGGGAATTTCTACATAGAAATTGTGTCATTTATGAACAGAAAATACTATTTATTCCTAATTTGTATATTTTTGATTTTATTGGTCTTCCTTCCAGTATTACGTTGAATTGGAGTGGTGAGATGAAACATGTTTTCATGTTCCTCATCTCAAGAAAGCATCTAGTTTCTCATCACTAAGTATGATGCTAACTATACGGATTTTTTGGTACATGTTCTTTATTGAGTTCAGGAAGTTTATCTTCTAGTTTTCTGAGAGTGTTTTCTCATTTTTATCATGAATGGGTTTTGGATTTTGTTAAATACTTTTCTTGCCTCTAGTAATATGATGTGATTTTTACTTCTTTGTTGTGCTAATGTGATATATTAGATTAATTGATTTTTTAAAAGTTTATTTACAAAAAAATGTTTATTTACTTATTTTTGGGAGACAGAGTGGGGGAAAGACAGAAAGAGAAGGAGGAGAGAATCCCAAGCAAGCTTTGTGGCATGAGCACAGAGCCTGATGCAGGGCTTGAACACACAAACTGTGATATCATGACCTGAGCTGAAATCAAGTTGGATGCTTAACTGACCGAGCCACCCAGGCACCAGGCACCCCTAGATTCGTTGATTTTTTTTTTTTTTTTTTTTTTTTTTTTAATGTTGAACCAGCCCTACATACCTGGAATAAATCCAACTTTGGGTATAGTGTAAATTTTTTTTTTTTTTATACATTGTTGGATTCAGATTGCTGAATGTTTTGTGGAGGATTTTCACATCCCTATTCCTGAGAGGTATTTATCTGTAGATACCTTTTCTCATAATGTTTTTTCTGGTTTTGGTATTAGGGTAATGCTGACTGCATAGAATGAGTTAGGAAGTATTTTCTTTGATTGTATGTTCCGGAAAAAGTTGTAGAGAATTGATATTGTTTTTCCCTTAGATAGTGGTAGAATTCACCAGTAAATTCATCTGGGACTGGTGCTTACTGTTTTAGAGGGTGATTATTCAATCTACTACTTTCTAGACATAAGTTTATTCAGATTGTCTAAATCTCCTTGTAGAAGTTTTATACATTGTGTATTTCAGAGAGTTGGTCCTTTTTTCCCCCTAATTACCAGATCTGTGGACATAAAGTTGTTTATAATGCTCTCTTATTAATCTTTTATTATCTGTGGGAACAGTAGTGATCTCCCCTCTTCCATTTCTGATATTAGTAATTTGTGTCTTGTCTTTTGTTTTTCTCAGTTAGCTGCATAGGAGTTTATAAATGTTGATATTTTCACAGAACCAGTTTTGGTTTTGTTTATTTTTGTCTACTGATTTTCTGTTTTCAATTTTATTTATTTTTGCTCTGGTTATTATAATTTCTTCTTATTTTAGATTTAATTTACTTTTTTTAGTTGACTAATGTGGAAGGTTAGATGATTAGTTTTAGGTACTTCTTTTCTAAATATATACATTTATATATATATAAATTTATACAATAGTATAAATTTCCTTCTAAGCACTGTTTTTGCTGCATCCTAGATATTTTGGTAGCTGTTATTTTATTATTTAGTTCAACATATTTTTATTTTTCTGTTGATATATTCTTTTACCTATGTATTTAGAAATGTGTTGCTTAATCTATTTATTTGGGGATTTTCTAGCTCAGCTGTTACTGATTTATAGTTTAATTCCATTGTAGTCTGAAAGCATATTTTGGATGATTTATATTTTATAATTGTTAAGGTGTATTTTATGGTGCAGAATGTGGTCTGTTTCAGTGAAGGTTTCATGTGCACTTAGGAAGAATGTGTATTTTGCTGTTGATGGGTGAACTATTCTATAAATGTCAATTAGATCCATATAAATGGATGATGTTTAGTTCAACTATATCCTTGATTTTCTGCCTACTAGATTTCTCAATTGCTGATAGAGGAGTGTTGAAATCTCCAGCTATAATAGTAAATTAATCTATTTCTTCTTGCAGTTATGTTAGTTTTTGCCTCATGTATTTTGATGCTATCTTGTTAGGTACATATACATTGAGAATTGTTAAGTCTTTTCAAAGAATTGACCCCTTTTTCATGATGTAATACCCCTCCTTTGTTTTTTCTTTTATTTGCTTTCCTAGGAGACATATCCAGAAAAATGTTGCTAAGGCTAATGTCCAAGAAATTACTGCCTGTGTTTTCCTGTAGGAATTTTCTGGCTGTCCACTTGTATGGATGCCCAGTTTTCCCAACACCCATTTATTGAAGGGTTTCTTTTCCCCATTGTATATTCTTGCTTTCTTTGTTGAACAACTGACCATATAAATGTGGGTTTACTTCTGGGCTCTCTATCCTGTTTCATTAATCTGTGTGTTTATTTTTGTGCTGTATCATACTGTTTTGATTACTGTAGCTTTGTAGTATATCTTTAAATCTGGGATTGTGATGCCTCCAGCTTTGTTCTTCTTTCTGAAAATTGTGTTGGCTATTCAGTGTCTTCTGTGCATACATAAAAACTTTAGGATTATTTGTTCTAGTTCTATGAAAAATACTATTGATATTTTGATAGGGATTGCCTTGAACCTATAGACTGTTTTGTGTACTATGGACATTTTAACAGTATAAGTTACTCCAATCCATAAGTATGGTATCTTTCCATTTATACAAAGAACTTCTAAAAATGGAGGGACAAAAGACCAAACATCCTATAGAAAAGTAGGAAAAAGGCATGGATAATTCACAAAAAGCAACATGAATATATGAAAAACATATGAAAAACGAAACTTCAAACTCACTCATAATTGGAGGAATATAACTTAAAACTAAAATATTTCTCACATTTTAGAGGAAAAAAATTTTTTAAGTGATATTCTGTCAATGAGGCTGAAGGGAAACAGTTGTTCCCACATGTTGCTAGTAGGAATTCAAACTGATAAAATCCTCTGAAAGAAAATTTGGTAATACTTAAAAAAACTATCTTTTGACCCCAAAGTTCCACTCATAAGAACTGGTGATGATGATGATGATATGCCTCCAAAAATAGGAAAATGGATATTTAGGAGGCTATTTACTACAGCATTATATCTGTAATTGCAAAATATTATAAATAACCTGAATGTCCTTACATAGGAGAATGGTTGAATAAATTGATATATTCCATATTAATTCCATAGAATATTATGCAACTATAAAAAATAATGATGAATATATCTGTGAACATATTTGGAATTGTTTATAGTATATACTGTTATAAGAAAATTAAAAAGAATATACGTTGCTATCATTAATGTAAGAAAGAAGAAGATAGGATAAAATATATTTGTGTTCTGTTCATTTGTGCAGAAGAAATACAGGAGTGATAAATCATAATCTCAAAAGTTATCTATAGGTGGTGGGTGGAAGTGAAATAAATAGGGCAATGAGAACAGTTATGAGGATGAGCAAAACTTTTTTTGTTTTTTGTTTTGCTTTAGCTTTGACTCTTAGAATCTGAGTAAAGTTTTACATGATAAATAAAAGAAATCTTGAAATCAACCAGGATTATGGGCAGGGTTACCCAAATGAATACACATGGTAACAAATGAACCTAATTTTATCACAGATGAATAAAATAACCATATTGAACAAGATGGGAACCAAAAGAACTGATCTAAGTAACTTTGGGGAAAAAAAAGTATTTTGACTAGAATAAACAAAGATTGTGTCCTGTTTATTAGGTATGATTTTTTTCAGGGTATGAGTTAACAGTTTGGTAACTGCTTTAGGATTGAACGGATGACCAAATGAATTCTAGATAGATAGGAAGAAACCTGGCTCTCATTATCAGAGAAGGAAGTAACAAATAAGGAAAGAACAAGGCTAATGAACCTTTTAATAAATTAAAATCAGTTTTCAGTATGAACTTCGGTAAATATGTAGAGACAGAGATAACTGTCTTTATCTGTACACATACAGATATGTATATTGGTATATCTGCGTATATGCATGGGTCAGTATTTCATATATATGTGTATATGTGCATGGGTCAGTATACATATATACACATACATACATATATAGCTTCTTGGCACTGTTCACTGACAGGGCCCTGGAGCAATGACATTTCAGTAGTAGTGAGCACACCTAGTAACAGCTCTTGGTTTTTAAATACTATTCTCCAGTGAAAGGAACCATTGTTCTTTGCAGAAGTGGTACATTTCAGGGCTGGGGTAGAGAAAATACATATGATCCTGGAATTTCTTATGGTGGGATAGGAAGTAGTAAAAAGAACACAAGAACCAATGTGAAGGAATATCAGAGTATAACTCTTAGATTAAATAAAATATCCATACTGATCTACATAGATAATTGGAGAAATGAAGGAGAAGAGGCAGCGTTTCCTTAAGAGAATTCCAATTAATAAATGTGGAAGGAATTAAGGAAATATAACCTCACTATTACACCAGTACCACAGTACTAACTTGCAGGTAAGATCCATGAAAGAATGGGAAAAATCAGTAAGCAAAAGTAAGAGAAGAAACTAAATGTTTGCAGTCTCAAAGTCCCAAGACATTAATCAATTATGGAGGAGAAAACAGCAATGTTACTCTGGACAAACCTGATAAATAACCTTGATTACTTGGTTAAGGTGATTAACAAAATCAGCAAAAAGGCATGTACCCCTGCTGGGATGCAATGAGAATGACACAGTATTAGTTTTGTGGTGATCTTGTCAAAAGTAAGTAATATCAATCTAATCTTGAAAAAACATCAACAAGCCAAAATGAAAAGACATTCCATGAAATAAAAGAGAAGTCATAAAAAATGTCAAGGTAAAAAAGACATAAGACTATAGTATAGTCATAGTTTGGAGGAACTAAAGTGATACAATGCAGTGTGGGATCCCATATTGAGTACTAGAGTAGGAAAAGGACATTAGGAAAAAAACTGTTGAAATTTTAATAAGGTCTGTAGTTGAGTCAATAGTATTGTGCCAATGTTAATTTCCTAGATTTGATAATTGTACTATAGTTATGTAAGTTGTTAACATTACGGGGAAGTGGGTATGAAGGATATATGAACTCTCTGTATGAATTTTGAAATACTGTTAAGTCTAAAATTATTACAAAGTTAAAAGTACAAAGCCAACAGTAACCATTTTTCCTCCCTTCTGTGGTTGTTTGACCCAGCCGGACATTTTTTTTTTTTTTTTTTTCATGACTGTAGTCAAGGACTACTAGACTGGGATTTTTTGGAGGCTTGACTTAGATGTAGAGATGGGTGGGCCTCTCTTCCTGTAGTATCAGGGCTTCTCCAGTGACTTCCTTTCTCTCCACCAAGGTAGCCTGTACTTCTTACATAATGGCTCTGGACTCCCAAGAATGCAAGAACAGAAGCTATGAAAGTATTCTTAATATGTAGGCTCAGAAACCCCAAAATATCCCTTCCCCCATGCTCAGTGTCAAAGTTGTCATAGGCCAGCCAAAACCAGTCATTGAGGAATGACTTCTACCTCTTGATGAGAGGAGGGAAGGAGGTTAAGTACTACTCCTGCCATGGCTTCTTTTTGGGTTCCCCTAGAGATCATTAGCAGATGTCAGACTGCACCTTTTGAAGCTTTGATTTAGCCTGGCTGATGATGAGGGCAGTGCCAAGTGATTCATAAATGGAGAAAAACTCCAAGACAGGCTTAACAGTGGTGCACAGAGTCCTCTGCATTTGAATTTCCTAAAAATTTCTTCTTTCTTCTTTATAGCTTTTAATACTTGAAATAACCACAGAAGGTCTCTAAAATCCAACTTTTGCTTTTTTGGCAGGATTGTACCTAAACTGTTGTGAACAGATGGGGATCTACCCTGTTTTAAACATATGTGTGAAAGATGGTCATCCTGCATCACATATTCCAACAATTAACAGCCTTTAAATGTAAGAAGTCCTTTGTAGGACTTTGTAGTCCTTTGTACCTCTTCTCTTGTAGATCTTGGGACAAATGTTTCTTCCATTTTGTTTGTCCCCATTCTTAGTGCAGCAGTTGGTCCCTTTCTTTGTATAGTTGACCCTTGAACAATGTGCCTGTTAAAGGCATTGATCCCTTACACAGTCAAAAATATGCACGTAACTTTTGATTCCCCCAAAACTTAACTACTAATATCCTACTGTGGACTGGAAGCCTTACTGATAACATCAATAGTTAATTAACACATATTTTATATGTTACATGTATTGTATGTTGTATTCTTCGCATAAAGTAAGCTACAGAAAAAATGTTAAGAAAATCATAAAGAAGATAAAATACATTTACTCTTGTATTTTTCAAACAAGTTCATGTATATGTGGAACTGTGTAATTCAAAACGGTGTTATTTAAGGGTCAGCTGTACTTCCAAAAAACCATGTCTAATTTAGCATATTTGGACCAGCTGCAAATACATTTTTTCCTCTTCTGAAAATAATAGTAATTACATATATAGCCCCTATTGTGTGTTAGACACTGTTTAAAGGGCTTTACAATGATCCTTAAAATGACCAAATTAGGCATTAATATTAATTATATTTATATATGAGGAAATTGAGAAATAGATTATATAGCTTGCCCTTGGGTACCTTCTCATGCTGTTTGGGTTGAGTTTTGAGTTTTGAGTTTTTGTCCACTACACTTTGCTGTGCTTAGCATGACTGGTTTCTATTCCAGACTGAAATGTCTTCACATTCTGTTTTTTAATTTTGTATCCTGCAACTTTACTGAATTCATTGATTAGATCTAGCAGTTCTTTGTTTGAGTCTTTAGGATTTATACATACAAAATCAAGTCATCTGTGTAAAGAAAGATAATTTTACTTCTTACTTTCCAATTCTGTTATTGTTTGTTTCTTTATTTATCTTATAGCTCTAGCTAGGACATGTAGTACTGTGTTGAATAGGAGTTGTGAGAGTGGGCACCCTTGTCTTGTTCTTGATCTTAGAGAAAAATCTTTTCAACCTTTCACTGTTGAATATGATGTTAGTTTTGGGCTTGCCACATATGGGCTTTATTATGTTGAGATATGTTCATTCTATGCCTAATTTAAGAGTTTTTATCATGAATAGGTGTTGAATTTTTGTCAAATGTTTTTTTTTCTGCATCTATTGAGATGATAATTATATGATTCTTCCATTCTGTTAATGTGATATATCACATTGATTGACTTGAATAATTTGAACCATCCTTGAAACTGCAGTAAATACCGCTTGATCATGACAAATGATCCATTTTTTTTTAAAGTAAGCTCTATGCCCAACATGGGGTTTGAGCTCACAACCCAGAGATCAAGAGTTGCATGCTTTATTGACTTAGCCAGGCAGGTGCCCCACAAATGATCTTTTTAATGTGCTGCTGAACTTGCTAGCATTTTTTGAAAATTTTTGCATCTATATTCATTGGGGATATTGGTTTGTAGTTTTCTAGTAGTTTTGGTGTCAGGATAAGTTAGCCTTAAAAAATAAGTTTGGAAATATTCCCTAGCGTTCAGTTTTTTTAAAGCTTTTGAGGATAGTTAATTTAAATGCTTGTTGAAATTCACCAGTGAAGCCATCTGGTTCTGTGTTTCACTTTATTGTGAGATTTTTTTATTATTTATTCAATCTCTAGCTAGTATTGGTCTATTCAGACTTTTTATTTCTTCCTGATTTAGTCTTGGTAAGTTCTATGTTTCTGAGAATTATTCCATTTTTTCTAGATTGCCCAATATTGATGCCTAGCTGTTCATAATAGCTTCTTATTATCCTTTGAATTTCTGTGGTATCCATTTGTAATACATTTCTTTCCATTTATAATTTTGTTGATTCAGGTCCTTTTATTTTCTTGGTAAGTCTAGCTAAGAGTTTGTCAATTTTATATAACTTTTTAAAGGACCAAATCTTAGTTTGGTTAACCTTTCCTATAGTTCTGTTCTCTATTTCATTTATTTTTGATCTAATCTCTGTTATTTCCTTTCTTCTGCTAATTTGGGGCTCTGTTTGTTCTTCTTATTCTAGTTAAAGTGTAGAGTTAGGTTGTTTTATTTGGGATTTTTTTTTTTTTTTTGCTTGTTTATTGCTATGGATTTCCCTCTTAGAGCTGCTTTTGCTGCATCTCAGAAGTTGGGGTATGTAAAAACTTTTCTGTTTCCTCTTTTTTCTTTAAAAATTTTTCAACGTTTATTTTTGAGAGAGAGAGAGAGAGAGAGAGAGAGAGAGAGAGAGAGAGAGAGAGAGAGAGCTCCCTAGAGCTCGCGAATGCCGAGGAGGGGCAGAGGGAGATGGAGACAAAGAATCAGAAGCAGGCTCCAGGCTCTGAGCTGTCAGCACAGAGCCCTTTGACTCAGGAGATCCTGTGAACAGCGAGATCACCTGTGCTAAAGTCAGGTGCTCAACTGACTGAGCTACTCAGGCCCCTCTGTTTCCTCTTTAATTTCACCTTTGATTTATTGATTGTTCAAGAGAGTGTTAACTTCCATGTTTGTGAATTTTTTAGTTTTCCTTGTTTTTTAGTTGTAGTTTCATGCCATTGTGGTCAGAGATCCTTGAAATGATTTCAGTCTTCTTGAATTTTCTGAGATTAATTTTGTGGCCTGATATACAGTCTATCCTAGAAAATGTTCCATGTGTGCTTGAGAAGAATGTGTATTCTGTTGTTGGATAGAATGTTTTGTACATAGCTGTTAGGTTCATTTGGTCTATAGTGTTGTTCAAATTCATTGTTTCCTTATGGATTCTCTGGGTGATTTATCCATTGTTGACAGGGGGGTATTAAAGTCCCTAATTATTGTAGTACTGTTTATTTTCTTCTTGTAGCTCTGTTTTGCTTTGTATGTTTAGGTGCTCCAGTGTTGGCCACATAAATATTTGCAATTGTTACATCTTCTTGATATATTGATCCTTTTATCATTATATTGTGACCTTCTTTATATCCTTTTACCATTTTTAGTTTAGAAGTCCATTTTGTCTGATAGAAGTATAGCTACTTCTGCTTTTTTTTGCTTACCATTTGCTTGAAATGTCTTTTTACATACCTTCACTGTCAGTCTTGTGTGTCTTTAAGGCTAAAGTGATTCTTTTGTAGATGGCATATTGTGCTATCTTATTTTTCTTAGCCATTCAGTCATTCTGTTTTTTTTGGGGGGGTGAATTTAATCCATTTACATTTTATGTAATTATTGATAGGTAAGGAATTGCTATTTTGTTAATGTTTTGTGGATATATTGTTTCTTCTTATCCTACTGTCTTGTGTGTGTGTTATTTGTGTGCATGCGTGCGTGTGTGTTTTCATGTCTTTCGGTATCAGTATGCTTTGACTTCTTTAGCATGTTCTTTTATATAATTGCTACAGGATTTTCCTTTTTATTACCTTGAGACTTACATAAAATATCTTGAAGTTATTATACCCTACTTTAAACTGATAATTTTGATAGAATTAATAAATTTTAGTTAGACTCCTCCTCCTCCTTACATTTTAGGTTATTGCTGTTACAACAGTTTACATGCTGTTTATATTGTGTAACTAATACCAGATTATGGTAGTTCTGGTTACTTCTTTTTTAACTTTCAAACTAGAGTTGTAAGTGAATTATTCACCACTATTACTATTTTACAGAATCTATATTTATCATTACCTTTTAATGAGATTTACACTACCTATTAATGTTTTTTATGATGATAATTAGCATTCTTTTATTTCTGCTTTAGAGTTCTGCTGTTAACATTTGTTGTAAGGCAGGTCTCTAGTGATAACGGACTGTGGATGCCACTCTATACAGGGCTGTTGAATGGCTGTGCAGCTTATTAGCATGCCTGTGGTTACATTGATAGGCTGAAGGTTGATTGAGGGATGAGCAGGACCATGAATTAGATTCCCTGCCCAGGTGTAATGGGAGAAGCAACTTTAAAGCTGGTAAAACTCTTGTTTTAACTCAAGCTGACTCACACCCCAAGTTCTCTGACTGAACAGGGCCACTGGCTTTGCTCTGCCAACTATTAGCTTTGCCTGCCCACCTCTGGCTCAAGTGCCACTGTGCCACACAACTTCCAAGAGTTGTCACCCCAGTCCTTCTGGTCATAGGGAGGCAAAAGACCCCCTCTACAGCAGGTGGGATTATTTAGCAGCAACCTTGCCTGAGAGGCATCTCCCATCCTGCTCAACTACTCTCAATTTCCCAAACGGGTTCTAGCTGGGGGCCAGCAGCTACCCTTAGCCTTGGCTATGAATTAATTACCTGGCCTGTATACACCATGGGAATGCTCCATGCCTGGTAGTGGCTTTGCTCTGGGGGTGATCAGCTGTGCCCGCCTGCCTCTCAGTTTGAGCACTACTAGGCCATACTGCTTCTAGGAGTTGTCACCAACCCTTATGGTCAGATGGGGCTGGAAGACACTATTCTGCTTTCTGTCTCTATAAATCAAATTAGAAATTTAATGCCATTTTTTTAGACTGTTACTGAGTATTACAAAATAGTTAATCAGCAGTCCTAGTGAGGGGAAAAAAAAAAAAAGATGGAGAATTGGCTGCTTATTATAACTGAATTCTTGCCACTTGAATCGGAACATATGACCCCCACAGGTTTAATGCAGAGAGCATGTTTTGGAAGACAAATTTCTGGTTCATTATGGAAATGTTTTTGGATACATTTCAGGTTTACTCTTGCTGATAGTCTATTTTGAGAGCATTGAGCTACTACTCCCAAACTGGCCACTTGGTTAAACTGGAATGTATTATTCAGTGGTATTACAAAGAATACAACTGCTGACATTTTCATCTGCTTTTATTCTCTTGTTGCAGTTTTCTTTAAGAAATAAGTATATTTAATATATAAGTATCATATATTATATAAATATTAATATAAATATATAATATATACAGGTTATTAAAATTGCCTGAGGTATTATTCAGGGTCTTGATTATCTCTTTGCAGTCTAAGAATAATTCTGAAACAATAAAGCTGCCATAGAAAAGTAAATGTTGAAGTAATTAATATTTCATTATTTCCCTTTGTTTATTGTTATTTTCCTGTTTATGCTGGCTTGAAATCATACTGGCTTATGAATGCAGAGGCTAGTGGCAGAGTAGAAATGCCATTATAATTTCTGCTGCATCTTAAAGGAGTGAAAATGATAAACTGCTTGAATATTAGAGATTATGTGTAGAAATTACAGTATAAATCAAGTGGCCAGTGTTGGATGTGTTAAAATTATTTCACATATGTACTGTAAAACAGACTAGTAATTTGGTATGGATATCGTGTTAATTGTATTTTGGCTTAGGTGAAACACATGTTTTCTATCTGAAAATTTGTAGAGATAGGTTACTTTTCTCTTTACTTTCTATAATTTTTGTTAATTTATTTTCTAATTTGTTGTTCTGCCATTTCTTGACTCTGTGATTATTAAGGTAAAGAAAATAATGAGGAAAATTTTTGTTAGGTTCTGATTACTTTGTTTTCTTCATATTTTTAAAAACTTGCGATATAATTTACCTTTTCCAAAATCCACCCTTTTTAAAGTATACATTTTAGTAGTTTTTAGTATATTCACAATGTCTTGCAACTATTACCACTGTAAAATTCTGAAACATTTTTATCACCTGAAAAGAAATCCTTCACCTTTTAACTGTGCCTTCCCATTCCTCATTTCCTAGCTCTTAACAACCACTAATCTACTGTCTGTCTCCATGCACTTGCTAATTCTGGACATTTCATATAAATAGAATTACATAATCTGTAGCCTTTTGTGTCTGACTTCTTTTACTTAGTGTAATGTTTTCAGGGTTCATCCACATTGTAGCATGTATCCATGCTTTAGCCCCCCCCCCCAGTTTTATTGAGATATAATTGACATGTCATTTTGTATTAGTTTAAGGTGCACAACATAATGATTTGCTATGTGTGTATACTGTGAAGTGATTACCATGGTAAGTTCAGTTAACATTTGTCACCACAGAGTCACAATTTTTTTTACTTGCAGTGAGAACTTTTAAGATCTAGTCTCTTGTACATTTCTTTCTTTTTTTTTTTTTTAAGATTTTGGAAAGCTTTATTTTTTTTTTCAATATATGAAGTTTATTGTCAAATTGGTTTCCATACAACACCCAGTGCTCATCCCAAAAGGTGCCCTCCTCAATACCCATCACCCACCCTCCCCTCCCTCCCACCCCCCATCAACCCTCAGTTTGTTCTCAGTTTTTTTTTAAATTTTTTTTTTTTCAACGTTTTTTATTTATTTTTGGGACAGAGAGAGACAGAGCATGAACGGGGGAGGGGCAGAGAGAGAGGGAGACACAGAATCGGAAGCAGGCTCCAGGCTCCGAGCCATCAACCCAGAGCCTGACGCGGGGCTCGAACTCACGGACCGCGAGATCGTGACCTGGCTGAAGTCGGACGCTTAACCGACTGCGCCACCCAGGCGCCCCAGTTTGTTCTCAGTTTTTAAGAGTCTCTTATGCTTTGGCTCTTTCCACTTTAACCTCTTTTTTTTTTTTTTTTTTCCTTCCCCTCCCCCATGGGTTTCTGTTAAGTTTCTCAGGATCCACATAAGAGTGAAACCATATGGTATCTGTCTTTCTCTGTATGGCTTATTTCACTTAGCATCACACTCTCCAGTTCCATCCACGTTGCTACAAAAGGCCATATTTCATTCTTTCTCATTGCCACGTAGTATTCCATTGTGTATATAAACCACAATTTCTTTATCCATTCATCAGTTGATGGACATTTAGGCTCTTTCCATAATTTGGCTATTGTTGAGAGTGCTGCTATAAACATTGGGGTACACGTGCCCCTATGCATCAGTACTCCTGTATCCCTTGGGTAAATTCCTAGCAGTGCTATTGCTGGGTCACAGGGTAGGTCTATTTTTAATTTTCTGAGGAACCTCCACACTGCTTTCCAGAGCGGCTGCACCAATTTGCATTCCCACCAACAGTGCAAGAGGGTTCCCGTTTCTCCACATCCTCTCCAGCATCTATAGTCTCCTGATTTGTTCATTTTGGCCACTCTGACTGGCGTGAGGTGATATCTGAGTGTGGTTCTTATTTGTATTTCCCTGATGAGGAGCGACGTTGAACATCTTCTCATGTGCCTGTTGGCCATCCGGATGTCTTCTTTAGAGAAGTGTCTATTCATGTTTTCTGCCCATTTCTTCACTGGGTTATTTGTTTTTCGGGTGTGGAGTTTGTTGAGCTCTTTATAGATTTTGGATACTAGCCCTTTGTCCGATATGTCATTTGCAAATATCTTCTCCCATTCCGTTGGTTGCCTTTTCGTTTTGTTGGTTGTTTCCATTGCCGTGCAGAAGCTTTTTATCTTCATAAGGTCCCAGTAATTCATTTTTGCTTTTAATTCCCTTGCCTTTGGGGATGTGTCGAGTAAGAGATTGCTATGGCTGAGGTCAGAGAGGTCTTTTCCTGCTTTCTCCTCTAGGGATAGAAGGAACATACTTACACATCATAAAAGCCATTTATGAAAAGCCCACAGCTAACATCATCCTCAATGGGGAAAAACTGAGAGCTTTTTCCCTGAGATCAGGAACATGACAGGGATGCCCACTCTCACCGCTGTTGTTTAATATAGTGTTGGAAGTTCTAGCACCAGCAATCAGACAACAAAAGGAAATCAAAGGCATCAAAATTGGCAAAGATGAAGTCAAGCTTTCGCTTTTTGCAGATGATATGATATTATACATGGAAAATCCAATAGACTCCACCAAAAGTCTGCTAGAACTGATACATGAATTCAGCAAAGTTGCAGGATACAAAATCAATGTACAGAAATCAGTTGCATTCTTATACACTAACAATGAAGCAACAGAAAGACAAATAAAGAAACTGATCCCATTCACAATTGCACCAAGAAGCATAAAATACCTAGGAATAAATCTAACCAAAGATGTAAAAGATCTGTATGCTGAAAACTATAGAAAGCTTATGCAGGTAATTGAAGAAGATATAAAGAAATGGAAAGACATTCCCTGCTCATGGATTGGAAGAATAAATATTGTCAAAATGTCAATACTACCCAAACCTATCTACACATTGAATGCAATCCCAATCAAAATTGCACCAGCATTCTTCTCGAAACTAGAACAAGCAATCCTAAAATTCATATGGAACCACAAAAGGCCCCGAATAGCCAAAGTAATTTTGAAGTGAAGACCAAAGCAGGAGGCATCACAGTCCCAGACTTTAGCCTCTACTACAAAGCTGTCATCATCAAGACAGCATGGTATTGGCACAAAAACAGACACATAGACCAATGGAATAGAATAGAAACCCCAGAACTAGACCCACAAACGTATGGCCAACTCATTTTTGACAAAGCAGGAAAGAACATCCAATGGAAAAAAGGCAGTCTCTTTAACAAATGGTGCTGGGAGAACTGGACAGCAACATGCAGAAGGTTGAAACTAGACCACTTTCTCACACCATTCACAAAAATAAATTCTCTACATTTCAAGTGTGCAATACAGTATTGTTAACTATAGTCACTACGCATATATTACATCCCTAGAACTTAGTTATATTATAACTAGAAGTTTGTACCTTTGACCATCTTTTACTCACTCCCCACCTCCTTCATGTCTTTTTATGGCTAAATAATATTCCTACTGTAAGCATATACCAAAATTTCATTAATCAGGTGCTGCACATTTTGGTTGTTACCACTTTTTGGCTATCATGAATAATTCTTCTATGACCATTTACGTGTAAGTTTTTGTGCAAATATGTTTTTGATTCTCCTCATTCTGGAAGTGGTGAAATGGTACAATTTTATGAATATACTATGAACCAGTAAAATGTATGTGTTAAAAGGGTGAATTTTGTGGTATTTGAATTATAGCTCAATTTTTAGAATATGAAGAAAAGCAAGAAACCAGTATTTAGGAAAAATTTTCCTCATTTTTATTCTACTCTGGTAATAACATAGTCAAGAAATGACAGAACAACAAATTTATTAACAAAATAAATTAACAAGAATTGGAGGAAGCAAAGAGAGCAGTAGAATTGCTGGGTTGTATGTTAACTCTGTGTTTAACTTTGTGATGAACTGCCAACTGTTCCATTGTACCCACAAAATTGTACGTTCCCACCAGCAATGTATGAAGGTTCCACTGTTTTCCACTTTTCCACATCCTTGCCTGCACTTATTATTTTGCATTTTTTTAAAAAAATTAAAGCCATCCCAGTGAAGTGGTATCTCATTGTGGTTTTAGTGGCATTTCCTAAATGACTGAGGATGGTTAGCATATTTTCATGTGCTGTTTGTTTTCATGCATGTTTCATTTCACTGGCTGTTGGTAGATCTTTGGAGAAATGTTTATTCAAATCTTCTTCCTTTTTTTGTCCCCCTTAAGAATGTCTTTAGAATATCCTTCTTTTTCAGATCTGTTGAGATATAATTAAGAAGTAGGTTGTTTTGGCTATTATGACAATTTTAAGTGTTTATTGATGGATGAATAAAGAAAATGTGTTATGTATTATATATGTCATGAGAAAAATGTAAATATATATAATGGGCTAAAATATATTTATATTTTATGTGTGTGTATAAATATATAAAGAAGATATGTATATATGAGTGTGTGTATGCATATATATATACATATATATGGAATATACATATATATATGGAATATTCAGCTTTAAAAAAGAAGGAATTCTGCCATTTGTGACCACATGGATTAACTTAGAAGAGATTGTGTTAAGTGAAATAAGTCAAGCAGAGGAAGATAAATACTGCATAGTATCATTTACATGTAGAATGTAAAAAAAAAAAAAAAAAAAAAAAAAAGTCAAACTCCTAGAAACAGAAAGTGGAATGGAGGTTGCCATTGGTGGCTAGTGGGTAGAGGAAATGGGAAGAATCTAGTAAATAATATAAATTTGCAGCTATAAAATGAATAAGATCTGGGGATCTGATGTATACTTGGTGACTGTAGTTGCTAATACTGTATCATATAATCAAATTTTCTAAGAGTAGAGTTTAAGAGTTTCCATACACACACACACACACACACACACACACACACACACACACACACAAAATCATGTGAGGTGATGGGTGGATTAATTAACTCAGTGATGGGACTCCTTTCACTATGTATACATATATCAAATCATCTTGTAAAATTCAGGTCTTTCACCCATTTTTAAATTAGTTTTTTTTTCACTGTTAAGTTGTGTGAGTTCCTTGTATATTTTGGATGTTAACCTCTTATCAGATATATATCTGTTTTGCAAAATTTTCTCTCATTCCATGAAAAGGTTGACTTTTCATTTTGTTGATGATTTCCTTTTCTGTGCAAACACTTTTGAGAGTGCCGCTTATTTGTTTTGGCTGTTTTTTTGCATCTCACTAGAGTGTCCAATCCATGAGTGTAGGTATCTTATGTATCATATAGATACAGTGTTTGGAACTGCGTCTGATATGTAGATATTCAATAACAACTTGTTGAGTGAATTGAATGCATTATTGTGTAGGGATGGTACATAGCATTTTACTCCTTTACTTTATGATGGAGACTTCTTGAAATCATGGCTTCAGTAGCTAGAAATCACAAAACAATTAAGAAGTATTTCTTAATTGGAAATAGAATTGGAAAAGAGGTATTGGTTCTCTGAAAGCTTTTACATGTTCTGAACCACTCTGAGATGTTAAAACACCCTGCTTTCTTATTCTCCAGAAGTTCTGTTTAAATAGGGAGTGGCTCATTTCTCCTCAGTCTATTCTTGGAAATAAAGTCAAACCTTATCCCAAAGGAATGATATAATTGGTTGCTGTGCATCTGCTGTTGGATGAAACATTAATGTAATTATGGATGTGACCAACAATTTAATTCAAGCAGTATTTATTGAATGTCTACGGTCTAGAAGATGCTGCTAGATGCTGAGGATAGAAGTATTGATAATATGTCCTTAAAGCAAATGTGTGTGCATCTGTGTGTGTGTGTGTGTGTGTGTGTATGTATGTATATATGTTATGTACACATATATAATGAAATATAGATACACATATATACACATATATAATGAAATGTAGATATGTTTCTTTAATTTGTAAAATTATGATAATAAAATTAAAACAATGTAAGATACAAAGCTCTGCAGCATAATAATTCAAAGGATCGATTGGAAGGTCGGATCCCTGGGTTCAAATTCCAACTCAGCTGCTTGCTAGCTCTAGGGACCCAGGAGAACTGGCATTTTTAAGCTTCCATTGCCTTCTTTGTAAATGATGATGATATTGCTTACTTCATAGGGCTTTTCTGAAGATATAATGGAAAAAATGTATGCAAAACTCTTTGGTACCTCTATAGTAAATGTTCATTATACTAAAACATAAACATATTAGAATTTTGAAATTGTGATTGTGTTTTTCAGAATTGTTTTCCTAACTGCCTGACTTAGCTGACTTGCTATTGGAGTGTCTCCCACCTCACTGGCAAGCTCAGCACACAGTGACACTCTGTGCTTTTACCATCCGTTTTCCCCCAGCATATATAGCTCTATTCCTGATCTTTCTGATGCCCAGTCTAATGGGGCTTGCTAGCTATCTTCTGACAGATGTTTTCAATACTGACTGCTTTTCTGGATTTCCACAGAGGTTTTTACCAGATTATTTATAATCTACATCTTTCCAGGTTGTATGGAGAATTAAAGTAAGCATGATATGAAAACATTCCCTAGAAAAGTAGATGTATATAAAATTAGTCTTCACTCAGATTAATATAACACAATTTCTTACCTTTGCCTATCCTATCAAATTTTTACCATTCTCTTAGTGATTAATAGATGTGGTAAATGTGTGTGTGCTTTTAAACGATTTCAGACCTTAAACATTACAATGCATGTTGACTATAAAAAATAGAAAATTTTGAGAGCGAGATTTCATGAAGTTGGTTTAAATGATAGTGGAGAATTTATTGAATCACATGTAAAGGCACTGATAAAGGGACATTTGGCAGTTTACAACTGAAACAGAAAATTTGCAAGCATTATGATATAATGCTTCAATAGGACTGGTATAGCAAAGGAATAAGATCTTTTGGAAAAGTGATGAAACCCCTGGAATATTTCTCTTAGATGATATTTATTACTGTCTTTTAAGTGTTAAATGTGAATTGACAGGTGTTCTATCATACTATCGTGAAGTAATTTTAGAAAAGCCAACAAAAATCTGTTGCTGGTTTATTCTTTCTTTTAAAATGATCTTAGTTACAGTTATAACTACATTTTGTTAAATGTAACATAAAGATAGCTTACTCTTATATTTTTTCCAAATACCTTTTTCAGATGAAATCCTTGCTGTAAGTGGATTCAAGTGGACTTTATAGGGATCAATAGTTTTAAATGTTTAAAAATTGAAAAAAAAATATTTGTTTAGATTAAAGTTTGTTAACATACTGTGGTATTATTTGTTTCAGGAGTAGAATCCAGTGATTCTTCACTTATGTATAACACCCAATGATCATCTTAAGAAGTGCCCTCCATAATGCCCATCACTTCCCGACCCATCTCCCCTCCAGCAATGCTCAGTGTGTTCTCTGTATTTAAGAGTCTTTTATGGTTTGCCTCCCTCTGTCTTTCTTATTTTTTCTTTGTTGCCCCTATGTTCATCTATTTGTTTCTTAAATTCCACAAATGAGTGAAATCATATAATTTTTGTCTTTCTCTGACTTATTTCACTTAGCATAATATACTCTAGTTGCATCCATGTTGTTGCAAATGGTAAGATTCCATTCTTTTTGATCACTGAGTAGTATTCCATTGTATCTATATACCACATCTTCTTAATCCATTCATCAGTTGATGGATATTTGGGCTCTTTCCATAATTTGGCTATTGTTGATAACACTACTATAAACATTGGGCTGGATGTGCCCTTTCGAATCAGCACTTTTGTATCCTTTGGATAAATACATACTAGTGCTATTGCTGGGTCATAGGATAATTCTGCTTTTAATTTTTTGAAGAACCTCTATACTGTTTTCCAGAGTGGCTGCACCAGTTTGCATTCCCGCTAGCAAAGCAGAAGTCTTCCCCTTTCTCCACATCCCTGTCAACATCTGTTGTTTCCTGAGTTGTTAATTTTAGCCATTTTAACAGGTCTCTGGTGATATCTCATCATGGTTTTGATGTGTATTTCTCTGATGAATGATGTTGAGCATCTTTTCACGTGTCATGTGTCTTCTTTCAAAAAGTGTCTATTTGTGTCTTCCGCCCATTTTTTCACTGGATTATTTGTTTTTTGGGTGTTGAGTTTTAAGTTCTTTATAGATTTTGGATACTAACCTCTTATCTGATATGTCTTCTCCTATTCCATAGTTGCCTTTCAGTTTTGTTGGTTTCCTTCACTGTTAAAAGCTTTTTATCTTAATGAGGTCTCATAGTTCATGTTTGCTTTTGTTTTCCTTGCCTCTGGAGATCTGTATAGTAAGAAGTTGCCACAGCTGAGGTCAAAGAGGTTGATGCTTGTTTTCTCCTGTAGAATTTTGAGGGTTTCCTTATTCACATTTAGGTGTTTTATCCATTTTGAGTTTATTTTTGTGTATGGTGTAAGAAAGTGGTCCAGGTTCATTCTTCTGCATGTTGCTGTCCAGTTTTCTCAGCACCATTTGCTGGAGAAACTGTCTTTTTTCCACATCTTTCTTTTTTCCTTCTTCTTTCCTGCTTTGTCAAAGATTAGTTGGCCATACATTTGTGGGTCCATTTCTGGCTTCTCTATTCTATTCCACTGATCTATGTGTATGTTTTTAGGGCAATACCATACTGTCTTGATGATTATGCTTTGTAATACAGTTTGCAGTCTGGAATTGTGATGCTTCCAGCATTGGTTTTCTTTTTACTTTGGCTATTTGGGGTCTTTTCTGGTCCCATACAAATTTTAGAATTGTTTGTTCAAGCTGTGTGAAGAATGCTGGTGTTATTTTGATAGGGATTGTATTGAATGTGTAGATTGCTTTGGGTAGTATCAACATTTTAACAACATTTGTTCTTCTAATCCATGAGCATGGAATGTTTTTCCATTTCTTTATATCTTCTTCAATTTCTTTCATAAGCTTTCTATAGTGTTTAGTACAAAGCTCTTATACTTCTTTGGTTAGGTTTATTCCTGGGTATCTTATGGTTTTTGGTGCAGTTGTAAATTGTAAATGGGATTGATTCCTTGATTTATCTTTTTGCTGTTTCATTATTGGTGTATAGAAATGCAACCATGGCACAAGAACAGACACTCAGATCAGTGAAACAGAATAGAGAACCCAGATATGGACCCACAAACGTATGGCAAACTAATCTTTGACAAAGCAGGAAAGAATATCCAATGGAATAAAGACAGTCTCTTCAGCAAGTGGTGCTGGGAAAACTGGATAGTGACATGCATAAGAATGAATCTGGACCACTTTCTTACACCATACACAAAAATAAAATCAAAATGGATGAAAGAGCTCAATGTAAGACAGGCAGCCATCAAAATCCTCGAGGAGAAAGCAGGCAAAAACCTCTTTGACCTTGGCTGCAGCAACTTCTTACTCAACATGTCTCTGGAGGCAAGGGAGACAAAAGCAAAAATGAACTACTGGGACCTCATCAAAATAAAAAGCTTCTGCACAGTGAAGGAAACAATCAGCAAAACTAAAAGGCAACTGACAGAATGGGAGAAGATATTTGCAAATGACATATCAGATAAAGGGTTAGTATCCAAAATCTATAAAGAACTTATTAAACTCAACACCCAAAAAACAAATAATCCAGTGAAGAAATGGACAAAAGACATGAATAGACACTTCTCCAAGGAAGACATCCAGATGGCCAACTGACACATGAAAAAATACTCAACATCACTCATCATCAGGGAAATACAAATCAAATCCACAATGAGATACGGCCTCACACCTGTCAGAATGGCTAATATTAACAACTCAGGCAACAACAGATGTTGGCGAGGATGCAGAGAAAGAGGATCTCTTTTGCATTGTTGGTGGCAATGCAAGCTGGTGCAGCCACTCTGGTAAATAGTATGGAGGTTCCTCAAAAAACTAAAAATAGAACTACCCTACGACCCAACAATTGCACTAGTAGGCATTTATCCACGGGATACAGGTGTGCCGTTTCGAAGGGACACATGCACCCCCGTCAACACTGTCAACAATAGCCAAAGTATGCAAAGAGCCCAAATGTCCACCAATGGATGAATGGATACAGAAGAGTTGGTGTGTGTGTATATATAGATATAGATATAGATATAGATATAGATATAGATATAGATATAGATATAGATATAGATATAGATATATAATGGAGTATTACTTGGCAATCAAAAAGAATGAAATCTTGCCATTTGCAACTATGTGGATGGAACTACAGGGTATTACGCTAAGTGAAATTAGTCAGAGAAAGACAAAAATCATATGACTTCACTCACATGAGGACTTTAAGAGACAAAACAGATGAACATAAGGGAAAGGAAACAAAATAATATAAAAACAGGGAGGGGGACAAAACAGAAGAGACTCATAAATATGGAGAACAAACTGAGGGTTGCTGGAGGGGTTGTGGGAGGGGGGGATGGGCTAAATGGGTAAGGGGCATTAAGGAATCTACTCCTGAAATCATTGTTTCACTATATGCTAACTAATTTGGATATATATTTTAAAAAATAAAAAAGTAAAAAAGAAATGCAACCAATTTCTGTACATTGATTTTATATCCTGCAACCTTGCTGAATTCATGTGTCAGTTCTAGGAGCTTTTTGGTGGAGTCTTTTGTTTTTTCCATATAGAATATTCTATCATCTGTGAAGAGTGAAAGTTTGATTTCTCCCTTGCTAATTTAGATAACTTTTCTTTCTTTCTTTCTTTCTTTCTTTCTTTCTTTCTTTCTTTCTTTCTTTCTTTCTTTCTTTCTTTCTTTCTTTCTTTCCTCTTTTCTTTTCTTTTTTCTTTCCTTTTCTTTTCTTTTCTTTTCTTTTCTTTTCTTTTCTTTTCTTTTCTTCCTTCCTTCCTTTTTTTATGTTTATTTTTGAGAGAGAGCAAGCGCGTGCATGAGTGGGGGTGGGGCAGAAAGAGAAGGGACAGAGGATCCAAAGTGGGCTCTGCAGTGACAGCAGCAAGGCCGATGTGGGGCTCGAACTCATGAACTGTGAGATCATGACCTGAGTCCAAGTCAGACACTCAACCGACTGAGTCACCCAGGTACCCCAGTAATGCCTGTTATTTCTTTTTGTTGTCAGATTGCAGAGGCTAGAACTTTGAGTACTATGTTGAACAACAATGGTGAGAGTGGACATCCTTGTCATTTCCCTGACCTTACGGGGAAAGCTCTCTGTTTTTCCCCATTGAGAATTGATTTTAGCTGTGGGTATTTCATATTTGGCTTTTAGTATGTTGAGGTATGCTCCTTCTATCCCTGATTTCTTGAGGGTTTTTATCAAGAAAGCATGCTATATTTTGTCAGATGCTTTTTATGCACCTATTGAAAGGATAATGTGGTTCTTTTCTTTTATTAATGTGGTGTATCATGTTGATTGATTTGTGAACATTGAACCAGCCCTGCAGCCTAGGAATAAATCCCACTTGATCATGGTGAATAATTCTTTTAATTGACTGTTGCATTCAATTTGCTAGTATCTTGTTGAGAATTTTTGCATCCAGGTTCATCAGAGATATTATTGGCCTGTAATTGTCCTTTTTTAGTGGGTTCTTTGTTTGGTTTTAGAATCAAGGTAATGCTGGCTTCATAGAATGAATCTGGAAGCTTTCCTTCCATTTCTTTTTTTGGAACAGTTTGAGAAGAATAGGTGTGAACTCTTATTTAAATGGTAGAATTCCCCTGGGGAGCCATCTGGCCCAGGACTCTTGTTTTTTGAGAGATGTTTATAACTGGTTCAATTTCTTTACTGGTTATGGATCTGTTCAAATTTTCTATTTCTTCCTGTTTGAGTTTTGGTAGTGTCTGAGTGTCTAGGAATTTGTCCATTCCTTCCAGTTTGCCCAGTTTGTTTACACACAATTTTTCACAGTATTATAATTGTTTGTATTTCTGTGGTTCTGGTTGTGATCTCTCCTCTTTCATTTGTGATTTTATCTATTTGGGTCCTTTTTCTTTTCTTTTTGATAAGTTTGGGCAGGGGTTTATCAATTTTGTTTATTCTTTCAAGGAGCCAGCTCTTAGTGTCATTCATCTGTTTTACTTTTTTTTTGTTTTTTTCTATAATGTTTATTTCTGTTCTAATCTTTATTATTTTCCCATTTCTCCTGGCTTTAGGCTTTTTTTTTTTTTTTTTTTGCTGTTACTTTTCTAGCTCCTTTAGGTGTAAGGTTAGATTGTACGTTTGATACTTTTCTGCTTCTTGAGATAGACCTGAATTGCATTATACTTCCCTCCTAGGACTGCCTTTGCTATATCCCAAAGCATTTGGACTTTCATATTTTCTTTTTCATTTGCTTCCATATGTTTTTAAATTTCTTCTTTAATTTCTTGGTTAACCCATTCATCCTTAAAAGATGTTCTTTAACCCCCATGTATTTGAGGGCTTTCCAGAAAAAAAATTTTTTTTATTAGGGTTCACTTCAAGTTTCAGAGTGTTGTGATCTGAAAATATGCATGGAATGATTTTGATCTGTTGAGGGTTGATTTGTGACCCTGTATGTGATCTTTTCTGGAGAATGCTCCATGTACACTTGGGAAGAATGTGTATTCTGCTGCTTTAGGATGAAATGTTCTGAATATATCTTTATCCAGTCCTGTGTGTCATTCAAAGACATTGTTCTTTATGTCTGTGATTACTTTATATATTTGGGTGCTTTCAAGTTGGGGGCATAAATACTATTAGATCTTCTTGATGAATGGACCCCTTAATTATGATATAATGCCCTTCTTCATCTGTTTCTGTCTTTGTTTTAAAATTAAGTTTGCCTGGTATAAGTATGGCTACTCCAGCTTTCTTTTGATATCCATTAGCATGACAGATTATTTTCCATCACCTCAGTTTGAATCTCCAGGTGCCTTTAGATCTAAAATGAGTCTCTTGGTGGCAGCATATAGATGGATCCTGTTTTTTTTTTTGTTTGTTTGTTTTTAAATGCATTTTGATGCCCTATGTCTTTTTTTAAATGTTTATTTAGTTATTTTGAGAGAGACAGCATGAGCAGAGGAGGGGCAGAGAGAGAAAGACTCCCAGGCAGCCTCTGCACTGTCAGTGTAGATCCCCACATTTGGGGGTCTCACACCCCATGAGATGGTGTCTGGGCTGAAATCAAGAGTTAGGTGCTTAACCAGCTGTTAAGCTTAACCACCCAGGCAACCCCTTATGTCTTTTGATTGGAATGTTTAGTTTATTTGGATTCAGAGTGATTATTGAAAGATATTAATTTAGTGCCACTGTGTTAACTATACAGTTGGTGATTGTGGTGCTGTTCTCTGGTCCTTTGTAGTCTTTGTTGCTTTGGTGGTTTTTGTTTGTTTGTTTGTTTTACCTCCACTCAGAGAATCTGTAGGGACCAGATAGTCTTAAAGCATTCACTCTGTACCACCTGTTTTTTTGTTTCCCTGTGGTCTTTCCCACCTTTGGGACACTTTAGTTAGGTTCTTCGATTCTGAGGACTACTTAAGGCAAATGCCAGTTGTCTATTCTCCATATCCCGTGAATTGGCCTTCATATTATGATGTAAAGGATTTAGGAGGTTCAGATCCAGACTTTGGTACTTAGTACTAAGCTAAGATGGTGGCAATTAATCAAATTGTATAGCTCATCCTACGGAATAAGATTGAAAGGTAGAATAAAATCAGATTATGAAAGACTTTAATTATTAGTCTAAATGAAATGAACTTTATCTTACAGGTTAATATTTCTCATATTGTGATGCATAGGCCACTTGCATCAATATCACTTGTGATAAACTCTAATTTTTGCTCCCCATCAATGGACCAGAATTTCTGGGACCAACTCTGGGAATATACATTTAAAATATATCTTTATGGGATTCTTAAGTGTACTGTTTGAGAATAAACACAAGTAATTTGAGGAATTTTTCCATGCAGTTTTCTTTTTTAGTTTTAGGTACTTACAATGGTGTATGAGGAAACCTTTGATATAGTCAAAGAACTTTGTAGTAATGTCTTATTTATGTATAATTATAGTATCATTGTTTCAGATATCATTTCTAAGCTTGCTATAAAGACAAATGAATATGTTTGATATGTTAACTCTATATATGAAGTTGTTTAAAATACCATGCTTTTGATATTTTCTGATAAAAATAAATTTTCCTCGAAAGTGTTATCTAAATCTTTTCAGTTTCTTTATGTGGAAGTCCCTGCTGTTAGGCAACATTGAAATAACAACATTGTTTTCACCCATTAAAGTACCACTGCAAGATATTGTGAATCGGCTCATTTGCCTTACATTTTTTTTTAACAAGTAAGGCAGTGTTTTGAGTTATGCCAGATGTACAAATGAGAGATTTGAGTGCACTTGTAGAATTTAAATTGAAATGCTAATGAGATTCTGACAGGCAGAAAAAACAACACAGCCTACATTTTCATCTGTTTTATTAAAGTCATTATTTAACTGGAAAAACACATTATTTAGAGCTATTTATTTATGTGGCATTTGTAATTCAGCTGTTAAATTTTATCCAATTAAAGTACTTCTCATTCCATTTCACTTAATGTGGTAGATTGTTTTGGGCATTCATCTTTTGCTCTGTTTCATTCAGTTGTAGAGTGGCAGTAACTCGAATGAATGCATCTCTCTCTCTCTCTCTCTCTCTCTCTCTCTCTCTCTCTTCTTACTAATGCTTGCATGTGCTGTTTCATGCTGTGGTGCTACATTGACATCTTTATTTTTATTTGCAGTAATTCCATTGAAATTTCATGGTAAATTATCACACAAGATTGTTTATGGTTATTTTATGCTTTGGTTATTTCAGTAGAACTCCTAAATTGTGAAAGTAAGGAAAATACTTATGTTAAACAAAACCAAACTTTTGAGAAGATAGGATTTTAGAGATAATTGAACATAGGACACTAAACCTTTAAAAGTACTTATTTCCACAACGATATCCAGTGCCTTATGAAAAATATTTCTAATGCTTTAAACTGTTGATTAATATCTCCTTGCATATTTTTTCAGTTTTTTTCACCTTTTTTAAAACAAAGACTTTTGTGAATTTTGAGATGTATTCAAATATATTATATTTTGGACATTGACTTAAAGCCATTTTTTTAGATTTCTTTTACTTAATGTTTATCTACTTAGCTCTCAGATGAAGGTAAAATTAGGGTATTTGTGATTGTAGAAGTTTAAAATTTCTTGTACACACATTTAGAGGAAGTACATAATGAGTACATTTAGAGGAAGAAGTACTAGTGCAGAATTTCAAGGGATAGTGTGAAGCTGGTTGAGGTCAAGCTCATGTTGGAATGCAGACATTATGGGAGGGTCTAGAAGACAATGTGCCTCCTTGAGAAGGCAACTGGTATGAAGGGAGTGAAATATCTGAGTCCAGAATTGTACAGATGTCATCACAAATGTCAGATCTTCTTTTGAATGCATTTTACAACAAGTTTGGGGATTCTTATATTGTAAGAATGCTTCAATTATTTCAGATTGCCTGATCATGCTTTTATGAAAATCTGTGGTAAAACAAACTCTATTAGCATAAAACCCATTTTAGTTAATGTTCAATGAATAAAGTCCCTATATTAACTGGAAATTGAATCAGTGACTGTCGGTTCCCAGACATTTACATAAAGATTCTCTCAAGGGTGCTCCATTAAACAGTATTAGGAGATTTCATACACAGAACTGTTTCTTCATATCTGAAACTTTGTAAGATGGGGACTCCTGATGTGGCAGAAAGGAAGGTGAACTAAGAGTTGAAGACAGTTCTGGTTCGGACTCTAGTACACACAGACTGAGTGTAGACATGCCACTTCTTGAGGTTCAATTCTTCACCTGCAAAACAAAGATGTTGGTGGTGACCTCTAAGAGCACTAGTAGCTCTCTAACTCTATGGTTTTATGATTCTTCTTTTTCCCATGACTCCCCTGCCCCCTACCTCAGTCATTGTTTTATTTACATAGCTGTATTTCTAATTATGATTCTTTTGTTTACTCCCAATAAGCCAGAGCTCATAACATTTAAATGATAGATTAGGTGTATCATATCTGCATTCCTTCTTAACATGGTGTCCAGAATTATTTTAAAAGATGTTATATCTGGGCTGAATGTCCTAAGTAGTATTCAGGATACCTCTAGAAAATAGCTTTTGTAGGTGCAGCTAACTTTTGATTATTTATGCTAATGTGGGATAATAAGTCTAACTGAAATGTGTATGAAGTCTTCACTCCTCATTTCATCTTCACATTTTTCTGTATTTGTAAGGAGTGTTTGAAAGAGGTTTCTTAAAAGTACTAGTGTGACTTTTATCTTCAGACTGAGCAGAAAACTACCTTTAGCATCCTTATGTAGATTTATTTTTACCCACTGCCCCACTTTGCTAAAGGAAAAAAAAAGATTCATTAGTAAACCATAAGAATTAACCTCATTTTATCCAAGTTTTCCCTCTCTTCAGTGTCACATTATACTCCAACCCCTGCCATCCTCATCTAAGTTTACATCTCTGTGCATATTATTTCATGGACATGCCCCAGCTTTTGTGCCTCCATACATTTAGTCATGTTCTTTTTTTTTTTTTTTTATTACCCTTGTTGCCCTCAAATACACTTTTGGCTAAATTCTACCCATCTTGTAAAGCCTAGTCTTCCAGGCCTTGATATTTTTCCTAAGTATGTGAAACTTATTATTTAAAATATTTATTCTAGATTCTGGTGCTACACTTTGATAACTCACTGATCCTGAGAAAGTTACCATAGTCACTCTCATCCTCAGTCTACTCATGTGCAAAATAAGAATAGTACCCAAATCTCAATATTTATTTCAATTTTAAATGGTATATAATTCTGATACTTGATAAATACTTAAGTATTAACATCGTATATCAGTGATAACAATAGACAAAAACCCTAGCCTCATAGAACTTACATTCTGGTGGAGGTATACAGGAAATAAATAGAAAAACAAAATACATAGAATGAGAAATGGTGCAGAGTGGAAGGGTAGAGAATGCAGAAAGCAAAGGAAGAGTGAGGTTTCAATTTTTATTTTATTAAGTTTTATTTACTTAGAACACACACACATGAGCAGAAGAGGGACAGACAGAGAAAGAGAGAGAGAGAGAGAGAGAGAGAGAGAGAATCCCAAGCAGACTCTGTGCTGTCAGCATCGAGCTCAATGTAGGGCTCGAACTCATGAACCACAAGTTCATGACCTGAGGTGGAGTTAATAGTTGTATGCCCAACTGACTGAGCCACCCAGGCATCCCAAGGTTTCAGTTTTAAATAGGATAATTTGGAAAGGGCTTAGTGAGAATATGGCATTTGAACAGGGACAGAAAAGAGCTTGGGGATATTTGAAGAAAGCTCATTCCAGGAGCTTGTACTTTCCAGGAAGTACAAGTGCAAAGTCTCTTATATGAGTGTGTGAATGGCATGTTCCAAGAACAGCAAATAGGTCAATTGACTATTTCAGAGTGAAATGAAAGCAGAGAGAACAAGGCCAGATCACACAGGGTCTTTTAGATCAATTTTCATAAGGACTTTGTCTCTAAATGAGATGGGAGTCATTGGAAAATTTTGAGGTGAGTAGTAGTGTGATTTTATTTTTTATAAGTAGCTTTGGGTTTCTGTATAGTTTGAGGGGAGGATGTAAATGCAGATGTATTCAACAGCCTCCTCTATATCAGGTGAGAGCTGTACCAACTAAGTCTCACAGAGTGTCTGACCTGTAGTAGACATTCTATAATTGTTAATGCTTTCCCTCTTACTTCTCTGTGCTGATATCCACAGCTAGCAGTTATCTCTTATTGTCTGGAGTTCTCTATTGGGGAAACATCAGTTTTTTAGGTAAGAGTTATTTGTATGTTTTTCTTACTTCTGCTAGCCTAAGTATTTCTTGAGGGTAATTTCTTGCCTCAGTTTTATTGATCTTTATATATCCCATAGAGTCTAGTGCAGGATATTGTACACAGTTATTTAAAAAAAATGTTGATAGACTGAATAAACTTGTGACTATGTCCATATGGTTTTTGGAGAAATTTATAGCAGAATGTATTCCTGGGACATTGGCGGGACAGGTTGGTGAGAGTGAGGAACCTATGGTAAACTCTGGAGTTTTGTGGAGGTATAGGGAAGAAGTATGCCTCATACATGTCAGTCTGATATGGGGTGTGTGCAAAAAAAGAGGCAGTAAATACCTTTGGCTCCTGTCTTGGGTGAGGGTTAGATGAGTAGCAGGTTGAAAGTATGTTTGGGATCTGCTAAGCAATAGCACCCCAGAGGAATTGTTAGCTTGTGTGAAGGGCAGGGAAGTAATAGCTCAGGAAACACATGGTTGGTGTATCTTAGGATATATTAGCAAGAGTAGTGGTTTACTTGTAGTAAGTAGGACAGGTGTGGGAGGAGACATTGATACCTCCATGTGAGAGAGGTCAGAACAGGTCTAGCTAGGCATGCTGCCCAGGGACTTTGGCCATCTTCATTTGTGATTCATGCTTTGGGGTCTGAGGTTGTATAGTGGGGTGTCCAACAGATGGAAGATGCAGGCAAAGGAATCTTCTCATAGGAAATACTTGGAAGTAGAGACGGGCTCCTAGATGATTTCTGGGGCATCTATGTGTGTATAGCAAGTTCCTAGCCTTCATAGGAGTATTGAGGTAGATTTGACATATTACTAGACTGGGAGCTTAGGATGGTGTTGTATCCCTTAGGATTCTTGGTTCTGCAGGTTTTGAATACTCAAAGTTGCTGAAATAAAAATGGTCCTTGTTGGCTCATGTAGCAAAAAACCCATATGGAGTTTTTGCCAAACACACTTGATCTAGCTGCTCAAATGATGTCACTGAGGACCTGGCTTCTTTGCAGTTCTCTGTGCTTTCTTTTCCGAGGTCTTCCTCATCTGCACAGTGTTCTCTTCTCTTGGCTCCTTCTATTTGAAGCATTTTAAATACTACATCCTCAGTGCAGTCCTATCTGGTGGAAGAAAGCTTGTCTTTCTTGGCTAACTCATATGGAAGCTTTGGACTTCAATCCAATTGGACTCAAGTCATGTGTCTATCTCTAGCCATTATTTGTAGTGAGCTTGAGTTATATTGGTAAGCATAGTACTGATCCTCATGCTCCATCCTCAGAGTCAGGGATGGAGTAAGTTTACCCCCAAACATGTGGGCATTATGGGGTGAGAGTAGATTCCAGAAATGGAAGTTAGACTACTTTTATTAAGCAATCTGTGGGGTGGGGTGTGAATTCAGACCCATCAAAACTACAGATGTCTACTATAAGAAGCATATTGTCAGGGCTCCAGAAGGAAACACAGTTCACCTAAAATAGTTTAAATTAAGAGATGTTAAGGAAGGTACTACTTACTAAGTGTGGGCAGGATTAAGGGTACTTGTACCCTTAATGGTTGATGTGGCTCCTTTTTATCAGCATCAGCAGGAAGGTGCTCCTACCCCTAGGACTGAGGGATCAAGGTGAGGAGATAGTGTTACCAGAGCTAAGTAGGAACTTGAGTTCTGGAGGAGAAGCTGTAGCTGTAGCTGTGGAGGAATACAGCCAGAGATAGAACTTTGAAGCAAAGAGGGAATAGAGAAGAAATATCCTCATCTTTTTATCATCTCATCCTCTGATCTGCTGGTAGCACTCATTGGCTCAGCTGCAAGCCAGACAGGAGAGGAACCTGCATGATGCAGTCCTTAGGGGTCAGCCTCCTGGAACACATAGCTGGACAAAATATGGACCATGGTAGGGGTCAAATGGAGAATAACCAACACAGAAAATAAGTCATAACTTCAGTTCAATACTAGGGAAATATATTGGGAAGGAAAGTAAATTGGGAGTAGAAATTTAGGGTCTGGAAATTCATTATCAGAAAAAGGTCCAAGTGAAATGGGCCTGATCTTTCTTGTAGAGCATAATAAGAGAATTCAGTGTTTATGAAAAGGGGACTGAGCTCCAGGTCAGTAGAGACTTGATTCTGAGCCGTGCCCTGGTTGGGGAATGGGTACCTATTTACTCTTCTTATTATATATCATAATTTTCCTGGGAACTGGGGTGTGACTGCTACTGAAAGACCTCGACCTCAGAAGGTCGGTTAGTTGGTAAGTAGCTCAGGACAGGGATAGAACAAATGGCACAATGGTTTCAAGGAAGAAACCATTACTGTAACATGCAGCTGCCCTGATTCTTGTTGCTTTTGTTTATATTTTTGTCCTGTCCAGATTGGGATTGCTTCTTGCTCAAGCTTGACTTGAAAACTTTCAGCAGAGTTAAAATAGTTAGCTAAGTGAAGTGAAGAAGGGTAGCCCTACCAGTCTTGATCCAGAGGCCATTCTATGGGCTAGATGGTAATCATTGTCACCAACTTCTGTGACAGATACTTAAATGACACTGTGGCAAGGGGTTAAAAACAGCCTAGATTACAGCATAAAGCTCAAACTGTGGCTGGCAATAAGATGGCAGACAGAAGTAGCACGGCACCAACTCCACTGAAGGAGAAGGAAAGTAACAATCTTCCTTAGTCCCCTGGGGCTGAGACAAAAGTGCTTGATGCAAAGTTGGGAACTGATGTTCCTTAGTCAGCTGGGGCTGAGACAAAAGTGCTTGATGCAAAGTTGAGAACCAGGGGAAGAACGGACTGAGCAATAAAACTCTTGGCTGAGCCTAAATGATTTCAAAGCAGAACAAGTGTGGGACTGTTTAGTAGTGGAAAAGGAAGCTTGGTTTGATGCCTAGAGAGAATTACATGATGTTAAAAATAAAAAAGGCCATTATTGATTACATAATCTAACAGTGTAAAAACATCAGCAGGCTTGAGACAGTCTTTATCTGGGATTATTAGATCTACACTTCAGGTGAGAGAATACTACCAAGTCCAACCCACTTATCAACCCTTGTGTAATGAGAGCAGAAAGGTGAATGAAAATATATCCAGTCTGCAATGAAAGAGAAATGTAATAGATACAGATTTTTCTCCCCCTTTGTGGAGTTGAGCCTAAATTTAACTTGAATTCTTTTGAAAAAAAGCTTTTTATTCATCCTTTTTAAAATGAGGGATTTGCCTATTAATGGGAAATACTCATTTTATTAAGATGAGCTTTCTTTTGGACTAATTGAGGAGTATGAGGAGAGGAAACTAGTTGGAAAAGGAGATATAAGAAGAAAAAAAACTGTCAAAAACTTAAAAATAGAAGGATAGCACAGCAAACCCCACAGCCATCTGCCCAGGAAACATTTCTCTTTGCCTTGTTTTTCCTTGCATTTGTGTTAGCCATTCTCTGCCTAGGTGCTTGGAAGTCTCCTTCTCTCATCTTCCTTAGCCAACTCTTCTTGTCCTTCAAGATGCTAGGCACATTTTGGCTCCCACACCTTCTAACACCCTCCTTACTCCTAGTGCTGCCCCAGTGGTATGCAAATCTGTGTTATGATGTACTTATCATACCATATTGATGTGATTTTCTGATATGTCTTCTTCATTACACCATCAGCCATTGAGGGAATGAGCCAAAGAAACCTGTATAAACCTGGTATAAACAGGTGTTTATACAGCCAGGATAAATAGCTTCAGTAAAAGGAAGAGCATAGAAGAAGTATCCTGATGCATATCAGTATGAAGGAGGCATGATGAGGGCAGAGATAAAGCTGTAAGTAGAGGCATTTGGTATCCTTGCTATCTTTTATTTTGTTTCTTCACCTATGTTTGGTGTCTGCTACTCTTTCTCTTCAGAGTGGCTTCCTACATTTAGAAGATATGGTTGCTGACAGCTCTTAAGAGTATGTAATAAACTTTTGTTACTTTAGAAAGACTAAAGATCCTGACTTGACTTTCTGCTCCCAAAGTCCTTGGTTCCTAAGAAATGTCTCAGTTCAGGACAGTTGTGCTCTCCCTCTCCTGCTCAATAATCTACTGCCCCCATTATAATCAGGTGTGTGTGGGTAGTTCTTATAGCCAAATAGCACTGTGTATGCTGTACACTCAACATATTAGTCTCCCATGGAATAATTAACATTTTGAGGACCCTGCTAGCTAATACATGTAGCTAACTCTAGGCCACACATATTTATGGAAGGGAATAATAATGAAGACAAGTGCCCTAAGCAGTTAAAAGAACTGTTCTGGTTTTTGAAATACATAGTATCATTATTCTTATTGGAGATTTCCCTTCCGCTTTCTGTTGGCTAGCGTTAAGATGCATTCTTTGCATTTTAAAGCATAGACTGACAGGAGCATTGAAGTGGGAAAGGTAGTCTGGATCATGAAAAAAGTTGATTCAGGAGCAAAAATATGATGTGGTTAATTGATAAAGCAAAGATGTTGCTGACTAAACTGAAAATATTTTTAGTCTTCCAAAAGGTAGATCTTGCAAGTGATTTTTTAAATGCTACTTTCAACTGAAATTTTTCTTACCAGCTTGTTCTATGACTCTCAGTGCATGACTGACATTAAGGTAAAAGGAACTGGCATGTTTACCACTCATACCAGATGAGTAGATGACTGTAGAGCTAGACAGCCATTTTCTTACTTACGTAAGTATTTACTTACTTACTTACTTACTCTATTTAGTGAGAGAAGGAGAGTGAGAGAGGCAGAATGAGCAAGAGCATGAGAGGGGCAGAGGGAGGGAGAGATTCCCAAGCAGGCTCTGCACTGGCAGTGTGGAGCCCGATGTAGGACCCCAACTCATGAACTGTGAGATCATGACCTGAGCTGAAATCAGGAGTCAGACACTTAACTGACTGAGCCACCCAAGCACCTTAAAACAGCCTTTTAAAAATGTCATGTATACAACATTTTAATTAGTGTTCATGCATGTAGCTTATATTCACTGAAGGCTGATCCTAGAATGTTAATCAAATGGGTGTGATTTTAGAAGCGACACATTTAAAAATTACAAAAAAGGGATATAGGAAAAATGAGCTTTTTTTCCCTTTTATACTTCACAGGATGGGGAATAGTGAGTGGTGATCCCTGGCTCATGGGTCCAATATTCTGCCTACTTTATAAAAACTCTTTTGGGTGCTGGATGTGTGTGTGTTGTGAGGAAGGAGGAGTGTACTCTGTGACTGAGTTATTAAAGAGGAGACCTGTGGTAATTTGATATTGAATGAATGTATTGACCTGTCCCCTTCAGATACAAATTCTACAGGAGCAACCAAAGAGGTAAGAAATAGGGTGGATTACATGACCAAACATTGCCTCTAATTTGAATCTATGAGCTGCTGAAGCCAGATACTAAGTTGATTGACCAATCATGTGAATTAGGAGCCAATTCATTATTTCTTTATCAACTACTGGGTTTCTTATAATTCAGTTGGAAACTTGATCTTACCACTTTCAGAGTCTAAAACTCTGGGTATCCATCAAATGAATAGAACACATTAAAAGAAAAGGACCTTTTCTCTACTCTGTTAATGAATTTAGCTCATCAATCTTTGTCCATATGTTTTATATAGTCCCTGGGTGGAGTGTATGTTATTTCTATTTCTGGTGTGGCAGGAGACAAGAATCTCTCTCTCTCTCTCTCTCTCTCTCTCTCTCTCTTTCTGTTTTTCCTCTTGAAGCTAAAAGGGGTTTCTTTTGTATCATTATAATGCAAAGAAACTTGGGTTTCTTTCTTTTATTTTTCTTTCTTGCGTTCTTTCACTTTAGTAAAAAAAAAGCACAGCAATTTTTGACCTTTGGTTGTTACTGAAACTTATCTTCAGTCAGAAAGTAACTTTGAAAATTAGTTACCATAAATAGAATACAAACAGCTTTTTGCTCCCATAAAATAGATGGCTCTCTTCAGGAACTATTGATTCCAGCATGTTAATATTGCAAATCTAACTAAAATAGACATTATCTGTGCTGTTTGTGGGTGAGTGAGAAGGGTTCTGCACTTAGAGCTTTTGCTAGAAAACTTGGAGGCCAGCCAACTGGGAGTGCTGTAATAGTCTTTTAAGAAGTTGGAATCTGTAAAAAGTGTTTCAGGAAGAAAAGCTTTTAGTTTAGACAGTTTGCATAGTTAACAATTATTAGCTCTGGAGAACTAATAATTAGCTCTAGTCAATTAAAGCAACTTCTAGCTTTATACTAGAGAGCTTGCATAGCTTACATGCACAGTAAACTTAATTTATGCTATCCAATTCCCTAGTAAATCTTGTTTGTTTTTTGTTTTCACTGTTGACATTTTGTCAACATGTTCACTTTGCTGGTTGGCCGATATGTACCATCTTAATGTCTTACTTTTTCACCTGACATTTAAGTGTAAGCCTTTTCCATGTTCTTAATTTTGAATGACTGCATATATATTACAGTGTTAATTATGTACCAGACTATGTAATTTTACATATATTAATTTTAGTCCTTACCATTCTATGAGATGGACACTATTATCCTCATTTTGAAATGAAGGAACAAAAACAGATACAGAGAAGGCAAGTGGACTGTTGAAGATCCCAATGCCAGTACATGGCAGTAAGCAGAATTTGCTACTGCTTACTCAGCCCTTTTCTTTGTATCCACACATTCTTAGATATTAGGTAGTTTCTTATAAGTTTAATACTATAAACATCACAAGAAAAAACATAACTAAAAGGTGTTTCCCCACATTGTGAAGGGTTTTTCCTTAAGATAGTTTCCCCAAAACAGAATTACTGGATCAAAGTTTAAAACTTTTTAAGGCTATTGATACACACTACCTTGATATGTTTCCTAATGGTTGAATATGGTTCTGTAATAATTTGTGTGCAATGTTCAGTAAAGTATTGCCATTTTCATATTATGTTTTAATATCTTTGCTGATTTAACAGCCAAGTAGGTATTTTTCCCACTTTGTTTTAATTTGTTTCTTTCTTTGTATTTTAATTTCATCTTTCATGAATTATTCATGCTCCTTTGCCTGTTTTTCTCATAAAGTTCTAGCCATATTCTTGTGTCTTTGCGTAAGTTCTTTAGATATTAACCTTTGTTATGTTTGTTGAAAGTATTTTTTCCAGCCATTGGCCTTTTATTTTTGAGTGTTTCTTTTTATGTATAAAGGGTGTTTTTGTATTTGTGAGTGTGGGTGGTATATTTTATTGATCATGTTTTTGGGTTTTAAACACAATTTTTCCTCCTTTGTAATTGCTTCTGTTTAGAAAACCTTCCTTTTTTTAAAAAAATGTTTATTATATTTTTTAAAGATAATTTTTTAATGTTTATTTTGGAGAGAGAGAGAGAAGAGAGAGAGAGCAAGTGAGCAAGGGAGAGCAGAGAGAGAGGGAGACACAGAATCTGAAGTAAGCTTCAGGCTCTGAGCCATCAGCAAAAGAGCCTGACATGGGACTTGAACTCATGAACCACGATATCCTGACCTGGAGCCAAAGTTGGATGCTTAATTGACTGAGCCTTTCAGGTGCCCCAATGTTTGTTTATTTTTGAGAGAGAGAGGGAGCCAGAGTGAGTGGTGGAGGGGCAGAAAGAGGGAGACACAGAATCCAGGCTCTGAGCTGTCAGCACAGAGCCCCTCATGGGGCTCGAACTCCTGAACCATGAGATCATGACCTGAGCTGAAGTCAGATGCTTAACTGACTGAACCACCCAGGTGCCCCAGAAAAGTCTTCCATTTCTAAGATAAATGTTAAATCATCTTTTTAAAAAATGGATTTTTGCTTTTGTTTATTTTTTAATTAATTTAGAATTTGTCATAGTATGAGCTGTGTGTAAGAATTTCAAGATGGTAGAAAAGTAACTAATTTGAGTTTTACTCTTCTCTTTCAATGAATTGACTATTATTTGGAAGAAAAGCTTTAGATAATCCATAAACTACACAATCAACTTCTTAAATATTGTTTTAAAGATTTTCTCTTTGCAAGGTAGAACTTGAGAGTTGAATTGAGAATATAATTAGGCACATCACCTTGCATATTTTAAAGTATTGTATTTGTAACATTTTTGTCTTTGCTTTTGTAATGGGACCGAGGTTTGCACAGAGAGTCATGACACTGAGGCTTTTCTTTCCAGGAAGTAACTTTATTTGTGCCAGCACGTGCTCAGTGGGTTTGTACCTGAAAAACTGAGCCCCAGGCGCAGTAGGGTGTAGCCTTTTATACAATTTCTACTTCTTTGTCTCCCATACATGGTAACATACAGATATACAGTCTGAGTCGGTGGTCTATGTTACAGAGTCATGAGGAATGTCCCGTACCTGCACATAACCAGGTTGCCTTCCCTTGAGGTTTTCACCACATTCCTTAGGGAGGGGCTCTACCAACATTCCTCCCTTCGATGCCTGGACCCCCCGTATTTTGGGTCAAAGAGCATCATCTTGGTTTAGAGGTTTATATTTCTAGAACATCATCACATGCATGGCCGTTTTCCTTTTCACCATTACCTCAGTGAGGCTGGAGACAGACTATATAACCAGGTAACTAGCCAAAGTAGGATTGAGTAAGCTCCCAAACTCAAGAAGATAATTCTAATGAGGTTTTGAATCCCCCAAGAGTTGAAAAACATCCTCTAAATAACTTTCTGGAGTCCCAACCTTTCCAGGTCTGGAGAATACCTCATTCATGACTTTAGTGCAGTCATGGTTGGGCTGCCCTGGCCCGACAGGCAATAGGGTTGTGAGTAGTAGGGTCTGTACCACTTCTAGGTGAATGCACAGGTTCTCACAGTACATTCCCTGATACCTGATCATCCTAGTTTTGGCTAGCCAGTATTGTCCCTTGCATTCCATTAATGTCAGTAGTGAATGTGGCACTTGGACTATCAATTCTTGTCTCATAGTTAACTTGTCAGCCTCAGACACTAAGAAGGCCATGGCAGGGTGACCAGCCTTGGGGAACAGAGTCAAGCTGCTTGGAGAGAGATGCCACTGGGTGATGCCATGACCCCAACATCTGGGTTAGGACTCCCACCACAATGCCAGTGCACTTGTGGACATACAGAAATAAAGGCTCGGTCGTGTCTGAGAGCCCCAAACCAGGTGCATTAGTGAGGGCTCATTTTATTTCCTCAAAGGCCTTCTGCTGTACCAATTCCCAGATTAGGGGCTCTTGTTTTCCCTCTTTTTGTAACTTCATAGAGGGGTTTTGCCAGGACTGAAAAGTTAGGTATCCAGATTCTACAGAAATCTGCGGCCCCAAGAAACTCCTGAACCTGGCGTCAGGTTGATGGGACCAGGGTCAAAGAAACAGCCTGCTTCCTTTCTGGGCTAAGTTGGAATTGCCCCTGGGACAGGTGGAAGCCGAGATAGTTGATTTTCTCTTGAAAGATTTGGGCCTTTTTCCTTGAGGCCTTGTAGCCTGTTTCCCATAGGAGGGTAAGGAGCTGCTGAGTCCCTTCCATGCTATCCTCCTGGGACCTTCTAGCCAGCAGCAAGTCATCTATGTACTGAAACAGGACACAGCCATATTGATCTGCTGGGAAGGCTTTTAAGTCAGAGGCTAATGCAATGCCAAAAATGGTTGGGGAGTTTTTGAGCCCCTGAAGCAATCTGGTCCAAGTCAACTGGCCCTTGTCACTATTTTTAGGACTTTCCCACTGGAAGGCAAAGATCGATTGGCTCTGGGGGGCCATGTGGATGCAGAAGAAGGCATCTTTGAGGTTCAAGCAGGTGAAGAAGGTGGCTTTGGCAGGGATGAACCCCTGAAGTGCATAGAGGTTTGGGACCACTGGGTGTATGGTGATGGTGGCCTGGTTTACTGGTTGCAGGTCCTGAATTGGCCGATAGTCATCAGTGCCTGGCTTTTTAAAAAAAATATGATTTATTGTCAAATTGGCTAATGTACAGTGTGTAGAATGTGCTGTTGGTTTTTGGCATAGATTCCCGTGGTTCATTGCTTACATACAACACCCAGTGCTCGTCACAAGTGCCCTCCTCAATGCCCATCACCCATTTTCTCCTCTCCCCCCCCCCATTAACTCTCAGATCGTTCTCTATATTTAAGAGTCTCTTAACGGTTTGCCTCCCTCCCTCTCTGTTTGTAACTTTTTTTTTTTTCCTTTTCCCTTCCCCATGGTCTTCTGTTAAGTTTTTCAGGATCCACATTTGAGCAAAAACATATCTGTCTTTCTCTGACTGACTTATTGCACTCAGCATAATACCTTCCAATTCCATCCATGTTGCTGCAAATGGCATGATTTCATTCTTTCTCATTGCCAAGTAGTATTCTGTTGTATATATAAACCACATCTTCTTTATCCATTCATCAGTTGATGGACATTTAGACTCCTACCATAATTTGGCTATTATTGAAAGTACTGCTGTAAACATTGGGGTACATGTGCCCTTATGAATCAGCACTCCTGTATCCTTTGGATAAATTCTTAGTAGTACTATTGCTGGGTCATAGGGTAGTTCTATTTTTAATTTTTTGAGGAACCTCCACAATGTTTTCCAGAGTGGCTGCACCAGTTTGCATTCCCACCAACAGTGCAGGAGGGTTCCCTTTTCTCCACATCCTCACCAACATCTGTTGTTTCCTGAGCTGTTAATTTTAGCCACTTTAGTGTGAGTTAATATCTCAGTGTGGTTTTGACTTGTATTTCCCTGACGGTGAGTGATGTTAAGCATCTTTTCATGTGTCTGTTAGCCATCTGGATGTCTTCTTTGGAAAAGTGTCTTCTGCCCATTTCTTGACTGGATTATTTGTTTAAAGTTTGAGAAGTTCTTTATAGATTTTGGATATTAACCCTTTATCCGATATATCATTGACAAATAACTTTTCCCATTCTGTTGATTGCCTTTTAGTTTTGTTGGTTGTTTCCTTTACAGTGCAGAAACGTTTTTTCTTGATGAGGTCCCAATAGACATTTTTGCTTTTAATTCCCTTGCCTTTGGAGATGTGTTGGGCAAGAAATTGCTGTGGCTGAGGTCAAAGAGGTTGTTGCCTACTTTCTCCTCTAGGGTTTTGATGGCTTCCTATCTTACATTTAGGTCTCTCATCCATTTTGAGTTTATTTTTGTGAATGGTGTGAGAAAGTGGTCTAGTTTCATCCTTCTGCATGTTGCTGCCCAGTTCTCCCAGCACCATTTGTTAAAGAGACTGTCTTTCTTCCATTGGATACTCTTTCCTGCTTTGTCAAAGATACATTTGTGGGTCCAATTCTGGGGTCTCTATTCTATTCCACTGGTCTATGTGTCTGTTTTTGTGCCAATACCATGCTGTCTTGATGATTACAGCTTTGTAGTAGAGGCTAAAATCTGGGATTATGATGCCTCCCACTTTGGTTTTCTTTGTCAATATTACTTGGGCTATTCAGGGTCTCTTGTGGTTCCATACAAATTTTAGGATTGTTTGTTCTAGCTTCGAGAAGAATGCTGGTGCAATTTTGATTGGGATTGCATTGAATGTGTAGATTGCTTTGGGTAGTACTGACATTTTAACAATATTTATTCTTCTAATCCATGAGCATGGAATGTTTTTCCATTTCCTTGTGTCTTCTTCAATTTCCTTCATAAGTTTTCTGTAGTTTTCAGCATACAGATATTTTACATCTTTAGTTAGGTTTATTCCTAGGTATTTTATGGTTCTTGGTGTATTTGTAAATGGGATCAATTTCTTGATTTCTCTTTCTGTTCCTTCATTATTGGGTATGCTGGGCTTTTGGACAGGTAAGAGGGGTGTGTTCCAAGATGACTGGCATGGCTAGAGGATTGCATACTCTAAAAGCCTCTCCAGGTACTTCTGGATCTCGATCTGTGCCTTGCAGGGATGAAGTATTGTCTCTGGTGGGTGGACTCTGCCCCAGGCTTCAGCTCTACAACCACAAGGGGTATGTTACAGGCCAATCCCGGTGGGTTGTCTTCAGCCCACACCCTAGGAATCCTAAAGGGAAGCTTAGGCACCAGTTGTGATTCCTCCTTGAGACTGTAGAGATGCTACTCTTATCCTTGGGGAATCGTGGGAGTTATTGTCTTTGCTTCTGGCTTTTGTAAGGTCAGTGCAGCTTATCCATGGGAGTTGAAAGTTATCTGTACCTGCAGCTTTCCCAACAGGTCCTGGCTCTTTGAAGTCACGGGGCAGTTGGGGAGGTACAGGAATTCATGGATGACTTCATGGCTGCCTAAATTGCATCACCAAGGCAGCAGGAAGGGATGGCATGTCTGATTGCCTGTGGCCCCCACAATGGTGGCTTGTCTCTGTGAAAGGGTGCCCACGGTTTGGGTCACCATCTAGTGTTCCACCTCAGTGTCTACCATGGGGTCGATGGATTGGCTCCCCATGTTTATTCAGACCATAGGCTCTTGGGGGCCTAACAAAATAGAGCCCGGTCTGTCCTAGTGCTCCTCATAGTTCTCTATGGTGGTTAGCCCCACAAAATCATCTCTGGGGGCCCAATGGGGCTGTGATGCAGGTTGATACGGCCCTGGACCATATATCCTCTTTCTTTTTGCTTGGGCCCTGCTGAGAAGTATCTGGCCACTGGGGGCACTTATTTTTCCTGTGGCCCTCCTGATGACAGTGGGCACACTGGTTCCATCCTAACTTTGGTCCTGGGCGAGACCCTCTTCCCACCGTTCCCCTTTTTGGCCTCATCCCAGTCCCTGTGGGGCACCTTTCCAAGAACGTTCTGACCTCTCCACCAAGGCAGTAGCTAATAAGTCTGCCTTTTTCTGTATCTTCTGGTGATCTTCCCTCTGTGCTGCCTGGCCATGGTTGGACAAACACCTTAGTTACTATTTCCAGCAACTGACTGGCATTCATGTTGGCAAAACCCTCCAGCTTCTGCCAGATGTCCCCTTGGACCTGGCCTATGAAAGCCACATTGACCATCTGTTGGTTTATGAGTGCCTCTGAATCAAAAAGGGTGTAGAGACAAAATGCCTCATGTAGTCTCTCACAGAACTGGCTTGGGCTCTCCTTGGGTCCCTGGAGTACTTCTGATGTTTTACTCATATTTGTGGCCTTCCCCGCCTTTCCTAATGTCACTTAGAAGAGCTTCTTGATACTGTTTGGTGCTTACAAACCTTCCGTCTACACTTGGGTCATTTGGGACCCATTTGGAGTCCTCCCCAGGGAAATGAGCCTGAGCATAAGCCTTGGTGTCTAGTGTCCCAGCCAGGGCATTATCCTTTAACCATTTCAGGGCTGCCTGGGTAATTAAGTGATGCTCTTTTGTGTGGAAGAGGGTCAAGAGGAGTTGGCAGCAGTCAGTCCAGGTAGGTTTACGGGTTTGAATTATGGACTACATTAGTTCTATCATAGCCTGGGGCTTCTCCGTGTAGGAAGGAGTATGGTGCTTCCAATTTAGGAAGTCTATAGTGGTAAAGAGTTAATACACAAAAACACACTGGCCTGCTCAGATATAGCCTTCCTGATCATAATAGATGGGTCTCCGAGTTTCCCTCAGTGGCATCTGTAGGGCTCCCTGGTATTGCTGCAGGGAGAGACTGTCTCTGCTGGCCTGACAGGGGGGTGTATGGGGTTAGGACCAGTGGTCCAGGTAAGCTGGTAACATCCAGAGAGGCTGGTAGTGCTAGAGGTGGCGAGACCTTGGGACTATGGGAAGACTCCAGTGGGGTTTTGGCAGCCAGGGTGGCTGGAAGCACAGGTGTCAGTGAAAGGTACAGTGGGGTATATGTCCTCATATACCTCAGTATATATATATATATTATATATATATTCACAGAATGTCAGAGCTTTCCAAGAGTTAATTTTACACCATAATTTCCTGAATATCCCTGTCTGAAATTCCTCAACATGTAGTCTAAAAGAGTCAGTTTACTCTGCTTTCCACCCATTTCCTCCACCTAAGGACAACTTTCATGCACAAGAGAGGAAAATGTGGGAAGGATGGGACTAAATTGGAGAGGATGCCCACTTGGTTCAACCATTTCTGGCCACTCTCCCCTCAGAGATATTTCAGGTGCCTCTTAGCATTGGCGGGTTCGGTATTAATCCTTGACCTGGATCCAACTCCCAAGGAAGTCTGACTCTGCCTTAAGCCATATGAGGTCACCACAGAACCCTGGATTGGGACTCAACACTTGCTTCAGCCCCTTGATCAGGTCAGAACCTTTCTGCTGTCTGTCTCATTCACACACAGTCACACAGTGACTCCAACCTCCTGCCCAGCTCCCAGCACCTTGGAGTTGCAGTTTCTTTCCCCTTCTGCCTTAGGGGCATTTCTACCAAAATGAACCTGGGTTCTTACAGGCAATCTTCCTTGAGCTGGTTTTTGGGCCTCACTGGGTTCCTTTGTGCATCCGGAGTCCTTGCCCTGGCATGCTGGGAGGGGCTAGTCTCCTATGGATTAAGTGGTCCATTGGCACCAGGCAAGGTTGCCTCTCTTGGTGCCCCGAGGTTCACAACTGGCAACAAGGGAGGTAAAACACCGTCTCCACCTCCCTGATGTGAGACCCCAAGAAATATAACAAGCCTGAGGTTTGCACAGAGAGTCATGACACTGAGGCTTTTCTTTCCAGGAAGTAACTTTATTCGTGCCAGCATGGGCTCAGTGGGTTCATACCTCAAAAACTGAGCCCCAAGCGCAGCAGGGGTAGCCTTTTATACAATTTCTACATCTTTGTCTCCCATACATGGTAACATACAGACATACAATCTGATTGGGCGGTCTATGTTACAGAGTTGTGAGGAATGTCACATACATGCACATAGCCAGATTGCCTTCCCTTGTCTTGAGATTTTCACCACATTTCTTAGGAGGGGCTCTTCCACACCTTCATAACCAAATGTAACAAACTAACCTTCCTTGTTCTTAGAGGTTCTATTTGGATAATGTCTTATTCCTAGACTTTGGTCCTCATACTTCTAACTTACAACTGAGAACTTCTGCAAGGTCTCTTGGTAGATACAAAGAATGTTCTGATGGAAAGTAAACCGTATTCCTATACATCAGAGGTATTTTTTTTCCCTAACGGTTATAGTTACCATTTAATAGCATGATAATTATATTAATCAATTAGATAAAAAATAGTAAAGCTGACCACGTTGTCTTTAGAAAATCAGTATGTGTTAGGAATGAATATTAAAATCTAAAAGTAGGATATATATGCATAGTGCATATAACAATATGTAAATATATATATAGTTAATAATTTGTGATTTAATATTTAATGGAAAGCTTGACTTTCCAAAAATGCTTATCAAAATATTTGATTGTAATACTGATACTCCCAAATAACTCATTATTTCCAAAATTATATAAATTGGAGTCTTTGATATCCTGGAATAATTTTTCTATTGTAGTACCGCTAGTTATTTGATAGCATTCTTTTTTTAATCTTTATTTGTATTTTATGTGCATTTTAAAATCAGTGACAAATTAATATAAATACAGTGATTTGGCAGTGTTGAATAAACTGTTTCCTTTTGTCCACCCAAAGGGATTATATTTAAAATACTTGGTAATCCAAATTCAGTGACTTATCTTTGAGGTTGGTTTATTACCTAGACTGATTTATGTTGAAATTGATGAAGATATGACCATACCCAATTTTGTACATTTTTTTTTTTGAAATGGAGGAATTTGGAAATTTTATTAGATTGGAAAAAAAAGACTTTTGTAATTTTCCTTCTACTTTGGTTAACTTTATTCTATGAATATTTTTCTTAAAAAATTGCAGTATTTGGTATATTGAAGTGAACATAATGACAGAATGAATCTCTTTATGTCTGTTTTATAACTTTTGCTTATTTTCTTCATTGTTCAAAAGAAGCATACTAGTGAGAAGTAGAACCTATAAATTTGAGGGTCAAAGAATGGTGAGGAACATGTAAACAAGAAAAAAATGAGTGAAGCATAGAAGTGTTATAATGTAAGTATTCAGTAGACTAATTAATTACAGAGAGGAATGGATTCTTTGTTCTCAAGGAGATCGTGGAACAGAATAGGGTCTAAAGGAGATAGAGGTTCCCAAGTGCCTGGATATTTGTTAGAACTCTCTTTAAGTAAAGGTAGTACGTCTAGTAAAATTTTATTTTTCTTAAAAAACTGTAGACCCCCTGGCGCCTGGGTGGCGCAGTCGGTTAAGCGTCCGACTTCAGCCAGGTCACGATCTCGCGGTCCGTGAGTTCGAGCCCCGCGTCAGGCTCTGGGCTGATGGCTCGGAGCCTGGAGCCTGTTTCAGATTCTGTGTCTCCCTCTCTCTCTGCCCCTGCCCCGTTCATGCTTTGTCTCTCTCTGTCCCAAAAATAAATAAAAAACGTTGAAAAAAAAATTTTTTTTTAAAAATTAAAAAAAAAAAACTGTAGACCCCCATAAGATACGGAAAATGACAATAGGACCTAGTATTTTACCTAATTCTTGATTAGAAGAATTTCTTCAAGAAGTAGAAATGATAGAAAATGTTATAGAGAGAAGAAACGCTAGAACTAGTTTGGCTTATACTCCAGACTTCAAAAAAAAAATAAGTGTTGTTCAAAAAACTCACGTAAAAATTAGATATGATCAAATATCTGGAATAGGAACGCATATTGTAGCAGTAATGAACAGGAATCTAGACTATGGCATTATCTCCTTTTCTAGTGTCCATAGGAGACATTGTTAAGTGACTTCAGTATTCTTTCCTGCTCTATCTGTGAACACTTATGGAATCCTTCTTAAAATGATACTCTAGGTAGCTACCACCATTTGATTGGTGATATAAGAAACAGATTCTCTTTGACATCCCAGTCTAGGAAAAAAATGACTCAAAATAATACAGGCTTGAGAGGCCTGTCTCTGTGCTAAAATCTATTAACCAAAATCCTTGGATCCAATAGTTAAATAAATAAATACAAAGTCTTTTAATTTTTATATTATTCTCTAGTCCATATTTGTCTGTTTTATCCAATAGGATAACTTGAGAGATGTTATATAATGTTCTGTTAAAATTAGGATCAGTGTCTATAGAGGTAACTGGTCTATCAGCTTAACAAACTATCCAAAAAGGTAATCTGGTTGATCTAGAACACTGGTTCTCTACCAGGAGCAATTTTGTTCTCATAGCGAACATTTGGCAATGTCTTGTGACTGGATATGTGCACTACTGGCAAACCAGTGGATAGAGACCACGGATGTTTTAGCCCCTCACTACAAAGAATTATTTAGCCCATAATGTCAGTGTTCAATGTCAATAGGGCTGCTTTGAGAAATCCTAGTCTAGAGCACTGGTTCTTGACTTGTTAGAAATGCAAATTACCATGTTTGCCTTCCAACCTAATGAATCAGAAATTCTAGGGGTAAGGCTCAGTAATTTGTCTTATAATAAGTCCTTTGAGTGATTATGATGTTCCTTAAAGTTTTAAGATCAATTGTCAGTCTATTTTAGCATATAAGAATATTTAAGAAATATTTATTAAGCATTAAGCTTCGACCAGGAACCTAACTAATTGCTCAAAAAACAGCCTTTTCACAATCAGTTTGGTTTGGGCATATTACCTAATTGGACCTTATTTTTCTTAGCAGTTCTCAAATTTTATTTTCTAGTATGTTGTTTAATATGTGTTTGTCTTCCCACCATCTATTTGTTGGCATTTTTACAAGAGTTTTTTTTTTTTTTTTTTTTTTTTAATCAATGACTTTGTTAAAGATGTAGTTGTCATGTTTGTAAACTTGAGACCAGGAAATGATGGTAAGTGTTGGATGTTAGAGACAATTCATTATTCTTAATAGACTGATGATAACATGGTCATACTTGTAAAGTTTAAAATTCCCATGGCTCAGTTGATTAAGCATCCAACTTTGGCTCAGGTCATGATCTCTCAGTTCACCAGTTTAAGTCCTGTGTTGGGCTCTGTGCTGATATCTTGGAGCCTGGAGCCTGCTTCAGATTCTGTGTCTCCTTCTCTCTTGGCTCTGCCATGCTCTCTCTCTCTCTCTCTCTCTCTCAAAAATAAATAAACATTAAAAAAATCTAAAATTCCCATTATATCCACTTTATTAAGCAATTCTTATTTGCTAATCAAAATTGGGAACATTCTTATTAATTGAATGGATTGTACAAAAGGAAGAGATTTTCAATATTTGTTGAATTGAATCAAAAACATCTGAATAATTTGGAAGAATGGTAGTGATAGTACAGATTGGGAAGTATAAGAGAAAGATGGGAAATATCCTGAATTACATTGGACTTAGTGAATATCAGGTGCTGATACACACTAAGATAAACATACTCATCATTTGGAATGAGGGAGAAAGGATAAAATCAGAAGAATGCATGCAATGGTCCTTTCTTCACTGAAGAGGGAGGAAGAAGAAGGGGAAAGTGACAAACCAATACAAGGAAATTTTGTCATGGAAGAAGCTATAGGAGCTTTAAAAGAATGGTTTCAGTTGTCTCTGTGATAACTCTTGCCCACTAGTACTTGCTATATTGCTAACATTTCCTTTGCTCATGTGAGTATTTTAATGGAGAATTCCCTATGAAAACTTGATTAAAGTTCAAAAATTACAGGTGACTCTGAAAGCTAAAAGCTATTCAGGTATGTGTCAGAAATGAAGTGCTGCAGTATTACAGGCCCTATCAGCAGAGTTCCTATCACTGAGGGAGAGGAAAACTCTCAGAGCGTATAACTTCAGGCAGTACGTTTCAGTGTTTATTTCAGCCAGAAGGAGAGATGGCCTAAGGTCAGGTTTTATACTACTTTCTGGTGGTAAGACTGCAGATGGTAAACAGGGTTTAGGGGAGACTAGGATTGAAACTCAAACAAGAGGTCCAGGTACAAAAATATTTGTATTTAATGTGGATGCTCAACTGAGGGCTTTTAATAACAAGATGAATGTGATGTTCTTCTCTGAAGATACTTGTCATTTGCTCAGTGAGCTTGGAAGTAAAGTGCATATGGTGACTACGTTGGTGACCTGGCCTCAGTAGCATGGACTTTTTCTCACTGAGACTTACCACATTTCTTTTATTGTTGGATGACTAATTTTCTAGCAGCATTGGCCAACTCTGAGTTCAAGATAGGATATCATATGTCGAGAACAGTTGTATGACATGGTATCTGATTATATTGACCCAGTTGCATTGTGAAGGGTATAGCAACTTTATTTTAGATTTCATACTGACCACTCTCTATACAGGCACAATATAATTCACGTACTATTGCTTTAGATCAATCAACCCACTTCACAGAGAAAGAATAATGCCAGTGGGATTCACTGTTTTACCATGTATCTCCTCATCCCAAAGCAGCTGATGTGATACAATGTTAGAATAGCTTACTGAAAGGTCAGCTATGGTGCCAGCTGGAAATCTTGTAAATGTGGGGTACTGACCTAGAGATTTATGTTTAATAGTGTCCTTCTTACATATTAGTCGGACGATGAAGGTTCGAAGTATAAACTTCTTAGGATTATACCTAATGACCTATTAAAATTGTTTTTGTTTCCATCCCTATGGTTCTTAGCTTTATAAGTATAGAGATTTGAATTTCTGGGAGACAGATCCTTTTGCCCCTTGGAATCCTAATTCTTTTTTTTTTTTTTTAATTTTAATTCCAGTGTAGTTAACATACAGTGTTCTATTAATTTCAGGTATATAATATAGTGATTCAACAATTCCATGTATTAGTGCTCATTCAGATAAGTTTACACTTAATCCCCTTTGCCTATTTCACCCATTCCCCATACCCACCTCCTTCTGCTAAGTGTTCTCTATTTAAAAGTTGGCTTTTCAGTTTTTTCCACTTTCTTTCTTAAATTCCACACTTGAGTGAAATCATATGGTATTTGTCTTTGACTGACTTACTTTGCTTAGCATTATACTCTCTAGCTCCATCTATGTTGTTTCAAATGACAAGATTTCATTATATATATTACATATATGTAATATATATAAACACATCTTTATCCATTCATCTACTGCTGGACACTTGGGCCACTTCCATAATTTGGCTGTTATAAATAATGCTGCACTAAACATGGGGGGCACGTTTCCTTTTGAATTAGTGTTTTTGTATTCTTTGTGTAAATAACCCAGTAATGTAATTACTGGATTATATGGTAGTTCTGATTTTAATTTTTTGAGGAACCTCCATACTGTCTTCCACAGTGGCTGTATCAGTTTGTATTCCCACCAGTGGTGCCTGAGGGTCCTTTTTCCCCACATCCTCATCAACACTTGTTTCGGAATCCTTATTGTTAGAGTGAACAATAGATATTATCTTCAAACTTTGGCTTGGAGAGTGCTTCTGCCTCCTTATATTACCTGAATCCTAGCTTTTGCAAGAAAGAATATTTCTCTCCACAGTTTTTATTGTTTAGGGTAATGGTTCTACTAAATTAGGTACTTAAATATACCATCTGGCTATTTGTTTTCCTCATGCCACTAGGGGAATAGGTAAAAAGGGGTATCGTATATTAGCTGGGATGATTGACTTTGTCTATAAAAGGAACATAGAGTTGGGACACCTGGGTGGGTCAATTGGTTAAGTGTCCAACTTCAGCTCAGGTCATGATTTCAGGGTGTGTGAGTTCGAGCCCCGCATCGGGTTCTGTGCTGACAGCTCAGAGCCTAGAGTGTGCTTCAGATTCTATGTCTCCTTCTCTGTCTGCCCCACTCACACTTTTTCTCTCTCCTAAAAAATAAAAAAGGGATATAGAGTTGTTTGTTGAAAGTGGACACCAAGAGAAATTTGGTAGAACCATGGGATTTCCTGAGATGTCTCTTGCTAGTACCATACAGAGTAATAAGGTTAATAGAAATTTTCTTGCAGCACTCCAGCAGAAACATTAAGGACTAAGGCTTCTGAAAGATGGAGGTTTGGGTTACTCTACTAGGCAAATAACTTATCAAGCAGTGTTTTTTGAACGTGAGCTACATTCTGTGTTCCTGAATGCAAGGTAAATGGAATGGATATTGGAGGGAAGAATTCCCAAATACTAGCTAAGGCAGAAATAAGGCCATAGGTTCATTTTTTTTTATTGCTTATGGAGGACAATAATTATCTCCCTTTTCCTTTTGAAATTGGAGTTCTAGTATAAAAATAAAAATAGTTTTCATGTTGGAAATTGATATGGTATGTGGTTACAGCTGAACTAGGAGAATTCTGGACTCTTCTAGCGATTCTAGCCTTGAAATAGTTATTAATCCTGGATGTAATTGCTGAAAGTGATTTTGGATTAACTCTCTGGGGAAGACGTGCGATTATATTGCCCTTGTGGCTGGAAAGTTGGATTGTGGAGTTCTTGGATATATAGGAAATAGGGAGTGTTAGCATGTTGTGGGTACCTTTTTGGGGTAGTGCTCAGCATATAGCTATTTTCTTTCAGAGACTTTTCCCCAAAACCCATGGTGGAAGTTCTTCTGTTGGTCATGTTGGTGACATGTATCCTTGACTCTGTTGCTACAACCGAACTACAAGAAGTTGGCAACTGACTAAAGCTGGGATACTTAGAATCTCTCTTATGGAAATTTGAAATTTGAAATCTGGTCGTTGATAGGGTTGAGTCACATTAATAGCGCTGCTGCAAAGAGTAGGTTCTCAAATTCCTACTGTAGAGGTCCCCATAGCTGATTTGGTATCTGTTTTTCCTGAAAGTAGTTATTGATCTCTTTCTTCATTTCCATTGAGACTGTTTGTGTTCCATTAATAAATTCTGCTTTCTGTTTGCTCTGATTATAGGTGGTTTTCTGTTTATTTCTACCAAGAGTCTTATCCTGGTCATATAAGTAAGTGGTATAAACCAAAATGGGGATTCAATACTTGAATTTTGACAATAGACTAAAAGATCTAGACTGGCAATAAGGAACAGGGAACATGTTGATCTCTTCTTCCCAAAAGCTGAAGAAAAAAAATACCTTTTATTAGAGTTGGGAGGAATATGACTTATCTTGCAAAAGACAGTTTTCAGGTGGGGTGCCTGGCTGGCTCAGTCAGTTAAGCGACTGACTTTGGCTCAGGTCATGATCTCATGGTTCGTGGGTTTGAGCCCCACGTCGGGCTTTGTGCTGACAGCTCAGAGCCTGGAGCCTGCTTCCGATTCTGTGCCCCTGCTTTCTCTGCCCCTCCCCCGCTTATGCTGTGTCTCTCAATACTGAATAAAAGTTAAAAAAATTTTTTTTAAAAAAGACAGTTTTCAGGTAATAAAAGGAGGTAGAAGCAGTGTCAGAGCCTAAGGTTGACAGTGTTACTTAGCATTCTCACCAGAAATTTAATGTTCTTAGAAGAATAGAGAATAGATTACATAGATGTTCAGTTAATATTTGTTGAATATGGAAACAAATGGGGGAGAACAATCACTTTTCATTACAATCTTAGTAAAGAATGCTATGTGTCATCATTTACCGGGGCTCCTCAAATTATAGCTCACTTGCATAACCACTCCCCCAGGGTAACACTGCCGGAGGTTCCATTCTCTCTGGGGCCATGTTCTCTTCTCTGCCACTCATCCTTGGTCAATACTATTTTAGTAGAGAGGTTTAGTTAGAGAAGTTTCAATAACTTTGACTTTTAGGGAGAAGTTTCAGAGTCTCTCTCTCTTCCCTCACAAAAGGTCTCTGGAGTTATGCAAATTTTCTAACAAATATCATTATTGCTGGAAAAAAAAATAAAGTTTCACCTTATATGATATGGGATATTAATTAGCTTGATGATAGCTATGAAAACAAAGATATTCCCAAACATTTTGGACTTCTGAAAAATGGCTTGAACTTAGTAATTTATTTTTTGCTCTTATATCACTACTGGAGGGTAAACAGGTTAGTGGGTTGGTTATTCTGCTTGGTCATTTTGGGACTCAGGTAGAGAGCCTTGCCATCATCAGCATGTGGCTCCCAATCTGTCTCCATCCCACCCAGACAGAAAAGGAAAAGAACATGGGAAGTTTGGTCCAGAGTGGAATATACCACTTCTGTCCACATTCAGTTGGCTAGAATTCAGTCTCAGAGTCACCTAACTTTCAGCAGATCTGGGAAATGTAGTCTGCTTTGTGTGCCGGAAAAAGAGAATATATATTTGGTTACCCACTATTATCCATATTTCACTCCTCAGCAATTCTGATAGTTGTTATAAAGGTTTTTTTTTTGTACTTTAAAACAGAAGAAATTTGGTGCCCTTGGCTCTTTTCACCATTCCTGTAAGTTTTAGGACCTAAAAATAAGGTTATACAAGCAGAAGAAAAGTAATAGATTTGAATAAGCTAAATTATATGCACTTACATTTTGCCATGAGTGTTCACAATCACTAAACACATTTTTGTATTCAGTCCTTTTTATCAACCTGTAAAATTTTAAGCTAACTAATAATCATACTCCAAAACAACAATTCTAAGATCAGGAAAGATAAGTCAAGCTGGGATTTGCAGATTCAGAATAAGTATTAAAGTGAGTTGGACTGGAGATGGTTCCAGGAAGCTATCAACTGGGGTAGTGTCAGGGGTAGAATCCATATATGGAGGTGGAAGAGGAAACCAATATAGGCACCTAAGAGGAGAGAAAGTAGGAGGCTCTATGCCTTATTTGTAGGGACTTTCAGTACACCTAATGTTGGGCAGGAGTCAAGCCCATGGTGTGGGTTACCTACAGAGAAGGAAGTAGTTAAATAGGCTGCCTGGCTGGAAGCAGGATTGAAGGGACAAAGCTTTACAGCACATGTCTGGAAGAACTTTCTTACTGACTCAGGGTTAGTATGAAATCTGGTGGCTTTTGGGTTTGAAATGACTGTGATGCAAAGTTGGTGATACCAGTGGAAATAAAATATAAGATTATTCAATTATTCGTATTTAGGTTTGTTGGATTTTTTTTCTCAACTCTTTATTTATTTATTTATTTATTTATTTTAATTTGAGTATAGTTGACATGTTACATGTTTCAGGTGTACAGCATAGTGATTAGACAACTCTATACATTATGCTATACTCACCACAAGTGTGGCTACCATCTGTCACCATACAATGCGTTACAGTACAGTATTAGTTTATAACTAATTTGGCAGCAAAACCTGATGTGGACCGAAAAGTTGTAATCTTTCTTTATCCTGTTTAGTGTGCATTTCTATACCTTTTGTGGAAGATATATTAATATATTTGATTAACGTATGCTGCCCCAGACCCCACTCAAGGTGAATGTTGGATAGCTTCCAATTTATTCCCCCAGATTCACTTTCTACCCAGTTATGTGCCTGGGAGGCTGACTTTCTACAATCTATATTTAGAGGCAACCTTCTATTCTGTTTTCCTATTGGATTTGGCCAATGGAAGTTGTTGGAAAGAAATTGGACAGAGGAGGCAAGTGAGGATGTGTATTAATTTACCTAGCTCCCTGCATGAGGGGTCATCATCATACTGTGTCTGTAGATCAAAGTTCTCATCACCTAAACGGCTAGCCATTCCCCACAAGCCTTTCAGTATCTAGCTTTCAGTGACCGTTGCCTTCCCATACTTTATCTGGCTTCAGGGTGGTAATAAATCACCACAATACTAGCCCCAGGTTGCTGAGCAAATCCTTTGTGGTTTCTGTCCACCTTGCTGACACCTTGGTAAATAGAGCCTTTATTAAATTTTCCTCAAATTATCCAAATTTGAGCATGTCACCTAGTTGCTACTAGTACCTTGAAAGATGTAGAATGTCATTTGTGAAATGTGTACTGAATTACTTGTTTTCTAAATACACATACACACATTCTAAATTATAAAACACATCTGTCCACAAGGATTTGGGATAAAGGATTATGGATCTGTATTCTGATGATATTAGTATAGGAGTTTTACCATAAATTGTTGCTCTGTTCAAAAGCTCCTGTTAATATTCAGTTAAACAGAGCATTTAAATGGTCTACCAATAATGCCATTAACACTTCAGTACTAATAAAATAAAATTATCATTGAACTACCAGTTGAAATAAATACCTCAAAGTACGTACAGCATTTGGAGGCAGTTTCATAATTAAAATAAACTTGCCTTGGTTACTTTCCTTAAGAGGAAAAAAGATGCAGAAAGATTAGATCTCAATTCCACTTGATTAAGCTTCTTCATCAACAAAGAAAGCTTCAAGGGGCTTCACAAGAGCCTTAAGAAAGGGTGTCCAGTGATAACATAACTTTATTTAAATTACTCACCTTTTCTCAGTGCTTCAATGAAAATCAATTCAACCCTTCAGGTGTTGAATTTTTGCCAGTTTATGACCGTATATTTTATATGTAGCTCTTGAGTGATGAAAATAACAGAATTTAGAGTCTGGGAGGCTAGCTTTGGGTCTCGACTCTGTTATACCACCTGACTCATTTTGAGTCTGTAACCTGATTACTGTAGTTATTGTCTCTAAAATGGGGTAAAAACACCTAACTTTCAGGTTCCCGAGGAGTAAATAGAGTAATTGAATTAGTCACCTAGTTTGAAGCTATGCTAATAGTAAGAGCTTGAGTGTTTCTCAAACCTGAATTAGTTTGTGAAGACAACTGCTCAGTAGAGGATGGTGTGTCCTTGGAACTGCAGTATGCACCACTGTTGTGGCATTTGTACTCATGGACCGACCAGAACCTCCCGGTTTCACATGTGAAAACTATGACCCATCTGTGGCACATGACTACAACAGAATGAAGTGGTAATGTGAATTTTGCCAGAGAAGCAAGGAGCTGAACAGAATGAGTGTTATTTGTTCATGACCACATAGTTTTTTGTTTCCATTAATTCACAAGTATTATATTTAGCACTTTAATATTTAATGTAATGTTAATAAATGTTAATCAACATTTTTAATCCATAGAATGTAGCATATAGACATGATATTTTTATATCTTACCTCAATGTGATAAGTTTTAAACTTTGATGTAATTCTCTATTTCAAGCATGAAGAATTCCATGCTATGAAGCTACACAATTGCTAGAGAAGGGCCATATAGTTGACTCTGAGCTTCTAGTGGCTAAAGAAAAAAAAAAAAGCCAAGTACAAGATTCCTAAGTGTTCTTAGTTGCTTCCTGGTACCGAGACCTGAGAATAATTTCTTCTGAGGGCCTTACAAAGTGGCATACATACATTGATAATTTTCATAAGCAATTTTGACGACAGAAACAGAGCCTTTGGAAATAAACCCAAACATAGAAAACAGCTTTGTTGAACCAGATAGTCCTGTGAAAGTTGGTGTATTTTACTGGCCTATAGTTTTAATAGTGATTATGGAATAAGAAATAATTGTCCTTTTGTCTGTTTTATTCATTATAAAAATTAGCAACTAACTCTGTAGATTGGGAGATCTCAAGAACAATATGGCATAGTAAGTTTTTCTCGGGTGTTCAAAATAAATACTGTAGAGGAGTTCCGGAAGATGGCGGCGTAGGAGGACGCTGGGCTCACCGCGCGTCCTGCTGATCACTTAGATTCCACCTACACCTGCCTAAAGAACCCAGAAAACCGCCAGAGGATTAGCAGAACGGAGTCTCCGGAGCCAAGAGCAGACGAGAGGCCCACGGAAGAGGGTAGGAAGGGCGGCGAGGCGGTGCGCGCTCCACGGACTGGCGGGAGGGAGCCGGGGCGGAGGGGCGGCTCGCCGGCCAAGCAGAGCCCCCGAGTCGGGCTGGCAAAAGCGGAGGGGCCGGACGGACTGTGTTCCGACAGCAAGCGCGACTTAGCGTCTGGGAGGTCAGAAGTTAACAGCTCTGCTCAGAAAGCGGGAAGGCTGGAGGACAAAGGGAGGGAGAGCTGCTGAGCCCCCGGACGGCAGAGCTCAGCTTGGCGGGGAACAAAGGCGCTCGCCAGCACCATCTCCCCCGCCCATCCCCCAGCCAAAATCCCAAAGAGAACCAGTTCCTGCCAGGGAACTTGCTCGCTCCGCGCAAACACCCAACTCTGTGCTTCTGCGGAGCCAAACCTCCGGCAGTGGATCTGACTCCCTCCCGCTGCCACAGGGCCCCTCCTGAAGTGGATCACCTAAGGAGAAGCGAGCTAAGCCTGCCCCTCCCGCCCCCGTGCACCTTGCCTAACCACCCCAGCTAATACGCCAGCTCCCCAGCACCACAAGCCTGGCAGTGTGCAAGTAGACCAAACGGGCCACACCACCCCACAGTGAATCCCGCCCCTAGGAGAGGGGAAGAGAAGGCACACATCAGTCTGACTGTGGCCCCAGCGGTGGGCTGGGGGCAGACATCAGGTCGGACTGCGGCCCCGCCCACCAACTCCAGTTATACACCACAGCACGGGGGAAGTGCCCTGCAGGTCCTCACCGCTCCAGGGACTATCCAAAATGACCAAACGGAAGAATTCCCCTCAGAAGAATCTCCAGGAAATAACAACAGCTAATGAACTGATCAAAAAGGATTTAAATAATATAACAGAAAGTGAATTTAGAATAATAGTCATAAAATTAATCGCTGGGCTTGAAAACAGTATACAGGACAGCAGAGAATCTCTTGCTACAGAGATCAAGGGACTAAGGCACAGTCACGAGGAGCTGAAAAACGCTTTAAACGAAATGCAAAACAAAATGGAAACCACGACGGCTCGGATTGAAGAGGCAGAGGAGAGAATAGGTGAACTAGAAGATAAAGTTATGGAGAAAGAGGAAGCTGAAAGAAAGAGAGATAAAAAAATCCAGGAGTATGAGGGGAAAATTAGAGAACTAAGTGATACACTAAAAAGAAATAATATACGCATAATTGGTATTCCAGAGGAGGAAGAGAGAGGGAAAGGTGCTGAAGGGGTACTTGAAGAAATTATAGCTGAGAACTTCCCTGAACTGGGGAAGGAAAAAGGCATTGAAATCCAAGAGGCACAGAGAACTCCCTTCAGACGTAACTTGAATCGATCTTCTGCACGACATATCATAGTGAAACTGGCAAAATACAAGGATAAAGAGAAAATTCTGAAAGCAGCAAGGGATAAACGTGCCCTCACATATAAAGGGAGACCTATAAGACTCGTGACTGATCTCTCCTTTGAAACTTGGCAGGCCAGAAAGGCTTGGCACGATATCTTCAGTGTGCTAAACAGAAAAAATATGCAGCCGAGAATCCTTTATCCAGCAAGTCTGTCATTTAGAATAGAAGGAGAGATAAAGGTCTTCCCAAACAAACAAAAACTGAAGGAATTTGTCACCACGAAACCAGCCCTACAAGAGATCCTAAGGGGGATCCTGTGAGACAAAGTACCAGAGACATCACTACAAGCATAAAACATACAGACATCACAATGACTCTAAACCCGTATCTTTCTATAATAACACTGAATGTAAATGGATTAAATGCACCAACCAAAAGACATAGGGTATCAGAATGGATAAAAAAACAAGACCCATCTATTTGCTGTCTACAAGAGACTCATTTGAGATCTGAGGACACCTTCAGATTGAGAGTGAGGGGATGGAGAACTATTTATCATGCTACTGGAAGCCAAAAGAAAGCTGGAGTAGCCATACTTATATCAGACAAACTAGACTTTAAATTAAAGGCTGTAACAAGAGATGAAGAAGGGCATTATATAATAATTACAGGGTCTATCCATCAGGAAGAGCTAACAATTATAAATGTCTATGCGCCAAATACCGGAGCCCCCAGATATATAAAACAGTTACTCATAAACATAAGCAACCTTATTGATAAGAATGTGGTCATTGCAGGGGACTTTAACACCCCACTTACAGAAATGGATAGATCATCTAGACACACAGTCAATAAAGAAACAAGGGCCCTGAATGATACATTGGATCAGATGGACTTGACAGATATATTTAGAACTCTGCATCCCAAAGCAACAGAATATACTTTCTTCTCGAGTGCACATGGAACATTCTCCAAGATAGATCATATACTGGGTCACAAAACAGCCCTTCATAAGTTTACAAGAATTGAAATTATACCATGCATACTTTCAGACCACAATGCTATGAAGCTTGAAATCAACCACAGGAAAAAGTCTGGAAAACCTCCAAAAGCATGGAGGTTAAAGAACACCCTACTAACGAATGAGTGGGTCAACCAGGCAATTAGAGAAGAAATTAAAAAATATATGGAAACAAACGAAAATGAAAATACAACAATCCAAACGCTTTGGGATGCAGCGAAGGCAGTCCTGAGAGGAAAATACATTGCAATCCAGGCCTATCTCAAGAAACAAGAAAAATCCCAAATACAAAATCTAACAGCACACCTAAAGGAAATAGAAGCAGAACAGCAAAGGCAGCCTAAACCCAGCAGAAGAAGAGAAATCATAAAGATCAGAGCAGAAATAAATAATATAGAATCTAAAAAAACTGTAGAGCAGATCAACGAAACCAAGAGTTGGTTTTTTGAAAAAATAAACAAAATTGACAAACCTCTAGCCAGGCTTCTCAAAAAGAAAAGGGAGATGACCCAAATAGATAAAATCATGAATGAAAATGGAAATATTACAACCAATCCCTCAGAGATACAAACAATTATCAGGGAATACTATGAAAAATTATATGCCAACAAATTGGACAACCTTGAAGAAATGGACAAATTCCTAAACACCCACACTCTTCCAAAACTCAATCAGGAGGAAATAGAAAGCTTGAACAGACCCATAACCAGCGAAGAAATTGAATCGGTTATCAAAAATCTCCCAACAAATAAGAGTCCAGGACCAGATGGCTTCCCAGGGGAGTTCTACCAGACATTTAAAGCAGAGATAATACCTATCCTTCTCAAGCTATTCCAAGAAATAGAAAGGGAAGGAAAACTTCCAGACTCATTCTATGAAGCCAGTATTACTTTGATTCCTAAACCAGACAGAGACCCAGTAAAAAAAGAGAACTACAGGCCAATATCCCTGATGAATATGGATGCAAAAATTCTCAATAAGATACTAGCAAATCGAATTCAACAGCATATAAAAAGGATTATTCACCATGATCAAGTGGGATTCATTCCTGGGATGCAGGGCTGGTTCAACATTCGCAAATCGATCAACGTGATACATCACATTAACAAAAAAAAAGAGAAGAACCATATGATCCTGTCAATCGATGCAGAAAAGGCCTTTGACAAAATCCAGCACCCTTTCTTAATAAAAACCCTTGAGAAAGTCGGGATAGAAGGAACATACTTAAAGATCATAAAAGCCATTTATGAAAAGCCCACAGCTAACATCATCCTCAATGGGGAAAAACTGAGAGCTTTTTCCCTGAGATCAGGAACACGACAGGGATGCCCACTCTCACCGCTGTTGTTTAATATAGTGCTGGAAGTTCTAGCATCAGCAATCAGACAACAAAAGGAAATCAAAGGCATCCAAATTGGCAAAGAGGAAGTCAAGCTTTCGCTTTTTGCAGATGACATGATATTATACATGGAAAATCCGATAGACTCCACCAAAAGTCTGCTAGAACTGATACATGAATTCAGCAAAGTTGCAGGATACAAAATCAATGTACAGAAATCAGTTGCATTCTTATACACTAACAATGAAGCCACAGAAAGACAAATAAAGAAACTAATCCCATTCACAATTGCACCAAGAAGCATAAAATACCTAGGAATAAATCTAACCAAAGATGTAAAAGATCTGTATGCTGAAAACTATAGAAAGCTTATGCAGGTAATTGAAGAAGATATAAAGAAATGGAAAGACATTCCCTGCTCATGGATTGGAAGAATAAATATTGTCAAAATGTCAATACTACCCAAAGCTATCTACACATTCAATGCAATCCCAATCAAAATTGCACCAGCATTCTTCTTGAAACTAGAACAAGCCATCCTAAAATTCATATGGAACCACAAAAGGCCCCGAATAGCCAAAGTAATTTTGAAGAAGAAGACCAAAGCAGGAGGCATCACAATCCCAGACTTTAGCCTCTACTACAAAGCTGTAATCATCAAGACAGCATGGTATTGGCATAAAAACAGACACATAGACCAATGGAATCGAATAGAAACCCCAGAACTAGACCCACAAACGTATGGCCAACTCATTTTTGACAAAGCAGGAAAGAACATCCAATGGAAAAAATACAGTCTCTTTAACAAATGGTGCTGGGAGAACTGGACAGCAACATGCAGAAGGTTGAAACTAGACCACTTTCTCACACCATTCACAAAAATAAACTCAAAATGGATAAAGGACCTGAATGTGAGACAGGAAACCATCAAAACCTTAGAGGAGAAAGCAGGAAAAGACCTCTCTGACCTCAGCCGTAGCAATCTCTTACTCGGCACATCCCCAAAGGCAAGGGAATTAAAAGCAAAAGTGAATTACTGGGACCTTATGAAGATAAAAAGCTTCTGCACAGCAAAGGAAACAACCAACAAAACTAAAAGGCAACCAACGGAATGGGAAAAGATATTTGCAAATGACACATCGGACAAAGGGCTAGTATCCAAAATCTATAAAGAGCTCATCAAACTCCACACCCGAAAAACAAATAACCCAGTGAAGAAATGGGCAGAAAACATGAATAGACACTTCTCTAAAGAAGACATCCGGATGGCCAACAGGCACATGAAAAGATGTTCAACGTCGCTCCTCATCAGGGAAATACAAATCAAAACCACACTCAGATACCACCTCACGCCAGTCAGAGTGGCCAAAATGAAGAAATCAGGAGACTATAGATGCTGGAGAGGATGTGGAGAAATGGGAACCCTCTTGCACTGTTGGTGGGAATGCAAATTGGTGCAGCCGCTCTGGAAAGCAGTGTGGAGGTTCCTCAGAAAATTAAAAATAGACCTACCCTATGACCCAGCAATAGCACTGCTAGGAATTTATCCAAGGGATACAGGAGTACTGATGCATAGGGGCACTTGTACCCCAATGTTTATAGCAGCACTCTCAACAATAGCCAAATTATGGAAAGAGCCTAAATGTCCATCAACTGATGAATGGATAAAGAAATTGTGGTTTATATACACAATGGAATATTACGTGGCAATGAGAAAAAATGAAATATGGCCTTTTGTAGCAACGTGGATGGAACTGGAGAGTGTGATGCTAAGTGAAATAAGCCATACAGAGAAAGACAGATACCATATGGTTTCACTCTTATGTGGATCCTGAGAAACGTAACAGAAACCCATGGGGGAGGGGAAGGGAAAAAAAAAAAAAAAAGAGGTTAGAGTGGGAGAGAGCCAAAGCATAAGAGACTGTTAAAAACTGAGAACAAACTGAGGGTTGATGGGGGGTGGGAGGGAGGGCAGGGTGGGTGATGGGTATTGAGGAGGGCACCTTTTGGGATGAGCACTGGGTGTTGTATGGAAACCAATTTGACAGTAAATTTCATATATTAAAAAAAATAAATAAATAAATTAATTAAAAAAAAGACAAAAAAAAAAATAAATAAATAAATACTGTATTTAAAATTAATTGAAATCTGGGATTATGGTTAAGATAAAACGTTGATATTTCTAAATTAAAAGTTTTCTGTATGATTTTTTGCCATTATTCTTCTCTTCCAATTAATATTCCATCTGAGAAGGAAAGTAAGTCTGAAAAGGGATTAAAAGAAGTCATTAATAAAATGAAGCACATTTAATGGGAATATGGTTATCATGTAGTTCAAAGAAAATTTCACTGTGTCTCTTACTAATTGCTATTTTGTGCACCCAGTTGCCTTGCTTATCTTAAGATGGTTTCAGCTTTAGGAGATATGTAAACTAAAACAAAATATATATATACATACATATATATATGTATGTATATATATAATATATAAAATTATTTAAAATAGACCAAAGTTAAGGGATAAGTATTATTTAATAATTGAAGTATGTAGGTTGGTTGACTTTAAACTCGTTAAAGTCTTTGTTACTTTAGGAAGAATGTCACACAGTTTGAGAAATTATTAAATCATTATCACCATCACCTCTCTATTATAGTTGTAGCTACCTGTCTTGCATGGCAACTGTGAGGACTACACTCATGCTCAAAATCATAAAAAACCAAAACAGGAAGACCACCTAATGCCATCCCCTTCTTCCACAGTCAACTCTGCTTCAGTTTTTTTTCTGCTTGTCTTGAATTCTCTAGAGTTCTTTGGATAGTTTGTTTGTTTGACTGTTTATCTAAATGTTGTGGGGTTTTTGTTTTTGTTTTTGTTTTTGTTTTTTTAGAGAGAGAGAGAGAGAGAGAGAGAGCGCAAGCAGGGGTGAGGCAGAGAGAAAGGGAGACACAGAATCTGAAGCAGGCTCCAGGTCTGAGCAGAAAGCACAGAGCCGGATGCAGGGCCCAAACTCATGAACCTTGAGATCATGACCTGAACCGAAGTTGGACGCTTAACTGACTGAGCCACCCAGGTGTCCCCAGATATTTATTTTTTATGGTTTGTCCAGAATTTATAGTTGGCCATATCAGAAGAGGGCATGATTATATCTCTGCCTAAATTTCCAAGATCTTTTAAAATTAAGACATTTAATTTTTATCCTGCATTTAATCTATTATAATCTTAAGTATTTCCACCTGGGAATTTATCCAGCGGTGTTCTGATAACCATTCCAATTCTTTTAGATGCTGTAGACATTGTTGCTTTAGGATATGTTTTGTTTTAGTTGCATAACAATAATACTTAAAAATTCTTATCCTTTGGGAATGAAACTAACATCTTTATTTTTTCTTTCTTTCTTTCTTTCTTTCTTTCTTTCTTTCTTTCTTTCTTTCTTTCTTTCTTTCTTTCTTTCTTTTTTTCTTCATTTATCTTCTTTGTATATGATTGGGATTTGGAAAGAGAATTTTAATTCTAATCCCAGTCTGCTGGGTAAACTTTCACTTTTTTCACTTCAATTTCCTCACTTGTAAACCCAGGTAATAATCCATCCTGTGCAGTTTTGTTTTGAAATCATGCTTATTAAGAGGTTAACACCTTGGAAAACAATGAGTGCTCTATAAGGGTAGATATTATGGTTAGATGCCCCTTCCAGACTTACTTCTGATTCTTAGATTGGGGAACTAGATTTTTTGCTCATACTTCAACCTTTGGGTTTTTGAAAGTGAAAATGATTTTGGAGAACAGATTGGAGTTTATTTTTGAATAGTGAAAATAAGCCTTTGTAATGTTCAGGAGCAAAATTAAATTCAGCTTTCAGAATTAGCCATAAGAAAGACAAGTGATGTTATTTTAAGTGTTCAGATATTCATATAAGTTTTGTTTGCTCACATAAGGAATGGCTTGGAAGTATATCAATAGTGTGTACAGTCTTGAAGAATCATAAGGGCCAGAAAGTACCTGAATATTAACCTCAGATATGTCTGGGAGGGATTTAATGATTACCTATTGGGATGTCAGGCCCTTCTTAGACATTGTATGGTTGACAAAGAGGAAGAAGGCAAGGTTCCCTTCCCTTGAGGCTCTCATGCCATTGAATGATAGCTCCAGGAGAGTCTTCTGGTGAGCAGTGCTCTATGGAACAGGGAAACAGTTGTTCCAAACTCTTATTAGTCAGGGTTCTTCACAAAGACAGATCCAAGAGAGAGAGATGGATTTATTTTTAGAAACTGTGGAGGCTTGGCAAGTCCAGAATCTGTAGTGTAAGCCAGTAAGCTAGAGACCTAGGGAATAGGTTTTAATTTTAGTACAAAGGTGATCCACTGACAAAATTCCTTCTTATTCCAGGGAGGTAAATTTTTTCTATTAAGGCCTTAAATTGATTAGATGAAGCCCACTCATATATATGGAGAATAATTTGCTTTATTAAGAGTCTATTGATCTAGGTGTTAAACTCATCTAAAAATATCTTCACAGAAACATCTAGAATAATGTTTGATCAAATATCTGGGGACTAAGACCTAGCCAATTTGACAAATAAACGTAACATCACAAGGACACATTCTTGGAGTTTGCCTTGGACTTCATAGCAGATTCAACCTTATATGGTTCTCCAGCCCTTAAGCTTTCATCATTTAGTATTTCTTTCCTGAGTTTGTTCATCACTGTGCTTGAAGCTACTTTGACTGCTAGTGTTGCCGAGTCCTTGTGCCTATCTGACATACCATTAGCCTTAGTTGTTTCAGTGTTCATGTTCTATGCAGACTCTGCTTGGCCTTCTCCCCTGGGCAATCCCATGTTCAACCTTGATCCTAGCCTACTTTAGTCTCCTGAATAGTTGACTTGGCCACTAGATTCCTGACTAAAAGCAGGACACTAATAGCTCTTAGGCAGCCATTAGTGTCTAGAAATTTAATCTCTTCCCCTTAGCTTTGTATATTATTTAGAAGTTATTGGGATTTCTGTTATTTTTATTATAAATTTCAAATACTTCCAGTCTTTGCTAATAGTTTTTACAGAACATTGTATTTGATTTGGTGTATTTCTTTTAGGCTTTGGCTAGAGCTCATTTATTGTAAGGCCATTCCTGTCCTCTTTGTTCTGTCATCAGTGTTTTGTGAGGAGGAGTAATTATTAAATATACTGCTATTCTTTTAATAATTGAACATGTGTGGTACTCATGACCTCCGTACCAGCCCTCTTATTTTGTTCCATTATGACTTTTATTCTCAGAGGCCTGTGGTTTTCAAATGCCACTGTTTGGAATAGCTGTCTGTAGACTTGTTTCCATGGTACTTATACCCTTAAACTAGCCACCCTACCTGATACAATATTCCAGTGAGTGCTGTGCTTGCTGCTCAGTGTTTCAGATTGCATCTGACTTCCTGGGATTAAATTCCAGATGTTGTTTTACAGCTTGCCATCTGCCTGACTGAGAAAGTTTCTTTCAGGTTGTAAGTCAGAGGTGTGTTCACTAACCTTTAAAAATCTTATTTATTAGGTCTCCATTTGTTAGCATTTTTTTCTCTAATGGCATGATAATTTGTTTTCCCTTCAGAATAATTGCAGTGTGGAAACAATTCTAGCTTAAAAACTGTATCAAATGATTTCATTGGTTATATTTTAGTAGCTTAGAATATTACAGAAAAGAAGTATGTATTTTCTTCTGCTTTGAAATGGGAAACTTAAATCAGGGGACTTTTAGTCTGTAAACATAACCACTTTTCAAAAACAAATATGAAAAATAGTATGGCAACAATAAAAGCTGATTCACCTAATAGCCTGCTCTGATATTTGGTCTTATTTTACAAATACAATAGATATATATTAACATGTAGTTATTCTCTTTGAAAAAGTATATTCATTTCTTTTTAGGTGTACTTAGCTTTTCAAATATGATTCGCACAATCTCCTGTGTATTGTAAAAAATGATTACTGAAACAATTGCACTTTGAAGTACAGTAGTTGAAATATTCAGATCAATATCACCATTTAAGCCTTTAATATAACCTTATTTATGTCAATCAAATCACAAATGTAGTTTGCTAAAGTAGAAACTACTTAATTTCAGTGCAATTATAGCAGACTAATCAATCAGTATTGCAAAATATAGACTTTTATAATGAGATTCTAAATGGATATTGATTTTAGTTTTCTGTGTTAATATTAAGAACAAGTGGTCTCAAACTTAGGTGGTCAAAAATATTGTTTATAAGGTAGTTGTTTGAAACTTTTATGTGCTCTTTACAGAAACTAGAGTAATAATGTAAGTTCCCAGGCCCAACTACAAAAGCCTATTTAAACCATAGTTGAATCAAAAATGGTGTATTAATGGTGGCTTAACTTACTAATTGTGTGAAACCACTGTAACTCCTGATTTTCTTGGAAAATGGCTCTTGAACATGAGAGAGAAGTTTTTGAGGGATATAGGCAGTATATGTGTGTGGTTAGAATACAAGTATGAAAATTGGTTGTTGATCACTGCAGGTGGAGTTTGGATATAGAATCTTCATGGATTGGAGAGGTGCTGAACATCAGGGTGTGAACAGAGGGAAGTTATGACCTCTTAGGGCCTAGTAGCAGCTGGAATGGTCCTTCTCCCCTTAGTAGAGAACCTCAGTGTTTCCATACATCAATTGATGAAGTAGTGAGGGTGTGTCCTGTCAGAGGTCCTGGTGATGATAGCTGTTATATATAATCTGAGTGTTTGTAAGGATCTAGTGTCTAGTGTTTGGCAAGATTTAGATGCCAACTTTACATTTTTTAGGACCTACTGGTCCAGGGCTTTTAAATTTTTCTTTGCTTTTAAAAATTAACTTAATTACGGGGCACCAGGGTGGCTCGGTCAGTTAAGCATCTGACTTCAGCTCAGGTTATGATTTCATGATTTGTGAGTTCAAGTTCCCTGTTGGGCTCTGTGCTGACAGCTCAGAGTCTGGAGTCTGCTTCAGATTCTGTGTCTCCCTCTCTCTCTGCCCCTCCTCCACTCATGCTTGCACGCTCTCTCTCAAAACTAAATTAAAAAATTTTTAAAAAAATAAAAATTTAGTTACAAAGAACAGACTCAATACTGCTAAGATGTTAGTTCTTTCCAGTTTGGGGTCAACACATCCCAAGTATAAACTGCAAAACTATAAAACTTCTAGGAGATAACATAGGACAAAATATAGGTGATCTTGGGTTTGGTGATGACCTTTCAGATACAACACCAAAGCATGATCTGTGAAAGAAAAAATTGACATGTAGGACTTGACTAAAATTAAAAATTTCTGTTGTGTGAAAGGTACTATGAAGATAATGAAAAGATAAGCCACAGTCTGGGAGAAAACTTTGCAAAACATGTATCAGATAAAGAACTGGCATCCAAAACATAAAAAGCTCTTAAATCCAAACAACAAGAAAACAAAAAGTGGGCAAAAGATCTAAATAGGTACCTCACCAAAAGGCATATACATACCGCAGCAAGCATATGAAAAGATGTTCAACATCATATGTCACTAGGGAATTTTAAATTAAAGCAACAATGAGCTATCCCTGTACATTCATCATAATGGCTAAGCCCCAAACACTGACAACATCAATTCTGGTGAGGATGTGAAGCAACAGGAACTCTCAGTCATTGCTGGTGGGATGTGAAACAATACAGTATGTTTGGAATACAAGTTGGCAGTTTCTTATAAAGCTAAGAGCCATATGAGCCAGCAAGTGTTCCTAGCTGTTTACTGAAATGAGTTGAAATCTAATATCCACACAAGAACCTGCACATGAATGTTTAGTTTATAGCAGCTTATTTATGATTGATCTGGACTGGAAGCACCAAGATGTCTTTTGGTAGGTGAATAGATAAACTGGTATGTTCGTGCAATAGAATATTATTCAGTGATCTCAGAAATGAGCTATCAAGTCACAAAAGACATGGAGGAACCTTAAGTATATACTGCTAAGTGAGAGAAAGCCAGTTTGAAAAGGCAGTGTAGTGTCTGATCCAGCTACGTGGCATTCTGGAAAAGGCAAAACCGTAGAGACCGTAAAAAGATCAGTGGTTGCTAGAGGATGTAGGAGAGAAATGGATGGGTAGAGTTCATGGCATTTTTAGGGCAGTGAAATTATTGTGTATTATACTGTAATGGTAGATTTGGCAAAGCTCATAAGACTGCACAGCACAAAGAGTCAACCCTAATGTAAACTGTGGACTTTAGTTAATAACAACATATCAATATTGATTAACCAATTGCAATAAAATGTACCACATCAATTCAGTATGATAATAAGAGGGGCAACTGTGGGTCAGGGAGAAAGTATGGGAACTGAACTTTCTGCTCAATTTTTCTATAAACCAAAAACTGACCCATTTAAAGAAAAAGTAATAAAACCCACTAAAAATGCATCAGAAAATAAAAACCCTACATATACTACCAATTGCTAATAATATCAGCCGTTTCCATAATTCTCTAGTGACTTAAGGAAATACTTGAATTTTAACAATTATGAAATCATCTTCATGTGATTCTAGGGCTTGTTAGCATATCTTTAGCAATATGGGAGTTTGTTCTACAGATTGCTTTTTATTGCTTCTGAAATACCATATCTGTAATCTATCATTAATCTTCCAATGTTCTCTCTCTTTAAAAGTTAAGTTGCTGAGGGATGTTGCAACTTTTCTGTGCTTAAACTTGTTTACATTTTTAATGACAAATTTTGGCTTAGGTGTTAACTTTATAATTCACACTATTGCCAAGCTTTCCAAATCAATGCAGAATATAGTAAAATAGTATTAACTAATTTAGAGTAAATAATCACATCATTTTTTGTTTATTCATTTAATACTCCAAAAAATTAACATCCTGTCTTAGAATTTTGGTTATTCTCTTTTTAAACCTGATAAGTTAAACAATGGTTATCTAATGTCTTTGTGGTGGTTGTTACCCATTTTAGGTAGAAATATTTCACACTTAAAATTTTTCTTAATTTTTAAATTTTTTTCTTAATTTCTTAATAGTTGAGCCTGTTAGCATCTGACCTTTGATTTCAGCTCAGGTCATGATCTCATGATTGTCAGATCAAGACCTGCATTTGGCGTCACACTGAGTATGGAGCCTGCTTAAGAGTCTGTCTCTCTCTCTCTCTCTCTCTCTCTCTCTATCTCTATCTCTATCTCTATCTCTATCTCTATCTCTATCTCTATCTCTATCTCTATCTCTATCTCTCTGCTCCTGGGTGGCTCAGTTGGTTAAGCATCCCACTTTGGCTCAGGTCATGATCTCACTGCTAGTGAGTTCCAGCCCTGCGTTGGGCTTTGTGCTGACAGCTTGCAGGTGGGAGTGTGGAGCCTGCTTCTGATTCTCTCTCTCTCTCTGCCCCTCTCCTGTTCATGCTCTCTCTATCTCTCTCTCTCTCTGTCAAATATAAATAAACATTAAAAAAAATATTCTCTCTCTCTCTCTCCCTCTCCCCCTGTCCTCTGCTTGTGTTTGTTCACTGCCTTTCTCAAATAAAATTTTTTATCTTAATAAAGTACCTATCTTTTTAATATTTTTCTAAGTATTTTATAATAGGAGATATGATATGACTTGAGTGCTTTGGAAAAAGATGTTGATAAGGGATTCATTCTGGGAACTATATATGATAAATAGATTAAATACAATTAATGCCAGTGTGAGTGAATTTTAATTTGAATGGCACACTCAATTATTTTTCATTTCTCTCACTAAAGAAAACATTTTGTTTTCTGGAGGAAAACCTCTGTGTCATTTATCTCAGTAGAATGAGCATCATAATAGTACTTAAAGTTATAGGATTGTTGTTAGGATTACATAAATTGCAGAAAGTGCTTAAGACAGTGTCTGTCAGTCACACTGTAAATATTCAGTAAATCTTCTTGATGGTTCTGATCTGATGTTATTACTATGAAATTTCACGAGCTGTTGAAAGTAATGGCATAGTGTGCCCTGAAGGTGTTAGCACTGGAACCCTGTTGATGAGTGAGCAATAGGAATCTTGTGGCTACATTATTGAAGCTCTTACCAAAGAGTGTCCTGAGTCTTAGAATGAAGTCTCGGAATGTGCTACTTTGTGAACTTCTTGGCTGTACATTACTAGTTACTTCTATTTCACCTATTATTTCTCGGAAGTACATATTTCTTGAAGTTGTGTAGTTATACATTCAAACAAAATTAGAAAGTGATCTTGTATTAAACATTGTTTTATTTAAACTATCTGAGTTATTTTGGATTATTTAAGCTCTCTGCATGTTTGAGTGTATGCTGTGTTCTATGTGCTCTGTCGTTATAACTTTTGTCTCTTTGCACATTGAATGGCTTCTGTTTTTCTAGTTTTTTCTGTTCCCAATGTCACACCTCATATTGCTCTAGCTCTCCTTTCTTCTCTCCTCCGTGTATGTATATGCAAAGCCTTTACAAACAGACACACACACACACACGCACGCAGATTTTTGGACCTTACAGTTAAGCTGCGTTTTTGTCAAAAGGCTTTAAAGATCCTAGAGTGAATGCAGCTGCCTATTCCTTCCTTTGGGAGATCAGCATTACTCATCAACTCAAATATTCTTGCTTCACCTCTTTGCTCACTGTTTTGGATATGCTCTGCAGAGTACTTAAATACTTGCACTTTTAATGCATCAGAATTAACTGGTTATTATGTTTTGAAAGTCAAATATGAAATGCATCAAAGTAATTTTTTAACCAACCTTTACTTTTTCTTTTAATGTTGGGTGGGGGCATCCACATAATTTCTATTTATACTTGGTAATCAGAACTTGGTATAAGGGCAGTCTAAACAGAGAAGTTCTATCACTCTAGGGAGATTAAAAAGATATCTGAGGACGCCTGGATGGTTCAGTTGATCGAGCATCTGATTCTTGATTTCTGCTCAGGTCATGATCTCACAGTACTGAGTTGTAGCCCATATCAGGCTCTGTACTGGGCAGAGAGCCTGCTTGGGATTTTCTTTCTCCCTGTACCCTCCCCTCTAACACTCTCCTTATCTCTCAGAATAAATAAACATGTAAAAAAGTATCTAGGGGCATCTGAGTGGCTCAGTCGGTTGAGCGTTGGACTTCAGCTCAGGTCATGATCTCATGGTTCATGGGTTCAAGCCCCATGTCGGGCTCTGTGCTGACAGCACAGAGCCTGCTTAGGATTCTCTGTCTCCCTCTATCTCTGCCCCTCCCCTGCTCGTTCTCTCTTTCTCTCTTTCTCTGTCTCTCTCTAAAATAAATAAACATTAAAAAAGTGTCTAGTTATTTAAGCCCAAATAAAGCCACATCTCTAGACTAATATTTCCAAATTTGAAAAGGATAAAATTTATATTATGAACATCTGTAGATTTAACTTAGTAAAGCCTAAAATCATAATAGAAAATATTTCAATTGCAGTTCTTAAAATATGAAAGAGAGAACGTTGATTGTACAATGAAGTATTTTGCATAATAAAAATTTTTGGCACACACAAATACAGCAAAATTTTCAGGAGATAGCCCACATGAACATAAAAAAAATTAATGGAAATTAGATACCCTTATTTTCACCAGTAGTGAATAGTTTAACATTACTGTCTATTACACGTTATGGATTAATATTAGGACCTTGAGTAAGCCCATTTTCAGAGATATGAAGCATCTCTTCCTAATGGTAAAATTGAACTTGGTGAGTTGTAATACAGGAATACTGCATTTCTTTTCCTTGGCAGTTTATAGCTCCACATTAAAATGATGATGATAGTAATAATAGCTAACATTTATTGATTGCTTATTATGTCAGGTGTTATATTTGCTGCTATTATTCCAATTTTGCAGATTAGGAAACAGGCCACAGTGGTTAAGCTTGCACAAGTTTACACAACTAGTGGGAAGGCTGTGATTCAAACTCCAGGCAGTAGGACTCCTGAGCTCACATTTTGAACTGCTAAACTCCATTGCCTCCATCACAACTAAGATAACTCATTTTTCTCCCTTAAATTGCCTTGAAAGATATTATGAAGAAATACCTCAGCCAGCTGCAGAGGGACAACCAACTACATTTATTTTTGGAAATGATAAGGAGTTGTTGGGCCCTATACATAGACTTGTAGAGCAATTGCATAACATGGTCTATCTGTGTAGATTACACATTTTTCACAATTCGTTTAGGTACTTGCGTTTGGTATCATTTTCTTTCAACCTGAAGCACATCAGATGCGGATTTACTGGGACATTCACACTCTATTTTGGTTTTAAAAGCTGCAGACCTCATTTACCAGTGCATGAACAAATAGCCATTTGGAACTACCCCATCCTTTATAGGCTTAACTTTTCTTTTTTGATGGAAGGGAATATTTGTGGAAATATTGTTTTTATTATAATGGAAATACTGCTTATAGACTAACCCACTGAGTGGATTGATTGAACATAAGAAACAAGTTGCTTAGCATATCTAACCAAGTTTCTGAAGAGACCCTTCACATTTATTTGGAAAGATTCATTTTCATACCTTCCTCCCCTTCTTTTTTTGGTCTCTAAACAGGAAGCCCATATATATTTTTAAAGCCAAATCCAGACTGTTTTGTTTTGCTTGTGCTGTATCCTACAATTTCAAAGTCAAGGTGTAAAATTGGACTGGTCTTTCCTTAGAGTGGTTCAAAATTGAAAAACAGTTTGATTTCATATTCATTTGAGATTGAGTGAGAAACCAACTGGAGTTTAGAACTCTTCCAGTTCATACAATTCTTGAGACTTTGAGGTTTAGAATAAAAAAAACAACCAAACTTTCATACTTTTTACTTGAGACCTGTAGTAGTCTTGCTTACTCTAAAAAAATAAAATGAAAAAGGTTACATCTGCTAAAAACATGAAAAAATAAACATTTGTTTTCTCAACAAAAAGAATTAATATTTTTATATTTCTGTTCAATATTATTTTTTATTAAAAATGTAACATTCCAGGTAATGTTGAAGTTGTCTATGTTACCTCTTTAGTCCCATCACTTACCTTCCTCCAGAGGCTACTGCATTTATGAATTTGGTATGTATTCATTCTTTTGCCCATTGCCTCTACTATTTGGGAGTTGCTATCCTTAAATGGTGATCAAAGCCTGGGGTAGACATACCTTTAATGCTTTAAATTCAATCTGCCTGCCTGCATCAATCATCACATGTTCAGTATTTTAGATCCACCTTATTTTTAATTTCCTTCCACTCAAAATGTCACTTGTATTAAAAAAAATCAGTGTTTATTGTGAATTCCTGTGTTTAATTTTTCTTGTTTCGAATTCCTTTTGCCAAATTTATTTTTAGTGAGTCTTTGAGTAGCAAATTCTCATTCCTCTTATGGTATGATAACCCTCTTATTTCATTATCAGTCTAATAATTTAGATTTCCAGAGACAGAATTCTGGGTATAGAATTCTAGGTGAACAGTTAGTTTTCTTCATCAATTAGAAAATAATATTTCATTGTCTTGAGGCATTTGTTGCTGCTGACAGGTTGGCAGTCAATCTGCTAGTTGTCTCTATAACCATCTCCTATTTTTTTCTGATAGTTTTAAGGGTCTTTTTTTGTTTTTTTGTCTTTGGTGTTAGAATTTCATTACAATGTGTCGGTGTGGATTTATATGTATGTAATACGTGTATCTGTATATAAATATACATACAATCTCTTATTTTTTTCAATGTGAGGATTACTTTTTTTAAATTTTAGAACATGATTACCTATAATCTCTATAAATGTTGCCTCTACACATTTCTCTTTTCTCATCCACTAGCTACACATATGATGTATCTCTTCATTCTTGTACCCTTAATCACTTAATTTCTCTTTCATATTTTTCATCTTTTCCCTCATATTGTGTGTGCATCATCTGTCTCTTTAGATGAGTCTAATTTATAGATCTTCTCATTCTTTTATTGACATCTTTCATTTCTAGTATATTTTTGTTCTTTTTGAAATTCACCCTTTTTACATTGTCCTACTCTTGATTTATATACCCTCTAAAACAGTTTTTAAACATTTTTAATACTTAGATTGTTTTGTTCTTATTTCTTAGGGCATAAATTCTTCCATTCAGGTAGCAGTTGACTTTCCCTTCTTGTGTGAGGTTTTTATTTTTTCTTTCTTTTTTTCTTTTTCTCTGATCGCCATCAGTGTAGGTTGTTTTCCCATTGGATCATATGTGTTGGGAATTACAGAAGTATTCCTACAAGATAATTTTAAATTTGACATTGCAGGGAACCTGTTATATCCATGATTCTAGACCAACTTTTAAGCCAAGTTTTCAGGTGAGGTCCCTATGCCGTATACATACATGACTTTGGACCCCACACTTAAATGGAGAGCACAGACTGGGATTCTAATTTGCTCTGGGTGACTTCTTCCACCCATGACTCTGGCCAGCTTTCTTGTTTTTGTCTGCAACATTGGAGTGAATGTTTCTAAATTAAGTTTTAGAGATGGCTTTATGCAGGTAAACATGTTTCTATGTTTCCATATTTTACCTGGCATATCTACACATTCTCAAAATGTTTTCCTTTTATTGTTTTATTAACTTCTTTTTTTTTGAAGTTTATTTATTTGAGAGAGAGCGTGCGTGTGAATGTGGGAGGAGGAGGAGGAGGAGGAGGAGGAGGAGGAGGAGGAGGAGAGAGAGAGAGAGAGAGAGAGAGAGAGAGAGAGAGAGAGAGAGAATGAGAGACAGAATCCCAAGCAGGCTCTTCACTGTCAGCATGGAGCCCAATGCAGGGCCTGAACCCATGAACTGTGAGATCATGACCTGAGCTGAAACCAAGAGTCAGATGTTTAATTGAGCTACCCAGTGCCCCTCATTGACTACTTTTTCACATGATAAAATGGGAGTTAATATGCTCATTTGTTTATTTAAAAATATTTATCAGGTTTACCTTTTTCTAGGCACTATTTTAAGCATAAAGGCTACATCAATACTATTCTTGCTTTAATAGAACAATATTCTGATGGTTGGGGGAAGGGAATCAGTCAACAAACAAACCAATAAATCAAGTATATATCCTACTTTTATAAATACAATGAAGAAAGATAAAACAGAGTAATGGAGATTGTGACTAGAGGGTGGTATTTTATATATGGTAGTTAGGAAAGAGATGTCTAATAAAATAACATATGAGCAGAGGAACCCCCCCCCCCCGCCCCAGGATGAAATTGTGATCCATGTGTACATCTGATGTAAGATTATTACAGGCAGTATGTTCAATAGGATTACATTCAACCTGCTCATTTAATGCAGGGAGTAGAGTGAGGTGGGAGTATGACAGGTAAGATTAAATAAATGGTAGAGGGGCCAGCAAATGTAGGTTCACTTAGACTTTGAGCAAGGTGGAATGCCCTTGCAGGATTTTAAGTAGTGAAGTGGCTTGATCTGTGTGATGATTTAAAGAAAGCACTATATACCTGCATTGTGGAAAAATTGAGTGTAGGGAGATAACGGTGGAAGCATTAGCACCAAATAGGCTGACATTTTTAGCATTCCAGCCTAGAGATGATGGTGGTGTGAACAGGATGGTTAAGGTGAAGCTGGTGAGACGTTATTGGATTCTGGTTGTGTTTCAAAGGTGAAAATGGCAGCATTTGTTCAAGTAAGGACATGGAGAGAAGAGAAGGAAGCAGTTGAGGATAGTCCTGAGGTTTTTAGCCTAAGCATTTGGAAAAGTAGAGTTAATATTTAATGAAATTGAGTAATTTGTAGAAGGAACCCATGTAGGTATGGAAATTAAGAGCATGGTTTGGATATGTGAAGTCTGAGAAAACTAATAAATATACGAGATGTTGAGTAGAGAATTGAGCCTGGTGATATGATTTGGGGACTTATCAGCATGAAGATAGTAATTAAAGACATAGCATTAGACAAGATTACCTAGAGAGTGATTGTGGATAGAAAAGACAAGGTCTGGGTTTTGCCAAGGTGTGTAGAGCACAGGCAGATGGGGAGTGACCAGAAATGGGGACTAAGAAAGAGTTTCCCCTGAGGCAGAAGGAGAACTAAGAAAGAACCATGGACTCTTTGAAGGTGTGAAGAAAATGAAGGAAGAGACAAGGAGAGCAATCACCTCAGTGGTTCAGTGTTCCAGGTAGACTGGTATGATGTGAAGTGAGAATTGGAGTTAGTGGCAGGAGTTCAGTGATAACTTCCTTATTCCATAATAATAGAGCATCATAGTACATCTGGATGTCTTAAATTATTTTGTCTAACTCATTTTACAGATAAGGATTCAGGAGGGTGACTTATATGATAGTGTCTTGGTTTCAGAATATGCTTGTATGATTGCAAAATAAAGAGACTTAAAAACAGACATATTAGAATTGATAGGTTCATAGTATTCCAGTATTGCTTCAAAGATCTGTATTATTTCAGTGTTTCTGTTCTACTAAGCCAATTTGGTGACACCTACTTCTGAAATGTTTTCAGAATTATATTACAAGCCACACTGGAAAAAGACTGCCATGATTTTTTGTTGGAAGCCATTATCATACTTCAGTTTTTGGTAGCCTATTAGAATAACAACTCTGGAAAAAAAAAATCAAGCCCATCTTCAAAAAGGGCACTAATTGCCCATCAGTTATGTTGTTTAAAATGTATGTGAATGTATAAAATTATGCAGGCTGCCTTAGTTTTTCTTGGCTGCTATAACACAATTACCATAGACTGGGTGCCTAAAACAAGAAACATTTATTTCTTACAGTTCTGGAGGCTGGGGAGTCAAAGATCAACAGAGCATGGGCAAGGGAGGGACAGAGAGAGAGGGAGACACAGAATCTAAAGCAGGCTCCAGGCTCTGAGCTGACAGCACAGAGCCTGACACAGGGCTCGAACTCACGGAGTGTGAGATAATGACCTGAGCTGAAGTCGGCCGCTCAACCGACTGAGCCACCCAGGCACCCCAGCAGATTGATTTTTACAAAAGGGAATATGAACTTAGAAATCTGAAGATTAGTTGTCCTAAAATTTGTTTACCCTTTACTCCTTGGGCCTGCTTCCTGGTTCATAAATGGCCCTCGTGTCACTGTGTTCTTAAATGGTGGAAGGAGTGAGCTCTCTGAGGTCTCTTTTATAAGGGCACTAATCCTATCCATGACAACTTTACCTTCATGACCTCATCAACCTCCCAAATGTCCCACCTCCTTTTTTAAAAGATTAATGTTTATTATTTATTTTAGAGAGAGAGAGGGACCGAGAGGGACCAAGAGAGACAGAGCACAAGCAAGCAGGGAAGGGGCAGAGAGAGAGGGAAACACAGAATCTGAAGCAGGCTCCAGACTGAACTGTCAGCACAGAGCCCAGTGCAGGGACTTGAACTCAAGAACCGCAACATCATGACCTGAACCAAAGTCAGATGCTTAATGGATTGAGCTACCTAGGTGCGCCCCACCATTACATTTTTTTTTTACTGTTTAGAGAGAGTGCAAGTATTGGAGGGGCAGAGAGAGAGAGGGAGGCCCCACCTCCTTAATACCATTACATTGGAAATTCAGATTTAAACATATGAATTTTGTGGGGGACACAAACAGCCCATTGTACAGGCTCAGAAAAAAGGGTACACACAGCAGTTTCCATCAACAGAGAAGGTAATCCTCATTTTTATAAGAAATTCTAGTATTGTTATACATGTTATAGATAAAAAACAAAATACTTCTGGTGTCCTACATTTCTTTAAATACAGTGGTTGCTTGTTTAGTGGTTCTCTTGAATCTCTTTGGGGAAATTAACTTTTCCCCTATATCCCTCTCAGGAGTGCTGGCTTAACAGCAGCAACCTACATAAATTCCAAGTTATAAATATAAGACTTCCAAATGACTAACAGGTTTTTAAGATCAAATCAAATATATCTGTGAAGTACTTATTTTTTGTCCCAGGAGAAATTTGGAAAGGGGGTGTGTACCCTCATTAGTAGAGTTCTCAAGAAACTGGTGACAATTTAATAGCAAAGCATGACATCATTGTTCATATGAAAAAGAAACTAAAGTGGTTTTATTTATCTGACAATAAACTTCATATATTGAAAAAAAATAAAGGTTTTATTTTTTTATTTTTTTTCAATATATGAAGTTTATTGTCAGATTGGTTTCCATACAACACCCAGTGCTCATCCCAAATAAAGTGATTTTAAAAACTGTGTTTATGGATTAATAGATGGATTTGTTTCTTACATTCGTTTTTAAAGAAACAGTGTGACACTACATTTATTACTTATTTTTAATTAAAAAAGTTTTAAAAAGTAAAAGTTGATGATTCCACTGTCAGATGTTGGAGGTGGATAAACAAAAAATAATGCTTGTAATACTAGTTGACATTAAACATAAAGTCATCTATATACATGATCAGAAATTATATAAAGTAGGGGTGCCTGGATGGGTCAGTTGGTTAAGTGTCTGACTCAGGTCATGATCTCGCGGTTTGTGGGCTCAAGCCCTGCACTGGGATCTGCACTAACAGTGTGGGAGCCTACTGGGGGTTCTCTCTCTTTCTCTGCCTCTCCCCCCTTGCATGTGTGCTCTCTCTCTCAAAAAAAAAAATTAAATAAACCTTGGGGAAAAAAAGATATAAAGTGAAAGTTTTTTTCCTCTTATTCTATTGGATGTTTGCAGATTTACACGTGTATCTCCACACATGAATACAATAAGTGGGATCATAATATACATATTGTGTTGTTCCTTTTTTTAATATTTGAGATGTTTTCTTATAAAGAAATACATAGATATAAAACACTTTTAGAACTTCGATCATATGGTTGTATTATGGTTTATTGAATGATAGACATTTTAGGGTGTTTTCCATTCATTATTATTAGGAAAAGTTGTACATTCAACATCCTTGAATCTATGTTTTAACTTCTTTTGGAAAGTGCAAGGCAAATTTCTAATGAGGGAATGAAAGTCTGGATAATGTCAAATTGAAAAATAGTTTCATCAATTTATAATCACAACAATAGAATATGATAATTCCTGTTTTTACCCATACCAATGTGGCTATTATAAAACTTTTTCTATTTTTCAACCTGATAAGTAAAAATGGTGTGTGTGTGTGTGTGTGTGTGTGTGTGTGTGTGTGTGTGTATTTATGTGGGTATGTGTGAATATATAATATTTAATTGAAGTGAGATTCACATAATACAAAATTCATTATTTTTTAAAGTTATTTTTTATTTTGAGATAGAGTATGTGTATGTATGAGGTTGGGGAGGGGCAGAAAACAAGAATCCCAAGCAGGCTTTGCACTGTCAGCACAGAGTCTGATGTGGGGCTTGAACTCATGAAACCATGAGATCATGACCTGAGACAAAATCAAGAGTCGGACACTTAATTGATTGAGCCACTTAGGCACCAATAAAATTCATTGTTTTAAAGTATGCAGTTATTGACGTTTAGTACGTTCAGAATGCTGTGCAATCATCAGCCTTACCTAGTGCCAAAACATTTTTATCCCCCTCAGCAAAGACCCTAAGTTCATGAAGCAGTTGGTGCATTTCCCTCCTCACCCACACAGGCCCTGGCAACCACTAACCTGCTTTCTGTCTCTGTGGATTTACCTATTTTAGATATTCCCTTTAAGTAGAATTATATAATATTTTATGTATAACTTCTTTGGCTTAGCATATTTTTGAACTTCATCTACATTGTAGCATGTATCAAGACTTCATTCTTTTTTATGGCTGAGTAAATTTCTATCACATGGATATATTCCATTTTATTTTTTTCATACAACCATTGATGGATATTTGCATTTATACCCTTTTTAAATTATTTATTTATTTATTTATTTATTTATTTATTTATTTTAATTTTAATTTTTTAAAAATAATTTACATCCACATTAGTTAGCATATAGTGCAACAATGATTTCAGGAGTAGATTCCTTAATGCCCCTTACCCATTTAGCCCATCCCCCTTCCCAATAACCCTTAGGTTGTCCTCCATATTTATGAGTCTCTTCTGTTTTGTCCCCCTCCCTGGTTTCATATTACTTTTGTTTCCCTTACCTTATGTTCATCTGTTTTGTCTTTTAAAGTCCTCATATGAGTGAAGTCATATGACTTTTTTCTTTCACTGACTAATTTCACTTAGCATAATACCCTCCAGTCCCATCCACGTAGTTGCAAATGGCAAGATTTCATTCTTTTTGATTGCTGAGTAATACTCCATCGTGTGTGTGTATGTATAAATACACCACATTTTATTTATCCATTCATCCATCGAGGGACATTTGGGCTCTTTCCATATTTTGGCTATCGTTGATAATGCTGTTATAAACATTGGGGTGCATGTGTCCCTTCAAAACAGCACACCTGTATCCCTTGGATAAATACCTAGTAGTGAAATTGCTGGGTTATAGGGTAGTTCTATTTTTAGTTTTTTTGAGGAACCTCCATATTGTTTTCCAGAGTGGCTGCACCAGCCTGCATTCCTACCAGCAGTGCAAACGAGATCCTCTTTCTCCACATCCTCACCAACATCTGTTGTTGCCTGAGTTGTTAATGTTAGCCATTCTGACAGGTATGAGTTCGTATCTCATTGTGGTTTTGATTTGTATTTCCCTGATGATGACTGATGTTGAGTATTTTTTCATGTGTTGGTTGGCCATCTGGATGTCTTCCTTGGAGAGATGTCTATTCATGTTTTTTGCCCATTTCTTCACTGGATTATTTGTTTTTTGGGTGTTGAGTTTGAGAAGTTCTTCATAGATTTTGGATCTAACCCTTTATCTGGTATGTCATTTGCAAATATATTCTCCCATTCTGTCAGTTGCCTTTTAGTTTTGCTGATTGTTTCCTTTGCTGTGCAGAAGCTTTTTATTTTGATGAGGTCCCAATAGTTCATTTTTGCTTTGGTTTCCCTTGCCTCTGGAGACATGTTGAGTAAGAAGTTGCTGTGGGCAAGATCAAAGAGGTTTTTGCCTGCTTTCTCCTCGAGGATTTTGATGGCTTCCTGTCTTAGATTTAGCTCTTTCATCCATTTTGATTTTATTTTTGTGTATGGTGTAAGAAAGTGGTCCAGATTCATTCTTATGCATGTCACTGTCAGGGTTTCCCAGTACCACTTGCTGAAGAGACTGTCTTTCTTCCATTGGATATTCTTTCCTGCTTTGTCAAAGATTAGTTGGCCATACGTTTGTGGGTCCATATCTGGGTTCTCTATTCTGTTCCATTGATCTGTCTGTTCTTGTGCCAGTACCATATTGTCTTGGTGATTATAGCTTTGTAGTATAGCTTGAAGTCTGGGATTGTGATGCCTCCTGCTTTGGTTTTCTTTTTCAAGATTGCTTTGGCTATTCGGGGTCTTTTCTGGTTCTACAGAAATTTTAAGATTATTTCTTCTAGCTCTGTGAAGAATGCTGTTGTTATTTTGATGGGGATGGCATTGAATGTGTATATTGCTTTGGGTAGTATCGACATTTTAACAATATTTGTTCTTCCTATCTAGGAGCATGGAATCTTTTTCCATTTTTTTGTCTTCAATTCTTTCATAAGCTTTCCATAGTTTTAAGTGTATAGATTTTTCACCTCTTTGGTTAGATTTATTCCTAGGTATTTTATGGTTTTTTGTGGAACTGCAAATGGGATCAATTCCTTGATTTCTCTTTCTGTTACTTCATTGTTGATGCATAGGAATGCAACCGATTTCTGTGCATTGATTTTATATCCTGCAACTTGTTGAATTCATGAATCAGTTCTAGCAATTTTTTGGTGAAATTTTTTGGGTTTTCCATGTAGGGTATCATGTCATGTGTGAAGAACGAAAGTTTGACCTCCTACTGGCCGATTTGGATGCCTTTTATTTCTTTGTGTTGTCTGATTGCAGAGGCTAAGACTTCCAGTGCTGTGTTGAATAACAGTGGTGAGAGTAGACATCCCTGTCTTGTTCCTGACCTTAGGGGGAAAGCTCTCAGTTTTTCTCCATTGAGGATGATATTAGCATTGGGTCGTTCATATATGGCTTTTATGATCTCGAGGCATGCTCCTTCTATCCCTACTTTCTTGAGGGTTTGTTTATCAAGAAAGGATGCTGTATTTTTTCAAATGCTTTCTCTGCATCTATTGAGAGGATCATATGGTTCTTGTCCTTTCTTTTATTGATGTGATGCATCACATTAATTGTTTTGCAGATATTGAGCCAGCCCTGCATCCCAGGTATAACTCCCACTTGGTCGTGTTGAATAATTTTTTTAATGTTTTGTTGGATTGGGTAATATTTTGTTGAGGATTTTTGCATCCGTGTTAATCAGGGAAATTGTTCTCTAGTTCTGCTTTTTAGTGGGGTCTCTGTCTGGTTTTGGAATCAAGGTACCTGGCTTCATAGAAAGAGCTTGGAAGTTTTCCTTTCATTTCTGTTTTTTGGAACAGCTTCAAAAGAATAGGTGTTAACTCTTCATTAAATATTTGGTAGAATTCCCCTGGAAAGCCATCTGGCCCTGGATTCTTGTTTTTTGGGAGATTTTTGATTACTAATTTGATTTCCTTACTGGTTATGGATCTGTTGAAATTTTCTATTTCTTCCTGTTTCAGTTTTGGTAGCTTATATGTTTCTAGGAATTTGTCCATTTCTTCCAGATTGCCCATCTTATTGGCATATAATTGCTCATAATATTCTCTTATTATTGTTTTTATTTCTGCTGTGTTGGTTGTGATCTCTCCTCTTTCATTCTTGATTTTATTTATTTGGGTCCTTTTTCCTTTGGATTAAACTGGCTAGTGGTTTGTCAATTTTATTAATTCTTTCAAAGAACCAGCCTCTGGTTTCATTGATCTGTTCTACTGTTTGGGTTTTTGTTGTTGTTGTTGTTGTTGTTGTTGTTGTTGTTGTTGTTGTTGTGATAGCATTAATTTCTGCTCTAATCTTTATTATTTCCTGTCTTCTGCTGTTTTTGGGTTTTATTTGCTGTTCTTTTTCCAGCTCCTTTAGGCGTAAGGTTAGGTTGTGTATCTAAGATCTTTCTTCCTTCTTTAGGAAGGCCTGGATTGCTATATACTTTCCTCTTATGAATGCCTCTGATGCCTCCCGAGGTTTTGGGTTGTGTTGTTATCACTTTCATTGGCTTCCATATACTTTTTAATTTCCTCTTTAACTTCTTGGTTAGCCCATTCATTCTTTTGTAGGATATTCTTCACTCTCCAAGTATTTGTTACCTTTCCAAATTTTTTCTTGTGGTTGATTTCGAGTTTCATAGTTTTGTGGTCTGAAAATATGCATGGTATGATCTCGATCTTTTTGTACTTGCTGAGGGTTGATTTGTGTCTCAGTATGTGGTCTATTCTGGAGAACATTCCATGTGCACTGGAGAAGAATGTATAGTCTGCTGCTTTAGGATGAAATGTTCTGAATATATCTGTTAAGTCCATCTGGTCCAGTGTGTCATTCAAAGCCATTGTTTCCTTGTTAATTTTTTGATTAAATGATCTGTCCATTGCTGTGAGTGGGTGTTGAAGACTTCTTTTTTTTTTTTTTATTTTCATATTTGTTTTTTTTTTTATTTATTTTTTAATATATGAAATTTACTGTCAAATTGGTTTCCATACAACACCCAGTGCTCATCCCAAAAGGTGCCCTCCTCAATACCCATCACCCACCCTGCACTCCCTCCCACCCCCCAACCCTCAGTTTGTTCTCAGTTTTTTTTTTTTGTTTTTTTTTAAAATTTTTTTTTTTCAACGTTTTTTATTTATTTTTGGGACAGAGAGAGACAGAGCATGAGCGGGGGAGGGTCAGAGAGAGAGGGAGACACAGAATCAGAAACAGGCTCCGAGCCATCAGCCCAGAGCCCGACGCGGGGCTCGAACCCACAGACCGCAAGATCGTGACCTGGCTGAAGTCGGACGCTTAACCGACTGCGCGACCCAGGCGCCCCTGTTCTCAGTTTTTAACAGTCTCTTATGCTTTGGCTCTCTCCCACTCTAACCTCTTTTCTTTTTTTTTTTTCCCTTCCCCTCCCCCATGGGTTTCTGTTACGTTTCTCAGGATCCACATAAGAGTGAAACCATATGGTATCTGTCTTTCTCTGTATGGCTTATTTCACTTAGCATCACACTCTCCAGTTCCATCCACGTTGCTACAAAAGGCCATATTTCATTCTTTCTCATTGCCACGTAGTATTCCATTGTGTATATAAACCACAATTTCTTTATCCATTCATCAGTTGATGGACATTTAGGCTCCTTCCATAATTTGGCGATTGTTGAGAGTGCTGCTATAAACATTGGGGTACAAGTGCCCCTATGCATCAGTACTCCTGTATCCCTTGGATAAATTCCTAGCAGTGCTATTGCTGGGTCATAGGGTAGGTCTATTTTTAATTTTCTGAGGAACCTCCACACTGCTTTCCAGAGCGGCTGCACCAATTTGCATTCCCACCAACAGTGCAAGAGGGTTCCCGTCTCTCCACATCCTCTCCAGCATCTATAGTCTCCTGATTTCTTCATTTTGGCCACTCTGACTGGCGTGAGGTGGTATCTGAGTGTGGTTTTGATTTGTATTTCCCTGATGAGGAGCGACGTTGAACATCTTTTCATGTGCCTGTTGGCCATCCGGATGTCTTCTTTAGAGAAGTGTCTATTCATGTTTTCTGCCCATTTCTTCACTGGGTTATTTGTTTTTCGGGTGTGGAGTTTGATGAGCTCTTTATAGATTTTGGATACTAGCCCTTTGTCCGATATGTCATTTGCAAATATCTTTTCCCATTCCGTTGGTTGCCTTTTAGTTTTGTTGGTTGTTTCCTTTGCTGTGCAGAAGCTTTTTATCTTCATAAGGTCCCAGTAATTCATTTTTGCTTTTAATTCCCTTGCCTTTGGGGATGTGCCGAGTAAGAGATTGCTACGGCTGAGGTCAGAGAGGTCTTTTCCTGCTTTCTCCTCTAAGGTTTTGATGGTTTCCTGTCTCACATTCAGGTCCTTTATCCATTTTGAGTTTATTTTTGTGAATGGTGTGAGAAAGTGGTCTAGTTTCAACCTTCTGCATGTTGCTGTCCAGTTCTCCCAGCACCATTTGTTAAAGAGACTGTCTTTTTTCCATTGGATGTTCTTTCCTGCTTTGTCAAAGATGAGTTGGCCATACGTTTGTGCATCTAGTTCTGGGGTTTCTATTCGATTCCATTGGTCTATGTGTCTGTTTTTATGCCAATACCATGCTGTCTTGATGATGACAGCTTTGTAGTAGAGGCTAAAGTCTGGGATTGTGATGCCTCCTGCTTTGGTCTTCTTCTTCAAAATTACTTTGGCTATTTGGGGCCTTTTGTGGTTCCATATGAATTTTAGGATTGCTTGTTCTAGTTTCGAGAAGAATGCTGGTGCAATTTTGATTGGGATTGCATTGAATGTGTAGATAGCTTTGGGTAGTATTGACATTTTCACAATATTTATTCTTCCAATCCATGAGCAGGGAATGTCTTTCCATTTCTTTATATCTTCTTCAATTACCTGCATAAGCTTTCTATAGTTTTCAGCATACAGATCTTTTACATCTTTGGTTAGATTTATTCCTAGGTATTTTATGCTTCTTGGTGCAATTGTGAATGGGATCAGTTTCTTTATTTGTCTTTCTGTTGCTTCATTGTTAGTGTATAAGAATGCAACTGATTTCTGTACATTGATTTTGTATCCTGCAACTTTGCTGAATTCATGTATCAGTTCTAGCAGACTTTTGGTGGAGTCTATCGGATTTTCCATGTATAATATCATGTCATCTGCAAAAAGCGAAAGCTTGACTTCATCTTTGCCAATTTGGATGCCTTTGATTTCCTTTTGTTGTCTGATTGCTGATGCTAGAACTTCCAGCACTATATTAAACAGCAGCGGTGAGAGTGGGCATCCCTGTCGTGTTCCTGATCTCAGGGAAAAAGCTCTCAGTTTTTCCCCATTGAGGATGATGTTAGCTGTGGGCTTTTCATAAATGGCTTTTATGATCTTTAAGTATGTTCCTTCTATCCCGACTTTCTCAAGGGTTTTTATTAAGAAAGGGTGCTGGATTTTGTCAAAGGCCTTTTCTGCATCGATTGACAGGATCATATGGTTCTTCTCTTTTTTTTTTGTTAATGTGATGTATCACGTTGATCGATTTGCGAATGTTGAACCAGCCCTGCATTCCAGGAATGAATCCCACTTGATCATGGTGAATAATTCTTTTTATATGCTGTTGAATTCGATTTGCTAGTATCTTATTGAGAATTTTTGCATCCATATTCATCAGGGATATTGGCCTGTAGTTCTCTTTTTTTACTGGGTCTCTGTCTGGTTTAGGAATCAAAGTAATACTGGCTTCATAGAATGAGTCTGGAAGTTTTCCTTCCCTTTCTATTTCTTGGAATAGCTTGAGAAGGATAGGTATTATCTCTGCTTTAAACGTCTGGTAGAACTCCCCTGGGAAGCCATCTGGTCCTGGACTCTTATTTGTTGGGAGATTTTTGATAACCGATTCAATTTCTTCGCTGGTTATGGGTCTGTTCAAGCTTTCTATTTCCTCCTGATTGAGTTTTGGAAGCGTGTGGGTGTTTAGGAATTTGTCCATTTCTTCCAGGTTGTCCAATTTGTTGGCATATAATTTTTCATAGTATTCCCTGATAATTGTTTGTATCTCTGAGGGATTGGTTGTAATCATTCCATTTTCATTCATGATTTTATCTATTTGGGTCATCTCCCTTTTCTTTTTGAGAAGCCTGGCTAGAGGTTTGTCAATTTTGTTTATTTTTTCAAAAAACCAACTCTTGGTTTCGTTGATCTGCTCTACAGTTTTTTTAGATTCTATATTGTTTATTTCTGCTCTGATCTTTATGATTTCTCTTCTTCTGCTGGGTTTAGGCTGCCTTTGCTGTTCTGCTTCTATTTCCTTTAGGTGTGCTGTTAGATTTTGTATTTGGGATTTTTCTTGTTTCTTGAGATAGGCCTGGATTGCAATGTATTTTCCTCTCAGGACTGCCTTCGCTGCGTCCCAAAGCGTTTGGATTGTTGTATTTTCATTTTCGTTTGTTTCCATATATTTTTTAATTTCTTCTCTAATTGCCTGGTTGACCCACTCATTCGTGAGTAGGGTGTTCTTTAACCTCCATGCTTTTGGAGGTTTTCCAGACTTTTTCCTGTGGTTGATTTCAAGCTTCATAGCATTGTGGTCTGAAAGTATGCATGGTATAATTTCAATTCTTGTAAACTTATGAAGGGCTGTTTTGTGACCCAGTATATGATCTATCTTGGAGAATGTTCCATGTGCACTCGAGAAGAAAGTATATTCTGTTGCTTTGGGATGCAGAGTTCTAAATATATCTGTCAAGTCCATCTGATCCAATGTATCATTCAGGGCCCTTGTTTCTTTATTGACTGTGTGTCTAGATGATCTATCCATTTCTGTAAGTGGTGTGTTAAAGTCCCCTGCAATGACCACATTCTTATCAATAAGGTTGCTTATGTTTATGAGTAACTGTTTTATATATCTGGGGGCTCCGGTATTTGGCGCATAGACATTTATAATTGTTAGCTCTTCCTGATGGATAGACCCTGTAATTATTATATAATGCCCTTCTTCATCTCTTGTTACAGCCTTTAATTTAAAGTCTAGTTTGTCTGATATAAGTATGGCTACTCCAGCTTTCTTTTGGCTTCCAGTAGCATGATAAATAGTTCTCCATCCCCTCACTCTCAATCTAAAGGTGTCCTCAGATCTAAAATGAGTCTCTTGTAGACAGCAAATAGATGGGTCTTGTTTTTTTATCCATTCTGATACCCTATGTCTTTTGGTTGGCGCATTTAATCCATTTACATTCAGTGTTATTATAGAAAGATACGGGTTTAGAGTCATTGTGATGTCTGTATGTTTTATGCTTGTAGTGATGTCTCTGGTACTTCGTCTCACAGGATCCCCCTTAGGATCTCTTGTAGGGCTGGTTTCGTGGTGACAAATTCCTTCAGTTTTTGTTTGTTTGGGAAGACCTTTATCTCTCCTTCTATTCTAAATGACAGACTTGCTGGATAAAGGATTCTCGGCTGCATATTTTTTCTGTTTAGCACACTGAAGATATCGTGCCAAGCCTTTCTGGCCTGCCAAGTTTCAAAGGAGAGATCAGTCACGAGTCTTATAGGTCTCCCTTTATATGTGAGGGCACGTTTATCCCTTGCTGCTTTCAGAATTTTCTCTTTATCCTTGTATTTTGCCAGTTTCACTATGATATGTCGTGCAGAAGATCGATTCAAGTTACGTCTGAAGGGAGTTCTCTGTGCCTCTTGGATTTCAATGCCTTTTTCCTTCCCCAGTTCAGGGAAGTTCTCAGCTATAATTTCTTCAAGTACCCCTTCAGCACCTTTCCCTCTCTCTTCCTCCTCTGGGATACCAATTATGCGTATATTATTTCTTTTTAGTGTATCACTTAGTTCTCTAATTTTCCCCTCATACTCCTGGATTTTTTTATCTCTCTTTCTTTCAGCTTCCTCTTTCTCCATAACTTTATCTTCTAGTTCACCTATTCTCTCCTCTGCCTCTTCAATCCGAGCCGTGGTGGTTTCCATTTTGTTTTGCATTTCGTTTAAAGCGTTTTTCAGCTCCTCGTGACTGTGCCTTAGTCCCTTGATCTCTGTAGCAAGAGATTCTCTGCTGTCCTGTATACTGTTTTCAAGCCCAGCGATTAATTTTATGACTATTATTCTAAATTCACTTTCTGTTATATTATTTAAATCCTTTTTGATCAGTTCATTAGCTGTTGTTATTTCCTGGAGATTCTTCTGAGGGGAGTTCTTCCGTTTGGTCATTTTGGACAGTCCCTGGAGTGGTGAGGACCCGCAGGGCACTTCCCCCGTGCTGTGGTGTATAACTGGAGTTGGTGGGCGGGGCCGCAGTCCAACCTGATGTCTGCCCCCAGCCCACCGCTGGGGCCACAGTCAGACTGGTGTGTGCCTTCTCTTCCCCTCTCCTAGGGGCGGGATTCACTGTGGGGTGGTGTGGCCCGTCTGGTCTACTTGCACACTGCCAGGCTTGTGGTGCTGGGGAGCTGGCGTATTAGCTGGGGTGGGTAGGCAAGGTGCACGGGGGCGGTAGGGGCAGGCTTAGCTCGCTTCTCCTTAGGTGATCCACTTCAGGAGGGGCCCTGTGGCAGCGGGAGGAAGTCAGATCCGCTGCCGGAGGTTTGGCTCCGCAGAAGCACAGAGTTGGGTGTTTGCGCGGAGCAAGCAAGTTCCCTGGCAGGAACTGGTTCTCTTTGGGATTTTGGCTGGGGGATGGGCGGGGGAGATGGCGCTGGCGAGCGCCTTTGTTCCCCGCCAAGCTGAGCTCTGCCGTCCGGGGGCTCAGCAGCTCTCCCTCCCTTTGTCCTCCAGCCTTCCCGCTTTCTGAGCAGAGCTGTTAACTTCTGACCTCCCAGACGCTAAGTCGCGCTTGCTGTCGGAACACAGTCCGTCCGGCCCCTCCGCTTTTGCCAGCCCGACTCGGGGGCTCTGCTTGGCCGGCGAACCGCCCCTCCGCCCCGGCTCCCTCCCGCCAGTCCGTGAAGCGCGCACCGCCTCGCCGCCCTTCCTACCCTCTTCCGTGGGCCTCTCGTCTGCGCTTGGCTCTGGAGACTCCGTTCTGCTCAAGACTTCTATTATGGTATTACTATCGATGAGTTTATGTTTGTGGTAATTGATTTATATATTTGGGTGTTGTCAGATTTGGTGCATAAATGTTTACAATTGTTAGGTCTTCTTGGTGGATAGACCTCTTGATTATGATATAATGCCCTTCTTCACCTCTTGATACAGTCTTTATTTTAAAGTCTAGATTGTCTGATATAAGTATGGCTACTCCAGCTTTCTTTTGTTGACCATTAGCATGAGAGATGTTTCTCCATCCCCTTACTTTCAATCAGAAGGTGTCTTTAGGTCTAAAGTGGGTCTCTTGTAAACAGCATATAGATGGATCTTGTTTTCTTTTCCATTCTGTTACCCTATATCTTTTGATTGGAGCATTGAGTCCATTGATGTTTACAGTGAGTACTGAAAGATATAAGTTTATTGCCATTATGATGCTCATAGAGTTGGAGTTTCTGATGGTGTTCTCTGGTCCTTTCTAATCTTTGTTGTTTTTGGTGTGTGTGTGTGTGTGTGTGTGTGTGTGTGTGCATGTGTGTGTGTGTATTTTCATCTTTTCTCCCCTCAGAGAGTCCCCCTTAAAATTTCTTGCAGGGTTGGTTTAGTGGTCACAAACTCCTGTAATTTTTGTTTGTCTGGGAAACTTTTTCTCTCCTATTTTGAATGACAGCCTTGCTGGATAAAGAATTCTTGGCTGTGTATTTTCCTGATTCAGCACATTGAATATATCCTGCCACTCCTTTCTGGCCTGCCAAGTTTCTATGCATAGGTCTGCTGCAAACCTGATTTGTCTTCCTTTGTAGGTTAAGGACTTGTTTGCCCTTGCTGCTTTCATGATTCTCTCCTGGCTTGAGTATTTTGTGAATTTGACTCTGATTTGCCTTGTTGATGGTCGGTTTTTGTTGAATCTAATGGGGGTCCCCTGTGCTTCCTGGATTTTGATGTCTGTGTCTTTCCCCAGGTTAGGGAAGTTTTCCGCTATGATTTGCTCACATAACCCTCTACCCCTGTTTCTCTCTCTTCCTCTTTGGGGACCCCTATGATTCTGATGTTGTTCATTTTTAATGAGTCACTGGTTTCTCTAATTCTTCAATCCTGCTCTTTTGCCTTAATCTCCCTCTGTTTTTCTGCTTCATTATTCTCCATGAGTTTGTCCTCTATATTGCTGATTCTCTGGTCTGCCTCATCCATCATTGCCACTGCAGCATCCATAATGATTACAGCTCAGTTATAGCATTTTTTATTTCACCCTGACTAGTTTTTACTTCTTTTATCTCCACAGAAAGGATTATAATCTATTTTTGACTCCAGCTAGTATCCTTATTATCGTGATTCTAAATTCTTGTTGAGACCTCTTGCTTGTATTTGTGTTGGCTAAGCCCCTGGCTGTCATTTCTTCCTGCTCTTTCTTTTGGGGTGAATTCCTTCATTTCATCATTTTGAAGGGAGAATAGGAATTAGTGAGGTAGAAAAAATTTAAATAAAAAATTAAATTAAAAAAATATTAAAATAAAAAAATTAAAAACACATGCACACAAAAAATTGAATAAATGATGCTAGATTCTAGGTGTGTTTCAGTCTGGGTGTTGAAAGTAGCTTGATATATTAGAGAAAAAAGGAGGGGGAGGAAATCGTTTGATAGTTTGGAAAAAATGAATACACTGAAGCAGTCTAAAATGAAATGATGGATGTAAAATAGAAATTGAAAAAATTTACACAAAAGTAATGAATATAGTAGAAAACAATTAAAAATATTTTTTATTAAAATTAAATATAAAAATGAATTTTTTCTTTCTGTATTCAAGAAAAAGAAAAGAAATGAAAAAGAGAAAAAAAGGGAATAGTTTGAAAATTTGAAAAAGTGAATACACTGAAGCAGACTAAAATAAAATGATGGAAGTAAAATAGAATATGAAAAAACATTACACGAAAGTAAAATATATGGTAAAAAAAATTAAAACTTTTTTAATAAAAATTGAAAATAAAAATTTTTTTCTCTTTCTGTATTCAAGAATAAAGAAGTGAAAAAGAGAAAAGAAAGAAAATTGAATAGATGGACCTGCTAACAGATTGAAATAGGACTGAAATTACTTCATTTTCCCCTAGAAGTCAGACTATGAAGCACTTTAGGGTCCAGAAACTAAGCAGGCAATGCGACTTGTGTTGTTGAAGAGTGAGGTTGGCCCAGTTGGGCGGGGCTCAGTGTAACGGCTCCATTCTCCACTAGATGGCCCCGCTAGTCTACTGGGGTGGAGTTTTGTGGCGCTCTAGGTGCATATGCACATGCACGGGAGCAGTGAAAATGGCGTCACCCAGCTACCCAGTCTCTAGTATTGGAACTCTGTTCTCCTCAATCAGCAATGACACACCTCTTTTCTGTCTTCAGCTTTTGTCCACTCCCCACTTTTTCACTGTCCATGACAAAGCTCCAGGTAGTATCTCTCTCCTGAGTTTTGTCTCAGATGCAGCTGTTTTCCCCAGCCCCTTACTTCTGAAGGACTGTGGCTTTGACCCGTTCTGCCCCTCTGTGGGAGCATCTCACCAAGCAATGGTCAAAAGTCAGCTTCACCCAGGCACACTTGCTGGACCTTGCTGCTGCCGGTGCCCCGAGACTGTAGCCAGGTGCCAGCCCGCCCCCGAAAAAGTTCCTGAGATATTGTAGCAGCAGCTTTTCAAGGATTGTGGAAAATCACAGCACACATCTGGCACCAGGTTTCACCCTTAATGACCTTGTTCCAGCACCAGCGAATGTGGGCCTTCTCTGGGGTCTTCTGGGACGAGGGGGCCTCACAGCCTCTACCAATGTCCTTGCAGCAGTGGAACTGCTTCTCCCCGTGTGGCCCAAAAACCTCCCAGACCCCACTTTGCTCCTGGGGATTTGCCTTTCCCACTAGAACACTGCTAGTTTTTGATCTGCGGAGTTGCAACCTTTATGCTCCCCTTGTTTACAGTCCTAATGGAATTTAAACCCTCTCCTTTCTTCTTTCTCCCTTTTTTAGTTTAGTCCCTGCAGCTGTTTCCAATTTTCCACTCTCTCCAGCTGCTTTTGGGGAGGGGTGTTTTTCTTGTATTCTCCCTCTTCCCCCCACCCCGCCTTCCTCACCCCCATCTCCGTCCTCTCTTCGCCCGCAAAAGTGGCTCCCTGCCTGTCGTGGCTTCTTACTCCCCAAGTTCACCTCTCTGAGCTGTGTACCTGCTGAATTCTGTGGTTCAGGTTGTGCAGATTGTTGTGTTAATCCTCCAGTCAGTTTTGTAGGTGTTCAGGATGGTTTAGTGTTGGTCTGGCTGTATTTAATGGATGCAAGACACAAAAAACTTCCATGCTGTCCCGCCATCTTGGCTCCCTCCTGCATTTATACCTTTTAACTATGAACAGTACACTATGAACTTTTGTGTACAGGTATTTGTTTGAGCACCTGTTTTGAGTTCTTTTGAGTAAGTACCTAGGAGCAGAATTGCTGAGTCTTATGGTAATTCTATGTTCAGCCTTTTGAGGGCCCACCAAACTATTTTCCACAGCAACTGTATCATTTTGCATTCTCACCAGGTAATATACAAGGATTGTAATTTCTCCACATCTTCACGGACACTTGTTTTCCTTTTCTTAAAATTACAGCCATTTCAATTGGGTGTGAATGGTTTGTATTTCTCAAATGAATAATGATGTTGAGTGTACCTTTTTATGTATCATTGGCAAATAGAAATACATCTGCGGGGTGCCTAGGTGGATCAGTCATTAAGCATCTGACTTCAGCTCAGGTCATCACCTCACAGTTTGTGTATTCGAGAGCCACATCTGATGAGCTTGAGCCCCTCTTCAGTGAACACAAGCCCTGCTTTGGGTGAGCCCTGCTTCTCTCTCTGTCTCTCTCTCTCTGCCACTCACTCACTTGTGCCCTCTGTCTCTATCAAAAAAAAAAGTACATCTTCTTTAGAGAAATATCTATTCAAACTCAATTGATTTGTCTTTGTGTGAAGTTATAAGAGTTCTGTGTGTATTCTGGATAGTAGACCTTTATCAGATAAATGACTTAAACTTTTACTCCCATTCTGTGGGTTGTCTTTTTACTTTCTTGATAGCATTTTTTGATGTACAAAGTTTTAACTTCTACAAAGTCTAATTTAGTTTTACTTTTGTTGCTCATGCTTTTTGTTGTTATATCTTGGATTTCATTGCCACATTGAAACTCATGAAGATTTTCCCATGTTATCTTCTAAGATTTTTTTAGGTTTAGCTCTTGTATTCAGCTCTTTGATTCATTCTGAGTTATTTTTAAAATAGATATTGTGAGATGGGTTTACTTTTATTCTTTCACAGGTATGTATCCAGTTGTCCCAGCACCATTTGTTGAAGAGACCATTCTTTCCCTATTAAATGACACTCTTGTCCAAAATCAGTTGACCATAGATATTTTGTTGATTTCTGGACGCTTAATTCCATTTTGTTCTTCCATATGTCTATCTATATTAGTTTTTTTATTTGCTTCTCTTTTGTTGGTAATGAGACTGATCATATTTCATGTTTCCTTGCTATTTGTGTTTATCTTGCCATGACCTGCTTGTTCATCGTCTTTCCTATTTTTTGATTGGGCTGGGGTTTTTTTTGTTTGTTTTTTTTTGATATTTTGTGTACTCTGTGTATTGTAGAAATCTGTGGGGGGTTTTTTTGTTGTTTTTTTGAGACAGAGCACACAAGTGGGGGAGAGGAGCAGAGAGAAAGAGGGAGAGAGAAAGAGAGAGAGAGCATCTTAAGCAGCCTCCATGCTCAGCCCAGAGCTAACCTGGGGATTGATCCCATGACCCTGGGATCATGACCAGAGTTGGATGCTTAACCAACTGAGCGATCCAGGAACCCCAGACATTAGTTTTTTAATCTGTCATATATGATGAAAATATATTTCTAGTTTATGACTATTTGTTTTTGACTTTTTATGGTATTTTTGATGCAGAATTAATTTTTTCAGATCATCATGTTTATTTTTCTTCATTTTTGATTTCTTGGTTTTATGCATTGTCTTTCCTCCTTAAAGAGTATAAATAAATTTATCTTATGTATTCTAAACTTTGATGGTTTTGTTTTGTTATTTTCAAAAATATTTATACCATTTTTGTTATAAAAATAACATGCTTCATAATAAACTTTAAAAATCTCCAAATATATATAGAAGTTGACTATTTCTGATCTTTCCTTATCATCCCATTCATTCTCATTCCTTCTGAAGTAACCAGATTTAATCCCCTGGTAGGTACTCTTTCACATTTTGCTCCATTCAGACACATTTGTATAATTTTTTACTTTGTGTATGATTTTTTTTGAGGAATGAGTTGACTTTTGAACCAAAAACCTGAAATACTGAAAAATGTAATATAATTTTATCAAAATTGATAAGTTAATGTATTCTATTCTAAAAGATTATTTTGAATAGTGAATCACTTTAAAATTCAATTCAGTCTCTTTGTTCTATATACCTCAAATTAATGGCCTGACCTAATTTCTTATTATCTCAACATTCCCCTTCCAACCTCCTCTCCACCCCACCCCCGAACATAGGATTTACATCGTTAGCTTATTTCATAATTCAATGAGTCTGTCTTCAAAGGAGATTGTCATTTATGACACAGTGTTTTGTTTTGCTTAAGAAATATTTGTACAAGATGATGATTAAAAATATTTTCCCTTGGGGCGCCTGGGTGGCTCAGTCGGTTAAGCGGCCGACTTCGGCTCAGGTCATGATCTCACGGTCCGTGAGTTCAAGCCCCGCGTTGGGCTCTGTGCTGACAGCCCAGAGCCTGGAGCCTGTTTCAGATTCTGTGTCTCCCTCTCTCTGACCCTCCCCCATTCATGCTCTGTCTCTCTCTGTCTCAAAAATAAAATAAATGTTAAAAAAAATACTTTCCCTAATATATATATGTGTGTGTGTGTATATATATATATATATATATATATATATATATATATATATGTATATATATATATTTTTTTTTTTTTGCTAATTCAACATTTTTAATGAGTAAATTTGACCGTTCAGTTTCAATGGTGAGTTGAGTGGTTTGAAATTTAAATTATTTTTATACTAATGTGACAAAATTCCACAAAAGCATTCAATGAAGTTAGACTTTGTACTGGAAAGCTAAAGCCACATTTTAATTGAAAATCTAAATGGTTCTGTTGGTTTCTTGTTATTATGAGTTGAAAAGTATTGCCAGTTTTTCTGACTGTAGCCAGTCTCTACTTATAGCCCCTGAGCCTTTTGTAACCAAGAGTTCCAGGTGGGAGAGACCACAATAAGATACTTGAGGAAAGAGATTTTCAGTCCATGTTGACAACATATATGATGCTTGATATAAGTTAAATGTGGTTCCTAATTTCCTAACTGTCATATCAGGGTCAAACACTCAACACTCATTGTCAATTGACTTCTCGGACTTAAGCCATGTAAATTGCGTCAGTGTCCTGCTCCCCAGTGACGTGGACATTTTCTCTGTCTTGTGAAAAGTGTTGTCAACATTGCATTACAAATATGACTGAAAGTTTTTCTTAATATCTAAGAATGTGTATTTTGTTTTATAACTGCTTTATTTTTTTATTCTGCTCTTAAGCATGTCATCTTCATCTCAGTGTTCCTTGTTTTCTGTATCAGCTTTCTTTTTCTTCATCTCCAGTTTTTCATTTGCCCTTCTTTTTAACTTGTAATCAAATTGTTTTTCTCCTACCATGTATGGCCTTTCTTCAGATGTATTTGTTACATCAAAAATCAAATGGTGAAGCCCTAATTATATTTGCCTTATGAAGTATTGTGTTTGTGTATCGTAAGGACAGATTCAAAATGATCAGCTCAAAAATATAATTGATTAGATAGGCAAAAAAATGCCAAGAGTTAGTTGACGATTATCAATGGGAAGTGGTTGAGGTACATAATACCAATATAACCTTACAAATAGTAAGAAAACAACAACATACTTTTTGTTTATAATTGTACTATTTGTACTAGCTTTAAGGATGTAAAATTGACTGATTTGAGTTTCATGAAATTTTCCTCTTCCATCTGTGATAGAGATACTAATAACACCTAAATAAGAAAAAGAATGAGCATCTGGAGAGAAAACAAAGAGAAGCAAGGAGCCCTACATATACTCAATACGTTGGATCATCAACCACCAAGTGACCCACGAGTTGCCTGAATGTATTTATGCGCTAGACACATTTCTTTGTTCTTGCATTTGTAGGGATTGAAAACAATTGATCTTACATGTACACTTATTTTAATAATTTTCTGAGATGGGTAGATATTTATCATAGGTTTATCTTATGTGCTTCCAGAGTAATCTGAAACTTTTTTAAAAGGCAGATAGGTTGACAGCTGAAAGGGGTAATACTAGGGTTCATGGTATGCATGGAAAGATTAGTGGAGCATGACTACCTACACTGACTGGATCCTCTTAGAACCTGTCACTGTTTGGATTTGTCTCCGTGAAATAGTTTTCTCAAACTCAAGAACCTTCCATATACTTGCTACCTAATAATACTACATTTTTACTCTTGATTGCTTACCAGTATTTGTTAGTCATATGTTAAGACAAAGTATGTAAGTGTGAAATGACCAAGAGTCTACTTTTGTTTTTCGTTTTTTTTTTCAGTAAAATTATTTTATTTTTTTCATCCTGATAAGTGTACTCCTTAATCCCCATCACCCATTTCATTCATGCCCCCTTCCCCTATGGTAACCATCAGTTTGTTCTGTATAGTTGAGTTTTTTTTTTCTTTCTTTGGTTTGTCTTTTTTCCCCCTTTGTTCTTTGTTTCTTTGTGAAATTATATGGTATTTAACTTTATCTGACATAGTTCCCTTACCATCATATTCTGTAACTTCATCCATGTTGTTGCAAATGGGAAGATTTCATTCCTTTTAATGGCTGAATAATATTCCATTATACATATAGCCCATCTTCTTTTTTTTTTTCAGTATATGAAATTTATTGTCAAACTGGTTTCCATACAACACCCAGTGCTCATCCCAAAAGGTGCCCTCCTCAATATCCATCACCAACCCCTCCCTTCCCTCCCACCCCCCATCAATCCTCAGTTCTCAGTTTTTAAGAGTCTCTTATGCTTTGGCTCTTTCCACTCTAACCTCTTTTTTTTTTCTTTTTTTTTCCTTCCCCTCCCCCATGGGTTTCTGTTAAGCTTCTCAGGATCCACATAAGAGTGAAAACATATGGTATCTGTCTTTCTCTGTATGGCTTATTTCACTTAGCATCACACTCTCCAGTTCCATCCACGTTGCTACAAAAGGCCATATTTCATTCTTTCTCATTGTCACGTAGTATTCCATTGTGTATATAAACCACGATTCTTTATCCATTCATCAGTTGATGGACATTTAGGCTCTTTCCATAATTTGGCTATTGTTGAGAGTGCTGCTATAAACATTGGTGTACAAGTGCCCCATGCATCAGTACTCCTGTATCCCTTGGGTAAATTCCTAGCAGTGCTATTGCTGGGTTATAGGGTAGGTCTATTTTTAATTTTTTGAGGAACCTCCAGTGTTTTCCACAGTGGCTGTACCAATTTGCATTCCCAGCAACAGTGCAAGAGGGTTCCTGTTTCTGCACATTCTCTCCAGCATCTATAGTCTCCTGATTTGTTCATTTTGGCCACTCTGACTGGCGTGAGGTGATATCTGAGTGTGGTTTGATTTGTATTTCCTTGATGAGGAGCGACATTGAGCATTTTTTCATGTGCCTGTTGGCCATCCAGATGTCTTCTTTAGAGAAGTGTCTATTCATGTTTTCTGCCCATTTCTTCACTGGGTTATTTGTTTTTTGGGTGTGGAGTTTGGTGAGCTCTTTATAGATTTTGGATACTAGCCCTTTGTCCGATATGTCATTTGCAAATATCTTTTCCCATTCTGTTCGTTGCCTTTTAGTTTTGTTGGTTGTTCCCTTTGCTGTGCAGAAGCGTTTTATCTTCATAAGATCCCAGGGGTTCATTTTTGCTTTTAATTCCCTTGCCTTTGGAGATGTGTCAAGTAAGAAATTGCTATGGCTGAGGTCAGAGAGGTCTTTTCCTGCTTTCTCCTCTAGGGTTTTGATGGTTTCCTGTCTCACATTCAGGTCCTTTATCCATTTTGAGTTTATTTTTGTGAATGGTGTGAGCAAGTGGTCTAGTTTCAACCTTCTGCATGTTGCTGTCCAGTTCTCCCAGCACCATTTGTTAAGAGACTGTCTTTTTTCCATTGGATGTTCTTTCCTGCTTTGTCAAAGATGAGTTGGCCATACGTTTGTGGGTCTAGTTCTGGGGTTTCTATTCTATTCCATTGGTCTATGTGTCTGTTTTTATGCCAATACCATGCTGTCTTGATGATGACAGCTTTGTAGTAGAGGCTAAAGTCTGGGACGTGATGCTTCCCTGCTTTGGTCTTCTTCTTCAAAATTACTTTGGCTATTCGGGGCTTTTTGTGGTTCCATATGAATTTTAGGATTGCTTGTTCTAGTTTCAAGGAGAATGCGGGTGCAATTTTGATTGGGATTGCATTGAATGTATAGATAGCTTTGGGTAGTATTGACATTTTGACAATATTTATTCTTCCAATCCATGAGCATGGAATGTTTTTCCATTTCTTTATATCTTCTTCAATTACCTGCATAAGCTTTCTATAGTTTTCAGCATACAGATCTTTTACATCTTTGGTTAGATTTATTCCTAGGTATTTTATGCTTCTTGGTGCAATTGTGAATGGGATCAGTTTCTTTACTTGTCTTTCTGTTGCTTCATTATTAGTATATAAGAATGCAACTGATTTCTGTACATTAATTTTGTATCCTGCGACTTTGCTGAATTCATGTATCAGTTCTAGCAGACTTTTGGTGGAGTCTATCAGATTTTTCCTGTATAATATCATGTCATCTGCAAAAAGTGAAAGCTTAACTTCATCTTTGCCAATTTTGATGCCTTTGATTTCCTTTTGTTGTCTGATTGCTGATGCTAGAACTTCCAACACTATGTTAAACAACAGCGGTGAGAGTGGGCATCCCTGTCGTGTTCCTGATCTCAGGGAAAAAGCTCTCAGTTTTTCCCTATTGAGGATGATGTTAGCTGTGGGCTTTTCATAAACGGCTTTTATTATCTTTAAGTATGTTCCTTCAATCCCGACTTTCTCGAGGGTTTTTATTAAGAAAGAATGCTGACTTTTGTCAAATGCTTTTTCTGCATTGATTGACAGAATCATATGGTTCTTATCTTTTCTTTTATTAATGTGATGTATTACGTTGATTGATTTGCGAATGTTGAACCAGCCCTGCATCCTAAGAATGAATCCCACTTGATCATGGTGAATAATTCTTTTTATATGCTGTTGAATTCGATTTGCTTGTATCTTATTGAGAATTTTTGCATCCATATTCATCACGGATATTGGCCTGTAGTTCTCTTTTTTGCTGGGTCTTTGTCTGGTTTAGGAATCAAAGTAATAATGGCTTCATAGAATGAGCCTGGAAGTTTTCCTTCCCTTTGTATTTTTTGGAATAGCTTGAGAAGGATAGGTATTATCTCTGCTTTAAACGTCTGGTAGAACTCCCCAGGGAAGCCATCTGGTCCTGGACTCTTATTTGTTGGGAGATTTTTGATGACTGATTCAATTTCTTCGCTGGTTATGGGTCTGTTCAAGCTTTCTATTTCTTCCTGATTGAGTTTTGGAAGTGTCTGGGTGTTTAGGAATTTGTCCATTTCTTCCAGGTTGTCCAGTTTGTTGGCATATAATTTTTCATAGTATTCCCTGATAATTGTTTGTATTTCTGAGGGATTGGTTGTAATAATTCCATTTTCATTCATGATTTTATCTATTTGGGTCATCTCCCTTTTCTTTTTGAGAAGCCTGGCTAGAGGTTTATCAATTTTGTTTATTTTTTTCAAAAAACCAACTCTTGGTTTCGTTGATCTGCTCTACAGTTTTTTTAGATTATATTGTTTATTTCTGCTCTGATCTTTATTATTTCTCTTCTTCTGCTGGGTTTAGGCTGCCTTTGCTGTTCTGCTTCTGTTTCCTTTAGGTGTGCTGTTAGATTTTGTATTTGGGATTTTTCTTGTTTCTTGAGATAGGCCTGGATTGCAATGTATTTTCCTCTTGGGACTGCCTTCGCTGCATCCCAAAGCGTTTGGATTGTTGTATTTTCATTTTCGTTTGTTTCATATATTTCTTAATTTCTTCTCTAATTGCCTGGTCGACCCACTCATTCTTTAGTAGGGTGTTCTTTAACTTCCATCCTTTTGGAGGTTTTCCAGACTTTTTCCTGTGGTTTGTTTCAAGCTTCATAGCATTGTGGTCTGAAAGTATGCATGGTATGATTTCAATTCTTGTATACTTTTGAAGGGCTGTTTTGTGACCCAGTATGTGATCTCTCTTGGAGAAAGTTCCATGTGCACTCGAGAAGAAAGTATATTCTGTTGCTTTGGGATGCAGAGTTCTAAATATATCTGTCAAGTCCATCTGATCCAGTGTATCATTCAGGGCCCTTGTTTCTTTATTGACCATGTGTCTAGATGATCTATCCATTGTTGTAAGTGGAGTATTAAAGTCCCCTGCAATTACCTCATTCTTATCAATAAGGTTGCTTATGTTTGTGATTGTTTTATATATTTGGGGGCTCCTATATTCAGCGCATAGACATTTATAATTGTTAGCTCTTCCTGGTGGATAGACCCTGTGATTATTATATAATGCCCTTCTTCATCTCTTGTTACAGCCTTTAATTTAAAGTCTAGTTTGTCTGATATAAGTATGGCTACTCCAGCTTTCTTTTGACTTCGAGTGGCATGATAAATACTTCTCATCCCCTCACTCTCAATCTGAAGGTGTCCTCAGGTCTAAAATGAGTCTCTTGTAGACAGCAAATAGATGGGTGTTGTTTTTTTATCCATTCTGATACCCTATGTCTTTTGGTTGGCGCATTTAATCCATTTACATTCAGTGTTATTATAGAAAGATACGGGTTTAGAATCATTGTGATGTCTGTAGGTTTCATGCTTGTAGTGATCGATATCTCTGGTACTTTGTCTCACAGGATCCCCCTTAGCATCTCTTGTAGGGCTGGTTTAGTGGTGACGAATTCCTTCAGTTTTTGTTTGTTTGGGAAGACCTTTATCTCTCCTTTTCTTGTAAATGACAGACTTGCTGGATAAAGGATTCTTGGCTGAATATTTTTTCTGTTCATCACATTGAGGATCTCCTGCCATTCATTTCTGGCCTGCCAAGTTTCAGTAGAGAGATCGGTCATGAGTCTTATAGGTCTCCCTTTATATGTTAGAGCACGTTTATCTCTAGCTGCTTTCAGAATTTTCTCTTTATCCTTGTATTTTGCCAGTTTCACTATGATATGTTGTGCAGAAGATCTATTCAAGTTATGTCTGAAGGGAGTTCTCTGTGCCTCTTGGGTTTCTTGCCTTTTTCCTTCCCCAGATCAGGGAAGTTCTCAGCTATGATTTCTTCAAGTACAACTTCAACACCTTTCAATCTGTCTTTCTCCTCTGGAATACCAATTACGCATATATTCTTTGACTTTAGTGCATCACTTAGTTCTCTAATTTTCCCCTCATACTCCTTGATTTTTTTATCTCTTTTTGTCAGCTTCTTCTTTTTCCATAATTTTATCTTCTAGTTCATCTGTTCTCTCTGCCTCTTCAGTCTGAGCCATGGTTGTCTCCATTTTAATTTGCAGCTCATTAATAGCATTTTTTAGCTCCTCCTGGCTGTTCCTTAGTCCCTTGATCTCTGTAGCAATAGATTCTTTGCTGTCCTTTATACTGTTTTTAAGCCCAGAGATTATTTTTATGACTATTATTCTAAATTCACTTTCTGTTATATTGTTTAAATCGTTTTTGATCAGTTCGTTAGCTGTCGTTATTTCCTGGACTTTTTTTGAGGGGAATTCTTCCGTTTCATCATTTTGGATAGTGCCTGGAGTGGTGCAGAACTGCGGGGCACTTCCCCTGTGCTGTCTTGAATAACTTGCATTGGTGGGCAGGGCCACAGTCAGACCTGATGTCTGCCCCCAGCCCACCGCTGGGGCCACAGTCAGACTGGTGTGTTCCTTCTCTTTCCCTCTCCTAGGGGCGGGATTCACTGTGGGGTGGCGTGGCCCATCTGGGCTGCTTGCACACTGCCAGGCTTGTGGTGCTGGGGATCTGGCATATTAGCTGGAATGGATCGGCAAGTTGCACAGGGGCGGGAGGGGCAGGCTCAGCTCACTTTTCTTTCAGTGATCCACTTCGGGATGGGCCCTGTGGCACCGGGAGGGAGTTAGACCCGCTGCTGGAGGGATGGATCTGCAGGAGCACAGCGTTGGGTGTTTGCGCGGTGCAAGCAAGTTCCCTGCAGGAACTGGTTCCCTTTGGGATTTTGGCTGTGGAATGGGCAAGGGAGATGGCGCTGACGAGTGCCTTTGTTCCCCACCAAGCTGCGCTCTGTCGTCCGGGGCTCAACAACTCTCCTTCCCGTTGTCCTCCAGCCCTCCCGTTCTCCGAGCAGAGCTGTAAGCTTATAACCTTCCAGATGTTAAGTCGTGCTTGCTGTCAGAACACACTCCATCCGGCCCCTCTGCTTTTGTAAGCCAGACTCGGGGGCTCTGCTTTGCTGGTGTAGCCCATCCTCTTCGTACATTCATATGTTGATGACCACTGAGGTTGCTTCCATAGTTTGACTGTTGTAGAATGCTGCTGTGAGTGCAGGGGTTCAGGTATCACTTTGAATGAATGTGTTTTTTTTTTTTTTTTGTATTTTTTGGGTAAATCCCAGTGTGATAACTGGATCAAAGGATAGTTCTATTTTTAATTTTCTATTTTTAATTTTATGGCGAACCTCTATTTTGTCTTCCATATGGTTGCATCAGTTTGCATTCCCATCAACAGTGCCCAAGGGTTCCTTTTTCTCCACATTCTCACTGACACTTGTATCTTGTGTTTTTTATTTTAACCATTCTGACACATGTTAGGTGATATCTCATTGTAGTTTTGATTTATATATCTATGATAATGAGAAATGTTGAACATTGGTCCTCTGTCTTCTTTGGTAAACATCTGTTCATGTCTTCTGCCATTTAGTTGGGTTATTTGTTTTTTGGGTGTTGAGTTTTATCAGTTCTTTATGTATTTTGGATACTAACCCTTTTTATTGGATATGTTATTTGCAAATATCTTCTCCCATTCAGTAGGTTGCCTTTTAGGTTCATTGATTGTAAGAGGCTTTCTAGTTCTAATCTTGCTGATAACTTTTTAGCCCTTTGGATAAGTAAGTCTATTTTCTCTGAAACCTAAACTCTCATTCAAAACATCTTGATACTACCTGTTATTGTGAATAAAAGTTAATTGGAAAACAGACCAAGAAAAGGCAGTTTAATCCAACCCAAAGATTTGATTACTCAAATGAGCTCTGATATATGCTATCAGGCCAAAAAAAACCTGATGATTAAGTTTATATTTCTTTTTGTTTTTTTTTCCACTATGGCATCCTAGAGCTAAGGCTTTGCAAGAATTTGTTTTCTCCCCTGCTCTGCCAGTTGAATGATTGAATGAAAGATGGTTGGTGGTAAAACATGTTGGAAGTTCTGTCTTGTTGTGCAAATTATAGTCTCACCTTTCCTGCTTGTATTATTTATAGATGGGTCTTGTTTTTTTATCCATTCTGATACCCTATGTCTTTTGGTTGGCGCATTTAATCCATTTACATTCAGTGTTATTATAGAAAGATACGGGTTTAGAGTCATTGTGATGTCTGTATGTTTTATGCTTGTAGTGATGTCTCTGGTACTTTGTCTCACAGGATCCCCCTTAGCATCTCTTGTAGGGCTGGTTTAGTGGTGACAAATTCCTTCAGTTTTTGTTTGTTTGGGAAGACCTTTATCTCTCCTTCTATTCTAAATGACAGACTGGCTGGATAAAGGATTCTCGGCTGCATATTTTTTCTGTTTAGCACACTGAAGATATCGTGCCAAGCCTTTCTGGCCTGCCAAGTTTCAAAAGAGAAATCAGTCACGAGTCTTATAGGTCTCCCTTTATATGTGAGGGCACGTTTATCCCTTGCTGCTTTCAGAATTTTCTCTTTATCCTTGTATTTTGCCAGTTTCACTATGATATGTCGTGCAGAAGATCGATTCAAGTTACGTCTGAAGGGAGTTCTCTGTGCCTCTTGGATTTCAATGCCTTTTTCCTTCCCCAGTTCAGGGAAGTTCTCAGCTATAATTTCTTCAAGTACCCCTTCAGCACCTTTCCCTCTCTCTTCCTCTTCTGGGATACCAATTATGCGTATATTATTTCTTTTTAGTGTATCACTTAGTTCTCTAATTTTCCCCTCATACTCCTGGATTTTTTATCTCTCTTTCTCTCAGCTTCCTCTTTTTCCATAACTTTATCTTCTAGTTCACCTATTCTCTCCTCTGCCTCTTCAATCCGAGCTGTCATCGTTTCCATTTTGTTTTGCATTTCGTTTAAAGCGCTTTTCAGCTCCTCGTGACTGTTCCTTAGTCCCTTGATCTCTGTGGCAAGAGATTCTCTGCTGTCCTGTATACTGTTTTCAAGCCCAGCGATTAATTTTATGACTATTATTCTAAATTCACTTTCTGTTATATTATTTAAATCCTTTTTGATCAGTTCATTAGCTGTTGTTATTTCCTGGAGATTCTTCTGAGGGGAATTCTTCCGTTTGGTCATTTTGGATAGTCCCTGGAGTGGTGAGGACCTGCAGGGCACTTCCCCTGTGCTGTGGTGTATAACCGGAGTTGGTGGGCGGGGCCGCAGTCCGACCTGATGTCTGCCCCCAGCCCACCGCTGGGGCCACAGTCAGACTGGTGTGTGCCTTCTCTTCCCCTCTCCTAGGGGCGGGATTCACTGTGGGGTGGCGTGGCCCGTCTGGGCTACTTGCACACTGCCAGGCTTGTGGTGCTGGGGATCTGGCGTATTAGCTGGGGTGGATAGGCAAGGTGCACGGGGGCAGGAGAGGCAGGCTTAGCTCGCTTCTCCTTAGGTGATCCACTTCAGGAGGGGCCCTGTGGCAGCGGGAGGGAGTCAGATCCACTGCCGGAGGTTTGGCTCCGCAGAAGCACAGAGTTGGGTGTTTGTGCGGAGCAAGCAAGTTCCCTGGCAGGAACTGGTTCTCTTTGGGATTTTGGCTGGGGGATGGGCGAGGGAGATGGTGCTGGTGAGCGCCTTTGTTCCCCGCCAAGCTGAGCTCTGCCATCCGGTGGCTCAGCAGCTCTCCCTCCCTTTGTCCTCCAGGCTTCCCGCTTTCTGAGCAGAGCTGTTAACTTATGACCTCCCAGACGCTAAGTCGCGCTTGCTGTCGGAACACAGTCCGTCCGGCCCCTCCGCTTTTGCCAGCTAGACTCGGGGGCTCTGCTTGGCCGGCGAGCCGCCCCTCCGCCCCGGCTCCCTCCCGCCAGTCCGTGGAGCGCGCACCGCCTCGCCGCCCTTCCTACCCTCTTCCGTGGGCCTCTCGTCTGCGCTTGGCTCTGGAGACTCCGTTCTGCTAATCCTCTGGCAGTTTTCTGGGTTCTTTAGGCAGGTGTAGGTGGAATCTAAGTGATCAGCAGGACGCGCGGTGAGCCCAGCATCCTCCTACGCCGCCATCTTCCCCTACCTCCTGCTTGTATTATTTATAAACAAGCCTACTTCACCTATTTTAAATATCAACATTCTTAAGATACTTGGATGGACTGACATTACCAGTCTCTACATTCCTGGTGGGCTTGTTGGTGTGTTTCGGAGTTAGTTATTTAAAGAAAATATGAAAGGCCCTCCTCCCCTGACAGGTGAGGGCAGCACCATCCGTGTCACTGCATGTACACTAAAGCATGAAGAAGGTAGGTGTAAGAGAAGTTAAATTATGTAGGGAGGTAGTTCAGCAGGGAGCTAAAATTGGTTCACGTAGGACCAAAATACAAAACATTGGTTAGCACCTTATGGTGTCTGTGTTCTGCCAGAAACAACTTCCTTTACAATCAGGATCAGGAGTTCCTAGAATGGACAGTTCATAATTTCTGTTTTATATGTAGACTTTGGAAATTCCTTTAATAGAGAATATACTACTTTATAATATGCAATACAGTGTATCTAATCACAAACATATTATCTGGGGTATTTAGACATCTAGAATTACCATGTTTTCCCTATTTTGATTCTATTATACATAGCCATGTATTATTGGACATAATGGATAACTACTACAGAAGAATCAAAATGCTTAATGCCACTGGTCTCTTTGTAAACCCTGATCCTTGCCATCTAGTTTCCTGCTAAAACTTTTATCTTTCTTAAAATGAGTAAACATGTATTCCAGTTGCCTAGCAAAGCTAAGCCCTGTTCTCTGAAAAGTCTTCCTTTCTGTAATTCTGTGTCCCATTGTGATGGTGACAATTAATATGCTCTACTTCTTGTACAGTGAACATGTGGTCGTCTTAGTCCAGTCCAGTCCACTGTTCACTTCTTGTACAGTGAACATGTGGTCGTCTTAGTCCACTGAAAATGGCACCAAGAGAATAGTTATTGCTATGGAACAACATTAAAGTAGTTCAATAATATAAAGTTCAAATATTTTTAATTTCCACAGTGGCTTCTTTTAAAACAATACCTGTGGAGTAAGATAGATTTAGGAAAGCACTGTGTTTTAGGAATTAAGACAGTCAACTTGGGCATCAGACTGGCATAGGTTTGAATCCACACCTTTTATCATTTATTTGGCTGTGTGATGTTGCCCCTTTTTACTTGTCTAAGCTTCAGCACCTTGATCTGTATAATGGAATTAATAAGTTACACCATTGAGTTTCTATGAGATTCACATGAATATAAACCTAGAAAGTGCTTGACATAATACCTGGCACATTGTAAATCCTAAATACATTGTCATTAAGACCAATGCTATTAGGTTATTCAAATATATTTTCTACTTTCTGTAGTATGGGTTCTGTTTAGCTTTCTGTAAAAAGTTATCACTCGTATAGTTTCCATCGGAAAATTTACCGCAGTGATGTCAATGAAATAGTTCAAGTCCACATAGAAATGCAGTGATTTAAGCTTATAACCAAGTATGTAAGAAATATTTTGGATTATATGTAGCTCTAGAGACTCCAGTAGTCAATCTTCTAGCACATTTTTTGTTCTGATGAGTATTTTTCATTTTGAAGTGCTTCCCACAGAAGAGTGGACTCTAATTGAAAAACATGTAGGAGTGGGTTTGGGAACATAGATTGGCAATTCTGAAATTATAAACATGTTGGCAGCATAATTAAACTTTGAAATGGAAAAGTTACCTTGAAATGAAATGGCCAGAAGAAATAAGATGGGAAAATTTCCTTGAGGAAATTTGTACTTTAAAAGTCATCTTTGTGCACTTTTATAGTAGTGTTCTTGTTATGTGTAGAGATCAGGCAATGTGTATAGAGAGGATAGTCATCTCACAGTGTTAAGGTTGTTAACAAATGAGCCATTTGGTGTTGGATTTTTAGTTTTTTGAATTGGAATTTGGTGTGAATAGACACATGAAAATATGAGAAACACTTGGAAATTTTTTAAAGGAAATAAGTCCTTAAAAAAATCCTTTAGATTTTAGATTGGAAGTTATAATTTTTAAGAGTAAAAATGTTTATAATAAGTACAATAAATAAAAATGTTTATTTGTATACAAGCTTTTAGGGGCTATGGGCTACAACTGCTGTCTAACGCCAATTCAGAGCAACATTACAAAAAAATAACATCTGTTTTAAAATACAGGGTTTTTCCCTCTAACTATACTGCCCACATGGTCCAGATAACTCCATTTTTTCAGAGACTCTAAAAACATTCCTTTTTTCTGACCTGGACAGACAACAACAACAACAAAAACAACAAACAATAACAACAACAAATTGTCATACAATATAATTGAGAAATAAGAGTTCAGCTTTCTCTTTAAATTTGAGGCTCTAAATCCCCTGTAGTTAAGATTTAAATGTATTAATGTAATATTGAATGCATTTGTCTGGATCATAAAAAAAAATAATTTTGGGATATTAGGCTAGTTAAGAGCCTTACTTTGTTGCATAATGCAGAATGCCTTCTGATGGGCATGCTTGGGTTTGGGATTGGATGTACCAGACCAGGAATTTAGTGAACAGTCTTTTGGGCTGTGTCAAGGACTTATAGGAAGTTCCAAACTAGGCAATTGGTAGGGGCACTGGTCTTCAGGGAGTGTGTTAAAAGTTTAGGTAAGTGTCCATTGTTAGTAAGGGAGCCTACTATTATGATACAGTCCTTGGAAAGGATAGAGAAGGTGGCACCATCAGGCTCTGACTGCTGGCAATGGTCAGAAATCCAGGTAGGCAGAGAGAAATGGGAAATCTGACTCCAACAGCAGATCCAGCTTTGAAGACTATGATTCAGGTCAAGAAAGGATATCTTATCTTAGAGTAAGTTAGCAAATATGCATTTGGAATGTAGTATGTACACAGCATTGAGCTAAGAGTGATAAGGGTTATAAATATGGATATGATATTGTTCCTGCTCACTGAGAATTTCCATGGGGTGTGAAATCATATACACAGATGTTTTTGTCCTCTGTTGCAAATGCTGATGGAAAGTGCAGAGGTGAATAGGCAAGCGAAGGAAGGTTAAGGACAACCACCCTACTTTATAATTAGTTGTTAAAAGAGAAGGAAGAAACACTGAAAATTGTTTTTTTCACATTTGATACAGGAGAAAAGTCAAAAGATATTACAAACTTGTTCAAAAAAGAGGAAAAGAATAGTTGTCAAAAAGTAATTATATTTGTAAAAGTTATAATTGGACAGGAAAACCGTCTCAGGGCTTTTTGCAAAAAATCAGTAAAGTAAGATTACTTGGTGTGTAAATTGTGATATTGAAAGTTACCTTTTATCTAATACAATATAACCATTGATAAAAATGCAAGTATTAAATATATTTCTTCAGTAACTGTTACAGGCTTCTATCTTCTGTGTATTGCAAAGTACACAGCTCTCAATGTTTTGAATGATTAACTTTCAATTTGTCCACAATTTCCCTTTTTATTTATTTTTCTTTTTTCTTTTTTTTTAACTTGTTTTCTTTTTTATTTTTTTTTAAATTTATATCCAAATTAGCATACAGTGCAACAATGATTTCAGGAGTAGATTCCTTTAGTGTCCCTTACCCATTTAGCCCATCCCCCCCACCCACAATCCCTCCGTAACCCTCAGTTCTCCATATTTATGAGTCTCTTCTATTTTGTTCCCCTCCCTGTTTTTATATTATTTTTGTTTCCCTTCCCTTATGTTCATCTATTTTGTCTTTTAAAATTTTTTTAAAAATGTTTATTTATTTTTGAGAGAGAGACAGAGCATGAGAAGGGGAGGGAAAGAGAGAGAGGGAGAGACAGAATCCGAAGCAGGCTCCAGACTCTGAGCTGCCAGCACAGAGTCCCATGTGGGGCTCGAACCCACGAACTGTGAGATCATGACCCAAGCCAAAGTTGGACGCTCAACTGACTGAGCCACCCAGGCGCCCATGTTTTGTCTTTTAAAGGCCTCATAGAGTGAAGTCATATGATATTTGTCTTTCTCTAATTTCAGTTAGCCTAATACCATCTAGTTCCATCCACGTAGCAGCAAATGGCAAGATTTCATTCTTTTTGATTGCTGAGTAATACTCCATTGTATACATATACCACATCTTCTTTATCCATTCATCCATCAATGGACATTTGGGCTCTTTCCATACTTTGATTTGTCTTTTTATTTTGCATCTCATCTAAATTCATTCCTGTAAAGTATTGGTAATACAAATAAGCCCCATGGTAAGCCTGTCTAATGAATTGCTTCCATAGTCTATCACTGTGCATACCGCAGATTCCATGAAAGGAATTTAAGCCCAGTTATGGTATTATAAATCATTTTGCTGAGATGGATAAGAAAGCAGATATATTTGAATGGATGGGACACCTGGGATTCTTAAAAACAGTAATAAACCTGATTTTCTAATAATGTCTCTCACATGAATACCTTTGTTGCAGTGCTTGTATAAATTATTTAAAATCTTTTTAAAAAAGGACTCCTTAGTTTTGCTTACCTTTTTTCATGGCTTTCTTTCACAAACACTATTTTATTTTATTTTATTTTTTTTCTTACATGAACTTTATTTTATTTTAATTTTTTTTTCAGTATATGAAATTTATTTTCAAATTGGTTTCCATATAACACCCAGTGCTCATCCCAAAAGGTGCCCTCCTCAATACCCTTCACCCACCCCCCCCTCCCTCCCACCCCCCATCAACCCTCAGTTTTTTCTCAGTTTTTAAGAGTCTCTTATGCTTTGGCTCTTTCCACTTTAACCTCTTTTTTTTTTTTTTTTCCTTCCCCTCCCCCATGGGTTTCTGTTAAGTTTCTCAGGATCCACATAAGAGTGAAACCATATGGTATCTGTCTTTCTCTGTATGGCTTATTTCACTTAGCATCACACTCTCCAGTTCCATCCACGTTGCTACAAAGGGCCAGATTTCATTCTTTCTCATTGCCACCTAGTACTCCATTGTGTATATAAACCACAATTTCTTTATCCATTCATCAATTGATGGACATTTAGGCTCTTTCCATAATTTGGCTATTGTTGCGAGTGCTGCTATAAATATTGGGGTAAAATTGCCCCTATGCATCAGTACTCCTGTATCCCTTGGGTAAATTCCTAGCAGTGCTATTGCTAGGTCATAGGGTAGGTCTATTTTTAATTTTCTGAGGAACCTCCACACTGCTTTCCGGAGCGGCTGCACCAATTTGCATTCCCAGCAACAGTGCAAGAGGGTTCCAGTTTCTCCACATCCTCTCCAGCATCTATAGTCTCCTGATTTGTTCATTTTGGCCACTCTGACTGGCATGAGGTGATATCTGAGTGTGGTTTTGATTTGTATTTCCCTGATAAGGAGCGACGTTGAGCATCTTTTCATGTGCCTGTTGGCCATCCAGATGTCTTCTTTAGAGAAGTGTCTATTCATGTTTTCTGCCCATTTCTTCACTGGTTTTTTTGTTTTTTGGGTGTGGAGTTTGGTGAGCTCTTTATAGATTTTGGATACTAACCCTCTGTCCGGTATGTCATTTGCAAATATGTTTTCTCATTCCGTTGGTTGCCTTTTAGTTTTGTTGATTGTTTCCTTTGCTGTGCAGAAGCCTTTTTATCTTCATAAGGTCCCAGTAATTCATTTTTGCTTTTAATTCCCTTGCCTTTGGGGATGTCACAAACACTATTTTAAACATATTTTGAATGTACTCATTTCAACACTCAATATGACCTATCCATTGAATCCCAAATTTAATTTCCTTTCATTTCTAATGAAGAGTCAGGGCAGTTAATATTTGATAGTGAATCCTTTTACAAATTATAAAATTTTAAAAATAATTTTTGAGCTATAGAACTTCTTTGAAGTATCTTTAAAATCCATCACATTTTTTGGAGCTCCTGGGTGGCTCAGTCGGTTAAGCATCTGACTTCAGCTCAGGTCATGATCTTATGGCTTGTAAGTTTGAGCCCCACATTAGGCTCTGTGCTGACAACTCAGAGCCTAGAGCTTGCTTCAGATTCTGTGGTCTCCCTCTTTCTCTCTGCCCCTACCCCTTACTTGTGCTCTGTCTCTCTCAAAAAATTAAAAAAAAAAAAGCATTTAAAATGCATCACATTTTCATGATGTATCTTAACCAAAATTTGAAATACAAAATTAAGTGAAATTTGAAGAATAAACAGTATAGTTTTACATTATGTATGGGTATATGTGTGCATGCATGTATGAGTATATAGCTTTTCTTTGATGACAAAGAAAATTTTTGGTGTGCACTCAGGAAGTTCTCTCTCTTTAGTGAGTCCATTTTCCCCTTGTCCCTGGAGATAGCTCATGTCTGTGTCATGACTCTTCATATCACTTTTAAGTTGTAGAAAACCCAAGCTTTTAAATGACAAATAGTCTCAGTACATAATAGGTCTAGCAGTTCAATGTAATAGTTAACAACTGCAAACTTGATTTAAACTCTAGGCTCTTCTTCTCTCCCAGCTTGGATTTACTGCAGGCCAGTTGCCTGCATGGAGGCAAGAAGGTCAGAGCCAGCTATTTCCCTCTTCCCCTGATTCTCCTATTCTTCCTCCTCAGTGTTCTAGCTGCAGCATCTGACTGCTCCAGGGTTAGAGTGGTGAAGAGATAAAAGAGCAAGCAAGATTTTACCTAATACTGTTATAAATTGGAATCATGTTTAAATCTGATTCTTTGTTGGGGGAATTTTCTTTCTACGATCTCACTCACCTTCTGTTCCTTTTTGTTTGTTTATTTTTTAAGTGATTTTTATTTTTTATTTTTTCAATTTTGTATTTACATTGTAGTTAGCTAACGTATAGTATTGGTTTCACGAATAGAATTCAGTGATTCATGACTTACATACAACACCCAGTGCTCATCACAGTAAGTGCCCTCATTAATGCCCATCACCCATTTAGCTGATTCCCTCTTGTACCTCCCTCCATCTATCCTCAGTTTTTTCTCTATCTTTGAGTCTTTTATGGTTTGCTTCCCTCTCTTTTTTCCCCTTCCCCTGTGTTAATCTGTTTTGTTTCTTAAATTCCACATATAAGCCAAACCATATGGTATTTGTCTTTCTCTGACTAACTTATTTTGCTTAGCAAAATATACTCTAGCTCCATTCATGTCATTGCAAATGGCAAGATTTCATTCTTTTTGATCGCTGAGTAACATTCCATTGTGTATATATACCACATCTTCTGTATCCATTTATTAGTTGATGGGCATTTGTGCTCTCTCCATAGTTTGGTCATTGTTAATGCCACTATAAACATTGGGGTGCATGTGCCCCTTTGAATAAGTATTTTTGTGTCCTTTGGGTAAATACCTAGTAGTGTAGTTGCTGTATCATAGGATTCTATTTTTAACTTTTTGACGAGCCTCCATACTGTTTTCCAGATTGCATTCCAGTTTGCATTCTTAACGACAGTGTAGGGGATTTCCCCATTTTCCACATCCTCGACAACATCTGTTGTTTCCTGTGTTGTTCATTTTAGCCTTCTTACAGGTGTGAGGTGATACCTCTTGGTGGTTTTGATTGTCTTCCCCTGATGATCAGTGATGTTGAGCTTCTTTTCATGTGCACTCTGGATGTCATCTTTGGAAAAATGTCTATTCATGTCTTCTGCCCACTTCTTAACTGAATCATTTGTTGGTTTTGGGGGGTGTTGAGTTTGATAGATTCTTTATAGATTTTGGTTGCTGACTCTTATTCTTTAATATGTTTTTAATTTTATTTTTTTATTAAAAATTTTTTTAATCTATATTTTTGAGAGAGAGAGAGAGACAGACAGACAGAGTGAGAGCAGGGGAGGAACAGAGAGAGAGGGAGACACAGAATCCAAAGCAGGCTCCAGGCTCTAAGCTGTCAGCACAGAGTCTGATGCAGGGCTCAGACGCACGAACTGTGAAATGATGACCTGAGCTGAAGTCAGACGCTTAATCAACTGAGCCACCCAGTCGCCCCAATATGGTTTTAATTTTAAAAAATTTTAATGTTTGTTTATTTTTGAGAGACAGAGTATGAGAGTGGGAGGGGCAGAGAGAGAGGGAGACACAGAATCTGAAGCAGGCTCCAGGCTCTGAGCTTTCAGCAGAGAGCCTGATGCATGGCTTGAACTCATTAAGTACAAGATCATGACTTGAGCCAAAGTTGGATGCTTAACTGACTGAGCCACCCAGGCTCCCTCTAACTCTTTATTTGATTTGTCATTTGCAAATATCTTCTCACATTCTGTAAGCTGCCTTTTAGTTTTGTTGACTGTTTCCTTTACTGTGCAGATGCTTTTTATCTTGATGAAGTCTCAGTAGTTTATTTTTGCTTTTGTTTCTCTTGCCTCTGGAGAAATGTCTAAGAAGTTGCTATGGCCGAGCTAAAAGAGGTTGCTACCTGTGTTCTCCTCTAGGATTTTGAGGGTTTTCTGTCTCACATTTGGGTCTTTCACCAATTTTGAATTTATTTTTGTGTATGATACACGAAAGTGGTCCAATTTTATCTTTTCCATGTTGCTGTCCAGTTTTCCCAACACCATTTGTTTCCTTGGATATACTTTACTGTTTTGTGGATATTAGTTGGCCATATGGTTGTGGGTCCATTTCTGAGTTCTCTATTCCACTGATCTATTTTTGTGCCAATACCATACTCTCTTGATAATTATGGATTTGTAATACAGACTGTAGTCCAGAATTGTGATGCCTCTAGCTCTGGTTTTCTTTTAATCTTACTTTGGCTATTTGGGGTCTTTCCTGATTCCATACAAATTTTAGAATTGTTTGTTCTAGTTCTGTGAAAAATGCTGGTGTTACTTTGATAGGGATTGCATTAAATGTGTAGAATGCTTTGGGTAGTGTTGACATTTTAATAATTCTTCTTCCAATCCATGAGTATGGACTTTTTTTGTTTCTTTGTATCACCTTCAATGTCTTTCACAAATGTTCAGTAGTTTTCAGAGTACAGATCTTTTATCTCTTTGGTTAGGTTTATTCCCACGTATGTTATGGTTTTTGGTGCAATTGTAAGTGGGATCAACCCTTGATTTCTCTTTCTGCTGCTTCATTATTGGTGTATCCAATTTCAACAGATCTGTACATTGATTTTATATCTACAACTTTTCTGAATTCATGTATTAGTTTTTGATGGATTCTTTGGGGTTTTGTACATAGAATATTATGTCGTCCACGAATAGTGAAAGTTTGACTTCTTCCTTGCCAATTTGGATGCCTTTTATTTCTTTTTGTTGTTTGATTGCTGAGGCTAGGACTTCCAATAATATGTTAAGTAACAATGGTGAGTGTGGACATCCCTGTCTTCTTCTGACAATAGAAGAAAAGCTCTCAGTTTTTCCCCTTTGAGAATGATGGTAACTGTGAGTCTTTTGTATATGGCCTTTATGTGTTGAGGTATGTTCCATTTATCCCTACTTTGTTGAAGGTTTTTGTCAAGAATGGATGCTGTATTTTGTTAAATGTTTTTTCTGAGTCTATTCAGAGGATTGTATGGTTCTTATCTTTTCTTTTATTAATGTGGTATATTACGTTGATTGATTTGCAAATATTGAACCAGCCCTGCAGCCCTGGAATAAATCCCACTTGATCGTGGTAAATAATTCTTTTAATGTACCATTGGATTCAATTTGCTAGTATCTTGTTGAGAATTTTTGCATTCAGTTCATTAGGGATTATGGCCTGTAATTCTCTTTTTTAGTGGGGTCTTTGTCTGGTTTTGCAACCAAGGTAATAAATTTGGAAGTTTTCCAAATGGAAGTTTTCCTTCCATTTCCTTTTTTGGAACATTTGAGAAGAATAGATATTAACTATTCTATAAATGTGGTAAAATTCCCCTGGGAAGCTATCAGGCCCTGGACTTTTGTGGGAAATTTTTGATTACCCATTCAATTTCTTTGCTTGTTATCGGCCTGTTCAAATTTTCTTTTTATGTTTCTTGGAATTTATTCATTACTTCCAGATTGCCAATTTGTTGGCATATAATTTTTCATAAATTCGCATATAATTGGTTATGATTTCTTCTCCTTCATTCATGATTTTATCTGTTTGGGTCCTTTCTCTTTTCAGTAAGTCTGGCTAGTGGTTTATCAATTTTATTAATCCTTTCAAAGAAACCGGCTCTTACTTTCATTGAGCTGGCTTTTTTGTTTGTTTCTGTATTATTTATTACTGCTCTAATCTTTATTATTTACCCTCTTCTGCTGACTTTACACTTTTTTTTTAGTGTTCCTTTTCTAGATCCTTTAGGTGTAAAGTTATGTTGTGTGTTTGAGACTTGCTTCTTGAGTTAGGCCTGATTGCAATGTACTTTCCTCTTAGGTCTGTCTTTGCTGCATCCCAAAGGTTCTGGACTGTTGTGTTTTCATTTTCATTTGCTTCCATGTATTTTTTAAAAATTTCTTAACCCACTTTTTCTTTTTTAAACTATAGAGTATTTATTTGTTTATATGTAAATTCAATTTAGTTAACATACAGTGTAGTCATGGCTTTAGGAGTAGAACCCAGTGATTTATCACTTAACTATAACCCTCAGTGCTCATCCCAACAAGTACCCACCTTAATGCCCATCACCCATTTAACCCATTCTCTTCCCCCACCTCTCCTAAAGCAACCTTGTTTGATTTTTGTATTTAAGAGTCTTGTATGGTTTGCCTCCCTCTGTTTTATATTATTTTTCCTTCCCTTCTCCTGTGTTCATCTGTTGTGTTTTTCAAATTCCCAAGTGTGAGTGTAGTCCTATGATACCTTTCTCTGACTGACTTACTTCACTTAGCATAATGTCCTCTAGGGGCGCCTGGGTGGCGCAGTCGGTTGGGCGTCCGACTTCAGCCAGGTCACGATCTCGCGGTCCGTGAGTTCGAGCCCCGCGTCGGGCTCTGGGCTGATGGCTCAGAGCCTGGAGCCTGTTTCCGATTCTGTGTCTCCCTCTCTCTCTGCCCCTCCCCCTTTCATGCTCTGTCTCTCTCTGTCCCAAAAATAAATAAATGTTGGAAAAAAAAAAAAAAAAAAAAGAAAAAGCATAATGTCCTCTAGTTCCATCTATGCTGTTGCAAATGGTAAAGTTTCATTCTTTTCCAGTGCTGAGTAGTATGCCATTGTGTGTGTGTATATATATATATATATATATATATATATATATATATATATATATATATATATATATATACATACCCCACATCTTCTTTATCCATTCATCAGTCAATGGACATTTGGGCTCTTTCCATAATGTGCCTATTGTTGATAGCGCTGCTATAAACATTTGGGTGCATGTGCCCCTTTGATCAGCATTTTTGTATCCTTTGGATAAATACCTAGCAGTTTAATTGCTGGGTCATAGGGTGGTTCTATTTTTATTTTTGAGGAACCTCCATATTGTTTCCCAGAATGACTGCACCAGTTTGCATTCACACAAATAGTGAAAAAGGGTTCTCCTTTCTCTGCATCCTTGCTAACATCTACAGTTTCTTGGTTGTTAATTTTAGCCATTCTGAAAAGTGTGAGTTGGTATCTCAGTGTGGTTTTGATTTGTATTTCCCCGACAATGAGTGATATTGAGCATCTTTTCATGTGCCTGTTAGCCATCTGGATGTCTTCTTTGGAAAAGTATCTATTCATATCTTTTGCCCATTTCTTTATTGGATTATTTGTTTTTTGTGTTTTAAGTTTGTAAGTTATTTTCAGATTTGTATACTCACCCCTTATCTGATATGTCATTTGCAAATATATTTTCCCATTCTGTTGGTTACCTTTTAGGTTTGATTGTTTCCTTCGCTGTAGAGAAGCTTTTTATCTTGATGAGGTCCCAATAGTTTGTTTTTGCTTTTGTTTCCCTTATGTCAAGAAACCTGTCTACTAAGAAGTAACTGCGGCCTAGTTCAAAGAGGTTGCTGCTTGTTTTATTCTGTAGGATTTTGAGGGTTTCCTCTCTCACATTTAGGTCTTTCATCCATTTTGAATTTTTGTGTATGGTCTAAGAAAGTTTCCAGTTTCATTTCCTGCATGTCACTGTCCAGTTTTCCCATCACCATTTGCTGGAGAGACTTTTTTCCATCGGATATTCTTTCCTGCTTCATTGAAGATTATTTGGCCATATAGTTGTCGGTCCATTTCTGGGTTATCTATTCTATTCAATTGATTGATGTGTCTGTTTTCGTGCCAATACCATACTGTCTTGATAATTATAGTTTTGTAATAAAGCTTGCAGTTTGGAATTGAGAGGCCTTTAGCTTTGTTTTTCTTTTTCAACATTACTTTGGCTATTTGGGTTTTTTTCTGATTCCATATAAATTTTAGAATTGTTTGCTTTTGTTCTGTGAAAAATGCTGTTGTGTTTTGATAGGGATTGCATTGAATGTGTAGATTGCTGTGGGTCTATTGACATTTTAACAATTTTGTTCTTCTTATCCATGAGCAACCCATTTATTCTTAGTAGGATGTATTTTACCCTCCATGTTTTTGTGGTCTTTCCACATTTTTTCTTGTGGTTGACTTCCAGTTTCATGGCATTTTGGTCAAAAAATATATATGGTAGGATTTAGATCTTCTTGTACTTGTTGAGACCTGATTTGTGACCCAGTATGTGATCTATTCTGGAGAATGTTCGGTGTGCACTCGAAAATAATGTGTATTCTGCTGCTTTAGGATGAAATGTTCTGAATATATCTGTTAAGTCAGTCTAGTCCAGTGTGTCATTCAAAGCTGTAGTTTCCTTGTTGATTTTCTTTTTTTTTTTTTTTTTAATTTTTTTTTCCAACGTTTTTTATTTATTTTTGGGACAGAGAGAGACAGAGCATGAAAGGGGGAGGGGCAGAGAGAGAGGGAGACACAGAATCGGAAACAGGCTCCAGGCTCCGAGCCATCGGCCCAGAGCCTGATGCGGGGCTCGAACTCACGGACCGCGAGATCGTGACCTGGCTGAAGTCGGACGCTTAACCGACTGCGCCACGCAGGCGCCCCGATTTTCTTTTTTTAAAAAATATTTTTATTCGATTCCATTGGTCTATGTGTCTGTTTTTATGCCAATACCATGCTGTCTTGATGATGACAGCTTTGTAGTAGAGGCTAAAGTCTGGGACTGTGATGCCTCCTGCTTTGGTCTTCTTCTTCAAAATTACTTTGGCTATTCGGGGCCTTTTGTGGTTCCATATGAATTTTAGGATTGCTTGTTCTAGTTTCGAGAAGAATGCTGGTGCAATTTTGATTGGGATTGCATTGAATGTGTAGATAGCTTTGGGTAGTATTGACATTTTGACAATATTTATTCTTCCAATCCATGAGCAGGGAATGTCTTTCCATTTCTTTATATCTTCTTCAATTACCTGCATAAGCTTTCTATAGTTTTCAGCATACAGATCTTTTACATCTTTGGTTAGATTTATTCCTAGGTATTTTATGCTTCTTGGTGCAATTGTGAATGGGATCAGTTTCTTTATTTGTCTTTCTGTTGCTTCATTGTTAGTGTATAAGAATGCAACTGATTTCTGTACATTGATTTTGTATCCGGCAACTTTGCTGAATTCATGTATCAGTTCTAGCAGACTTTTGGTGGAGTCTATCGGATTTTCCATGTATAATATCATGTCATCTGCAAAAAGCGAAAGCTTGACTTCATCTTTGCCAATTTGGATGCCTTTGATTTCCTTTTGTTGTCTGATTGCTGATGCTAGAACTTCCAGCACTACTCCAGAACTAGACCCACAAACGTATGGCCAACTCATTTTTGACAAAGCAGGAAAGAACATCCAATGGAAAAAAGACAGTCTCTTTAACAAATGGTGCTGGGAGAACTGGACAGCAACATGCAGAAGGTTGAAACTAGACCACTTTCTCACACCATTCACAAAAATAAACTCAAAATGGATAAAGGACCTGAATGTGAGACAGGAAACCATCAAAACCTTAGAGGAGAAAGCAGGAAAAGACCTCTCTGACCTCAGCCGTAGCAATCTCTTACTCGGCACATCCCCAAAGGCAAGGGAATTAAAAGCAAAAGTGAATTACTGGGACCTTATGAAGATAAAAAGCTTCTGCACAGCAAAGGAAACAACCAACAAAACTAAAAGGCAACCAACGGAATGGGAAAAGATATTTGCAAATGACACATCGGACAAAGGGCTAGTATCCAAAATCTATAAAGAGCTCATCAAACTCCACACCCGAAAAACAAATAACCCAGTGAAGAAATGGGCAGAAAACATGAATAGACACTTCTCTAAAGAAGACATCCGGATGGCCAACAGGCACATGAAAAGATGTTCAACGTCGCTCCTCATCAGGGAAATACAAATCAAAACCACACTCAGATACCACCTCACGCCAGTCAGAGTGGCCAAAATGAAGAAATCAGGAGACTATAGATGCTGGAGAGGATGTGGAGAGACGGGAACCCTCTTGCACTGTTGGTGGGAATGCAAATTGGTGCAGCCGCTCTGGAAAGCAGTGTGGAGGTTCCTCAAAAAATTAAAAATAGACCTACCCTATGACCCAGCAATAGCACTGCTAGGAATTTATCCAAGGGATACAGGAGTACTGATGCATAGGGGCACTTGTACCCCAATGTTTATAGCAGCACTCTCAACAATCGCCAAATTATGGAAGGAGCCTAAATGTCCATCAACTGATGAATGGATAAAGAAATTGTGGTTTATATACACAATGGAATACTACGTGGCAATGAGAAAGAATGAAATATGGCCTTTTGTAGCAACGTGGATGGAACTGGAGAGTGTGATGCTAAGTGAAATAAGCCATACAGAGAAAGACAGATACCATATGGTTTCACTCTTATGTGGATCCTGAGAAACGTAACAGAAACCCATGGGGGAGGGGAAGGGAAAAAAAAAAAAAAGAGGTTAGAGTGGGAGAGAGCCAAAGCATAAGAGACTGTTAAAAACTGAGAAAAAACTGAGGGTTGATGGGGGGTGGGAGGGAGGGCAGGGTGGGTGATGGGTATTGAGGAGGGCACCTTTTGGGATGAGCACTGGGTGTTGTATGGAAACCAATTTGACAGTAAATTTCATATATTAAAAAAAATAAAAATAAAAAAATAAAAAATAAAAAAAAAATAAAAAATATTTTTATTTTTATTTTTGAGAGAGACAGTGTGATTGGGGGAGAGGGGCAGAGGGAGGGAGAGAAAGAGTCTTAAGTGGTCTCCACACTCAGTGTGGAGTCTGATGCAGGGCTTGATGCTACAACCCTGGGATCATGACCTGAGCCCAAATCAAAAGTCAGACACTCAACTGACTGAGCCACCTAGGCGCCCCTCCTTTTTGATTTTATGCTTAGATGATCTGTCTATTGCTGTAAGTTGGGTGATAAGGTCCCCTACTGTTATTTTATTATTATCAATGAGTTTCTTTATGTTTGTTATTAATTGACTTATATTTTGGGTGCTCCAAAGTTAGAGGTCTCAATATTTACAATTGTTGGACAGACCCCTTTATTATGCTAGCGTGTCTTCTTCATCTCTTGTTACAGTCTTGGATTTAAAATCTAGTTTCTTTGATAAAAGTATGGCTACCCTGGCTTTCTTTTGACATCCAGTAGCATGAAAGATGGTTATCCATCCCCTCACTTTCTATCTGGAGGTGTCTTTAGGTCTAAAAAGAGTATCTTGTAGGCTTACCTTCTGTTCCCTACCTGAATGAAAGTGTCTTGATTACTGTAAACTTACTGCTTCTTAAGTCCTTAGGCATCTGGTGTTGACACCTGCAGTTTCTTATGAGGTCTCAGATCCTCTCTAGGTGGCTCTCTTAGATCATACTTAGACCAGCTGACCCCACCAACATTTTTTCAAATATGGTCTACATGTGGCCCATGGGAAATACCTTCGTTGACCAGAAAATCTCTGGGAATGTAGGCTGATTCTATCACACTTCTTTTGCCTTCAGAGCAAGTGAATAACTCCTCTCTGACTTTTTAGATATTTTAGCCAGAAGTCAGATACCACTGTACCATATCACTCTGAAACTTTGAGGGCCATATATGAAACTGAGAGTAAAGGAGCAGACACCCCTGCTTTCTTTCCTGTTATTAGAGGTTGGGTCTTCGGTATACAAAGAAGATCTCTCCAAAATCTTCTCTCAGTCTTTATTATGTTAATCTCTAAATACTGACACTTCTACTAATGTAGATGAAAGGTTTAAGAGTCATAGAGTTTTCAGGTACTTCCTTTGAAAATTGCAATCTTCCTCTGACAGCCAGCTTTGTATATTTTGTACCTCAGTCAAAGTTACATTTTAACATATTATTAAAGTGTATAAAATGAGAGTGTAGCTTAGGTGAATTTGATTTTTTTCCATTAAAAATGTCATGGTTTCAATTTTACATAATTTTGCATATTTTAATACTCAGAATACATGAAGACTATGTAATACAGGAAATTATAATTTGGAGATTCAAGTTTATTGAAAAAACTTAGAAAAGAACTAATAGTTCCAATATTTATAATGTATCTGCATAATATATTATATATTATATATTATGCATTATATATTATATATTATATATTATATATTATATATTATATGTATATTATTGCTGATGGTTTTTTTTAAGGGCCTTTTCAAAGATTGGTTAATCAAAAGTTAATTTCTAGTATACTTACCTATCCCTTCATCATGACAGAAACTAATTTTATTGTTTGTGCTTTTTAGACTTTATATTTTTTTAATTTTAAAAATACCTTAAGTTTATCTTAGTAAATAGGTTATGGATAATAATAGAATAACTCAGTGATTTTCATTGTTTCTGGAGGAACATGTAGGTGGCCAGGAAGATAACAGTTACTTCTCAGTACTTTGATTCTGATGTTAGAGAATTGGAGAGTGAATATCTAGTTAATAGTTAATGACATGAACAGAATATCAGGAATAAGTTAGGATCAGAGATGAAGACTTTGGAGTTGTATCGTGAAAGTTAGTAGGAGGATGGATGTCCTCATAAAATGGTCTGTGGAGGAGAAGCCCTCTTTGAGTTGGTATAGTGGAAGTTAGCTTTACTGTGGAGGAAGCATCATTAGGAGACTAAGGGAGGAAAAGAGATCAGAAGAGTAAGAAAAAAGCCAAGATGGAAGAATGTCATGGAAGCCAAGCAAACAAAGACTTTGAAGAAGAAAGGAGAAACTTCAGGAAAAGAGTGAAAGAGAATGAAAAATAATCTTTAGAGTTGGCAACACAGGAGGTAGGAAAAAAGCCAGGTGCAGGCATGAAGGAAATGGAAGCAGGATGTTTTGCGTATTTGTTTGAAAACAAAAAAATAAGCAAGACAAGGAATATAAGAAATAAAATAATAGCCCAAAGAGGAATGTAGGTGAAAGAAGTATGTTTTTAAAATCAAAGACTTGTGAACATTTGAAAGAGTTAGTGGCATGTGAGAATTAATGTAAAAATAAAATTAAAGCATATATCTATTGAGAGGGAAGAGATAAAAGTGGGGAAGAAAGAGTGGCTGGAGCAAGAACACAGGATTTAGAGCTCAGTTGAAGAAACCCAATTTAGAAAGGAAGTGAACCAACCACCTTTTTGGGAATGGGGACTTAGAAGGGAGTGTATATGACAAGATATCACAATGAAATACCCACATCTTTCAGAGCTAGTAAATAAGAATTTCTTTGGGTGGATATTGGAAAGGAAGCAAGAATTTGTATTATTATTACTTTTTAAGTATATTTATTTATTTTGGGGAGAGAGAGAGAAAGAACAAGAGAGAGAGGAAAGAGAGAATCCCAAGCAGACTCCACTCTGTCAGCGCAGAGCCTGATGTGGGGCTTAAACTCATGAACTATGAGATCATAACCTGAGCTGAAATCAAGAGTTGGGCACTTAACCACCTGAGCCACCCAGGTGCCCCAGAAGAATTTGTATTATTAAACAACTCTCTAGAGTCTTAGGATGTCATTCTGGCACTAGATCGTGAAATGACATTTGGAACACTCTCTTTTAAATTCTGCCAGTTAAAATTTTATTTGTGTTTCAAATGAATTTTATTTAGAAATATTAAGGCTATAAATTAAGACAAAATAGTTTTTGAGAAATAGTTACTGTATTTTTTCCATCAGTTAGTCTTTTTGTAACAGGAGAATATAGTAAAATATAATTATTTTACAAAATTGAAATATCATTTATTTAAAGTTTTAAATGATGAAAGCTAATATTTTTCTCTTAAATCATTTTTATTAGAGTTTAACAGATACTTCAGGTATTTTATTTTAGGCAATTGGGGAGATATTAAAGCCTCTCTTTTCTTGAGATCTTTTTCAGCATTAGATATTTTCTATGTCCTAAATCTTCAGACATTTATCTTACTTCTGTAAAGCATAAGGAAACAACTCTAAGAATATCCATTTCCAGAGAATGTCTAATTAAATTATAGTATATTCTTTCATCAGAATATAATATAGTTTAAACTGATATAAACTAATGTTTATATTAATACAAATACGATACAAGGTCAAATATTTGATTATCTGTTGCTGTGTAAGAAAGCACTCCAAACTTCTTAAAGCAACAATAATTTATTTAACTTAGATTCTGTAATTTGAGCAGAACTTGTTGGGGAAGACTTCTCTGTGTTGTATGTGACATCACCAAGGCAGGCTCAACTAGGGACTAGAGCATTCATTTCTAAGATTGTTCTCTTAGATGGCTAGCAAGTTGGTGCTGGCTTTCAGCTGGGTTGAAAGCCTGGTTTCTGTCCATGTGGATCTCTCTGTGGGCTGCTTGGCCTCCTTCATGGCATGGTGGGAGAGTTCTCTGAGCAAGTGTTCCAAAGGCACCAGACAGAAGCTCTACCACCTTTATAGCCTCAGAAGTCATACCATCACTTCCACCATGGTCACAAGTTAGCCGATATTCAAGGCAAGGGAACATAGATCCTACCTCTCCATAAGTAAAAGTTTATTTATTTTTTATTTTATTTAAGTTTATTTATTTTTAGAGAGAGAGTGAGCATGAGTGGGGGTACGGGCCGAGAGAGTGAGAGAGAATCCCAAGCAGACTCCATGCTGTCAGCACAGAGCCTGATGTGGGGCTCAATCTTACTAAACATGAGATCATGACCTAAGCCAAAATCCAGAGTTGGACTCTTAACCAATGGAGCCACCCAGGCACCTCTATAGTCATTCTTGAAAAACACAGTCTGTCACATTAAATGGAGAAAGGATATAAATTATTTGCATAATAGTGATTATAACCTACATATTCTGTATCACCTAAATTAGTGATAAAACCTGTATATTTCTGTATAAATAGTACTTGAGAAAGGGAATCCACAAAAATGTGTATTATGGTCTGATGCTAAGACTTTTAAAAATTATTTTTATTATGTAACATATATCATAACTTATAAAATAGATGTAAATCACATGTTTATTTTTAAAAATATATAAAAATGAGTACTATATAATCTACCATCCAACTCTATTAATGGCAAAAAAAGAAAATCAGAACAAAAGCCCCCCCCCAAAAACAATTATAAGGTTTTGGAGATATCTCCCTCATTATTTAACAATTTTTCCTCATGTCATCATTTTCTTGTATTTAAAAAAAAAGCCACAATTGAAAGTAAAATAGTAATCTCTAAGGTTTATGCTGGCACCAGTTAGATCTATAAGACAGGAAAAACAGTTGCTCCTGTTATGATGGTTCTGTTCACTACTTTACTTCATTGAAGCATTGAAATCTGTTTATTCCTAGACATTTTATTTCCACAATATCTTTGGGTTTAGACACATCCTTTCTCATTTTTGAAGCTTCAAGTTAATTGGTAAAGATTTTAAAAATCTGTATTATTTATTAAAGTTGAATTTCCATTTTAGGATGTAGGTATTAGTTGAAGTATATAATATAAATGTGGTTTGATTTTTAATTTTCTTTGGTAAAGTTTTGTAGTCTGTCCACTTCTTGTATGTCTTCTTCACCTTTTGTACTCAGGATAAAGCATCAGTCAGTTTCTTCTTACCTGTATTTGCAGCTTGCTATTTTTTCCTCTAAGCTTCCTATGCCACAGAGTTCCTCTAAAGGAGAAAAACATTCCAGTAGACATTGCTTTTCAAAACTAAAATTTTGTTATGTTTTTCTCTTCTCAATCTGCTTTTAACTCTTTGCCGTCCCTTACAGAGTCTAAATTATAGGTCAGAAGAATTGAGATGTTTTGAGAAAGCAATTTTAGGCTAAGGAAATTTTCACTAATTGTATGAGAGACTTCCTTTGAGGAAAAACAAAATATTGAGTTTTTTGGAAGTTCTTGGATGCTGGAAATGAGTTAACATTCAGATTCAATGGTAAGGAGTCTTTTAAAAAACATTTAACATTAATATATCACTACCTGGTTTAATAATATATTTTCTGGTTTTATAAATATTATGTAATAAGCATCAATCATTTCACTCTCCTTGCGGGCTACCACGCTTATCCTCCTACCCCAAATGCATAATTAATTCTCTGTCATTACCCGTTCTCTGGTTTATGATAGGATAGGTATTACATGCTAAGTTCTTTAATATATTAAATATATGTCCTTTGAGAATTTTAACTTAGCCCTTCCTCTTCCCTTTTCTTTTCTTTTTTCTTTCCCCTTTCCCTTTCCTTTTTTAAAGAGAGAGAGTGTGAGCAGCGGAAGGGCAGAAGGAGAGGGAGAATCTTAAGCAGGCTCCATACCCAGTGCAGAGTACATGATTGAGACATGATAACCTGAGCTGAAATCCAGAGTCATATGCTTAACTGAGCCACCCAGGCGCCCCGGCCTAAAAATTTTCTATTTGGGCTAGAATCAATGCTTGTATTTACTCTCTCTTTTTTTCTTTTTTTCTTTTAGATGTTTGTTTTCTTTTTAAACAATTTATTTGTTTATTATTTGAACAATTAAAATGAAGCACTATTTCCTAAATATGTTTATCAGGGCTTTATGTCTGTCTGTCTGTCTGTCTATCTCATAATAGCTACCATTATCTTCCTGATAAATTTATAAAGGAAAGTATCAGTTTACTCAGTGGCTATGTCTGTGCCAGAAAAAAATCCACAAAAGAACTAAAAATTTGTATAGTTTATCTATCTAAAAAAATCATGTGATTTTATTCAAATTGGTGTGTTTATTCAAATTGGTGTTCAAAGAAAATTTTTTTTCTTTTTTGGTAGAAAATTTACTTTTTGGTTAGCGCTGGAGAATCAATGAATTGTAAATACAGATAAATTGCAGAAGCAGAAACATGAGCAGTGTGAAAGATAAGTGGACATTTATCAAATTACATACATATCAATAAAACATTATCTGTGACCATTGCCTTGAAGTAAAGGTACATGATGATATGAATGCTTGTGATAGGGAATTACCTATTCAAGAAGTTCAGAGAATGCTTTCATGAACAAGCAATGCTTGCTCTCTAAACCTGTGAGATGATGGATTAGAGTTGGCTGAAGAGTGGAGATACCATTTCAGGGAGAGGCCCTGGGGTAGGAGGAAAAACAGATGAATTAAACTGTCTTTGCATTTAGTTTTTAATTTTACTAATTTTTGTGCTAATACCATTGCCTAATAATGTTCTTTTATATAAGCTTAATGGAGCCAACCCAAATTGAGTCCTTCTCAAATGTGTGTTAATTTATGTCCAGGACCTGTAGTGAATGTCATAACCCTTACTTTTAATTTCAATACTACAATAGCTTAAAATTACATCTTAATAGCCTCAGTCATTTATGTTAAAATTAGAAGACATGCAATGTTCATGTTAAAAGTCAGATTAAAGGTCATTTAACTCAAATTCTATCCTGAGTGTTGGGGAAATGAAAATTTGGGTGTTCTCTGCTATTTTTAGTTTTGATTTGGCTTCTTCAAAGTGACACACAATTTCATTTATCACTTGTCTTATTCTAAAGTTTTGGGTTAGTCTTCCTATCTGATATCAATTTTTCTGTATCTATTTTCAGTACATTGAAATGCATTTCATTGCATTTCAATGCATAAGCATTCTAAAAAGGCACGGAAATACATGATGTTAGAGTTTAGACTTCGGGAATTGTTCTTGCCATTCTTTCATATACAGTATGTGAAAATACATACGACCTTGAATTTAAATTATGGTGGATTGGAATCATTTTTCCATACAGGATATCCATATGCCAGCAGAAGGATGCATGTCTTTTTTAAAGATAATGAGTATTAGGGCACCTGGGTGGCTCAGTCAGTTGAGCGTCTGACTTTAGCTCAGGTCATGATCTCACAGTTTGTGAGTTCGAGCCCTGCATTGGGCTCTCTGCTGTCAGCGCAGAACCCACATCAGATCCTCTGTCCTTCTCCCTCTGCCCCTCCCTAACTCATGCGCTCTCTCTCTCTCTCTCTCTCTCTCTCTCAAAAATAAATAAAACATTAAAAAAAAGAACATCAAAGATAATATTGTTCAAATGGAGACTTTGAGCCACATATGTTAGTAACAAAGAAATTCTTAGATTGAAATAATTTTATTTATTTGAATTATAAAAATGCTCTGTTGGTTGGCAGATAACATTCAGCTGTTAATCATCCAATTATTTTCTTTTAAAAATGGTCAACTTATGTTATTTTTGTGAAAAAATAGAAAATGAAGCAGTTTTTTAAAATTTTCATTGTGCTACTAATTTTAGCTTTATATAATTCCTAAGCAGAGAAAGACAAATTATATACCTTTCATATTGCAAACATGTAAAAGCAATTTAAAAAATGCTTTCAAGATACAGGAGTTTGTATAGTTTTCATTATGGATGCATTTTTTTCATTATGATCACATTCTTAATATTTGGGGATTTCCTTCAGAAGAGAGATTTTTGTCCATTATTCTAACTAAATTATTTTATTAATTTATCATATCAAACAGAAACCACTAAGTAAAAGTAACTTTGTCAGAACTATCTCTTTCTCAGAAATTCCTCTTTAGCAGAAAATCCATTCTTAGGCTGAAGAAACTATGCATGACCCCAAATAAAGTGCATTGGTCCTCATACATCTTGATTGTATGTTTTGGCTCATCAGTGGGCCATCTTTGGAGATATGTTGAGGACTCCGCTTTAGCTATAATGTCTGCAGAATCAGCTTTTCAGTTCATTGTGTTCACTAAATTTTACATGTAGACCATAAGCTATATGCTGCATATATTGTGATAAAATTTGTCAGCTTTTATGCTCTTGTGCATAGACTGGTATAATCTTAGGCAATTTTCATATATATTTAGTTTGAAACAAAATGAAGTGGAAATTTAATAATTACCATGCTTTCTGTATTTTTAGCTATCTATTTAGCTGTTTCTCTCTAATCTTTTTCTTCTACAAGTTCACATCAGCTGGTTAATTTGATTGAAAACATGTGCCTAACTGTGTCAGGAAAGGTTACTGTTTTTTTGTTTTTGTTTTTGTTTTTTTGTTTTGTTTTTTTTTTGGCTAGACCCCATGCCATTTTCTTCCTTCTTGTTAAACCCAGATGAAGATTCACAATACACACTCGGGCATTGCCTGTAAGGAAAACACAGCTCTAGTTACTCACTTTGGTTAAGAGTTTCCCTGGATATTTCTAACATTGGTAAGGTTGTACATAGAATAGACAAACTGTTAAGACTAGTGAAGAAATCAACTCTTTAATGGGTAGCTTGCCCCAATTCACCTCATTCATGGGAAACCACATCATTTTCTCCAAAGCAGGTGCAAGTGACAGCAGCTAATTGCTGGATAGTTCAGGGCCAACACATTTTTAAGAGATAAATTATTCCTCATTACTCTCACAGCCTAAATACATGGAATCTTGTGCATGCTACAATATTACTTGGCTTATTGTGAGTCCTCAGTAAAGATAAAATATCCCCAATCTTTTAGAAAAAAAGATTAATCTGGTTATCAGCCATAAGTAGTAATGTAATACTTTTATAGTTCAAAATAAAACACCAAGCATACATATGTTGTTCAGTAGAATATTTTTTAAAGGTTTATTTTTTAATGTGTATTTATTTTGAGAGAGAGTGAGTGAGGAAGAGAGAGCACAAGTTGGGGGAGAGGGGCAGAGAGAGACAGAGAGAGAGAGAGAGAATCTTAGGCAGGCTCCATATTCAGCACAGAGCCTGATAAGGGGCTCAATCTAATGACTGTGAGATTATGACCTGAGCTGATATTAAGAGTCGGACACTTACCTGACTGAGCCAGCCAGGTGCCCCAGAATTTTTTTTTTAAACTGAGTCTGATTTCTCTTGTTTAGCTATAGAAAAACTCTAGCTCTATACGTCCTTCCTTCATGATAAGCTGCACCTCCTTTGTGTCTGAAGGAAAATAGACTGAAACCAAGGGCTGTAGAAGCTAAGCATTTCAAGTGCCCTTCCTCTAGGCACTTTCTATACATTATATAATTTATTCCTCACATCTATCCTGGAAATTAAAGCATATTCATCCTTATTTTTTAGTGGAGGGAAGTGAAGCCCAGAGAGCTTTGAGTAACTTGGACAAAGTTTCATACTAAGTATTGACTCTGGGATCAGAACCCAGATGTGAGGAACTCCCAATCCTTTGCTTCTGTTATCTAGAATCCTCAGGTATTTTGAAATAGACAGTTTTAACAATTCAAAGAGTAAAATTAAGGAATCTACCAGCTTCCTTTTGAGTAACAGAGCAATATTATAAACTCATTAGCACTTACTGGTACAGCTTATACCAACACTCAAATGAGAGAGTGGGATCCTTTTCTTGTTCCCATTGCCATCATCTCTACCCCCAACACCTAGGGACACTCTTCATCTTGAGAGTTGAAAGTTCACAGACACCATTTCCATTCCACTCATTCCTTTCAGGCTGCTCTGGCTTAGATCAAGCAAGCTTCCCATATTTCATACTCCAATCCCTGTACTATCAGGGTCTGCACATCTTACAAAGTGGACATAGTACTGCTCTAAGTGTTGCTGTGTTTTCTCTCAGGGCAACCTATTCATTTAAAGATGGGGGCAGCCATGTTGACATGATTTGTGAATGTCAAATTCCTCCCTTAGCATAATTCTAGCTTGTAGTTATTCCTAACCACTATCTACTATAAGGCTAGTTAAAATTAACCTTTTCATAAAGTTTTCTTTCAAGAAAGTTTTTGTGTCCACCTAAGGTTGAGAGTACATCTGTATATGCTTAGGACCCATCAGTGGTTTCTCTGAGAATCTCAGAATATCTATGTGCCTCATGATGCTTCAGCATGCAGGCAGGCATGCATTAGGCTTTGAAGAGAATCAGAATATCTTCAGCATCATCATAACTTTTCTTTTTATACTACCGTCAGTATTCTGGATATTAGATTAGGTAAAGACATGATGAATCTTCCCTGAATAAGCCATGTTATACTCTCTCCCTAGGAAAAACTCCTTTCTCTATTTAATGCCTGAGAAAAGCCCAGTCATCTGAGTCTAGTTTAAATATCTTCATTTTATAAAGACTTTCCTAATTCCTAATTTAGTCTGTTTATCCTCTCTGATCTCTTAGGTTTCTCTACAAGAGCCCACCATTTTAATGCATAGTTTTACTTCCTTTTATAGGTGGTTTCAACGTTTCAGATTGATAGATACTAAGGAGGCAGTAGAACAAATTGTGATTATACATCCATTTCCTTCATTTATTCTGATTCTGAACAAACAACAGGTTTATCAGAATCAGAAACATCATAGCACACAGGTCCAAGTCACTCTTTTAAATATAAAGAAATTTATATTTAAAAAATAAAAAGTTATTTATATTTATATTTAAAAAAAAACATTTATTTTTATTCTGTTCTACAAACCTGTTTCCAAACCTTTTACCCAGCCTTCTCCCAAGGTGCAGCCCCACTTGAATTTACAAAGTACTTTATTCATATGTATTATTTCATATTATAATATAATTATCAAAAGTTGGGGACCTCATTTCCAGGTGGTGAAGTTTTGCCTTTACCAAAATCTTTACTTGATCAAACTCCAAATGCCTTCTTGGCTTATCTCTTTGCTGTAACTAAAAGAATGCAAAACGTCCTACTGGTCCCTTGGCTATTCCCCGTTTTCTCTAATTGTAAGGTCTCCTGGATCTACATCAGATTCCAGTCACAAATAGTAGGTCCCCAGGCTACCCATAACTTCTGTACAACTTGGCTACAAATCAGAGGTTTGCTTGATACCCCACCCCCATTCAATTATTTATTAAAATAGCATGGAACTTGGGGAAACATTTAACGTACACTTTGCCAGTTTATTATAGAATAAAGGCTATAATAAGGGATACAAATTAACAAAAAGCAGGTGAAGAGAAACATAGGGTAAGGTCAAGAATGGTTGTCAAGTACAGGTGCTTCTGTCCCTGTGGAATTGGGATGCATCACCCTCCCTGGATGCAGATGTGTTTGCCAACCCAAAGCTCTCTGAATCCTGTACTTTTGGGATTTTTGTAAGGCTTCATCAAATAGTAGGAGGACCTACTACTTGCGACTGGCATCTGATGTGCGGGGGGGGGGGTGGGGGGTGGGGGGGCTGTCTCATGGGACACAGCCCTTACCCTGTGAGGTCTGTGTAACTCCATTCATGTTAAAATGTAATGGATAGGCATGATCAATTATTAACTCCATTTCCAGTCCCTGTCCCATCTCTAGAGAATGGGGAGAAAGCCTGAAAATTTAAACGTCTAATCATGGCTTGGTCTTCCCCGTGACCACTCCCCAGTCAGGAGACCATCAAGAATCAGCTCATTAGAACAAAAGACACAGCTATCACCCAGGAAATCCTAAAGGATTTAGGAGCTCTGTGTCAGGAACCAGGGACAAAGACCACATAGTAGTGCTCTTATCACTTGAGATATCATTGAATCTTAGATTTTTTTTGTCATTTGCCTCACTGGTTTCTGAAATACCTGTTGCTTATAAGAAGGATTAGGTCAGGTTGATTCATAGGCTATCTGATTTATGTTTGTTTTATTTTATTTTGCTTCATAGCCAAAATTTTTATGATCTCTTTTTCTTTGGTGTTCTGATGCATCAGAGTTATGTGTCTGGGAGTGGGTCTTTTTGCATTCATCCTGTTTGGTACTCAGTGGGCCTTTTAAATCTAAACAGCCCCCCCCCCTTTTCTGAGCTCTAGAATTTTTGTGCTGCTATTTATTTATTCTTTTTAAGTTCAAACTTTTTGATTCTGATTGACTCTAATTTTTGTCTCCCCCTCCCCCCAACTCTTTGCTTTTTGCTCTGTGTTCTAGGAGATTTCAAACTTTTTATTCTAGCTCTTCCCTCTACTCCTTTAATGTTTTTTTTTTCCTTTAGGATTCATAGGCAAGGAGAGAACAGATAGACTGCTTCACTTCATACTCATCTCTGTCTAAAGTGAAAAAGGCTGTTTCTAAGGCAATAACCACACACCAAGAGCCTTAAGTCCTCTAAATATGTTACTGAATTTCTTTAGAATGAAGGTTGCATACCAACAGCCAGAATGGATGTTGTTTTTGTTTTATAATTTCAGCCAACCTCTGAAAAATGAGATATTTCCGAGAAAACTGTATTTGTGGCTCCTCTTGAACTATCTGTAAGTGACAACAGTCATCTGAGACTACAGCATAGCTGCCCCATTGAAATAAACCATTTGCTCTTCAGTCCGGCATAGTCCCTACTGCTCCCTTTTGTTTTCCCAACGCTGGGGCTGAATGTTTATTGCTATTTGTTATTTTGCAAGTGTTATATGAGGAATATTTCTCTGTCTGCCACACCCTGATTGTACTCATTTATTACCTTAATCATGTCAAATTTGTTCTCATTTTAGCATCTGATTGGCAGTTCTCTGTGCTTGGAACTCTGTTCGCCCTAGTCTTTTTTGTATGTGTTTCCTTCTCATCATTCAGCTCTTAGCTCAATTGGTATCTCGTCAAAGAGGCTCTCTGTATGACCACTTAGCCAGAGTTGCTCAGATCCCCTCTTGTACCCTTATACCCTACATAATTTTTTCCAAGCACTGTTTATTTCTTTTCATGCTTATATCTCTTTCTACCACAATAGAATTCAAGCTCCTAGAGGGTACAGTTTTTAGCTATCTCGTTTTCTACCCTATCCCTAGAATAGTACTTGGCACATAACAAGTCCTCCAAAAATGTTTATTGGCAAAATTGCTGACTAATAATTTCCCTACCAAAGGAGGAAAAATGATAGATATGTTCTGTGTTTTATGAAAACGAAAAAGGTCATATTTTATTGTAGACATGAAGAATATTGCTATGTGTTTAATATTTAAAGTAAATCTGTTACCTCAAGTCCCAGATTAGTCTTCTTCACTCCCCACTCATTTAAGTTGCATGTTCCTAACTCCCCTCCTCCATGACATCTGAGTGTACTATTCTTGTTTTAGAGCTTCAGCCAGGAATAAGCACTGCTGGAGTGTGGAATGGGGGTCTGATGCATGCTTCCTTTCTATGGTGGTCCTTTAATTCATCACTTCTATTTTTCCCCCTCATCTCGCTTTTGTACTTAGTATCAGCTGATTCTGAGCTAGAGCTCTTCTGGAGCTGTATAATGAATAATGATGCCCACCTTTGCAGCAGCCGTGGTCCATGCACCTTCCTGTACCTTTTATCTTGTACCTTCTATCTTTAAAAAATGTGTCTATGGCAGTCTTTTTTATTATTATTAAAATTTTTTTTTTGTTTATTTATATTTGAGAGGGAGAGACAGAGCAGCAGAAGGAGCAACAGAAGGAGAGGGAGGAGCAGCAGAGAGGGAGACACAGAATCTGAAGCAGGCTCCAGGCTCTGAGCTGTCAGCACTGAGCCCGACACGAGGCTCAAACTCACAAACTGTGAGATCATGACCTGAGCCAAAGTTGGACACTTAACCAACTGAGCCACCCAGGTGCCCTTGGCAGCAAGTCTTTAATGTGGCTGCCTCTTATCTCCATCTCTTGTTAGTCACATCCCAGTGTAGTTCTCTCGCACATGAAACCAGGGTTCATCTCTGTGAACAATAGCATATGCCAGAAGAGTTGGTGTGTCGCTTGCAAGATTAGGTTATAAAAGAATTCCACTTTCATTTTGGATAACTCTCTTGCTCAATCACTCTTGCTCTCTCAGTTCACTCACATCTAGGTAGCCAGATACCAGTCATGAGGACATTGAGGCAGCCTATAAAGAAGACCACATTGTGAGAAATAGAAGCCTCCAGCTGACTGCCAACAAAGAGTTCAGACCTGTCAATAATAATGTAAACAAGCTTGGAGATATATTCCCCAGCACCTTTCAAATTCTGTGATGCCAGCTAAGCCACTCTCAGATTTCTGATGCTCAGAAACTATATGAGATAGTAAATGCCTATTATTTTAAACTGCTACATTTGGGGATAATTTTTTTTATATTGCAAGAGATAGCTGATACAGTGTCCAAAAGGTTGGGCTGATATCACCAACTTTCCACTCTTGGTGATCTTATATACTTACTCTGTTTTTATAAAGAAGTAGTGCATAAATAATAAATTATGAACAATAGAGAAACAGATCTAGAGGATTGGAGTAAGGGAAACAATGCTCAACATCAAATGCAGACAGATCCAACACTTAGACCCTAGGCTTCAAGACTCCTTCCACTAATAAATGGAGAGTGGAAAGATGCCTTCTCATGATGGAGATGGCTGACAATATGTATGTTGTGTAATGCCACTGTCACCATCTCAGTGATTGTTGTGGTTTACGTGGGCTTTTGTAATGTTGATCCACAGAAGGCGGCTCAGACTAAGAATCCTATTAAATGTAGGGAATGACTCAAGGGCGGTTGTAATATTTGAAGTCATTCCCTTATTTTATTCAGCCTAGGTGAGTTTGTTTGGAAGTGCAGTTTAAAATATACTTTTGCACAATATAATTAGAAATTATTGGCATATGATATCTTTATATAAAAATTCTTCTTCATAATAAAAAGAATAATTCATACCTTTCTTTGGATATGAGATAAGATTTTAAAAATACATTTTATTTAGTGTTACTTAGTTACTTAGAATATAAATCCTATTGTTTCCTGTGTCAGTTTAAGTAGCACTTATTAACCAAATGGCCATCCTTTATTCCTGTTACTACTCTGAGTTAATGTCCAATGGATAAAGTTTTCTTAGAGGCAAGATCTTATCAAAAATTACTGAAAGATTATCCCTCTTGGCTTGTTATGCATAGGGTCTTTTCTATGGTCTCAAAGATCTTTTAGTAGACAACACACCAATTTACATTTTGTACTACCACACCATCTAAAATAGATTTGCTCTGATTCAGTCCCCTGAATTCATTCCAATAGCCTGAATTGTGGAAGGAAGTATGTTAAAAATTCTGTGTCAGTATCCTCTCCAGAATTTGGGCTTCCTATAAACAGAACCTGGGAAGGGGATTTGGTGCATATTGTTTATTGAGGGATGGTTCTCAGGAGAAGGAAAGGGAGAAAAGCAGGACTAGGCCAAGAAGGAGCTAAGCAAGCTAAGGTTATTAATTGGCTATAGTTCAGCTTCAGCATGATGCTGTGGGTATCTGTGAAGTGTACCACAGAACTGGTCTTACACTGAGGCAAGGCATTGACATTTCATGCTCCTATAGTCAGTCAGTGGTTTCAGTGCATTCCTCCGAAGAAAGGGGAAGCTGGGAGATATTAGCTGTGAACATTTATACCAGGTGGGTAATCGGTACACTGGCCAGTGAAGGGGGTTTCGTAGGGCGCCGACAGTGTGTACTTCATGTTACATGTCAGAATTTTTGTTCTCATCCATTATTCAACAAAAATTTAAGCACCTATTATATGTCAGGCACTGTGCTAGATATATGATAATGAAAGATACAGCGCTTTGATTTCACCCAGAGAAAATAGACTGCAAAAAGAATTATAACATGGTAGGATGAGTTCAAATAAAGGCAATAGAGCAGGATTAAAACATATTCTAGTGTTGGAAATGGAAATGTATGAAAAACCTTTCCAGGGAGAGGGTGTGGCCTTTCTTGTGTCACAAGACAAGGCAGTGATGGTTGATAATGGAAGTGGAGGGGTAGGCAGTGAAACATATCAAGCTTCTGCATTTGTGCACGAGATGAAAGAAACATACAGAAGTAGACAGATTTAGTTCTATTTTTTGGACTGGAAAGGATAGAGGTCTTTGTAGGCAACAGAAGTCAACTCTGCTTATAGACACAAAAGAAATCTATTAGAAAACTAAGTAAGTGCTTGTAGACACCGTACTTGAAGGAAAATTTGAGGAGCCAGCTTAGGAAAGAACAGAGGCCAGGCTTCTGTGCATATGAAGGTATCAGGCTCTAACGAACAACATCAACAGAATTATATACCATTAGAATGCCTCAACCTGAACTTCATGTGGTCTTTGGTCATTCTGTTTAGGAATTATATTTTAGGAAGAGGGCATCTTATTGGTCACATTTTTATCACCTTTCTCCCGCTTAGCAAAAATGGGTGTACCATGATTGAAGATCCTACCAAGTATCTAATGGCAGTATCATAAATTTCTAAGGAAAATCAAGGTACTGTTATTACAAGTGGGGTCAATATTGGGCAAACAAAAACACAAATGTTCTTCTGTGTTTGGACCAGAGGGCCAGTGTAAGCAGGACTGTTAGAGGGTTGACTGGAGCTAAGGATCTACCCTGCAGAGATAGGAAGCAGCATGGGGCTAGAGGAAATGGTATTTCCATTTTGTTAGAAAAAGAAGAATGAAAGATACTGTTCTCTCTCTGTGTCTCTCTCACTTCTTTTTTTTTTTTTTTTTTTTTTTAAGAGAGAGCATGCAAGTAGGGGAGAGGGTCTGAGGGGGAGAGAGAGAAAGAAAGAAGAAGAGAAAGAGAAAGAATCTTAAGCAGGCTCCACACTCAGGCAGAGCCCAATGCAGGGCTTGATCCTACAACCCTGGGATCCTGACCTGAGCTGAAATCAAGAGTTGGATGCTCAACTGACTGAGCCACCCAGGCACCTCTGGAAGATATTCTTTGTGTCAAATTCTTAAGTAGTATGTCCAGGTCATGACTGATTTGCTTAGGCTGTCATATCCTTTTGAAAATAGCAATTCGTATGGAAAATTCCTGATTGCCTTTGGGGAATTGTAAATGGGCATGGAACTGAGTTTTAAATTTTCTTACATCCATAGAATTTACTATTTTACTACCTTTTCAAATGTATCAAATTGTCCTTAGTATGTATAAGTCAATTCTCCAGATTCCTAACTTGTAACAATAAAATTATAAGAACATGGGGCGCCTGTGTGGCTCAGTCAGTTAAGTGTCCGACTTCAGCTAAGGTCATGATCTCACAGTCTGTGAGTTTGAGCCCCACAGTGGGCTCTGTGCTGACGGCTCGGAGCCTGGAGCCTGCTTCAGATTCCGTGTCTCCTTTTCTCTCTGCCCCTCCCCTGCTCATGCTCTGTCTTTCTGTCTCAAAAGTAAATAAAAAAACATTAAAAAAATTTTTAAAGAAAATTATAAGAACAAATGCAATAATGGCAGTGATGATAATGCTAACCTTTTTGCTAGAGTTATTAGAATCTGATGAAAGAAAACGTAATAAGTATAGCTGAAAGTATGACTTTATCAAGTGGTATGATTTAAAGCCAGTGATAACATTACTGTTTTAAGGGTTTTTTGGTTCTTGATAGAGTTATAATTGATTGTCAGCAAATACTGTGATTGAAATGAGTTTTTATTACCTAATTGGAAAATAACATTTTTATAATAGTTTGATAACATTTTATACCAATCTTGAAAGCTACACATACTTAGATTGCTGGCACTCCTAGATTCATGAAATTAAGTGACAGATGAATTCAAATGCGTTTGAAGACCTGTGTACTATCAGGTCACAACAAAACTTCATAACTGCCATGCATTGAAAAATGGATTCAGGGACTAAACCATCTGTCTTATGGCACTGTGCAGCATGTTTTTCCTCTGCTAATTGCATATCTTCTTTTTCTCTTGCAAAACATTTGCGGAGGGTACCTTAAGAAAGAGAGTTGAAATGGAGTTGCTGCAATCAGAGAATGTTCTCTATTCTCTATTATATAATGAAGTGTTTGTATTTTACCTGTAAAAGATTTAATTTTAATCTTACAGTCTTTGTTTTATGTAACCTTATGTTTCAAAGGGTATGTCTGAGTGTGATTTAACTGAATCACTACACTTTTTCAGACTGCAGGATATTTTTCTCAAGTAAGAAATTATTATATTAAAGATAGAATAAAGTAAATGATAATATTTCTACACATGCTAGAAATACCTGAAGTTGAAATGGCTAAAACCTACTAAAGGTTAAATAAAAGGGGCCAAAGTAATACTACAACTAGCATTTGCTAATCCAAGTGCTAAAAATGACAGGTTCTGAAGCCAGTGGAAAAGAAAGTGTTTTAAGCTAGGGGAGCCTGGTTGGCTCAATCCGTTGAGCATCTGACTTCGGCTTAGGTCATGATCTCATGGTTTGTGGGGCCTGCGTCAGACTCTGTACTGACAGCTGATAGCCTGGAGCCTGCTTCAGATTCTGTGTCTCCTTCTCTCTGTGCCCCTCCCCTGCTCATGCTCTGTCTCTCTCTCTCTCTCTCTCTCTAAAATAAATAAACATTAAAATAATTTTTTAAAAAAGTGTTTTAAGCTAGTGGAAACTAGACAGGAAAAATTGTTTTCAAATTTCGTTACTATGTTTTTCTATACATTGACATAATGGATAGTAGAAAAGAAAGAGACTTTAGTCTCTACTTTTTACTCTTTTACATTTTAGTAAAGTTTACTAAATTTAGGCAAATACTGGAAAAAAAGTCTAGATTGGTTAAAAACCAGTGAAGTTTAAGGAAGCTGGATTTCCTTAACACCATGTTTCTCTAGCTTCTGTCATTAACTTATTCTTTTGAGGATATCATCTGTACAAATGTGCACTACCATTTATTTCCTTTTTCCCCCGAGCTGTCCTTTAAATCTAATTTTAAAAAAGTCCTAAGTCTTGTTCTAAGCACAATATCTGTAAATAAAAATTTTAATTAAAAAAAATTATCTACCACGTAAAATCATTGCGTGTGTCCCACTATGGACACATTGCTTTGAGAAAATTATGTTAAATGTATCCGAAGGGAACCATTCTTCTAAGATGAGAGATAAGAAATGGAGGAAGAAATCTAGAGAGCTAAATACAGAATTGCATAATTACCAGAAGCAGGAGAAAATTATACTAAATGTATACTAAGTTTATCCAAATCAGGTCTCTCCAATCATATTGTGAGTGGGTGATGTGAACCTATTTGGAGACTTTCCTGTCTCCCCCTGCCTCCCCCATCCACCCTTCCATAATTATCCTGGCTATCTGGGATCAGAAAAATTGCAGAATGGGCTTCAGTTGCCCTCATTTTCATCTACAGGGTTTACTGCAGATGTTCTCTTTTTCTGTTCTCCATATGAACACTCCAGAGAAGGGGCTCTGACTGCTAAAATCTATTGATTTTTCTCACTTATTTCTGTGTACCCCTACTCAAATGTTCCCATACCACGTATGTTATTTATTTTGGTTTGACTCTTTTCCCCTTACTAGTTTATAGTTCCATGATGACCGGGATTGGTGTATTTTGTTCACTGCTGTATCTTCAACACTTAGAATAGATTCTGGCAATAACAGGTGTTCAATAAATATTTGTTAAATGAATGAGTGAATGAATGAAGGAATGATTTTAGCTTTGAATGTTACCTCATGTTCATATTTATTGTTGACTGTCTCGATAACACAAATTACCTCTCACCCAACACTCAAATCAATGCAAAATTGATTTTGGTCTTGCAGCTATTTAGTTACACAGAATTATCTTTTTCATTTAGTTTGACTCTAGCTTTTAGAGCTACACTTTTATGTAGATGAAACGTTAGAGTTGAAACTCTAAAACATTCGGTGTGCCCAAGTAGTTTCCTTGACTCTTTAAAATTCAGTTTTGCATTAGAATTCCCCGTTGTTTTTCTTGTCATTGTACCTCTTGGGCTTTAAACTTGGTCATTTGATACAAATGGTATGTTTTATGGGTAGTGATTTTGTGAAAAGCATTTCAAGCTTCCATTTCTGCCCTTGCTTTGGTAAACAGCTTTGACTTAAGACACATGGTTCTTTTGGTCTTTTGTTAGTAAATATAATTTCATGGTTTTCAAAGGAAATGTTTTAATATCACTTCTTTTTTTTACTTCTTGATTTCATATTTCTTTAATGCTGAATATGTGTCCTTAACAAATAACTGAGGCAGAGCATGGATTATATGCATTGATCTATATGGCCAGAGTGTATTTTTGTCTAAGATATGGGAAAGATGGCACAATAGGTTTTCCCAAAAATTTGTCCTATTTTGGATATATTCTAAAAGTTTAATCTGAATTTTTAGGTTGAGAATATTTTCATAAAAGCACCATTCAAAAAGATGTTCTGTATATGTTTGAATTTTTATTACTCAAAAACCTATTCATATTTCTTTCTTTACTTGCAATTCAAATCAAGTAGAGTGTGGTTTTGATCAAAATTAGGAGATTTCATTACCAGAGTTGGAATCTAAACTTTTTCAAACTTCAAGATTTGAAATTGTGTGTTTTCAGGGGTAGAGGATGACTTCATCTTTGAATTCAATACTTCAAATGATGAAGCAAGGCATAGATATTTTTTTTTAAAGTGAGTAAGGCAGACAGTGAGAATTACACATACTTTACTTTCTTGTTTGCTTTGAGATGTAGGTTACCCACATTTGCTTGCTTCATATACCTGTCACTTTTTCAATCTTAATAAATGCATACAATTAAATGAAAAATTATAGAAATAGAAAAAACGTAGATTATTCAGAAAAATCTGGTACTCTCAAATGTGAAAAGCAGATATATTTCCAAATGTCTCACAATTTAAAAATAACAGTAATACACAAATTCATAATCTGTGATAACACATAGAACATTAAAAAAGGCATACAAATATGCTAATTTGGAGAACATTTGTTTTCTTTCATAAATAATATTTAACACTAAAATTTTCTGAAACATAATTATTTAAAACACTTAGTATATTATTACTCATGGCTGAATTATGTGGTATATTTAGGATTTTGCTATTATCATTTTGCTTTTTAGTTTGTGAACTTATTGAAATACATGTGATAAGAACATACTACTCTTCTTCTTCATCTTCTTGGTGACAAATTAGCAAAGAAGGATGTAAACAAAGAAGATGTAAATCTCCTAGCTAGAAGAGTACATGAAGGATACATTTTTCCAGACAACAATAACCCTGAGAAGTGCTTTGGACAATAGAGAGTGTGACTTTAGAAGCATAATCTGAGATCTCCCCCAACTAGTTTATAGGCCAGTATGGATATAGATTTCATTTCTTTTATTCACTGCTCTATCTCCTGTAGTGTGGCACTTAATAGGGTCTTGAAAATTAGTTGAATGAATGGATGCATTGTAATACAAGCTCATCAAATGATTCTGATGGAGGATTTACATGGACAAATTTGGAGGGAGTAGTGCTCACCATCTTCATTTCTCCTTGCTTTGATTACTCGATCCTGGGATGTTAGTTCAATTTCAGTTTGTCCTTGGTTGATAATGCCTTATAGGAACCCCCTCCCATTTCCCCCTCGAAATAGTTCATTCAAATTATCCTTTTAGAATACCCCTTCAGATTTTCTTTTCTTGTGATCCATACTAAGAAATACATTTCATATCATAATCTACACACATGTACCTTCGTACTAGTTTACCTGCCTACATGTCCACTGGAGGTGTCTTGTGGAGGTCACTGCTGACAGAGCAGCCATCATTTTAAATGTTGTGGGGTGCCGTGTCAGGGCAAGGAACAGCAATAGAAGGTCTTAAACATGCAGCTTCTGCTCACAGTTCGTTTGCTAGAACTCATTACATGTTTTCATCCAACCACAAGGAAAACAGAGGTTGGAAAGAGTGGGAAGTTTTTGGGAAGCCACACTAATATTTATAATACACAGTTCTTGGACATTACCTGTAGGATGTTGCAAAATAAAATTGTAGGAGTCTGAGGCTTTCTCATTAACTGTAAGTGTTGGGAATATCTTTTGTATTATGTGGCTTACATTTTACTCCTTCAACAGTGTATTTTTTAATAGAAACTTTAATTTTTTCAGGCAGTTCTGTTTATCAATTGTTTAATGTATTGCCAATGCTTTTCATGTCCTGTTAAAGAACTCTTTCCCTACTTAATGTAAATGAAAAATTTTTTATGTTGTCCTTCAGACACTTCGCTTTTCTTATTTAGTTCTACAGTCTACCTGGAATTGATGTTTTTAATGTAAGGTGTGAGGCAAAAGTCAAGTGCAATTTTTTCCTATATGGACGTACACTATTTAGAAGACCATGTCATTCTCACAGATGTTCATATATGCATATATCTGTTTCTGAACTCTTCATTTGGGACCTGTATTTGTCTGTCCTTGTCCCTAAATCGTACTATCTTAATTACTTTTACTTTTATAATAAATGTAGATGTTCTATAAAGTAAGTACTTCAACTTTGTTTTTCTCTGAGGGATTCTTTGCTGTCTTGACCATTAGCACTTCTCTGTGAATTTTAGAAACTGTTCTCTTTTTTTTGAATTTTATTTTTTATTTTATTTTTTATATGAAATGTATTGTCAAATTAGTTTCCATACAACACCCAGTGCTCATCCCAAAAGATGCCCATCACCTACCCTCCCCCCCTCCCACCCCTCATCAACCCTCAGTTTGTTCTCAGTTTTTAAGAGTCTCTTATGCTTTGGCTCTCTCTCCCACTCTAAGCTCTTTTTTTTTCTTTTTTTTTCCTTCCCCTCCCCCATAGGTTTCTGTTAAGTTTCTCAGGATCCACATAAAAGTGAAACCATATGGTATCTGTCTTTCTCTGTATGGCTTATTTCACTTAGGATCACACTCTCCAGTTCCATCCACGTTGCTACAAAGGGCCAGATTTCATACTTTCTCATTGCCACCTAGTACTCCATTGTGTATATAAACCACAATTTCTTTATCCATTCATCAGTTGATGGACATTTAGGCTTTTTCCACAATTTGGCTATTGTTGAGAGTGCTGCTATAAACATTGGGGTACAAGTGCCCCTATGCATCAGTACTCCTGTATCCCTTGGGTAAATTCCTAGCAGTAAGACTGCTGGGTCATAGGGTAGGTCTATTTTTAATTTTCTGAGGAACCTCCACACTGTCTTCCAGAGCGGCTGCACCAGTTTGCATTCCCACCAACAGTGCAAGAGGGTTCCCGTCTCTCCACATCCTCTCCAGCATCTATAGTCTCCTGATTTGTTCATTTTGGCCACTCTGACTGGCGTGAGGTGATATCTGAGTGTGGTTTTGATTTGTATTTCCCTGATGATGAGTGATGTTGAGCATCTTTTCATGTGCCTGTTGGCCATCCAGATGTCTTCTTTAGAGAAGTGTGTATTCATGTTTTCTGCCCATTTCTTCACTGGATTATTTGTTTTTTGGGTGTGGAGTTTGGTGAGCTCTTTATAGATTTTGGATACTAGCCCTTTGTCCGATATGTCATATGCAAATATCTTTTCCCATTCCGTTGGTTGCCTTTTAGTTTTGTTGATTGTTTCCTTTGCAGTGCAGAAGCTTTTTATCTTCATGAGGTCCCAGTAGTTCATTTTTGCTTTTAATTCCCTTGCCTTTGGGGATGTGTCAAGTAAGAAATTGCTGCGGCTGAGGTCAGAGAGGTCTTTTCCTGCTTTCTCCTCTAGGGTTTTGATGTTTTCCTGTCTCACATTCAGGTCCTTTATCCATTTTGAGTTTATTTTTGTGAATGGTGTAAGAAAGTGGTCTAGTTTCATTCTTCTGCATGTTGCTGTCCAGCACCGTTTGTTAAAGAGACTGTCTTTTTTCCATTGGATATTCTTTCCTGCTTTGTCAAAGATTAGTTGGCCATATGTTTGTGGGTCTAGTTCTGGGATTTCTATTGTATTCCATTGGTCTATATGTCTGTTTTTGTGCCAATACCATGCTGTCTTGATGACAGCTTTGTAGTAGAGGCTAAAGTCTGGGATTGTGATGCCTCCTGCTTTGGTCTTCTTCTTCAAAATTACTTTGGCTATTTGGGGCCTTTTGTGGTTCTATATGAATTTTAGGATTGCTTGTTCTAGCTTCGAGAAGAATGCTGGTGCAATTTTGATTGGGATTGCATTGAATGTGTAGATAGCTTTGGGTAGTATTGACATTTTAACAATATTTATTCTTCCAACCCATGAGTATGGAATGTTTTTCCATTTCTTTATGTCTTCTTCAATTTCCTTCATAAGCTTTCTGTAGTTTTCAGCATACAGATCTTGTACATCTTTGGTTAGATTTATTGCTAGGTATTTTATGCAATTGTGAATGGGATCATAGAAACTGCTATTTCTACGAAAAGTGGGATTACATTGAAATAACTTTGAGAGACTTGACATCTTTATAGTATTGAATCTTCCTATTCATTCACATGGTAATCCTTTTATTTATTTTCTTTTTACTGTTTTCTATAATTTTCTATCTTCTATATCTTCTGTTATTTATTTAATGTTCAGTTATTTAGTGCTATTATAAATGGTATTTAACATTTCTCTTTTCATTTATTGGTAGTATAAATGGACTGCAACTGATTTTTATGCATGTATTTTATATTTAGTAACCCTGCTAAATTTATTTGCTAATTCTAATAGTGTATTTGTAATTTATTTTATAAGTTTCAGATCTCCTCTACAAGTATGGCAGTTTTCTTTCCAACCCTTCTATGTTTTTTCTTTTCATTATTGCTATAACTAAGACCTTCAGTAAATTATTGAATAAAGCCTGTACTCTTTTTGTTTTAATTCCTGATTTCAAAGGGATTATTTTCAACTATGTTTATTGTGGTGGCTTCTTGTGTTCTTGTTTTTTTTTCTATGTAGATATATTTTATTGGCTAAAGAGTTTCCCTTCTAATCCTTGTTATGAGCATTCTTAAAAAATAAGAAATGATTTTTGATTTTTATCATTTTTTCTGCCATTATGAAAACCATCATGTATTTTAATACTTTATTAAAGTCATATATTATTAATACTATATTGTAAAGTAATAACTTACATTGAATTTTAAATATTAAATGAATCTTGTATCCCTAGAATAAACCTAACCTGGTCATGATTTATATATCACCAAATTTAGTTTGTTAATACAGGAATACCTTGGAGGTATTAGGGGTTTCATTCCAGACTACTGTAAGGCAAATACTGCAAAAAGTGAGTCAAATGCATTTATTTGGTTTCCCAAAGCATATAAAACTTATATTTATTTACACTGTACTGTAGACTATTAAGTGTGTAATAGCATTATGTCTAAAAAATGTATATATTGTAATTAAAAAGTGTTCTGTCGCTAAAAAAATGTTAACCATCATCTGAGCTTTGAGCAAGTTGCAGTCACTCATCATAGATCACCATAACAAATGTAGTAATAATGAAAAATTTTAAAATATTGAGAGAATTCCCAAAATATGCCACAGAGACTTGAAGTAAGCAAATGTTGCTTGAAAAATGGCACCAGTAGACTTGCTTGAAGCAGGGTTGACATAAATGTTCAATTTGTAAAAAGTGCCATAAAGCAAAGAGCAATAAAACAAGATATGTTTGTAGTTGATTTAGTAATTTACAGAAATTTATGAGTGAGATTGACTTACACATTTTCTGTCCCCTAATACTGTTATCAAATTTTGGTATAAGGGTTATTTTGGCCTTATGAAATAAAACAGTGTTCACTCTTTTTCGGTTTTCTGAAAGTTTGAGAAAGATTACTGTCATTTGGGTCTAAAAATTTTTTTTAGAATTTATCAGTAAAGCCCTCTGCCCCTTAAGTTTTCTTATAGAGATTATTTTAAATGATCAATTTATTAAAAGCTAGAGGACTGTCTAATATTTTTATTTCTTCTTGGAATTTTTTGTGTATTTCTAATAGTTCACCATTTTAGCTAAATTTAAAAATAATTTGCATCAAGTTACTCATAATATCCTATTACTATTTAAAAATTGCTTTTTAATGTATGTAGGATCTATAATCGTGTTCTATTTTTATTCATCATATTGATTCTTTTTGTATTTTTTTCTTTTTTATTGACATTTAAGGGTGTGCCAATTTTATTATTGTTTTCCTTTAAATAATTTTGGATTATTTGATAATTTTTATTAAATGTTCCTATCTTTATTTTTTTTTCTATTTGCTTTTTTGTTCTTTTTTTTTCTGATTTCCCTAAATAGATGCTGAAATCAATGTAGTTCAGCCTTTTCTTTTTTTAAAATATGTGCATTTAAGCCAAGAAAATTCTCTTTAGATACACTTTTGGGTACATCCTACAACTTCTGACATACAATATTTTTATGATTGATTAATTTAAAAATTTTTCTATTTTCACTATATTTTATTTGACTATATAAATTTGACTATATTTATATGCATATATAGACTTTCTAGTTATCATTTTTTATTGATTTCTTGCTTAATTACATATGATTAGAGTATATAATCCTCATGATACAATGTTCTTTGGAGTTTAAGACTTGCTTTTTGATTTATCATATGGTAAATTTTGACAGATATCCTATGAACATTGTGTAGAATGTGCATTTTGAAACTGTTGTGTGCAGGGTTCTATATGGGTCAATTAGGTCAAGTTTATTCATGTTTTTCAAGGGTTCTGTATACTCAACATATAGATCATTGATATATATGTATTTAATTCAATTTCTTTTAAAAACATTTTAAGGTTTCATTATTTTGAGAGAGAGAGAGGGACAGTGTGAGTGAGGCAGAGGGAGAGGGAGAGGGAGGGAGGGAGGGAGAGAGAGAGAGAGAGAGAGAGAGAGAGAGAGAGAGAATCCCAAGCAGGCTCCACACTGTGAGCACAACCCCCAATGGGGGCTCAAACTCATAAAACAATGAGATCATGACCTGAGCCAAAACAGAGAGTTGAACACTTAACCAACTGGGATACCCAGATGCCCTTATGTATCAATTTGTTTTAAAAATGTTTAAAAAATTTCACACTCTAATTGTGGATTTGACTATTCCTTTTTTTAATTCTGTGATATTTTGCTTTTTCTCTTTCACTTATAGTATCAAGTATATACCTTCCGAGGAAATCCACTTTGTATTGTTCTAAAATGTCTTTCTTTGTCTCTAAACACTTGATCTACTTTGTTTGATAATTAGTATAATTGAACTAGTTTTTTAAATTAGTATTTGCATAATAAATCTTGGCCCAACATTTTACTTTCATTATTTCTAAATCCTTTATGTGTGTCTTATAAACAACAGAGTTAAGGTTTTTTGAAATATCACTTGATAATATTTGTCTTTCAATTACAATATTTAATCAATTTACTTTTGATGTAAAAATTGATATATTTAGCTTAAAGTCTACCATTTTACATTTTGCTTTATAAATATCTGGCCAGTTGACACCTCAGTGGGGAGCCAAGATGGTGGAATAGAGTGAAGTATTTTGTGTGTCTCGTGTTCATGAAACACAGCCAGACCAACACTAAACCATGCTGCACACTTAGAAAACTGATCTGAGGATTAACTCACAATCTCCACAAACTGAACCACAGAATTCAGCAACTACATGGCACAGAGAGGTGAACTTGGGGAGAGAGAAGCCATGGAGGGCAGGGAGACACTATTGCGTGTGGAGAGAGAACAGAGATGGCGGCGGGGGGTGGGGGGGAGAGAATACGGGAAAAGCACCCCAAAGCAGCTGGAGAGAGAGTGGAAAATTGGAAATACCTGCAGGGACTGAACAAAAAGGGAGAAAGGAGAGGGTTTAAATTCCATTAAGACTGTAAACAGGTGGAGCGCAGAGTCTGAAACTCCGCAGCTCAATACCTGACAGTCTTCTGGTGGGAAGGCCGAATCCCCAGGAGCAGATTGGGGTCCGGAGTTTCTCAGGCCACACAGGGAGAAGCAGTTCCACTGCTGCAAGGACATTTGATAGAGGCTGTGAGACCACCTGGTTCCATTAGACCCCAGAGAACACCCACATTTGCTGGTGCTGGAACAAGTTCATTAAGGGTGAACCCTGGTGCCAGATATGTGTTGTGATTTTTCATAATCCATGAAACACTGCTGCTTCACTATCTCTTGAGCTTTTTCTGGGGCAGACTGGCACCTGGCCTCAGTTTCTGGGCAGGGGCAGCCGCAGTCCCATGAATGTTCCTGGGTGTGGCTGGCAACGGGCCATTGCTCAGTGAGACCCTCTACAGAGGGACAGAACGGGTCAAAGCCACAGTACCTCAGAAATAAGAGGCCGGGGAAAACAGCGGCATCTGAGACAAAACTCGGGAGAGAGGTACTATCTGGGGTTTGGTCATGGAAAGTGTAAAGCGGGGAGTGGACGAAAGCTGAAGACAAAGGATGGGTGTGCGATTGCTGATCGGAGAGAACAAAGTTCCAATACTAGAGACTGAGTAGTTGGGTGACGCCATTTTCACCACTCCTGTGCATGCGAATATGCACCTGCAAGCGCCACAACAATCCACCCCAGTAGGCTAGCAGCACCATCTAGTGTAGAACGAACCCATTACACTAAGCCCTGCCCAAATGGGCTAACCATGCTCTTCAAGAACACAAGTCTCAACGCCTGCATAGTTTATGGACTATAAAGTGCTTCAGAGTTTGCCTTCTAGGGGGAAACAAAGTAATTTCTGTTGTATTTCAGTCTGTTAGGTCCATCTATTCAAAATTCATTCTTTTTTATTCTTTTTCATTTCTTTTCATTTTCTTGAATACAGAAAAACAATCATTTTTATTTTTAATTTTTATTAAGAGTATTTTCTTTAATTTTTTTACTATATTTTTTACTTTTGTGTAAATTTTACCAAATACTATTTTACTTCCATCATTTCATTTTAGTCTACTTCAGTGTATTCACTTTTTCAAATTTTCAAGCAATTTCCTTTATGTTTTTTTCTTTTATGTGTTTCCCCCCCCCTTTTTTTTTTCTCTAATATATCAAGCCACTTTCAACACTCAGACCAAAACACACCTAGGATCTAGCATCATCTATTTGATTTTTTTTGTGTATGTGTTTTTAATTTTAATTTTTTTTAATTTTAATTTTTTTCAATTTTAGTTTTTTCTACCATCTTAATTCCTTTTCTCCCTTCAAAATGATGAAATGAAGGAATTCACCCCAAAAGAAAGAGCAGGAAGAAACAACAGCCAGGGGCTTAACCAACACAGATACAAGCAAGAGGTCTCAAACAGAATTTAGAATCACGATAATAAGAATACTAGCTGGACTTGAAAATCGATTAGGATCCCTTTCTGTGGAGATGAAAGAAGTAAAAACTAGTTAGGATGAAATAAAAAATTCTATAACTGAGCAGCAATCACGGATGGATGCTGCAGTGGAAATGATGGATGAGGCAGAACAGAGAATCAGCAATATAGGGGACAAACTCATGGAGAATAATGAAGCAGAAAAACAGAGGGAGATTAAGGCAAAAGAGCAGGATTGAAGAATTAGAGAAACCAGTGACTCATTAAAAAGGAACAACATCAGAATCATAGGGGTCCCAGAAGAGGAAGAGAGAAAGAAATAGGGGTAGAAGGGTTATGTGAGCAAATCTTGGTGGAAAACTTTCCTAATCTGGGGAAAGACACAGACATCAAACCCAGGAAGCACAGAGGACCCCCATTAGATTCAACAAAAATGACCATCAACAAGGCATATCATAGTCAAATTCACAAAATACTCAGGCACGGTGAGAATAATGAAAGCAGCAAGGGCAAACAAGTCCTTAACCTACAAAGGAAGACAGATCAGGTTTGCAGCAGACCTATGCACAGAAACTTGGCAGGCCAGAAAGGAGTGGCAGGATATATTCAGTGTGCTGAATCAGAAAAGTATGTAGCCAAGAATTCTTTATCCAGCAAGGATGTCATTCAAAATAGAAGGAGAGAAAAAGTTTCCCAGACAAACAAAAATTAAAGGAGTTTGTGACCACTAAACCACCCCTGAAAAAAATTTTAAGGGGGACTCTCTGAGGGGAGAAAAGAAAGATGAAAAAATACATAAATAAATAAGTAAATACATATATACATACATGCATACATACCCAAAGGAGCAAAGATGAGAAAGGACCAGAGAACACCACCAGAAGCTCCAGTGCTACAAGCAACATAATGGCAATAAATTCATGTCTTTCAATACACTCTAAACATCAATGGACTCAATGCTCCAATCAAAGACAAAGTGTAACAGAATGGAAAAGAAAACAAGATCCATCTATATGCTGTTTACAAGAGACCTGCTTCAGACCTAAAGACACCTTCAGATTGAAAATAAGGGAATGGAGAACCATCTATCATGCTAATGGTCAACAAAAGAAAGCCGAAGTAGCCATACTTATATCAGACAATCTAGACTTTAAAATAAAGACTGTATCAAGAGGTGAAGAAGGTCATTATATCATAATTCAGGGGTCTATCCACCAAGAAGACCTAACAATTGTAAACATTTATGCGCCAAATGTGGCAACACCCAAATATATAAATCAATTAATCACAAACAAAGAGAAACTCATCGATAGTTAATACCAAAATAGAAGTCTTCAACACCCACTCACAGCAATGGACAGATCATTTAATCAAAAAATCAACAAGGAAACAATGGCTTTGAATGACACACTGGACCAGATGAACTTCACAGATATATTCAGAACATTTCATCCTAAAGCAACAGACTATACATTCTTCTCCACTGCACATGGAACATTCTCCAGAGTAGACCACATACTGGGACACAAATCAACCCTCAACAAGTACAAAAAGATCAAGATCATATCATGCATATTTTCAGACCACAAAACTATGAAACTCGAAATCAACCACAAGAAAAAATTTGGAAAGGTAACAAATACTTGGAGAGTGAAGAATATCCTACAAAAGAATGAATGGGCTAACCAAGAAGTTAAAGAGGAAATTAAAAAGTATATGGAAGCCAATGAAAGTGATAACACCACAACCCAAAACCTCGGTGAGACATCCAAGGCGTTCATAAGAGGAAAGTATATAGCAATCCAGAAGGAAGGAAGGAAGGAAGGAAGGAAGGAAGGAAGGAAGGAAGGAAGGAAGGAAGGAAGGAAGGAAAGAAGGAAAGAAGGAAGAAAGATCTTAGATACACAACCTAACCTTATGCCTTAAGGAGCTGGAAAAAAAACAGCAAATAAAACCCCAAAACAGCAGAAGACAGGAAATAATAAAGATTAGAGCAGAAATTAATGCTATCACAACAACAACAACAACAACAAAACCCAAACAGTAGAACAGATCAATGAAACCAGAGGCTGGTTCTTTGAAAGAATTAACAAAATTGACAAACCACTAGCCAGTTTGATCCAAAGGAAAAAGGAAAGGACCCAAATAAATAAAATCAAGAATGAAAGAGGAGAGATCACAACCAACACAGCAGAAATAAAAACAATAATAAGAGAATATTATGAGCAATTATATGCCAATAAGATGGGCAATCTGGAAGAAATGGACAAATTCCTAGAAACATATAAGCTACCGAAACTGAAACAGGAAGAAATAGAAAATTTCAACAGATCCATACCAGTAAGGAAATCAAATTAGTAATGAAAACTCTCCCAAAAAACAAGAGTCCAGGGCCAGATGGCTTTCCAGGGGAATTCTACCAAACGTTTAAGGAAGAGTTAACACCTATTCTCTTGAAGCTGTTCCAAAAAATAGAAATGGGGGCGCCTGGGTGGCGCAGTCGGTTAAGCGTCCAACTTCAGCCAGGTCACGATCTCGCGGTCCGTGAGTTCGAGCCCCGCGTCAGGCTCTGGGCTGATGGCTCGGAGCCTGGAGCCTGTTTCCGATTCTGTGTCTCCCTCTCTCTGACCCTCCCCCGTTCATGCTCTGTCTCTCTCTGTCCCAAAAATAAATAAAAAAAAAAAAACAAAAAAAAAAACAAAAAAAAAAAAACAAAAAATAGAAATGGAAGGAAAACTTCCAAAGTCTTTCTATGAAGCCAGTACTACCTTGATTCCAAACCCAGACAGAGACCCCACTAAAAAGGAGAACTAGCGACCAATTTCTCTCATGAACATGGATGTAAATATCTTCAAGATATTAGCCAACCAGATCGAACAGTACATTAAAAAAAATTATTCACCATGACAAAATGGGAGTTATACCTGGGATGCAGGGCTGGCTCAATATCTGCAAAACAATTAATGTGATGCATCATATCAATAAAAGAGAGGACAAGAACCATATGATCCTCTCAATAGATGCAGAGAAAGCATTTGAAAAAATACAGCATCCTTTCTTGATAAACAAACCCTCAAGAAAGTAGGGATAGAAGGAGCATGCCTCGAGATCATAAAAGCCATATATGAACGACCCAATGCTAATATCATCCTCAATGGAGAAAAATTGAGAGCTTTCCCCCTAAGGTCAGGAACAAGACAGGGATGTCCACTCTCACCACTGTTATTCAACATAGTATTGGAAGTCTTAACCTCTGCAACCAGACTACACAAAAAAAGGAAAGCCATCCAAATTGATCAGGAGGAAGTCAGATTTTCACTCTTCGCAGATGACATGATACTTTATATAGAATACCATAAAGATTCCACCAAAAAACTGCTAGAACTGATTCATGAATTCAGCAAGTTGCAGTATATAAAATCAATGCAAAGAAATCAGTTGCATTCCTGTACATCAACAATGAAGCAGCAGAAAGAGAAATCAAGGAATCAATCCCATTTACAATTGCACCAGAAACCATAAAATCCCTAGAAATAAATCTAACCAAAGAGATGAAAAATCTATACACTGAAAACTGTAGAAAGCTTATGAAAGAATTGAAGAAGACACAAAAAAATGGAAAAAGATTGGGGTGCCTGTGTGGCTCAGTCTGTTGAGAGTCCGACTTCGGCTCAGGTCATGATCTCACTGTCTGTGAGTTCGAGCCCCGCGTCGGGCTCTGTGCTGACAGCTCAGAGCCCGGAGCCTGCTTCAGATTCTGTGTCTCCCTCTCTCTCTGACCCTCTCCCGTTCATGCTCTGTCTCTCTCTGTCTCAAAAACTAAAAAAATATTGAAAAAAATGGAAAAAGATTCCATGCTCCTGGATAGGAAGAACAAATATTGTTAAAATGTCGATACTACCCAAAGCAATCTACATATTCAATGCAATCCATATCAAAATAACACCAGCATTCTTCACAGAGCTAGAACAAATAATCCTAATATTTGCATGGAACCAGAAAAGACCCCAAATAGCCAAAGCAATCTTGAAAAAGAAAACCAAAGCAGGAGGCATCACAATCCCAGACTTCAAGCTATACTACAAAGCTGTAATCATCAAGACAATATGGTACTGGCACAAGAACAGACACTCAGATCAATGGAACAGAATAGAGAACCCAGAAATGGACGCACAAGTGTATGGCCAACTAATCTTTGACAAAGCAGGAAAGAATATCCAGTGGAATAAACACAGTCTCTTCAGCAAGTTGTGCTGGGAAAATTGGCAGCGACATGTAGAACAATGAACTTGGGCCACTTTCTTACACCATACACAAAACTAAACTCAAAATGGATGAAAGATCTAAATGTAAGACAGGTAGCCATCAAAATCCTCGAGGAGAAAGCAGGCAAAAACCTCTTTGACCTTGCCCACAGCAACTTCTTACTCAACATGTCTCTGGAGGCAAGGGAAACAAAAGCAAAAATGAACTACTGGGACCTCATCAAAATAAAAGCTTCTGCACAGCGAAGGAAACAATCAGCAAAAGTAAAAGGCAACCGAGAGAATGGGAGAAGGTTTTTGCAAATGACATATCATATAAAGGGTTAGTATTCAAAATCTATGAAGAACTTATCAAACTCAACACCCAAAAACAAATAATCCAGTGAAGAAATGGGCAAAAGACATGAATAGACACTTCTCCAAGGAAGACATCCAGATGGCCAACAGACACATGAAAAAATGCTCAACATCACTCATCATCAGGGAACTACAAATCAAAACCACAATGAGATACCACCTTACACCTGTCAGAATGGCTCACATTAACAACTCAGGCAACAACAGATGTTGGTGAGGATGTGGAGAAAAAGGATCTCTTTTGCATTGTTGGGGTAATGCAAGGTGGTGCAGCCACTCTGGTAAACTACCTCAAAAAACTAAAAATAGAACTGCCTACAACCCAGCAATTGCACTACCAGATATTTATCCAAGGGATTCAGGTGTGCTGTTTCAAAGGGACGTGTGCACCCCAATGTTTATAGCAGCGCTATCAACAATAGCCAACGTATGGAAAGAGCCCAAATGTCCATCAATGGACATTTTATATATATATATATATATATATATATATATATATATATATATATATATATATGAATAAAATCTTGCTATTTGCAACTGCATGAATGGAACTGAAGGGTATTAGGCTAAGTGAAATTAGTCAGTGAGAGAAAGACAAATATCATATGACTTCACTCATATGAGGACTTTAAGAGACAAAACAGATGAACATAAGGGAAGGTAAACAAAAATATAAAAAAACATGGAGGGGCACAAAACTTGAGAGACTCTTAAATATGGAGAACAAACTGAGGGTTACTGGAGGGGTTGTGGGAGGGTGAATGGGCTAAATGTGTAAGGGGAATTATGGAGCTTACTCCTGAAATCATTGTTGCACTATATGCTGCCTAATTTTGATGTAAATGAAAAATAATAAATAAATAAATACATTTTTTAATAAACAAATATCTGGCAAATTTGGTCTTCCTTTATACCTCTATCCTTTTTTAAAATATATATATATTTTAATGTTTATTTATTTTTGAGACAGAGAGAGACAAAGCATGAGCGAGGGAGGGGCAGAGAGAGAGAGGGAGACACAGAATCCGAAGCAGGCTCCAGCCTCTGAGCTGTCAGCACAGAGCCCGACACACACACACACACACACACACACACACACACACACACACCCCACATGTTCTTTTTCCATTCATCTATCAATGGACACTTGGGCTGCTTCCATAATTTGGCTATTGTAAATAATGCAATAAATATGGGGGTGCATATATCTTTTCAAATTAGTGTTTTCATATTCTTTGGGTAAATACCCAGTAGTGAAAATACTGGATATATGGCAGTTCTATTTTTAATTTTTGAGGAACCTCCATACTTCCTCTGTGCCTGCACCAATCTGCATTCCCAGCAGCCATGCATGAAGATTACTGTTTCCCCACATTCTCACCAACACTTGTTTCTTGTGTGTTTGTTTGTTTTTTTTTTTTTTTAACAATTTTGACAGGTGTTAGGTGGTATCTCATTGTGGTTTTGATTTGCATTTTCCTGATGATGAGTGAGTGATGTTGAGAATCTTGTGTGGTTGGCTATCTGGGTGTCTTGTTTGGAGGAATGTCTGTTCATGTCTTCTATTTTTTAATAGAATTTTTTTTGGTGTTGTTATATAATTTCTTTATATATTTTGGATACTAACCCTTTATTGGATATATGATTTGCAAATATCTTCTAATATTGAGTGGATTGTCTTTTAGTTTTGTTGATTATTTCCTTTGCTGTGCAAGAGCTTTTTATTTTGATGTAGTCCAATAGTTTATTTTAACTTTTGTTTCCCTTGCCTCAGGAAACATCTAGAAAAATGTTGCTATGGCCAATGTCAGAGAAATTACTGCATATGGTCTTTCCTAGGATTTTTATGGTTTCAGTTTTCACATTTAGGTCCTTAATCCATTTTGAGTTTATTTTTGTGTCTGGTGTAAGACAGTGGTCCAGTTTCATTTTTTTGCATGTAGCTCTCTAGTTTTCCCTGAACCATTTGTTGAAGAGACTGTCTTTTTCACCACTGGATATTCTTTCTTGCTTTGCTGAAGTTTAATTGACCACATGACTCTGGGTTTATTTCTGGGTTCTGTATTTTGTTCCATTGATTGATATGTCTTTTTACCAGTGCCATACTGTTTGGATTACTACAGCTTTATAATATATCTTGAAATCTGGGTTGTGGTACCTCCAATTTCATTCTTCTTTCTCAAGATTGCTGTGGCTAGTTTTGGGTCTTTTGTGGTTCCATACAAATTTTAGGATGACTTGTTCTAGTTCTGTGAAAAATGCTGTTGGAATTTTGATAGAGATTGCATTAAATCTTTAGATTCCTTTGGGTAGTATAGACATTTTAACAACATTTGTTCTTCCAATCCATGAGCATGGAATATCTTTCCATTTGTTTGTGTTATCTTTGATTTCTTTCATCAGTGTTTTATACTTTTCAGAGTATATAGCTCTTCCATCTCCTTTCACCTAGTCAACATTTAAATGACATTTTCTCTTCACACCAAGCTCTAGGGGAATAATATGAAGATGTATTCCTGAAAAAAAATTAATCTCTATTCTGTGTAGCTCTGAGTTTTAAAATGCTGATTTCTTTGAATGTTTTTTTTTACCTCTTCTAATTTTTCACTTTTAAACCTAAAGCTAGATGATTTTAAAAATTTTATAGTTTAATAAAGGACAATATAATTATATTTTGCATAAACATACATATTTTAATAAACATAAACATAGGGGCTCCTGGGTGGCTCAATCGGTTAAGCATCCGACTTTGGCTTAAGACATGATCTCACGGTTTGTGCCTTCGGGCCCCATGTCGGCTCTATTCTGACAGCTCAGAGTCTGGAGCCTGCTTCAGTTTGTTTCTGCCTCTCCCCTGCTTGTGCTCTGTCTGTCTCTCTCTCTCTCAAACACAAATAAACATTAAAAAATATTTAAACATAAGGTAAAATAAATATAAAAAGTATGAAAATATATAAATAAAATATATAAATAAAATTTAAAAAATATTTAAAAAATAAGTTCAAGCATTCTTATCAGTTTCTATTAAGATTACATAAATATAAAGGGATAAAAATGTTTTCATAATTTTAAAATTTTTTATGTGAAGGAGCCTTGTAATTTAGTCATGATTTATAAACTAGCTTATCCTTTTATTGAGTAATAATCAGTTGTTTTGAGATTTTATGATAAGTTGATAGCTACTTAGAAATTAACGGGAATCAACTACTTTCACTCCTTAGAACATTTCAATTAGTATCTGCATTGTTTATCTTGTATCTCTAAACTGAAAACATTTTAAAGTTACAATTAGGTTGATGAGGATATATTGACTAAAATAAAGATTTCTCCAATGTTAATTTACTTAACTTGAGTAGTTAGAATGATATGAAAAACAATGAGAAATATTTTGAACTTGAAGTACAAATTCATATGTACACTTAAGGTTTTGAAAATAAACAGTTCTTTTTCTTAAATTTTATATTTCAATTTTATTATTTCTTTGGGCCAATTTAAAAAACATACTAGGTTCTATCCTTTGGTAGCCATTTTGTTTTGTTACTATAGCCTGCATACTTACCATCAGTTTTTCATTCTTTGTATGCTATTTATTACAAAGAATTGTGAATATAACTCTATGCAAAAATAACTACTGAAAACAAACCAGAATATCTGTTTCTTCATGTACCATTCATCAAATACTTTTGAGTATGTGCTATGTGTCAAACACTGTGTTTGATGCTGGAAACCCAAAAATGAACTGAAAGTAGCATTTTCCTCAGGGAGCTATAAGCTTAGTGGGGATACAGACAAGGAAAAAGAAAGTTATGTCTGATGTGATAAATGCAACTCCAGAATTAAATGGAGCATACCATGGAATCACATTCTTTTCTAATAGTGGCCGAACAGTGTCTGCGGTATATGGAGAAGTAGGAGCCTCTTCTGTCCTTTGTTTATAAGGAATCAGAGGGGAGCGGGGGAGAACTTGTGAATCAATCATTTGTTAGAGAACAACATTCCAATGAGTTGTGTAAATGAGTTGGAAACAGATTGAAGTTCCTTAATTCATGAAGCCCTAAAAATTGTTTGGGACAAGTGTGCTTTGGTTTTGCCAAGCTCTACTGTATGAAAGATAGTTTGTCATTTTGTTGACCCGTATCCACCCCAATTTATGTTACTCATTGTGCTGTCATCAGATCTTAAAAGAAAAGTGCAGAACATGGATATTAGAAGTGCCATGAATTACAGTAATGTGATACAGGCAAACAACAACAATATTGTGTTTATGTGTGTGTGTGCACATTTGTAGAAGTGTGGTGCATATGTGTGTGTATTTTCATATGGATATGCATATGTGTGTGTGTGTGTGTGTGCGCGTGCATGTGTAGTACATATTTATATGGATGTACATGGTAAAGGAACTCTGGTTAAACAATATTTGTGCCACAGTGGATAGCATTAGCTGGGACTGCCTGAATTTACATTGTAGGTTTTCTCATTACAAAGAGCATCATCATATTGTCATGTCCTTTCTCAAAGGTGCTTTGGGGGCTCCTGGGCGGCTCAGTAGGTTGACATCTAACTTCGGCTCAAGTCACCATCTCAGGCTCATGAGTTTGAGCCCGGCATTGGGCTTGCTGCTGCCAGCACAGAGTGAACTTCTGATCCTTTGTCCCCCTTTCTCTCTGCTCCTCCCCCCCACTCATGCTTGCTCGCTCTTTTTCTCTCTCTGTCTCTCAAAAATTAATAAACATTAAAAAAATTTTAAAAAGGTGCTTTGGATTTCCTAAGCACCTCTTAAAGAGTCAATGTGGTATAGTACCTAAGAACCCAGATCCTAGAGCCAGACTGCCTGCGTTTGAATCTTCCTTTCACCATTTATTACTTTTAACACATTACTGAACTCTCTGTATCCTGGTTTCAATGACTATAAAATGAGGATAATAATACCTATTTTGTAGGATTATTGTGAGGATTATATTACATGTATATAAAGTTCTTAGAAGAGTACTGTGTACATAGTACTCTATAAGTATGTATGAACTGTTAGTGGTTGCATCATATCTGGCATGCCTATTTTATACTGGGACTTGGTTGTGATTATGTGGATTCCTGGAAGGAAGGAAGGAAGGAAGGAAGGAAGGAAGGAAGGAAGGAAGGAAGGAAGGAAAGAAAGAAAGAAGGAAGGAAATAATTTGCATGTATAAAATTCTGGTTAAATATTCACATATTTTATAGGTGAAGTCAACTATGGCTAGAATATAATTTCCCAGATTCTCAATCCTATGGTTTTTCTTTTTATACTTTTTTTTTAAGTAGGCTCCATGCCCAATTCACGACCCTGAGATTAAGACCTGAGCTGTTATTAAAGAGTTGGACGATTAACCGACAGAGCCACCCAGGTACCCCCTGTGGTTTTTCTGATTACACACACACACACTGATAATGAGATAAAAATATTAGTCTTATTTTTCACTTATTTTGAACTACAAATATCAAAAGAAGTGATATAAAGTGTATCTTTTTAGTGGTTCCAAAACAAGTATAGGAAAAAGTCATATTAAATGAAAATATAGAAAAGGAAATAGATTCTTGGTTAAGGGCACAGCAGACAATATAACAGAAAGGACTTTTTACAAACCTAAATTAATTATTGTAAATATTCTGTCATTTAAACAATGAAATAAAAACACCTCACTTACTGCTGTTCCAGAGTTACTAACTTGTTTTATTTAATAATAGCTTCCTCTCTTCTCCTCCTTCTCCTTTTCCTTCTCCGTCTCTTTCTCCCTCTTCTTGTTCCCCCCCCCCCTCCTCCTCCTCCTTCTTCCAGCTAAATATCTCTGTTTTTTTTCTGATCATTTAAAATACTTGGTAGGACTCAAAGAATATCTCTCAGGAATATCCTTGTTTTCACTCCCTCCCTAATTTTTTTAACATCAAGTATATGCTGGACACCCGACATAGATTCATTCATGTAACTTACATCTTATTATGACCTTGCTCTGTAGATCTCCCTAAATCTTGTCTCAAGTAATTCTTAAGCCATAGAAGGAAAGGGAGCGTCAAGAAAGAATACCCCAAAACTATGGACATACCATAACCAATTCTGGAGGCTTCATTGACATTCAAATAGATATACTGTAAGTAAAGAAATGAGTCAGCTTAAAGAAGAGGAGCAACTATGAGAGACCAGAATACTGGAATTTACGATTTTGAAATGAAACAAGTCTAGGTACTAATAAGGTTCATGAAAACATAAGTAAGGGTGGCTTATATGTTAGAAGGTCAAAGAACTTGTACACAGGGTTATTAAAGAGCTCTTGACATGGGCATTGAAGTCATCAATGATTATAACATACTTTGGAGTGAACATAAGACTGAATCAGGATCTACTAGATAAAAAATAATATAGGTACTCTCTCCAAGTGTGGTACAAAGATTCAATACATTTTGTAGTGAGTAATTTGGATATTTAATTTCTTCCAGGGATATCATTATCCTTTATTGTCTGGCATAGGTCAAAATATAATCTGAAAATTGAAACTTTAGAAGAGATTATTTGCTTTGGATTACCACATGCATATATGTACATGGCAAGCACACCGCAAAATAGGATAGAGAGAAATCAGATAATTTCTCAGTAGATCACTCAGAAAGTAGGGATTATATGTTGCCTGGTCAAGTTGGAATGGTTGTTTATGTAACACATATTGCAATAAGTAATTTTTAGCAATGTTAAATTCTGGTAAATAAAGTCAGTTGAAAGGGAAAACACTTGAGCACCAAGTTCTCTTTATTTACCAAATGATTGCTTTTGGGCTAGCTACAGTGTCTGTTGATTTCCACCCACTCCTCCAGGGAAAAGTAATACTATCGTCAGGTCTTAATTATAGGTACACACCATATCAGGTTATCACTTGAGAGGACAAATGATCCAAGACAAGTGTACAGTAGTGGCCCATATGAGAACACTAGCTATGAAGTGAGCTAATAGCTCCTTTCAAGTTTCTAGGGAAATTACTTAAATAACTTATAATTTGATATTTGTATCCCAAAAATCCCTCAGTGAGAACACAGACTAAGACTACAGAAATGCTTCATGGAAGTATATGCAGTCCATTTAGGGAAATAATTTAATATAAGCACTACAGCATAAAACAAAATGTAAAGTTAACAATTATTGAGTAAATCAGAATAGTTGGTAGGGAAGCACTGACTAATATTACATACAGTTATTTAGAGCATCAGTTTGGGCAATAAGAATAAACACAAAAACATTAACAACACACAAAAAAACTAACCTATTTCAAGTGTCTATTTACATCTTAGATATTTTTTAATTTGAACTTTATGAGTGGCTTACTTAGAATTAGGATGACCACATAATTTATCATCTAGAGCTGAGTGACAGGAGTTATGTAGACCTATTCCAGGTAAACAGGGGTATATACTTGCTTTAGTCTGAGTCTACCATGTGTTTAGTCTCATTTCTGATTTATTTACTAAAAATATTTAGAAACACAGTAGGTAAAATGCCAGCTGAAGAGAAATAAACAAAAACCTTTCTCAGCAAGCTTCGATTCTAGTGGTGGCTCCAAACCTTTTTGGTGGATATCTTGGACCTTGTGATGACACTAGATTATATCCCAGAGAAGTGAATTGAGAATGAAAGATCCAGGGATTTATAGACCCCTGAAACCCATCCACAGGCAAGAATTTTAGCTCGAAGGCAGAGGAAAAAAATAAAAGGAAAGAAATTGTTTTATTATAGCAAAAATGTTGCCCATAGCCACCACCACTTAAGCTATTCTAATGAACCATAGCATAAAATTGAAATTTTTATTTAAAAAATTCAAACATATATAAAAATGGAAAGAATATTATAATGAACTCTCATATAATATCCCCCCAACTCAAAAATTATGAAGATTTTTCCACACTTGTTTCACCTATTCCTTTTTTTTAGTTGTGGTTGTTACTGGTGCATTTTGATGCAAATTCCAGATTCTATGCCATTTCTCCCCCACATATTTTAATAGACATCTCTAAAAAATGTATATTTTCTTACCTTACCACAGTGTCATTATGGCATCTAACGAAATTAACCCTGATTCTTTGGTCCATCTAATACCCTGTTTTTAAATAATTGATAAATTCTGAATATAAATGTTATTTTCCATTTACTTTATATGAATTGGTACCCGAAGAAATGCATTCTATTTTTTAAAGTTCCTCCACTATTACACCCTTCCCATCTTTTTGAAGCTCACTGAGCCAGTTGTCTCATATCCTACATTTGTGTGTTTGCTTCTCTGTAGCTATACATACGTTGGTTCCCTAGCCCCTCTATTTCTTGTAAGGCAGTGAGTTATTAGACTTGATTAGATTCAGGTTTAATTTATTTCCTTACTTCCTGAAGTTTTCACACTGTGTATTTCATAAAAGAAACTATATAAAACTGTGATTGCATAAGGAATTGTTGATAATCAAAAATTATAATTGAATGTTCAAAAGAAATGCTGGGACTAATACTTCCCCTCAGCCTCTTCTAGTTATCTGTGCTCTACCCCAGAGTGTTTTTGACCATCAACATATTAACAACTAATATGAAATATTTATAAAAAGTGACCGTATCAAGTAGGTTTCCCTGTAATATTCATTTAAATTATTACATGGTGTGTGTGCTTTTTTATTCCTGCCCCTCCCTTTTCTGGTTTCTTTTATCCCATCCTTTGAAAAACAGGTCATCAGTTCCCATAGCAGCCTTTACCAAGATAGATAAATATCAACATCATGATTGAAATACCAAAGCACAGTGCCAACAATCATCCTACAATTTGTGTGTTGGCGTAATAACACACAGGGACTGGAGTACATTGCTAATAGCCATGAAGGGTAGTAAGCTAGTCTCTAAACATTAAAATGCCTCAGAGGGCCTCTTCAGCACTACATAATCAAGATTTGGTGATATGAGGTGTTTTGTTAGGACCTGTTGTGAATGTTGCATTGCTTTATTGTATGTGTGAAATTAGTGCCAATCTTCATAAATTGGCTTAGATAATATACAACCAAAAGATCAAGCAAAAGGAGATTGAACTAACTGGATGAAGCATATGGCAAGTCACTGGGAAAAAAGCATATTATGTAGTGACTTTTAATTTGGAAATGAGAACGTAAGGATATATCCAATTTAATTGGGGCTTGTCTGAAAAATGTGCTGGTAACTGTCATCTCAGAACTGAAATGTTTTGATTTGCTAAGGTTTGATTTGCATTGCTGAGGATAAGGATACTTATGACCAGGAATGGATGAATCTTTGGCTAAAATAAATCATTAATCTGGCTTGTCCTCATTTTTATTCTCTTTCAAGTTAATATTGAAAAGTTAGATCTTATTATTCTTAGCAACATAAATAAAAAGTTTGGGAACAAGGGGAATATAAGAAAAAAGTTCAGAGTTGTTATTTTATTTATTATATTTGGAATTTTCTGGAAATTTTGGTGAAAAATATTTTTCATACAGTTTCTTTGGAATTCATTATACAAAATAAAGTAAGACTAATGAAGAATTTTCTGGCTAAATTTTCTGGCTAAAATTTTCTGGCTAAAAATTTGGAGGATTTATGTCACATTGAAGCCATTCTGTAAACATGGTATAATTTGGGAGTCAGGTTTTCTTCTGCCTCTTAGACAAACCAGTGTTTTTTATCATGTTGGTTTTTAAAGAGATTTTTGGATTTGTGTCTCCCTTCAGTTATAGTTCATTGTGTTGAAAACCTCTTGCTTGCCACTCCTAATTCTAACCCTGGGAAAAATTCCTGTTGGTGGATACTCCCATTGCTTAGGGATATTTTATAAGCATATTTTATTTACTAGTCAAAGTAATCTGCATAAAGTGTGCATTAATATGTATTATATTCAATAATGAAATTACAGGGCAGGGCATTAAGCAGATGCCACATGCAAAATTATTTCTTTAGTATTGTCTCATTTTAGAAAAGAATATGAAGTAAAATTTAAAATATATAAGGTCCATAAACTTTAATTAATTAGTGTGTGTATGTGTTTCTCCCAAAAGCAAAATATAAACTCTATATACCTATGTATATTATAAAAATTATTCCATTCCATTGTAGATATGTTATTAGAATATGCCTTCTAACCTGAATTAAAATTCTGTTCTCTAGAACTTTCACTTAATTTGTTTTCTGATGTAATATTGAATGCACCTATACCCATTTCTTCCCTTTTACTTGGAAGCTTTTCATATATATGAAGACAGAAACATGCTTCTTCTCAACTTTTTTTTAAAGGCCAAATCACTCTTATTTTCACAGTTCTGTCTTCTGTGTCATCATTTTAAATCACTTGATAATTCTATTCAAATTACTTTAAATTACTGCATTTTGATGCTATTGTTGGAATATACTACTTAGTACCTAACACACTACACAGGTGTGGTCTGTTCAGAGCATTAAGACTATTGTTTCCTGACATCTGAATGTTGTCCTATTGGTTTTTCTACTAATATACAGCCTAGTGCATGACATATTCTTAGTTGCAAAACCATAGAATACTATGGTCAACTAATCTTTATGTCATTGTCGTCTTTTTTTAAAACAGAAAATACTACCAGACCCATATCTTCTTTTATGTGGTGAGTTAAGACTATAAGAGATGTTTCAAACCCTGTTCAGTAACACGTTAATTTTAACTCCTAGCTTTACATACATATATCAGAAAAGTTACAATTTATATTGGTCAAAAATCTCTTCCTTTCCTCTTTCTTTATTGGTTCTTTCAAAGAGATTTGAGTTCTAAACCTAACTCTATCTCACTTAACAGATTGTGAGGCTGTAAGATATTGAGACTCTCTTAGTTTTTATTTCTGCATTTAGAAAGCATGGAAAACAGGGGCGCCTGGGTGGCTCAGTCAGTTAAGCATCTCACTTCAGCTCAAGTCATGATCTCGAGCTTCATGAGTTCAAGCCCCATGTCAGGCTCTGTGCTGACAGCTCAGAACCTGGAGCCTGCTTTGGATTCTGTGTCTCCCTCTCGGTCCTTCCCCTGCTCAAGTTCTCTCTCTCTCTCTCTCCCTCCCTCCCTCCCTCTCTCTCTCTCACTCTCTCTCTCAAAAATAAACATTAAAAAAATTTAGAAACCATGGATAACAGGTGTGAAGGTTAAATGAGATTTTAGCATAGTACCTGGCATATAAAAGATATTTGATAGATATACATTTTCTTCCTAGTGTTGAATTTGTACATAGAAGAATCTATATTAGCCACTTGCTAGATAACCCCTAAACCCATGCTGTTTTCAAGTCCTATTCTTTTTTTTTTTATTTTTATTTTTTTTAAAGTTTATTTTTGAGAGAGAGAGAGAGAGAGAGAACAGGGGAGGGGCATAAAGAGAAAGGGACAGAAGATCAGAAATGGGCCCTGTGCTGACAGCAGAGAGCCTGATATTGGGATTGAACCCACAAACTATGAGATCATGACCTGAGTTGAAGTCTGATGCTTAACTGACTGAACCACAAAGGCACACACACCCTTCTTTCAAAAAAAAAAAAAAAAATTATTCACTTTCAGAGAGAGAGAGAGAATTTACACAAGCAGGGAAAGGACATAGAGAGGGAAAGACAGAATCTCAAGCAGGCTATGCTCTAGATACTGTCATAAGTGGCTAATGAAAAATGGTAAAGGCCTTTGTACTTCTCTTCATACTGTTTTCACCTTTATTTGCTCAGTTATTAAGCATGTCCTCAATCTATATAAAATATCACTGCAGAGGCAGACTTTTTTCTAAGTTAAAAATGTGAAGACAATTGAATATATTCTGACATTTATCGATCTTTATCTGTAAGCATCACTTAATTTTAAACAGAGAAACAATTTGATGCAGATTCATTTGGCTTCCTATTAGAGTCTAATATTAGAGTGTACAACAAATATAGGCTCCTTTTTACGTCCCTGTTGATTCTTAGTTGTTGATTAGTAAGTACTAAATCAAATATAGAAGCCTTCTTTAGTTCCCTTATTTCTTATTTCTAGAAACTTTTTCCAGAATTACCCTAAGAAACTTTTAAGATGGAGAAAATCCCAAAGCCAATCAAATCAATAAATATTGATGAGTCACTAATGTGAGTGAAGTACTTTGCTTGACTCTGCTCATGATCAGTGAAGTCTAAATTTTGTTCCTATTACTGTTGTTTTGTTCTAAAGAAGCTTCCTTACAATATAGGCTTTTAAAATACAGTTGACCTAAAATAATAATTTTGAATTGAGGGGATATAGAAACAGATGTAAATTTGAGGTATATTTAGAAATATATTGTACTAATGAGGGGTGCCTGGGTGGCTCAGCTCAGTTGATAGAATAGGTGCTCAAGAAAAAACTTGCTGAGTAGATGTGTTCAAAACATTCAGGTTAAGATATATAAGCTTAGAAAATGTTTTCTAAAAAACTAGTTTGCCTGATGGTTTAAAGGTTTTGTGAGGCTAAGTAGTGTTTGAATAAGTCAACTGAGAATCTGGAAGTTAACTAATGAAACATTGTGGGCTGGAAGATCTTACATCAAAGAAATGGGTCGAGACTGTTGTTTCACTCCCATTTATTCATCTATTTATCAGGTATTTATTTGGCAATTTAGTGCCAGGTATTGTACTCTTAAGAAATAAGAAAGAAAAGAAATAGGCAGGGAATCTATTATCATCTAATCAGTGATGGGTGTGTGGGGGAGAAATAGATATATAATATGGAAGAAGGTAATCTTAGCATCCTGCAAATTTTTTTTTCACTCTCATTCTTCCATATGGGAGGAAAGAAAATCAGCACTGAGAGGAGGAAATAAAATCTACAGAATTATTTTAGCATTTGGCATTAGGTAGGGGAAAAAAAAACAGGCAAAGAAAGTTGAAATACTAATTTGGTCTCCTGGAGAGAAACATCTTGATGCTTAGTTTTACTGAGGGGGGGAATAATTATTTGGAAAAGGCTTCCGACTTAAGGCTAAGATGAATGAGATAAGGTATATATAAAATGAGGTATATGTATTCGATCAGAGCTAGAGGGTAAGGAAGTGTTTAGAAAATGCTGATAATAGGGACAGTGGATATTTATAGCAAATTGTTAACTTTTAAATTTGCTTTTAGATTGATTTTCAATACTAACGTTGCTTAAAAGTTAACAGTTTCTAAGAAGCAAAGTTTCAATAAAGTAAGTATTCAGATACACACATGAGCATATACATATAAACTCATAACGCAATGAGAAATAATGGAAACCCACTCTGTTGCCTTCTTGGGCTTTCTATGTAGAATGTACTGGGCACTGTAGAGGAAAAGGCTATAGGTTATCCACTAGTGGACAGTTGCCAAAATTTAACTTTAAAAGAATTGATAATTACTTGGTATGCCTATATAGCCTGTAAATGAAAGTACACTACTTGAGTGTTTGAGAAGCTCCATATTATTTTCTATAAGTTTCAATAGTCCTTTTCAGCAGTATTCTCCCTCCTTCCTTAGTCTAACCAGTTTTGTAAAAAGTATAAGATTGGTATTACTGTAAATAAATTTGTATATATAAATATGATCTCTAATTAAATCTTAAATGAAATGGAATATATTTCACATTACTTGTGTTTAGGTCACTCAGTAATTTTATTAGAAGACATCAGTACAGGAAAATAATGAGGACTTCAAAGTACTGCTATTTTACATAAATTGCTATCACATTTAATAAGATTTTAGAATACAAAATATAACTGATATGCCCTGTGGGTATATCAGAAAATATAATCAGTGAGTTTAAAATGAAAGTTACTTATTGTTTTTAAATAGATTGCAATTTAAGTAAAAACAGTTCAAAGTAAAAACCTTTGAATCCATTCTTAGGTTGAGGTTGAGTACTTGGGGATAGCCTCTTTTATGCATGCATGTATATGTGTATGTACACTTCTGGGCAGGGCAAGGGAGAACATCAAAACCATGTTTGAGGAAAATATTTCTGTTTAAGCCTATGGTATGTATTAGAGGTAGGTAGTGCTAAAGGATGAGGCACCAAGTAAAATAAAATTTTTGGCATTTCAGTAAAAATGATTTCTTCTCCTGATTCCTTACAATGAAAGCAGAAAATAGTTTCCTTCTCACAGGCTGTCCTTCCTCCCCTTCTTCCTGAAAAAAACAAAACAAACAAAACACAAAGTAAAAAAAAAACCAAAAAACAAAAAACACAATGTTGTATTTTATTTGACTAGCTGACATCCAGGGCAATCATACCTTTCTATTTCCCTTATGCTTGCTCTTGATGCGGTTAAGTAATAGCCATTCTTCTACTCTGGTGTTGCAGTGAATTTCATGGTGGACTTATGTTGTCTTAAGGTGACTATTGTGATAATAGTAATGACACCTTTAATAAATGATAGCAATATACAGATCTTCTATATTTTATCAGATAATTTACCTGCATTTTGATAGTCTGCAAAGAGACTGCTTCTATTTTTGTAGATGGGGAAATTGAATCTCAAGAGGCTCAATAACTTCCTTGTGATCTGTTAAGTAGATAAGGGATCGAAGCAGGATTTGAACTCCAAAGCATTTGACTTTTCATGCTGCTCTATTGCCTTTTAATTGAAACATATCTTGTCCCTTATAGAATACATGTGTATAATACAAAATTACCTCCAAATATTTAAAAGCAAAGGTTTTTTTCCTCTTCTAAATCCACATTTCAAATGAATGATGCAGTATATGAAGTTCTTTCCAGCACTTGGGAGATGTCAGCACTAATGAGGAAACATTTCTAAATTAGCGCGTCACATGGGATTCAACCAGGAGTAATTGGATGACCTTTGAAAAAATTAAGATCCCTGTCAGAGGGAAATTTCTATCTCACTTGATGGAACAGTCTTTTAGTGAGAGTTTCACTTTCAGTTCTCAATAAAGAACAACAAAATATTATCCTGGAACATATGCTTGGTATTGAAAATAGTCATTTTTATAAGGAGAGAATAACTAAATATCCTGTGATAACTTTTCTATTTTCTAATGTGTATTTGGAACTTGAAATTGTCAGACAGAGAAAAACATGACCTAAAGCCTATAAGAACCTGGTTCACTACATGAATGTGCTTTTGAAATTTGAAGACATTCAGAAGTACATTGTGAGTACATTGTGAGGATATAACAACACATTGTAATCCTTTAAGGAAATGAAAGGTATAGCATAGAAGTTCACAAATTTAACATCTTTTGGGGAAAACATGTACAAAATGTGTTTCTTAATAGAAAACTTTGAAACTTTTCCTAATGTTGAATATACAATATTAGTTCAAGAATTATTATGAAATGCCTAATAAAAATAATACTGTGTAAGCAGTGAGTAGAGGAATGCCAATTACCAGAACTTTGTTAAAAACTGTATCAGGCATTGAGGGAGACTGGGCCAAGATATTTCTCCCCCAAGTATGAAAGAGCCAAGACTGTTATTTCAAAGGTACAAGGTTTGACACAGGGGCCTGTAGCACAGTTAGGTCATGGGCTTAAAGAGCCTATGTATCTGAATTGAAGTTAAATATCTTTAGAAAGCTCTAACAGTTTATATAAAGTAATAGAGCATTTCACCTTTTTTAGCATCTTGTAGGGAAAAGAAACCCTCCATATACCATCACACTTACCCTCATTTGCATGACTTTATTGGTTGATCATTATTTTTCCTTAAATTAGAAATAAAGCTGTGAAGGTAATATGTCTTATATAAGCTAAAAGTTACTCAGAGTTCTCCTGAATCAATGATCTAGAGGAAATATGAAAAAAATATATTTTCCTAATGTTTTGAAACAGAAGAAAAAATATGTATACCAGTGACTTTCAACTTATTGGTCTCAGGACGCTTTGTACTTTTAAAAATTATTGAGGGCCCCCCAAAGCTTTAATTTATGTAGATTTTATACTTTATAGTTTAGAAATATTTAAAATAGTTAATTCATTTGCAAATAATAAGTCAATAATAATATCCAGGAAAATTATAAACATACCACACAAAAGTTTATACACAAATCCTCATGATTCATAATAGCCATCTGATGAATGGATAAACAAAAATGCAATATGTCCATACAATGGTATCTGGCCATAAAAAGGAAAAAGTATAGGTACATGCTCCCAGATGGATGAACCTTCAAAATATTATGCTGAGTGAAAGTTACCGGACACAAAAGGCCACATAGTGCATGATTTTATTTATGTGAAATATCCAGAATAGAAAAATAGAGATACAAAGCAGATTAGTTGTTACCATGGACTGAGAACATGAGGAAGTGAGGAGTGACTTAGTGGATGTACAGTCTTTTGGGGATGATGGAAGTATTCTGGAATTAGTGGTGATGGTTGTATAGTTTTGTGAATATACTAAAAACCACTGAATTTTGTGCTTTACAGTGGCAAATATATGAGTGTGTGATTTCAACATATATAATTTTATGAGAAATAACTATATTTTCCAACAAATACTAAAAAGTTGCATTGCTTTACATTTTTGGCGAATCTGATGATTGCTTGATGGAATTAACTGTAGTCTTATGCCTGCTTCTGTATTCTGTCTATTGCAATATGTTCTGTTAGAAATATGTAAGAAACACAGATATGTTGAAAAAAGGAGGATTATGATAGATTATTCAGATAATTGTGGATTGTTTTCTCTGACTTAATATTAATACTTGACATACATTGATTCTTAAAGTTTAGTTGCTGTGTAGAATCTCAGATCCCCAAGTGATATTGGCTAGGTTGCAGTTAACCAAAGGCTACTCTAGCCTGGGAGGTTCAAGATGGCTCACACACAAAGCTGACACTTAGAGCTGACTGCATGCCCAGCTAACCAGAATGCCACAATATTCCTCTGCATGACCTCTGGATGTAACTTGGGCTTCTCACAGTATGGTGTCTGGATTACAAAAGGAAATGTTCATAGGGAGAAAGTAGAAGCTATAGATCTCTTGATACCCACCCACAGAAGTTACAGTGTTACTTTCCCCACATTCTCTTGGGCAAAGTTTCAGCATAGGTCCAGATGTCAGGGCAAGAGAAAGAGACTCCACTTCTTGATAGGAAGAGTGGCAAATAATTTGCATCTATCCATCCTTCACTAAATGACCTTTTATGACACCTTGAATGCCATGGCTTATGGGAGTTTAGTATATACTGTGATTAGATGTCCGTTATATTGTTTCAACTTTTATATTGTTTCAACATTAATTTTCAAATTAATGGCATCTTAATTAGATGCTTTTGTTTGAATTATTTAAAATATAATTTTTTTAATGGAGTCTCAAGAGCACCTTATGGCTTTTTATTATCTGCCTATCCCTCCTGTTTTTTAATTTGACATTATTGTTCAGTTTTATTTTGTTTACAGTCAATTAAGAACAATTTATTTCATTGCAATGTGAAAAGTGTAATATAAATAGAATATTAACGGTGTGTTCTAGTATAAGTGTGCTGTTTCCAAATTATGTATCTCTACTTCCTGTCAGTGTTTATTCTGTAAGAGTGCCTTGGTTTTGCTCTCAAGGGTTATCTATAAGCAGTAGTTAGAAGAAGGTACATCAAGGTTTAATTCATGTAGTTATTTAGTTATAATCTCCTTCGAAAGAAATTAAGCTCACAAAACAGTTTAAAAAATGTATTGCTTAATGTGGAAGCAAAAAAAAAAAAGAGTAAGCAAAAAATTCATATATTTTTACAACTGGCTACAGTTTTCAAATTGCTTTTCACAGGTTCTAAAGTTAGAGTGATAAAATGCCTTTCAAGTTTTCTTGTAGTTTCTTTAGGAAAGGTAGTATTTTACACAGACCCAGGTTAGAAATGCTTACTTATTATTAGGCATTTATGTAATTTGGGAATTTTGATAGTTATCAAAGCATGCTAAAAGCATCATTCAGCTGCCCTTAGAAGTTGCTTCTGGAAATCTGCTTTCAAACTGCTTTCTGAAAGCCTTATTCATGCCGTATAGAAAATTAAGCTTTTTCTCCATTGCAAAATGGCAGTGTCTTAGATTGTTAGTAGGGATGTTAGGTTGGATATGCCTGCTGTTACTGATCATGGGAAGTAAAGCACTGCACTTCCTTAAAAGAACAGTATCAGGGAAGGTAAACCTCGATCCACAGTTCAACATACTGAAAAGTCTTAATGTTAAATTTGTTTCAAAATATTTCCTGGAAAGACATTATAGAACTTGGAACCTAGTGTACAGAATCTCTCCAGAGTATTGCCATCAACTCTGAGTATTTGAAGTACCAAAGCATAATTGGTCACCATTAGCATGTGAAACAGCAAATTTCCTTACTATGGTATAGTGGGTGTCTTTCAGAAACCCTCTGGCTATTTTAGTCACATCTGAAAATCAAGAATGTGGATTTTAAGTATTCTTGAAAGGAAGATGTAGAATTATGAGACATAATTTCAGACAAACCTGTACTGGCAACTAAAGTGCCATTAAGATGAGTTTTCAGATTAGATAGATCCAAGCTAGGATTTAGCTGCCACATCCTACCTTATGGAGTCTAAAGGGAAAAAGCTCTAATGATTCACAGATTGATCTAAATTACTTAATACTTTCTAAACATCTGTAACAATCCCAGTGCATTTCTTAAATTCCCTGAGTACTTCATATTTCCTTTGGCTCTATTTTGGTAGCTAGATGGTTTCTTTGATCAGTTTTGGTGGCTGGATCATTTTGGAGAGTTCACATTTCAGTGAGGAGACCCTGAGTTTCCTTGTATATGAATAATCTTGTAATTTCATGGTGGGATTTGGAAAAAATCACATCCTAGAAAAGAGGCTAGATTCCTCACTTTGATTTTGTGTGTTATTTTGTCCTGCATTAGTGCCCTCCCTCATGCCAATGGCCTGCAGTATCTTTTACCGACCACTTGCCAGTTTTCACTTCTCAGCTCATGTCCCTGGGATGCCCTGACAAACTACCTTTATTAACCAAACTTTATTCATCTCTCCCTTCTTTGCATTCATAGCGTCATTAGGGTTAATAGCATACACTGAGCAGTATCCCTAATCATTTTGTAACTGCTTTTTTAAAACCCGGATCGTGTTCTGACGGAGCTGAAGAATGGAACCATGAACAAGGTTAAGAGTAGCACAGCCACCAGTTTTATTAGGGTGAGAATGAAACAAAGAGACTCCTGCTACCTGGAGGAGCTCCATAAGGAGGCCTCTAAGGTGTCTGAGCAGGAGGGCTTATATAGGTTACAAGTGGCAGGACTTTTTGAGGGGGAGTTACTGTGTAGCTGCTGAACGAGGAGAAGGTCTGGGGCATTTTGTTCCAGAAAGTGGGTGTTTGAGATGGTCCAGTACTTTCTGCTCTGCTGTTGTTAACAAGGAGCCACTTTTCTCTATCTGCCCAAGGTCAGTCTGTCCCCTGTCTCAATATCATTCTTTGATTTACTCTTTTATCCATTCATTCACTTATCCAATAAACATCATGTTTTAAGATTTTTTTTTATGTTTATTTTTGAGAGAGAGATCGAAAGAGAGCACACATGAGTGGGGGAGGGGCAGAGAGAGGGAGACAGGATCTGAAGTGGGCTCTGCGTTGACAGCAACAAGCCTGACATGGGGCTTGATCTCTGAACCATGAGAGCATGACCTGAGCTGAAGTCAGATGCTGAACTGACTGAGCCACCCAGGCGCCTCTCAAAGGCATTTTTTAAAAACAAACTCTGTGTAATAGGCTATCAGACATGCTTGTTTATGGATTGATTGTAAAAATGGTGAAAAATGTAAGTTCCTAGAAGTCATCAAAAATAAACATATTAAAATGAATGTGTTATAACCAATGAAGCCCATTTTCTCTCTATTGTAGTGTGTACACACCATTTCCCCTGAGGGAGAAAAAGTATATAAGGAACTCTATTCAGTCACCTTGTAATATTTACTTTTGAGTTAATAAGTATCTTCATTTGGCTCATAATTCACTCCATTTGGAAGATTTTTTATTTGATCATGAGCATACCTCTTTTGTGCAAAGTGAAAAACAAAACTGAACTAAATCAAGGGGGGGGGGGACAAAACTTGAGGACTTTGCTCTCTTCCTTTCTCTCACTTTGTAATCTCATATTTTATAGGAACTATAATTCCATGCCTTTTGGTTATAGATGACATTAACCTACTCTTGGTAGGGTGTGTACTGAAGTGGTAATTGTTTCTGTTGAGACTGATAACAATTATTTTCTCACATTCATAGCCCTCTCCCACAATGACCAGTGATATTTGTTGATGGCATTTAGTGGTCCCTACCTCTTGCTTGATAATTATGTATCTTTGTACAAAGCTGACTCCAAAATGGGAGGGAACTTTGTGATCTTCTTTGTATCCTGTCACTGGTGTCAGAAATAAGGGCAGATTATGTAGCAAAAAATGTGAAAAACAGTTCTGTAGAAATGGAATTTTATATGCAGAAACAATATTAAAATATTTTCCATGTACATTCACTAGCATTTTGAGGGTTAATATGTTTGTAGAACAAGACTATGAACCACATGGGGAAAAAACCCTAATTGATTCTAAGAATTTAAAAATTACTGTCAATATTATAGTAGTTAAAATTTTCTGTAATTATTCTGATATATTCTATTAATTAGTGTCACATACTTCTGGGATAAATCTTTTCTATTTTTAGCATCTCTGTCTTTTAGTTTTTCTTTATTTGCAGGTGCTTTTTATTACTTATAAAATGTGCTTTTTACATGATTTTTTTACTATAAAAATAAACATAAGCAAAAACTACAGTAGTTTGGTATAATAGCTATTCTCCTCATATTCCCTCTAAGATTCTTGAGTGGCTATAAGCCAAAAAACCAAATTCCATTATTAGAATGTTCCCCATGCCAGGTTTTTATTACTAATATGTTGTTTATTTTTAATCATCTTTTGAATTATTGACTATTTTATGGTGTCTCATAACAGCAATTTCTATTTGTTTTATATACTTCATAGAATAGATTTCATTTTTCTGTCTCACTCCATTATATGTAATGGCTTAGCTTTGAAATCTTTGCTTGATTTAGGGGATGTTAATTTGCTTTAACACATTGATGTCTCAAATAGCTCAGGTTTCGTATGGTCTTGTAAAGTCTATCTCAAGATGCTCTGAAAGGTGCTTTATTTTTTACTCTTTTTTAATTTTTAAAATTCCTCCTAGTATTCTTGTCACATACCAGGATATTAAGCAGATGCTCAAATTGATTCTGCTAGATAATATTAAAATGCATAAATTCAGGTTTCAGAGCAATTGATAACTTTCCCTCCCACATTTTACTCCCAATATTTTTCCCTCCCAATATTTTACTCCTACTCCGTGACATTTTTTACCTAAGGCTTCTAGCAGCTGTTTTGCTACTTAACCTCTAGCTAATTGTTTCTTTTCCCCTCAGCGTGACTCCACAGAGTGATGGATCTGTTTTCTGTAGACTTGCCTGCAATTCTTAACTGAACCCCTAGAGTACTGTGTCCTATCTTATTCTTTTCAATTCTTCCCCAATGAGGCATGACCAAAAGATTGTTGTATCCTTGAGACGCAAGTTCTTGGAATGGAGTGGCAGATGGATATACGAGAATCACCAGTGCAGTGCTAATGGAAATACAGCTCCAATTAGATTTTAAAGTCGGTTGCTTCCAAAAAGTCTAGAAGTGATATGAATAGAACTGTTTGCCCTGTTGGGATTTTACTTCTTGCTAAGCTGCAAGGTGGTGATGATATTGGAGGAATCTAGATTTAGGAAATGATGATGGTTATAATAATGATGATGGTGATGATTATTGCAGCTAACATTTATTGAATGAATATTATAAATTAGGGAATGAGTTAGGCCCTTTATGCAGTATTATGAGCATCTGTTGGTTGTCTTCAGTGTCAATATATTATTTTTCTATTGCATAACAAATTATCACAAACTTAGTGGTTTAATACAACACACATTTATTGTCTTAAGTTTCTGTGCATCAGGAGTCTGGATACAGTTTAGCTGAGTCTTCAGATTAAAGTCTGATAAAGCTGTGATCAAGGTTTCAGTTAGGACTAGATTCTTAACATACAGGCACATCTAGGAAAGGCTCTCCTTCCTTGTTTTTGTGGTTGCTGGTCTGAGAGCTTTATTTTTTTCTGGATGTTGTCCAGAAACTACCCTCAACTCCCAGATGCTACCCTCAGTTCCTTGCCACATGGAGTTTCCCAACATGACCACTTCCTCACAGCCATTTGTGGAAGAGAGAAAAACTCCTGCAAGACCAATGCTAAATCCTATGTAACAAAGTCATGTACCCTAATCATCTATAGCCTATCTTTTCCATATTCTGTTGCTTAGAAACAAGTCACAGGTTTTGCCCATACTCAAGAGGAAGGCATTACAGAAGGGTATGAATGTAAAGTGGTAGGAATCATGGGAGTCACCTTATGAATCCATACACCATGCCAGAGATTGCTATATGTACCCCAATGTCCAGCCTTTCTTCCCCACCCCCCGACCAATAAATAGAAAACACCTCATTATTAAATGGATATATGGTCACCTGGAATAAAGATTTCATTCTCTAAATTCCCTTATAGTTAGATATGCCTTTGTGACTAGGTATGACAGAGCAGCAACATAAATGAATCCGGAACCTGGAGGATTTTGTGAAGTCACCCTATCAGCCTTTGAAGATTATTTAATCCTAACTTCTTTAATGTGAAAGAAAAATGTTTTATTTTTTCAAGCTATTGTTATTTTTAGTTGTTATTTTGGTTGCAGCTCGACCTGTTCTTTTTTAAAAAAAATTTTTTAATGTTTATTCATTTATTTTGAAAGAGAGAGAGAGAGAGAGCTTGAACATGGGAGGGGCAGAGAAAGAGGGAGAGAGAGAATCCTAAGCCTGATGCAGAGCCCGATGCAGGGCTTGAACTTATGAACCATGAGATCATGACCAGAGCTGAAACCAAGAGTCAGACGCTTAACCTACTGAGCCACCCAGATGCCCCCTCAGCTCAACCTATTCTTAATTGATATTCTTTTCTTACACCTATTCTCCCCTTTTCTGTTTCCAACAGCCCTTTAGATCCATTTTGTGGTCTATTTATTTTTCCCCAAGGAACTTGAAATGACCCCCAGATTCAAGTTAAGCCAATGAGAACATTCTGTCTTCTGCTCACAGGTGTGGAAGTACATGTGCCAGTCTAATCAGAGTGAATGTCAAAACTTTTACTGAGAAATGATGGCATGTTACCTGTATGTAGCAATAGTTCTGACTAACCATATTTTCCATTCTAGCCTCTGATCCTATCTTAAGAAACAGACCTACCTAACTCTTGAGCCTGTTGGTTGAGAGAGATGGCTCATGGGGCATATAAACAAACTACTTCATTTTAATAGCTGATTTTAGGGAATGGTCCAGAGGAAACTTCCATACAAGTCTTGAGGTTAGTAATAGCATAGAAAAGAGGGTTCTAGGAGAATTGCTCCGTCTCCTTGACTGCAACAGGATTAGTTGTGACTGACTCAGGTTGAATTGGGGGATTCCCATTCAGTATAGATCTCACTCATGTGAGTGGCAAGAATTGATATCTCTGTGCTTATAGATTGATGCAGATGTCACAGGATACTAGAAAACTAAAGTGATTTATCCTTCTGAAATTGTGTATCAGTTTCCACCCCTATAGTCTTTATTTTGGGGCAGAATGGTATTGAATTTACTATTGCACTTTTAAAAATGACCGAAGTGACTATTGCTCGCTTTAGTAAGTTGAACAGTAAAAAGATGTGGCCTCTTATATTTCAAACAGATGCTTTCTCTCTCAGCAAATCTTCTGCTCTTCAGTGTTCCTTTAACTTCCTTTTAGCCTATGTTGATAAGATGTTCGTTTAAAAAAAAATACCCTATTCAATACTTTTCATATTCTTTATTTCAGTGATAAGATTTTACATTATTTTTGGCCTACACAAAGCATAATTTATTAAATCCAAAGTAGATAAAATTGCCCAGCCCTCTAGATACGGAATGGAAGTAAGGATTCATTAGTCTTTCCCCAGTAGGAACTTACAGCTAAATTAGGCGGTGAAATGTTAAATAAGTGAAACAGTGAATAAAAAAGTGCTAATCACATACTTAATCTATTTTTAGAAGGGGAGTTACCACCACAATTGTATATGTATAGAAAGAGAAGGCATTTGGAATGGTCAAAGATGTTTCCTAAAAGGGAGATGTGACCTATCTGGGCCTTGAACTAACCAGGAGAAGACAGAGACAATTAGGGCTGCCTTGAGAATTCGTGGCATGGAACAGAGAAACTGTCCCTATACTTGTCCCTGAGAGAACTCCTCAGATCTGTTGGGACAGAGAATCTCAGGAGTGAATATTCTCTCAGGAGTTAATACAGGGTAGCTGTATTAACAAACTCTTCGGATAATTCTTTCTAAGATCTGGCATTTAGGAGTTTTTGAAGCAGAATATGTGCCTTGTTATTGTTACAGCTGTTGGAAGATTAACTTCGGAACATACTTTGTGACTGAAGAACTTTTGAAAACCAAAGGCCATATTCATAGATGATTGGTATATTCATTACATTCTTTAAAATCATGTATTTGTATATGAGTTAATATTCTCTTAATTCTTCTTAAAATTTTTTGAGTTATCTATTTGTACAAGCTTGAAAAAGGGAACAAGTGAGAGTCCAGAGAAATAATCCATCCTTCCTTCCTTCCTTCCTTCCTTCCTTCCTTCCTTCCTTCCTTCCTTCCTTCCTTCCTTCCTTCCTTCCTTCCTTCCTTCCTTTGGCATACGTTGGATAATGCTGGAAGCAAGGAATGCTACAATTTAGAGAAGAACATCTGTCCAGCCCTAAGGAATTTTTGTAGAGATGAACTTTATTAAATACTAAGAAATATAATGTATGGAAAAAGTGCCAGAGGAGGGAACAATTACTTTTAGCCATGGGAATTTGGGAATCTTTTATGGAGCATTTCGAGCTTGAAATTTGGATTTAAAATAGGGGCACCTGAGTGGCTCCGGCAGTTAAGTGTCCGACTTCAGCTCAGGTCATGATCTCACAGCTCGTGGGTTCGAGCCCCATGTCGGGCTCTGTGCTGACAGCTTGGAGCCTGGAGCCTGTTTCAGATTCTGTGTCTCCTTCCCTGTCTCTCTCTGTTCCTCCCCTGCCTGCACTCTGTCTCTTTCTTAAACATAAATAAACATTAAAAAATTAGAAAAAAATAAAGTGTGGGTATAATATGGACATTTTGATATAAAGGATGTTCCCTAGGCAGAGGATACAGTGTGAACAAAAGCCTCTAGGTTTTTATTTTCAAATAAAACTTGAAAGTGCACCTTAAAATATATACATTTAAAAATTATATATATTTTAAAATTTTATACACACATTTTTGAAATGTGATTCTGCTTAATTGCAATGGAATGGCCATTAAATATACATTTTGGAAAAAAATGTGTGGCTTTCAAATGGAGAAGGACATTTCATTTCCTTTTGTCAAGTGCCAGATATGTGGTGAATGAGAATCATGATTTTACATTATAAGCATTATAATAAAAGAAGGAAAACTAAGAATCATGTAAGTAGAATCAACCTACTGAAAATCTTGAAGGGCAGAATGTAGCAGCAGAGCTGAGTTGTGGCTTATACCTTTATATCCGTCCACATCCTGTCAACTTTCCACACATAAGTACTGCATTGTTTCTGCAGATATATCAGATACCATTTACTCTTTTTCATATTTTGAGGGTGTGTTTTTAATGCTTGCCTAAGCATTATTGTATTTATTTTCTCCTTACTTATTGTCTTACATGTCTTAGGTTGGGTTCCCTAGAAACATCCTGGCTTCCCTAGAAACTGATTTCGAGATGGGAATTTTCATGCAAGCAGAAAAAGTAGTGAAGGTTTGAAGTGAGCCACCATGTTGCACCAGGCTTTTGTTTGAAAAATGTATCCATTGTTAGGATGTTTAATTTTGCCTTTAAAAAAATGAGATGATTATAAGGAAAAGCTTTAGCAGTTTTCTTAATAGCTAAGATTTATTGACCACTTAATATATTTTGGGTACTGTTGCAAGAGCTTTTTACATATTAACTCATTTAATCTCAACTACAATCCTATGAATTATGTATTCTCATTCATAGAAATGGAAAATGGAGGCACAAAGAAGTTACCTAACCTTCTGCATAAGATCACAATTAATAAATGGTAGATTTAGAATTTGAACTCAGGAAGGCTAGTTTTAGAGCTTACATATTAACCACTGTATCATGCTGCATCTTTCTTAAGTTGAATAATGATTTGGATGTGAATATGCTGTATATTAAGAAGAAAATGAAAGTGTCATGGCAGATTGAATTTTTTTATTATTTCAGGATGAACTGTCTACAGACAGAAAGGCATTTGTAGTTTGGTTGCCTTATAGTCTGTAAGGCAATAAACTTCATAGTGTAGGTTTCTAAGAATTGTCAAGCATTTGTGAGCTCCTTTCATTTATGCAAACCCCTGAGTGAGTAAAGCTCAAGTACCAAAAAGTGTTATTTTGGATTTCCCTAAAGCAACAACATTATGAAATGAATGGTGACCAGTTGTGTTGGTCCCCTGTAAATCCTTGCTCAAAAATGACCTTTGTTTTTGCTGATTTCTCCTTCTCTTTAAAAAATGGGGTATTTTTATTCTCCTGAAGATTTATATTGGAGCTATATTATCTTCCTCTTGGACCACTGTGTGTGTGTGTGTGTGCGTGTGTGCATGCATGTGTCTGTGTGAGATATGCCTTTTTAAAATTATTCCCATACATATGTTAGAATTTAGACCTGGAGATCATCTTAAAGTTGGTGAAAAGTATTTATTTTTTTCTGTGTTCACTGAAATATTGTTAAATATTCAGTAAAGGAGGTGGTAAGTAACCTAACTGATTCCAAAAGTCCCTTCCTCTGATATGTCAGTGGAGAGATGGGGCCACTTGTCTTTTATTTATGGTAACGGCCCAGAACATGTTGAGAGTGAATTGAATTTCACAGACAACTTATCTTTTTAATTTTCTTGATTTAGAATACCTCAGTTTAGCTATGGGACATTTTTGCAATAAACCCTATCCATTTTTATGACCACCTCAAATCGTATCCCACCAGCCATTTCTCATTGGAAATGTCCAAGGCCTCAGGAAACAAGCATGGGCAGATGGGATCAGTGGATCTTTCCTCTGCCTGACTCTGGCTACAGAGGAATCTTGCGGGCTTCCACCATATTCCAGAGAGCTTGCTTTCCTGAGGTGGAATGGTCAACATCCACCATAGTCTCATCCCTCTTATCTGTTCTGGAAAGCCACAGTGGTGATCAATATCCAGAAGAGGAAAATAAGTCATTGTTTTAAAATGTTTTGTTTTATTTATTTTGGGAGAGAAAGCACAAGCAGGGGAGGGGCAGAGAAAGAGGGGGAGAGAGAGTCCCAAGCAGACTCCACACTGTCACCTTGGAGCCCAACATGGAGCTTGAATCATGAGATCATGAGCTAAGCTGAAATCAAGAGCCATACACTTTACTGACTGAGCCACCCAGGTGCCCCAAGAGAAAAAGTCATCTTTAAGGTATAAGATTTCATAGCAACTTCAGCTCCTTTTGTCTCTACTTGGTTTTCATTCATTGATGAGACAGGTAGTAAACAGGATAGACATCCTCCGTTTACTTTCTAATCACTGAAATTCCCTCTTCCTGATTCCACTATTTGGGGACCCTTTCAGCTGACTCCTGTTTCCTGTAGAACTGGTACTAACTATGCATTAAATTTGTTTCTTTTTTAAAGTTTATACACTTCCAGTTCAGTGCAGTTCCAGATACATTTTTTTAATCAGTCAAGCCTTCCTGAGACCCCTTTTTACTTCCTCCATTCCACAACTTCCAATGTGTTTCAAGGCATATTCAGCAGAACAGAATTTCCCATTAGAGTCATACAGGGGCTTATTCATAAAATGCACTGGGGCTCTTCTAATGAAGGATAAGGGCCAGCTATGTCATGGTGCCTTCTATGATTCTTTTGTATGAATTCAACATCTATACTAATGCCCCTTGAAATACTGTGACCTTTTAGCTTTGTAACACCAGTCTTGTATCATTGACTTGAATGACCATGTTTTGAGTCTCTTCATTATTCTGCACCACTTTACTTCTAAAATAAAGAAATGGGAATTCCTGCATTATGCCTGAGATTTTTAACATCCTATTACTACTTATGAATGTGAACTTTCATGTCATCATACTTTAAAAAATGTATTTAAAAATGTAAAAAATGTAGTTAAAAAGTGACCATTATTCCTAAGAAAAATGATGTCCAGATTATTTTTTATTGTGTCTGCCTATCCTGGGACTCTTTATTGGAGTCCCTCTTAAATGGCTTCTCTGAACTGAACATAATGTTACAAACATGTTTTATCCAGCCCAGAGCAGATTAGGCCACTTTCTTTTTGATGCATGGATTATATTTTCCCACGTTCAAGTGAGAATCCATTCTACAACTGTAGGGAAGCTAGTGATTATCTAATAAAGGCCAGTCACTGCTTTATTAAAGAAGTCTAATATTCAAATTTTTAGTACCTATAGCATGCTACGGCTCTGAGTGAAATTGTGGTCAGCCGAGTTCCCTCCCACTCACCTTGTTCAGTTTATCTGTTTGTTCAGATCATTGCACATTCTGTCACATGATCCTTCCCCTCCCATTTCACCCTTTTTCTTTTGTTTCCTTCTTACTTTAGTTCATACCCAACAGTTCATTATTTTAAGACCTTTCCATTATCCTTTCTTTACAGTCACTGTCCAAATGCCCAGTGCTTGGTCAATCCATCTATCTATAGGCATACCTTAGAGATATTGTGTGTTCAGTTCTAGATTACCACAATAAAGCAAATATTGCAACAAAGTGAGTCAAATAATTTTTTTGGTTTTGCAGTCCATACAAAAGTTATGTTTACACTGTACTGTAGTCTATTGATGTAAAATAACATTATGTTAAGAAACAATGCACATACCTTAATCAAAATAGACTTTATTGATAAAAAAAAAATGCTGACCTTCATCTGAGCTTTCAGCAAGTCATAATCCTTTTTCTGGTGGAGGGTTTTGCCTTGATGTTGATGGATGCTGACTGATCAGGTTGCTTAACATTGGGGTGGCTGTGGCAATTTATTAAAATACGACAACAATGAAGTTTGACACATTGATTGTCTCTTCCTTCAACAATGGTTTCTCTGTAGTATGTGATCCTCTTTGATAGCATTTTACCCACAGAAAAACTTTTTCAAAATTGGAGTCAGTCCTCTTAACTCTACCACTGCTTTATCAACTAAGTTTATGTGATATTCTAAATCCTTTGTTGTCATTCCAACAATTTTCATAGCATCTTCACCAGGAGTAGATTCCATCTCAAAACTACTTTCTTGCTCATCCCTAAGAAGCCACCCTTCATCACTTTAAGTTTTATCTGGAGACTGAGCAATTTAGTCACATATTCAGGGTCCACTTCAGGTCTTTCCCTCACATCTGCAGTCTCCATGATCAACTTCTTACAAATTCCTGTTCATGTTAATATTTTGACCTCTTCCTATGAATCACAAATATTCTTTTTTATTTTATTTTATTATTTTATTTTATATTATTATTTTTTAACATATGAAATTTATTGTCAAATTGGTTTCCATACAACACCCAGTGCTCATCCCAAAAGAAACCCTCTTCAATACCTATCACCCACCCTCCCCTCCCTGCCACCCCCCCATCAACCCTCAGTTTGTTCTCAGTTTTTAAGAGTCTCTTATGCTTTAGTTCTCTCCCACTCTAACCTTTTTTTTTTCCTTCCCCTCCCCCATGGGTTTCTGTTAAGTTTCTCAGGATCCACATAAAAGTGAAACCATATGGTATCTGTCTTTTTCTGTATGGCTATTTTACTTAGCATAACACTCTCCAGTTCCATCCACATTGCTACAAAGGGCCATATTTCATTCTTTCTCATTGCCACCTGGTACTCCATTATGTATATAAACCACAATTTCTTTATCCATTCATAAGTTGATGGACATTTAGGCTCTTTCCACAATTTGGCTATTGTTGAGAGTGCTGCTGTAAACATTGGGGTACAAGTGCTCCATGCATCAGTACTCCTGTATCCCTTGGGTAAATTCCTAGCAGTACGACTGCTGGGTCATAGGGTAGGTCTATTTTTAATTTTGTGAGGAACCTCCACACTGTCTTCCAGAGCGGCTGCACCAGTTTGCATTCCCACCAACAGTGCAAGAGGGTTCCCATTTCTCCACATCCTCTCCAGCATCTATAGTCTCCTGATTTGTTCATTTTGGCCACTCTGACTGGCGTGAGGTGATATCTGAGTGTGGTTTTGATTTGTATTTCCCTGATGAGGAGCGACGTTGAGCATCTTTTCATGTGCCTGTTGGCCATCCAGATGTCTTCTTTTAGAGAAGTGTCTATTCATGTTTTCTGCCCATTTCTTTACTGGGTTATTTGTTTTTTGGGTGTGGAGTTTGGTGAGCTCTTTGTAGATTTTGGATACTAGCCCTTTGTCTGATATGTCATTTGCAAATATCTTTTCCCATTCTGTTGGTTGCCTTTTAGTTTTGTTGATTGTTTCCTTTGCTGTGCAGAAGATTTTTATCTTCATGAGGTCCCAATAGTTCATTTTTGCTTTTAATTCCCTTGCCTTTGGGGATGTGTCAAGTAAGAGATTGCTACAGCTGAGGTCAGAGAGGTCTTTTCCTGCTTTCTCCTCTAGGGTTTTGATGGTTTCCTATCTCACATTCAGGTCCTTTATCCATTTTGAGTTTATTTTTGTGAATGGTGTAAGAAAGTGGTCTAGTTTCAACCTTCTGCATGTTGCTGTCCAGTTCTCCCCGCACCATTTGTTAAAGAGCCTGTCTTTTTTCCATTGGATATTCTTTCCTGCTTTGTCAAAGATTAGTTGACCATACTCTTGTGGGTCTAGTTCTGGGATTTCTATTCTATTCCATTGATCTATATGTCTGTTTTTGTGCCAACACCATGCTGTCTTGATGATGACAGCTTTGTAGTAGAGGCTAAAGTCTGGGATTGTGATGCCTCCTGCTTTGGTCTTCTTCTTCAAAATTACTTTGGTTATTTGGGGCCTTTTGTGGTTCCATATGAATTTTAGGATTGCTTGTTCTAGCTTCGAGAAGAATGCTGGTGCAATTTTGATTGGGATTGCATTGAATGTGTAGATAGCTTTGGGTAGTATTGACATTTTAACAATATTTATTCTTCCAACCCATGAGCACGGAATTTTTTTCCATTTCTTTGTATCTTCTTCAATTTCCTTCATAAGCTTTCTATAGTTTTCAGCATACAGATCTTTTACATCTTTGGTTAGATTTATTCCTAGGTATTTTATGCTTCTTGGTGCAATTGTGCATGGATCAGTTTCTTTATTTGTCTTTCTGTTGCTTCATTATTAGTGTATAAGAATGCAACTGATTTCTGTACATTGGTTTTGTATCCTGCAACTTTGCTGAATTCATGTATCAGTTCTAGCAGACTTTTGGTGGAGTCTATCGGATTTTCCATGTATAATATCATGTCATCTGCAAAAAATGAAAGCTTGACTTCATCTTTGCCAATTTTGATGCCTTTGATTTCCTTTTGTTGTCGGATTGCTGATGGTAGAACTTCCGACACTATGTTAAACAACAGCGGTGAGAGTGGACATCCCTGTTGTGTTCCTGATCTCAGGGAAAAAGCTCTCAGTTTTCCCTACTGAGGATGATATTAGCTGTGGGCTTTTCATAAATGGCTTCTATGATGTTTAAGTATGTTCCTTCTATCCCGACTTTCTCGAGGGTTTTTATTAAGAAAGGATTCTGAATTTTGTCAAATGCTTTTTCTGCATCGATTGACAGGATCATATGGTTCTTATCTTTTCTTTTATTAATGTGATGTATCACATTGATTTGTGAATGTTGAACCAGCCCTGCAGCCCAGGAATGAATCCCACTTGATCATGGTGAATGGTTCTTTTTATATGCTGTTGAATTCGATTTGCTAGTATCTTATTGAGAAGTTTTGCATCCATATTCATCAGGGATATTGGCCTGTAGTTCTCTTTTTTTGCTGGGTCTCTGTCTGGTTTAGGAATCAAAGTAATACTGGCTTCATAGAGTAAGTCTGGAGGTTTTCCTTCCCTTTGTATTTTTTGGAATAGCTTGAGAAGGATAGGTGTTATCTCTGATTTAAACGTATGATAGAACTCCCGTGGGAAGCCATCTGGTCCTGGACTCTTATTTATTGGGAGATTTTTGATAAATGATTCAATTTCTTTGCTGGGTTTGGGTCTGTTCAAACTTTCTATTTCCTCCTGATTAAGTTTTGGAAGTGTGTGGGTGTTTAGGAATTTGTCCATTTCTTCCAGTTTTTCCAGTTTGTTGGCATATAATTTTTCATAGTATTATTCCCTGATAATTGCTTGTATTTCTGAGAGATTGGTTGTAATAATTCCATTTTCATTCATGATTTTATCTATTTGGGTCATCTCCCTTTTCTTTTTGAGAAGCCTGGCTGGATGTTTATCAATTTGTTTATTTTTTCAAAAAACCTACTCTTGGTTTCATTGATCTGCTCTGTAATTTTTTTAGATTCTATATTGTTTATTTCTGCTCTGATCTTTATTATTTCTTTTCTTCTGCTGGGTGTAGGGTATCTTTGCTGTTCTGCTTGTATTTTCTTTAGGTGTGCTGTTAGATTTTGTATTTGGGATTTTTCTTGTTTCTTGAGATAGGCCTGGATTGCAATGTATTTTCCTCTCAGGACTGCCTTCACTGCATCCCAAAGCGTTTGGATTGTTGTATTTTCATTTTCGTTTGTTTCCATATATTTTTTTAATTTCTTCTCTAATTGGCTGTTTGACCCATTCATTCTTTAGTGACCCATTCATTCTTTAACCTCCATCCTTTGGAGGTTTTCCAGACTTTTTCCTGTGGTTTGTTTCAAGCTTCATAGCATTGTGGTCTGAAAGTATGCATAGTATGATCTCAATTCTTGTATACTTATGAAGGGCTGTTTTGTGACCCAGTATGTGATCTCTCTTGGAGAATGTTCCATGTGCACTCGAGAAGAAAGTATATTCTGTTGCTTTGGGATGCAGAGTTCTAAATATATCTGTCAAGTCCATCTGATCCAATGTATCATTCAGGCCCTTGTTTCTTTATTGACCGTGTGTCTAGATGATCTATCCATTTCTGTAAGTGGAGTATTAAAGTCCCCTGCAATGACCACATTCTTATCAATAAGGTTTCTTATGTTTGTGATTAATTGTTTTATATATTTGGGGGCTCCCATATTCGGCGCATAGACATTTATAATTGTTAGCTCTTCCTGATGGATAGACCCTGTGATTATTATATAATGCCCTTCTTCATCTCTTGTGACAGCCTTTAATTTAAAGTCTAGTTTGTCTGATATAAGTATGGTTACTCCAGCTTTCTTTTGACTTCCAGTAGCATGATAAATAGTTCTCCATCCCCTCACTTTCAATCTGAAGGTGTCCTCAGGCCTAAAATGAGTCTCTTGTAGACAGCAAAAAGATGGGTCTTGTTTTTTTATCCATTCTGATACCCTATGTCTTTTGGTTCGTGCATTTAGTCCATTTACATTCAGTGTTATTATTGAAAGATATGGGTTTAGAGTCATTGTGATGTCTGTAGGTTTCATGCTTGTAGCAATCGATGTCTCTAGTACTTTGTCTCACAGGATCCCCCTTAGGATCTTTTGTAGGGCTGGTTTAGTGGTGATGAATTCCTTCAGTTTTTGTTTGTTTGGGAAGACCTTTATCTCTCCTTCTATTTTAAATGATAGATTTGCTAGATAAAAGATTCCTGGCTGCTTATTTTTTCTGTTTATCACATTGAAGATTTCCTGCCATTCCTTTCTGGCCTGCCAAGTTTCAGTAGAGAGATCGGTCACGAGTCTTATTGGTCTCCCTTTATATGTTAGAGCACGTTTATCCCTAGCTGCTTTCAGAATTTTCTCTTTATCTTTGTATTTTGCCAGTTTCACTATGATATGTCGTGCAGAAGATCAGTTCAAGTTACGTCTGAAGGGAGTTCTCTGTGCCTCTTGGATTTCAATGCCTTTTTCTTTCCCCAGTTCAGGGAAGTTCTCAGCTATGATTTCTTCAAGTACACCTTCAACACCTTTCCCTCTCTCTTCCTCCTCTGGAATCCTAATTATGTGTACATTATTTCGCTTAATTATGTCACTTAGTTCTCTGAGTCTCCCCTCATACTCCTGGATTTTTTTATCTCTTTTTCTCAGCTTCTTTTTTTTTCCAAAATTTTATCTTCTAATTTACCTATTCTCTTCTCTGCCTCTTCAATCCGAGCTGTGGTCACCTCCATTTCATTTTGCAGCTCATTTATAGCATTTTTTAGCTCCTTCTGACTGTTTCTTAGTCCCTTGATCTCTGTAGTAATAGATTCTCTGCTGTCCTCTATACTTTTTTCAAGCCCAGCGATTAGTTTTATGACTATTATTTTAAATTCATTTTCTGCTATATTGCTTAAATCGTTTTTTGATCAGTTCGTTAGCTGTCGCTACTTCCTGGAGTTTCTTTTGAGGGTAGAATTCCTCCATTTTGTCATTTTGGATAGTCTCTGGTGTGGCGGGGAACTGCAGGGCTCTTCCTCTGTGCTGTGTGGAGTAACTTGCGTTGGTGGTTGGGGCTGCAGTCTGACCTGATGTCTGTCCCCAGCCCACCACTGGGGCAACAGGAGACTGGTGTGTACCTTATCTTCCCCTCTCCCAGGGGCAGGACTCACTGTGGAGTGGTGTAGCCTCTGTCTGGGCTACTTGCACACTGCCAGTCTTGTGGTACTGCTTTGATGGGATCTGGCATATTAGCCTGGGTGGATCCGCAAGGTGCACAGGGGCGGGACGGGCATCTCAGCTTGCTTTGCCTTCGGTGGTCTGCTTCGGGAAGGGCCCTGCAGCACCGGGAGGAAGTCAGACCCGCCGGAGGGATGCATCCACAGAAGCACAGCATTGGGTGTTTGTGTGGTGCAAGCAAGTTCCCTGACAGGAACTGCACCCTTTGTGATTTTGGCTGGGGGATGGGCGAGGGAGATGGCGCTGGCGAGTGCCTTTGTTCCCCACCAAGCTGAGCTCTGTCGTCCGGGGCTCAACAACTCTCCCTCCCATTGTCCTCTAGCCCTCCTGCCCTCCGAGCAGAGCTGTTAACTTATAACCTTCCAGATGTTAAGTCCCTCTTACTGTCAGAACACACTCTGCCTGGCCCCTCCACTTTTGCAAGCCAGACTCAGGGGCTCTGGTTTGCCAGCGGGCTGCCCTTCTCCGTGCCCTCCTGCCAGTCCGTGTAGCGCGCACCGCCTCTCCGCCCTTCCTACCCTCTTCCGTGGGCCTCTCCTCTATGCTTGGCTCCAGAGAATCCATTCTGCTAGACTTCTGGTGGTTTTCTGGGTTATTGAGGCAGGTGTGGTTGGAATCTAAGTGATTAGCAGGTGAGCCCAGTGTCCTCCTACGCCGCCATCTTCTCCAGTCTCCCACAAGTATTCTTAATGGTGGCTAGATTGGCAAACCTTTACAGCAGGTTTCAAATTTACTCTGCCCAGATACATCAGAATAGTATATATGGCAGCTGTCACTTTATGAAATATATTTCTTAAAAAATAAGACTTGAAAGTCAAAATTACTCCTTGATCAAGGGGCTGTAGAATGGATGTTGTGTTAATGGGCATGAAAACAACAATAATTTCATTGTACATCTCCATCAGAGCTGTTGGGTGACAAGGTAAATTGTCAGTGAATGCTAATACTTTGAAAGGGATCTGTTTTCTGAACTGTGGGTCTCAACCATGGGCCTAAAATACTCAGTAAACCAAATTATAAACAGATGCGCTGTCATCCATGATTTGTTGTTCCATTGACAGAGCACGAGCAGAGTGGATTGAGCATAATCCTTAAGGGATTTGGATTTTCAGAATGATAAATGAGCATTGGCTTCAACGTAAAGTCACCAGCTGCATTAGCCCTTAACAAGTCACCCTGTCCTTTGACTTCTCCTCTCTAGCTATGAAAGTCCTGGCATCTTCTTCCAATAAAAGGCTTTTTAATCAACATTGAAAATCTGTTGTTTAGTGTTGCCACCTTCATTAAGTATTTAACTAGATCTTCTGGATAACTTGCTGCATCTTCTACCTCAGCACTTGTTTTCTCTTATACTTTTATGTTATGGGGACAGCTTCTTTCCTTAAATCTTGTGCACCAACTTTTGCTAGCTTCAGACTTTTCTTCTGTAGCTTTCTCACTTTTTTCAGCCTTTGTAGAATTAAAGAGTGAACTTTGTCCTGGATTAGGCTTTGGCTTAAGGGAATGTTGTGGCTGATTTGATTTTTTATCCAGACCACTAAAAACTTTCTTCAGGTCATAAATAAAGCTGTTTCACTTTTTAATTTGTGTGTTCACTGGAGTCACACTTTTACTTTCCTTCAAGAACTTTTACATTTGTATTCACAACTTGGCTAATTGTTTGAGGAAGGAGGCCTAGCTTGGCTTTTGACATGCCTTCCTTAGCTTTTGATTTAAGATGAGACACTTGTGACTCTTCTTTTCACTTGAACACTCAGAAGCCATTGTAGCGTTATTAACTGGCCTAATTTCAATATTGTTGTGTCTCCGGGAATAGGGAGTTTTGAAGGGAGAGAGAGAGAGAGAGAGAGAGAGAAAGTAGAGTAGGATGGCTGGTTGGTGGAGCAGTCAGAACACACTTATATTGCCATCTTATATTGGTATGGTTCATGGAACCCCTGAATAATTACAAGAGTAACATCAAAGATCCCTGATCACAGGTCACCATAAAAAATATAAAAATAATGAAAAAAGTTGAAATATTACAAGCATTACCAAAATGTGACACAGAAACATGAAGTGAACAAAGGCTGCTGGAAAAATGGCGCTGATAGCCTTGCTCAAGGCAAGGCTGCCATAAACCTTTAATTTGTAAAAAAACAAAACAAAACAAAAAAACCCACAAATCTGTGAAGTGCAGTAAAGCAAAGAGGAATAAAATGAGGTATGCCTATATCTCTTCCACAACTTCCGCTAGGCTGCTGAGCATTGCTGTTGAAAATCACACAGCTGTGTGGGTTGTATTTTTGTTATTGTTTTTGTTTCTGTTTTTTGTATAAATATGATTTAGTATTTAGTATTTTTGTTAGTCTTCAGCACCATTATTACAATCTTCTACTTAGATCTTATTAGCTGCCCTATATTTTTCTCTTAGACTTCAAGCATGCCATGCTCCTCCCTCTGGGCCTTTGCTCTCCCATTGCATCAGTAATTTTCAGTCTTGACTACACATTAGAATCAATGGGGAGTTTCAAAAGCTTTTGATGCCAAGTCCATACCCAGACCAATTAATTCAGGAAATTTGAGGGATGGGACCTAGGAATTATTTTTGTTTTAAAAAGATTCCCAAGTGATGCAATTGTGCAGTGAGGTTTAAAGCCACCACCCTATATAGACACATGCTTTGCTTTCTCAGTTTGTTTTATGCTCAAATTATCACCTCCTTGATGAGGATTTTCTGTCCATTCTATCTAATTTATAGTCCTATTTAACTTTCTGTTTCCTTTCTCTACCTTATTTTTCTTTACTGCAGGTATCATTTACTAGATCAATTACTGTAATCTATTTTATCATTCATTGTCTACCCTTTTCTCATGAATGCAGGCTTCATGGGGTCTTCATATACACAGTACCATACACATATTACATAACATTATTAATGGTAATTGGAACCAAAAGAATGGATGAAACTGCTTTCGAACAGTATATATCAAGAAAAGAGGAATTAGAACAGAACCCCAAGAAACTACATTTGTGGAATCAGTGGAGTTACTTCTCTTAGGTTTCTTAGGTTTTTTGTTTGTTTTGTTTTTTTGTTGTTGTTGTTTTATGTTTTATGTTTTTTTTTTCCCCACTGCCATATTCCACATCTGCATTAGGACCTCTCATACTATTTAACAAAGAGTTGTTGTATGCAATTCCCTAGTGTCGCTAATCCCAAATTCCACCATTTTTCTCTATCTCCTTTCTAACCATGCTTCTTCACTATTAGAATATAACCTTGCCTCTCAAATAACAGAAAACAATGACATATTATCAATGATTGGAACCAAAAGAATGGATCAAACCCAGAGAGAAGGCATATGTAGAAAAGAGGGCCTAGAACGGAATCCCAAGCATGCAGGGAATTGGTGGAGTCACCCCCTTTTTTATCTCCTTGGGTATATCTCTTTCTCTGCCTAGGTTTTCATGGTTGCTATTCCCCAATATTCCATTCATGGCTTTTAACTATTTTTTTTTTTTTTCGTGTATAATCTTCTAGACTCATCTCATTTATACCCTGGCTTCAGTGACTACCTGTAATAGATTCTCTTAAATTTTCATCTCAGGGCATATACCTGTCCCAAATGTCAGATCTATGTATACAGTGGCTCATATGATATCTTCACCTTCACATCCCAAATTTTCCTGAACTCTCCCAGTGAGAGCCAGGTAATACTTCTGTTTTTCTTTGTCATGTATTCATTTTTCTATTGTAGAATTTTCACCTGGGAACATAATTATTTATTTCCCTGTCTCCTTTACTAGGTCGTAAATTTCTTGAGGACACACTATGTTTCTTATTTGTATATTTCCCAGGGTTTGCCATCTAGCACACAGTAATCACTTAGTAAAATTTTTGTGTGTATGAATGTATGCATTTAAAATCTACTTCTGTCATTGAACATCTTATTTCTACCTTTAATGTACAATTCTTAGTAGGAATTTGAGTTATTGATGAAAAGTTTGAAAAATTTTAGCTTGAGGACTGAGTCCTGTGGTATGCTATTTGACACTTCTCTGGAATATTGCTGATCTACTTTTGGATTTTGTTGTACAGTCCACTAATAATATTTTATGCAGTCTGTGGCTCTCTAATCCGGTCCTGGAGGATATAACCAAAAATGTTAAATTCTTTACTGAAATCATAATCAAATATACATGACATAGGAGTGTACCTCCCAATAACACACATTTTGACATAAGGCAATTGGCAGTTGATATTTGAAGTGTCTTCAAGCCAGCACCTCATTCTCAAGCAGGGCTAAACTAAAATTCTGATTTTCTAGGGGAGAGGAAAAGTTATGGAGGGGAGCAAAACAGCAGGTAACTAGGTCTTAAAGAATAGAGAAGCTGAGAATGAACATTTCCCTAATATTCTCTCCTCCCAATCTCCTTAGATTGGGTTGACAAAATAAAGGTCAATTAAATAGGCCTTTGAATTGTAGCAACTCCCTCAGAAGTGTCAGTTAGCCAAATTTCCACTACTCCCTGGATATTTGAGCTAGAGGGGCAAATGCTGCTAACTGGTACCAAACCATAGTTGGACCCACGTTGGATATTGATTACTGCAGCTAGAATCTAAGTATTCTTTCCCACTCAAAGTGGGGTCCATGGATTTCACACACACACACACACACACACACACACACACACACACACATTGTTGACTATTGAGAGGAAGGGAAGGGGATTTTATTAATCAGAGAGGAAAGTAAAGTACAAGTATACCAGTTAGGGAAGACTTACTACCATGAGTTTGAAAATTTTAGCATAATTTGAAAATGAGATGGCCTCCCTATTGATATAATAAAGTTGACATAAAATATGAAGTCTTGTGTGTGGGTGGCTCAATTGGCTGAGTGTCTGACTCTTGGTTTTTGCTCAGGTCATGATCTCATGGTTGTGAGATAGAGCCCTGCGTTGGGCTGCATGCTGAGCATGGAGCCTGCTTGCGATTCTCTCTATTCCTTTCTCTCTATCCCTACCCCCCTCTCTAAATAAATAAACATTAAAAAAATGTTTAACTCTTAATGTTGATTCAAGAGCCAAAGGGAGACCCGGCTAGTTCTGTTGGTAGAGCATGTGACTCTTGATCTCAGGGTTGTGAGTTTAAGCCCCACATTTGGCAGGTAGCCTACTAAAAACCAACCAACCAAACAAACAAACCCAAATTAAAACAAAACAATAAACAGCCAAAAATACCTATGGTTGTATGGTCCTGAATTTGTTTGTGGAATGGGAAAGACACTTGAATCTTGTTCTCAACTGGTAACTTGGATAGATGAGAGGCAGGCACTTTACCCTTTAAGTTTTTCTTCACTATGACTTTGATAAAAACATTTGGCTTTTTTTTTTTTTTTTGCATTTCTTTATTTTTTATTTTATTTTTAAAAATAAACTGGAGGATAGTATAGGCTTCATCTGTTCACTTTTTCTTTAAAATGTTAGTAATTGTTCAGTTATTTTAATTGATTTGAGAAATGATGTCTTTTGGACATAGTCTAAGATAGTTGTCAAGTTTTTTTTTAAGCCATGAAATTTGATGTTAGTAACTTAATGTGTTAGATCACAAAACAACGAAACATTAATCTGGTAAGATAATTAAGACTTTTTAGCTTTCAGAAGACACCCTGTTTATTAAGCCTTATATTACCACAACTTGGCAAGAACTTTCAGCATTACCAATGCTCTTTGAAATTTCTTGGAAAAATTTTCTCTTCACTTTGCTTCTGATGACACATTTTGGTAAATTATTTTGTCATTTGTATCCATTTCTAGTTTTTCTTTTCTAACAGTTGAGTTATATCTTAGAGAATGTCATTAGTGGTAGAAGGGTAGGGATTGCCATGACAGTTGATGAACAATTTTGGTTGATTTTACTGAAAGTTAAAGTTGACAATGTTCATCTGGAAAGCAAACAGTTTTGACAATTAAGGGATACAAGCTGTGAATGTTACATCTAGCGGTTCCAACTATAATGTGTTGATTAGAGCTGTTTCATGAATCCTTCTCAGGAACAGCCCGAGTGTTATGTACTGCTTACAAGGAAAATACAGTCAGTGTATTTGCCATCTCAATGTGCTGATTGCGGCAGCTTGCCCAGAGCTAAACTTGCTGTAATAAAAACTTCTGGACTGGAACATGGTGATGGCATTTATGTTATTTGCCTCCTAAGTTGTTTCTGCCCTATATAAACCCAATGCTAACAGTTCTCAGTTTGAGAACCTCAGAGAGCTCTGTCACTAAGTACTGCTGAGTTCTGTTGTGTTGATTCATTGAAGAATATGTTAGCTGAAGTCTTGCAGTGAACAGTGGAATCTGGATCTTAAGTAGCTGAAGGCACTGGATTAAAATGGCTTACATCTTTTGACTTTGTCCAGATCATTGTATGGTACTCACTTTGATAGATGCCTGTCAGTAAGTCTGTTGACTCAGTGAATTCCTTGTCCTATGGATCCTTATTACCTTCTAAAACAGCATTAAGTCAGGGAACTTAGACTTAACCAGACCAGCATGATGCTTAAGAAAATTTGGAGAAGTCTCAAGGGAAAATGACTAAACCAGTTTTACAAATGTAGTATCCCTTAAGAAATCAGTTGGAGATTAGTTCTAGGAAGTGCCCATGTTTGTCTGCATAGGAGGCTGCATAGATCTCCTGCACATATTCCAAGGTCTGTCTTCAATTGTCCCTTTTTAAATTTCTAGGAATAGCAATGCCTTTGAATGCCTCCTAAAGGAACTGGTTGTGGAGATAAGCCAAAATTAAAAAGAGAATAGGAAAGAATAAAGGTGAAGGGAGTAGGAAATTTGAGATAGAAAGGGTGAGGGATGAGTGATGAAAGCCTTAGCAGTGGTTAGGTCCTATACTTGTAAGGACAATCCGTAGAAGAGTTGGATCTCCTTTTGCTCAGAGAAGATAAGCGTTTTTTATTTGCCAGCTTTCACTGCATTTCCACTGTGTTTTTGGATTACACACCATGTGAATAGGGTTCTTTTATCACTCTCAGTGAAACTGTTATCATCACTTAGCATTACACTGTGAACAATCCTTTTGAAGGCCTACATTTGGAAGTAGCACATGGAATTTCAGCCCTTGTATTATTATTTTTTCTTGTGTTATTTTTTATTGGATAACATGAAGAAGACCTATGACAGATTTTCTTTGAGAGAGACCATGATACAGCTTCTTTAGAGTTTTTAAATGGTCTTACTAATAAATTTGATCCCTCAGATAATATCCTTGAGTGAAAGAATTAATTTCCCTAGTCATAAAAAGAATACAGTACTTTTTTTTTTAATTAGGAACTTTGGAAAACCAAAAAATTAAAAGGAAAAAAAAATCTACCTATCATCTTAACACTCAGTCATGACCACTCAGGACTAGTTAGGAGTTCTAAGTGGTCCTTTATTTTCCTAAGTCTTGAGGCGATGAATAACTTAAAAGCCTGAAGTGTTGTGCCTGCTTCCGTGGTTCCTATTTTAAATAATACCTAGTAGATGCTTTATTTTAAATTTTTTTTTTTTTCCAACGTTTTTTTTTAATTTATTTTTGGGACAGAGAGAGACAGAGCATGAACGGGGGAGGGGCAGAGAGAGAGGGAGACACAGAATCGGAAACAGGCTCCAGGCTCCGAGCCATCAGCCCAGAGCCCGACGCGGGGCTCGAACTCACGGACCGCGAGATCGTGACCTGGCTGAAGTCGGACGCTCAACCGACTGCGCCACCCAGGCGCCCCTAGATGCTTTATTTTAACTAATGTTTCTATGGGTCAGTAATATTTGAATAGCTATAATGACTGCATTTAAATTCATTTTATTCCAAATTCATGCAGTATTTAGCAATTCTGTAATGAGGAGATTACAGAGAACTCTCTAATGATTTCACTGTTTTACATCTCCACTTACTACATTGGGTCTCAAACAGCAATAATTCTTGACCACAAAATGTACATGCCTAATGTAATTAATGACTTATTATACTGATACATATACACATTTGCTGTAGTATATAAATGTTCTTCATGCAGTAGAATATCATTGGTCCTATTTTTGGCATCCTTGCACTTGAGTTTCCTTACAAAATTGTTTATGCTTGTATTTCCACTAGGATGTAGATTTTAGATCCCTCAATTGTAGAAGTTGTTCATAGTTTGGGCACGTACATGGCATATATGTGGGGTGGGTGTGGAAATTTAGGAAAATGGAAGCTTTGTTTTTATTTTCTTGAAAAAATGCAGATCCAAGTTTGTGTTAATTTTTACTAATGAGAGATCAACTATACTTTCTAAAGACTAATATTCAGAAGAGTCAAGGAGAAACTGGTTATACCCTTTAAATTATTTTTGCAGTGGGGCTCCTGGGTGGCCCAGTCGGTTAAGCGTCCGACTTCGGCTCAGGTCATGATCTTGCGGTTTGTGAGATCGAGCGCCACGTCGGGCTCTGTGCTGACAGCTGGGAGCCTGGAGCCTGCTTCGGATTCTGTGTCTCCTTTCTCTATCCCTCCCATGCTCATGCTCTGTCTCTCTCTGTCTCTTAATAATAAATAAACGTTTAAAAAAATAAATTATTTTTGCAGCGAATTTGTTATTTGAATGTTCTTCAGTCATTAGCATTTTTAGCTCATTAGTAATGGCAGCAATGCCATAAATAACTATAACAGACTTCTTGAAGAACTAGACCTCTTGACCAATAAAACCCTTGCCCCAGTACTTTCTGAACTCCTAGGGACAAATGGTAACACGTAATTTATGTGTATCTTTGTCAAATATATTTTCTTCCTTTCTGTTTGCCACTCTCACTTCCCAGATGACATTAATTTTTAAGTAGTAGTTTTCTCATGAGTTTTCATGTACTGTTTTGTGAATTGTAATACATGCTTAATGAATATTTGGTACTGATAAATATTCAACAAAATTGCTTAATAAAAAATCATTTTAAAATACCCATTTCTATTACATAGTACTTGTAATATGTCTGCTCACTGGGTGTGACTGCATGCTATTTTTCCCAGGTTCTGCATTTGGGTGCAGCTTTAACTAATGCAGGGTTTTGAGCCTGCCCAATGTAGCACTTACCTGGGAAGCTGATTATACAGATTCCAAGGCCCCACCCCAGACCTGCTCAGTCATAGTCTCTGGGTGATTTGTATCATCAGACAAGTCTAGGAAACCTGATACTAGGGAGTGTGTACTATGTGTAATTGCCTATTGGTATGTAGGAAAGATTTCTGGATGTGGGTTAATACTGTTCATTTATTTCTAATGCAAGTCCATTCAAATACCAGAAGAGAAAATTGCTCTGATATGCTCTTTAAATTTCAGCTTTTATGTGACTTTGTTGAAGTAATTTTAAAATTATTTATTAAGCACTTATCATGTACAAAACCCTCTTCTAATATTTTTCGTGTATTTACTAGTATTAGTAGAGGGAGGTGAAATAATTTTTCCAGTGCCAAATAAGGAACAAGTGGGAAAGCGTGGCTTTGGATCTAAGAAATAGAATTTCAGAATTTGAACAATTAGTCCTTGGCTAACTACTTAGCTATTAAATGCTATGTACTTACTAATGTATCAGGCACTACTATACTAAGCACATATACTTCAAATTTTTTTTAACATTTATTCATTTTTTGAGAGACAGAGACAGTACAAGTGGGAAAAGGACAGAGAGAGAGGGAGACACAGAATCCGAAGCAGGCTCTAGGCTCTGAGCTGTTAGCACAGAGCCCAACGTGGAGCTCGAACCCATGAACAGTGAGATCATGGCCTGAGCTGAAGTCGGACACTTAACCGACTGAGCCACCCAGGTGCCGTGAAGCACACATAGTTTAAATTCATTTGCCACTTCTATAAAGTAGAGTTAAGAAAGGCAAGTTTAGGGAAATTAAGTAATTTTCCCTGAGTTACCTCACTAGTAAGTGGTAGAACCAGTGTGGCTTGAACCTGGGTTGGCACAACTCCAAAATTCTGTGCTCTTAACTATTACCCTATATGGAAGAATGACATGTTTGAATATGCTGATATCTTGTCACCTCTACAGTATTTTGCACAAAGAATAGTATCTACTGGGAGCTTTCTAGAAGGTCATTGTGTAACACTTTAATGTCTACATTAAATAATGTCTACGTTTAACATCTATATGAAAACACTTCACTGTGGACATTAAGTTTTAGAAGAGAGTCTGAAATATATAATTTCTTGTCCCAGAAAGATTTTTAAAGAACAAATTGGTGGGGCGCCTGGGTGGCTCAGTCGGTTAAGCATCTGACTTCAGCTCAGGTCACCATCTCGCGGTGACCATCTCTGATGGCTCAGAGCCTGGAGCCTGCTTCCGATCCTGTGTCTCCCTCTCTCTCTGCCCCTCCCCCGTTCATGCTCTGTCTCTCTCTGTCTCAAAAATAAATAAATAAAATAAAATAAAAATAAAAAGCAAATTGGTTACTCTGTTATCTGCTATAGACTGGCTACAAGTAGAGCAAGGGATTCAGATACTTTAAAGAGATTCTTAACCCTATATTTCTTAATATTAAAAGATAGTATATTTGGTGGATTCTTATGCATTTTGTGCACATTTGAGAAGAAATTACACTTAATTGCCTTCATTTGGGCATTAAATATTTTACACATGTGCAGTTTGTCACAAGTAAATGTTTTCCCTTACTTTGAAATCACTTATAAATGTATGCATTCATTAAAGAGTTAGCTTGAACTGCTCCTCTTTTTCTCTCTTATTTGTCCCCAAATGAAAGAGAAGTGTTAATTGGTTTTAATGGCCCCTACTGCTACCTCTCTGTCTGGGATTTCTAAGGAAAGGTGAACAATTGGAATAGAACTCATGAAATTTGTCTGGTGAGGTGAGAAAGTTTAATGTGCTTGTGAACCAGCACATTTCTTCTAGGTAATACTATAACACTATAATAAATATTGAAATTAATTTTCTCTTTTAGACCTAACCCTTTAAGTATATTAGTTAACATTCAAAGAGGAATTTTCTGAAAAAAACATGTTAAGTAAATTCCTGTACCTGGAAAAGATCAATACCTGATAAACCAGGAAATAAGAATCTCTTGTTTAAACGTGTTTATTAAACCAAAGAAAAAACCTCTCTCTCCTTTTCCCTCCCAGCCTCCCCTTTATGAGCAAGGGCATGCTAATTTAGATTTACAACTAGAAGGGGATAGCCAGGATTATGCAGTTTGCTGTTGCACTTAAACAGAAGACTGTAGTCTCCTGAGACCTGTATCTGGCTGCTATCACTCTTTCTCGATAAAAATGATTCCCACCAGCAGGGGCTAATTCATCCAAAACATTGTCCCTGTTGCTCCTACACTGATTCACTTCAGTAACTGTGTGACTTTATTTAACAAGTAACCATCTAGATATTTGTTCTTCTACAACAAAAAAATTTATAGGGTTTCTGGAAACTATAAAGACTATTACCATTCTAACAGCTTTAAGATAACAGATATTTAAAAAAAAAAAGTTATTTCTTCCACTTTTTAGCAGTTGACATTCCTACTTATTCCTTTACCAAAGGGTAGCAAGGTGTTTTAAGGAGCCCAATCCTGTGTTGGGGAGAGAAAGAAAGGTGTGCCTTTGTTAGTATTTGCTTCTGTGCAATCAGTTCACGGTTCAGAGGAAAATAGAAATGCAGAGAAAGTCTGCTGATCTTGCTTCCTTACTTTCCACTTTTTTTGTCACCCTATGTTCAAATGATAGTTCTAATATCATATACAGGTGAATATTTCTTCATCATCAAAGGTGAAAATAAAATTTACTGGGTATTTACTAAGAGTCAAGTATGAGTTAAGTGCTCCATTTGAAATATGTAATTTATTCCTTAGGATTACAGAGACACTATTACCCTGTTTTACAGAAGGTGAAATTGAGGCTTGGCAAAATTGGCTAAACTGTTGAAGGCCATACCCCAACTAAATAGCAGAAACTAGATGCAAACCCAGATCTGTCTGATTCAAAGACAGTGCTCTTAGTCATCATCTCAAATACCAACAGTACATACAATTTAATAGTGTTTTAGTATATTTTGTTTTACATACTTGGAGTTAGTCAGCATGTCACAAGGAAGAGAGCAACCTAAAAAAGACAGATGTAGGGTTAAGATCCTTGCATTTGGAATCAAATTATTTTTTTGGAGTCTTAATTTTACCATTTATATTGTGTGATATTGGGTGAGTTGCATAATCAGTTTGAACCTACATGTGTTTTGTGAATTGGGGAGTAAAGGAGATAATGGGTATGGAGTGCTCAGTACATGGTGATAATACTCTACAATCATAGAAGGGATCACAGTTTACAAAGTGCTTTCACAAAGATTGTCTCAGATGATGCTTAGTGATAGAACCCTTTGAAGCTCATTCATTCTTTTATTCATTCATTTAACAATTTTTTTTTTTTTTTGAGTGTCTGCTAGAGATAGTTCTACAGGTTGGAAGGATTTAGGTGAAAGAGCAGGAGAAAAAAGTTGCTTGCCTTCATGGAGTTTGAATTTTGATAGGGATAATAACACATAAATAAAATTATTTAGCATATTAGATAATAACAACAACAGTAAAGGGAACATTTAATTCTCATAGGGAGAATGCCATGAGCCATTCATAATAAAGTAGTTAGAAGAATATTGTGATTTATAGAGTAGAGTAGCTCCTTGTTTTTCCATTATGGACTTTTTTTTTTACCTTTATGTATTTATTTTGAGGGAGAGGGGGCGGGGAGGGAAGTGGGGCGGGGGGGGAAGGGCAGAGGGAGAATCCCAAGCAAGCTCCATGCTGTCAGTGCAAAGCCGGAGGATGTTAGGCTTGATCCCATGACTTTGGGATCATGACCTGAGCCAGAATCAAGAATTGGCAGAATTAACTGACTGACCCACACAGGTGCCCCTCCATTTTGAACTTTTTAAAAACTGTAAACCAGTTACAGTTGAACTACCAACTTTTGTTTTTGAATTTGTATTGTTTTAAAACAAAGAACAGATTAACTTTTAAATTTGTTAGTACAGGGGCACCAGGGTGGCTCAGTCCGTGAAGCATCTGACTCTTGATCTTGGCTCAGGTTGTGATCTCATGATTCACAGGTTCAAGCCCCTTGTTGGGCTCTGTGCTGACAGTTTGGAGCCTGCTGGGAATTCTCTTCCTATCTCAGATCCTCCTCCACTCATGTTCTCTCTCTGTCTCTCTCTCTCTTTCTCTCAAAATAAATAAACTTAGAAAAAAGTAAATTTGTTAGTACACATTACCAAAGTTCATGAAATCTCTTCTAGCTAGCTCTGAGACTCTATGAATATGGAATTAAATGTAGATCTCTAATATCTTGTCTGTATTTAGTATGTCTGTTAATATACTGTGAATAAAGCATTTTAGTAATTCAAAGATAATTAATGGTTTTCAGTAATTTTTTGTAAAATAAATCTTGACATTTCTTTACCTTTGTAGGCAAAGCAGTAATACTCATGGGTTATATTTCTCAAATTCAGCACCAAGCCTGGCAAATAGGTTAGGTGATTTGGCACTTCCGTTCTGGCTCTTAGAAGACACAAAGGAATCATAAAGATGTGCTGCAGTGAACTCAGACATTAAGATTTGTCTGCCAACTATGAGTTTAAGTTTATTGAAAGCCACAAGAAAGACAAGTGTTATTTTCTGGGTAGTTTATAGCCATTAACTACTGACCTCCAGAAGTTATATCATTTAGCATTGTAGGGCTGGGTCCATAAGCCTTGGGGGGAAATGCACAATTGCACCATTAAAGTGTTTTGAGATTTAATCCTAAAAATGTCTTCTAGTTGTTATCTCAGTAAAAGGAAATAATTGGGGGTGGACGAATTCCTTTTTTTAGTTATTAAGAAATGTATTTAAAGAGAGTGGTTAAGAGCTCAAGCTTCAGGATCAGACAGAGTCCTTGTTCCACCACTCACTATATAACTCTGAGAACGATTCCATTACAGCTCTAAAATATATTTGGCATCTTTCCTTTCTCTCCTCACTACCACCATCCTGTTCCATATTACTTATTTTCTATATAATGGCTAGTGACCTTATTGCAATTGAAATCTGATAGTATAATCCCCACACATCTTTCTCCTCCTCCTTCGCCCTCTCCTCTACCAGGTTAAAAATCCTCCAGTGTTTTTTTTTTTTCATTCACTAAAATGAAGTCCAGACTCCTTACATTGGCCTTGGCCTGCAAGACCTTGCATACTCAGATCTGGGCCTGCCTCATTGAACTTACCTCTGTCTTGCTCACAGAGCTTGAGCCCCCTGATATGTTTCAATCTTCAGATTCACTAAGCTGATTTCCTGCTTGAAACTTTAATACACCCCTTTCCTGTGCTCAGAACACTCTTTACCTTATTCTTCACATAGCTTACTCTTTATACCTCAGGTCTTAGGCTTTCCCTTACCACTGAATCTAAGTTGTGTTGTGCTCATTCATAGCACCATATTTTTCTCCTTCATGGCTTCTGTCAGAACTTTTCACTTCACGTTCATTCAGTTTTAGATTAATATCTGAGTCCCCACCTCCTCCAACTATAATCTCCATATCTTTTTGGTTTAGTGCTACATACCCAGCTCCAAGCACAGTTATTGAGTGAGTGCTCAGTAAATCATTATTAATATTGAATAAATAAAATATCTCATTACCTTTCAAAGCCTTAATTTACTCATCTGAAAAATGTGGATAGAAATTATCTGTACAGTTATTGTGTGAATTAAATGAGATTAAAATATATAAAATACTTAGCACTGTGCTTGACAAAGTCCTTAACAAACAGTATCCCAAAAATTCATTAAGCCCACTGTATGTGTGAGACATTGCTAATGTTTTTAGAACATATTTTTAAGAGAATTTTGTTAGATTTTTGTTTTACTTAATCTTTACTGTTTTTTTTTTTTCCTTTTTATCAACATTGCTCTTCACATCTAGGAAATTAAAATGTGGCAGTGATTCCATGCCCTTTCAATACAGCACTGGTATGAACTAGCCTCAGCTTTTTAATGTCACAGTTATCAGAGCCATGATGTATATTCAGAAGGGTAATTAGTTTGGGTAGTAGTTTCCTAGACTATCCCTCACCTCCTCCCTGCCCCAGCCAGCTGGCCTTGAAAAAGAAGTGCTTCTTTTATGTGTGCACACAATCAGTCTGTAAAATCCCATTATCCCCAACTTCCCCACCCCTGTGGCTGCATGCCTTCCTTTTGAAGCCTTTTAAAAAAAGGAAAAAAAAAAAACAAAACAGAAAACTGTCAAGTCAGTTCTAAAGTTCATTTCTAATCTCATTTCACCCAAATAATATAAAAATGAGAAGGAGGTGGGGGTAGGAAGTGGGAGGGATTCATAATGTGATTTGCTTACCTGTTCTCCAGGAGTTACCTTTGATACTTGTGGGAAAGACTGATAAAAGTAGAAATACTTCTTCAGTCTATATTTTGAGATAAAATTAGATTTCATTCTGTTTTGATGTTCAAAGAATAGAGCAAGGTTAATTTGGTTATTCTATTTCTTTTTCTTTCACCTGTTCAGAATGTGTATACTGTTTAGAACAGGAGTTTCTACTAACTTCTCATGACCAACATCCTTTTAACTGTGATCATCTGCTGGAGTCCTAAGTGCAAGGCCCTCCTCTGCTCTATTTTTCTGTTTTGTGTGTCTTTCCATCTGGGAATTTGAATTCCTTTTGGGCCCATCTCTTAACTGCTTCCCCTGGGCCTACTGCAGTCTTTCACTTTTGGGTTCTAACTCCCTCTGTATCTGACATTTTTCTTACCATTCTTTCCATGACCTTGAATTAATTGACATCTGTTCCCTGAGGATTATACCTTCCCTGTCACTATTTGATGAAAGTTTGGTAGGGGAGGGGTGTAGAATATAGGAAGGGACTTTAAAAAATTTTTTTTCTCTGTCCCTGAAAGATCACTTCCTGAATATGTTTCTGTCACCATTACTCAAAAACCCTTTCTTAGGAAGTCCTTTTTTTTATATCTGTATCACCTAATCCCATCATCATCTCCCTCCTCTTCATCTCGGGGACATTTCCCCATCTTCCTTAGGACCTGTCTTACAGACCTTACCCTCTTTCCAACCCTTTCCCCACTCTCTCCATAACTTTGTCCTCCTTGCTGGTAACTCTTCAAAAACTGCAGCTTCTCAGTCACACTTTTACTTCAGTCATCTTAGACTCACAGCATGACTTGGACCACACCTCTCCTGCATCCCAGTTTTCTTCTATCAAATATGCTCCCTGTTCTCACTGTAGATTCTTATCTCTATACGCCATCTTATTCCTAAGGACAGTAAATATTCCCCTTGGTATTCACTTCCTTTCCTTATCTATCTTGATCCCTTCACCCTCAAGACTTCTTAAAGAGTAGTCCTGATCACTGTTTCTGTTTTATCTCCCATTATCCTGTCAATATCCTAGAGGCTTTTACCTCTTTACTCTGCTGACACTGCTTCAAAATCCCTGGCTATCTCCTCCTTTTCTATTTTAAACAGTGTCCTCTTCCAAATCTAAATTCCAGACTACCTTTTGACATCCTCCTTTTTTAATATTTGTAGTTCCTTGATTTTATAATATTCTCCTTGTGATGATTTTCCTCCTTTTTAATTGCCCCTTTTTGGCTTTTGTTTTTGTTTTTTTGACTGCTCTCTGTCTTCTGTCCCCATAAAGGGTGGGTGTCCCTGTGGCTCATCTCTTTTCCCTCCCTCAGCTCACTTCTGTTGCTGCTGTCTTCTACCCTCTCACCTTTAGTAATAATGTGTTAGACTGTTGCGGATCTCTTCCCATACCCTCGTTTCCAACTTCCCAATAGACATTTCCAGGTGGATAACATAGAAGTATTTTAAAACCTAATGCAATTATAATTTATCATCTAAGCTGGGTCACTAGCCAGTGTAAGTCTATACTGTGCATATGGTCACCTGTTCAAACCTAAAATGTACAAAAAACTTTGAGATTTTTTTCTAGTAGTTTTCATCATTAAGTGCCTTACCAGCATTCTACTTACCTGGCTAAAAGTCATCACCTTCAATTTTCATTCCTTCCTCAGTTCCTAATTCCTAGGAATTCTACCTTTCCTGTATCTTTGAATTATACTTTTTTTTTTTTCTTTTTTTAAATCCCATTCCACTGGTTAGGCCCTTGTTTTCTCTTGCCTGCAATACTGCATGTCCTTCTACCTTGTCCTCTTACTCTCCGTTTCTTTCTTCTCATTCATTCTTCATTCAATATTCCTTATTTCTACAATATGTCCCTAAAGTACACTAATTGTTTACATAGCTGCCCAGAAACCATCGCCAAAGCATATCATCGAGACTTCTTAGCTGGAATTCAACACACTGCTTACATAAAAAAGCTTTTCCAGCCTTAACTCCTTTATGAACCTTGTATTTCAGCAGACCTATTGGCCTTTCCCCAAATACCTCCAAAATCCGTAATCCTCAGTTGCATCAGAATCACTTTTGGAATTAAAGAAAACTTAAAAAAATTGTTTTTTAATGTTTATTTATTTTTGAGAGAGAGAGGGAGAGAGAGAGAGAGAGAGAGAGACAAAGTACAAGCAGGGGAGGGGCAGAGAGAGAGGGAGACACAGAATCCAAAGCAGGCTTCAGGCTCTGAGCTGTCAGCACAGAGCCCTATGTGGGGCTTGAACCCGCAAACCGTGAGATCATGACCTGAGCCAAAGTCAGACACTTAACCAACTAAGTCACCCAGGCACCCCTGGAATTAAAGAAAACTTTAAATGCCCAACCTTAATCTGAGAGATTTAAATTTAGTTGATCTATATTGAAGCCTGGTTATCTTAATAAAAGCCTCCCCAAGTGATTGTGACCAAAGCTGGCATTGAGAAACATTGTCCCTGTTTTCCTATCTCCATGACTGTTCACCATTTTCTCTACATGGCCAGTATCTACTCTTCTTGTTTTCTCTTTAAATATTTTCTTATCCTTCAATTCCAGCCCTCATTTTACCTCCTTCATGAGATCTTCTTTAATCCATCCAGATAGATAGTTATTTTCCTATACTGCAGTTACAGTAGATTTTCATTAGATTATATGTTTACGCCTTACATCCTCTAGACAGGATACTTCTTGAAGCCAATGCTTCTGCTATTTATAATGTAGAAATCATTCCATATAGGTCGTTGGCTGTTGAGATTATTTGTAGAGAACTTTGAAGTTCTTATCAAAGTGATTGATAAGCATGAGTTATTTTTTGCTAATTTAACCAAAGGTCCAAAAACAAAACACAATAGTTTTAATTCTAAGACTATGCTAAATTAGGATTTGCTAATCATGCTAAGTAGGAGAAAGGAATTAGAACTTTAAATGCCACTATTGTTTTCAGCAGCAGATGAGCTAATATTAAAGTGAATTCAGTGATAGATTGGTTCCTTGAACACCCACGCCTCAGGTGCTTTAAAGCATATGGGTCTCTTTGGATTCCTCAGGAAAACTGTCATGTTGGCATATAGCTATAAAATGTGCTTTACTCAGAAACTGTAGTTAGTAAAGCAAAGTTTTTTTACTAGTTCATTTGGCACAGGGGAATACTTTTAATAAATAGGCCTTGCTGAAAGATAGAGAACAGTGTTGTTTTTAATAGGGAATGAGAGTGTAAATACAGTGATTTAATGCAGTTACAAGTGGCTGCATCCAAAAACAGTTTTTGATTTTTGTCAAACATTCAGCAAGGGAGTGATTTTTCCCCTCTTTTTTTTTCTGATCAGTAAAAATTGTGAACATTTGTTTGGGATATATGCATATGTATTTATAATAAATTTAGTGCCCTTTAAGGTAGATATTTGTATTTTATCATTTTATTAAAAGGAGATACATATATATATATTTGTTCAGCAAAGCATTTGGGTTTCATAGACCTAGGAAAAGAATAAACTTTTACACTGTTGTTGCTATTTATATTTCCTGATATAAAACCCGTTTCTGATTTATCCCAGGTAAAATAATTAAAATGCATGTATTAGAACACACATAAAATTTCCTGTGCTCATGAAAGATGCACTAATTGGAAATTAGTCAATATAATCTTTTGGCTTTTGGCTTATTATAAACTCATAGGTTTATAGCGATATAATGGAATCATCCTTTCTGGCAGCACTGTAGCTGAACTACTTAAAACCTCTGGAAGCAAAAGTCAAACTTCCTTCACAAAACGTTCCCTATATTTAAGGTTAATCACATGAGTCTTTGCTAAGTTATTCCTAGAAAACAGGTATTCTTCATAACAAGAAGTCAAAAGAGATAAACTTATTGGGAAACATATGTAGATGGCAAATGAATAATAAATAACATTTCACAGGCTGCTGGAGATGTTTGTCAGTGGACTAGCAAAAGCAGAAATATCTAACAAACCTCTGGAAACACATGGTAAACTTTCTTGATCATAATAGTAGTAACTTAATTTGGTTGAACATTGCGCAGTTTCCATACATATCATCTCATGTAAGAGATGAGAAAGTGGTTTGCTTTTAATTACATACCTAGTAAGTGATAGATCTGAGATTTCAAATCCTGTAATGCCAACTCATACTACCAAAAAGCTATTAAAAAAAATATTAGTTTTTCAAAGACCATTTTAAAAAGTATCAGTAAGGACAATGGCAGCAACGTAAAAAAGACTGAAAGATCACAGAACCACTTCTGAAGTTTTCCATCTTTGGAGTGAATAAGCAAAATAATAGTATTCCAAAAGAATGATAGAAAGTTAATTTGTTCATGAAACACTGAACTCTTTAAAGTTAAATGATACACAAGCTCGAGATATTGCTATATATATATTTTTATTTGTAGTCAACGTTTATTTTTATGCCTAGAAAAATACATGGGGGTGCTTAGGAATAATGTGCTGGGCAATTTGCTACTTTAGTGATAGTAACAGAATCCCGAAAAAGCAAGCACGATTATTTTGTACTTTTTTCTTGTTTTATTCAGCAATAAGACGATAATTTTTCATATTTAAGGAAGTATGAAAAATTTGTCGAGTTTTAAAAGCTGAATACATGTAGCATTGGATCAAGGCACATACAAGACTGGCCAAAGGGCGTACAATGCACTTTGGTTTTTTGTTGGAAAAATAAAAATCATGGCAACAGAAAAATGATGTGGTTTTTAAACAAGTAATAGCTCACAATTCAGTAGGAAGCTAGAAAGAAATGTTACAAGTTCATTATGTAATATGTGGAAAACTGTGACAGTAATGGGCAGTATTCTTGATCATTGTGAAGGTAAATTGAACTTTTATGTACAGTGTTAAAACATTTCATATAAACCAGATCTAAATTTGATTTCTAGTAGTTATTTTTCTTTTAAATTCTCCCTTTTTTAAAGTACTACTTTCTCTGCATTGTTGAGGGGAATTGCTTATGGGTACACTACCTTTTTAAATATGTATGTTTCTCTTTTGATATCATTTATGATAAAAAACATTATAAACATTAACAATTATATCTTTAGAATTCACTTTTCAAAAATCAGGATGGTATAGGCAAAACCAAAATGCAATTCTGGTGTTTGTGTCATTACACTATCAGAGTCTAAGATTTCATATTTTCCTAAGTATAAATTTCCCCCTAACTTAAGAGTGCTCTTACATTATTCATTTTGTGAAGTCCTTTATTCTCAAAGCTTTGTTAACAGTGGTTTTAACAGCAGACTTCACACTCCTTTATGCCAGCGGATGTATTCTGTTCAGAAGATATGCGTATTTTCTTAAAAGTATCTAATTTGCTTAGAGTAAAAATGGAAATATGCAGCAAGTTTGATATTGCCCATTACGTCACATATTTTAATTTATTGAATACCACTGGGATAATACAAATTTAATAGTTGGAACATTTTTTCATAACTATTTTTTGAACTTTAAGTTTTCTCATTCAGCCAGGTTTTCTTTTTTTACATTTCATTAATACCAAAGTGAAAAATGGCCTGTGCTTATACTACAAGGATCTCATGTGAACTCAGTCCTGATTGTTCAACACAGCAAGAAAATTCACTTTCACAGTCAACAAGTCATCTTACTCAGTAGAACACAAAGTAAATGGTTTATAACTTCAATATTTGCAAGGAAAATACAGTACAAATTACTAAAAAATACTAAAATATAGACTTGTGTTCAGGCATCTCTACTACATCAATCGCAGCAGTAACCTGAAATTTGAAACTTTTAATAAAAAGTTCTTAAATATAAATTATATGGCAAATGTACAGTACATTGCTTTTTTCAGTCTTTTTTTCCAGTGTTTTGCAGTAGAACAGGGTTCCTACCATCATCTCCCTTAGGTTTAAAAAAACCGAAACACAGTCAGCTACAAGGCCTCCAGCATCATGAGTGTGAGTGATCTGAGTCTGGAATACCACTGTCTCTGTAGCTTCGGTTACTACTGCTTTCACTGTGATTGTTTTTGTACAGATTCATTCCATTAGGAGGAAATATGGTGTGTATTACAAATTCCTCCTTTGAGATTGGTTCATTGCTTATTGGTAACATCTGAAAAGAAGTCTCCCTGATTTCCAGGATGGAGTTGTCCTTCTTAGTGCCAGCTTCCGCATAGTCATCCTTTCTTCTCCTCCCTTTGCTGTACGCACAGTTCCTTGAGAAGAGTGATCCGTTCCTATGAACGTACCAGCACACTAAAGCAAGAAGGGCAATGGTGACCAGGGCCACAGCCCCACCAATGATGGCAGCCAACGGTAAATTGGGGTTTTTGTAAGGTTCTTTCTCTTGCTCTCGATTAAGGGTGGTTGTAGGGTTGTACATTCGAAGGGGTGCAGTTTCAGTCTCAATACAAACAGGGGCTTCATCAAATAGGTAGAGGTTACTGGTTTCCATGGGAACCATGCAGACTCGATATGGTGAATCAGGCTCCAGGGCTGTGACTAAGTATTCATTGCGTTCCCCTGTTACGATTGTTTCTGTTATAGATCCAAATGCTGGGCTATGGCCCAGTTTGAGCCAGCTGAGTCTTAAAGCAGTCATAGGTAGGACAAGTTTCCAAGAGATATGAATCGTGTCAGAGGTGACAGATTTCACAGTAATTATAATTGTTTTTCTTGCTGGACTCCCTGTGGTTCGCTGATCTTTAGTGAGCTTGGGGTTCTTAATGTCTGGTTGTTTGGTCACTGGAGCTGGCCACTGTCCTTGAGCAGGATATACTGTGTTAGGTATTGCAGTGGTTATCTGAATGGTGCTTACCACTGCACTGTCCTTACAATCGAACAGTTCCGCATTAAGGTCCTTGATAGCCATCCCCCGAACTTTTTCTGGGGCTTGGCACATAAGCCCACGCACATTGACCTTCATAGGTAGTGACTGTAACCAGTCACGTACCCATTTCATTTTGCACCCACAATACCAGGGATTGTTGCGAAGAATCAGTTGGGTTATATTGTCCAAATCATCAAAGATACCCTGAGGTAAATTACTTAGGTTGTTATTGGACATGTCGAGTCGATACAGCTGCCTTAGATAAGAAAAAGCATTTGGGGGCACCCGATTGATGTGGTTATCTTGAAGATAAAGCTTCCTCAGGTTTGTGCCTGGAAGGTTTACTGGTGCAGCAGTCAGGGAATTCCGCACCAATGACAGTTCTGTTAAGTTGACTAGGTTGAAGAAAACTTTATCACCTAAACCATGGTTGTTCAATAGGTTTCCATCCAGAACCAGGCGTTTTAGGCTAGTGAGACCTTGAAGAGATGGTGATGAAATAGTGGATATGCGATTATCATCCAAGCGTAGTTCTTCTATAGTCCTGGGCAAACCCCAAGGGATTGTGCTGAGGTGATTACGGGACAGGAAAAGCAGTCGGAGATAGTTGCTGTCTCGGAATGCCCCTTCTTCAATGCTAACAGCAGAGACAGAGTTATCATCTAAATGTAATTCTTCCAGATAGGGAATTTTTGAAAGTGAATCATAAGTGATAGTCCTTATGTTATTTTCTTGCAAATGTAACTCTTTTACATACTTTGGTAGGTTGGTAGGAAATTCATCTAAACTGTTGTGGTATAGGTATATTCTTTCTACTTTTAGCAAGTTTTTCAAATCTGAAGGAATTCCAGCGTTATTTATTTGGTTGTTCTGAAGGTAGAGTGTTGTAGCATCCTCTGGTATTCCTGTTGGAATGGATGTCAGAAAGCGATCATTACAGTAAATGAAACCTGCATCACAACGGCATACAGATGGGCAGGATTTAGCCATAACTAAGAGAGGTGCCACCTGAAGGAACAGCCCAATTTTAGTCCAGATGAGGAAGATGCTCCAGGCTGGGCTGATCATGGTCAGCACTGTTGAGGTCTTTGTACACGGTACTGTCAGAGCCCTAAAATGGAGTGAGTTAAAAGAAAGACAGAAAACAGTCAGGTTGTGATACTTAAAATAGTGTTCAAAATATATGTGGAAACTAAAATGTGTAATCACTTTCAGCTTTTTAATTTTTTTTGCATGCTTAGGGTTTATCGCTAGCTTACAATGAACACCATCCTATAATCTCTTTACCTTAAATGTTTGTAGTATTTAATTAAAGAATATCATGTCCCAAGTCCATTTGCTTTTGAAATGTTAAATATAAAAGTTTTACTGAGAATTCTAAAGCACTTTCATAATGTTTGATATCAGTTCTATAGCCAGTCACTGACCAAGCTAATCAATTTTCTAATTTTTTCTTAACATTAATAATGAATTGAAACATAGGAATATGATTTACTGTACTTAAAGATAATGTTACTGTTTTTAAAAATCAAAATTTGATGTCTACTTCTTAGGTAGACTGTACATGGATAGAAATGTGTAGTAAAAAAAAAATCTATCCTCTTAATATTCAAAGGAATAGTCAGTTAAATACCTCTTAAGACCTGAATCCTACTAAAGCCATTCATTTGTTTTGATTATTGATGTTATTTTTCTTTGATTATTAATATTAAGAATTGTTTCATTGGTATTTCTAACAAGAAAATCAGAAGGAATCTTTTTAATCTATTTTAAGGGAGGAAAAAAATACACAGCTAATACATCCAGCTAACCTAAGTGGAAAATTCCATTTCATATTAACCTAGCTCACTCTTTTCCCTTTTTTAATGTTTCACACTACATGGCTTAATGGCTTTGTGCAAACTTTTCATTATGTTCTCTTTCATAATATGTTTCACAATGCATTTATTTTTCTTCAAGTTCTAATCTAGGATATGGTTCAACTTTCCCCATGGCTGGAGAATTATAGATTTGTACTAATCTACTGTGTAATATGAGCTCTTCTGTACCTTTACATATTAATTAGCCTCTATAATTTCAGGCATGAAAATAAAACACTTTAATATTTTTCCTACCTTATTTAACGATGTGAATAAATTTTGCGTGAGTGAAAATCCAATGCACATATACTATTTTCCTGATGAGGGGCTGGGAATTAAAAATTCTTGTTCAGTCCTTGGAAATGTTCTTCACTGTTTATTCAAGTAATCCTATGCCGCACACACCTCCAGATCAGGCTCGCTGTTGTCAATGAACATTCCAGCTGCAGTTCAGCATGGTGGGCAAGCTCATTAAAGTAGGGACCAGAAACAATTCAGCTTCCTGTTACTATGTAGAACACATGGCTTCCTATGTACTTTTTTTTTTTTCTCTGATAGAGTTTCTGTGTGAAGGTTCCTTTTGTGTAGCTTAATTCCCTTAGTAGAAATTGCTCTCTTTGAAATTCTTATTGGCTCTTCTGTGCAATGTGGTCAGAGATAGTAACTTCAGATCCTCATGAAGAAAGCCATTCATGATGCTAAGGCCTGTATAGTAATAGGTTTTTCAGTCATTTACCCCCCACCTTTATTCCTATACAGGATTATCCAAGTATAAACTTTGTACAGTAGCTATATCCTGAGGTATGATTACCTGCTGTGAAATAGCTATTTCCAGCTTTTGCTTCTTGCTGCTTTCTCAGAATATCTGGTGCAGTCACGTTATACAAGAACAGGTATTCTTTTTTAAGAGGTATAGAAACTTAATTCAAATATTCTTCATGGGGGGGAAAAAAAAAGGAAGCATACTAGATTTCCTTTACATTTCTCTTCCTTAAAATATACTGGGTATGAGCATCTCCTGTGAAAGCAAAGGTTTTAATAAACTATTAATAATGAACTTTTAATATGAGAGATTTCCTAGAAATTTAAACTTAACAGTTCTTTCTTTAAGCAAGAAATCTTTCATCATAGTAGTTGGTGAAAAGGATAAGATGACCTGTTTGTTTTTTACTTCGCAATTTTGCTATACAAATAAAGTAGGAGCTGAAGTTGAGATTGTCACCAAACAGATAATTTCTACTGTTAACTGTTAATGTCACTTTTAATTAAACACAGAAGCAAAGCGTCATTCAAGAACCAGTAAGTGCCTTCCATGGCTTTTGAATTCATGTCAGGTCAATCTTTAGAAGTTCTCTTTTAAATCTTAGATATAAAATGATAAAACGTTTGAAAAGAAGAAAACAAGTGTACAACAAAGAGGTGAGCAAATACGTAACAAGGATTTTGACAGAAATGCCATGGTAACTTTTAAGAGATTTCTGAACATGGTTTTACAAAGTCATACAATCTACAATTTAAAGAATTGAAAGGAGTTTGCTTTAAATCTTTTCTTTTGACTTCTTCGGTGCCCTGTTTAATTCTTCCTGTAGGCCTCAATTTTCCCAATTGTAGAATGTGAACCTCATCTCCTTTCTCCTTAGAGGTATTTCTGAGGACTAGTTGATGATCTCGGAACTCTAGTTACTCAGGTATTTTGGCCAAAAGGTAGCATAGAAGTTCAGGTTACTATTAGTTTTTTAGGGGAATATAATTTTAATTTTCTTTTAGCAAACTGAACTTGAAAAATCTGTATTTGGAAAAGAAAGGACACTATGTCAATCTATCTCCTTATAATGACCATTCAGAAAGCATAACAAAATCTGACAAGGCATTTCTCTCTAGATTCAAACATGAACATGCCAATTTCCAGTAAGTTTATTTGTCATTTCTGAAAGAAGACTTAAGGCTTCACCAAAGAAACCAGTGATTTTAATGATGACTGCTTTGTCCATTATCTAATATCCATGAAGATTTTTTGGGGTGGAGGTGGGGAAGTATGTAGCATCAGTATCTTTTATGCAGGATGACCTACTCAGAGGCTTTCTGTATATGTAGGGAACATTAGGGTGTCATGGAAATATTTGACCCTGAAATTAAGGACTTACAGTAGAAATAATTTGCTTCTCCCCTAGTAATTACCTAGGATCCAACAAGGATAGCATCTGTTCCAGAATTCAAATGCTACTGGCAGTGAATGTTAAGGCCAAAATTTGTGTTTCTGGTTCTACTTGAAAATTCAGTTTCTTTTAGTTTGCCACAAAATACCAACCATATCATAGAATGCGTTAACAGAAGGAGACTTAAAAAAATTACAGATTCATTTAATTTATTATTTAAGCAACTTGAAACAAAAATAGCAGTTTGCAGATGGATAAAGTAGTCTCTAGTGGATATTGCAAAGTGCCCACAAAGGAAAGTTTAAATGACTTATTGTTTAAAGTGGGGTTTTACTGTGATGCATTTAGGGCTTTGCTCATTATTGTTGAATTTCAATGGTGTATTTTCTTGAAAACTTTTGCTTTTGTGGAATATGAAAATGAAAAACCAAGTTGTTGAAATTATGATTACAAAGTTATTTTAAAAAGTATCTGCTGTAAATGTTTTCTGAGCTTGAAAATTATTCAACATTTAAAATAATGTGGTTAATTTAAGTTTAGGAAACAATTACTTTTGTTAAATTGTATTTGAAACTAATTAAAAACTATTATAAAAAATCACTGATGAGAACCTGCTTAAAATGTTACCAGTAGTCAGGCATTTGTCACATGCCACAACACACTCTATATTTGAGGAGATGAATCTGATGAATGAGGATTTAAGAACCGATTGTTCCTCAAGTCAGGTTAGCCTAGAGTATGTCCAAGATGCTCATAATGATAACTAGTGATAAAGCTTGTATTTAAATATGTTATGAAATCAAGCTCTAAGAATATGTATTGATTTTCACATTTTTAACCCAGAAGAAAAAAAAAAAAGAAACCTAAAATGGTGTGAAAAGAAGAATAATTTGTTTATTTTTCTGGTTTTACATCTGTAAAACTGCTTCCTTTGCTCTGTTTGATAGGCAAACTCACATTGCCATTAGTACAATAGTGGTAATAATGTGGGATTAACAGAAAGCCTTAAGTCTCATTAAATTCTTGTAAAATGTCATTTCTCTTCGCCCCAAGTTGCATTAAAACTAAAGGCAAAAATAAAAAGCACCTTTCTCTGGAGAGAATACTCTTAGAAATGAAGATTCCCTCACAAATTCCTTCTCCTTTTACTTAACCTCAGAACAGTTCAATTTGTGTTTGATTGTGTTTTATAGTTTATGTTTTATATCTTTTCCTTCCCTTCCCTTTTAAATTTGAAACTATAGTGATAGACAATTTTGTTTTGTTTTGCTTTGCATATTAAAGGCTATAATAATCTATCTAAAATAAGCGATGCTGCCCCCAGTGCTTACACTTTCCTTTTTCTGAGCTGGTTCTACAGAGTCGCGCACATAGAGAAACTGTAGTTGATTGTGAATGGTAACAAGAAAAATGAACTCCACTGGTATGGACACTATGACCAGGTTTCCACAGCATCAACTTCAGAAGTCTTTATGTCTGCATAGACTGGAAAAGAGGCCATTACTTCTGAATAAAAAGTAATCCATCTTTTAGAAAAATATTGTTATTGGGGTAACTTGGGGAAAAACATAAATGGACCTCTGGTTACTCAAAGAAATGTTTTAAAACTATTTTTTAATGGAATCATTACTAAGCATATAGCATTTAAAACTGTGACAAAAAGAACAACATAATCATCTCACGGATAAATCAGATTTTTAACAGGGATCTTTCTCTTCAGTTTCTTCTAATACAGAAAAATTGTGGAGTTAAAAGAAAATTGCATTTATAATGTAATCATCAGGTCTGTGAAAAGCCTCCAGTTTAGTTCTATGATGTAAGAAAGTATTAAATAGTAAGGATACTATCTTTTTGAGATATTTTAAGAAAACTAATATAATTTAAGAAGTTTTATCTGAATAGAAAACTGGTATTTACATACAGTCAAGGATTTGAGGCAATGTACATGTTTATATGATTTCTTCCCTGCTACTACAATATGTTAGAGGTGGGAATGTTTGAAATGAGAAGGTATTCTCATGTTTTGATCACTTAGATTAAGATTATATGTTGGTAACTTCCTAAATCCTTTATTTGTTGCCTTTGATTTAAATTGATTTGAAATCATGGCTTATTTTCAAAAAATCTTATATTGAGTACAGAGTTTTTTGAGATTTTAGTAAAGATTCTTTTTAATGATTTTCTTCACATAATCCTATCTTAATGGGAGCTTAAAATTTTTTTTTAAATCTAAAAGAATTTTTAATCCAAGTTAATTGTGTTATTATTTAAATAAAACCTTGAGGTTGAAGAAAGCACATGCTTAATCGGACTTACCCAAGTCTGTGAATATTTCTAGGTAAATTGGAATTTATATAATCATAGAGTTTTGGAAAGTAATTTATTTATGAAGGCTTAAAATGTTTTTTGAAAGCACAACAAAATGATCAACCTGTGAATGCCAAGTCTTTGTAAAGACAAATGGTATTTAAAATAAGCTACATATACGGTTAAACTGAACAACTGGAGTACATCAGGTTAGTTGATAGTGACAGCAAAATGCTTTCTAAGCAGCCTGACTGGTAGTTAAATTTTCCACGATCATCAGATTTCAGGAAAGTTCCAATTCTTTTGTTTAATGCCAGGCAAGCAGAAGGACCTCTAAGTCCCCTCTTGAGAGCCATGAAGTCTGAAGGGTTTGCTGAGCAGCAGAGAAGCAACCGTGCCTTTTCAGACTTGGTTTTATCTAGACTATTTTCTAGTCTGAAGACGTTGTGTTTTATTTATGTAAAACTGAGGATAAAAGTTCCAAAGCAAAGGATTTTTACTTTGTCCTTTTATGTTATTGGTTCTTTTCTCTCCATAGGCTTGTGATAAGTGAATCCAATTCTGCTTCATTTATTTTGGTTTTTAAAGTTAAATCAAGCATCCTTAAAAGAAAAAGGCAAACTAGGATGTTATCTTTCATCATAGTGAATGCTTTTTCCTTTTGTCATATTTAAATCCAGATCAAATGAATTGGAGAATCAAGACTTGTGTGAATGAGTAAGACATGAATTTAGAGGGAGGTAAATGTGAGCAGAAGAGGGCTTGGGGCAGGGAACATGTTTTACGTTTGCATTGACCTTTGAGCAATTGCACTTAAAACTGTACCTATTAAAATCACAAATGTTTTCCCATTGCAAACTTTAAAGCTCCTTTTTCAGAGTTGTGAGTACAGTTTGGTAGATGTGCTTTAAATTTCTAGTATTCAAGTTTCTATACACTAATACAACAAATGTTTGGGTCTACTGTGCGCCAAGCACTGTGCTCGTTGGTGAGAACATCTCAAATCATAAAACACTTTTTTTTTTTTTTTTTCGTTTCAGAGTAGGGTATTACTGATGTAAAGAAAATGAAGAGGAAGAAAATCAACAACACATAAACTGATCAATCCACAGTCCAGTGGCACACTTTTTAAAAATAGTATTTAACCAAATGTGGTCTGTGGGTTTTCTTTTCAAAGTTGCCACGGTAACTTGTGCACATGAAAAGTGAAAAAATAAAGAACAAAAGCTGTCATTGTCTCATCAAGTGAGAGCAATTTCTCTCTCCTCTCATTTAAGGAGACTAATACCTGGAGAGAGCTTTTTATACATTCCTGACATTTAATTTTGAGTCTAGGAAAAAGATAATGCATATGCAAAACAAATGCAACTTTAGGTGCTGCTTACATTATATTTCATTCCTCTTTTACTTAAAATCTGTTTTCTCTGGAGTTCTTGTCAATAGACAAGTCAAAGTGCTGAAACCTGCTCTTCTATGCAATGTAAACATGGCTTTCCAAACTCTTTTTTGGTGTCATGTCTCACCAAATTTAGTGATGTTGATTTGCAGTCTGAAACTGGAAAATGCTTTCTGAAATGTATATTCCTATATTGATTCTTAAGAGGAAGAAGGCTTTTTTCCAGAAGACATTTACAAGCCGTCTCATTGTTGGAAATTGGGTTGTTGACTTATGATAAGTTCTGAAATGGTGGAATGTTAGAAGAAGTCGACAAACAGCCGTTTTTATGCTCTGAATAGGAAAAGGCAGTTTTGAGAATTAATATTGCTGAGAGATTTACTGTAGAGTTTTTGCCCACTGGGGGGTGGTACACTCTACCAGAACAGTGCTTTCAGAAGCCGCAAGTCAGATGTTGGCTGCTGCCGGCCAGTTTTTCTCTGGTTTAATTACAACAAAGCCTCCCGTTGAGAAGAACAGTGAAGGCCTCTAGGGCAAAAGGTGGGGGGTGGGAGGGAAAGGGGACTGAAGGGAAAAGGAGGGAAGAAATTACAGCCTTTGAAAAATTACTGAATTTCATTTCCCTCATCGATGTCATTTATGGTAGTCTTCATTTGACTTTCAACAATTATTTATAATGCTATAAATACACTGACTGAATAAAAATATTTAAGGTGATTTAATTCAGAATTTTTAAGTTAGCTCTGCATCTTGACCTTAATCACATTCTTTGTTATGCAGCCCACCCACCTTAATAAAGGGGGGAAAAGTTAAGATCCACTGAAATTTTTCTTTAACTGACCAGATTTAATTTAGTATTGGTATAACATCAAAAATAAAAAGCAGGAAGAAAAAACATTCATATAAGGTTAATACAAGGCAAGTTCTCTGCTACTGATTTTTGTAGGGTTTTAAATTGCTCAAAATAATCCAGAAAGAGGAGGAAGCCTTAGGGTGTGTGGCCAAGAAAAGCACAGACGAATCTCTCTGCAGTGCACTTGCATGTTTAAAGCTGATAATTGTATTTTTCATCTGGAGACACTGAGTGTTCATTAGGGTCTGGTGTCCCTAGGCAGGAGATGCTGAACATAATTGGAGTTTCTATTTGATTGGGCAATATAGTCTAGAGAAGAAACTGGGGTAAAGATAATTAATAGCTTGCTAACAAAGTCTGACAGCCACAAGATTTCAACCAAATTTATTTCACACCGCTTCATTTAGCTCTGAAAAAGTTTTGATAGAATTGGAGGCTCCTTAATTAACACTTGAAAGCAAAAGAAACATACCTTCTATTTTGCGGCTACATTCAGTTATGACAAATTTTCTTACTGTTGTTCTTCTTTTTGTAAAAACTTTATTTGTTGCCCAGTTATGTATTTCACAAGCTTTAATGTTTAAGGAGTGTTGAGTTAGGCATTTGAACCTAATCAAAATTGATTTAAAAGGGGGTGCAGAGAAATGAAAAGCCCAATTAATAACTGATGGTTAGTATTAACAAGAGCAAGATTAATGAATTCATTATGTTTATTCATTCAATAATATCTTTGCTGATTCCTGGATTTGATGTGTTTTGGCAGTGCTCTATTAAAAAAAAATGGATGAGATTTTCCTACTTAAATTCATACAATCACGTTTTTGTAACCTTGTTTTTTATTTCAGGCTAATAAACATATGTACGTGTGAAAGTGTGTGTATATGTATATGTGTTGTGTACACACATATTTGCAAACTAAGTAGAATGTCTCTGATTTAATCTTCTTAGAGACTAAATCCTGGTATGTTATTAATATTGGTAGTAATGGTAGTATTAATATTTTGTGGTACTTTTAAAGGATGGATTTCTTTCTTTACTCATTTCAGAAGAGATGAGTATCAATCAATCATCTGTCACTTTGGGGCAAGCATAAATGGTTCTGTCTTAAAACAGACAAATTAATTCTTTATGTTTCAAGCTAGTCAGGATATTTGTATGCGGTTCGGGATAAATGAAAGGCATTGCTACATCTGAAGCACTTTTCTAGTGGCTAATTTATTCATGTTGTTTCCTGCTAATAAAATAACATATATGTGCATTTTAGAACAGATAGATTTAAGAAAATTTAAAATAGCTAATTGTTAAAGCCATTAGAGGATTTGGTTCCATAATTGGCAAATATCAAGGCTTTTTTTTTAATTTTAAATAGATAAAATAATCAATCAAATATCAACCCCCAGATGTTGAGAAAATATAGGCCTGTTGCACTTTTTACCTCTATGCAACCATTTTGTTTCAGACCTAATTCACTGGGAAAAAAAAAAAAAACAACATTTTTTTAGAAGATATATTTAACTACTGTTTGGAAGCTTTGCTGTATGAAAGCATTTCTTTCAATATAAAATTTTGCTCTTGTAAGTTGCAAGTGAGTGGATACTCTGCGCATCCCACTTGATGAGGGCTCTACTAATTTTTGTTCCTCTTGCCACCCCGAACTCACTGCATACATCAGGCACCGCTTCCACGCTGAGCTTTGTTAGTTTTTCTGAGTAGGCTTTGCCAATTACTATGCTAGTCACATACTACATTTGCCCAAGCAATGGATTTTGGCATTCTCCTGGAGTGGGGGTATGGTTTGGAAGAAAGTCTCCCCCTCCTCTGAGCTGAAGTCACTAGTTGAGATTTGCAAGCCTGAAATGCTTGAAGCAGCTCTGGCAGGATAGCAGTGCAAGCTTTAAAATCTAGGTGTAGCTGTTAATCCTTACAGAGGCACAGAAGTCTCCGGGAGTAGCTCAGCTAGCTGTGAGCAAGATGTATGCTTTTCATGTACTGCGTACTCATGGGCAGAGGGATTATTGATTTTCTTTCACAGTTGTAAAAACAGCAATTGGTGATCATACCACACATACAGTACACACCAAGTTAGCAAAACCTTTTGCTTTCCTCTCTGTGAAAAAAAAATCTGCCTTGTATTCTTCAATATATAACGTTTAACTTTCCAACCTAATGTTTTCCATAAGGCTCTTATACAAATAGCAACTATACAAGGCAGAAAATAGCTATTAATTATTACTTTTGAATGAAAGAAGGTTTTAAGAAACTTCTTGCATTTGTCTATGTAGCCCAATTTTTCCTTGCTGGCTCGCACACACATATTTTGCTCTTACTGGTGACAGAGCAAACGTTCATATTTGGATGCCTCACAGTACCAACTCATTTCTGTCTACAGAGTAAAACCAAGCAAACTTTCTGGGACAATCTTAAGGAAAAACATGGGAAACACTTACCAGGAAGACGAGAAAAAGCAATCCCATGTATACTGCCGCTATAGCTGTAATTCCACTGACTGTGAACTGGAGTAATAACCCTCCCCCCTCTCCCAAGCTCCGCGTCCAGTCCACACAAAGCCAACAGCAGCTGCAGGCAGAGCTTGTCCTGCTTCGGATCACTCCTACACTGAGGAGTGAGTGAGGGAGAGCATTCCAGTTTACTGCACACAGCCCACCTCCAAGTCTGAAGTTAAAGCTTCACCTCGCAGTGGTTGAAGAAGGGGTGATGTCATAGATGGGCAGGACTTAGCCGAGCTCTTGTTCAGTGAGGTAACTGGATAATCAGACAGATGAGCTTTGCGAACGCTAGAGGGAGTGAGAGAAGCCAAAATGAGGCGCTCAGCCTGCCAAAGCGGGGATGCCATTTGGTTTGTAGGCCGGCCTTTGGAATCTCAACGTTTTCTAAAGTTTAACACAGCAAGGTAGTGGTAGCAAGCTTATTAAAAAAAATACGAGCATGTTAGAAGGATACTTATAAGATCATAGTAGAAACACTTAGGTTTTTTTAACTTTTGAACTATGTGTATTAAAATATTAACCAAAAATCATATTATTTTCATTATTGATTAGTTCCAATAGCATTGGAATTTTGAAGGCTCTTAACTCTAACTGTGAATATTTATTTGACAAATGAGTAGAAGGCAGGTTCAAATGAATAACTGATTTATTTAAGGGAAGGGGAACAGGCATGCCAAATGGTAAAGAACTTTGAAAGTAACTAGTCCTTTTTTCTAGAGGTAATGAGTAATTTATTGTTCTGTATATGTTTTAAGAAATGAAACTATTTTTCACATACTTCCACTATTTGTCCATCTCCTTTGAACCTAGTAGATATTAGGTTTTTCATAATTAGGGAGCCCTCCCTAAAATGAAAAGTTTTAGAAAAATTAAATAGAGTCTTTTCCTTTCTGATATATTTTTGCTGCTCTAAATATGGACTAAAATGTAAACATCTTAAGAAAAACCTTTCAGGGTGGTTTTGCTTATATTAAAATGATTTTATTTTAATTTTGGTACACGAATAAACACTGGACAATTGAATGTGTATGTCTAATTAGCAGAATTATAGACATTCATATTCAATTATGATTTTCATAGACTGATTTCTTCTGTTTGGTCAACAATTGCTTTGGGGCCATAGTTTTCCACTAAGTTCATTTCACTTTTTATTGTTGCTGGGGAATATTTTGCTTTTAGATTTACCTGGAAGGCAATTTCCTTAAACTAATATTATATGCTTTATTCTTAAAGGCTTACAATGTTGTCTTTTGTGCTTTTTAAAAAGTTCCTATGAATGTCTGTTTCTGAAGGAGGCCAGCTGATTGTCTTTCCCAGGAGTATTTGATTATAGTCTCTTCATTAGCTTCATTTAGTTTATCTATTCTTATGCTTCTCTGATAACAGTTTGACCTTCTGAGTTCCCCTCCGAGAATGGGTGATATCAAAGTAGATGGTGAAACCTCTATTAGAGGTATATTGACCCTTATTGTTCTGTGGTTGTACTTTTGCTGGCCACTGAGGGCAGACCCATTAAATCCAGGAGTTTTAGAACTCTAATGTCTGTTAAAAAGACAGTTTCTTAAAAATGTTAGGTAACACAACTTAAACTGAGATGCAACTGCTGAATTTTTGGAGGAAAGGAAGGTGGGAATAATCTCTCACTAAATGGTGAATTTTCTTCTATTACTGCAAAACAAATACATGGATTAGATTATTTTATGAAATAAGTCTTTCTAGAGGCTCTTTTCAGATGGCAGTTGTTTATATTTAAAAAGGAGTTTTTGCTTTGGCCAGATTACTGTATATTCATATCCATATTTAATCAGTTTTGTCTCCATTCAGGCAGACCTTAAACAGAAAAGAAAGATAAATGGGCAATTTTGGTTATAAGTACCTACAAGGTGGCATAGTTGCCTGGGAGTTAGGAGTTCTGAGGTTTCCATTCCCTAAGCTGCCATTGGTGATATGACTTCGTATTATGTGCTCTGGGCTTTGGTTTTATCGCATGGTGAATAAAGGCAGCAGGAAATAATTGAATGCCAATTATGTACTGTTTCTTTCTTTTTTTTTTTAATGTGGATTAAAACATAGAAGAAGGCAAGAGATTGTGAAAAATATAATCTAATAGAGTAGATATATTGTATATATGATCTACTAAACGTACTGACTTTGGAGGTAAACTCTTAAGATAGTCTCTATCATCCTACCCTGTCCAAAAATGTATACTCTTTTGTTGCTTCCATGTTTTGCTCTTCTTTCTTTCTTTCTTTCTTTCTTTCTTTCTTTCTTTCTTTCTTTCTTTCTTTCTTTCTTTCTTTCTTTCTTTCTTCCTTTGTTTCTTTTTTTTTAAATTCCTACTTTTATCAGCTGGCTGAATTCTGCCAGTGGAGGTGAATAATAATAGTAAGTACTGCCTCTGGAAAGATTAAGAGTTACCCTGAGTAACTATAGATTGTTTTCCTTCTTTGTTACTTAAAGGAGATTAGCTGTAATAAAAGGATGACTGTGCTGGTTGGAGGAGAAGGAAGACAGGCAGTTTTCAGCCTGATGCCCTTTAGGCTGTGATAGGAAAGGAGGAACTGATTCTTACAGCAGAGAGGACTCAGCTCAGAGAGGAAGAATTAGTGTAATCTAATGTTTAAAGGTCATGGGCTTCAGAGTCTAGCATACCCGGACTCCATCTTGGCTTTGCTACATGACAGTAGACAAATTGCTAAATCTTTCTGAGTTTATTAGCTCAGTGCCTGACTCATAGTAAGTACACAGTGAATGGTAGCTGCCATTATTCAGATGAGGGCATCTGAATACCTGGAAAAAAGGCACATTAAGAAGTAGAAGAGTGCACAAAGGGAGATACACAAGTAGGAGTGTGCAAATAGGAGACAGCCATGATAGCTTTTTCACACTCTTCTAAATTTCCCTTTGAAGTGGTTCTGTAGCAAGGAAATGGGGGAAGAGGTAAGCAAATAGGAGATTTTCGTGTTGATTTTTTTTTTTTTTCTGTTGTCCTCATGCATTTCATACCCTTAATGTTCCCAGGGTTTAGAATTTAATTGAGTTATAGTAGAGTTTTAGGTTGTGTTTCATTTGTTTTGTGGGCTAGTGCGTGAATCCAACAGTGTACATGAGAAAATACATTCCAGATTGTAAACAGCTGGATTAAAAATGAACTCCAGTAGCATATCCTAGTTGTAAAACTCTAAACTGGTCGTATCAAAGGACTTTGTGTTTTTCTGTTTTTGTGAGAGGATATGAGATGTTCTTTGGGGGAGATTAGGGGAGATTGGATTTGGAATCAGGTTTCCCAGGCTCTGCCATTTACTTGTGTATGCAAATGAAAACAACAATAACAACAAATCAAATCTCTTTTAGTATAAACTCCCAGCTGAAAGTGACTCTAATACATATTATTCCAGGGAACAGTTTAATTCAGGAATTCTAACCTATCTAGACTTAACATACCTCATTCACTCCTTCTTCATTCATTCATTCACTCTATACAGATTCATTGAACATCCCTATAAAAGAAGCTGGTAGGACTAGATGATCCACCAAACCACTTCCAACTGTGCTATTTGTGATTTAATCTTAGCATGTATTAAATTCGTTTTAAGTCTTAGAAAGAAACATTTCTGGATGATTTTTCTTCTCAACATTTTTCATGGGAATTAAGTCTTCAAATTTGGGTAAAAAAACAAGCAAAAAACCCAACTCAGGCTTTTGGTATATTAAATGCCTTGGGCTATTATAATATACTTGGGAATTTTTTGGTTGCAGGTGACTTAAAATCCAAGCCTCATTGTCTAATCAACAATTCGAATCTTTGGTTCATATAACTGAGAAGTTCAAATGTATGGTCTGGCTTTAGGTAAAGCTTGATACAGTGGCTTAAAATATGTCAACAAAGTTAGAGTTTCTCTCTGGCTCATAGTGTTTGGCCTTGTTCAGTGTTGGCAGACTCCTCAGGCTATATGTAGTGGACCCTTGGCAGCTCCAGGCTTTTCCCTTAGGCTCTAACAGTTCCACATATCACATTCCCATATTACAGTGTTTAAGGGAAGAGAGGCCACTTCCAGAAGCTCCTGCACATAACCCTGTGATTCAGTTTCTCTCATTTCTGAACCTATTACGGAAAGGTGGGGGGATATGTCAGTGAGCGTAATTAAGCCCCCTACTCAAATATATGGTTAAGAATGGAGGAGAGGGTATGGCCCAGGGGAAGGTTGGGCACTGTTAGTTTGAGAAGGAAGGAGTGGATTCTAGAGGTTAGCTCATTTTCAAAGGATTTGGCATGCTGAAACTTGGGCATGGTTTATAAATTTATAAACTTGAAGCTGTTTTTTCTCTTCTCTTCTCTTCTTTTCTTTTTTAAACCAGAGTTTCTGTTTAAATTGCCAAAACATCTTTTAAAGATTTTCTATTTGTAGACCCTCTCAAGTCTAGCCCAGTTTTTTTTTTTTTTAATTTTATTTATTTTCCCTGTCAACAGGTAGTGATACATGTCAGGGCATATCAGTACTAAATCTTAACATGAGCCTATGGGATATTAATAAAATATATAGAGAGAGTGCACATTCAGCTATCTCTACTTCTGTGAAGTCAGGCCAGATGCCTAATGCACCAGTTAGAAACTACTACATCTTTCTGAACAATTCCAAAGGGTGTTGGGGAAATAATTAGATTTTAGCAGGTCACAGATGCCTTAGTATACTAAAAGGTTTAAAAGTGCTATATTAAACTCTTCTTCTGATATTTGCCTTTTATTAGTCAACATTTAAAATGTACGTAAAAACAATCACATATCCCTTTTAAGTATATTTCCAAAACATACTGCACTGGAGTGAGATCTGTCATTACAGGACTTGAAACGGAAATCAAAGCAAAATCAGACTGGTTATTTCCCTCCCTGCCTGCTCATCTGCCCGCTTTCTGGAACAAGCTACTTTCCCTCTACCCCGAATTAGACTGATATACTTCAGGGATTGGGAGAAAGGTGATCTAAAACAATAGTAACTACCACCACCTGAGAAAAAATCACCCCTTTGGCCTCTCAGGAAAGGAAAAAAGAATTGTGGTTCAGAACAGGTTAGTACTTAGCCAAAAGTGATGGCATGAGGCAGCTGGCAAAACTGAAAGCCTGGGGATCCCTACTTTTTTCCATCTTCAGTGCTTTCATGTATGCCCATACAGCTGATGCAGTGTCCAACTCCCACTGATATAGGCTGTGCCCTTTATCCCTTCCTACTCTCCAATGTCCTGTCATCTTTCTTTCTTTGTTTTAAAATATAAAAGAGATTTTTAAAATGGACCTTGGAAAAAGCAGAGACTTGGATTAAGCAGAGTGAGTGAATTCTCCCTCTGATACTTAAGTGTGTGGCCCTGGGAAAAGAACTTAAGTTCTTCGAGCCTCAGTTCTCTCATTTATGAGGATGGAGATATGGGACCCTCGTTTAGCTATTACAAACTTCAATGAAGTGGTGCATGTAAGAGTTCATTACTAAATCTGAGAAAGCACTTACCGAGACAGAGCTAAAACCTGTGGATAGTTGCTTTTTTATCTTCCTGGTGATGAGTGGGGCCAGGATCTATTCAAAAGGCACAATCCATTAATGTTAAATTGAACTGTACATTTTAACAATTTATCTTTGGGAATGAAACAATTTGTGAAATGATTCTGCCTACTGTCCTGGATGCTCAGACCTTGAGATAACAGTATCTAAGTCTGGTTTGGAGACTTAATTACAACCAAAGGACAAATTCCTTATCCTTGGAAATTATTAAACTAAAACATAGCTTTGGATGAATGACTAACAGTTAATAAGAGCAGATCAATGTATGTCTAATTATTGAGATGTGTATTTACTGGATATCGTACAAGTGCATTGCCCTGGAGCCTTGTGATTCTCTTTTATATAGCTAGCTATTGCTGTCAGTCCTGACCAAAGCTGTCATCACTTACAAACCATCTTATTATTTCACTATTTCTGGAGTATTGGTGCTAATTTTAGGTACACAAAGAGACTATATGAAAGGAAGATTTCCTGAAATTGTTGTCAGATTTTTCTTATTTCTGGAAACCAGCACTGTAGTTCTCCTTCTGTTTGAGATTATCTTTTTTAAGAATTGCTTTTTCCTTGCAGTCCAGATTACTTAGGTACATAAACACGTTTAATGTTGAAAAAACATGGTTAAAGTAGAATAAAAAAAATTTATATTATGTCTGTTTTATAAATGACTATGGAAATTGTACTTCATTGGCATCATCTAGGAGAAACAGATTTACCATGATTAGTATTTCTTTTCATTTGAAAACTAGTATGAGTCGATTATTTTTAAGATTTTTTAAAGGATAGAATATTCTCATTTGACTAGGTTTGGACTAAGGGAATATTTTACAATATCATCTATTCCAAATAATAATAAGTTATAATTGAATCACGTGTTTACCACTTGGACAGTTTCTCTAAAATATAAATCTATTTAAATTTCAAAGCATGATTCATGACAAAGATTAAACTATGTCTATAGTTTCCTCTGATTCACTTCCTTCATACTTTAAGTGATTAACTTTAAATTTGGGGAATTTAATTCTTTAAGTAGTTAAGTTTTCATTCTTTTTGTTTGACATTTGAAATATGTTAGAACTACAAATTTACAGATGCTTTCTAGGTTTATTAAAAGTGTAAAAATATTCCCAAGAATTACTTATACTTTAGTGAGTTTTTATTCTTAATAAGTTGTTTTTAAAACAATGGTAGAATTTAAAAATATTATTTAAAAAGCATTACTTTTTAAAGTTAATAATTTTTATTAAGGAAGAAGTTGAGAAGCTTTTTGGTAGTTGTTTAATTGTCATGTTTACATAGAGGCGATATAGAACTATTTGACTTGTTTCCCATGCAGCCCCTCTTTGTTTTCTTCAGTAGCCCAGGGAACAGACTTGTCACTCTGAAGTGTCCACATGTAATTCTGTCCTCCACTTTTCCCCCAGGGCAAGTCAGAAATAAGCTTATCAGATCATATCTTACTGACAAAGAGCAAAGCTTGTTGGCTGACTAAAGAGGAAAGAAAGGACAAGTAAAATATAAATGGCAGATTTGATACCAAAAATGCAAGGTTAACATTGGTTTTTCAATAGCTAAGCTTTTTTTTAAAGCAGAATTATATCTTTTTAAAACATTTGCTTGAGTTTTACTTTATGTACAATTTAAAAGTTTTACCGATATCTTATACACTGTAAATTATCAGCATTATCATTGTCATTGTTTTTGTCACTGTTGTTATTTGCTCCTTGCAAGCAAATCTTTCTGTCTTATATTTGGAAGTGGTTAGAGAAAATATCTTTCATCTTATGTGCTTCCAGAATAGTTTTCTAACAGGAAATAGGAATAGCTTACTGATAGAAAATAAAAATATTAGAAATGTAGAAATAAATTATTATAAGTGTTAAGCAATTATAAGGAATTTTTATATTTATATCCTGACTCGAATGAACAAAAAAAAGTTTATAGGAAATTTTAAATCATATTTATATCCTGTCTTCTTGACTAACAAAACAATATACCATCTCCATTCTAATACAGCCGGTATCTACTAATTGCATAGCAGGTGCCAGTCCAAAAGCTTGTTTGGGGCACTCTGAAGATGGTGTTAAGGTCGTATCTCTGGTTCTAAGAGAAGCAGATGCTGTTCAGGCTCAGAAGGGTTGTAGCGTTTAATGCAGTTGATCCAACTTACTAGCATCCTCTTTATTTTGTTTAGATTGGTTTTATTTCCAACTAAGTGTCTGCATTAGCTGGTGAGGAGGAATGAGTGGTGAGGTTGTCTAAGTAAGCTTTTGCTATTCAGTAGACACTCAGAATGAAAGGGGTGAGAATGAGAAGGTAGAACAGGCAATATAAGGAGGCCCCTCAAGTTGGATGTCTAATTTGCCTTGTGTCTTCCCACTACTTTTCAACAAATGTTTATTGGATGGTAAGATATGTGTTCTCAGTCTGGTCATTTTGACTTATTATCTGTTTCCCAAAGACTTTATAACCAACCTCCTCAAGTTGCTGTGTCCACTCACATATAGATTAAGGTGGACCCAAGCCATCTCATGACAGCTAGATATAGATTTCAAAGCAATCCCAAAGAAATGGCAAAGAAACCTGTTCTTAGTCTGTGGATGAGAAGGTCAGGAACAATTTAGCTAATGCACTCTGGGCTAAAAAGCCATATTGAAATGAGACTGATAGCAGCTAAGCAAGGAAAGTTTTTGAAGAGATATTAAGGAGAAAATCAGAGTCATTGAGATAGGAATAATATGCTAATTTGAGGGGAAGAGAGCCATAGAAAGTAGATTTTGAACTCTTTACTAGTGACTTTAGTGGTAAGCGCAAGCAAGGATAACAGAGGAAATTTTCTAAGAATATTGGGAATGCATGTTGCCCTCATCCATCCTTGTATTTAATTTTGGGGAAGAATGAGGAGATTGCTAAATTATAGAGGCCAGTGAGGAAGAAGAGTTCAGAGATTTGAGCAAAATAATACTGTCAATATAATGAGACTATTTATTATTCCAATAATGGTGATAGTATGAAAAGCACGGTAGAAAGCTTAGCATAGACTAGAATAATAAAATTTGATTGCAGAGGAGAAAGGGTTTTCAAATATGGAGGTGTTACTAATTTGGGGTATTAAAAAATATGACCTGACTCTGCTCTTTCCCTTATTAGGCCTTCCCAGGGAAGAAAGTTGAGGCTTTCCCAAAGCTGCCAGTTCTAAGTTTACAGAAGTGTCTATGAGACTCCCAAGCCATTATTCTGCATCTTGGATTGCAATCCCTTGACTGAAGAAGGGTCTTCTCTGTGTGGCAAGGAAATCATCTGCGTTAGGAGGTTGAAAGCTGACACTTGCTGAGAAAGCTAGTATGGTCCAAATAAGCCATGACTATGAAAGAGGGATATGTGTATGAGGCCGTATGTCACAGTCAAATCACCGACATAGCCATTAGGAGTATGGGGAAGCTTTCAAAGGCTTCTACTTTGTATCCAGATTAACTTGTAGTCTGACGTTGTAAAGATGTAGAGGAAACAGAGTCATTCAAAATATGAAACCAGAATAAATGTATAGATTTTAGACATGGAATAAAAATACTATGGTATTAAGAGTTCATTGTAATTTGGGTTTGTTTGTTTTATTTTGAGAGAGAGAGAGTGAGAGAGAGAGAGAGATAAGGTGCGAGTTGGGGAGGGGCAGAGAAATAGGGAGAGAGAAAGAATTCGGGGATCAAACTCATGAACTGTGAGATCATGACATGAGCCAAAATCAGGAGTCGGATGTTTAACCAACTGAGCACCCAGGTGCCCCTGTAATTTGTATCAGAATGTAATGAAAGAAAATATTACGAAAAAGTTATACCAGTTTAGGATGTGTCATTTACCATATAGTGAGCCAGAATCCTATCATGCATTTCTATTTACATTTGGCTCTTCTGAACCTCATCTCTTCTTTTGACTTGTCCTTTATAAACAATATCCTTCACTGGTAAACAAACAAAGTTCTTTACTCATCAGTTAAGGAAAACCACTGATTGTCCTATCAGTCCCAAGGATTGATTTTGGTAGAATATGTCCCAATTGTATTTTTTCCCTCAGTATGTCTCACATGGGATGCTTATAACTTATTTAAAAATGAATGAAGGTTGTTTAAGAGAGGAGACAGAATGACTCAGAAGACAATGCTATTATGAACCACTTACGTATTTTGTAATGATAAGAAATGAATTGACCAATACTGTCCATTTCCATCAGACTGGTTGCAATCAACTGTTATGATTCACTTTATAGTTTACTTACAGCCATTAAATGACACTGTTTAGTCATTTGTTGTGGAAAGTTAGAAAATAATGATAATAGGAAAATAAAGATAATGTGAATTCCCAGTATCAACATTGGGTGGTACTAAGCCAATCAGATGTTTAGAACTTATGTCTATATGCAAAAAATAAAATTAGGAAAATACTTATTGCTTTATAATTTATTTGATTTATAATTTCTTTTCACTTAAGAAATTTGTGACCTTGTTTCTGCATTATCAAATATACACAGATATCGTCAGCTGTAATGGGAACATAGTAACATAGTATTCCATCATTTGCACAGGAAGTAATCAATGTAACTAGTCTGTCTTGCTGGCCATTTGTGTGGTTTTTAACTTTTCAAGACTATAAGTGAAATTATGATGAAAATGCTTCTAACTAAATCTTTGCGCTCATCAAAATTATTAAGATAACTTCTTTGAGGTAAAGTTGATAGTTCGTAGAGCTGATAATCTTTTAATGAATTTGCTGTAATTATAATAATGCCCTTCAGAAAGGATGTGTTCTCCCAGTCCGTGCACCTTCCACAACATTGGGTAATGTCAATCTTTAATTTAATAGAAGATAAATTGGATCTTGATAGTGTTTAATTTGTAAACACAGGAGGAGCCCATTTTCTTTCTTTTTTGGACAGAGAACATTTCTTTTCATTCCTTTCCTCCCTCCCCACCTTCCCCCCCCCCCTTTTTTTGGTAAACTTTTGTCTATGTAATCCATTTATTTTGAGAAGTTAAGCACAGGGAAGTACAGAGAATAACACAATAGAGTGTGCATCACCTAGAATTAACAAAGGTTAACATTTAATTTATTTCAATTAATTATTGCTTTAGATTCTTAATTAAAAGTAAAATGTAAAAAAATAATAAAGTTGAAGCATGCTTAGTTTCCTCTCTTATCCAGTTATCTCTTTCTTTTCCCAGAGGCATCCACTGTTATGAATTTGGTGGTATGTTTTTAGTCTGTGTTTTTATTTTTGTTTAATTAAACTTAGGAACAGCTGTGAGTCATCAAAAACTTAAAGTAAGAGAGGCTTAAACAATATAGACGTTGATTTCTCACTTGTGTAAAAGTCCAGATAGGTACTTCAGGGTGGTCATGGGTCTCCCCACAGTGAGCTAGGCTTCTTTTAGCTTGTTGTTTTAGAGTAGGTTGTACCCCTGTATAAATAAGACTACAGGGAACATTCTGTTACATATGTCCTACTCTACGTGGATGAGGTCCTCTGGCTTATATACACAGAAGAGGAATTTGTGGGTCTTAGGGGATGACTATAGGTATAGGTAACTATACTAGATATTGCAAAATTCTCTTTGTTAGAGTGCTTTCAGCAGGAGATAGCAGACAGGGAAGTTCAAAGTGGCTTAAATAAAGAAATTTTCCACATGACAAGAAGTCTAGAGGTAGGGCTGCTCTAGTTTTGGTTAATTCATTGACTCAGTGGCTTGCATTCCTCATGGTTACAAAATCACATGCAGACAAAATAACGGCCAGAGTCATTGTATCTCTGTATTTCTTTTCTTCTTCTTTTTAAAATTGATGTATAATTGACATATGACATTATATTTGGGTGTACAACATGATTCAGTATTTGTATACACTGCAAAATGGTCACTACAATAAGTCTAGTTTCCCCCTTTCACCATATAAAGTTGTATATATATACTACAATATTATTGACTATGGTCACCATGCTGTACATTATATCCCCATGACTTACGTATTTTATGACTGGAAGTTTGTACCTCATGATTTCCTTCTCTCATTTCACTGTCTCCCAAGCCCCCTCCCCATTGGCAACCATGAATTTGTTCTCTGCATCTGTGAGTTTTGTTTGTTTGTTTTGTTTTTTAGATTACACACATGAGTGACATCATCCAGTATTTGTCTTTATGTGTCTGACTTATTTCACTGAGCATAATATTTTCAAGGTCCATCCATGTCACAAATGGCAAGATTCTTTTATGGCTGAATAATATTCTATTGTGTATATATACTTCATCTTTGTTATTCATTCATCCATTGATGGATAGTTTGGTTGTTTCAATATCTTGGCTGTTGTGAGAAATGCTGCAGTGAACACAGGAGTGCATATGCCTACATGAATTAGTGTTTTATTTATTTATTTATTTTTTGGATAAATACACAGAAGTGGAATTGTTGGGTCATAAGGTAGTTCTATTTTTACTTTTTTGAGGAGCTTCCTTAATATTTTCCATAGTGGATGCAGTAATTTACACTCCCACCAACAGTGCAAGAGGGTTCCTTTTTCTTCACATTCTTGCCAACATTTGTAATTTCTTGTCTTTTTGATAATAGCCATTCTGACAGGTATGAAATGATCTCTCATTGTGGCTTTGATTTGCAATGACCTGATGTTGAGCCACTTGTTTGTCTTTGGAAAAATGTCTATTCAGATTTTCTCCCCATTTTTAATTGGATTGTTTGGGGTTTGTTGTTGTTATTCAGCTGTATGAGTTCTTTGTGTATTATTTTGGATATTAACCCCTTATTGGATATATGATTTGCAAATATCTTCTCCCATTCAGTAGGTTGCCTTTTTATTTTGTTGACAGTTTCCTTTACTGTGTAGAGCTTTGAGTTCAATATAGTCACATTTGTTTATCTTTGCTTTTTTTTTTTTTTTTTTTTGCCATTGCCTTTAAAGTCAGACCCCTAAAAAAATATCACCATGAGTGATGTCAATGAGCTTACTGCTGTTGTTTTCTCTTTGGAGTTATGTTTCTGGACTTACAGTCCAGACTTTAATCCATTTTAATTTTTGTGTATGGCATAATATAGTGGTCCAGTCTCAGTTTTTTGCATGTGGCTGTCTAGTTTTCTCAACACCATGTAATGAAGAGACTGTCTTTTCTCCATTGTATGTTTTTGCCTTCTTTGTCATAAATTGACCATAATTGCATGGGTTTATTTTTGGTTTCTCTATTCTTTTCTGTTGATCTGTATGTCTGTTTTTATGCCAATACCATGCTATTTTGATCATGATAGCTTTGAAATCAGGGAGTGTGATATTTCCAGCTTTGTTCTTTCTCAAGATTGCTTTGGCTAGTTGGAATCTTTTGTAGTTCCATACAAATTTTAGAACTGTTTGTTCTTTCTGTGAAAAATGCCATTTGAATTTTGATAGGGGTTGTTTTGGATCTATAGATTGCTTTGGATAATATGGACATTTGAACTGTATTAATTCTTCCAATCCATGAGCATGAAATATCTTTCCATTTATTTGTTTCTCCTTTACTTTCTTTCGTCAGTGTCTCATAGTTTTCAGTGTACAGGTCTTTCACTTCCTTGGTTAAATTTAGTTCTAAGTATTTTATAGTTTTTTTGATGTAATTGTAAGTGGGATTGTTTTCTTAATTGTTTTCTTCTTGTGATAGTTTATTGCTAGTGTATAAGAATGCAATGAATTTTTGCATATTGATTTTGTATGCTGTAACTTTAGTGGATTTATTTATTAGTTCTAATGTTATTTTAGTGGAGTCCTTAGGGTTTTATACACACAAAATCATGTTATTCATATATATTAACTGTCTTACTTCTTCCTTTCCAATTTGGATGCCTTTTATTTATTTTTTTTTTATCTTGACTAATTGCACCAGCTAGGACTTCCAACACTGTGTTGAGTAAAAGTGGCAATAGTGGGTATTCTTGTCTTGCTCCCCATTTTAGAGGAAAAGCTTTCAGGTTTTCACCATTAAGTATGATGTTAGCTGTGGGCTTGTTATATATGGATTTTATTATGTTGAAGTACATTTTGTCTATGCCCACTTTGTTAAGAGTTTTTATTATATAAACGGATGTTGCATTTTGTTTTATGGTTTTTCTGCATTGAGATGACCATATGATTTTTATCCTTCATTTTGTTAATGTGGTGTATCATGTTGATTGATTTTCAGATGTTGAAATATCTTTTAATCCCTGAAATAAATCCCTCTGATCATGTGTGTGTTGTTTTTAATGTATTGTTGAATTAGGTTTGCTGACATTTTGTTGAGGATTCTTGCATCTATGTTGATCAGGAATATAAGGCCTGATTTTTTTTTTTTTTAATTTTTTTTATTAATGGTGTCCTTGTCTGGTTTTGGTAACAAGGTAATGCTAGCTTTTAACAATAGGTTTGGACATGTTTCCTCTCTTTGATTTTTTGGGAGAGTTTATGAAGGATGATAGGTACTAAGTCTTTTTTGGAGGTTTGGTAGAATTCACTGAATGAATTCTGTGAAGCTATCTAGTTCTGGAATCCCATTTTTAGGAAGTTTTTGATTACTGATTAATATCCTTGCTAGTAATTGGTCTCCTCAGATTTTTTCTTCAAGATTCTGTCTTGGAAGATTGTTTCTAGGAATTTATCCATTTCTTCCAGGTTGACCAATTTGTTAGAACTTAATTGTTTATAGTAGTCTTAGTGATCCTTTGCATTTCTTTGGTATCAGTTGTAACTTCCCCTCTTTTATTTCTGATTTTATTTATTTGAGCCCTCTCTCTCTGTGTTTCTTTTGAAGGTCAGGGAAACTTTTCCTGGGAACTTACTCCCCCAGGTTTCTCTCCTAACTCATTGGTTAAAAATGAATCACATGTTAATGCCTAAATTGATTACTTACTTAAAGCTAGACAAGAGCATGATGGTTGGCTGGGGACAGGGCCGGTTTCCCTTGAAAAATGTTATTGAAAGGAAATAAACACCTGAAGAAAATATGCTGTTAGGAAGCAAGAGGGAAAGTGGATGGCATGTAGGCAATCAACAGTGTCTGCTGTATTTCTAAAGTGGTTGTTACATTCTCATCAGTAGTATATGAGTCCTTAATTGTCGGGGCTTTTGTTTGTGGTTACCAACCTAATGAGCACGAAATGGTGCTCTTTGTTGTATTCCTTGGCATTTTTCTGTTCTCAGTTGTATACCTTTTCAGATATTTATAGGCCCTTTGGGTTTTCTCTTCTGTGAAATACCTGATTTATGTTCTTTGTCTTGTATTCTCCTGAGTTACTTGTATTTTTCTTACTGATTTGTAGCAGTTTTAAAAATATTTTCCTAATAATAAAGTTGTGTTGACAGTGTCTTCTGCCAATCTATGGCTTTTCTTTTTACCTTTGTTTTAATAAAAAAAATGTTTTAATAACTTAAAAATTTGTACCTTTTGTGTCTAATTCAGAAAATCATTTTTTTTACAGCAATGTATACAGATTTTAAATTATTCTTTATCTTACTGAATTTTAACCGGTTATCAACCTTTTATGTAGTGTATACTAGCAGTTTTTAAAGTGATGTGGGGACTCTTCCATAGGATCTGTAAGATTGAAACTGTTTTTATAATGGTATTAAGATGTTATTTTTCCTTTTCACTTTCATTCTTTCATATGTGTGGAGTCTCACAGAGACTACATGACCTGTGATATCACAGCAAATTGAAAATGCCAAGCAAAACTAGGAACCCAGTTGTCTTTTAGGTCAGACATTAATGTGATTTGCAGAGATGCAACACAATGCTACTGTTCTGAATAAGTCTTTTGTTTGTTTAAAAAATAGCTTTCCCTCCCATAAAATATGCTTTTTAATGTAGATGTATATTGAGTTATTGTTATTTTTAAATGCTTTTATAAGTTTTTGGGGGTCCCTGGGTGGCTCAGTCAGTTAAACGTCGGACTTCTGTTCAGGTCATGATCTCACAGTTTGTGAGTTCGAGCCCTGCATTGGACTCTGTGCTGATAGCTCAGGAGCCTGTTTTGGATTCTCTCTCTCTCTCTCTCTCTCTCTCTGCACTTCCCCCGCTTGTGCACTGTCTCTCTCCCAAAAATAAATGTTTATTTAAATAAACATAAAATAAACATAAAAATGTTTATTTAAAAACTATTTAAAATGAATTCATAAGTTTTTTAAATATTTGTTTCAGTTTCTAACAAATTACACATTGAGAACTATAACTTACATAAATAAAAGCTCTTTGAAGAACTTAATTTTTAAGAATATAAAGGAGTCCTGAAACCAAATTTGTGAACTGTTGCTGTATATGAACAGTAATTTTTTAATTCATTAATTTCCTTACCTCATACCCATGTGTCAAAAATGAGAACAATTATTTCATTGTCTTTCAGAAAATATGATTTGGAAGACAGTTCTGTTCCCATAGACATCTATGCATTAGTTAAAGTGGAATAAAGATAATTAATTAGAATTATCTATAATTTTTATTACCTATCTACTACAATCATCCATTAGCCCAATGGGTACTGTAAAATTATAGAAAAGCATAAGTTTTGGCATCTGGATCTAGATTTGGATTCCCAGCATGGACCCTCTGTAACTTAACCTAGTAAGTCAGTCTGTCTAAATTTCAGCTTCTTGAACTGTGGTTCAGAAGAAAAAAAATTCTTAATTTTTAGTGTTGTCATGCAGATTAAATGTTTTTATACAGGGCCTAAATAGATGCTAAGAACAAAGTTGGTGCTAAATAAAAAGTAGTTTCTACTCTCCTAATGTATTGTTTTAGAATTATTATATCAACAATTATGTTTTCTTAAGATCGTTTTGAATCTCCTATACAAGTAATCAATAAAATGAAAAATAAAAATACTATTCATAACCTATTACATTACAAAGTACTGTTTTAAATGATAAGTAATGTAGGGTAGAGTGAAGTGTAACTGTGACTGGGAGTGTAGCACAGTAACTTTCTGGAAATATGTATCAAGAGCCTTAATAATCCATATATTTTTAATTAAGTAATTTCTACTCTAGGAGGTTATCTTCAGGAAATTATAAAAAAAGATGTTCATTGCAGAATTATTTATAACAGGAAAGAAAATGGAGTCAACCAGATGTCCATCAAATAAAATGTGAATTATGCTATATCTATGCAGATGATCCTTTTGTAACCATTTAAAAATGATTTCAAAGGTTTTTATGAAAGACACAGAAATAAACTGATTATATAATTGTGAGAAAATCAGGATATGAAACTGTACATTTCAATGATATTAAAAACAAATGGAAAAATAAAAAAAGGAAGGAAATAAAATGTTAACAGTGGTTATCTCTGAGAGTACCATTATGAGTTTTTTTTCATTTATACTTATCTGAGCTTTACAGTTTGTTTTAGTTTGTTTTAATACTAAATATGTATTGTTTTCAATATAAAAGTTTTATTTAAAAGAAAAATCTTTGGTGAAGGTTAGCTATTTTCCATCCCAGCTTTAGAATTACTGGGGTTGGAGAAAATTCTTTTATGACAATAAACTCTGATCAGTTTTGGGGAGGGAGTAGTCCATCTGGTTGTGAGTCTTTTTCATTAGGAAGAGAAGAGTGTGGTTGAGCAGGGCTTGAGGGCAGCAGATACCGACGCAGTTGTACCTCAAGAATAAGTGTCAGATCTTAACTAAGTGGAATGTTCTCCTGATTGCCTGGTGTTGTGGTTAAGGGCATTGACTTTGTAGCCAGACCTCCTGGTTACTAGCCTAGTTCCACCACTTGTCCAAGCAGGGTTGATTAATTTGTGGATGAATTATTTCACGCGTGCGTGCGTGTGTGTGTGTGCACGTGAATATCATTACATATCAATTGGGAGTAATAATATTCTCTGTGTCATGGGGTTATTGTGAGACTTAACTGAGATATTACATTTAAAACTTTTATTAACAATGTTAGCCCATAAGTTCTTACTATTTCAGTTATTGTAGTTCATACTATTAGTTTAAGTAGATCATTATTGCCTCATAACAAACTGCTCAAAACTTAGTGCCCTAAAATAAAAACGATAATGTATTTTGTTCATGAATCTCAATAATTAAGAGTTCATCTCTGTCCACGTGGCATCAGCTGGGGTGATGCCCTCACTAGAGGGCTGGGGGAATCTACTTTCAAGATAATTCACTCACAGAATTACTAGTGACTTCTCCTAGAAGCTCAGTCAGGGCTGTGTTCTCTAGACCTCCTTCCCCAAGTGGGCTTCTTCTTGGACTGTGCAGGCTTTTTTTTTTGGACTGTACAGTCTTCTTCATGGCATGATGGTGGGATTCTAATGTCTCAAGAGAAACAGGGAGAAATGCATCACATTTTAAAAACTTGTTATCAGTAGTCACTTAGTATTATTTCAATTAATCAAAAATCCATCCAGATTTGAGAGGAGGAACATAGATGTCCACTTCTCCATGGGAGGAGTGTCAAAGTCACATTGTAAGAAGAATATTAGAACTGGGAGATATTGGTGCAGTCATCTTTGGGAAATACAGTTTTTCACAGTAATAGTCTACTGACCTATTAGATAATGTAAATTCTTGGCATTCTTAATCACCAGGAACAGCAATCTGATGTATCAAAGTCTATGTATCAAAACTATTTTAGTACTTTTAAACAAAATACAGATTATAGGTGACTATTAATTTCTTTTTAATACTTTTCTGTGTTTTTATCAGTGCCTTTTCATCAGTGTTGAATGCTTATTAGTATAATAAAAATTTTTAAAGGATTAACAGTTTTGCAGTGTATAAAGATATAGTGTATTATATTAATATAAAATTTCTGTATAGAATTTAAGTCAAAGTTGAAACTCTGTTAAACTCCTTTCTTAATTTGGTCATATTTCTAGTAGCAGTGGCCTCTAGAATAAAAGAAAATAAAGAAAAAGTGATTCTATTCACAAATATTTCTAGGTTAAATGAAGGGGTTCCTCGGGGTAATCTTCAGTTTGCTAAATACAGCTTATAAAACCATAAAATGTGGTTCTCACTGCCTTATCCTTAGAACTGCAGGTTGCAAACAACTGATGAACTACCGCTGGCTTTTACTGCTGGTGAACTTGGACAGAGAGCAGTTGCTGTTCATCTGTCAAGTAAGGCACACAGTAAATATGTGAGTACATTTGATACTGATAAGGTTCATACAAATAAACTTGCAAAGAAGGCAGTGCTCTTGAGATTTTGGGAAATGGCCAGAGGCCGTTTTTGTCCAAAAAATTTTGGATCTTCCCTGATCTCACACAAGTCCATTTCCCTGACTTATATGTATCGTATTCTTAAAGATGTCAGGCTTAGTTCTTTGAAATATTCAAGTTATCTTTGCAGGTGTGATATATTTTTTTCCCTTAAAATGGGAAAGTTGTTCATTTTAAAAAGCAAAGACCATTTTAGGTTTGAGGAGAAAAAGAGTGAAATATGGAAGTAAAGGATCAGTTTCAAAGAGGAACAATACTTTATAACAATTTAGCTAACTTTTAAGTGACAGGTGTTGTTACATGTATAGAGGACATAGTACAGTAAAGGAGTAAACAGTGAACTGAATGCCATACTGGGACTTCAAAAGCGTTAATACAACTGCTCAAGTACATTAATTTAGTCCTGGGGACAGTTTATAAGATAGCAGATTTTTGGCTCAATGCAATTTTCGTTTGCTGAGCATGTATTATGTCCCAGGTCACTTCCTAAACACTTTACTTCTCATATTAATTTTATTCAACACCCTGTGAGGTAGCTAATGCCATTATCCCCCTTCTACAGCATAGAACAAAATGGTTAAAAACTTGCCCAACGTCACACGGTACTGCAATGAGGCTTCATATCTAGATTGACTAGCTCTAACTTAGAACCCCAGTTTTTACCCACTGCTCCTTACTACCTTGCAGATGATTTTTTTAAGCGATATTGTTTGGAAATTTTGCATTAGATTTTTAATTGTGCATTAGTGCTTGGAAGTTTTTGCATTAGTTTAAGAGAATATAAGTAACCATCTGCAGGAGATTCTTTCAGAGTTCATGTACAAAAACCAAGGGCAAGCCAGATCTCAGGAAAGGAGTTTAGGCAGTAATCATTAAATTGCTCAACTTTCTTTATATCTGGAAGTCAAGTGTAATGTGTTCAGAATCTGGAGGAAGGTTTGATACCTTGCACTATTTGTAACAAGAATTTGGGTGAGTCACTTCATCTCTCCTGGGGATATTAGCAGCTGTCCCACCACCCTCAAAGGGTTGTTAGAAAGAACAAATGAATTATTGTGGTTCTTAAATTCAGTTGCAAACTATGAAGTCCTCTTTACCGTTAGTTACTGCTGTGATCAGGCATCATTTCTTTTAGAAAAGCATTTCAGAAAAACTACGTTTAGGATATCCCATCCTGTAGTTTTCCCTATATTTGATATAAGTAAGGTATGACAAATGTTTGCTTGCTGCTTGGCTTATGGTCACACTCAATAGAGTCTAGCAATTATTACTTAATTCTAGCAGATGTCCTTGATTTGGGGAAGTAATAAGAAGAAAATGGCTCCTGGACAGGATGGAAGCTGCTGAACTAAGGTCTGAAACATGTGTCCTCTTGGCCTTTCTTGGTTGGCAGGGGCTATAGTGATACTGAAGACATTTGGGAAATCTAATTCACATTTTCAGTTTTCAGTAATAATAATTACTCTCATTTATACTATCTACTTATGTACTCATGTGCCAAGGCTAATCTATTCATGGTGGCTCCCAGAGGACTATTAAGTTTTCTGAGGTCACATCCAGGTTTAATGAGATGGGGTGTTATGATCACTGCTTCCAGGAGGGAAGGGTATTTGCCATCCCTAGACTACCCTATAATGGTTTTTGAATACTTTTCATTCTACTTCTTAAGAATGCCCTCATTGTAACCCTCCATATTTGTCAGGGTTGTCAGTATTCCTTTATGGCACAAGGAAATGGAGACTCTGACCCCTTTTCTACTCTCTGTGTGTTTTTCTCGCTGGAACATGCTGTCATGGCTTTGTATAACCCTTCTAAGTTCTCAGCCCTTGTCTTGAAATCTAGAATGGATCTGGACACAAGATACATGACTCATATTTTTTATGGAATTAAATTTTAGTGAATTAAAAATGCACTCTTAACTGAATGATTGATACTTAAGGATGAAAACCTCATACCTCAAAACTAGATCTGTTAGCACTTCCCTTGTTCTTCCTAAAGATCCAATCCTTCAGTTTCTGTAGGTGGAAAGGATGCGCAGAATAATTTAACTGCCTAATACGGTTCTCAGTCCATTTTTGTTAGAATGGTCTGAGGACTAGGCAGCTGTCTAGAAACTGTGAAGGCTTCTGAGCAGACGCCAAAAAACAGGAGCCTGGAGCTAATCTGGGACTAGGGGAGAAAAAAAGCTCAGTAGATAGGAATGCATGCTTCTTTCTACTGCATCTTTCTGACATTTAGTCTTCTTATGTTTTGTCCACAGCTCACCTTAACCTTTTATTTTCTTTGTGCGTGCCCAGCACAAGTTTATTTTCTAGATCCCCTTTATTGACACTGCTGATTTATCTGCACATTTTGCTTCCTTTTCTAGCTGCTTAATAAAGGTCATGTTTATAACTTTAGTATTGATGATGTACCCAGTAGGCCAGGTGTCAACTTCTGTAATGTTCTATGTAATTCTTTCCACAAGACAGAATCCTAAGATTCCATTCTGGAATATCTGAGTTTTCATAACTCTAAATAATGAATTTTGGTGTGCAAAAATATATACTGTAGTAATAATAACTTACTACATACTGGTCACTGTCATAAAATTGATCTTTTTAAAATGAACAATTTAATGGCATGTAGTACATTCATAATGTGCAATCATCTCCTCTGTCTAGTTGTAAAACATTTCATCACCTCAGAAGGAAACCCATACCCATTAAACAATTATTCCACATTTCTCCCCCCTCCCCCAGCTCCTGGCAACCATCAGTCTGCAGTCTGTTTCTATGGATTTGCTAATCTATGTATTTTATATAAATGGGATCATATGTTTTGTGTCTGTCTTCTTCCGGTTATCATAATGTTTTTGAGGTTCATATACTAACATGTATCAGCACTTTACTTTTTATTTTATGGCTGAATAATATTCTTTTACACACACACACACACACACACACACACACACACACACACCAAACTTTATTCATTCATCTGTTGATGATCATTTGGCTAGTTTCTCCTTTTTTGCTGTTATGAATAATGTTTCTATAAACATTGGTGTATAAGTTTCTGTGTAGGCATAGTTTTTATTCTCTTGGGTGTATATACCTAGCCATGGAATTGCTGTGTCATCATAATTCTGTGTTTGACTTTTTCAGGAGTCACAGTGGTTGTAACATTTTACATTCTCACCAGGTTTCAATTTCTCTACCCCTTTATCAACACTTGTTATTTTACTTTTTTGGTTATACCATCCTAGTGGTATGTGAAATGGTATCTTATTGTGGATTTGAATTGCACTTCCCTAATGACTCCTAGATGTTGAGCATCTTTTCTTGTGCTTGTTTGCCATTTTATATCTTTGTAAAAATGATTACTCAAGTGCTCAAATGATTACTCAAATTCTGCCCATTTTTTATTGGATTATTTGTCTTTTTATTTTTGACTTGCAGATATTTTGTCCCATTTTGTGGGTTGTCTTTTCACATTCTTGATATTCTTCTTTGCACAAAAATTTTTAGTTTTGAGGAAGTTCAATTATATTTATTTTTTTCTTTTGTTGTTTGTGCTATTGGTGTCACAACTAAGAATCTATTGCCGAATTCAAAATCATAAAGATATACTCCTATAGTTTCTTCTAAGAGTTTTATGGATTTAGCTCTTATATTTAGTTTATCCATGTGGGCTTAAAGTTTATATATGGTGTAAGGTAGGGTCTGACTTAATTCTTTTGCATTTGAATAACCAGTTGTCCCAGTAACATTTGTTGAAAATATGACAAATTTCCACATTGAATGGGCTTGGCACTCTTGTTGAAACTCAAATTAGCCATAGATGTTCAGGTTTAATTCTAGACTGTCCGTTCTATCCGATTGATCAATAAGTCTATCTTATGCCTCTATCACAGTTTGGATTACTGTGTCTTGAAATTAGGAAATGTGATTCCTGCAATTTTGTTTTACCTTTTCAATGCTATTTTAGCTATTTGAGGCCCCATTACAATTTAATATGAATTTGAGAATTGACTTTTCCAATTATGCAAAAAAAAGCCATTGGAATTTTGATAGGGATTACATTGAATTTATAGCAATATTATAGATATATTGCTCTCTGATAATATTAAGACTTTCTTTTTCTTTCTTTCTTTCTTTCTTTCTTTCTTTCTTTCTTTCTTTCTTTCTTTCTTTCTTTTTTTTTTTTTTGAGAGAGGGCATGAGCAAGGAAGAGGGGCAGGAGGAGGGGAGAAAGAGAGAGAGAGAGGGAGAGGGAGAGAAAGAGAGAGAATCTTAAGCAGGCTCCATGTTCAGCACAGAGCCCAATGTGGGGCCCAGTCCCACAATCCTGGGATCACGACCTGAGCCAAAATCAAGAGCTGGATTCTCAACTGACTGAACCACCCAGGTACCCTAATATTAAAACTTTCAATCCATTAATACAGGATATCTTTCTATTTATTTGTATCTTCTTTAATTTCTTTCAGTAATTTTTATAGTTTTCATTATGCAAATCTTTCACCTCTTGGTTAAATTTATTTCCAGGTATTTTATTATTTTGGATGCTATTGTAAGTGGATTTGATGTCTTATATCCTCTTTGGATTGTTTATTAATGATTGCTTATTTTTATATTGCTTTTATTTGTTAAACTCAGTTGTTAGGTCTAGCAAATTTTTATGTGGGTTTTTTTGGGATTTTCTATATATGTAAGATCATGTCATCTGCAAATACAGATAGTTTTACTGCTTCTTTTCCAATATGTATGCTTTTTATTTCTTTTAATTGCCTAGGTACTCTGGCTAGAACTTTTACAATGTTGAATAGCAGTGGTGCTGCCTGCTATAGGTTTTACATAAATGTTCTTAATCATTTTGTGCAAGTACCCTTTTATTCCCAGTTTTCTGACTTTTTTTTTTTAAATCAAGAAAGGCTATTAGATTTTGTCAAATGCTTTTTCAGCATCAATTGAGATGATCATGTGTTGTTTTTTTCCTTTGTACTTGTAATATGATATATTGCATTGATTGATTTTCTTAAGTTGAACCATCTGCACATTCTTGGGATAATCCCATTTGGTCATGGTGTATAATCCTCTTAATGTGCTATTGGTGTGGTTTGCTAGTATTTTACTGAACTTTTTTTGCATCTATAATCATAATAGTGTCATTGTCTGGCTTAGGTTTGGAGTAATCCCAGCCTTACAGAAGGAGGTCACTTCACTCCTCCTCTATTTCTTGAAAGAGGTTAAGTATTGGTGTTAATTGTTCTTTAAATGTTTGGTAGAATTCACCAGTGAGGCCAAATGATCCTGGACTTTTCTTTGTTGGGAGGTTTTTCATTACTGATTCAATCTCTTGTCATAGGTCTATTGAGACTTTCTATTTCTTCTATAGTCAGTTTTGGTAGTTTATGAATTTATAGAAATTTGTCCATTTCATCTAGGTTAACCAATTTGTTGGTACACAGTTATTCATAGTATCCTTTTATAATTATTTTTATTTCTCTAGGTTTGGTAATGATGTCCCCACTTTCATTTCTGATTTTATTCATTTATTTGTATTTTTCTTTTTCAGTCTAACTAAAGTTTATAATTTTTGTTGATGTTTTCTAAATTCTGATTTTATTGACTCTTTCTATTCTCTATTTCATTTATCTAAGCAATGATCTTTATTATTTACCTCATTCTCCTTGCCGTGGTTTTGCTTTGCTATTGTTTTTATACTTCCTTAAGATGTAAAATTAGTTACTGACTTGAAGTTTATTTTTTTAATATATTTTCAGTGTAAATTTCCCTCTGAGTACTGTTTCCAAAATTTTTTAGTATGTTTTTTTTATTTTCATTTATCTCAAAATGTTTTCTATGTTTCTGTTGTGATTTCTTATCTAGTCGTTGGTTAAGATTATGTTGTTTAATCTTTATGTATTTGTAAATTTTCCAGCTTTCTTTTGTTACTGATTTTTAGCTTCATTCCATTGTGTTTGGAGAAGATACTTTGTATATTTCAATCTTTATAAATTATTGAGACTTGTTTTGGGCCTAACATGGTATATTTCGGAGGTGTTTCATGTGCACTTGAGAAGAATGTTATTCTGCTATTGATGGTGGAATGTTCTATATATATCTGGTAGGTCCAGTTTGAGTATAATCTTGTTCGAAACCTGTTATTTCCTTGTTGGCCTTAAGTCTGGTTGTTCTTTTTATTGTCAAAAGTGGGATATTGAAATCTCCAACTGTTACTGTTTAGTTCTTTCAATTCTGTCAGTGTTTCCTTTGTATATTTTTGGTCTCTATTGTTAGGTGAATATATATTTATTATTTTTATTTCTTCTTGATTTATTAACCTTTTTTGTATCTATCTATCTATTATTCATCATCTGGTTATCTATTGTTCTTCTTTGTGGCTTGTTACAATTTTTGACTTAGTATGTTGTGTCTGATATTAGTATAACCATTTAAGCTTTCTTTTGGATGCTAATTACATGGGATGTCTTTTTCTAGTATTTTAATTTTTAACCTATTTGTATCTTTGGATCTAAGGTAAATACATAATATGGTTGCATTATGTCATTTTGGAAGTTTTTTTGTTTTTTTTGTTTTTTTTTTTTTATTTTGTTTTGTTTGTTTTTAAATCTATCCTACCACACTCTGACCTTTAATTGGTGAGTGAATCATTTATATTTTTGGTAACTACTGATAGGGAAGGGCTTTCCTTTGCTATTTTTCTACTTGTTTTCTGTATGTCTAATAGCTTTTTTGTTTCTCATGTCTTCTATTATGCCTTCTTTTCTACTTAGTTTTTTGTAATGTGCTATTTTTATTCTCTTCTCATTTCCTTTTGTGTATAATTTTAAGATTTTTTTAAGTGGTTGCCATGGGGATTAAAATTAAAATCCTATATTTATAAGAACGTTGTTTGAATTGATATCAATTTAGGATAGATAGCATATAAAAACTGCTCCTGAACAGCTATCCCTTTTACGTTGTTATTGTCATCACAGACTACATCTTTTTGCATTGTGTGCCCATTAATACTAACATAGATCTTAATTATTGTTTTATGTATTTGTCTTTTAAATGCTATTGTAAATAAAAGAGGAGTTACAAACCAAAAATATAACAATACTTGCTTTTTTTATTTGTTATGTAGTTACCTTTACCAGAGCTCTGTATTTCTTCATATTGTTTCAAGTTGCTGTCTAATATCCTTCCTTTCAGCCTTAAAGGACTCCTTTTAACATTTCTTATAGGGCAGTTCTTCTAATGATGAACTCTCAGCTTTTGTTTTTCTGAGACTGTCTTAATAGTCACATATATATATGACTATAGAATAGTTGTGTGTGTGTATACACACACACACACATATATATATATATTCTATCTTTATGTACACATCTATATGTACACATATGTACATATGTACACATATGTAAAGATAGAATATATACACACACACTCTTTTAAACCTCAGTTTTGAAGGATAATTTGCCAGATACAGGACTCTTGATTGGCAGTTCTTTCAGCACTTTAAAATATTTCATTTTTTCCCCTTGTGACTTCCATGATTTCTGATGAGAAATCAGCTGTTAATCTTATTGAAGATCCTTTGTTTGAGTGATTAGTTGCTTCTCCTTTGCCAGTTTCTAGATTCTTTTGTTGCCCTTGGTTTTTGACAATTTGATTATCATGTAGTCTCTGTGTGGATCTCCTTGCATTTATCCTCTTGGAATTTATTGAGGCTTTTGAATGTGTAGGTACATGCATTTTACCAAACTTGGGAAATTTTTAGCCACTATCTCTACAGATATTCTTTTTACTCTCTCTTTCTCTTCTCATCACCTAAGGTTTCCATTATACATATGTTGGTATGTTTGATTGTATCCAATGTTCTCTTAGGCTTTGTTCATTTATCTTCACATTCACTGATTCTTTCTTCTGCTTACTTAAATTTGCATTTGAAAGCCTCTAGTGAATTTTTTTTTTTTTTTCATTTTAGTTATTGTACTTCTCATTTCCAGAATTTCTGTTTGGTTTCTTTTTATAATTTCTGTCTCTTTTTTGATATTCTCCATTTGTTTATATATTATACTCCTGTATTTTTTTAGTCCTTTGATTTATTCAGACAGGTGATTTAAAGTCTTTGTCTATGAAGTCCAATGTCTGTGCTTTCTCAGGAACAGTTTCTGTTAACTGCCTCTGTTAGTAGATCATAGTTGTTGTTTCTTCTTCCTCTTCTTCCTCTTCCTCCTCTTCTTCCTCTTCTTGTTCTTCTTGTTCTTCATTTTTTTTTTTTTTTGGCATGCCTCATTTATAGGCTTTTAGTTGAAAACTGGAAATTATAATATTATAATGTGGTAACTCTAGAAACCTGATTCTTACTCTTTCCTTGGGTTTATCTTTATTGCTAGGTGTAACTACTTGTTTTGTGACTTTTAGATTTAATTTTGTGAAGTCTGTATTTTTTGTCACATGTGATCTCTGAGGTCTATATTCTTTTAGCTTCTGTTCAGCTAGTGTCTTGCCAGAGATTAACCTAAATATCAGGCAGCAGAAAAAAATTAAAAAAAATAAAATGAGAGAGAACAAGGAAAAAACAGAAAAAAAAGGAGAAAGAAAAAATAGGAAAAGATGCCCCTCAAATCTTTTCTAGTATATACAAATTGGTTTTTGCTAGGGCTCTCCTTCAATACTGCCAGACATTTCTCATCTCTGGATTAGTCTCAACTTCTTGCTTGAACTGAGCACACAGATCAGTAAGAGGTAAGAATATCTGTTTATTTTTAGGTCTTTTCTGGGCATGTGCATGGCTTTTCAAAATCTCCAGTATATATGACTGATCTACATGCCCTATTTTCCAAAAAGGCTGTCTCCCCAGCCTTTTCTCCCTATCTTTGGTTGCTGAATTGTATGTCTCAAGCATAATCCTTTATTTCAGGTAGTTGTGGGTTGTTTACCTTACAATATTTTCAAGGAATTCTTGCCATTTCCCCCCCCTAAGTGAGTTCCCAGTTAGGCAGAACAAAGTCAGATGCCATGTGTTGTTTCTCCGGCTATACCTTGAAGGTTAGAATAGATAAATAGAACTCTTTGCAAGTAAGGCTTTCTGTGTTTCTCCTGGAACCAAGGACCAGGTTGTACATGAGGGAAGCTAGCCACCATCTTTAAGACCACTTTGAACAAGGAGGAAGTTGGGACAAGGACAAGGACAAATAGTACAAATCTTTTCTGGCATTTTAAAGTTTCTTTTGTTTTGATTTCGTGCTGACTTGGTTTGTATAAACCTCGCACTATTTCCCAGAATTCTGACAAAGTCGATTGTGACAGTTTTGCTTGATTTCTTGATGATTCTTTCTCTTGAGGCATGGACTTGTGGAGCTTCTGACTTGCTATGTTCACTGATATCATTTGCAGTTACCTTCAGGCCTTAGTTATCACATGACATGATATGTACTGTTCCTTGAATACAGTAAATAATGACATGTGCAGATAAGGTCCTATTTCTCACTTACCTTTCCCCCCCTAACTATATATATATATATATATATATATATATATATATATATATATATACACACACACACACACACACACACACACATTTAGAACATAGACATTTCATGTCATCTTTGTGCTTTACCAAATCCACATCTTCATTTAAAAAGGTATCTAAAATACAGTTGATAAATACTTATTGCAGAAATACACTCCATTTTTTCCCCACATATGTTCATATTGAATAAAGTGAAAGATCATTTCAGAAGTAATTGTTGTACAACTTAAAAAAACCTTCTTTTGGCTATTGAAAATCAATTTGAATTGTTGGCAAAGCTAAGATACTGAACAGAATGAAATACAAACTCTTGTGAAGTTAAAACTAGTTGTTTTATTGATTTAGTTGTTTTTTTTTTTTAATGTTTGTTTATTTTTGAGAATGAGACAGAGTGTGAGTGGGGAGGGGCAAAGGAAGAGGGAGACACAGTATCAGACACAGGCTCCAGGCTCTGAGCTATCAGCACAGAGCCCTACGGGAGGATTGAACTCAAGAGCCATGAGATCATGACCTGAGCCGAAGTTGGATGCTCAACTGACTGAGCCACCCAGGTGCCCCTGGTTGAATTTTTTCAATGTGAAATAATTACCATAGAATTTTCAAGACTGTAATTATAAATAGAAATTAACTTTTCTCAGCCATTTTGAAAATGTCACTTTAAACTTTAATATTAGATTCTTATTGAGTACTTCAAAACTAATGTGGTTAAGGATGATTTGAGGGAAAGTATCAATGTGTAAGTTGTAATTGAATTTTCATGTTATATAGTCTAACTTAATTATTAGAAGCAAAGTCACCTTAAAAAAGCATTTCCATGTCGAGGAGTATAAAAAAACACTATGGTAAATAATCAAAAGTGTACCTTTTGATGAAACTTCAGGCTAGAAGTAGTGAGACTGAAAGGACTTTAAAGGTAAAGTTATTTCCTTGGGTTTGTGAAGACAGTGAATACTTGAAACAAAGTGGTTTTTTTTTACCTGATTTTTTTTTTAAGAGAAGAGAAAATGTACATAGAGTTTATGTCTCAGTGAGAGGAAGTAGAGCACAAAAGGCCACCTAAAGGATGAAAATTCCTATAGTTTTCTGAGCCACTTATATCAACTGCTCAGAATTTAGGTTTAATTAAATTTACAAGGCTGGGGTGGGGATAGGACAATAGCCTGTTTTAAGGACAGAGTACCAGCTTTAACTTTAACTTTGAATTTCCTGGCCTCAATCCATTGGTGTCAGTACCTCAGTGTTATTTAAATGCAGGATTTTCTATTTAACTTCCTTTCAAGGGAGACTTAAAAACCAGTTTCTTTTTTATAAGAAACTGCTGAAGAATCTCCCTGGGCTTTATCAGGTAAACAATAGCATTTTCTGTAGTGGAATGCAGTCTATGTGGTAGTATGTTAAAACATTATAGTGTAAGTGTATAAATGAAGATCCTAAAAATTAAACAATTATTAGATTGTTAATCATGCTGAATTCATTTATATACATATTGAACTCAGTGGGGGAATTGCTAAGTGTAAAAGATTTTTTTAGGGTACTGTTTTTAAATATAAAAATATTTAATTATGTCTAAAAAGAAATATTTCCCTTTCATGTCTTATATTAACTACAACTTCTGCCCTCATATTTTGTAACTTTGAGAAATTTATAATAAACTTCTTTATATTGAATATGGAATATGTTTGGGTGAATCCAGCTTTTTGTAAGCTTTAAAAATAATAACTTTGATCATATTTCATCCGCATTTATCTGAATACATGCTTTTTATATTCTTAGTAATAAAATAAGAAAAAAGTTCGTTCTTTTCTAATTATTGACTTTATTTTACATATTTGATTGCTGAGCAGTTACTATATTGAGATTATCAGAAATCAAGTGTTTGAGAGCATCATATTCTTACACTCACATTTAGGATTTCTGTGACTTTATTTTACATATTTGATTACTGAGCAGTTACTATATTGAGATTATCAGAAATCAAGTCAAGTAATAAAATAACCAAATAAAGAAGCTTTTAGAATCTTCATGGTATATCTGTGGGGTGTATGTGTGTGTGTGTGTGTGTGTGTTTTAATTCTGAAGTAATCTCAACAACCAGCCTGGGGCCTGAATGCACAGCCACAAGATCAAGAGTCACATGCTTCACCAACTGAGCCACCCAAGCACCCCATGATTATTATATATTTTTAAGAGGCCTTTGCCAGTCTCCCTTACAGTATAAGCTTTTTGCATGTAAGTTCCCTCTTCCAGTATTACTCTTCCTTTTTTTCTTCATCTAGTTAAATTCTTCTCATTCTTTATATTTCAGTTCAGACTATCTAACTATTTAGAGTAAGCAAAATATGGATAATTACATACCAAAATGTATGTTGCATAGCCAAAGCAGTAAGCAGAAGAAAACATATATTCTCAAATGCATTTATTACTAAGCAAGGATAGAAAAAATGAACAAGAAATAGAACAGTGCAAGCATGAAGAAAGTAAGAGAAGGGAACTAGATAAGAGTTAAAGCAGAAAAAAATTTACAGACATTAGCAAATCAGATTTTGAAACAAAAACAAAACACAAATTAAGGATGAGAAAGAGAAAATGAATATAGTTATAGAGATTAAGAAAATGATAAGAAAATGCTATACCCGTGCCATTCAGAATCTGAATGAAATATATTATTTTCTAAGAAAAGATAATTACAAAATTTGATTCAAGAGATTTAGAAACCTAAGTACACTAATAACCATAGAGGAACTTGAAGAAGCAGTTGTTCATGTTTCTTTTCTATCTATCTTAACCCCCTTGGGTTGATTTATAATGATTATTCATGACAGTAGAAGAGAAAACAAGCATACAGTTCTCAAATTCTAGAATTTGAAAGTTCAATAAATTGCCTTTATTTACAAGGGCACCCTCGTTATGGCCCCATCCTATGTCCCAATTTCCTATGCTAAACTTCCCACAAGAAGGTTCTAACCTCTGTTAATTATGCAGTTCATTTGCATGAGTCTTTCTGCATTATTTTAATACCTATGTATGGAAACAGAAACAATCAGAAATGTTTGGCATGTACCAGATAGATGGGTCCAAGTGGAATCTTCAACTCTAGGAGGTAGGATTCCAATCATATTCTTGCACTCACATTTAGGATTTTTGTTTGTTTGGTTTTTTTTAAATTTACTTTTTTATTTTTTTAATGTTCACTCATTTTTGAATGAGAGCAAGACAGAGCACTAGTGGGGGAGGATCAGAGAAAGAGGGAGGGAGACACAGAATCCAAAGCAGACTCTAAGCTCTCAGCTGTCAGCACAGAGCCTGACATGGGGCTCTAACTCTTGAATTGTGAGATCATGACCTCAGCTGAAGTCTGATGCCCCATGGACTGAGCCACCCAGGTGCCCCACATTTAGGATTTCAATAATGCAAACACTCCACATCTTCTTCCTAGTTTTTCTGTTTCCCCAATGTTTCTTCTCAATTTACTGGTTTGATACATTTTGTTTCTGCTCCTAGTAACTAAATTAAATATATGCCAGCTTTTCAAAGTTAGCAGAAACTGAAATGAAACCAAAGTTAGCACATGTATAAGTGAAAATTATTGGCCAGTCTTAACATTAATACTGATATTCTAAATAAAATATTAGCAAATTATATCCAGTAGTGAGTGTATTTTAAAAAAATGATACATTATCACTAAGTATATTTTGAGACAAGTAACAGAAACAGTGACAGTAACATGAAAATGAAATGTGCTTAGGATATTTTGTGTCTGTATACATGTCTATCTAAAAGCCCTTTGGTCTTGTGTCTTTTTTAGTAGCAGACTTTTAGCCATTCTTGGTTAAAGCTGATCGGATTTTAAACTGTGATGTATTAGAGAAGGGAAATGTATTAAGTCATTTGTTTTTCTGGTTTAGTCCCTCCCAACATTACTCCCACCTCCCAGTGCCCCCCTTCTCTCCCCTGTACCTTTATTTCTTATTTACATTAGACTTCCAGTCTGCTGATAATAGATTCCTGTTTTTGGAAGGTTCCATGAGGTATTTCTTCACATTATTATCCACTGATGCTTTAAAAAGTTTTCAGCCTAGGATTTATTTTCATCTAGTCCATATCTCAACAGAAAAATGTGATCAAAAGATTTCATTGGTTTTGTTTGTTGTATATTCTTTACTGCCCATGCCTGATTCTACCATGGATTTATAACTATGTGCCAGTGTGGTTTGTTTAGAAGCATTCTCTTCCCTGGGGCATACTGTCAAAATTCATTTATAGTGACCCACACTTGAATTTTCTTTTTTAAGTGTTCAAATCTTTTGCCTTTCCAAAGGCTCCTTCGAACCTTCTAAAGACTCCTAAAGTCTCTAAGGGACATATGGGAGAAAAATTGCTGGTATATTCTTTTGAACAGATATGTAGGTGACGGATGAGAAAATAAAGCACCAAGTGGTATCTAGTCTTTCAGCAGTTCTGCTTTCTGAGACTCCAAACTTTCAAATGAAAAACATAAATATATAGTGTGCTTTCTTTTCCAGGTGTTTATATATCTGGTAACATTTGTGAGTGTGTGTATGTGTGTGTAGTTTGTCTCACATTAAAATATGAGCTGAAATACATTTGAATTATGACACCGTCTTCCAGATTCTTTAGAGAAAAATAGATTTTATTAGTTATAAAATAATGGCAAATGTAAATTGTATATAGAATTTGTGTAGGGTGTATGTTTTAAAATTGTGTTGGTTGGGGGCCATTTAAATTTGCTTTGCTTATATGGAAAATTCCCTTGCTTACTATTTTTCTGCAGACACACTACACACACACACACACACACACACACACACACTACACACACACACACACACACACACACACACACATATATGTACATATATATGTAGTAAAAAAAATAATTGGCTTCCAATGATTAGCATAGAAATAACCACGGCTTAAGGATAAATATCCATGGAGCAGTGCCTCAGAACGTGACTTTTTGTGGAAAAGGTTAATCTAGCTTATTATTGGTGTAATTAGAAGCTCTTGAAAACAGAGGTTCACAGTTTCTGTGTGAAGTTCTGCTTTAATTATGCAGCGAGAGCACACCTAAATACAGAGAGTGCTCATATTTAGGAGGGGTAGCCACCATTACGTGGTGTTAACACTAGCTCTATACTTACATGCTTGTTGTTTTTATTATTCGTTTTCCTTGGACAATAATATTGTTTGTACATGTGGGTAATTTTTATTTAATATATATTAAAGTAAATGACTATGCATTTGTTCACAAGAACGTCCCTGTGTTTAAAACAATGATCATTTTATAATTTTGATATAGAGCAGGAGTTTGCAGATGAAATTATTTACTTGCGATTGTATAGACCTTGATAATGGGGGTATATTGTATTACATCTATACAGTGTAGGGTATATTATATTACTGAATGTTTAACACTAATTGTACTTTTTCCAACTTCCTTAGAGTTTAAAGAATTGATTTCTTTGCATGTTTCACAGCTTCTACTATTCTAAAAACTTCAACAGATCAAAAAAAAAATTAACTAGTTTCCTTATCACAAAAAGCTTCAGCACAATTGACCTGCTGACCTTAATTCCCAGGAAACTGTCACATTATTTCTTTACCCCTTTGTCTAACTTAACAATGTGACCCAAAATACTGCAGAGCTTTAAAGTTTCTCAGCATTGTAAGGTCAAGCTTTGGTCACCATAGTTACAGTTTAGATCTGCAGGTCAGAGGTCAAATAGATTAATGATGTCAGACACATCTTTAAATGGTTCTAACACTACTTCACCATGGGGTAAACAGCTGAGCATATTTGATATGACAAAGGCATTCTTCAGTCTTGCTAATAAGATCTTTTGAGACATCTGATAGAAAGGTATTTTCTTTAAGAACTTGCAGTATAGGGCTGTGGAGTAGGCAGTGATAGTTGGTTATTAGATTTATATCATCAGATGGAGATTAAAAAATAAAACATGTTAAATATTTCATATTACGCTTTTCTGCACATTTTCTGTGTTTATTTTTCTCTATATACCTATGTGTCATCAATCTAATTGATCATCTATTTTTTTAAAAATAGGTATCCTCAATTCCCTATTCACTTGTGGTTAGCCATGAAAATGGATAGAAAACACAAGCTTTCCGATTAGGTGTATATACTTTTTTTGTGTGAATGTAGTTTTGTGGTATTTTTTTTCCTGATTTGGGAAGTATGCATTTAAAATAGTTATATTTGTTTAGGAAAGTGTATTTTTTAGGAGCTTTACATTAGAGATCAAGTAAATTCTCCATCTGTGTTTTATATCTAAATATTTTTTTGTGTGTCCCCAGCGTCTCTATTTACAGATCTTGGGATGCTGTATTCAATTTTTTTGTTGTTGTTCCAAGAGGAAATTGTTCTCTCCATTTTAAATCAGAAAGGGAGAGGGGGGGAAAAAGAAAAAAAAACACTATTAAAGTGAACACTACTTCTAAAAATTTTAAATATTACTTTTTTATAAATAACTCTGTAAATAACAATTTCAAATAAAAAAATCACAGAAACATGATGATGAAGCAAAAATATTAAGTGAGATGAGATTAAAATTATTATTAAAATATATTTTAGTGAATTAAAACATCACCAGATTGTAACTTAAAAATGTGAATTATACTATACTTTTTAAAAATCTTTAACAGTATGGAATTTTGTAGCCAGTAGACAGAAATATATTTAAGCAACATGCTTAGGTTAAATTAAACCTTAAAAGATGCTTTATCTTGGAAGGTTTTGTTTCCCATGTGTATTTTGTGCAGCTGTAAGATTTTAAGCTTTCTGGAGCATTTGCTCTTGATCTCATGCTATAAAGGTAGACAAAGGAGAAAATTAGGAGGTTTGGTGGCTGGGAGGTGTTAATATGGAATCTAATAGCGAAAAAGAGGGGGTTGTAGCTTTTCTAGGTGAAATGGAGATTGGCAACTGGGAGGAGGAAATAAGTCTTGGTGTCTGAGAAGAGCTGCTAGTGCAGTAGCTTGTGAGTTTCAGATGAGAAGCTAACTTTTGTGAATGAAGGGATTGTCTTCTGTTTTGCTTTAAATTCAAAGAAAATTGTTTTTGTGTAGATATCATGGAAACCAACTACTCAGCAAAGACATTAATTGCTGACCTGTTTGGCAGCACTTACGCATATCAGTTCAACAAGCTGACGGAGTATTCTGTTTGGTCATTATGCCAGGAGAATGACAAATCAACATTTAACTACCTTTTGAAGAAGCCAAATCATTAAAACACTGGTTTTGTATAAAACTGTTGAAATGCAAAAAAAAAAGGTGGGGGGGGAGGGCTTATTCAACATGGAGAAAAATTTTAAGAGATTATAAGTCAAATAAAATATCAGGTTGAGTTCTGACCTTCAGAATCTGAAAATATCATTCTATTTCTGTAAAACTTGAGGTGAACCTTGCTTTTAGATTTCTTGCTCCTGATACTCATGGATAAACCTACCAATACTTAATGTCTTAATATTTGTTTATCAAAACAGTGGAATTTGGCATATTATATTTTATTTAGTCTTCTTTTTTGAAGTAACTCATTTCTTATTTACTTCCTATGCCTTTTTATTTATTTTAACTTAGTTTACACATTTACACTCTAGCTTGTGTCCTGGTCAGAATTGTACATGTTTTTCTACTGTAGCAGCTCAGCAGGGTTTACCCATCCTTGTGCACATTAAAATCACCTAAGCACAATGCCCAGGCCCACCCAAGACCAGCTGAAATAGCATAGTGGAAGGAATGCATGCTTTAGAGCCAGACTTCCCTCAGCTCTGACTCTGCCACTTAGTAGCTGTATGCTGTTGGGCAAACTACCTAACCTCTCTTTGTTTCTTTATAAGAGAGAAAAATAATAATATTTAACTTGAAGGATTTTGTAAGGATTCTATAAAATATTACTATAACTTCTGGCTTCATCTGTGGTATCTAGGAAACATTCCATAAAGCATAATAATAAGTGCTAATAATGAACAGCACTCTCTGTAATGAGCTTCTATGGGACTTCGAACAAGTCACTTAACCTTTTTAGGCCCATTTCTTTATTTATGGAATGTGGATACCACACTGACCATCTCAAAAGTACTTCTGAGAGTCAAATTATAGATGTCTGTGAAAGGGCTTTGAAGATAGAGAACTATGTAGTAATGTAAGATACAGCTTTTATTCCAATAGCTAAGGATGGTAGTTCCAGGCTCAAAGAAAACACTATGAAAATTTGAAACTATTTGTGTGAGGCATCCGATACTTCATTTATCATTTTCTTAGAAGGTTCCCTGGAATGCTCTAATGATTTGCAGATTACACCATGGCTCCTGTGTCATTGAATACTTGGAGTGATGATATCTATGAAGAAGAATATTTTCACCACCTTGTCCTGTCACTGTTTGGCATTTGTCTTACTGCTCTCCATCACATAGAGTTAGTAAAGACTTGGAGATTTTCCTTGGCATTTTCCAACTCTGTGTATCCCTCTTGGCTACAAAGACCACTTCTTTAGGAAAGATAAATTGCCTTGAAGTCATTCCTTCCCTCCTTTCTGAACTCATCTTGTTATTTTTACCTGAGGGTCTTTGAAGCCCAAGAAGAGAGTTAAAATGCCAACCAAGTTGGATTTGACTAGAGTTGTACACCCCTTAGCATTTTGCTTTACTCAGTTCATATTTTTTTGCCCTTAGCATGTTCTTTTATATTTATAGACTTTTTTTTTTTTTGGCAATGAATATAGCTTTATTGTTTTATTAACTCACTTTTCCATTGGTCTGTGTCATATATTAAATGCCATATCAAATATTGCTACAGCTTAGTAATTACCTTCAAGTCTATTAACCAACAGCTCTGTAACTGACCCAAAGTCAGGGCTCTAAGTGATTAAATTTTCTTATTTTCCAGTAGTGTTGCACATCAGTTCATGATGTGCATTTACAGAGTATAGGCTGTATGACAACTGTTGCTACAATAAAATAGTTTCGTGTACATTTCATATTTTACATACTATATGTGGCAGTGGTTCTCAAACTTAGCATGCATCAGAATTTCCTGGTAGGCTTATTGAAACACAGATTGCTGGACCCCATTTCTAGAGCTTTCTGTTCAGTAGCTCTTGCATGGGGCCTGAGAATTTGCATTTCTAATAAGTTTCCAGACCTTGCTGCTGCTGCTGCTGTTCTGGGGACTACAACATAGGAACCACGGATGTAGTGATCCCCTCCTGGAGTAGGGCACGCTTTCCCACCTGCAAGGGGTCCTGGCCTGGTGATTCCCAGGCCCTGTTTGTCAATTGCTCTCATCTGATGGGAGCTGCCTCTCTCAAGGCTACATCCCCCACTATACTTACTCCTCACATAAAATGATAGGTCAATGCAGGGATTACAAAAACAGTCCTTGCCTCAGGTCAGGGGAATTGAAGGGCCATCCCAGCTCCAGAGCTCCTGTGGGATTGGCTGAGTCCTTTGTTGCAATTATATCACAGCCCAATTTTTCTCTTTGCCTAATGTTGCTTCCTTTCCTCTCAAGAGCATGCTCTGATTAACCTTTATCTAAAAGTCTGTGTCCACAGACTCCGGCCTGCAGAAGTAGATAATAAAATAATATTGTATTTCTAAGTACATATCTGACAGTAATTAAATATCCCAACTCATTCTTGTGTAGGAGCATAAGGAAATTTGTTGTGGCTTATTGGGGGATTCATGAGGCTATAGCCATCTATTCACCATTAGAATCACCTAGAAGGGTAGTACCAAAATTTTTTATTCTCTGATTGAGGTTATATTAGTTCTCCTTAACTATTTTATTGCCTTTCCCTTAGCATGTCAGGTCTTCTCAGGCAAATTTGGTCGGTGTCTTCCTTTCTGTTCATCTGCATTCTAGTTGCACAGGTTTTCCCATTATTGCCATTTTTCATCTCTATATTTGCTCCATTTCATCTACAACAAATGTTTTTCAATAAGCTCTTGAAATTTCATATCTTTCATAAAGTGGACTGTTGTTCTTCAGTGGGTTATAAGTAGTATAACTCTCCCTTTCCAAATGCACCCTAAACCCACCAGATGTGCTTCTCTCCAAGCACTTTCACTAGTAATAATGACTAGCCCTAATGTTTCATATGTGATCAGCACTCATTTAAGCACTTTAGAAATATTAACTCTCTTAATCCTCATGGTACCCTGTGAAAAAGCTACTATGTTCCTATTTTAGAGTAGCAGAAACCAAGGCATGGAGAGGTTAAGTAACTTTCTAGAATTATGTAAGGGAGAAGCAGTGGTGCCACAATTTAAATCCAGGAAGGCTGGTTCCAGAACTTGTGCTCTTCACTTGTGCAGCATGCTACAAATATTTACACCTTTTGTATTACCAGTTGGCATTTATGTTATGCTTTTTTTCAAGTTGACATAATTTTTAACAGCTTTATTGAGATGTAATTCACATACTATAAAATTCACCCATGTGAGTGTATAACTTAATGGGTATTCATATATTACAATATTAATTTTAAAAAAATTGTAAAATAAAACATAAAATTAGCCATGTAACCATTTTTCCAGTTTTGTTGAGATATAATTACATAGAATATTATGTAAGTTTAAAGTGTAGAACATCATGATTTAAGAAATGTATATATTGTGAAATAATTGCCACAATAAATTTAGTTAACATCCATCACCCCACCTAGTTGCAATTTTTTTTCTTATGATTTTTAAGATGTAGACTTGTAGCAATTTTCAAATCTGTAATACAGTAGTGTTAATTATAGTCACCATGCTGTACATTATATCCCCAATCATGTAATTCCATGAACTACGTAGGCTTTTGAAGCTCTGGCTTTGATGAAAATGGTCATCAATTTTCTTTTTTTTTAATTTTTTTTTTTTAACGTTTATTTTTGAGACAGAGAGAGACAAAGCATGAACGGGGGAGGGTCAGAGAGAGGGAGACACAGAATCTGAAACAGGCTCCAGGCTCTGAGCGGTCAGCACAAAGCCCGATGCAGGGATCGAACTCACAGACTGCAAGATCATGACCTGAGCCGAAGTCAGCTGCTTAACCGACTGAGCCACCCAGGCGCCCCAATCAATTTTCTAAAATTAAGTTCTGATGATAAAAAGGATAATATTTTGTTTCGGCACCATGTATACTATAACGGGATTGATCCTGAAAAGGTTAACATGGCTTCTTGTCAAGGGTGACCCTCAAATTTGTTAGGTATTCTGTGTTTTGTCAGGAGGCTGCAGCCTTAGGATTTCCCAAACTTCATTCAGTCTTGAACCATTTTCAGATTTTTTGCTGTAACTGAGTAATCATGTATTATTATTTAGTGCCTTGTTTTGTTATGTTGCTTTACATTTTTTTTTTTTTTTTAATGTTTATTCTTGAGAGAGAGAGAGAAAGGGAGACAGAGACAGAAAATGAGCTGCGGAGGGGCAGAGAGGGAGACACAGAATCCGAAGTAGACTCCAGGCTCTGAGCTGTCAGCACAGAACCCAATGTGGGGCTCGAACTCAGGAGCCATGAGATCATGACCTGAGCCGAAGTTGGAAGCTAAACTGACTGGGCCACCCAGACACCTCTGTTATGTTGCTTTAAAAGAACCCTAAATTTAAAAAGAATATTGGCATATATGTAGTAAAAGAAAAAACAATGCGTTTCACATAAATACATAACTACTACTAAAAAACAAAACAAAACAAAACAAAAAACCTGTACCTATGTTTGCTATTTAAAATAATTTCAAAAAACACTGTAAACAAAGACACCACACTCTCAGGGACACTGCTCCAAGTTGAAAGAGGAATTTGAAACACCCTTTGAAAGGATACATTTATAGGAAAAGTTTGGGGAACAGGGAACCCACAAAATTTTCTCTAAATCTGGGATTAAGAATGTATTTGGGGAACAGGGAACCCACAAAATTTTCTCTAAATCTGGGATTAAGAATGTGTTAGTGCTTTTTATATTTAAGAATAAAAGTACATACCAGTGAAGGGACCACCATAGAAACCCATATATATTTCCTACACTTCCTCGTTTGTTTGGAAGCTGCCTCAAACTGAAGTCTTCTAGCAGGAACTTGGAACTTAACCACTTTTTTCTAACTGCACGACCAGCACAGTGCTAAGTAAATAGTAAACTCTCCATAAAGATTTGTTTAAAACACAAAAACAGAGGCAAAAAATGTGCCTTTTGTTCCTTTATACACACAGAACTTGTGAAGAAAATGATATTCATAGTTTGGAAATGTTTGGATTTTGATTTTTGTCTTTGCTATCAATTTGCCTTAGGCACTTGAGCTCGACTTCAAGAGATTGGCCATTTGTTAAATGAGAGGACTGATAGTGCTAGCCATTCATTCCAAAGAGATGGAAAGACTATTTAAAAGCTCTAAAATGACATAAGATGGGGTTTAAAAATCAGTTTTCCTGATTCATTGTCACAGTTCATTTAAATATAAGGTTCACCAAATATTATAACTTGTAAATTAGGAAATTATTATTGGTTAGAGAAATGGTGGTGACTCTATCTTTTCTAAATACTTGAAAATTTTTATGTATCAGCTACACAGATGGATCCTTCAATTAAGTTGACTATGTGACAGAGGGGGACAAAAAGAGGCTATTATTAGAAATAAAAACCAACTTTTTATTAAGTTCAACTTTTATCTATTAAAGTAATAATCCAAAATTATGGCCTCCAGCCCCTTCTTTATTTCTTATGTGTATATTTAATAGAGAAATTTAATGACATATTTCCATTAAATATTTTATCATGGTTTTAAAATTTAACATATTACCACCCTTTGGAAATATAGATATAAATCTCTTGTAATTTTCAGATTTTATTCTATTAGCTATTTCTTTCTTTAAAAAAGTTTTTTTTGGGGGCACCTGGGTGGCTCAGTCGGTTAAGCATCCGACTTTGGCTCAGGTCACGATCTCATGTTCTGTGAGTTCGAGCCCCGCATCGGGCTCTGTGCTGACAGCTCAGAGCATGGAGCCTGTTTCAGATTCTCTGTCTCCCTCTCTCTCTGACCCTCCCCCGTTCATGCTGTCTCTCCCTGTCTCAAAAATAAATAAACGTCAAAAAAATTAAAAAAAATAAATAAAAAAAAATAATTTTTTTTTTTAACGTTTATTTATTTTGAGACAGAGAGAGACAGAGCATGAACGGGGAGGGGCAGAGAGAGGGAGACACAGAACCAGAAGCAGGCTCCAGGCTCTGAGCCGTCAGCCCAGAGCCGGACGCTAGGCTCGAACTCACAGAACGTGAGATCGTGACCTGAGCTGAAGTCGGACGCTTAACAGACTGAGCCACCCAGGCGCCCCTAGCTATTTCTTTCTTAAACTTTAGTGATTTAAATGCTGTATTTACTCATTTGTTTATGCTTCTTGGAAGCCTACTCTTAAAATAAAAGAAGGCTTAGAATGCCAAAATACGCTGGTAAATTAACAAAAAAAAGTCCATTGTATTTCTCACATTATTTAGCACCAATGAGTGTAGTCTAATTGATACTTCTAGGATTCAAATTCATAAAAATCAGAGATTTTAAGTCAGTGATATTTTATTAGAGAAGAAAGCCACTGAAATTGAATATTTGATTGTCAGGGAACAAAAAAGAACTGCTTATCATTTGAAATTATTAGTCTAGAGCTTTCTTTTACTTTAAAAAAATGTTTTTGAGACAACTATATGGAAAATCAAGGCTTTTAACATTTTATAATAGGTATCAGCTGTAATTGGCTGTAGTTAGTACCAGGAAATGAAGTGAGCTAAAGTTATGGTAATATAAACACAAATGTTTTATTTCCATCTGAAAGAAGAAAGGTTTTTGATGTCTCCCGGTGTGGATATTTATTGGAGAAAAGTCCACTGCCAGGCTGCATTCCCCTGCAGTTGATTTTTAAATATGGTGCTAAACAGGAAATATCATGAACGATGTGACCATCTGTCAAGTGTGAATGGAGTCAGAGCAAGTGGACAGAATCTGCGCAAAGCAAGGCAAATGCATTGGAGTACAGTTTGAAGAATTTTAAACTCATGAAGCTGTGAACCTAGGGTGTATAATGTTTATTTCACATACTTGTGGTTCTTGTGTAACTGTGTTCGTTGTAGCTCTTGTCACAACTGTGGTAATTTTCACTAAGTAAATTTAAATAACATCTCATTCCGTTTTCAGATGTGCTTTAGAATATCTGGAACCTTTTAGGAGTTTTCTTTTGAAATCCTTAGGAGTTTTTTCCTAGCCAAAAAAACAGTTTTCACAGTAATTATAAATTGGGAATGCAGGTAAGAAAGAGGAAGGAAGAAACACAAAAGGGTGCTTTATGTAATCCCACTCCTCTGCCCTGTTCAAAGGTGTCAAAAAGAAATCAGGGATTGTTAAAACTCATACTGAGGGATTTTAGAAGGCATCATATTGGTGACAAGTTACAATGAAAACTTTTCATTATAAATGCTCTCAGCTAACAGTATGACATCTCATCTTAGTAATCAGTGGAGAAAAAGTTCTTTCTGGCAAAGTAAAGTTTATTCTAAAGTATTTTTTTTTTGAGATGGAAATGTAGATAGAGTAATCATTTAAGTAGAGCTTTAGGAGTAAAATGATACATGTATCACTTAGTTATACATGTCATATACATTTTTATTGAAATGTAGATGGGTATACCTTTATCAAATTACAGTTTTATTATTTCATTGCTGTTTACATTAACTTCCATTAACTCTGTTGTGATTCATAGTTTAAAAAGGGCCACAGAAATTACTTTCATCATTTCACAATTTTAAAATAAGTATCAACATAAGGCTATCCTGTTCCTTTAATGGATCAGTTTAATCCTTAGTAATGTAACCCTTTAAAGTCTACATGTCACAGATAGCATTTTTACTTGAAGAAAGTAAACATAAAAGAACTTTAAAGTTTTTAGTATCTGTTTCCTTTACTGATTTTAATGGACTTCCAAAACAATCAAGGGCAGTGGGTGGCCTATTTCTGGCAGAGCCAATTTTTAAGTGCATGTATTTCTTTTTCGATGTTGACTTCTTACCTGGAGCATATGTGCTCTCTTTTATTTTATTTTATTTATTTATTTTTTATTTTTAAAAAAAAATTTTTAACGTTTATTTATTTTTGAGACAGAGAAATGTGCTCTCTTTTAATTATATTTGTCAAATCAGCTTATTGAAATGCCAAGTAATGGGATGTTGCTTTTCAGCAATTTGAAAATCTGCCCTTTACCAATTTCAAATGATTAAAAAAAAACACACATGTTCATGCTTAGATACACACTGCATATATGAAAGGACTTATAAAGATGTGTGGATCTTGTAGTAATGATTGTATTACCTGCATATTATTGAAATTAACACATTACTTCATGTCTATTTATTGAAGGCCTTCTCACACATTGCTAGAACAGCTTATTTTTGTTGGGCTACTACTAATAGGTCCTTTGCTAAATGCATTCAATTCCATATATTATTTAGTCTTCACCATAATCCTAAGGTGTGTATTGTTTGTCTCCATTTGCTGAGAACATGAAGACAAACATAACAGCTTACTCAAGGACATACTCCTAGAAAGTGTTAGCTTAATGATTGTAATTTCCATCTATCTTTAGATAGAGCCATTATGAATAGTAGCCTGCTATGAAATCTATCTTGTAGAATTCATAGTTTCATGAAATACTCCTGTGCCAATGATGGCTTTATTGCCATTGAATTCTGCTATACTCATCCTTCCAAATTTGTCTTTCTTTTCTTTGGTGCCTTTTCGTAGTCTCCTTTGTATTAAATGCAGGAGAGAGGCCAAGGCCAGCAATGGTGGCTCTGGTTGATAATCACCAAGATGGTCTGGAGCAAAAACAGAGTTGAGGATAGAAACCAGGGAGGCACCAGTGATCTGATCAAGTTTGTGCTTTGGGGGAATGAATATGACAGCAGATAAACTCTGAGGAAGAGAATATAGCAGTAAATTGCCACTCCAATTCAAACATAGTTTTTTAGGATTCTTCTGCCAACAGTGACTTGAGAAGATAATCCTTGAGAAGTCCGTGACAATTCTCTCAGTGATTCTTAGCTCTGCCTTTTGTTTATGGCTTCATCATTTACATCATCATCTTTCCCTGAAACCATTTTTATTGCCTTCTAGCACTATCTTTTGGAAAAGTGAATTCTCCAAGTTTGTTAGCCACTCTATCAACTAGAACTTCCAGTGAAGAAAATATTATTATATCTGTTTTACGTAGGAAAACAAGACAGAATAGTCAATTTCTTAAAAAGTAACATAGCTAGAAAGAAGCAGCAGAAACAAGATACGGAAGTGAGTGACCATAAGCCTAGGACTCTTTCTGTTAAAGTACAGTTGCCCTTTAATGAGGTTAAGGTTTTTTTTTCCTCAGAAGAAAAAAGTAGTAGAAGATATTATTATAAGTACTAATAGACTAATATGATCAACTTCTAAATCCCCTGCAGATATTCATTAGGATATTGCAACAAAGTGGATTTTTCTGGTAATAGTTGTTGTCTTAAATGCCAGCTACTTTTGATTTTAAGTATATTTGGTGGAGATCTTATAAAAGTATATGTCATACTTCTCCATTTGTTTAACAACAAATGGGTAACCATTTGTTGATGACTTTGTGATAACATGAAGATCATTTACTACACTTTGATTTTTCCTTAAGGGCTGTTTGCTTGTTTATTAGATAGTTCTGGATGGTTATGCTGCCTGAGTCCTTACATATGCTTTTTGTAATTGGTCAGCCACTGTTCTTTATGTAAAATTGCCATTCTTTTTTTTAAAAAAATATTTTTAACACAGGTATAATTAACAGTGTTATATTAATTTTGGTTGTACAATATAATGATTCAACAATTTTATATATTACTCAGCGCTCATCTCCTTAAGTGTGCTCTTAATCCCCTTCACCTGTTTCACCCATCCCCCCATCCTCCTGCCCTGGTAACCAATAGTTTGTTCTCTGTATTTAAGAGTCTGTTTTTTGTTTGTTTGTTTCTTTCTTTCTTTCCACATATGAATGGTATCATGTGGTATTTGTCTTTCTCTAACTGATTTATTTCACTTAGCATTGTACTCTCTAGCTCCATCCGTGTTGTTGCAAATAGCAAGATTTTATTTTATTTTTTTAATTACTAATATTCCATTGTATATATATATATATATATATATATATATATATATACATATGTATATGTATATGTATGTATACATATGTATATATATGCCATATCTTCTTTATCCATTAATCTATGGATGGACACTTGAGTTGCTTCCCTATCTTGGCTATTATAAGTAGTACTGCAATAAACATATGGGTGTATTTATCTTTTCAAATTAGTGTTTTTGTATTCTTTGGGTAAATACCTAGTAGTGGAATTACGGGATCATATCGCAATTCTATTTTATTTTTATTTTTATTTTAAGAGGGAGAGGGCACAGGTGAATGAGGGACAGAGGGAGAGGGGGAGAGAGAGAGAGAGAGAGATTAAGAGAGAGAGAGAGAGAGAAAGAGAGAAGCGGGGCTTACCTGAAGAGGGGCTTGAGCTCATCCAATGTGAGACTTGAACTCACTATCTGAGATCATGACCTGAGATGCTTAATGACTGAGCCACCCAGGTGCCCATCTATTTTTATTTTTTGAGGAACCTCCATATTTTCTTTCACAGTGGCTATATCAGCTTGCATTATCACCAACAATGCATGATGATTCCTTTTTCTCCACATTCTCTCTGATACTTTTTGTTTCTTGTGTTTTTAATTTTAGCCATTCTGACAGGTGGGAGGTGATATTGTGGTTTTGATTTGCACTGATGATGAGTGATATTGAGCATCTTTTCATGTGTCTGTTGACCATCTGTATGGTCTTTTTTGGAGAAATGTCTGTTCATATCTGCCCATTTTTAGTTGGATTATCTGTTTTTTGGGTATTAAGTTGAATATCTGCTTTATATATTTTGGATATTAACCCCTTATTGGATATATCATTTGCAGATATCATCTCCCATTTGGTGGGTTGTCTTTTTGTTTTATTGATGGTTTTCCTTGGTGTGCAAAAGCTTCTTGTTTTAGTGTAGTCCCAATAGTTTAATTTTGCTTTTGTTTCCCTTGCCAAAGGAGACATATCTAGAAAAATGTTTCCATGGCTGATGTCAAAGAGATACTGCCTATATTTTCTTCTAGGAATTTTATGGTCTTAGGTTTCACATTTAGGTACTTAATCCACTTTGTGTTTATTTTTGTGTATGGTGTAAGAAAGTGGTCCAGTTTCATTCTTTTTCATCTCTAGTTTTCCTAGAACCCTTTGTTGAAGAGACTTTTTCCTAATATATATTCTTGCCTCCTTTGTCGTATATTAGTTGACCATAATCATAGGTTTACTTCTGGGTTCTCTATTCTGTTCCATTGATCTATGTGTCTGTTTTTGTGCTAGTCCCGTACTGTTTTGATTACAATAACACTGAACTGCTGGGTGCTCTCCCTGCATTGTCCTCTGAGAGGCTTTTGTTGTTGGTGGTGGAGAGGCTGCTGTCAGACCAGATGTCTGCTCCCAGTCTGTCTGTTGGGGTTGCAGTGACCCTGAACTACCAGGTTCTGTCTTTGTGCTGCTGCCCCCTGTGAAGTTTTTGTTGGTGGCATGGCCAGCAGTCAGATCAGATGTCTGCCCCAAGCCCACTGCTAGGGCTGCTGTGGAACTGGTATGTGTGGTTATCTTTCTCTCTCTGCAAGGTAAGAGTGCTTTTGGAGTGGAGCTGGCCAACTGTTGGAGCTGCTTGCATAAGGAGATGCTTGTGGTGACTTTGAATGGACTCCTGCCAAGGTTAGGTTGAATGGAGCAGTCAGCAGGAGAATGTGGGGGCAGGGCATGAGGTGTTAGCAAGCTAGGTGGCCAGTGTTCATGCTAGTTCTGGCAGTTGCCTGGGTATCTTGGCTGGAGGTGGGGAGAGAAATGGCACCAGCCCTTATTTTTGGAGAAGTCTCCTAAAGATCCCTGCCCCTCCTGCGCACATTCTGGTGCTAGTAAATAAATCTCCTTCCCCTATGCCCCAGGGACTTTGCAAACTGCTGCTTCCATGCTGTATCTCCTTGAGGCTGTTGGTTATGCTGTCTCTTTAAGGGTGAGGACTGTTTCCTGTTGTCCTCTGGGTCTTTCAGAGCCAAGCCCTGAAAGTTTTTAACGTTGATTTTTAAAGTTCCTGGTGCTGAGTCCCACTGATTGTAAAAACTCATGAAATTAAGACCCTCTGGTTTTCAAAACCATGTGTTATGGGGATTTGTCTTTCCAGTGCAGTCCCCCATGTGTGGGGTGCTTCGTGTGGGGTCTCTTCCTCTCCCTTCTCCGTACGCATTGTGTTCCTCTCATTTGTGGCTAGTCTTGCAAGTTAGTTTGGTTCTTGACCATGCCTCCACCTTTCCTACCATTTTCAATGTGACCTCCTCTCTCTGGTTAACTGTAGAGAGCTTGTTCTGGCAGTCTTTGGATTGTTTTCTGGGTTATACTGATGTGGGGGTTATCTAGGTGTTTCCATGAGACAAGGAACTGTCTTATATCCCGCCATCTTCCCTGGAAGTCTGATACTGCCATTCTTTAGCAGCTACTGTCTCACTTCTCATTTGCTGTTCCTAGTTAGCATAACATTGGGAAATATTGTGGCTCAAAGAACTATAGCTTTAGCAAAAATACATAGTCTATGGATGAGGGAAGACCTGAGTAACTCCTTTATGAATACATGTTAGGATATGGGCTTCTGTAAATACAAGCACTGTGGAGGAGCTGCTTTTGACCTTTTGGTTTGTTGGCTGGGTTCTAAATAATTAAAATTGCAAGAAAACTCATCTGTGTGTAAATGAAGTGCCCCTGAACCTTTTTTTTTTAGGCCTGGATGCCCCCCTTGCCTGCTCTGCCCCATCATTAGGACAGGCCAATAACTTGAAACAAGTAGGGACAAATCTATGCTATCAAAAAACAATGTGCTTTGAGGAACTTTTAGTTTATTCGGTGGATTTTCAGTGGCATTTGGATTAGATTGGCAACTTCCCTGCTGATGAAAGTATGATGTTAGAAATGGGCTAAGATTGTCAGAACATTATGTTTAGCCACCATCAGGCCTGTGTCTTTTATACTTAACATGTTGAGAAGCAGTAGACAGATTAGCAGCCTCATTTTGGGGGAAGTAACTGATAGTATCTTCTTCTTAGGAAACCATGGATTCATTTTATTGTCATTTTTTTCTCTTCCTTTCTTTAATTGAAGTGAAATTCACATAACATACAACTCATTTCAAAGTGTACAATTTAGTAGCATTTAGTGCAATTTAAGTGTTGTTCAACAACCACCTCTAGTTTCAAAAGTTTTCATCATCTCCAGAAAAACACCCCATACCTATTTAAGTGTTCACTCTCTATCTTCTCCTCTCCATATCCCCTGGCTACCATTATCTGGTTTTTGTTGCTCTGTATTTACCTATTCTGGATATTTTATATAAATGAATCATACAATATGTGACATTTGTGTCTTTCTTCTTTCACTTAGTATAAAGTTTTTGAGGCTCATTCAAGTTGTGGCATATATCAGTGCTTCACTCCTCTTTATGGCTGAATAATAGTCATATATATCACAATTTGTGTATTTGTTGATAGGTGGTTAGGTTGTTTCTACCTTTTGGCTATTATAAATAAGGTTGCTATAAATATTTGTGTACAAGTTTCTTTGTGGACATGTGTTTTTATTTTTTATGGATATATATCTAGGATGTAATTCCTGTGTCATATGGTAATTTTTTTTTAACTTTTAAAGGCTTTTGTATTAGGTCAAAAGTGGCCTCACAGAATGTGTTATGAAGTGTTCCCTCCTATCTTCTGAAAGAGTTTGAGAGAATTTGTGTTAAATCTTTAAATATTGGTAAAATTCACCAGTGAAATCCCATCTGGTTCTATATTTTTGTTTGGAGGTTTTTGATTACTGATTTAATCTCTTTGCATTTGATTCGCTTTATTCATAGCAGTTATTTTTATAAAGTCACTGAAAACACTGAATTAGAGAATATTGAGCCATTGCTTTTAGTGGAAGTACAGGATTAGGTTTCTGGGAGCTTCTGGTCACAAATTTTTGTCAACCAATCACTACATAACCTTGTTTTATGTGTGTATCTCTCCCTTTTTTTTTTTTTTGTACATCTCTTTAAGGACACCTATTTAATATTTAATTTTTACACATAATTAGTTATATACATTATTTTCTTTTGATAATAAAATATTAACCAATAGAATTTAACATTTTCTGGTCCTTTAATATTACTATAATTTATTTAGCTTTTAGCCTCAGAACAATGCTTTCCACTATAGTTTTTGTTATTGGTTGTCATCTTACAAATCCACAAATTTAGATGCTTTTCCATCTGTCCATAGCTTCATCACATACTCTAAATGTTACTTTAGCACTTGCTGGAGTGCGCTGACAAAGACTGACAAATATTTTTTTTTTTTACCTTTGTCTGGATGTACTGTATTATTGATTCATTAGCATTGAACTCATAGCCACCAGACTGTGTAACTGATGCCTGAACACCAGTTTTCTCCAAAAGGCACGTCACAGCTTATTGGTCTTTAAGAATATTAGCCTGCACTTTAGCACCATGTTTGGACTATTTTAAACAGTGGAACCCTACCAAAAAGCAAACGTGCGCGCGCACACACACACACACACACACACACACACACTGTAATTGTAATTAAGTGGACCAAAAATGATACTGAGTATGAGAGCTTGAACAAGAAGGCAGTTTTTTCTTTTTTTTTTTTTTTTTTGACCTCAACTGGGAATGCACATATTAGACAACTGGAATTTTTGCTGCCCTACACATGTGCATGAATGACTATGAAAACTCTGGTGAATGTTCATGTAGGGGTTACAAATAAATTTCAGTGAGCATGTGAATTTGCAATAGGGAATCCATGAATAAACAGGTTTAACTATTTAAGAAAAATCTTTTTCTCTTCTTTTCTCCCCTCCTTCTTGTGGGATTTTCATGATGCATATGTTGATATGCTTGATGGTTTGTTGTTCTTTCAGTGGTTTGGATTTCTTCATTTTGAAAAAAAAAATGTTTTTTCCTTTCTGCTCCTCAGATTGGGTAATTTCAATTGCTTTACCTTCAAGTTCACTGGTTCTTTCTTCTGCCTGACAAAACCACTATCGAACCCTTTTAGGAATTTTTTTTATTTCAGTTACTGTGCGTTTTCAGCTCCATAATTTCTATTTGATTCCTTATTTATTTATTTATTTATTTATTTATTTATATTTTATTTTATTATTTTTTTTAAATATGAAATTTATTGTCAAATTGGCTTCCACACAACACCCAGTGTTCATCCCAACAGGTGCCCTCCTCAATACCCATCATCTACCCCCCCCACCAACCCCCATCAACCTTCAGATTGTTCTCAGTTTTCAAGAACCTCTTATGGTTTGGCTCCCTCCCTATGTAACTTTTTTTTTTCTTCCCCTACCCCATGGTCTTCTGTTAAGTTTCTCAGGATCCACATAAGAGTGAAAACATATGGTGTCTGTTTTTCTCTATATGACTTATTTCACTTAGCATAACACTCTTCCAGTTCCATCCACATTGCTATACAAGGCCATATTTCATTCTTTCTCATTGCTGTGTAGTATTCCATTGAGTATATAAACCACAATTTCTTTATCCATTCATCAGTTGATGGACATTTAGGCTCTTTCATAATCTGGCTATTGCTGAAAGTGCTGCTAGAAACATTGGGGTACAAGTGCCCCTATGCATCAGCATGCCTGTATCCCTTGGGTAAATTCCTAGCAGTACTATTGCTGGGTCATAGGATAGGTCTATTTTTAATTTTCTGAGGAACCTCCACACTGTTTTCCAGAGTGGCTGCACCAGTTTGCATTCCCAGCAACAGTGCAAGAGGGTTCCCGTTTCTCCACATCCTCTTTAGCATCTATAGTCTCCTGATTTGTTCATTTTGGCCACTCTGACTGGCGTGAGGTGATATCTGAGTGTGGTTTTGATTTGTATTTCCCTGATGAGGAGCGACGTTGAACATCTTTTCATGTGCCTGTTGGCCATCCAGATGTCTTCTTTAGAGAAGTGTCTATTCATGTTTTCTGCCCATTTCTTCACTGTTTTTTTTTTTTTGTTTGTTTTTTGTTTTTTGTTTTTTGGGTGTGGAGTTTGGTGAGCTCTTTATAGATTTTGGATACTAGCCCTTTGTCCGATATGTCATTTGCAAATATCTTTTTCCCATTCTGTTGGTTGCCTTTTAGTTTTGTTGGTTGTTTCCTTTGCTGTGCAGAAGCTTTTTATCTTCATAAGGTCCCAGTAATTCATTTTTGCTTTTAATTCCCTTGCCTTTGGGGATGTGTCGAGTAAGAGATTGCTACGGCTGAGGTCAGAGAGGTCTTTTCCTGCTTTCTCCTCTAGGGTTTTGATGTTTTCCTATCTCACATTCAGGTCCTTTATCCATTTTGAGTTTATTTTTGTGAATGGTGTGAGAAAGTGGTCTAGTTTCAACCTTCTGCATGTTGCTGTCCAGTTCTCCCAGCACCATTTGTTAAAGAGACTGTCTTTATTCCATTGGATATTCTTTCCTGCTTTGTCAAAGATTAGTTGGCCATATGTTCGTGGGTCCAATTCTGGAGTCTCTATTCTATTCCATTGGTCTATGTGTCTGTTTTTGTGCCAATACCATGCTGTCTTGATGATGACAGCTTTGTAGTAGAGGCTAAAGTCTGGGATTGTGATGCCGCCTGCTTTGGTCTTCTTCTTCAATATTACTTTGGCTATTCGGGGTCTTTTGTGGTTCCATACAAATTTTAGGATTTCTTGTTCTAGCTTCGAGAAGAATGCTGGTGCAATTTTGATTGGGATTGCATTGAATATAGTATTGACATTTTGACAATATTTATTCTTCCAATCCATGAGCACAGAATCTTTTTCCATTTCTTTATATCTTCTTTTTTAATTTCTGTATTTATTGATGTTCCCTACTTGTTCATACGTTATTCTCCTGATTTCCTTTTGTTCTTTGTTCATGGTTTCCTGCAGCTTCCTAAGCTTAAGACAGCAATTAAGTCTTTGTATAGTTAAGTCCAATGACTGGGCTTCCTTTAGGAATGGTTTCAGTTGTTTTTTTGTTTTTTTTTCCTGTAAACAAACCATACTTTCCTATTGTTTTGCATATTTTGTAATTTTTTTGTGGAGAATTGAATATTTTGAATATTGTAATATGGTAACTTAGAAGTCAGATTCTTTTCCCTCCCTAGGGATTTTTTGTTTTGTTACTTGATGAAGTCTGAGGTCATCCATTTGTTTAGTGGATTTTCTATTCCCCTCGCCCCTCAACTGTATTCTTTTTAATGTGTAGTCACTGAGTATGCGTTGCATGTTTAGCTAGTGATCTTACAGAGAATTCCTTGAAAGCCTGGATGCAAAAAGGAAAGATAAAAAATAGTTCTCTGTCTCTAAAATTTTTTGCTATCTAGGAAGCTACTTTAGCCCAATAAGTTTGGAACAATGGCCAGCTTCTGTGATGGTCCCTCACTGACAGACAAATCAAAATACACAACCCCAGTTTTATTGGACAATGTGCTTATTTCCTGACACGAGTAAGTTGCACCAAGAATACTATGTGATCTCCCCATGGCTTCTTGCCGTGGGGCTGGGAACTGGAGGATGATAGCTGCTATGTGAAACACCAAATTTGAGAAAATTTATCAGCAACGTTACCACTTTTTCATTCAGCCTCCCCTGGATTCCTCTAGACTTCAGAGTGTTCCTCTAGACTTCAGAGTACTGAAATAGTTTATTCTGACAGTTCTTGACACTTCAACAATTGTTTCAACAATAAATAGATAGACTAATTCCTGGAGCATCCTACTTTGCCTCATTTGTGATGTTACTTTGGTCCAAATTTTAATTTCTTTTTAATAGATTTTTATAGATGAATTTAATGTGTTGTTTTAAGTCAGTTGGAATTTCATAGTAAGTAGCTAGTCATTTAATAGGAGAGGTGAATTAAAATGGGAAAATGCACATAAAACAAAACATTTGTTATCATTATGTTTTTTTTTTATTTTATGGAGCCTCCTTAACTATTCTTCATAAATAGTATAAATTAAATGACATCTGGAGTTTTCTCATTTATGAAACAACAGTTTCAGGTTTTAGAGTTCTAAAACTTGATAGACTTGGTAGTTTGAATTTACGGAAGGAAGTGGGAAAAAATGTGCAGACACAGGAATATTATGTGATTTACAGAGGAAGCTATAGTTTGGGAGGCTTTCTTGTGTATGTATCATTGATATGATGATGGTACAGGCATACCTATTTTCCTAAATTAACTATACATTAAAATAATTGAATAAATATTTAAGAAATGTTTCCAAATAATAAATGACCCATGATTAAAACTTAAATGGCTCATTTTTAAAGCTAAGTCTAAATTTGCTTTTCTATATTCCTATATAAAACATTGTTAGATAAACTCAGCACATGATTAAAACTCATTAATATATCTATTCTTTAGTAATGAATTTAGAAATCCATTGATTACACAATAGGCATTCAATTACTGTTTCATGATGAGGAAGACAAGAAGAAAAGATTTTTTCTTGTCTGTGAAGCTATTGTTTTACATAATTACAATATGATTAAATAAGTGAAATCTGGAGAGGAAATTACTTCTTTATGTAACCTAAAGTATGGTGAATAAGGAGCTTTTTAAGTAACTATTTTTGGCACTAAAGTCAGGAAAACTTTTGGCAGTCGAAGCCAGTTTGAAAAGAGATAAATGGAAATATCTGTATTAAAATCTGATTGAAATCTGTAGTTTTCAAATCAAAACATTCTTTTGAAGCTTAAAGAAATTTTCTGCCTTAGAAATGTGACTTTTCTTTTTTTCCTCAGTAAAAGTAAACCTTCCTAATACTTCTTTAATTTTTTTTTTAAATTTAAATTCTCTTTCCATAGGAAGCATTTTTTATATTTTATTAACACCACACAAAACCAAATTAGACTTTCTAATGCAGTCCCAAATAGAAACTTAGATACCTTCAGTTAGATAATAGGACTTGATATATTTAGTTTTACATATTTCAAAATTGTACAAATACAAATAGAAATATTTCCTTCCTCCTTTTGTTCTTCCCCTCCTCCCCCTCCCTCCTTCTTTCTTTCCTTCTTCTCTCTCTCTCTCTCCTTCCTCTTTTCTTTCTTTTTTTTCTTAAGGTATGATAGAATGTGGCTTGCATGTATAAATGTATAGAATTAGATTATTTTCTGAAACCTTGTGTAATTTCAGAAGATTACTCTCATTTATGTAGATCAGAAACTGGTTCCTTTGGGAGAGGTTTTAGTATTATAAGCCACTGAAATATCATTTAATATGCTGAAGTTGGACCTTACCTTGTAAAACGTAAGAATTGATACCTAATACCAAAATCTATAAATTAAGATCAGGAGAATTGTTTAAGCAGTTTTAGTATAATTATGTAATACATTTCTAGTTATCAGAAATATTTATGATTTTACCTTCAGTTAAATATTAGACCAAGATATGTCTTCATTTTGTCATAATATTATAAAAATGGCTTGATTATTTGACATAAAAATAATTTTACTGGAACAATTATTTAACTCATTTCTGAGGAAAAAAATACCATAAAGTGATTTCTTTGCGCTGCAGTCTTGGCATTTTATGAAGTTTGTTGGTAGTAATGATGATGGTGAGAGTGATGACAGTGATGGTAATAATGATGCAGCCATCTCAACGCCATATCTGTGATTTGAACACATTAAAAATTTTTAAATGTATGATCCCTTATTGTTGATACATCTTTTTTCTTATGCTATAATTTACAGATATGACTTTTTAAAGTCACATTGAGGCATTATTGGCAAATTAGAATGCTAACCTTGGAAAGCTTATGCATTTTGGTAAATGAAAATAAGTATTTCAAATTTTGCTAATTCTCTGTTCAATCTAGGATTAAGCTATATTAGGGCTGATGAGTAAAATTTAAATTTGGAAATTAGGGGCACGTGGGTGGCTCAGTCAGTTGAGGGTACGACTCTTGTTTTTGGCTCAGGTCATGATCCCAGGGTTGTGGGATGGAGCCCTATGTCAGGCTTTGCACTAAGCATGGAGTCTACTTAAGATTCTCTCTTTCTCCCTCTCTTTGTGTCTCTCTCTGTCTCTCTCCCCTTCTACCCATCTCCCTCACTCACACACTCTCTCCAAAATAATAAAATATAAAGTAAAAAGTTTAGAAACTATATTGGCTTTTACAGAGAGGAAATACTTTATAAAATTAAAAACAATGAACCAATTTAAAATATTATTCTAATTTGCAAACACATCTCATGAGAGTGGCCATTTTGTACCTGTAATTTAATAATAATTCCAGTAAAAGCATAGTATATATTTGTTGTTAAGATAGGTATACATTAATGTCAGACAAAAGGGTGGGAAGATAATTTTGTAGTTGAAAAATAAATCCATTTGTAAAGTTTAGTGCTCAGTAAAATTTCATATTTGTATTTGAAAGAAATGGCTAGAAAATAAATGTCTTTTTATTGTTAATAATAGCTGGATTTTTGCCACCTTAGTGATACAAATTGGAGTAAAACATTGATGGCTTTTCCATTATCTATTGATATGGATCATATATATAATAGGTTCCTTTGATTATTTAAATTTTTTTTTTAATATTTACTTTTGAGAGAGAGAGAGAGAGAGAGAGAGAGAGAGCAAGAGCAAGCGAGCATGAACAGGGGAGGGGGAGAGAGAAAGGGAGACACAGAATCCAAAGCAGGCTCCTGGCTCTGAGCTGTCAGCACACAGCCTGATGCGGGGCTCAAACTTACTAGCCATGAGGTCATGACCTGAGCCAAAGTCAGAAGCTTAACCAACTGAACCACTCTGATTATTTCTTAAAGGGAATGTCTCTGTTGGAAGACTCATTCTTAGATTTTTTTTTTTTTTTTTACAATTATTCACTATATGTTACAGAAAACTCTGAGTATAACATGTTTTCATTAGGAACATTTTAAGCTATTTGGAATAAACTGAACCTGGGAAATACTTGAGTTTACTTGAACTCATTTTATCAGGGAAGGCACAATTATTTATTAGGCGGGGAAGTGACATAGTGAATTTGGTTATGTACTCTGCCAAGAATCAGAATTTCAGAGTGCTCATTCTATGTTCATTATAGTGTTTGATGGCTTTACACCTAGCCACATGTGGTTGAGTATTAAAATATGGCTAGTAAAAATTTACTGAAAATGTAAATTACATACAAGATAACAAATATTTAAGAAAAAAGAGAATATAGTCTATCTCTTTAACAATTTATTATATTGATTTTATATTGAATTGATAATATTTTGGTTACGTTAGATTAAATAAAATACTAAATTAGTTTCATTTACTTCTTTTTATTTAATGTGACCATTAGAAAATTTACAATTTCATATGTGGCTAGCTAGCATTTATGGCTTGCATTATACCTCTTTTGGACAACATTGCCTTAGATAATCTCTTAATTTCTAGGTTGCAGTATTCTCACTCGATCAGTGAAGGAATTAGACCAAAATGATCTTTAAGACCTTTTGTAGCTTCAATGTTCAATTTTTTCTCCTGTAGTTTACTTAGGTTGCTACCTCTCTTTCCAAAATATTTTCATTACACCCAGCTATATTTTACCTTGGAAGACAAAGCAATATAGTGCCCCAAGTACATAGATTAGTTTAAAAATTAAGTAGAAAGGAAATCTGTAATTATAGATCTCAGACTTAATCACTAGTTCCAACACTTACTAAGTGAATAACTGGTAGAATTACATCTCTAAGTTTCAATTTCTAGACTTAGTAGCCTCTCAGAATTGTAGGCATAAAATAAGGATATACAGTGTGTGTGAATGCCCTCTGCAGCTCTGTAAAAATGTAAGATATTTGAGGTGGAGCTATAGTTTTGTCCTAAGTATATTTAATGTATCACACTACTTCCCCGTACCAATCTGCAGGGAATACAGATTTTTTTTTTCTACCTAGACAGCTTTACCCCTTGCCTATTTGTACTATCCATTCTAAACTTTTGTCCTCCCCAGCTCTGCAGTCCTTTAGCTGTACTCTCTGGGTCCTGATAGAATTTTGTCTTGGGTTTCTTATTTTGATGGCAATTTGGATGCACATCTCTTGTGACCCATGTGTGGATTTGTGCCTGCCTCCAGACCAATGCAGTGTAGCTCTTCTGTAGCTAATCTCAGCCCTGTACTCTCCAGGCTAGGACTATGGTATCTATGAATTTCTAGGACACTAAAGAAGGCTCACTGACAGGTTGAATCCAAACTCCCTTTAGGTGAAATAACACGGATTTGAGATCTGAGTATGTGTTCATTTTTCAAAGATCAAGTTTTTTTAGATCAGAGAAAGTGGAGAGGTAGAAGGCAGAGGTTATCATTAACAACATGGAGTACTTTCCAGTTTGAAATCTTGTTAGGAGAGCTGATTAAATAAAAGATATGGTCTGAGATAGAATACGTATGAAACACATTCAGTTCACAAGTCTAGGAAATTTGTGAGTGAGCAAGTTAACATGTATGTTGAAACCATGTCTGATATATGCAGTCCATGTATTTGGGGAAGGAATGGAGGAAAGGCAAACTGAACTGAATGTCAGGAATCAGTAACCTAGCATGCAGGTCCCTTATGCTAGAACTCTAATGAATTTTACAGACTTCTTTTCACCTTCTCTCCTTAGCTATGCCAAGGGCCAGAATTGAATATAGACTGTGTTCCTCAGTATAGTTCTCCTTTTCTCTTCTTTACACATTTTATTGCCTTATTTCTTCTGCCTTGAATCTTTTTCCTCCCCTGGCTGCAAGCCCTATCATATTTGGTCATCAACACTCATCTGTGCAAAGCCTTGCTTCCATCCTTCTCTTTATCCACCTTTTCTTTCCTACCAATAGAGAAGTAAGTCTTCTTCTTAATTCCTGATGTGAATATAATTTATTAATTTTATACTCGTATCTTAGCATTTTACTTCTGTCTATCAGGGGAGTTGTTACAAATTGTCTATGTTTGTGTCCCTTCAAATTTTATATGCTGAGGGTTTTGATATTAGGGTAGGGTAGGTCCCATAGAATGTATTAGGAAGTATTCCCTCTTCTTCAACTTTCTGCAGGAGTATTGTAGAATTGATATGTGCTGTTTAAATGTTTGGTGGAATTCACCAGTGAAGACATCTGCATCTAGAGTGAGGTGTGTGTGTGTGTGTGTGTGTGTGTATTTGTGGGAAAGCTTTTAACTTTGTAATTTTAAAATTTTTAAATTTAATTTCTATACTATCTATAGGGCTATTCAGGTTCTTTATTTATTTGTTGGGTTTTTTTTTTTTTGGAAGAATTTTTGGTAGTTTGAGTTTTTCAATTAATTTGTCCATTTCATCTGTATTGTCAAATTTATTGGCATGAAGGTGTTCATGATATTTCCTTATTATCCTCTTAATATATGTATAATCTGTGATAATATCACTTTGCTCAGTCCTGATTTGTTAATGTTTGTTCTATTGTTTTTCTCCTCATCACTGCCTAGAGATTTATCAATTGAATTCATCTTAAAGAGGCAGATTTTGATTTCACTGATTTTTGTGTTTTTTTCCTGTTTTTTTATTTTATTTTATTTTATTTTATTTTATTTTATTTTATTCTATTTTATTGATTTCCATTCTGATATTTGTTATCCATTTTCTTTGGCTTACCCTGTGTTTCATGTAGTCTTATTTTTTTGGTTTCTTAATATGGAAAGTAATGATTTGAAACCTTCCTTCTTTATTGGTATAGGTATTTAGGGTTATAAATAATAATAATAATAACAATAATAATAATAATAATAGAATAGTATTATTCTATTATTCACTGAGAGAATGGTGTTATAATCACTGGCTGTGATTGAAGTTTTGTGTATTTATCCTTACAGTTCTAGCAGTGTTTGCTTCATGTATTTTGAATCTTTGTTATTAAGTGTGTTAATGTTTAAGATCATTATGTTTTCTTGATGATGTGATCTTTTTATCATTATGGAAAGACCCATCCCCCATAAACTCTCAGTTTATTCTCAGTCATTTTCTTTTTTGTTTCAGTCCTTTTGCTCTGTTTCATTCAGAATAGTTTCTGTGCTATATTTTCAAGTTTACCATATTTCTTTCTATTTTATCCTTATCTTTAATCACATGTACTGTATTATTTTAATCTTGTATATTTCTCAGCACCAGAAATTTGATTTTTAAAAATCTTAGGTCTTAATATATTCAACATATTGAATATAATTATAATGGTTCTTAATACACTTGTCTACTAGTTTTGTCATCTGTGTAATTTCTAAGTCTTTCAATTGATTGATTTTTTCTCCTCTTTATAGTTGCATTTTATATGTGTGTGTGTGTGTGTGTGTGTGTGTGTGTGTATCTTTGCATGCATTATAATTGTTGATTTGATCACAAATATTGTGAAATTTTGGTACTGAATATTTTTATATTCTGTCAATATCTTGAATTTTATTCTGGAATGTATTGAAGTTACTTGATAATAGTTTGACTCTTTTGGGGTTTGCTTTTAAGTTTTTTGAGGCAGGACCAGAGAAGACTTTCTTCTAGGACCAATTTTTTCCACTACTGAGTTTAGCATCCTTTGGTACTCCACCTGATGTATTATAAATCATGAGATTCTTCATTAATGGCTAATTGGAACATAAACTTTTCTCAGACATGCATGAGTACTGGAAATTATTCCTCTCAGGTAGTTCCATCATATGCATGTGCTGCAGCTGAAAATAGAGTTATTATCTGTAGATCTTGTAGCTTTTCTGTATGATTTTTTTTCTTTTAATAATCTGCTAGTGAACTATAGCTCCCTTGGCATTTTGGGTACTGTATTCCATTTTTTCAACTCAGTAAGACTGCTTGAATCCATCTTTGGTAACTTTCTCTATTGTTGCCACATTAAAAATATTTTTAAGGCAGTTAGCTAGGGTAATCCTAGGGCTCATTTAATTTGCTTTTCTCCTTTCAGGGAACACTGTTCTATACTGTTTTATGTCCTATGCCCAGAATTATTGTGTAATGTAGTTGGTCTAATATTTTTAGTTGCTTCAGACTAGAAGGTATGTCTGGTCTCTGTTATTTTATCTTGTCCTGCAGAAGTGATTTTACTATGTTTAAAATATATTATGATTAATAATGATCGATGATAATAATATCTATTAATACTTGTAATGCTGAAGGTCAATCTCCTCTGGTGTGTTAGTGTCATACATTTTGTCATAGGATATTATTGTGATGATACAGACTGTATTCATATAGGTCTATACAGACCAAATGATTTGGCTGAATTGACCAATTTAAACCCTTATTAATTGCATCAAAAATTAATTTTTCTACTCTTTCTTCAAATCAATGAATCACTTTACTGAGTTAACTAAATTGATCAGATTTCTGAGTATAAGTATAATCTAGTTTTATTATTTCTGCCAAGAGATAGATAGAGATGGTAGAGACTCTACATTTTCTACTCTAGTAGAAAATAAACTAAGCTGTGAATAGCAGGACTCCAGTTGATGTGTCAGTGATTAAAAATAATAATAATAATATTTTTAAAATGTCTACACAGTATCTTATATGAATAAAAAAGAAGCGTAAGGATGGAAGTAATCAGAACACTTCTTAGAAGAAGTAACTTTTTAAATGAGATTGTATTGACTAGTTGTAATGAAACAGATTCATATGTATGTGTGAGTTGTAGGGTGAGTAAAGAGGCCTGGGGCTGGGAGCAAAGAAGAACTGTATAGCTAAGGAGGCATACATAATTCCTTCTTTCCCCGCTCCCCCCCCCCCCCCCAACCTGGAGAAACTTCAACTCTGCCAGAATATAACCTACATGTAGAGAATATCCAAAGACCTTTACAGAGCATTCATTACAATGTTGTTTGTGATTATGAAAAATATGGTAGTGAGGTACTTGTATGGGCTCAGTCGGTTAAGCATCCAACTCTCGATTTTGGCTCAGGCCATGATCTCACAGTCATGGGATCAAGCCCTGCATGGGCTCCATGCTGGGTGTGGGGCTTGCTTCAGATTCTCTTTCTCCCTCTCTCAGTGCCTCTACTCTCTTGTGCTGTCTCTTTGTCTCTCTCAAAAAAATAAAGTAAATTTCATTCAATTAAAAAATATGGTAATAATTCAACTATCCATAAATAATATTATAGTTCTTCTTTGAAATACCACATCATATACCTGTTTGCATTCATAGATATAAGAATTTTTTATGATATTTTCCCAGGAGCAAAAAAATTGAAGAAAACTATGTTTGCACTTAGTTTATTTACACACTTTTAGAGTGCATACTATATGAGAAATACAGTGTTAGGAGAGAGGGTAGTTTTTACTTTTTATTTCATGCCCTTCTTACTGCCTGGAATTTTTCACTTTGCATATATTACATTCATAATTTAAAAATAAGTAAACAGAATTAGATTAAAATTATATATTTTTTTAGTTAATCAGAATATAAATCTAAGAAAGTCATGTGTATTTCTTTTTGGATATATTCTGCCTTTGAGAGCCGGCCATCCAATCAGTGTGTTTATCTTTACTGACTCAATCCAAGTAAAGGCATGAACTTCAGTCCGCTATCATATACTGTATTTCAGTTCCATCTTCTTTACAGTCTAGATTATGATTCGCTTTGTTTCCTCCTCTGCTAAACAATGATACTGAACATGTATGGGAGAGGATATGTCAATACTTTTACTTCCTGCTTTGGATCCACAAATCAAAGTGACATTTTGAACAGCTGTTACCTTTTCCGAACAGGCAGCTTGGCAATACACTAGAGATTTTCTGGTGTACTGTAGATCCAGTCAATTATTTTAGAATTTGTAAGATTTAGAAATATTTTCATAATACATAATATATTATCTGTTTTTCTTGTACAAATAGTTATTCTGTAAGTGTGCATTATATAAGTTAGACTCTAAGTGTGTGCATGTGCATGCATATGTGTGTCTCAGGCTCAGTGTCTTCTGGCCTTAATTTTTGTTTTCCATGTAATTAAAAATTATGAATTCTGAGGGTCAGTGACTCTTAAATTGGTGTGTTTTTCTAAAACAGCTAAGTTCTGGTTGTACTCTGTGCAATTTTCGGTAGCATTGAAAATATGACCCCCAAAATGTTCTGGAATACAGGATTGTGTTTATCCTATTCATGTGCTGCTCATGCTTAATTGTTGCCTTCTCCTGATCTTTGTAAACATATGGCTCTAACTGTTCTGGCTTGGGTTTTCTAGATGAAACATTTTATGAGTGTGGTGGTAAAATGAAAAGGAGGACTCACGTAGGGAAACTGTGTGTGTGTGTGTGTGTGTGTGTGTGTGTGTGTGTGTGTGTGTGTGTGTCTGGGTACATGCAGATGTGCTTACAAGCACTTGCACACACTGCAAATGTTCAATTCTAGAAATGTTTTAATAGTCCATAGAAGATTTACCTTAGTTATGGATGAGTTAAATAAGAACCTAAGGTGATGCTTTAACAAAAATGAACACATGATGCCCTTTTCCTTACTGCCTCTTTAGGGATCTCAGTCAGCCAACAGCCATGAACAACGACAACAAGAAAAACCCAAATCCTTTTTTTTTTAGAGGTAAAAGTGTTCTACAGTCTTGGGGCCTTCAGTCTGATTATGTTAAAATAGTTCTTTTTGGAAACCACAAAACGTTGGGCTGTGTTTTCATGTCTAAGGAGGAGGAAGTGTCCACATTCTGAGAGGAGGCAGCTCAGATGGCATGTAGACACTCAAAGGTATTAAAATGTCTAATATAGAGGAGTGCCTGGGTGGCTCAGTTGGTTGAGTGTCCGACTTTGTCTCATGTCATGATCTCACAGTTTGTGAGTTTGAGCCCTGCCTGGAGCTCACTGCTGTCAGCACAGACCTGCTTCAGATCCTCTGTCCCCCTCTTTCTATGCCTCTCCCCTGCTCATACTCTCTCTCTCTCTCTCAAAAATAAATTTTAAAAAATTATAAAAAATGGCCAATATATAAAAATATTTCAAAATCTGGAGTTCATATTTAATTCATAAATCATCATTCCTGTTTAAATTCTGTTTTATTTTAAAATGACAAGATATTAAGGACATTTTCATTTTATTTTGGAATATTAAAGAAATTCCTGTAGATTAGAATTTTCTCCAGTTGACAAAAATGTGGAATTATGTGTTTGTTTAAATTCCACTAGGAATCAAAATGATCATTTCTAATGAGTCCAATAAGAATGCTTATCAAGTTATTGGTTCATTGTACCCTCATCCCCAATTCACATTACCAAGACTAGATGATGTTCAGTGCTTAAGGAAAATGGCAAGTTATTTATAACTTATTTATAAGGATAGGTTTAGACATTGTTTTAATGTTCTTTTTTTTTTTTTATTTTTTTTTTATTTTTTTTTTTTTTAATTTTTTTTTTCAACGTTTTTAATTTATTTTTGGGACAGAGAGAGACAGAGCATGAACGGGGGAGGGGCAGAGAGAGAGGGAGACACAGAATCGGAAACAGGCTCCAGGCTCCGAGCCATCAGCCCAGAGCCTGACGCGGGGCTCGAACTCACGGACCGCGAGATCGTGACCTGGCTGAAGTCGGACGCTTAACCGACTGCGCCACCCAGGCGCCCCTACATTGTTTTAATGTTCTTAACAGAAGCAAAGCATTCACCACAGCTTCCAAAATTATTTTATTGGCTTTTTTAAAAATAAAATCAAGGCATGGTATTGTTTCTTTCCTAATAGCTTAAAGGATATAAATGTGAAACTCTTCAGTAAATGATCAGAAGTTAATACACAATTTTTGATGGAAGCATACTTCAAATCACTAACTATAAAGGTTGAAATAAAATTACAGCATCAAAAGTAATTTTTATTCTGCAAATCCAAATTAGAATCACTATATATTTTTTGCCTATAAAAACAGTACTGTATCCTCATATAGAAGAGGCAAATATCCTTTTTATAGACTATTAATCCTCTGGATTAAGTATCTGGTTGTCCAAAATGCCACAAAATGAGAATTTACTTTAAAGTAGTTGGCAGGTGGGCACTTCCCCCAGATGCCTTGGAAATATAAATCTATTAAGAGGAATATACAATAAACCTAGCCTCAGAGATTCACATAGCTAAAGCTCTAACAAATATGAACCTAAAGCCCAAATTCATAAAACACATAAGAACACAGGGGACCCAAAGGACATCAGGTATTGGAATAATTAGATCTAGAATAGAAAAACAGATGTGTAATATAATTAAAAAAATAATTGGAGGAACTGAAAATGAAAGTTAATTAAAATAATCAATTATATTAGAGAAAATAAGAATAAATTACTATATTACTATAAATTAAATATATAATAATTGAAACTATAGACTTGAATGAACACATTTAATGAGTGAATTAGTAAAATATAGAGTTGAGGAAATTACCTATAATATAATAGAGATAAAGAGACACAATACATAAAAGAAATTAAGGGACATCAGAGATAGAGTTAGAATGTACATCTAATCAGAGTTCCAGAGTGAGAATCTAAAAGAATGGGTTAGAAGTGGTATTTGAAAATATAATAGCAAAGAATTTTCCAGATGTGATTTGGGAAGTCCATATATATAAAACAAGATAAATCAAAAGCAATCTAAACCCAGAAACACCTTAGTGGAACTGAAGATCACTAAAGACAGAAAATATTTTAAAAATAGCTTAAGTGCAAAGACATATTACCTAACAACAATTAGAATGACCATTGGCTTAGCAATAGTCACAGCAGAAGCAGAAGGTAGTGTGACTGCTATGTTAACGTGAATAATACTTTTAGCATTGTGTATAGTATAAGTGTATAACTAATATGAAGGCAAATTAAATAGATCCTCAGAGAAACAAAAACTAAAGAAACTTCAAAAGGGAAGATATGAGGAATGTAGAAAATTTTTATATATTGGAAATCTAAAATCAAAATAGAAATATTGAGTAAAAGCACGTGTAAAATATGTGAGAAAATCTATATATTCACAGTATTTAAAAATACACACATTTTTTGTAGTCAAAGAAAACTGAAAAATTGGATAGTGGCATATATAATAAGAGGGGTAATTATTGACAAAGCATTCTAATGTCCAATTATTATTTGGAAGGAAAACAGGCATATCATTTAACTTTAGATATTATTAAGTTAATTATTCATGCTATAATTTCTGGTTTAACAGTTGAAATAATAGAGTCTATAAATTTTAAACCAGAGTTTAAAAGGGTATCAAATGAAATGAAATAAGAAAATTCAATCAATTAAAAAAAAAATTAAAAAAATTAAGAGAAAGCAGGGCAGATAAGCACAAAATACAGCTCTAGAAATATATCCAAATATATATTAATAATAACAATAAATCCCTATGGAACAAACTCACTAAATAAATAAAAAAGATTGTCAGAGTAAAGGCACATTTAAAATGTAAATATGTCGTGGGGGTGCCTGGGTGGCTCGGTCAGTTAAGCATCCTACTCTTGATTTCGGCTCAGGTCATGATCTCAAGGTTTTGTGAGTTCAAGCCCCAGGTGGGTTCTGGGCTGACAGCTCTGAGCCTGCTTGAGAGTCTCACTCTTTGTGACTCTCCCCTGCTCTCACACTCTCTGTTTCCTTCAAAATAAACAACCTTAAAAAACATAAAATGTAAATATGTTTAAAGTTAAAAGTAAAAATATAGGAAAAGAAAGATACAGCAGACAAACATCAACTAAAGAAAGATGGAATAGCTATGATTACATCATAAACATAGATTTTAAAGCAAGCATATTAGTAGAGATGAAGAATTCTAAACTTACATGCATCTAGTATGAAGTTCAAATATAGAAAAACAAAAATTCACAAATCCAAGGCCATATTGAGACTTCCAAACACATCTCTAATAGTAATTCATATACCTAGCTAACATAATTAATTAAGAGTACAGAAGATTTGAAAAGACACTAGGGACACAGGGGTGGTCAAGTTAGCACTTGAAGTAACTTGATAGTTAATACAGCAGGGATGGTTATTTAGTAGGAAGACTTTAACCAGAAGCCCCCTCCCCCCTTTTTTTTAATAAATGGTTACCACAAGGCTTTAAAATATCTTTATGTCTGATTGTCAAGGAAGGACTTGTTGATGGATATTAGAAATGATCTCATCAGTGTAATGGATTCAGAATATGTGAGTTGGTTGGTAATATTGTACAGGCATCTCCACTCGGGAATGAAGAAGTTTTAAGAATTGAGGCTATTGTTCAATAGCCTATTGGAGGATTGTATACTATCCTGTGTTCAGCCACACTCAGGTGTTTCTGCTATTTGAACTCATTAGAACATTGCTGCTAGAATGGAGTTGAATCTGTTTCCATTGAGCCTTTCATACAGACACTTGTGGAACAACTAAAATAGACAAAAAACTGGGACCTCATTGATCTTACAGAACAACTTGTGATTGCTTACAAATTCATATCTGTATATATGGTGAAATTCATTCTCAGACCTTTTATTTGTAATACCATGCACAGTTATAGTTTTACTGGAGGTGAGACCTAATTATAACCCACAGATATTTATATTAAAAAAAAAGTAATGATTATGAAGAATCTAATCCATACAGGTAGTTCAGAGCACCATGGTTCCAATTCATCCACTAAAGGTCAAAATCCAAAATAACTTGAGTCATTAATATGGAACTTTTCTGGCTGATTTTATCTAATAAAAATTGACTATTTTGTCTGAAAAACTTGAAATCTTTATTGCGGATTGTTAACTGGGTGATTTTGACTGATAGAAAATGAGAATATGTTAAATCTGTAAAAGTACTTAGAGGTCATTTTCTTTTATAGAATTATAAAGACCTGTTTGACAACAGTTTGCTTACTTCTGACATATCTGATGGGAAAAGCCCCAACAGGAGATAGAAAATTTTTATTCTTCAACTGAGATTAACTTTTATTTGCATTGAGGATAGCTATTAAAATTCTATAGATCTCTTTCTGAAATATGAACTAATTAAGTTATTCATATATCATCTTTAACAAATGAAAGAGATAAATATTTAGGTCTTGGTTTAGGAGTACTTTGATTTTATGTTCCTATTAGTAAGCCAAGACAGAGAATTGGTAGAGAATAAGGTAATTCAGTAGAAGGAATGACAATGGGTGTGGAAATTATTTTTAGAACCAGGATAATACTAGATTGTGTCACATTGTAAATTCTTTATCTACTGAAACTGTCATACAGTTACTTTTCTTCTTTTGAACTCTTGCAACTTTTGCCCCTTACCATTGTGGGGTTGGCTATCCTGCCCTTATCTTTCCAACTAAATAGATGCTACATTCCTCAGGGATAGGAAGACATTGTCTTTGGCTTTCTTTTCTTTTCTTTTATGTCCTTTCCTTTCCTTTTCTTTTTCTTGTTTTTGTTGTTGTTGAGAGATAATTGACATCCATTATATTAGTCTCTGAATTATATGTTAGTTTTTATAAAGTCTTTGGCTTTCTTATATGCCCAACCTTGCTAGCCCTTTACCTTGCATAGTAAATATCCAGTAAATATTTGTTAACTGACTAATTCCCTGAAACCTACCCCTAAAGCTTTGCTGTCATCTCAGTGGTCATTTGGTAAATACTTGAGTGCATCACATATTAATCATTGACCTTTCAGAAGCAAAGGGAGTGTTTTTATGACCTTAGCCCTAAATTACTTTCCTTGCACCTAACAAAGAGCCTTCCCAGAATGGGCCTTTGTATGAAATTGTTGAATTAAAATGAGGATTCTGTTGTTATGAGAAACTATATTGCAGCCTTGCAGATGATTTTTACAAAACCTTAATGGCCTACAGACATTTTTTTGCCACTATAGTTTTCACTAATCCTTTAATCAGAATATAGAGATACTACATCTGGGGCCAGTGAAAAACCACAGTAAAAAGGTAGAGCATCATTTCTATTGAATGTGAATTTAAGTTGCATTTAAATTCTTTCTTGCCGTGCTCTTTTTGGCACCATTCTTGTTTGTTCCTAGTGTTTCATCTGTGGATCCATACTTATTTATTTGGCAGGTATAATTTGCCATTCCTTTTGAAGCCATTCTTACTTTGTGTCTCCCCTATAGCTGATGTTGACTCTGTTTCCTGGCTTCATAGGAGGCTTTGTGCCCCCCCCCCTTTTTTTTGAAATGAGCTGTCTTTGATTACAGCTTGTCAGTGTGGTCTGACTGTTAACATTGATTCCCAGCAGTCAACAGCTTTGTCATATTGTTCAAGATTAGGTTTCGATGTGTCATTTTAATAGACTAAAAAGCCATTCTCAGTAAAATCAAATTCCTGTGGGAATTGTTAAGGATGCTTTCAAAATGAAGAAGATTTGTAGTGTTTTGGAGATTTCACCAGGGAGGTATCAGGTGACTACGTTTACTGAAACTGCCCATGTTTTAGCTGAATTTTATATTCTGAAAATGCATTTTAAAACTTGCTTGCCTTTATTTAGGCAAAACATGATTTACAATAATTAAGATTTATAAGCTTTTTCATTTAGGCAGGTCGGAGAATATTTTTATTTTTATTTTTTTGACAGAAGGAAAATATTTGCTCTTTCTTCACATTTCTATGTATGACCCTAACTAAATTTCAGGTTTGGGCCAAGACATGGATGTCCCATTCAGGCTAGCCATGTGGTGTTTCTCCAAACTAGTATCATTTAACTATATGTTATGGTGGTGAAAAGAGCAGGCTCTGAAACCAGACTGTGTGGGTTCAAATCCACCTCTTCCATTTACTGGCTATGTGACCTTCGGTCTTTATTTCACCGTGCCTCAGTTATTCATCTATAAATTGGAGATAGTAATAGAACTTTCTTTATAGGAGTTTTGAATGAGAGTTATTACACTTATAAACTATGTGTATATTTCATAATATGCATATCTTGTATTTAGATTTTAGTAAATATTATTTGTTATTTTTATTATACTATTGTTTTTGGTCTTTTGTCATTGACAATGTGCAACATTTATTTGGGGATATTTCAGCCTTACATGTGAGAAGGATGCAGAAGTGACGAAAGATTACTTTATTGACCCAGCAATTTATCTCTATCACCAGATTTGCATACACTAGTTAACAGACTTCAGGTTTTGCATTCTGTGGTGTGACAGCCCTCTATGGTTACTTAAACAGACTACTGGGAGTCTGATTCCTGCCTCCCTCCCCCACCCCATTCTTCCTTTAGAAAAGCCTTGTAAGTAAAGTTTTCCACACTTATTTAAATTTCTAGTGGTAGTATTTTGCTTACCTGGATAGCCTTCTAGTTAGGCCATCCTTAATACCCCTGATTATATATATTGTCTTAGGTTCAACTGCCAGGATCTCACTTCCTTCTTCACAGGGATGTAGGACCTGGAAAGACTCCAAAAGAAGTCAAGTGGGCAGACACTACTAAGCATTCAGATACCTATATTGGCCCACTAGCCATAGACATGGCGATAGAGAGCTCTTAGCTGAATAAGGTCTAAATCTCTGTGTGGACTTGTTTTATAGGCACTGGGTATTTCAGATCAAATAAGATTTGCCTCTAGAGAGGAACTTGGTTAATTTCAGAGAAAGTTTTTATTTGCCACACATGCTGGCCCTAGCAATAAAGTCATCTTAGGGCTCTTTGTAGTATATGCCTGACACTCTTCATTTCAGTCAAAGTAACCCTGTCCATCCTACTTCTGTGTCTTGGCTAAACTGTGTGCTGAGCCTTACAACCTGCTGCAATTCCTGCCCATGTCATGCATGTCTAGAGCTTAGTCTTGTTGGTACAGAGTGTGATTTTTTAAAACTGCTTTGTCCTTTTGACTAGGTCTTACTTTGCTTACTTAGATCTTATCTTTGCCAGGGCTTGCCCTCTAGGTTCTGTTTGTTTGTTTTTCCCTATCCCCTGGTGCCATGCCAGGCTAGTGATGGGCCCTCAATAAATGCTTGTAGAATATAACTGTTGGATCTCCCACCAGTGGAAAGGAACCTGTTTAATTTGCCATGACCATGCATTTGGCTTTGACTATAACTTTACTTCTCAGTGTTCATTGAGTCTTTATAAGTGTGAAGCACTGTATTTCTCAACCTATATTCAGAATTTCATTTTATCCTCACAGAAACCCTAAGTATTTTATTTTCATTCCTGTTTTACAGATGAGGCAACTGAGACCTAGAGAGATTAAGTAACTTACTTTTAGTCATCCAGGTCAAGTTCTTATTGAAAATAGGATTCAGATCCAGTTCTGACTGCAAAGTCATAAATAAGCTCTACTGTGTTGCCTTGTATTCCATACCAGTTGGAAGAGAGGATGGCACTAGGAGTCAGCTATCCCATAGGCAGAGTCTGTATTTCATCCAGTTTGGCTAAGTCCCCACCACACTAGACACCCTTGACAAAATTTGTGGGATGCCTGAACTGCTCTTGCTCAGATTCTCATGAACTTGAGGCTTGTGTTCTTACTTAGTGCTTGGGTTGAGGAAGGTTTTGTTCTCAGATTAAAACAAACAAGTATGTGGGTTGGAAACTTCAACTTCCCATTTCTTTAGGAGAGCTATAGCCTTTCCCATACCCTCAAGGCATTCACCAATTCCCATGACAGGTAGACGCCAAGATTTCCAATTGCAAGTATCTACCATTAGTTATCTGAGGGCTTTTTCTGGATCCTGAAGCCAGTTAAGCTTGGAATGAGAGAGGAAGCACAACAAAACTATTGGGGAGTTAATATCCAGGAGCCCTCATTAAATGACAAGAGTTGGTGGATGCTTAAGTTTCTCTTAAGTATTAATATGCTTAAGAATCATGGAAATTGTTTAAAAATTATTAGACCAGGTCCATAATTTCCATTTTTCTAACAAGCTTCCAGGTGATGCTAATCCTTGAGTAACAAGACCCTAGTTCCCTTGCCTCTTCTTTGGGATAAATATGAATATATTATATACTGTCTTATTTAATTAAAAAAATTTTAAAATGTTTGTTATTTATTTTTGAGAGAGGGACAGAGTGAGAGCGGGAGAGGGTCAGAGAGAGATGGAGACACAGAATCTGAAGCAGGTTCCAGGTTCTGAGCTGTCAGCACAGAGCCCGATGCAGGGCTCCAACCCATGAACCGTGTGATCGTGACCTGAGCTGAAATTGGACGCTTAACTGACTGAGCCACCTAGGCACCCCTATAATACTGTCTTCTAAGTTTCTTAGCAGAATTAAGCTTCAGTGGCCCATAAATGTAACTGGCTAAACATTTAATGTTTAATGATCTCTTTCCCTTTCCTATCTGACATCCCCATTTTTCTACCCATGCTCCCTGCCATCAGCATTCAAATAAACTACTTGTATTCTTGTGATTATCTCAATATGTTCTTCTGGTAAAGCCCAAACTAAGCAGATGACTCTACCAGCTTCTAGAATAGACACTCCCAACAAGGTAGCGGGCTGTGCCCAGTGCGGCTGACATGAGGTCATCTGTACAGATCGTTCCAGGAAAATCTCACTGGGCATGAGGTAGCCCAGGTTGAGCTAGCCAGAACTTTGCCTGTATTGATCTGAAAGTATTTACAGATGAGGGCATAGCTGGCATTCTTCCTATGGGGATTTGCCAGGGCCCTTATGTGAGAGAAAAATACTATGTTTCTCTCTAGAAAATATAGGGCCTATGCTCTCAATATGAACTACAATTCCTAAGTACTTAGGTAATTTTTTCCTTAAGAGTAGAAGAAACCAAAGCAAAGACCCCAGTCCCCAATCCTCAGAAGTTTATCACAGTGTTAAGGAGTGGTTAGTCACCAGCATGCTCTCATTCTGAATTCCTATTCTCAAATGAAGTCCCTTTAATCAAAGTCCCTTTTTATCTGTCTACTTACTGCTGCATCTCACTCTGGTTCTCATTAGCTCCAAATTTAAACATGGCCTTTTCTACAATATTCTCCATGGCATATTCCCATAATGCTATTCAGTGTGTTAGACCTTTCTGGAAGGTCTGAAGCTAAAGGATGGGAATTACTTAAAGAACACTTGAAATTCAGTATCACTAAGATATGGAATCACTGTGAGTCACTATCATTATCTGTCACTAAGAATCAATATCAGAGTCAGTAAGGTTTGGCATCCATTTCTGCTGTCAAGCTTTCCTTTTTGGTGGCTACTTCTTCTGTTGACCCCTAGAACCCGCTTTATTTCTCATATCCTCTAAATCCGAGCTCTTCCATGCCAGAGCCTCCTTATATGGCTGTGCACGCTGTCGACTGTGCAACTCCAGGGGGTACAACTCATATAATGTGTGGTAGGAATGGCATCCCTGAAGTTTGTGCAACTTGGAAGCTCTGCTTTCTCTCAACCCTAAGAGACTCAGACCCCATACCTATGAAATCAGGGGCCTTGTGAAATTTTGTTATTTTGTTATACTTTTCTTTCAACCTCTATTTTCCAGAAGTGCCACCAGAATCCTACCTCAATGTAACCAAAAGTCTCACTAAAGTATTTTTCCCCAAACAAGAATGATTTTCATTTTGTGAGGAATTCTATTTTTCTTCTAAGCTCAAATTGCATCCAGTTTCTAAATCTGCAGTTTCTCTGCCTGCTCTTTCTATTGAGCCCCCTGAAGGATGATACAGGTCCTATCTAGGCCTTAAACCTCTGTCTCAGCTGTGTCCCTGGACCCTCAGGGAATTCCATTTCCCTCTAGGACCTTCCGGAGCTAGATTTTTATCTTGATGTTGCCCTGCTTCCTGGGCAGCCTTAGAAAACTTTTCAATTGAAGGTATCACCTTGGCCATATGGAAACAGTTCTTTGTACCTTTTATTCCCCCACCAAAGACTGATTTTCTTTGTCAGTGATTCATAGAAGCCACAGAAGATGTGAGATCTGAGCCATTCTCAGTGACTAGGAGCAGTTGCAGACCTCAAGTAAAAAGATTGGATTCCATAATCCATAGTCTATATTCATGCCAATAATAATGGAAGGTAGAAACATAGAGAATAGAGCTAAGGCAAAGCTCTCAAAGATACCTAAATATAGTACTGGCTCTCTAAACTTTTGGTAGTTTACTTAGTTTCTTAGTCTTCTCGTCTGCAAAATGGAGATGATAGTTCCTATCACACAAGGCTGTTATGAGGATTAACATGCTAATGTTCATAAGGTTCTTAGCATGGGATCTAACAAGTAATAAATTCTGAAAAAAAAGTTCTATTGTCACAGAACCTCTGAATCTGTGTCTCTAAGGGGTGTGGTATCATGATTTAACCTGGTAGTCCTTCCTAAGTCACTTGAATCCACCCAGCAGATGGAAAAGTCCAATGAAGAGGAACTTAGAGATTCTAAGAGGCATGTGTAGCACACCCTTTTGGTAGAACAGTGACCCCAGATTGTAATTAGACTAAACTAAGGGAGCATCTTCCTATAAACTTCCAGAGATACAGAACCAATGGCAGAGACTCAGGCTCTGTACGAGGTGATATTATCTACAAATACAATCATAGTCTTCTGTTACCACTTTGGCAGGGGTCAGCTCTACTTGCTTTAGCTGCCCTATATTATCTCAATAAAATAGCAATTGTTTAGTCCTCAATAGCAAAACACATACAATTGTAACTTAAGATTGTATTTAGAACCATTTACTTTCTAGATAAAAATTAACACCAAAACTATCTTAGAAAACATTTACCTGTCTTGAAGTTGAGTCATTCTTTTATCTTTCTGGTCTTTGTATCTGCCTCACTGATTTTTGAATCCAAGAATGTGTTCTTATCTTGGTCTAGCCCCTCTGGCTTTCTAGCTCTTTTTTTTTTTTTTTTCTTTTCACTTTTAATATTCTTTTTATAGTGTCTTGTTTGGCAGGCCCATGTCTTCTTCCACTCTCAAAAGACAGTTTTATAATGGAAACAGTATGTGTCCTTTCTATGTGTGAATACATGTTCCAGAAGACCTTTCTTCTTTGTTGTCACCGTTTAGTTAGCCACCATCCAGCCTTTTAGTGTTTCAGGTGTAAACTGAAATTTTGGATAATTTTCTTCTTTGTCTTCATAAATAGGAGGAGCAGGAGCTCAATGACGATTAGGTGAACTAATGTATGTAAGGCACTTAGGACATGGTAAATGTTCAAAAAATGATTATTAATATAATTATTTGACATCAGTTGTTATATTGGCTATATCATGATACTAACATGATTTCTCAGTGTTGAAAACATTTTTTTAAAGTTTATTTATATTTATTTTGAGAGAGAGAGTGTGAGCAGGGAAGGAGAAGAGAGAAAGAGAGAGAGAGAATCCCAGGCAGGCTCCACATGTTCTGCACAGAGCCCGACATGGGGCTTGAATCCATGAAACATGAGATTATGACCTGAATTGAAATCAAGAGGTGGGTGCTTTATCAACTGAGTCACCCTGGTGCCCCTATTGTAAACATTATTTTTAAAGATACATATTAGAATACCTTAGGCTAGGGGTGCCTGCTGGCTCAGTATGGAGAATGTGTGACTCCATCTCAGGATTTTGAGTTTAAACTCCACGTTTATAGATGTATAGGTGTATAGATGACTTAAAAACAACAACAACAACAAAAAAGAATACCTTAGGCTATCTTTGGTTTGCTGTCTATGAATTATTGACTATAGCATATACTTTAAGGAGTGGCTGCATAATAAATGCTATAATTCATATAACTTTTTAGAGTTGTAAGGAATTGGTTTTGGAACCTAATCAAATTCATATTAATAATGTAAAATAAAAATGTGTGCCCTGATATACTAATAATGTACTACTAATAATATACATACGTAACATTTCTTATTTCTTTTAAATGTTTTACGTGTATTAACTATTTTACTTCACAAACATGTAGATACTAAAATCCCATTTTGTAAATGAAGGAGCTGATGCACAGAAAGGTTAAGTAATATGACAAAAATTAGTTATTGGAGGTTAGCAATTGGAGAGCCCAGATAGAAACTCAGTCAGTTTGGCTCCTGTGAACAGACTTTTAACCACTCAGCATACTGTGCATATACTATATGCTATACATTTTATCAGGAAATAATCTTTTATGTTTTTACAATAGACTGTATTAACACAAAATTCCAAAAAAAAAAAAAAAAAAGAAATGATTCCAAGAAATCCCGTAGACCTTAATGGAAACATGTCACATCAACTTTACTAGACTTATCTTGAGAGAGTTTATAGGTAAAAAAAGGAATAGTTGTCACAAAGAGCAGGAAAATAATACAGAGAAATATTAGAATATTAGAGAAAACACCCACCTGCTCATGCACATCTGTCATTGTATAATAATGGCAATAATACTAATTTTAATTTATTGAGTGCTTACTATGAACCGGGTATGTGTCTTTGCTACTGTCATCAATCATAGCAAGTGTAGTGTTATGCCAATTTTATAAATGAGGAAACTAAAGCTATTAAAGTGTTGGCCTGTTAATGAGACCTAAACAATCCAGCTTCAGAACCTGTGCTCGTAGCCACTGTTTTATTGTTTCTCTAAATATGTGTATTGCTGACTTTACACACATAAGTAACAAATTTTATGCATTTACATATAGTATATTATGATATAAATATGTGTACAGTTTCAAGTTGCCCTAAATATATTTCTGTATGAAATTAATAAGTTTAAAAGACATTTTTTTCCTTTATATTTGAACCATCCCTATGTTTATTATCATCTTATGAATAAAATTTATCTATTTGTCAATGGTTCCTTCTAAATTGGATATTTCATGGATGATTTTTAAAGAAATTCTTATTATTAATTCTTGACATAGTTTTCTATTGTAATGTTACTGTAAAATATACATATAATCACATAAAAAGCATATAATCAGGTATAACTTTGTTATGCTTTTAGCTCCTAAAAAATATTTTAAAATAAATAAATTTGAGACTACAAATCAATGAAATTCAAATTAACAACAAGTTTGATGTGACAGATGATGTTCTACTGAAAAATTGCCATTTGAGATTTCAGTATGATACAGACTTATAACAAGCAGGATCTTTAGAGTTCAGCATGGCAGAAGTGCCATGCTTCATGTAATAAAATGTCCTTTTGCAGCTCTTTTTTTGTTGTTTTCTGTTGAAAGGATGATGAAATCTTCATTCACACAATGGACAGAGGCAGCCTTTGGCCTTGGTGTGAATGAAACATTCTCATGGTGTTAAATACCTTATACTCACTGACAACTCTAAATGTTTTTTCAAGTTTTTATTTAAATTCCAGTAGTTAGCATCCAGTGTAATATTAGTTTCAAGTGTACAGTATAGTGATTTAACACTTCCATATAGCACCTGGTGCTCATCACAATAAGTACACCCCTTTATCCCCATCATCTATTTAGCACATCCCCCCACTCATCTGCCTTCTGGTAACCATCAGTTGGTTCTCTGTAGTTAACAGTCTGTTTCTCAGTTTGCTTCTCTCTCTTTTTCCCTTTGGTCATTTGTTTTGTTTCTTAAATTCTACTTATGAGTGAAATCATGGTATTTGTCTTTCTTTGAATGACTTATTTCACTTTGTATTATACCCTCTAGATCCATCCATGTTGCAAAAGGCAAGATTTCATTCTTTTTTATGGCTGAGTAATATTTCAGTGTGTGTGTGTGTGTGTGTGTGTGTGTGCACATGTGCGTTTGTGTGTGTATATCACATCTTCTTTATCCATTCATCAATTGATGGACACTTGGGCTGTTTCCATAAATTGGCTATTGTATATAATACTGCTATAAACATCGAGGTGCATGTATTCCTTTGAATTGGTATTTTTATATTCTTTTGGTAAATACCTACTAGTGTGATTGCTGGGTTGTAGTGTAGTTCTATTTTTAACTTTTTGAGGAAACTCCATACTATTTTCCATAGTGGTTGCATCAGTTTACATTCTCACTAACAGTGTAAAGCATGTTCCTCTTTCTCCGCATCCTTGCCAACCCCTGTTGTTTCTTGTGTTGTTGATTTTAGCCATTCTGACAGGTCTGAGGTGATTGTAGTTTTTATTCATGAAGCCTTTTCTGACAGTGCTATAAAACTTCCTGACCTCCGCCTACCTCTTCCTTTTGACTCCCTCACCTGCTTAGATGTTTTTTTTCTGCATCTCTCACCATTTATTACATCATATATATATATATATATATATATATATATATATATATACACATGTATATACACACACATATATATACACACATATATATACAGAATATATATATATACACATATATACATTATATATCTACATATATATAAAATACATTATGTATTATATTGCATTGTAGACACATATTTATAAATTTTTTATTGTCTGTCTCTCTGCTTGGAAGTATAAGTTCCATGAAGGCAGGGACTTAGTTTTTTCCTTAGTATTTAAGCTATTACTGGACACTTAATATATATGAAATAAACATTTGTCGACTGAATGAATGCTTAGTTTTTTACAATTATCACCAGAATAAAAACACAAAAGGAAATATTATTAGAGAGAACTTGCAGATCAGAGAATGAAAAATTTCATATCAGATTGTGACACAAGGGACTGAACTATTGAGTGCAAGTTAGATTTTGTAAAATGTTAAAAATCGTGCCACTGCTAGTTTTCATTTTTATTACCCTAATATCTTTTAAATTTTGTGGTTGAATATGAACTTCTAACTTCCCCCAAATATTTGCCAGTTATTCTCTGCATGGACATTTACTGCTTATTTGAAAGGCAGCCTTGGCCAATCATGTGATCACTACCATGCTGAGGTGCTAATGCTATTCAGATTTGCTGAGAAAAAGGCCAGTTTGTAAATCAGCCACTCCCCTGATTTTCACTTGGAACTCATCCAAATATTGACACTATTTAGTTTGTAAAATTTCCTGCGCCCAGAGGAAAGGGGAGCTGGCTGAACCCAAGTTCTGATATGCAGTGGAAATTTACATTCAGAGAGAAACAGTGTTTGTTGAACTGTGTAACAGCTATCCATGTAGGAAACTAGAATGGTATGTATCCAAAGAACAAATAATTGTGGTGATTATGCTGATAAGCTGGTGACACAGGGAAAGAAGGTACAAATTGAAGTTTCAGTAACATGTAAGGTGCACTGTCTTTCCTTTCCCAGTATTCTTAGGAAAGTAATGAGATAACTTAATTACGTGATTAAAATGTTCAAAGTCCAGCTGAAATCCTGTATTTCTTTTTTTTTTTTTTATTTTTGGGACAGAGAGAGACAGAGCATGAACGGGGGAGGGGCAGAGAGAGAGGGAGACACAGAATCGGAAACAGGCTCCAGGCTCCGAGCCATCAGCCCAGAGCCTGATGCGGGGCTCGAACTCACAGACCGCGAGACCGTGACCTGGCTGAAGTCGGACGCTTAGCCGACTGCGCCACCCAGGCGCCCCTGAAATCCTGTATTTCTACCTCTTGCTTTCTTTTCTCTTAGTAGAAATGTTGAGATCTTTATAGATTGTTATGGTTTGCCTTTTTGTTTTCCTGTATCTTATATCTTTTATATGAAAGTACTGTTAATAAGGAATTAAACCAAGCCTGTCTTCACATTCTGCCATTTTTTTCTCATGATATAAACTGATGACTTAATATACTTTTTAAGTTATTACAAGCCAAAATATGTATACATTTTAATTACGTATTGTAACAAATAGTGTGTTAATAAATGCATAGTATTTCTTATATACTTTATTAACATATTCTATATATTTGTTTGTACTTTAAGAATGCTATGACAATGAGGGATGAAACCATGATTTGATTTTCAAGCAGGTGAAAAAGAATCTCTTCTTTTAAATGAAAAAATTGAGTCATATAAAAACTAGACTTTAGTGTTGTAGGAAGCATCCTGTTATAAGCACATCTTTCCTTTGTTTCCTCCTCCTGTCCTCTCTCCGTCTGTCTTTCCCTCCCTCCCTTTCTTCCTTCCTGTTTAAATAGTTGAGTACCCACTTTATGCCAGGCAATAAAGGTACAAACTCAAGTCAGGATGGATGGTGTGAAGGTTAATTTAGTGGTCCCAGGCTATGCTGGAGTAGCTTCTTCTGAGTACATTGGAATTTAGTTGGAGTCAGCTTGCATTTTAGTTTGACATGGGGAAGATGAGGCCTATTTTCATAGATTTGGGTCCTGGTAGTTTGTCTTTTTCCAGGGAAGAGTACTACATTCATTCCCTAAGGGAGACTTAATCACTTGTGTTAGTTTGGCTTCAGAGTCTTTGAGCAACCTGAAATCTGATTTGAACCTGTTATTTTACCACATGCACACACCATATCTATATTTGTGTCTCTATAGTCTTTCCTTCTCTCCCTCCCTCCCTCCCCCCCTCCCTCTCTCTTCTATCAATTGAGAGTTGTTATGGCTTCCTTTTTACCCCCTAGGTTTTAGACTTGTTTTGTTTTTTTTCTTAACTCCTCTTCTGAGTTCTCTGTTTTAGTTTACAATGTTAACACTTTATTTTTATATTGTAGCAAATTGTTTTGAAGGGAATGTTTAAAAACAATTTTTTTATGTTTATTATTTTAGAAAGAGAGAGAGAGTGTGTGGGTGAGGGGCAGAGAGAGAGGAAGACAGAATCTGAAGCAGGCTCCAGGCTCCCGGCTGTCAGCACAGAGCCCAACGTGGGCCTTGAACTCATGACCCATGAGATCATGATCTGAGCTGAAGCTGGACACTTAACCGACTGAGCCACCCAGGTGCCCCTTGAAGGGAATATTCTACATTGATTTAGTATGAAATTAAATGCCTGCATGTCTACAGATTTGAAAAGATAGACAGGTTGGAAACTGCCCTGAAATTAGATGCAATAGAAGTTGAAATGTTTTTAAAGGAAATTAAATAGGCTCTTAACTTATTTCCTGCAGACCATTAGCTAGACAGAAAATGATGGAAAAGTACTGTCACTATTTACCTGATCATCTATTCCAAAATATAAACGGAGTCCAGAGGTTGCCCATCTTGTTTTTGGTGTTTCTTAGTATTATATCTTCCCATCAGTTACTTTTGCATTGGTTCAGAGGGGAGATGGCTACCTGAGAGAGCTCTCTGTTTGCACATGTGTGCAACAAAAATGCATGTACATTTTAATGTAGTATGTTAGACAAAATTTTTTATGGCAAACTCAGAAGTCTGAACTTTTTATGTGTTTCCGACAGTATCAAAAAGAAGATGGAGTTTTTGCCTGAGCCTGACCTGTATTTAAGTAGAGATTGAGTGCTTTATTAGTTCTGTTTGGAATCCTCCTGGAAGACTTCTCCATCATAGTCAAGCCCAGGGCTCAGAGTTTCTAAAAAATACATTGTATAGTAGCACTTAACAGTCCTTGAGAAAAATGATACATGTGAGATATGATGGATTTTAGAAATTATACCAGCACCCTCTAGTTAGTGTTCCTTTACTTCTTCTGTTATAAATCAGGAGTTTGCAATTCTGACAGCTGATTTTTTTTTCCTGTCAGCTAAAACTTGAGTCAGCCTCTTAACTGTAAGTAAACTGAAAATGAAGACTCAAATATATATATATTTATCAATGAAGACTCGTATAGATAGATTGATAAATGTGTGTGTGTGTGTGTGTGTGTGTGTGTGTGTGTGTAAAAAATATAGTCTCCTTGCAATTATGTTTTGAGTTACTGAATTTGCATGTCTTTTAGACTAACATAATCTGAGGCAAACAGAAATAGACATTTCTTTCCTTCACATTTGGTATAAAGAGATAACTAAGATGCTCATTTGGTTCCATCATATTGCTAACTTATAGCATAGGCATTGTTTTAAAACAAACTAATGGTGAAAACTTAGAATTTTTAACACAGTCCTGCAAGTATGGTGTTGATTCTACTGTCTTCATTCCAGCTGAAGAGACTATGAAGTAGGCAACTACAGTATGTGCTAGAATTATCCATTTATCTATTTAAGATCTTTGAATCTTCTAGTTGAAAAGGCCTTCTGGGACCTTGTAGTTCAACTCTTCTCATTTGCGGTTGAATGGATCTTTGGGAAAAGTTACTCCCAAAACTATTATGTAAAAAAAGCACGACATCGTTGTTATTCAATTCATTGCCAAGCAAATCTTTGTTAGGAATTTGACAGAATTCTGGTTCTTAGGATTGTTTCTTCTAGCTCTGTGAAGAACACTGGTGTTATTTTGATAAGGGTTGCATTGAATGTGTAGATTGCTTTTGGTAGTATAGACATTTTAACAGTATTCATTCTTCTAATCCATGGACATGGAATGTTTTTTCCATTTTTCTTGTATTCAGTTTCTTTCATAAACTTTCTATAGTTTTCAATGTATAGATTTTCCCCCTCTTTGGTTAGGTTTATTCCTAGATATTTTATGGTTTTGGGTGCAATTATGAATGGGATAGATTCCTTGATTTCTCATTCTGCTACTTCATTATTGGTGTATATAGAAATGCAACTGATTTCTGCACATTGATTTTATATGCTTCAAATTTTCTGAATTCATGTATCAGTTCTAGTAGTTTTTTGGTGGAGTTTTTTTTGGCTTTCCATATAGAGTATCATGTTGTCTATGAAGAATGAAAGTTTGACTTCCTCCTTGCCAATTTGGATGCCTTTTATTTTTTTGTTGTTGTTGTCTGATTGCTGAAGGTAGGACTTCCAACACTATGTTGAATAACAGTGGTGAGAGTGGACATCCCTGTCATGTTCCTGACCTTAGGGGGAAAACTCTCATTTTTTCCTCAATGAGGATATTAGTGGTGGGTCTTTCATATATGGCCTTTATGATCTTGAGTTATGATCCTTACTTTTTTGAGGTTTCTGATCAAGAAAGGATGCTGTATTTTGTCAAATGCTTTATCAGCCATCTATTAAGAGGATCATGTGGTTCTTGTCCTTTCTTTTATTAATATCATGTATCACATTGATCGATTTGTTGATATTGAACCAGCCCTGCATCAGGAATAAATCCCACTTGATTGTGGTGAATAATTCTTTTAATGTATTGTTGGATCTGGTTGGCTAGTATATTGTTGAGAATTTTTTCATCCATGTTCATCAGGAACTGTAGTTCTCCTTTTAGGTGGGGTCTTTGTCTGGTTTTGGAATCAAGGTAATGCTGGCCTCACAGAATGAGTTTGGAAATTTTTCTTCCATTTTTATCTTTTGGAACAGCTTCAGTAATATAGGTGTTAACTCTTCTTTAAATGTTTGGTAGAGTTCCCCTGGAAAGCTGTCCAGCCCTGGACTCTTGTTTGTTGGGAGATTTTTGATTACTGATTCAATTTCTTTACTGGTTTGGGTCTGTTCAGATTTTCTACCTCTTCCTGATTCAGTTTTGGTAGTTTATATGTTTTTAGGAATTTGTGAATTTCCTCCAGATTTCCCAGGTTGTTGGCATATAATTTTTCATAATATTATCTTATTATTGTTTATATTTCTGTGATATTGGTTGTGATCTCTCCTCTTTAATTCTTGATTTTATTTATTTGTGTCCTTTTTCTTTTTGATCAGTCTGGCTAGGGGGGTTATCAATTTTGTTAATTCTTTCAAAGAACTAGCTCCTGGTTACATTGATCTTTTTTTGTTTGTTTTGTTTTGTTTTGTTTTTGATTTTGATATCATTGATTTCTGCTCTAATTTTTATTATTTCCCTTCTTCTGCTGGTTTTGGGCTTTATTTGCTGTTCTTTTTCTAGCTCTTTTAGGTGTAAGATTAGGTTGTGTATTTGAGACTTTTCTTCCCTCTTTAAAAGGCCTGGATTGCTATATATTTCCCTTTTTTTTTTTTTTTTTTTTTTTTTTTTTTTTAAATTTTTTTTTCAACGTTTTTTATTTATTTTTGGGACAGAGAGAGACAGAGCATGAACAGGGGAGGGGCAGAGAGAGAGGGAGGCACAGAAGTGGAAACAGGCTCCAGGCTCTGAGCCATCAGCCCAGAGCCTGACGCGGGGCTCGAACTCACGGACTGCGAGATCGTGACCTGGCTGAAGTCGGACGCTTAACCGACTGCGCCACCCAGGCGCCCCTATATTTCCCTTTTATGACTGCCTTTGCTGTATCCCAGAGGTTTTGGGTTGTTGTGTTTTAATTTTCATTGGCTTCCATGTACTTTTTAATTTCCTCTTTAATTTCTTGGTTAACCTATTCATTATTTAGTAGGATGTTCTTTAATCTGCAAGTATTCATGGTCTTCCCAGATTTCGAGTTTCATAGCATTGTGGTCTGAAAACATGCAAGGTATGACCTTGATATTTTTGTACTTATTGAAGGCTGATTTGTGACCCAGAATGTGATCTATTCTGGAGAATCTTCCATGTGCACTTGATAAGAATGTGTACTCTGCTTAGGATGAAATGTTCTGAATGTACCTGTTAAATGCATCTGGTCCAATATGTCATTCAGAGCCATTGTTTCATTGTTGATTTTCTGCTTAGATGATCTGTCCATTGTTGTAAGTGGGGTGTTGAAGTCCCCTACTATTATGGTATTAATGAGTTTCTTTGTGTTTGCAATTAATTGAGTTATTTCATATTGGAGGCATAAATATTAATAATTGTTAGATCTTTTTGGTGGATAGACTCCTTAATTACAATATAATGCCCTTCTTCATCCCTTATTACAGTCTTTATTTTAAAATCTAGTTTGATATAAGTATGGCTACACCAGCTTTCTTTAGATGACCATTAGCAGGAAAGATGGTTCTCCATCCTCTTACTTTCAAGTTACAGGTGTCTTTAGGTCTAAAATGTGTCTCTTGTAAGCAGCATACAGACGGATCTTGTTTTCCTATCCATTCTGTTTACCCTATGTCTTCTGATTGGAGCATTTAGTCCATTGACATTTAGAGTGAGTACTGAAAGATATGAATTTAGCACCATTGTGTTGTCTGTTGATTTTGTGTTTCTGATGGTGCTTTCTGGTCCTTTCTAATCTTTGCTGCTTTTGGTCTTTTTTGTTTTGTCTTGTCTCTTCTACACTCTAAGGCTTCCCCTTAAAATTTCTTGCAGGGCTGATTTAGTAGTCACAAACTCCTTTAGTTGTATGTGTGTGTGTGTGTGTGTGTGTGTGTGTGTGTGTGTTTGTGTGTGTGTCTGGGAAACTATCTCTCCTATTTTGAATGACAGCTTTCTTGCTGGATAAAGAATTCTTGGCTGCATATTTTTCTGATTCAGCATGTTGAATATATCCTGCCACTCCTTTCTGGCCTGCCACCTTTCTGTGGATAGGTCTGCTGTGAACCTGATCTGTCTTCCCTTATAAGTTAAGAACTTTATTTCTCTTGCTGCTATCATAATTCTTTCCTTATCTGTTTTGTGAATTTGACTATGATATGCCTTGGTGATGACTGGTTTTTGTTGAATCTCATGGGAGTTCTCTGTTCTTGGATTTTGATGTCTGTGTCTTTCCCCAGATTAGGAAAGTTTTCCTCTATAATTTGTTCACATAAACCTTATGCCCCTTTCTCTCTCTTCATCTTCTGGAACTCCTATGATTCAGATGTTATTCCTTTTTAATAAATCATTGAGTTCTCTAAGTATTGTATCATGCTCTTTTGCCTTTGTTTCCCTCTTTCTGCTTCATTGTTCTCCATAATTTTTGACTTCTGAGTAGCTGATTCTTTGCTATGCTTCATCCATCCTTGCTGTCATGGCATCCATTGGAGATTACATCTCAGTTATAGCATTTTTAATTTCATCCTGACTAGAATTTTTTTCTTTTATCTCCACAGAAAGGGATTCTATGATTTTTTTCAATCCCAGCTATTATTCTTATTATTGTGGTTTTAAATGCTAGTTCAGACATCTTGCTTATATCTTTGTTGATTAAGCCCTTGGCTGTCATTTCTAACTCTTCTTTCTTTTGAGGAAGTCCTTCATTTTTTTAATTTTGAAGGAAGAAAATATAGTAAAAAATAAAAATTAAAAAATTAAGAAAACAACAAAAATCAAATAAAGGCAGCTATATTATAGGTGTCTTTTGGTTTGCTTGTTGAAAGAGGCTTGATAGAGAAAAAGAAAAAAAGGTAAAACTTTAAAAAGTAAAAAAAAATATATATATATATAATAAAATAGAATAAGATTAAATATAGAAAATGAAATAGAATAAAAATTTAAAAAAAATAAAAAAACAAAGTAAAAAAAATGAAAATAAAAATTTTTCTTTCTGTATCCAAGAATGAGGACAAAAGGAAAAAATAAGTAGAAAAAAAGGAAACAAAAAGAAAACAATTTAAGCAAAAGCAGGAACAAATAGAATGAACAAATACATGAAGCACTAAACAGAATGAAACCTGAATGAAGTTACATCCAGTTTACCCTAGAAGTGGAACTATAAAGTCTTCTGTAGTCTGTACACTAAGCAAGTGGAATGAGTTGTCCTGTCTTTCTAGGGGATGTGCTTGAAGGACGCAGCTGGGCAGGACTTGGTGCACCACACTCTTCCCCTTTCCCTTTCTCTGTCCTTTACCCACAAAAACAGCTCCCTACCCTCTGTGGCTTTTCTCACCCCCATTTCACCTCTCTGTAATGCATACTTGCTGAGTTCTGTGGGTCAAGTTATGCAAATTTTTAATACTCAGGCCAATTTCCTAAATGTTCAAACTGGTTTGGTGCTGATCTGGCTGCATTTTAGAGACTAGACAAATGGTCTCCATGCTGCTCTGCCATCTTGATTTCCCTATGTTGGGAGATTTTGGTAACTGATTAAATTTCTTTGCTGGTTATAGATCTATTCACATTTTCTGTTTCTTTCTGTTTCAGTTTGGTAGTGTGTGAATTTCTATGAATTTGTCCATTTCTTCCAGACTACCCAGTTTGTTGGCATATAATTTTTCATAGTATTCTCTTATAATTGTTTGTAAATCATCGGTGTTGGTTGTGATCTCTCCTCTTTCATTCGTGATTTTGTGAATTTTTGTCTTTTTGCTCTTCTTTTTGATAAGTCTTTTGTTTATTCTTTTAGAGAACCAGCTCTTAGTTGCATTGATCTATTCTACTGGGTTTTATTATTTCTATATTATTTATTTCTGTTCTAATCTTCATTATTTTCCTTATTTTGCTGTCTTTAGTTTTTATTTTCTGATCCGTTTCTAACTCCTTTAGATGTAAGTTTAGGTTGTGTATTTGGGACCTTTCTTGCATCCTGAGATAGACCTGAACTGCATTATACTTCCCTCCTAGGACTGCCTTTGCTGCATCCCAAAGGGTTTGGACTGTCATGTTTTCATTTTCATTTGCTTCCATGTATTTTTTTTTATTTCTTTAATTTCCTGGTTAACCCATTCATTCTTAGTAGAATGTTCTTTAACCTCCATGTATGTGAGGTTAAGAAGAATGTGTATTCTGCTGCTTTTACATGAAATGTTCTTAATGTATCTGTTAAGTCCATCTGTTCCAGTGTGTCATTCAGAACCATTGTTTTGTTGTTGATTTTCTGCTTAGATAAGTGGGATGTTAAAGTCTCCTATTATTATGTTATTATTACCAGTAAGTTTCATTATGGTTTTTATTGATTTATATATTTGGATGATTCCACACTGGACACATAAGTATTTGCAATTGTTAAATCTTAATGGATGGACCCCTTAATTATGATATAATGCCCTTCTTCATCTCTTATTATAGTCTTTTATAATCTAGTTAGTCTGATATAAGTAGGGCTACTCTGGCCTTCTTTTGACATCTATTAGCATGATAGATGGTTCTCCATCCCTTCCTTTTCAATCTTCTGGTGTCTTTAGGTCTAAAGTGAGTCTCTTGTAGGCAGCATATAGCTGCATCTTTTTTTTTTTTTTTTTTTTTTAATTTTTTTTTTTTAACGTTTATTTATTTTTGAGACAGAGAGAGACTGAGCATGAATGGGGGAGGGTCAGAGAGAGGGAGACACAGAATCCGAAACAGGCTCCAGGCTCTGAGCTGTCAGCACAGAGCCCGACGCGGGGCTCGAACTCACGGAGCGAGAGATCATGACCTGAGCCGAAGTCGGCCGCTTAACCGACTGAGCCACCCAGGCGCCCCTTTTTTTTTTTTTTTTATCCATTGTGATACCATATGTCTCTCAATTGGAGCATTTAGTCCATTTACATTCAAAGTGATTATTGAAAGGTATGAATTTAGTGCCATTGTGTTACCTGTTGCATTGATGTTTCTGGTGATGTTTTCTGTTTGTTTCTTTGGTCGTTTTTTTTTTTCTCCCTCCACTCAAAGAGTCCCCCTTAAAATTTCTTGCAAAGCTGGTTTGGTGGTTTCAAACTCCTTAGTTTTTGTTTGTCTTTGAAACTCTTTATCTCTCCTTCTATTTTGAATGACAGCTTTGCTGGATAAAGTAATCTTGGCTGAATATTTTACCCATTCAGCATACTGAATATTTCCTGGCACTTTGTTCTGGCCTGCCAAGTTTCAGTGGACAGATCTTCTGTTAACCTCATGTGTCTGCCCTTGTAGGTTAAGCACCTTTCATCCTAGCTGCTTTTTAGAATTCTCTATATCTTGATATCTATGATATTTTGTGATGTTGACCTTTTTTTTTTTTAAATTTATTTCGAGGGGAGTTCTCTGTACCTTTTGGACTTGAATGCCTGTTTCCTTCCCAGATTAAGGAAGTTCTCAGCTATAATTTGTTCAAATAAACCTTGTACCTCTTTTGCTCTTCTACTGTGACTCCTGTGATATGGATTTTGTTTCATTTCATGGAATCACTTAGTTCTCTAATTTGCCCCTCATGATGTATTAATTTTCTTTCCCTCTTTTTCAGCTTCATTATTTTCCATAACCTTATCTTCTATTTGACCTGCCCTCTGCTTTGCTTCTTCCATCCTTGCTGTCACTGTGTCTAGTTTATTTTGCATCTCAGTTATGAACATTGTTTAAATTCATTGTGACTAGTTGTAGTTCTTTTTTTTTTTTTTTTTTTTTTTTTTTCAACGTTTTTTATTTATTTTTGGGACAGAGAGAGACAGAGCATGAACGGGGGAGGGGCAGAGAGAGAGAGGGAGACACAGAATCGGAAACAGGCTCCAGGCTCCGAGCCATCAGCCCAGAGCCTGACGCGGGGCTCGAACTCACGGACCGCGAGATCGTGACCTGGCTGAAGTCGGACGCTTAACCGACTGCGCCACCCAGGCGCCCCGTCTAGTTGTAGTTCTAATTCTTCAGGTACATTACTTGTATCTGTTTTAAGTAATTCTCTGGCTGTGATTTCTCCTTGATCTTTATTTTGGGGAGAATTCTTTCTTCTTGTCATTTTGGCTAAGTTTCTGTCTTTTTGTGTCTTAAAAGCTTATTATATTTCCTGCACCTGAAAGTCATGCTGTGTTGAAAAGGGGTCATACACTGTCCAGGGTCTGGCACTTCAAGAAGTGTTTCTTGTGTATGCTGTATGCACTCTGCTGTTGTGTTTTGACCAGTCCTCTGCACAGCTCTTCCTTGCTTGCAGTGGTCGATTGTTTGGATATTTAACTAGATGTGCTTTGATTTGTTTGTTGAAGTAAACCTTGAAAAAAAGGCAGGGGAGAAGGCTGATATCAAAAATAGAGAAAAGGAAAGGGAGCAAAGACAACAACGACAACACAACAACAACAACAACAATAAAAAACAGAGAATGAAAAAAACTAGAAGTCAGATTCCAAAGAAAAAGAAAAGAAACAAAAGAAGAAAAAAAATAAAAGAATAGAAAGGACTGATTCATAAAAACAGAAAAGGAAATGAAAAAAATAAAACACTCAAGAAACTATGAGCCTGATTCCAAAAGAAAAAAAAGGAAGAATAAATAAAAAAAGGAAAAAAGAACTGTAGGTGTCATTTTGAGGCATGATTTTCAGTATATTTAGTGCATGGAGGGTGCTGGCTGTGCTGATCTTCTGGAGAGACCCTCTACATTTGGCTCAGTCAGTCTTATCCCAGTAAATAATGCAGTTACCAGGTATGGTGGGGGCTGGGCTCGGTGTAAGTGGGTACTGCCTCCATGGGGGGCAGCTGTGTTGCTCTCTCAAGTCCCACCATGTTGGTGTTGGGAGGAAAATGGTACCACCCCAATCTCTTATACCCAGACTAGTGGTCTCACAATCCCCACTGTGCAGGCTGCCCTCAAAATAGTGAGAGTAGTTAGCTTGCTTTGTATCATCACAACGCTTCTGCATTTTTCCTTTGGCACTTGGCTGGAATTCAAAACCCAAAGTCTTAAAAGGACCCCAAACCATGCGGATCTGCTCCCCTCCTCCAGAATACAGACTTTCCACCCTGCTAATGAACCACCTTTGGCTGGTACTTGCAGGGTCTTTTGTCCTTGGGTAGGCAATAAACCCTCTTCTAAACATACTCCATGAAGAGGAATGTTTTCTCCCAGCACACCCTGGATATCTCTAAACCACACTATGCACTCCAGGGCCAGCTCCCCCCCTCCCTAGGAGCATGCGCCACAGCTCCACTCTAGAGAAAGTCGTGTACTTCCAAAACCTCAGAGTTTGAGCTCCAAATGCTGTTTGAAAAACAACAACAACAAACAATAGCAACAGGAACAAACAACAACACAAGGACACTCAGTACTTCTCACTCCCCAGTCTGTGGTCCTAAGAGCTTTTCTTCTTGTGGTAACTTGATGTCACACTTTCTTAACCTGTCTTTCTTTCTGTCCCTTTTATCTCTCCATGAAAAGGGTTCCCTCCCCTCTGCAGCTCTACTGTTTTTATGTCTTCCTACTGACTTCCATGCTATTTCCCTCCAACTGTGGAGATCCTTCTGCCACTCTGTAGACTGATTTCCTGAGTGTTCCAAGTGATTTGACCTCAATACAGATGTGTATGAGGGACAAGGAAAGCACAGTGTCCCCCTACTTCTCCACCATCTTAACTCCTCTTCTGTTTTCTTATTTGTAGCCTTATTATAATTTCTACCATAGTGATGAGCAGACTTTTAGACTGGCAATTTAATGAAAATGTTAATAAAATAATAATATCACATGAGGCAGTTTAGCATATAATCTCACACATAATTTAGTAGAAAATACTCAACAGCCATTTTGTAAACTGACAGAACTCAATTTTTTGTGAGTTGAAATACAGATAGAAAGAAATACCAAAATGAGTTAATAGTGTTATAATAGCTGTCCCTTTTAGACCAGGCTGCACTGTCTTCAAAATATATGCCTATTAAATCTTGGTATTCTACTTTTATATGTGACAGTAATGCCATTAACATTAAAATATATGACTGTTGGTTAATAATGTTTGGTCTGTGACTATTCAACACTCTCTCACAGGTAGGAAGAAATCCTGTCTAGCATTTAAGAGAATTTCCTTAATTTTTAGAATTTAGAATAGTAAATAGAAGATTAAATTAAAGTTTGCCTTGTTTTACAAAATTTAAATATGCCTGTGGTTGCCTTTCAGACTAGGCAGATTGGCACAGAATATCATCTTCCTCTTACTAGTTTTATACTACTCTATTTTTACTAAGTTAAATTTGTATTTGAAAATGAAAGTAAATTATTTAAAAGAAGATAAATCTTTTGAAATTAAGCAATGGTAGTAGAGTTGATTTGTAGCACTGTTATCATTTTGAAATAAAGTGATAGTGCCAGTAAGAGCTGTTGATTAGAATTTTCCTTTAAGTACTCATATTGAATTAATGGAATGTGTATGTATTTTAATAGTGAAGATAAATATGGTCATTTAAATAGCATGTGATATATCCAATTCCTTTTTTTTTAATGTTTATTTATTTATTTTGAGGAGAGCCTGGGTTGGGGCAGAGAGCGAGGGAGAGAGAAAATCCCAAGCAGGCTCCACACAGAGCCTGATGCAGGGCTTGATCTCAGGAATCATGAGATCATGACCTGAGGCCAAATCAAGAGTCAGACTCTTAACCGATTGAGCCACCCAGGTGCCTCTCAAACATCCAATTCTTTTTTTTTTTTTTTTAATTTTTTTTAACATTTATTTATTTTTGAGACAGAGAGAGAGCATGAACAGGGGAGGGTCAGAGAAAGAGGGAGACACAGAATCTGAAACAGGCTCCAGGCTCTGAGCTGTCAGCACAGAGCCCAACATGGGGCTTGAACCCACGGACCACGAGATCATGACCTGAGCCGAAGTCGGACGCCTAACCGACTGAGCCACCCAGGCGCCCCTCAAACATCCAATTCTTAACTAGAATGAATAAGCACAGTGAATGAATTTTCCTTGTATAACCTTATATACTTCTAAGTCTATATAGAGCTTTGTCTAGGAGTTAACTCATAAATATTATGCTTCTGGATGAGGTCATTTTGGTCTTCCAGTAACTAAACCCCTGAGGGGATGTCTAATACTGTGCTGGTTTCTGAAATTCACTACTAAATTTAGAGCGATGCAGTGAGGGATTACCTTTTAATATATAATATTTATTGCTTTAAAAACTGATGTAAGTACTCTTCTTAGCTTATATTAATGAATTGAGAGTTCAGCCTAACTTTCACAAACTGTTTAAACCAAGAACCTAGTGATATTTAAACTCACTGTAATATTTCAGTTCAAATGAATCCCAGAGGTAGAGGTTCTAAGATTGTAAGAAATCTACAGTGTTCCTTATGTATATGTACTTACTTCTTTTACATTATGCCAGACCTTTAAAATTTATAATCAGAATGGTTTCTGTGGCCTTTAAATATCTATGGTGCTTGATTATTTTCTTGTTCGTGGGACTGTGAGGTAAAAATTTTATACTTAACCAACCTGGATACAAAGCTTATTCTCAAGAACCTTATTAGTCTGACAGATGTAATATCTCCACAAGAATAAAAAAGTGCTCCATAGAGAGCACTCAAGTAGCTATCAAATACTTTGTGAGAGCTTGGGAGATCATAGAAAGTTTCATGGGGGAGTTGCTTCAGACAGGTCTTTTAAATTACTATAAATGGGGTTTGGTTCTAGTAGCAGACTCTATGATCCTCTGCCCATCTGACCAGAATTGCAACCATGGACTGTTCCCAGTATGCTGATGGTTTTCTACCTCAGATACCAGAACCTTGCAGCCTTAGGGTTTTCTCTGGCACTTAAGGAGCATGCCTGAGTATACTGTAGATGCCACAGGGAACTAACTGTAAAGGAGTTAATACCCCTGTGGGCTACCCTCATTTGGGAGTTGAGAAATCTCAGTGGGATATTTCATCAGTGGATGAATACCCCAACCTCCTCAGTGTCTTCCGGGAGTACCTTTGGGTGGTATGACCTCCCTGTTCTCCAGAGGGCACCCAACAGGATTATGCTGCAGTGGCTTACAGTAGTAACATGCTCATGAACGCAGCCATTATTGCATTTTCTTTCTTTTCACCTTTCTCATTTCTTTACTCCTACTTCTTGAGATCAGTTCCCAAATAAAACACTCCAAAGTCCTTATCCCAACATCTACATTTGGTGGACTCAAATTAAAACAGTTTGGTGGAGATGGAGGAAGAATAGCATGAGTAAATGTTTAACAATTAAGTCCAGCATCACTGAATGCCTCAGTTTAACTGGAATATTGGGTTTATGGTTCCAGGGCAATAAAATCGGTTAGATCACAAAGGACTTCATGATACACTAAGAATTTCTAGCTTTTCTTTAGGTATTATAGATTTTCTAAAGGCTTAGCAAAGCGAGGTGACATGATCAGAACTCTTCTTCCAAATTGGAGGCTGACAGTAGTTTTTAAAAGAGATGAGACTCAGAAGAGACTGAAAGTATGGAAAGCATCTGTAAGACCTTTCTCTAGTTTGAGAGAGGTTGTCATACTAGTGGAAGTGGAAAAGAGGATGGTAAGTGCTACATTTGGTAATTAGTTTGATGTGGGTGTCAGGGCACTGAAGAGCATTAAAAATAATGCAAATATACTAGCCTTAATTGCTGCCTGGTAATGTGTCAATGCTTTGTTCAAAGTAGAAAACCTAGAGGAGGAAAATGTTTAAATGAAATAAAATAACTTCAGTTTGTTTCTATGAAAATTCTGCCAGTTGTCAAAAAAAAAATTCTGCCAGTTGTCTAAGTAATATTCATTCTCTCTTTCTTTTTAGTGTCAGAATCCTCATTTTATTCAGGTCCATCAGTTGCCCAGCTCAGAGATATTTCCCAGCTTTCTTTGCAGCTGGTTGTAGCCATGTGACTAAGTTCTGGGTAATGTGATGTAAGCCTAAGTGCTGTGTTAGACTTCAGGGAGGACTGAAGCATTATGAGAAGTTGGCTCCTCTGGAGATGTGCCCCTTCACCTTGCCTTCATTCCTCTTGCCTATTGCGTGGAACACAGAAGTGTAGTGACAATATTGGACTATGGGATGACTTTGAGGATGCAAGCCATGTCATAGAAATTTCCTATGCCCAGGGAGGCCATACCAGCCCCAAACTGTCCACTTCCAGAGTTTATTTATATAAGAGACAAATAAACTTCATCTTTTCTGAGCCACTGGTAACGGCAGTTGTACCAAATGCTAAATGATGACACTGAGAATATGGAGTCTGAATTAAGAGCAGGTTATCCAGGTGAAGATGTTCAATAGGCAGTTGGAAAGAAAGATCAATCAGTTGAGAGATAAATATTAAGAGCAACTAGCATTGCTGCAGTAATTATATGCTAGGTCCTTATTTTATGTGCAGAGAGACACAGAGGGGCTTAATAGATGGCACAAGGTATACAACCAGTAAGTGGCAGAACTGGGATTGAAACTCAGATCTGTCCAATGCCAGAATATAAACTATTTGCTGCAGTGTGGCATAGAACTGAGAAGAAAGGTCAAAAAGATTTATTTTTGGGGGCACCTGGGTGGCGCAGTCGGTTAAGCGTCCGACTTCAGCCAGGTCACGATCTCGCGGTCCGTGCGTTCGAGCCCCGCGTCAGGCTCTGGGCTGATGGCTCAGAGCCTGGAGCCTGTTTCCGCTTCTGTGTCTCCCTCTCTCTCTGCCCCTCCCCCGTTCATGCTCTGTCTCTCTCTGTCCCAAAAATAAAAATAAAAAAAAACGTTGAAAAAAAATTAAAAAAAAAAAAAAGATTTATTTTTAAGGGAGATGAGCAGTGAGAAGAATATTTAAAACTACTGAAAGCATGGAAATATTTACTTGCATATATATTTTGCAAAATTAAATGTTATTACTTACAAATGCTATATATGATATACATGAGTTCCACAGGACTCATAAGTCACATGATGTCATCAAAGAAATTACATTAATAAATTCAGTTATCAATCTGAAATAATACATGGTAAAATAGGAAGTTTATTAATTTTCCTCTTGTTTTCCTAGGGATGTTTCATTAGGAATTCTACAAGGCCAAAACAAATGGAGAGACCTGCAATAACTTTAAAGTTGGAAAATAATTTAGAAGTTACCCTTTTGAATACCCTACTTTTGCAGATGAGAAACTGAGACCTGAAGTAGTTGAATGGCTTGCTAAAGTTATATAGGTATCAACTTGGACAGAACCAAGACGATAATTCTGTCTTCTGACTCACCCTCAAGTTTCTTACATGCCAGGCTAAGGGAAGCTCTATTGTGATTTTCTATTGAGTTCTCACTGATTCTGATTCCCAGACTCTGAAGTGGTTCAGTGTTGCCATCAGAGCACTTCTTATAGCAGAGAAGGAGAGTAAAGCCAGAATCAAGCCATGGTGGCCGTCTGTTTCAAGGGAAAATTCCTAGTCCCAGTTCTTCTCTTCCGGAAATTTAGACTATGATTTAATATGACTATTTGACCAAAGAACATAGCAGCATAAAATTCAAACTCATTATTTGAACACGAAAGGGCTTGGCTTATGTCTTTCTTTGTGCTTCACTCTGCCCTAGCCAAAGTGATCTCCTTTGCTGTTCCTGAAAAATGTTGAACATGTTCCTGCCTCAGGATAGTCTAACTTACGGTCCCTTCTGCTTCAACTATCTGTCATTATCTGCAGAGCTTAATTCCTCACTTCCTTTATATGTAATTCATATGTCACCTATAGGATGTTTTACTGTTGATCTGTTTAAACAGGATGGTTTATTTGTATATTCGTCCATTAATCTGTTCTTGCTAGTTCCATGAGAGGAAGTACTTTGTTTTGTTCATTGTTACATGTCCAATGCCTAGAGCAGTATCTGTCTAACACATAGTAGTTACTCAGTAAAAGATGTGGAATGAAGAGGACAGGATGTGAGGGCCAACTTCTAAAGTACTATTCTATAATATAGGCTATAATTTTAGAGTCTACTCAACAGTTTTAGTTTCTCTTGTTCTTAAAGACCACTATGGAATTATTATAATTTAGAAGAGTTTAACATATTGAAAGCCAGATGTTAAAAATTGTTCATTTGGAAAACTTTTTGTATAAGACCTTTTTCTGAGTCCTCCATTAGTAGCCAACATTAACAGTCTTATTCTTCAGCTATTCCAAATTTCTGGAATAGTTTTGCAGTTTTGACCTATGACTGGGCACTCTGTCACCAGATAGTAATGGATAGTAAATGACCCTCTAGTGGCTAGACTAAGTTGATGTATTTTACCTATTATTAATCAGGTATAACTTGGAAGAATTTACTTCAGAGTACAAGGCTTCTCTTTCAGCACAGAGATTGAAAATTTGATGCATGCAAATTTATAGTCATAGAAATGTGCTTCCTAATAATATGGCTGTGAAATGCTGCTGCTGATGAGGGTGATGACAAGGAGGAGGATGAGGATGATGATAGCAACAGCTAATGTCTGTTGAACGCTCATTATGTGCTTACGCCGGTGTAAGTGTTTCACACGTATTGAGTTTTTAATAAGTGTGTCACAATCAATATGTAGTGAAGATTTTCTAGTTAGATTCAGAACCAGTTTACGTTCTTAAACAGAAGAGGTAGTGGACAGTTGTACCTGCCTTTAAGGACATTATAATTTTATGGTCTTGAGGGAAATTAAATAAGCACAATAAATAGCAGTGAATGCAGATACATTGGTGAAAGAGACATAAAGTGCATCCTTAACAGTGCCTCAGGTGACTGAGACATGAATTGTGCATAACTGGTAATGAACGTGTAATAAGCAATGTCTTCAGATAATTTCTTTGAAGATATTTTATTAAGAGAATAAATAGTTTTTTTTTTTAATTTCTGGCAAACATTTAACTTTCTAATGTGACAAATAATACAGAAAATAAACAAAAACTTGACTTTCTTATATTACGAAAAGGATAAAAAATTGTAAAACAAAACAAGAAATAAATGCTTTTGGAAAGCAACCAAATTACTTTAAGATAAAGAGAATTGTAGAGTGAAGTCACAATCATAAAATTCAGTGTTCACCCAGATAGAAAGTTGGTCATTCCTTGCTGGAGAAAACAACCATCTTCTTTTGTTAAGTTTCCTGAAGAGGTAAGATGGCTGCAAATAGAAAGTTTAAGCAACTAGCATATGGCAGCAGTGCAATGAAATGGAAAGAAAAATGGCCAGTTTACCTGAATATTCTCTCATCAAAAAATGTGTTAGTATTCTGCAGGAACGTCTGGAGAACTGATTTGGTTGTATGTGATTTGACAGAGCAACATTTTTTGCAACCTGGGAAAGCAGTTCCCAGCAGATTTAAAATAGTTAGAGAAATTCATCAAGTGATTTTTTTGTTGCATTGTAGCTTTATCTATGAAAATGGCTTGCATACATAGTTAATGTAATATTATGGCAAAAAATATACAATTCTTTTACCCATTGTCACGTATCACTGAAGACGCATACATCTAGAAGTTGTAGGCAAATTATGGATTTTTCTAAATATTTAAAATGTCATGAATGGTTGATATTAGTTTTATTCATTATGTTTTTATTGCCAGTAAGTTACAAATAAAACACATAAATAAGCAGAAAATTAATCTTATGATTGACTTAGGTGAAAGATATGGAACTTCTAATTTAAGTCCTCAAATTCCATAATGCTCTTCTGAATCTATTTGACATTACTTGCAAAGCAAAGAGGGAAAAAAAAAAAGGCCAAAGTGTAAACTGTGAAATAAATGCAAGGGCTTACCCAATCAAATCAGGCAAACTGAAGTTATTTTGAACCTTCTGTATATTTCACTTTTTTTACATTTAAGGCTTTCTATCATTTTCTAACTCAACTTAGATATTGGTTCTTCAGAAAAAGCTTCACTGATCCCTATATCCAGCATCATCCTCTTTCACAGGATTAGGTTCTTGTCTTATATACTCTAATAGCACTTTTACCTTCTTTTCTGGCACTCAATCCACTTGCAATGATTGGTTTAAAGTCTCTTATCTCTTGTTCATTGCAGCATTATGCACAATAGCCAAGATATAGAAACAACCTAAGTGTTCATTGATGGGTGAATGGATAAAGAAAATGTCATTTTTTAATGATTGAATAATATTTCATTGTGTATATATTATTCAGCCTTAGGAAGGAAATCCTGCCATTTGTGATAACTTGGAGGACATTGTATAAGTAAAATAAGCCAGACAGAGAAAGGCAAATACTATATGATCTTGATTACACACAGAACCTATAAAAAAAAAGTCAATTTTATAGAACCAGAGGGTAGAGCAGTGGTTACCAGGAGCTTGGGGATGGGGAAGATAGGGAGATGTTGGTCTGAGGGTACTTATAAGAGGAATAAGTTCTGAAGATCCAATGTATAACATGGTAGTTATAGTTAGTAGTACTGTATTATACTTGAAATTTACTAAGAGAGTAGATCTTAAGGTTCTTACCATGCCAAGTAAGAAAGAAAATGGTAACTATGAGATAATGGATATGTTAATTACCTTGAGTGTGGTAATCATTTTACAGTGTGTATGCAATCAAAACCATCATGTTGTACACCTTCAGTATACACAATTTTTGTCAATTATGCTTCAGTAAAGCTGGGGAAAAAATAAAGTCTCTCATCTTGACTTTATTGTAAACTCCCCAAAGGCAAGGATGATATCAGTCTCATTAAGAACCTAAACTGAATCAAGGATATTACTCTATGGTTCTTCCTTCTCTTCTGAATCGTTTCCCTTCTGTATTGGCTTGTGCTATTAGCATACAGATATGCTATTATTTTTCCTTTTTCATTTGTATCTTCTTTACAATTTTTTAGCAAAACTTTTTGAAATGGTTGTTCATACTTAAAGATCTTTAAGTATTCTCCTTCCTTTCCCTTTCTTTTTTCTCACCCTTTATCACTCTACTGAAACTTCTCTTATCAAGATCGCCAATGAGTGCAAATGGTCTTTTGTTATTTGCCTATTATATGTCAGGGACTGTAAGTGTAGGGTCTCAATACTTTTCAATTAAATCAGCTACAAAATAACTACATACCGAGGACTTCTTCTACAGATGATCTCTTGATAACTGTATTAGTTTCCTATGGTGGCCACAATAAAATACCACAAAAACTTCATGGCCTAAAACAACAGAAATCTATTCTCTCATAGTTCTGGAGGCCAGAAGTCTGAATTCAAGGTGTTGACAGGTGTTTGCACTTCCCCCAAACACTCTAGGGAAGAATCCTTCCCTGCTGCTGCCAGCTTCTCGATTTGTGGTTGTATAACTCAAATTTCTGCCTCCATCTTCACGTGGTCTTCTCTGTATGTGTGTCTGTTCTGTATATGTCCCCTATAAGGACAATTGTCATTAGATTTAGAGTCGACCCAGATAATCCAGGATGATGTCCTCTCAAGATCTCAACTAAAGTATATCTGCAGAGACCCTTTTTCCAGTTAAGCTCATATCCAAGGTTCTAGGGATTAGGATGTGGATATATAGTTCATTCAACCCACTACACCATTCAACCCAGTACAAGAATGATACCCTTGTTCAGTGTTTTTATTCATAGTAGAGGTATGATATACTACTTTAGTTAATTTTTTTTTCAACAAATGGATATTGAGTACTTCTATATGTTGGCCACTGTTCTAGGTCCTAGGGTGAGAGTGGTAAGCAAATCTTTGCTCTCATGGAATTACATTCTAGTTAGGGGAGAAACAAAATTATCCTTTGGTCTAACATGTATTACTTGAAGTACATCAGTGCATTTCCTAAAGTTATAGACATCGTTTTAAACTTGTAATTAAGCTGCCAAATGTGGTAGTATTATAAAATCCAGAACATGAAGAATTCTAAACAACAATATTCTGGTTCATTCATTGCCAGACTACATATCAAATGTTTTACCCATGTGCTAGAGCAAAAGAAAAAAAAGTGCCAAAAGTCTGGTTGAAATTATATTTTTCTGTTGATAAGTGACACAAAGCCCTAATAGTGTGATTAAAAACTCCCAGGGTAAGTAAGAATGTGATAGAATAATGACCCTGATTTCCTTCATTAACGTTGTATTTATACCACGTTATTAGTCTAATTAAAATAAATATAAACAATGTACCATCTATATCATGAAGCCAATTTCAAACTAACGTCTGGTTCTGTAAAATCTCCCCTGCTTCCTTCTTTTCTAATGGACTTAGTTATGCTTTCTTCCCTGCTGACTCTAAACCGTGTATATGTTATTATTCTTATTAACCCTGATTGAACACCTACTGCATGTTTAAGCACTTGGTGCTTCATCATCACTACCCCATTGTTAACCATCACACAGTGTTATGATAGTTCATTTCCATATGTTCCCACTATTGGATAGCAGATTCCTTAAAAGGAGAGACCACATCTTTTCAGCTTCTGTTTTCTCAGCACTTAGCACAGTAGACCCTAACATGTAGTGGATACTTAAAGATGACTCAAATTTAGTCAGCTGTAGGTTTGGCAACTACCAGGAGCAAGACTGCTTGGATGGTGAGTGACCTTGCTATGTCCTCTCGTGGCTGTTTGGGACTGAATCCTTCTTTGCCAATTTAACTAACTTGGTGTCATCATCCCTAAAAAACATAATAATGAAGAGACTTATGAGGCTGTATTACTTTCAGGACACAATTCCTATAAAGCTCTTAGGAATGTACCTAGCTCACAGTGAGCACTCAGTAAATGTTAGTCATTAACATTGTTTGATTTTATTTTTAGTATTATTACTTTAAACACATATCCAGAAAATACAATGGATTTTCATATCATGCAAAATAACTTTTAATTGAGATACACGGAAGTTTCAGTTTGGCAAGACCTAAGGTTTAAAATTATAGCCACGTAATAAATAGAAAGCATAATTAATGGCTCAAATTTTAAAAGCCATTACATATGATATTTTAGTGACATGTCTTGGAATAATTGTCTGCATAAAGCACATATTTTTATAAAATAAAAATAAGTGGTGATGTTTTCTAAGCTTTCTACTGTTTCTCACAAGCTACTCTCTTTGATTGGATTTCATCCTTAACTTTTTTTATTCTTTTATATTTTATATCCAGCAATTCATCATGTTTTAAAAAAGCTTCCCCATTAAATATTTTTTATATACATCTCTTCTCTCCCAATTTGTCAATTCTCTCTTTATCACTTTGAAAACTGAAGTCATAGAACGTAAGCAGTGAGTAATAATGGTACTTACATAAATGAATTTTGCTTTGAATTATAATACTCAATATATTTTAATGAAAATATTTTTGGGAAGTTTGAGAAGTTAGATATTCTATTAATTTACCCTTTCTCAAAATTATATTGAGTCACTGAGAAATGAGGTTTTTAATTCAGTAGTATTATTTGAAAGAGTATATTTCCAGGGACTACATATATAAGCTGTTGAGAGAGCATTGGTGTGGATTAAGATCACAGGCTCCAGAACCCATCTTCCAGGCCTTGAATGTAGGTTCTGCTATTTACAGCTGTGGAACTTTGAGTAGAATATTTTATCTCTTCGTGCCTCAGTTTTTTCAACTGTAAAATGAAGTAGTATTATTTACTCATAGAGTTGTTGTGAGGATTGAATTAATCAAATCATTGAAAACAGAACAGTACCTGACACATAGAAAGAACTGAATAAATGCTAGTTTTTCAAATTTATTAAGTGAGAATGGATGAAGATATGCTTTCAGTTTGAGAGGGCAGCATGGGAACGTCACAGAGGTAGGAATTCATGGAGGTAAGGAGTACTGATAAGGGAGAGTTGGGGAAAAGAGTCTGGAGTCAGGTCCTAGAGGTCTTGCCCTTAACATTCCAGAGGAGAAGCCACAACAATGCCACATCCTATAGGTCATTTATGAGAATATTGATAGATTTGCCCCAGTTGGGGGATTTGAACTTTATTCTGTAGGCAAGGGAAGTGTTGAAGATGGTACAGAGGCAGGTACATGGGCTTTAGCACCAGACTTCTGGAATTGGTTTTTAGTTCTTTTTTGAACCTGAGTTTCATCACTGATAATAATGATTCCTATATTATAGGGTATTGTGAGGATTAAATGAGGTAATGCAGGTAATACATTTACAACACTGTCTTGCTAATAGGAATTATTAAATAGAAATTAGCTACCATAAATTGAGAGCAGAAGAGTGATATGAGATCTGCGTGGCTTTATGTAATTCAAGGCAAAGGAAAGCATCTGATCTTCAGTATGAGAACAGAGTGAGAATGAGAAGTTTGGGTAAGAGCCATGATTAATGAGTACCCTGCACCTGATTTACTTTTTCTCAAGATTAACCTGGTAAAGGGCCATTGCTGAAGTTATGACAGCTATTTCAGAGGCTCCAGAGGTCACTGATACCATGGAACCTCCAGGCTTCTACTGGGCAGCTAGGAAGTCCAGAGAAGAGTAGAGGACCACATTCAAAGCTCATAGATAGAATTGTCCCTATTTCTTTATGCAGATTAGAATATGCTCCTTTTGTTGGGGGCGTGTATGTAACAAGGCACATAGCTTGATAAGAAGAGCCCAGGATTTACCCCCTCAGCCATACACCTTTGGGCAGGGTAAACCTGAGCAATCAAACTCTTCTCTCCTGGCCAGAAAGCACTTGAGATTAAGAGAAATTCTGTCTCATCTAGGAACATGTGCATTATTTGTGTCTGTCCATCTCTTGAATTTGAGATGGTTTTGTGATTTGCTTTGACTGATTGAACGTGATAGAAATAATTTTATGTGACTTTTAAAGCTAAACCTAAAGAGACCTTGAAACTTCAGTTTTGGAATTCTACTCTGAGATCACTATGTAAAAAAGCTTGGGGCGCCTGGATGGCTTAGTTGGTTGGTCTGACTCTTGATTTCGGCTCGGGTCGCAATCTCACAGTTCTTGCGATTGAGCCCCGTGTTGGGCTCCATGCTGACGTTGTGAAACCTGCTTGGGATTCTCTCTCTCCCTCTCTCTCTGCCCTTTCCTCTCTCTGTCTCTCTCAAAAATGAATAAAAAAACTTTAAAAAAGCTCAGTCTGGACTTTATGAGGATGAGAGTCAAGTAGAAGAGAATAGAAGTGCCTTAGTTGACAGCCAACATTTCCTGACAGCTGTATCTTCATGAGTGGTCCCAGGCAAGACCGACAGATAACTACCTAGCCACAGAATTGCTGATCTATAGATTCTTGAGCAAAAATGAATGGGGTTTGTTTTAAACCAAAGTTTCAGAGTGGTTTGTTACATAGCAGTAAATAACTGATATACCTGTGTAGGCCAAAATGGAAAGAGCAGTCTAAAATTAATCTCTGTCAGAAACTCATCTCTAATTCCTCTAGTCTCTTAGATTCCAGTAAAAACCTTCCAATGATAATACATTGAGTCAGAACATCTCCCTTTCATGAACAGAGATATTACTGCATTATACAGATTGGTTTGATCTGCAGGAACTGTCTACAGAGATTTCCAGGATAGTTTCTGATGCTCATATGGCCTGGAAATGTCTGCTGGCTGATTGCCTTTTTAGTTACTGTTATGCCTCATGAAGACTGAGTGAAAGATGCAGAAATATTAAAAATGAAGAACTGATAAGCCCCTGCCTACTTCCAGTTGCCATCATCACTGAGGGTGCTCTGTGATATTGTCAATAGTAGTATCTGTATTTGAAAAAAAGAGGGACTTCTAAAAACATTGGATGAACTAGAAACTCAGAGTATTGAGCCAGTGGAAAGTACATCAGAAATCTGAAGGAGTAAAAGAAATTAGAAGTAAAATGCTCTGTAAAATTTGAAAAAAATATAAACTATGTTTAATTAATAGGGAAAATTAAATAAGCAGTAGAGTATTTGTATTTTGCTGAATTTCATTATCTTATGATTTTATAAAAATTTTATTTAACTTTCCAGTGACTTTTTTCTTTAGTTTTAAGCTGTAGAACCAGTTATTTTGAAGCCAAACTAAAAAGTATAGAGACATTTATTGGAATCACGCAAGCTTCTTTTTCTTTTCCTCTCACTTCCTCTCCTTTGTCTCTTTCTTTTAGCCTGAAATCTTCTCTGAAAAGAGAGAGAATAGTGAATACCAGCTGCCTTCACACTGGGTTCCTGCTGGAACTTCCAGTCGAATCCCTGACGTTCTCTCTCCAATAGAGCAGAGGGTCAGGCCTAAGCAGTCTACTCTGTAGGTCCTAAGACTTCAGCCTGGCCTTGCTTGGCCCTTAAGGCTGAAGTGTGTCCCAGGCCCCCTATTTCCTCATAAGCAATGGCACAATAGTCAAGAATGAGAGCTACTTTGATCAAGGTGATATTGATCCTTCCACTGAAGACTCCACATTCTGGTATTGTGGCCCTTCAGGTTTGGCATTATTCCCTCTTAAGGATGAAGTGATAAAAATGAAAGGGCAGGGCAGAGGCTAGGCTGAAGATGGGAGAAAAATTCTTCATTTGAGATTAAACAAAGAGGGTATAAAGCATATGATCCGTGCTCATTATCTTACTGTTAATAAATACCAAAATTCATGGGTCATGTGGGGGAAATGTCCATCCAATCAATTCAGTTAAGATAGGGGAAGTATTAATGAGTGCATTGGTTAGTGGTTATGTTTGGGTAGCATGGAATCAAACTGAATCTGAATCATGATCCAGTCACCTGCTAGCTGGATAATTTGGGTAGATGACTTCATTTCTTGACCCTGGTCTCCTCACCTATAAAATGGGAATAATTGTAGGGCCTGCCTTATAGTATTAGTATCTGTACTGAAGAAAACAGTGCATTTAAAGCACTCAACACAGTGCTGAGCACATAGTGGTCTGTTCTCATTAACGTTAGGGACTATTGTGGCATAAGTCTTTTGTTCATGTAATGAGACAGATTAAATTTTAATTTATCATTTAAAATAATTTAGTTGAAGCAGTAACCAGCCAAATTGCACTACTTTATCTAAAAACTATGATTTGTATGATTTATAACTAGTATCAGTGTTATTCAAAAAGTACATAAAAACTTTAAAACATGACAATATAACAAGGGGATACAGTAAAATACAGAAGCATAAGAAAAGATTTAGGTAAAGTCATTTATGACGCTGCTAAAAGGGAATACTATCATCAGGGAGTTACTTTTCTCCAGGAGAGTTATTTAAAATTAGTGTATCCTCATGACTCCCAATCTTTGTGATTGTTAAATAAGTGGTTACTTTTCAGTTCTCATTTTACCTGACTGAGCAGCAGCATTTGACACACTGTCTCCTTGAAACGTATTCTTTATTTGGCTCCTAAAACACACCACATTCACCTGGTTTTTATTTTTTCTTTCAGTTTATCCATCTCTGTTGGTTACTCTTCTTCTGCCCAACCTCTAAATACTGGAGTGTCCTAAAGAATAGTCTTTGGGTCTCTTTTCTAACTACATTCACTCTCTTGGTGATCTCATTCAGTGTCACACATTTAATTACAATCTTTGTTGAACTACAGTAGTCACCCCTTATCTGTGGTTTCACTTACGTGGTTTCATTTATCTCTGATCAATGGGGGTCTGGAAGCAGATGATTCTCCTGACAGATTGTCAGAAGGTCAAGAGTAGCCTAATGCTATGTCACAATACCTACATCACTCACCTCGCTTCATCTCATTACATAGGCATTTTACTATTTCCCATCATCACATGAAGGGTGAATGTAATACAATAGGATATTTTGAGAGAGAAAGACCACAGCACATAACTTTTATTATAGTGTATTGTTATAATTTTTCTATTTTATTATTAGTTATCATTATTAATCCTTAATATGCCTAATTTATAAATTAAACTTTATCATGGGTATGTATGTATAGGAAAAATATATATAGGGTTTTGTACAATCCATGGCTTCAGGCATCCAACAGGGGTCTTAGATAAGGGAGGACTCCTGTATATAGATGGAAAGATATATATGTATATACATATATACACACGTATCTATGCAAACATATCCATAAAACATATAGATATGTTTATATGTACACTATATGTGCATATCTATACAAACACACACCCTCTCAAATTTCTCTCTTAATATCTCTTAAATATCTCTCTTAATTCCAGATGCACATACCGACTGCCTGTTTTATATCTTCACTTGAATGTCCCACTCTACACGTCCAAAAGTAGCTCCCTTTTTGTGGTGATCCCATTTCAGTTAATGGCAACTCTTGATGTCATCCTTAATTTTCCTCTTTCTCTCATGTAACATCATGTAGTTTATCAGCAAATCTTGTCATTTCTGCCATCAGTGTGTATATATGTGTATACAGGAATCAGGGAGGGGTAGAAAATTCACCATCCTTCATTTACCACCCTAGTCACCACTATCCAGGGCCAAACCATCATCATTTTTCTCCTGGATTATGTAAATAGCCCCTTAACGATCTCCTTCTACTCTTGCCCCCCTCAGTTTGTTTCAAGACAGCAGGCAAAGTGATCTTGTTAAAATTTCAAGTCAGATCATGTCACTTTTCTGTTGAAAATCCTTTGATGACTTCCATTTCACTCAAAGTAAAAGTTCAGATCCTTTTAAGGACCTGTGTCATGTATTCCCCATTCCGTTTCTGACTTCATCTCCTGCCACTATCTCTTTGGCTTATTCTTCTCCAGCCATACACATTTCTGTGTATTGTACTGTAATGTGAGCTCCATGGGACGGGGATTTTTGTCTGCTTTATTCTCTATGTATATCCAACATCTAGAACAGTACCTAGTGTAAAATAAGCACACATTAAATATTTCTTGAATGTATGATGGATGTAAAAAGCCATCTCTTTTTACATAATTTCCCTACAAAGTCTATAGTATAAGGCTTTAATGTATATATTGTATTTATTAGAAATCTGGTGCAATGATGAGATTTTTCTTCATCGTACTATTATTCTCAGTTTCTTTCTTCCTCACGAAATTAACATGTCTTCCTCATTCCCCATTTTCTTGTGTGTTCTTGTGCTCAGACTCGTTCCCCTTCCCTTCAGTTATTATGTAGCACAATATACTGTTCTTTCCCTACTACTGTTCTTTGACAAATAGCTTGGAAAAAAAGAATGGAAAAAAAAAGATTTTACTATTTTCTTTTCTTTATTACATTGCTTTTATATTTGATTAAAATCATGTTAAGGAAAACTCTAGGGGCAAAAGTTAAAGTACATCTGTATACAGTGACACTACTTTCTGTAGCAGATAATCCCCCAAATCTCACTGGCTTAACGCCACAGATTTCTCCCCTCCCCCCTCAATTATATTTAATCACTGGCTTCCAAGTGCCTTCTTTTATCATACAAACTTACCATCATACAAGTTTACTACAGAAGAGGGAAAAAGTATAGAGGATTATTGCAGGAAATCTTTGTGCAATAGGCCCATGAATGTATATCGCTTCCAGTCATATTCTCTTGTGTAGAATTTGCTCAATAATCCTAAATTATGACAAAGCTTGGTGGTATGATTCATCTGTGTGGCCAGGAAGAAGCAGAAGTGAGTTTGAGGATGACCAAATGAGCCTCTGCCACATTTTGTATTGCCTTCCTTTCTCTCCTACACTCCTTATCCATACATCTCTGAAATGACGATCCTTTTTTTTGCTTAGCATCGGACAGAATAACAATAATAATAAAGACAATAACAATAATATTTTCTGCTTTTCACTGATTATACATTTTAACTCTTACACAATTGTAAGGTAGGACTATTATCACCATTTTATAGATGAGAAAATTGAGACAAGGAAAAGTTATTGTGTCTAGTGTCACTATGTATTAAGTGCTGAAGCCAAGTTTTAACTAGGCTGTCTGAACTCTGAGTCTGTCTACCTCATAAGCATACTATATTGCCTCTCAAGTTTTGAAGGGAGTCTGAAAAATTCCATATCATATTGCTTCTCAGGGAGCCCGGATAAACCTGGAGGGGGCCCTTGACATCCCTACTCCCACTTCAAATGGCCTCAGTTCATTTGCTGATTTCACCTCAACATTTATGTCCTCAATTTCTAACCAGAATGATGCAAGGCCTCCCAGTTATAGCCTACTGCACCCAAATAGAGTAACAACTTGGAGCTAAAGGGTGGAGTGAAGAAGCATAGCCCTGTTTGTATAAAAATCCTCTCAGAGCATTTCATTGTGGGCACTTTTCACAGTTCTTAACTCTCCTAATTAAAAAATGTTTTACCAAACAACACTGCAAATGATACAGTAAATGTAATGAACTCCCTTACAAAAAGAGGCAGAGATACTAGCTGTAAACAATCTATATACTTGTATAATGCCAGCTGTTAGTGATACTTTGTGTGAAGAAAACAAAGCCTATAAATTATATACTAATGCAACAGAATGTTATTTATTTTAGTTTCATCTAAGCCACCAAGATACAGTAGACGTCAGATGCCAATTGTAAGACACCAAGATGCAGATTTTCAAAGGAAGTAAATATTCAACTACTGGACTCTGTTTTACACCAAAGATATTAAAAAAAGGATCAACTTGTTAGAGATTAGAGAGGATTTTATGAAGATGTTTCCTTTGGAAAATAGCATATACTGTTATTTGCCACCTATTATATTTTCTCCTGGTCAGGAAGGTGTTTGACTCCTCTGGACTTTGGAGAGCACATTTAGCTGGTGTCTGAAGCCTGTCTGAGATATCTGAAAATGAAACGAGCCCTGAAATGAGCCTACAGAAGCTAATAGAGGTCTGTGTCTGGGCAGTAGCTGAACTCCACTCTGAATGGGCCAATAATATGTGAATCCTGAGGACCAGATAAGGGGATCCATGGAAGGAGAGAGGATTGTACTGTGTAGTTTTGACCGCTGCTTGAGAATATGACTAGGGTAGGCAAAGGAATGCCAGTAAAGTCTGAGTAATGGACCATCAAGAAAGCAGGGAATGAGGGGGAATTGGCTGCTGGAGGAATAGAATGGATCATCCATATCACTGACGTTGCAATCCAAAGAGCTCAGAAGGGAAGCATCTGAGAACTCATGAACATGTCAGAGAAGGAGGAAAGAGACAGGGAGATGTAATTAAATACCTGCATGGCCAAGAGAGTATGAAACCATTTTACAGCAGTACCAGTCAAGTGAGAATTTTGCATCATGACTTTCTTTATCTCCCTTCTTTTGTTTAGGCTCTTGGGAAGTCAGTTTGCTACTGTCACTAGCTAGGGGGTGGGGATGTTGTGGGGGGTGGCTAGTCTAGCCCTTGAATAAAGATAAAAGTAAAAGTAATGTTTAATGTATTATACTGAAACTTTTATTTGCTAAATTGAGACTGTTCTGCAACGAAGCAATTTTCTACTACCTAAGACTGTTCAGAAATATCATAGAGCTGGCTAGAGTTTTTATTCACTAGTAAGGGAAAAACTTAGCCCATTGAATATGTTTTAAAAAGACAGTGAGAGACAAATATAAAGTTGCTTTCAGATTATATTCCATGATTTATATTCCATGATTATATTTCATTGTGCAATATAAGGAAAAGTTGCTTTTCAGTAAATATGGATTTTCTAACATCACTAATACTTAATTCTGTATTGATATTTGAATGTATCACTTATCTGCCTTTTAAAGGACAAGGGAGTTAATATGCAGTTCATTGATTGATGGCTGATTGGTATGTACCTTAAATTTCAGACAATTTGAGAATTATTATTAATTTATAAATTAAATCCACCACTTAGAGAGTCTTTCCTCTGGTACGATATGAAAGTTGAAATTTTAGATGAAGAGGTTGAAGAAAACATAGGCAGTTTCTAAGTCTTTATATGACCATGTGATCGCTTAATGGAACAGATTTTTTCCCTGTGCTTTTTTCTCTCTTCATCTGAGTCCTTGGAAAAAGAAAAGGTATCTTCCGTGTATGTTAAAAGCTTAACAGATTGATTTTTTTCCTGCCTCTCATTTGAAACAGTTGCTCTAAACCAGAGAAATGAACAGATGGTTTTTTGGCAGACTGGCATGGCATTTGCTTTCAGGGACTTCTTTGGATTGTGTCACATAATGGATCAATCAACAGGCATTTTTTGAGCATCTATTAAGTTCTTAGTACTGCGTTCAGCACCACAAGGATTTAGAATTCAGTCCAACTATATTCATGGATTTTATTGAGCATTATCCCATGACAGGAATTGTGTTAAAGCTCTGATCAAATTAAGCTGAATGCTTAAACTCATGGCATGTAGTCTGCTTGTGAAATAGGTACACAATCCTAATACTGTGTTTAATGATATGAATGTCTAATGTGAAACATAAACAATATTGAGTGGTGATAATGGTGAGGAAATTATTCTAACTGAAAGGATTAAGGAATACAAAATCTTAATAGCTATTATTTACTGATAACACAAGATATTCCAGGTACTCTATAAGACTTTTCTGAATTTATATTTAAAAGTTCTCTAGAGATAGTCATTATGTTCTCATTTTTCTGATTAGAAGTTCAGGAAACATAAGCAGCTTGTCCAAGTCACATAGCTAATAGGTATCAAAACCATCATCTAGGATCCAGGTTTGTTTGGTTTCAAAGCCTGTGTGTGTGTGTGTGTGTGTGTGTGTGTGTGTGTGTGTGTTAGCTACAATGTAATGTCTGAGTTTGTGGAGAATCATTCCAGATGAAAAGGAATCATGTAAGTAGGGTACAGACTCAAGAAGGAAGTTTTCACAGGTAGATTGTAGTCTTTTGCAGTTGGACATGGCTTAGAAGACTTGGAAAGACTGGAGGCATATTGTGGAAGATCTTGAATTCCATGCAGGAGAGTAGGGTTCATTCTAGATACCTAATGATAAGCCATTGAAATATAATATAGAGAAAAGGACAAAGAGATGATAGGTGTACTTGTTTGATGTAGCTCAGTGTTTCTAAATGTAATTTTAAAATATCGTGCCCTTTTGTGATATTATGAAAAGTGATAGAGCTATAGTCCAAATCATCTTATAATTGAGTCCAGGACACTGTGTTTCCTTTGGTGCAGAAGCATGTTGGTGATAAGAAGGACTCATTGGGCTAATGAGACTAGAACAGAAGCAAATTTCATTTCAAATGACACTGTTTTAGGAAGCAAATGTCCATGACAGTGCACAAACTGAGCAAATAAATCATTCATATTAATTAGGATGGGGAAAAGAAGGAGAGACAGACACTTCATCTCACAGCTCATAGGAGGATAGGTACACCAAACTTCTAGGGACTTGCACCAGAGCCACATCTTCAGTGAAAGTATTTAACAGAAGCAAAAATTATGTTGAGTTAATGTTAATTTGAAGTTCATTTATTCCATAATTTTTGTATTTAAGTTGTAACTTTGCTTTGATTTCATAATTGCCTAAATGTTATGAACCAAAGTAGTTTATGTCATTTTAAGTTAGTATGTATTTAAGAATATGCTATAGAATTACATTTAAGGCTAATATTGAAGACTCAGGAACATTTCTTTTATATTAAGTTTGAGAAATACTTGAAAAGTGTGCACTATTGAGAATGTTAAAAAGAGCATACGAGGGAAAAGAAGATAGAGCATGGGGAGGAATGCCAAGAGGGCTAAGAATATAAGAAGAGACACAGAAATAGGGATACAGGTGTAACTTGTTTTGTTGTATTGTGCTTTGCAGGTGGTGCATTTTTTACAAATTGAAAGTTTGTGGCAACCCTGTGTCAAGCAATTCTATTAACGTGATTTTTTCTAACATCATTTGCTCACTTCATGTCTCTGTGTCACATTTTGGTAACTCTCACAATACTTTAAACTTTTCATTATTAGTATATTGTTATGGTGATCTGTGATCAGTGATCTTTGATGTTACCATTGTAATTATTTGGACTTCATGAACCATGTCCATATAAGATGGCAAAATTAATCAATAAATGTGTGTGTTTTGACTGCTCTGCTCACTGCCCCCCCCCCCCCATCTCTCCTTCCCTTCAGGCCTCCCTATTGCCTCAGAAACAACCATATTGAAATTAGGCAATTTAATAACCATGCAATGGCCTCTAAGTGTTCAAGTGAAAGGAAGCATCACATGTCTCTCACTTAAAATCAGAAGCTAGAAATGATTAAGCTTTGTGAGAAGACATGTTGAAAGCTGAGATAGGCTGAAAGGTAGGCTGCTTCTGTCAAACAGGCAAGTTGTGAGTGCAAAGGGAAAGTACTTGAAGGAAAGTAAAAGTGCTACTCCAGGGAATATACAAATGATAAGAAAGTGAAACAGCCTTATTGCTGATATGGAGAACGTTTTAATAGGCTGGATAGAAGATCAAACCAGACACAACATTCTTTTAAGACAAAGCCTAATCCAGAGCAAGGCCCTAGCTCTCTTCAGTTCTTTGAAGGCTGAGGAGAAAAGATTATAGCTAGCACAGGTTGGTGCATGAGGTTTAAGAAAAGAGAAGTATGTCCGTACAAGGTGGGGCTCCTGGATGACCCGGTTGGTTAAGCGTCTGACTCTTGACTTTGGCTCAGGTTATGATCTCATGGTTTGTGGGTTTGAGTCCCACGTGCTGCTAGCGTGGAGCCTGTTTGGGATTCTCTCACTGCTTCTCTCTCTGCCCCTCCCTTGAGCGTGCGCATTCTGTCTGTCTGTCTGTCTGTCTGTCTGTCTCTCTCTCTCTCTCTCTCACTGTCTCAAAATAAATAAACTTAAATTAAAGAAATGGTTTTTGAAAGAGTACAAGGTGAAGAAGCCAAGACTATTGTGGAAACTGCAGCAAGTCACCCAGAAGCTCTAAGATAATATATAAATGCTCTCATTAACATCTGTAAGCTATGCACAGACAAATCTAAACCAACATGCATGAAGTCTATACATGTGAAAGCACTCAAACTGACCCTGTGGTAGCTGAGTTTTTAAAGTTGAGACAAGAAAAGTTGGTAATATTCTAATCTGTAAAAGATGTAAATTGTACTGGAAAGCAACTGTAAATTAAATGTCACACAGTACAGCATGGTTACTTTCTAAGTGAACAGAATGCATCTTGTTTTCTTCACCCCCCCACCCCCCACCTCCCGAGAGAGAGTGTGTGTGCATGTGTGGGGGAAGGGCAGAGCGAGAGAGAGAAAGCCTAAGAAGGCTCCATGCCCAGTGCAGAGCCTGATGCAAAGTTTGATTGCATGACTGTGAGATCATGACCTGAGCCAAAATCAAGAGTCAGATGCTTAACTGAGTGAGCCAACAAGGTACCCCTATTTAACATTATTTAAAAATATATATATTAATGTAATATTTTTATTTAAAAAAAACTTTAAGTTGATTTTTATTTGTTTTTACATTTTAATGTTTTTATTTATTTTTTATTTTTGAGAGAATGAGAGAGACAGTGTGAGTTGGGGAGGCGCACAGAGCAAGACAGACACAGAATCTGAAACAGGCTCCAGGCTCTGAGCTGTCATCACAGAGCCCAATGCAGGGCTCAGACTCCTGAACTGCAAGTTCATGACCTGAGCCGAAGTTGGACACTTAACTGACTGAGCTACCCAGGGGCCCCTAAGTTGATTTATTTTTAAAAGATAAGTTCTTTTAAAGTAATAATACCCATGAACTCATGAGTTTCATCTACTAGCCATACTTCTTTTTAATACCTAATAATATAAATCTATTGAAATAAAATAAATGGTTTCCATGTACTATCTAAAATCATCATAGGTCTCAATCTTTGAGAAACACTGGCTTAAACAATCAATTACTATAGAGTTTAGATGAAGAACAATAGGACAAATTTTCAGTGACTTTTATTAAATATGTAAATTAAAGAATTCTCTTGCTTCCCCAAGATCATAATCAAATTATGATTCATATATATTATCTGTCAGGTAATAGCATATTAATAAGGATGTCTTTGCTGTTAGTAGATATTTTATATAAATTAGCTTTAAAAAACATCCTCAAATAACAGCCTTTCACGAGTGTTGAAAAGATTTCAAATTCATTCCTAATCTTCAATAATAGATCCCAGGAGTGAATAAGGTTACACATTTCACTTTTATAATCATCTTCGCTTAATCTACTGAAGTTAGGAATGCATTAATATGGCATAGCACATTATTTCTTCCAGTCTGCTTTATAATTTGTTCAGAATGACTGCAGATCTTACTAAAAGCAATTCAAATACTTCAAAGGGAGCTCATCATTCATGATTAAAGACACATAAGCCCAAAGAAGTATCTTCAGCTAATTTTGAAGAATCATTGAAAGATTTGGGGGAGCAGCCTTCCCAACCAAATATAACAAAATTTAGAATTCTGTTTACAGTTAGAGATATCTAGGCTTATATTCATTAGCTTATAAAATCTAGACTACAGATTAAAGGGAAACATTTTTAAATGTTAACTGTTTTGAATGGGAATCTTTCTAAAATGTATTATCCACTTCCATGCCTTCTTAAACAAATAATGCTGAAATGATGGTCATTTCCTTTATGACTCAGGGTCATCATTTGTGAGCTGCCATTAGGACACCATATTACCATCTGGTTTTGTGGTTTTCAGTGTTACTGTCTACTTTTCTGTTAGCTTTATTTTACAACTGGTATGTTTGTCTCCCTAATAAACGCCTCTACCTTGATTCTCCAGTTTGCTGCTCCCAGTTTTCTATAGCCTCAGCATTAGACAATGTAGTTTGTTTCATACTGTGTGTCACGTTAACTCTATGAGAAGTTTGTTGAATGTGCTGTTATAGAATCAGAGGATGAGGATTTCAGGGACCTTCATTGTCCTACTTCTAATTTAGGATAGTGTTACGAAGGGTTGCATTTGTGAGGGGACTGAAGTTTAAGTGAGTTATTTAGTGAACTGTTGTTTTTTGCTTCTTAGTTTTGGTCCTGAATAATAACATAGTGTTTCATCAGCATAGTTTTAGGGCACTTTCATATACCAGATTGAATTTTGTCCAGGATGTTTGGGTTTGCTTACACTGTTTTCAGTCTTTGGGACTGGTGCAGTGAAGACATTCTTTAAATGTTCAGAAAATTGTAAAGACACACCTTTGAACTTGTTAGGACATATCAAAGAAGCATTCCCTTTCTTTTCTAACTCTGCTATGTAGACAGAACTTCTGTCTCTGTCTGCGAAGTTCTCTTTCAATTTATACTCCTCATTGTAGTTGTGTATGTATATTCACAGATGTGCACACGCATATCCCATCAAACACACAGAGCAATCACACTTATTATAATTTCCACCATTCCCTTAGGGGTCCAATGAGGAGATTCAAGAAGTTATGTTTCTAGGCACCAAAAGACATTCTAACATACCTTTATTGGGGGTTTAAGTTGGGAAATGGTGATTGATCACTGGTGTTCATAGCAAGGTGTACAAGACATCTCAATGACAAGAAGGGAGAAAATACTGGAATTACTATTCCTATTGATATCATTTTAAAAGTCAGGGATAAATAAAGGTTTACTAATATTTGATATCCAGAACTTATCTGAATCGTAAGGTATCAGATGAAGAGTGGAATTCCATAATCCAAAGGGCTTGACAGAACTACCCCTTATTTATTAACTTTCCAATTATTGAGCATACTATGCTACTGTATACCATTCATGTAGTTATTTTTACACAATAAAGATTTTAAAATATTGGGATCCTTAGAATACTTTTTACTGAGATGAGGAATGACTAAGAAAATATTTTTTCCTTTTTTCTTTAAATTCTAGTCAGTTAACATACAGTGCAACATTGGTTTCAGGAGTAGAATTCAGTGATTCATCACTTACATACAGAACCCAGTACTCATCACAACAAATGCCCTTTTTACTTCCCATTATCCATCTGCTACCCATCACCCATCTCTCACCCACCTCCTTCCATCAACCCCCTCAGTGTGTTGTCTATTGTTAAGAATCTCTTGGAGTTTTTCCCTCTCTTTTCTCCCCCTCACACCTTTCCATATTCATCTGTTTTGTTTCTTAAATTCCACATATGAGTGAAATCATATGGTATTTGTCTTTCTCTGATTGACTTATTTTGCTTAGCATAGTACATTCTAGCTCCCATTTACATCATTGCAAATGGCAATATTGCATTTTTTTGATGGCTGAGTAATATTCCATTGTATATGTATGTATACATACACATACATATATATACCACATCCTCTTTATCCGTACGTCAGTGAACATCTGGGCTTTCTCTATACTTTGACTATTGTCAATAATGCTGCTATAAACATTGGGGTTTGTGTACCTCTTCAAATCTGTATTTTTATATCCTTTGGGTAAATACCTAATAGTGCAATTGCTGGATGGTAGGGTAGTTCTATTTTTAGTTTCTTGAGGAACCTCCATATCATTATCCAGAGTGTCTGCACCAGTTTGTATTCTCACCAATAGTGCAAGAGGGTTCCCCTTTCTGTGCATCCTTGCCAACACCTCTTGTTTTTGTGTTGTTAATTTTAGCCATTCTGGCAGGTGTGAGTTGGTATCTCATTGTGGTTTTGATTTGTATTTCTCTGATGATGAACAATGTTGAACATCTTTTCATGTGTCTTTTAGCCATCTTGGTGTCTTCTTTGGAAAAGTGTCTATTCATGTCTGCTGCCCTTGTCTTAACTGCGTTACTTGTGTTTTGGGTATTGAGTTTGATAAGTTCTTTATAGGTTGTGGACACTAACCCTTTATCAGATATGTCATTTGGAAATATCTTCTCCCATTCTGTAGGCTACCTTTTAATTTTGTTGATTTTATCCTTCATTGTGCAGAAGATTTCATCTTGATGAAGTCCCAGTAGTTCAAGTTTGCTTGTCTATAAGAAGTTGCTCCACCCTAGGTCAAAGAGATTACCATGTGTATTCTTCTCTAGGATTTTGATGTTTTCCTGTCTCACAATTAGGTCTTTCATCCATTTTGAATTTTGTGTGTGTGTGTGTGCATGGTGTAAAAAAGTGGTCCAGTTTCATTCTTCTGTCCAGTCCAGGTTTCCCAACACCATTTGTCAAAGAGACTCTTTATTCCATTGGATATTCTTTCCTGCTTTGTCAAAGATTAGTTGGCCATACGTTCTTGGTCCATTTCTGGGTTCTTATTCTGTTCCATTGATCTGAGTGTCTGTTTTTGTGCCAGTACCATACTGTCTTGACAATTACAACTTTGTAATACATCTTGAAGTCTGGGCCTTTTATTTCTTTATGTTGTTTGATTGCTGAGGCTAAGACTTCCAGTATTATGTTAAATAGTAATGGTGTTAGTGGACATCCTTGTCTTCTTCCTGACCAAAGGGGAAAGGCTCTCAGTTTTTCCCCATTGATGATGATATTAGCTGTGGATCTTTTGTATATGGCCTTTATGATGTTGCAGTATGTTCCATCTATTCGTACTTTATTGAGGGTTTTTATCAAGAATAGGTGCAGTATTTTGTCAATTTTTTTTTTGCATCTATTGACAGGAGCATATGGTTCTTATCCTTTCTTTTATTAATGTAGTATATCACGTTGATTGATTTGTGACTACTGAACCAGCCCTGCAGCCCCGAAATAAATCCCACTTGAACATGGTGTATAATTCTTTTAATGTACTGTTGAATTCAATTTGCTATTGTTTAGAATTTTTGCATCCATGCTCATCAGGGATATTGGCCTTTAATTCTCCTTTTCAGCGGGGTCTTTGTCTAGTTTTTTTTTTTCTCTTCAATATATGAAATTTATTGTCAAATTGGTTTCCATACAACACCCAATGCTCATCCCAAATGTCTAGTTTTGGAATCAAGGTAATGCTGACTTCCTAGAATGGATTTGGATGCTTTCTGTCCATTTATAGTTTTTGGAATAGTTTGAGGAGAATAGGTATTAAATATTCTCTAAATGTCTGATAGAACTCCTCTGGGAAGCCATCTGGCCCAGGGCTCTTGTTTATTGGGAGATTTTTGATTACTGATTCACTTTCTTTGCTGGTTGTGGGTCTATTAAAATTTTTTATTTCTTCCTGTTTCAATTTTGGTGTTTTGTAAGTTTTGAGGAATTTGTCCATCTCTTCCAGTTTGTGCACTTTGTTGCTACATAATTTTTCATAGCATTCTCTCATAATTGTTTGTATTTTTGTGGTGTTGGTTGTAGTCTCTCCTCCTTCATTCGTGATTTTATCTATTTGAGTCCTTTCTCTTTTCTTTTTTTTCTTTTTTAAATTTTTATTGTCTTTTTAATGTTTATTTTTATTATTTTTTATTTTTTTATTTTTTAAAAAATTTTTTATTTTTATTTTCTTTCAATATATGAACTTTATTGTCAAATTGGTTTCCATACAACACCCAGTGCTCATCCCAAAAGGTGCTCTCCTTGATACCCATCACCCACCCTCTCCTCCCTCCCACCCCCATCAACCCTCAGTTTGTTCTCAGTTTTTAAGAGTCTCTTATGCTTTGGCTCCCTTCCACTCTAACCTCTTTTTTTTTTTCCTTCCATTCCCCCATGGGTTTCTGTTAAGTTTCTCAGGATCCACATAACAGTGAAACCATAGGGTATCTGTCTTTCTCTGTATGGCTTATTTCACTTAGCATAACGCTCTCCAGTTCCAACCATGTTGCTACAAAAGGCCATATTTCATCCTTTCTCATTGCCCTGTAGTACTCCATTGTGTATATAAACCACAATTTCTTTATCCATTCATCAGTTGATGGACTTTTAGGCTATTTCCATAATTTGGCTATTGTTGAGAGTGCTGCTATAAACATTGAGGTACAAGTGCTCCTATGGATCAGTATTCCTGTATCCCTTGGATAAATTCCTAGCAGTGCTATTGCTGGGTCATAGGGTAGGTCTATTTTTAATTTTCTGAGGAACCTCCACACTGTTTTCCAGAGTGGCTGCACCAATTTGCATTCCCACCAACAGTGCAAGAGGGTTCCCATTTCTCCACATCCTCTCCAGCATCTATAGTCTCCTGATTTGTTCATTTTGGCCACTCTGACTGGCGTGAGGTGATATCTGAGTGTGGTTTTGATTTGTATTTCCCTGATGAGGAGCGACGTTGAGCATCTTTTCATGTGCCTGTTGGTCATCCGGATGTCTTCTTTAGAGAAGTGTGTATTCATGTTTTCTGCCCATTTCTTCACTGGGTTATTTGTTTTTCGGGTGTGGAGTTTGGTGAGCTCTTTATAGATTTTGGATACTAGTCCTTTGTCTGATATGTCATTTGCAAATATCTTTTCCCGTTCCGTTGGTTGCCTTTTCGTTTTGTTGGTTGTTTCCTTTGCTGTGTAGAAGCTTTTTATCTTCATAAGGTCCCAGTAGTTCATTTTTGCTTTTAATTCCCTTGCCTTTGGGGATGTGTCAAGTAAGAGATTGCTACGGCTGAGGTCAGAGAGGTCTTTTCCTGCTTTCTCCTCTAGGGTTTTGATGTTTTCCTGTCTCACATTCAGGTCCTTTATCCATTTTGAGTTTATTTTTGTGAATGGTGTGAGAAAGTGGTCTAGTTTCAACCTTCTGCATGTTGCTGTCCAGTTCTCCCAGCACCATTTGTTAAAGAGACTGCCTTTTTTCCATTGGATGGTCTTTCCTGCTTTGTCAAAGATGAGCTGGCCATACGTTTGTGGGTCTAGTTCTGGGGTTTCTATTCTATTCCATTGGTTTTGTGTCTGTTTTTGTGCCATCCTTTCTCTTTTCTTAATGATAAGTCTATCTAGAAGTTTGTCAATTTTGTTAATTCTTTCAAGGAACTAGCTGTCAGTTTTGTTGATCCTTTTGATTTGTTGTTGTTCTTGTTTCTATATCATTTATTTATGCTCTAATCTTTATCATTTCCCTTCTTCTGTTGGATTTAGGCTTTATTTGCTGTTCCTTTTCTAGCTCCTTTAAGTGTAAGGTTAGGTTATGTATTTGGTACCTTTCTGCTCCTTGAGATAGGCCTGAATTGCAATATACTTCCCTCTTAGGACTGCCTTTGCTGCATCCTAAAGGGTTTGGACTGTCGTGTTTCATTTGCTTCCATGCATTTTTAGAATTTCTTCTTTAATTTCCTGGTTAACCCATTCATTGTTTAGTAGGATGTTCTATAACCTCCATGTATTTGAGGTTAAAGTTTTGGAGCGTTGTGATCTAAAAATATGCATGGTATAATCTTGATTTTTTTTTGTACCTGTTGAGAGCTGATTTGTGACCCAGTATGTGATCTGTTCTGGAGAATGTTTCATGTGCACTTGAGAAGAATGTGTATTCTGCTGCTTTCAGATGACATGTTCTGAATATATCTGTTAAGTTCATCTGGTCCAGTGTGTCACTTAAAGTCATTGTTTCCCTGTTGATCTTCTGCTTAGATGAACTGTCCATTGCTGTAAGCAGGGTGTTGAAGTCTCCTACTATTATTGTATTATTATCAATGAGTTTCTTTATGTTTGTTATTAATTGATTTATATATTTGGGTTCCTCCAAGTTGGGAGCATTATTACTTACTATTGTTAGATCTTGATGGATAGACTCCTTAATTATAATGTAATGTCCTTCTTCATCTCTTATTACAGTCTTTGTTTTAAAATCTGGTATCTCTGATATAAGTATGGCTACTCCAGATTTCTTTGGTTGTTTATTAGCATGATGGTGCTCCATCCCCTCATTTTCAATCTTCAGGTGTTTTTAAGTGTAAAATGAGTCACTTTTAGGCAGTGTAGGGATGGATATATATATTTTTTTAATCCATTCTGATACCTATGTCTTTTGATTGGAGCATTTATTCCTTTTATATTCAAAGTGATTATTGAGAGATATGAATTTCGTGTCTTTGGTGTTCTGCTGATGCTCTCTTGTCCTTTCTAGTCTTTTATCTTTTTATTTTTCTCCACTCAAAGATTTCCCCTTAAAATTTCTTGTAGGTCTGGTTTAGTGGTCACAAACTCCTTTAGATTTGTTTGCCTGGGAAACTCTTTATCTCTCCTTCTATTTTAAATGACAACCTTTCTGGATAGAGTATTCTTGGCTGCATTTTTTTTTTCCCCATTCAGCACATTGTATATATCTTGCCACTCTCTTCTGGCCTTCCAAGTTTCTGTGGACAGATATGCTGAACCTGATCTGTCTTCCTTTGTAGGTTAAGGGCTGTTTTTTCCTTTGCTTCTTTCAGGATTCTTTCTTTGTCTGTATATTTTGTGAATTTGACTAGAATATGTCTTGGCAATGGCTGGCTTTTGCTGAACTTAATGGGATTTTTCTGTGCTTCTTGGATTTTGATGTCTGTGTCCTTCCCAGATTAGGGAAGTTTTCAGATATAATTTGCTCACATAAACCTTCCCCCTTTTCTCTCTCTTCATCTTCTGGAACTCATATGATATGAATGTAGTTAGGTTTTAATAAATCATTGAGTTCCCTAAGTCTGCCTTCATGATTCCTGACCTTTGTTTCCCTCTCCATTTCAGCTTCATTATTTTCTATAATTTTATCATCTACATTGCTAATTGAATTCTCTCTTCCTCGTCCATCCTTGTTTTTATGGCCTTCATATGGGTTTATATCTTAGTTACAGCATTTCAAATTTCTGCCTGACTAGATTTTAGTTCTTTTGTCTCTGTAGAAAGAGATTCTCTAGTGTCTTCTATGCTTTTTTCAAGCCCTGATAGTTTCCTTATAATTGTTTCAAATTCCAGTTCAGACTTATGTCTGCATTGGCTGAATCTTGTCATTTTAGAGGAAGAAAAAACCAATAATAGTAATGGAATGAGATAAAAATTTAGAAATTAAAAAAAAAAATCAAAGGAAGCTAGATCCTAAGTTAGTTTTGGTCTGATTCTTAAGAGAAGCTTAAGGGGCGCCTGGGTGGCTCAGTCGGTTAAACGTCCGACTTCAGCTCAGGTCATGATCTCACAGTCTCAGTTCGAGCCCCGCGTCGGGCTCTGTGCTGACAGCTCAGAGCCTGGAGCCTGCTTCAGATTCTCTGTCTCCCTCTCCTCTGACCCTCCCCCGTTCATGCTCTGTCTCTCTCTGTCTCAAAAATAAATAAAAATAACATTAAAAAAATTTAAAAAGAGAAGCTTGATAGAAAAAAAAAAGAGAAAAGAGGAGAGAAAAAATTAATAAAAAAAATAAACAATAAAAATAAAAATTATGCTCTTTCTGTGTCCAAAAAACAAAAGAAAACAACAACAAAACAAAAACAGAAGCAACAACAACAACAAAAATGAACAAATAAACAAAAAGACCCAAATAAAGCTAGATCCAATTCCCCTAGAGTTGAAACTTTGCAACAGTCTATGGTCAGTAGACTAAGCTAATGGAAGGGATTTGTGCTGGTCTTCTGAGGTAGGAGCCTGTTGCTCTGATTCTCAGAAGGACTTGTCCTAGTGGAAATGTGTTTGGAGGTCAGTGGGTGGCGGGGCTTGGGGTAATGGCTTCCTTATTCACGTGGTGGTGCTGTTTAGCTCACTGGCTCAATCAGTGTTGGTGGGCTAATGGGGAATATGGCTTCACCCCACTCTCTAGTCTTCAAAGGAGGACATTTGCACCTTCACACTAGGGATCAATCACCCCTCTTGTGTCCCCTGCTTCTGTCAGCCCCCAATTTCCTCTGTGTCTGAGCTGCCCGCCTACTAGGCACCGCCTCTTCCAGAGTGTTATCTCTGGTGCAGCTGTGTTTTAAAACCTCAAACATGGGAGATCCCCAAGATATGGACCCACAGTGATCTTCTGGTGGAGGCCCTCCCATGCTGTGACCAGGGCTGGATTGTCTCAGGAAATGGTTGCACCATGGCGCAGCAGCAGCAGCTCTGAGTTTATTGTAAACCCACCACTCAGCAGGTGCAAGGGTTTGCTGCCCTCAGCTGGTATCTTTGTTCCTATATGGGTGAACATGGTGGTTTCATGGTGCTCCTTGAGTCTTTTGCCTGAGGAGAGACCATATCATCTCTACCAAATGCACTCTAAGTCGGGGAATTGCTTCTTCTCCTGTGACCCAGGAGGATCTTCAGACCATGCTGCCTGCTCCTGGGGCTCTGCCCTGCTTCCTTGCCAGAGCACTGCTAGTGGTTAACCTCTGAAACTTCAGACTCTCTACTCTGCTGTTTATAACAAAAACTAATGGTATTGAAACCCTCTCCTCACCGTCCCCCTCCAGTAGTTTTGGGGAACAGTTTTCTTATGCAGTACCCTGTGTGTGTTTTCACTCTTTCCCTCTAGCTGCTTTCAGGGAGAGTGCTTTCTTGCGTAGACCTGAGACACTGCTCTCTCTCCCTCTCTCTTTCTCTTCTCTGCGCAAATGGTTCCCTCCCTTCTGTGGTACTGCCACTCTTCTCTCTCCCAATTCACCTCTCCACACCACTGTCCGCCACATTCTCTCCCTTAAATTATGCAGATTGTTCTGGTAATCCTCAGATTGATTTCCTGGGTGTTCAGAATGGTTTGATGTTGCTCTGCCTGTGTTCAAGGGATGAGACAAGCCCAGGGTCCCCTTATTACTCAGTCATCTTTACTCTTCCACCTAAAATATTTTGAATTACATTGAGGCCTGTAGGTTTTCTGGTGACAAAGTACCTAAACTGTTGTTGTTTAAGATGAGTTACATTGATTTACATAAAAACAAGGGCTCCAGCTTTGTTAACCTTTTCTGTAACAGTCAGGATCAGTGGTTGTCAGAAAGCAGTTAGTTTGAAAAACCAGCAATATACTTAATTATCTCAAGCACAGTAAAGTCAATGTTATAGGAATTAGTGAAAAAGTAAGTGCTTTTCAAAAAGAACTCATTGAGAGGGCATTCTGAAAATAGCTGTTCGGAAATGCTTTCCTCATTATGTAATCTGTTATTAGAGATGATGTATGTCATTAAAGTATTTTTAAGTATTAACATACTTAAAATTTTTAGAAATAAAAAAATTAACTCAAATATCTTCTAGATAATAGATATGTTGGTAGTGGGAAGATATTGTTTTTATTTATATGAAACCTCTCAGAAGGTGTGTTTTTATATTTCAATGAAGAAGGTAAAAATCTATTGAAAATCTTTACTTAAAAATTTATTTTTTATATTTTTTATAGTATTTTATTACGAAAAGTTTTAAATATACAGAAGAGTGTGAATTTTACAGTGAACATCCATATGAATGAGTTACCCTATAAGACAGAACAGGTGTTAACTAATTTTGTAGAGAAAGAAATTGAGGTTTAGAAAGGTTAGGTAAATACCCTATGGTCACACAGCTAGTAAGGCAAAGATATAGTAATTGCACTTATTTATAACTTTTGAGTCCAGTATTTTTCTGCTCTACCACGCTGCTACTGCACAAAGTTGCAGCCTTCAGAAAACTATGTCTAGGAGTGGTTTTCAGTCCTGGATTCTGACTATAAGCATTAAGTAGAGTCCCCATTCCTTCATCCATCATCCTTTCATTTATTCTTTAAGTCATCGAATGTTTGTTAAGTATCTCTTATGATATCTTTTATAAATTAGACATGACTGGGGTGCCTGGGTAGCTCAGTCGGTTAAGTGTCTGACTTCGGCTTAGGTCATGATCTTACCATTCATGAATTCAAGCCCTGCCTCGGGCTCTGTGCTGACAGCTCAAAGCCTGGACCCTGCTTTCCGATTCTGTGTCTCCCTCTCTCTCTGCCCCTCCCCTGCTCACACTCTGTCTGTTTCTCTCTCAAAAATAAGTAAACATTAAAAAAATTAAAAATAGACATGACTTCATTAAAAATAAGAACTAGCCTATACTTGAAGACATGATGAATGTATAAGCAAATAAATCAATCTTATTTATAACCTTAATCCTTAAGTATTATTCTAAAATAGTATTGTAATTCCATCATTCTTCGGAGGGAAGAGTAACCATATTTTGAGCTTAATTATTTAAGTTTGAGTTTATTTAAATCACATTTTTAGTTAATTTAAGAAAATAGCATAGAGAAACCAGGATAAATTTTGTTTTGCTATATGTTCTTTTCTTAAGAATCTTTGAATCATAGGCCATTTTTCATACTTCATAAAAAACAGATTAATACAGATGATAAGATATATTACAGGTATTATATTTAAATACTATTTAAAGATTATATATATATATATATATATATATATATATATATATATACACACACATGCGTATATATATTTTTAATAGATCCCTTAGTACCTATCTTAATAATTACTGAGTTATTATCAAAAGAAGAAGATAACTAACCTAAGAGCTTTGAGTATCATGCCAGATAAGACACTTGTAAGTGTCATCCTTAATAAAGTTTCCTATTTCCTTTAGATGTTTCTGAAATTAAGGCTTTTTTTGTATGTTCATTTGAAATGATTACTTAGAGGCTCAAACAGAGAATTTAGATTGATTGGCCTTGCAATAAAAGGTATTTTAAGAAGTTTATGTCATTCAAAAGAAGGGAAATGATCTTATCTTTTTAGATCATGGGAATGAGAATTCTGATGTTTGTACAGACACCTCATTGTACTGTGTTTGCTTTATTGCACTTGGCACTTTTTGAGGGTTTGAGGGTTTATGGCTACCCTGTATTGAGCAAGTCTATTGGCATCATTTTTCCAACTGCATTTTCTCACTTGGTGTCTTTTTGTCACATTTTGGTAATTCTTACAATATTTCAGACTTTTTAATTATTGTTTGTTCGGTGACCTGTGATTAGTGATTACTTCTCACTGTAGTCTCAGATAATGGTTGACATCTTTTAGCAATAATGTATTTTTATTTTTTTAACGTTTATTTATTATTCAGAGATAGACACAGAGCGTGAGCAGGGGAGGGGTAGAGAGAGGGGGAGACACAGAATCTGAAGCAGGCTCCAGGCTCTGAGTTGTCAGCACAGAGCCTCATGCGGGGCTCGAACTCACAAACTGTGAGATCATGACCCAAGCCAAAGTCAGATGCTTAACCGACTGAGCCACCCAGGCACCCAAGCAATAATGTATTTTTAAAGTAAGGTTATGTACATTTTTTTTTACCTAATGCTATTGTACACTTAGTAGACTACAGTATTGTGTAAACATAACTTCCATATGCACTTGGAAACCAAACAATTCATTTGAGTCACTATATTACAATATTCACTTTATTGTAGTGGTCTGGAACAGAATCCACAATGTCTCCAAGGTCTGCCTGTACATATTAACACAAAAGAAATAGCTTCTGAAGGAAAAGTGCATATATTTGTATGTTAATGTTCTAAGCAAGTTATATATGTGTACGTATGAGCATATCTGAAATGTTTTTATTTATAAATCATAGAAATATTATACATAATCAGATTTACATATGTTTGGTATATATTGTGAATCTATCTATCTGAAATATAGTTTTCTTTTTTTAAAAAAAAAATTAAGCTTATTTATTGAAAAAGAGGGAGAGAGGAAGAATGAGAAAGCAGGAGTGCACAAGCAGAGAAGGGGCAGAGAGAAACAGAGACAGAATCCCAAGCTGTCTCCATGCCATCAACACGGAGCTCAATGTGTTGCTTGAACTCAGAAATGACAAGGTCATGACCTGAGCCAAGCTCAAGAGTCAGATGCTTAACTGATGGCACCACCCAGGGGCTTCTTTTCTTTAATTCTTTTATTTATTTATTTATTTATTTATTTATTTATTTATTTATTTATTTATTTAAGAGAGAGAGTGAACATGAGTGAGAGGGGGGCAAAGGGAGAGAAATTTTTTTTCTTTTTTTTGTATTTTATATACATATATATCTATAGAGAGAAAGAATGCTTGTTTATTTTTGTATTATATATATATACATATATATATACGTATATATGTATATATATATGTGTGTATATATATATATATATATATATATACACACACACACACAGAGAGCGCATGCAAGCACAAGTGGGAGTGAGGGGCAGAGAGAGAGAGAGAGAGAGAGATAAAATTTTAAGTAGGCTTCACACTCAGTGTGGAGCCCGACACAGGGCTCAATCCATGACCCTGGGATTGTGACCTGAGCCAAAATCAAGAGTTGGATGCTCAACAGACTGAGCCAGCCAGGAGCCCCTGACATATAGCTGTATTTTATTTTATTTTATTTTATTTTATTTTATTTTATTTTATTTTATTTTATTTTATTTTTTATTTTTTAATATATGAAATTTACTGTCAAATTGGTTTCCATACAACACCCAGTGCTCATCCCAAAAGGTGCCCTCCTCAATACCCATCACCCACCCTGCCCTCCCTCCCACCCCCCATCAACCCTCAGTTTGTTCTCAGTTTTTAACAGTCTCTTATGCTTTGGCTCTCTCCCACTCTAACCTCTTTTTTTTTTTTTTTTTTTTTTTTTTTCTCCTTCCCCTCCTCCATGGGTATCTGTTACCTTTCTCAGGATCCATATAAGAGTGAAACCATATGCTATCTGTCTTTCTCTGTATGGTTTATTTCACTTGGCATCACACTCTCCAGTTCCCTCCACGTTGCTACAAAAGGCCATATTTCATTCTTTCTCATTGCCATGTAGTATTCCATTGTGTATATAAACCACAATTTCTTTATCCATTCATCAGTTGATGGACTTTTAGGCTCTTTCCATAATTTGGCTTTTGTTGAGAGTGCTGCTAGAAACATTGGGGTACAAGTGCCCCTATGCATCAGTACTCCTGTATCCCTTGGATAAATTCCTAGCAGTGCTATTGCTGGGTCATAGGGTAGGTCTATTTTTAATTTTCTGAGGAACCTCCACACTGCTTTCCAGAGTGGCTGCACCAATTTGCATTCCCACCAACAGTGCAAGAGGGTTCCCGTTTCTCCACATCCTCTCCAGCATCTATAGTCTCCTGATTTGTTCATTTTGGCCACTCTGACTGGAGGTGGTATCTGAGTGTGGTTTTGATTTGTATTTCCCTGATAAGGAGCGACGTTGAACATCTTTTCATGTGCCTGTTGGTCATCCGGATGTCTTCTTTAGAGAAGTGTGTATTCATGTTTTCTGCCCATTTCTTCACTGGGTTATTTGTTTTTCGGGTGTGGAGTTTGATGAGCTCTTTATAGATTTTGGATACTAGCCCTTTGTCCGATGTGTCATTTGCAAATATCTTTTCCCATTCCGTTGGTTGCCTTTTAGTTTTGTTGGTTGTTTCCTTTGCTGTGCAGAAGCTTTTTATCTTCATAAGGTCCCAGTAATTCACTTTTGCTTTTAATTCCCTTGCCTTTGGGGATGTGCCGAGTAAGAGATTGCTACGGCTGAGGTCAGAGAGGTCTTTTCCTGCTTTCTCCTCTATGGTTTTGATGGTTTCCTGTCTCACATTCAGGTCCTTTATCCATTTTGAGTTTATTTTTGTGAATGGTGTGAGAAAGTGGTCTAGTTTCAACCTTCTGCATGTTGCTGTCCAGTTCTCCCAGCACCATTTGTTAAAGAGACTGTCTTTTTTCCATTGGATGTTCTTTCCTGCTTTGTCAAAGATGAGTTGGCCATACATTTGTGGGTCTAGTTCTGGGGTTTCTATTCTATTCCATTGGTCTATGTGTCTGTTTTTATGCCAATACCATGCTGTCTTGATGATGACAGCTTTGTAGTAGAGGCTAAAGTCTGGGATTGTGATGCCTCCTGCTTTGGTCTTCTTCTTCAAAATTACTTTGGCTATTCAGGGCCTTTTGTGGTTCCATATGAATTTTAGGATTGCTTGTTCTAGCTTCGAGAAGAATGCTGGTGCAATTTTGATTGGGATTGCATTGAATGTGTAGATAGCTTTGGGTAGTATTGACATTTTGACAATATTTATTCTTCCAATCCATGAGCAGGGAATGTCTTTCCATTTCTTTATATCTTCTTCAATTACCTGCATAAGCTTTCTATAGTTTTCAGCATACAGATCTTTTACATCTTTGGTTAGATTTATTCCTAGGTATTTTATGATTCCTGGTGCAATTGTGAATGGGATCAGTTTCTTTATTTGTCTTTCTGTTGCTTCATTGTTAGTGTATAAGAATGCAACTGATTTCTGTACATTGATTTTGTATCCTGCAACTTTGCTGAATTCATGTATCAGTTCTAGCAGACTTTTGGTGGAGTCTATCGGATTTTCCATGTATAATATCATGTCATCTGCAAAAAGCGAAAGCTTGACTTCCTCTTTGCCAATTTGGATGCCTTTGATTTCCTTTTGTTGTCTGATTGCTGATGCTAGAACTTCCAGCACTATATTAAACAACAGCAGTGAGAGTGGGCATCCCTGTCGTGTTCCTGATCTCAGGGAAAAAGCTCTCAGTTTTTCCCCATTGAGGATGATGTTAGCTGTGGGCTTTTCATAAATGGCTTTTATGATCTTTAAGTATGTTCCTTCTATCCTGACTTTCTCAAGGGTTTTTATTAAGAAGGGGTCCTGGATTTTGTCAAAGGCCTTTTCTGCATCGATTGACAGTATCATATGGTTCTTCTCTCTTTTTTTGTTAATGTGATGTATCACGTTGATCGATTTGCGAATGTTGAACCAGCCCTGCATCCCAGGAATGAATCCCACTCGATCATGGTGAATAATTCTTTTTATATGCTGTTGAATTCGATTTGCTAGTATCTTATTGAGAATTTTTGCATCCATATTCATCAGGGATATTGGCCTGTAGTTCTCTTTTTTTACTGGGTCTCTGTCTGGTTTAGGAATCAAAGTAATACTGGCTTCATAGAATGAGTCTGGAAGTTTTCCTTCCCTTTCTATTTCTTGGAATAGCTTGAGAAGGATAGGTATTATCTCTGCCTTAAACGTCTGGTAGAACTCCCCTGGGAAGCCATCTGGTCCTGGACTCTTATTTGTTGGGAGATTTTTGATAACCGATTCAATTTCTTCGCTGGTTATGGGTCTGTTCAAGCTTTCTATTTCCTCCTGATTGAGTTTTGGAAGAGTATGGGTGTTTAGGAATTTGTCCATTTCTTCCAGGTTGTCCAATTTGTTGGCATATAATTTTTCATAGTATTCCCTGATAATTGTTTGCATCTCTGAGAGATTGGTTGTAACAATTCCATTTTCATTCATGATTCTATCTATTTGGGTCATCTCCCTTTTCTTTTTGAGAAGCCTGGCTAGAGGTTTGTCAATTTTGTTTATTTTTTCAAAAAACCAACTCTTGGTTTCGTTGATCTGCTCTACAGTTTTTTTAGATTCTATATTGTTTATTTCTGCTCTGATCTTTATTATTTCTCTTCTTCTGCTGGGTTTAGCCTGCCTTTGCTGTTCTGCTTCTGTTTCCTTTAGGTGTGCTGTTAGATTTTGTATTTGGGATTTTTCTTGTTTCTTGAGATAGGCCTGGAATGCGATGTATTTTCCTTTCAGGACTGCCTTCGCTGCGTCCCAAGGCGTTTGGATTGTTGTATTTTCATTTTCGTTTGTTTCCATACATTTTTTAATTTCTTCTCTAATTGCCTGGTTGACCCACTCATTCGTTAGTAGGGTGTTCTTTAACCTCCATGCTTTTGGAGGTTTTCCAGACTTTTTCCTGTGGTTGATTTCAAGCTTCATAGCATTGTGGTCTGAAAGTATGCATGGTATAATTTCAATTCCTGTAAACTTATGAAGGGCTGTTTTGTGACCCAGTATATGATCTATCTTGGAGAATGTTCCATGTGCACTCGAGAAGAAAGTATATTCTGTTGCTTTGGGATGCAGAGTTCTAAATATATCTGTCAAGTCCATCTGATCCAATGTATCATTCAGGGCCCTTGTTTCTTTATTGACTGTGTGTCTAGATGATCTATCCATTTCTGTAAGTGGGGTGTTAAAGTCCCCTGCAATGACCACATTCTTATCTATAAGGTTGCTTATGTTTATGAGTAATTGTTTTATATATCTAGGGGCTCCGGTATTCGGCGCATAGACATTTATAATTGTTAGCTCTTCCTGATGGATAGACCCTGTAATTATTATATAATGCCCTTCTTCATCTCTTGTTATAGCCTTTAATTTAAAGTCTAGTTTGTCTGATATAAGTATGGCTACTCCAGCTTTCTTTTGGCTTCCAGTAGCATGATAAATAGTTCTCCATCCCCTCACTCTCAATCTAAAGGTGTCCTCAGATCTAAAATGAGTCTCTTGTAGACAGCAAATAGATGGGTCTTGTTTTTTATCCATTCTGATACCCTATGTCTTTTGGTTGGTGCATTTAATCCATTTAATTTCAGTGTTATTATAGAAAGATACGGGTTTAGAGTCATTGTGATGTCTGTATGTTTTATGCTTGTAGTGATGTCTCTGGTACTTTGTCTCACAGGATCCCCCTTAGGATCTCTTGTAGGGCTGGTTTCGTGGTGACAAATTCCTTCAGTTTGTGTTTGTTTGGGAAGACCTTTATCTCTCCTTCTATTCTAAATGACAGACTTGCTGGATAAAGGATTCTCGGCTGCATATTTTTCCTGTTTAGCACACTGAAGGTATCGTGCCAAGCCTTTCTGGCCTGCCACGTTTCAAAGGAGAGATCAGTCACGAGTCTTATAGGTCTCCCTTTATATGTGAGGGCACGTTTACCCCTTGCTGCTTTCAGAATTTTCTCTTTATCCTTGTATTTTGCCAGTTTCACTATGATATGTCGTGCAGAAGATCGATTCAAGTTACGTCTGAAGGGAGTTCTCTGTGCCTCTTGGATTTCAATGCCTTTTTCCTTCCCCAGTTCAGGGAAGTTCTCAGCTATAATTTCTTCAAGTACCCCTTCAGCACCTTTCCCTCTCTCTTCCTCTTCTGGGATACCAATTATGCGTATATTATTTCTTTTTAGTGTATCACTTAGTTCTCTAATTTTCCCCTCATACTCCCGGATTTTTTTTATCTCTCTTTCTCTCAGCTTCCTCTTTTTCCATAACTTTATCTTCTAGTTCACCTATTCTCTCCTCTGCCTCTTCAATCCGAGCTGTCATCGTTTCCATTTTGTTTTGCATTTCGTTTAAAGCGCTTTTCAGCTCCTCGTGACTGTTCCTTAGTCCCTTGATCTCTGTCGCAAGAGATTCTCTGCTGTCCTGTATACTGTTTTCAAGCCCAGCGATTAATTTTATGACTATTATTCTAAATTCACTTTCTGTTATATTATTTAAATCCTTTTTGATCAGTTCATTAGCTGTTGTTATTTCCTGGAGATTCTTCTGAGGGGAATTCTTCCGTTTGGTCATTTTGGATAGTCCCTGGAGTGGTGAGGACCTGCAGGGCACTTCCCCTGTGCTGTGGTGTATAACTGGAGTTGGTGGGCGGGGCCGCAGTCCGACCTGATGTCTGCCCCCAGCCCACCGCTGGGGCCACAGTCAGACTGGTGTGTGCCTTCTCTTCCCCTCTCCTAGGGGCAGGATTCACTGTGGGCTGGTGTGGCCCATCTGGGCTATTTGCACACTGCCAGGCTTGTGGTGCTGGGGATCTGGCGTATTAGCTGGGGTGGGTAGGCAAGGTGCACGGGGGCAGGAGAGGCAGGCTTAGCTCGCTTCTTCTTAGGTGATCCACTTCAGGAGGGGTCCTGTGGCAGCGGGAAGGAGTCAGATCCGCTGCCGGAGGTTTGGCTCCGCAGAAGCACAGAGTTGGGTGTTTGCGCGGAGGAGGGAGCAAGTTCCCTGGCAGGAACTGGTTCCCTTTGGGATTTTGGCTGGGGGATGGGCGAGGGAGATGGCGCTGGCGAGCGCCTTTGTTCCCCCGCCAAACTGAGCTCTGTCGTCCCGGGGCTCAGCAACTCTCCCTCCCTTTGTACTCCAGGCTTCCCGCTTTCTGAGCAGAGCTGTTAACTTATGACCTCCCAGACGCTAAGTCGCGCTTGCTGTCGGAACACAGTCCGTCCGGCCCCTCCGCTTTTGCCAGCCAGCCTCGGGGGCTCCGCTTGGCTGGCGAGCCGCCCCTCCGCCCCGGCTCCCTCCTGCCAGTCTGTGGAGTGGGCACCGCCTCGCCGCCCTTCCTACCCTCTTCCGTGGGCCTCTCATCTGCGCTTGGCTCCGGAGACTCCGTTCTGCTAATCCTCTGGCGGTTTTCTGGGTTCTTTAGGCAGGTGTAGGTGGAATCTAAGTGATCAGCAGGACGCGCGGTGAGCCCAGCGTCCTCCTATGCTGCCATCTTCCTCCCATATAGCTTTATTTTAAAAGTCAGTTTCTTGGCTTTAAAAGATAAAATAATAAAAAAAAATGCACATAATTTTACTGATTTTCATTTTTTTACTTTAGGTTTTTACCTATGAAAATTCTAAATATTAAGCTCAAAAACATAAGGAATTATTTTATAGAGCTGATAGATTTTGACATACTGAATGACAGCCTTATGAGTTTTTTCTTTTTTAAATAGTTGTGTTATGGCTTATAAGTGAGATTTAATGGCTTTTAGTTATGTTGGAGGGTTTCTGGGACATTACTGGCATTTGGAATTATCTTTCTAAGTAATATCTTTGCTGCTTTTATTAATTGGTGACACTTTTATCGTGCCTTATGGCACAGTATTCTAAATGCACAAAAAAAAGAGTATGTGCTGATTTTACTGATTGTTGTTTCATTACTTAATGAATTCAAATATAAGAATATTAAATAAAATGTAAATGATAGTATCACTGACCTCAGGAGTACCTTCTAAGATTCCCATATAGTTGTCTAAAATAGGAGTCCACCTTAGGAGGAACATTACTGAAGGGAAAACATGAAAAACCTTCTCTAAAAATGATCAATTTATTACAGTAATCTTGAAAATATGTACAAAATGGACATCAAGGCTTTCAAAATAATCAACTATTTTTTCCTCAGGAAAAATTCAGAAAATAAAATAAATAAAATCAGTATTATTATATTTTTTTGCTATGATATTTGGCTTTATTTAAATGGTTTAGAATTTGCAAGACAGACAACTATTGGCCTATGTTTAGTTATTAAAAGCATTTCCTTAAGTACTGACTCAGGAAATCTTAATTAACATTAAGGAGAGTTTCAACAGATCTTAAATTTCTATTTAATAAAATTATTTATAATTCTCATTTATTTTAATATTTTCATTTTCCTCTCTATATAATAATCTAGTAACTGATTGCTATTTGGAATAAGCATTCAGTTCAATCCTTTTAAGAAGCATTTAATTCTGTAATGATAAGGATTATCACATTCATATTTTTTGCTTGATTCTTATTTAGCTCTGTTTGAAATTAATTTTAAAAACAATCATTTGTTCATTCCTATTTTATTCATTTCCTAAGCATTTACAGAATGCATGCTACAAAATAAGCACTGTTTTTAACACTGAAGAAAACAATTTCTAACATATGTTGAGTACTTTTTATAGTGCTGCTAAGTGCTTTAGTTAATTTATTTCTTAATCCTCATAATCCTCAATCCTATACTGGGAGATAACCTATTTTATTGATGGGGAACTGGATGAAAAGAGATGAATAAATCATAATCCTTACCCTTTGGAAGTTCATAGTCTAATGGAGTAGGATTCAGAAAAACAGTTAATTACAGTTTTATGGGGGGAAATGTTGTAAAAAAGCTTGTTTTCATTGCCATGAACCTTCAGAAGACATATATCTATTTGTGCACAATAGTCAGAGAAGTTGTCACAAAGGAAAAGACATTTGAAGTGGGTCTTCAATGTTAAGTATAAGTTTGCTCAGGGAATATTTACTCGGTGGTTCTGATGGGTTAACTGGCAGGACACTTTGGGTGTCTGTGTGTATATATGCCTGTGTGTGAGTGTGAGTGAGCAATCCAGATGTGTGTGTGTGTGGAGGGGGGGGGATGGTCTAGATGTGGAAGGCCTGAGGGGCTATGAGGGTGGTATGATGAGGCTGGAAAGGGTGGTTGGGGCCTTATGATAAAGAGCCTCCAGTGAAGTTTGATTGGAAGATCAATATGAATGAAAGCAGGGCCATATTACCATATAAGCCAATATATTAAAAATGTTTTAAAAGTTTTAAGAGTAATAACTTTAAAATGGTTAAGTTTAACTAACTGCTAAATGTATCTATCATAAATCCTTTTGGAGTTTATTCTAGTTTTAAAAATTGTCAATTAGAAATATCTTTTACTTTATAAAAACAATCATTGAGGCTATGTTTATTATAATTAAAGTCTAGAAATGGAAAAAAAAACATATTACCATTTCAAGTTCTTTTAACACTAAATATGGGTGTTTCCCTAATATTAAGCAACCTCATGCTATCTAGTTTTAATTCCTGAGCAACTAATCAATTTGTAGATTGTACAGCAACCTTCATTCATTACCTTTTCTCATATAACTATCCCTCTTTTCAGCTCTTTCTTGACCTTACTGTGATTCTGCCAAAAATGAGTCATGTATGAAAACTCAGAAAGTTGAATTTTTTAAAAAATTTTTTAATGTTTTTATTTATTTTTGAGAGAGATAGAGCACAAGCGGGGGGAGGGGCAGAGAAAGAGGGAGATACAGAATCTGAAGCAGTCTCCAGGCTCTTAGCTTGGTCAGCACAGAGCCTGACGCAGGGCTCGAACTCACATGAACCATGAGATCATGACCTGAGTCGAAGTTGGATACTTAACAGACTGAGCCACCCAGGTGCCCCTGAATATGTGTTTTAATACAAAGAAACATTTCTTAGTAAGAAGGATGAGAGGATGAGACCAATATTAGATTGTTCCTTTCTATTTAGTTAATCCACTCTACTTTTGTTCCTCATTAACAAATTAAGTCAGGTGTCACTGGCTGTGTCTGTGCATTGAGTCAGTGGCAGAATCATTGTGGGTTGAGTTAGTCTTCTCATACTGATGCATTATTGAGTCCATAAGTCTCTTGAGTATCACAGAGGAAGAGAGATGATTGGTAAGCAGTGAGAGTTAAAGTCAGAATAATCCTTCTGCAATGGCTCCGCATGTCTAAGGAATTGAGAAATGGAAGGGGATTATTAGGGCAGGAGAGAGTTTGGCTGCTGGTAGGGTGTGACAGGTAGCATCAATTAAATGACCCCGAATTCAGATTTAGTGGGGAGAAGGTGCTATTATGCATTGAAGCAAATATTAAACCTTGAGATTCTAAGGAGTTTACTGAAGATATAAAAAAGTTGAGGTCAGTTAAAAAGTGGGTTTCGATGTCTTTGTACACTGAGTGCAATGAATTCTGTAAAAAATAAGTGATTGGTGAGATGACATTGGCAGGTTCTTAGCCAACACAACACTGTTCATTGAGTAAAAGTAAAGTGTTAGTAAATTTTGAAATTTTAAACTTAAAATGTAAGGATTTATACAGAAAGTGCTAGGCTCTTGATATTTTCATTTTTCAGAACTGTGTCCAAGAATTTGACTCTTTGCTTCTTTCTTACAAATTTTCATAGGTTTACTTCTTTCCAGGGTATTTTTTTTTAATTAGTTTACAGAATGCTTTACACTGTTTCTCCCTTTGCTCCAGCATTAACACCATAATCTGGTACCATTGTCATTAATGCTAAATATATTTATTTAAATTTTCTTTGTTGGAGGTTTAATGTATAACTTAAAATTTTAATTATTAAGATTTTAATTTAAAGCAACATTTAATATTTATTATTGAAGAGTCAAACCAGACCAATATAGGAGTACTTGAGTGGCTCAATCGGTTAAGCTTCCAACTATTGATTTCGGCTCAGATCATGATCTCATGGTTTTGAGATCCAGCCCCATGTTTCGCTACACACTGAGTATGGGGTCCTCTTGGGATTCTCTTTCTTTTTCTCTCTCTCTCTGCCCCTTACCCCCTTCTCATGCATGCTCTAAATAAACAAACAAACAAATGAATAAATATTTTTAAAAAAATCTAGACCAACGTAATAAAATATAGGGAGTTTTCTTGTTGGCCTGGGATTGAAAACTAAGACCTAAAGCTAAGGGCAAAAAGGCATCAGGTGCCTTGCATTCTAAAGAGAGTTTCCAACAGTTGGTTGTCAATGATTCATCCCTTTAGTTAATTAATTAATTATCCAGTTTTTATTTAAATTCTAGTTAGTTAACATATAGTGTCATATTGGCTTCAGGAGTAGAAATTAGTGATTCATCACTTACATATAACACCCAATGCTCATCACAACAAGTGCTCTCCTTAATCTCTATCACCCCATTTTAGCCCATTCTGAACCTACCTCCCCTCCACCAACCCTCATTGGTTCTCTATAGTTAAGAGTTTCTTATGGTTCACCTCCCTCTCTTTTTTTTTTTTTACCCTTTCCCCTATGTTCGTCTGTTTTGTTTCTTAAATTCCACATATGAGTGAAATCATATAGTATTTGTCTTTTTTCTAACTGACTTATTTTGCTTAGCATAATATACTCTAGCTTCATCTATGTCATTGCAAATGGTAACATTTTATTCTTTTTGATGGCTGAGTAATATTCCATTATGTATACCACATCTTTTTTATCCATTCATCAGTTGATGCACAGCTGGGCTCTTTTCATAATTTGCCTATTATTGATAATGCTGTTGTAAACATCAGAGTTCATGTGCCCCTTCTAAACAGTATTTTTGTATTCTTTGGGTAAATACCTAGTAGTGCAATTGCTGGGTCATAGGGTAGTTCTATTTTAATGTTTTGAGGAATCTCAGTACTATTTTCCAGAGTGACTTCACCAGTTTGCATTCCCACCAACAGTGTAAGAGGGTTCCCCTTTTTCCTCATCCTTGCCCACATCTGTTGTTTCCTGTGTTGTTAATTTTAGCCATTCTGACAGGTGTGAGGTGGTATCTCATTATGGTTTTGATTTGTATTTCCCTGATTATGAGTGATGTTGAGCATCTTTTCATGTGTCTGTTAGCCATCTGGATGTCTTCTTTGGAAAAGTGTCTATTCATGTATTCTGCCCATTTCTTCACTAGATTATTTGTTTTTTAAGTGTTAGGTTCGTTAAGTTCTTTATAGATTTTTGGATACTAATCCTTTGTCTCGTATGTCATTTTCAAATATCTTCTCCTATTCCATTGGTTGCCTTTTAGTGCCATTGTTTCCTTCGCTGTGCAGAAGCTCTTTATCTTTTCTTCTTTAATGTTTGTTTATTTATTTTTGAGAGATAAAGAGAGAGATCACAGGAGAAGGGCAGAGAGAAAAGAGAGAGAAAGAGAGAAAATTCAAAGTATATTCCACACTAGCAGGACAGAGCCCAATGCGGAGCTCGAACCCTTGAACCATGAGATCATGACTTAAGCTGCAATCAAGAGTGGGATGCTTAACCAACTGAGCCATCCAAGCGCCCCAGAAGCTTTTTATCTTGATGGAATCTCAGTGGTTCATTTTTGCTTTTGTTCCCCTTGCTTCTGGAAACATATCTAGTAAGAAGTTGCTATGACTGATGTCAAAGAGTTTGCTGCCTATGGTCTTCTCTAGCATTTTGAAGGTTCCCTGCCTCACATTTAGGTCTCTTATCCATTATCTAGTTCCAGTGATAATGCAGTTTGCAGGGGCTTTGTGGTGTTATTTTATTTTTATTTTTTGGCTTGGTGTAACTGGAGTGCATGGGGCTCCCAGTGGCCCCTACTGGTTCTGCCTGAGAGACAGAATCAATTTTCGGAGTCAGGACTTCCTCGTGCTTCTAAGTGGGGAAGAGAAAGTCTCTGGCCTGACAGGGTGAAGAGTGCTTCTGAGGCTGGCTGCTTGTTGTGGTTGGGACCCTTCCCCTTGCCAACTCCATGCCCTTTCCCCCTTGATATTTCTTGGTAAGAGAAGGATTCTCAGGCCTGGTAGGGAAGAAAAGCACTTCCTAAGCCAGAACTTGTCGTAGCCCCCCCACAAATGGAAAGCCCTTTCAGCCCTGGGTGCTTGTGGTAGGATCCTTTTTGCTGGTGTTCCCTGTTGCCCCTCCAAACACCCACTGTCTCTTGGTATCAGCAGGCAGTCTCATTCAGGCCCCATGGGTTTTCCTAGCAGAGTACTTGTTTTGGCAAGATCCCCCTTGCTGGTGCTGTCCTGTGTTTTTCCATGTGGGAGAGGAGTCTTCGATTCTGAGTAGAAGGAGAGCACTTTTAACTGAAGGCTTATTTTTAGTGGTAATCCTGGTTGATCCAGGGAAGGAAACAGCCTACCTCTACAGTCTTATGTTGCTAAGGTTGGATATCAAGAAATGGTGGGCCTAGGTTACCTTCTTCCTGCCCTAGGATCTCCAGCTGGTTCCCCTCCCCTCCTTGAGCCTTCTGAGTTCTCCTTTGGTTATTATTTCCACCATTTTTAGTTGTACTTACTGAGGGAGTGGGGAGGAAAATTTTAACAGGAAAAAGCAAGTCTGTGTGATCTTGCTTGGACTGGAAGTCTGAGAGGGCAAAATTTTAGAAAATATAATAACATAAAGTACTGTCAACTTGTAAAGAAATATTTTTTCTTGAATGATCTTCAATATCATTATTCTAATGTTTAGATATTAAAGACATTAAAATATTAAGTAATTATTAAAGTATTTATAATTTGTAGATTATTTAATTTAATGTGTCTATTTTACTCAGTGTGTCTATTTAATTTAATGTGTCTATTTTATATTGTCTGAACAAGTGGTTTTTAAATAATTAAATTGTAATTTATATTTTTATAAATGATAAACAAGGCACAGAGGTTTAGATGGCTTGCCAAAAATTATATGACTAATTACGGTGACATTAGGGTTAATATTAAGTATTGTTTTGGGTAGCCAATGAATTTATTGCATCTGGAATACTGTTTACAAATTCTTTTATTAACTGTTGCAGCTTCTATTTTATTTCTGATATTTGGATATTTCAGAATGACATTAGAAAAGCAACTATTTTTAGTAAGTATTATTTAGTTATACTATGAGATTTATTAAATAATAATAATTTTTAAAAAGCCTCTGTAATCAGTAATCATCATCTCACCAATGGTAATACCTTTGTCTGAGATTAGTATCAGTGCTTTTCAATGTATCAGAATAAAACTAATCTCTGTTATAGAATCCACAGCTGGCCTGATGGAACTGTAATAGCAAAAGTAATTGGTATTTTTTGATTCACAGGATGCAAATTATAATTTGTCTCCTGTGTACAAAAAAGTGAGGCTTTTTCATAAACAATTAAACTTAATATTGATAAAGTTATACTTTTCCATGTTTTGGAAGAGATGACTTTTTATGCTTGTAGTTTATATAAACATAATAATATGTTTATTATATCCTTGAACAATTTAAAATTTCATTGCACATCAATAAAAGGCAACCATAATTTGAAATAGAATTATTAAGCTTAGGTAATTTAGGCAGGAGAAAAACCATTATGGTTTTTACTTGCTACTTCAAGTTATCAAAAATATTCTTTATTTGGTAATCCTAAATTCAAGGATGAGGAGTGCTTATGATAGAAAGTTTAGGACAAATAAAAGCATATATTTATTTTCATTTTGTATTTTTCACTATAGGCAGATAAAATCTTAAATTAGCTAGTTTACATTTACCTGGTGAAATTCAAACTTTAATGTACTATTCTTGTTTTGATAAATTTAACTTAGTTCAAGTCAAAAGCCATGTTAAGAACCATATACCCTCATTGGTAGCAGTATATACATAATTGTTCATGTTGCCTAAAATCATACTGACAATTTTCATCTTTTTAAAAGCCAATTATCAATGTTATCAGAGTATTAAGTGTAATGTTTCAAAGGAGTTTTCCTTTATAGACAATTTCTGATTTTATGAGATCCAAATTGCTAATTTTTATAGTAATGTTAGTAAATGACACAGGAAAGTATAACTAAAGACTCTTAAATATTTATAATTTTAAGTTGTATGATGCATGTAAATGCTATCCAATTCTGGTCACCAGCTAGATTTAAAAACTAGTAATACTACCATTAGTGTTATTAGAATACATAATTTTTCATGGGCATTAGATAAACATCTATTTTGAAATAATTTGGAAGAAATAAAATAATTCCTTAAAAGCTAGTCTAGCATACTGTATGGATAATTGGTTAGATGTTTAGGGGTCAAACCTTGGGCTGAATACTTACTTAGCAGTCGATGACTCAAGACAAGCAATTTAGTGTCACTTTAGCCTTGGTTTCCTCATTTGTTATAAGAAAAGTAAAAATTCCCACTTGATGTAAAAGATTAGTTGAAGTATGACAGATACTGTACAGATCAACTCTTAGACATTGCGTAATAAATAATAGATGCTCAGAAAATTGTCATCATTATTTATTTGTACATGCTTTTATTTGGTTGTGATAATGGGTGTATTTTTCACCTTTATAAGCTTACTAAAATATGTGTCAGCTTGTCCACTGGCTTGGTGATTCAGAGCATGACTTTCTGATAGAAATGAATCATACAAGAGCTCGTTTTAAATTTTCATAAGTTGGCCATGTCACAAGGCCAAATTTGGTACAAATACTTAAATCAGAACTGCTTGATGATCCAAGTATTGTGTTAGGATGGAGAGCCAGGTCAGCTTTGTGAGACAGCACACTTTAGTTGTATAAAAAACAAACAAACAAACAAAAAAACTTTAATGAACTGAAAGAAGAATGTTGCTTTAAAATGATGTGTTTAGATTGGAAAAAGAAAAAAAAAATGAAACATGTTCTATTGAATATTCTTTAATTTAACATAAGTATACTTTCTCTAGAAAGTGTATGCTACAGTAGTTTGAAAAAGAAAAGAAATAGTTTTACTTAGCCTTGAAATCCATATTGAGCTGAAGCATTCTTACATCTCTTGTTTTGATAACTTTCCCTTCCATATCTTTCTAATAAGTTACTATCTTCTGAACTCCTGTGTCTTTAAACTTTTGAAGTGTACTTTAAATTTGCAAGAAATTTAATTAGAAAGTAGTGGAAACTTCCTCTCTCTCTTCTTTTCTAGCCAAAATTTTAGTTTGCTTTGAAGTTCAAGACCTGTCATGGTTTGTATCTAGTAAACATGAAAAGAAAATGGTTAAAGAGGCTCACCATCAGTTGAGATGGCTTTATTATTTTTACATTAAAAACATATCATTTTAAAATTTATATATTTGAAATCAGTCAGAAACTCAGACTGAATATCCTTTCAGGTATAAGTGAGAACTTTTCACTGATGTATTTTACATTTAAATCAGAAGCAGTTCAGTGAACTTCATGTACTTGTCAAAACATTTTGATCTGCTTATTATTGGCGGACATCAAATGTGCTTCCCAGGGTATGCTTATGAATGTTAAATTTTTGCTAATTTTGAATTATTTTAATATACAAATTTTAATAATTTTGTTAAACTCTTAAATCTGAAAAAGCATATGCTCTTTTATATGTAAATACTTTGGAAGATTTATTCTATAGGACAAATACCAGTATGTAGGAATACACAAACCCACACAGTTATACACACACAAGGATGTTTATTAGATCATTGTCTGTACTGGGAAACTGGAAGCAACCTAAGAGCCCATAGGTAATAGGAATTGTTTCACTCAAATTTTAGAAAATTATAGTACATTTATTATTTTTTTAGTTAGACCTTTGATGTATTGGTAAATGAGAAAATTATGTTGCATGTTATTTTTTTATAGTAGGATCCATTGTATTTTAAACAACAATCTCAGGAAGACTCATTTATGTGTATATATATATTTATATCAACATGGATTTGAATATGAAAAGGAATAGTAGTTAAGACTACTTGAGTTTAATAAAATTCTTGATTCATATGTTCAAATGAATACATGTTATTTTATATGTTTATGTTCATATTTTTTTATATATTTACATTTTTATATTTTTAATTAATAAGGAAAACATTAGTCTACTGTATTTATTATTCCACAAATAGAAACATAAGAATAGGTGCTACCCTCATAAGAGTTAGAGTAAGATAGTTGGGAAGGAATGTGAGATTTAGGTGAGCCACCAATTGTGACGAGTTTGTGTAAATCATATCTATTCAATCAAGGTCCCTACAGGAACTTTGGCACAATCACTTAAGATATTTTGGGGACAGCTTATTTATAAAGGGAATATGTACAAGGGTTAGAGCCAGGAATGATGTAGAAGAAACTCAAAGGATTGTTCAGCAACCGTGGTTACCAACAGCACAGCTGTTAACCATGTTAAGCTCAAAGAGATGAGTAGAAGGAGACATATCAGAACCCAAAAGGAGAGAAAGTCATGTTATAAACTAAATGAAGTTGATTAGAGCAGTGACCTTTATTCAAGGGACATAGTCAGTTCAAGGTAAGCTTATAGGAGTGAACCAGGGAAATAAAAACTTGGAATGGATTTTTTTTAAGTTCATTTATTTATTTTGAGAGAGACAGAGACATTTTTGAGACATTTATTTTGAGAGAGACTGAGCAAGTGGGGGAAGGGCAGAGAGAGGGAGAGAGAGAGAATCCCAAGCAGGCTCCATGCTGCCAGCACAGAGCCCATTGTGGGGCTTGAACCCACAAAGCCATGAGATCATGACCTGAGCCAAAATCAAGAGTTGGAATGTTCAACTGACTGAGTCACCCAGCTACCCGTGAATGGAATTTTTATTTCTTCCACCAGCTCCTGCCAGGGCTCCCCATTGACTGAACCCAACCAGAGCCAGAGGGTAAGAGAGGACCCATTGATGTTCTATATATAGATCACTTTGGGCAGAGGACAGGGTGTAGGATAGAGAATGGGTCTTAACTCAGCAATAGCACTGCTAGGAATTTACCCAAGGGATACAGGAGTGCTGATGCATAGAGGCACTTGTACCTCAATGTTTATAGCAGCACTCTCAACAATAGCCAAATTATGGAAAGAGCCTAAATTCCATCAACTGATGAATGGATAAAGAAGTTGTGGTTTATATACACAATGGAATACTATGTGGCAATGAGAAAGAATGAAATATGGCCCTTTGTAGCAACGTGGATGGAACTGCAGAGTGTTAAGTGAAATAAACCGTACAGAGAAAGACAGATACCATATGTTTTCACTCATATGTGGATCCTGAGAAACTTAACAGAAGTCCATCGGGGAGAGGAAGGAAAAAAAAGTTAGAGAGGGAGGGAGTCAAACCATAAGAGACTCTTAAAATTGAGAATAAACTGAGGGTTGATGGGGGGGTGGGTGATGGACATTGAGGAGGGCACCTGTTGGGATGAGCACTGGGTGTTGTATGGAAACCAATTGACAATAAATTTCATATTAAAAATAAAAAAATAAAATAAAAATCAATTTTATATCTAAAAAAAAAAAGAGAGAATGGGTCTTAAGGAGTAAACAGAAGCTATCTGGTATAAATATCCAACATTATTTTTGAACCAAATAATTAAAATAACCCAGAAGGGAGAAATCTGTTATAATATGCAAAGTATTGACATCCATTTTCTTTGTGGGCTCAAAGAGTTATTCTTTAATGGGCCTAAGCCCAAAGAAAGAATTAAAAAAAAAAAAGAATTTGAAGATGGCATTGTTCCTCATTCTCCTCCATGCCTAATCCTAGTTTCTTCCCCAAATTCTGATGAGGGTACATACAGCACAAGACATTTCAGAGTGAGGGCAGATTCCTGGAGTTTTCTAAGATGAACATGATTCTGGCCCCCCAAGGTATAGATTTGTCTGAATGCTTTTAAATAGTGAGGGTTTTTTTCAATAATTATTAACTTCTAGCATGAGTGCCAGAGGTAGCAGGAGCTGACGTTTACTGAGCTGCAGTAAGTGCCAGGTGCCATGCAGTGGTTCACCTAGTTATCACTCTCACTCTGCTCAGCAAACCTGTACCATGACTGTTGTTTTCCCAAATTACTGCTTAAGAAAAAGACTCTAAAAGGGGTTAGATAATTAGCTGGAGTTTCAAGAACTTTCTCAAAGATGATGATAGAGTCTGGAATTGGACCTTGATCTGTTGGCTTTCCCCTGGCACAGCCTCACTTGGCTGTAAAATTGCGAGGAGTCATTACCTATTATTGTAGGTCTCTCACCTGTCCTACAAATAAGACTTTTCCTTTCTCCTCTCTCATTCTTCTGTATTCCAGTAATTTTCTTAATTATATATTTAACAAGTATTTATTGAGTACCTACTCTGTGCCAAGAATTGTGCAGAGTGCTGTTGATACCAGCAAATACTCCTCTAAGGAGTATTCTCAGGGTAGCAATCCTATGCATTTTCCTTAATCCCAAATCCTTTACCTTTGAGTTTCTTTGTCTCAATCTTCCCATTATTGACTATGAGAATTATTCTTTTGTCTTATTTAAAGTGTAATTAAAAATAAACCTTTTTTAAAAAGACTCGATACTGGGGCGCCTGGGTGGCTCAGTCGGTTAAGCGTCCGACTTCAGCTCAGGTCACGATCTCTCGGTCCGTGGGTTCGAGCCCCGCGTCGGGCTCTGGGCTGATGGCTCAGAGCCTGGAGCCTGCTTCCAATTCTGTGTCTCCCTCTCTCTCTGCCCCTCCCCTGTTCATGCTCTGTCTCTCTCTGTCCCAAAAATAAATAAACGTTAAAAAAAAATAAAAAAAAGACTCGATACTATTTCATTATTGGAGAGAAATAAATATTCCATAATATTAAAAGAAATATGAAATAAGGAAACTATTTAAAACAGTTTTCTTAAAAGAAACAGGTTTTATTGAAACAAATTCATCTTCCCAAGAAGCATGTAAATGAGGGTGCAAGTAAAGGCCTATGTTTTAATCAGGCTAAAAGTGTATCCCATTCCCTTAGATAAGCACATCTTCCATTTTTCAAACTGAGAATTGGTTTGTATTCAAAACCTTTCTTGTCAAAGACAAAACTGCTGTTCAAGTGTCTTGTATCATTATAACCACAAAACTAATACACATTTGAACTCATTTTTTCCCTATTTAGACACCCTTGTTCACTCTTTGGAAAGCCCCAGATTGGGTTACTTAAGTAATCCTATTTTTGTAACTGAGCCAATGTTATCATCATCAAAATTACAACTGATTCGTAATACAGTGTCAAGAAGGATGACTCGTATGTAAAAACGTGCTGATTCCTATCATTTTGCACTAGTTACATTTCATTATGCAGCTGTAGGAACTGGCAATGCTTTAGTTCACCCTTTAATAATCAAATTCAGTGATCTTCAGTAGGATCACATTCAGTAGACTGCATGCATATTATGTTTTGTTACTATCTTTGGATGCAATTTTTGAGGAGAAAAAATGTACATGTATATAAATATATGTGTATATATATATGTATATATTTATATGTGTGTATACACACACACACACACACACACACACACACACACACACAAGTATCTCCTGCTTTTAAAAAGTTCAGATTACACCACCCAACTTAATCAAAATATCTATGTTGGTGCCTATTTCCTCTAAGTGAAAGAAATCTGAAGAGGATTTTTGCTTTTATCAAAAAAGTGAAAATAGCATTCAGCACTTTTCTGCAGCGAGCCATTAGAGAGGCATTGTGCACTCTGAGCAGTGAGAGTGGCACCACCAAGCTCCTTCCCTGAGAACTAGACTCAGCATCTCAGCATTAAGCTTACAATAGCTTTGAACGCTGTGAGCATCTGTGCTTTATCTCAGTTTATTTTGTGTATCCATGAGCAAGATGTGTTCTAAGGTATCAGAAAAGTCTAAAAGAAGTTAATTTTGGGCCTGGGAATGCTAAAAACAAATTTCTGTATAAATTAATGATAATCGTTTATTTGCTTTGTACCCAAAAGTTTCATAGGAATGCTAATTTTTCAGATACTGGAGGAAACCTCAGTGTATGTTTGTGTGTGTTTGTGGTGTGTGTGTGTGTGTGTGTGTGTGTGCGCGCGCACGTGTGTGTGCATTTTTTTTCCAGTTTGAAATTTGCAGTATTGTATGGTAGGTTCTTTACCTAGGTCTGATCCTAGATAAGTTATCTCACATCTTTGATCCTCTTTAACTTTCCACTTTTGTGAAATGAAGGAATTGGACAAAATAAATGGTTTTCCTTCCATGTTGCAGTATTTCTTGAAGTTACTGGGTGCACTGTAACTGATAAAGCTGTAGAGCTGATAAAGCCACATTGGCTAAAGAGAGGCAGCTCTTTCTCCTCCCTCCTACTTGAATGAGGATAATTCTGTTTTGTTTTATTTGTTAATACTCCCAAGTAAACTTTCTAATTTTTATTCTGTTTTTGGCTTCATAGTGGATTGCAGCTTATACAAAACACACAGACCCTGAAATAATCAATTGTTCCTTTAAATTCTGCAGTTAAGTATGAAATGTAAAGTATTAATCATGTGTTTATGCCTGGTTTCTACATGCGAAGTAGTTAAGCCTATGCTTAATTTTCTCTCTTTGTCATCTTCAAAGCAGGAAATTATACCATTGCCCCAACCTCTGGCATTCCGTTGATTTTGTTTAGAAGGTATAAATCTAGTAAAGCATGAGTAGAGAGCTGTTGCCAAATTGATGGCTGAATTTGTCTGTGTAGATTGTATTTCCACAGCTGTCAGTTGGGATGGTTGTTCCCTGTATAAAGCAGTTCAAGAGTCATGCAAATGCTTGGGATTTTAATCTTAGATTTTTAAGCACTTCCTACTTTGAGTTTCAAGTGTAGGGAATATAACATGTGCCATTCTACAGGGTGATATTTTGGCTTTTGTATCTTTAGGATAACATGTTGTGAATGAAATAGTGTTTTAGGTAGAGTTCCTGGGAAGTTTTTGCCAACAATCATTTTTGACATCCCATGTGCCCTATTGTAATAAGAAAGCAGAATAAATAAACTACACTAGGTGGTCAGGATTCTGTTAGAATGAAAGCTATTATAATATCCTTTATAACGATGAAAAGAAAATAGAAACCCTGCACAAATAGTTTTAATCAGTGTTTCAAGACTAATCTCCCAAGCTGTTGCTTGTTTGACAGATAGTCTTGGGTGGGGGGTAGAAATGGAGTGGAAAACAAATAATTACTGTAGAGATAATAGGAAATTACTTGGAAAGTAGAATAAAAACTTGTTCTAAACACTTACCAGGCCAGTTTGGTTCACAGTCAACATAAATTACGCTCTGGATTATTTCACAGACTGGATTACAGTAGTCCCTTCTCATCTGTGTTTCACTTTCTGTGGTTTCAGTTACCCATGTTCACCCACCATCTGGAAGCAGATAATCCTCCTTCTGATCTATCGTCAGAGGGTCTATAGTATCTTAAAATTATGCCACGATGCCTGCAGCATTCACTTCACTTCATCTCATCATGTAAGCATTTTATCATCTCACGTCATCACAAAAAGAAATAGGGCAAGTACAGCACTAGAGAGTCAAAGAGACCACATTCACTTAACATTTATTATAGTACATTATTATAATTGTTTTATTATTAGTTATTCTTAATCTCTTACTGTGTCCAATTTATAAATTAAACTTTATGATAGATGCACATTGGAAAAGGAAAAAAATATATAGTATACACAGGTTTCAGTACTATTTGTGATTTCAGGCATCCCCTGGAAGTCTTGGACGGTGTCCCCTGTGGATAAACAGTAGCTACTGCATTTTAGACTCACAAACTGCAGGAGCTGTTAAGTATGCTAAAGTACAAGGCTAGCACATGTTAGGTTAGCAGTTGTTTTTTTTTTTTTTAAATGTTACTGAATAACATTTTATTACATCTGAAACTTTCAAATCTAAGAGAACTATCAAAACTAAGAGAAGTTGTCTGATGCAGAGATCCCCAATATATGGCATGTCCTCTGACATTTCGATTCTCCCTATCCCACTCTGTCATACATATTATTAAACAATCATAGTTCTCTTTCCCACTGAGCTTAGATATAGCCTTAAAATCTTTCTCAAATCAAGAGGTACAGACAGTCTTTTTTAATTAGGGAATTAGAATTGTTTGACATTTGTTTGCCATCTCTGATTGATTCTAAATTTCCTGATGGAAGAAGATAAATAAGGTAGTTGACTATGACACCCAAACCACTGATATATTTAGAAATTGCGGCAAATTAAAACAGGTTACCCGGATCTCAGTTCAGTATTCTTTCTTTAATACTATAAAGAGTAAAGAAGGTTTTTGAGATATTAGGAGAAAAAGTCAGTTAGGATGTTTGATACATTATAGCTTTTCTTACATTTCTAATAATGTTATGGCACACATTCCATTTAGGAGCTTCAGGTAATAGAAGATTACTTATATAGTAATTTTATTTTTCATGTTTTGATCCACAATTTAATTATCATTATATTTGTGAAAAGACACAAATGCATGCATATACAGACATATATGTACACAGAGGGTCTTTCAAGATCATTTTTTTTTAGAAAGAAAGCAGTATAATATTCCATTTATGTTCTGAGCAACACATGAAATGAGGATACTGTTGGTAAGAGCTATGACCATTTTTCATTTAGGCTAATTATCCCAAGAAAAGGATTCCTACATTGTCTTCTTTTTTTCCTTTGGTTTTGATAATTTAAAAATGAATATACTTATAGAAATGTATAATTTTTATTAAAATTTTTCATTAAAGTTTTTCATCAAAAAATTGAGTTCAAATAGAAGAAAATAATTTCTCAAAAATTCTAAAAAATTAATCATTTGGTTAGGATATTAAAAATAAATTCTCCATACTTGCCACTTTGAAATTAGATTTATGTAACCCTTTATCCCATTTTATGTTCAGCGTTGTTGTTGTTGTTGTTGTTGTTGTTGTTGTTGTTGTTTTTCACTTTATAAACAGTGAAACTGTTCACCTCATTGAGTTGTTATTTTGGGGGTGTGAAGAAGTGCAATACAGAGATTCATTTACATGTAATGGCTCATTTTAGTTTCTCATTCAATCGATTTTTGAGACAATTACTGGAGCTTGATTTTTTCCTCTACCTTTCTGGTAATAGAAAGGGTATTTTATTTAGGAAAATGTGAATAAAAATAGTGTTGATTAGTAAGCATACTCAGAGAAGATATTTTAAAATCTTATTTTAGAAGCAGTGGTATGCTCATAAACTTGAAGTTTTCTTTGTTTCTTTTCTGCTTTTCGTTCTCTCTGAAACTTTGGGAATAACAACAGGCATGTCCAGAATTCCCTCTAGCAAAGGACTTGATAGAGACAGAAATATAGAAACATGTTTTTTACATGCTTAGTCATTAAATATTTCCAAAGAAATTTGAAGAGATTCGCTAATGGTCTTTGATTTTACCGGAAGAAAAAGGACCAAAGGTTGCTCTTTCCACACACTTCAATAAATAAATACCACTTATATCAAAAAGAAATTGTACTGAACTTACCAATTATCTTATTTTTAGAAAACATGTATTGAGTGCTTCTTAGATGCAGGCCAAACTATTAAACTCATACCTTGTCTTTAAGGGTTTCATATGTAATTGGGATGTACCTCAATTTATTAATAAGTAGAAATTAAATGACTATTAATTTTAGACACACAAAAGTCATTTTTACTTTTGTAAAATGGAAGAAATATTAATCTACCTGGCCAGTAAACGTTGAGCATCAGTTATATATAAGGTGTTTTGTGAAGGTAAAGTAACGTTTGAAATCATGATAAAGGTTTACTTTTATTTGCCTTCATTTATGCCACATTTACTGAAGAAAATTGCCTTGATATTTTTGCTAAGATACATTTTATTAAAAAAATTAAGAATAGAAATGATTAAATAGGCTTAAATTTCATGAATTCTCTAGAAAAATCATTACCATAATTATAGTTATTGGAAATTAGAAATTATTAGAAATTACCAATATATTGTTTTGAATATATATGTGTGTGTGTGTGTGTGTGTGTGTGTATATATGTGTGTGTGTGTGTGTGTTTGTGAATATGTTTTAGAATCCTAGATTAAGATTCTATTACATGAAGGGTAATGCACATGAAATTATCTTAAAAGTGATGGGACACTATGTAGAATGCCATAGTTTTGCAAATTAGTTCTATGTTGATATTAAAATGTGACCAGATATGCTTATCTAGACATGAACACACATCTGACATAAATTGACTTGATGGTTCTCTTGGGACTGGGATTCCAGTTCTTACACCTATGCTACTCATCCACCCACGTCTATTGGATAAGTGCCTACTTAAATAGATGGACCTTGGTCTATGTTCTCAAAACACGCAACCTCTACCTTTATTCAGCAAAGCATTGGGTGAAAGTAGACTGTGTTGTGTTATTGCGCTCCTGGGCATGATAATTTGAATGAAAAGCTACTGTCCATTATTGCTGTTTGTTCTTGAAAATACCCTTTTCCTTCTGAATGAATATGTGAACGTTGGAGAAAAACAGAATTCCAGGGAACTGAAAAACCTATAGATAGGGAAGTAGTACCCAATGAAATATAAAAATAAACAATCAGCAGCCATGTGGTTTTATAAATGCGTGTAGCTAAGATTTTAGAAGATATTTGAATTAGGTAAGAGATATGGGTTGATCATGAAAATTCTGCCATTAGATAGGGGTATGGGAACCAAAATAGAATTCACATCTTTCCTCATGCCCCTGCAGCAAGCTACCCCTTCAACAGCTACAAAGTTTGATGCTGGACATTAAGTCCTCAATACCATCTACATACATACTTTACACTCTCACTGTGAAGTCAGATGGATTTGGGGTCCTGAGTTGACAAAATGGCAGATTTTATGACATCAAAAGTGTTTTGTTTTTTAACACGGTTGATTAATGACATTGCTATTTAGTTCATGATTGTGAAAAAAGTATCAAGAGGAAGGCAAGAGCAGCAGTTAGATGGCTCTGTCCTTGGAAGATCATATGGAATAAGATTTGATGCTCTAATATATTGACATATTAAGAAGAACTTCAAAGGCATGTGGTCTTATTGGATTTTCATGATATTCTCTTTAGTGTTGTAAAAATTAGCAAGCCATCACATATTTAACCTCATGGAACTATGAATATAGGCATTTGTTCATGAAATGATCCATTACCTATTGATGGAATCAGTAACACTTGGATATTTGCTTCTCTTAATTATGACAATGCGTGGTGTGGACAGCACACTAAAGTTCAAGTTAAAGACTCCCACTCCTCTTTCCTAAATGATTTGTTTAATCTTTTGGTAGCTCAAGTTTCTATACAAAGAGACCTTGGACACCACATACTTTTTTTTTTTTTAATACTGCTGTAGGATTTCTTCTTTTATAATGGCATGAAAATACCTATGATACAAAGGAACGCTATGGAGTAAAGCTCAGTGCAGTGTATATTGACTTTTGTTTTCAGGCTGTTATAATGACTAGATAAACATAGGCATAAAGCTGTTTAATACTTCAGCAGAAACCTGGAATGGGACTTTATGAAATTTTGACCTCTTAAAAGAAATTCAAATGGAATTATCTTATACTTAGCTTATTACTTGGCTTCTATAAATATGTGTGCTAGAATAATGAATAACTGGGTAAGAAATGACACATTGTTTTACAACAATGCTTAAAATTTTGTTTCCTCAAATAAATAGTTAATGCTAAAAGTAATCTGTTACTAAGAGTTCTTACTGCACAGTGTCTTAAGATACTTTATTTGATGATGGTTTATTAAAATTATCATTATTCTTTTATGTTACATGGTCCTTTGAAATCACTGAATTGCCTAAATAACATACTCTCTCTCTACTTGATAAAATAGAGAACATAGAAGGTTATTTTAGATATTGAACAGAAAATAAAAGAATCACAACATGTGCTTCATTTTATTAGAAGGGAGTACATATAAATACAGTCTTTTGAAGAGAAAATAGAGTTATTAAATTATTTTAATTTTCATGCCATCATAAAACAGTAATAGAAGCTATCTTTATATGAAAGTACATAGTGTGAGTGTATGTGTGTATTTATAAGAGACGTGATCACCAGCAGCTTTTACTTAACCTATCTGGCGTATTATAGTTTTTATATATTACTTAATGTTTTCTGTTTGTTTTGTTTTAAACAGCAAATGCCAGTCTTCTTGGAGGAGGAGGTGGTAAGTCCTGAACATCACTTAATTTAAAATATTTTTTATTACACCTGCCACAAGATGTTAAGTAAGTTCTGTGATATTTTAAAGAAAATTAATTAAGCTATAATTATTAACCACAAAATGATAATCTTCTAGAAAATAACATAATAGAAATACATACATTGGTTTGTCTAACTCTTATTTTAAAAAAACTTCAGAGTATGTGTAATACTGTTTTTATTCTCAATAAAACTTTGTATTTCTACGTTTGGCATAAGCTGTAACAACTCTAAGCTATTAAGATGAACACATATAATAGATGGTGGAATCACTTTTAATGTAAATCCTAAAACAGTTCATTGGGAGACTTGTAGTTTTAGTTTTTTCATTTTTATTTTTTCTTCCTCATAATGGCTTAAAAAAACAATGACTTTGTAGCCTGAGAAATTAACATATCAGCCATTTACTTGAAAAATAAAAAAAGATTTTAGTATTGGCACTTTGCTTTTTCATTTAGCTTGCTTAGAGGAAAATGAATGAGATAAAATTGAGATGAAGAGAGAGTCCTGTACTGGGAATTTTTTTTATACTAAAATCTTGGAGATGTTTATTATTTTTATTTCTAGGTTGAAAGATGAAAGCTTCCTAGCCTTCCTATATAGAATATAGTAGGGGGGAAAAGTATGCAATAGAATAGGGTCCTTTTCATTTAAGACCCAGCTGGACATAAATAGGTTTGTTTTGTCTCTCCATTCTCCTTCTTCCACTAGTTCCCTCTTTTCATGTACATGGTTGGAGTAGATGGGATTGCACAGAACGTTAGGCTTTCAAAAATTCCCTGGCCATCGACAGGAAGTTTCTGGGTGAATTTTATTTGGAAACTAAAATTTTAATCATTGTTCCTACATAGGAATCAACAGATTTTTAAAAAACAGAATCCTGGAAATAGAAATAATAGAAAAACAGTTTAATCTAGATAGTGCTCTTCATATTTTCACATGCCAATGCACACATTCTGCAGCAGAGTATTTCTCGTCTTCTTCCCTAAATTACGTTAGAAGATATCAGTCGACAGGATTTCTCATTATACATTTTTTTGGTCTTTTTGGGGAATTGGAAGGGAAAATCTTCCTTGGGAGTTGGATTCCCAGTAAATTGTTATCTCCAGGTCTCTTATGTCAAGAAAACATTATTAAAATAAATTCTCCATAGTGCTGATTTTCTTACAAAACATATTAATATTTTAACAAATTTGGTGAATACTGTTAAATAGGCTAAATATGTCTCATGCACAGGTAGTCTAGATGTAGACTATACTGGTCATATAGTAATTCCATCCTGTCATCAAGCACTCAAGCTCTTACTTTTCTACTCTTCCTTCCTAGTGCATGGAACTCAGAGTCCATGGTAGTAATTGGAGCTCTAGCCATTGTAAATATGTGTCAGGAGCAGTAAGAAAGGCAACAATTTTTTAAAGAAGTGGCCCCTAAAAGATGAGTCAGTTTTCTTTAAGCAGCTTTCTCTGAAATCTCACATTATCCTTGAACATACCAAACGTTCGTTCATAGATACATACAATTTCATTCCAGGAAGCAATGTACTCATGAAAAAAAAAAAGTGTTGCATTTCCTTTTGTTTTCTTTTTTTTTTTTTTTTATTTTGGTAAGGTCATATTTAACTAATACTTATTTCTTATCCATGATACCTTTCTATTTAAAATACAATGATCTTAGCTGTTTACAAAGGGAATAAAAACAATAATATGTTCAGTAGAGGAAGATCTTGCATACACAGGTTGACACATGACAAATTTATGTCTTTTGTTTCAACCAAACTTAGATAATCACTAACAGCATTTTAAGGGAAAAAAAAAAAAAAAGCATTTCTCTAATGGACATGTGGGAGAAGGAGGAAGAACTTGGTAATTCTGGCATATAGCAGATGGGTGTTAGGCCATCTCTGTTAAAGGAAGGATTGACAAGTGAAGTGACATATTTGAGAAACTTTTAGTTAGAAGCAAGAGCCAGGTCCGGAGAAGATTCTGCAGATTATTTTGACCTCACTACCAGAGAGTGACTCCCTCCCTCCTTCCCTCCCTTCCTCCTTCCTCTCTCCCTCCCTCCCTCCTTTTTTTTTTATTGAAGAACAATCGACATAAAATTCTGTATTAGTTTCAGGTGTAAACACGATTCAATATTTACATACATTACGAAGTGGTCACCATAATAAGTCTAGTTATCATTTGTCACCATACAAAGTAGTTACAATATTATTGACTATATTTCCTATGCTATACATTACATCCCTGTGTGTTATTTATGTTGTAATTGGAAATTGTACTTCTTAAGTCCTTTTACCTATTTCATCTATCTCCTTACCCTCCTGCCCTCTGGCAACCATCAGTTTGTTTTCTGTATCTGTGAGTCGTTTTCTATTTTGTTTTGTTTGCTTCTTTGTTTTGTTTCTTAGATCCCACATATAAATGAAATCATATGGTGTTTGTTTTTATTTGTCTGACTTATTTCACTTAGCATATTACCTTGCAGTATCCATCCATGTTGTTGCATTCTTTCTTATGGATGATATTATTCTATTGTGTGTGTGTGTGTGTGTGTGTGTGTGTGTAAAATATTTATATATGCACACACATGTGATATATGTATATGGGATAATGGGATACATACGTATCATATACATATCTCATATTTTTATCCATTTTCATCCTTGGGTTGCTTTCATATCTTGGCTATGGTAAATAAAGCTGCTATGAACATAGGGTGCTTGTTTTTTGGAATTAGTATTTTTATTTTCTTCTGATAAATACCTAAAAATGGAATTGCTGGAATTAGTGTTCTGTTCTCTAAAAAGGAATGGGAGAGTGGAAGTTTTGATAAGGAATGAGTAGTCCCTGCCATAACGGGAAGTCAGGTTATCGTTAATTAAACCTTGTCAAAGTGTTTTGTTTCAATATATGTAAATGCAGTCGGTTTGCCAAGTCACTCTGGTGATTTGGCCTGTGTTTTGTTATGGTTCTTCTAAACTGTGTAAGAAGTTATATTATGAATTTTTAGCATGTCAAGAAATTCAGGAACATGCAATCTCAGTTTTCTGTTAACCTGAGGTGTATCCTTCACTGTCTTCCTCTAGATGGTTGATTTTGCTAAATGCAGTTTTTGCCTTAATTCCTAATTTCTGAATTCTAAAATTGATGACTTGGCACCATCATAAAGATAAATTACAAGTGCTTAAGATGGCTGTAATTTCTTTCATTAAGGTAGGTCATTGATCAGTTTAAATTTATTTATGCACTTCTAGAGATGTCAAGATAACTCTAAAGTGCATGTCTGATTTTTGGAAAGCTGCATTTAAAAATTAAATCTAAGGCATATTTTTAGCCTTCTCTGAACTGAATTTTGGTCTTCTGATTCTATGACAAACTTTTTAAATCCTGTCAGTGATATTTGTAAAGTAACACGTAATAATCATCCAATAAGGAACAATTGAATTGATAAAATTCTCTTGGATTTAATCAAGGATTCCTTTTATTGATTTGAATTAACATCTCTTCAAAAGCCTTGAAAGGGAATAATTCTTTGATTGACCAAACAGTTTGATCAAGAAAATTTGATGCTATGTAAATAATAATGGCATTTTTGATAATAAAAATGGTTCAAAAACGGTACCATTTCTTCAGGTCTTCAGGGAGGCTTCCTCCAAATTGTACGTAAATAGTACTTGAAATTTCGACAAAATCAGTGTATATAAAATTGTACTATCTTTAAAATCTTAGCGTTTTGTTGTTCTTTTCTAAGAACCAAGAAAAGAGGTTTCCTTAAAGGAGATTTAAAAAAAAAAAAAAGGTCACAATAATCCTTCAGTTTTGATTTGAAAGTCAGAGAATCACTTTACATTGGTGTGAATTTTTATCTTTGGACTAGAGGTGACTCCTTCTAGGAACTTAGTGTCATTGACTCCAGTTTATTATAATGAACACATGTGATGAGGTCGCAGCTACCTAATCATTTCAGTTGAAATGCTTGGTAAAATGGGTCATCTCTGTCTATGTTTCTAGGATATGCTAAAGGTAGAGACATACAGTAATTTCTCACATAAGTGTGTGGCTGGTCTGTGGTAACTGGATTCTACCTTTCAGGAAGACTTTATATATAGTGAATGGTATAATGTTAAAAAAACTTTAGAATTTCTATTAAATTTTTTTACAAGTTTTCTATCATTGCTACCTATACTACCCTGTATAGCTGTGTAGTACATTGATATATAAAACAAGTAAATTTTAGTTTCTCACTTAGTCATTTTATTAGTAAGGATAGGCTATATTATGTGTGATAGCCAATAAACCTAAAAATCATAGAGGCTTAATAAAATGAGTTTTATTTCTTGCTCACATCATAGGCTGAGTAGGATTGTTGGCTCGCCTACTCATGCTCTCCTATACATAGGAGATGTATAGGAAATACAGAGACTTGGGCTGCTGTCTTATCTTGTAGCTCCGCTATGTAATGTGTGGCTACTGAGAAGTCACAGGACAGGAGACGACAGCTGGAGGATCCTGTGAGATATGTTTACAGATCAGTTTGGGAATGGCTTATATCACTTATGTTTACATTTAATTGGTCAGAATTCAGGCAGATGATCCCCAATTTAATATAAGGAAGGCTGAGAAGAATGGAATCTTCCAGAGTTTCCAGGAAAAGGAAATGGTATGGTAAAATATATAGCAACTATCTTTGCCACATAGTTCAAATGAGATCAGTGTTATTTTATTATTATTATTATTATTATTATCATTAGTAATTAAATTAATGGCATAGGAAATGAGACTTAGGGAGATTTCTTCAATGTCATACAGCTTATAAAGGACAAAGGTTGAATGAGAATACAGGGTTCTTGTCTGCCACTCTAGAGCTCTTTGCCTTTGCTCTGTGATTTTTAATATATATTTTCTCTTTAGATTTGCCATTTCTTTGCACAGGTAGGTACCTCTGTTTACACCAGGAAAAATGAATGAGAAGACAGGAAAACATGCATCTGAGATATGGATGATGCTTTCCTTGGCTTATTTTCACAAGTCTCAAGCTCAATTGATAATTTAAAAGTACATAGAATGGCACTGTCTTAGAGTATTTGGATTGCTGCCCAGATTTATATACTTTTTTGGTGTGTATTTGAGGTTCAGTCTTAGAATACATTGCATTTTAAATACCTGTTCACTCATCTGTAATAAGAATGTTTTACATGTACAAAGTCCTGTGATGTAATTTTGGAATACATAATTTATAAAGAATTATGTATAATTAATTTATATAGAATTAAAAAGAAAAATCAGAATTAAAGAGCTAAGTTCTCAATTCCTTTCACATCATTACATAATAGGCCAGAACAAAATTTAGAATCTCTTACTTTAGATAATGTCTTTTCCCTCTTATTGTCACAATAATTAACATAAGACCAGTACCTGCTGCTAGAAACCAAATAGGATATTATTCATTGGATTTGCTTCCTTTTCCAGTCTGTCAAACTCCTGAGTGCTGAAGCCTGAGGCATAATGTTAGAGTTGTAAAGTGACATTTCCTCACAGAATGGCAATTTAAGGTTGACTTTTTATATACATACCTTAGTAGGACTGCTATTTCAATTACACACACACACACACACACACACACACACATACACAGACATCATATTTGTATCAATACTGTAATTTTCTACATTATCCTTGAGGTGATTCTATGGCAGGTTAATCTTAAGAACTCTAAGCAACTACTACTAAATAAACACTCAGACCCAGATGGAATGTATGAGATAGCCATGTTTCCAGAATGAGAACATAGCATATATTATAACCTTTACCGTTTCCAAAGGCTTCTTGCTCTCTTTGTGTCCCTTAAAGTGGGCCCAAAGATGAACAAGGTTCAGTGGCCTGGGGTTAGCAACTCGTCCTCTGAAGTCTCTTATTTCTTGTTTGGACAGTTCTGCTTGCAGAACTGCAAGAGAGAATTCCTAATGCTTTTTATTATTAACATCCATTCAAGGTTAATGAAGTTTATGTGAAGTGTCAAAATGTCTGCTTCAAAACAGTGGAGTCATGAAACTATTTGGTGTTGTGCAATAGATACCATCAGTGTATCTTCATCCACCCATCACCTTTTTCTACATACAGACACACAGATGTGCACATATTCTTTCATTTATTTATTCATTCAACAAATGCTAGTTCGGTAAATACTGTGTGTCACTGTTAATTATTGATTTGGCAATAAATGCAGCCCTTTCCATGTGACTAATCATGGTCCATATTTCACAGAAATTTTCTGAAGAATTATGATTCCCCAGGTTCATTCAAGTTTCAGTAATCAGATTCCTTCTTTAAAAAGCAGAACAGATATCCTGAAAGTCTTTTCACAAAAAAATCTGAGTACCAAGAATTCCTAACATGAAAAGCAAAAATTTTAAAGGGCTTTTTGAGTGCGTTTAAGTCAGGGTGTTTTCATAAGTTACTTTGTAAACATTTAGAAGCAGAGTGGAATGCCTTCTCACCCTCTCTCCACACAGTGAAGGGATTTCCCCTGACATATATCACTCTATTGCTCAAAATCCCCATAGTGATTATGTATTTCACTCTTGCTGAATCTTGAGATCTGGCCAGGCCTTGGGCATGCTGGGAGGAATCTAGGATAATAGTCAGCAGTAAGGGACCAAAGCCAGTGAAAACAGGTAGGCTGTTGGTGTTGCCCCTGAGGAGAGGCCATCAAGCATATCTGGCAGTGAGTAAGCCCCTGGCCTATGATCAGCAGATAGAGAGGTCCCAAACATGGACCTGGAGGGTTGCAGTGGTCTCTCAGTGATGAGAAAGCGGATAGTAAGAGAGACTCAGGAACTCTGGCCTTGTTGATCAGTCAGGGACAGTCTTAGGAGAAGAGCTATAGGAAGAGATGTGATACTAAACCATAGAAAACAGGCTTACATCTTGACTGCCTCTGGTAGGACTGATCCTAGACACTGCAGGCAGTTAAGCCTGCTAGAGGAGATCAGGAGGCCCAGATGTGAGGAAGGAGAGAGGAAGGGGGATGCAGGGGCAGGTCTGACAACATCAGTTACATACTGAACCAATCTACCTTTGTCCTCTCCTTCCCTTCTTTCCGCCCTCCTCCCTTTCCTTTCTCATTCCCTCCCTTGTTTCTTTACTTTTCTTTTTCCTCTTTCTCAGTCAACAGCATGTTCTGACTGCATCTTGTATACTAGATTTGACACTGAGGTAGCAAAGATTTTTATAGCTAGGGGCAGTTAGAGATAGAAGCTTTTATTTATACATTAATATCTTAAGAACTAGGAAGGTTCTTTTTTAATGTTTTATTTATTTTTGAGAGAATGCAAACGGGGGAGCAACTCAGAGGATCTGAAGCAGGCTCTGCACTGACAGCAGCAAGCCCGATGTGGGGCTTGAACTAACGAATTGCAAGATCATGACCTGAGCCAAAGCTGGACACTCAACCAACTGAACCACCAAGGTGCCCCTAGAAAGGTTATGAATAGAAGAAAAATGAAGCAGAAAAGATGAAGTCAACGTCTTAGAGTGGTTAGGGAAGCCTTTCCAGAGGAGATGACACTAGAACAATCTTGGAGGAGGAATATCATTTACCAGGAAAGGAAGGAAATTACCCATTCAGTTGTATATCCTACTGTGTGATTTAGATATTGTATGGATACTCTGCTCTACTTTCAGTCATCCTCCTTACTGTTCTTCATTCATAGTATCCAGACTTTGGTCAGTTTACTCTGACTCATGCCACTTAAAATGGAGTGAACCATGTTAGAACTGAAGAACATAATTCTGGTGCTAGTGGTATTGGCAGCAAACCTCCACCAGAGCAACCTGAGCAAGGTGGAGACTTGCTCCCTGCTGTCCCTTCTCCTCAGATTGCCTCACCTGCATCTCAGTCTAGGGACCAGTTCTGCAGCTGCTCACATAAGTTGGATTTCTGTATATGATTTCCTCATTCCACATGAGCTTGTCTAGTTCTATTCTTAGAAGTTTGACCCAACCCTGATTGCCCTAATCTTGCCTGCCATTTGTCACTAAGCCTCCCAGATGCTTCCTGGTGGAGGAGGGACAGGGGACTGAAGTGCACGTGATGTCTGTGTTTCAATTTTCCAATTGTAATGGCCATTCCAAGGACACGCTTAGTTTATCCCACCTCTAACTTTGATCACCATGATGCCTTTATTCCAAAGCTAAATTTTAAATTTATTCTTCATATTGACTGCATACCTACTCCCCTTCTAAGTGAAACTGCACCATCTAAAAACCCTGTCAAGGGGCAGCCCAATGTAAATTCTCCTTCTCATTCCAGCCACGGCTGATAGAACCTGGAAGGATGCATTTTCCAATTAGGGAATAAACTTCTTGAGAATAGAGACTTTTTAACTCATCTTTAAAACCCTGGCACCTTCTACTGTGGAGTAGATACTTTATTTTAACTTTGAGATATTACTCTTATTCTTATTTCAGTTTTGATCAGCTTGCTCTAGAAAGATAATTTCTTTATCTTTAGATGATCTATAAATGAAAAAAAAAAACAAAACTAAAAATGCTTACAGCAGGCAACCGGAAGATCATATACATATTTATGCAGTAATTATTTTAAGCGTTGTATTTACTTTTATTTCTAAAAAGTTTAGATGGCAGGGTTTCATAATTTTCTTTAAATACCATGATTATATGCTTTGAATCCTGGGGGATAAAGAGAACAATATTTGTGTAGATGTGGAAATGAAAAACACAAAATTTGCATTCCCTGGATTTCCTTGGAAACAGGGGAAGGCTATTGTCTCATTCATGTTTTGTCACATTGGAGATATTTTACCGGTTATGTCTTTCAATCAGAAATATTATTTTCATTATTGATTTTTTTTTTTTGGTCAAAACCATTGGCAAAATTTTAAAGTGCTAATGTGCCAATTAATGAGATTTGACATTCATTTAGAAATAGGATCAAGGACATGCCTTAGGAAGAGTTTTTTTTTTTTTAAGTTAAATTTATTTACTTATTTATGTATTTATTTTTAATTTCATTTTTAATTTTTAAAATTTATATCCAAATTAGTTAGCATATAGTGCAACGATGATTTCAGGGATAGATTCCTTAGTGCCCCTTACCCATTTAGCCCATCCCCCCTCCCACAATCCCTCCAGTAACCCTCAGTTTGTTCTCCATATTTATGAGTCACTTATGTTTTTGTCCCTTCCTTTTTTATATTATCTTTGTTTCCCTTCCCTTATGTTCATCTGTTTTATATCTTAAGGTCTTCATATGAGTGAAGTCGTATGATTTTTGTCTTTCTCTGACTAATTTCACTTAGCATAATACCTCCAGTTCCATCATGTAGTTGCAAATGGCAAGATTTCATTCTTTTTGATTGCCAAGTAATACTCTATTGTACATATATATAGTACATCTTCTTTATCCATTCATCCATCGATGGACATTTGGGCTCTTTCCATACTTTGGCTATTCTTGATAGTGCTGCTATAAATATTGGGGTGCATGTGTCCCTTTGAAACAGCACATCTGTATCCCTTGGATAAATGCCTAGTAGTGCAATTGCTGATCCATAGGGTAGTTCTATTTTTAGTTTTTTGAGGACCCTCCATACTGTTTTCCAGAGTGGCTGCATCAATTTGCATTCCTACCAACAATGCAGAAGAGATCCTCTTTCTCTGCATCCTTGCCAACATCTGTTGTTGACTGAGTTGTTAATGTTAATATTCTGACAGGTGTGAGGTGGCATCTCATTGTCGTTTTGATTTGTATTTCCCTGATGATGAGTGATGTTGAGCATTTTTTCCTGTGTCGGTTGGCCATCTGGATTCTTTGGAGAAGTGTTTATTCAGGTCTTTTGTCCATTTATTAACTGGATTATTTGTTTTTTGGGTGTTAAGCTTGATAAGTTCTTTATATATTTTCCATACTAACACTTTATCTGATATGTCATTTGCAAATATCTTATCCCATTCCATCAGTTGCCTTTTAGTTTTGTTGATTGTTTCCTTCACTGTGCAGAAATGTTTTATTTTGATGAGGTCCCAGTAGTTCATTTTTGCTTTCGTTTCCCTTGCCTCCAGAGACATGTGGAGAAAGAAGTTGCTGTGGCTAAGATCAAAGAGGTTTTTGCCGGTTTCTCCTTGAGAATTTTGATGGCTTCCTGTCTTACATTGAGGTCTTTCATCCATTTTGAGTTTATTTTTGTGTATGGTGTAATAAAGTGGTCCAGGTTCATTCTTCTCCATGTCACTGTCCAGTTTTCCCAGCACGACTTGCTGAAGAGACTGTCTTTATTCCACTGGATATTATTTCCGGCTTTGTCAAAGATTAGTTGGCCATACGTTTGTGGGTCCATTTCTGGGTTCTCTATTCTGTTCCATTGATCTGAGTGTCTGTTCTTGTGCCAGTACTATATTGTCTTGATGATTACAGCTTTGTAGTATAGTTGAAGTCTGGGATTGTGATGCCTCCTGCTTTGGTTTTCTTTTTCAAGATTGCTTTGGCTATTCGGGGTCTTTTCTGGGTCCATAGAAATTTTAGGATTATTTTTTCTAGGTCTGTGAAGAGTGATGGTGTTATTTTGGTAGGGATTGCATTGAATATGTAGATTGCTTTGGGTAGTATCGACGTTTTAACAATATTTGTTCTTCCTATCCATGGGCATGGAATCTTTTTCCATTTTTTTGTGTCTTCTTCAGTTCTTTCATAAGCTTTCTATAGTTTTCAGTGTATAGCTTTTTAACCTCTTTGGTTAGATTTATTCCTAGAGATTTTATGGTTTTTTGTGCAACTGTAAATGGGATTGATTCCTTGATTTCTCTTTCTGTCGCTTCATTGTTGGTGTATAGGAATGCAACCGATTTCTGTGCATTGATTTTATATCCTGCAACTTGCTGAATTCATGAATCAGTTCTAGCAGTTTTTTGGTGGAATCTTTAGGGTTTTCCATATAGAGTTTCATGTCATCTGCGAAGAGTGAAAGCTTGACCTCCTCCTGGACAATTTGGATGACTTTTATTTATTTGTGTTATCTGATTGCAGAGGTAAGACTTCCAAGACTATGTTGAATAACAGTGGTGAGAGTGGACATCCCTGTCTTGTTCCTGACCTTAGGGGGAAAGCTCTCAGTTTTTCCCTATTGAGGATGATATTAGCATTGGGTCATTCATATATAGCTTTTATGATCTCGAGGCATGCTTCTTCTATCCCTACTTTCTTGAGGGTTTTTATCCAGAAAGGATGCTGTATTTTGTCAAATGCTTTCTCTGCATCTATTGAAAGGATCATATGGTTCTTGTCCTTTCTTTTATTGATGTGATGAATCACGTTAATTGTTTTGCAGATATTGAACCTGCCCTACATCCCAGGTGTAAATCGCACTTGGTTGTGGTGAATAATTTTTTTAATGTATTGTTGGATCCAGTTGGCTAATATCTTGTTGAGGATTTGCATCCATGTTCATCAGGGAAATTAGTCTCTAGTTCTCCTTTTTAGTGGGGTCTCATTCTGGTTTTGGAATCAAGGTAATGCTGGCTTCATAGAAAGAGTTTGGAAGTTTTCCTTCCATTTCTACTTTTTGGAACAGTTTCAAGAGTATAGGTGTTAACTCTTCCTTAAGTATTTGGTAGAATTCCCATGGAAAGCCATCTGGCCCTGGACTCTTGTTTTTTGGGAGATTTTTGATTACTAATTCAATTTCCTTACTGGTTATGGGTCTGTTCAAATTTTCTGTTTCTTCCTGTTTCAGTTTTGGTGGTGTACATGTTTCTAGGAATTTGTTCACTTCTTCCAGATTGCCCATTTTATTGGCATATAATTGCTCATAATATTCTCTTATTATTGTTTTTATTTCTGCTGTGTTGGTTGTGATCTCTCCTCTTTCATTCTTGATTTTATTTATTTGGGTCCTTTTTCCTTTGGATTAAACTGGCTAGTGGTTTGTCAATTTTATTAATTCTTTCAAAGAACCAGCCTCTGGTTTCTTTGATCTGTTCTGTGTTTTTTTTTTTTCTTTTTGTTGTTGTTGTTGTTGTTGTTTTGATAGCATTAATTTCTGCTCTAACCTTTATTATTTCCTGTCTTCTGCTGGTTTTGGGTTTTATTTGCTGTTCTTTCTCCAGCTCCTTAAGCCATAAGGTTTGGTTGTGTATCTGAGATATTTCTTCCTTCTTTAGGAAGGCCTGGATTGCTATATACGTTCCTCTTATGAATGCCTCTGATGCCTCCCGAGGTTTTGGGTTATGGTGTTATCACTTTCATTGGCTTCCATATACTTTTTAATTTCCTCTTTAACTTCTTGGTTAGCCCATTCATTCTTTAGTAGGATATTCTTCACTCTCCAAGTATTTGTTACCTTTCCAAATTTTTTCTTGTGGTTGATTTCAAGTTTCATAGTTTGTGGTCTATGCATGGTATGATATCGATCTTTTTGCACTTGCTGAGGGTTGATTTGTGTCCCAGTATGTGGTCTATTCTGGAGAACGTTCCATGTGTACTGGAGAGGAATGTATAGTCTGTTGCTTTAGGATGAAAGTTCTGAATATATCTGTTAAGTCCATCTGGTCCAGTGTGTCATTCAAAGCCATTGTTTCCTTGTTGATTGTTTGATTAGATGATCTGTCTGTTGCTGTGAGTGGGGTGTTGAAGTCTCCTACTATTATGGTATTACTATCAGTGGGTTTCTTTATGTTTGTGATAATTGATTTATATATTTGGGTGCTCTCACATTTGGTGCATAAATATTTACAATTGTTAGGTCTTCTTGGTGGATAGACCTCTTGATTATGATATAATGCCCTTCTGCATCTCTTGATACAGTCTTTATTTTAAAGTCTAGATTGTCTGATATAAGTATGGCTACTCTAGCTTTCTTTTGTTCACCATTAGCATGATAGATGGTTCTCCATCCCCTTACTTTCAATCAGAAGGTGTCTTTAGGTCTAAAGTGGGTCTCTTGTAAACATCATATAGATGGGTCTTGTTTTCTTATCCATTCTGTTACCCTATGTCTTTTGATTGGAGCATTGAGTCCATTGACGTTTAGAGTGAGTACTGAAAGATAAATTTATTGCCATTATTATGCTCGTACAGTTGGAGTTTCTGGTGGTGTTCTCTGGTCCTTCCTAATCTTTGTTGCTTTTGATATATATATATATATATATATATATATATATATATATATATATCAGATATATATATATCAAATATATATATATTATATATATATCAAATATATATATATATCAATGATATATATATCAAAATATATATATCAAAAAATATATATATATATATCAAAATATATATATATGTATATATATATATATTTTGATATATATATATGTATATATTCATTTTTTCTTCCCTCAGAGAGTCTCCCTTAAAATTTCTTGCAGGGCTGGTTTAGTGGTCACAAACTCCTTTAATTTTTGTTTGTCTGGGAAACTTTTTATCTCTCCTTCTATTTTGAATGATGGCCTTGCTGGATAAAGAAATCTTGGCTGCCTAGTTTTCTGATTCAGCACATTGAATTATCCTGCCACTCCTTTCTGGCCTGCCAAGTTTCTGTGGATGGGTCTGCTGCAAACCTGGTCTGTCTTCCCTTGTAGGTTAGGGACTTTTTCCCTTGCTGCTCTCATGATTCTCTCCCTGCCTGAGTATTTTGTGAATTTGACTATGATATACCTTGTTGATGGGCAGTTTTTGTTGAATCTAATGGGGGTCCTCTGTGCTTCCTGAATTTTGATGTCTGTATCTTTCCCCAAGTTAGGAAAGTTTTCCACTATGATTTGCTCACATAACCCTTCTACCCCTATTTCTGTCTCTTCCTCTTCTGGGGCCCCTATGATTCTGATGTTGTTCCTTTTTAATGAGTCACTGGTTTCTCTAATTATTAAATCCTGCTCTTTTGCCTTCATCTCCCTCTTTTTTTCTGCTTCATTATTCTCTGTAAGTTTGTCCTCTATATCGCTGATTCTCTGTTCTGCCTCATCCTTTCTTACCGCTGCAGTATCCATCCATGATTGCAGCTCAGTTATAGCATTTTTTCATTCTGACTAGTTTTTGTTTCTTTTATCTCTGCAGAAAGGGATTCTAATCTGTTTTTGACTCCAGCTAGTATTCTTATTATCGTGATTCTAATATCTAGTTCGGACATCTTGCTTGTATCTGTGTTGGTTAAATCCCTGGCTGTCATTTTTTCGTGCTCTTTCTTTTGTGGTGAATTTCTTCGTTTTGTCATTTTGAAGGGAGAAAAGGAATTAATAAGGTAGAAAAATTAAAATTAAAAATAAAATTAAAAAATATTAAAATTAAAAAAATTAAAAATGCACACACACACAGAATCGAATAAATGATGCTAGATCCTAGGTGTGTTTTGGTCTGGGTATTGAAAGTGGTTTGACAGATTAGAGGGAAAAAAGGGGTGAAAGGAAAAGGAAATCATTTGGGAACTTGAAAAAATGAATACACTGAAGTAGGCTAAAATGGTATGATGCGAGCAAAATAGAATTTGAAAAAAATTACCCCAAAGTAAAGAATCTACTAGAAAAAAATTAAAGAAAATTATTTTTAATAAAAATTATAAATAAAAATGAATTTTTTCTCTTTCTGTATTCAAGAAAAAGAAAAGAAGTGAAAAAGATAAAAAGAAAGAAAATTGAATAGATGTACCTTCTAATAGATTGCAATAGGACTATAATTACTTCATTTTCCCATAGAAGTCAGATGATGAGGCACTTTATAGTCCATAAACTAAGCAGGCATTGAGACTTGTGTTCTTGAAGAACGAAGTTGGCCCAGTTGGGCGGGGCTCAGGGTAACGGCTCCATTCTCCACTAGATGGCCCTGCTAGCCTACTGGGGTGGAGTGTTGTGGTGCTCATAGGTGCCTATGCACATACAGGGGAGTTGTGAATGGCATCACCCAGCTACCTAGTCTCTAGTATCGGAACTCTGTTCTCTGCAATCAGCAATTGCGTACCTGTCCTTTGTCTCCAGCTTTCACTCACTGCCCGCTTTTTCACTGTCTCTGATTAAGCCCCAGGCAGTTTTTGTCTGTCCCGAGTTTTTTCTCAGATGCGGCTTTTTTCCCTGGCCCTTTACTTCTGACGGACTGCGGCTTTGACCCATTCCGCCCCTCTTCAGGAGGGTCTCACTGAGCAATGGCCAAATGTTGGCTGCACCCAGGCATGCTTGCTGGATCCTGCTGCTGCCAGTGCCCTGAGACTGCAGCAAGGTGCCAACCCTCCCCAGAAAAAGTTCGTAAGATAGTGTAGCAGCAGCTTTTCAGGGATTGTGGAAAATCACAACACACATCTGGCACCAGCCTTCACCCTTAAGGACCTTGTTCCAGCACCAGAGACTGTGAGTGTTCTCTGGGGTCTTCTGGGACCAGGGGGTCTCACAGACTCTACCAAATGTCCTTGTAGCAATGGAACCACTTCTCTCCATGTGGCCTGAGAAACTCTAGAACCCACTCTGCTCTTAGGGATTCCCCCCTCCCACCAGAAAACCGCCAGTTATCCAGCTGTGGAGTTTCAGACTCTGTGCTCCCCCTGTTTACAGTCTTAATGGAATTGAAGCCCTCTCCTTTCTTCTTTCTCCTTTTTTAGGTTAGCCCCTGTGGCTGTTTCTAATTTTCCACTTTGTCTCCAGCTGCTTTTGGGGAGGGGTGCTTTTCCCATATTCTCCCTCCTGCCCTGCCCATCTCCATCCTCTTTCCACCTGCAAAAGCAGCTCCCTGCCCTCCATGGCCTCTCTCTTCCCAAGTTCACCTCTCCGCACCATGTACCTGCTGAATTCTGTAGTTCAGGTTGTGTAGATCCTTGTGTTAGTTCTCCAGTCAGTTTTGTAGGTGTGCAGGATGGTTTAGTGTTGGTCTGGCTGTATTTCATGGACATGAGACACACAAAAAACTTCCATGCTGTTACACCATCTTGGCTCCTCTGAGACTTAGAAATTTTTAAATAAAATAGTGTCATCATTCCAGAACAGATAACATGGGAAGGTATTTTTCACATATGTGTTATAGGAGGGAGAGAGACAAACAAGATTGACAGAAGGATTTTAGATTCTAAAAATATGATACACAGAGGAAATAAAAAAAAACCTTTCTGTAATAAAAATCCATAAATTATGGGTAAAATGTAATCAAATTAAGTAGCTCAGTCAGCTTGCAAGAAAGAAATGGGAATCCTTGGGTGCCATAAATAAGAGAGTGCTGAAAAAACAAAGTGAACCAGAACTGTAATATAAATTACATATTATAGGTGCCTTTGTGTAGTGCAGGTGGTGATGGAGGATTAGACACCAGGAGGTATGAGTCTCGTTCTCATTTGAGGATATGAGATAATATTGTATAAAGTAGGAGGTTAAAGCTTAGATTCTCCTCTAAAGCCAAGATCATCAAATTGTTACACTCTCAATGGAAGGGTGGACTTGAAATACATTCCCCATTAGCTCAAGAAAGCTATAAGGAAGACTCCCCTAATAATTAAGTATCCCAGGCTTGCAATTTCATTGTGTTTGGTACTTAAATCCACACTACTTATGTCTGAGAGTGCCATACATGAGCAAGTAACATAAAACATGGTCCTGGAGGTTACTGTCGGAGGCAAATTTAAAAGCATTCTGGAAGTAAGTTCCCAAAACCTAGGCCACAGGGTATTCTCACAAAAGAAAAAAAAAACCCTGCTAACATCATCTAATTATCAGAAATTACAAAACACATGAGGAACTTTATAGCAGAGGAGCCTACTTCACCCACATAGTCAAAGTCACAACCACAGTGATACATCATGTTGATAGGATGTACCTCTTTCCTCTCAAAAAACTATAACTCTAATCTAATCATGTATAAAATATCAGAAAAATTTTAATAGAAGGGCATCCTATAATATACTTGATCAGTATGCCCCAAAACTATAAAGGTCAGCAAAAACCAGGAAAATCTGAGAAATGCAAAACTAAGAGGAATGTAAGGAGACATGTCAATTCAGTGTAATGTGGTATCCTGGAGGGTACCTGGAACAGAAGAAACATTAAATAAAATTAAGGAAATATGAATAAACTGTGGAACTTAATAATAATACTTCAGTATTGGTTTATTAATTGTAAGAAATGTCTCATACTCATTTAATATATCAATAATAATGGAAACTGGTTGTGAAGTACATGGGAACTCTCTGTATTATCTTCTCAATTTCTCCATGAATCTAAAACTCTCTAAAAGATAGTCAGTTATGAAAAAAGTGAGGAATCAGTCCAAAACGGACACCAAGTATGCAAAAGTCGCAATGAGCATCAAGACTAAAGTACCAAGAAACTAAGGTAGCCAGATAGCTATTAGAAAATACTGATAAATGGGGCGCCTGGGTGGCTCAGTCAGTTAAGCAGCCGACTTCGGCTCAGGTTATGATCTCGTGGTCCGTGAGTTCAAGCCCCGCGTCGGGCTCTGTACGGACAGCTCAGAGCCTGGAGCCTGTTTCAGATTCTGTGTCTCCCTCTCTCTGACCCTCCCCGTTCATGATCTGTCTCTCTCTGTCTCAAAAATAAATAAACGTTAAAAAAAATTAAAAAAAAAGAAAATACTGATGAATATGTTTAACATGATTCAAGGTATAAAAATGAGAATCCAAACTCTAAGATAATGATAAAACACCATGGTCAAAAAGGCAGATGTAAAAAAGAAACAAATTGAAACCCTAGGAGTTAAAAATGTGAAATTGAGAACTCTATTAATAGATTTTATAAAATATTAGACATAGCTGAAGAAAGAATTAGTGAGTTAGAAGATAGCACTGTAAGAATTTCCAGAATACATCACGGAGACATAAATAGATGGTAAATATGAAAGAGATAGAGAGAAGACAGAGGGAGGATATCCAATATGTATACAGTAGGAGTTCCAGAAAGTAAAAGTTTGAAAGAAAGACAATATTTGAAGAGATAATAGCTGAATTTTTCACAATTGCCACAGAAATGTTATCCCATAGAATGCACATACTGATTTCTAGTGACAAAAAATTAAAATAACTTGAGAAATGAACTCATTATAGTGAAGCTGTAAAACATAAAATAGAAAGGTGAAAACTTAAATGACACCAGAAAGAATTTTCTACAAAGAAACAACTATTAGACTGACACATAAATTATCAGCAACAGTAGATACTAAAAGGAAAAAAAGTAACATTTGGGAAAAATTAATATCAATCTGAAATTTTTTACCCACAAAAACTATCATCAAGTATTGAGGCAAACATAAAGCCATTTTCAGATAAATATTGAAAAAAAATAATTGTGGATCTTTGCTGAAAACTACCAAAATGTAAATTTGAGTAAGAAGGAGTTTGAATCCACCCTCCACACCTCAAAAAAGATTGTTATGACAAGTATATTATATTATTATTTTTTAAAGTTTTTAGCATAGGAAATCTTACACATTTACAAATATAGATAGAGTAGTAATATGATAAGTCCAATTTTCTCATTATGCATCTTCAATAGTTTTCAACTGATAGCTAGTCTTGTTTCATCTATACTTCCATCCACTCAAAAACCTAGGTTATTTTGAAGCAAATCCAAGGATCATAGGCTGTGTGTAAATATTTTGATATGTAGTTTTAATAGTTAGGGTGGGTGTTTTTCCTTTGTTTTTATCTTAACATCGCAATATAAATTTTAAACCTAAAAAGGTCCAGTGTTGATATTATCCCTACTATCTTACAATTTTATTTTATTTATTTTATTTTATTTTTTTGCTTGAATTGGGATATAAATAAGACTTTTATCTGCTTAGTTTTTATACCTGTTATGTTTCTTTTAATATACAGACTCCTCCTGCATATCTGATCTCAATATGTATGTCTAAAAGATAGTCTTTCTGTGTATTTATATTTTTAACTGGATACTTACTTAAGTTTATTTGTTTTCATTTTGTTTTTGATTATGGGGGATTGCATTTTAAAATGTAGTTTCATAATTGGCAAACTTTTTTTTAAGTTTTTTTTAAAATTTATTTTGAGAGAGAGAGAGAGAGAGAGAGAGAGAGAGAGAGAGAGAGAGAGAACACACACATGAGCAGGGATGGGAAGAGAGACAGGGAGAGAGAGAATCCCAAGCAGTCTCCATGTTGTCAGCGCACAGCCCAATGTAAGACTCAATCTTGTGAACCGTAAGATCATAACCTGAGCTGAAATGAAGAGTCAGACATTTAACACACTGAGCCACTCAGGTGCCCCATAATAGGTAAACGCGTCTGGTGACTTTTATATTTCTGTTGTCATTCTGTCAAAAAATGTTAGATAGGTAAATCGTTCTCAATGATTAGAATAAATAATTGCAAAATAATTTTTACAAACCTCAAGAGCTCTTATAGCCCCCATTTGGCTAACTAAATGGGATCTAAATTCTTAGACACAGAGTCTTAATATCTAGAAACAAAAGGTTTAGAGTTAGGAAGTACTTGCATAGCCACCAGGATATGTCTATATATCTACCTAACCATATAGTAGCTGTAGTATGATGCTTGTGCAGCTGATCCACTTGTGTTAAAGGTAAACTCTTTTCAAAAGTATACAAAGGAAAAAGTTCATTGAACTCCTGTTTTAAAGATCCATTTCTTGTCCCCAGGGAGACTCTGAATGTGACCTCTAAGTGCACAGTGGGAAATAAAAATCCAAGTAAATACTGCAGGTCATGTCTCCTGTGTTATGGGATCACTAGATTATATTCCTTCAGTTTATGAGGAAGAACAGTTTTCTTTCTGTATCTTTTGTAGCTCCATGGTAATACAAGGTGGGGCAATTTCTTTGAAAGCCACTTTATAATCTTTTTAATTTTAGCACTATGAAGAATCCTATTCCATTATTTGGAGATGCCTTAATTTGACTCCTAACTGGATGTATGGATTGGGGTATACAGAGGAATGAACCTGGCCATTTCTGAATGGCAGCAAATATAGGGAGATCCCAAGAGTCCAGTCACAGACATTGAGGACCTTCACTCCACTCACAAAGTCCTTTTACTGGACATGATCACTTATTGCTGCAGCTCTGTCTTTGGCCAAAATTCAGTAATTGTTTTTGCTGTTGTTGTTTGTTTTTTATGAGTTAGGACAAATTCATTATTTTGTGTCCTGGTTTCCTTCTCTGAAAAGATGGTTACAATATGTAACTATTTTACAGAGGTGGAATAACTAATTCTTCATTGTAAAGTGCTTTTCAAATACAAAGTGATTTTTACTGTAGTTGTCTTTTTTATTATCATTATAGTCTAAAACTGAGAGATGAAAGGTGCTGGATAATTTTAATATATGGTGGTGTTCTATCCAAATAAAGAGGAGTAACTTGAATTGTTGGGTAACAGAAATCCAAACACCTGTGCATGGTAGAGGAGGTTTTTTGTTTTTGTTTTTGTTTTTTTTTTTTGGTGGGAAGATAATATAGGTAATTGTTGTTTCATTAACCCAAAATAAGCACAAAGACTTTACATGTAAATATAGACAAAAGATTATTCTAACAGTAGCTCATTTCATACTATGTAGTGGTGGTTATAAGGAACCTTTCTTGGAAGCATTTAAATGCTCAGAGTCAGAAATTATTATATCCTAGAGTATGAAATATTTCAGCTCCCTGCAACATTAGTGGGCCAAGAAAAGGTGAGCTATACACATCCTTTAACAGGATGTATGCTGAGACTGTCTCTTAGAACAAGAAATAACAGTATATCCCTTTTCAGGCAGTTATGTGACACTGAGGAGCAAGGGATTCCACAAAACAGAATTGATGGTGCATTTAATGTGTACGTCCAGCAAGGCAACCAGCCCTGGGAATGGAAGGAGGGGAGAAGGAATCTAACGGATGCTTGTTGGACACGTAAGGGTGGAGGGCGGGGAGTGTCCTGAAACTTGGAGGACTGCAGAGATGACCCAGTATCCTTATGGAGGCCTCTCATCCTAGATCTGAATGGCATTTGCAGAGACCTGGGCAACAATCTGGAACCCAGGGGTCAGCATTGAGATCAGTATCCAGACTCAACGTCTGAAAAGGTGACCTAAGTCAAACTCCAGCTCAGGAAAGGTTAAAGCTGCTTAGGCATCTGAATCTCTAACCTGGCTTTGGGAGCAGGGATGAACAGGACTTCTCTGGGGGAGTGTCAATGGATTTAAATGTGAACAATTCAGAGGAAGAAGCAGGAGGATGGAAAACTGCGTAACATTAGAGCATTCTCTCAGAGATGGTAAGCAAGAGGTGATGGGGCAGGAGCTTATAGGTAAAATACTTCCTTTGTTTCTGCCACAGCATTATTTATGGCAAAAAAGAAATCTCATAAATAGCTGCAAGGGGCATAAAACTTTCCTTTAAACTAAATATGCCAGTATTCGCAACTTCCTGGAGGTTGAGCACACCAAAGGGCTCAGATTCGAGAATTCTTCCCTATACTTCATCCTGAGAACATAGCATTTCCAATACTCAGAATCTGTGAGGATTTTGTCATATTTTTAAATAACAGAAAACATTATAAAACTGAAAACATCTTTGACTTATCTTCCCAGTTTTATTTTTACTCCACACAGAGACAGTCATTATCATGCATTTCATGTATATCTTTCTGTTTGTCATAGTTCTATATACATATGTATCTATAAACAATAGGTAATGTTTTATTTTAAAACTTTGCATAAATATATTATATAATACAGGTATTCTGAAGTGTTTTTTCAGTAAACATTGTTTAAACATGTATTCAAGTAGCTATAGGGACCAGTAATTACAAAAAATGATTACTATAAGGATACTCTTGGTGGAAAGAAGAATGACCTTCTGCCTTTAAAATGCATGTCTATAAATAATGTAGCTTTTAGGAACATTTGTACCAGTCATGCAAAAATATGTCTTCATTATCTTGGTACAACCAAGTGTTTTTAGTGAAGAAAAACTGTCATATTGGGCATATGTTTTTGAAGAGGCTAAATCTCAGCTCTCCTATGTGGGAACGTAAGACAGTAGTACATCTAGATAACATTCAGGTTTGTGCTCTTAAATTCTGTCTAGTACTTCTTTGTGCATATCAGGCCACTATTTTTTGGTATAAAAAAGTATTCATGCCAGTCTTTGGACCCAAGAGTTCAAAGGATATGCTAGTGTTTCATAAATCCTTTGTCAAATCATACAAGATGACTTTGATAAAACACCTAAAAAGATCTTATATTTGGTTATTTTTCCTTGAAATAAAGAACTCCAACAACAATTATTATTATTAAATATGCTCTGAATTAGGGTTCTAAACTTTAGTGTGCATTCAGAATTGCCTCAAGGGCTTGTTAAAATACTTATTACTGAGCTCTGTATCCAGAGTTTCTGGTTTAGTAAGTCTGGGGTGGAGCCTAAGAATTTACATTTGTAACAAGTTCCCCATTGAGGCTGACATGCCTATCTGAGGACCACACTTTGAGAATTTTTTCTATAAAAGAAAGTGATTAAAAAGCAGACTTCAGGCTATATTACAGTGAGGGAGGAAGTGGGTAAATCTTCTCCTCCTGCCAGCAACACCCACCCATCCCCCCACCCCCCCAAGGCAAATGTAAACCTGGATAAAAACATCCCACACCCATTTCAGATCTCTGGAAATAAAACCATGTAATACAACAAGCTGAGGAGAATTTATGCTTCAAAAACTGTTGAATTTCAGAAAAGAATAGTGGAAATCTCTACATTCTTGCTCCAATCTCTTCTTTCTATTTTGGTTGGTGTGGAAGTTCTGCAGGAGGGGCAGGCTGTGTTGCTGTGGTCAAAAGAGACTCACTTGACTTGGATGTGGTGATCATGCCCAGCAGAGCTGTTAATGGAAGTCAAGATCTTGGCCAGGTGAAAGGGCAAAGCCTAAGGCTGTGGTTCTGGTTCTGGTTGGGACAAGCATACTTCTGGCTAAGGCTAAACACATGTGTGTTGGCTACCAAGGAGGCTCCAAGATTTTCCTATACTCCAAGCCAATTCTGAGGCTGTATCTATGTGAGTAGTGGACACACAAAGCCCAGCAGAATATAAAAGCCAGAGAATACTTGAAAATAGTCTGAGCTTTGTGCTCTCTTACCCACACGGAGATCTATCAGGAGAGAATGGAAGCCTAAAAAGCATAGTTCACTAAATGTTATTTGAGCAAAATGATTGTTCAATCATTGACAACTAGGCTACCACGATACAGGGGCAAACTTTAGCAAGCTAGAATTAAAAGTAAAAACAGGAATTTAAAAATGTACGCAAATAGGGAGTTCCGGAAGATGGCGGCGTAGGAGGACGCTGGGCTCACCGCGCGTCCTGCTGATCACTTAGATTCCACCTACACCTGCCTAAAGAACCCAGAAAACTGCCAGAGGATTAGCAGAATGGAGTCTCCGGAGCCAAGCGCAGACGAGAGGCCCACGGAAGAGGGTAGGAAGGGCGGAGAGGCGGTGCCCGCTCCACAGACTGGCAGGAGGGAGCCGGGGCGGAGGGGCGGCTCGCCGGCCAAGCTGAGCCCCCGAGTCTGGCTGGCAAAAGCGGAGGGGCCGGACAGACTGTGTTCCGACAGCAAGCGCGACTTAGCGTCTGGGAGGTCAGAAGTTAACAGCTCTGCTCAGAAAGCGGGAAGGCTGGAGGACAAAGGGAGGGAGAGCTGCTGAGCCCCCGGACGGCAGAGCTCAGCTTGGCGGGGAACAAAGGCGCTCGCCAGCGCCATCTCCCTCGCCCATACCCCAGCCAAAATCCCAAAGAGAACCAGTTCCTGCCAGGGAACTTGCTCGCTCCGCGCAAACACCCAACTCTGTGCTTCTGCGGAGCCAAACCTCCGGCAGCGGATCTGACTCCCTCCCGCTGCCACAGGGCCCCTCCTGAAGTGGATCACCTAAGGAGAAGCGAGCTAAGCCTGCCCCTCCCGCCCCCGTGCACCTTGCCTACCCACCCCAGCTAATACGCCAGCTCCCCAGCACCACAAGCCTGGCAGTGTGCAAGTAGACCAGACGGGCCACACCACCCCACAGTGAATCCCGCCCCTAGAAGAGGGGAAGAGAAGGCACACACCAGTCTGACTGTGGCCCCAGCGGTGGGCTGGGGGCAGACATCAGGTCGGACTGCGGCCCCGCCCACCAACTCCAGTTATACACCACAGCACGGGGGAAGTGCCCTGCAGGTCCTCACCGCTCCAGGGACTATCCAAAATGACCAAACGGAAGAATTCCCCTCAGAAGAATCTCCAGGAAATAACAACAGCTAATGAACTGATCAAAAAGGATTTAAATAATATAACAGAAAGTGAATTTAGAATAATAGTCATAAAATTAATCGCTGGGCTTGAAAACAGTATACAGGACAGCAGAGAATCTCTTGCCACAGAGATCAAGGGACTAAGGAACAGTCACGAGGAGCTGAAAAACGCTTTAAACGAAATGCAAAACAAAATGGAAACCACGACGGCTCGGATTGAAGAGGCAGAGGAGAGAATAGGTGAACTAGAAGATAAAGTTATGGAGAAGGAGGAAGCTGAAAGAAAGAGAGATAAAAAAATCCAGGAGTATGAGGGGAAAATTAGAGAACTAAGTGATACACTAAAAAGAAATAATATACGCATAATTGGTATCCCAGAGGAGGAAGAGAGAGGGAAAGGTGCTGAAGGGGTACTTGAAGAAATTATAGCTGAGAACTTCCCTGAACTGGGGAAGGAAAAAGGCATTGAAATCCAAGAGGCACAGAGAACTCCCTTCAGACGTAACTTGAATCGATCTTCTGCACGACATATCATAGTGAAACTGGCAAAATACAAGGATAAAGAGAAAATTCTGAAAGCAGCAAGGGATAAACGTGCCCTCACATATAAAGGGAGACCTATAAGACTCGTGACTGATCTCTCCTTTGAAACTTGGCAGGCCAGAAAGGCTTGGCACGATATCTTCAGTGTGCTAAACAGAAAAAATATGCAGCCGAGAATCCTTTATCCAGCAAGTCTGTCATTTAGAATAGAAGGAGAGATAAAGGTCTTCCCAAACAAACAAAAACTGAAGGAATTTGTCACCACGAAACCAGCCCTACAAGAGATCCTAAGGGGGATCCTGTGAGACAAAGTACCAGAGACATCACTACAAGCATAAAACATACAGACATCACAATGACTCTAAACCCGTATCTTTCTATAATAACACTGAATGTAAATGGATTAAATGCGCCAACCAAAAGACATAGGGTATCAGAATGGATAAAAAAACAAGACCCATCTATTTGCTGTCTACAAGAGACTCATTTTAGATCTGAGGACACCTTTAGATTGAGAGTGAGGGGATGGAGAACTATTTATCATGCTACTGGAAGCCAAAAGAAAGCTGGAGTAGCCATACTTATATCAGACAAACTAGACTTTAAATTAAAGGCTGTAACAAGAGATGAAGAAGGGCATTATATAATAATTACAGGGTCTATCCATCAGGAAGAGCTAACAATTATAAATGTCTATGCGCCAAATACTGGAGCCCCCAGATATATAAAACAGTTACTCATAAACATAAGCAACCTTATTGATAAGAATGTGGTCATTGCAGGGGACTTTAACACCCCACTTACAGAAATGGATAGATCATCTAGACACACAGTCAATAAAGAAACAAGGGCCCTGAATGATACATTGGATCAGATGGACTTGACAGATATATTTAGAACTCTGCATCCCAAAGCAACAGAATATACTTTCTTCTCGAGTGCACATGGAACATTCTCCAAGATAGATCATATACTGGGTCACAAAACAGCCCTTCATAAGTTTACAGGAATTGAAATTATACCATGCATACTTTCAGACCACAATGCTATGAAGCTTGAAATCAACCACAGGAAAAAGTCTGGAAAACCTCCAAAAGCGTGGAGGTTAAAGAACACCCTACTAACGAATGAGTGGGTCAACCAGGCAATTAGAGAAGAAATTAAAAAATATATGGAAACAAACGAAAATGAAAATACAACAATCCAAATGCTTTGGGACGCAGCGAAGGCAGTCCTGAGAGGAAAATACATTGCAATCCAGGCCTATCTCAAGAAACAAGAAAAATCCCAAATACAAAATCTAACAGCACACCTAAAGGAAATAGAAGCAAAACAGCAAAGGCAGCCTAAACCCAGCAGAAGAAGAGAAATAATAAAGATCAGAGCAGAAATAAACAATATAGAATCTAAAAAAACTGTAGAGCAGATCAACGAAACCAAGAGTTGGTTTTTTGAAAAAATAAACAAAATTGACAAACCTCTAGCCAGGCTTCTCAAAAAGAAAAGGGAGATGACCCAAATAGATAGAATCATGAATGAAAATGGAAATATTACAACCAATCCCTCAGAGATACAAACATTTATCAGGGAATACTATGAAAAATTATATGCCAACAAATTGGACAACCTTGAAGAAATGGACAAATTCCTAAACACCCACACTCTTCCAAAACTCAATCAGGAGGAAATAGAAAGCTTGAACAGACCCATACCCAGCGAAGAAATTGAATCGGTTATCAAAAATCTCCCAACAAATAAGAGTCCAGGACCAGATGGCTTCCCAGGGGAGTTCTACCAGACGTTTAAAGCAGAGATAATACCTATCCTTCTCAAGCTATTCCAAGAAATAGAAAGGGAAGGAAAACTTCCAGACTCATTCTATGAAGCCAGTATTACTTTGATTCCTAAACCAGACAGAGACCCAGTAAAAAAAGAGAACGACAGGCCAATATCCCTGATGAATATGGATGCAAAAATTCTCAATAAGATACTAGCAAATCGAATTCAACAGCATATAAAAAGAATTATTCACCATGATCGAGTGGGATTCATTCCTGGGATGCAGGGCTGGTTCAACATTTGCAAATCGATCAACGTGATACATCACATTAACAAAAAAAAAGAGAAGAACCATATGATCCTGTCAATCGATGCAGAAAAGGCCTTTGACAAAATCCAGCACCCTTTCTTAATAAAAACCCTTGAGAAAGTCGGGATAGAAGGAACATACTTAAAGATCATAAAAGCCATTTATGAAAAGCCCACAGCTAACATCATCCTCAATGGGGAAAAACTGAGAGCTTTTTCCCTGAGATCAGGAACACGACAGGGATGCCCACTCTCACCGCTGCTGTTTAATATAGTGCTGGAAGTTCTAGCATCAGCAATCAGACAACAAAAGGAAATCAAAGGCATCCAAATTGGCAAAGAGGAAGTCAAGCTTTCGCTTTTTGCAGATGACATGATATTATACATGGAAAATCCGATAGACTCCACCAAAAGTCTGCTAGAACTGATACATGAATTCAGCAAAGTTGCAGGATACAAAATCAATGTACAGAAATCAGTTGCATTCTTATACACTAACAATGAAGCAACAGAAAGACAAATAAAGAAACTGATCCCATTCACAATTGCACCAAGAAGCATAAAATACCTAGGAATAAATCTAACCAAAGATGTAAAAGATCTGTATGCTGAAAACTATAGAAAGCTTATGCAGGTAATTGAAGAAGATATAAAGAAATGGAAAGACATTCCCTGCTCATGGATTGGAAGAATAAATATTGTCAAAATGTCAATACTACCCAAAGCTATCTACACATTCAATGCAATCCCAATCAAAATTGCACCAGCATTCTTCTTGAAACTAGAACAAGCAATCCTAAAATTCATATGGAACCACAAAAGGCCCCGAATAGCCAAAGTAATTTTGAAGAAGAAGACCAAAGCAGGAGGCATCACAATCCCAGACTTTAGCCTCTACTACAAAGCTGTCATCATCAAGACAGCATGGTATTGGCATAAAAACAGACACATAGACCAATGGAATCGAATAGAAACCCCAGAACTAGACCCACAAACATATGGCCAAATCATTTTTGACAAAGCAGGAAAGAACATCCAATGGAAAAAAGACAGTCTCTTTAACAAATGGTGCTGGGAGAACTGGACAGCAACATGCAGAAGGTTGAAACTAGACCACTTTCTCACACCATTCACAAAAATAAACTCAAAATGGATAAAGGACCTGAATGTGAGACAGGAAACCATCAAAACCTTAGAGGAGAAAGCAGGAAAAGACCTCTCTGACCTCAGCCGTAGCAATCTCTTACTCGGCACATCCCCAAAGGCAAGGGAATTAAAAGCAAAAGTGAATTACTGGGACCTTATGAAGATAAAAAGCTTCTGCACAGCAAAGGAAACAACCAACAAAACTAAAAGGCAACCAACGGAATGGGAAAAGATATTTGCAAATGACACATCGGACAAAGGGCTAGTATCCAAGATCTATAAAGAGCTCATCAAACTCCACACCCGAAAAACAAATAACCCAGTGAAGAAATGGGCAGAAAACATGAATAGACACTTCTCTAAAGAAGACATCCGGATGGCCAACAGGCACATGAAAAGATGTTCAACGTCGCTCCTCATCAGGGAAATAGAAATTAAAACCACACTCAGATACCACCTCACGCCAGTCAGAGTGGCCAAAATGAAGAAATCAGGAGACTATAGATGCTGGAGAGGATGTGGAGAGACGGGAACCCTCTTGCACTGTTGGTGGGAATGCAAATTGGTGCAGCCACTCTGGAAAGCAGTGTGGAAGTTCCTCAGAAAATTAAAAATAGACCTACCCTATGACCCAGCAATAGCACTGCTAGGAATTTATCCAAGGGATACAGGAGTACTGATGCATAGGGGCACTTGTACCCCAATGTTTATAGCAGCACTCTCAACAATAGCCAAATTATGGAAAGAGCCTAAATGTCCATCAACTGATGAATGGATAAAGAAATTGTGGTTTATATACACAATGGAATACTACGTGGCAATGAGAAAAAATGAAATATGGCCTTTTGTAGCAACGTGGATGGAACTGGAGAGTGTGATGCTAAGTGAAATAAGCCATACAGAGAAAGACAGATACCATATGGTTTCACTCTTATGTGGATCCTGAGAAACGTAGCAGAAACCCATGGGGGAGGGGAAGGGAAAAAAAAAAAAAAGAGGTTAGAGTGGGAGAGAGCCAAAGCATAAGAGACTGTTAAAAACTGAGAACAAACTGAGGGTTGATGGGGGGTGGGAGGGAGGGCAGGGTGGGTGATGGGTATTGAGGAGGGCACCTTTTGGGATGAGCACTGGGTGTTGTATGGAAACCAATTTGACAGTAAATTTCATATATTAAAAAATAAATTAAAAAAAAATGTACGCAAATACATAGGAGAAAAATATCATGAGAAAAACATATTTCACAGATTTAGCCCAGGTAAATTATTAAACCAAAAAACCTTCTAAAAACAATAGCCTTCAAGTGGAAAATAATGAGATTCCAAAGTTGCTACAATATATTATCCAAAATCTCCAGTTAAAAAAAAAAGTGAGACATTCAAAGAAGTAGGAAACTGACAGATACTCAAGAAGAAATATACAGTCAAGAAGTAAAATGGTGATTGCCAGGGGCCCAGGGGAATGAGGAGTTATTATTTAATGGGTACAAAGTTTCAGTTTGGGAAGGTGAAATGTTCTGGAGATTGGTGATTGTAGTGGTTGCATAACAATATGAATGCACTTCATGACACTGAACTGTCCACTAAAGGAAAAAAATAATAAATTGCATGTTATATATATTTTACCACAGCAACCAAAAAAAGCAGTCAATAGAAACTCACTGAGTGTTCCCAGATATTCAGTTTAGTGACAAATAATTCAGGAGGGCTATTATAATACAGTTGACTCTTGAATAACATGGGTTCAAAGTGGGAGGGTCCACTATTACATAGATTCTTTTATTTATAAATATAGTACAGTACTATAAATGTATTTTCTTTATGATTTTCCTATTACCATCATCTTTTCTTGAGGCACTTGAGTAGCTCAGTTAGTTGAGTGTCCAACTCTTGATTTTGGCTCAGGTCATGATCCCAGGGTTGTGGGGTTAGGCTCTGCTCTCCTCATGGAGCCTGCTTAAGGTTCTCTCTCCCTCTGTCCCTCTCCCCTGCTTGTGTGCTCTCTCTCTCTTGATCTAAAAATGAAAAAAATATATATATAAAATAACATATTTTCTCTAGCTTAGTTTATTGTAAGCATACAATATATAATATATATATATATATATATATATATATATATATATATATATATATAATACAAAACATGTGCTGACTATTTTATCAGTAAGACTTCTGGTCAACAGTAGGATATTGGCAGTAGGCTATTGGCAGTTAAATTTTGGGTGAGTTAAAACTTATACACAGATTATTGATTGTGTGGGGGGTCAGCACCCCTAACCTCTGTGTTGTCAAGGGTCAACTGTGTATTCTAGGAACTAAAGGGCACAGGTTCAGATAATTACACTAAAGTATGATAGCAGTGGATCAACAAATAGAGTTTCTCAATAATGAGATAGAAATGATCACATTCTAGATTTGAGGAGTGTAATACTGAAATGAAAGTGTCCTGAGAGAGCCTTGAAATCGAATAGCAGATTGAGGATGTAAGAAGAAAGAGTCATTGAACCTGAATATAGATCAATTGAAATTATCCAATCTAAAGAACAGAGAGAAAAACAAGAAGATTGAAGAAAAATGAACAGTCTCAGAGCCAAGGGACAAGAACAAGCCTAACAATATATGTGTAATGGGAGTCCTAGAAAGAGAATGTAAAAAGGGAAAGGATAAATATTTGAAGAAACAATGACCAAAATCTTATCAAATTTATGAGAAACATCAATCCACACATCCAGGAAACTAAAAGAGCCATTAGTAAGATAAGTACAAAGAGATCTACCCAACAGAAAAACTGTTGAAAGAAAAAGTCAAAGAGAACATTAGGAAAGACAGCAAGAGAAAAATTCATCTGCAAGGAACCATCAATGATTAATGGTTAACTTATCTGCTGATACAGTGGAAGCCAGAAGGTAATGGAATAATATTTTCAAAGTGCCAAAAGTGCCCCCCAAAACAAAAAAAAAAACCCTTCCAGCCCCACAAAATCCACCCCTTCCAGCCCCTTCCAGAATCTAGTACCCACAGAAACTCTTAGAAAACGTAGGTGAAATAAAGGCTTTCACAGATTGACAAAGACTGCAGACCTTTCTTAAAAGAAATACTTAACAGAAATACTAAAATCCTCAGACTGAAGCAAAACTATACCAGATGGTAATGTGAAACCACACACACACACACACACACACACACACACACACACACACACACACAAAATGAAAAGCACTAGATATGATAAATACGTGGGTTGATAAAAAAGACTATAAATATAGTTTTTCTCATTTATTAACTTTAAGATGAAAGATTGGTTTATAACATACATAAGTGGACTACACAGGATGACAAAAGCACAAATAAGAGGATATGGAATGAAGATATATTAAAACAAAGTTAATATTTTGAGCTACACATAGAAAAGTTTAAAGATTTTCGCAGTGAACTCTCATAAGTCCATCACCCAGATCTACCACTGATATTTGACTATACTTGTCCTATCACATCTCTGTCTGTGTAGCCATCTATCCATGCATCAATCCAGTTTTTTTCATATGGTATTATATTTAAGACTAGAAAATGGAAACAACTTAAATGTCCAATAGTAAGGGATTAGTTAAATAAATTGATGTGCTTCCACTCAATGGAATTATATGCACTCATTTAAATTTATAATTTTCAGGGGCACTCAGGTGGCTGAGTCAGTTGAGCACCCGACTCTTGGTTTTGGCTCAGGTCATGATCCCAGGGTTGTGAGATCGAGCCCCACATCAGGCTCTGCTCAGTGGATATTCTTTCTGTCTCTGTCTCTCTGTCCGCCTTTATCCTCTGCTTGTTTCTCTTTCTTCCTCTCTAAAAAAATAAAAATAATAATTTCAGACTATGGGAAATCCTATATCTAGTGATAAAATAACAGAATGTGAAAGTACTCACTGTGCCTTGTGATTTCAATACCATAAAACAAATTATACAAATGGAAAGAGCCATAAGTGAATATAGAAAAATAAGAGATGCTTGATCTGTTAGGGTAGTGGAATCTTTGTAAGTATTTTTTCCATCTCTTTATTTTGGTTTCATTAAAGTTATTGCATTGTTTGTTCATTACATACATTTAACAGTTAAAAGTTAGGACAATAAAACCATTAACTAGAATGTGTATCCAAAATTATTTACTAGAGCAGGGAACAAATTAGAATGTCTTTTATTAACTAATTATATACTGATTACTTTCTAGGTGCCTGCGTATAGGAAGATGAATAAAATGAGGTTCTTGCGCACTAGAAGCTTACAATATGTTAGAGACTCTGTGTCTAAAAGAATAACTATATGATGAACAATAATTATGCTGTGTATATTATGTGGTAGTTAAAAGAGTGGGTTCTGAACCCAGACTGCCTATGTTTGCTTCCAGGCCTTATTTTATACCACCTGTTTGATATTGGGCAAGTTACTTACGCTTCTCTTTGCCTCTGTTCTTCATTTATAATGAGGTTGAATATAATTCTTATCTCTCAGATTTTTGTGAGGATTAAATGAGTTCATACAAGTTAAATGCTGAGAATAGTCTCTGGCACAAGGTAAGTGCTAAACAAATATTGGCTGTTGTTACTATTTAATATTAATGTGTTGTTTTTAAGATTCTGCAATAAGGTAGGTTCTTGTTCATAACAATTGCCATCGGTCAGGTGTTTATACATAGTTTAAATCATATGCTCTAAAAAAACAAAGTAAAGTTAACATAATTATGTTTAAGATGTTTAGACTTTAAAGTCGATTTTATTTCAACCTGAAATATTTAAATTCCCTTTAAAAAATCTTTATTGGAAAAATGGCTATTTAGAAATGTGAGGAAAAATCCACTTCTAGCTAAAAAATTATTTGTTTTAGGGTACAGATTGATTCCCTGAGAGAGTCTCATGCTTTAAACTATCTTACCAGTGGTGACTAAATTTTCTAGTTATATGGCAGCCTTTTGAATTTGCTCAAGGATTACATATGATGAGGACATGTAGTCAGATGAAAAGCAGTTTCTCTTTAGCTCTAAGCCTAATGCCAATAGAAAGCTATGTTTAAATTTTTTTTTAACGTTTATTTATTTTTGAGACAAAGAGAGACAGAGCATGAACGGGGAGGGTCAGAGAGAGGGAGACACAGAATCGGAAGCAGGCTCCAGGCTCTGAGCCATCAGCCCAGAGCCCCACGCGGGGCTCGAACTCACAGACCGTGAGATCGTGACCTGAGCTGAAGTCGGAGGCTCAACCGACTGAGCCACCCAGGTGCCCCTAAAAAGCTATGTTTAAAAGAGAAATGTCTTCTGGGCATTCAAAATATATTGGGTGATTCCTTGGTAAATACAAATGTAAATATTTTGAAATTAATAGAGAGAAACATGAAAATTTAGATGCTTATCTCACAAATTGCCAAATCAAGAGAACATTTACTTATTTTAGTGCCTTTACCTCCTTTCCATGAAGAATTGGAGGTGGAAAAGTTGCCAGTTTTTAGTTCTCTCTGTGAATATTTCTCTCTGTGTCATTAAATGGGAATAATTTGGATCACATACAAGATTCTGATGAAAATGATGGAATGATGTAATGACTTTGGAGCGAGTTTTATCCTGTCTCAGGAGAACTCATAATTGGATTGTGTTTATGGAAGAAGAAGGAGGAGAAGAGATATAAAAATGGAGTAACCTCTTTATATTCACCTGACTCTCCAGTCTGTATCACAGTTTTTATTTTCAGGAGGGCATAAAGAATTTGTCTAGTTTCCCTATTCCTTACATAAAGTCTTCTTAAAGCAAAGGTTTTTCACAAAATGGAACTTAAGTTAAAAAAATTCTTTTCAATATATTGATCATATGTTATTTTGGTATGAGTTTCATAGGGAAACTGAAGCTAATGTGATGAGTTTTTAATAGCCTGATATTGTCTAATAAGTACTAGGAAAAGGTAGTTGTAGAGGATAGGTGATATGGCAAGACTGTGTGAGGCCAGTTTCAGAACTGTAGGTTAGTATACCTTTCTTTGTAAGTCAGAAGACAATTTCAGATTACTTACATGATTGCTCTGTTCCTTACTATCCTTTGAGATGTTTGGCAAGATGGAATGAAAGAATGCCAGATCTTAAAAGTTTGTTAGTGAATTTTACAAATTATTATTTATAGTTATATATATTATATAAATAAAGACTATTCTCAGTCCAGTTAATATCTATGGGTTTTTTTTCTGGATTTTTTATCCTGAAAATGGTTTCAGATACTTTTATTGGCAATAATCTGAAATATTCTGGAAATTTTTCACCTCATAAAATTTAATTAATAACTTCAAAGCACACTTAAAATATGTAAACATTGATGTCTGTGGAGTTTGGTTCATGGAAAAGCACAACTTTTCATAAATCAAATGGCTCTCCAATATTTTTTAGGTTTGTAGTATAAGAATCTCCACATAAATTATACAGTGTTGCTGACATTGAAAAAAAATGTTGTATATATTGTTGCAAGTTTGATTTAATCATCTCCTCCAGGACACTATACTTTAACAATTATGAGGTACAATAAAATTTTATTCTAAACCGAGCTTACGACATCACCTCTGTCCTAACTTGCTCTGTAGCACTGCACTACACAATTCAATAAAGAGTTAATTCCTTTCAACCTATTTATTATTTAAGGCATACAGTCTGAAGGGGGAAAATGAGGATTTCAGTTGTATTTGAAATGAGATGGAGAGTTAATAAGACAAAGAGATAACAGAGAGTCTGTTCTAGCTGGCAGGAATTCCCAGGGAGGTCAAGAGTAGGGTGGATTGAAGAGGCAAAAATGAATTTAAAACACATAGGCAGAGGGAAGGGTGTCTGTGAAGGCCCATGATCTATGATATTATCTAGAGCACACAGGCAGATTTTCTCTTCCAAAAGGAGGATAATATTGAAAGAAAAATTAAGCTCAAGGGGGAACCTTGAAAGTGATTTGTAGAAATCCCATAACAAGTGAATTGTCCTTTGTTTCCCAGGCCATGAGGAAGCATTCAGCATCTGTCATCCGACCAGAATGAACACTTAGTTCTTAGAGTCAGGGAGCTCCCACTGTCAGGGAAGGAGAAGATGCAGTGAGTGGATAACAGCAGGGCTGGGTGGAGTGTGGACAAGGGGAATCTGTAAAGTTTAGGAGGCATTTGGCCCATGTTAGTCTGAATGAGTGAAAGAACTACTGGTTAGAGGAGAGTAGAGGCAGGGAAAATTAAATTCGGTCAAGAAGAATTCTAATCGCCTACTCATTTGGAAATGAACAGTGGCCTTGCTTCCCAGAAGCTAGCAAATAGCTCAGAAGTAATGTTTCCTGGTGGATAAAGCAGTGGGCAGGGAGGAATTTCATTCACTGAGTGTGTTCTTGTCTCTCTCACAGGCACACATGTACTTGACTTGAGAGGAGCTGTTCTCATCTGAGACCACGTTTGCCCTCCCATGCCTTGCAGGATAGAGTAGCCAGAGGTGAAAGATCAAAGCTGAAAAAGAAAGATCATCTTTGAGGGGAAAAACCTTTCTTACTTCATGTTTGTTTGTTTTTTCCTGTCTTGATTTCATACCAAAACTATTTATGTAGCCAGAGCCCTAATTTGTTGTGTCATTTGCATACCTGACATGGTGTGCAAATGGCAGTGGTTGATGGAATTTCACCTAAGGTCTGATTGTGCCCAGGGAACTTCACAGACTCCAAATGCCTGCTTTTTATCTTACACATCGAGAAGCCCATTGAAACTTTTAGGGCTCTGCCAACTTGGCAAGGAGAGTTGGCAAACTTCTCATGCTGGGTTTCTTTTAGTTGGAAGGTTTTGAAGTGGGTCTGGGTCTGATGAGTGAGGTTGTGATAAATGCTGTGTGGAGTCCTTGTGAGGTCTTTTTATTTGTTGACTGTAAGCTTTTCATCATTTGACATGAATGAGAAACATCATTCCTTTGCAAGCGTATTCTCTTTTTTCTGTTTCTTTAAAGTTATCCTAAAGATTTTTCATTTACCGTATGAAATCATAAATTCTCTGAGCAAATGCCTGTTTTGACAAAATACTTTAGGATGCATGGCAAAAGTTTAAACAGGTCCTAATTGATAGGATTTAAATACTGTATATAGTAATTAGTTTTGTTAATACAAACACACACACACACACACACACACACACACACACACACACACATACACAAAACCTAAAACACCTTTGCATTTTTTCTTCCTTAATCTCTTCCAGATTTTTTCTCTAAGACTCAAAATTCATGAATTAAACACATTAGGTTAAGGAAATAGAATTGTGCTAAGTCTCCTAAGGGCTTGACACACCGATGAAAGATTTTAAAGTTTACATTAAGTTTACAAGTTGCCAGTGGGGCTTATTTTAGTAGCTTCCTTAAATGAAATCCCCAAGCAGAATAAAGAAATTGCAGATAATTGTTACAGAGGTAAGAATACATTAAGCTAAAACTACAAAACTCCCCAACTTACTAAATACTAGATACTTGTATGTATTTGGATTGGTGTCTAGATTGCTCTTAATTGAATGCAATGACATTAAAACAAAGAGTTTTCATGACTCTCTCATATGGACTGGTTATGTATTTTCCGTCTCAAACTCTGTATTTCTTAATGTTCCTCTACAAGCCACCATTACATTTCTCTAGTTCTTACAGGATAAAGAGATGATTTTAAATTTTTTTCTCTCTCTTTTGCTTAATAAAATACTCCCTATAATACTATGCTATTTTTCATTTTAACTTATGAACATTCTTATCCATGGTTTTCTCATCTAACTCTTAATATTATGGCCTTTATCCTTTTCAAAATGCTAGCGGAGATATCTTTCTTACTGGCCTTGTCGTAAAGTGACTTCTTGCTTTTTCATCACTTACTGAATCAGAAGTAGAGTAAGTTTCTTGCCTCATCATATTGTGAGATACTTAGAACAAGGGGCAGAGGAGAGGGCTTGCCTCTCTCTGAGGGCTAGAATAATATGACACAGACATCTAATAGTCCACTGAAATATGAGTAGCCCATAAATAATAGAGAATTGTTGCCAAGAAGCAGCTCTGCAGCCAGACATTTTCAAGTCTCCACTGCATCCAAGTGGGCCTTGTGTGTAGTTTTCATGAATGGAATCTGAAAGAAAATTATATGTGTCATGTCCAGGCCACAGCTGTTAGGAAGCAGATGTGACTTCTTTAGGTTGTCTTTTCCTGTCTGCTGGCTGAGTGTAGAAACCCCTGAGAACACAGGGAATGACAGAGCCACAAGATCGAAGGTATGTGGGTCTGTGCATCACCACATGGAAGAAGGCCATCCACCAGCAAGTAACAATTACCTTGGACTGCTGCATGAGCACAAGATAAACTTCTCTTGTGTAAAACCACCAAAGTTTTATGGCAGCTAATATTATCTTCACTAATACAGGTGAGGAAATCTTGCTGGGGTCTCCTAATCCTGTTGTCCCTAGTAATATTGGAAGAAGGCTGCTTTAGTGTGTTGAATGATACCAAGACCTTATGAATTGGAGATGTCTACTCTACCAAAAGATCTAGGTTTTAGAATGGATGCCTTCAATACTTCCACAAAACCTAGAAGAGCTACAGCTGGGACGTCCATGGTACATTTTGCACTGCTTGAGAAATTGTGTCTGTCTAGCAAATATATTTGCTAAGGAAAACATCCAGGAAAGAAAGGGAAAGGATATTCAAAATTCATGCAAGAATATTCTAGATGAGGAGCAACAATTAGATAAGTAGTAGAGTAGGCTCCCATTGAATTAGAAATAATCAAAGAACTGGAAGAGAACTTCATCAAAAAGAAGAAGTGCTCTCATGAAATGGAAGACGAGTACTTAAAGAAGAGCTTCAAAGTATTTTGGAACTAAAAAAGAAAAAAGTAAAAATTCTCCCAAAGTTGGGGTGCCTGGGTGGCTGACTCTCGATTTCGGCTCAGGTCATGATCTCAAGGTTTGTGGGATCCGGCCTCACATCAGGCTCTGCCCTGGCAGTGCAGAGTCTCCTTGGGATATTCTCTCCCTCTCTCTCTGCCTCTCCCCACTTGCACTCTCTTTCTCTCAAAATAAATTAATAAACATTAAAAAAAAAATTCTACCAAACAACAGATGAGCTGAAAAAGAAAATAATCTTATTGCTCATCATGTAGAATTAATTTTACAGATCAAGGGAGATATTCTGTAATATAGTGTAAAAATAGAAATGAAGTCCATTTAATTATAAAACTAATTTTGAAAAACTGTAAAATTTACATGGAAATCAAAGTGCAACTTTTATAAACCCTTTAAACATCTGGGTATTCTGTTTTGCTTAAGAAATATTTATCACTTTAGAGTTCTTAAAATATTCTTTTTTTTTTTTTTAATCTTTATGTATTTTTGAGAGAGAGAGACAGGGTGTGAGCAGGGGAGGAGCAGAGAGAGAGGGAGACACAGAATGTGAAGCAGGCTCCAGGCTCCGAGCTGTCAGCACAGAGCCTGACGCGGGGCTCGAACCCATGAACCGTGAGATCATAACCTGAGCCGAAGTTGGATGCTCAACCGACTGAGCCACCCAGGTGCCCCAAGTTCTTAACATATTCTGTTTTCTAACATTGTTATCTCATTTTTTGACATTTAATATTTTTTATTATAATCTTATTTTTTTATATAGTGTGAGATAGGAATTTAGTTTTACTTTTTCCACACAGATGCCAACTATCAGTGCTGTTTAATAAGTAAAGGATCTTTTCTGTTTGCATTTGAAATGCAACTTTTGTCATATATTGCATCCTCTGGTTACATATTTTCTAGACTCTCTTCTTTTTTACTGATATTTTGTCTATTTAAGTAGCCTTATCATGCTGTATTGATTATGGCATCTTTATAGATGTTATAATATCTGAAGGGGAAAGTACTCTTTCAGTATTCTTTCTTTGCAAAAAACATGGGGCTCCTACTTTTTAAATACCACTAGAGTCAGTAAATAATGCAAATAGCCATGTAAATAACTCGCCTAATGTGTCCTTAACATTGGAAGACTAAGGCAGTATGGTCTATTTCTTGAAATAAAACAAAAATTCTTATGAATTTTAAAATTATTTGCCAGTTTACAACAGTCCCCACAAAACACTGATATTGTAACATTGATTCTTATTTTACATCTTTTATATGATTTAAAGTTTTGTTAATGGAGATATTGTGTCCTTATAGTGAATTTATTCTTACATATTTTGCAGTTTAGGTTGCTTTGGTGAACAGAATTTATTTTTCTTTTCATATCCACTAGTAATTGGTTGTTATTCTAGTGAATTGCTATTGATTTCTTTGTATGTTTATTTGAATCCAGCTACCATATTGAATTCTCTTGTTACTCTACTTGTTTCTTAAATTTGAAATAAAGACATTTTGCCTTAATTCTTCCCAATATTTTTTTATCAATCATCTAATTTGGGAATCTTATTTCATTAGCGAGAACTTTAAGGGCAGTGTTAAAACAAGAGTGGTAAAGCAGGAGTCGCTATTTCTTTATTTCAATGGAAATGGATTCATTTTTTCACTGTATTTGGTGTTTACTATTGAATTATGATAGTGGTTAAGATGAATCTTGTTATCCCTATGTTAAACAGAGTTTTATTTAAGGTGACTAATGAATTTATCAAAATACTTTTAGGTGTTTCTTAATAAAATTATATTGTTTTTCTCCTCTAATTTTTTTCTCCTCTAATTTTTTGAGGAGGTTTTGATCAAGAAGAACGTCAAGAAGAGTGGCCCTTCATATAAAAATATAAAGCCTGGCTATTAACCTTGTGAAACATTCAGCAAGTGGGGGAGATAAGACTAACGTGTTTATATCAGTACTTCACAGGCACTTACCAAAGTCTTCTTTCCTTAAAAATTTATCTTTTTTGGGGCAGAGCCAGTGAATGGAAACAGTGGATGAAGCTGTTAATAATAGCTAACATTTATGCCAGAATACTGTACGCCAGGTGCTATACCAAGTACTTCATGTATACATTTAAATGAGATTCTCTTTATATCATTATACCTATGGGTGTGTCTCCTATGGAAGACAGTGATGACTGCATATTACTTTTCTCTGTATTCTTAATACCTAGCAACATGCCTGGCACATAGTAAGCACTTCACAAATGCTTATTGGATGTAATGCTTGTTGGGTGTATGGATATAATCTAACTGGTGGTGAGAATAATCAGCCTGTTCACAATACCCTTAGTCATAATTCTTTTTATGTTTGCTTTTTTTTTTTCCTCTGCCAATTCATCCTGGTGGTCAGTATGGGCTCTGGTTGTCATTTTCCTATCCATGGTTTATTCCATGGGGAATCTTTAAATCAGGGTTCTCTTTGTTTACACTGAAATGGCTTGGCTTATACCTTCTGACACACCCCTTTTCACTAGTACAGGGCAATGCTGTCGGATGGATTGTGTGGATAGGAGGCAGCACATCCTGCCAATGTAGATGTGGCGGGATTTTCAGTTTGTGTTTGTCGCATCTGTAGGAGTTTAATGAAGCCCCTTATAGACCATTGTGAGGAGAGGGCATGGAAGACTCTGGCACCTCTGCTCTACTTCCAAACACAGCACCTCTGCTGCTGTCTCTTTTACATATTTATCTCTTGGGTGAAATGCTGCATGACACATTTGAAAACTACGGAGTAGAAAATCCTAGAAAAATCCATAGTTCAGGCTCCTACCATTCTTTTTAAAATACCACTGTAGTTAGTAAATAATGCAAATAACCATGTAAATAACTCACCTAATGTCTCCTTAACTTTGGAAGACTGAGGCAGTATGGTCTATTTCTGAAAATAAATCAAAACAAACAACAAAAAAACCCCTACAAAAACACTTTTACCCTCAAAATAAACCAAACAAACAAAAACCAAAGCGAAATCAGATATAAGGAGGTAGAGACTTTTTATAAACTAATCAATCAGTCACAGCAGTAAATCAAGAGGGAAGTTCTTAACTCTGGTTTTGAGAAGGCTATAGCAGTCTACACAGAGACTATGTTGCATGAGGCACCTCTATTTTGTGGGGGTGCTTGTCCCTTTAGCTTCTCAGTAAGCCATTTATTGGTCTGTCCTACACAGACATTGCCCCCTTTTATTTGTGGAGCTTCTAATTCATTCTCTCTCCCAACAGGCTTTGCATTTTTTTTTTTAAAACTCTGTCCCCTACCTATTTTGTCTTTTCTCTCTGGCTTTAGGCCCAGGTTACCAGTCATTGATTTCCTTGGATGGGATTAAGGAGGTCTTCTGGTCCATTCTGTGGATAAAGGCAATACAAAAAGCCCACTCTCATGGATCTGGTCTCAATAATAAGCATTATAATTTAGGGTCCCAACTCTAGAATATAAGCTCACTGAGGTCAAGGGTTTCAGTCTGTTTCGTTTATAAATGTTCCTTGTCTTCTAGAGCATTGTTGGGTAATTCAGTTAGCATTTATTGGATGAATGAATGAAGCAAATGTCCATGATACAGTCAGACCTTTTGTACTGCCAAGTCAGACCTTTTGTACTGCCAAACCAAACTTTGGTTTATTCAACTCTGTGTTATTATGCTAAAATGATTTATTTGCTTTTATAAGTAGTATAGAAGATCTCTTCTGTGTGCTTGTTTTCATAGATCAGCTTTCTGAAGAAAAAAAATAAAAGCTAGTATTTTCCTGCACCAGAAAAAGGGATAGAAGGATAGGTACAACTCCCTTAACTCTCTCACACAGAAGAGCCCTTTGTGGCTTCACACATAGATGGCTTGCTTTGCCCTCCAATTACCATCAGGCAGAGAGAGCATGGTGTTATCACTGTATTCTCCACATCAGCCTCCACAAGTAATATCCTCTCTGGCATGCCCAATTCCTCAAAGTGCAGTGAATTTGGGGGCAGATAACTCCCTTAAGGACAGTTATCATTTTATACTCTATTTGTAAAATAATTGTCCATCTCTACCCTGCTCAAGGTAATCAGTCCTCCTGCAATTATGTTTTCTGTGTCTTGGTGCCAATGACATGACCCGTAGATTGAATCAGAGGCATCCTAGCTTATATCCCCATGTTGGTGTAACATATGTGCTGTCTCTCTTGGACTGTCTGTAATCACTGAGCCTCCTCCCCAAGAAACCAGGGGACTCCACATTCTGTTAACATTTTCTTATCTCCTCTTTTCTTGTGGTTGCTGGGCTCCTATTAGACCTTACCAGAAGCATCTAGGGTTAAGCCAGTCATGAACATTAATTTCAATGTCTGTTTTCCACAAGCACATAAATATTGTTCTCCAGCTACATTTTATAAAATAGCAGAGATCATAACTAGTCCACTGATAAATGTCATACATCAAGTTCTGTTCCAGAAATTTACTAGCTTCTGCTTTCTGGGTACATCCCAATTCTGTAACAAGATCCAATTCTGGGTCTGGCGATACTGTATATGAGCACTTATGTGTCTACATGTGTTTGTGTACTCACAGGAGTCCAGAGGCTAGATTTAATAGTGCCCTTTTGCCTCCAGAAATTGCACTTTGATCATTCTCCAGTTGGCAAAGGCCTATCTCATTGTGAAAAGTTTGGTGATCTGGACATCATTTTTGATAAAATGAAAATAAAATCATGAACTCTAAAATATCCTTAGTTCTCTAAGATTTATGGAATCTGCTTTATAGGTCATGGTTAGATCGATTATAGAATTTATTATTTAAAATATAACATTTTAAGTGTGAAAGGGAGTGGTATTTATAATCACATTGGATCAGAAGTCATAAACCAGGACATGTAGTCACTCTGGTTATGGCAAAAAATAAGTTGAAACTTATTTCACCAAATATGGTGAAATCATTTCAGAACTCCTCTCAGTCTGTCATCTTAAGTTTTGATTTTTTCTGACCCATGAACGTCTCTTCTAATATAATTCAGTGGTCTAAATTTACCTACCATTTCAAGTTGTTCATATTCTTAGCCACCTTCTCTATGTTAGCCTCAGAAGTTGGTTTGGGCTCTAGAGATGCCTTAAGCTTTCTCTTGAACAAAAACTGATTGACTGGACAAATGGAGGCTTTCTTTTCCAATTTATTGTAGTAAATTGGAATTTCACTCTCACTTTGTCCCAGTGCCAAGTGTGGACTAGAAGTGGCTAGGTAGGAGTGATGGAGCAGGGGAAGGGAAGGATAGGATGAAGGAAGCCTGCATACCATCTAGGTACATGTCAAAACCTTTTACACTCATGTTCTTGACCCCTGCCTTCATTAGCCTCTCACTCACTGCTCCCTTAATTACCTCAAGGATCCCACTCAGGGGAAAAGGGAGGTTGTATTTAGAATACTCTCTCCTGTTCTTCTTTTCTTTTCTTTTCTTTTCTTTTCTTTTCTTTTCTTTTCTTTTCTTTTCTTTTCTTTTCTTTCTTTTCTTTTTTAATTTTAAATGTTTATTTTTGAGAGAGGGAGAGAGAGAGAGTGAGAGGGAGAGAGAGCATGAGTGGGAGAGGAGGGGAGAAGCAGACACAGAATCAGAAGCAGGCTTCAGGCACTGAGCTGTCAGCACAGAGCCTGATTCGGTCTTGAATCTGTGAGCAGGGAGGTCATGACCTGAGCCAAAGTCCGAAGCTCAACCTACTGAGCCACTGAGGCGCCCCTCCCCTGCTTTTATTTCATTCCCTTTACCGGTGCTTCAAGTCCTTGATCTCATTAGCTTCTACAGCCCTTCTTCGTGGTCTTGAATGGCTTCCATACTGCTTCTCATAGCAGAGCCCCTTCTCCTTTTTCACATGCCTCACACTCTCTGGATTGTTTTTGCCTTGCAAGAACTCCCTTAGCATGTTAGAGATGAAAGCTTAGAGAATCTCATTCTCATTTATTTTTATTTTTATTATTATTATTTTTTTTTATGAATGAGAGTTTTAAGGATTGGAAAGAGCCTCAATTTTCCTTTTTTTCCATATCAAGAATGGTTAGAGAAGATGTGGTTTTGGCACCCCAGTTTAGAATTCTGAAAGGATTTTCTCATTGAAACTCCTTTATAACTCACCATTTTGTTCTCAAATGCTACTAGTAGTAAGTACCCCTGGTTAAATTGGTGTTTCAGTCTATGCTTTTGTTTTTCTTTGTCAATCTATTCACCAAATGTAATAATATTTCTATTCAAAAATATGAGGCTAACTCTCCAAGTTTGTTTAGATGAAATTCAGAGATACAGTCTGTTTATAATCAGATCTATCTACACTTTTTTTCTGGTTGTCATTTAAACACACTTCGAAGATGTTGAAAGTTAGCAATGTTAATGATGATCAGCATTGACGTTTATTAAGTAAGCATCCACCATGTAGCAGGTACTGTGCTAGCCACTACATTATCATTATTTTCCTTAACTGCACTGTGATGCAAGTATTATTTTCATGTTGCAGATGAGGAAAGTGAGGCACAGAGAGGAAAAGTGAGGTGCTTTAATGATAGTGGTAATTTACTGGGGTGCCTGGGTGGTTCAGTCGATTGGTTAAGCGTCTGACTTTGGCTTAGGTCATGATCTTGTAGTTCTTGAGTTGGAGCCCCACATGGGGCTCTGTGCTGACATCACAGAGCCTGGATCCTGCTTTGGATTCTGTCCCCCTCTCTCTGCTCCTCCCTGTCTCTCTCTCTCAAAAATAAATAAACATTACAAAACTTAAAAAAAGTGATAATGGTAATTTACACAATGGTAAATGGTAAAGCTAAGCTTCATGCCCAAGCTTGTTGGACTCTATAATTGACATCTTTCTACATGCCATGTGGTTGCCTGTACCCACCCGTATTTTACTATATTGGTATGCTTCTTTTAGGTTATGAACAATTTTGAGAGGTGCTGTACTTATTCTGCATTTTTACTGGCATTTAGGCATACTGATTAGAACAGTTGGATGTTAAAGCACTTAGAATAACTTTTTAGATCATTAGCATTTCTAAAGAGTGGTAAATGAAGATGTCAAATAAAGCATATATTCACATTAATTTCAAGTTGCCTATTGTGTTCTCCCCCTCTTCCTTCTGGTTTTCCATTCAATGGAGCCAGTGAATATTGGATCCATGCTGATGATCAGGTTAAATCTTTTATGATCATCTCCCTGAGTTTGGAGGGGGTTAAAGGGGTTGGGGGAGCAAAATATTTACCATGAAATTGATTTCCAAGGACAGGGAAGAGAGTAAGACTGGTGTCAGGATGCTGATTAGAAAAGAACAAAAATCCTTTCTACTATCATGATGGCTATAATCGAATATCTTGCATAGGTTAGAGTGCAATAAAGGTTCAATGAGAGTCACCTGAATGACTTTGACTTCAATATTTTTCATGTCTCTCTCAACACAATTGTTAATCTTGTGTTACTTAAATTGCATAGAAATCTATTTTTCACACTGTCTCTAAATTCTGGTTCTCTTTCATGTTATATTTCTTTTTTTATTTCTCAGTTAAAATAGAATGGGTAAATATTACATAAATTCTGTCATTGCAAAAGATCTAACTATTTTGAGAGTAATACTGACTCTATGAAGAACCAGGATTATCTTTCAGAATTTCTTTTATATTCTGCCCATTCTCACTTTTACTTTTTTTCCTTAAAAAATAAAAAAAAAAATTAGTAAATCAAGAGAGCCATCTTGTCTTGTCTATATGTTTCAAATTAAGCTGTCAACTATTGTTAGTGGTTTGGGTTGGAATTTTCTCTTCATAGAAGTCTTTCAAGTTTGATTTAGATTTCTTTTCAGATTGCAGTTTTGAGTTCAACCCTTCAAAGACATTGACAACACTCCTTACATCAGCTAGTTTTGTGGAATATGCTTACAACCAGCCCTGATTACACAGGCATAAAAAAAAAAACAGGTTTCTAGTGAACAACTTGAAAACTACAAATAAAATATACATCAATGGATTACAGTAACATTGTAGGAAAATATGCTAACATACCATTTCTATAGAAAGAATGCTCTGGGGACAATGACTCACACTGTGCATTATGAAATCATGAGTTTCAGCAGTTTCATTTTCTGTGATTTACATTAAAATAGCTAAGAAAGAGTACATGTTTGGAAAACTATGTCTTAATGATCTGTTAGACACATCCCCAAATGTCCTAATGTGTTTCACATGTGGCTCAATTGAGCCTGTGAAGTTCGATGACACACTATTCTGAATGAAATGAGTGCCTCTACATTTAGTCTTATTTTCCATGGCCATTTGGGGGGCAATTGTTCCAATCATTATGGTTTAGGGGAAAAGGGCTATTTAAATAAGTGTCTTCAGGAGGCTGAGTAAAATAATCAGCCTGGTTCGTGAAGAAGGGACTTGATTCAAGAGAAATGGATGAGACTCTCTCTAGTTTTGCCTCTCCATTTGATCCTCAGTAGCTATCAGTATGATATAAACTAACATTTTATATAATATTGCAAACCTTAATGTGAGATCAAGTCTAAACTTTAAAAAACCCTACTGCCCCTGGTGAACAAAGTCTATACTTCTTTTTTTTTTCTTTTTACTTTTTTTTTAAACTTTTATTTGTTTTTGAGAGAGACAGAGCATGAGGAGGGGAGGGAGACACAGAATCTGAAGCAGGCTCCAGGCTCTGAGCTGTCAGCGCAGAGCCTGATGCGGGGCTTGAACCCACAGACTGCAAGATCGTGACCTGAGCTGAAGTTGGATGCTTAACTGATTGAGCCACCCAGGTGCCCCACAAAGTCTATACTTCACATGGCACACAAAGTTTGTGATCTAGCCCCTGTCTACCTTTATTGGCCTCTTTGCTCACCACTGTCTGTCTTTTACTTTTAGCAACCTGAACCACAAATATTCCCTTTCTAATCTCCTTTGTCTTTGTTAAGCTGACTCTTTCTTCTCCTTGAGATACCTTATTTTCATTCTAAAACCTATTCACCTCATTGGTGGATTATATCAAGAGTGAGTTGATCTTCTGTTGCCCAGAAAACAGATGTTAACCATTGCTCAGGGTAGATTGGGCCATCTTCTCTAATCCAATAGTAAGGAATAACCAGCATTTACAGAGCAATATGACAGAGCAATATGGTTAATCCTATATGTGTATTGTCTCCTTTAACCTCTATACCAAACCTATGAGGTAGATATTTGAGGATGGGTCTTATATAATAATAACTGGAGCATAGATTAAGTACTGTTTTTTTTTTTTTTTTTCTAGTAACATTTGCTCCTTTGCCTTTTCTTCCATGTGTAACTAGATCCTGGAGGGTAAACCTTGATTAGTTATAACCTATTATGTTTATTCACTTCCCATTTTCAGTGATTGCTCAGGAAAGAACATACAATGCAGTGTGGCTGAGAGACCAGTACAGGAATTATTAGCTAGGTTGCCCTTATCTAGGGAACTAAGATACTCCATGTGAAAGCATTTTTCACACTGAAAAAGCATTTGTTTTGGTTTTAGGTTGTAAGTAACAGAAGATTCAAAGGATTAAACAGTAAGATGTGTTATCTCACATCACAACTCCATAGATATGACTGTTTCAGGATTAGTTAATTCATTTGTTCAAAGCCATCAAAGGTCCAATTCTCCTTTTATTTTTCTGCCCTGCCACCCTTAGCATGTTGACATTTGTTTTCAGACTTGTCACTTCATGCTCATGATATGGCTACCACAATTTCTAGACCACCTGTTTACACAGCATGTAAAGCCTTGGGAGAGAAAGGCTCCTCTTAATGTCCTTTTTAAACATTGGGGTGAACATTCTCAGCAGCTTTATAACTTTTCCTGGGCTGGTTGTATCAACCAGCAGTATACCTGCTGCCCATTCCTGAGTAGTCCGTGAAAATGGGAATTAGATGAACATGACTGGTCAGACTGAAAGTTTGCTCCCTGGACCTCTGGAGGAGTTGAGTTATCCAGAGGCACGTAGCCACTAAGCACTTGGATGAAATTGGGGTTCTAGTGAGGGAAGAAGGGGCTAAAGCATGCCTTTTTGTTAATGAGCAGTACCTGCCTTCATCCTATACAGTTACGAGTTCTTATTTTGAATGTTATTTAGTGTGTAGCAGTCGTTTCAGAAAGATTCACCTTTGAGGTAATTTTAATTAATTTATTTGTTTAAAAGTTTATTTATTTTGAGAGAGAGAGAGAGAGTGGGCACGAGTGGGGAAGAGGCAGATAGAGATAGAGGGAGAAAGAGAATTTCAAGTAGCTGACAGTGCAGAGCCAAACATGGGGCTCAATTCCATGAACTGTGAAATCATGACCTGAGCCGAAGCCAAGTGGGATGCTTAACTGACTGAGCCACTCAGGTGCCCCTGAGATCATTTTAAAACAAAGTTTTATTTATTTTATTTTATTTTTTTGAAGGGTAATAGAATTTCTTGTTCTCTGTTTTAGGTTGAGTTGCCTTAGAAACAGACTCTAAAAGAGTTGAGTGCAAGTAATTTATTGAGAAGGTAGGGAAGAATGGAACATAAAAAGGAGAGCAAGGAAGGGAAGGCAGTCTAAGGGATACAGTATCAAACCAGTCACAGCTGTGGGTGACAGAAGCTTAATCCCCTAAGGACATTTTGGGAAAAGGTGTAGAATTAGGAGTAAGGGAGTGGGGGTATATGTACCCCAAGTTTTGTTAGTCATCTTTTGAGAAAATCAGGAGGGCATATTAATATCCCAGGCCCCTTGTGATGTGGCTTTTTGCAGTTTATGGGGAAACTCTCAGGCAAAGATACAGATATTGGAAATTAGAAACCTCTGGGAAATGATGAGCTCAAGGGATATGGTCTGAGGATCAGTAGCAACTACCACATTCCTTTATGTCCAAACAGTACAAAGAGCAGAGATGTCAGAAACCCTGCAAAACTATTGGGAATTGTTTTGTCAGAAAGGATAAGGAGGCACTTCCATATTTTTTAATTTACATCTCAAAAGGGGTCATTTCTAAAACTGTGTGATTAGAATTTGCATTATAGAAAATTGTTCCCCTGTATACTGCTTATACTCAGATATAGTTGCAAAAGAAAACTGATTTTAATGACTCTAAAGATAGATGTTCTCACCTGCAGGATTTGTTTTGATACCTGCTCAGAGCAGCATAAGAGTTGAAACCTTACATTAAAAATATTAGCTCTAGTTGTTAGCTGAGTACATTTTGATGTTGCAGCGTTAGTTTAAATGCTGGTATCTGTCCACCTTCCCAGCTGATTAAGTGCACTGAAATATAATTTATCTTAAGTTTTTCAGTGTGTGTTTAATTTTCTCATCCCTTACTTAACAGAATGTCGATTAATTATTGAATCCAAAGTAAGAGAATCATTGTTCAAATAAGCAGGCTATGCTTCATTTAACCGCTACAAATATAACATTCTAGTGAAACCTACTTGTGTATCACAGTAGCAAAGGGTTGCTAATAATATAACAGTCATTACATGCACTTGCCCGGCAAAGTATTTATTCCACTTGCTTTTTTGTTCTTTTCTGTGTTTATTTACCCAAGAATACAAAGCAATTAGCTAAAAGCCTGTGAAAAGCTCTGGAAATCATTTTATTTTCTGTTTGTACTTTGAAGGCAGGGAAAGTGAGAGCAGGAGGGATGGGAAAGTGTAGTGGGTTCAATGTTGTGCCCTCATAAAGGGTATTCCTCTGGAACTTGTGAAGGTGATCTTGTTTGGAGAAAGTGTCTTTGCAAATTTAACTAAGTTAGGGATCTCAAGATGAAATTGTTGTAGATTAGGGTGGGTTTAACATCAGAGAGCGATTTGAAACACAGGTATACAGAGTGGAGAAGACCATGTGAAGATGGAAACAGAGGTTGGAGTCATGTAGTTCCAAGCCAAGGAACGCCTTGGAGTCATCAAAAGCTAGATGAAGCAAGGAAGGATTTTTTTTTTTTTTTTTTGCCCCAGAGCCTTCTGAGGTAACACAGCCCTATTGACAACTCAATTTCACACTCCTGACCTGCAGAACTGTGACAGAATACATTTCTATTGTTTTAAGCCACCAACTTTGTGTTAATTTGTTACAGCAGCCATAGGAAACTAATACAGCAGATATTTTTATTAGTGGTAGTATAGATAATGGAGGTAATGCATTTTATTTTATTTTATTTAGCCTATGGTTTTATAGTTTACCAAATGCATTCATCCTGATGGTAAATGGTAAGCTGAATGACTCAGAAAAGTTTAATGACCTGGCCCAGCTATGGCCATAAGCACCAGACACAGACACAGGGGGCCAGCTGTGTTGGGAAAGCTTGAGGAACTTACTTAAGTCTCTAAAGAGTAACAAGTCCTGTGGAAAGTTGTATCTCTAGACCCCAAATTTCCTCTTCTAAAGCTGGCTGTGTAAAAGCCATGCCTCAAATTTCTCATTAAAAGTACCTCTCAATACTCCATGTTTACTGTGTAGACACATTTCAATGAGTTTTTGGTTTTTTTCTTTACTATATGATGATTTCTGTTTGTGCTCATTTATTGAATGTCCATTCACTTAGTACCTGATAAGGGCCTAACCCTTCATTATTCTAAAAAATATGTAATTAATATCATGATTTTAAGATCCAGGGCTCCTAAGAAAAGCATGGCTTTGAAAAGGATGTACAAAACATCCTTCTATAATAAAAATTTTCAGTGTAAAATTTGTGTAATTTTAAGAGCTATTAATATTATATATATGTGCAACTACAGTGTGATTGAGATCATTTATAGTCATTCAGTGTTTGGACAAGTTGGTTTTCATTAGTAGGTTTGTTGTTTTCTAATGCCTTTCCTCTTGGTTAAGAGAGTGAATGCATCAGATGTGGTGCCTGGACACCTGTTGCTCAAGTACATGCCATTGCCATTTTCTTAGAATGTCAGCCACTTCATCTCTGCTTAAATTTACTGCATATAAAGCTGAGAGTACTGAATTATTGATGTGGACTTGAAGTTTTGGGTCTGGTTGATGTATCAGAATTATGTTTTTGTAACAGAAATTACTGAGACGTGCTCTGAGTTTGTGGTGTCTTGCTATATTTTTGTTTTGTGTGAGGGACAGAAAAGTGTGAAGCTGTATTTAGTTTGTAAGAGGCATATAGTCACATGATATGTGATTATATATTTATAAATAATTTCTTGATTATTAATACTCACATATTTATAAGAAAATAAGTTAAATGACTGCTAGTTTTTGCTTTACAGTGGATCAGGTGGTGATCCATTTGATCTTGGAAAAAGAAAATGAGAATGGAAATGGGATAAAAATGATAAAGTTGCATTCCTCCTTGTATCTAAACATCTGGTCATATTATGAAATTCACTTTTACCTTTATCTCTAAAGAGTATTGTTTTAAAACTCTCTTTTTCCGTTATGTATCTCTTTAACTACAACAATTAATTACTTTCTTTGTAAGAAAAAATTGTGACAGTGTTTTTGGTTGGAATTTTTCCTTCATAGGAGGCTTTCTATGGTTTATATTTGTTTCAGATTGCAAAAAATAGAATGGTACCCCTTTGGGAGGTAGTGACTACTTACTGCGAAATATTTAAACAGTGAGTGAATGATTTTATCTCAGAGTACTGTTACATTGGTATGGAGCATTAAAGGAACCTCCAAGGTCCCTTCAGAATTTAAGATTAGGTCACTCTACTTTTGAATCAGGCATAATTATAAGGGTTACCTTCTTATTTTATAAGGAGTTCTGTCAAAGACTTGGGCATTTCTTTGATTAAATATCTGGGAAGGTGTGGCTTATTTTTTAAATATTTGTTTATTTCTGAGAGAGAGAGAGCGAGGGAGCGAGCAAGTGGGGGGACAGGCAGAGTGAGAGGGAGACACAGAATCCAAATCAGGCTCCAGACTCCACACTTTTCATCACAGAGCCCACGGTGGGGCTTGAACCCACGAACCGTGAGATCATGACCTGAACCAAAGTTGGACACTTAACTGACTGAGCTACTCAGGTGCCCCGAAGCTGTGACTTAATGGTCCTCAAAGTCTTGAATAAATAATGAGGAAGCAAGGCAGAATTAATTATGCATGAGGTCTCCTCCAGAATCCTCCCTTAGCTGCCATGACTTTATCAAAATCCTCACATTCTTTGGATTGGATGGCCAGGTAGTACTTAAATAATTTGTATCAATAGGCTTACGCACAAGGAAATGAACTTGTCATACTGAATCCTAAGAAGGTATTCTAGCATTGAATTTGTGGGAGGTTTCATGAATTCTTTAACCATATATATCTTTGTAGATAGAAAGTATTAAGGTTATTACTAATATAATTAGCTTTGTTTATGGAGTAGTGTTTGCCTGTTAGAACATATGTTCTATTTCATATGAAATAGCTTAAATCTTATAGAAATAACCTTCTTGACTTTTGGAGAGAAACACATCATGGCTACACATAATAGAAACTGGGACATGGTGACTTCTAGAAGTAAAATCTTTGAACTATTTGTCATTGGGAGAAATCACCTATAGTTTCACAGAGACCTCATCAAAAAGAACTTTGCCATAATACTTAACAACATGTATATGTGCAACATAGACTTTGGCGATTATCATTTAATATAAAATATTTCTCTGTTACCATTGTCATTTCTCAAAAATGTATTATCCATTAACATTATTGGAGTTTAGCTGATACTTTTAAACTTTCATGTTTCAACTGGAGAACTTCATTGGGTATAGAAGAATGAAGACAAATTTATAGCATGAACAGAATTAAAGTTTGCTTCATTTTCTAGTTGAGGAAGAATAAAGAACAGCATATGAAAATCGAGGATGTAGAAAACATGTGAAATAGCTGACGATTTATTCATTAGGAAAGTTTATCTTTTTTTAATGTTTATTTTTTGAGAGAGAAAGAGAGAAAGAGAGAGAGGCAGGCTGAGAGAGAGGGAGACACAGAATCTGAAGCAGGTTCCAGGCCCTAAGCTCTCAGCACAGAGCCCAACACGGGCCTCAAACTCACAAATGGTGAAATCATGACCCGAGTTGAATTTGGACGCTTAACTGGCTGAGCCACCCAAGTGCTCCAGGAAAGTTTCTCTTTATAGTTAAGTATTAAAATAGTTAAATACAAGTTGCTTAGTAGTAAAATAGTATAGTGATAATGATAATGATGGATTATTTTAAGCTTTGAACAAAGCGAAAGTAACTGGGGCTGAAGTAACTAAAGTACTTTAGTAGTTTACTAAAGTTAACTAAATGTGACTGGTAGCTGTGTGTGTGTGTGTGTGTGTGTGTGTGTGTGTTTGTGAATTAAGTCCCATTTCTTATATTTGTTCCACTTTTGACTGAAGGCAGATATTGTTGGAGAACAGATCTATTTGTGCAACCTTATTGGGAACATCCAAATTGGCAAAATGACTTGGTGCCCATCTGCAGTAAATCAAGAGGTACATCTGACTGGGTTGGGGCTTCGTGCCAGTGCCTGTCTCAACATGTTCAGTTTTTAACTGAATTCTGTCAAAATTTTGAGTCACATAATAATATCACAGACATTTTGTACATCTTTCTTATGGAAGTGTCTGTGTGACTGTTGATCTAGTTACAAAGGCTCAGGGTGTCTTGGCCATAATGTTAACTTAAAGTTCCTCCTAGCCAGGCTAAATTTTCTCCCTCCCCCTCCCCCATCCTCTTTCTACTCTCATTCCACTTTGGAATTGATCATTGGTATGGTTGTTGAAAAATCCTGCTCCAGTGGGGAAGGGAGCACACCTGTGTATTGGGCTATTTGGGGGCATTATTTAGTGTCCTCGTTTGGATTTCTCCAAAAGCAATGACTTGGATATGATATTTATTTGTTAATTTTGGGAAATAAGAATGAGAGAAAGGAGAGCAAAGGACCCCAAAATTATTATTTTAATGATCAGAATAAAGATATGGGTAACTGGGGATCCTGTGTAAAATGACCTCGGAATTGTTCATTCTCCATGCAGCATCAGAAATAATAATTAAAATGCATAAATCAAATCACAGTAGCATCCTTACTTAAAACCCTCTGCCGGAATCCCCTTGCGCTTAGAGAAGAATCCACACTGTTTATCCGTACGTATGAGAACCAAGCTCTTAGTGAACCTGTTCCTTCCTATCCACCAGTGCTCATCCCCTACCTCTCTACTGTGACTTAGCTCTAACTATACTGGCCTGCTTTCTATTCCAGGTACACACTGAGCTATTACCCTCTTCAGGATGTGATTATTTCCCACTTGCTCTGCCTGGGATACTCTTTCCTCCTGCATCTTTATCTAGCTGGCCTCCTGCTATCAGTCAGTTGTCAACTCAGAAGCTACCTCCTCACGTTTATTATCTGCCTTTATGTTTATCATCTGTCTCCCTGGACCCATCTTCCCTCCAAATTTAACTTTTATGGGATTAGGACTTTACTCACCTTCTTTCACTACTGTATTCCTAGTGCCTAGAACTTTCTGGCTTTATAAGTACTCAGTATATATTTGATATATGATTGCCTAACTAATGGATAAAGTGATGAAATATTGAATGAACAAGTGGTATAGAAATTTAGTTACTGTACCCCAAATCACAGAAATTTTGGCAATATTTGAAATCAAGATGTTTCTCTGGCCTGCTCATGTGACCCTTTTCACAGTGATTTCAGATTCATTGTGTGTAATATTTTGAGCCAAAGGCATTGTCCCTTTCAAAAATCCCACTTTTTTATTTAGGAGGAGGAATGAACATAATAGGAGGTTTTGTTGTGTTTTATTTTGTTTTGCAGAGGAAAGTACCCACATATACAGGGTGATACCTCTCTTAGCTTGCCTAATCAAGTTTAGATAATCATACAGAGAACTTTATAAATATCCTCTTCTCCATCCTCCCTTAACTCCTGCTTTCCCAGGGGGAATGAAGGAGGTAGCAGCGTGGGAAAAAAGAGAGTTTTAGGGGAGTAAGGGAATAACTTGTATGAAAATGTTTGATTCCATCATCTAGGGAAGGTAGGCAATATAAAAGCCTTGACTAAGTAGCAGTGGGTATTCTTAAGAATTAAGCACATTATTGCACAGATGAATATATCATCATTCATGCCACTAAGATATTTTATAAAATAGTTCTCAAAAAAAGTATTATATCTAAATTTACCTAGTGAATAACTTGTTTTTAATAGTAAGACATATTTAATACATATACCATAAATGCACTATTTTTTATAAGCCACCATGGGAACTGAAAAGTAACGCCGCTGGTGTATTGACTGGATGCTTGGTTTTCTTTTAGAGAAATTGGGAGCTTGGGTCTTGCTTCTGTCCCCAAATACAGAAATAATAAATTGTAGTAAGTAAGGGACTTGCATTTGTCTGCTGGTTAATGGAGTGGAAGGTAGGCTGGGAGGAAAGCATTATACATAAGGGCAGTTGTTGCTAGTTTCTGGATGCTAAGTGAATCTACTTCACACGTGAGCATCTTGGGGGTGCTCATTTCATCATTTGGATTGTTTTGCCATTCTTTTTAAAGGGTCCTGGTAGATTTTGATAATTCACAGAGAACTGTAGTTTAGATCCAATTATATGTAAGTATGTAAATATCTTCTTGTACATTTTAAAAGAGATGATATTATGACAATGTCTTTAATGACACAGCCTTAGTTTTAATGTTTACCTGAGCCTAGTGTAGATTTTCAAGAGTCCCAATTTATTAAAAATAAAACTTTAGAACCAAAAATGATGGGACAACATCTTTATACTGCCCTTGTTTGCATTCAGGACATTTTCAAATTAATCATGTCTGTGAACTTGGTTATGTTTATTACCCAGATGGTATTTTACCACATGAGCAATTAATATAATTGGAGACTATGAAGTGTTTATGTCAAGGCAAGAAGCAGTAGAAGCTTCAGTGTGGTAACTTTGCAGACAGCTGAACATATTTTACTGTGTGCTTCCAACCTTCCCTTCTCCTGCCCTTCCCTTTCTATTTTTATATTTAACAGAAAAGAAAGGGAGTTCACAAAGGCGCTCAGAAACTGGCAGTTTCTTGTAGAATGTGGTATATTTCTAATTTCCATATATTTCCTTCAAGTGGAATGGCCCTGGGAGCACAATTACCTTTGGTCTTGACAGGTTTGAAAGAGGCAAATTCTGCCAGTTTCTGATTGAAATGTTATACCGACTTTTCTGAAACGGGCATGATGGGTGACAAAAGAGAGATATTGCTGGGTCAGGTGAAGTTGTTGCCATAATCCCTTTTCCCTGTTTTGAGGTCTTGAGCAAGAAAATCCTGTGTCACGGTATATTATCACCACCTGCTAGGAGCACCTTAACGGGGTTGGCAACAGAGGCTCTCTAATTTTCACTATCATACTCCTCATTCCAAGGAGCTCTGGGCAAGAAAATCAGGCGTGATCTCTGAAGACTATATAATAAGCTCACATTTTCATTCTTCATCTAGATTTCATTTTTTTATATAAAAATGATCAGCCAAATGCCACGATTAGGCCTTTCTTACTCTATATCTCAATATATAGTGCTTATGAATTTTGTTCATAGGGAGTGTATTCCTTCATGTAACGAATACATTCCACAAAAAGTGTACATCAAAAATTAAATCACATTATATCTTCATTACCGAGTTGATCCCTCTGAATAATAAGCTCGTGATAAATGCTTGATAGAGTTTTATATTTTAAAATCCCAAATAATATATTGTTTTCTCAATTTGGGTATACTTTGTGTATACTTTATGTGAGAATAGGTATGCTTAAAGGGAAGCTCGCATATATTAATTTGCATTTACTGACATACTTTTCCAAGATGGATTTGAGGTCTTTTTGTTTAGTCTGGCATGTTCTTTCTGCATGGGTCCCTCCTCCCCCAGGATATTCTTAGGGTTCTCTCTGTCACTTGCTTTCACCTCGGTGAAAGCAGATGTCATCTTGCCAGGGACGTCTTCTCTGACCACCTTATATAATCTTCTCACTCCTATCCTGCTCTACTTTTCTCCTATCACTCACAGTCACAAGGCATATTATACATTTATTGTCTGTCCCCCCTGCACTCAAAAAATACAGTGCCTGGTACATATATACATAATATATATTTATCAAATGAATGAATAAGTGAACAAATGAAGAATTGAGAGTGAGTGGCATCTGCATAACTCCCAACATTATCTGCCCCATTTTGTGAGAGAGTATCTGGGTATTTCCTGGGGAGAACTATATACTTTTTGTTTCTCTTAATCCTACCATATCTGTTATAATGGGATCTGGTGTATATAACTGCTCAAATCCTAAACTTGTACAACATACTGATAAATAGATCCTTTAAATCTTATGATCTGAGATTCACCCATTGATTCAAAGAATGATCTGATTATAATAAATATATACTACTTCAGGGAACTGAAATAGTAAGTCATGAAATAGCATGAAACTCCAAGCAAGAGAGGGCAAATTGAGGGGCTTATAGATCATTTTGATTGAACCACATAACATTTTAAAGATTTTTAATTTAATGTTAAGATTTTTAGAAATTTAATATATTGCGCGTGAAAGTCTGATTTCCAATGTGATGAGGCTGGGCTCACATGCTTTCATGGCAGCCATTAGCTGGAGCTGAATGTTAAATGTGTTAACCACAGTCTCCACCACTCCCTTTTGTCATTTTCTCATCTTACTGCTGCATTTATTGTACCAATGTTGGCACTCTTGGAATTTGGCTTAGCATCCATACTCTAACCCAAGCTAATCCCTTAAGCATCACTTCCTATGCTGCTTTTTATTTAGTTGCTGAAATGGAGTTGAAAAAATTTATCAAGGCTAAAGTATCCTTATTTTAGTTTAGCATTCTATGTATTTTGGATTGTTTTAAAGAAAAGAATGCTGATACCAATGATTTATTATTTTCCTTAAAATAATCTGTAGCTCGGTGTTCTGTATCTTCAGAGGGGTTTGGATGTTCACAAGTGTAAACATGTCAAAACTGAATGAACACTTAAGTTTTTTATATTTCATGGCGTTTTATAAAATGAAAGCAAACATTGAACTATATTTAATCATATGCATGCAGAAATATTTAAAGAGAATTTTTAGGATGTTTGAAAATTACTTTGAAATGCACCCAAAACAGGTAGATTAGTGAAAGGTTATAGAGAGAGACAGATGCATAGAAACATGACCAAAGAGGGTAAAATGGTAATAGTAGAATCTAGATGGTGAGTATGTGGGATTCATTCTACAACTTTTATAATTTTTCTCTATGATTGAAAAATTTCATAATAAAATGTTGAGTAAATCTCATTTTCTGCTGAATATTACTAATTTGCATACTGTTTCTGCTGTTTGGATTTTTTGTTTCAAATTAAATGTAAAATTTTACACAATGAATTAATGAAACAGGAGATTGCTATAAATTTTTTATTCTGCTTCTTTAGGATTAATTTGAAAAGAGTTTCATATTACAAAAACGGTTGTGATCTGGAAATATAATTGTGGAATAGTTTTATTTTGTAGAAAATTGTCCTTTTTGCTCATTTTCTTACTTTTTCCTGTATCTGTTTCCACATAGCCAATACATCTCAAATAGAATTCTCTGGGACCCTTAAGTTCCATATCCTTTAAATTCTTATATGTGGAGCTGAATTATGTACTATTTATTATTATTATTATTATTATTATTATTATTATTATTTTGGTTAAATATTTTTTATTTGAGTATAGTTGACAATGTTACACTAGTTTCAGGTGTACAGCATAATGATTCAACATATACATTGTGCTATGCTATTTTTAACTGGGGAGAAAGTATTTTTAACTGATTATAGTTTCACTCTGCACTTTGTAAAGTGAAGTCCATATTTGAATGTTCGATTCATACACATTTTTAAATAGATAATTAGCATATTGGCATAATTAAAAGTTTTGTCTTGCACAGATTTTTTTCTTACACACACACACACACACACACACATATATATACATATATATATAAATTTCAATTTCACAATTATAAATAGGAGGTTGTAGGACTATTAAAAGTAACTTAATTATAAATATTTAAAGTGGCAAAGTGTTGTAGACAATGGTTGAGCTACCCAATCCAAAGAAATAGGCTTTACTTTTTGATTAAAGAATACATGTTATTAGGGCAAACATTTGGATTGTTAATGGGCAGAGCTTGACCGCAAAATCATCACGTGAAGCTGTTTCCTTCCTTTTGGAAAAGAAACTCACTACCTGTTCTTTGGCAGAGTCAACAATATTTCTAATGGGTATCTTCAGTGACATGAAGCAGATCTATACCGTAACATCTAGAGTTCTAAACTCCAGAGTTCTCCTTCCTGATTACTCTAAATTCAGCTTATTTTTTTTCAAGATGATCGGTTAGCATATTAAGACACCGCTTATGGGGTGCCTGCGTGGCTCAGTCGGATAAGCGTCCGACTTTGGCTCAGGTCATGATCTCACAGTTCGTGAGTTCGAGCCCCTTATCAGGCTCTGTGCTGACAGCTCAGATCCTGGGGCCTGCTTTGGATTCTGTGTGTGTCTCTCTCTCTGCTCCTCCCCCGCTCATGCTCTGTCTCTCTCTCTCCTTCAAAAATAAGTAAAAACCTTAAAAAAAATTTAAAACACCACTTACACTGCAATGCCAGATGTGTTTGAAGCACAGATCATTCTCTGTATAGATAACACCATCCAGGAAGACCATGGATCTCATTTCTCCTCATTTGATAAAATGTGTCTTCCCTACCAGGGAACATCAATCTTTTTTGCATCCAGTTTGAGTCTTATTAAAACCACTTTTCCCCCCAAACATTTCCCTGTTGTTAAAATTTAGCAGAACTCCAGTTAATCAGTTCAACTAACATTCACTGAATGCCTATTAGGCTAGCTGTTGGGAATGCAGACAGTCCCTGCCCTTGAGGAGGCCTCATGTGTCTATAAAATGCTATTGTGGCAAAAAGGAGACACAACCAAACATTTGATGGAGGTATGTTCCAAGTGAATTACAATACTATCCATGTTCTGATGACTTTTTTTGAAAGTATTATTAGGTTGGCAAGTGTATTGTTGGACATTTATTATTAAGTAGTTGAAATTATTTCCTTCTAATATTTTTAGGAAATAGAGAAGGGCTCAACATGTCAGTTTTTTTTTTTCCTAAGGGTGATAATAGAGTATGGTAGAATGAGAAAAATAAGTTTGGAATCAAACAACTCTTGCCTTCTAGTCTTTGTTTATTAACTCAATGATCTAGATCTCATCAACTTATATAACCCTCCATGCCTCTCTTTTGTCAGCTGTGAGATATGGGTAATACAGCTGCCTGTCATGGATATTACTATTTTAATGGAATAATGAATTAAAGTCTCAAGTCCATATAGTACTAGCCCAATATGTGATGAGGGCTATTGTTATTGTTGTCTTGACGTTGATTATGATGAAACTTTTAATTTGGGTTTCTAGAGAACCAAACCTGACACAAAAGTTGCACTATAAGTAGTTTATGTAGGAAGCATCTGAAGGAATTGTAGTAAAGGAATTGTAGTAAAGTGGGGAAAAAAAAGGACAGAGAAGGAAGAAAGCCAGTAAAATGGTGGACAACTGGAGCTTAATGATGCTAGGAAGTATAAAACATGTACCTAGGGGTTATCTCACCTGAAAGATAAAGGGGATGAAGTATTTGCATCATTTCCTGCCAGCCATTAGTAGAGGGCTGCTCTCAGGGGGTATTAATTCCTTGGCATTTGCAGCCTGCCACATTCATTCATAAGCAGAATAGTCTTTGGCAGGTAGGGAAAGGCTTCAGTCAAGGATTCAGGTGTTGACAGAAGTCAGTCTGGCATGTCTGAAATGGTCAAGCTGAGGTCATATGGACTGAGTACTGATAACATCTATCCATCTGATGATGATGAGACTACTTGATGAAAGGGGGACACTGTATGTCTTTCTTTGAGAAATGAACTACCAATGCAGATGATTAAATGTAGGGAGAAGCCTGACTAGGAAAACGAAGCACTATGTGCCTGCATACCTGTATACGCAGTTTATCTGACAGGCTTGGAATTATTCTGGCCTTGGCCAGTGAGTCATTTTATTGGGCGCAGATTTCCTCTGTACAGGTCTCCTGTCTGGGCTCTGGGTATGTTTTGTGCATTAGTGGTGGCTCCTTGGATCTGAGAGTGCAGTGTTCAATTCACTGACCTCACCTCCTAGAGCAGTGTGCACTTCTCAGCCAGCAACCTTGGTCTGAGGTGATCTAGTCATTATAGCCTGCATGGTCCCTTAATAGTGATGATTCAACTTAATCCAAAGCTAATGAGCAGGAAGGAGCAGTTCCACCACTCCCTTGCATTGTTTGAGGAGATATTCCACCATCTTCCAATTTAATTATGGGATGTGGTTTCTGGGCAGGAGAGCAAGTGAGATCTGCTTTTTGCATTTTGTTTTGTTCATAACTGAATCATAGCAATTAAGCAATCAAGCAGGGTGTAAGCAATAACTTTTATGAACATTAAGATAGTATATTTCATAACATATAAATGCTATGTTTGTTAAAGCTCACTTTTGAGAAATTGTGATAGTTGTTAGGAAAACACTATTAATTTGAAGGTGTGGACGAGAGAGATAAGACACCTCTTCTAGAATTGTGTATATTCAAGTAACTATTATCTTTGGGAAGCACTGAAGGTGTCTTCTTTAATAAATCTCAGAAGGTATTCAAGCAATAAACAAGTATTTACATATATGGGTGTAGAGATAGTTGTATACATGTATACAATACATTATTTCAGCCATGTCGTAGACACTTAACAAAGATGGAATTGCACTGAACGGTTGGTTGCAGTGTCAAAGACAAAAAGTTAAACTCTAACCAGTTCCTTTCAAATTCATAAATATACTTTATTTTTTAAACTTTGAAAAATGGGAACAAATTACTAAAAGAATTAATATACTAGCAGTCACTGTATTTAAATAAGTACGGGAAAATAAATCCCCCTATTAATTTTTGAAGCAAGAAATGCTGTGTATCCACAATGTAGAAATTAGGAACCATTGAAACTCTCTTTAAACATGCAAAAAGTCTGTCACAGATGGCAACTAATTTCTACAACCTTTCTTCTATTGATGGTATCAACTGTTAAGATAAGCATTTCAGTACATATGACATAGTTACAACAATAAGCATGTTGTTGACTCATACATGGTTTGCCTGAATAGAATGAAGAGTCCTCTGGGAGAAAAAAAGAAGCAATTGTTTTACCCATCTACTTTTGCACAGTGATTAGAAGATGGGTGATATTTTGCTACCCTTCAGAAGTGATTCTCTTAACATTTTGACTGGTTCAAAGAAAAAAGGTGTCGATAACCATTATACCTTTTTAGGAAGCCAGTTTTAGGATAGTGGAGTGAGAAAAAAGGAAGAGCTGGTATCTTAATATCCACAGTTCCCACTCTTCTCATCTGCCTGTCATTTCTCCTTGGCCTCTTGCCTTTTTTCTCAACTCCTCCCCCTTCCTGGATGACTTTCCCTTCTTTTGATCTCAACACCTGTCCTTCAACCAGTCCAAACATATATCTTTTTTCTTTCAACTTTTATTGTCCACAGGGTCACAATCATACTGCTCATAACTTGGATATTCTCTAATCATTACAAATAATAGCCATTGTTGCTAGAAAAATATGTATTTATAGCAGCAATCACATTTTATATATCTTTGATATTCCCTGTGTGGTAATATCTCATAATATTGGTTCACCCAATAACTGCCTTTTCTTTGTCCTCCTTTGCACTTTGTACTTCACTCCAGTAGACTTATTAAGCTGTATCATAATTGCTTGCTGTTTAACAAAGCACCCCAATATTTGGAGGCTTAACACAATTTGTTATTTCTCATGACTCTGTGAGTTAATTGGGGGCATTTTCTTCCTTGATGGTAGAGCTGAGTTCACTAATGTAGCTGCATTCATCTGGGAGATTTTGGGGGGCTGGAACATCCACGATGGCTTCTGTCCCTCCAAAGTCTCCTCCATGAGGCTTTAATCATTCTGCAGTCTGAACTTCTGGCATGATGTCTAGGCCCCAAGAGGGCAGAGGGGGAGGGAAGTCAAAGCTGCCAGTTCTCTTTAGAGCTACACTAGAAATCCCAGATATCACTTCCACTGTATTTAGTTGTTCAAAGCAAATCACAAGACCAACCCAGATTTACTCTCTTGATGGGAGGAAGAACAAAGTCTCATTGCAAGGGAGCATGTGTACAATCATGGGAGGAATAATTGGTGGCCATGTTTGGAGATTGTCTTTACACTTGTATAAGCCTTTCCCACTAGAATTTGATTTCTTCAAGGCAGGGACTATGTCTTCTTCACATTTTTAGAATCAGAATTTGAAAAATATTTTGCTCTTTATTTCCTGAATGAAGGAATAGTTGCCCCATGATAGTGATTTTTGCCCCATGAAGGATAGTTGCCCTCTCTATCTCTAAACTTTGATGATAAACTCTGTTTTATATTCAGATTGCTGGTATATATCTTGATTTTTCTTCTTCTTTTTTTTTAATTTTGGAGTGTTTTTCTTTTAGATATATAAGACATACCTACTCTCTTAGTTTGGGTTTCTTTGTATAGAGAAAGTCACAGAGTTGCAGATTAAAATGCAAACAGTTCCTTTGGGAGCTGATTTCAGGAAACGCAGAGAAGTGAGGGGATTAAAACAGACAGTGAATGAAACTAAAAAAATAAATAAATAAAAGATGTAAAGCAGCTAATTTGGAGCAACTAGAGGTTATTTCCAGTAGAGAACTCTGGAAAGCAGTGTAGACATGTGCCTCAGAGTTATTTTACTTGAGGGATGAGAGAGTGGGAGGACAGTAATTTTTCAGCACTTATGGCTGTCTACAGACATAGTGGCCAGAGAAAGGCCTCTGGCAGAAAGACATAGGTACTGGAAGTTGGACCAACAACCCAAAAATGGCCTGTGCCATAGAATACTGGGCATTGCCTCATCAGCCATCTCCGTACATACAATTCCCCTCTCCTCTTACCTCCCTTCCCAGAAAGAAGCCTTAGTGGTCTCACCAGCCTTCCTTTAAGGGCACTGTTGCTTGACAATTTTTCCTCATACCATATGGTTTTAGCTAAAAGAAGTACCAAGAAAAACAGCTTATACTTCTTGAGCCATCACAGTTGTCCCAGATCACATCACAATAGATTCTTAAACATTGTATTCATAGACAGCAGTATAGCAGTTTTGCAGTGCACCATCTAACCCTGATGGCCTCTCATTTTTAGAAAGGAACTTGAGGATTTGGGGCTCTAAATTCACAGAAGCAGAGTTTATATCTGTTGTTGCACATCATTGTGACCCCATTGTCGCAAAAAGTGTCTGATCGGGGTGCCTGGGTGGCTCACTTGGTTGACTGGCTGACTCTTGAGTTTGGCTTAAGTCATAATCTCATGGCTCATGAGATTCTGTCTCTCCCTCTCTCTCTCTGCCCTCCCCCCACCAAATAAATAAATATAAAAAGCGTTTCTGATCATAATAGTACTCAATAAATATTTGATAAATAATAAATTACTAAAGGTAGAAAATAATGTAGTCAAAAGATCATTGTAAATATCTTTGCCATTTTCTTGCTGTATGGCTGTCGGTAAAGAACTTAATATTGCTGTGACTCAGCCCTGTTTGTCTGAGAGTATGACTTATTTTTTTCCAGATCTGTTCTATGATTTCCTTTGTCTCTTTTTACCCTCTTCTTTACTTTCATCTGCATTATATTTTGGACAGAGTAAGCTTTTACCTAGAGTAAACTTCTGCTAAAGGAAGTTTCCAGATGATTTTTCAGATCTCTTTCTACGGGAAAAATAAGTAAAGAAAGTTGATAAAGGGAATAAGCTGAAGACAATTACACTCGTGCAGAACCATCATTTGTTCATTCTTTCATCATCTTGTAAGGAGGAATGCTCTCCATAAAGCCAACTTTGGCCATTTTGGTGTTTTTGAGAATACCCATAGAGATACAGCAGAGGTAGCAAAAAGATAGTTGAGGAGTCTTACCATTGGGAAACAAGGGGGAAATAACTATTCTAAAGTGGCAGGCCAGAACATCCCTATCAATATTGAATGCTTTTTTTTTTTTTTTTTTTTTTACAGTGAAATGGATTCACACAGTATTCTACCACCTTAAAAATCTAAACTTGTTGAGGGCAGGAATGCACCTTACTCATAATTCTGGGTCCTTAGCACTTTGTACCTTGCTTAGCACAAATAAAGCTCTTGGTTATTTTTTGCTGAGTAAATGAAGGAATAAGTGCTTGAATACATAGCTAAAATAAAGCACCATACATAATGCATGGGAATCCTTGCTGATAGGAAGATTGGAGGAAACCAATATCCCATGGTGAATTAGAACTTAACTTGGTAATTGGAAATAAAGACAAATGCCAGAGTGAGGTGGAAGGCATTGACTGAGACTCCCATCTTCTATCAGTAGTAGCCAGAGTTTTGTTTTGAAAAATAATGATGCTATGGCTTCCTCATCTCTTAGTTCCAACTGAGGACCTGTAACTAATTATATTGTTTTTTGAACTGCTCATATTGACTGTAATCTCATGTGTTCTTATGCAGGAGATACTCAAGTTGGAGGGAAAAAATAACTTTTTATTCCCTTTTCAGTCAGTGTAATTCCTATTGCCTGTGAAGGATTAACTTCTGTAATATAAGGTCTCCATACCTACAACAGAATGCTATTTCTGTGCTGTTCAATTTCATTTTGTACACTGTTGTGGGAAACATGAAAATTAAGATTTGATTTGTCCTTAGCCTCTTTTAGAATAAGGTAGTGGAATCAGTTCTTTAATGCAGTGTGTAGTTTTAGACTATAGAGTGAATTAAATCAACTTGGGCTTCAGTAAGGCCTTTATTAGTTCTCAAATATTGATTTAAGTAATGATATTAAATTATGTATGGTTGAAAAGATAAGTCTAGCTTCTGCCATAGTACATGAATGCCATGACAATGTTTTCCTTTTCTTATAATAAAATCAGAAGTAGAACATAGGTTAAACACAGTTCTCTTCATACCTCGTAATTTCTGACACAGTAAGTTATGTTGAGTAAAAGAGAGACATTAAGTTGACAGTAGACTTTTGTTTATAAATAGGGGGATACAGATTGATGGGGTGATCCATTCTGCCATTGCAATTATTACCCATTGCAAAGATGCCTGAACTAAAAGGGAATAATTTCCTTACATAAATATTGAGGTAGACAACCATTTGAGACATGACTATGCTTTTGGATTATTTTTTAAAGGAATATATGAGACTAGAGTTTTATATTTATTGAGTAAAAATTGAAATTATCAAAAATAAGAAGGCAGTTTAATATTCTCTCATTTAAATTTTAATCATATTAAGCTTTGAAGTTTTTCCTGAGCTGTTATGCAATTACTAACTGTAAAGTTGGTTATAATTTTATATTCTTTTGTATGTATAACAACATTCTTCTATATTTTTTGGATGACTATATGTGGATGGATATGAATGGGGAGTTATTTTAAAGCTGAAATTTCATTTTTCCACTTTATTTTTGAGTTGATGCATTGAATTCAGGATGGCACTGAATGAATGTTACATTTAATAAAAATGTTTAATTCCTCGAATTCTTTTCATAGATAAAAGTATATGCTTCTTTATTTTCCTTTAAAATGACAAGGGCTTCTCGTTAGGGGGGTTAGAAACCATGACTAGTACATTGAACCTAGTATTAGAACATTTGGGTTTTATTCTTTATTTCATCTGACCTTGGAATGATATGATAACTCCTAGATTATTTTCTAATAAATGACTTGATTTCTCATTCATTTACATTTCAGTGACACTTTGAGTTCTCTAACTCTTATGCTGACTTATATTTTTTAATACTTATAATAAGTAAAACTTAGTTTATTCATATCCTCTGGGTAGAAGAGTATAGATAAGGGACAATGGAGAAGACCCCTCTTTCTCATGAAAGTAGCAGACACCCATACCTTACCACCCAAGTAGATTTGGCCATAAGAATAGTAAAGTGTACATGGAAAAAAAAGGCCTTATGGTATAGTATAGGGAATTTCAAAATTTGTTGGGCTTTAGCATCAGCAGGGAGGCTTGCTGAAAATGTATACTCCAAACCTACTGAACCAGAATTTAGAGTCCTAGGGCATGGGCAGTTGGCTAATATCCATCAAAGTTGGTGGTATATGAATCAGTACCTAGCCCAATTTGAAGTAAGATATTGGGAAACTTTGCCGCTAACCTTAATTCTTCCATTATCTGAATCATTTCAAAATTTTGAAGCATGATTTTCTATCTGTCACAGTTTAAATGATTATTCAACATTGAAATTCCTAGCCCTAGATGGCAATAAGAATTAGCTGTCCATAGAACTCAACTTTTTTGAATGTCTCATTTCCTCATGTTATATTCAGCTCTTTTGCTCTTTGACCATTTTTTCATTTGCCAACTGCTATGATTTTGAGATTTTAATCCTCCTTCCCATGTCCCTATACTTTTCTTGTTTTTCTCGTTAGCCCTTCTATGTTGGAGGCTGCCTGTGAATCATCCACCATTTGTAGGTCACCCTTTGGGAAACGCCAAGATTCTCAGAACATTAATTTCTCTGCCATTAGATGAGGACAGGAATGGCTGCTGACATTTCCCTCGACACTGAAGGATGTTGTCAGGCTATTTGAGAAAATGCTTGTTGAATGCATGGTGCTATGCTGTTACTGGCACTTAGCTGGGAAGCTGAAGTCCAAGCAGCTTAATGATTTGCTGGAGCTGTGCAGCCCATCAGTGGTAAGATTACAACCTAGAGAATGGGTTATTGTTTCAGAGAACATTCCGTTGGATACACTGGACTTATTATTTGAAGTATTCCATGTCCCTGTAGACCAAAGAGGTAGAATTTGTGACATCAGTTTGATCTTCAGAAACTCCACTTAACCCAGAATTATCCTTTATTTACTGAGATCACTGGGAAAAAAGGAGGGATGAGGGGATGAGAGAATATTTAATTACTGAGATTATGTTGCTTATCTATAAGGGATGTATGTGGGGGGATCTTCACTTTTTCTACACATGCTATAAAAATTCCTTTTAACCCTCTCAGCAAAAAACAATGCAGAATTAAAATAGAAGTTCTTGAGATTTGTCCTTGACTATATCTGTAGAAAAATATATTTGAGGGGCGCCTGGGTGGCGCAGTCGGTTAAGCGTCCGACTTCAGCCAGGTCACGATCTCGCGGTCCGTGAGTTCGAGCCCCGCGTCAGGCTCTGGGCCGATGGCTCGGAGCCTGGAGCCTGTTTCCGATTCTGTGTCTCCCTCTCTCTCTGCCCCTCCCCCATTCATGCTCTGTCTCTCTCTGTCCCAAAAATAAATAAAAAATGTTGAAAAAAAAAATTTAAAAAAAAAAAAAAAAAAAAAAAAAAAAAAAAAGAAAAATATATTTGGAATTTGATGGCTTGTAGAGAAAGTTTATCAGGAAGGTTAGAATTTTTATATTTATTCAAATTAAATACATGTGTACATTTTGAAATCAAAGTTTGTCCTTAGGAAAAAATTGGGTATAGGAATTCCTAATGTTGTTCTTTGGTTGGTATTCTGTATTATAGAGTTGGAATTCTATTCCTTAAATTAGAATTTGAGGGAAATGTCAAAGCCAGTCTTCATGGCCCGGAGATATGTGAGCTGTAGGTCCACCATTCTGTCAGTGAAAAATTAAGGTGTCAAATATATACTTAACATTTTCTGTGAGCCAAGGTATTGCAAAAGGCACTTTATATACTTACATTTAATCCTTCTGGAGAAGTAGCAGCTTTAGGAGCCATGTGTTATAGACAAGGAAACTGAGGTTCTGAGATGTTAAATAACTCACACAAGGTAGAACTGAGATTCTATATTAGGTTCATCTCACCCCAAAACACAGAGTCCACTTGTTTCTAAAAGCACATATAACCAGAATTTCATTATAAATGTTACCATCAAGGACAGGACTTGGAAATGCCATGGACATCTTCTGTTACATACACAAGGCTCTGCCTACAAAATGTGTTAGCTTACTACACAACTACAAAGACCCAAATACAAACTGTGGGCTCCATATCCCTTTATTAGCACATTTTCTCTTGCCTGGTTATTCACTATGAATCTGTGATGAGTTGAGACTGTGGGTAGAAGCTGCTGCAATTAGTTTTGCCTCAGGTAGAATGCTGACATCAGTTGTAATGAGATTAAAATCTTCTACTCAGCTGTTACTTGAAATATTCTGTTGTGTTCTCATCCAACTGTTTTAACTAATTGAAGTGACTTAACCATATAATTATTTTCAAATGTTTACAATTACTTTTAGATAAATATAAATGAATGTTTTGCCTGCATATTAGCAGCAAAGGGAGTAATTTGGTATCTTCACCCAAATAGTTTTACTCTCCTAAGGTATTATTGGAAGATACATCAGAGTTTATCAATGGAGTTCAAATGACACAAATGAGGATTACTAATACTAAAATGAAATATTACTTTCAGTTACCAAGATGGAGTAGCTCCATTCCTGCCAAGTCCTCCTCCTTAGAACTAAAACCCCCTAGATATAACACAGCACACATAGGAGGTCTCTGAAAGATCAAACAAGAAGGTGCACTGCCTAGGGACTTGAGGAATTGGAGGAACTACACAGCGGTGAGTTCCTGAGATTTCCTTATTGTCTCTCACATATCTTGGATGGGGTGCTGCAGAATTTTCCAATCAAGGACCTTCAACAGGCAAAGACCCAAAAAACTCCAAGAAAATCCTGTTTCCCTTAGCTAAAGGACTAAGAAAAGGATGGCCTAACAACAACAACAACAACAACAACAACAACAACAACAACAACAAAATAACATCTGCCCAATACCATCAGAAAAATGATACCTTTCCCCCTGAATACTTTCAGGGGTTCTAGCAGGAAGTTGATTCCCTCCCACACCCCGTCAATTTCTGTGATAAGTTATGTATGTATATTACATCACATACATAGATCAAACACTAATAAAACTATACAAAGCAATATACTAAAAAAGAAAATGCTACATATAAATCAAGATAAAAACTATAAAAATGATCAAAGAAACTGAAAACAGAAAGCAAATTATAAAATGATAAAATGACAGACTTAAGCCCTGATACCAATAAAATACTTTCCATGTAAATAGTCTATGGAAATGCAAGGGACCCAGAATAGCCAAAAAAAATCCTGTAAAGGAAGAACAAAGTTACAAGACTTGTAGTTTCCATTTTCAAAATTTACTACAAAAATATGGTATGATGTGGTACTGGTATAGAGATAAACACAAAGACCAGTGGAATGAAATTGCTAGTTCAGAAACAAACTCTTACATTGATGATCAAATGATTTGCAATAAGAGTGCCAAGTCTATTCAATGGGGAAAGCATAATCTTCAAAAAATGGTATCGGGACGGTTGGATATCCAAATGCAGAATAAAAATACAAAACCTCTTCCTTATACCATACACGAACATTAACTGCAAATGATTCATAGATCTTAAATCTAAGAATGAAAACTATAAAACTTGTAGAAGAAATTATAGGTATAAAATTTCTGACCTCATGTTAGGTAATGAATTCGTAGATGTGACACCAAAAGCATAAGCAACAAAAGAAAGATAAATACACTGGACTTCATCAAAGTTTAAAAATTTTGCTTTAAGGAGGAGTTAAAGTGGCAGAAAGGTAGGAAGTCCCTGGACTTTCATCATCCCTCAAACACAGCTGTATTAAGGTGAGATCACTTGGACCACCCAGGAAATGGATCTGAAGCCTGGCAGAAGGATTTCCATGGTTGGAAGGAGACAACATGGCACGTACAAGGAAAAGTTAAGATGGTAGAAAAATAAGGGGACCATGGGCTTGCCTTGTCCCTCAAATACAGCTGTGTTGAGGTGAGATCACTTGGAACACCCAGGAAATCTATTTAAGGACTGGTGGAAGAGTCTCTGTAGTTGGAAGGAGAGACAGCATGGCAGGTGATAGGCTTATTTTCACAAAGAAATCAAAGCACATCTAGTTTAAGGTCCAAATACTCCCCTCTTCTCTGCAGAGGAATGGCCAATGGGAAAGAGCAGCCAAAATTCAGCAGCAGAGTATACACAGCATACATCAGAAACACTTCCTGAAGTGTCAGGCTCTGGACAGTGTATGACCCTTTTTTAATATAGCATGACTCTCAGATGCAGGCAACATAACAGGATTTCAAAATATTCAAAAGACAGAAACTTAGCCAAAATGACAATATGGGAGAAATCTCCCCAAAAGAAGGTCAAGAAGAAATCATAGCCAGGGACTTGCTCAAAAAAACTAAGCAATACATCTAAACTAGCTGGACTTGAACAAAGCATAGAAAACACCAGAGAAATCCTTACTGCTGAGATAAAAAACCTAAAAACTAGTCAGGCTGAAATAAAAAATGCTATAACTGAGATATAAAACAAATTGGATACAGGAACAACGAGGATTGAAGAAGAAGAGGAAAAAATAGGTGATACAGAAGATAAAGCTATGGAAAATAATGAAGCCTTAAAGAATAGGGAAAGAAAATTGTTAGATCATGAAGGGAGACTTAGGGAACTTTATAATTCCATCAAATGAAACAATATCTGTATCATAGGAGACCCAGAAGAATAGGAGCGGGAAAAGGGAGCAGAAGGTTTATTTGAACAAACCATAGCTGAGAACTTCCCTAAATCTGGAAAGGAAACAGGCATTCAAGTACAAAAGGCACAGAGAACTCCCCTCAAAATCAACAAAAACAGGTCAACACCATGACATATTATAGTGAAACTTGCAAAATACAAAGATAAAGAGAGAATTCTGAAAGCAGCTGGGGACAAAATGTCCTTAACCTACAAGGGTACAAGGGTAGACACATAAGGTTAGCAGCAGGCCAGTCCACTGAAACTTGGCAGGCCAGAGGGAGTGCCAGGAAATACTCAACATGCTCAATAGGAAAAAAAAATATGCATCCAAGAATACTATATCCAGCAGGGCTGCCATTCAGAGTAGGAGAGAGAGAGTTTCCCAGACAAAAACTAAAGGGTTTGTGGCCACTGAACCAACCCTGCAAGAAGTTTTAAGGGGGACTCTTTGGAGAAAAAAAAAAACAAAAAACAAAGCAATAAAGACTAGAAAGGAATACAGAACATCACCAGAAACACTAATTCTGCAGGTCATACAATGGCACTAAATTCATATCTTTCAGTAATCACTCTGAATGTAAATGGACTAAATGCTCCAGTCGAAAGTCATAGGGTATCAGAATAGATAAAAAAACAAGATCCATTTCTATACTGCTAATAAGAGACTCATTTTAGGCCTAAAGACATCTGCAGATTGAAAGTGAGGGGATGGAGAACCATCTATTATGATGTCAAAAGAAAGCCAGAGTAGCCATACTTATATCAGACAAACTAGATTTTAAAACATAAACTGTAACAAAAGATGAAGAACCACATTATATCATAACTAAGGTATTTATCCATCAATATCTAACAATTATAAATATTAGCCCCCAATATGTAAGCTCACAAATATATAAATCAATAACAAACATAAAGAAACTCATTGATAATAATACAATAATAGTAGGGGACTTTAACACGCAACTTACAGCAATGGACAGATCATCTAAGCAGAAAATCAATAAGGAAGCAGTGACTTTGAATGGACCAGAAGGACTTAACAGATATATTCAAAACATTTCATCCTAAAGCAACAGAATACACATTCTTCTTGAGTGCGCATGGAACATTCTCGAGAATATATCACATATTGGATCACAAATCATCCCTCAACGGGTACAAAAACATCAAGATCATACCATGCTTATTTTCAGATCAAAATACCCTGAAACTAAGAACTGGTTCTTTGAAAGAATAAACAAAAAATGACTTATAAAAAAGAAAAGAGAAAGAACCCAAACAGATAAAATCACAAATGAAAGAGGAGAAATCATAACCAACACCACAGAAATACAAACAATTATAAGAGACTACTATGAAAAATTATATGCCAACAACCTGGGAAATCTGGAAGCAATGGGATTCCTTGAAACTCACACACTGTCAAAACTGAAACAGGAAGAAACAGAAAATTTGAACAGACCCACAACCAGATAAGAAAGTGAATCAGCAATCCAAAATCTCCCAAACAAACAAGAGCCCTGGGCCAGATGGATTCCTGGGGGAATTCTACCTGGCATTTAAAGAAGAGTTAATACCTATTCTCCTCAAACTGTTTCAAAAAGTAGAAATTGAAGGAAAACACACAAACTCATTCTATGAAACCATAATTACCTTGATTCCAAAACTAGACACATACCCAATCAAAAGGAGAATTACAGGCCAATATCTCTGATGAACATGGATATAAAAATTCTCAACAAGATATTAGCAAATCAAATTCAACAGTACATTAAAAGAATTTTTCACCACAATCAAGTTGGATTGATTCCTGGGCTGCAGGGCTGGTTCAATATTCACAAATCAATCAATGTGATACACAACATTTAAAAAAAAAGGATAAGAACCATAAGATCCTGTCAATAAATACAGAAAAAAAAAACATTTAACAAAATACTACATTCATTCTTGATAAAAACTCTCCATAAAGTACAGATTGGTGGAAGATACCTCAGCATCATAAAGGCCATGTACAAAAGACCCACAGCTAATATCATTTTCCATGGAGAAAAACTGAGAGCCTTTCTCCTATGGTCAGAAACAAGACAAGGATGTCCACTCTCACCATTATTATATAACATAGTCCTGGAGGTCCTAGTCTCAGCAATTAGGCAACAAAAAGAAATAAAAGGCATCTAAATCAACAAGAAAGAAGTCAAACTTTCACTATTCACAGATGACATGATGATATATGGAGAAAACCCAAAGGACTCCACCAAAATATTTCTAGAACTAATTCATGAATTCAGCAAAGTCCCAGGATATAAAATCAATGTACAGAAAACTGTTGAATATCTATACATCAATAACAAAGCAGCAGCAAAAGAAATCAAGGAATTGATCCCATTTGCAATCACACCAAATTTATATATATATATATATTCCCAACACCATTTGTTGAAGAGACTGTCTTTTTTTCCATTGCATATTCTTTCCTGCTTTGTTGAATGTTAGTTGACCACATAGTTGTGGGTCCAGGTCTGGGTTTTCTATTCTGTTCCATTGATCTCTGTGTCTGTTTTTGTGCCAATACCAAACTGTCTTGATGACTATAGCTTTGTGATATGGCTTTACATCCAGAATTGTGATACCTCCAGTTTTGTTTTTCTTTTTCAGTATTGCTTTGGATGTTCAGGGACTTTTGTGGTTCCATACACATTTTTAGGATTATTTGTCCTAACTCTGCAAAAATAGCTGTTATTTTGATAGGGATTGCATTAAATGTGTAGGTTGCTTTGGGTGGCATAGACATTTTACCAGTGTTTGCTCTTCCAATCCAAGAGCATGGAATATTTTTCCATTTCTTTGTGTCCTCTTCAATTTCTTTCATAAGTGTTTTATAACTTTTCCAAAGAAGACATCCAGATGGCTAACAGACACATGAAAAGATGCTCAACATCACTCATCATCAGGGAAATACAAATCAAAACCACGATGTGATACCACCTCACACCTGTCAGAATAGCTAAATTAACAACACAAGAAACAACAAGTGTTGGCGAGGATTCAAGGAAAGGGATGCACTATTTGGTGGGAATGCAAATTGATGCAGCCACCCTGGAGAACAGTATTGAAATTCCTCAAAAAACTAAAAATAGAACTACCCTATGACCCAGCAATTGTACTAATATGTATTTACCCGAAGGATGCAAAAATACAGATTTGAAGGGGTACATGCTTCCCAATGGTTATAGAAGTATAATCAATAATAGCCAAACTATGGAGAGAGCTTAAATACTTATTGACTGATGAATAGATAAAGAAAAAGTGGTGTGTTTATATAAATATAAATATAAATATGTATTAATATTACTCAGTCATAAAAAAAATGAAATCTTACCATGGGTAATGATGTGGATGGAGCTAGAAGCTATTATGCTAAGTGAAATAGTCAATCAGAGAAAGTTAAATGTCATGATTTCACTTATATATGGAATTTAAGAAATAAAACAGATGTACATATGGGAAGGAGGAGAAAGAGAATGGAGGGAAACAACCCATAAGACTCAATGATAGAGAATAAACTATTAACTGACAGAAGAATTGTATTGGAGATGGGCTAGATAGGTGACAGGTACTAAGATGGGCACTTGTGTTAAGTTTCTCAGGATCCACATAAGAGTGAAAACATATGGTATCTGTCTTTCTCTGTATGACTTATTTCACTTAGCATAAAACTCTCCAGTTCCATCAGATCATGGGGGAGGGCAAAGGAAAAAAAAAAGTTAGATAGGGAGGGAGCCAAACCATAAAAGACTTAAAAACTGGGAATAAACTGAGGGTTGATGGGGGGTGGGAGGGAGGGGAAAGTAGGTGATGGGCCTTGAAGAGGGCACCTGTTGGGATGAGCGCTGGGTGTTGTATGGAAACCAATTTGATAATAAATTTCATAATTAAAAAAAGATAACAAAATAAAAACAAAATTTTGCAACCAGGAAAAAAAGATGGACACTTGTTGTGATGAGCAGTTGTATGAGCATGTTGTATGAGAGTGATGAGCTGAATTCTACTCCTGAAATCAATATTGTGCTGTATGTTAACTAAAATTTAAATTAAAAAGAAAAAGCTTTTGCTTCAATCACACCACAAAGTGAAAACCAACTCACAGAATAGGAGAAAATATTTGCAAATCATATATCTGATCTGTATCCAAAATATGTATAATACTCTTACAACTCAATAATGAAACAGCAATACAATTTCAGAGTGGTCAAGTATTGTGAATATACATTTCTTCAGTGAAGTTATTCAGATCACTAATAAGTATATGAAAAGATGCTGAAAGTCATTAGCCATCAGAAAAATGTAATTCAAAACCATAATAAGATACTATCTTTCACCATTAAGATGAATAACTATTATAAAAATACGGAGAATAACAGTGTTGACTAGGATAAGGAGAAACTTGGAACCCTCATATGTTGCTGATTGGAATTTAAGATGTTGCACACACTTTTCAAAATGGTATGACAGGTTCTCAAATTGCAAAACATTGAATTTACCTTTTGATCTAGGAATTCTCCTAGGTATATTCTGAAGAGATAAAAAGACATACATTTATACAATAACTTATACATGAATGTTCATAGCACATTATTCATAATAGTCCCCCAAATGGGAACAATTCAAATGTTCATCAACTTATGAATGGATAAAATATGTATCATATTCATAAAATGGAATATCATATTCATCCATAAATCGGAAGGAATTGCCGAATCTTACAACATGGATGAACTTTGGAAACGTTATGCTGGCTGAAAAAAGCTAGTCATAAAGGACTATATATTATATAATTCCATTTCTATGAAATTTTCCAAAATAGGCAACTCTATAGATGCAGGAAGCAGTCTGCTGGTTTCCTAGGACTAGGGTTGTGTTGGGATAGTTGGAGTTGAGGTGGGGGTTGGAAAAAAACAGAGTGAATACTAATTGGTATGAGTTTCTTTGGGAGATGATGTAAGTGTTCAAAAGTTGATTATGGCAGTGGGTGAACAAGCCTATGAATATACAAAAACCATTGAACTGTATACTTTAAATGAGCCAGTTGTATCATGTGAATCATAAAGCTGCTGAAAATGTATGTGGTGTATATAAAACAAATAAAAAACATTTTGGCAAAGTGAATAAAAAACATGATCCAATAATATGCTGCCTGCAAGAACTTCACTTTAAATATAGTGACATAGGGTTGAAGGTAAAAGGATAGAAAAAGATATATCATGCAAACATTAATTTTTAAAAAGTGGTTGTTAGTATTAATATTAGATATAGTCGACTTGAGAGCAAAGAATATTATTAGAGACAGAGACATTACTTAATTATAGAAAGATGAGTCCATCAGGAAGACATAGCTGTGGTAAATGTAAATAGGTACTCATCAAACATCAGTGCCTAAAAATACATGAAGCAAAATGAAATATTACATGTCTCAGGTTTTTTTTTCTTTCAATCCTACTGCAACTATAATAATCATTTTTAAATCACAACATAAATTTAAATCTAACATCTGAACCAAGTCTAATTACTAAAAGAGCTGCCTCTGTCTTTTTACTCTCAAAATATAATGCAGTATTACATATTGAAGTGTGTGTATGTGTCTGTGTATTTACACAAGATAGACAAAGCCTGTGTTTCTGTAATCATAGTATTTAGGCCTACATGATAATTTTTTCAAGCTTCCCTCTCCTATGACACACAGATTCACAAAAGTGTAGTCAGTTTAATGCCATAAATACATACTAGTAATATTCTTGATGCTCTAATATCTTATATCTGTTCCAAAGTGATATTTTTTTACTAATTGTTATGACTGAGAAAGCTCTCCCCTCAAACAAGATGATATAAACTTTAGAAGTAAAGGCAAATTTCAGTGATTATATTTGGGAGCAATAAACTACTGTCTGGGAATATTTATCAAATGGAGGTATAATTGCCTCCCTGAAACTCATTAAGTATGATAGTTGTGTTTTTTGAGTTTATTCTTCTTAAGGGATATAAATGAAATATTTGAACAGCTTGTTTTTTTCTAAATGAATAAAATAACATATAAATTAATTAAACAAAGAATTACATCTTATATAAATAAATACTAAATAATATCTGGTAATTTTAATATATATTCTATATAAATCCTATCCTGTAGAATAAATAACCTCTAAAATGGTCAGCAATGGGAGAGGATGAAGCTAGTGTACTTATATTTACACTTTTGTACTTATTTTTTTCTCTTCCTGTTTTCTTATATTATTATTTCTAAAATTTTCAAAGCTTATATTCTTTGTATATTTTATAATTGTAATTTTAGCAATTTTTTCTTTAGTTTTATCTGTTAAATGGACTTAGGATTGACCTCCAAGCCTTTTACAATGAATTCTCCATGTTTTAAGTTGATCAGGGTGATTTCCAAATGTCTGAGTCATGCATAATTGATAGATGTCTTTGGGAAGTACTGAGATTCTCAAAGGTTTTACTTGTGTCATCACATGAAAATAGTAATAGCTGCTACCAATTCCTTTCTCTGTCACTTTGGTGTTAAGCAGGGCTCAAGGATCCACTTAATGTTAGAATTTGGAGCTTTTTTTCCCTTTATTCACATTTCTCTTTGTTTTGACCTCCTGAATTTGAAAAATATTGTAATAGCATGTGTATTTATGTGTTTAAGTATTCAAGCTCTACTGCTGAGTTCTTTACATTTCATATTCTACCTGTGCTTTTTGACGAGCCAAAGATTTTTCAAGCAAGAGAGGAGAAGCCCTTGCTACCTGTGTTTAAGAGCCCTCCCTAAAGACTTTTAAAAATCAAGGGGTTGTTAGGATTGTTAAAGGAACTTTTGACATGTTACAAGAAAGTGGTGAGTTTGGTAGATGCTAGGCAGAAAGAATTGTTTGCTAATCACACTTTGTTGCTTGGAAATTGATAACTATTCTTAATGCCCCTCATGCACACACACACTGTACCCCCATCCCCACAAACACACACATATACCTCAATATGTAAGAGTTGAAAATGGGATCAAAAACTGACCTTTAGTATATTCAGATGCAAACAGCATTCTGTGGCTGCCTCCCCAAGTCATCAAGTTCTGATATAGAATATGCAACCTACCTCAGGGATCCAGTAGGATAAGAGCAGGGAAAAGTAGGACAGGTTTAAATGTCACAATTCATTCTATGAATGATCATAGAATTAATTTAGGTAATAAAATTCATCCTATGTTTTTCACAAACACCATTCTTCTGAAGTGATTAAAAAAAAAAAAAAAAAAATATATATATATATATATATATATATATATATATATATATATATATATTAGACCTATGTGCATCAAAGTGGGTCCATTCCATGTCACCAACCTATGCTCAACCAACATCATCACACTTTTAGGCAGTATTGATTTCTGGTGAATGCCAGCACTTATTTTAGCACTAATTGCACAGATTGTTTATTTCTATTTTTTTTATATAACAGCAAACAAACTGATATATTTAATTTTAATTTATCTTTACCTCTTATTCCTCCTCTTCTTATGAATAAACTTTAGAATTTGACCTTATTAACCTACAAGGAACTCAGAAACTATTTCCATGAAATAAAGGTTGATTTATTTTCATTCATCTGAAATTCCAGGAACTTTAACAGATGGACTGTCACATTCAAATAAAGTTTTATTGCTTCATGGTGATTTGTGGTAATTAAGATATTGTCCAGATAGATTAACACCTAGACCCTGGGTGTCTTGCAATGTAGCATCAAGGTAGAGGTATCTCATGAATTTGTAATATTGTATACCGGTCAAGGAACATCTCTTATAATTTTATATAAATTATATATGAGGGATTACTTATAGTCTAAGATTATATTATTTAAAAGCATTTTATTAGATTTATTTTTGGATTTATAACCTGATTAGAAAATTGCATTTTCATTTTTTTTTTTTTATTATTTATTTTTTTTTAATATATGAAATTTACTGTCAAATTGGTTTCCATACAACACCCAGTGCTCATCCCAAAAGGTGCCCTCCTCAATACCCATCACCCACCCTGCCCTCCCTCCCACCCCCCATCAACCCTCAGTTTGTTCTCAGTTTTTAACAGTCTCTTATGCTTTGGCTCTCTCCCACTCTAACCTCTTTTTTTTTTTTTTTCCCTTCCCCTCCCCCATGGGTTTCTGTTACCTTTCTCAGGATCCACATAAGAGTGAAACCATATGGTATCTGTCTTTCTCTGTATGGCTTATTTCACTTAGCATCACACTCTCCAGTTCCATCCACGTTGCTACAAAAGGCCATATTTCATTTTTTCTCATTGCCACGTAGTATTCCATTGTGTATATAAACCACAATTTCTTTATCCATTCATCAGTTGATGGACATTTAGGCTCTTTCCATAATTTGGCTATTGTTGAGAGTGCTGCTATAAACATTGGGGTACAAGTGCCCCTATGCATCAGCACTTCTGTATCCCTTGGGTAAATTCCCAGCAGTGCTATTGCTGGGTCATAGGGTAGATCTATTTTTAATTTTTTGAGGAACCTCCACACTGTTTTCCAGAGTGGCTGCACCAGTTTGCATCCCCACCAACAGTGCAAGAGGGTTCCCGTTTCTCCACATCCTCTCCAGCATATATAGTTTCCTGATTTGTTCATTTTGGCCACTCTGACTGGTGTGAGGTGGTATCTGAGTGTGGTTTTGATTTGTATTGCCCTGAGGAGGAGTGACGTTGAGCGTCTTATGTGCCTGTTGGCCATCCGGATGTCTTCTTTAGAGAAGTGTGTATTCATGTTTTCTGCCCATTTCTTTCCTGGATTATTTGTTTTTTGGGTGTAGAGTTTGGTGAGCTCTTTATAGATTTTGGGTACTAACCCTTTGTCTGATATGTCATTTGCAAATATCTTTTCCCATTCTGTTGGTTGCCTTTTAGTTTTGTTGATTGTCTCCTTTGCAGTGCAGAAGCTTTTTATCTTCATGGGGTCGCAATAGTTCATTTTTGCTTTTAATTCCCTTACCTTTGGAGATGTGTCAAGTAAGAAATTTCTGCGGCTGAGTTCAGAGAGGTTTTTTTCCCTGCTTTCTCCTCTAGGATTTTGATGGTTTCCTGTCTCACATTCAGGTCATTTATCCATTTTGAGTTTATTTTTGTGAATGGTGTAAGAAAGTGGTGTAGTTTCATTCTTCTGCATGTTGCTGTCCAGTTCTCCCCGCACCATTTGTTAAAGAGAATGTCTTTTTTCCATTGGATATTCTTTACTGCTTTGTCAAAGATTAGTTGGCCATAGTGTTATGGGTCCAATTCTGGAGTCTCTATTCTATTCCATTGGTCTATGTGTCTGGTTTTGTGCCAATACCATGCTGTCTTCATGATTACAGCTTTGTAATAGAGGCTAAAGTCTGGGATTGTGATGCCTCCCACTTTGGTCTTCTTCTTCAATATTACTTTGGCTATTCAGGGTCTTTTGTGTTCCATACAAATTTTAGGATTGCTTATTCTAGCTTCAAGAAGAATGCTGGTGCAATTTTGATTGGTATTGCATTGGATGTGTAGATATCTTTGGATACTATTGACATTTTAACAATATTTATTCTTCCCACCCATGAGCATGGAATGTTTTTCCATTTCCTTGTATCTTCTTCAATTTCCTTCATAAGCTTTCTATAGTTTTCAGCATACAGATCTTTTACATCTTTGGTTAGATTTATTCCTAGGTATTTTATGATTCCTGGTGCAATTGTGAATGGGATCAATTTCTTTATTTGTCTTTCTGTTGCTTCATTATTAGTGTATAAGAATGCAACTGATTTCTGTACATTAATTTTGTATCCTGCGACTTTGCTGAATTCATGTATCAGTTCTAGCAGACTTTTGGTGGAGTCTATCGGGTTTTCCATGTATAGTATCATGTCATCTACAAAAAGTGAAAGTTTGACTTCATCTTTGCCAATTTTGATGCCTTTGATTTCCTTTTGTTGTCGGATTGCTGATGCTAGAACTTCCAACACTATGTTAAACAACAGTGGTGAGAGTGGACATCCCTGTCATGTTCCTGATCTCAGGGGGAAAGCTCTCAGTTTTCCCCCATTGAGGATGATATTAGCTGTGGGCTTTTCATAAATGGCTTTTATGATCTTTAAGTATGTTCCTTCTATCCCAAATTTCTCGAGTGTTTTTATGAAGAAAGGATGCTGAATTTTGTCAAATGCTTTTTCTGCATGGATTGACAGGATCAGATGGTTCTTTCCTTATCTTTTATTAATGTGATGTATCACATTGATTGATTTGTGAATGTTGAACCAGCCCTGCAGCCCAGGAATGAATCCCACTTGACCATGGTGAATAATTCTTTTTATATGCTATTGAATTCGATTTGCTAGTATCTTACTGAGAATTTTTGCATCCATATTCATCAGGGATATTGGCCTGTAGTTCTTTTTTTTTGCCGGGTCTCTGTCTGGTTTAGGAACCAAAGTAATGCTGGCTTCATAGAATGAGTCTGGAAGTTTTCCTTCCCTTTCTATTTTTTGGAATAGCTTGAGAAGGGTAGGTATTATCTCTGCTTTAAATGTCTGGTAGAATTGTCCCGGGAAGCCATCTGGTCTTGGACTCTTATTTGTTGGGAGATTTTTGATAACTGATTCAATTTCTTCACTGGTTATGGGTCTGTTCAAGCTTTCTATTTCTTCCTGTTTGAGCTTTGAAAGTGTGTGGGTGCTTAGGATTTTGTCCGTTTCTTCCAGGTTGTCCAGTTTGTTGGCATGTAATTTTTCAAAGTATTCCCTGATAATTGCTTAGGGATTTTGCTTAGTGTTTCTGAGGGATTGGTTGTAATAATTCCATTTTCATTCATGGTTTTATCTATTTGGGTCATCTCCCTTTTCTTTTTGAGAAGCCTGGCTAGAGGTTTATCAATTTTGTTTAGTTTTTCAAAAAACAACTCTTGGTTTCATTGATATGCTCTACAGTTTTTTTAGATTCTATATTGTTTATTTCTGCTCTGACCTTTATTATTTCTCTTCTTCTGCTGGGTTTGGGGTGTCTTTGCTGTTCTGATTCTATTTCCTTTAGGTGTGCTGTTAGATTTTGTATTTTGGACTTTTCTTGTTTCTTGAGATAGGCCTGGATTGCAATGTATTTTCCTCTCAGGACTGCCTTTGCTGCATCCCAAAGCGTTTGGATTGTTGTGTTTTCATTTTCATTTGCTTCATATATTTTTAAATTTCTTCTCTAATTGCCTGGTTGACCCATTCATTCTTTAGTAGGGTGTTCTTTAACCTCCATGCTTTTGGAGGTTTTCCAGACTTTTTCCTGTGGTTGATTTCAAGTTTCATAGCATTGTGGTCTGAAAGTGTGCATGGTATGATCTCAATTCTTGTATACTTATGAAGGGCTCTTTTGTGACCCAGTATGTGATCTATCTTGGATAAGGTTCCATGTGCACTCGAGAAGAAAGTATATTCTGTTGCTTTGGGATACAGAGTTCTAAATATATCTGTCAGGTCCATCTGATCCAATGTATTATTCAGGGCCCTTGTTTCTTTATTGATCCTGTGTCTAGATGATCTATCCATTACTGTAAGTGTGGCATTAAAGTCCCCTGCAATTAACACATTGTTATCAATAAAGTTGCTTGTTTGTGATGAGTTGTTTTATGTATTTGGGGACTCCTGTATTTGGTGCATAGACATTTATAATTGTTAGCTCTCCCTAACGGATAGACCCTGTAATTATTATATAATGCCCTTCTTCATTTCTTGTTACAACCTTTAATTTAAAGTCTAGTTTGTCTGATATAAGTATGGCTACTCCAGCTTTCTTTTGACTTCCAGTAGCATGACAGATAGTTCTCCATCCCCTCACTTTCAATCTGAAGGTGTCCTCAGGTCTAAAATGTGTTTCTTGGAGACAGCAAATAGATGGGTCTTGGTTTTGTTTTTTTTTATCCATTCTGATACCTTATGTCTTTTTGTTGGAGCATTTAGTCCATTTACATTCAGTGTTATTATTGAAAGATATGGGCTTAGAGTCATTGTGATGTCTGTAGGTTTCATGCTGGTAGTGATGTCTCTGGTACTTTGTCTCACAGGACCCCCCTTAGGATCTCTTGTAGGGCAGGTTTATTGGTGATGAATTCCTTCAGTTTTTGTTTGTTTGGGAAAACCTTTATCTCTCCTTCTATCCTAAATGACAGACTTGTTGGATAAAGGATTCTTGGCTGCATATTTTTTCTGTTTATCACATTGAAGGTTTCCTGCCATTCCTTTCTGGCCTGCCAAGTTTCAGTAGATAGATCCGTCACTAGTCTTATCGGTCTCCCTTTATATGTTATAGTGTGTGTATCCCTAGCTGCTTTCAGAATTTTTTCTTTATCTTTGTATTTTGCCAGTTTCACTATGATATGTCGTTCAGAAGATCGATTCAAGTTACGTCTGAAGGGAGTTCTCTGTGCCTCTTGGATTTCAATGCCTTTTTCTTTCCTCAGATCAGGGAAGTTCTCAGCTATGATTTCTTCAAGTACACCTTCAGCCCCTTTCTCTCTCTTCTTCTTCTTCTGGAATTCCTATGATATGGACATTGTTCTGTTTGATTGTGTCACTTAGTTATCTAACTCTCCCCTCATACTCCTGGATTTTTTTATCTCTCTTTTTTCTCAGCTTCCTCTTTTTCCATAATTTTACCTTCTAATTTACCATTTCTCTCCTCTGCCTCTTCAATCCGTGCTATGGCCACCTCCATTTTATTTTGCACCTCATTTATAGCATTTTTTAGCTCCTCATGACTATTTCTTTGTCCCTTGATCTCTGTAGCAATAGATTTTCTGCTTTCCTCTATGCTTTTTTTCAAGTCCAGTGATTAATTTTATGACTATTATTCTAAATTCTTTTTCCATTATATTGCTTAAATCGTTTTTGATCAATTCATTAGCTGTCGCTACTTCCTGGAATTTCTTTTGAGGAGAACTCTTCTGTTTCATCATTTTGGGTAGTCCCTGTGGTGGCTCCAAACCCAGGGCACTTCCTCTGTGTTGTCCGGAATAACCGATGTTTGCCCCTGGACCACTGCTGGGGCCATAGTCAGACTAGTGTGTACCTTATCTTCCCCTCTCCCAAGGGCAGGACTCACTGTGGAGTGGTGTGGCCCCTGTCTGGGCTCCTTCCACACTGCCAGGCTTTTGGTGCTGCTCCAATGGGATGTGGCGTATTAGCCCGGGGTGGATCTGCAAGGTGCACAGGGTGGGAGGGGCAGGCTTAGCTCACTTTGCCGTCGGTGGTCCCCTGTGTGAGGGGCCCTGCATCTCTGGGAGGGAGGCAGGCCCGTTGGAGGGATGGATCCACAGAAGCACAGTGTTGGGCATTTGCGGGGTGCAAGCAAGTTTGGTGACAGGAACTGGTTCCCTTTGGAATTTCAGCTGGGGGATGGGAGAGTGAGATGATGCTTGCCAGCACCTTTGTTCTCCCTCTGAGCTGAGCTCTCTCTCCCGGGGCTTAACAGCTCTGCCTCCCAGAGTCCTCTCGCCCTCCCAGCTCTCTGAGAGCAGAGCTGTTGACTTTTAACATTCCAGATGTTAAGTCCCCCTGGCTGTCAGAACTCATGGAGTCCGACCCCTCTGCTTTTGCAAGGGGCTCTCTGTGCGGGGCAGGCTGTCCCTCCATCACCCGGTCTCCCTCATGCCACTCCATGTAGCATGCCCTGCTTCTCTGCCCTTCTACCCTCTTCTGTGGGCCTCTTGTCTACACTTGGCTTTGGAGAGTCCCTTCTGCTAGTCTTCTGGCGGTTTTCTGGTTATTTAGGCAGATGTGGGTGGAATCTAAGTGATCAGCAGGATGAGGTGAGCCCAGCCTCATCCTATACCACCATCTTCCCTGTTCTGGTGCTCTTTGCCTCACTTTAAAACTCTCAGAAAAAAATTGTTGCCATTTTCATCCTTCTGATCATTTCTCTTCTCTGCTTTGCAAGCCTTGTGACTACCCATTCCTCCTAGATCAGATTTTTCTTGGAACTCATTATTGACCTAGAATGATCCATGACCTGAATTTACAACTTTCGTTGGACTAGAGTAGCCAGTCTATGGACCTTTCCCATACAGGACTGGGGTAGAATTCAGCTCAAATCTGACCCCACTTGTCAATGCTCCTAACTTATTTTCCACTAGCATCTCCTCCAGGATTGTTTCTTCCTTTTCTGCCTGTATGCCAGATGGGTAGCATAAAGCTAGGATATGTTAGTCCCTTACAGGGGTAAAATCTTTACACAAGCTTCCAGGAAGCCAAGTACAGGAGGGAAAACATGAAGATTTGCAAACTCTCAGAGCATAATGAAAGCAATATAGCAGTTTTCAGGGCAGAAAACAACCCCTCCAAAAGGGAACTGAGATCTTTTTTATATGTAAGAAAAACTCTTCATTATCTCAATCTGTCTTGTATTTTAAGGTTAAAAATTATAGGCACCAAAACATACTTATTAGAATACCTAAAATTTTAAAATGCTACAACACCAAATGTTGGTGAGAATGCAGAGAAACTGGATCTCTCATTGTTGTTGATGAGGATGTAAAATGGACAACCCTTTTGTAAAGGAGTTTGACAGGTTTTTTTGAATTAGAATTTTTATTTTGAGATAATTGTAGATTTACATGTAGTTGTAAGGAATCAAAAGAGAGATTCAATGTATGCTTCACCCAGTTTACCCCAATGGAAACACATTGCAAATCTATAGTACAGTATCTGTTCTATGATTTCTATTTGGTTCTTTTCTATACATTTTATTTCTTCAGAGAAGTTCTAATTTTTCATTTGGAAAACTATGGTACAGTATCATTGCCAGGATATTGACACTGACAGCCAAGGTACAGAACACTTATGTCACCACAAGGATCCCTCATGATTCCATTTTACAGTCACACTCGTTTCCCTGTCATCACACCCCTTCCTTAACTGTCTTGTCATGTCAAGAATGTTTAATAAATGGAATAATATAGAATGCACCTTTGGTATTGGCATTTTCTCTCAACATATTTCTCTAGAGATTCTTCAGATTGTTGCATGTTATCAGTAATTGCTTTATATTGCTGAGTGGGATTCCATGATATGGATGTACCAAGTTTGTCTCACCATTCACCTACTGAAGGACATCTGTGTTTTTTCTAGTTTTTTACTATTATTAATATAGCTGCTCTAAACATTCGTGTGTAAGTTTTTTGCACCAACCGATGTCTTCATTTCTCTGGGTTAAATCCCCAAGAGTGTGGTTGCTGGATCGTATGATAGTTGTATGTTTACTTTTTTAAGAAACAGCAAGAATATTTTCCAGTGTGACTAGCATTTTACATTCCTACCAACAGTGTATGAGTAATCCAATTTCTGTCCTCACCAGCATTTGTTTTGAAGACGGTAAAACCTTGGTTTGTGAGCCTAACTCATTCCGGAAACATGTTTGTAGACCAAAGCACTTGTATATCAGAGTGAATTTCCCCATAAGAAATGATGGAAACTTAGACGATTTCTTCCATACCCCCAAAATATTCATATAAAAATGATTGAAATATTGTAATATAATACAAAATAATAAAGAAAATACAAAGTATAAAGAAAACAAAGACATTAACCTGTACTTACCTTTGAAAACCTTTGTGGTTAGTGTGAGGGAGACAAGAGAGAGAAGGATTATTGTGTAGGACGACTTTCACTATCACTAATGGAATCACTCCTATCTATTGGCTCAATGGAATCTTTTTCTTTTTGTCCAACTTTAATAAGGACCCTATCCAATGACATTTGCTTTTGCCTCCTTTGAGGATTTCGAAGAAATGTGACATTGTATTGATGATCACCCACCATCCTGCATTGAGAGAGAGAGAGAGAAAAAGAGAGAGAGAAGAACCATTGGTTCAGTTGTGATCATGTGACATCATGTACTATTCATATTGCAAGAGTACTTATTTATCAAGTTAAGATTTTTTAGAAATGTTTGCTCATCTTGTGGAACATTTGCAGAACAAGTTACTCAAATCCAAGGTTTTACTGTATGTATACATGTATGTACATAAAACACACACACACACACGCACATATATATATATATATATAACCATTCTGATAGGTATAGTGATATCTCATTTTGGCTTTCATTTGCATTTTCCAAATGACCGATCTTTTCATTTGCTCATTTGCCATTAGTCTTTCCTCTTCGTTGAAATGTTTCTTCACATCTTTGGCCCATTTTCTTATTGAAATTTTTTGTTTAGTTTTGAAAGTTCTTTATATATTATAGCTATTAGTGCTTTGTTGGATATGTGGTTTGCAAATATTTTCTCTTAAAAATGTTTTTTATAGAATAAAAGTTTTAAATTTTGGTGAAATCCAATTTTCCTTTTATGGATCATACTTTTGGCATCCAGCATAAGAACTCTTTATCCCTAGAAGCAAAGATTTTCTACATATTTTTCATGAAAACGTTTAAGTACATTATCTATTTTGAGTTAATTTTTGTATAAGGTATGAAACATGGGTCAGTATTCATTTTTATGTTTGAATGTCCAGTTGCTCTAGCACCATTTCTTAAAAAGTTGTTCTTTAATTTAATTGCTTTGTCCATTTGTCAAGAAGCCTTTGGCATATTTGTGTGGGTCTCTCTTTGGGTTCTATTCTTTCTGTTACATTATAATCTATATGTCTTTCCCTCCACCAATATCCCTCAGTCTTACTTATAGTACCTATACCTTATAACTTATCACTGTCCACTGTTATTGTCATTTTATCATTTGAATCAAGCATAGAATAAAACATAGAAAGTATAGAAATCTTACTTTTATAACCCTTTTCCTCCTTGTATTTAATGTCATTATCTTAAACATTTATCTATATACATTTAAGACCATAGTAGATGGAGTTATAACTTTTACTTCAACTGTAATACATAATTTAGAAAACTCAGGAGAAGGAAATCCTATTGCCTGTACTCATACTTTTTCTTGCCATGTTCTGTTTTCCTTCCTGGTGTTTCAAGATTCCTTTTTTTTTCATTATTATTGTTTAGAGAACTTTCTTTAGCCATCCTTGTAGAATAGGTATGCTGGTGACACATTCTCATAGTTTTTGTTAATATGAGAATGTACTGAGTTTTCCACCATTCTTGAAGAATATTTTCACTAAATATAAGGGTCGGTTCTTTTATCACTTAAGATAAATTGTCCCACTTCCTTCTAGCCTTCCTGATTTAAATGACAAATCCACTATTATTTGAACTATTTTCCCCATTAGGTGTTTTTTTATGCTGCTTTATAAGAATGTTTTTGTTTTTAGTTTTCAAGAGTTTATTTATTTATCTATTTGTTTTTGAGAAAGAGAAACTGCATGTAAGAAGAGGGAGAGACAGTCCCAAGTAGGCTCCACACTGCCCAGGTCCCTATTAGGCCTCTGTTCATACCCAAGAATGTGCTTCCTCTATGCTGGTGGGTGGGAGTGGGAGTTCTGGCTCCCCAACTGGTCTCCATTAATACTGTATGTATAGAAGCCTGTTTCTTAGCTGAAGGGGATGAAAGTCCCAGCTTCCTGATAGGTCTTCTCTGACCCCTTCCTAGTGAGGGAAGGTAGTTGGGAGTGCTTCAGTGCAGCCTTACAAAGGTAGAAGTCTACTCTTCACCTGGCCTTACTAGTAGGGTAGGGCCACATTATTTGTCTGTTGTGTTTGGCTGGAATAGACTAATTATTGTTTGAAATTTTCTCTTGATTGGCAACAGGCTTTTAATAGGCTTTCTTCTTTTACTTTTTTTTTTTTTTTTTTTTTTTTTGGTCTGTGGCCATTGGCATTCTGGGTTACCAACTACTTCAGCTCCAAGTCTAGGATACATGGTACAAGGAGTAAACCAAGGGAATTCAATACTCTTATCATTCTTTGGGTCCTGAGGTCATTGTGAGACCTGGTGTGAGAACTAGAGAAAATTGCATTTAGTCCATCTACTTCAAAAGTGGAAACAGCAGTTTCTGGTAAAATTAAACATAAACCTCCATATTATCCAGCAATTACTCTTTTGGGTATTTAACTCAGGGAAATGAAGACTTACATTTACAAAAAAACCTGTCATTAAAGTTCCAAGCAGCTTTATTTGTAATAATAACCAAGGACTGGAAATAAAGAAAAGATCCTTCATTGGGTAAATAGAAAAACAAACTGTGTGGTACATCCATACAATGAAATACTACTCAGTAATAAGGACAACCTTTAATACAATATTCTCAAAGTGACATAATTCTAGTGAATGAGACTTTGCCACTGGCTGGGAGTTAGGGCTTGGAGAAGAAAGTGACTTAAGCAGTTAATATAGTAGTGTTTCTTTCTGGTGATGGAACAAGTCTGTATCTTGATTGTTATTATATTTACTCAAATGTATACTTACAATGAAAATTCATATAGTTACGCACGCACACACACACACACACACACACACACACACACAAATGAGTGCATGTAAAACCTGGTGAAGTCCAAATAACACTGCACTTGAGTGAATACTATTGTATCAGTGTCAATTTTCTAATTTTGATAATGGGCTGTGATTGTGTTCATTATGGCTATCTTCATTGGAGGAAGCTATGTGAATGGTACATAGAACCTCTCTATTTTTTGCAACTTCTTGAGTCTTAAACTATTTCAACATAAAAAAAAAAGAGCTGTAACAATGATAAAAATAGGAATGCTTTAAGAGTTTCTAAAAAAATGTAACATTGGCCTGGAAAGAAAGTTAAATGTTTTATATGGTATGTTGATTATTCTACATTTTTCCTTTTCCAACTCAGATTTCTTTATGTTCTTCTCTGGCTTACATTATGCCCTAGGAGACTTACTTTTATTGACTGTCTCACTTTGCTTGCATCTCTGGACATAGCCCTTTTATTTAATTCTTTTTAGTTAAAACTTTTGAGTTTGCCTCTCTCCTGCCAGGACCCTGATATATTTGGCACAAAACAGATATGTCAAATGGAATGAAAATGATAGATTGGGGCAAATATTTGTAACTCATGTGATAAAGAGTTACTCTCCCTAATATATAAGGAGTTCCTACAAAAGGATAAGAAGAAAGTTAACAACCAAAAGAAAAATGGGCAAAGGGTAGGAACAAGCATGTCAAAGAAGAGAAATTCCAAACAGCCAATACACATGTGAAAGTATGTTTCTAAGTTAGTACGTAAAGAAATATAAATTAAAACAACAATGAAATACATTTTTTATACATAAGATGGGGTCAGATTACTCTTTTGACTGAAGAATTTTTCTTGTTACTGAGTGTTTAAGTGGCCAACAGCCCAGCTGATTCTCTCTTCAAGAGTTTTTCTCAATCCGAGAGCTGTCTTGCCCAAGATTATGCTTTCTCCCTGAAGATGGTCTGCAAGCAATGACTCATGATGTGATATATAGAAGTCTAATTCTTTGCCTCCAGGCTGGACAACTCTAAAAGACTATTTTCTAGGGAACCCACCCCACAGCCCAGCCTGTGTGAACCTGTAGGGATGTTGGAATTCTTGTAGTAAGAATTGTGATCTCTTTTGGAAAACAATCTCACATGATCAGTAAAAAAGAAAAAAAACATCTTTTGATTTAGAAATCCTTATTTTCAGTATTAAAAACAAGAAAAAAATAGTATACAAGGATATATGTATACATGATGTATTTTGTAATTTTATTTGCTAGGGTAAATGAAAGTAGCTTAAATACCCCATCAATAGAGAAATGGTATAGCTATGGTCTGAAGTATGATGGTACTAAGAAGAATTAACAGCACTTGCATCTGGTAGCATGCAGAGGATATCTGAGTGTCGATGGTATAATGCTATATAATAATAAAAGAAGAAAAACAAATTATAGATGTACGTGTGTGTGTGTGTGTGTGTGTGTGTGTGTACACATGTGCTTTGCTATATAGCTTATTGAAGATCATCAAATAACTGTGAGTGTTAGAAGAACATGTTTTATTAGAGCTGCTTTTAAGCCAGAGCATGCTTTCGTGGCTATGCTTGTTATTTATGATGATGAGCACGTTGATTGGCTGGGTGTTTATTCTGATTAGTTAGTGCCTGTACTGCCCTGGTTGTTAATTATTCTGATTGTTGTTCCTGCCTATAAAGCATATTGTCAGCTGACTGACAATTTTTTTAAAGTCTCTGTATGTAGTTGGCTACAGAAACAAAAAAAGATTCAATAAACTGCACATTTGTATTCAGATTATGTCAGACATTTGGATGAGAAAGGAAGTATTCAATCCAAATTGTTTGTATAACAAATATAAACAAGTTAGAATTATGATAAAAGCTTCTAATTCTATCTGGTAAGCTCTTTATAATAGACACTCCCTCTGCATTATAAATAGCATATGGAAGGAGAGAAAGATTATACATTTTATAATTAAATACCGACAAAGCATTATTTCTCATTACTCCCACCATGGGCTTCTGAATGCTGGAGCATATATTAGAAGTGCCAAATTCTGAAGTTTAGGAAATACTATTGTAAAGCATAACATATACATATATTAGAGATGCATTAGGGAGAGAGAGTGGTAGCATTTTATTCAGGGTTTTAAGCTAGTTGGTAGAGTAATAAGCATACTTTTGTGTTAGCTTTATATGATTTATATTACCTTCTAGAGCAAAACCACAATAGTATAAAGAAAGAATATTTTGATTGTTTTTATAAAAATAGATTACTTAAGAAATAAATATATTCAAGTTACAGTTTGCTCATTTGTATTTGATATGATCTGACACTGTAGAAGGGCAAAGGATCTCATTATTACCCAGGTCTTTACAAGAAAGGGTCCCCAATGCATGACATGGCAATTTGTAACCTTTATTTGGATGGATTTAGACAAAGCTTGCATCGTTTAGCATTCAGTTCCTTTGACAGTACCTTTTAACATCCTTCTTATTGTTCCATTTGTGGGTCATTGCAAAGCATTCATGAAGACTTTGTGGTTTAGGGAGGAAGTGAGGCTGTTGTCTAATTTGTTGTAATTGCTTAACTTACACAAATAGTTTAATTTACCTCTGAATATGTTCAGCAGCTTAGAAGAAAGGTGTTTGTTCAAACATGAAATCTTTATAATTAGGAAAAAAAATCATTGTATGGTTTTGTGTTATATAAATCTTAGTGAACTTTCTACCTGCCTAATTTAATTAATCTTTAAATAATAACATTGGCTTGGTTCTTTTTTTGGTGGGGGGAGAGGCAAGGAAATATTATGCAAACTTTCAGAAACTTTTGGCTTTTTTGAGAAGTAACATACATATTTTTATGTGAGAGACTTTTTTCCTTCAAAATCTCTTCCTAAATGCCATTTCAGCTTCTGCCTGAGGGAGTGGATTAGCTGTATCTTTCCTCACTCTCAAATTAGCCCCCTCCCTGCAAACTGCTACAGCCCCAGTCTGCTTTCAGGTTACCAAACCATGGGGGAGTACACAAAATGTTCTTTCTCTTTTCCAATTTACCTTTGAAGTGCCAATGAGAGATATTCTGGCAGCACGTAAATCTGAAATATTGTTTTGCTTAAAAAAAGAAAAAAAGAAATTCTCATTCAGGTATGATTCCCTTCAAACCATCAGTCTTTTCCTGTTCTTTGTCTACTTCAGTATATTTCAGATATCTTATTAATAGGCTGGTATTCCTAATACAGTGCTTTTTAGGAGTTAGATTTCTGGCTAAATCTACACTGCATTTTTAGAGACAAAATAGCGTACAGGGAAAATGAAATATAACACCAGCGTTTTGAGTAATGTTGTTACCTTACCTTTCATGATTTAATCATATTTCTTAAACATAGAGAACAATTAAATCTTCAATTTTACATTATGTTGTTTTCACAAGTATATTGATTAATAGTATAAATACTGAGCCATTATTGAAAATGAATTTGGGTTGGCTGGAGACTACAGGAAGAACAATATAAAAAAAAAAAAATGAAGACTTCGTATCACTTCCTAACAATCCAATCTCCTTTCCAGCTCAGTTTTAATGAAACTTTACTCTTTCTTGATGAAGTTGTCTATTAGAGTTGGTTTAGCAATCTACCAACATCTCGGTCTCTCCATCTTTTTTATTTTCTTTCAATTTTTAGGGAGGCTGAAATTGTATAAAAAAGACTCCTTCTGCCTCTGCTTATAAAGTAAGAGTTAGGCAATGAATAAAGAAATGGAGTTAGGCAAATTTATTTTAGGGTGAACTTACTGTCTTTTATATGGCTTGATGTGTCTAGGATCAGAAGCATTAGATGCCAGGTTGAATATTATAGACTGTGGGGAGTACAGCTACAAAGGAATCTGGATCCTAAACACCATTATTAAAGAAGGTTCAGAAACCAGCCAAGCCATAGGAAATGCAAATAAAAACCACACTGAATGGTTAAAATGAAAAAGGCAGGCAACACCAGGCATTGGAGCAACTAAGGTTCTTCTTTGCTAGAGTGAGTGCCACCACTTGAGAAAACTGGCAGTAGAACTAATGCTAAACCTATCCCTACCTTGTGACTCACCACTTCCATTCCCAGGTATATACCCAACAGAAGTGAGTCAATATGTTCATCAAAGACACATATAATAATGTTTATAGGAGCACTATTAGTATTAGTCCCAGAGTGGAAATAATCAACAGAAGAATGGATGAATGAATGCTCGCACATCATTACAAAAGAATGATATAGCAAAATGATGAGCCAACCATAAGTACACTCAACACCATGGACAAATTGTACAAGCTCATTGTTGAATGAAAGAAACTGGATACCAATGAGTATATCTCATATTATTCAGTGTATTTAAACTTGAAAAATAGGCAAAACGAATCAATGGTGTTAAAAGTTAGGATGATGGTTAGCATTGCAGAGTAGTGACAAGAAGGGGGTAGGTAGGGAACTTCTGGAGTTCTGGTGGGACTTGGTTTCCTGATCTGAGTGCTGGTTACCTAAATATGTTCATTTGTGATTTTTACAATTTTATGCACATGTATTTACTTCAATAAATAAAGATGAAAAGACAAGAATGAACAACAACAGCAACAAACGGCTATAGCAATGAAGAAGATTGACAGCATAAAAGAGTGGATTTTGTTTTCTTCAACCATATAAAGACATCAAGAACGAGATATACATTTAAAGCCTATGAAAATTTGAGTCAAAGTTTTAAACTCTCTAAGTGGCCAAAGCTTATTGTTTGAATAGAATGCAAAATGATAACCACAGTGTTTAAAACTATCCTAATCTTTAGAATCACTTTAAGGACACTTGTCAAAAATAGTCACTCCACATCCTCTTTGGGAAATTCTAGTTTAGTGTGTCAAGATGGGGTCAGGTATCTTTATTTTTAAAACACAACTTAGATGATTCTAATAGATTGATTCCTTTTTTTCCCCTAACAACTAAAAATGATGTAGCCTGCATTTTTCCTGTTTTCCTTCCTCCACCCCAATCTTCCCACCTATCCCCAATTCCAATTTGAGCAGTGATTCTCAAACTTTGCTTTAAGCATTTGATAAAAATACAGACTTCTTGGTCTCACCCCAGGGATTTTGAATTGTTAAGTATGATGAGCAGTATATGCATTTTTTTCATTAAGTACCTTAAAAGGTGCTCAGATTTTGAAGCAGCTGGTTTCAGTACACTTGGAGAAACTGGGGCCTGAGAAAAATACTACAATGGCCACACAGATATATTTGGCTTAGTTTTTCCCCTTTATGGCTGGGCTGGTTATCTAACATTGGTTATTATTAAGTGTCTAATAAATGTTAAAGTCTTAGGAGATGGGCAATGTGTCTCACTTCCTTCTTAGGGGCAATTTCATAGTATTTATGAATGTTCTGCTTAGTCAGTGAGCATTAAGGAAGTCATGAAGTCCAGATGATTGAAGTTACTTTTAGCACTGTTTTTATTATTATTGTTATTGTTATTATTATTATTATTATTATTATTTAGCACAGTTTTATAATAATAGTTGTTAGAAATTAACCTGGAGAAGCATTGTTTCCTTTAATATTTACATTACTTTTAACAAAACAGTAACCTATTTTGCCAATCTTAAGGTTTATTGAGTATCTATTATGTACATGGTTTCTGAAATATCATTTGGTTCCTGTCATTTCATGGGCTCCAACTGGAGGTGTGGTGGGCAATAAAGATTCATGATCCAAATGGTACAGGGCCTTGTGGAGTTTTAATGTTTCATTCATCAGAATTATAATATAGATAGGTGTTTGGCTGTTCTAAGTTCTTTGATAGGCATTCTGTTAAAATGAAAAGGCAGAGAAGTTGTCAGAAATGGCTTTAGTTTATTATAGTGCAGAATCACCAGTCCTTGGGAATTGTAACCATGGGCTCTTTTTCCAAATAAGAAATGCCAACTTATTTATTTAGTTGCCTAGAAACTTTGCTTTCCTAACACCTTATTTTTTATGTAGTATATATATTTTATATATACTTTTATTATACTATTTCTATTTTTAAATACAGGCAGGTCATATCTGAATTTCTTTGGAAACAAAATAATGAGGTTATTGTAGAGATAAATTCGTGTCCATTTTGGAAGGAATTTTGACATCTAGTTAGAATACTTACAGCCTGGAGTAATTGGGACTCTGCTGGTAAGAAAGTAGATTATTACAACCACTTTGGAAAACTGTTTGGCAGTGTCTACTAAGGCTAAACATGTATCCACCCTGTGACTAAGCAGTGCCACTCAATACACTCAAGAAAAATATGTATAATATTCACCAAAAGACTGCATAATAATCTTCATAGCAGCATTGTCCATAATGTACCCAAATAGAAATTACTCTAATGTCAATCAGTAGTGTGGAGATGATAAGTAAATTGAATGAGAATGGACAATCTCTAATTACACATAATAATATGGTTGAATCTCACAGACAATATTGAGAGAAAGAAGTCAGGTGCAAAAGGTTATGTACTGTATTGATTCTATTTATTCAAAGCGCCCAAATAGACAAAACCAATCTCTGTTGTTAGAAATCAGGACTGTGACTATTCTTGGGGGTTGTATAGTAAAGGAGGGGGCATAAAAAGGGTTTTGGGGGGAGTAGTAATGTTCTGGCTTTTTTAAAATTTTTGATGCTTAGAAGGTATGTTCAGTTCATGAAAATTCATTGAGCTGTATATTTATGATAAGTGTCCTCTCATATATGTATATTACTCTCCAGCAAAAAGTTTAAAGATATTTATAAGCATGAGTTTTATGTGAATTGGAATTAGTTTCCAGCTTTTGTCAGTTATATATACATGCACTTGTTTTAGAACACGCTGGCCTCTGAAAAGTGGAGAATAGTTTAAGTGTTCTATCTAGTATCCTTGAGCATCATGAAATAGACATTTATCTATCTATCTATCTATCTATCTATCTATCTATCATCATATTTAGTGTGTGATAAGGAGGTGGGATAGTCAGATGGTTTAACATAAGATTTGATTTCATAAGACCACATCTGAGTTCTGGTTCTGTCCTTGATGAATTTAGTTCTTGGGCCAGGTCACATAACCCTTCTAAGCCTTACTTTCCTCATACAAAAATGGGTTATAATATCTAAGGCTATGTGGATCTATTTTGAGTTCCTATTTTGAGTATTATATATCATTTTATATATTGTTTGTTTACTAGAAAGTGAATCTGATAGGGGCAGAGATTTTTGTCTGTCTAATTAATCTAATGTCCACATTCCTGGAACTATATCTGGCAAATAACTAGTATTTGGTAAATATTTCTTAAGTAAATAAGTTGCTAAAGCAAGAATACTGAAAGAAATTTGAAAATAGAAAATATGTGTGCATCTAGAAGCTACTCTTACTCCCATCATACTATTATTAAAGATCACCAGAGGAAAGCCATAGGCAAAAAGAATGAAACTGGACCCCAAAATTATCCCATACACAAAAATCAACTCAAAGTGAATAAAAGACTTGAACGTAACACCTGAAACTGTAAAATTCAAGAAAACAAAGAACATAAGTGCCTTGACATTGGTCTTGGAAATTTTTTTTTTTTTGGATTTGACATCAAAGGCAAAAGGAATAAAAGCAAAAATAAACAAGTAGGACTACATCAAACTAAAAAGCTTCTGCACAGCAAAGGAAATCATTAACAAAGTGAAAAGTCAACCTACAGAATGAGAGAAAATCTTTGCAAATCCCATATTCTATGAGGGGTTAATACCTAAAATATGCAAGGACCTCATATAATTCAGTAGCAAAAAAACCCAAAAATGATCAAAGGACCTAAATAGAATTTTTCTGAAGAAGGCATACAAATGGTCAATAGGTGCATGAAAATGCACTCAGCATCACTAATCTCAGTGAAATGCAAATCAAAACAACAATGAGATATCACTTTATATCTATAAGGATGTCTATTACCAAAAACACAAGAGATAACAAATGCTGGAAAGGATGTGTAGAAAAGGGAACCCTTCTACACTGTTAGTCAAATGTAAAGTGGTACAGCAACTATGGAAAAATCTATGGGGTCCCTCAAGAAACTAAAAGTAGACTACCATATGGTCCAACAATTCCACTTTTGGGTATATATCCAAAGGAAATGAAATCATTATCTTGAGGAGAAGTCTATACTCCCATATTCATAGCAGCATTATTAATCATAGCCAAGGTATAGAAACAACCTAAGTGTCCATCAACAGATGAATTGATAAAGAAAAGGTTACACACACACACACACACACACACACACACACACACACACACACTGGGGTGGGAGAAATAGGGAGAGGTTGTTAAAAGGGATACACATTTCTTTTATCAGATGAATAAGGTCTGAGGATCTAATATATAACATGATGACTATAGTACATAACACTATATTGGATAGTTGAAATTTTCTGAGAGTACTAAAACTTAAGTATTCTCTCACCAAAGGAGAAAAGAAAAAAAAAGTAAATATGTGAAGTGAAGGATGTGTTAATTAACTCAATGGGGGAATCCTTTCACAGTGTACAAGCATATCAAATCATCATGTTGTAGACTTTAAATATGTTACAATTTTATTTGTCAGTTATGCTTCGGTAAAGTTGAGGAAATAAGTCACCAGAAACCCTGAGTCTGGCACTTTGCTTCATAACTCATTGTAGTACAGAATTAAGTCTAATGAGTTATCTTCACGTATAAAAGAACTTAAATAAATAACAATTACTAGGGTATAACTTAGCCTGGCATATCATGATATTATTTATCATTGCCCTTCTTCCTGGAGATAGGGAATTCATTCATTCATTCATTTAGTCATTCCATATTTATTAAATAAATATTTCTTGTTGTATATTAGCCAGCAATGTCCAAAAAATGGTTTTTGCCCCAGTCATGCTCACAGTTGCATAAGGAACAGTCATTAGATAGAAATTTATACAAATCTTACACAAATTTTATAACAAGCAAGACCTTTCGAGTTAAGAAGGTTATGGATAAAGGGATGGATTAGGCCTCACCTCAGCACAAGGAGACTTTTTTTCAGGAATGCACCATACTAGCTACTTCATTCAGGTGTTCTCTCTTTTCCTTTATCCTGAGTCCTAGAGAATTCTTACTACTATACTGTTACCCTTGTGTGTTCCATACCTCACAACAGAACGGACTTGAAACATATTCCAAACAACAATACCAATTGAGAAATTAGATCTTTTCCAGTTTATCCAAAACATGTGTGGGTAGCTAAACCTGCCCCAAATTTATCTTTGCCTTGGCCCACTGGAGGGGCAAGGCTGGGGTAGCTCTCAAAAGAAGATTCCAAGGTCCAGAGGAATGGCCTTTTTTAGCCATGGGCATACCATACCTCCAGAATCAGCTGTTACTTATTTCCCTAAAAATATAGTGCTACCTCCATTATAATTTCTGAGTGCATGAAGAAGTAACCTCAAACGTGAAAAACTGACCTTCCTGGTACTTTCTGCGTTCCATAAAGGATGTAATGAAATGATGTTATTTGGGTGGCAGTGTCTCTGAGAACATGAACTATTTCCAAGGCTGTCATTCCAGTATTGGCTCTGACTCTTTGTCTTGTCTCTTGCTCTCATTGCTCCTTTGGCTCAAAGTGGTGAGACCTCTTGCCTGGACTTCCACTTGTTTGTTTGCTTGCTTCTTCCTTCCTTCCTTCCTTCCTTCCTTCCTTCCTTTCCTTCCTTCCTTCCTTCCTTCCTTCCTTCCTTCCTTCCTTCCTTCCTTCCTTCCTTCCTTCCTTTCCTTCCTTCCTTCCTTCTTTCCTCCCTCCCTCCCTCCTTCCCTCTTTCTTCCTCTTTCTTTCTTTCTTCTTTCTTTCTTTCTTTCTTTCTTTCTTTCTTTCTTTCTTTCTTTCTTTCTTTCTTTCTTTCTTTCTTTCCTTCCTTCCTTCCTTCCTTCCCTTCCTTCCTTCCTTCCTTCCTTCCTTCCTTCCTTCCTTCCTTCCTTCCTTCCCTCCTTCCTTCCTTCCTTCCTTCCCTTCCTTCCTTTCCTTCCTTCCTTCCTTCCTTCCCTCCTTCCCTTCCTTCCCTCCTTCCTTCCTTCCCTTCCTTTCCTTCCTTCCTTCCTTCCTTCCTTCCTTCCTTCCTTCCTTCCTTCCTTCTGTACTGACCTATCCAGAGTGTTACCTGGTCTTGTTCTATTGAACTCTCAGCTGCATCTCTATAACCGAGACATAATATTTACCCTGCTGTTTCAGCTTCATTCGTTCATCAAATATAAGTAAAGCCTTTAGGGACTAAGTGGGGAGACAAGCAGTGATCTGAACCTCTTTGCCTTGGTGGCAATGCTTAAGCCTTGCAGGGTCCTCACATTCTGGGCTTTTCTGAACAAGTCTCTGTTAATGTGCTCACTGCTGCTCGAAGACAGATGAATGATATACATGAGGATGTTTAGTCGTTTAGTCACTTTAGGAGGTGATTGATTAATTAAACATATAAATTGTAAACTTCCCTGCAAAATATATATAATGCATCACATGTTGTAAACAGCAGTTCATATGTTTTTGGTATCATGATCCCATTCTTAAAAATGAGCACCCCAAAGAATTTTGCATATAGTGTTATATATAACAATGTTTACTTAGTTAGAAATTAAAACAGTAAAATTTTAAATATTAATCACTTTCAAATAATAAACCTGTTATAGAAATAACAAATATATAACCCATTGACCTAGATGCCATATTTTAAATGAAATGTAACTATATTTTCCATATAAAATATAGTAAGAAGACTGGCATCAATTTGCATTTTTGCCAAAACAAATACATTTAACATCTGGCTAATAGAAGACAGCTGGATTCTGTTTTTGCATTCAACATGTTATATCATACATCACATAGTCTCTAGAAAACTCTGCTAGACACTCTTGAGAAATGAGAATTAATAGTCAAATAATATCTTAGTATTATTATGAAAACCAGTTTTGATAACTTGTGGACTCCTTGAAAAAGCCTAGGGAAGGCCCAGAGGTTTCTGGTCTACACTTAAGGAATGATGTCAGAAACTCAAATTCTATTTATTCCCTGTTGCATTACATTTTGATCAATTGAATTTCAGTGAGTATTCATAGATTCTTAATAATCCTATGTCAAATAAGAAAATGAATTATTAATTTTGGTGTATGTACCTTTTACAAATACATACTTAGGATACATTATGAATGCAGGAAAAAATTTTAATTCCTACTATTTTAAGTGTTGTTTTGAATAAGGAATATTTTAAATGTAATTTGAAAAAGGACATGGTCTAAATAGGTCAGTGAGCTTTATAAAGACGGCATATTATTTCCAAAATAGTGTTATAAGATTACACAGGCAAATATTTATCTCCCTATTGAATGATTATTATAATGCTGTAATTAAGTGTAGAGAACTTGTTGGAAGAAAATTTCATTTTTATTAAAATGTCTGTATATGTTGCAGACACCTAAGTAAGTAGCTATCTTCATTATTAAATTGGAGAGCCTAGCTTATATGTGTTTTGTGGAATAATGAATTTTTCATAGGTACATGATCTTTTAGATAACATGCATCAGGAAGAGGAATCAGTGTGCTGATTTCCTAATTCAGATTCTCCATCCCTACATTGATATTTATGAAAGGAAATAAAAATGGCATTACTTGATCCTCAAGAAGACACAGAGAGGCTTACACTGCTTAAAACGGAGGCTTCAAAAACGTGCGGAATCAGGATTAGTTTGTGATGTGATTTGATGGCCAGTAGCAACAGAGCTGCCTCCTTCATGGGTGATTAAAGGCAACAGGAATGAGATGGCAGGAACCACAAAGCCCCACTGCCACCTGACAGACTTTTCCTTCAATTCAAGGAAGCCCTTCCCTTGAATGTGAACCTAGTTCCCTTGCCAGCATCTATTTTTGATTTTTTTTTTATCTTTGTTACTGGAGTGAAAGTATAACTGCCATTTTCAATATGCTTCAGCACTGCTAATGACAAAGTTGTTATTGGGAGCCAGATGATTAATTTAGACAGTGCAAAACATGGAGGCCCCAAGTTAAGAACACTCTATAGGACTTTACCTTATTTGGATATAATTAAAAGGCCCAGAATCAACCTAAATGTGACACTTCACAGTGACATGTGATTTTCTGTTTGCAGACATTGTTACATAAGGGTTCTCAGAGGTCGAGAAGAAGGCCATTCCATTTTCCAAAACTTTTGGTATATTATAAAGACAGTGACATTCAAAAGATGTATTAAAAACTGAAATATATTTTAAGGACCTATATTAGACAAATTAATGCTTTTAACACAAATGTAATGCAATATAACTGGGGCATTGTCAAGGTAATTACAGTATTTTTTTCATTGAAGTATAGCTGACATACAATATTATATGAGTTTCAGGCATAAGCATAATGATTAGACATTTATATACATTATGTAATGATCACCATGATGTCTAGTTACCGTCTGTCACTATATGTAGTTATTACAATATTATTGACTATTTCCCTATGCTGTACTTTGTGTTGCTGCGACTTGTTTATTTTGTAACTGGAAGTTTGTATGTCTTAATCCCCTTCACTTATTTCACTCATCCCAACACTCACCCCTCTGGAAACCACCAGTCTTTTCTTTGTATTTATGAGTCTGTCTGGGTTTTGGTTTGTTTTTTAGAGTCCCCATATAAGGGGAATCATATGGTATTTACCTTTTTCTTACTTATTTTACCTAGCATAAAATCGTCTAGGTCCCTCTATGTTGCAAATGGCAAGATTTCATTCTTTTATATGGTTGAGTAATATAACAAGATGTGTGTGTGTGTGTGTGTGTGTGTGTGTGTGTGTGTGTGTGTGTGTACCACATTTTTTACCAATTATCTATCAATTAACCCTTTAGTTGCTTCCATATCTTGACCATTATAAGTAATGCTGCAATGAACATAGGGGTGCATACAGCTTTTTGAATTAGTGTTTTCATTTTTTTGAAATAAATACCCAGAAGTGGATTTTCTGGGTTATGTAATATTGCTATTTTTAAGTTTTTGAGGAGACAAATAAAAATATTGCTTAGACCAATGTGAGTTTACCGCTTATGTTTTCTTTTAGAAATTTTATGGTTTTATTTCTTACGTTTAGGCATTTAATCCATTTTGATTTTATTTTTGTATATGGTATTAGAATGTGGTCCAGTTTCCTTCTTTTGCATGTAGCTGTCCAGTTTTCCTAGTACCATTTATAAAGAGATTATCTTTTCCCTATTATTTATTCTTGCCTTCTTTGCCTTCTTTGTAATAGATTGACTATATAAGCATGAATTTATTTCTGAGATCTTTATTCTGTTGATCTGTGTGTCTATTTCTGTGCTAGTATTGTACTTTTTGGACCACTCAGTCTTTGTAGTATAGTTTGAAATCTGGGGGCATGATATCTCCAGTTTTGTACTACTTTCTCAAGATTGCTTTGTCTATTCAGGGTTTTTGTCATTCCATAAAATTTTAGAATTAATTTGTTCTAGTTCTGTGAAAAATGCTATTGTTATGTTGATAAGGATTTCATTGATTGGTTTGGGTAGTAAGGACATTTTATCAGTATTTATTCCAGTCCATGAGCACGGTATATCTTTCCACTTATTGGTGTCATCTTCAATTTCTTTCATTAATGTCTTATAGTTTTCAGAGCATAGGTCTTTTCCCTCCATGGTTCAGTTTATTCCTAGGTGAATAGGAATAAACTTCTTATGCAATTGTAAATGGGATTGTTTTCTTAATTTATTCTCCTGATTGTTGGTTATTAGTGTATGAAAGTGCAACAAATTTCTCTATATTAATTTTGTATCCTGCAACTTCACTGAATTCATTTATTATTTCTAATGATTGTTTGCTTGAGACTTTGGGGCTTTCTATATATAATACTGTGACATCTGCCAATAGTGACAGTTTTACTTCTTACATTTGGACACCTTTTGTGTCTTTTTCTTATGTAATTGGTGTTGGCTAGGACTTCCAGTACCATGTGGAATAAAAGTGGTGCCAATGGGCATGTTTGTTTTGTTTTTGATCCTGGAGGAAATGCTTTTAGCTTTTCACTTTTGGGTGTGATGTTAACCGTAGGTTTGCCATATATGGCCATTGTTATATTGAGGTATGTTTCCTCTATACCCACCTTGTTAAGAGTTTTTACTGTAAATATAGGTTGAATTTTGTCAAATGCTTTTTCTGAATCTATTAAGATGATGACATGACTTCTGGGTTGTCCAATTTTCTAGTATATAATAATTTGTAGTAGTCTCTTATAATCCTTTGTATTCCTGTAGTGTCAGTTATAACTTTTCTTTCAGTTCTGATTTTATTTATTTGGGTCCTCTCTCTTTTTTTCTTAACGAGTTGGCTAAAGATATATCTATTTTGTTTATCTTTTCAAATACTAGCTATTAGTTTCATTGATATGTTCTGGTTTTTTAATTATCTAATTTATTTCCACTGTGATGTTTAATATTTCCATCCTCCTACTGAATTTGGGCTTTGTTCTTCTCTTTATAGTTCTTTTAGGTGTGATGTTATATTTTTTATTTGATATTTTTCATGTTTATTGAGGTAGGCCTATATTCCCTATTAGAACTGCTTTTGATGAATCCCACAGATTTTGGAATGTTGACTTTTCATTTTCATTTTTATCAAGGTATTTTTTAAATTTCCTCTTTGATTTCTTCAGTGACCCACTGTTGAGTAGCATGCTGTTTAGCTTCTAATGTGTTTGTGTTTTTTCTAGTTTTTCTGTAATTGATTTCTAGTTTCATACTATTTTTGTCAAAAAAGATGATTGATGTGATTTCATTTTAAATGTATTGAAATTTGTTTTGTGGCCTAACATGTGATTATCTTGGAAATGTTCCATGTGCCCCTGAAAAGAAAGTGTATTCTGTTGTGTTTTGCTTATAATGTTCTGTATATATTTGTTAAATCTATCTTGTATAATGTGTTGTTTTAAGGGCACTGTTTACTTATTGACTTTCTGCCTGAATGATCTTTCATTGATGTAAGTGGGATGTTAAAGTCCCTTACTATTATTGTATTACTATCAATTTCTTCCTTTATGTTTGTTAATATTTACTTCCCTATTTTGAGTGTATTGATATTTACAGTTTTTATATCCTCTTGTTGGATTGATCTCTGTTATTGTGTAGTGCCATTCTTTGCCTTTTGTCAAAGTCTCATTTTTAAGTCAATATGTCTGATATGAGTATTGCTATTCCATCTTCCTTTTTGCTTCCATTTGCATGGGATATCTTTTTTTCATCCCTTCACTTTCAGTCTCTTACTTTAGGTCTTAAGGGATTCTCTTGCAGGCAGCATACACATGAGTCTTGTTTTTTTGTGTGTGTTTTGTTTTGTTTGTTTTGTTTTGTTTTGTTTTTGTTTTTTAATCCATTCAATCACCCTGTCTTTTGATTATTACTTTTGGTCTATTTACATTTAAAGTACGTATTAATAGACATATACTTATTGCCATTTTGATAATTGTTTTTTGTTTTTGTAGTGCTCTCTTTCTTTCTTCTTGTTTTGCTCTCTTCCCTTATGATTTGATAACTTTATTTGGTGTTATGTTTTGATTCCTTTCTCTTCATTTTTTTGTATCTATTTTTTTGGTTTGTGTTATGTGAAGTTCAGATATAATACCCTACGTATAGTAGTCTATTTTAAGTTGATGTTCGTGTAAGTTTGAACACATTATGAAAGCACTACATTTTTACTCCCCCCTCCATATTTTATGTTTTTGACCTATATTTTACATCTTTTCATTTCATGTGTCCCCTAATTATTGTAGATATAGTTTATTTGACTCCTTTTATCTTTTATCCTTCATACTAGCATTATAAGTGGTTGATCCACTACTCTGTTTGCTGTATATATACGTATACATACATTTTTGTGATTTTCTTATTTCTACTCATGACCGTTTCTTTTCCACTTAAAGAAGTCTCTTTAACATTTAAGACTGGTTTAGTGGTGATGGACTCCTTAAACATTTGTTTGCCTGGGAAACTCTATCTCTCCTTTAATTCTGAATAATAACCTTGCTGGGTAAGTATTTTTGGTTGTAGTTTTTTTTTTTTTTTTCTTTCAGCACTTTGAATATATCATCCCATACCCTTCTACTCTGTAAAGTTTCCACTAAAAAAATCAGCTGATAGGGGGTTCTCCTGTATGTAACTACTTGCTTTTCTCTTGCTGGTTTTAAGATTATTTACCTTTAATTTTTGACATTTTAATTACTATGTGTCTTGGTGTGTGTCTCCTTGGGTTCATCTTGTTTGAGACTTTCTTTTCCTGGGCTTGGATATCTGTTTCCATTCCCAGGTTAGGGAAGTTTTCAGGTATTACTTTTTCAAATAAGTTTTCCGCCTTTTTCTCTCCTACTTCTCAGGTCCCTAAAATGTGAATGTTAGTATACCTAATGTCCCAGATGTCCCTTAAATTATCCTCATTTACATTTTTCTTTTCTTTTTGCTGTTTGGCTTGAATGAGTCCCACTAACCTGTCTTCCAGATCACTGATCTAGCCTTCTATACCATCTAATCTGTTGTTGATTCCCTCCAGTGTAATTTTCATTTCAGTTATTGTATTCTTTATCTCTAATTGGCTCTTAAATATTTTCTGTGGTTCATCCATTCTTCTCTTGAGTTTGGTAAGTATCTTTATGACCATTACTTTGAACTCTTTATGAGGTAGAATTCTTATCTCTGTTTCTTTGAGTTCTTTTTCTGAGATTTCACATTAATCTTTTATTTGGAACATATTCCTCTCTATTCTCATTTTGTATGACTCTCTGTGTTTTTATGCATTAGGTAGATCAGCTACATCTCCTGGTGCTGCAGTAGTGGTTTTATGTAGAGGGCATTCTGTGGGGCCCCAAAGCACAATCACTTCTGGTACCAGAAACAGTTGCTCCAGAGATGTCCCAATGTGGGCTGTGTGTGCCCTCTTTTTTTTTTTTTTTTTTTTTTTTAAATTTTTTTTTTAACGTTTATTTATTTTTGAGACAGAGAGAGACAGAGCATGAACAGGGGAGGGTCAGAGAGAGGGAGATACAGAATCTGAAACAGGCTCCAGGCTCTGAGCTGTCTGCACAGAGCCCGACGCGGGGCTCGAACTCACAGACAGTGAGATCGTGACCTGAGCCGAAGTCGGCCGCTTAACCGACTGAGCCACCCAGGCGCCCCTGTGTGTGCCCTCTTAATGTGGCTGGGTCACAATAGCTATAGGGTGCTGGTGGATGGGGCTAGGCCCCAGTGTTGTTGGCTGTGTGTCCGGGCCACAGGCGTTGTGAGCATGCTGGTATGGGGGTCTGGCTCTCCAGCACAGGGCAAGAGCTATTTTGGAGGGGCACTACTCCCAGCCAAGTCTGCCCCAGGTGTGGCAGTTCAGTAGCCACAATGAGGGGAGAGGGGGTGCTAGTCTGGCTGAGGCTGCCTGCCAGCCGTGGCAAGATGTGAGCTGCTTTAGGGGGATTTGGTTCTTGCTGAGGCTGTCCTTCCTTCGGGTGTGGCAGGGTGGGAGCTGCTTTGGAGATGGGCCTGCAGGAGCAGGTGGATCAGGCAGGGCAAGTCTGTAAGGGAATGCTGGGCTGGGTGAGCACCGCTAGCAGGGTAGATGGAAAGTCCCAGAACTGGCAACATCAAGCACTGGGCCAGCTATGCGGAAGGAGGACAAGAAAAGTAGCTCCCATCAGCACTGCTGTTCCCAGAGAAAGTTCCTACAGATTTTTGCCTCCTGGCACATACCTTAAAATCAGTCAATAAATCTCCTTCATGTTTGGCCCAGACACTTTTCAAATTGCTGCCTCTGTGCTGGGTCTCAGAGGGAATGAGTCTGTATGCAACTATTTAAGAATGGAGTCTCAGTTTTCTGTAGTTTTCTGCTCTCTTGGAGGTGAGCCCTGCTAATTTTCAAAGCCAAATGTTACAGGGTTTATTTTCCTGATACAGGTTCATTGAGTGGGGGTTGTGCGCAGGGTGGAGGTTTGAGCTCCCTGTTCCTCAGGGGGAACCTCTCTATGCCTGGGATAGTCAGCCCTTCTACTTGCGGATCCCAACCAGAGCACACCTCTGTCCCTCCTACTTTTCCTGGGCTCGCTCTTTATATGTTTAGCTGTGGAAGAGCGGTCTGCTAGTCTTCAGGTTGTTCTCAGAGAGTTTCTGTATATGTATTCATGGCCTTCCTGTGTCTACAGGAGGAGGTAAGCTCAGGATCCTCATACTCCTCCCTGTTAATCTGGTTCCCTTGTGTTGCCTGCAGGATTTACCTGAACATATCTTTAAAGTAAAGTTTGTTACTTCAACTTTATAAATATATCCAGTAGTAGTTATGAATTTGTGGTGTTTGGTAAACACCATGTTCTTCTGATCCAGTTAGAATATTCTGCTTGTTTTTATGAATGACCTCATTTGAAGCTCTTTCTGGGTGTGATTCTCAAGTGATAGACACTGCTGCCCCATCTTAATGGAATAATACCTCTTCATCAATAATCAGATACCATTTATGATAATGTTTTTAAACCTAAGGGCAGTAGTTGGTCAAATCATGCAGGATGTTGACTATTGAAGTAGAAATAGGTTTCTAAATTTTAAAATGTTCTGTGTAAAGTAACCTATTAATGAAATCTCAAAATATGCAGTTTTTAAAAATTACATGCTCATCTTGGAGAAAAATCCTATTTAATATGTGAATATATATGAATCAATAAATAACTAATTTTATATTAAGAATTACTCTAGTGAACTTGTAAAGCTCTATACTTTAAAACTATAACTTTCTTTTAACCTAAAAGTGATTAAAATAATAATTTTATTTTCTTCTAAACTTTACAATTTTGCCTTTAGGATTTTGGCTCAGTTATTAGAACTATAAAAGGAGTAGAATTTGGAAAATCCTCCCTGACTTAGAATCATAGAACCAGAAAGGAAAGTAGAGGAAATGGATGCCAATTCCCTTTATTAAAGATGATAACACTCAGGTTAAGTAGCTCAACTGATTTCTCTAAGCAATCTTGTTGTATAGCTAGATCTAGAACCTAGGATTCTGAAATAAAACCTTATGTTCTTTCTATACTCTGATTTTCCACCTTCTTAAAATTTTACATATTCAGAAAAATGGCATGGAATTTGAGAGACTCTTATAAGAGGAAAGAGAATTAATTATTCATAGTAAAAAAAAAGGAGCTGTATATATATGTAATGCTTATATAAATAACAGCTTTTCTTTTCACAGATTGAGGAAAAATATTACAGATTTAAATACATTATATAAGTATCAAGTAGGAGCTATTTTAAATGTTTTTATTTTTATCACATTTTTGAGCTTTTCTCATGATTTGTCTTTACACATCACATAAGTTTTTAATAAACTGATAGTGGGATTTTTAGAAAATATTCAACTTTTGTACTTTACACACTGTGTAATATTTCTGTTAGTATTCTTTCATTTCATTGATAAAACATTTCTGATGAAGTTTTGAATTTATTTAGAAACTATAGAACTATAAAAAATAATCCATGGATAAAGCAGTTTGTTATGGAAGCTATGTACTTTCACAAAAAAGGAAAATCATGTGTATATTTAATTCATTTTAAAATTGGAGGCAGAGATTTTTGCATTATATTTAAGGATTTATATCAGTGATTTTTATTCAAAAGACTGCCTTTTAGGATGTATTCTTTAAGTGTTTATTTATTTATTTTGAGAGAGTGAGTGAGTGAGTACAAGTGGGGGAGGGGCAGGGAGAGAGAATCACAAGCAGGCTCAGCACACCATCAGCACAGAGCCTGGTGTGGGGTTTGATCCCATGAACTGTGAGATCATGACCTGAGCCAAAATCAGGAGTCACATGTTCAACTGACTGAGCCACCCAGGCGCCCCGAGAAATGTATTCTTTGATTAAATGTCATTTTTTCCTTAAGGAATCTTGTTGAGTCAAATGTTTACTTTGCTTTCTAATAAAACATACTGTAGAATCCCCATCCTGCCTTTTAAATCGTTGTAGAGTATAATTTCAAAAACAGTTCATCTAATTATAAATGGTTTTGTCTTTATTCAGAATATCCAAGACTTTGATAATGTTATAACCAAATATCAGGTGTATTTAGTTACAATCAGTTTGATGTATGTTTTAAGTGCTCAAATGTTTCTGAATAAAACAAGCAGTTTATATAACAGATGAAGGTAAATTCATTGAAAACTAAGTTAGATATGACTCTGTAAATAATAATTTATTTTTCTACAGCTTTACAGTTTTGCAGAGTGAGATGTGTGGCTCTGGTTTACAGGTTTCCAGCTTTTTTCCTAATTCCTTATTTCTTCTCTAAGTCTTCTTGAGCTTAATGTTCTCCTTCCCATGTTTCTTGAAAGTCTTTGTGATTTTTTTGGGTTGAAACTGCTGCTGGCTTGAAGTTCTAATCCTGTTTTTTTTTGTTTGTTTTGTTTTTGTTTTTGTTTTTGTTTTTTTACTATTTCATCCCCTTTTAATTCCCATATCTGCATATACTAAAGACAACACATCTTACTCCCCCAGCAGGCAGCAACTGTATGCAAGTAGTGATAACCAATATTTTCTTGATTGATGCAAATGATGCTTTATAATCAGATTAAAAATACATGTTTAATACTTGCTTTTTGAGCTTTTCAAACATTGCAACATTTGATTCATACTTTTTATTGATGGCATTTTATTTTTAATAAAATCTTAGTTTTTTCTTATAGATGTACAATTTGATTCTATTAACTTTTTCTTTTTATACAGGTATATTTATAAGGTTGAAAGAAAAAGCCCCCTTTAATGTATTGCAATCATTTTGGATTTCAAAATCCACTTTGCATATCTTTGTATATTTGAATTAATACAAAAGCTTGATAAAGAGACGAGAAATAATGTACTCAACCTGTTAGGAGTAGGTAGTTGTATTGTTGATTTAAGCCTGTTGAATGAGCTATCTCAGAATGCTAAAGAGGCAGACCAGCAGGTTTCAGGTGATTAAAGAAAATCCCTCATCCTGGAGGAACTTGAAGGAACATGATGCTATTTAAGTAGAATCTAATCAGGAAGAAGAAAAGCTTGGAAGTAAAAAGACGGAATGTTTCATGTCATTATTTGCAAAACAGCTGAACAAAAGGTGAGCAAGATAATTAAATACCTTGCTGCTAAGTAGAATTTTTCAAAGCAGGTTGATTAGAGGTCTTCCTTTTAAAAAAACAAAAAACAAAAAATTAAACATCTAAGTTCAGATAATCTAGTTGAAAGAGTAAACTCAGTTATGTGATGAAGACCAGTTTAGAAGAAAATTGAGTCTTGTATATGGTGGCAGATGTTCACAATGATCAACTTAATTGCTCAGCAAAATCCTGATGAGCTTTGCATAGTTTTAGCATTAACAGTATTTCAGTGTGTTTTGAGATTTTGAAAAATGGAAATACAAGCAGAGTCATGTGAAGGCACTAAATAGATTATTATATTATGTTGGTTATTTCCTTTTTCAATTGACCTGGAGAAATAGAATTTGATTCTTTTTTTCCCTTTGACTGAAAAAATGCCAAAAACATGTTTTATCATTTTTATTATAAAATATTATTTGTAACTATCAAGCAAAGATTGGATGCCATTGATTGTATCTGTATTTTGTATTTCAAGACATTTCTGGTTATAACATGAGAAAACTGGCATGCCCCAGATTGTGCTTTGTGAAGAAGACATGCCAGCAGGGCTCTGGCTTCTTTTAAAGAGATGGTCAGGTGAAAGTATGCATTATAGCCTAAAATGAAAATTAGGAAGTAATGACTTTAGTGCCTACTTTGTACCTAAGAAAGGAAGCTTGAAGATAAAACACCTAGTAGAAATATGTTCTTTTGCCAGTGTTTTTTTTTTAATCTCTTTCAACATTCTAATGACCCCCAGCTTACTTAGTAATGCATAATTTGGGGGCAAACATCCAATAGCAGATTGCTTCATTTATTATCAATGAATTTATTTATGCAGTCAGTTATTGTAGAGCTTTATCTCCAAAGAACACTTTTAAAAAGTTAAACTGATCTTTTGGTCACCTGGAAGTCCCCTGTGAATATAAAGTGAATAAATACCAGTATACCTTTGAGTAGTTTCAAAGGCTGATGATGTGAGTGTCATATTGGAGACTTCTGTGGAAATCTAAAACAATAATAAGGTCAGACATTCTCAGCAGAAACATATGGTCTAAATATTTGTATTAGAAGGGAAAAATGGATTCTAGACCCTACTCAGTTACTTAAAACAATCTGGATTTTTACCTTGTACTTTAGACAGTGTTCTTCAACTTTGCCTGCACATTAGAGTCACCTGGAAAACTTTAAAAATTCTCATGTCCTGGCCATACCCCAGACCAATATCAGAAACTGACTGTGGGAGTGGGGATCTATAATTTTTAAAAGCTCTCTGCATGATTCCACTATGTAGCTAAGATTGAGAACCACTTAGTATTTCTTAACTATTGTATTATTTATTTTTCTTGATCTTATTAAAACAAACATCCTGTGTTATAGCTTTCTTAATTTAGGATGCTGGCATACAAGATTTTATATTTAAAAATGTCCCTTCTAGGGGTGCCTGGGTGGCTCAGTCAGTTAAGCATCTGACTTAATTTTGGCTCAGGTCATGATCTCATGGCTTGTGAGATTGAGCCTGCATCAGACTCTGTGCTGACAGTGGAGACCCTGCTTGGGATGTTCTCTCTGCTCCTCTCTCTCCCCCTCCCCTCCCCTTCTTTCTCTCTCAAATAAATAAATAAACATTACAAAAAAATGGCCCTTCTAGGAGTGTCTGGGTGGCTCAGTCTGTTAGGCATCTGACTCCTGATTTTAGCTCAGTTTGTGATCTCATGGTTGTGAGATTGACCCCCAAGTTGGGCTTTGTGCTGGGCATGAAGCCTGCTTAAGATTCTCTCCCTCTTCCTTTGCCCCTCCCTTTCTTGTGTGCCTTCTCTCTCTCTCTCAAGAAAAAAAAAATGTCCCTTCTATGGAGTTGGACTTGGGAATATCACAAAAGTCTGTGATTCAGGTTTTATATTATTTTTACATTGGTTAATTATATAAAACATTGTCACCACAGGTTGATTTACATCATGGACAGAGAGTAAATTTTAATATGAGTGTTACACATCTTTTATGCCCAGCTTCATTCTCCTAATCTTTTTTTGCTTTATTCATTACTGCTGTGTCAGGTGGAAATGAGATGTTGTCAGACAAGTTCTCACCTCAGCTGTACCCAAAACCATGTTTTCTTATTAGGAGCTAAATAGCTGCTTCTCTTAGGACTACCCTTTGGGGCTAATGGAACTCAGCTAGCCCAGTACGTTCACATACCTGACTTAAGTCTTGATCAATATGGGCCAAGAGCAAGTGGTAACATGCTTTTCTGTGCTGTGTCTTGGGCAGAAATTCTGAATTGTCTTCTACACATTTCCTCAGAGGGTCCCCAATAAGTTGAGTTCCAGCTGCTCGCACTAGTCACCAGCTCAACTACACACCCTTGGATTAGTTTTCTCCCTTCCTGTTTTATACTTCCCATCCCCCTCAGTCTCCATTCTAGTTTCTTGGGAATCACTTACCCAAATAACCTACCTGCACGTAAGAGCTCATCTAAATCTCTGCTTAGTTTCCTCCAAGCTAAAACAGTACAAAAGGAGAAAATCATAGCAGTCATATTTTGGTGTATGCTCCCTTTTCTATTGTGATTTTCTATCACCCTTTTTTGTATTTGATATATTAGTTTTATCGACCTATGATAGGAAATAGTCTACTCTCAAATCTTGAATACCAGAAGGGATCCTCATCCCATGTTATCAGTTCAGGGGCCAGCCCTAGTATCTCCTTCCCTCATCATTCTGTGTAATTTGGTCATCTTGAGTACTGTTCCTGATGGCCTCCCAGCAATTTGCCCTGTAATCTTGATCAGTACCCATATCACACCTTCCTTCCAGATCATGAAGCAAATGTTTTGTAGACTCAAATAGTATAACTCAGTAGCATCAGCATAATATTAAATGAAATTGGGAGATTTTGCAGAGAGAAAAATAATGCTGATGCTGATGCAGTGTGGTACAATTTGTGTAGTAGAGAAAGAAACACTTTATAGTTGGGAGTCCCAGTGCGGGGCAATTGTATCTTCTGTCACTCAGAAAATGAATACGGTTAACAGACATATTAATAAGGATAACAGCCATTTTTTCCTCCAGCATTGAAACAGATTTCCTTTTGTTCAGTTGAGTACCACATATATGAAAACAAATATATTTGAACACTGTGAGGACTTTAAAAAAACATTTATAATGAATTAAGAAAAAGCATTTTCTTGTTTCAAATTCTTAGCCTTTAATATTAAGTCTGATTATTTTCCTAGAAGATCCCCTCAGTTTTGAATGATTACCCCTCTATGTCTTAGAACATTGGGAAGAGAGAAATGAGAACATGAAGTAGAATAATAAAATTATAGAGCTAGGAGAGATATGAATTATCATCTTTTTAAATCTTTGCCTACCCCCATGCCACCAACCAAGGCATTTTGAGATGGGGAAATTGAATCATAGACAGATTAAATGATCTCGTCAAAACCATACAACAAGATAATAACAAAGTTACATGAGTCAAAGAGTCTGAGTAATAAGCTCAAGACCTTAAAAACGACATTAATTTACTAATTATTTCTGCAGGTGTGAAATCTGTGGAGCTACTTTGATATTATAGAAGTACAATTTGATGACAAACATTCTCTATTAAATATTTCTTCATAAAATGATAAAGGAGGGGCACCTGGGTGGCTCAGTTGGTTAAGCGTCCGACTTCGGCTCAGGTCATGATCTCGCAGTCCGTGAGTTCAAGCCCCGCATCAGGCTCTGTGCTGACTGCTGAGAGCCTGGAGCCTGTTTCAGATGCTGTGTCTCCCTCTCTCTCTGACCCTCCCCCGTTCATGCTCTGTCTCTCTCTGTCTCAAAAATACATAAACGTTAAAAAAAAATTTAAAAAAAATGATAAAGGAAAATTTTCTACATGTTGCCAATGACTTTTAAAATTCAATTTATTTAAACTAAAACAAAAAATAACAACAAATACATAAACAGTCTGTCCACTTCTCCCAACCCCCAACCCCTTTCCTTGGTAGTCACCAATCTGTTTGCTGTATCTATGAGCTTGTGTGTGTGTGTGTGTGTGTGTGTGTGTATAAATATATATGTATATATGTATATATGTATATATATATATACATATATACATATATATGTGTGTGTGTGTATACATACATACACATACACATATACATATATATACATACATTTTTCCCGTATAAAAGAAATCACACAGTATTTCTTTCTTTGACTTATAGCATAATGGCCTCATACTCCCCCATGTTTTCACAAATGGCAAGACTTTATTTTTTTATGACTGAATAATATGCCATTGAATATATGTAGAGAGAGATTTTATATGTCTCAGTATATATATTGAAATATATATGTCTTGATATACATATGATATGTATGATATACATATATGTGAAATATATATGTATTTCTCACTATCCATTAATCTATCAGTGAACACTTAGGTTGTTTCCGTATCTTGACTGTTACAAATAATGCCATAGTAAACATGGGGGTGTGTACACCTTTTTGAAGAATTAGCATTCTTGTTTTCTTTGGATAAATACCCAAAAGGAATTGCTAAATCATATGATAGTTCTATTTTTAATTTTGAGGAACCTCCATACTATTTTCCATAGTGGCTGCACCAATGTATATTCCCATCAAGTGCACAAGAGTTCCCTTTTCTCCACATTTTCACCAACACTTGTTATTTGTAGTCTTTTTTGATAATAACCATTCTAACAGATATGGAGTGAAAAATCATTGTTAATTTGATTTGCATTTACCTAATGATGAATGTTGTAGAGCATCTTTTCATGTGTCTGTTGATTCACTGTATGTCTTCCTTGGAAAAATGTCTTTTTGGGTCTACCACCCACTTTTTAATTGGATTGTTCGTTTTTGTTTTTCTTTCTGCTATTGAGTTATATAAGTTCTTTATATATTTTGGACATCAGTTTCTTATGAGATACATAATTTGCAAATATTCAGTAGGGTGCCTTTTTATTCTGTTGATGGTTTCCTTTGTTGTGCAGAAACTTTTTAGTTTGATGTAGTCTCAATTGTTTATTTTTCTTTTGTTGCTTTTGGTTTTGGGGTCAAATTTTTAAAAAAATCATCACTAAGATTTATGTCAAGGAGCTTACCACTAGGCTTTTTTTTAGAAGTTTTAGGGTTTCATGTCCTATGTTCAAGTTTTTAATTCATTTTGACTAATTTTTGTGTATGATATAATAGTTCATTGTCATTCTTTTTCTTGTGGCTGTCCTGTTTTCCTTATAACATTTATTGAAGAGACTGTCCTTTTCCCATTGTATATTTTCCTGCTTTGTTGTAAATTAACTGGTCATATATGTGTGGGTTTCCAGGGCTTTCTATTCAGTTCCTTTGGCCTGTGTGTCTGTTTTTATGCCAATATTACTCTGTTTAATTACCATAATTTTGTAATATAATCTGAAATCAGGGAGCATGATGTCTCCAGCTTTGTTCTTTCTCAAAATTGCTTTAGCTGTATACGGTCTTTGGTGGATCCTTATAACTTTTAGGATTATTTGTTCCATTTATTTGAAAAATACCATTGGAATTTTGATAGGGTTTTTATTGAATCTGCATACTGCTTTGGTTAGTATGGACATTTGAACAATATTGATTCTTCTAATCCATGAGCATGGAATATCTTTCAACTTATTTGTGTCTTCCTCAATTTCTTTCATTAATATCTTGTATTTTCAATATTCAGATCTTTAAAATCCTTGGTTAAATTTATTCCTAAGTATTTTAAGTTTTTGATGTAATTGTAAATGGGACTATTTTCTTAATTTCTCTTTCTGGCAGTTCATATTATTGTATAGAAACTCAACAGATTTTTGTGTATTTGTTTGTGTCCTATAAACTTACTGAATTTGTTTATTAGTTCTAATAGTTTTCTAATGGAGTCTTCAGAGTTTTCTATATGTAATATCATGTCACCTGCAAATGGTGAGTTTTTCTTCTTCCCTTTCAATTTAGATGCCTTTGTTGTTGTTGCTATTGTTGTTTGTTTGTTTTTACTAATTGCTCCATTAAAAGTTCCAATACTGTGTTGAATAAAAGTGGTGACAGTGGGCATGCTTGTCTTATTCTTGATCTTAGAGGAAATGCTTTCATCTTTCCCTGTTGAATATGATGTTTGTTGTGGGCCTATCTTATATAGACTTTATTATGTTGAGGTACATTCCCTCTATACCCACTTTGGTGAGTTTTTATCATAAATGGATGTCGAATTTTGTCAAATGTTTTTTTGCACCTATCGAGATCATCATATGATTGTTACCCTTCAGTTTGATAATGTGATGTATCACATTGGCTGATTCATTGATTTTGAACCATCCGTGCATCCCTGGAATAAATCTCACTTGATCATGGTGTGTGATTCTTTCAATGTATTGCTGTACTCAGTTTGCTAATATTTTGTTGATGATTTTTGTATTTATTATTATCAGGGGTATTTGCCTGTAATTTTCTTGCAGCATCCTTGTATCAGGATAATGCTGGTCCTGAAAAATGAATTTGGAAGAGTTCCCTCCTTTTTAATATTTTTAGAAGACTTTGAGAAAGATTGGTATTAATTCTTCTCGGAATGTGTAGTAGAATTCACCAGTAAAGCCGTATGGTCTTAGATACTTGTTGGTGGTAAGGTTTTGATTAATGATTCAATATCCTTACTAGTAATAAGTCTGCTAAGATTTTCTATTTCATCATTATTCAGTCTTGATAGGTTATATGTTCCTAGGATTTATCCATTTCTTCTAGGTTGTCCAATTAATTAGCATATAATTGTTTATAGTAGTCTCCTGATCTTTTGTATTTCTGTGATATCAGTTATAATACCTTTTTTTTTCAATTCTGATTATATTTATTTGAGTTGAGTCTTCTCATTTATTCTTTGTGATTTTAGCTAAAAGTTTGTTCATTTTGTTTATCTTTTCAAAGAATCAGCTCAGTTTCATTAATATTTTTATTGTATTTTTTGTTCCAATTGTCTTTACTTATGCTCTATTCTTTGTAGTTTTCTTTCTTCTAACTTTGGGTTTTGCTTGTTTTTCTTTCCTAGTTCCTTGAGGTCTAAAGTTAGGTTGTTTATTTGACTCTTATTAAAGTTTTTGTTTTAAAGTCTATTTTATCTGATAGAAGTATAGCTACTTCAGCTTTCTTTTAGTTTCCATATGCCTGGTAAATTGTTTTCCATCCCTTCCCTTGTTAATTTTGTTTGTTTGTTTCTTAAAGTTTATTTAATTATTTTGAGAGTGAAATAGAGTGTGAGTGGGGAAGGGCAGAGAGAGGGATAGAGAATATCCAAAGCAGGCTCCAAACTGTCAGCACAGAGCCCAATGTAGATCTCCATTTCACAGACTTCGAGGTCAGGAGTTGTATACTTAACTAACTGACACTAACTCAGGTGCCCCTTTCTCTTCACATTTAGTATTTATGTGTTCCTTACATCTAAAGTAACTCTCCTGTAGGCAGTATATAGATGGGTCTTGTTTTTTGTTTTTTAAATCCATTCAACCACTCTATCTTTTGATTGGAGGATTTAGTCCACTTACATTTAAAGTAATTATTCATAGGTATATGCTGATTGCCATTTAATTAATTGTTTTATGGTTATTTTGTAGTTTCTCTCACACTGTGGAGTATGTAGTTCTCATACTGAGTCAATACGATGGCATTCTTTGTCACAAAATATTCATATAATAAGAGGAGTCATGGCTCTGGAATCACATTGACTCTGCAGCATACACATCAAGTGAAATGGTATCAGAATCATCTGAATCCAGGATCATTTCCTTCTATCTGTCTCTTTTGGCTGAATGCATGCAGTTGAATACATAGAAATTACATGCATGAGAAAAAATCACATGCATGAATGATGCAATTTCATTGTCTGGGCTCATTTTCTGGCTCAGAGACTGAGGGACAGTGTGACTATCACAGATGACTGTTGTATTATGCCACATTCTCTTGGCTTCTCTCTGACTTCAGACATAGATGCATTAAACAATTCTGTGCAAACTCAGATTCACCTCAAGCTAACAGCATCCCACCTTGCTCGAGTGTGTATTTCCTCACCCAAATACCAGTGGGGGCCAGAAACATGAGGGCTTAATGCCCCAGGGGAAACTATTTACTAGTGGGGTTAGGAGCCCTAGAAAAACTTTGCAGGTTCTCAGCATTCATATGGGTAGTTCTGGGGAGCATCTTTTCTCTATAAAGGAGGTTCCCATAGATTCAAGCCTTGGTTGCTGTTAGTAGTAACTGGAGTAATGGACCCTTACATTGCTTTCTCCTTCCTCCCTTTCATTATTCATATAACCTCAATCTTGCTTTCTTGGATCACCTCCCAAATAAACTATCTATAACCAAGTCCTTGTCTTACACTCTGATTTGGGGGGAGCACAAACCAAGACAGTGACATTAGATCTGTTATGTAATCTTTCTTAGTCAATATTTATCCATCTATGAAATGAGAATATTAACATTTACTTTACACAGTTGTAGAGTGGACTGTATATAATTTATACAAATCATTTATCCCTGCTCATGACCTATGACTCACTTTAAAAACTGATAGATAATAAGAGACAAATACAAATTTGAATATCTTGTCCTAACGTGATTTCTATAGAGAAGATAAGGAAGAGACAGAGTAAATAAAACTGAAAGATGCTACATGCATGAACACTCACCACTCTTTGCCTTCTATCATCCTGAGACCATTATCACAAAGCATGATCAATCCCTTCACAGAACTAGTCTTTGCACTTGTGTTACTTTGAATTGGGGTACCCTGCTTTTTGATTCCTTCTTCCTTCTCTAACATATGGTTTTAGGTATTAGAGATTGAACTTCATTTTCTTAGTTTATTCACCTACTAATTATTCTCATTACATTTTGTTTCAACCAATGAAGTATTCTACTTCCATCAAGGGGTTTTCCATTCCACAAACTCTAGTAGGCCCAAATTCCCCACAAGTGTTTCATTTACCCGACATTATTTTGTTTTTAATTAGCTGTTTCATATACAGAGCATGCTGAATAACTGACACTTCTTTAAATTATGTTTTCTTAAGACATACCCATATTAAAATCAGAGTCATTTTTTAAGCTAAAAATAGTAAATATTGAGGGTGACCAACCTTTCAAAATTAGTGCATTTTTTCCTACCTTCTTTCATAGAATACTTGGAGCCTAGTTAAAAGTTTTTAAATTTATGCCTTAGGGTTATCATAATTTACAGTCCAGTGATAGTTTAGTTAGTAAAAAGTGTGAACTGGAAAATATTGTTGGTTCTATACTAGTTACTTAATAAATGCTTGTTGTATAAATTATTGAATAATAAAATGAATGATTCTTTTCTGAGGTTTCTTCCAACCTTAAAATCTTATGATTCTATGAGTAAAAAATCCTTAGTGAACAAAAACAAATTTGGCCCAAGGTCTTCCTGAAAATTGGAGATGCCAATCTTATTAGCTGTCAACTGGAGTAATTATAGTTAAGGACCATTGTTTAGTCTCTAGAGCATCTGAGTTCTGGCTGGGATGTAGGGACAAGTTGATTCTGAAATTTATTTACATGCCCCAGCCAGAAATTTTACATAGGATGAACAATCTAGTTGGAAGTGAATCTAGCGGGTTTGTTTTAGAGCATACATAAAAGCTACACTGTTTACCTCGCAAGTTTGCTTTTCTCAGAATGTGTTTATTATTTATAAAAATTATGGAGTGGTAACACCTTCCAAGTCATACTTATACACTATGTCACCAATATAACTCCATCTCTAAAGAATTGAAACTAAGCCTGTTAGAGTCATGTGTAAAGTATGAGAGTAGGTTTTGACTGAGGATTTCAGAGAATATCATAGCAAGAATATGCAAATACTTTAGTGAAAGGACTTGTATGTACTGTAATATACATACACGTCTTAGTTTAGGCTGCTTTAAACGAAAATATCAGAGAGTTGGTGGCTTAGACAACAAGCATTTATTTCTCATGATTCTTGAAGCTGGGAAGTACAAGATCAGAGTTCTAGTAGATCAAGTGTCTGGTAATAGTTCACTTCCTGATTTGTAGAACATTGTTTTATTGTATTCCCACATGGCAAAAAACAGAGAGAAGTGAACTCTCTCGTATCTCTTATTACAAGGGCACTAATTTTACTCATGAGAGTTCCACTCTCAAGACTTAATTACATCCCAAAGCCTCTACCTCCAAATACCACCACATTGGAGATTAGCTTTCAACATATGAATTTTGGGGGACACAAAGCTACTATATCCTTTTGCTTTAGTGTATCACATACAAAGTATTTATTATATACATTCACTTAGGTAATTACTATCAATAGTCAATAGGCAAGACAGATATGATTCCTGGCCTTATGAAACTTACACAAAAGATTAAACATATAAAGTATTCTTGTACCATTGAGGGAACCATCTTAAAGAGGCTACCTACTATTCCATGGAATGAGGGAGTGGGAAACAATAGTTATTTGGGACAGAGCTCTTCTTTTACAAAGATATAGGATCTTGGTAGATTAAAATATTTGTGCTGTTGTTAAAATATTTTTACAGAAAATATTGATCTTTAGGTATAGTATTTAAGGTGTGTAGGTTTCCATGTAGTTCCTTTAATATGAACCAACCAATATTGTCTAACCATTTAAACACCATTAGGGAGCACAAAGAAAAATTATAGCTATGTCTTCGTATAAATAAAAAAAATTATATGACATAAAGCCAATGAGTGCACATAATAGAACAGACTTATGATGGCTCACATGTGTTGATGTGTTTGCTTTAATTTTGTATATTTTAGAGAACATAGGTGAAGACTCATAGGTTGGTGGCCAAAGGGCAGATATAAATATACAAAACAAGAACAACCAAAAAAGTTTACGTATTTTTCTCTTGCTAAGTAAATGTACTTTCAGGACTTATAATGATGGGTTATGAGATACAAGTTAGGTGGTACAGTGTGTGTTACATGCATGCGCATGCGAGTGTGTGTGTGTGTGTGTGTGTGTGTGTGTTTGTGTGTGTGTGTGCGTGTGTGTGTTTATGTTTTAAATGTTAACTGTTAACTCTGGTGATGAGTGTTTGCATATTCTTTGAATAAATGGTTCTTTTATATTCTTTCTTAGGATCTTCTAGGTAAGTTGATTTAATCAATAACATCTTTCTTCAAATTTCCTAATTATAGGGTGCCATGTAAAAGAATACAGAATAAAAGTTTGTGTTTATACAATGACATTAAGGAATGAAACTTTCTTGCTCTTACAATAAGAAGTTCAAGTACTAGTTTCAGTATCAAAAAACTAAAATAAATGTTTGCCTAGAACTCTGTAGAAGGACTATCAGTTTGGCTTTCTCTGTAGTTAACTGGTTAGAAATGCAGTTAGTCACGAGCAAATTTCAAATATTACAGATTCTTCAAAAATACTCTTTACTGGCATAGTTTTGCTCTATAGACTTACTTTTTTTTTTATATCCCCTCCAACTTAGTCTTCACAAAAGTTAATTAATTACTGAATGATCCATCTTTTCCCCAGTGTTTTAATATGCTATGTTTGTCATATACAGAATTTCATCATATATACTGAGGTTTATTTCAGGAGTTTTTATTCTGTGTCACTGATCCGTCTGCGATTTATCAACTCTGGTTCCAAATCACTTGAATTATCATAGTCTTTTAATATTTGGAGAAATTAGTAACTCCTTACCATTCCTCTTTCAGAAACTTCTGAATTTATACACTAATAGATTTCTTTTTCCCATCAGATGAACCTGGAATTTATTTCAAGTTCTGAAAAATATTCTTCTGGTGCCATAGTTGATTTTATAGCTAATTTAGGGAAACCAGATATTTTTTTACAATATTTAGTTTTATTATTTACTAACAATATATGTTTTCATTTACTTGTGTCTTTTTTATAGCTTTTATAGAATCTTATACTTGGATTGCAGATCTATATTTTTAAGTGTTTACTGGTTTCTCTTGCTATTGTAATTAGAATATTTATTTTTTAATTTGATATATGGTTATTACTAAATATTTCATGTCATTGTTCTCATATATATATGTATATTTATGTTGGATTTCATTTTTGTCCTAAAATATTTTCAGTAAGTATTTTTATTTTTTTTGGTCACATATTATTTGCTGGCTACTAATGACAGTTTTATTTTTGCCATATTTGAATGAATGAATTATTGTCCTATTACATTTGTTAGGACAGAGTTCAGTTTTGCATCATATCACTCATAGTTATATTTTTACCTACATTTAACATAAATGAAAATGCTTCTAATATTTCATTATTAAAAGCTTTTTTTTTGAGTTTCAGAGAATTCTTATTCAAGTGAGGAAATTTTTTTTGTGTTCTTAGGTTATACAGCATTATCTTTCAAATTAGAAATGGGGTTTTTATTTAAAAAAGTATAAATAGATAATTGAATTCATATATATGTATATACACATGTATACATTTCTTTTAATGAGTTTATTCAAAGAATTTCATAATATTGAACCATTGTTGTATTTTTGAAATAAACCCTGCTTGGTCCGGATGCATTAATCTTTTGATATATTGCTTTATTTTCATGTTATTTTAAAATTAATTTTTAGAGTTGATGTATAATCTACATAAAGTAAAATTTACCCTCTTTAGTGTATATTTCTATCAGTTTTGACAAATGAATACAGCAATGTTATTACTACTCCATTCAGGTGTATTGCTTTGATGGTTATGATTTATGATTTTACCTTCTAATTATGTAAGAAAAATAAGACCACATTTTATATTTATCTTTGGACTTAAGAAATCAAGTTTTTAATCTATTTTGATGTTTAGAAATAAAAAAAATAACATAGCAATCATCTGTTTCTTAATAATTTTATAGAATCTCCTTTCTCCTGGGAATAGGTCATAGACTACCTTTTCTTTTTTTTAATTTTTAATGCTTATTTATTTATTTTTAATTTTTTAAATGTTTATTTATTTTTGAAACAGAGACAGAGGGCAAGTGGGGGAGGGGCAAAGAGAGGGAGACAGAATCCTAACCAGGCTTCAGGCTCTGAGCTGTCAGCACAGAGCCTGACACGGGGCTGGAACTCACAAACTGTGAGATCCTTACCTGAGCTGAAGTCAGACGCTTAACTGACTGAGCCACCCAGGCACTCCTTCATTTTTTTTATTATTGTTCCACTATAAAGTTTTAAAATATTATTTTTGGTTATCTACGTTTACTTAGAAAATTATCCATTTTATTTAAATTTTCAGAATTACTGGTAAATAGTTTGACAATTATATGCTAATATATGCTTTTATTTTAAAATTATTTTGTAGTTATAACCTTGTGGTATTTAATTGTATTTTCTTCTTTACTTTGATAGGTCATGAAAAAATATTTTACATATCTTTTAAAAGGTCAGATTTTGCTTTTGTAATTAGACATACTTTCATTTTCTATTTATTCATTTTTGGATTTATATTTCTCTTTTCTTTCACTGTGTGGTAACTTCTGGTGCATTTACTGTTTTCATGAGTTTGTTTTCCTGAAGCTTTGAACCAATGTTTATTTCCAAACTTTTTCATTTTCTAATACGTGAATATAAGATTCTTTATATTTTTTTCATTACATAGTAAATGTTATAAGACACGGATCTGTAGAAATATCCTTTGATTTCATCTCACAGCTTTTGATATGTATGATTCATTTTGTCATTCATGTCTGAGTAGTTTATAATGCTACTTTAGTTGCTTTTTAAACCAGTGATTATTTAGACATTTGAAAAAAAATTGGCAATTAAATCATAGAAGAGGTAGTATATAATTTTTGTTATTAAGTTATAATTTTATTCCACTGCCTCAGAAAATTTAACCTATAAGATTTTCTATTTTTGTGGTTGAAATTTTCTTTGTGTTCTATCTAATACATGATTCTTTAGTGTATTATTTTTATTTGAAAATAATTTATATATTGATTCATGTGGTATATTTCTGGGGTACACTACTTTATGTATATGTGATGATTAGCTCAATCTTATTGTAACAAATTTATATTTTAGTCTTTTAATCATTTTTAAATACTTGACAGACTGATATGAGAGACTTGCTAAGACCTCCAATTATTTTTCTTAAATGTTCAGTGTCTCCTTGTTTCTGTTATTGCTTTATAAATTTTGAAAAAATCAGCATAATATCTCAGTAAGCAGAATATTGTTATTTGACTATGACTTTTGTCGAGATAAAATGTCTTTCCTGGTTCCATTTTGTGCTTTCCACATTGAATTCTATTATATCTAATGGTAATATGCTATTTATTCTTGCTCTTTTGTTGTTCTCTTGTCTATTATACTGTTATATCTTCTAGTGAGAATCTTTCTATAACCATTTAATTATATATGTAGCTCTATCTCTTCTAAGAGTCTCATCTTTTAGTAATAAAATTTAAACCATTCACATTTACTATTATGATTGAAATGTTCAGGTTTATCCCTTACATTACAGTTTTAGTTTTCTCTGTACTGCTTCCCCAGCCTTTATCTACATTAGTTGGGGCAGCCAGGTGCCAGGTTGAGCTGAAAATCCAGGTAAAATACATTTTAAATTCAGAGAAAAAAGTTCTAACAACAACCAGCTGGAACCAGCAGTTCACAAAATGCTACATACTGCTGTATGGCATGAATTTTTGCAGTACTTTATAAAAATATGCTGTCTTGATATACAAAGGTGACCTTATTGCCCTTTCCGTCTGTGAGACATGTGCTTTGAGCTGCTTTTCATGTGTTGGTGAAGAGTTGTGTTCAGACATGGCATACATTTATATGACAGCTTCTTGGGGTTAGGATTGAATATTTTTCTTCTCTTTAGACCTATAGAGAGTAATATTTTCATTATTTTATAATTCATATCTCTTGATCACTTTTAAGTTATTTTGACTACATTTAGGTGATCATAAATATGTTTTCAAAACTGAAATGTTTTTGATCATAAAAGAGGGGCACTATTCATAATTAATACTTTGTAAACAGGTATGAACTGGAGCCATCTGGGGAAAACGGGATGTAAAGTCATCCTAATCCTACTAGTTAGGTGGAAAAGGTTATAGGTATAATATGAATGAAAATTTGTTCCCATGTCCTCTATCATAGAAATACTTACTAGACAAGATTGAAGAATATTTTGGCTGAGTTTGGGCGTCTATGGAGCAGCGATATTTGAAGGGGGAAGAGATTATGATGCCATGACATGGCTTATATAGGGCACATTCAACCTCCTACCATAGTCTATACACTTGACTAGCTGCCAGGGTAGAATTATAAATACACCCTTCTTGAAAGGATATACAAATCCAAATTCATCCATTTTGTACAATGTGCTTGAAGTCTGATTTCTCTCTCCTTTTTTTACTTGTTTGTCTTTTATATGCATATGGTCATATTACTGTTTTTCCCTTCTCTCTGTATTTTAATAGTTATTTTTAATGGCCCTGCTCACCCAGTGGTACACTGGCTGAACTTTATTTTATTTTGTATAGCTTGGTGCAATTACACTTCTTTCTGTGCCCCAAATTTAATGAATTTAAATCAATTACCTTAGTCCCCAAAAGAATACAGGGCTGTTAACAGAGTTGTTTGGTCTAGGGATGAGAGGCTGTACTCAAATCATCATATGTCAGCTCTCTTTGCTCTTTCCTTTTCTTAGTACTTTGGTTAGATTGGCTCCCTACAAGTATATCTTATAGCAAAGGAAACTTAAAATATTTCCAGAGATGCTTATTTTAAAAGCCATTTCAGTGTCAACTATGCTTAAATCTGGCCACCTCTAGTTCCAGGGCAATTTTCAGAACACCAAAACCAGTGATGAACCGGACATGACCAGTCCATGTATGCAAAGGAAGAACATTAACTTAGCACAGTTTGATGTCTAGAAGAAAATATACAGCCTCATAAAGTTTGAAGAGGCTTTTTAAATGTACTTTAAGCTTTAGTGTAATGCCTTTATAAGACAGGTTCTGGGAACAAGAATAGTATTATCTTCACAGGCTAGCTATTGTTACAAGAGCCTTTTGCTGCAATAGTCATACATATTTTCATGGAAAGCCAAGTATATACCAAGCAGTATGCTGTGAGGTCTAGAAATATATGAAAATATTAAACAATGTATGATCATATAATTATGAATGAGTACACATTTCAATTCAGGTACTTAGACTGAACAATAAGGTAGCAGAAAATCATTGGGCAGACAAGAGAAAGGAAGACATTCTGGATAGAGGAAGCTTGGTGTGGAATGACTGGCAAAAAAGGAATGCAGAAGGGCACGAGTGCACATTCGGTGTGTTTGGTAGGGAATCACCAGTACATTTGGATGTTGTATTTTTGTTTTGTGTTTTGCTTTGGTATTTGTTAAAAAACACCCCCCCCAAAAAAAAAATATAATAATTGGTAGAGAAGAGGCAGCCATGAGGGATATTTGAATGAGAAGGTGACACAAAGCCCTCTGTATTTTAGAAGGTTAAATATGGCTGTTCCATGGCTAGGCTGAATTGGAAGAAGCAGCTCAAAAAGTCAAAGATAAAAAATGATAAAAATTAAAAATAAAAAAAGTCAAGGATAGTAGTTCACGATGTAGTTTTTATGTTTTAGAAACTTTGGAACATTTGACTCCCCTTGCTAAAAGAAGGGAAAATTGTAATACAGAGGCAATACATATTCTTTTTTTTTAATGTTTATTTATTTTTGAGATAGAGAGAGTGAGAGTATGAGAGTGTGAACAGGGGAGGGGCACAGAGAGAAGGAGACAGAGGATCCAAAGCAGACTTTGTGCGGGGCTCGAACTCAGGAACCTTGAGATCAGGACCTGAGCCAAAGTCAGCTAGTAAGCTGCTTAACCCACTGAGTCACCCAGGTGCCTCAGGAAATGCATATTCTTAAGTGTCTTTGGGTATTCTCATCTTTTAGATTGTTTTTATTGGGTGTATAGGTATCGTTTATTAGCAGTAGCTATAGCAGATCTATCTCAACATTAATAGGTTGCACAATATTTCATTTTTTTCTAGAGTAAGCAAGATAAAATGTTTCATTCTGTTTGTAGTTTCTTTAACTGTGATTTTTCCTCATATTTAAAAAATTTAGTGCTGGCAAGTCATTTCTTAAATTTTTCTCTTATATGATCCTAAAACATTGCTGAGATAGTTTGAGTTTTAGTTAAATGACTATAGATGATTGTTATAGTCAGTATTACTCTGTATCTTAATTATGACAAAATGTTAGGTTGAAATTTTATTTTAAAAACATGCATTACAGTATGTGAGTAATTTTTTCTATAAATCAGATAACAAGTAAGAGGTATATTTAATGTTCTCCTAAACTATTTTTCTACTATACCAGTATTTTGTATTCATAAAATATATTCCTGTTTTTTTTTTTACATTTTTTTTACATTTTATTTATTTTTAAGAGAGAGACAGAGCACAAGTCGGGGAGAGGCAGAGAGAGAGGGAGACACAGAATCTGAAGCAGGCTCCAGGCTCTGAGCTGTCAGCACAGAGCCCAACGCGGGGCTCGAACTCACAAACCGTGATATCATGTGATCTGAGCCAAAGTCAGACGCTCAACCGAATGAGCTAACCAGGGGCCCCTTGTTGTTGTTGCTGTTTTTTTAATACAATATACATACACATTAGTGTTCTTGCTTGATTAGAAGAAAATAATTGGCTAAATTTCTTGTAAAAGTCAGATGTATTTACGAGTACGGATTGTGTATAGTAATGAGATGTATATCTGCAAGTAACATTTTGATTTGTACTTTAATTGCTGTTTATATGCAGTGTGAATTAAGAATAAAACAAGGTGAAGTGAGTGAGGGAAGAAGGAATAAGGAATATAATCAACAGACTTAGTAGTTTTGCATTATAGCTGCTTTAATTAACAGCTTTGTGGTGGCAAAACAAATGTGATTTGGAAAAGCTAAGAATAACTAGGATCATGACATCCTCTTTGGAAAAAAGTTCTTAATATTTACTTTATTTTTTGACACACAGCAGAAAAAACAAAGCATATGACATATATGTGTCATAGAAATTATTTACATGATCAGTTTCACCAACTTTATTATATTAATAAATTTATTCTTTATAAATTTACAAAGATGCCAAGCATACTACTACTACTACTACTACTACTACTACTACTAACATATTTATTTGTATCCTTCCAGAATTGTATATATAGTATTTAAAAAAAAGTGATTCGGGCTCTGTGCTGACAGCTCAGAGCCTGGAGCCTGCTTCAGATTCTGTGTCTTGCTCTCTCTGTGCCCCTCCCCTACTCATGCTCTGTCTCTCTCTGTCTCAAAAATAAATAAAACATTAACACATTAAAAAATTTTTTTAAAAGTGACTATGTTAAAATCATATATATATAGTATATATATATATACACTATATATATATTATATATATAATATATATATACTTTATATATATACTACATATATATATACTATATATACTACATGTATATACTATATATATATACTATATATATACTATATATACTATACTATACTATGTATACTATACTATATATACATATGTATATATGTATATATATACATACTATATACTATATATATATATTTTATATATATATATATATATATAATATATATATATATATAATATATATATATAGTAAATTCCTTTTTACCTAGACTTCATGAATATAGGGCTGTTGAGTTCCAAGAAAGGGGTAAGATAGGTGGTTTTCAATTCTTTTAAGTCCTCCCATTCATCTAAAACAATTTTTATAAGTGTCTTTTAGTTCCAAGCATGAAGCTAGGAGATAGGGCTAGAATAGAGGCTCTCAGAGACTAAGTGAGATTCTCAAGCAGGTAAAGAGATACCAAATGAGACTTGGCATGCTATTAAAGACACGCAAATGATGATAGTAGGACTACAGAGAAAATAACTTTGCCCAAGGGAACCATAAGAAATTCAGGGAGGGAGGTATTTCTGCTGGCTTTTCCTTTACCCTCTTCTCCCTACTTTTTCATCTCTGCAGTTTGTCTTCTCTGTTTTCTTCTGTCTAGTATTCATCTGTGATATTTTCAGTTTTCTCTCACTGGATTGGCATTGGTCCACTTATTTTAAATGAAAAAAAGAAAGAGAACTTACATAGGTTTATCCAAATATGGAGAATGCTGCTTTGGGAGAAAAACTAACACAACTTTCTAGTCCTTTGTCACAACCAAATATATATATAAATATATGTGTGTATATATATATATATATATATATATATATATATATATATATATATATATATATTTGTATATTTAAATATATATATTTAAATGTTAGATATTTGCCAACTATCTGTACTATCACAGTTTAAGTAATTTAGAAGTTTAAAATAATACAGTATTTTATCTCTTTGTCTCTGAAATAAATAACATACAGTATAGATTTGTTGTGGAAAAGTTAGAAAATAAGAGAAATTAGCACCTCAGTCTCCATTATTATTTCATTATACACCTTTCCTGGATTTTTTTAATGTAGGGCTATGGACATATAAATACTAATAATGACATATAATCATAAAAATGTGTCAAAACATATGTATTGATTTGTATTTAGTTTTGTTCACTTAATCCATTATAAACATCTCATGGTAGCAAATACAAAGCTCCATTTTCTTTTTCATTTTATTTTATTTTAGAGAGAGAAAGAGAGCATGAGGTGGGAGAGGGGGAGAGAGAGAGAGAGAGAGAGAGAGAGAGAGAGAGAGAGAGAGAACGAACCTTAAGCAGGCTCCACACCCCACCCAGAGTCTGATGCAGGGATTTATTTCATGACCTCAGGATCATGAACTGAAAAAATCAAGAGTCGGACGCTCAACCAACTGAGCTCCCCAGGTGCTCCTCCATTTTCATTTTTAATGATAGCTGGGTTTTCTAAGTCTATGATTTTATCGAAATTTATTTAATCCACATTTTGTGTTTCTAATCATTCATAGTATACATAATCACATGAGTAACATCCGTGTAAGCACATCTTTGCCCATATGTCTAATTTTCTCCTCAGGATGAATTACAAGTAGAATTGCTATGTCAAATGTTATGTACTTCTTATGGTTCTTACTACACGTTGTCAAATTGTTCTTCAGAAATGTTTTGTATTTATACATAATAGCAGTGAAAACACCATTCTGTTCAAAGTTATACACTTACGTGTGTGTATGTAACATTTATATTCTATACCAGAACCAAATTAAATAGTTGAATTCTGTACCAAACATCTGTATTTTGATTTTTTTTTCACAGTTTTTTTTTCTAGTAACAACAAACATTCCTATATATTAGGGAGGAGTTTCTGTCTTTATTGTGAAAAGTCAGTTCTTTCCATTTAAATGCAAATTCTTTATTTGAAGAATTTAATATTAATGGCACTTTTGACTTTCTAAAAAAATATTTGAAATTTCTAATAAAAATTTTAGGACTTTTAGTACCTTTAGGAAGTATAATGTAAAAGAAGCTTTATCTTGTGTGAAAATATACAGGAACTGATTTGTCCTAACCATATGTCAAATGACAGGTGATAAATTAAACAGACTATTGTTCCCATCTTGCCTTTCCTTTTAAAGGTTGAAAGGGACTGAATTGGAAGGGAATTTCCTTTATTTAATGGCACAAATAAACGAACACAAATGGTGCAGATTTGCTCATCTGTATCACTTTTCTGTGGTTTACATACATTTTTGATCACAAGTAGAGGATTAAAATTTGAGTCATGATTCAGAGTTGCTTTTTTGGTGGTAAAATAGGTCATTTTTCTTGTCCTCTTATTGTCATTATCAGTCTCCTATTCAGTTCACTTTATTCATTGAAGAATCAAGTTCCTGATCCACTTTCTTTCTCCCTACTCCTGATATCAGCCTAAGTGACTTTAGCATCTATGCAGATGCCTCTTTGAATTCTAGTTGAGGAGCATTACTTCTCAATTTCTTGCCTTCCTCACGACTGTTTACCTTTCTCTCTATCAAACTCTGGGCCCTGTGTCACAAGGAATTGCATCACCCCTGAAATCTCAAATCATTAGTCTATTTGCTCTGGTAGCCCCATCACAATTATTTGACCTTACTTAGATGACTAATCCATTGTCCTGACACCTTCTCACTGTACATCAGCCTCTCCTGCCTTCATTTCTTTCCTGGTCTAACTTAGATTCCATGATCTATCATTACAACTTCTGAACAAATACTCTCACCTCCTTGTCTCTGTCTTATATTCTCTTATCAAGCTCTATCTTAGTTGAACACAGTTTGCTTCCTTTTCCTTGCCTATTCCCAATTAAGTAGATATGACTGGAGAAAAAAGTTAACTCACAGTAAAACCATTAATTTTTTTTAATGTTTATTTTTGAGATACAGAAAGAGACAGAGCACAAATGGGGGGGTGGGAAGGACAGAGAGAGGAGACACAGAATCTGAAGCAGACTCCAAGGTCTAGGCTGTCAGCACAAAACCCGATGTGGGGCTCGAACTCATGAACCATGAGATCATGACCTGAGCTGAAGTCATACACTCAAATGAGTGACCCACTCAGGTGCCCCACAGTGAAACCATTTAAAATCATGGTAAAAACATCTCTAAGGGGAACTTTTACCATAAAACATGTAAATGTGATTCTCACATGTCGTGATGATTTTTTATTCTTTTTCTTCTCCCTCCCTCTGTTGCTATCCATTTAAATGATGGCCTTCTGAGATGATAGTAATTAAAGTGGCAAATATGCTCAGAAGGAATGAGCACCTATGACTTAGCTAAAGCTATTACTGAGAGCTTATTTTCTTGAATGAGCTTTTTTTTTCTTCCTATCAGTTAGTTATAAAGTTTATGATTATAGCCTGTGGAAAAATGGAGTTTCTGTCTTCTTTCAGTACTCTTGGTTTCCTTTAGTACTTCTACCCATCCTATTTCACCAGTAAAATTACAAAATTATTATGACCATGTGTCTATTTTGGTTGTTACACTTCCACTTTTAGAGGTAGCAGAATGTAAAGAAATTAGAATCTGAAGATCCAAATTTGATTCCTTTGATCATGCGCTTGTTAAGCCGTGACTTTAGGCATGTTGCCCACCATCTCTGAGATTCAGTTTGCTCATTTGAACAATGGAGTTAATAAATCCTGCTTTGTTGGATTCATTGGAGAATCAAATGAGGTATGTTTGTCAATGTGATTTGTAATCTGTAAAGCCCTATACATGTGTAACCTGTTATCATTTGAACATCTCACATTCAGAATTACTTCCATCATGTAAATTATTATGATTTGAAATTTGGTGTTCAGTGTCATGGTTATTAACATCACGGTACTGGAAATTTATAATGAAGTGTCATCTTTTTAAAAATGTTTGTTTGGTCTCAGAAATACATTCTGCAAAAAGCATTCCATTTGAAGAACACTTTTTCCAGTTTTGTTCTCTCTCGGGGGATGTTAAGTGATGAGTTCTTGATGAAATTGCATCACTATTGCTTATACACAGTGGATATGTTTCCATTACAGTGTAAATAAATTACTATTATAAACATTTGACTGAAACCAAGTAAGTCTTATGTGGGAATGAAAGCAGTTTGTTGTTCTTGGCTTTTCATTTCTTCACAAAAGCATTTCTTAATCTTTTAATTTCCAAATACAGTAATGTTTTTGAAGAAATATAGAGGGAAGAGTGCCCAAAGAGCAAGTTGACTTCGAAGTGCTTATTTAGCCTTCAAAAAACATGTGAAAAATATCAAGAAACTTTGTCATCTTAAAATCTGGAATCATTTTGGAAAATCTGCTTTGAGAATTAAGCTTCTAACACTCAGGAACTGACTTACCCAACTATCTTGTTTCAAGGAAAATAGAGAAGGCAAGTTGGCTGAAATGAAATCTGGTTCATTATTCACTAGCCTTAGGGATAATCACATTTAGGGGAGAGGCTATAATTATTAGCTCAGTTGTTGCTTTTACCCCATAATGTGGCAAAATCCAATTGTCTCTCATTTTCCTTTCTTTTTTTTTTTTTTTTTTTTTTTGGTTTTATTTTTAAAGTCTCCTAATGTTATCTCCAATTTATATATTTCAAATTTTGAAATTCTATTAGGAAATAGAGAAGTTGTAGTACTCAATTATATAATATTCACTGACATTAATGTAAATTCAAAAATTTGTATCTTTAGGGGCGCCTGGGTGGCGCAGTTGGTTAAGCGTCCGACTTCAGCCAGGTCACGATCTCGCGGTCCGTGAGTTAGAGCCCCGCGTCGGGCTCTGGGCTGATGGCTCGGAGCCTGGAGCCTGTTTCCGATTCTGTGTCTCCCTCTCTCTCTGCCCCTACCCCGTTCATGCTATGTCTCTCTCTGTCCCAAAAATAAATAAAAAAAAGTTGGAAAAAAAAAATTAAATAAAAAAAAAATTTGTATCTTTAAAACTTCTACTTTGGAGTTACCTATTAAACTTTTCTTTATGCTCAGGTGTTTTGTGGCACTATGGCTATGTGTCCAAATATGAGTGATTAAAAACATAGTATTTTTGTAATTGAAAAAATATAGCTGGCATACAATATCATATTAGTTTCAGGTATACAACATGATGATTAGGCAATTTGCATCACAAAATGCTCACCATGATAAGTATAGTTACCATCTGTCACCATACAAAGTTATTACAATATTACTATTTCCCTATGCTGTGCTTTTTTCATCCCCATGGCTTGTTTATTTTATAACTGGAGGTTTGTATCTTTTAATCTATTTACCTATTTCGCCCATTCCCCCCACCTCCCCACTCTGGCAACCACAAGTTTGTACTCTGTTTCTATGAAAAAATATACTCTTCTTATCAAAGGTCTCCAACATAAACAAATCTGTGCTTCTCTATTTTGTTTGCTTGCTTTCAGCCTCCAGTAAGGACTTCCAACTCCAGGTTGGAAGTTTATTTTAATTAGAGTTTAAAAGTAATGAACATTACAATCAAACATATGGACGTTCCCAGAAGCATTTCTGCAAGTAGCACATTCATCTGCCGACTCACTCCAACATCACTATTGCATTAAAATTCTTTGTAAGAACATTTTGCTTAAGCTATATGCAAGTTTCTGTCAAATTTCTTCTGATATTTCTAGTTTAAAATGTAAAACAAAAGCCTAGCCTTCTTTCCTTTATGTATTTTTTGCATTCACAATAACCATTTTTTCAGAAGTATTTATCTTTTTAGGATTTCATACTGACTTCCAGTATGAATATTCTAATATTTTTCTATTTAAGCAGGAGTTTAAGTCCTACAATCTGTGACTTTAAAAAATAGTAATGGTAGTACTGAATATAATTTTATGGTGGTAATAAGAATTTTTATGCCCAGTGCTTAAGTGTACTATGTTTATATTTTGAATTCTTAATTTTTCATGTTGGTTCAACAAACATTTCTCTGGAGAAACTGTATATATTAATTGATTTACATGTTAATTAAGTAATTTTCACAATGGGTACTTACTGTGAAAATCGTAGAATTTATTTACTGTGAAGCTATCCTGATAGCCTAAGTGTATGTGAGGAAATGTGTAGGGAAAGGTTTAGCAAATGCCTGAGACAAAGGATTTCAGTCTTCCTATTGCCCTGCAATTTCCCATTATCCATATTCTCTGTGGTGCTATGATGCATGCCATAAATGTTGGGCTAGATTCAAAGATAAAGAATTATAACATATAAATCACCAGTATGATAGAAGAAGTTATCATACTCTAAGCACAGTTTAATTATGTTTGTATTATATCAATAAGATAATGTTTTTTGGTTTTGGATATATGCTTAAAAGTTTAAGAAAAAATATAGATATAAATGCGGCTAACTATATTGATTTATACCTTTTGATTCAAAGAATGTGTATTGGGGGTGCTTGGATGGCTCAGTCAGTTGAGCGTCTGACTTCAGCTCAAGTTATGATTTCATGGTTTGTGAGTTCACGCCCCATGTTGGGCTCTGTGCTGACAGCTCAGTGCCTGGAGCCTGCTTCGGATTCTGTGTCTGCCTCTCTCTATGCTCCTTCCCCACTCACACTGTCTCTCTCTCTCTCAAAAATAAACATTTTAAAAAAAGAAAAAAAAGAATATGGATTTGTGTTGATGTCTACAAAAGCTCTTCTGGGTATGTCAGGGTGGGGGGTTACCATCTAGCAGGGTAAGGCATTCCCAAATAGTTATGTCTGTGTATTAAATACAATTATAAAGATATGAAAAAAAAAAGAATTGTAGAAAGCAAAGGAAAGAATAGGGGGAGGCAGAGGCTGGAGTGGCAAAGGCTTCCAGAAGAGATGACACTTATGTTGAGCCCTATTAAAATGAATACTCAATACTATTGAAGCATTGATTGAGGACAGAGGTGACAGGAAATGGGGGAGGAGTAGTAGGGTATAGGAGAAGAATTAGAAGAGCTGTCTATCAGAGCTTCAAAGGGCGAGTGGAATTATAATAGTGAGGAGCAGATTTAATAAAGTCCTGAATGGAGCAGGCAGTGGCATTAGTAATGGGAAGGTGGGAACATATGCAAGAGGCACTCTGCATGAGAATTGACATGACTTGGCACTGGCCTCACATGGGGAGAAAAAAGGGGAGGGTTTCAAGATGAGCTGAGATATGACCCCATGTGATGAGGAGGAAGGTGGTACCAGTGACTAAGATAGCTATCATGGCAGTAGGAATAGGGCTGTGAGTTGAATTAAGGTGTTGAAAGCATAGAGAGGTTGATATTTTCAGCTGTTACTCAGAATTAAGACCTGGAGAGTAGGAGAAACTCAGCTATTTGAGTCCACCACACTGTCTGGATAGGGCTGACATGTTAAGAAATTAATATATTCAGGAACAAGTGATTAAGTTTTTGAAAATGTGGCAAGGCCATCATCATCCCAAAAAACTTTCAGCTGTCAGTCAAATCACTTAATCTTTCAGTAGCTGAATTTTCTCAGTTATAAAATGGGAAAAATAGTATCACTTCCATATCCATCATCTACATTCTGGGATTGCATTAAAGACATTTTTTTCAGTAAAAAATATGTAACAGGAGACGGTGTACATATATTTGTTTGTTGTTATTATATGGAGAAAACTCCAAAAAGAAAAGATATAGTTAGTATTTTAATTTTTCAATTGTACATTGTAAGAAGTTCTAAATACAAATATATTTGTATATATATTTGTATTTATATATGTATATGTATGTGTGTGTGTATATATGTGCGTATATATATACATACATGTATATATATGTATATACGTATATATATATGTATATATATGTATATATATATATATAATTAGCTTTTATTAGGTTTTTACTCTGTGTCAGGTACAATTCTAAATACTATTCAAATGTTAAATAATCTAATTTTTAATTTAACACCATGACATTACATTATCACCATTTTATAGATGAAGACACCATGGCTCAGAGAAATTAAATATCATTTATAAAGCAGAGATTTGTACCCAAGAACTCAAGCTTCAGTGGTGGGCTCCTAGCCAGTAGTCCATGTTACATCCATATTGACACCTACTTCAGACCATGCTTCATTTTGTTATTGCATTTGTATTAATGCACAAATGTACATTAGTACAAATGTAATATATTTTCTGTTATAATCCTCTCTATTTCTAAAGCTCATGTGGTCCATATGCATTGCCTTTGCTTCCACACATACCTATTTCCTTGCACTGAAGGTAATTTGATTGAGGGCTGGTACTGTGTATTACATGAGGAATTGACATGGCAGGAGAAAGTATATAGGCTTTGGATCAACTCCAAATGCTTGGTTTAAATCTGAGCTTTCTGTCTTGTTAACTGTGTGACCTTGAGAAAGTTGCTTACCACCCTGAACCCAGGGGTCCCCTTCTGTAAACACCAACCTGTAGACAGAGTTAAATGTCATAATATATATGCAATGCTTAAATAGGGTTGACTCATAAAAGTCAACCCCAGGGCTGACATCCATGAAGCAGAGTAGATATAATGTGGAGAACCCACAATAGGGGCCCATGAAAATATTTTAATTTCTTTTAAAACCAGACGAAAAAACAAACTTTTAGGTTAAATAAATATATAATATATATATTTATATGATGTCATTATATATATGTTAATATATTATTCATCCTTATTACCAATACAATTATAAAATATAATTTTCAAAAAAAATTAATGGAGCAAAAGTGGCTCAGGTCCATGAAAGGCATAATGTAGTCCTGGCCATCACTGCTTAATTACATCCCTTAAACATCTTCTAGTGCCTGAGACATGTTGCTTTCCCCATACCTTTTCTTGATTGATTCATTAGCCAGCTGATTTGTAGCTTATGTCCATTAAAATAAATTTAAAACTGACATTTATATTTATTCACCCAACAATATTTCTCCAATACCTCCTTCCTAAATAGTTCATGTTTTCCTCCTCTGGCCTACCTCTGTACTTTGTGGTTAAGCTTCTCACACTGTATTTATTTAATTTACATATCTATCTTTCTTACTAGACCATCGGAGCATCTTAAGACCATGGGTTATGTCTTATCTACTCCTGTATCCCCAATAACTAAAAGCAGAGTACATGGCGCATAGAAAGTTGTTCATTAGGTTGGTGAATTAAATTGATGCTACTTGCAACAAAGACATTGTATTTTCATCTATAAGCTAACTGCTGTTTGTAAATGTGCTTTGTAACTAAGATTTTAGCTAAAATTTTAAATAGCTGGGGTAAAAAATTGTCATCTATCCTGCAAAATTATCTGCTCCTTATGACTTTTTCTATACTTTTCAGCACTACTCTCTACCATCCTAATTATTCCTTAAAAATGGAAAAGTTAAATAAATTAGTTTGTCAAGTCTTCTTCCCTCCTTTGCTAAGTTGATTTAATTAATAAAGGACCTGTGAAAATAGTCAAGGCCCTTTGATATCTTTATATATACACAGTTCCATGTTATAAATGATTATGTCCCACTGATCTAATAGAAATATAGTGTGAGAGGGAGAGAAATAAGCTTTAATTCCTCAATACCAAAGACAGACCAGCATTATCTAATTATAGAATAAGAGACAACATGTATCACTACCAGACTTTAAGCATCTAGTTTAATAGACAATGGGTTTTCTGATTTTACTTTAATATCATTTATAGAAGTTTCATTTTCTCTGAAGAGGAACAGAACATATAATATATTATTAGGAAATTTGCTGCTGATTAGTTTGCATCATATAGTAATTTTATTGTTTTTTAACAGACTGCCAAGTACCACTTTGTTTTTAATTTATTTTTTTTATCTTTGTTACTCTCTGAATGTGTAACTTGCTCAGGCTTGAAGAATTTATACATCTTAATAGCTTGTGGTGTACAGAATACTGAGGCACTAGAAGGGGAAGAAATTGTTTGCAGTTTGGACAATTGTGGATGATGGTACCGATTACATCAAAGAAGTTGGAAGATAATTTTTGTTCTTTCCCAAGTTTGGTCCTGCACAATAGCCTATAGCAGCCTTGGCTACTTGCAGACATTATTTTCCATTCTTAATATCTCTCTGAAAGAGAAGTGGGTAGCCTTAGCTGTGGAAAACCAGTGTATGCTCATGTATAGAGAATGAAATTTCAGAATTTTGGCATGAGCTAATACTTGGAGTCTCATGTTCATTGGATTTTTCTAAAGTTGTTGAAATTCTTAATAATAAAGGATGATTGGGGCACCTGGGTGGCTCATTTGGTTGAGCGTCCAACTTTGGCCTGGTCATGATCCAGTGCTTTGTGGGTTCGAGCCCTGCATTGGGCTCTGTGCTGATGGCTCAGAGCCTGCAGCCTGCTTCAGATTCTGTTTCCCTCTCTCTCTGCCCATCCCCCACTCTGTCTCTCTGTCTCAAATAAGCAAACATTGAAAAAAAACTTAAAAAAATGAAGGATGATTAATAAGAAAAATAGGTAATCATTATCTTGATGTGAGGTTTTGCTGGACTACTTTCTCATATTAGTAATAATAATTGAGAGTATCTACTGTTAGTATGACATTTTTCAGTTGGCAGGGAATTTTCTTAGGCATTAGTCTTTTGTTGCTCATAATCCCATGAGCAAAGTGTTATTACCATCCATGTTTTACAGATGAGGAAATGGAACTGTATCGACTTTAAGTGACTTAGACAATATTTCAGAGTTAGTAACAAGCAGAATTAAGACCACCTTCTGGGTTATTTTGTTATTGAAATTCCTATTACTTAAGACTCTTTTGCTTTGAAGCCCTTCAAGTCAGTAAGATCTAACCACAGGCCTCCTGACACAGTTGGAAGATAATCAAGAACAGCTTTTCTCTGATCCTTTCCAGGCTTGTGTACCTTAGGTGTCTTATGTACCTTCACTGGCCACTGGACCTGAGTCTACACTTCTTCTTCTGACTTGGGTGCCATATGGAGTCTCTACTATACTTTGGTTTTGGCCTGAGAATAGTCACATTTCTTTTGTTTGTCAAATTAATGGTTCAAGCAATTATATATGATAATGGCAGGAAGTTTAGTGTCTCCTTCCTTAGATTTTCCATTCCTCCTTAATTATTCAGGAAACCTGAATCTTGCTAAATCAGAAGGGGAGACATTCTACCTTCCAAATGCCAGCAGAGAACAGAGAACACATTTGAGTTGAGTCATTCATTTTTACTGTTGCTTTTGGCTGCCACACAGTGATGCCATGGTAAATGCACCTTGCACAGTTCTTGCAGCTGATATTTATTCCCTGGTTGCCCTTGTAGGTAGAGATAGTCCCTTACCAGCTCATAGGGATACCTCATGTACAGCTCTTTTAGTTCACATTTTTAGGTCTAATCATTATTCCCCAAAGCATGATGGCTTTATGGCAGAGCATCTGAGTTTGGAAGAGCTTCCTGTATAAATGACAAGCTGAAGTCATCTCTCAAACACATCCCTATGTCAAAACCCAAGTCTCCAGTTGATGTGCTACCTTTCATCAAGGCAGTTTTATTTCAGTGTTTCATTGTTCTTTCCTGCCACAGAGTTTTGGTGGATTTCATCCTGATCCATTTTAATAAGTCTCCCAAACTTTGAATCTTAGGGAGCAGGCCTAGATTCTTTCTTCCAGGATGATCGGGGGCCTCAGCAAATGGCATCTTTCGTCATATTCCAAATTCTCTCCCTTCTTCAAGGAAGAAGTTGCTTTCATGCCTCACATTCATATGACTAAGGAGATACCTTCAAGATGCCAGGAAAACTAGTGTCTCTAAATTTACTTATGAAAGCTCTTATCATTTTAAAATAAATTCCTGATTGGGCATTCCACTTCCGCTTGATCTCTGTCTGAACATGCCTTCATCACACGTATGACCGCATAATGCTGTACAGTTTATGCTTGTACCTTTGCTTCTCAAAAAACCAGTGAGGTAGCTATGATACATATTACCTTCTCTAATTCACACTAGAAAGGTTGAAAGCTATAAAATTGGACTTAATCCAAATAGCTAGTTAGGGAGTATATTAGTTTCCTTCCTGGGACTACTGTCACAAAGTCTACAGAAAATTATTGTCTCGTACTTCTGGAGGTCAGAAATATCAAATCAAGCATTGGCAGAGTTGGTTCCTTCTGAGGGTTGAGGATGAATCTGTTTCATGCCTGTCTTCTAAACTTCTAGTATTCTCAGTCTGTGTGTCCAAATGTCTTCTTTATAGAAGCACACCAGTCATATTGCATTAAGACCCACTCTCATGGGTCTTAACTTGATCATTGGCAAAGACAGTTTCCAAAACAATATTCACAGTTACTGAGGGTTAGGACTTCAGCATCTTTTATGGGGGACAAAACTCAGTCCATAAAAGGGGGGAAGTATAGACTGTAAGTTAGGGTTTCTGACACTAAATTCCACAGGGTTTATACTATATTCTGAAGCATCATTTAATTTAATTTTCCAGTATCTATTAAAACATTTCTCAAGAATGTACTTATTAGTTATAGAGTTAATGGATTCTGATTCTTCTACCGAACTTGCTTTTTTAAAAAAAAATGTTTATTTTTGAAAGAGAGAGTAAAAACAGGGGAGGGGCACAGATAGGGGGACAGAGAATCCAAAGCTCGAAGATGAGATCATGACCTGAACAAAAGTTGGAAGCTTAACCAACTGTGCCACACCCAGGTGACCCCGGAATTTATTATTTTTAAAATACTTTTTAGAGAATTCTCAACTGAATTTTGACTTGTTGCCTTAATATAATTAGTTTTCTAATAATTACTTCTAAAGTCTGAATCTCTTTTTGTTTAAAAGGTATTTCACATAAGGGAACAATACCTGTAAGCATTATAGAATATCCCTATTTGTAATAGTGTGTGTGTGTGTGTTTGTCTTGTCAGTCATATTACTTAGGGATAATAGGATGAAACTTCATTCACTACTGCTGATTTTCTTTGTAGATATAAATGCCTTATCAGTTCCCAAGGACACCCCATGAGAAAGTAATTTTAGAGTTGTAAAATAGACTGGGTACTTGTTACTGTTCATAAGCATGACCTAGAATAATACTGAGGTGCTTCCTAAGTTTAAACAAATGAATTTAACTGCCATTATCTTTCTACATCCATTTAAGTAAATATATACCAAAGTAGTTTTAAAAATGGGCTGTAGAGTAAGAAAAATAAATATGGTTGGGTCTCAACTCTGCTATTATTATATGAGTGACTTGGGCAAGTAACCTAACTTTGAAGTCCAGTTTTCTCATGTCCAAAATTGAGACAGTAATGCATATTCCTCATAGGACTCTTGGGGAAATTATCTAAGAAAATATATGTAGCATGCTTACAACAGTGCCAGGCACTTTTTGAGCAGGCAATAAACATCAACTATATTGTCATCATCAATTAAGTTAATTGGTTCAGTGTAATCATAATTACTATTTTACTATTTTATTTTAAATTAAAATCCTGAGCCTGAAGAGTAGAGGTTGATGTAGTTCTGTGCTTAGAACAGTATTAGAGGCATATTTGGCAATAAATTATTAGTTTATGTCAGAGAGTATAACTATGGATCTATTATTTTAAGTAGTTTTCTGTGCCAATAATAATCTTGAGTTAGAACCTACGCAGAATAAGAAGATTTTTAAAAATTTTGTAATTTATTTTGTCATTTGGCTATTGATTTTTTCTTTCTTTAGCATTAGGGTACTTTTTCCTATGCAAGACTTTTTGTTTTTTTAATTGTGAGGTAGCTGCATTTTCTGATATATCTACTTTTATTTTTCAGGTAACTTTTATTTTTCAAGTACTAGTTCGTTAACTAAAAAAAAAAAAAACTTCATGAAAGCAGACTGCTGTTATATAAGTAATACATGCCCATTAAAGGAAGAAATAGATAAATGTACACACACACACACACACACACACACACATCAAACTACCCGTAGTTTCACATTCCACAGAAAATCAATGTTTGCATCTTGAGAAAACATCTCTTCAGTTTATCTTCTGACTCTTACACCATCTTATGATAAATTGAATTTCATCTGTATTGATACCCCCTTCTCCCTGGCCAACCCCTTTGGTTGCAACAATACACAGGAAAGAATCCCGGGAGCAAGCAGAATCAGCAGGGACTCTATATCCATCTCTCATCCCCAGATCCCTTTCATACAGAGTGGTGCCACAATAGGACTGCTGAAGTAGTGTGAATTCATAAATTGGAATTTATTTTCATTGACTACTATTGTCAATTGGATAGAGACAAGCTTTGAGATACATAGGAAGTTTTCCAGCTTAGAGGAATGTAACAGAAGTTCATACCTCATGATTTTACCCTAGGTCCACTGCCTGTCAATCTTTCCAAATTTATTTCCCTCTCTCGTCCAAAGTGGAGCTCATAGCAATTTATTTCATTGGTATATGTCTCTCCTCACACTATTAAAGATTCAAAATCCCTTATATGAAATTCTGAAATTTTTCAGAATCCAGAAAGTTCTAAGAACCAAAATATTTTCATAACCATATGAAACTATTTATAATTGTAACTTCTCATCCTTGATGTGGATATTCATATGTTTGGCTACCAAATGTAAATGTGCTTGATTATAGAGTATTACTCCAGATTCCACTGAATATGTTATACAGCATGTAATATATGCTTAGATTACCTTTCTCATGTCCAGGAAAGTCTGAATTATAAACACAACTGGCCCCACCCATCCTGAATAAGAGTTGGACCTGTATTAGCACAAGGAGGTGGACAAGGACCAGTATAAGGAGGAGGAGGAGGGCCTCAGGGGGGAAATTCTGTCCATTGCACCATCACTTTGTGAACTCTTAATTCTGTTCTCTACTCACATTGTGACAATGAGGGTGTAAACCCTTTTTAGCCTTCTCCTCTTTATTTAATTCATTTCTCATCATGTCTTGTACACCAAAACATGTTCCTTGAATACCTTGACTTAATGATTTTTTCTTCTAATTACACTTAACCCTTTTCCTTCCTCAAATAAAATAGATTTCCTTTGTGTTCAATACTGCACAACAATTAAGCTAGAATGATCCTTTGCTAAAGCTACTTTATGAATAGTACTTATTTGTGGGGATAGTAAATCAATAAATCTATGCCATAGTTTTTGCCTCTGAATTGAGAAGAACCCGAAGGAATACCAAAAGATCATAATGAAAGGCCTATGGAAAGGAAAAAAATAGAGTATAAGAAGAAGACAAAAGAAAGAATAAGATTTCTTTTCCTGTGGTAGAAAGTTAGTTGAAATATTTTAAATTGTTGTTACAGTTTCCTGGAAAATATCTACGAATGATATATCATGTTTTCACCCTATAACACACCACGAGGACAATTTGCTGTTTCCCCCTTGGCATCCATAAATTTCACAGTAATGTTCTTTTACTATTTACTAAATAAAAGGAACTTAAAACCCAAAAAGACATTTCTCATTCCACATTAGCCCTACAAATCTAGATGTAGAGGTTCAGGCCCAAGTGAATATTATAAAATATAGTTCCTCAACCTCAGCTCTATTGACATTTTGGGCCAGATAATTCTTTGCTGTCTAGGATTATCCTATGCATTGTAGAAAGTAAGCTGCATCCCTGGTCTCTACTAGATGCTGATAGCAATCCCTCCCCTCCCCAGTTGTGACAAGGAGATTTTTTTCCCCCACATATTGTCACATACATCCTGGGGGTAAAATCACTCTTGCCTCTTCCACTGAGAAGTACTGCTATGGGGTAGCTCTTGTGTGTTTTAGAGGTTTTCCCCAGGCAGAGAAAATGCTGCCAGTGTGATAGCTTTGGAGGTTGGGGATAATCTAGCCTATCTTTCAGGATTTTACTTTGATTTTTTTTTAACGTTTATTTATTTTTGAGACAGAGAGAGCATGAACAGGGGAGGGTCAGAGAGAGGGAGAAACAGAATCTGAAACAGGCTCCAGGCTCTGAGCTGTCAGCACAGAGCCCGACGCGGAGCTCGAACTCATGGACTGTGAGATCATGACCTGAGCCGAAGTCGGACGCTCAACCGACTGAGCCACCCAGGAGCCCCTCAGGATTTTACTTTGTATCTCATCCATCCATCCATCCATTCATTCAGTTAGCTGATAATTATTGGTCACTGACAGTGTGCCTGGGCTTTACTTGGTGCTGGGATAGTGAATAACAGAGTTAGGTCCCTATTCTCAGGGAGTGTGCCTTCTGAAAGTGGTAGTGGTGGTGATGGGGGTGACAAGTGTAAATAATTAGTAAGTGATTTCTAAATAATTAGTAAATCTGTAACCAAGTAGATGAATAACATGATTTGAAGGAAGATATAAAAAGGGGGATATATTTCATAGATTGAAATATAATTTATAAGGGGATATAAAGAAGAGATAGGTATTTGGAAAGAGTGGAGGGTATAAGTGTGTTACCTTAGGGTCATCAGGGATGGTTTCTCTAAGGAGATAACATTTCAGCTGAGAAAGAGATGAATAAGGGATATGTATTCCAAAAAAAGGGGATAAAAAATATGACTACTTTCAGATGTGGATAAGTTAGTTCTGCTCAGTGACAGTGAGAAGAAGGCCAGTGTGGCAGGAACAGAGACAGAGGGGTACCTGAGGTTTCAGTTATGTGAGATCTGTGTGCCACAGAAAGCAGTTTATTTATTTCCTTTTTTTAAATTTACATCCAAGTTAGCATGTAGTGCAACAATGATTTCAGGGGTAGATTCCTTAATGCCCCTTACCATTTAGCCCATCCCCCCTCCACAACCCCTCCAGTAACCTCTGTTTGTTCTCCATATTTAGGAGTCTATTATGTTTTGTCCCTCTCCCTGTTTTTAAATTATTTTTACTTCCCTTCCCTTATGTTCATCTGTTTTGTATCTTAAAGTCCTCATATGAGTGAAGTCATATGATATTTGTCTTTCTCTGACTAATTTCACTTAGCATAGTATCCTCTAGTTCATCCACATAGCTGTAAATGGCAAGAGTTCATTCTTTTTGATTGCTGAGTAATACTCCATTGTGTATGTATGTGTGTATACACACACACACAGACACACACACACACACACACACACACACTCCACATCTTTATCCATTCATCTGTTGATGGAAATTTAGGCTCTTTCCATACTTTAGCTATTGTTGATAGTGCTACTATAAACATTGGGGTGCATGTGCCCCTTCAAAACACCACATCTGTATCCCTTGGATAACTGCCTAGTAGTGCAATTGCTGGGTTGTAGGGTAGTTCTATTTTTAATTTTTTGAGGAAACTCCAGACTGTTTTCCAGAGTGGCTGTACCAGTTTGCATTCCCACCAGGAGTGCAAAAGAGATCCTCTCTCTCCGCATCCTTACCAACATCTGTTGTTGTCTGAGTTGTTAATGTTAGCCATTCTGACACCTGTTCTAAAGCCTATGTATACTGCAGGTGTGAGGCGGTATCTGACTGCAGTTTTCATTTGTATTTCCCTGATGATGAGTAATGTTGAGCAGTTTTTCATGTGTTGGTTGGTCATCTGGATGTCTTCTTTGGAGAAGTGTTTATTCATATGAAAGCAGTTTAATAGTATAATTGCAATGCACTGCAGAAGCCTGCATTGGAGGCTTTTAAGCAGAGGAATTAGCATGTTCTCATTTGAGGCTTTAAAAAGATTGCTTTGGGGTCAAGAGTAAAAGCAGGTGAAATACACTAAGAGCCTTTTGAAGAAGTGTGAGATGGTGGTGGTGTAGGAGTTGTAACATTAGAAATGGAAATTGGAGGGTTCAAAATGTATTGGAGAAGTTGAACTGCCAGTAGTTGCTGTTGTTCTGATGTTTGGGTGAGAAAGGAGATGAGTCAAGGATGATTCTTGGGCTTGGGTTTTGAACAGTTTTAGTGATTATGTTGCCATTTATGATACAGGGAATTCTTGTTGAGGACTAGCTGGTTTGATATATGTATAGGGGATGGTGGTGTAAGGTACTTAAAGGTCACCTCTTTACCATCTTGTCTTTTTGCTTTGTGCTTGTGCAAGAAGTTAGTGTGCATCTCTTTTAGAAGATCTTTCACGAACCTACTACTCTGAACTTCATATAACCTAATTTTTCAAATACCAAACACTATAAAGCATCCTTCTTTTCTTTGCAAAAATACTTATGTATATGAAGATTACACAAATGACCGATTCTCAGTAAGTCATGTGTTCAGAGTTTGGTTTCAGAAGAAGTGATAGATTTATATGAAAATAGACATCTCCATATTGCTTCATCTGTCTTGTGATCACTGTCTGAAAGATAACATGGTCTCTGAGGTCATGGACCATAGAACAGAATGAAACCTCTTTTCTTACACTGGAGAGAAGATCCCAAGGATCAGTATTTTAACACATGGGGAAAAAAGTCTTTAAGACTTAATCTCTTTCTAGTGAATGATTAGGAAGTTTCTTTTTCCTCTGTTCTTTTATTTCTTAAAGTTCATATAAAACCTATGTATACTGCAGGGTCTTATATAACCCTCTTGTCTTTAAAGTTCAAGCAGCAATAAGCAGACTCTTTCTTTAACCAGATTGAAATGCTGCACTCTCTGATTTAAATTGAGAAATCTGAATTTCGCAAACAAATGAACAACAGCAAAGAATCAAAATTAATAGGATGGACCATTTACTCTGGAAGGGGTTTATTTAGAATGTCTTTAAATAATTAACCACGTTAAAAGATTGAAAATATGGTTTAATAAACAGGTTTTCTGAGACATATCCATTTCATCAAATATGGACCTTCTGTATTATATTGGATCTAAATGTCTTAAGTTAATATATAGGTAAAGTTGCCATGGGATTCATTTTCCAAGAAAACACAATAGAATCTTTCATTTTCATACATGAATAAGAAAGTATTTATCACTGTAAAGTTTCTCTTTCTTTTTGTTATAAGGTGCTCTTCTGGTAATTTTCCATTTCTACCTGGGGCTTCTTTTTTACCCATTGATCAGTTTATTTCTCAGGTTGGCAATAGTGTTGGGATGAATTCAAAAATAGTTATTCTTTGCTGAAAAAAAGTTTTATTGATATGTAGGTATAATATTTCCTATTGTAGAGGTTGTATTTGGGTCAAAACACACATTTTCATTTCTCCTATTATGCATTTTAAATGATTCTGGAAATACGGAATGACAGATTTTAATTAGTAAAGTCTAGTATGGATTGCGATTTTTTTTGTTTTTCCCTGATAATGAGATAATATATGTCAAAGTATACATTAATAATAATGATAATAATAATAATAATGATGAAAATGCTTTGAAAATGGTAAAAGTAGGCCAATATAAATAGGCCAATTTTTGTTATTGTTATTATTCTTTATGATGGTTAAGGTATGCAAGATAATGCTGTTAGCTTGGATTGTAATTCAAGCATTAGGTAAAACAGACAAAGTAGAGTTAATTCTGTACTGAAGACTCATCTGACAAGCATTACTTTAGAAGAGCTTTTTAGGAGTTTCACAGAAGGCTTTGGTGCAATTTAATTGCTTCTTGACATACATTTTCAGAATGCTCCCTTCAGATATTTGGTGGGTTATACCATAAGATGGTATACTGGTTATAAATGGGGCTTGTTGTGCCAAACTACCTGGATTCAAAACCCACCAGAACCACTTGCTAATTGTAAGAGCTTGGACAAGCCTTATAACCATTTTGTACTTTTATTTCTTTGTGTGTTAAATGATGAAAATGATATTGCCTACTTTTGAGGATTAAATGAGCAATATAAATAAAGAAGAAAGTCTACCACATAGTGAAAAACAAATGCCATCAATTATTATTTCTTGCACAAGCTTGGTAAAAATTCAGTTTTACTATTTATCAAATTACAGTGGTCCTATTTGCAGTCTTCTTCATGTGCAGAGATCAGCTATGACCCATTTTTGTTTTGGTCATAATTTGACTATTACATCTCATAAAAAAGAAGGAAGGATTTGGCCTTCAAAAGGTGAAAACAAGGCAGCACCTCAAATCTAGTCTCTACTGGGCCTTACTTCTCCTTCTTAGTAAATCTGTATAGGATTCTTTTCTTAAACTTGGCCTTTAGCCTTAGGAAAATCAGAAAATTTAAAGGTATACTATTATGGCTGAAATATTAAGGTTTTAAAAAACACATGCTTTGGTTCATTTAGCTGTCTAATACTTTCTTTGCTCTTCAATTAGCTACCTTTAAAAATGTATGATTATAGGTGTGCCTGGGTGGCTCAGTCAGTTAATTGTCTGACTTGATTTCAGCTCAGGTCATGATCTCATGGTCATGAGATCAAGCTCAATGTGGAGCTCCACACTGGGCATGGAGCCTGCTTAAATTTGCTTTCTCCCTCTCTCTCTGCCCCTCCTCCACCTCCCTCCCTCCCTCCCTTCCCCCCTCTCAAAAATGTATGATTTTAAATTATATAGTGGGTTATTCAGATACTCATCTAATATTTAAAATATAAACAGCGTCAATTTTTCTAAAAGGCAAGAGGTACAAAATTATTTTATGTGAGAGGAAATAGAATCATGGTCTTTTTTATTCTTTCTTACCTTGAATTCTGCAGTTTTAATCAATTTGGCATTTAAAAATACTGGGCTGTATCTGTTAGGAACTGTGTGTTGTTTATAGAGATTTTTAGGTGCAAATTATCTAGCCAGATGTTTAAACACTAAGGGGAAACAAGTTAAATACAATTAACACAGTCTTCATTTACCAAGTAGTTAATTCTCGGTGGTAAGCCATGAAATCAGGCTTTTGATTCCCATAATATATATAGATATAACTATTTAGATAACATAATATAACGTAACATGAAAGATACAAAAACCTACTTTTGAAACTCTATAAACTTTGCAAAATTAGGGACTATTCTACTCATTATAGGGGGCTTGTCAAATTTTGGATATTCATTGGCTTTGTAACTATCTTTTATGATGATTCTAGACTTTATGGGTATTGCAACAGATATTATAGTGCATTGTGATTTCCCACTGAGTAAATGATATCAATTGCTATCTGAGAATAGGGACAGGGTGGGCATGTGTGGGAAATATACACATACACATATACACGCACACACCCCCCACACAAATATAAAAAATAAAATTGCATAATATTGCATTTAATTTGCTTAGCTCTCGTTAAACTCAACTCTTACATAGTTACCTACAATATTGTGTTACTGCGGAGTGGGTTGTTTTAATGTGTTAATATGCTATGAAGTGGCAGCTCCTAAAATAATCATGCTGGCAACTACAAAGGTGTTGATATAGTTCTTACTATGGCAAATTTGAAAATGTTCCTTACAACTTTTTAAATTATAAAATAATATAAAAATGTAGTAGGTTTGAGTTTGAGCGACAGAGGGAAAAAAATCAGCTACTACTTAACAAAAGTCATTTGTGCCTTACTGTATATCTGTAGATATGTATATCTCCCATTGTATTTTCAATGTTATACTTTGTTGCTTATATACATATATAGGACTGTTTTAAATATTCTGAGGTATATCACAAAGGTTTTAAGTTATTAAATTTTCCTGGGAAAGAACCTAAAAATATTTCAAATTTTGCAAGTCTCATTGAAGACCTAGGGAATAATTCCCAAATATTAATTTGGAGCTTCACTTTTAATAGGGTATTAAAACCAGTGATATAGTAGAAGTTGTATTAAAAATCAGGAACTATTTTCAAGTTTCCATTTTGACCACATGAAGGCTTTGAATCTGGTTATTACATTCTTCTCTAGTTCTATCATTTGAAGTATGTTTGTGATACACCTTTGTATATGATAAATACACAGAGCTATAAGAATAAGTTATGATCTATATGCTTTCCCTAAAATTGTGCTCTAAATCTAATAGAGATTTATGGACATCTTTTCTGGGGCATTTATTTCTCTGTGATAGAGTGATTTATTTTGGGCAGGGAGATGCTTCTGCTTCTGTTAGTTAATGTATATGGGGAACAACAGAACGTAACAGGCAAGACTGGAGGAGGAAAAAGAGAACTTAGTAAGTACGAATGAGAGCAATGGAGAGGATCAAAACAATTTAAGGATCCAATTATTTATTTGACAACTATTTCAAAGTCTGTTAACTATGAAGATAAGAAAAGGTTGTAAAAAAAGAGAGAGCAGGGTGTTAAGGAGACAAAGAAAATACAGCGGTGAAAGGATACCCCAGTTTTTTTCCTCTGGTTCACATGGCTTCCATCATTCCTTTTTCTTTGCTTGTTGCTTCTTTTCTTTGTTGTTTCTGGATGTGAAGGAAGGAATATCTTAAAATTATTTAGGCACAATTAATTAGCTCAGGAGAACTGTAGATTTAAGAAACCACACAGACTATTTCATTTGTATTACAAAACAATTAAATAAGAGTCCACTTTAAGCCATAAGTTGCAAAGTGCTAAGGAAATTTCAAGTTAATATATCTAGCTTATTTTCACCCTATCTGCCTATGTAAACTCATCATTATCCTTAGCTTCCCTTAATGGATGAAATTAAAGTTCCTTCCTACTCTAAATATATTTTTTTAATGTTTATTTATTTCTGAGACAGAGAGAGACAGAGTGCGAGCAGGGGAGGGGCAGAGAGAGAGGGAGACACAGAATCAGAACCAGGCTCCAGGCTCTGAGCTGTCAGCACAGAGCCCGACGCTGGGCTCGAACTCACAAACCGTGAGATCATGACCTGAGCTGAAGTTGGTCGCTCGACTGACTGAGTCACCCAGGCGCCCCAGTTCCTTCTTACTCTAATAGTTAGAGTCAAAGTGCAACCCAAAAGTCTGAGGTGGAGGTTGTTGTTCCATCATGGAGGCCTCCCAGTTTTCAAATGATAAAATATTTCTATAAAACTATACTAAAACATAAAATAGTTTATATTTCACTCTGGCTCTGCAAAAGAGACAGGACAGTAAAGAACCGCATATCCAGAGCCTAAATTTTGGGATTTGAATTCCATACCTAGTCAACTGTGTGACTTTGGACAAAACTTCACTCTCCTATGCCTTAATTTTTTTTGTCTATAAAATGATGATAATTGTAGTAATTTTCTTACTAATGTCATCATGGAGATTAAATTAGTTAAGCATTCACAGCAGTACTTAGAACATAAAAGCTCTTTATAATTCAGGTTTTCAGCTTCAGTGACACATTAGAATGACCTGAGGAGCTTGATGTCCAAGCTGCACACCTGACCAATTTAATCCAATTCTTTGGGGATGGGACCCAGTCGTGGAAGTCATTAAAACTTTTGATGTGATTCTAATGAGCAGTCAAACTTGGGAACAACCACCATATATGTTGACTGTAATTATCCTGCTGACTAAATTATAAACTTTCTGAGGGCAGGGAGTATGTTACTTCTTTTTATACACTCCTCCCCAGAGCATCTAGCCAAATGTCTTATTTGTAACTAATGCTCATCAAATACTTGCCAATTAAGGAAAACATGTTGATGATTCTTTAGATGTGCAAAGAAAGACCTTGCAGCACTATGGAGGTGCTAATTTCAGGCATTAATTATTCATTCCCTCACTTATTCATTTATTCATTTATACATGCTACACAATTTTGAGTCTTGATATCCAATGCTCAGCACTGCAGGCATATATGATTTGAAAATACAATCCATGCTCTGAAGAGTTTTTAATCTAGTGTGTGATGGGGAACATGAATAAATACAGACAAGACTTTAATAGAAGAAAAAATTGACCATGTTAAGTGCCATATTGCAATTTTGATTCTTTAGGAAGCTGACTCTAAGATGGAGCATGTAGCATATTTATTAGGAAGCGGTCTTGGGATCCACACCTCTGTTTGTGGTGGAGGGGAAGGAGAGGCACAGAAGAAGCATGATTGATCAGGGAGAGAAGTTAAATTTCAATGCATTGCCATTGCCAACAAACCAACCCCACAAGGAGCTCTGGGTTGGGACAGCTCTTCAGAGTTGTCTCGAGTTGTCCAATGTGATCAGTAGTCAGATACAGGTGCTGGAATGAGTGACCTTGAATAAGACACATTTCTGTAGCCAAAGCAATCTCCAAATAGAGCTGACAGCTCAGGATGTCTTCTGGTAGCTCTTCCAGCAGATAGGGGGATGCACACATAATTTCTAAAGGGAGGTTTAGGTGGAGTATCACAACTTCCATTGCATAAATAAAAAAGAGTAAATAAAAACAAAAAAAAATTACTATGACTCAGAAAAGAATGAGGTCTCATTTATTTACCTTGAGAGAGAAGAGCCAGGGTGAATTGGAGACCACTTTCTGAAGCAGATGCCATTACAATTTGATACTTAAAGATAGTTAAGATTTTAAGAGGCTGAGATGAAGAGCAGATTATTTCAGGTACAGGAAACAACAGAAGTAAAGGTGGAGAAATATGAAGTATAGATTTGTTCAGAAGCCTGTGAGTGGTAGAATTAAACTCTAAATCTTCTAAAAATGAATTTCAGTGAATGGTATTATTTTGAGCAAGAGGACTTCTGAGCCCCTGAAAATGATGTTAAGTGTAAGGTCACCCTCAATGATTTAATTTTGAGGGCTGGCATTTTCAGGATTTGAACAAAATGGAAAATTAAGTCATACTTGTAGCTTCTTAACCTTGGAAGGAAGTCCTGGAGTGTTATAAACATTCCCTTGCAGGGGACTCAGCTATAGGACATAGTACGCCTTAATGTTGTTATAATTTCTTTTTTCTCCCTTTTCTCTCACAGAAATGAAATGGATGAATTGATTATCCTGTAATTTGTCATTATGAGGGAACTTTTCCTACTTAATCTTAATGTCTAGGGTGTTTCATTTAAAAACAGTTTAAATGAGCCCTACTTTAAAATGATCTGTGCTATAATATCGTTAGTGCCCAACTAGTCACTTTGTGAAGTCACAGAACTCTGCACAATTTTTCTTTCCTTTCTAAAACCTTGGAAGAAAGTAATTGAAGTATAGACACTTGAGAGTCTTGATTTTATTGCTTTGCAAAGAAATTTCAATTTAGCGTTGATCTGGTTATGGTCCCCAAATATTTCTCAAAGGAAGATAAATCAAGTGTATTGGGAAGTTCCTAGTCATATATCATCCAGTCCTATTATCTGAACTACCTTGTCTAATGTTGTCAATCTGAGAACTCTCCCAGATGTGATTAGAACTCAACCTTGGTTTGGGTTGGCAACTTATTCTTCTTGTTATTCTCTCTGTGGCTGTGTGTGTGTGTGTGTGTGTGTGTCTTTCAACTTGCAGATTCAATGCAGTTCTTTGATTTATATTTTTTTCCTAAGTCATTAGGGTGTGTTTCCAAGTGGCCTATCTTTCCTCCTTTGTTGGTTAATGTTTACAAGAAACCTCTTGGAGTAATGACTCACTGTGATAGTTTATCACTTGCCTACCCACAGTATCAGTGATGAGCTTATATTTGAGACTTTACCCTTCTCTGTGTGTTTAAAACAAATTCTGTTTTCTGAGTGGTGCATGTGGTTCTGCACCTGATCTGTGGGGAACACAAACCACTCTCTATTAGCAAAGATAAATTTGTGCCACCCTCCTCTGTTTTTCTGCAAGATTGTTTTTAAAGACCAAGAAACTATAAACAAGACTCATTTAGGTTTCTTCAAAGATGCTTATTAGTACTTACATTAGAAGTCACATTAAAGGATAATAAATAACCATTCTAGGAACTAGTTCTATGTTTTAAAGAACTAGCTTACTCAAGTACATCTCTTATCCATTTTTTATGTCTAGTAAATTCAAATAACATCTACTTTCTATGCTCAGTAAGAGAGTCAAGATGCTATGAGACGCTGCTGAATTTCAATTCTGCTTATTACTGAAATTTTGAGCCCTTATGGATGATGTTAGAGAGAGCCTTCTCCAAATGGCTTAAGTCAAAGCCTCACTACATTGAAGGAGAGAGGGAAGTGTTTGCTGGTTATTTGTGCAGATGATGAATTGTACCAAATTAAGTTTCAGAGTCTTGGCACTGAGGAGGAGCCGTGAAGGGAAGTTTTCTTTAATCTCCTCTATTTTAGGTAAAGAATAGTATCATCTTGACTAAAGTGATAAGGCAGCCAACGATATGAGTAATTAAATGATTTAACCAGGGTCACTAGAAGGAGTCTGCAGACCATGCATCCTCCCTACCACACCCATAACTTTTTTCTTTACCAGTGCATCCAAAAGTTACCAAAAATAATGGCTGATACTTAGAAGGTCCTGTGGAAGAATTAATAAGTAGAGACAAAGAAAAAAGAGAATTCAGAGTAGCAGTTGACTTCCTCCTAAGGCAACATTATTCCCACTTTTTTTTTTTAAATTTGAGTATAGTAGACACACAATGTTACATTAGTTTCATGTATACAGCATAATAATTTGACAAATTCATACATTATATGTTTACTACAAATGTAGCTACCTTTTGTCCCCATATATCACTATTACAAAAACACTGACTATATTTCTTATATCCAATGCAGTGCCCCTCATTCCTATGACTTATTCATTCCATAACTAGAAGCCTGTATCTCCCACTCCCTTTTATTCATTATTCCCAAACTCCCATCCCTGCCCCTCTGATAACCATCAGTTCTCTGTATTTATAGGTCTGATTCTGCTTTTTATTTATTGGTTTATTTTTAGATTCCACTTATGAATGAAACCACATGGTATTTGTTTGTCACAGACTGCCTTATTTCACTCAGTATAATACCTTTTAGGTCCATCCATGTTGTATCAAATTGCACAATCTCATCCCATTTGATGGCTGTATAATATTTCACTATACAATACATGTACAATGTATATACATACAATATATATGTACCACATCTTCCTTATGTATTTGTCTATTTATGGACATTTAGGTTACTTCCATATCTTGGATATTATAAATAATGCTGCAATGAATATGAAGGTGCACATACCTTTTCGAATTAATGTTTTTGTTTTCTTTGGGTAAATACCCAATAGTAGAATTATTGGATCATCTATCTATTTATATATCTTTTTTGTTTTAAGAGTCAATATAGTGGAATGGTCAAGTGCCTAAGTTCTGTAGATAAACTGCCAGTTCAAATTCCTTAGTTTCTTAACTTCCACATATGAGTGAGAGCATATGGCATTTTTTTTCTAACTTAATATCTCTTAGCAATATACTTTCTAGCTCCATCCATGTTGTTGAAAATGGCAAGATTTCATTCTCTTTTTAAGGCTGAATAATATCCCATTGTGTGTGTATCCACACACACACACACACACACACACACACACACACACCCCATATCTTCTTTATCCATTCGTCTATTGATGGACACTTAGACTGCTTCCATAGTTTGGCTGTTGTGAATAATGCTGCTATAAATATAGGGGTGCATGTATCCCTTTGAATTAGTGGGTTTTTTTGTATTTTTTTGGTAAATACCCATTAATGTGGGTATTAATCCTGGATCATAGGATAGTTCTATTTTTAATTTTTTGAAGAACTTCCATACTGTATTCCACAGTGGCTGTTCCAGTTTGCATTCTCACCAACAGTGTAAGAGGGTTCCTTTCTTCCAACATCTTTGCCAACACTTGTTGTTTCTTGTGTTTTTGATTTTAGCCTTTCTGACAAGTGTGAGGTGATTTCTCTGACAGGTGTGTAGTTTTGATTTGGATTTTCCTGATGATGAGTGATGTTGAGCATCTTTTCAAGTCTCTGTTGGCCAGCTGTATGTCTTCCTTGGAGAAATATCTTTTCATATCTTCTGCCCATTTTTAATTTGATTATTTGGTTTTGGAGTGTTGAGTTGTATCAGTTCTTTGTATATTTTGGATACTAACCCTTTATTGGATATGTCATTTGCAAATATCTTCTCCCATTCAGTAGGTTCCCTTTTAGTTTTGTTGATTGTTTCATTCGCTGTGCACAAACTTTTTATTTTGATGTAGTCCTAATGCTTTATTTTTGCTTTTATTTCCCTTGCTTCAGGAGACATATTTAGAAAAATGTTGCTATGGCCAATGGCAGAGAAATTATTCCCTGTGTTCTCTTCAAGAATTTTTATTATTTCAAGTCTCACTTTTAGATCTGTAATGCATTTTGAGTTTGTTTTGTGTATGGTGAAAGAAAGTGGTCCACTTTCATTTTTTTGCAGGTAGCTGTCCGGTTTTCCTAATACCATTTGTTGAAGAGACTACATTGTTTTCCCGTGTAGATTCATTCTTCCTTTGTCAAAGATTAATTGGTAATATAATTGTGGGTTTATTTCTGGGTTTTCTAATTTATTCTATTGATGTATATGTCTATTTTTATGTCACTACCTATGATACTGCTTTAATTACTATCATTTTTAATGTAATTTGAAATTTGGAGTAGTGATACCTCCAGTTCTGTTTGTTTGTTTGTTTGTTTTTAAGATTGCTTTGACTATTTGAGGTCTTTTGTGGTTCCGTACAAATTTTAGGGTTGTTTGTTCCAGTTCTCTTAAAAATGCTGTTGACATTTTGATAGGGATTGTATTAGATTGCTTTGGGTAATACAGACATTTAAATATTTTTTTTTACATTTGTTTATTTATTTTTGAGAGACAGAGAGAGACAGAGCATGAGCAGGGGAGGGGCAGAGACAGAGGGAGACACAGAATCCGAAGCAGGCTCCAGGCTCTGAGCTGTCAGCACAGACCCCTTTGGGGGGCTCAGTTCCAGGAACTGTTGATATCACAACCTGAGCCAAAATTAAGAGTCAGGCGCTTAATCGACTGAGCCACCCAGGCGCACTCATAGTGTTCTTTCCTCTTGTCAGAGTGAACCAAATTCTCATGGCTGTGTTGGTCTGGGTCTCTGACTGAAGACAAAATGGAGCAGAGCCGTCTACTAACCTAAGATGAACGTGTAGTATGAGTAAGAAATAATGCATTGTGTTATGTCATTGAGATTTGAAAGTTGTTTGTTCCTGCAACATATCCTAGCCTGTTCTAACTGATTCAGATAGGGGACATATTAGAATAAATTTCCAGACGTTAAAAAAATAGTTGTTTTTTTCCCTCACTTATGTAGGTTTATATGTTCTCAAAGTTAAAGAGCTCAGGGTACTTTACCATCTATCATAGGGGGAAAAATTACCTAGGCTCCTTGTATTGGTTTATTTGACTAGTGGTTGTGATGCTGGTATTAGTGGGTAGTCATATTTGGGAGCAAGGAGGCTGTATTGTAGCTCCATGGTAGGATTAATTTATCAGATTCTTTTCTACTGAAAACAGAATCATTCAGTGATTCATCACCAAGTACCTCTGGTTAAATGACAATGATATTGGAGAACATAGTATGTTCTTAATATGCTGGCTTTTATTTTCTTTTTCTTTGATTTAAGTGAGCACTCTGTACTTAGATATTGTAAAGGGAAGATTCTTAATTTCTTCCTTTTGTTCAATAGAAGTCAATGAGAGGAAACAGAAGTCCATGAAGAAAGGAGGGTATCATTGACAAGCGGGGATAACAATAGGTTTGTCCCTCAAACAGGTGGTTTGTGGACCTCAAGAATTTCCATACTCTCTGGTAGTCCTGAACTATTATGAACTCAGCTACAGATATTACTGATTCATTATGTGGCTTTGGGCAAAGCACTTAATCACGTTTGATCTTAGTTTTCTCATCTTTAAAATGAGGATAATAACACTGGCATAAGTCATAGGGATGTTGTGTGGATAAACTAATTAATGATTGTAAAGCGCTTTGAAAGTGCAAACTGTTGTATAATTGTTAGGTGCTCTTATTAAGAAGTATTATTAGTGTGTTGTGTTTAATTTTTATTAGGGCTTTCTCTGCTTTGAAGTCAGCATCCACGTGGATTGTGGGGTAAGTTTAAGTTTACAGATGTGCTGCTCCAATCCCTTTTTTGCCTAGAGAAAATATTCAGTAGCTAGGGTAATCATCATTATGAAGAGTATCTCTTCAAGATAAAAAGATAGGAAATGATCTTCCTTTTAAAAAATGGAAATTGCTCTAACTTTAAAAGTATCAATCAATTCTTTAAAACCTCATACAGCCCTATGTTTCAATAAAAGTCTAACAACGTGCAAAATTTGAAACTTCAGACATTTTCTGCTTCAGCATAAGATAGGAAATGTTCTTGCTCAGATAACTTTAAATCAGCTGAACCAGCTCTTTCTAATTTTCCCACAATGTTTGCTTCAAGGATGAAAATAAGCGAGGTATCCTCCTGAGGAAAGAAATTCTGATCTGTGGCTATGTTTTGCATTTGTAAAAAGTTAAAACCCTGACCCAAATTAATTTTCATTTGCTTTATAGATTCTCTGTTGGGAAATGTGTCTGGGTACATAAAAACAAGCTATTCTTTTGAAGGTCAACCAAACACCATATTTATATATGACTACATGATAGAGCTACATAACACTGGCTTTGAGGAAAAAAGATTGTGGTCAGGGCTTCAGAAGATTGCTTCTTAGTTGTGTGTATTTTGACAAAATACTTTAATACCTGTCTTAGTTTCCATATATAAGTATGTATGTAAAATATGCCTTCCAGGGCTTTGGAAAGTGCCAAAGAAGGTAAAATCTTTGAAAAAAAAATTTTACAAATTAAGTGAACTATTTAAATTGTATTATATTATTTGACATTTTCAATTATCTTACATTTAATTTGTTCTTATTTTTATTTTATTATTATTTTTAATTTAAATCCACATTAGTTAACATATAATAATGATTTTAATTTGTTCTTGAATTAACAATCCCCTAAATATATTTTCATGGATAATAAGGATAGTAGAAACTCAAATAATTTCATTCAAACTTTCTAAAGTCCATGTCCTTAGTCTTAAATCTTGTAGCGTGGTGAGATAGAAGTCAATATGTACTTCTGAGAGGTTGTTCATTAAGTAGGTCGAAGGGATATTAAAGATTTGAGTGGGCACTTTGGCCATTGCTAGTATTGTACATCCATTTTGGTTTTCTTTGCCTTTTTAAAAATTCTGTGTGCAAACCTGTACACCATTTTAAAATCACAAGGAACTGTGAATACAGGAGAAACTTGTTTAGTATGCAAAAGAATAAAACTCTTACCAAAGAAATATAATATTTAAGTCCAAATCACAAAAGGAGTTTTTAGAATTTGATCATATTGTTCTACTATAGGGGATAAACACTTCAAGAAACTTCTGAGAGACCAAAAGTTTTCAGAGGCCAGCCTTCTAGGATCACAGGACTCCAATACTTAGGCTACCTTTGATGCATCATTGTTTCCCTCAAATATTACACTTCTTTTGGTGGCCTAAATCTTTGCAAGAAGAACAAGTCCTACAATCAGTTTGTTTATTCCTGAGAATGTTGACCTCCTGAAATGATAGCCAGTATACCAAGCTATTTATTCCCTCACAGGTGCCAAAGAAAAGGGAATGACAGATTTTTTTTTTTTTTAAGGTTTGCCCCATTGTTTTTAGGTTCATTGTTTTTAGGTTCACTGCCTAGAGTGAATGCTCTGGTGTGCTGTCCAGTTCCTCTTTAAAAAAAAAAATGTTTATTTTTGAGAGAGATAGAGACAGAGTGCAAGCAGGGGTGGGGCAGAAAAAGAAGGAGACACTGAATCTGAAGCAGGTTCCAGGCCCTAAGCTGCCAGCACTGAGCCTGACGTGGGGCTCGAATTCACAAACTGTGAGATCATGACCTGAGCTGAAGTTGGACGCTTAACCACCTGAGCCACCCAGGTACCCCAACACAGCTCCTCTTTTTAAAACTGAGACACTTGTTTCCCTGTAACTGGGAGTGTTGTCTGCTGATGACTCAGAGCTAAGCCCCTCTGCTGGATTGGCTTCTGTTGAAGCGAGGTATTCCTTCCAAGGTCATACCTGCCTCCCTGGGGCTTGCTCACATCTAGTGACTGTTAATAGAGACAGTACAAAGCCACAGTCCCTTGCCTTGATGGATAACATCTCTGAAGGACTATCCCAATGCCAGGGATTCCTGGAAGACTGGCTAAGGCCTCTGTTACAACTGAATTGTAATTTAGTTTCTTTCTTTTTTTTCCCCAAGCAATCTCCAAGTCATCAGAACAATATCTAGGGTCAATTCACACCATAATGTGGCCAAAGAAATGCTAGCTGTGCTATAGGAGGAAGCCCAAAGCTTTGTAGACCTTAGATAATATGTATTGTCAGTAACTAGGTGAGTGTATTTGGGACTGGATCCAGAGAATGCTGAGTCAAAGCGGCTGGAACACATAAAGTTGAATAAAGGAAAGTGTATTAACATGGAAGAACTCTCCGATGACATAGAATTTAATACTCTAGCAATAACTTTGGGAAATAGTGTTAACATATTTCTAGGATGACTCCTGGAAGCTTGCAAAAAGTGATGGCCTACCAAATGAAAAGTAAGAATGCTGGAACTACTTTAGTAGACAGTAAATGATAGAATCAAAATGTTCAGGGAGATTGGCTTGAGATACATATAAGGCTAGAAACCCGCCCAGATGACCATATTCTTCAGAAGCACTAGGGGATGCTCCATTTACCAAAGTGATAGTGAAATCACTAGTGAGGGGAGCACCATTAGCTCTGAGAAGCCCAATGGTAGCTATTTTCTATTGGCTACGGCTGAACAAAAAGATACTGTTATGGATATCTGATAGCAAAGTCGATAATGATGGACACAGTTTGGCCCCTCCAAAAAAACAGATAAATTCTCGTGAATGACAGAAGACTACCACAAATTCAACCAAGCTTCAAGCACATGGTTTGCAGCCATTGAAGTGGCAAATACATTCTTTCCCATCCCTATCAGGGAAGAGGAACAGAAGCACTTTGCATTCACTTGGGTTAGACAACAGTAAAAATTTATGTCTTGCTTCAGGGTTGTACTCTCTGTCTTGCCCTCTGAAGGCACCTGGACTGTCTGGATGTTCTGCTGCACATCACATTAGTCTATTATTTGATGACATCATGTTTATCAGATTGATCTGCAGTAAGTGGCAAGCCTTAATAATGCATGTCTGACCCCGAGGGTAGGAGATAAGCCTTATGGAAATTCAGGAGCCCTCTGTCTACATTGGCAAAATTTTTAGGGGTCTGAAGTATGCTGGGACATTTGTACCACCCAGATATCCCCCTTGAGAGATGAGAGATTCAATCCCTCAGTTGCCGAAAGTACTAACTGCTGAGGGTTCGTAATTAATTGCCTCTATGGGAATTGACCTCTGCTGAAAGTAACTATCTCACCAAGGTCGTGGCCCTCCCTGGGAGTAGCCTGCATTTAATGACTGGTTGATGCAGGAACTCAAAAGCCTAGGTCGGTTACCTTGATAGGGGCCAATTCAGAAGGGCCATCCCTTCCCAGTGGGATCAGCTGAAGTCTGTGTTGCAACTGCACTGCAGTTCGACTTCTTTTCAGTCCTGCTGTATACACTCTCCTACAGACATTATTCCTGAGAGAACTCCTTTATGAACTTTCTGCACACAAATCTCTCCCTGAGAGTCTGCTTTGTGAGGAATGGAGCTTAGAACCTTGTCCCCACAATCAAAATACAATTTTATTAAAAAATACTTATATTTTCTCATTTATTTATTTATTTATTTATTTATTTATTTTAGTATTTATTTATTTTAGTAAGTTCTCACTATGAACACATCCAAAAACATCCCCAGGCATTCTTACATGTTTTAATTCTAAAGATCTATATCTTTTATTCATTCTATTTGATTCAACAGTTCAAGAATGCCTAATATATATTAGCATTGTGCCAAGCATTCTGGATTTAATGGCAAATAATATCTGACCTGATGGCTGAATGGGAGAGGTAGTTAAATTAACAGTCAATTAAATATACTATGATTAATAGAGCATGTTGTGGGAACCCAAAAATAAGACATCTAATTTAGATTGTTGAGGAGGGCCAGAGAGACAAATCTTCCAGGTTTTCTGAAGAAGTGTTTGATCCGAGACTTCAGGATAAGTAGAAATTATTTAGATAAAGAAAAGAATATGTTCAAAGAGTGGAAACAATGCAAATAAGAAGGTCTGGAGGTAATAAAGCACTTTAATACAACCAGACCAAGGGCTGTGGTAGAGCCTCGTGTGAGGTTCAGAGAGCTGTTGGCATTCATCAAATTATTCCAGACAGGAGGGATATATAGTCTGATTTTCATTCTAGTCTAGTGGAAATATAGAGAATGGGATATAGAGGAAACCAGTTAGGAGTTCCTTGTTACAGTGTTGCTAAGAAGTGATAGCTTAAACTACTTTGGTGACAGAGGAAATGGAAACAATAAAATAATGAATTCCTGAGATGGAAAGGAAGTTGAATCAATAAAAGTCGGTGATGGATTGATGTGGGAATGCAGAGTTAAAGTTGCCCCTAGGTATCTATCTGGGTTGGGCAAGTAGAAGTACTACTTACCAAAATAAGTGATGAGGGTGGGGGTAATGGTGGTGCATGTGAGTGTATTTGTATGTATTGATTGGATGGAATGCAGATAGGGTGAGATATGATCATTTTGATATTTCTTCTAAGAAACTTTAAGATATTTATCCAAAGACAATTGGCTGTGCGGATTGAGAGATCTGGGCTTAGGAGACCACATCAGATCAGCAGTAGAAGACATGGGATGATCTTATCCTAGGGGCAGATTTACAGTGAGAATAAAATAGAACTGGAATTGTCTTCAGCAAAGATAGTGACAAGAGCTGTCTATGTTCATTATCCTCTCTGTGGGAATCTTGAGTTACAAGACACTATTTAGTACGGTCGTTTAGCCAGGATTCATATTCCAGGGTTTCCTAATCCTCCATCAGAGTTCTAATGATAAGTTTCTTTGGAACTTTGGTCAAGTTTGCTATCTTCTCATTTAGTTGTATAGCCTGGAACTAGACACATTCTATTTGTTGTTATCATATTTGATAAGACCAGAATTAAGAAGCCTTCCTAGTGTGAAATAAGCTCCACTGCCCCACAAAAACAGGGGTGCCATTTGTGACTTCTGTGAAGTATGTGCCCCAATGGCAATTCCTATGTGTCTTAAGAGAGTTGTGTATTAAAAAACCAATGTAATTTGTGGACAAAGCAACATGGTAGGACATGTGTTTGGGATGTCACTGGTTCTGCATGCAAGATCATTTGAATAAGAAATGCATTTAATTATTTTTACCCTTTTGAAAATGTTTCCATGTCTCCATGAAATGAACCAGATTTTAAACAAAAATTGAAAAATCCATCAAATATAATCCAAAACACAGTACAGTCTTGATTTGTGAGAATTAGATGTTATACGTCATTCCTTGAAAACAGGTTAAGCTTTATTTAAACCTTAAAGGCAGATGACAGACAATTATATTTAATAATGAGATAATTTTCATGCATTATAGTTTTTGTTTATTAATTATTTTGAGGAAAGTTAAGTGATTTTTAAAACTCTTTTTACCTGAAATGAATATATAATTTGTATGCAGAGTGTTTCAGTTGCATGTAATGATTGTGAAGTTATAGGAAGGATGGCTTTCTAAATCTTGAGTGACTCACTTCAGCTTCTCTCCCTGATTCCCATTTTCCAAGTCTTCAGGAGGGGTAATAAATGCACAGACTCTGGGAAGGGTCATACTGCAAAGATGTAAATTAGCTTTGGAGTCTGGATGTTGTCCCTCTAGCTAAGCCCTTTATCTTTCTATCCTGAAGAACCCCAGCCCATCTATTTATTTTCTGATCAATCTCAATATTTATAATGTTCAACTCTAAAACACTAAGGTTTGTCCTAATTTTTCTGTCTCAAAGAGACACAGATACAAAGCAATCAGAACCTTAGCTCTTAGCAGGTCCTATTATGTGACAAGCTCTTTATATACTTATTAACGTTTTAAGATTTACAACAACCATGTAAGTTGATACAATTATTATCCCCCCCTTGATAGATGAGAAAATGGAGGCAGGTGAAAGTTAAGCAACTTGTCTAGAAAGTGGCAGGATCAGGATTGGAGTCTCAGCACTTTGGCTTTTGAGCCCATCCTCTTAACCATCCTGTTATCCTGCCTTTCAAAAGTATGAGCTTTTAAAAACAGCACAAGGTATTTGGTGTGCTGCAGAATTTAATTGGGGGATTTGGGCAGGAATGGAGCCAGAGAGAGAAAGAGAGAGAGAGAGAGAGAGATCGAGAGAGAGAGAGAGAGAGAGAGAGAGAGAGAGAGAGAGAGAGAGAGAGGGAGAGATTCTTCACAGGTGGCTGAGACTAAAAGCCTGACAGCATCTGCACCAATTTCTAAAACCTAGACTATAAGAGAGAGAGAGAGAGAGAGAGAGAGAGAGAGAGAGAGAGAGAGAAAGTGTTTTGTTTTTGTTTTGTTTGCTTGTTTGTTTTTGCTTAAACTTGTTGCACAGTAGCTAACTTTGACTAGCTAAACTTGTTTTAGGCTTTAAGAAGTAGGTCCCAGAGACACAAATATCAAACTGAAGTTAATTAAAATTAAAATTAACAGTTATTTTCTAAAAATTCATGTAACTCAGCAATGATTTAGGCCTTCTAAACAATATGTGCAGATTACTTTATAATCGGCATAATTATAATGCCTTTTCCTCTAGATTATTGATTTCTTACATAAATAAGATTTTAATTAGTTCACACCAGCCTGCATGCCTAGGGTTTGAGTAGAAATATGCCTATCATCAAGAAAATAAATTCATTTAGTCATTTGTAAGCATTCAAGAAGATAAGGTAACAAAACTTAAGTCTAAAAGAATATTATTGTCTACATTGGAAAGAGTTGCATTTTGTCTAATCTTTATTGATGTGTGTTTGGGACATCCTTTCAAGGAGATGATTCACAGATTTTAGTTGAATCCAACAATTTTAAACACTTTCCCTCACATATAGACTTTTTATATTCCCCACTTAACAGGAATGTGATTCACCTATGGACTGGCTTTTATGGATTTTTAGACTTTCGGGTGTTCCAACAACTAATTTGTTTACCTCTTACTAAGCCAGTTTGGATTATCAGTACTTTTCTGTTTGTTTTCTTTTTAAAATTGTTACTGTTTATTTTAAGGAATACATGGGGGTTCTTCATGAACTTGCATGCCATTGACAATGTTCTCTGTATTTTTATAACTTTAACATATATGCAACTGGAATAAGCATGCCAATTAGAAGACTCCAGACAGCGACAGTGCCCACCAGAATAGGAAAAGGTTTCAGACTTACAACAAACAAATAAAAAATAAAGTTAAAGGGGCGCCTGCTGTCTCAGTCAATAAAGCCTGTGACTCTTGATCTCAGGGTTGAGTTTGAGCCCCATGTTGGATGTAGAGATTACTTAAAAAAATAAAATCTTAAGAAAATAAGTTTATTTGAGTATAGTTGACATACAATGTTACTTTAGTTTTGGTGTACAACATAGTGATTCAACTTTTCTATACATTATCCTATGCTCAATACAAGTGTAACTACCATCTGTCACCAAATAATGCTATTACTCAAAGAAAACATAAACACTAATTTGAAAAAAATATACACCCCTATAATTACTGTAGCATTATTTACAAAAGCCAAGATATGAAAGCAACTTAAGTTTTCATCAACAGATGAATAGATAAGGAAGATGTATTATATATGTGTATGTGTGTATACACACATACATACAAATATGCATATATATATGCATACATGTATGTATGTGTGTGTGTGTGTAGTGGAATATTACACAGCCTTATAAAAGGATGAGTGGATGAATTCTTGCCATTTGTGACAACATGGATAGACCTAGAGGGTATTTTAAAAATTCTTAGGTGTATTATATAATTTGTAATTTATTAGAATGGCATTTTAATTTCTAAACTGGTTTTTCCATGAGATTCAAAGGTCTTTTCGTGTGCTTTTCATTTAAGATGAAGTAATTCAGATATAGGGAATATTGACTGTATTGTTAGTCTAAGTGAAGCTCAGAGAGAAAGTTAAAGGGACCATATTTGATTATGAATGATGCTACTTCTTTCCATTAAGGGCGGTCATTCAAAATCTGGCTGAACAAGGAAGAATTCTGGCAGAAAATCAGTTTTTAATTTTCTCTTAATATATTTAGGATTTAATTTAAACATTATGTACCTGGAGTCAGGAGTAAAATTTAAGTGTGTTTAATAATAAGAAACTTAGAATATGAAGGCTTGCTTTATTCATAGAATTCTTTGGTTAAATGATGGCATAAGCAAAAACCAATTAGTGAAATATTACAGATATGGGAAATTATAAGAAATTGTCAACTATATGTGTAATTCATACAGAAAAAAAATATTGAGGAAGTATCCCTATTTTCTTAGTGCTCATAAGGGTCCCCCTCTCCTACTGAGTTGTTTTCCTACATCTATGGCTTTTGTATTTATTGTTTTAAATTATGATTGATAGTATCTCAAAAGCAACTTGCTACTACTGTTTCATGATAGTCCTTATTTAGTCTAGAAAGCAAGAAGGCAGTAGATAGTTCATTTTAATGTAAAATTAAACAATAAATATTTTTAGAAAAATGATCTCAAGATTCTTTGACTCTTATTAATAATTTTATTAATCTATTAATAATTAATGTTTTAATTTATATTATATTGATTATCACCATTTGAACATATGTTGAGATTTTTCTTTAACATGATAGAAATTACATAGTTAGTAGAGTTAGTTTCCCATGGTTTCTGTAACATATTACCACAAACCTAGTGCTTTAAATAGCCTAAATTATATTTAAATATAATAGCCTCTTAACTGTCCACCCCATTCTGGTTTTTCCTTATTTCATCCTATCCTACATCCACCAGGTTAATATTCCTAAAACACGACCTTGGTCATCTATAGATGTATTGCACAGATACATTGCACAGATATATTATTTGCCTTCTTATTTCACATGAGTTTAAATGTAAACTTTTTAGCATGCTTCAGCCTGGTCCTGATGTACATTTTTAGCTTTTCATTTTAAATGCTTATTTATTAATTTAGGGAGAGAGAATGGGAATGTGAAAAGGGCAGAGAGAGAGAGAGAGAGAGAGAGAGAGAGAGAGAGAGAGAGAGAATTCCAAGCAGACTCTGTGTTCTCAGTGCAAATCTCGATGCAGGGCTTGGACTCACAAACCGTGAGATCATGACCTGAGCCAAAATCAAGAGTCGGCTGCTTAACCGCCTGAGCCACCCTGGTGCCCTTCAAGTGAGCTTTTTGAAAAGGGCACAACTGGAAATAAAATTTGCCATTTCCACATTGACTCGTATATTACTTTTTTTTGCCCCATGTGTTACTCTGATCACATACTGTTCATGAAACTTTGACTACTTTTTAAAATTTAAATTTTTAAAATGTTTATTATTTTTGAGAGAGTGAGGGAGAGAGAGAAAGACAGAGAGAGTGAGCAGGGAAGGGGCAGAGAGAGAGGGAGATACAGAATCTGAAGCCGGCTCCAGGCTCTAAGCTGTCAGCACAGAGCCCGACACGGGGCTTGAACTCACAAGCCATGAGATCATGACCTGAGCTGAAGTTGGATGCTTAACCAACTAAGCCACCCAGATGTCATAAAATTTAAATTAACACATTTTTATTATTGATATTATTTTCTTGAAAAGTAAATTCATCGCAATTTAATCTCAGCTACATATGTTAAATAGGTATCAGCATGGATAATTAAAAATAAAGTGAAGAAAAATTACAACAGTAGTATAATTTCATTAAAAAATTCAAAGAATATAATAAAGAACAAAGTAAAATTATTGATATATATGAGATGAAATCAGCACCTTTAATAGTTTAGTGTGAGCTTTTGAAGCCTTTTTTCCTATGCACATAAAAATATTTTACAAATGTGAATTCATGTACTAAGTATTCATGTACTAAGTATGGCAGGCTTGGCTTTGCTTGGCTACAGGTAGACTGGGGTTCTGTTCTGTTTCTTCTCATTCTGGGACCCAGGCTCAAGGAGTAGCCCCTATCTGGGATATGACAGCACTCAGGAGACAGAAGGGGAGAAAGAGTAGTGGGGGTGGGGGGAGGGTGGCACTGAGAAACGTAATGGAATTTTAAGCTTTTGCTCAACTGTGGCAAATGTCATATCTTTTCATATTCTATGGGTTTAGAGCATCCCTTGTGAATGTTTTTCATGCCTAATAGTTGACCACAGTTTTGGTTCTTTTTTGTTTTGCCCTTTCTCAACTGGGGGGTTCAAATTTATTTTCATACATGGTCCCATCAACAGAATTGTTCAGAGGATTTAAGAAAGCTAGCACCTCATCAGAATTTTACATAACATGCCTATATGGCTACAAAAATTGTGGGGCATGGGATGAAAACAGAATCTATAGATGACATGCCCAGCTTTCAATATGTGGCTTTTTGTTTTCAAGATATCCAAAACAGGCATAACCTGTTGAAGTAAAAACTCTAGACTTATTCTCTCTTCAGTCTGAAATTATGTTTTTGAGACTAACAGCTCTGGACAGGAGGCTATGGCCTTGAAACATACTTCTTGCAAGGAAGAAGTTCAGGCCCATGTCACCCCTCAAGTTTGGTCTCCGTTACCTCCTATAGTCTGCAAGGAAATTTTTTTGCTTTATCCTCCTCTCTCAGGCAGGATTCTGGAGTTAACATTTTAGTCAATAGTCATCTGATGAATATTTATTGAGTACAAAGTGCAATGAGGACAAGGAATTAAAAAGATGCATCTTCAAGGAGCTAGATCTTTATCCTAGTCTAAAAAAAAACTACAAAAAAAAATCCTAAAGACAGTGTTAAAAAATGTAAATATCTCAGCTGTGCAATCACTGTGGAGTTATTTCTGTGTTCCACAGGATCAGGCACCAGTGCAGGAAAGCTGGCATCTAGTGGCATTGCCATTTTGTGCTTGTTGTTAATTGTTTTTTTTTTTTCTTTCCAAATCTTTATTTAAATTCTAGTTAGTTAACATACAGTGTAGTATTGGTTTCAGGAGTAGAACCTAGTGATTCATCACTCACATACAACGGCCAGTGTTCATGTAACAAGTGCCCTCCTTAATGCCCATCACCAATTTAGGCCATCCCCCCACCCACCTCCCTCTGTCAACCCTCAAGTTTGTTCTGTATAGTTAAGAGTCTCTTGTGGTTTGTTTCCCTCTCTTTTTTCCCCTTACTCTATGTTCATCTGTTTTGTTTCTTACATTCCACATATGAGTGAATGGGTATTTGGCTTTCTATGATGGACTTATTTCACTTAGCATAATATACTCTGTCTCCGTCCACGTGTTTGCAAGTGACAAGATTTCATTCTCTTTGATGGCTGAGTAATATTCTGTTGTATATATACCATATCTTCATTCATTCATTCATTCATTCATGTATTTGTTTATATTATTTTTAAATTTTAAATCCAAGTTAGTTAATATATAGTGTAATAATGATTTCAGGAATAGAATTTAGTGATTCATCACTTACATATAACACCCACTGCTCATCCCAACAAGTGTCCTTGCCCATTTAACCCATCCTCCAACCCAACACCTCTCCAGCAACCCTCAGTTTGTTCTCGGTATTTAAGAGCCTTTATGGTTTATCTCCCTCTCTGTTTTTATATTATTGTTGCTTCCCTTCCGTTATGTTTATCTGTTTTATTATCTTAAATTCCACAAGTGAGTGAAGTCATATGATATTTGTCTTTCTGTGACTGACTTATTTCACTTAGCGTAATACACTCTAGTTCCATCCACATTGTTGCAAATGGCAAGATTCATTCTTTCCAATCGCTGAATAATATCTATATCTATCTATCTATTTATCTATCTATATCTATCTATATCTATCTATCTATCTATCTATCTATCTATCTATCTATATATTGGGGTGCATATATATATATCTATAACTATCTATCTATCTATCTATATATAGATATAGATAGATAGATAGATAGATAGATAGATAGATAGATAGATAGATATGAGGTGCATATATCTATCTATCTACCTATCTATCGATAGATAGATAGATATATTGGGGTGCATGTAACCTTTTGAAACAGCACTCCTGTATGCTTTGGATAAATACTTAGTAGTGCAATTGCTGGGTTGTAAGGTAGTTCTATTTGTAATTTTTTGAGGAACTTCCATACTGTTTTCCAGAGTAACTGCATCAGTTTGCATTCCCACCAGCAGTGCAAAAGTGTTCCTCTTTTTCCACATCTTCGCCAACATCTGTTGCCAGAGTTGGTAATTTTAGCCATTCTGACAGGTGTAAGGTGGTGGTATCTCATTGTGGTTTTGATTTTTATTTCCCTGATGATGAGTGATGTTGAACATTTTTCATGTGTTGGTTAGCCATCTGGATGTCTTCTCTGGAAAAGTGTCTATTCATGTCTTTTGCCCATTTCTCCACTGGATTATTTGTTTTATGGGTGTTGAGTTTGATAAGTTCTTTATAGCTTTTGGATACTAACCCTTTATCTGATATGTCATTTGCAAATATCTTCTCCGATTCCGCCAGTTGCCTTTTAGTTTTGCTAGTTGTTTCCTTTGTTGTGCAGAAGCTTTTTATCTTGATGAAGTCCCGATAGTTCATTTTTGCTTTTGTTTCTCTTGCCTCTAAAGACATGTCAAGTAAGAAGTTGCTGCAGCGGAGGTCAAAGAGGTTGTTGCCTGTTTTCCCCTCTAGGATTTTGGTGGTTTCCTGTCTTGTGTTTAGGTCTTTTATCCATTTTGAGCTTATTTTTGTGTATTGTATAAATGGTCCAGGTTCATTCTTCTACACGTCATTGTCCAGTTTCCCCAACACCGTTTGCTGAAAAGATTGTCTTTTTCCATTGGATAGTCTTTCCTGATTATCAAAGTTAGTTGGCCATACATTTGTATACCACATCTTCTTTATCCATTCATCAGTTGAGGGACATTTGAGCTCTTGGCTATTGTTGATAATGTTGCTGTAAACATTGGGGTTCATGTGCCCCTTCAAATCAGCATTTTTGTATCCTTGGGTAAATACCTAGTAGAGCCATTGCTGGGTCATAGGGTAGTTCTATTTTTAACTTTTTGAGGAATTTCCCTACTTTTTCCAGAGTGGCTGCACCAGTTTGCATTTCCACCACCAGTGTAAGAGGGTTTCCTTTGTCTACATCCTCGCCAATATCTCTTGTTTCCTGAGTTGTTAATTTTTTGCAACTCTGACAATTGTGAGGTGGTATCTCATTGTGGTTTTGATTTGTATTTCCCTGATGATAAGTGATGTTGAACATCTTTCCATATGTCTGTTGACCATCTGTATGTCTTCCTGGAAAAATATCTGTTCATGTCTTCTGCCCATTTCTTCACTGGATTATTTGTTTTTTTAGGCATTGAGTTTGATAAGTTCTTTATGGATTTTGGATACTAACACTTTATACAATCATTTGCAAATATCTTCTCCCATTTCATAGGCTGCTTTTAATTTTGCTGATTGTTTCCTTTGTTATGCAAAAGCTGTGTATATTGATGAAGTCCTAATAGTTCATTTTTGCTTTTGTTTCTCTTGCTTCTGGAGATGTGTCTAGTAAGAAGTTGTTATGACTGATGTCAAAGAGGTTGTTGCCTGTTTTCTCCTGTAGGATTTTGATGGTTTTCTGGCTCACCTTAGATCTTTTATTCATTTTGAACATATTTTTGTGTATGGTGTAAGAAAGTGGTCCAGTTTCATTTTTTGCATGTTGCTGTCCAGTTTTTCCAACACTGTTTGTTGAAGAGACTGCCTTTCTCTCTACAGATATTCTTTCCAATTTTGTCAAAAATTGTTGACTATATAGGGGTAGCTCCATTTCTGAGTTTTATATTCTGTTCCATTGATCTATGTGTCTGTTTTTGTGCCAGTACCATATCACTTGACTTTTCACCAGTGCTTTTATTTAACTCATCATAGTCTAAATCAGGGGTTGCCTCACTAAGCCTGCTAGCAGAGATCCAACAGAGCAAGATTTATAGCTGGAAAATTACTTAAAGTGCTCCTTTTTCAACTTTCCCCAAAACAGAGGCAGTACTGACCATGGTTATAGTCAGTGATCAAGCTCATTAATGTTAAGTTCTCTATACTCAGAAGAATGTCCTATCAGAATAGTGTCAAGAAATGGGAGAGCCTCCTTTGCAATACAAAGGTAAAAAATACTAACATAAAGTTATCAACTGTGCTGTCAATTAATTTTTGTTTATTAATAGATTATAACAATTACTTTTTGACTGATGGATTTATCTTTGAAACAAACATAAGGCCTATTTAAATTTTGCGATCAATTCTTTATTTTGATCAAAACTTTATTCATGTGTGTAACTTACTTATTATATTGTAGCCTTGATTTAGGTTGAAGTGTTGAATGACAAGTATTAAGCGTCTGATGAATGCTAATCTGGGGTGCAAACATCCTTTGAAAAATCAGAAGATAAAAACAAAGCCAAAAGTATAAAACTAATTCTTATACAATATTGGAATAAAAGCTGTAGGATGTTATGACAAACGATAATAAATGCTGTTTTCCCCAATGATATGAAACACATTTGACAGAATACAAAATTTTAAGAACATGTTTATAAACTAAATTAATCTAATGTTCAGTGGAAAATGGAATGTGATTTATGGTTTGCTTTACTGCATCTATTAATTTTTAAATATTGCACAATTTGTTTTCAAGTTTTATTTATCTTCATGTTTACTTGATGTAATTCTGCTGCCTATTACAATACACAGAGCTTGTCATCTATAAGAATAAGAATCCTATTAAATCATCATTTTAATGTGATAATGAATGGAAAAGGAGTTTAACTCCATTTTATTTTTCATGATAGAATTTATTTCAGAAGCTCCTCTTAACCCAGAAATATTTGGGAGGGATGTTGATATGGAGAATAGTGCTTTTTTTTTTTCACCTCTGTCATTTCATCTGTAAAAGTACAATGAAATGAATCTCTAAATAGATACTTATTTATCCCCTTGACTGTTTTAAGAGGAGACAATTACTATGATGTGAAACTATACATAATTCTCCCTGCTTCACCCCTGGTATTCCTCCACTCTCTACCTCTAAAGAGCCACCTGAAGCTTCCTCAACTTTATACACTCCAGCTACCACCCCTAAATAAATAAAACCAAAATATGCTTGAAGCTGTATTGCCTAAAGCTAAACAGTGTGTCCAGTAGATAGTTTGGAAGTGAGGGGACAGTAAAGATGAAGTAAAGTGCCAATGGATGTAAAACAGTCCTTTTCTCCTATGTAATTTCATTAATATGGAATTAGCAAAGGGTTATAACATTGCTTTTGTTCTGTTCCTCACCCCCCTCCCACATTCTTTTGCTGGGGACCACTGCAGCATTTAAACTTATACCACTGCATCCCTTTCTGGGGCACTAAGGAAACACCTGCAATGTTGAGACCAGCAAGGCAAGAGTGATCTGGAAAGTCAAATGGGAGCCCTATAGAAAAGAGGAAATGATGCATAGAGATTTTGTTTTGATCCATCACCAGATTGACTAGATGCCCAAGCTTCTTAGTATTCATGGGGTCTGCACCTGTGCTCCAATGTTTCTTTATGTTATATTTTGTTGCAAGAAAAAAAAAAGAGGATAGCAACAAAATGTTCCAGAACTTTTTCAGGTGTTATATTTGAGCACCCGCTAAGTGTATAGAAATGTGCCCTGTGTCAGAGATTCCCAAAATAATAAAATTTCCTCTGCATTTGGGAAAAGGTTAAAAGCACATTAACTACAGGTAAGGTGAAGGATATCCAGAGGAAGAAAACACCGATGCTGATGGAGTCTGCTTAATTAAAGGCAGGGAATTGTGGAAAAGTAAAACTCACATGAAAACTGGAATTAAATATGAGAAAAGAAGCCCAGTAGCCAAGATAGAGAATAATGACAGTAGCTCAGAAAGAATAGAATCACTGAACTGAGATGACTTTTCATCTTCTACCAGCAAGATGGGGTTTGTTAATGTTATGTATCTATTGGAAAATGAAAGCTGGAGAGGATCAGGAGGATGAGAGATGACATGAGAGAGCAGAGTGGGAGGAGAAGGAAGTTCTGAGAAGTTTCCATCCGACACTCTTGTAACTGCCTTTCTAGACTGGTTTAAAGGATTAGCTTGCCTTGACTTACGTGCTTCTAAGAGTCCTCTCTACTGGTATCCCTTGATTTCTCCAGCTTTAAGAAGAAAAAAATCTGCTCTGTGATAGATATTATAGTCACCCTTTTAAAGTGCTCTTCAGATCCTGATTACTGTTCCAGGTGACCATTGAAATGCATAAGTCTTGTACAAATTGGCAGTCCTTCCAGGGTCATTGATTTATTAGCATTAAACTGTGAAATTAGCAGTTATGTTGAAGAGAAGACTGAGTAAAATATTAAAGTGAACACCAAAGGAAAAAACTCTATCTGAGGTTTGTAAGCTGTCACCCTGCTCAGTATCTCTGTGTTCCCCAACACCCTGAAGGCCTAATCATGCTCTCCATGTAGTCTTACACGCGTAGACTCTTTTCTTCATTATGATTTGCCGATTCCCTATTGTTCATACTGCATTACAGCAATAATCTTTGTCATTTTTGAATTGGTGTCCAGGTGGCTGCTGTCACATTACATCCATTTTTAGATGTTCCTCAAACCCACTGAGGTGATGTGTGGTTACAGAAAGTGTGATTTTTTTTTCAAGTTTTGTCTCTTTGGTGGAAGAGAAATTTGCTGTCATCTTTGACAGCTGGACAAGGAGAGATTGCAATCTCATTCCCTTCTCAGTAGTTTCTACCTTGGCAGCATCATGAATAAGCAACCTTTTAGATGGTTGACTTCCAAAAAATGTTTCCTGTCAAGCTCCTGTCAGGATTTTGGAAGTCAGGGAACAACTTCTTTTTGGTTGTGATTTTATATAATTTTGTTTTTGAAGTCTGAATTATGATTTTTTATTTCTAAAGCTTATTTTTTTATAACATGAACTGAGAAGAAGAGGTAGCTCAATTCATTTTTTGTGTTTGGTTTGAGATAGAGAATATCCTCTAGGTCTGTGGTACCACTATATTGATGTTATCCACCGATAGAATCTATGATGGGATTTTTTTACTTGTAGTTTAAATTAATATTGTTATATTTTAAATTGGATTCTATCTATAAAGAGTCAATGTCTAGATAACCTTTCAGTGATACTTTTTAGGATATCATGTGATTTTTAAAAATCACACTGCCTTTCCTACGTAGGAATATAGCATACACTGAAAGGAAATGGGAAAGGGAACATTGTCCCTGTGATGAAAACCTTTCTTTCCAACCTTCTCTGTTTTCTCCTCAGTCCCTAAAATATTTAGGAGGAAAATAAATTAGGAAATAAACTACACATGTCAGATTGGTCTCATTTAGATCTAAGAGAATAAAATGGAAGTCTTTTAAACACACCTGAAATCTTTTCCTGCTGCTTTTTTTCCTCCTGCAAGCTATAACTTTTAGTGGTTCTTGTTGAGCATTCCAATTTAGGCCGCTCTGTGCTTATGTGTCTACAGGATTATTTCAACAGAGGGAGCTCAGCATAGTTGTTGAACTCATGGTCTTAGAAGACTGTGTGGCCCCAAACCTGATTCTGCCAGGATTTCTGTGACTTTCAGCAAGCTCCTTACTCTCTCATTTCCCCAGTTTCTTCATCCGTATAATGGGGATAATAAAAATAGTATTCATATCACCAGTTTGTAGTAAGAATTAAATAAGTGAATATATAAAAAGTATTAGCAATGCCGAGTAAGCATTATGTATGTGTGATAAAGAAATACATACATACTTAATCCAGCCTTATATTTGGTACAGGCCCCTGGGCATTTTATCCACCAGTGGTATTCATAGTTTTAAACTTGGCAGCCACACATTTGTTCACTTGCTTCCAAATAAGTCCTCTGAGTTTCATGACTAATGCGGAGCAATTAGTAAGTGGAAGTCATTTCCGTGTTAGCAAAATCTAATGTAACCCACTCCTTTTTGGGGGAGGGGTCTGTTGTGAGTAAACTTAAAACCACTTTTACTAGATAGAGTTCATCTCTTAAAGGAGCTAGCTTATCACTAAGATTTAGTACCTTCTCTTTGAACTCCCTCAGTTCACTCATTTCATGCTCAATTTTATGAAATTCAATCCATTCTTGTCTGTCTTGTCTAAAATGTTTACTGTTATTTAGATAACTATCTTAGGAGGTTCAGATAGAGTTAATTCCTGTGGCTAGGGAAATTTCTGTTGTCAGTGGTTTTTCAATAACCTATGGCCAGGCAGAACTGGGGTTTCGTTCAGCTGCATTCAGGATATACTTACATAGCTCAATGGGGATTTCTCCATTTTTCTTCCTTCTAAAGCTGATTACAGAATAGCCATCATTCAAAAAAAAAGTCTAAAGGCTTGTCTAATTTTCTTGCAGTTCACAACTCTTTAGCCAACTACAGTTGTACACTATCAAAAGTAGGATTTACCAAGCTATCACTCAAATTCCTCCCTGATTCAAGTTCTAAGTTGCAGGATTGCTTCAGTATTAGGAATGATACATCAACACTAATGCCCAACTATAGCCCAAGTCAGTGTAATGGGGAACACAATTTTTTGTAATCTCAGAGGAGGGCATCCTTTTTGTCACCCTCCCAAGGGCCCTTATACAATTCAAAACTCACATTCTGTAATCGCTGGCTAATGTGACAACACATACCCTGTGTTTTTGTTTACTACTAGTGTGAGCATTTTGTGGAAACACTGTAAAAACTTTATGATTCACTTAGTCCATTTGTAATTAAGACATTCTTGACCCTTGGGAGCATTCACAGATTTAAATTTTGTAAGTAAAGTGACATGTTAGAATATTTCATATTACTTTATAGCATACCATTTCATAATTTACTCTTCCTGAAAGGAAACAAAAAAGGAAAAGAGACATTCATTTAATGGTGTTAATGAAGTAATAGGTTATACTGATTTTTTTCATGTTAGACAGTAATGCAGTTTAGGTTGCTTATGATCCATTTGGCATATGTGAGCCTGGCAGTCAGATGAAATGGCTCCTCTGGTGATTCTGGAGTCCTTTGTTCACAGACGGAGCTTTCCTGACACAGTGCTTGAAACCTGGTGTGCTTTAACTATTTGCTGAATGTATTAGTGACTAAATGAATGGATAGGAGAATGTCTATATGTGTGGATGGGTGGAATTAAAAAAATAAATAAATAAAAACACAGAAGCCTCATTTCCTCACCTGTGACATGGGATTAGAATGTCAATCTGATGGGGGTGAGGGGCGCCTGGGTGGCTCAGTAGGTTAAGCTTCTGACTTCAGCTCAGGTCATGATCACATGGTTTGTGGGTTCGAGCCCCGCATCAGGCTGTGTGCTGACAGCTCAGAGCGTGGAGCCTGCGTTGGATTCTGCGTCTCCTGTCTCCCTCCTTCTCTGCCCCTCCCTTGCTCATACTCTGTATCTCTCTGTCTCTCAGCAATAAATAAATGCTTAAAAAAAATGTCAATCTGAGGGGATTATTGTGAGAATGAAAAGCAATAATGTATATAAAGTACTTAGCAGATAGCTAGCACATGAGTTCTAGATAAATTACAGATTCAAAATGATACAAAATTCCGATTAAAAAAAAAAACTATATATTTTTGCCAGCCGTTAAAACCATGCTCTTGTGAGTCAAAGAAACAGAAGTTAATTTGGATTGTAGTTTTGTATTTTTTGTGCCTTGAAAGTGATGTTTCATCATGAGGCAAGTGCTTTCTTTTCATGACCAAGAGCCTGATGTGGCAGCTTAACAAGTGTAGTAGCAGTGGAAGATCCAAATAGTCTGTTAGCTAGAAAGCTGGGGGTTCCATAGATGTGAGTGTTGATCTTCAAAAGCCCATCTCAAAGCTCTTTGCTACTTTGTAGTCCTTTACTTGCCTTTCCTTGGTAACTCATTAAAATAAAAATTTGGATTCATCCTCATAGAGTTTTCAAAGACTATTTTTATAATTTAGCATTCCAATAACATTTTATATTTACAGATTATTATATGGTAATATTTTCTCCCACTGACTCACCTCAATGTGGATTAATTTGACCTTATCACTGCAGTTTTCCAAAACTCTCTAGATAATTGTCTTTAAGAATCAGTGTTCCATTTCACATAAGTTTATCAAACATGCAGTGAATGAGCTATGTCTACATGATATTTGAAATTAATGTTTATGTGATAGACTATGGAGGCCGTTCGTAGTCTACATATACTACATGTTATTTTGGGGGCACCTGGGTGGCTCAATTGGTTGAGCGTCCGACTTTGGCTCAGGTCATGATCTCAAGGCTCGTGGGTTTGAGCCCCATGTTGGGCTTTGTGCTGACAGCTCAGAGCCTGGAGCCTGCCTCAGATTCTGTCTCCCTCTTTCTCTCTGCCCCTCTAAACATTAAAAAAAATAATTTTTACAACATGTTATTTTTACGTTCTTGCCTGATTTTTGGCTACAAAGACAATTACATCACTCTTGTGTTCACATGTCAAATACAATAGTAATAGCAGGTACCATTCATACTTGTGGGAGCATGGAGTGGGTAACTGTAAGCAAACAACACAAACAAGCAAAAACAGGATGGTGACAAGTAGAAACAAAGCCTTAGAAGGAGACATAGGATGAGGGGAAAAAGGCCAATGTGGTGGCTAAAGCATTCTATGTTCTGATGAAGATTTTAAACTCAAGTATTGGGCAATGTTTAGAAAGGGACTGAAACATTATTTTCACAGGAATAACCATTGTTTTAGAATTATTTCTTGTCAGTGATAAATAGCTTCATTTGAAAACAAAACCCAACTTTTTGAAATTATTTTATCCTTCAACACTATGTTGTCAATTTCCTTCACTCTAAGACTAAATTTAACTGTAAAGCTCTTGGAAATTAAGGATATTACCTAGGTGCTTCTTAAAAGAAAATTAGTATTAAATGTATTAGCCATTCCTATGAAATCTAAATAAGTCACAAATATAACATGAGTCTATTGAGTTTATAGCTGAATGAATGAATAATATATTCTACTAGTTAGTCTTTTTTTTTCATTTTCTGATTCTTCTTTTTATCACCTACAATTTTTCATATACTGTAAACTTTTTTTCCTCTATGTCTAGTTTAAGAGAATAAATGCTGAGAACTTAGAATTGACTTCTGAAGACTGACAAGAATATGCCTAAAGTCATACGATCGCTTACTTTCTTCTAATTTCATTAGATTGGAATGTGTTCAATTTGTAATCTTTAAAAAATTTTTTAATGTTTATTTATTTTTGAGAGAGAGAGTCAGAGCATGAATGGGAGAAGGGCAAAGAAAGAGAGGGACACAGAATCCAAAGCAGGCTCCAGGCTCCGAGCTGACAGCACAGAGCCTGACACGGGGCTCGAACTCACCAGCTGTGAGATCATGACCTGAGCTGAAGTCAGATGCTTAACTGATTGAGCCACCTAGGCACCCCTCAATTTGTAATCTTTTAAAAACTTTGTTGTTTTATTAAAATACATTTATACGTATCTTTGAACCCAATTAACATCATTATTTAGCTATGATGTTTTCATATGTAAGATTTCTAGAATTTTTTTTTTTTAATTTGTTTTGAGGGGGAGGGGAGAAGCAGAAAGAGAAGGAGAGAATTAGAAATCCAAAGCAGGTTCCATGCTGTCCCAGTGCAGGGCTCGAACTCACGAACCATGAAAGCATCATGACCTGAGCTGAAATCAAGAGGCAGACACTTAACCAAATGAGCCACTCAGGTGCCCCAGATGTCTAGAATTCTACAGCATTCCCCATAATGTTAACACACTGGTTTTTCAGAAAAAAAATTCTGACAGTGAATTATTTACTTTGTATTAGGATGAAAATATTGTTAGTATTGGTTGCATTTGAAGGATCCTTTCAAAAGAGTAGTTGGTGTGCAAGCTGATTTTAAATAGAACGTGCAAGAAACAGTAATAACAGAGAGATCACATTCTCTTTGTAATTTATTTTAATGCCATCACACAGGGAATTCAAGGCAGATAAAACTTCTCCATTTACAGAGACCAAATGTGCAGAAATGGATTGTCATAATTCCAGATGAGTCAATAATACATACATTCTGGCACACTTTTATTAGAAATTGCTTGAAAAAATTTATATTGTATACTAAATAAATATATGATCACAGCTTTAAGATCTCTTGCAATGTTAATTCCCCTTGATGAATTACAATGCAATTTTCTAGCCTACTAATTTCACTAAAGAAGGTAATGACTGGAGCAAAAGTCTAATCAGCTGCCAATCAGGATTCCTTGAAGCACAGAGTGTCAAAAATTGAAGCAATTTTTTACAACTCATAAAAGCACTTATGTTCCATGATATGTCTTAAAACCTGAGATGAAAATCTAATGTTGATGAAGCTACCTTATTTCTCAAGTGTTTTTTGCAAACAAACAGCTTTCACATTTAACCAAACCTTTCATTAATATTCAAGTCTTTTAATATGGTACCATTATATTATCCATTACAGTACCATTTACTATCCAGCCATGGAAGGAAAATTAGTTACATATAAATGTCAGTCACAGCACTCAGTGGATTTATCATAAGAGTTATGATGGTGGGAGGTTTTTTCTTTCCATAGGAAAATAAGTTAGCTTTTCTTCTGATAGAGTGAGTTTTTGTCTTTATATTGGGAAAACAAAGCTTCATGCTTCACTTTCCTTTGAATTACGTGTGTTATTGTCTAGCCTTTATTCCTAACATAATGATACATAGTTTCATGAGGAGTAACCGTATTTAAAGTCATCAATTTGTTTATCATTTATTATTTTAGTACCAGAACATAGTTGCTTTCCTGTGTTGCTTAAAAGCAATCTTTGAAGGTATTATGTAATCACATTTCTGCATCATGTCATCATACTATCAAAACACAGCTATTACAAGTCTGTTTATGTGTCTCTTCATCTGCCTTCGTACACATAAATAGGTGCAGTTTCTGGGGTTTTGCTGTTAGTTAAGAGGTAGTGTTTCCACATGCCTGAGTATTTACGGTCGACCTTGTTGATAATTTTTCTGTTAATGTTTTAAGCACGGTGACACACCTCATGTCCAACCTTAATAAAGTGATTAGCACTTTCCCTCTAAAACAAGTTTGAGAGAATCCTGGTCAAACTATGCTCTCCTATACTTGAAGGTCTTTGCTGTACAGCCAGCAGTTACCAATTCAGGAAGATTTATGTTGCCTTTCTTGAGTTCTCTGAAAAATCTGTTTGTATAAAAAAGATCATACTACACCATCTTCAGTTTTCCTGGAGCTGAGGTTTTAAGGATTTAAATGAAGTTACCCTGTTTGTTTTATTATTTGAAGTTTTGTTTCAGTAGCTGATGCTTTCCCTTCACATTTTAGGGGAGGTAAGAAATCTCAGATGAACCTTAGAAGTAATGTTTATGGGTTCACATGTAACATTTTTTCAATAACCCTGAGTGCGATGGGATGGTAAAAAGGGACAATGTTTTGCTTTCTAAAACAAAACCAAACGAAACCAAGCCAAACAAACAACAACAACGGCAAAACCCCACTAGCACAGCAAGTACGACTTATAAAATATGTGAAAATATTTCAATGCATTGACAATATGAAGTAGTAGTCATGACTAATGACATCTCAGTCTCAATATTTGTGCCTCAGTTGTTATCAAGTCAACAATTAGGGACTAAACTGTCACTGATCCTTTGATTTCTCATAAGGCATCAGTCCTCCAGGCTCCATTTCTTAAATGTACCCTACAACATGGCAAACCTTCTTAGAATAGAATAGATAAATATTCCTACCACTCTTGACTGAGAGACAGTTTTCTGGGTCTGGGGGGACACCACCCATGAGAATGATGATCACTGATGTAAAACTTTTTTTCCCTTTGTCCTGGAATTTGCTGCTTTCAGAACTACTTCTGTGTTACTCTTCTCTCAGGAGGACAATATCTTATTTTCCTAACTGAGAAAAATCAAGTTCACTTCTTTCCCCAAAGAACTACTGTTGCATCCTACCCAGGTTGGACGAAAATGTTTTTCATTAGACTAAGAACCTGCAGAGGCAGTGCTCAGTATTTGTTTGTTTTTGCCTCCATGGTGCCAGATAAATAGTGCTCGATATGTGTTACTGAGTGGTGACTCCTTAGAATAGTAGTAGTTAACATTTGTGTGGATAGAGTTAGTACAGGTCAGGATTATAGCTCAAAATTTTTGCAATGTGATTTTCATTGGAAAAAGGAAACCTGAAGATCAGAATACTTTTTCTGAAGGATGCCTATACAGTGGGTAGTTTGTTAATCTATATAAATGCAAATATCAATATTTATATCACAAATTAAGCCATTTGTAAAATTTACAAAATGGCTTTTATAGGACTCTCTACTGAACATACCCTTATGACATTTAAAATCTGGTTTACTTTCAATATAATCTTTCTAATAATCTATTGAATTAAAAAATTCTACAAGTTAAACCATGCTCAAACTAATAAATGAAATTAAGCCAGGAAGTATCAAAATGTTTAGGTAACAGAAGCTTGCAATCTAATACAGCACTTACTGCTTCTCTCTTTTTGTTCATTTAAATATATATGAATCTCTCACAGAGGATTTTTTTTCGTTTTATTAAAATGGAGTCATATTATACATATTACTCTGCAGTTTTTTTCAGTTTACTGAAGAGTACATGATGAACATTCATTTGGATCTTGATAAAATTTAAGTTATTTTTTAACAACTATATAATGTCCTATAGTTTGTACCATTTTATACTCAACCAAGAACATCTCTATTAAATAAGTTTTACCTATGCCCATTAATTATTCCTAGGGAGTTAAGCTTTTGTCTTTCATCTGAAAAAAGGAAAAAGAAAAAGATAAAACCACACAGTTTCTCCTCAAAATGCTACATACAATGGGTCCATGAGGTGACCCCTGAAACTGATGTGTTTTCTTGGGAGTTGTCAACAGACTTATAGTCCTGTCAGACTCGGGAGGTCTAAATTCTTCCACATCACATTCAAAGCCCCCATACTTAAGGTCCCTTCCTCTCTGACCCAGTTTTATTAAATAAGTGTTTACATCTTAGGACATGGATAGAAAGAAAAGGAATAGTAATTTGAATTCCAATCTCCAGAACACCTTTTTCCTGTCATGGGCTCAGTTAGCACTGCCATCCATGAAGCATATGCCATCTGGTAGGAGGAAACAATTTTAGGTATTAGTGAGATCAGGGCTAGTGGAACTGGTCCCAAAGAAGGCACAATTTCCTCAGATACAGAGAGCACTGGTATCCGGCAGTGTTATTCTCATGGGCAGGGATATCTGGACAGAACAATTTAAGTCTTGAGTGGAGAGCATCTTCATTGCTTATAGAAAGGTTATTGAACCATGACCACAACCATGCTGGGGGAAGTAAGCAGGATCAAGCCCCTGAAGAGACTGAGAAGGGCATCCAAATCTTAACCTAGTAAGTCAAGCTTCAGGGAAGGACTGCAGTTCACTCAAGGATGTAGACTGCTCACAAAGAACTGGGGTTGGAGTTTGTTCATTGGGCTAGACACCTGTTTTGGAGGCCAGCATCCAGCTGTAGCTCTGTAAGTACATAGACCCCCAAAGGTTTGTCCTGAGTACACTGGATGTCAGGTTTAAGGTATAGAGGCTAATGCCAGATGTTCCCCCTCCCCACCTCCCACATCTTTTGTTAGAACTCCGCATCTGAGACATACCCAGGCTTAATTCTCTTTGAGACACAGGCTAGGTGGGGCTGGGCCTAGAGATGAATATCCTCAGGTCTTACCTCCAGATCCAAGTGGGGCATGCACAGACTGATAACTTATTTTCACAGTGCTTTTGTGGATTGGAACCTTAAGTTGACCTTTAATAACTTTTATCTCAGAAAAATGAAGCAGGAAGTAGAAGGGGACACAATTTTTTCACCTCTTTATATTTCCTATGCAGCGGGATTCTCGCACAGAGTCGTGACACCGAGGCTTTTCTTTCCAGGAAGCAAACTTATTCCTGTCACCATGGCTCAGTTGGGTTCGTGCCTGAAGAAATGAGCCCTCAAACGCCACGTGGTCTAGTTTTTTGTATATTTTCTATTTCTTTGTCTCCCATATGTGGTAACATACAAACATGCAGTCTGATAAATTGGTCTCATGTTATAAGGTCATTAGAGATGTCACATACAGTATAGCCAGGTTGCCTTGAGGGTTTTTTTTTTTATTCACATTCCTTAGGGAGGTGACCCTACCACACCTAGACTTAATGCATCTTTTATCAATCCCAGTGGGTTTGTTCCAGGTGCTTGAATAGTTGAAATATGCAACAATCTGTGTTGTCTCCCCATGCTGGTTGGTAGTATATTTTGGTGAGCAAGTCTTCCTACTTGGAAAAGAATGAGTTGGGTTTGTCTGGAGCTTAACAAGGAGTCTGAGGTGTAAAAAGCTTAAATATTTTGTCATGTAAACATGTCCTGATCTGACTTTTTTTTTTAATTGGCTTTGTACCAATTTTTTAAAAGTTTATTTTGAGAGAGAGAACATGAGCTGGGGAGGGACAGAGAGAAGGAAGATAGAGAGAATCTCAAACAGATTCCATACTCACAGCAGGGAGCCCAATGCAGGGCTGGATTTTGAGAACCATGAGATCATGACCTGAGTTGAAATCAAGAGTTGGACACCTAATGGACTGAGCCATCCAGGCACCCCTCTTAATCTGTCTTTTAACTGTTAAATATTTGGCTACCATTACTGACTTTCATTTCTTTCAGGTCAAATTGTTGACATTCCACTATCTTGATCTATTACTTTACCCTAGATTGGAAAAACAATATTAGCACTAGTCTTTTCACCCACCCGTTCCCCCATTTTGAGTGTTGAGCTTTTGGAAAATCATAATAGAGAACACAATTTATGACATAATTATCAGTGATTCTCAGCCACAGGAAGATTATAGTTCCACTGTAAAAAATTAGTAAATATTATTTTTTATGGGTCGAGCAGTCAAATGGAACTCACTTTTTTTGTCTTGTAGTTGTCCAGGTAGACTGAGAGCAAACAGCTAACTGTTTTTCTGGGATCTACATAATCCCAATGGAGATCAGTTGCTTTTATCCTTCTATACTGCTTACCACCAAAACAGGAGGGTTTTTTTTTGAGGTACAGATAGAAGCCCATTTGATTATGCAAAAAGTTAGCTCTTAACACACCTTCATACCGCATACCAAAATGCAGCTTTTCATGTAGTTGCAAGAAGCAGTTCTGAGTGTTTTACTGGTTTGAAAAGTGAGCTTATGTCAGTTGGTCTACGATATGCATTCAGAGCCAGAACAGGAGGGGTGGGCAAGGTACAAACACTCCTTCCATACTGAAAGCTGAAAATTGTAAAGTATGGAAATAAGAGATTGGTGGGATGAAGGCCGTACAGAGTCCAAGAGATAGGCATTTGCATGGCCACTGCATAGAACCCTGGGCCCCTAGGATGCCAAGAGGTGTTATGTCCAACATAGGGTTCTATGATCAGATAACTTTGAAAAATGCTGAATGAATTGTCATTAAATAGATTTCCTTCCTGCAGTTATCACTTACTGTACTAGTATGTGCTATTAGTGTCCAAGACAGGGGCAGCATTTACTACATTTGCTACTACACTACTACATGTATGGTCTGCAGGTTCCACTTAGGACATGCAGTTGGTGGAGGACATTGTGAAGTGCCTGAGAAAAGAGCCCAGGAAAGGAGTTCAGCAAGTCAAGAGAGCTAGTGCATAAAGACTTACTAGGAGGGAATTGGCACCTCCATATGAACCTTAATTTCAACACACAAAAGGACCAAAATTAAAGAGGAAAAGGCAAAAGGAGGCAAGGACAGTACTGCATATTGTGGCTTTGACTAGACCATATTTTCCAAATCCTTGGTGATCAAAGATGAAAATCAACTTAACCAAGGGTTTATAAGTGACAGGAGTGAGTGAGGTGGTGGTGGTGGGGGGTGGGTGTAGGCAGCAGAGCAGGACAGAGACTAGAAATCTCAAATTGTCTGATTACAGCTGTTAGTCCTGAACCACATCACTATACTGTAATGAATTCAAGAAATGAAGGTAGCATACATAATAACCTGCTGAGAAGCCCAAGTGTGAGATAGCCACATTGCTATAGGCCTGATTCCTCTATCAGGGGGTGTGTCTCTCCAGATGCTGTAGACCTCACTTGTCTCTGATTTTAGCCACAGCTGTGGGGACAGTTCTGTACGGCTCCACCTAGCTTATTGCACAGTACCTCACCAAATCCCATTGCCAACATTTCAGTGTTGATGCTGTAGATGCCTTCTGGGGAACTCAGGCTGCTGCCGTATCTGAGCTATTTAGCAGATTCTGTTTCCTGTTTATACACATAGTAATTATGAATTAATAAATGTATTCCTATTATGACACATCCCAGTAGAGGCTCTGGTAGGTCTTGGTCATATGATAAACAGCTGTAATTCCAAAAGCCCTCAACACTATTTGGTCACTAGACAGATACCAAGGCCAGGACATCAAGATACCCAACCAAGGTAGGTTACCCATCAATATTTTGGAAACACAATCGCCTCACATTGTATTTCCCTGCCACTGGTTTAATTATGTTACATAAAAGTTTAAACAGTCGACTGTTAGGGATCCTTATTCAGAAATTTCTCTTCTAAACTGAAGTATGAATAACCTGTAAGTAGTGACTTTGAGTGTTTTGAAAATTTTATGTTTTCAAAAATTGTAGTAGAAGGTAGCTTTGCTGTAGTATTTTATCTCACATAACACCAACTTGATATTTCTTCTTTCAAACTATGATATAGCTGAAGTATTTGTAGCTACCACAAACAGTGTTATTAATTTCCCATCTTTGAAACACATCCCTTATTGCACCGAAATTCTATTTTTTATTATTTAATTTTTCCCCATTTCTTAATTTTATTTTTTTAGTTTTTTAAATGTTTTATTTATTTTTGAGAGAGAGAGAGAGAGACAGAGAGAGACAGAGTGCACGTGGAGGAGGGGGCAGGGAGAGAGAGAGGGAGACAGAATTTGAAGCAGGCTCCAGACTATGAGCTGTCAGCACAGAGCCTGACATGGGGCTTGAATTCACGAACCATGAGATCATGACCTGAGCCAAAGTCAGATACTTAACCGACTGAGCCACCTATGTTCCCCTCTTTCCCTTTGTAATAATTGGGGAAAACTATGTCAGATTATTTGACCACTGAATTTAAAAATAAAACAGTAACTTAAAACAATAACAAAAACTTTGAAAGCAAAATCACCACCGCCATCATTACCACCGGTTTTTCTTACATATGACTCAAGAACAGTTGACATTTCAGTAAACAGGTGGGTTTTATGAGCCATACAAGGACCTGAGCCCATTTAAACCACCAAACTGGAGGAGTTTCAAGGCTGGAAACCCTTTGGCAAAAATGACTACACAAATAACTACGGGTGATAGTTCTCATCTGTTTGCTTGTCCTTGGCAAGGTTCTCATGGTTGCATACGACCTTCCATTCATTTCCTTAAGGCCCAATAGCTATTTATTTTGCCACTGGGAAGGAATTAGGCCTTTAGCAATGTGCTGTGTCTCTCACACTTAGGCTTCCTTACATATTCTTATGAACCCTATGTGCATTCCTTATCCATATTACAGTGTGGAAATATGGTCAGTGCTAAGGTTTGGAATCACACAGCCCAGGATTTCTGGTCTCTGCCCCATGATTTATTAGCCCTGTATGCCATTGGTTAAGTCGCTTAACCTCTCTGAATTTCAGCTTCCACATATGTAAAATGGGAGTTTTATTATTCACATCACAAGATAACTGTGAAGTTTAAATGATATAATGTGATGTAGTAGACTATTAGGTTCCTGCCTATGTTCCCTGGGCCCTCATTCATATACCTTCAGCTCTACTTAGAACACTCCCTGCTCCTTGCTTTCACTCTGGCTGTACAAGGATGGTTGGCTTATTCACAAGGCAAACTGAAAATCTACAAAAGCAATGTCTCCAAATGCAGCCTCTCTTTTGGAATTTCTCTGAGGCATGTTCTACAGATTTTCTAGAGTTCCCTGGCAGGATTGAGAGCTCTAGATGCCCATAGAAGTTAATTGCATGATATACCTTCTTGTTCCTCCTTCCCTGTCTCATTTCTCCTTTCCCTACCGATTTTCCTGGGATCCCCTTTCAAACAAATTATTTGCAGTCAAATTCTTGTCTCAGGGTCTACTTCTGAGAGGATTCAAAATAAGATATGTGAAAAGCACTTAGCACAATGTCTGGCACATAATAAATGATACGAGTTATTATTTCCAGAAGATATATTTAGTTATATATTTAAAAACAAACAAACAAACAAACAAACAGGAATTATATATTTGAAAACTACCCTCATGGCTACCACATCTGCTACTCTTATTTTCCACCCTTTCTCTTGTTTCAAGGGAAAAAAATAAGTTTTTGAAAATTTGTTCTCTATTTGAATAGCTGGAGCATGTTCAGCAGGCAAATTTGGGCAATGACTGCCTGCACTAATTTTTCTGTCTTTTAAAATAAAAATTTCTGACACCTATTTTGGTCTGGCAGTTAATTTGAAAAAAATAATGAAAGCAGAATTTTAAACATGTAGGTAAGAAAAATTGTATTGGGGGTCTGACAGCACTGCAGAATAGCAAGAGCTCTCTATTTTGCCAGGAAGGCTCTGTTTCCCTCTTTGAGTGAACACTGAACATTGATAGTATGTTATGATAAATTAACTATAATACCTTTGGAGGCCAAGTGTCTCCAAAAAAAGGAACAGTAACATCTTAGGCAAAATGGAAAGCATTAGATTCACACCTGTAACTCATTAATTTGGACCAAGGGTTAGATTTCACAGAAAGCAATTACTAGGATGGATTGAGTTCTTTCATACACAGTGTTTTTTTTTTTTTTTTAAATTATAAAACTGTGTTGAGTATTTTCTCTGACCATAGCTGTCCTCTGCAATATCCAGAACTGGTGTCCATAGATTGCTTCAGTGTTTTTTGTTCTTTTTCTTTCCATACTGACTGAGAATGGTTAACTGTTTATTACAACCTTAAATATTAGATTAGAGGGATTTTATGTGTTTATTCTTTCTATGTGTTTATTCTTATGAATAAGAATTCATTTTATGTGTTTATTCTTAAAGAGTGTAGATCATTGTTAGTGGAATAACAGTGTTGAGAAATATACTAATTACCTCTTTGATACAGAACTTACATATAAGCCAAAGGGGATGCTGTGTGTGTTTTGAATGTGTTTTGAGTGTGTGCATGCATTTGTGTTCATGACTACATTTTAATCCTACAGTTGTTCAGTTGTTAACAGTTCATCTATTTACACACAAGTCTTTAGGGATGCATGACTTAATAAAGAAAAAAATATACTTTTATTTACTTGCCTCTTCTCATATCTCATTCTTTACAAATTCTAGTAACATTATTAGTAAGTTATAAGAGAAATTGTTTAGCTTATTTTTTGTCTTGAGTCTTTTATTAAAATCTTTTTACACATATTTTCATATTCCTGTTCTTTTGCTTCTTCCTCTTCCTAATGAAGCAGTATTTTTGTAACTTATAGGAGTTTATGTAAAGGTAGCTCATATTGTTGAGAAACTAACATAATGATCAAGTAGAACTTAACCCCCTGTGATTAATCAATAAAATCCATTGACCTGCTTTCACTCAAAACTGTTGTTGCTGTTGAGCAGTTTAGCTATAATGAGTTAATTGGCTTTCTATGAAACGATATAGGCTGTTCTAAATTCCAAAGTTCTGTGATATCTTTTCATTTTCTGAAAAGCCGTTTGTCACTGTTGTTTAGAACACATGGCCTGATTCTCACTCCCTGGAAGCAGAACTGAAGGAGTTTCCCAATCACTTGCCTCCTTCTGTTAATGAGGAAATCAAGGCCGAGAGGGTTTGTGAGACTTCCCCAGACTTCTCCCAGTCTGTTTCTCTTTAATCTAGTTTTTCTACTGGGTGTCTTGTGTCATTTCTGCAGAGGCTAGCTCGAGCCCTCCCTTGGTATGTCTGATGTATTAGGACAGTGGAGGTCATGGGGTTGTGGAGCCATGGAAGGACTTCAGAGATCTCCTACTTCTACCCTATTTATCCTTCAGAGGAGAAAACTGAGTCCAGAGGGTTGGGATGGCAAAGAAATCCATAGCGCTAATTCGTGATATAATTATATCCATTCTAACTTTAAAAGGGTAGGGACTGAACCCACTTTCAAAGCATGAGCTGAACTGTTTCCCCATCCAAGCATAAGAGAGAACTTGTGACACCATATGTAACAGCTGTTCATTTCCGTCTGGCACCAATAGAAGTGCCCTAGTTCATTTACACATTTCCCCTTCTCTGTAATACAGGTTAGCTGGCTTACTTCTATATCCCTGCCGAAATAGGCAATGCATGTTGGCTTTACTGTAGCTTATGGAGAAAAAAGTATTCATATTTTATTATAATACATTTAGCAGCCCTCTACTAGCATTATGATTAAAATATGTGGCTCAGGGTTGTTTCTGGGAAAAGGCCAGCCAGTGAATTTGGCTATAGACCAGGGACTGTTCTGGCTGATGCCAGAGGTGTCATTACTATGGAGGTTATATTGTTATACTCAGTTTTTTTTTTTTAATACTCTTAGTACAGAATTTTGGTCTTTTCATCGTGAAAAATGTTATGTCTTTATTTTTGGGGGGGTAGTATTTTCTATGTGCTATCTTGGGTTTCCTTATTTCTTAGAACATAAATAGGATGTACATGAACATTTACTACATTATAAACCTCATGACCCTTTTCAAAGGGCTGGTGTATATACCTCTTGTAACATGTATGTAATAAAACACTCTCAAACATACCCCCCCCCACGCACAGACCCAGACATTCTTACAATAGGAGGAATGTAAACTGGTCTTGCCATGTTGTTATTTTCATACATTTGTGCTTTATTTTGTATTTTCCAACGCCTTATGGATTTTAAAATTCATGTACCAAATGGCACTTATGTAATTTTAAATATGTTGATTCAAATCATTTAAAAATATAATCTAATAAGTTACAGTCCCTCATTCAGTGATTCAAGTTAGCATCTATCTCTAAGTGTGTTATTACTTATTCATTAATTGAAGCCTTTAATTTTATATTTCGCTCTTGGCAATTGTGGCTTATTTGGTGCTTGTTACAGCCACTTTAGACAAGTAAATAAAATCAGATGAAAAACCTCAGCAACAGCTGGAAATAAACCAGTAGGTTCTGTTTGGGTTTGGCAGAATGCAGCACTGCAGGGCTGCACGTGGAAAAATACCAGCCGGAAGTGTTACACACTGTGAAAAAAGCTTATACATCTCTAGGGTTTTGGCCTTCTATTTACTAGGGGTTTTCTTTGTCCATGAAAAATGCCACCTGTATAGCTGGGCAGGAATATAAAATAATTAAATCACTATCAAGAAGGGTAATAGTATATGTCTTTCTGGCTTAGTTGTGATAAGAAAACCTTAAACAGAAATACGTAAAATGATGTCAAACAGTATTTCTTTGAGAGGCTTATTTTTATTTATTTATTTTATTTGTTTAATGTTTTTATTTATTTTTGAGAGAGAGAGTGAGACAGAGTGTGAGTGCGGGAGGGTCAGAGAGAGGGAGACAAAGAATCAGAAGCAGGTTCCAGGCTCCGAGCCATCAGCATAGAGCCTGAGTAGGGTCTCGAACTCATGAGCTGTGAGATCATGACCTGAGCTGAAGTCGGACGCCCAACCCACTGAGCCACCCAGGCGCCCCTGAGGCTTATTATTTAATTTCCCTTCACTAGTATTTAGTTCAAGTACCTGATAATTTTAGGGAATTACCAGTCTTTATCAGACCACCAAGGAAAGAACAATGCTCTGCCAATAAGTAAAGCCATTGACTTGTAATAACTTGCTTCTGAATTTTAAGTCACACTTGTTTTGGTAAGCAAAGGTCTCAAATGTCTATGGGGTTTAGCATACTGGGTTTATTTCTTTACTCCATCAAGGGAGTATGGACATATATTTTTTTAGAGTATAAATACCTGATAATTTTAATAACGTATTTGTAGTAACTGCATTGATTGCAGTTTAACCTTATTAAAAGTGAATTATATATTTGTATACTATTCCTTTGATAAACTATTTCTCTTCTCTGATGATGAGGGAAGAAAGATAATTAAAGTTTGGAATTTTTATTGCAAGACTATTTAAAATTAGTTATGTCTAATTACATACTTTAATTATAATTTTGCTAACTGGTAATGTTCATGCTCTGATTAATTGTTCTTTTCTTCCAAGTTATACTCAATTTGGAGAAATCAGGCTAAACCATAGCATATGAAGTCCTTAAAATTCTCTATAGATGGATATCTTGATTTCAGAAACTTAAATCATCTTAATACTTTCTGGAATAAGACCAGGAATGGAGGAAAGATATGGGAAAATTTTTGTTTTGTTTCCTCTAATTTTATTTCTTCTTTTAGTAGAAGAACTGTATTCTTAAAACTAAGGGTTCGAGCCTGTGTTCTACTGCTGGGTTTATCTTCATTGGGGAAGTAGGCACAAACTAAACCCAATACTATTTGTTTTTCCATTAAAAAGAAGAAGGATGATGGTTGTTATCAGAGGAGAGGGTTGGTGGTGGGAGAAATAGGGGATGGGGATTAAAGAGTACACTTACTATGATGAAAAATAAAATAAAATAAAATAAATGGCCTGGATTTTTCAAATCTGTGCGTTAAGAATATCTGAAAACAGTGATTCTCAAACTGCAACAATCAGAATCACTTGAAGGATTTGTCAAAATCCAGATTGTTGGCTTCTACCTCCAGAATTTCTGATGGGTCTGGGTGGGCCCCCAAATTTGCATTTCTAACAAGTTCCCAGATGATGCTATTGTTGCTAGTTTCTGGGGCTGCACTTTGAGAACCAATGCCTTAGAACAACCAGCTCCTGCCATAAAGGAACTGTAAGGAAAAATACTATATGTTAAAGAAGTTGTCATTGGGTCATGGGAGTCTGGGTAATTTTGTACTTTACTTTTTTGTATTTTTCACATTTCTACAAGTTTGATATTTATATATGATCAAGAAAAAAATGAACTTTTTAGAAGAATGCATGTTGAACTAGTAATTCATTATCTATATTCACCTTGCCCTTCTCAGTGTCTTGTAGCAGTGTAGTAATGTCTGTTTCCTCTACCAGAGACAAACTTTCTCCTCCGTGTCTTCTTAGGTGGCTTTCACTGAGCAATCACCAAACAATTGCTTGGTTCTTATCATAGTTCAGTTCCAACTGTGGTGGAACTTAGGACAAGGAATGCTGGCTCCCCGGGGATTGGCAAATGACTTAATTGTACTTTAAAAATGCTCCCTATTTTTTTTTTTCTTTCAACCTCCAACTCTTGCCCCACCCCGAAGTCCCAGGTTACAACCCCAAAAAGTTTTGTGTTGACCTATATACACCATTAGAAAAAAAGTCTGATGGACCAATGCTAGGTACCAATATGCTCAGAGATTGAGAAATTCTGCTCTCATTTTTGTTTTTTTTTTTTTTTTGTTTTTGTTTTTTTTTTTTTTTTTTTTCAACGTTTTTTATTTATTTTTGAGACAGAGAGAGACAGAGCATGAACGGGGGAGGGGCAGAGAGAGAGGGAGACACAGAATCGGAAACAGGCTCCAGGCTCCGAGCCATCAGCCCAGAGCCTGACGCGGGGCTCGAACTCACGGACCGCGAGATCGTGACCTGGCTGAAGTCGGACGCTTAACCGACTGCGCCACCCAGGCGCCCCAATTCTGCTCTCATTTTTGACAAATTAGCTTCAATTAGACAGAGCTCCTTAAGGTAAATCAAGCAGAATAATGTAAAGCAAAATAAAATATGCCACCACAATTTCAGTCATTTCTTTTGGTGTTTCTTTTCCAATAACCTTCTAGACACCTTTGCTTTGTATTTTTAATCTCAAATTTTTAAAAAGTAAAGTAAATATTTTAACTAAATACCCGAAATATTTTAACTAAATATCCTAAAATGTTTTCAAAAATCTTAGGTTCTTTTATTTATTACTTTTAGAGGCATGTGAGGGGAAGGGGCTTGGTTAGAGAATAAAGGTTATAACCCGCTCTGTCTGTGGAGACAGTGATTTTAATTACATTTAATTCCCATTCATTCTGTATGTTACTTGATCCACTCATTGGTTTAAAAGCATATTGATAAATACAGCAGTGGTTTAACCTCTTGCCCTTCTACTCGTCTAGAATTGCATCCAGGCTTAAGTGGGTTTGCCACATTTAGATGTCATACTTTGTTACTTACGAGAAAGTATTGAGATTCCCGCTAGATAGTTGAGCCTATGTTTTTCTAGAGAAAAGTCCATATTCCATTATCAAAATAAATAAATACCTTGTTGCAGAAGGCTTTCAAGATGTTGGCTTATAGTCAAACTATAAGTAATAGCTTTAAACCTTAATGTATCCATGCTTCTCACATACATGTTAATGGTTATTCTCCTTCAAAAATATTTCAGTAAGTATTTTCCTAAAGATACTCAACTTGCTTGCTAATTTAGTAAGTAATTATCAAAATGTGTATTGTATATTGTGTATTGGGTCATGGGAGTCTGGGTAATTTTGTACTTTACTTTTTTGTATTTTTCACATTTCTACAAGTTTGATATTTATATATGATCAAGAAAAAAATGAACTTTTTAGAAGAATGCATGTTGAACTAGTAATTCATTATCTATATTCACCTTGCCCTTCTCAGTGTCTTGTAGCAGTGTAGTATTTTTAGTAGTCATATTGTATATGACCCTGTGCTTGGCACATAGTATATGTAATGTCATCCGGTTGAGGTTAGGACCACAATTTTAAATACATGTTTTTAAAATTTTCTCAGATACTATAATTCAGTAGAAATTTAAAATATTCACATTTTAGTAACAAATGCATGAATTGAAGCAACGAAAGCATATTGATAATCTCAATCCCTTCAAAAACACATTTTCCTTATTTTCCATGTTTTAGTAATTTGTTCCAAGTGATACAGAAGTGTCTACTTTTAATGATTGGTGCCAGATATGGGGGCAATGAAGTTTAAAAATAATATTTAAAAAAATAAGTTCTTGTGAAGAGCAATTATTCTAATAAGAAATCTACTCTCATGAATCTTTCAACTCCACTAGCCTTTAAATACACTTTTGCTGGATTGATTTCTGACCCAGAAAGCAAAAAGGAATAGTGTTGGGGCAAATGACAAAATCCAAATATGATGGTAGGATAGTACCAATGTCAATTTCCTAACGTGGAGGATTGCAAAGTGGTCATGGGGGCAGAGGGGAGTGTCCTTGCTTTGGAGATATACAGACTGGAACATTGAAGAGTGATAGAGCGTCAGGTCTGCACCTTGTAGTAAATTATATAAATGTAATAAGTTATTTAAAAAGACCATACAATATGTACTTAGGCATTAATGGCTTCAATGTTTCTCAGATTCCTTATATCATAGTAGTTAATTTGATTCTGTATATCACAACATTTAGTATAATAAATAAATAATTTATACAGTCTTGATCATATAACATTTTGAGCAGACAATTAATTTTGGCTTTGAATAAAGGAAACGGAAGAAAACTTGTTTCTCCATCTCTTACTTTGTGTTTTATGACCATTAACAGGAAAGACTTGATGGCTATTTTTACCAATATATTAACTTTTTTATTTGCTATAACTCCTCTGGGTTTCTAGTTCTAAAATATAGATTATAATTTCAAGATCTAATTAAAGCATTTTATTGCACATAGTATTATCCTTTTTTTTCCCCCATTGCTTGGCAATACATTTTTACTTTCTATATTCTTCCTGTCCATTAATAAGGGTGAGAATTAGATAATTGTTGGTTTACAAAAATCCTAATAGATAAAGAAGAAAATATTGTATTTTTTCACATGTGTATCAAATACCAGGGTTCTGGCTCATAAATCAGGAAGAGCACAGAAAGATACAACTGGAGTCCTTCCTAGTTTCACTGTTACAGCCAAAATCCTGACATTCAGGCATATTTACAAGACCCATGTTTCAGAAAGCCCTTATGTGCTTTGAGTGGGCTGAAAAGAATGTGAAATAATTTCACATGACGACTTTTTCACAAGGCTGGATGAGGAACATGGCATCCTCTTTGAAAGAGAAAATCATCTTTGCTCATGTAAAAACCATTGCTTTCTTTCCTTTGGATTAGGCATGTAATAAGATTGAAAGATTCACTTTGGAATTTTTTAGACTTTTTTGTCAATATACGCCAGCTTGCCAGCAAGATGCTGTAGACTGCTGTAGAATTGTGACACCTGCAAGATGCCTTTTCCTGACTTGGGACTGAAGCCAGCTCTTGACCCCTTAGATTCCCCTCTACACCAACACCTCTGCAAGAGCACCCCTGATGTAAGAAAAAAAAATGATGAATGGTAATTACCTCACCCTCATTTAATGAGCATCTGCCATGTTTGAAGTGCCTTATATTCTTGATCCAAGTTAATCTTCAAAAACATCCTTAAAGAGAAGACTTATTATTTCCATTTTATAAATAAGGAAATAGGCTCAAAAAAGCTAACCAACTTACCTAGCATCATGAATAGTAGTGGTGAATGAGAAATTTTCCCATCCTTTATGAATCTGGAACTTGTGCCTTTTTCACAAAACCCGTCCAAAGTCACAGGGATAACAAATAGATACTAGCATGGCAGAGAGAAGTTACATAAGGGCAGCATTAGGATTTCACCTTGAAGGCCTACTGTAGTGGAGTAGAGAAGCAATGAAAAATCCTCTGATATAAGGACAAAGAACTTTGATAAATATCTTTATTTTCTTTAATTGAAGAATAATTAATATACAATATTATACTGGTTTCAAATGTAAAACATATTGATCAATAATTTTATACATTACTCGATGCTCACCACAATAAGTGTAATCACCATATGTCACCATGCAAAGTTATACAGAATTATTGAGTACATTCCCTAGGCTGTACTTTTCAACTCTGTGACTTACTCATTTTGTAACTGGAAATTTGTACCTAATTCCCTTTATTTATTTCACCCATCTCCCCATCCACTTCCCCTCTGGAAACCAACAGTTCTCTGTATTTAAGAGTCTGTTTTTTGGTTGGTTGGTTGGTTGGTTGGTTGTTTTGTTTGTTAGATTCCATATACAAGTGAAATATGGTATTTGTCTTTCTCTGTCTGACTTATTTCACTTAGCATAAATACCCTCTAGATCCATCCATGTTGTCACAGATAGCCAATCTCATTCCTTTTTATGGCTGAGTAATACTCCATTTAACTAGATATCTTAATTATGACATGTAACTGTGATGCCATTTTGTTAGAGGCAATGCTTCTTTATAGTTCTATACACAATACTGAGTTGTACCTGGCATGTGGTAAGTGCCTGGGGAGTCTTCATTGAATAATTTTTTTTTAAAAAGTAAATAAATGAGGTAATAGAAAAGTAACTGACTAAAAAGCATCTTAGTGCTCTTAGTGACCAGAATTAACTATTTGAAGAGTTAGGACATTACCAGTTAAGATTTCAATTAACAGTTTATTTTTTTATTTTTAATTGCAGTATGGATGGAGGGGAAAAGGGAGGTAGGCTTACAAAGAATTGGAAACATTAAAAAAGGATGCTAAGTCTTGACCTAATGAATTATATTTTTAAGTATTATTTTGATAAAGAAATAGACACATAGGGGCACCTGGGTGGTTCAGTCAGTTAAGCGTCCGACTTAGGCTCAGGTCATGATCTTAAGCTCATGTGTTCAAGCCCCGCATCAGGCTCTGTGCTGACAGCTCCAAGCCTGGAGCCTGCTTCAGATTCTTTGTCTCCCTCTCAATGCCACCCCCCCACCCCCACGCTCTGTCTCTCTGTCTCAAAAATAAATAAACATTAAAAAAATGTTTAAGGGGGTGCCTGGGTGACTCAGTCAGTTAAGCATCCGACTTCAGCTTAGGTCATGATCTCAAGGTTCATGGGTTTGAGCCCCGCATAGGGCTCTGTGCTGACAGCTTAGAGCCTGGAGCCTGCTTCAGATTCTGCGTCTCCCTCTCTCTCTGTTCCTCCACTGCTCTCACTGTCTCTCTCTCTTAAAAATAAATAAAGATTTTAAAAAATATTTTAAAAAAATAAAAAAAAAGAAATAGACATATAAAGGTAGTGATGATCTTCTTTCTTTTTTACTCTTTCCAATTTGTTGTATGTTTTTGCTTAGCTGGAAATGCCTAGCTCTCTCAAATATTATGCCTGCTGATTTTATGTTATTCAAGCCTCATATTTTTTCTTTAATTGTTAAGCATTCTTACCTAATATCAATCATATTGAAATAATTTTCATGCCCATAAATTAGTTTATTATTGTTTTTTTCTCTCAAGCCATCTTTCCCAGTGTAATTAACTTACATATATCCATCTTTGGATTTCGTTTTCTTCCACAGCCGTTGTGCCTGGTCATCAAATTCTCCAGGGCACTTTTATCTCTCTGTTCAAAACCACTTCCATTTACATTCTCCCTGCATTATTAGGTATCATGTGCTCCATTTGAATTTGGAAGTACCATTTCCTTGAGCCCTCTGGTAATAAACTGGGTGTATTTTTCATCAGTACCAATATTCATTTTCAGGAGAAACTATCAGAGTTGTCATTATACTATTTGCTATAAGGCGATATGCCCTCCTAAATGACCTTAAAAAATAAATAAAAACCAAAAAAACCCCAAAAAACAAAGAAAACATAGATTCCTTTTCTACAGGTGTCAAATTAAAACAGGCCATGAACACAGTCCATGAGGTGTGGTTTCCCAGGGCTGCCAAGATTTCAGCTTTCTGCTCTTCCCATTGAGAGGAGCCAAATGTGCACCAGGAATGATTGATAAAGTGATGGCATCCCAAACTGTATTCACTTTAATTTCTGGTGACACAAAACTTAAACCAGAATAAACCCCCAAATCATAACTTGCTCCAGATATTTATGATGCTCCAGATATATAACATTTCTTTATTACCTAGCAAAGAAATACTGTAGCATAAAAACAATCAGCATTTTCTCTAAACAGATTGTATTTCTGAATTAATTTCTGAAAACATTCTTAGGAAAGTTTACAAAGAGTTGGGGGTTTCTGTGTCCCTTGACCTGTGATTCCTGTGCAGTGGAGCAAAGTGTCCTCCCCAGCCCTCGTTTATCTTCTATAGTTCTGTAGTCATTGCAGAACATTTTTTTAATGTTTATTTATTTTATTTTATTTATTTTTTAAGCATCAATAACCATATTTTATTTTATTTTTAAGAAAGAGACAGAGTGTGAGCAGGGGAGGGGCAGAGAGAGAGGGAGACACAGAATTCGAAGCAGGCTCCAGGCTCGGAGCTGTCAGGACAGAGCCAGATGCGGGGCTCAGACTCCCGAACTGTGAGATCATGATCTGAGCCAAAGTCAGACTCTTAACCAACTGAGACACCAAGGCACCCCTATTGCAGAACATTTGTAAATATCTTGTGTTTGCATATCTTGCTTCATTTGCAAATTTAAGGACATGTAATATTTTAAAAGAAATTTTTAAAAAAAAATTTAATGTTTGTTTTTAAGAGAGAGAGAGAGAAACAGAATGTGAGTGAGGGAGGAACAGAGAGAGAGGGAGGCACAGAATTCAAAGCAGTCTCCAGGCTCTAAGCTGTCAGCACAGAGCCTGACCTGGGGCTCGAACACTGAGCCACCCAGGCGCCCCATTAAAAGAATTTTTTTCTTAAAGAAAAAGACTCCATGTGATACAGTTAGGTCCAAACACGGTATACTTTACATCTATATCATTTGACTTTTAAGTCTTAATATTTCGGTCCCTGAGATTTGACAAGATATACTGGATTGCTAACTACTAGAGTGCTGTGCAGATGGCAGAGGACTACAATATTTTCTTAGAGGGCCCTTTAAAAATTGTACCTGTGGAGGCAGGATCGCTCTTGTTCCATCCTGACAGGGATGGTGGATTTAATAGGTTCCCTGGAGCTTTTCATCACATTATAACTCTTTCTGTGATGGTCAGTTTGGGTCCACATTATGTGACCTGACTTTCAACTCATTTGAACTGCTGTCAGGCTGCTCAGGAATTGAGGGCTACTGGACAATTCTGTTGTTTTCCAATTGGGAAAACAACAATCCTGCATGAAAACTCCTGACAAAGTCCAGAATTATGCTCTTTAGAGCCAAACTGAGTCAGACTGATACCTGGAAACATCTTTGGCCTGCTGTGGCTGGAATGCCTTATCATAGTGTAAATCTGTGTTGCTTTGCTCTACAATAAGAGCATGTCTATCTCTTGCCATCTTCCATTCCCAGAGGTTGAAACTGTTATCACATCCACAGTGCTCCTTTTCAGTTAGCTAGTGCTGCTCGTCAGCATTCCTGCAGAAAGGACAGTGTCTCTCCTAAATGTTCTCCCCAGACCCAGTGTGTGGTATTTAAATTAAGAAAGCTCAGACATGTCTGAAAGGAACTGAGGTATTGCATCTAGCTTTGCCAATCCACTGATTAAAATTCTTGCCAAGTGTTACATTATGCACAGCTTCCTTATTTTGGCTGTAAATTTCATTGCATATTTTTCCAGGATGAGAAAGTTTGTACTTTTTATTTCATAAGCCCACATAATAAACACAGCTTTCTTCAAAACTGTTTGAGGTGTTGGATGTGTGTGCTAGGTTAAAATATAGGGCTCTTTTGTGGAGGAAAGCACATGTGGCTTGTTTTAACTTCTCCCACAAGCATTTTGGGTGGGACAAAATGGTTGTGCTGGGGAAAAAGAAAAGAGACATTTGATGAGCTGCAGGGTTATCCAAGTCATGGCTTTCTCCTCTCTGAAGTCACTTTTCTGTGAATTTGAAGAATGGACAAAATTTTCTTTATCATCACAGAGAAACCCATTTGCCCTCTCCCGCAGCCACCACCACTTGTCAACCTTGCATTTCTTTATTTTGTAGTGGGTGAACATGTGAATCAAAAGTTCTCACCAAATAGAACTTTCTCTAGCAGAAAACTTTGTGAAGTTTCTTCACATTCAGTTGCCATCCTGGTGAGAAATCTTTGGTGTTTTGTAGGAACACATAGGTTTAGAAGGAGTTTGTCTGGAAAAGGCCATAAAACAAGCACTTTGGACCCAGTGACTAGACCTGCAGTGGAAAAGGGGAAGCAAATGAGAAGTATTGCTCCATTGGCTTCTAGAAATGTATTTTCCTTTGGCAGCAACCTTGTAGGAAGAGGGCACCCTTGAGGGTGTGGAGGTGGGGAGTTTAAGTGACATTAAAATAGCATAGGCCTGGGATTTGGGTATTGAATGCCCATTGGCAGGTCACATTAGCACCAAGATGCTCCTTGAGGCTCCACTGGGCAGATTACTGCTTTCATTCCCAAAAGAAATAATTCTGAATTTCTCCCCCCACCCCCCGCCACATTTTATTAAGTGGAAACTTTTTCTGGAAAACAAAAAAAAATCTCAACCTATTTATTTAGAAATATTTTAAGTGTGTACATGGGAATGCAATTTTAGTTACAGAAATTACATGTGATACTATTCATTCTATTCTCTTATTGCTTAGGTTAAATATTGTTTTTTAATGCTAAAGTTTAATTTGATATACGGTGCTTCTTTTTTTTTCCTCTGAGAATTTTTACTAGCATATTCCCATGAGAGTTTAGAATTGTTAAGGCATAATCTTCATCCATGCAGTCACATATATTGAATTTTTTACTGGAAGGAAATAAAGGAATTTAACCAAAATTATAAACTCCTATAAACTCCATTGTTTGTATTTTTACTATTAAAAAAAAAAGAGCTAAACCTTTTCTAAAAATTAATCTTTAAATTTTTTTAAATGTTTATTTATTTTTGAGAGAGAGAGAGAGAGAGAGACAGAGAGAGAGAGAGAGAGACAGAGAGAGAGAGACAGGGTGTGAACAGGGAGGAGCAGAGAGATCGGGAGACAGAATCTGAAGCGGGCTATAGGGTCCGAGCTGTCAGCACAGAGCCTGACTCTGAGCTCAAACTCACAAGCTGCGAGATCATGATCTGAGCCGAAGTTGGATGCTAACCGACTGAGCCACCCAGGCGCCCCTCTAAAAATTAGTCTTTAATAAATGGTCAACTTTTACTTTAATTAAACTAAAAAGCAAAAGTCAAAAAGAAAGAATAATTTTATTGCTTGACAGAATGATCACAATGTTTTTGCCCTTAAGTTTTTCTCTTCACATAAGATTACTCTTCAAAACTCCTGTTGAAAATAAATAATGGGAGAAGAGAAAGTTGACATTTGGATTGGGGCAATAAATGCCATCTTCATGTGCAGACTTTGGGGAAAAGGACTGCTTGTTGTTTATCTCCTACCCAGACCTACAGATATATTGAGGCATTATTAGTCCTTGTAGTACTCCACCAGAGTGAGTGGCAAATAGTTTAATTTACCAAAACAAGGATTCTCTTTTGTGTATGTCAAGATTTTATATTTTTCCAAATACATATATACTGACAGGCTTTTATCACTTTCCTTTGAAAACCAATTGAAAGTTCACAGAGATTTCTCTTTTTGTCTTAAAGATTTTTAATCCTTTATCATATCACCTGAAGCCATTAGTATTTCCTGAAGCAGATGGGAGTATGAACCACAAAATGACATATTTACTTCTTTGTAGGAAGAAAATGAGGAGAAAAGATTCTATAACACGACTGAAGTTTAAAGGCTGAATTCCTTGAGGAAAGATTACTTTTCTCCATAGGTCTCATTTTCTGATAAAACAGATGAGGTTGTCTTGGAAGCATCTGTTAACATTGACCTACATCATCCCTAGTTTTGAACTTATGTTCCCCAGCCACTGAGAAGTTTCCAATAGAAGAGGAAGTATGCAAGTTGACTCATTTTTTATTTCTTGGAAAGAGAGAGGTCTCTTTCGCATTGCATTTCTGTTTGACCTACTCTCTATTAAGAAGACTCCCCCAGAAACAAGGGCACAATCTATGTCTTTAACCCAGGCAAAGCCACACTCTAGAAGCAGGTCTATTATGGCTGCTCTGAGAATACAGATATTATTGCTTCTTTACTTAAGGTCAAAATTTCCATTAATGCTTAGACTCTATTAACTTCAGATTTGAAGATTATTTTGTGGAGTTATTCTCTCAAAGGGTATAGTGATAAGACCTGCCTTTTCATAGTTCCTTGAGAAGGGTCTCTGCCTGGGTTGCAGGAATGAGGTTGACCTTGAATAAGAGCTGAATTGGATATTTTTTCTTCCCAAGCAAACTTGCCAAATTAAAAAGTGGGGGGACGAGGGAAGAGAGAGAGAGAGAGAGAGAGAGAGAGAGAGAGAGAGAGAGGAGAGAGGGAAAGAGAGAGAGAAAGAGAAAGAAAAAGAGGTAGGGTTTATTACTGAGGTTTGGGCCACCAGTTAATATATTCTTTGCCTGAAATCCCTGTCAGCTCTGATGGCAAATTTACCCTTCATCAGACCATCTCTGTGGACTTCCAGGGAAATATGATCCTCATTCTCTTCTGTGGGTTCTTTACTAGTATCTACCTCGAGTAAATACAGCCTTATTGCTGATGGAAATATCCCTGCCTGGTGAGAGCTTATGAAATAAATGTAAACCATCTTAAGGTCACATGGTTGTTAGACTGGCACATTCTAGGTTCTTCTAGCTGCCATTCCTTCTTTAATGATATGGTCAGCACTGCCCTGGCCTCCTCCATTGATCTGTTGGGACTTTTGCCTGCTGTTGCCTTCTAATGTTTTGTCAGCTCAGAATTTCTTAGTAATTAATACTTCTGTAATGGTCAAATAAAAGCTACTCATCTGGAATTTCAAGGAATATGTCTCAGCTAAATTAAAATGCATGCCTACAACATTTAAAAACAGTGTTAGGTTCCAAGTTGCAGAAGTTCCATTCCCACCCCAGATAGTGGGCTACATAAGACATATGCTCACTAACAAAACATGTTTTCTCTCACTGAGTGAGAAATACTCCTAATGTGACGTCTCCATAGATGCTATAAAAAATTCAGTCACCTACCAGCTCTTTTTTCTACCATACCACACTAAAGCCTTTATGTTCATGCTCATTAGATGACTATGGTAGTCTGGCCACCAAGTTTAAGTCTCGTGCAGAAAAGTGGAACAGTAAGAAATACTGCTAGTAGTATAATAGTAAGAAAGCCTAGTAGTAGTAGTAGTATAGATAGATAGATAGATAGATGGATCTGCTGTGTGAGTAAACCCTCTGTAATGAGATTCTTAGGAACTCACTCAATGGCATCTCCTTCTGTCTAAATTGCTCACTCATATCTTTTACATTTTTGAGAGACCTGCTGGTAAATATAGATTTTTAGCTGGGCATGTAACCACCCCAATCAATATAGGGATTCTGTTAGTAGGGGAAATGAGAATTGATAATGGGTAGACAACCAGTAATCTATATCATTTTCTTTGGTCAAGGCTTTTTTTTTTTTTTTTTTTTTTTTTGTAAAGACAGAGCATGGCTATGTGGAAGGAAATACATAGGTTAGGTCTTAAGTAATATGTTTACCATGAAGTTAGCATTGACTAAATATATCTTTATCATCATCTGAGTAGGATTCTAATCAACTTGACTTTCTCAGTCTCAAACCTAATGATGAGATAGAACTCATTGATTCATCTTTTCCCTAAGAAGGATTTTAGAAGGTCTGTTTGTTGTTGAGAAATATTCTTATATTCTCACTTGGGAATTCAAGTTTAACAAGAGGGACCAAAAATCATTGTTTGTTGGGCATCTGAGCAATTAGTTAGGTCTTAGATTCTAGGAAATAGAAGTATCTCCTAATTTTTAAAGATCAGTTTCTAAACTTTTAAGATTAGAAATGAAGAAAGCTATATGTGTGACCCTTAACTGAAAATTGCTCCAGGTTCCTGAGCTAGGAAATGTGTAAATGTTTATTCTTTTACATTTGTCATCTTCTCCTGGGACTACAGCCCAAGTCTTTCCTAGTCAAATTGGCCAACATCAGGAGGCTTATAACAGAAGTTAATTTTTAAGTCAGCCCAAGGCTGTTTCAGATAGCTTAATTCCTTGCATCTGTGAAGCTTCAAGATGTGGATCTCCTTGTCAGCGTATTGCTTTTTCTAACAGATATTTCTTCCCCTCCCTAAAGGGAACACTGATGCTATTTAGTACCTGACACATAAATCTTTCATGCAAGCTACAGGTTACCTCTAATGGAATCAACTTTTCACCTGATTACTTCAGCTATATTGTTTTTCTTTCCTAAGAGTTTCGGACAGTTATTTAACCTTTTTTTTTTTCTAAAAAGATTTTTTTTAGTTTTTTTTTAATGTGTATTTATTTTTGAGAGAGGTAGAGACAGAGTGCAAGTGGGGAAGGAGAAGAGACAGAGGGACAGAATCTGAAGCAGGCTCCAGACTCTGAGCTTTAGCACAGAGCCCAACATGGGGCTCGGAGTCATGGACTGCAAGATCATGACCTGAGCTGAAGTCAGACACCTACTTAACCGACTTTCCTTTGTGTGTTTTCTGATGATGATGGCTAAGCATATCAGTTAGCCTTTCTGTGTAACAAATCACCCCCAAAGTTTAGTGGCTTAGAACAACTACTTATATAACTCATACTTCTGTGGATTTACCAATAAGCTGGACTGGTCTTCTCATGGACAGTTCTCACATATATATTTGTGGTCAGTTGGTAGGAAAGTTAAGTGCTGACTAGTGTAGTATGGCTCCAGCTGGGATAGCTTATCTCTGTACCATGTAGTCTCTTCTCCTTCAGCAGGCTGGGCTGGGCTTGTTTACATAGTTGCTAAGCAGAAGTGTGAAAGGCCTTTTGAGGCTTAGGCCTAGAACTGGCACAGGGTTACTTCTGTCTCATTCTGTCGGCCAAAGCAAGTTATAATATCAGCTGAGATTGAGGGTATGGGGAAACAGATTCCATTTCTTGATGAAAGGAGCTGTAGAGTCACATTTCCAAGGGCATGGATGCAAAGATGGGAATAATTGTTTTAATCCTCTGTGCAACAATTGCATTGGTAGAAATATCTACCACAGCAACATTCTTTGAGTACTTATACAGGCACTACACAAGCTAAGCACTGTACAAAAATGTTGCCTTAGTTAATTAGAATAAGAACCTTAGAAGGTAGATACTAATATTATACCCATTGTATAGATGTAGAAACTCTTAAGTGATAGTCTAGCAGTTTGATTCTAGAGCCCTGTTAATCAGTTTGTCTGTTGACTTCATTTTTTTACTTGTGTACCTTTCTCAGTACAATTTTTTTTAGTATGCCCTTATAAATTGTGTGTTTACCTGTAAATTATGTACAAGTATTATTGTCAGTCTTTGTGTTAAATATTAGTAAATTTGAATTCCATTCTTATTGTATTAGATACATATAAATATCAAGAAAAGTTTAAATATATTCGTCCATCTCCTTTATGGATGTCTTGTAAACTTACTTTGGAGACCGTACACCAGGGACCTCTTTATGGTCATTTTTAGTCATTGTATGATTACCATATCTATCTTTGGGTGAAACAGCATTTAATCAAGATCCAACTTGCTACTGGACTTCAGTTCTAGTTTCAGTTAATATTTCCTGCTTTAAATACAAACTGTTAAGGGCATGGATTCTTTAAATATTTGATTAGGACTTATTGGAGACTATAGCTCTAATTAAATTTAAAGGGGATCTTCTGATTTATTAGAGCTAGGACTCATGACTTTATGCATCCAGTGAATTATCAGATGATTTGCTATAGACCCAACTATTCACCACTCCTTGGAGGTTTGTCAAGAAAACAAGATGATAAAGAGGAGTTATTCTTAAACTTCTCAATTGGTAATGTATATCTGTATTATCTGTTGAGATTAATAAATGTAGGTTCTGGGTCCTACTGCTAGGGAGACTGATCCTATAGATTTGAGGTTGGGTCTAGGAGTCCACATTTTTATCCCAGGTTTTTGAGGTGATATTGATGTACTTCAAAAGCAATAAAATTTGGATTCTGCCACTTAACAGGTGAATGACCTTAGACATTTACTCTTGCATTGGTTGAGTTTCTTCAGCTATAAAATGAGAAAAGTAGCAAAGTCCAGGACCACCTTGCAAAATTGTTTTGAGAATGAAATATGTGGTAACTTTGTCAAAGAAATTTACAAAATGTAACACATTAACGTGTGAAATATTACCCAGATTTTTTTTATCTATTAAAAGACATATTCTCCATAACTAAGATACTCTATATATTGCCAATAATTTTCATTTCAGTGAAAATATGGTTCCGAGCATTTCTGTCTTATTCACTTGCTTCCCAAGGGAAGGGACCATGGTTTTGATGGAGATAGAAGAGAGTAGGGATTAAGGACATAGATTAAATTCAAACAGATGTGAGTTCTGACCACAGCTTCTATGTGATCTTGCACTAATTCCTTAATACCACTTCTTTGTTAAGTAGTAGTTCCTACTTCCTAATCCTAATAGTTCCTACCTGTGAAAAATTTTATGATGATTAAATGTAATAACATAACCAACATTTACTACATACTTGCTACATGCCAAGCATTATTTGAAATGGTTGTCATGTAATAACTCATTTATTCACAAGAACCCTATGGTTTTGAATAGAGGTCCTATAAGGGCCCTTGTTTTACAGTTGAGGAAATCAGAGGATGGGAAGAAACGATGGTGGCACTGGGACACAAACTTCTGCCTTCTGACTCCAGAATCATCCTCTTTCCATCTTGTAGCACCACCTCTTATTAAAGGCAAAGCTTGCAAGTTATTTAGCACACCAGAAGGCACATTGTAAATCCTCAAAAGATGTTACCTATTGTTATCATCATTTGATTTCTTCACAGCTTCTTGCAGAATGCTTTGTGCAAGGTATTTGTTTAATAAATTTATGTTGATTTGATTTGGAAAGAACTCCATTGTATTCTCTTGGGCTTCTAAAAGATATATTCAATGAGAGAGTCTCTTATTTTTCAAGCTAATGTGATTTATGTGGCTGCTTTTAGATTAAGTTACTGCCTTTTATTTACAAAAGAAGATTAAATGAATATGTACAGATCTAAGAACTTCAAAATCCTCCTTGCTAAAAACTGTTTAAAAATTTGTCTTTGTAAGACAAAGAAGAATGCTCATAGGGCTAATTTATAAAATAAGTGGATTTTGCTAAATAGTATGTTTAGTATTTTTCAAAACACATATTTAGAACTCTTCCCTGGTTCTTTTTTGCTAGTTCTTACGTTTCCTGGTGCACTGTATCTGATGGATTCCTGTTCAGTGCTTTGTCGCTTGTTTTTTCTTTCCTGTTTTCAGTATCAAGTTGTTCATCTGTATATAAAATGGGGAGCTCTACCTGAGGAATACCAAAGAGGCAGATTGGAATGTATGGGGTAAAATAAATCTTAGGTCAGAAAAATTGATGTGGTTTCATGTCCCATTGCTTTGTCTTTATTTTAGCTATTTAAATAGTGGGTAAGACTATCCTATAAAAACATACTCAAAATCTACACCTCAGGGTACTATTGACACAAGTGAAGAACAATACCCCCTCAAGCACAACTGAAACCCATTGTTCCAGCCCATCCGAGACAGTCTAATTCTCTAGGTTATGTTGTAAGGAAACCTAACCAAGATGGTATAATTAATAGACTGAAGTCTTCTGGATTTAGCCATTGTTAAATAACTGGAGGAAATATGCCAGGAGCCAAAGTCCCTTGCCTTAGTTAACCATCTGCCTGAAAGCATTTTGGTCTCACTTGTCAGGATGGTAAATGACAGATGTGTCAGCACAGCAGAAAATGTGGTCTTTGGAAGAAGTTGTAGCCAGATTCCTCTTAGCCCTGATGAAGAGCAGCTCTGTGAGTGACCACAGCGTTCACTCCATTACTAGCTAATCATACCACAGACAGTTTTTAGGCAGTCCTCAGCCTTTATCTTCTATTAGTCTGCTTTCAATCACAAAGTAAGAGAACAACTATTTGAATGAATAGGACAGACTGGCTTTGGCATTCACAGAGTCCTCAGCATTTAGCATGATTAAGAATTCTGAGGCATACCTACGGAAATGAACTTGGCTAAAACAATATGTTCATTCTAGTAGTAAAATCTGATTTTTTCCCTATAAAAGTTAAAAAAAAATAGCAGTATTCAAACTGAATGAAAATTACCAGTATGGTATTTACAACAGAAGTAAAAGTGGTAGTCAAAGCCAACTGCTATTACAAACGTCCCCAAATCTCAGTGGCCTTACATAATAAAATATTTATCTATCACTGGATTGGCAGTCCATTGTGGGAAGTGGGGTGGGGTGGGGCTCTGTTCCACACAGTTTTTAAGGATTTAGGAAGCGGGGGGTGGGGGGAGGAGCTCTGTTCAACACAGGATTTAGGGATTTAGGCACTTTCCATTTAGCTGCTGTACCATCTCCTGGGGAACTGGACTCTTCCAGTGGGTCCTCTGCATGCAGCCTGCAGAAAATGGATGATGATGTGGAAGACTGTATGCAGCATTTTTAGGGATTGGATATACAAGTAGTTACATCATTCATTCATTCATTTATTTGAGAAAGAGAGAGCACATGCGTGAGCTGGGGAGAGGGGCAGAGAAAGAGAGAAAGAGAACCTCAAGCAAGCTCCATGCTCAGCATGGAACCTGACATGGGGCTTGATCCAATGACCCTGGGATCATGACCTGAGCTGAAGTCAAGAGTCAGACAATCAACTCAGTGAGTCACCCAGGTGCCCCTACTTATATCATTTTTACCAGTACTCCTCTGAGCAGAACTCAATCTCATGACCTCACATAACTACGAGGGAGGCTGGGGATTGCTCTCTAGCTATATAACCAGAAAGAAAAAATAAGTGGACTTTAGTGAACATATTTATTTATAGAGTTAATCATCTTTTCTTTTTTCCTATTGTGAATATCTCTTTTGTAGGATAATAGACATAGGTAGTCCTACTGCTCTCTGGTATATCGTGTCCAACATTTGTTTCTCTTTTAGACTTTTGGTCTTGGGTTTTTTGTTTGTTTGGTTTTAGTTTTAGTTTTCTTTTTGTTTTTTTAGTTGTAAGTAGGTTTAGACATTTTGGGTCTGACTGAATACCTTCTCTGCCAGCGCAGGTATTGACTGTTGGACCTCCATCCCCTCCCACCTGGGGGATGGGGGTGAGAGAAATGTAAAAAATGCTACTATGTTGAATCTCTCATCTTCCCAGTATTCAGCCTGATGCATTCTGACCCTAAGGGATGGTGAAGGAGCAGATGTTCTAGTGGGCTGCCCCAGACCCATGGAAGTAGGTGAATTTTCAGATTCTGTGAATTTGTTAAAATTTTTTAATGTTTAATTGTTTTTGAGAGAGAAAGAGAGAGAGAGAGAGAGAGGGTGGAGGAGGGGCAGAGAGGGAGGGAGACACAGAATCTGAAGCAGGGTCCAGGCTCTGAGCTGTCAGCACAGAGCCTGATGTGGGGCTTGAACTCGGGGATGGTGAGGTCATGACCTGAGCTGAAGTCAGATGATTAACTGACTGAGCCACCCAGGTGCCCATGTTAGTACTTTTAACATGGAAGCTCATCACTAGACTTGTGACCACAACATTGTGGCTATGTATTTAACTTTTTTTTTTTTTTTTAACTTCTGGTTCTTTGGATTTAACTAGCCTGACTACTTCAGTAACATAGAGAAAAAAAAACAAAAAAAACAAAAAACTACACTAGTTTTACTCCCAAATTTACTTGCATGTAGTTCAACTGTATTAAGCACTTTCAAAAAGTCAGTTATTAAGATAACTAGGGATATAAAAAGAATGAGCAACCTCCTGTACCTTCAAGGAACTGATGGACTAGAGGACAGAAATTTTCTAGCACATAACCAGTCTGCTATATTTATATAATAGCTATAAAACAATTATATGTGTGAAAATAAGGGTACAACCCAGAATATGGGAACATAAAAAGGCATTATTGTGTCCTGTAAATGTTGTGAGTAGCTTTTTGGAGGAGGAAAGATTGGAACTAGAAGTTGAACAATGAGAAGACCTTGCTAGGCAGGAAACAGGGAGGGGTAGCTAGGTATTTGGGATAGAGAGTACTTTGCAAAGGAAGTTGCGTCGTGTTTAGGGAATGATGAGGATTTAGATGTGTCAGATGAGATGATGTCAAGGCGGGGAGAGAGTGGGATGATGTGAGGTTGGAAGGTTAAGTTGGAACCACATTTGTAAAGGGTCTAAAAGACCAAAATTTGGAATTAAGGGCTTTATGATGTAAGATAAGGGGAATAGCAAACATTACTTTAGTATGAAAGTATAAAATCAGATTTGCATTTTAGGAAAATAAGTCTAGCAAAAGAATTAACAATAGATTAGAGAATTTTAAATTCTCATACTGAGTTTGTGCATATAGACACATTATTATTGTTTTTGTCTTTCAAAGACACAAAAACCCACTTTCAAGTAGAGAATTGATACAATAGATAATACCACTTCCTTTTTCTCCTGTGCACTTTTTCTAAGTGCCACATACAGCTCTAAAATAATATGTCATGTTTTAGCCAATAAAAAATGCAACTTCCAGCTTCTGATAATGACAGACTAGCTTGTATCAGAGTAGACTTCCTACCAATAGTAATTTAAAATTCTTGACAATATATAAAAGCAATGACAGAAACTGTTTATTGGCACTAGAGAGCAACTAAAGAGGATTCAGCCTTGGAAAGAAGAAACACACTGGGTGAGATCCACATTTAAATGGCTTTGACCACAAGGGCCCTCCTTGCCCACCATGGGAAGTAGCTCATAGGACTCAAATAAAAAGCAGTAGTTTTACTGATTTTAGGAATCATAGGACGAAGTCAGGTGGTCAGAACAACTAGGAATTGAGATTAGGGTATCTGAAGGGAGAGAGTCACAAAGGAGGGAATGCCCAAATCTGTAAATGAATACCTCTAATCTTTGGCAGAGCCTTGAACTGCATGTACAGATAATGAGTCCAAGGAACCCAGGAAGAAAACATGAGCTTGAAGGCTGAAAGAAGTAGAACATTCAGTTTCTCACTTCAGGGATATAGAGTTTAGAAATTTAGTTCCCCCAACTTAGAGGGAATTGACAAACACCTTGGGTTTTCCATTGAAACTCCAGAAGTTTAATGCTTTAGGAATAAAGACCACATCCTAGAATTAAGGGAAAAACTGGAATAAATCTACCGTAACAAAAGCCTAAAATTAAGCCTCCATATTACCTGGCAGTAATTTAACTGCTTGCTAGAGCAGTTTGCTAGAGCAAGCGTCAGTGCTGTTTGGAGTAAGATAATTTAAAGCCTTTATAATATATTAACAATGTTTGTCATCAGTAATTACTGGACAAGCAAAGAAACAAGAAAATGTGACCCAGCAACATGGGGAAAATCAGTCAATATAAACAAATTCATAGCTGACATAGATATTGGAATGGGAGGCAGGGTTGTTAAAATCACTATACAAAATCTGTGAAGGCATTTACATGAAAAGACAGGCAAGGAGATGGAAAAGTTCAGGAGTGACACAAAAACTGTAAGAAAAAGAACCAAATGAAAATCTCAAGATCTAAAAAAAAATCTCTGAAATTAAAAAGAAAAATTGGATGGAACTAATTGCAGATTTAACACAACTCAGTAATAAAAAGACAATAAAAATTAGCAAAAGACATGAGCAGACATTTCCAAAAAGAATATATATGAATGGCCAATAAGCACTTGGCAAGATACTTAACATCGTTAATCATCGGGGAAATGCAAATTGAAATCACAGTGAGAAACCCCTTTTTATCCATTAGAATTGCTAAAATTAAAAAGGCTGACAACACCAAAAGACTGTCAAAATTTGAATTCACATACGTTGCTGGGGGTAGATGTAAATTTGTATATCACTTAGGAAAACTGTGTATTAGTTCTTTATAAAGTAAAATATATACCAACCCAGCAATTTTATTCATAGTTCTTTGTCCAGTGGAAATGAAAACATGTAGCCACACAAGGACTTGTAACTTGTACAGACTTATTCACAATAGCTAAAAACGAAACATGTCAATGCCTATTTGTACATGAGTGGATAAAGAAATCGTGGAATTTTCAACAATGGAATATGACTCAGCAATAAAAGGGAATGGAGCACTGATGCACACAACAACATAGATGGATCTCAAAAATAAGATGAGTGAAAGAAGCTAACCCCCAACCCCCATCTCTTGTATGAAGTTTGAAGTTATAAAATAGGCAAAACTTAGCTATGCTGGTCAAAATCAGAAAAGGGGCTCTCTCTAGGGTGAGAAGGGAAATTGTATGTAAAGAGCACAAGAGAACTTTATTGATATCATGGTTACATGAGTAACGTACTTGTTAAAACTCATCAAAACTGTACTTTTGAAATCTGTGTATTTGATTGTATGAACATTATAACTCATGAGTACAATTGATGGGAACTGAAAAGCAATGCAGTATGGTAGTTCAACATGCCACTTGCAGGGACTGAGGTAAGACTATTTGGATTCAGGTCCTGCAGGCAGTGAATTATAATGGGTAAGGGTGTGGTTGCAGCATCAGACAAAACGGAGCTTTTGAATCTCAATGCCAATATTTTGTGAATATTGGAAAGTTACTAACCTCTTCTAAGCTTCTATAAAATGGAGATGATAAAATTAGTATCTACATGGTAAGGTTGTCCTCAGTATAGTGGCTGGCATATAGATGCACTCAAGAAATTAAGCTGAAGTCATTATTGTTAAATAGCTCTTCAGCCATTCTTTCATTGCCCTAATGCAGTCATGAATGCTGGTATAACATGAAGATTTTGACAATTAGATATCTACAAACTGCATTACACTGCAATCTAAATAATGGAGACAATATTTGACAGCATATGATTAAGTACACGAGCAAATCTTATTTTAATTATCCATTTCAAACTAAGTAACTATCTCTTTGCCAAGAAAAAAAGTATTCGATTTAAACTACTTTTCTTGAAGCTCTTGTAAAAAAATGCAAACATAAATTAGGACCTAATTTTCTTCTTAATGGTCTCACCCTCAGTTTCCCATCTCATAATCACTTTTTATATGTTAACATATCTTTCAAGTACATATATGTATGCATGTACCTGTATCTGTATAAGTGTGGGTGTGGCTGTACTATTTATGTACTCTTCTAAACCTGACATTTCACTTAAAAATCTTTCCTAGTTTGAAACTATTTACATATAGAGTTGGCCCATTCTTTTTAATAGCCACATAATCGTGCATCGCATTGATGGAATTTAATTTACCTAACTAGCTCTCTATCTAAGTAGTTCCAAGTTTTCACTATTATAAACAACTTTGAAAGTTTTTACTTAAGTCTTTTGCAGTTGTGTTAATTATTCCATAGAATAAATTTTTTAAAAATGCTGTGTGAAAGAGTTTGAAGAAAATTTATCAAGCCTTTTTTTTTGTAAGAGAAAAGTTGTATGTGTGAGTGTGTGTGTGACTAAGCAGTGAAAGAATGAGCATGTTGAAGATTCTCTGAGTGGTAGAATAAATGGTGGTTTTCTTTCTTTTTTTAAAAAATTTTTAATGCTTTATTTTTAAGAGAGAGAGAGAGACAGAGTGTGAGCCATGGAGGGGCAGAGAGAGAGAGGGAGACACAGAACCTGAAACAGGCTCCAGGCTCTGAGCTGTCAGCACAGGGCCTGATGCAGGACTTGAACCCACGCACAGTGAGATGACATGAGCCGAAGTCGGACGCTTAACTGACTGAGCCACCCAGGCACCCCATGGTGGTTTTCATATTCTTCTTGCTTCTCTATATTTCTTATTTTTAAATAAGGAAAGGAGTTATTTTAAAATCTATAAAAAACCCATCCACTAGATGGGTTTAAGATAATTAAATTATTAACTTATAATTAACTAGATAATTAAATAATTACGAGAACTATTAATGAGGCACATAACACTGTCTTAAATGCTATGTGGTGCCTCTCATGCACTATATTATTTAAATTCTATGTACAACCATGTGAGGTAGTGCCATTATCGACACCAATTTCTAAGGAAACTGGGACTTGAGTATCATATGACTGGTAAAGGCAGAGTCCATTTTAACCTTGTTATTCTCATATATTGTAGCCCAGAGTAGTCTGGAATCATTTTGTTGTGAGGGTCCTTGAGCCCAGGTTCATTCTCAGACTCTACATGAATGGTGATGTAGTCAAGCCCAGATGAGCTTGTTTCCCTAGGTGGTCTTCCTCAGCTGAAAGCAATGTCTTCATGCCAGTCCATGGTAGCAGAAGCTACTTGAACATTAGACAAGTTGTCTGCCCCTCACTGACCACCTTTCATCCACTATCTGGCTTCCTTTCAAAATAGAAATAATAGTAATATTAATAATAATAAAAATAACAATAATAAGAGGCAATAATCAATTACATGCTGGTGTGTACCGGGGAGGCAGGGGGACTCCTTCTGATCTCAAATATCCTGGTTTATTTTCACATCCCAGGTTACAATGATTCTCTTTCTCTGTCTCCTTATCCTTGTTTAGGAGTCTTACATTTCCTTTCCATGCAAGGGGCCCAATCAATAACAACTAAGAACCCAAGTTTTCAGTTTCCTAATTTATGTGCATATGATCTTTGACCTTTCCATCTGTGTACTTGCCCCTCATCCAGTAGTATAAGATTTTAATTTCCAGCAGCATCAGATTTGTGTTTTCAAAAGGCGAGTTTCACTGTGTAGGCCAGGTGTTGAGGGGGGAGGCTGAGAGGCCAAAGGACTGGTGACGCTTGAGGTTGGTGAAAGTCAGGAAGCTGATCATTTAGCAGAGCTAGGGCAGCAACAGCCGAGGTTCTTGGCTTAGTGCCTGTCAAGTGAGTGAGGGTGACTTTATGGGTGTTTACTAAGACCTAAGGTGCCCTTGCCCATCATCTAGTGCCCTGTCAGATACCCTGCAGACACAGAGCTGTATTTGTGTCATGCTTTTGGGGGAGGGGAAACTCAGAGGTCTGGTTGTTTTCCTGACGGCTTTAATTCTACTCTCAGTTTTGAAGTGAGTACAGATGTTTCAGAGTGATGTTCTCACTTTCTTCTTGACCTTTTTTCTTCTATAACCTGTGATATGTCAGAGACAACACTTACCAGCTTGGGAGACAGAACTGTTAGCATTTCTTCCCAATCCTGTGTTTAGTGTCATCAAGTTAATAGTTAGACATTGGACGTGGCGGGGATATTTACACAATTGATAATGGAAAATGCTGTAAATCAGTGACTCCCCACCCCAAGAGAAACTATTGTTTAATGTTTACCAGCACACTACACGACTTCTATAACCCTTCTACCTCTGCTCACCACACAAATCAAATACACACACACACACACACACATACACACACACAAGAAAACATAATTTTGAAGGATTGGACATCATAGGTTTCTTCCATGAGACTATGGTGATTTCCAGGAGGAAAAACTGAGCTCCATTTTTCTTTCTATCTCAGGTTGTCCATTTATTTCCAAAAGGACGAAAATGAGCTAACTTCTTTCTCTCTTTCCTAGTGGATGGCTGTATTCACCGAGCAGCTGGCCCCTGTTTACTGGCAGAATGTCGTAACCTGAACGGCTGTGAAACTGGACATGCAAAAATCACATGTGGCTATGACCTGCCGGCAAAATGTGAGTACAGCTCTTTTGAACAGTGTTTCAAAATCAGAAAGGCACTCTTACATTGTTTTATTGCTCAAGCGTGTAACTGGAAAGGAAGTGGCAGTGGTGATATTTAATTAAATGTGCTTATATTCAGATTTTGTACTTGGTAATAAAATGTGTTTTCCAAATAATTCCTCAAATATATATATATGCATATATATATATGCATATATATATGCATATGTATATATATATGCATATATATATGCATATGTATATATATATATATGCATATATATAGTGTGTGTAAGTGTAGGTGATTGTTGCTCAGATCTTCAACAGTGTGTCTCTGAAACAGAGAAATAAACATGTGAGCAAAATATACATTATAGTATTTAAGTGCCGTGGAGTGACAGCTTCTGGAAATGATGCCAATTTCTTATTCCTTGTTCAGGTTTCTTGATTGTAGATGTGTTTAGAGCAAAGGAGATCAAAGTGATATATTGTGTTTTCAGCTGCCATGTAAAGGCTGATTGGCAATTACAGCCAAGGCATCTGTCACACTTTGCTTTCAGGAAAAGCCAATGGAATGTGGTTGTCAGTGTGAGAATGTATTTGCTCTTTGAATGTGGAATGGTCAAAACTTCCATTATATTTGAATAGAGAGAAGTATTGCATTTGATTGACCTTGTTGCCTAGTCGTTTAGCCAGCTGAGTGGGGTGGTGTAGAATAAAAATACTAAGAGAGAAGCTAGTTAAAGGCACAGATGTTTTAATCACATAATCTTCAGGGCTTGGTCAGTGGAGGTACAGAGTTTCATTGTGCCATTAAGGTGTTCATTGATCTGGAAATTGGGACACCAATTAATTGTTTATTCTATTCATCTACTTCTTATGATACTGCCTGGGTCTGTGAGTACATTTTATGTAAAAATGAAGTGTGGTTTTTGTTGTTGTTGTTGTTTTGCAGTGGAGAAAAAGTGACTAAAAAATTATAACACAATCTGTGGGATACTTGGTGGGCTCTATATAGACAGGCTGTGTAAGAATGAATTCCCTATGCATATATGTGAGTGGAGAGGGTGTGTTATTTTTGAAAGATTACTTTAAAGTATGTTTAAATCTGAGGCTTTGTAGTAAATGTAATATATTAAAATGATATTTTTTCCTTCATAAACATTATAATACTACTTTCTATATTTCTCACAGTGGGTTCCAGTGAAAGTATAGCAAATGTATACTGTTTAATTTTCCTTCAATGACTTCTCACTTTTCTTTCTTTCTTAGTGTTTTTTACCTTGTGTGAAAGAGTCAAGTCATGTGCCAAACGGCCCCTCACTCCCACTTGGAATGTATATTTATGTCAAATAAAGTCCTTTGGGTACAGTGGTGTCTCAAACAATTCTCCCTCTGAGTCAGAAAATTTGAGTATTAAAGGTGATTTCCCTTTCCAGGATTATGTCTCTGTGTTTACAAATATTGGTCATTTTTTTTTTCTTTTTAACACCATACTACCTTTGTGATATAGCTAACTGATACCACCCTGAGAACAAACAGAATATTGATTATTTTCAGACTTGTGTCTGTCCTTAAGCTAAGGACTAAGGCCTGGTCTCCTAGTACTTTACTACTTTGTTTCCTATGTATTAAAGCACAAATAAGAAATTCTTTATAACTGAGATTTCTGAAGAGAGATAACCCCAGTATCACTAAATATGACCAAATAAAATGGTGGCTTCAGTGTATGGATTGACATCATGATAATTTTGTCTAATGTGCTTCAGTTTCACATCCTTGTAAGTCATCCAACTTAGTTCAGGGTTATTGAAGACTTGCACAATACCACTGAGGTGTAAAGATCAATACCACCAGTGCTTATGCTTGAGGAATTTCATGATTGAGTCATATCTCTGAGTTGAGGTGTGGCTTTCCTGGGCATCCCATGCCAACTGAGTCTTTGTGGCACAAGGACTCTAGTTAATGAAAGCCAATCCACAGGGCTTTTACAGAACCTGTGTGAACTGAGATACTGAAATACTGAGATACTGAGATACACATTCCAGTCACTGTGTGCAGCCCACAGGGCACATCTATTAAAAAAGTCATTCAGCAGTATAGAAAGTCCCAGTCTGGAATGGCAGTGCCACCTCACAAAAGTTACACACATGGACTACTTGTGAATAAGTCTTGGTATTTCTCCATATTTTAAGAGATTGATGATCTATATTTAAAACATAAAGGAAAAACAAGGAAAGCAATAAGGTGATATGGAAATGAGTAATAATCACTTATATCTGTATGCTATGTTATAGTTTTCCACAGTACTTTCACAAGCCTTTATATTTTAAATTATATTTTATAAACATTATGTGTGTGTTCATTTTCCCTTTTCCTGTCTGAAAGATGTTTTTCTTTTCTCATCAATTTGATTCATCCATTTCAGAATCATTAACAATCCACAGATGTGCTTTTGTAGAGAGAGAATGAAAAGGGAGCTCATTACATACTGTTTGGGTCATTTTCCCCCTCCATATTTAATAATTCCATGACAGTTTGACAGCAGAAACTAGTTCCTATCTGTCCTCTGTGACAGTGGGTTTATCATTATGGGGGTACTAAAGCCATTCATCTAGCCACCAATGATAATATCTTCATGCTTCAGCAATTGTTTGGAAAATGCTATTGTCTAGGTTACAGGCAAAGTTGGTAATTTTGGACTGGCCTTTGCTTCCCTTATGCTTGCTAGATTAATTTATTCATAAATGCTTGTATTTGAATTAATCATATTTGTAGTCTAAATTCTGTGACTCATCATAATTTGTGGAAAGGTAAGCCTCAGAGATTTAGTTTATTCTTTGTTGTTAGGATGTTTTGGTTTCTTTTGATGTAGAACATCCAATAATTATTTTCAAAAGTAATCTTAAGAGTGCAAAGAATATTGGCCAATATTTCATTAAAGGTGATTGCTAAAGAAATGACTTAAGAATTCAACTGACTATATATACAATTGGACCTTTTGGGACCTTCTCTTTTACAATATTAGATTCATAATAAAATTTAGTTTCTACAGAGTTTTAGAAGCTTGTCAATATGTGGAACCTTTCTATTCAGGATATCATCATTCCACCAAAGTTTCAACTTCATGTGGCAGAAGTTTATTTATTTATCAGAGTCAGGGTTCTAGTGTCAAAATCTATCACAGTGTTTCTTGAATATGTGCTGAATTAATATGAATGAATGGGTGATCAAACGATGAATTGTTTCAGAACTTTTCACCTGGAAAATATCTTTGCAAATGTTGCTCCTACTAATTCTTTCCCTCCTGGAATGCATTCTGCCCAGTGCTGGTAGATTAATATTCCTAAATCCAGAGTCCTTATAATTGTCCATAAGACTCTAGATGATGTGACCCCCCCCCTTACATCTCTAACATCACCTCCTTCTGTCCCCTTCCTTGCTCATACAGTTTGCTTTGCTGATCTCTAATGCCTTTGCATTAGCATTCCTCTTTCCTGGAATTCTATTCTACATATCTACATGGCTTGCTCCCAACCTACTTCAAATCCTTGCTTAAATGTAACCTAAAGTATCACCCTAACAAACTTGTTTATAATTGCTTTTCTGCCTTATTTATAATTGCTTACCTCTAGTATTTAACCTTCAGATACACAGTATCATTTACTTATTGATTTTGTTTATTGTCTGTCTCTCTCTATGAAAATGAGAGTAGAGATATTTTTTTCTGCATCCTTTTCAGTTATTGCAGTGTCCACACAGGTTAGAAAAATGTTTGACATGCAATAGGGGCTCAAAATCTAATTGTTGCGCAAATAAGTAAAACCTAATTCCACTCCTCTCAAAATCCTTGGATGGGTCTTTCTTTAAACAGACTTGTTAGCCTGATCACCTTTGGCCTTCCATGATTTACTGCCATATCTTGAACTACTTACAACCTTTTACATGATGTGAATTGCTGACAGTGGTCTGCCTGTGCATGGGGCCTGCATTTGGGGCCATCTAGAAAGCTCTTTCTTTGCTCCTTTTCTGTCTTCCAGACAGCTCAAGTATCACTTCTGCCATGAGACAAGTCTTCCCTTATCAACTCAGGTAAAAGTGCCTTCTTTTTTCTTCAAACTCCTGAACTCCTGACTTCCTGAATACTGACTGTTAACACATTGAGGGCATTTTTCACTACTTCTTATTGTTATATATGCAAGCTTTCCACATTTCTTTAATCCCTTGGATGTAATGGATACTAGAGAAACATCTACTAAATTAATTGCTTGTTAAAGGTGGAAGATTGATTGATAATTGGTGATGGGTAAAATGTTAAAGAAAATTTATGTTAATATTCCTGAGAAATGATGAAATCAGTGTCAATTATCCATTGTGATTTTTTAAATCATATTTTAACATACCTCTATTCCAGGGTCTCTTGTCTAAGAATTTTATTTTTAATGGAGCTTCTACTAAAGGTGAACAAATAAAAAAAAGAAACTACATCTACTTTATTTAATGATTTTCAGCCTACTTCACATGTCTATTCTATTCCTTGAGAATGCTTAATTTTTAGGCTTTAAGGCTGAATAATCTTGAATAATAGGTAGGAAAATATTAAAATCTGTGTCTATAAAATGACGGAATCTGTTTCTTTTATTCTTTCCATTTAATCTTAGAAGATATCAAAGGGTGATATTAGCATCCAACTCACAGGTTTTTATTAATCGTTTGAAAGGAGACTGTAGGGTGAGAGACCATAGTATTATATATTTGAACATCATAGAATAATATGAATCAGAATCCTCATTCTATTTCCAGGTGCAAAAATAATCAGATGATGATATCTTAAAAGATACTCTTGACAATAATTAATACTTCTCTTACGCCTTTCATGAAGAAATCATAGTACCTTGAAACATTAGTTCATCAGTCCTTTTGAAATTTCTCTGAGGAAGTGACATGACAAGTTATGGTATTTTCTTTCAACACAGAGAAATTCAGGTACACAGTAGTTAAGTTTGTTGCTCCTAGCAACAAACTATGTCCATTGAGGGGCATGGCAGATAATTCAAGTATCACCCGAATAGGGTGAGAGTCTATGGCAAGTGTTAGCCAAGACCTGTTGCCTGTTTTTTTTTTTTAAATTTTTTTAATGTTTATTTATTTTTGACACAGAGAGACAGAGCATGAGTGGGGGAGGGACAGAGAGAGAGGTAACACAGAATCCAAACCAGGCTCCAGGCTCTGAACCATCAGCATGGAGCTTGGCGTGGGGCTCAAACCCAAGAACTGTGAGATCATGACCTCGGCTAAAGTCAGATGCTAAACTGACTAAGCCATTCAGGTACCCCCTGTTGCCTGTTTTTGTAAATAAAATGTTATTAGAATGCAGCATTTGTTTACATATTGGCTATAGTTGCTTTCATGTGACTGTGTTGAGTATTAGTAACAGGAACTGTATGTCCAAAAAGCTTGGAACATTTATTATCAGGCTCGTTATAGAAAGTGTTTGCCAATTCTTGGGGCACCTGAGTGGCTAAGTGGGTTAAGCTTAGGTCATGATCTCATGGTTTGTGAGTTCAAGCCTGGTGTTGGGTCTGTGCTGACAGCTTGAAGCCTGGAGCCTGCTTTCCGATTCTGTGTCTCCCTCTCTCTCTGCCCCTCCCTGCTCACTCTCTGTCTCTCTCTCTTAAAAATAAATAAACATTAAAAAAATTAAAAAAGAAAATAAAGTGTTTGCCAATTCCTGATCTTGGAAATGTCTATTTTTTATGAAGGAGGAAGCTGAGATTGAGAGAGGTTAAATATTTGTTGAATTTTATTGAATGTATGTGATTTAGAGCCCTATTGACAAAAGTGGTACTAAAATACCTGCCGTCTATTTCTCGGGACAGCTCTTGCTTCTGTTGCCTCAATAGAACATCGCCTTGGGAGGATGATCTGAAGCTTTTTAAATCTTTCAAATTATAAGGCCACCTTGAAAAAAAAAATCCTTGAAAAAAATGGTCATTTTTCTCAGTAGGGCCAGAACTGGAAAGTGAATAAGTCAAGTCTCTGAAGGGAGAGTTAATTCAAACCACCGAAGTATTTGGCAATAAATCTTTATTCCTTGCTTCTTCCAGTGGTGTTAGCTAATGTGCTGAAAGGGAACCTATAGTCCTGAGTAAATTCAGTTTCTAGAGTAGGTAACTCATAAGATGGGTCTGAATTAGTCTTCTGCAATGCATGACCTGATTTCAGCCATCATGGGCTCCGTCAGCAGGTGTCTGATTGTGAAGGCAGTGGAGTGGGCATGCTATCAAGAATATGACTCTACCAGGCTTTGATGGAGATCTGAGGGCCCTCATGAGCCCTTTCCATAATTAAATGACTTATATTACATAAAGAGAAAAATAGCTTTTGAAGAACATAAAACCATCTTCCTTCCTGAAGAGAGATGTGAGGTTGTTCCTCCTAAAACCAACTCCGATTGGCTCATTTTCCTGAAGTGCTTTAGGAATTTAATTACTATTTGAACCTATTTCTTCATAATTACCACCCCTTTCATTTATATTAAGCAGGTTTATACATTTATCTCCTTAGTGATCCTTATGATGAATGTGGAAGTGAAAAGGGCAGAAAGACTGTAAAATTCAGAGTAGTGGTTCTCAAAATGCTCTCCTGAAACAGCAGCAGCACCTGGGATTTGTTAGAGATGCAAATTGTTTTGCCCCACCCCAACTTTGTGGTTTAACAAGCTCTGGGGTGACTTTGATACAAACTCAAGTGTGAGGATCATTGACTTATACAGTGGTGGAATCCTGAGCAGTACCCTTGACTTTTTTTCTTTTTTAATGTTTATTTATGTATTGAGAGAAAAAGAGCTTGTGCCTGCATGTGCATTAGGGAGGGACAGAGAGAGAAGGAGAGAGAGAATCCTAAGCAGACTCCACACTGTCAGCACTGAGCCCCGACAGGAAACATGAGCTCATGACCTGAGCAGAAATCAACAGTCAGACGGTTAACCAACGGAGCCATCCAGGTGCCCCAGAACTGTTGCCTTTTGATTCCCTACCCTGGACCCCTTTCACTACACAGCACAGGCATCCTTTTGGGTTGCAGATTAGGGCTGTCTTTGAAGAGAACTCAGACATGTTCCCAGTTAGTATTTACTTGTTTATTGCCTGCCTTCTCAAACAGAATTAACAGTTTAAAGAGAAAGAAGTCGTATCAGTCTCATTTACCACTGGTATCCTTACTATCTGACTTAGTATCCAGAACCTAGTTCGTGGCTTTTGATACGAATTCACTGGAGGAGTTAAAGCATTGTCTTTGTGATAGTCATAGCTGCCACTGCAGGAAACCAACCAAGTAGACACTCAAGATAGGATTACATGATTCCAGAAGTTTGCAGAGCCAGTGCTGCTACCATCGCAGCATCTGTGTTATCCTATCACCAGACATGCAGCTTGCTCAAAGACCCTAGCAGTGCAAGCACGTACAGAGGGGCCAAATTTGCTCAACTTGTCCACATGGCACACCAATAACCTCCACTTCAAACACTTTATTTCAGTTTCTTTTTTTTTTCTTTTTTTTTAACCCATTGTAATAACATATATTCCGTCTCCAAGTGGCTTTGTGATGAAATAACTAAAATACTCTAATAGTAAATGGTGTCTTTTAAAAATAACTACATTTTGGAAGCAGCTAGTATTTACATTGTTGTATTACTGACCAAGTGTAGAATAAATGCTTATGCTTGGCTTTCATTAGTTGACATCTTAGCAGGCCTTCAGAGGACACTGCCTATACCTCCTATTTCCTATGTGATCAATAGGAAATAACAGTGTAAATCAATTCTGGGTAATAATGTAAATGAGCTCTCGAAGGCAGTTCCTGCTGTGAAATAAGTAGTTAGCTGTGACACTGGCATTAACCGCAGTGGGGGTAATCAGCCTTTGGATATGTTTAATCAGAGTTATCAGCTAAGATTAAAAAGAGAGCCACTGTTGTGCAGGGATAATCATTTTCAGGATTTAAAAGATGAATATTTGAAGGTGTTCTTATAAATTAAAGCCATCAGAATTGCTTTGAGTAATTTGGGATGCTTTGAGGTCAGGCACAAGCAAACAGGAAAGGTTAATCTCAAAGCCACAGTAGTTAATGTGTAGGAATTGCAGAATACGCTTATTGAAATACATAGTGAATGCTGAATTAACTGAAGATTTTCCCCCATTGCTTAGATGTTCCTTGTGCTATTATTAACATGTATGATTTGATTAAAAAGTGGGCAACACATAAAAGTTTTTAAATTTATTAATTATCCTTACAATTAATTATCAATCCCAAATATTAAATATTATACTACATTATGGTTTGATTAGAGGTGTTTCCAGTTGAAAATATTGATGAAACCAAGTTCTTCACTAGAATTAAAGAGTGATTCTGGGTCAAGAAAAGTAAGCCTCAAGGTAGAAAATCTGAAGACAGGTCTTGAATCCAGGATATTCTAATTGGTAAAGTCCCTTAACCTCTGATCTGAGTTTGCTCATCTGTAATTATCTGGGGGTAGTAATATCTACCTTGAGTGAGTTTGTTAATATGCAGAACCACTTTTTAATAGGGTAAGACATAAGTATATTGTTCTATAATTACTTGTAAAAAACTTAGCACATCTCATTTACTTGTACTACCACTGTTCACTGAGTATCTACTCTGAGCTAGAGTGCTCTTCTGGAAGGTATAAAAACTATAGTGAAAGGACAGCTAAGCTGAGGTTTGAGTACTTTTAGATCTTAGGTTCTTAGCACAGAGAGGCAGATAATAAACACATTCACATAAGAGAACTCACACATTCAATCTCAGATCATGATAAGGGATATGAGGAAAATAAAAAGTGGCAATAGAATGGAGGGTGGAGGGAAAGGGCTACTTTTCCCATGGTGGTCAGGGAACACTGCCCCAAGGAGATGGCATTGGAGCTAAGAGCCATATGCTTTCTAGGAGAAATTCATTGCAGGCAAAGTGAAAGTAGTTTACTGTAGGGTTAAAAAAATTCCCATTGGGTAACCGGGTGGTTCAGTGGGTTGACCGTCTGACCCTTGATTTTGGCAAAGGTCATGATCCTAGGGTTGTGGGATCATGCCCTGCATTGCGCTTTGCACTGAGTATGGAGCTTGCTTAAGATTCTCTTTCTCCCTTTCTTTCTGCCCCTTCCCTGATCTTTCTCTCTCTCTTTCCCTCTCTCTTTCTCCCTCTCTCTAAAATGAAAAAATAAAATAAAAAGCTCACCTTGCCTGATGTCTAAAATAAGATAGTCTGTAACTTTTTCAAGTGTTCTTCCTTGGTATAGATATTATATTTCAGTTTTTACAAGTGCATAATTTTAATATATAGTCTAGGTTGTTGAGGTAACAGAGGTAATGCTGTTGCTGCTGCTGCTGGAGTTGACAGGAATTTTAATGATAATCTAATCTCACCTCCTAATTGTAAAGTTAAGGAAATTGAGACCCTGAAAGATCATTTAATTTTTATTTTTTATTTAACCATGTGATAAGGGACAGAGCCAAGAGTAGAGTCTGGGTATCCTGACTCACAGTATAGGGCTCTGTCTGCTAAAGCATACTGCCTCTCCTAGTCTCTTAGATAATACTAACTCTCCTCTAGAAGTATTGTGAGAATTTAGTCAACTATTAAGTGAGATGATGTATGTGAGCATGCTTTTGAAATAACAATTTCTTATTTTATATGCAGTTTATTAATAGTCATTTTAGATGAGTTACATATACATTAATTGTGACATCATGAGGTCTACTAGTAAAGTTTATGACAATTGTCCACCTGAACATATGCAGCAGTGACTGGTGTTTGAGGAAATATGGAAGTCACAGACAGGAATTAAGAAAAAAATTGTATGACATCCTTAAGACTCAGACATTTGCTCCTGCTTCCTTATAGTATCTTGTTGTTGGAGGAAAGGGAAAGTCTTCAGAAGTCATTTTGAGAAACTTCAGAGGACAACTTTATTGGTTTTACAAGTTCTTTGGTATTTCTACCCTGGAGAGGTAGAGTTTAATTTCCCTCCCCTTGTATGTGGCTTGAACTTAATGACTCATTTCTACTGAATAGAATATGTCAAAATAATGGGAATTATTGAGATTAGGTTATGAAAAGACTATGGCTTCCATCTTTACCTCTCTCTCTCTCTCTCTCTCTCTCTCTCTCTCTCTCTCTCTCTCTCTTCTCTCTCAAATCACTCTATTAGTTTCCTAGGGCTGCCATAACAAAATACCACAGGTTTGATGGCTTACAACAGCACTTTACTCTCTCATAGTTCTTAAATCTAGGTGTTAGCAGGACTCTACTCCTTCTGAAGACTCTAGGGAGAAATCTAATTATCGCCTCCATTTTTACATGGCCATCCTCCCTATGTCTCTCTCTGTGTTTCTTCTTTTTCTTCTCTTATGAGGATACTTGTCACTAGGCCTACCCTATATAGATATTGATAGAGATAGAGATAGAGATAGAGATAGAGATAGGGATAGATAAAGAAATAGATTAGGGCAAAGAGAACCCATAATCAGCTTAATAAAGAAACGTTGGGAGAGGGGCACCTGGGTGTTTCAGTCGGTTAAGTGTCTGACTTCAGCTCAGGTCATAATCTCCTGGTTTGTGGGTTCGAGCCCTGCATTGGACTCTGCTCTGACAGCTCGGAGCCTGGAGCCTGTTTCACATTCTGTGTGTCTCTCTCTGCCCCTTGCCCACTTGTGTGCTCTCTCTCTTTCTCTCTCTCTCTCTCCCTAATAAATAAATAAATATTTTTAAAAAACTTTTTTTTTTTTAAAGAACCATTGGGAGAAAAACAACACAAACCACAACACACAGCTGGGTATTGATATTTACCGGATATTCCTTAAGTGTCTTTAGTCTTTGCACTTGCTACTTACATGCTCTTTATTGTTAGGAATCACTGTTTTCATTTTCAGGGGAAAATTAATTCAGCCTTTCTCCTGTGTGGAAGCTGCGAGCTAAGTGAAGCATAGGTAGCTTCCTATTTACATTTATGGCAGTGCCCTTCTAAATCTGTTTGCTGTACTGGGTGGTATGTTTCCTATTAGCTCCTTCATTTGTCAGAACTACTGAGAGTTTGCATCATTTCTAATCACACACTATTTGTGAAATCCCTAATAATTTCCTAAGGTCTTCTGAAACTTTCCTTTTCCTACCTGTGACATTTTGAGGAAAGATTTATTCCCCTTCTATGTTTATTCTGCTTAGTGAAGATCATCAGAGACAACTTTAACTGTATTTTTGCAAATTTTCTTTCAAATTTTGTCTGTATTGTATTTAGAATGTAGGTGCCCATTTGAAAGTCTGCAGAATTCAAAGGGCTAACTTAGCATTCCCTTACATTTACACTCAGGTTTTGCCTTCTTACATTAGGGCACACGATGACAAACTTGTCTCTCCTTACACAGCCAGATGATTTTGTTTCTGTTTTAACATTACGGCTATACTTGGGTGTGTCTGATGCATACACATGCACATGTCATTTTCCATGCATCCCATTAGAAGTATATTCTCATTATGCTGAACACAGGTTTTCTTCTGCATTATCATGTTTTATGAGAAAGGAATTTAGGGATTTTTTTTTCAATCTGTGGAACTGTTTGGAAAGCATTCTGGCAGAGTTTACATTTGTGGGTGGATTAATGGAACTGGGGTAGAGAGTCTGAGGGGATCTCCCAAGAACTCCCAGAGGGCAGGCAGAGGAAAGGTAACTGCTGTGCTGGACAGGCTAGCAGGACTGGCCCCTTCTCCTCCATGCATCCAGGACATATCTTACCTATTGTTATAAAATTAACAAAAGTTATGGGCTCCTGGGTGGCTCACTCAGTTGAGCGTCCGACTTTTGCTCAGGTCATGATCTCATGGTTAGTGGATTCTAGCCCTGCCTTGGGCTCTCTGCTGCCAGTGTGGAGCCCACTTCAGATCCTCTCTTCTCTCTCTGCCCCTTCCCCCATTCATGCTCTCTCCCTCTCAAAAGTAAATAAACATTAAAAAAAAGTTTAAGTAAAAAATAAATTATGAAAAGTTATTTTGATTATTGTCCTCCTAATAATATCCAGTGCCTGAATAATTGAGTGGATTCCAAGACTAATGAGAGATTGAGAAACCCCACATCAAAGTATATCCATAAAAGACAGTCAGGGCTCTGTATGTAGAGTATTGCATGGATTCATGTAGCACCTAGAAGGAGGTGAAGTTTAGAGAACTACACATCATAGAAGGGTTAATATTTCAAACATTTCCTTACATTTTCTGTTGTCTCCAAAGCAGTGTTTCTCCATATACCAAATTAACTGGTTGTCATGGGCACCAAACCTGTTACCTTAAACACAATATCACACTCCAGGCAACATCCTATTGTTTCTGCCTATTTTGAGATTAACCATCACATAGCATTTTTTTCCCTCTTGTTTTCATTTTTCTTTTACCACTCCATTCAGATGATGATGAAATCAATATTTCAAAGCCTGTATGTGAGATGTTTCTATTTATTGTTCACTATGGTATAATAGTAACTTTTTATTCATCGCTATCCTTGAGGACATACATTTGGGGACAACGGAGCTTTTATAAGAGTCTCACAATTACAACAAAGCTGAAAAATATCTAGAAGTCACTATTTTAGCAAATGAGCCAGTTTCTCCCATTAAGGACTAGGCTATATAAGCCTAGTATAAGACTGTATACTTTGCATTTAACAATCTGTCTGGCACACAGTAGGTAGTGATAAGTGTTTCATTCATTCAGAAAACACTGATTGTTTCCTAAGATATGTGCCAGGTGTTTCCTTATCTTTTAGAAAAGAATGATATACAAAACAAATAGGGACTTCACACTCTTAGAACTGAGTTGAGCTGAGCTCAAGTGATTCAAGTGACTTGCTCAAGACCACACAGTTATTTAAATGATAAAACCTTGCCAAGAATCCAAATTGTCAGATTTTTAGTCTATGGTTCTTTCTTCTTTTTCATGGAGATTTTATTTGGGGGAATCTAATAATGAGAAGATCTGATGGTGATGAAAGGGTGGGCCTACGCCTGCCGACTCCATCTTGTTCTGTGTTCTTCACCTTGACCACGCCTCCTCCCCTTGAGTAACCTCCCGCTCACCTGCCTAACAGGACTCCGACCCTTCCCCAGCCAATGGGCTGAGGCCACAGCCATTACCTCACCAACTGCCCCTAGGCCCCAATAAAACCTTTGTCCTTTTGAAACTGTCTCTCTCTCCAGTATCTCACAGCTGCATCGGTGCAGGTAGGGGATTGAGCTCGAGCTAGCTCGAATAAAGGCTCTTTTGCTTTTACATCGGACTCAGCTCCCTGGCAGTCTTTGGGGATCATGAATTCTGGGCATAACAGTGATGGCCTTCTTGTCTTATGTTTCCTTGGGATTTTCCTAGTCAGTGACCATTGGACATGATCAGTGGATTCTGATACATTTGTACCTGGGATGGGGAGAAGGGACATGATCTAGTATAGTAATGTCTAGTAAATAAATAAATATGTTTTAATGTTACTCCTATACTTGGGTATGTCATATGCTCAAGTCTCTCTCAGTCTAGTATAGAAAATGATTTTGGAAATCATAATTCTAACTTGGCATGGGGGGCCACAGGGCTTTTTTGACTGGGAGCTGGTATAACAGCTGCCTGACATTTTCAGTGATACAGTTTCATTTCTTTCCCCCCATCAGTTTTTATTGTAAATTCCAGTTAGTTAGCATACAATGTAATATTAGTTTCAGGTGTAGAATTGAGCAGTTCAACACTTAACATACAATACCCAGTGCTAATCACAACTAGTGCCCTCCTTACTCCCCATCAGTGATAATGACATGCAGACCACATCCCTGTAATCTCTTTGAAAGAATTTTAGGTTTCACATTATTTAAGGATAAGATAGGCAGTGATTTGTAATCATTCATTTTAATAATTATTCATTATTTTATATCCACATGTTTTAGGAAGAAAAACTTTTGAATCTCTAGTTCCTAAATCAGAATGTTAAACATTCATTGTTACACAATATGGAAACTAAGCATAGATTAATTCATTATATGTGGTTTATTCTGTTTATTTGCCTTAGCAGCACCTTTTAAAAATAAAATTGACACATATCTGTCAGAGCATCTGTACTGAGTTATGTTTCCCAGACATAAAATACATGGGTGGAGTTCTGATGGAATCCTTGTCTTTATGGCCTCTGTCCTCTTTTGTTCCTTTCACTCTGCTTTGTTTGTTTTGTTTTGTTTCTTTAGTGCTTTTAACTGCCTCTCAAATTTTGTTAAACTATTTGATTGATTGATTGAATGATTGACTGACTGACTTGGGGCATAATCCATTTTGAAGATAGAATTTAGAACTTCCTGAAGTCAGAATCACTTGACTTGAAAATTTAAATGCGTATCCTTCCTGTGTGGAAATTTCTTTCCATTGATGTCCACATTTCATAATATGGTTAAGAACATGGACTTTGAAGCCTCAACATTCTGGGCTCAAATTCAGGCTCTGGATATGGGCAAGTTATGGAACCTCTGTGCCTCTCTGTTGCAAACTGGAAATAAGAACAGCTCCACCCTCGCGTAAATGTTGATGATTACGAGTTAATGTCAGTGTAGCATTATTATAATATAGAGTGCTGCCTGCCTCCAAGTAAATGCTGTAGAGGTTAGCTGTTTTTTTAGTAAGGTCATTCTAACCATTTTATCTAAGATGGTCATTCTAACGATATTATCCATCACTCTCTGTCCCCTTGCCCTGCTTTAGTTGATATCACAGCCCTTATCATCACTTGAGATTATTTTATGTATTTATTGGTTTATTTGTTAAATGTTTATATCCTGTACTAGAATGTAATTTTCATGAAAGCAGGGACTTGGTTCACTGTATCTTTAGATCTTAGAAAGGTATTCAAAACCATTTCTGAATGAACAAATATATGTGAACAGGAAACTTTAATTATGTATAATTATTAGCTGAGTTACTAAAAGGATGAGCCTAAGAGTACATTTAGTTTCATGCTGTGTTCATTTGGCTCTTCCAGTAAATTGGGTAATAGTTATGAATAAGCCAGGAAAATAGCACCAATGTATGAGAAGGTCAAGACCACATTTGACATTTGACATATCTACCAAGAATGTTCTAGATGTATTACACATCTTTTTCCTATTTTTCAAAACTCCGTAGTTTAAGTAGTGTGTCAGGATGAAGTAACAGAGAAGAAGAACATTAATGGCCTGGGAACCATGTCCTGGCTTGCCTAACTAAACCCAATGGGTAGATAGTGAGGTCCTTTTCCATTGATTTACAGTCTGTATTCAAAGGTGATTTCCAAGCTCAACTTACTGTTAAACCTCATTAAAATAAAGTGATAATTTTATGGGTTTGAAATGTGCTATGACTGAGTTTCTGATTGGGACCACTAGCCCCAGAGCTTACAACTTCCATGTAAATGTGTTAAGAGGGGAAATATTGATGTGTGTTTTCTCTGTGTTCAAACTGCTCATACTTTATGGGAAATAATAAAGCTTTACAACTTGTTCTTCACAAATAGGATGTGAGGGACTTGCAGCAACAGGAAGAATCTATTATTTTGTGTCAGAGTGATTGGGGCCATCTTCTGTTTTATGGACTCCCAGAGCTAATTGTTGCTTGGGGTAGAGAAGAAAATAGCATGACAGTTAGTTCTTTGAGAATATTAATTTGGTATAAATAGAATTTCCTTTTATTATAAGGAAGATAATTATCTGACCAGTAGGCAGTGTAGCAGCATTCTCTGTTAACCCCAATTTTACCAGATGGAGTGAAGGCACAACCCTTCCCATCAGGACTTCAGGACTTCTGACATAAACGGCTTTAAAATATAGTTACAGTTTCCAGCTGAGAAATCATCCCTGCTTCTTGTCTTTTAGCTGCAGCTGTGGTCCAGAGACCACAGGTAGGGGAAGAAAAAAGAAAAGAAAAGAAAAAAGAAAAGAAAAGAAAAGAAAGAAAAGAAAAAAGAAAAGAAAAGAAAGAAAAGAAAAAAGAAAAGAAAAGAAAAGAAAAGAAAAGAAAAGAAAAGAAAAGAAAAGAAAAGAAAAGAAAAATAAGGTTGAGGTGATGTGGAGAAAGGAGAAAATGTAGTCATACTAGTATCCTTCATGCCTTGGCAAGAATTACAGTCACAGACATCCTCCTCCACCTCCACTTGCAGAATTGGAAGACTATCTGGTGGGGCCACTCCTTTAGCCCCACTCATATTGGATGTAAACATGTACTTGTGAAGGCATTTAAGCCCAGCCCTTCATGTCTTTGTATCTATTTTAGATATGGATATTATAGTCTGTAAAGCATGATCCTTGGTCCGAAGAAATGTGACTCAATGGTCCAAATTGGTGCACTGTCTACTGTTCCAGTTCTTTCTAGTACTCTGAGTATTGTATCTACCACTGGCTAAGCAAAACCCAGTCTCAAGTTAGTGTCTCCTTCTCTGAAGACTATTTGTAGCCCCCAAGGGCTACCTAGTCTCACTTGCCAGCTCTGCTCAGCGCCTTCCCCTATGGAATCTACCATATAGCCTGCAGTGTCTGTCTCTTTTGTTGGCAGATAGAATAATTCTTATTGGAATTTTGTGCCTCAGAGAGTGAGGCAATATGTCTAAATTCATCCCATCTCTGCATTGCTGCAGTTACCTCTTTATTCACTCATTTCATGGAGCCAAGTGGACACTTTAAGCGAGTGTACAGGGGTATCTGTTTGTCAATTCCAGTCACCCTCTGAACCTGGAGGGGTTTCCTCAGATGGGCATTGATGTGTCCCATATTAATGCATCCTTCAAATTTCTGTAGTGATTACCACAAGGCAGTGCCCCATATGGGCATCACTTTAATAGGTCAAGTTTCCATTGCCCTCCTGCCTGACCATATGGCCAGGCCATTGGCTATTGTGCATTAGTTGGTAAAAACAGAAACATAGGAGCTTTTTATCATAAAGCAGTATGTGATTAAGCTCACCAAACTGATTTGTTTTTACCTTCTTCTATCAGAGTGGTTGCCTTCCAAACAGAATATTGTCCATTCACCTTGGAACTGCTGTCCACAAATTAAACAGATTTTTGTTAGTTGGTTAAGAGCTGTTTATAGGGCACTGTTCAAATGATGATAGAATCTGGCAGCTCTTCATGCAGATCTGAAGTTAATCTTAGGGGAAAGGAGGCTCCCTGCTCATGAATATCTTCCCCTTGCATTCCTCTTGTAGCACAATCCCTATAAACCATTTCTATTTTATTAGAGAACTCTTCTGGGCACTGCCCTCCGCATTAGAGTATTTCTCTAACATTACGCAACACGTTATGTGTATTTCAGACTTCCAAGATTATTTTGTGTCCTTCACTTATAGAGGTAATTTCAATTAATGTCTAATAGCAAGCTAGTAATTTTCCCTCAAAGGGAAATTCTGTAGTCTGAAGTCCCACAGCTGTCTCTGGAAGGGATTCACTAGCTTTTTCCATAAGCTCCATTCCACACTCCACATTGTGATATTTTATAGAAAATTTGTCTTTATCAGCACTCTAAGTTCTATTCTACACTGTGTGGGCCTGGGCAATCTTACCCATTCCCATTTAGTAGGTCTGATTAATACTGCTTGAAGAACAGATTTATATACCTTCTCTTTCGTAATACCAGGTTGGAGAAAACATTTCCTAGACAGATACAGTGTCTAGCCCCATAATATATTCAGGTAATAAACACACAATTACTTCATATGAAGCCTGTTCAAACATACCAGTTTTCCTCCACACTCTCACCTTAATCCCATCTAACCTTACATTTCTTTTTTTTTTAAATTTTTTAAAATGTTTATTTATTTTTGAGAGAGAAATAGAGCATGAGCAGCGGTGAAACAGAAAGAGAGGGAGACACAGAATCCAAAGCAGGCTCCAGGCTCTGAGCTGTCAGCAGAGAGCCTGATGCAGGGCTTGAACTCAGGAACTGTGAGATTATGACCTGAGCCGAAGTCGGACGCTTAACCGACTGAGCCACCCAGGTGCCCCATCTAACCTTACATTTCTAATTGTAGCCTCCAATGGGGCTTCATTAACAGGTTTTGGTTTTACAGTACTAGGTATGGGGAGTGTTCCTCAGGCAGACATCATATCCATTCCCATAAAACATTCAGGTCAAGGCACAACCTCTTCACATAAAGCCTGTTTAAATAATCTAACTTTCATAATCCTATCCTTTCATTTTTTCCATTTTCTATTTTCTAAATCTAATCTAACTGTAGTTCATTTCCAGTCTTTGCCAGTGGGTTTTGGTACCATACTTCTTGTGGCTTTCCTATATTGGAATCCCAAGAACTTCTTTTCACCCTCTGACCATTTTACCCACTCATATATGTAAGGCTTTGTGTCCCCAGTAAAGGGTTGAGATGGAGGATCTCACCTTTTTATCAATCTTATCTTGAGTAATCTGCTTGCTGTTGCCCTGTGCCATTCCAGGTCTGATTTTCCATTGCTATCCTTGCCTTCTGGCTTTTAAAATTCCTCCAAATTAGAATATATAGACTTGTTTGGGGCCTTTTAATGTTGGAGGACCATCTGGGAGCCCCTTTGCTCTATCCATCCTTTAATAGTGCTTTATTAAGGCCTTTGTTTCAATCTCATCAATGTCCATGTTATTCACTCCTTTTCTTTATTACCATATAAAGATTTCCACCCTGATGGGATTCTACTCTTCAGTCTATATTCACCCCATTTCTTAACCATTTAAAAAATTTCTATCATGCTAGGAGAAGTCCCTTGACTCTTCCCTCTGCCTCTGTGCATTCTTTTGTTGATTAATCTAGTATTAGCATCTGTCAGACTCATGAGGGGAAGCTGAGACAGCAAATTTGATAAGGCTTCTCAAACTGTTGCATGATATTATAGCAGTAAGGTTACAGTGGATGTTGATGCAAAAGATCCCCCTGTAACACCAGAATTTACTATGACCTGGGTAATGGGCATATTCAGTGGATGGGTATCCCAACTGTCATAAAGCCAACCCCATATGGCTTATATATGAAGCATATAAACCATTTCATCTGGAGTGCACCACATGGTATTTATAAGGGGAGTTGGACAGTCCCCCTTCTCCGAGTCAACAGATTGTACAGTAGATTTCATCCAGTATATCATGCTGGCTTTCACCTTGGGTGTAACTCATGGTGTGTCTGGATCATATATAGCCACCTGTGAGTGTTCTGCAGTGAGCTGTGAGTCCTGTATCAACCTAAACATGTTCTTCCACCCTGTAGCATTCAAAACCAAAACAGTTCCCCTAAATTACTCATTTTCACAACCTATTTTAGTAGAGATTCTTCATGGAGCTGCTGATATAGATCCACAAAATTAGGCAACTCCTTCACAGAATGCCCTCTGGTTTCAGTAGTTTCTTGGTTTTGCCATCTTCCCCACCCCCAACACTGACTACCTTCTCAGTAACCAGAGATACTTTTTGTTGTCCTGGTGTAATTTTTCCTTTGTAGGCAGCTTTTTTAAAAAAATCTTAAAACAATTTATTATTTATTTATGTATTTAATTTATTTTTTAAATATTAAATTTATTGTCAAATTTGTTTCCATACAACACCCAGTGCTCATCCCAACAGGTTCCCTCCTCAATACCCATCACCCACCTTTGTAGGCAGCTTTGATGCTAGCAGCCTTCTCACTGATCAGCTAGAAATTGATGGTTCCCATGACCCTTTCCTCAGGTTTGATAATTTGCACAGAACTCGGGGACACACTTGCATCTATTATTATTGGTTTATTAGAAAGGATACAATTCAGGAACAGTCAAATGGACGAAATTTAGAGGGCAAGATATGGGGTGCATGGAGCTTCCGTGCCTTCTCTGGGCATGCTGCCCTCCCAGCACCCAATATGGTCCATGGGGAAGTATTCCAAAGCCTTTTGTTTAGAGGTTCATTGTGTAGGCATGCTTGACTAAATCATTGGCCATTGGTAATTAACTTGATCTCCAGCCCCTCTTTCCTCCCTGGAATTCAGAGGATGGAGCTGAATGTTTTTAATGCTCTAATCACATGGTTCCTCCTATCCTGATGCTATCTAAACATCACCTCATAAGTATAAACTCAGGTATGGTTAAAAGGGCCTTATTATGGATAACAGATGTTTCTATCACCTATATCACTAGGAAATTCCAGGGGTTTTAGAAGGTGTTAGGAACCAGAGACAAATACCAAATATATATACTTATTATTGTATTATAGTCATTAGTCCCACAACTTAACTGTATTTATGCAGAAATGTGCTTAAGTATACATGCTAATAATATGTATCCTGGTACCAACCTGAAAACTAATTTCTTTCCCACAAGGATCTGGTTTTACCTCAAAACTTTAAATCTGGACATTGGGATTATCTTATTCTTACATTAAAAGAACATTATGGGCATTCTTTGAGAGATGAGAGTTAATCATGACTTTTGTGTGCATGATATATACTCATACACTACGGTTTGAGGAAAATTCATTTTTAGTATCTCATATTCATGTAAAGGTCCTAGGTGCTATTTTTAAACAAGGTGTCATATAGTATTAAATTACAAGATCTTATATACTTAGTTTTATAGAACTATTTCAAAAATTTAAATAATGGAACTTTTAGATTTAGATAGTTAAATATCTAGTATAAGGCAAAACAAAAGCATCATTTGTAAAGTTAAATATCACTCAACTATTCAGTTATTCTTTGTTGTAGATGGGTAAGCTTGTTCTTTTACAGTTAGACCATATGGTGTTCATTTATTTTTCTGTGATAGATGTGCCAGATAGCCAAAACCTTTGCTTAGTACCCTAGGGGAAAGGGGATCTGTGACATGTGTATTTATTTTATGCCATTCCATCCACGTTGTACAAAATACATTTAAATAGGGGAACTAAATTGCTTACAGTAGTAAAATACATTTCCCTCAGTGAATGTTGGTACTTTTCGATGCATGCTGATTTGAGTTCTGACACAGTCATAATCTACATACCAAACATATGCATTTAGCTTTCAAAACAGAAACTGGCACTGGGGGAGCTAGGGAAGTGAGCTAGTTTGCCAAAGCAATCTCTCCTTCTTCCTCTTTGGAGAAAGGGTTTATCATTCATGGCCTAGGTTCTCTTGTCTTAAACTTCAGAGTGGACTTTCCAATTAATAAAAATATATTCCATATCATGGCAAAAATTTGAGACTCTGACTCATCTGTCTCGCTTGCCTTCTATGAGAGAATGTGGTCATGAGGTCCACCATTTAAAATATGGGCAATAAATCTTTGGAAACATCGATGTTTAAAAATGTACAAAATGTGGGGCACCTGGGTGGCTCAATTGGTTAAGCATCTGACTTTGGCATAGGTCATTATCTCATGGTTTGTGGGTTTGAGCCCCATGTGGGGCTCTGTGCTGACAGCTCAGCTTTTGCTGAGAGCCTGCTTTGCTCTGTCTCTGTCTCTGTCTCTGTCTTTGTCTCTCTCTCTGCCCCTCTGTGTGTGTGTGTGTGTGTGTGTGTCTCTCTGCCCCTCCCCTGCTCATGCTCTGTCTCTGTCTCTCTCTCAGAAATAAACATTAAAAAATGTACAAGATATAAGTAGAAAACAGTGTCATTAGATTTTACCTTTGCACCAGATGGACAAAACAAAATGTATATAAATAATGATTTCTGTAGCCTCAGAGCATTCAGGTTTCTCTTCTACCAGTTGTATATTGGTATGCCCTTGGTATTTATATATATTTTGTAGATACTTTCCACCTATGACTCTCTGATATTTCACATGTATGGCTTACATGATTATTCACCTCTTTCATTCTATCTTGATTAAGTCTAAGCTAAAGGCTTTTTAAGGTCTTGTATATTCTCCTTGTCAACTTGTGAGCATCTATACTTTTAAAATGTTGGATTCTTGATAACTGTGTCCTTCATGTATGCCTCATAGGTGATGTCACTTGACTGAAAAGTCCTCTTGGTAATCCAGTAATTAAATTCTTCTAGCTGGAGGCTAAGAGAGATCTCTTGTGCTGAATTGCACTGTATAGTAAATGGCATTATAATGAGGTTTTAACTTATTTGTTAAATGAATGAATGTGAATTTTGCTGTTGCAAATCATTAGTGTTTGATGCTCTAAAGCAAGACTTGGTGCTGTGGACGAGAGCTAGTATAATCATGTCTTCTTATAATTGTCATATCAGTGTATTGAAGGTACTTTCATTAAAAGGAGAAATACCCTTGCAAAGAAAGTGTAAGGCAGGCTAATGAAACAGGCTGATGATCACTCCCTCATGTCACTGAGTTCTCTGTGTCAGGCCTGTGGTAGATACTTCTGCAGTATTACCTCACTTTTATCTTCAAAACAACACTGTGTGATAGATTCTGTTTTTATCTCCATTTTATCACAAGGAAAATCAGGCACAGACAGGTTAAATAACTTTCCTGAGATTCACAACTAGTAAGAGTAGAGTGTGGATTCAGGCTCAGCCCCTCTCCATAGCTCTGCACTTACAAACAAGGTTTTATTGGAGCACCTGTGTGGCTTGGTCAGTTAAGTATCTGATGCTTGATTTCAGCTGGGGTCATGATCTCACTGTTGGTAAGATCAAGCTCCGTCCCCATCGGGCTCATGTTGGCAGCGAGGAGCCTGCTTAGGATTCTCTCTCTTCCTTCTCTCTGCCCCTCCCTTTCTCTCTCTCTCTCTCTCTCAAAATAAATAAACTTAAAAAAAAATGTTTATCTCATCCTTAAGCATGGGCATTTGCTTATATATGAATTAATTTTATTGTTATTATTTCTCTTTGATATCCTTCCATTTTTTATGAAAGTTGATGATATTTAGAAAGCTTTACTTCTGTAACTTAAAAAATGTTTAAGCTCAGAAATGTACTGAGAAAAATAACAAATGCTCATGCATCAGCTACCAATACTTTTTTAAAAATCTACTGATATCTTGGCCTCTTTATTTCCACTCATTGTTTTTTAAATAAAAAATAAGACATTTTTGACAAAGTTCTCCTTAATCCCATTTTTTCCTCTTTCCCATTCCTTGCCCAGAGAAACCACTATTAAGAGCTGGATATAAAACCTTATATATTTTTATATTTTTGTTTTATTTATTTATTTATTTATTTATTTACTTTCTATATTTTTGTATTTCTACCACAGATATAGAAATAGCCATAAACCCTATACACTTTTGTTTTGTGGGTTTAAATGTATACATAAGGCCTCATGATGTATAGTCTATATATTGTGTCTTAGCCTTTTCATACAATATTATGTTTTGAAACCTCTCCATGGTGATTTATCTAGCTACAATTCATTATCAGCAGCTGTATTTAATTCTCTTATACATATGCCATATTTTATGGGTTCATTTTCTTATCAAGGTTGATTAGATGGTTTCCAGGATTTTCCCAATGTAAATAATGATGAAACAAATATTTTTCAGTATATATTGACTCATATACATGTGCCTCCTCAAGTGGCTGGCTGGTTGGGAGGGTTGTGCACTATACTCTAGCAGTGAGTGTACAACAGCATCAAGTGGGGAGGAGGGCACATCAGGGTACATTTGAGAATTAAAGGAAATCACCAAGTACATTTATTATGCTTATGAGACAATGATTAATTAAATTAAATTACATTCCACTGCTAATAGATAATTTGAGTCCATGTTTTATGAAGTCCCTACAAATAAATGTTAGGTTTATGTGAGGTTTAATAAGGAGAACTCTGAGCTAAGAGGCAAGAGATCTGGATTTTCTTCCCAGCTGTGCTGTAACCTAGTATTGTGCTATGAAACAATACATTAATGGCCTCTGAATCTCATTTTTCTCAGCCAAAGATAAGGCATTTTTTATTGGTACTTTTTTCTTACTATTTCTTCTAGTACTAGACTATCTATGTTACCAGTTTTCTTTAGGGTTAAGACACCTGCTCAGTGAGCAGGCCTAAGTCTGTATTGCACCCCTGGACTGCTACCCCGTTGCCCCTCAATATGGCACCCTTTCCTAATTCCAGAGTTCTAGGCACTTGGTCTTTTTGGTTCCTCAGCTTATTATTCCCCTTTCCGCCATGTAAATGCTACAGGTGTCTTGAAGAGAGACAGAATTCCTTGCCAGAGCATTTCTGAACCATGTGACCCTCCATGGCCTCAGGCTCCAGTTATCGTCAGTGGTATCTGGTGTGCTAACCACACTCTTGATTGTCCCTTTCCTTCTCCTGTCTCATTTCTCCATCCCCTGACCATTGTTATCTGAGCTTCTCATCTCAGGGTCTTCTTTCCAGGGGAAACCCAAACAAAGATATTCAACTATGCAAATCTTACCTGTTCCTCTGCCTCTAGCCCAATTCCTGGGTTTTGGAGGTTCTTCCTGACCCGCTCAAGCTCATGCTCATAAAGTTGTTCTGTACCCTTTTGACATTTGTCATTTGAACCAATTAATGAACGGCTGCATGCAATTATTCACCTTCTTTTGTGTCCCTCTTTCTCCCAGTCATAAGATGAACTGCCAAAAGTCATGAACTCTTTTTGTGTGTGTTGCTTTGTTTTTATTTTTAATGTTCCTCAGTGCCTAGGGTGGAACCAGCACAGAATATACACATGTAGTAAGTCTGCATTGAATGAATAATGTAGTCTTAATAGGTTCATACCCCCCAGGCCAGATTTTGTGGATGTTAGGCATCTCTTCTCCCTTCTTTGGTTTCTTTGCCTTTTAATTAACTTTCCATTAGGCTTGTAGCTCTTGGTGACCTCCTGAAAGCCTGGTAGTCAGAAGGTTACAGAAAGGGCCATCCATTTTGTTATAGGGGTAACAGGAATAAATACTCTCTCTGGTCACACTTTGAGAATATTTCAGGCTAATTGGCAGAAATAATTGGGAATACAAATGTGTTGGGAAGTAGCAGTTAGAATTTTTAACTTTTTATATAATACCTTAAGTTCTAAATATCCATAGCATCGTTTTAAAGTTATTATCAAATTGTATGAAATTAAAAACAAACTTATGTATGAATGATTCTAAACATTTTACTTCAAAATGTCCCCCTTTGACTACAGGTGTTTTCTTTGTGAAATGAGGACCAGTACCTGTGGCTTCTCTTACAAAACTTTCAGCAGCTGAGGGCATTATTACTTATTCCATGAGTTTAAAAACTGGGGAAACTATCCCCCCAGCCCCCCACCCCCGCCTCCTGCCTCCTGCCTCCTCAACAGTGTAGCATTCTATTTGTCATTTATTTGAGCCTGTTTAGTGAGTATTGATTTTGTAAAATATATTCCCCAAAGCTTATTTCTCAGATTCAGGTCTTTTCCAACTGTGCACAACTTGGTTGGGCAGAAAAGGCCTCCTGGATTGCTCTGCTTTATTATCCCTAGATGGACTTTATCATTGTCCTTCAGTTGTCTCCAGAGTTCATCACAGATGATATCCTTTTGTGGGCAGAAAGCAAGGGGTGCTGAGGCTGCAGGGCACAGTTGCTGAAAGATTCATCTTTCAATTCAGATTTCAGTCTAATTTTAACTTATTTGGTGCTGCTGTGGAAAAGCTGTTTGTCCGAAATAAGAAGGATAAATACATGATACACTACGTATGGAGTTCACAAAATGGGATGCAGAAATCTAGGAGCTAAAATTTAGATCTAAGGCACAAATTTTCCTTCCTTCCCTTTTCTCTTTCCGTGTCCTCCCCACTTTTCTCCCAGTGGATTGGATTAGGATTGGCAAGAGTGAAAGAAGAAGATGTAAGATTTTAGACATTTGTTTATTCCTCTGTGTTCAAAATGTTTGACAATGTAGAACTGAGCATAATTCCAAGGAGCCTTCGAAAGACTGAGGTGGCAGCCATGAGGAGAGCACTTCCTGATCTTTGCAGAGTCCAGACAGTTTCATGGAAGATCACTGAGAGCCTGAGCCCACCCCTTGCTCAGAAGACCCACAGGGACAGGCACCAGTAATTTTGTTGAGGTTCACTGAATTGAGCTAAGTTATGCTGGTTCTAAATATGAAACAATTTGAATAGAATTGTTTTTATTTATTTTTTTACATATATATTACATCTTAACATTTTCACAGAAGAGCTTCTGTTTTCTTTCTGAAGGTATAAAGGCTTGGATTGTATGTTAGGTATATTAGGCAGAGAAAATGTACCACTCTGTCCTGCCTCCCTAGAGTTGTCTTGATTGTTTTATTGTAGCCCTCACTGCTGAGCCTCTTCCTTCCAGTGCTGTGGAGTTGGCTTTGTCCAAGGAGCTCATTCACCACAGGTACAAAAAGCAGAGTGAATTCCCCACTTCTACCAATATCACATTCAGGCTCAGCAGGCACATTTTTACTTCTGGCTGTAAACTTGTAACCAAACCACAAATATGTAAATATGATAGGGGAGAAGGCCATCTCAATTATTTGTTCAAACAAGTCAAGGGCCCACAGAAGAGAAAGATGAGCTTCTCTATCATTAGCAGTTCACACATAGAGCAAATATCAGTTATGCATTATCTTAAATTATACATTAAAATAATGCTAATAATATTTGAGTCAAAAATGCTCCTATGCCTAACAGCTAGAAATTTCTAGTTATATAATGGCAATATAGCCTAGTGGCAAAGAACTGTCTAGATCTGGAAACCTTGGTGTGAGCCTTGCCTTTTCATGTAACCTGCTGTATATGCTTAGCAAATTACTGAGCTCTGGATTTAAGTTTCCTCATCTACAAAATAGACACATTAGGATTGTTGTAAGGATTAAATGAGATGACATGTATGACATTTATAACAGTACCTAAAACTCAGTAAGAATATCAATATCAGCTAGTGATAGCATTTCGATCACTTTCCTGTTTATTATGACATTTAGTCTTCCTGACACCCTTGTGGTATAGCATATACAAGAAGTAAACATTTTTTTTTCTGTAAAGGGTCAAATAGTACACATATTTAGCTTTGTAGATCATTCAGTTTCTGTTGAAGCTTCTCAGTTCAAGCACTGTAGTGTGAATGGAGCCAAAGATGATATAAATGAAGGGATGCATCTTTGTTCCAATAGAACTTTATTTACAAAGACAGGTGGCAAGCGGATTAGGCCCGGGACTGTGGTTTGCTGACTCTTGACAACACCCTATTTGCTATCATCTGCAATTTGTAAATAAGAACATGGAAGCAGATTGTTAGGAGATTGCCTATGAGTCCATTGCTAACTAGCGGTATATGTCAAAGTAATAAGTATTGTTACCTTTCAGGTCAGGGATTTCCTACAGAACAGTTTAGTGGTCATCTACATTGCCTCAGAAACAGACTTGTTTGCATTATTGGTTAGAATGTCGGGGTTCCTGTGAACACTATGTTTTTATTTTACTTTATGGCCCAGTCTTCAACTTTAAACTTCAAGACAACCTTCTCGCTAGCATGTAAATCCATCATAGGAAGAAATGCCTACATCAGTCCCAACCAAGAGTTAGAAATGTAGAGCCCTAAATCAGTTTTTAAGACTTTTTTCTATTTTTAATAACACTTAAACTGTAGTTTTTCATTTAAAAATGTGTTCCTGGGTTAGGTATCTTTTTTTTTTTTTTTAAGGTTTATTTATTTGTTTTGAGAGAGAGAGAGAGAATGTGTGAGCGGGAGGAGGTGCAGAGGGAAAAGAGAGAGAGAATCCCAGGCAGGGTCCTCACAGTCAGCACAGAGCCACACATGGTGCTCAGTCCCATGAACTGCAAAATCATGACCTGAGCCGAAATTGAAAGTTGGATGCCCAACTGACTGAGCCACCCAGGTGCCCCTGGGTTCTATAAATTTAAAAGAAAGGGCTAATTTGGGGGATATGGATCAAAATACTGGGGGGAAAACCTGTTAGATACTTTTACGAAATAAACTCTAACCTTAAGATTTTTTTTTTAATTTGTTTGTTTGTTTTGTTTCATTTTGTTTTTGGCTCCAAAAGACATCCCTGGAGAGGAGCATGAAGTCAGTGGCTTGAGCAAAGTCTTTTACGTATGGTTCTAGGATACACATTCATACACACTGTCTCACACACACACACTCAGTCTCTCTCTCTCTCTCTCTCTCTCTCTCTCTCTCTCTCTGTCTCTGTCTCTCATACACACACACACACACACACACACACACACACACACACACACTCATACATGAAATAAAGAGGGTGTATGGATGTCTAAAAGCAAACATCATTCTCCAAACTCTCAAGAGTTTACTCTTTAGAGATTGCCTTAAGCTATTATTCTGATTCAACTTACATGTATTTAGATTACAATTTAATAGGCTTGGCATCAAATTTCTCAACCTACCACAAATTAGAAGCAATAAATAGGGAAAAGGTTATTGCTAGTAAAGGGTGATTGCCAGTAGGGAGAGGTGACAGCTGATGTTTGGATCCTAAAGGAAGTAACTGAAAAACTGAAAAACCATACCATGATACCCAGTTGAATCCATTATTAAGTAAAAGTTAACCTGTATAATACACATTACACTGATTATTTAACAGAAATAAGTATATTTTAGGATTATATTGCTCTAAAGTTGTTCTAATAATAGGAAGTTTTGACCTTAAAGTATAAAATCCAGTTTTCTGGAAAGTTCACCCAAATCTAAAACCTCTTTTTCTGATGTTGGATAAATGTGGAATTTTCACATATTCAAAAAATATATTATAGTCTAAAATTCACCTTTTAAATAAGAATATTAATTTCATGTTTCAAACACATTCCTAATTGAACAGCCACATTTATATTCATTTATATATTTTTAAAAAAATATTTATTTATTTATTTTGAGACAGAGAGAGTGCATGAGCAGGGGAGGGGCAGAGGGAGAGAGAGAGAGAGAGAGAGAATCCCAAGGCTCGATCTCAAGATCACCACGGGATAATGACCTGAGCCAAAATCAAGAGTTGGACACTTAACCAACTAAGCCACTCAGGTGTCCCTCATTTATACATTTCTTCATGCCAGACAGAATTAGAAATAGCTCTTTACTCAGCTGAGTGATGTTGGATATAATGTAAACAAACTTAGTTTGGACAAATCTAAGGATAGTAGCAGTCAGAAGAAAATTTACAACTAGATGAGGCAAACTACCTTGAAAACCTCTGAGAATGAGGAAGTAGAGACGATCTTGAATGACATATATGTGTGTGTGTGTGTGTGTGTGTGTGTGTGTGTGTGTGTGTATATATATATATATATATATATATATATATATATACATAAATTAAATGTTTATTTTGAGAGAGAGAGAGCGAGCGACCATGAGTGGGAGAATGGCAGAGAGAGAGAATCCCAAGCAGGCTTCATGCTGTCAGTGCAGAGCTGAACATGGGACTCAGACTCATGAACCATGAGATCATGACCTGAGCTGAAATCAAGAGTTGGACTCTTAACCAATGGAAACACCCGGGGACCTCTTCAGTTGTATTTACTTGATAAAAATGGATACCACAATCAATAGGAAAACACAGCATATGTTAGGGCTGATGATGAAGCCCTACACTCTGAACGTGTACCCCCATTTTATTGCTCAGCCTTAGACTAGTGAGTTAATAAATATTCAATAAGCCCTTTTCACTGAACTTTTAAAAGATAAAATTTAATGCTTTAAATTGCATTTAAAAAATCAAGTTCACGGTAAGGGTGCAATAAATATTTGGTTTATAATTTCATCTTGTGTATGGGGAAAAAAGATAAGCATGGGGCTCATTGCCATGTACATAGAATTCCTAAAATAGTTATTGCTTCAATAAATGCTCATAGAAGAGTAGCTCAGGTTGCAGATTTTTTACATTTTATTGACTGAGACTCCAGGGAAAATTTTAAAGTTAAGGTGTCTTTTAACATGATTCAGAAATACAGAGTTTCCTCGACACACTGTGTTTGACCCTTCTTTCTACCTCTTTGGGACACCCTCTCGTTATTGCCATTCTGTGTTCTGTTGTTTGTCCATACAATGCAACTTAATATAGTTTTATATTATTTCGCTTCATCTTTACTACCTTTACCCACTCACTCATTAGTTCTTCCTGTCAGTATTTTAAAAACTTTCTAAAGAAGCAAATGCCATTGAGCTCAGTAAACATTTTTCATAATTCATAAACCACTTTCTGCTTCCACATGTAGGCATACAATTATTTCTAAAAGTGGAGTCCTCATAGGCTCCTCTTCTAAGGACTTACATTCTCACTGGTGATCAGTTCCTGCCATCTGTCTGAGCGGGTTCCATATTAGTATCTCCCAAATGGAGAGACTTTTCCTACCAGGAGTATTGGAGTTAAAATTGAGAGAGAACATGCAATCATTTTTATCTTTTCACAAATTATACAAATTTGTTTGTACTTTAAGAATTGAGAAAGTTGCTAAGATTTCTCTGGAGTGGGTCACAAGTTTTCTTCCTGGATGTTTGTTCAGAATAGACAACCATATTTGATTTATTGAAGTCTCTTGCTAAAGCATAATTGCAACTTCTAGACAATATGTTTGATGTCAATTTCAGCTTTTTTTTTACTGAAAGGAAAGAGGAATGAATCATGTCTTCATCTTCATTCTGTAGTTCTTTAGGAATAATTTTCAGTGTTGTTGAAGAAGTTAGAAACACCCAAGTTAATTATTATATAGGTTTTGCAAAAGCAGAGTGTTTAAATTATTAGTCATGTTGAAGGAACTCATTTTTCTTGAAACATTGAAAGATGTTATTAATCCTAAAGACTAGGTGTAGTGCCAAAGACTTAACAAGTATGATTAGCCTCCCTGTTACAATGGTGTACATATCCATCATGAGGTTTCTTCATTTCCCTTTCAGAACTGACCTAGTGTTTGTTTGCACGGTCAGTTAACCAGGAGTCCTTCATGACAGCCCTGCTCTCTCGGGCAAGTCTTCTCTCTGTTTCTAGTAACTCCTAAACTCCTCCCCTCCTCCAAATATTTCCACTTGACTTACTGAAACAGTTGCATTGTTCTTTTGCCCAAATCCCAAGCATTCCCCCAGAGAGCTGTTTTCACTTTCCATAGAGCACTTACAGTTTATCTCTGTAAGAGAATAGTTTTGAGTTTGGCACTTAGTCTATTTATTTTTCATTCTAATAGGAATCACTTTGGAGCTAGCTAAGCCACCTTTAGTCAGCTTCTTAAGTGCTGCCCAGACCTCTTCCATCTGTATGAAACACTCACTTTTTCATGTCAGAAGTTTAATGAAACTAGAGAAGTCTTTAAAATAACAATAATAATGAAAGACTCTAATAGATTCAGGGAAATTGCACATATATCTTTTCAAAGTTAGATCTATTTTGCTAAAATTTTGAGAGTTTAATTTTTTTGATACGCCCCCAGGTTAGAATCACATAAATTAGTCAAACATCTATCTCTTTGGGTTGGAAATACTCATTGATTTCATTCCTACCCTTCTCTATAGGGGAAATATTTTGGGGAGACTGGGTGGCTCAGTCATTTAAGCTTCTGCCTTTGTCTCAGGTCAGGATCTCTCAGTTCGAGGGTTCAAGCCCTGCATTGGGCTCTGTGCTGAAATTTCAGAGCCTAGAGCCTGCCTTGGATTTTGTGTTTCCCTCTCTCTCTGCCCCTCCCCTGCTCACGTTCTGTATCTCTCTCAAAAATGAACATTAAAAAAATGTATATAGGGGAATTATCTTTAATGTAAATCATGTGGCTGATTGCCAGTGATACATAAAAATTGGTATGTATTATTTAAAATAAATTAATGAATTTATTGATAAACAGCCACATAGCAGTGCTTGCTTGTTTTCATGTGACATTAAGTATTGCGTGTCTAAAAGGTGATATTGACAACTGGAACTGATCAGCATGCTTTCTATTTCTCACACCTGATACATATTGAATGCCTCACATACTGACATTTCTTAAGTGAATAGTTATTGTTGGGACATTTAGAGAAGCTAATATAAAATGGGACAATCTTTATTTGACTATTTTACCACACCTCAGGTATACAAAAGTTACGAATAAACATTACATGATGGCTTCAGACTTTGTACTGATTCAAAAAGATTTTAAATGAGAAAGGCCAATCTTTCTTGTTTCTTGGGCATTCAGTAACTTTTTGTGAGATTGAATTGTCAGTGTCTCCTAATCTCTCAACTGTTTTTTCCCCTGCCTCTCGATTTCTAATCTTACTCAGTTGGACTGTGGGGAAGAGAATACAATAGAGGGATTAATGGCTCAGTGCAGAGAAGTTTGCTTACTGGACAATAGAAAAGGGAATTTGGTAGAAGTTCTTACCCTTCCTGTTTACATTCAATAATGTAACCGTATATTGAAAAGGTTGTCAATGGTGGTTCTATTTTGCCAGTTGTGATTCCCAAAGTCTTATTGTTAGACATTCATCAAATAAAGAAATAAAGAAGAAAAGAGAGAGGGAGAGATGTAAAAGAAATATAAAAGATGATAGATTTGAGAAGTCAGTGCAGTTACGAAATAAGACTAAAGGAAGTACTAAAAAAAGCATGTGTGTGTGCACGTGCACGTGTACACATGTGTCTGAGCTTGCATATGAAATACATTCATGTACATAGAGTAGAGGTGATGAGAAGAGTTGAGGAAAAGTATTGACGTTTTCACCTTTTTTCTTTTTCTTTTTTTTTTTTTTTGGAACAGCTAATGACCAGAGAGCTTTCTAAGTGCTTAATGAGACTTAACATCTTTACATATGGTATGCTGGGTAGATATGGTTATCCCCATCTTTCGGATGAAGACATGGAATCTTAGAGAAATGAGAAACTAGTTTAAAATTTCTTAGAATGTATGTGGTTGAGTGAGGATTTGAATCCATATTATTTGTCACTCCAAAACCTCTTTTCTGTTTATTGGTGAAACCACTGTTCCTGGAGAGTTACGATTGATATTACTCTGGAAATTTTGCCACATGCTACTCCGTGAGTTTTGTAAATCTCATTAGAGTATGTGGAGACCTCCAAACCCCCTCCCTACCGACATAGGTAAAGGTAAAGCATATCTTGGAGCAAACTTTAAGTCATGCCTATCCACTGAAAACCTACATATGTACAAAGCACTGTGCAGGTACTAACAAATGGAGAAAGAAATACATGGCGTGTTCCTTGCTACCAGCACCTTATTAACTAGATGAAGAGATAAAACATACATATATGAAAAGCTAAAGACAATACTCTCATCAATTACTAATTTGGTACAGCAAGACAAGTCATGATGAATTGTCAAATAACACGAAACGTGTGTGGAAGAAGTTGAGTGGTCTGTATTGAAATGTAGTAGTCTGGGAATTCTTAATAGAAAACAAGGAAGGCATTTAATCTGGATGGGAAAGGATAAGCAGAATTTAGAAAGTAACAGAGGTGGAAGGTTAATTCAGGCCTGAATACAAGTGTAAAGAGAGGTAGCACAGCAGGAGACAAAGGTTATCCCAAGTGGGTTGAAGGACACAAAAACAAGGACATAAGTAAACCACTTTGGATAGAGAAGGGCTTTGAACAAATAGAAAGGAGAGATGTGACCTAAAATGTAGGTCACAATCACGTTATCAGGCCTTGAGTGCCAGCACAGACTGAGCCTGTTGCTATGAAGGTATGGCAAATGGACACAAATAGGAAAATTACATAGTCAGAGTTGTGCTTTAAGAAAATAATCCAGGAAGTGGAGGATACAGGGTGAATGTCTACAGATAAAGAGTGAGGCAACGTGCATAACTGTACTGCAGTAGGATAGACCGTGAGCTTACCGTGCATACTTCTTACCACTGCTGCTCTGGTTGCTGTGTGCAAATAGCCCCCAGCTCATCTACCTACCTAGTTACCTCACAGAATGGCCAGAGTGATCCTTGTAATCCATAAACTGCTTGTCAAAATCTCTCAACATTGCCTATTAAGATATTCTTATTTTCATTTCTGTGTCCTACCTTTAAATATGGCCTACAAAATGTGGCTTTCACCCTCTCTCTCTGGTCTTACTTCCACTTTGTTCACTCTTTTTCTCTAGGCATGCTGGATTTGAAAAAAAAAAAAAAAAGAAGAAGAACAAGAAGAAAAAAAGTCTTCTTCTTTGTGTTCAGCAGGCTCCCTCCCATTATAGGGTCCTCTGAACATGTTATCACATCTTCCTGAAATGTTCTTCTTTCCCCTCATTGTCTTGTCAGCTCCTACTTATCTTTCAGATCAGCCCAATCTTCTTTCAAGACCTCCTTGACTAGGTCAAATCTTTCTATTGAAGGATCCTCATATCCCCATGTATCTATCTCTTTTTTGTTGCTTTTGTTGTATTTGCAGTTCCTACCTTTATCTGGTTATTTGATTAATGTTGTTTTCCCCCAGGGACCACAGTTTGGTTTTGCTTTCTGTTGAAGTCCAGAAACTAGCATATGCCTAGCACATACTAGACTCTACTAAATATGTCCTGTGGTGGGGCTTGGGGGGGCGGGCGGTGGTCGGGAACAAAACTGTGATTAAAATGTAAGATGATTTGAAAATCTCTACATTTGAAGGTTTGGGCTATTGGAAATGTTATTATTTTTAAATACCCTTGGCATTGTTTTTTTAAAAAAAGGAAATGATATATAGTCAGTGGTAGAATTCTATTCTCAAACTATAGACTCATCATCTTAGCAATAGGGCTAAGATTGCACTTTTTGGTCTGCCTCATACCCTTCCAACCTAGATGTCAGCAAACAAGCTGCCACGTCACTGAAATGCAGATAATCTCTGGAGAAGAAATGCTGCTCTTCCCAGTTGTCCCATCTACTCAGACATGGTCAAGCTTTCTGAGCCCGAGGATAATCAAGGCAAGATTACTAGTTTTTACAGATTTGTAAAGTAAGGTTATTGTCTGTGGGACAAAAGGGAACTATTTTTGTTGTAGTTTTTAAGTTAATTAATCATCAGCTGAGGGTCAAAACTCGGAAATCACACCACTTGGAATTCACATAAAGACAATCCAGCTGCAACTACATTATTCAGGATCCTTTTGCCACTAAAACAGAAAAATGGTACTTAACCAATCAGGATGAAATGTCAATTTGAGAGGAAGGTAATGTGAAACTTTCATAAATCATCCAAACACCAAGAAATCTGTTACATTCTGATTTCCAGTCCGCTCTTTTGCTACGAAAACTCACTCTCATAACTCAGCTCTCTGAATACTACATATTCATGCAATTATAATTATTCCCAAAAGGTGGACACCGCAGTGATATGAGGGAGTTTTCCTCTAGTCTGCTTAGAGTTTTTCCAAAGAGAAGAAGCCACATAATAAGAGTCACTCTTTTGGAATGATTTTGCTTCACTGTATTAAAATTTCTCTTTACGATCTAAATAGAAGACTTTTTTTTTCTTTTACTTGAGGTGGCAGTGTTCTAGGGACATGTCTCTATGGTGTTTGCTAAATTAAAGTTCATCTTTTTAAGCTCATCCTTTTTTTTTTTCCCAAGAGTTTACTGGCAAAATCAAAGACCTTGCTTCATTCCCCTTGCAGGGTGGAGCAGAACTGGTAGGATGATCACAGGGGAGTGAGCAGGCTCCAACATTTTTTGAAAAGACCATTTCCATTTCATTGGCACAGGGACCCCATCCTGTGCTGCAGCCAATTCTTAATTCTTTCTACCATTGGTTCAGAGGGTCAGGCTTTTGTGGGGAGGGATTATTTGTTTCTTTAAAATCCACCAAGGTTCTTTTCCCTCCCGCCTTTTCCTCTTTTTTTTGTGGCCTGGAACAATAACAATGTTAGTGATTTTTCAGTTTCTGACTTGCAGCAAATCCATCTATACTTGGAAAAATGTAGTTAAATTTAATACTGCAGCTGGAGGTGAGATAGAAGTGAAGGTGGCTTAAAATGTGAAGTGGGTAAAAAAATGTGTAATTGAAACAGTATGATGTTGATGAAGCAGTGTGTGAGGCTGTCAGGAGGCATTATAATATGCTGATGAGTGGGACCAGCTTCCTAGTTATTCTGTGTGCACATGCTCCATTATATTGGGTGGGGGAAAGGAACCTGGCATATTAACTGCCTTTGTTTTTAGAGATGCAGGTGAAGCTCTTTCATTTCTGGTTTCTGAAAAGAAATTTGCAATATGTCCTAAAACCACTTTTAATCTGGAGTGTCAACTGACAACTGTAACAAATAAAAACTCCTAATTTATTTTTAAATATTAAAATAAAAAAAATATTTCGAGTATCATTATAAGCACCAACTCTAAAAATTCTCATTTTATGTAAACTAAACTGTATATGAAGTCTCTACTTTTCTACACTGAATCAAAATAATTAATTTAATAAAAGTACCATAATAAAGTACCATAAGATTCAAAATATAGAAAATAAATTTTACTATGTTTTTGTTCTGTTTTGTTTTGGAATTTTAGAGTTCTTTACCTAGTTGACATGTTTGTTTCTTGCACAGTCATCAGTAAGTTAATCAGGATGTATCTGTCTTTTTGTCTGTTCCTTTCTTTTAAGGGCTGTTTGGGCGTGGGGGGGCGGGATGGAGGTGAAACTAGACATGGGTGGTAGGAGGAAATGTTAATGAACTTTAAGTATTTCTTTCCTTTAAAAAACTGAAATATTAGGTCTTAAAGTAAAAGTATGCACTTCAAAACTTATAAAGTGCTATACTTTATTTTCATTTTTTAATCTCCAAGTTATTAGCAGATTGCTATATTGAATACCTTTCATGTGGTTTTTCATTTAACATGTCCAAACACCCTTAAGGGATAGCTATTCATTAACTCAGGAGTGCCTAACCTTTGCAGAGAGAGGATTAAATTTTCATTTCCCTCAAGATTTAAGATGACCAAAAAGAGGATAAGGAAGTGGGGCTTTGAGGTAGTTGGAGAAGATTGGAGAGGGGGAGAATTGACCCTTGAGTCACTGGGATATTGGGAGGTGATTTTCAGTTACTTGTCTCAGTTCCTGTAAAGCCAGGGGGCAGAGAGTTGGAAAGGTGCCTTCATGACCTTTGACCTCTGGAAATGACTGTGGATTTAGCCAAAGCTAGTTAGAGCCAGAGAAAAAAGGAGAGTGATGGACAAAGCAGGAAGGAATAATTATTCTCCCTAAATACATAGTCCAAGATAGTGCCTTTCAACAACGAAAAAATACATACAAAAAAGCATGCACATATATTCACATATATGTCTGTGAATTTATACATATGTGTATATATGTTAATATGTATATTAATATGTTGACATTACACAGGACACAGTATTAAAAGAAACACTATAGTACATGTAGTTCAGACATCAGTGGTAAGACTGAAGCAAAGAAAGAAGCTAGTCTGTGAGTAGATGTCTTTTAGTCTCCCCTTCATCCAATGGTAGAGCCCCCAACACTCACATACAGCTTGTTCCCAGAAATCCAACCTGACTGTGCCTTTGAGGCTCATGGAAGGAGCTTCAGATCCTATAATTCAGGAAGTCTGGGTTCTTGTTCAACACAAATCATGGTTTCCTGGATGGGAAGCCTTATTTAGGAATTTAAATTAGCAGAAAATCAAAGCAGCCTGAAAAAGTCACCCTTGATACTTGAATGTCTAAGAAATAATTACGGGAAACAAAATTGTATTATTCAGAAACTTTTCCAGAAAATGATGGAATAAATACTATAATTCTCTGGTGAGAGCACAATCTCACCACAGAAAAAAACAAATTTCAGCTCTAACACAGGTTCCTTTTATTTAGACTTATTCATTCTTTTCGTCTTTTTTTTCTTTAAATAAAAAATATAAACAAACGATAGCTCCTTGTCTAGAATGCTTCTACATTTTATACTTTAAAAAAGTTTGTAGTTATTTTATGTTTGAATTTAAGTAATTACTACATATTCCAAATGAAAAATAAACTCTTACTTCTGCCCACTTGAAAACCTCATGTCAGACTCCTCTTTTGCCTCCTGCCAGTTATTCCCCATGTCTTGATATAGCTTGAGAATCCTTGAATTCTCACTTCCTGAATTTACTCATATAATCCATTTTTGCACTTTATTTCTCTCAAGACTGATATGCAAAGGTAATGGGAATAGGAATTTTGGAATCACAAATGGCCTCATTACTACAAGTCTTCTAATTTTTGAAATGTTCATACTCATTTATTAAAGATCATAGACAATAAATAAGTGATTTAATTATCCTAAAATAGGTACCTTAAAAACAAACAAACAACCCCTGCTGTAATGTTTCCTCAATCCCTGGAAATGTGTGTTTAAGAGAAAGAAATGGAAGGTGGATATCAGTTGAAAATAGTACTTTGCATTCCTTCTAATTTGGGGCCCTCTCTGGTGATTAAGAAGCACTTTAAGGACAGTGCCTATGCCCCCAAGGTAAATGCAATTGACAGCTAACTTCTGCAAGAGTCTTGGACCTTCAGTGGGGAGAGAAGACATAATATGAAAAGAAAAATAATTTGAAGGGTGGGAGACAGTAGGGATGGAAGGATGTGTGGGCAGCTGTGTCCTTCTCATGTCTGTAATTTGACCTTTTATCTTCCTAGAGAAAGACTCCTTATATCATCTGATTTGCAGAAAACTTTCTTGAAAGACAATTGCATATGCTTTAAATCAGAGGATGTTGTACTTAAAAAAACCTCCTTTTGTTGATATTTTTCTATATAGTGATGAGTATACAATGGGGATAATCATTTGATACTTGTAAATCTTAAGGTTCAGTAAAAACCACAGACTATATATCATGACTATATACCTGATTGATCTTAGACTAAATTGCAATACTTCTGATCAATTCAGTTAGTATGTCATATGTAGTTATGCTTTAAGCAAATTACCTTTTGTTAAAGGAAGTAAGTAAATTAAAAACTACATATGTATGTATATATACATATTTCCTCTTCATAAGCCCTCGGCACAGTTGGTTTGGGAAAGGTCTCCTACCATCCGGGCATTGAACATTCATCATGAGTAATTTGCTGTTTTGGTTGATACAGTTGTCATATCATAGTCATTTCCTCCTTTAGTTAGTGTTTTAGCCTAAAGGCAGTAGATTTATGTTTTTTTTTTTTTTCCAGATTGATTCATTTCCCAGCTGCCAAGCAACTTCTTTTAACCACATTTACAAATTGCTGGATGCATCTGTATACACACATAATGAATTGATAAATATTAGATGAAAGATATGTTGAAATAAATTGAAAGTTAAAACTCGTGGAGTATATTTACATTTAGATCAATCTAGAAGATGTGTTTAAAATAGAAGTGTATCTTTCAGTTCTATAAGGAGTGTCTATTGGGGCAAGCACAGTTAATCTTGGCCTAACATGAGAAATAATTATTTAGTGTCTATTGTCTTGCTGCCAACATTACTGCAAAAGCCTGTGAGTGGTCCCACTAAATGTTTGTATTTAATGTGGCTACCTGAATTGCCTTACTGGTAGGTTGCATCTATATTCAAAATGTTTTGATAGGTTTTCATGTTTTTAAAATGTAGTTGAATTTTTTAAGCTTGACATTCAAAACTCTCCTAAATTTAGACCAAATTTATCGTCTTAACCCCATGAATCATTAAACCATCTTAGATACTGGCAACCAAGGTGGGCTTTTTCTTCGTACCTCCATTGCTCTAATCTTGAAATATCCTCCTCTCTAATACTCTCATGTTATTAAGTGATAGTAAGAATGTAAACTTAGGTCCATGACACACCAGAATTCTAAACTGGGCTCTTTCTCTTACTAGGTTACCTAGGTAGAAATAACCTTGGGCAAACCACTTCTCTCCTCTATGGCTTAGTTCCTAACTTTGTACAAGTATGTCAATCAGTTATTGGCACAATAGTGTAACCAACGACCACAAAAATTCAGTGACATAAAATACATGTTTGTTTCTCTTGCATTTATGGATAGACTGGTCTCAGCTCCAGGTGCTGGGCTCAGTATAGGGTCTCCTATACTTTGGAGGATCAGTGAAATACAAGGATTGTTTTTCTCATGGGGATGGTAAAAAGTCCAACTGTCTAACTGTACAAGTACAGTTCAAGTCTTTGCACCACTTTGCCCTATGGATGTTACATCACTGGGTTGGGAAATATAATCCACCCCTAATGGAAGGAATTGCATAGGGCAAAAGATATAGAAAAAATAATGAGGGTGAATAATTGGAAACAAGAATGGAATCTGTGACAGTCGTATTATTGGAGGATTAATTCACATCATCTAGATTAGGTTTCTAGCATAGCATGTGGCACAAAGGCACTCAACACATTTGACTTTCTCTCTGTACTTTCCCCACCCACACCTGTTCAAACCCTCCTTTGTCCTTTAGTCTCAAAATAGATGTCATCTCTTTTATGAAGTTTCCCTTGCTTTCACCTGTAATTAAAATTAACTGCTTCTTCCTCAATACTTAATGCATTGTCTATAATAATTCACTTAAGGCCTTTATCTCTTTCCCTATATTAAATTAATCATCATAACCAGATTATAAAACTTGTGGATAGTGCTTTATCACCAGAACTTCTTGTGTTTTTTCAAACAGTAGGTATTCAGTGAATGTTTATTGGACATAAATTTACAATCAGTTTTGTATTTGCTCTCTTATTGAAATACATCTATGGGTGCCTGGGTGGCTCAGTTGGTTAAGCATCTGACTTTTGATTTCAGCTCAGGTTATGATCTCATGGTTCGTGAGTTCAAGCCCCCACATCAGGCTGTGTGCTGACAGCATGGAGTCCGCTTGGGATTCTCTGTCTCCCTCTCTCTCTGCCCCTCCCTGCTTACTGGCTCTCTCTCTTTCAAAAATAAATAAACACGAAAAAAAAAGGGCTCCTGTGTGGCTTGGTTGAATGTCCGACTTCTGCTCAAGTCACAATCTCGTGGTTAGTGAGTTTGAACCCTGTGTCCAGCTCTGTGCTGACAGCTCAGAGCCTGGAGCCTACTTTGGATTCTGTGTCTCCCTCTCTCTTTGCCCTTCCTCTGCTCACGCTCTGTCTCTTTCTTAAAACTAAATAAACATTAAAAAAAAAATTAAACATCAAAAAGAAAAAAAAAAAGAAATACATCTGGTACAGCTGATATCAAGCCCTGTATCTTCTAATCAATCTTAAATTTTCTCATTTTCTTATCAGCTCAAGTAGAATCTAGTTGCCATTTAAGAAGCCATATTGGTTCCCAAACCTAGTGAAACATAAAAATCAATGAAATTCTTTTAAAAATACCAAAATTTTATAAGCTCAAGAGTAAACTGGAAATGTGCATTATATACATATAATCCGTAACCTAAACTCTCTACTTCCTTAGAGCAAAAGTGATAGAAATAGCTTCAGTATATAAATGATAAATGATTTCTTGACAGGTATGTGTGTCAACCATGAAGAAGTTACACATAGGAAACGTTATGCCTTCTTACCTCCTTTGTCATTCTTCCTGGTGTTCCTGTCAATCAGACTGTAGAGCTCAGGATCCTCATGCATCTGAGTCAAGTTAGTTTGCTGATGCCAGGTCTTTTCTGTCCCTCTGACTAGTACTTTCTGCTTAGCCATCTCTTTGAGTGATAATATCTGACTTTATCTTCTCACAGAAAATATAGATAATTTTTATATCAGATCAAATTATATTAATAAGAACCTGAGATCATAGGGAATGACTTGTCAGTTTATATTAGTATGACTCTAGTGTCTGACAGTGGCCACCAGAGATAGTTGGTGGGAGCGCTGCCTCATATGACCACCTTGTAGGTTAGAATCCTATCCAAACACCTTCCTTTTAATTCTCAGTGTTTCATACTTTTTTAAGTGGCTTATTACACTCAAATTTTTTGACATTCTTCTTGCCATGGACATCCAAAGCAAAGTAGAACAAGGAAAATGACATGCAAAAAATGTATTTGTATGCTATTCTTTGTGTGGTGACTGTATGATAAGGAGGAAAGACTGGTGAACTGAAAATCAGAGGTTCTGGGTTGAAATGCCTGTTCTGGCACTCATTAGTTGGGCCTCAGTTTCTTCCATAGGAGCATGACTTATATACATTAAGTTTGTTCTCATGTGTGTGTGTGTGTACATGTATATATGTATACACACACACTCAAACACAGACACACACACTTTTAATTTAAATTCCAGAATAGTTAACAGACAGTATTGTATTAGTTCCAGATGTATAATATAGTGGTTCAGCAATTCTATATATTACTAATAATGAAGCAGAAAGAAAAATTAAGAAAACAATATCATTTACAATTGCACTACAAATAATAAGATATCTAGGAATAAACATAATCAAGGAGGTGAAAGGCATGTCTTCCAAAAACTATAAAACATAGATGAAAGAAATTGAAGATAACACAAGTAAATGGAAAGACATCCCATGCTCATGGATTGGAAGAACAAATATTTTTTAAATGTCTATACTACCCAAAGCAATGAACAGATTTAATGTGATCTCTATCAAAGTACCAATAACATTATTCAGAGAACTAGAGCAAACAATCTTAAAATTTGTATGGAACTATAAAAGACTCTCTCTCTCTCATTATATATATGTATATATATATATATATATATATATACACACACACACACATATATATGTATGTATATATGTTTATATATACATAATATATACATATGTATATATGTATGTATAATACTTATATACATATGTATATATTAATGTATTTAAATATAATTATAATAAATATACAAATATATTATTTATATATTATATATTATAATATATTATACATTATATTATATATGTATATACATTGTACATATGTATATACATTATATACACATATATATACACATAGTCTCTCTCTCTATATATATATATATTATATATGTCTATATAATGATGTTTTACAACTGTATTCATTGGAAATTAAGGGGCTAGGAAAGAGGACAGAAGAGATAAAACATTGATTAATAATGTAGTTTTGTGCCATTGCCAGTCACAGTTTTGAAATCTAGCATGAAAAGTAATATTCTTTTTGTTGTTATTATTGTAAGAATAATAAAAATATGTTTACCTCCTTCTTGTAAAGATGTGATATTTCTGTAGTCCTCAATTTTTCCTTAAGGTGATTAAATACATTGTTTCTTAGAAAGCTTGGATGGAATTTGTCATCCAGCATACCAGAATCTCAGTATAAAGCATATCAAAATAATTTTAGAAGACTTTGTTTTAAATGTCTATTGTCTACTGGGTAATTTTAGATGGGTTTCCTCATAAACATTGGGTAGTATGTTTTTATGAGTATTTCAGTTTGATGCTATTCAGCTTTTCACACAATAAATATCCCTTATCTCTTCATGTGTAGGCCATTGTGACTCTCATTCAAAATTATATACATATGTGTTAAATGCAGTTTCATTCTCATAAAGGCAATATTATTGAACATGACCATTCTTCGAATGGTTTTCATGCAAAATGAATTATGTTGTATTGTAATCTGGAGCCTTTTAGGTTTTCTATGAGAAATTGTCTGAAATTGTATCTTGTTTAAACTGTTGGGTATCTCTTACTATAATTGTGTAGAGGATGAGAACTAAAATAGCTTTCCTTTGCTTTCTTCTTGGTATACCCACATAGCATAAAAATTAAGACTTATTTCTTACGAACTATGGATGTTTTATAGGTCTCAGAATCATTCAAAAAATGCTGTCTTTTAAAAACCAGCACTCTGTAAAAATGGATGCACTAAGTTCTTGGACTAAGGTTTTTTGTTTTTGTTGTTGTTGTTGTTTTTTGTTTTTATTTTTGGTGTGTGTGTGTGTGTGTGTGTGTGTGTGTTTAAAGTTCATATTCTCTTACCATTCAGATGTAGAGAAAATTTGGTGTAATAGTGAAAAGTATGAGCTCTGGGTTAGACTGATTTGATTTATGTATCAATCTCTGCCTCTATTGGTCTGAGCAATTTGTATAACTACCTGAAGACTTAGTTTCACCACCTTCAAAGTGGGGATGATGATAGCTCCCGCCATTTATTTCATTCAACAGAATTTTTATTTCAGGCCTGCCATATATCAGTTTATGTTCTAGATGCTAGGGATGCCACGTAAGACGAAATTCCTATTATTGACTTCTACTCAGAGTAAAATAAACTATGTAAAAGAAATAAGTATGAAAAAAGCAGTAGTTACCACTGTGATAAAATAGTGATTGGGTAGTATATTAGGTTAGATAGTTTTTACACTTCTTTATAAAGACAATACATTTAAACTGAGCCTTAAATAAGACCATATGAAGATCTCAGAGAAGAACATTCAAGGTAAAGGAGACAAATATGGTAAAAGCTCTGGGGAAAGAACAGAATTTCTATGCTCAAGAAAAAGGAAAACAAAGCCAGTGAGATATAAGTGTATGATCCAAGAAAAAAATTAGACAGACTTCTGTGAAGGAAAAGTTCAGAAACTGGAGCCTTATAAGCCAAGACAAGGAGTTTGGGTTTTATTTGTAAGTATTATTGGGAGCCATTGGAAGTTGTAGCAAAGGGAACACCATAGCTTACTTAATATTTTTTAAGTGTGTTTTTTTGGAGATACCCTGTGGAGAATGGCACATAGAAGGAAGACTTGGTGGGAGACCATTGCAATAGCCCAGAAGAGAAATGTTCTTAGATGATGTGGTAGTTCTAGATGTGGGGACAAAAGGGTTTTTTAGAGTATGTTTCAGAGGTAAAGTCAACACAACTTGCTAATGGATTAGATATGGGGAATGAAAGGTGGGGAAGAATCAAGAACAACTCCCAGGTTCTTAATTGGAGCAAGTGATGGATGATGACACCATTTCCTGAAATGGACAGGGTGGAGGAGAAGCAGGTTTTGGAAGGGACATCAGGAGTTCTTTTTGGCCTTGTTAACATTTAGGTAGCAATGTTAAACAGCACCTGAAGATATGAATCTGGAGCCTAGGGGACCAGTCAGGGCTGAAAATATAAATTTTATTTTATGACAACAATTTTTTTAAATTTTTATTTATTTTTGAGAGGGAGAGACAGAGTGTGAATAGGGGAGGAATAGAGAGAAAAGGAGACACAGAATCCAAAGCAGGCTCTAGGCTCTGAGCTGTCAGCACAGAGCCCCACGTGGGGCTTGAACTCACGAACCATGAGATCATGAACTGAGCCAAAGTCAGATGCTTAACTGACTGTGACACCTATGCGCCCTTGAAAATATAAATTTTAGAGTGTCACTGATACATAAACACTGGGATGGGTGAGACCACCTAGGCAGAGAATGGAAACAGAAAATAGAAGGCATCCCAGATAAGTCCTGTGATGTACCAACATTTAGAAGTCAGGCTGAAGAGAGGTCAATGGAGGACACTTAAAAGGCATGTACAGTGAGGCAGGTGCACTGAGAATATAAAGCCCTTAGTGGCTTGTACATAGTAGCTTCTCTATAAATGCTAGTGTCTTATTTGGGTTTCTTCAGAATACTGAGGTGGATTGAAAGGTTATCCAAGGAAGTGCTGGTAAGGAAGTGGAAAGTGAGACAGAGAAGGGGAAGAACCAGTAAGTGTGCTATCAATCAGGTTACCATGGGAGAAACTGGAGCCCAGTCCTGCTGCTGACATCTGGGAAACTGTGTCACACCCTTCAGAGTTGCCCCAACCGAGGGATGAGAAATATCTATTCTCCACCACGTTTGTCCTTAGGTGAGATCTGCTTTCTAGGGCTATTAACTCATAGCACTTTTGGTGTGCTTCAGGAGGGATGCAGATGCTCCTGGTAGGACACGCAGCATGTAAACTTAGATCAAGTGCTGAGCAGATCTGGGTGGGCATCAATGGAATATGGTTAGCGGTTACTGTTATGTTCCTTACTTGATTGACCCTAATCATTTTACCTTTCTTCACTGAAATGTGGTAAGAACAAATGATATCCCAATTGATTAAATAAAATTATTAAAACAAGACAGAATTCAAATTTCTTCATTACTTGTCATACCTAAAGATGTGACAAACTAGTTGAAGCATATTAATAAATGGGTGTGTAATTCTCCTTATATTATTGACCTAATGTGTCAGTAAGTTTTAAGGCATGTTCTTCAGTGCCAAAAGTACCATTAAATGGGATGCCATTAAATGTGAAGGTAAGCACATATGACCTCAGTGTTTTATATTTTTTTGAAATATCAGAATAAAAATTCATATGATATACTACCTTGAAATTCAGTGCTTTTCTCCCAGAGAACTCCAAGGTTACACTTGATGCTTTTCAGCTCACCTTGTACACATGAAATCACTTGATCCCAATTCCTAGGAGGGTAGTGAGTGAAGTAACTAGTGTCACAGGTGAAACTGAATTGCTTTTAAGCTTCTTATCTGAGCAAGCAGCAATATTGAGACCAAGACTCAAGTTTGTTAGCATTTGATCTAGTTTCCTTTCCTCTTTGCCATAATGGAAATGGTAAAATGCTTACTTGAGCTCACTATGGACCAGACACTGCCCAAAGCACTTTATAAAATGTGCTAACTTAATCCTTAAAACAACACTATCATTCAGGTAGTATTATTTTCCCCATTTTACCCACTGACTCACAGAGTTAAGTAACTGTACGGTTCACATCTCATAAGTGGCAAAGCAGGGATTCAAAACCAGGCATTTTGTCTCCAGTGTCCATTCTCCTTGAATCAGTAGGTTACAGGGCTTATGCAGCAGTGATGGGATCTGATCTCATCCCTGAACTGCTTGGACAGATCACACATATGATTTATTTGGTACTTTTCCCATAAATTCACTTTGCTAATCATTTTACTAGAGATTAAAAAAAAAGAAACCTCACCACCAATAGTCTTTTTTTAATTTTAAAAATTGGAGTATCTTTTTTTAAAAATATCTTTTGTATGGCTTCAAGTGTCTAGTTTTTCATGTATTCTAATATACAATCTATTAACAATATTATTTTCCCTCTTGTGAATTCTTATGCCCTGTCATTAGGTTTAAATATATGCAGGGTATCAAGACATACTTCTACCAATAAACTTCTATTAAAAGTCTAATTAAGACAGTTCTTCCAGGTAGGTTTTTTGTGCTTTGGAGAGGAAGTGGTATGGACACAATTCTCTGAGAAATGTTTCATTTTTGCATGTGTCTAGGAAAGATGTTATTACTGTATCACTCCCCAAATTTCATTTACTTATTTCTTTAGTGTCTTTTGCTATTACCTGCTCACTGCACGGAGTGACTAATCATAATCTTCAGAGTAATTTCAAGTGTGTTATGTCGTTTGACCACAGGAAGATTTTTGACCCTAGGTAGATCTGTAAGGAGGTTGCTTTCATAACAAAGGAGATTCTGATACCTCACCTTGTGGGGAGAAGGCTGCTTTTAGCAGCTCCTGCCCCTTGTGGAAGAACTCTTCGGTCTCATTAAGCGTTAAGATATTATGATTACTTCCCCCTTGCTATGTGATACAATATTGGTGACTGTTTAAATCCTACTGGAGGGGATTTAAAGGCTCTTCTGCAATCCTTTTATAGCCTATGAATTTCAAAAATAGGAGATGCTTAACTTACTGGCCCCCAAATTCTGTTTCCACTTATATCTACATAAAAGTAGAGCCGCAGATGAAATTATGACCCAGTATTTCTTCTCTCATTTAAAATATCAATTCCTATGTCCCAGAAGTTAGTACCAAATTTGTGTGTCTATATGTTCAGGTTTTTGTTGTTGTTGTTGCTGCTGTTGTTTTTTTTAGAGGGAAAGAAAGTCAAGTATTCTGGTAATTTAAAATTGTTTATGGCATATTCCTATAATTCTAATCATTTACAGATGTAGCAATTTATCTTTTTTTAATGTTAATTTATGAGTAGAGCTGTGATCAAATGAATTAAGCCAAAGTCCTTATAATTTAAATATTACTTTTTGGAAAGTACTTTTAAAAAAAAGTTGGCTTACGTGCTTCCTAGTCGAATTATTATTTACTTTATTTTTCTGATATTAGTTTTGAACTATGCAGTCTCATATGGCATATGCAATAGCTAAAGGCTAAAGATCTAATACCCAAGCCTCTCTTTAATGTCTGTTTTGTCTGATGGCTACAGCCAGATTTCCTCAGAAAACCTTACAAAACATGATAAACTGTTTCAGTGGTAATGTTTGTGTCAGTAGCAGCAGAGATGAGTTCCAGATATTTTCAGAATCATTTAGAAGTTGATGTGAAATTCTGCAAAGAGTCAGGCCAATGCAATAATTTCAGTTCTGTAAAGTTATATTTATTTTAAGTCTTAGGATTTTTAAACAAAAATGGTAAACAACATTTAATTGGGTTTAGTACCACACAGTTGTTCTAGCCTTCATATAGTTTAAAATAAATGGTACAAAATTACTCGATAAGTTATAAAAACAGTATGAATTTGAACTATTATTTTGGGGTGCCTGGGTGGCTCAGTCAGTTGAGCATCTGACTTCAGTTCATGGTTCATGAGTTCGAACCCTGCATCGGACTCTATGATGACAGCTCGAGCCTGGAGCCTGCTTCGGTTTTGGCTTCAGTTTCCCTCTCTCCCTGCCCCTCCCTGCTCATGCTCTGTCTCTCTCTCTCAAAAGTAAATAAAAATTTTAAAAAAATTGAAATATGATGTTTTAGCAAATAATATGACTATTGTTGAATATTATATAAGTTAAAATAAAGATACATGTCTTAGTAGAAGATTTTCCACATAAACCTGCTACAGTATATACTTTAAGCCAAGAACATCCATTTCTGATGCTATGATTGACGATACATCCTGAAAAAATATCACTCATTAAAAGCACCTAATCTAGCATGTTATTTTATCCAGCACGTTTAATATCCACTTAAAATATACGGTTGGGCTGACTTGAAAATGAAGACATCATCCAGGGTCGAAGGGCTGAGTGAAAACAGGAATCTGCTGCTCTCCTGTTCTTTCTTTCTCTCCTTCTCTCTCTCTCTCTCTCTCCCTCTCTCTCTCTCTCTCTCTTTTTAAAAGTTTATTTATTTTACATAAAGAGAGAGCATGCACATATGCATGAGCAGGGGAGAGGCAGAGCAGATCGAGAATCCCAAGCAGTCTCCACCATCAGCAGACAGCCAGATGCAATGTGGAGCTCAAACTCAGGAACCATGAGATTCCAACCTGAACCAAAATCGAGTGGATTGCTTAACTGACTAAGCCACCCAGTGGGCTCTCTTGTGCTCTCTTGATCCCCTGTAAACTAAACAATTTCTGACCTCTGTTGAGGGCAGAGAAGAACCAAGGTGAAGGACCCAGAGCCAACACAAATGGCCATTTTATAGACTGGCAGCACATGTTTACATGTTTAGCTGAAAACGCCTGAGCTAAATATTTAAATTACTCCTGATGATTTATATAGAAGCAAATGAAAATCCTTATTAGATATACACACTCTCAATACAAATTCCAAATAACTTTATGGATAAAGATAAAATGGTCACAAGTTCAGTATGCAGAATCACTAAACACACAGGAAATCACCATGGTTTAGGGTCAACAAAAGCACCACAGATAGAATCATAATATTGGAATCCTCAAGTACGAATGTAAATGAGTCTGCATATTATATTTACTAAACTAAAAGAGAATTAAAATGTTATTAAGCGGTGAGAGAGTATCACAAATGATTATATAGCTGTTTAAAAGAACAAATAGAATTTTAGCAATTAAAATGTTTAGTCATAAAGAAGAATGAAATCTTGCCATTTGCAACATGGAAGGAGCTAGAGGGTATAATGTTAAGCAAAATAAGTTAGTCAAAGAAAGACAAATACCATATTATTTCACTCATATGTAGAACGTAAGAAACAGAACAAAAGAACAAAGGGAAACAAAGACACAAACCAAAACAAAGAAACAGACTTTTAAGTATAGAGAATAGATGGTTACCAGAGGGGAGATAGATGGGGGAAATGGGTGAAATAGGGGAAGAGGCTTAAGAGAGTATGCTTATCTTGATGAGCATGAGCAGTATACAGAATTATTGTACACCTAAAATTCATTTAACACTATTTTTTGGCTATGCTGGAATTAAAAGAAAAAATAAAATAAATTTAAAAATCACTACATTAGCTAAACAATTAAATGGAAGATCTAAAGAATTGCAGCAAAAGGAGGAAAATGTAAAAGCCAGATTAAGAGATGTGGAGGGTATGGTGAGCTGGTCTAACATACGTCTAACTGGAATTCCAGAAGGAGAGAATAAGGGAAATGAAGGACGCTGATACTCAAAAATATAGTGGCTGAGAATTTTCCAGAATCGATGAAGAGCACTTACAGAGTCCTTAAATTCAGGACCACCAACAAATCCCAAGCAGGATGAATAAAAAGAAAACCTAGTCTTAAGATACATTGAAGCTAGCTGTAGAACTCCCAAAGACAAGAATAAAATCCAGAAAGCAGCCACAGAAAAGGACAAAATACCTAGATGAACAACAACCATTAGACTGGCAAGTCTTTTCATAGCATCAAAGACAGACAGAAACCATTAGAGAAAGATTTACAGGGCTGTGAACAATATCAAGCTAGATTTATAATCCCAGTGAAACTATCAAGAATGAAAGCTCAATAAAGATATTAAAGCTGGGAGAATTTATCACCAACTGATCTACGAAAAGAGTCCTAGAAAGGAGGCCTGAAGTATAAGAAGAAATGATGAGAAAATAAATTAGAAAATATGGATGTAAATGTAGGTGACAAAATATTGGTTGTGTAAATCAATACCATCTATTGTAGGGTTCAGAAACATAAAATAAAACAAATGTTGGACAGAAGTTTCATGTAAGCTAAGGAGAGATAATCAGAATTAAAATGCTTCTTAAAAAGGTATTTTTATTATTTAGGAAGAAAATTCGGATTACCTTAAAACATTTTTAAATTAAATATACATGGAAGTATATTTCATAGGAAAACTACTAAAATAATTAGGTGTTTATCTCCCAAAACAGTTTACAAAGCCAAACACACATTAATTGTGCATCAAAAGTATTGTCTTTTGGAGTGCCTGCCAGGGTGGCTCAGTTGGTTAAGTGTCTAACTCTTGATTTCAAGGCCATTAGTTCAATCCCCGTGTTGAGTTCTGCACTGGGCATGAGATCTACTCAAATAAATAAATAAATAAATAGGTATTGTCTTTTGTAATTCAGGAGCTGTTTTCTGTTCATCACCTGGTAGGTCTTATTCGAATCCAGCAAGAGTAATGCAAAACTGTCTGTGACCATCTCTATTTATCACAGGAGTCAAATTTAAGAATACAAAGATAACATTGAAAACAGTGCCTTAAAGATAGGAGATCTTTGTTGGCTTCCCTAGGAGGGAACATGGCTGTCCTGAGTCCATTTAGGCCCTGGTAATGTGGGGATTATGCAACAAATTTGGTTTTGCCATTATTGTAGAGATAATTAATTCTAATGAAAAATTACTTAGGTCCCTAAATCTACTTTTTCAGACATGATTCACTATCTCTTAGAAAATCTATAAACATTTCCAATGTCTCATAAGGGGCTGATACTGTATCTTTGACTAAATGACCTCAAAAGAAACAAAGAACTATAACTGATGGGAAATTTATTTAGAAGAAATTGATGTGGAAACCTAGACAGGATACTGCCATGGTTATTTGCTAGGAGTGTGTAGTTATCCCAACGTGACTTTAATCCCTGTATGATTTTCTGATATTCTAAAGCAATCGTTTTTAAAGTGTGATGTGGGGATGTCTGGGGGGTCCTCAAGACCCTTTCAGAGGTTCTATGATGCCAACATGATTTTCATGATAATACTAAGACATTTTTTTCATTGTCATTCTCTCACAAGTATGGTGTGTTTCTAAAGGTTACATGAAAGATGATATTTTCTACTAAATGAAGAAGAAATGAGAATCCAACGGCCTTCTTTTTAAACTAGACATTAAAAATATTTGCAAAAATTTTAAAAAATGCCATTTTCTCACTAGATGTTTTGGTTTTGAAAATAAAATTATTTTTTGTAATGCACATGCTATCTATATTAATCTGCAATAATAATTATTATTTTTAAATTAATTAAATATTTTTAAAATTCTTAGTTAATTTTTAATATGGTAATATATATTATATATTTGGTAAATATGTATGGTAAATATATATATATATACATATATATATATATACACACACACACACACACACACATATATATGTTTATATATGTATACACACATGTGCATCCATATATATAACAAAGAAACAAAACCCTGAGGTCTTAAATAATGTTTAAGAATGTAAAGTAACAGAGAGGGAATATTTATAAGTCAAATGATACTTTAAATAGGTATGGAGTTTTGTAGATATGTTGGAGGGGAATGTAGCATGCATCACTTTGTAACTTTTCTATGTAGCAACATTTATTAGGAAAAATAAAGTGTGTGCGTTTAGGCAGAGGCATTTCTAATATTTCTTGGGCAAACTTTGAGTGCTGTGTATTATTATCTGTAATTTTTAGTAGACCCTCTTATAGTAAATTAGAGCCTCAAATTTTTTCATGGCTCCAACCTTGAACTGTTGTTTTAGGATAGACACCAATAAATATTAGGGGTCTACTGGGAAGGCAGAGAGCATTTTCAGATTTATGAGAAGGGAAAAAAAATCGATAGTGTCCCTAAGGCCGTGTAAGTCATGAGTAGCACAAGTAGTCTTATGCAAAGTTGAAAATATCATGAAATATAAACCTTTGCTTTGGAATTTTACCAGAAATTAAAATGGCATTATAAGGGAAAGTCAATGTTTTTGCCGTATCTCAAGAGGTATTTGTCCTTTTGATTGCCTTGCTTCACTTTGGCTGAGTTCTGGGAAGGTGTTTTTTTTTCCCCCTCCTTTTCTGAAAAGTTGGGTGACCTCCTCACATTCTTCTGCCTTCTGGATCATTTACTTTTTCTTCCTCTTCAGCCCTTGATTAAATCTTCTTGGCCCCTAGGAGTTCTTATTACATATATAGCAAGTCATACACTTTGTCCTCTTGTTATAAGGAATGAATTAATAAGCTTAACTCCCTCTTTGAAAGAGACTTTGGAATGCTTTTTTTGTGAAAATTAATATTCAGTTACCAAGACTGTCACTTTACCAAATAGGAGAATACAAGACACAGCATAGCTGCACTTGAGAATCATTGAAATCAAATTTTCGTTGTATTATACCACAATGGCTCAAGCTCTGAAGGAAAACTTTTATGTCTTCTTATGACAATGAGTACATTTTTTTTCTCCACCGAATATTTATAACAGACCGTTTAACTCACTGCTTTAAAAGAACATGGACTGAGGGGTTCTTCTTGCACTTGTCTTTGGAGTTTTAGAGACATCCTACTGACCTACAAAATGCACAATGTTTATCTTTCCTTGGCATTAAATAAGTTCTCCAAAGGGCAGTAACTACAATACTTCTCCAAATTGCATCCTCTAATACTTAATAATATTCCTGTGATATTTTAATGGGACTAATGGCTGGATACATAACAGGTGGTTCAGCCACTTTCCTAAGGCACGTTTTGGTTTGCATGGGTTTTTCATCACAGATTGTGCAGAAAAATCTGTGTTGCTTAACTGAGTAATGAAAGCATTTTACCAGTTAATAATAATTTAAATGTCAAAGAAAAAAAAACTTTATGCAAGGGAGAGGAATAAGAAATTGAGAACATAACAGTATGTGGAGAATAATCACAGCATACCTTAAAGTATAAAAGGAATCAACCCAAAGAAGTTAAATCTATACTACAAATAACTCTCAGGAGAGCTAAAATCTTTGGCATCTGATTTTACTTTTATTTCTGTAAGAACGTGGCATAAGCAAGTGATTTGCAGAAGCAATTATAAAAGCTCTTATTACTTATAAAATAGACTTTTTTTCCCAAACTGAAGTAAAAATTTAAATAAGGCCAATTTTTATTCAAGGCTGCTATTAACTTGCCCAGCTGAAGTAACTAACCTGAAAATCAGAGGACTTGGTATTTTGTTTTGGTTTTAGCATTTATTTGCTGTGCAGAGTTGGGCTTATTGCCTAACCTCTCAGGGCCTTATTTTTTCCATTTGCATATTGAGAATACTCATTCTTGCACGACTTAATAGAACTTTTGTGAAAAAATATCAGGCACTGTATGTGCAAGTGCTTTCAGAAAAATCTAATATTACTGATTTTAAATACTACTATTACTAATTGTTATTGATAGATTTAAACTGCCTTGTCCTTTAATTTCTTCTATTCTGGTATATCTTATAAGTTGCTGAAAACTCTGAAAACACATTCTTTTTAAATTTCTAGATGAGACCGATAAATATTTTATTTTAAAATTCACACTAAGTTACTAGCTAGTAGGGTCTTGTATGGCTTTACCTAAAATCCAATTATATATATTTTTGTTAATAATTACCTTTTTTTATTATTTTTAATATTTATTTTTTTTAATGTTTATTTTTGAGACAGAGAGAGACAGAACATGAATGGGGGAGGGTCAGAGAGAGGGGGAGACACAGAATCTGAAGCAGGCTCCAGGGTCCGAGCTGTCAGCACAGAGCCGGATGGGGGGTTCGAACTCACAGACCGTGAGATCATGACCTGAGCCGAAGTCCGATGCTCAACCGACTGAGCCACCCAGGTGCCCCTATTTATGTACTTTTGAGAAAGAGAGAACACAAGTGGGGAAGAGGTAGAGAAAGAGAGAGGGAGACACAGAATCTGAATCAGACTTAAGACTCTGAGGTGTCAGTGCAGACCCTAATGTGGGGCTTGAGCCACGATCTGTGAGACCATGGCCTGAGTCGGAGTCTGACACTTAACCAACTGAGCTACCCAGATGGTCCAATAATTATTTTTTAAAAAATAAAGTGGTTTGGCTGCAAATAGCCAAACGATCTGAGAAAAGAAGACCAAGGTTGGAGGACTTACATTTCCTAATTTTAAAACTCACTACAAAACTACAATAGTCAAAACAGAGATGTTGTCATAAGGATAGATATATAGATCAGTGGGATAAAATTGAGAATCCAGAAATAAGCACATAACATCTATGGTCAATTGATTTTTGACAAAGATTCTATTGCCCATTGTTCTGCAATGGCCATTTTCAACCAAGATCATTGAATGGGGAAAGAATATTCTCTTCAACAAATAGTACTGGGACAATTGGATATCCATACATAAAAGGGTGACAATAGACCCTTATCTCATATCACATACAATGATTAATTCAAAATAGGTCAAAGGCATAAATATAAAGCTGAAAATACAAACAAAACAAAACAAAATAAAACAAAGTACTAAAAAAACACATAAGGGTAAATCTTCATGACCATGGATTCCACAATGGATTTGGTACAAATATGATACAAAAAGCACAAGCAACAAAAAGAAAAAAATAAATCAGACATCATCAAAATTGAAAACTTTTGTGTCTCAAAGAATATAATTATGAAAATAGAAACAAAAACAACAACAACAATAACAACAACAAAACAAAACCAGCCCACTGAATGGGAGAAAATATTTATAAGTTATATATCTGGAAGAGTCTACTCTCCAGAATACATAAAGAACTCTTACAACTCAACAACAAGAGAAACGACCCAATTAAAAATTGGATATAAAGTACTTAAACAGACATTTCTCCGAAGAAGATACACAAATGGCCAACAAGCATATGAAAAGATACTCAACCACATTAGTCATTATGGAAATGAAAATGAAAACCATAATGAGGTACCTCTTCACATTTATGAAAATGGTTATAATAAATTTAAAAGAAGAAAAATAATATTGTTGATGAGGAAGTAGGGAAAATTGAACCTTCTTTTACTGCTAGTGGGAATGTAAAGTGTTCTAACTACTGTGAAAAATAGTTTGGTGATCCACACTAAATGAAATATAGAATTACTGCAATACCCAGAAATTCTACTCATCACCCAAACTAATTGAAAACAGATACAAGAACTTGTACACAAATGTTCATAGCAGTACTGTTCACAATTGTTAAAAGGTGGAAATAACTCAATATCCATCAATTGATGGATGAGTAAACAGGATGTTTTATATCTATATAATAGAATAGCATTCATCCAGAAGAAGGAATGGAGGTACTGATACATGCTACAATATGAATGAACTGTGAAAACATACACTAAGTGAAAGAAGCCAGGCACAAAAGACCATTGTATGTTTCCATATTCAGAATAGGGAAATCCATAGAGACAGAAAGCAAAATACTAATTGCCAGGGGCTGAGGAAGAGGGGAGAATGTCAAGTGACTACTTGATGGGTATGGGATGTCCTTTTGGGGTGATGAAAATATTCTAGAACTACATAGTGGCGATGGCTGTACCACACACAACATTGCAAATATACTAAATGCCACCAAGTTATAAACTAAAATGGTTAAAATGGTAAAAATAAATAAATAAATAAATACAAATCAGTGAAGTATTTTACAACTTTTTGGGGAGTGGCCAAACCAATCATACCTTATGCTTTCTAATGAAATACATCTGCAAAACAGTGATATGATAGTTAATATTAGTGAGAATACTAGAGAGTAATAGAGTACCAACTATGTGTAGGGTACTGGTCTAAGTGTTTTGTGTGAATTTGCTTACTTAATCCTCATGACAATTCTATGAAATAAGTACTCTTCTTCCTTTTTTTTTAATACGAGGAAACTGAGGTACAGAATGTTTAAGTGACTTGCAGAAATCATATACTTAATAAATGGTCACTGAGAGTCTCTTCTGTTTTGCCCCCCTCCCTGTTTTTATATTATTTTTGTTTCCCTTCCCTTATGTTCATCTATTTTGTCTCTTAACGTCCTCATATGAGTGAAGTCACATGATTTTTGTCTTTCTCTGTCTAATTTCACTTAGCATAATGCCCTCCAGTTCCATCCACTTAGTTAACTAATTTGGTTGTAAATTAAAAAAAATAAAAAATAAAATAAAAAAAAATGGTCACTAAGGGATTTGATTCCAGTTGTTCTATTTCTGAAACCAAAAGTCTTAACTAGGACACTGTATATTTCTGCAACAGAAAATGGGACCAGATACCTACTTAGACCTGGTTTCTGATAAGAAGGTGTTAGGAAAGCTATGCAGCCGAAATCGGCATCACTGTTGTGTCCTTACAGCTTTTGGTAGCTGTGGCAGGGGGGCAGGCAGCATTTCTTTGGAAGAGTTGAAATCTTCTGGCCTGTGCTAGATGTTAAAAGATGGCAATACATGCTGGGAGTTAGTTGTTCATTTTATTGTCTCTGTAAGTATTTGTGGTCAATTTTGCTTCCATTTCTGATAATAGACCCTGTATACGTTTTTCAGTTATTTGCAAACTACATTGGTTTTTTCACCACATCTCTAGATTTATTTTGTCCTTATCAAGTGTTTTCTTGTATCTCTTGAATCAAAGTTGAAATTTTGGGATAAATATGGTTGATTTTTGATATTTTAGGAGAGTACTGAAAATTTTTTCTGAAAGTATTTAGGCAAACTATTTATAAAAGGTAAAATAGAATTAAGGCAGAATAATTTCAAAAATTTCACCAAGATGAAATATACCTAATGACAAAATATACTAAAACATTTCTTTAGGATCATAAAAATAACTTTGGTCATAGGAAAAGCTGTTTGTATTAGGTAAGTCCCTTAAGCTTCAAGGCGGCCTCTAATCAATAAAAGGACTTTTTTTTATTTCTCCTATCCTGTCTAAAGACAAAACAAAACAAACCCTATTTAACCTATCAGTCTCTAGCCCCTTCCCTGCTTTATTTTTTTCCCTCTTGAAATATAAGTGCCATGAGGGCTGAAACTTATTCCCCTCTGTGTCATTAGTGCCTAGAAAAATACTTGGTACATGTAGGCATTTGATACATTTTGAATGAATGAACAAATGAGTGAATGAATCTACTTCTTATTTCCTTGAATCCTTTGTTACTCCTGCAAAAAAAAACAACAAAAAACAAAAAAATGGAGGTACTGTAAATAAAAATATTTCTAAACCATTTCCAAATAAAGTTTAAAACAGGGATACGAGGGTCACCTGGGTGGTTCAGTGGGTTCAGTTCAGCATCCGACTTTGGCTCAGGTCATGATCTCATGGTTTGTGAGTTCAAGCCCCGTTTTGGGTTCTGTGCTGACAGCTTGGAGACTGGAGCCTGCTTCAGGTTCTGTGTTTCCCTTTCTCTCTTCCCCTCCCTTGCTCACTCGCTCTCTCTCTCTCTCTCTCTCAAAAATAAATAAATGTTAAAAAAAAATAATAAAAGAGGGATAAGAAATTTAAAGGAAAATAATAATACTTCAATAGAAATGTGAAAAGATAGAACTAGCTAATTTGCTACATATGAAATGAAAATAGTTATTAAATATATTAGAAAATATGTGTCACTTAAAATATGCAAGTGAAATCAATAGTAGATACCATTTATCACCTATAAAATTTACAAAACTTGTAAACCATAATATTCAGTTATGGAGGAATGATACAGTACGTATATCCGTAGAATTAGGAGACAGATAAAATCCACAAACTCCAGAACAAGTGGAAGGGCTCCCCAGAGCAGGAGAGATCACACAGGAGCTGCAGGAAATGAGTTTAGGGAGGAGACCTAATGAGTACAAAAAGTTGCTCATGATGGTAGAAATACAAAGTTCTATCTTTTTTTTTCCTTTTAAAAAGTATATGGAACTGAGGTAAGTAATTTTATTTCTAAGAATTTAACAGACATACAGAACTGATAATCAGTTGATAAACACCAGTATGGCCGACAGATTGTTAAATATTTTGAAGATTAGTCAGAACTAAAGAAATGTTTGCATACAAAAAATGATATATGTACAATATTAATCACTTTTTTTCAAGAGCAAAACATTGGTATAAAACTAAATACCAATCATTAGGGTATGGTGTAAATGAATTATGGTAAATTAGGGTATAGGTATGCAATGGAATACCATGTGATTGTAAATAAAAGAATGAGAAATGACTACTGATATAGAAATAACTATAAACTATATTATTAACTTCAAAAGCAAAATATAGTATGGTATGTATTTTATACTGTCCTTTATAGAATAAGGGGGTGTGATATATATATTTACTTATATATTCACAGATAAAATCTAAAAGGCTGTATATATTAATAACAATGTTACCTGCAAGATAATGAGAAGTGAGTAAATAAGACACAGAGCTGAGAGTAAGATACTTTACTGTTTACTTTTTATTTATATTATATTGATATAAAAATTTGTAAGACAAAGGTATTATATGCTGAAAAATTAAATATAAAAAAAATTAGAAAAAATTGAGATGTGTAAAAGTGCATGTTATCAGGTTGAATGAAATAACAGCATGCACATGCCTTTGTGGGACATTTATTATAATGGTATTTGGGTTAAAAGATAATGGAGGATGTACAGGAATATTTATTGCCAGATACATACACTGTTGTTTACATTGATTAAATATTGGAAGCATCCCAAATCCTATGCTATGTTACACAATGAAATACCATAAGTATTAAAATGACGTAAAATAATTGCTAAAGATATGGAAATGTATTCACCATATATTGTTAATGAGAGGGATAGAAAAAGCAAGTGAGATAATTCAAAGTAGGATTCCATGTCCATAAAATAAAGAGTTAGAAAGTATACATACAAGCTTATTCATATATACAGAGAAAGAATTAGAAGGATATTCACCGGGTAGTAATTTATGTGGTTCCCTCAGGGTAGTGGGATGATAAGTAAGTTTTTTATCTGTGGTCTCTAAAGTTCTTCTAGGAAACAAACAAAAACTTTCAGCACTTATTGAAGGATTTGAATGGGCCCTGTGCTATATTCAGCTTTTGGTGACCACAGTCTCTTAAATTTCTCAAAGTCCCAGGAGGTAGGTTTTATTAGGCATTTTACAGATGGAATAGCTGAGGCTCAGGCAGATGGAGTATTTTACCTGATACTGCATAGCTGGTGTCAGATTCAAACTCAGGTCTGTCTGTATCCAACATCCACTTCTTGATCATCCTGATAAATAATTCAATGAAACACTGCTTGCCATTGAAAAATACCTTTCCAAGTAGTTGTCTTTTTCAGTGGCAGATTTGCCACTGGTCTTTTTGCCTTGGTTATCAGAATTTGTTTTTTTGTGGGCTGTGCTAATAATGCTCAAGCATTCCCTGATAGTAATTTAAACAATCTTGCATATGTGAATTATTTCATGTTTTTTTACAGTAGATAAAATATGTTAATTTGTGTAAATGGTCTTCTGGGTACAGATGCTCACATTGAAAACAGGCTTATCTTAAAAGCTGCTTGTCTTTAATTTGAGACTTCTTTTAATATGCATAGTTTATTTTTCTAATGCTGTCTCAATATAGGAATAATTTTAAGGAGGCATTTGTGGCTAAATGAAAGGAAAAAATAGCTCTCTTGGCTTTGGTAAATATTAATGAGCTCATAGAAAATCTTGTTACTGAAGTGCGGCTCTCTTTTGAGATTTTTTTCTGCCATCTTGGCCCTTTGTGGGCTGGGGTCCTTTGTTGCAGATTAGCATACTGGTTTGTGTGTGCTATTGTGAGTTTTGCTTCAGCTCCTTTATGTGTGCTGACAGAAGGCTCACCTTGCTCTATTATCAGGAATGTCTAGGCATCTTAATAATGTATTGGATTTCAGCAAGAAAAAGGCAAATCACTCAGAAATAATTAATCTGATTTATTCATTTCAAAGCTTCACGACCAAATAGATAATGTTCATTTCTGGTCACGTATATATTGTCATCATTAACAAAGTGAAATCCAAATTTTATTAATTTTCAAGTGGAGAAGTTCAGAATTTGAATTATTTATGTCAATATTGATGCATATGTGTGTAAAATTATATAGCACATGTACAATTCAATTTAGGCACTCTATTTTATTTTAGACATTGTGTATACCCATCCAAACATATCTAATGATCATTTTTTCTTCATAAGCAATAATATTCTTAATTGTGTTGGGATATAGAGAACTCAGAGAAGATAATATTTGACTTATTATTACCTCATTGGTCATCCTCTAAAAACCATGTTGTGGAGTGGTATTATTATATAAATCATGAATTTACCTATTTGCTGATTTTATTCTGCTATATACATATACTGAAATGTAAGAAGAAGAAGAAAAAGATAATTCTCCCAATGACAGAATGTAGGAATGATCAAAACTACCTAAAATTAAATTAAAATTTTTAATTAAAAAAATTAAGTCTGGACTACCTGGGTGGCTCAGTGGATTAAGTGTCTGACTCTTGAATTCATCTCAGGTCATAATTTCATGGTCATGAGAATGAATCCCACGTGGGGGCTCCATAGTAAGCATGGAGTCTGCTTGGGATTCTCTCTTTCTCTCTGCCTCTCCCCTGTGCACGCATGCACACTCTTCCTCTGTCTGAAAATAAATAAATGAACATTAAAAAACACATATGCTACACCTTTTTAAAAATTCTCTATTAGCTGAAAGAGTTGTATGATGCTTATAAGGGAATTATTTGACAAAGCAACCTTTTCTTTTCAAGAATAAAATATTTGAGTCTAGTCACAGGGGTCATAAATTCACACCCAGTTTTAAAAACAGGTGCACTGAATTTTAAAATGTCAGGAAAAATAAAGCAGTTGTTTGAAAACATATTTTAGACAAGAAAAAAAATGCATCAAACACTTTCATGGGTTATTACTAACCTGTCACTGCACACTTCTTCATCTGCCTTCACAGAAGTTCAATGTATGTGCATTATTTCTAGTCATGAAAAGAAAAAAAAATGATAGGAGTACAAGACTATAATAAGAGTATTTGGAAACATAGAGATAGAAGTATCATTCATCCACCTTAAGATTCTGTCCCCAAACTGTGTTTAAATGTTGTTCATAGTGAATTTGAATAAAGGATTTATGAGGCTCTTTTATAAAACCATCTTTTGAAGAATTTTTATCAGATCTAATTTTGAACTAAAGTTGTAGCTGGGTAATTTTTATTTGTTTATAAACAGAGTGTGAATCCCATGAGAACCCATTTCAATAGTTTGAGAAAGAAGGAGACAAATCCTGTAAATGATTTTCTATTTTCAGAAATGGAGGATTATTTGAACCGTCTCAATTTAAATTTCTGGAACTTAAAGGTAATGTTAGGAATCATTACTATAATTCAAACATATTAATTAAAAACCAATCTAAGATTTAGTTTTGGATTTTTTTCAATAAAAACAAGATCTACCTCTCCTTAAAAAAAAAGAAAAGAAAAACGAAATCGAGCTGGAGCTGACTGGTAACAGGGGATTTAATAACTTCAAAAATCACAGAAATATGAAGGCATGGTCACATATAATTTCTCCAATGTTGCACTTGTGGTGAGTTAGGAAATAGACATCTGCTGAAAGTCTAGAATGCAAACAGGGTCATATGTAGCTTTGATTATTAACAGTTTTGAGACAGAGACAGAGAGAGAAAGAGAAAGATAGTACCTAATATAAACTATCATTAATTCACTTCAAAGTGTGCTCTCTTCAATGTGGTTTTACTATGAAAATTCAACTTTAATTTTTTAAAATGGCAAAATCATAATAGAAATCTGTACCACAGGCTAAATATATTGCTTTCATATACTAAGGTACTTAACCTTAGATACTAATTTGAAGCACACTATTGAAAATAATTCTAAAATATTTAAACTATACCTTAAAGTTCCAAAGTAATGGATACTTTATTTAAAAAGTTGAGTTGTATAAAGAAAGCCCATCATAAAATGACAATTTTTTTTGTTTTGTTTTTGTTTTTGTTTTAACATAGCCAATTTCTCCAATACAGTTCAATATGATTTGCAGTTAGAAATTTTATTCAGGTACAGTTTGCCAGTAACATATTGTGGTAGTCAGAATAATGGCCCTTCTAAGGCCCACAATCTAATCGCTGGTATCTCTGGAGATAATACTTTTTATGGCCAAAGACATGTGATTAAGATGAAGAACCTTGAGATGGGGAGATTATCCTGGATTGTTTGGGGAGGCTTAATGTCATCACAGGAGTCCTTAAATACAGAGAACCCTTTCCTGCTATAGTCAGAAGGACATGTAACTATGGAAGAATAGCATAGGAAGACACAGCATTGCTGGCTTTGAAGATGAAGGAAGGAGGCCATAAGTCAAGGAATATGGGAAACCTCCAGAAGCTAGAACACACCAGGGAACAGATTTCCTCAGAACCTCCAGTAAAAAATAGATTGCTGACTCCCTGACTTCAGCTCAGTGAAACTCATTTTGGACTTCTGATATCCAGAACTATAAGAAGATAAGTTTGTGTTGTTTTAAGTGTAGGGAAATTTGTTATAGCAGTAAAGTACAGACATATTGAAGGTATAAACTGAGGCATATGTATGTAAGAAGCTACCATGGCCTTAGGCATAAAGATGGATTTTTGAATCTTTGAATAAAAGTTATGTTAGAAAAATCATATAAGCTATATTTTCAGATAAAAGCTTATTTAACTTTATACTAAATGAGATCAACTTTAAAAACATCAAATGTAGTAGATTAGGTAGTATATGTAATGTAGTAGATTGTTATAAAATAACCACCATAGTTCATATTTTTATCTTCACATAGAGAGTAGGCCCTCCCATACTGGCTTTGAATTTGACTACATAATTTACTTTGGCCAAAGGGACTATCAAATGTAGCTCAAGCAGAGGCTTAAAAAGTGCTTTTGCAGTGGACTTGGGCCATTGTAGCTGCAAACTTTTGGTTCACAGTCTGAACCAAGCCTGGTCTAGCCTCCTGGAGGATGAGACGTCTTGTAGAGAATGCCCAGCTAAAGCCTCTAAGATGGGAATGATGCCATCCTAAACTACCAAGCCCCAGCCAAACTGGTCCAGACTTGGAAATCTTAAGTAATAAATGACGTTTTTTAAGCCACTAAATTAGTGGCCAGAAGATCTTAGGTAATAAATGATTACTTAAGCCACAGGATCTTAAGTAATAAAGTCACAGGATCTTTAATAAATGATATTTTTTAAGCCACTAAATTCTGGGATGGTTTGTTTCTCAGCAATAGATAACTAATACAGTGTGTTTATTTTTGCAGGCTTATGGGTAATTTTGTTGTTGTTGTTGGGTACATTTTATACATTACATTTACACATTCCTCCAGCAGTGTTAACTGGGTAGCAGTTAGATGTCCTACATTAGGTTTCTTTTAAATCATGTGTAGCCTTTGATTTTTTAGGAGGCTGTGCTAGAAATCATATCAGGGCCTTTGTAGGCATCCTGAAATGACTAAAAGTGAGGTACTTGACTTGGATTTTTCAGCCCCAATTTTTTATCCTTGTCCTCCAAATACATCCAACTAAAAATAATAAATTACTAATGTTTTTGTAAAGGTTTTTAACCTTTGAATAGACTCAGTGGAAAACATAATGTACCTATTACTAAATACCTTCTATATCTTTAAAGACCTATATGAGTATAGCAGGAGAGGTATGGTTAGCTAAGAAGAAGGTTTACCTCACTGAGACCCTTGAATCAAGTGGTTGACATCAGAGCTTTGTAAAAAGGAAACCAGAGATCATTTGGTTGCCGCAAAAACTTACTACTAGGAAATTTACTGAGAAGATAGGAAAGATAGAAGGAACCCCCCCCCCCGCCCCATCTCTTGAATGGTTGTATCCTATTTTCTAGGGCCCTGAAGGATCACAATTTGAAGACACCCTAACCAAATGATCTCTAACGTCTCTTCCAGCTCTAGAATTACAGTATCATGGCTACTCCTTTCATATTGGAAAAGTGATATTTATATCCACAGAATACAGCAAAGTTAACTGACTTCCTTGGGGATGGAAACAATGACTGTCCCCTTCACCATGAACTCAGTCAACTGCAATAACAATTCTGGCTTCCAAGCTACTTCAGGTTTTCACTTCTAGGAGTTTATCTTTACAATTTGAGCAATGAACTCCTGTAGCTGTATTCTCCTGTGACCACCCGTGTTTGCAGGATTATATATTTTTCTTTCAGAGGAGCTGACATGTAAGAATTAAAAATGAAAATGGGATTTAATAGCACTTCTTAGTAAAAGAAATTTCTAGCATCTTTTTCAAGTTTTTTTTTTTTTTGGTGTGTGTGTGTGTGTGTGTGTGTGTTTTGTTTTTTGTTTTTGTTTTTTTTGTTTTTGTTTTTGGTTTTTTTTGCCAAATAGTTTTCCCTAAAAGGGAGAAAGTAAGTGAATCTTATAACATCCCTATTTGGGTCAAAGTTGAAGAATTTACATTTTCTGAACCATGACGTTTGTACTGGGAATGGGTGGATGTGTGTGTACAGTCTATGAAATATAAAGATATGATAGAAACTATACTAGTCTCATATATATCATTCTCTTGCACTCATGCTTAGTTATTTCCATTAGATAAGTATATTTCCCATGGCCTCAAGTAAAATAATGAATCAGATTTACCCAGTGCTGGAACTAATTTGAAGCCTTTTGGGAATACTTTTCAAACCACGAAGGCATCAGTGCACTACTACTCTGTGTCCTGAAAGAGTTAATGTAGATTTCAAAAAGGATCTAATTTACTGGCTAGCGGTATCTTTTCATAGGAATTACTTGGCTTTTGTGGAATAGCCTTTCATCTTTCTGCTTTTTGTTAATTCAATTGAATTTTCATCTAATCTTCATTGTTTCATTCTAATTGCAGCCAGTCCCTCATCTTACAAACCATTCAATTCCAAAAACTCATTTGTGAGTTGGTTATTTGGAACTCAGAAAGTACTTTTCAATAGAAAAATAAGAGCCCAAATGTTGAGTGTGTTCCCAGAATAGCCCACTGAAGCCATCACATTCTCAGTACTAATGCTACTATCCAGCCTAAACAATATAAATAGCAGGGCATAGGAGGGTAACATGATTTTTAGGACCCAGGTTGGAAAGTCTGAGGTTCATTCTTCTATAGCAGGCCTGTCAGTAGGGGTGAGGACTTTCTGTCTTTATTCCTCCAACCTAAATGATGTAAAGTTAGGATGCAGCTCAATCTTAACTCAGAAACAAAGACTGTCATTGTTTAGGTCATGACTGAGGACAGGGGAGTTGTTCAGTAAGGTTGAAGCATCAAGATGAAGGCTAAAGAGAATGAAGAGTCAGAGTTATTTGTGAGTCACAAGGATGTGGACATTCGGATGAAGAGTAGAAAGATCGAGAGAGCTAGGTTAGGTTTCAAAGACGTCTGTAATCCTCATTCCCTTCTTAAAACTATTTCAAAATCGTATGCAGATTCAAGTTCACCTAGGTAAAATTGCTTGGTAAAGAGCAAGCTTTTAATTTACTAGTAGCTTTTATAAAAAAAAATAACCCATTCTTTCAGCTATCCCTTTTGTTTCTGAGATTGTTGCTGAGGTGGAAGAAGAGAGGCCAAGGAAGAACCACAGGAGAGAAGGGAGGAGATTAAGAAGGTATGACAGAGATCCTCAGGTAGTGGCAAACAAGGTCTTCAATCTCGGTTTTCCTCTTCTCCCATCTCTATGAGTATAATGGTATAGATTTTGAGGGACATGAGAAAGAGAGTTTGACGGACTAAATGGGAGAGAAATTGAACTCCTAGTAGAAGGAATGTTAGTAGGTGGATCTCTCTTGCATTTCTACAAGGATAGTTAATCATAGGTCAGACCATTCTGGGCCTCTGGATCTGACTTTACCAATCAAGTTTCCAGAGAATTGTCTCGGGAGAAAGGAGAGTGATTCTCAAATGTTTTCAGGAAAGGAAATGACTTTCTAAGAAAATGATTGCCATCTTAGAAATGAAATGAGGTTGGATACCAGCTATACTAGATATATAAACTTCTCATAGATGGGCCTCAGTGAGGCTGTCCTCCTTTGTCTTGAGTGCTCTTCTCTGTCCCCTTCACCTCATTAATTCCTACTCATCCCTTATCATGCAGGTATTATTTGTTCAAGAAAACCTTTCCTGCACATCCCCTCCATTCAGTCTGTACCATGCTCTAAGATAGAAGCACTCTTGTAGCATGTTTTGTTGTTGTTGTTTATTATTATTATTTTTTTACTGTCTGTCACAATAGTAAGTATATAACACATTAACCACTGAATCCAATGCCTAATATGGTGGCTGATACTTAGCAGGTGCTCAGTGAATATTTGTTGTGAACTATTAAGGAGCAGGAAGTATGTATCTTAGCATGTCTGTGTGTACAGAGGGTCCCTTTAATATGTACATTTGACTATTAAAAAAACTTAAGTAGGATATAGAGGCAATTTACAAAACTGTTAAAAGAAATTGACTTAAATATTTTGTTGCTACATATAAGGATGGATTCTAGAAAGCCTTTATATTATTTCAAGAAGTTTATATACTTTTATGTAAAAATTACACTTGTCTACCTCATTTCCAAACTGGTTAGTGCTATTTCAACTTGAATTACCTTTAGATTTTCAAAAATGAAGGAGTTGCCCGTGGCTTGCTGCATTAAGCGGACCACAGTTCTTAAGCAGGAAGCAGGAATTGCTGTTAGAAACAGTCAGCATCTCTCCTCTATGCTCCATGATTTTCTGGAGCAACTGAGAAAAATCTGAATATATCCATAGAAACCTTGGGTGTAGACATTAATAATGGAACAAAATGGATCTTGGCTTTGATTCCAGCCACCCAAGTAATTAATTGAGAGGAATTTATACCCTTAAAAAAGGAATTTTTTTCGCCAGCAAATCTTTTGTGATTCCATTCATTTATCTTTATTTCTTTAAGGCTTGTCTTACATGAGCAACACTTGACGTAGTGATGCAAACACTACTACATTTCACTATTTTCTCAGGGGCTCTTCATTTTACTTGGGGAGAAATCAATTTATAGCCTGTGCCACATGAAAGGCAAAAATGATACCATTTTTATAACATGTTTATCATTTATAGTGTGATGATATGTGCCTACTACCCACCCACTTGCTGTTGTCAGAGCTTGAACAAGTGCTGTCTTGGTAACACACTCAGACTTTCTTAGCGCAAAGGTGATGGTTTACTGTGAGCTGTACAGTTTATATTTTCTAATAGATTAATAAGAAAGAAATCAAGAAAATGCCCTTCAGGTGCACATTGCCATTTCTCTAAAGAGAATATTATATTTAATAGAAGTATTAAAATATAGAAAGCTTCAAAGATTATGATGTTGCTTGGAAATTAAAAAAAGAACACAATATAAAAATAGGTACAATTAATACATTAGTGTGCAGATTTCCAGTCAAAATTAAACATAGGAATTTATAACTAAATATGTAATTCAGAAAATGTGAGGGAAAATATAAATTCTAAATTATCTACTTCTTTCTCAAATACTCAATTTTAGTAATAAGAGAACATTTTGTTTAATGCAAAGATTGATTTTTAGTCTTATTTCTGATCAAGAATAAACTAATTTTCTAAGAGAAAATAGTATCTTGGGGTGAATTTTATTATTGAAACATAATACTTATAATAAATTTGAGTATCCTATTGGTTTTGAAATTACCTTTATTTTTTACCTCTTAATTTTATATTGTATGGAAGTTGAAGTTTAGAATAAACAGTGCTACAGATGTTTTATAATATTATAGAAACATATTTGGGATAAAAAACAGTTCATTTAGAAAACAGCTATTGAGAATTTATACTGACTTTTTAAAAGTTAGGTAAACTGTGTTGATATTTATCTGAATATTCTTGTTTCTTAAAATTATTAATTTTCTAAACTTTATGTAACTAGAATTGTAAATATTTTATCTACTATTATCAGAATTTGAAGTGTTCTAATTAGTTATTATATAATTAATACAAATAAACAAAATATAATAAAATCCAGTCAGCATCAAAACTGATGTTACATTTTTAAAAATACTTCATAATAAACTAAATAATAAATAACTAATCCAGTTATAAATGGATCTTGGTTTTAGTTCCAGCCATCCAGATTGTTAACTTGGATATATCTGGACAGATACATCTACTTTTACTTACAGTTGACTTTCGAACAACAGGGGGATTAGGAGTGCCAATCCCCTAGGCAGTAGAAAATCCACATATAACTTTTGAGTCCCCTAAAAACTTAACTACTAATAGCCTACTGTTGACTGGAAACCTCACCAATAACACAAGCAGTCGAGTAATGCATATTTCATGTTATATGTATTATTTATTATATACTGTATATAGAGTATATACAGAGTATATACAGAGTATATATAGAGTATATATAGAGAAGAAAATGTTATTAAGAAAATGAAGGGGCACCTGGGTGGCTCAGTTGGTTAAGCATCTGACCATTGATTTTGGCTCAGGTCATGATCTCATGGTTCATGGGTTTGAGCCCCACATCGGGCTTTGCACTGACAGCATGTAGAGCCTACTTGGAATTCTCTCTCTCCTCTCTCTCTGCCCCTCCCCCTGCTCACATGAGCACTTCTCTCTCTCTCTCAAAATAAATAAATAAACTTAAAAAATATTTTTTAAAGATAAAGTTTATAAGAAAATCAAAAGGATGCGAAAATGCATTTACAGTACTGTACTGTATTTATCAAAAAACAAAATTCACATGTAAGTGGACCTGTGCAGTTCATACTCTTGTTATTTAAGGGTCAGCTGTATTTCTTTTCATTTTAATATCATAATGCTTTCAGTATTCTGTACTAGACCTCATGTACAAGGGACAGAAGTTGTGTTCTAATTTTTTCCACTGTTGAGTTATTTGATTAAAGAATGTAAGATCTATCACTATAGATGACACTGAAGAATATATGCTACCAAATTTTAATTTCATTTCACTCAAGTTTTGTCTTTGTGGAAATAAGCATAGCATGAAGAAAAACTTACACAGCCACTGTCGGTGGCAGTGCCCATGAACTCAGCACTCTGGTTCCTTTATAAGGGCTGCCAGCTTTACCCTTGACCTATGTTATCATTAATGCAAACTTCTATAACATGTTACCTAATCTCTCCAGTGGCATCTAGGACATCTTCCCTCTTTATTTTGGATAATCAGTTTCTCCCTCTTCTTAGGATATTTCTATTCCCATGAAACTTTCTTTCAGGCTTAGGCTTCAGCCATTTAAGTCATATAAGCACATGCACATACACAACTTCTCTCAAATCCATGAGAGATTCTCCCACTATCCTCTCTCTTTTTGTTTTCTCCATAGCAAAACTGATCTGCACCAATTAATGATCTGTATTCTTAATCTAATATATAGGTTTTTAGTTATCTGTCAGTTTTCTATTGTCAAGACAACTTGCATAATAAACAATGATAAAACTAGGGGCACACAACACTATGCATTTATTTGGTTCTTACATCTGTGTGTCTGCTGAACCTTTGGGCTTTGTTCCACTCTCTTTCTCCTGGGATTCATTAGCTAGACCAGGCATGTCCTTCTCATGAGGAGAGCAGAAGTGCAAGAAGGCAAGTTAAAATGTTTAGAAACTGCATGCCATAAATTCTGCCTTTTTTTCCCCAAAGAAAGTCACTTGGCCAAATAAATTCAAATGGAATAATGTACTCTACATCTTTTTAAAAACTTTTTAATATTTATTTATTTTCGAGAGAGAGAGATAGACAGCATGAGGAGGGGAGGGGCAGAGAGAGGGAGAAACAGAGTCTGAAGCAGGCTCCAGGCTCTGAGCTGTCAGCACACAGCCTGATGCGGGGCTTGAACTCATGAACCATGAGATCATGTTCCAGAGCCAAAGTCGGATGCTTAACTGACTGAGCCACCCAGACACCCCTGTATTCCACCTCTTTTAGTGAATGAAACTGCAAAGTTACGTAGTAAAGAATATGAATGCATGGGGAGGTAAACTGGGACCAATAACATGGTCTGTCACAATAATCTTACCTACCTCTGTAATAGTGATGAGCACTATAGACCTTTGCCTTCTTTCTGAAATACACTCTTCCCCTGGCTTCCATGATGAAACATCCCCTTGATATCCATCCCATCTCTGCCCCAACCTATTTAATCTCGTTTTTTAGTCCAGCTTCCTCAAGACCTGATTATATATGTATAATCTAGCGTTCATGGATCCCATCACCACCAAAATAAAGATGAATCAGAAATGCTTAAATTTCTCCTCTATATTCCAGAATCATATATCTAGCTGCCTATTTTGTAATTCTTCCAAGATATCTCCAAGATACCTTAGATTCAACCTAGATTTAAAGCATTTCTACTATTTCCCCCAAGCTTCTTTAGTGCTCTCTTATGGGTCAGTGACTGGCACCACATCCATCAAGTAATACAAACCAAAAAACCAGGAGTTATTATTGACACGATTCTTTCATCATTAAACCCTGTTACTTTTTTTTTTTTCAACGTTTTTTTATTTATTTTTTGGGACAGAGAGAGACAGAGCATGAACGGGGGAGGGGCAGAGAGAGAGGGAGACACAGAATCGGAAACAGGCTCCAGGCTCCGAGCCATCAGCCCAGAGCCCGACGCGGGGCTCGAACTCACGGACCGCGAGATCGTGACCTGGCTGAAGTCGGACGCTTAACCGACTGCGCCCCTAAACCCTGTTACTTTTTAATGTCTAAATAGTTCTGGAATCCATCTGCCTCTTTCTATCACTGTGGTTTCTTTCTGCTATAATCCACCATCCTCTCTCACCTGGACCATGGAAATAACTTCTGAACCTCATCTCATCTTGCCTTCATCTGATCTGTTCTCTTCACTGCAGCTAGAAAGATATTAGTGAGAAAAAAGATCAAGTTACTTACTACCTTTAAAAAACAAAATGCCTAAGAGACCTATGCGTTTTGTTCTTATCCCATGTCATGCTTGATGTCTTAGTTTGCAGTTCTCCAAAAAATCATGACATCAGGCAAGGATTTTGTAGGGTTTTTATTTGGAAAGTGGAGCCAGTAAGTAGCAGCAAAGGAGTAGGGAGAGTGAACAACAAAAGAAGGAAAAGTCATTACAAGAGTGCTCTACCGAGGTTGCTGCTATAGGCAGTGGTGGATTGATATTTAAATTTTAAGTTTGTTTTTATTTTTTTAATGTTTATTAATATGAGAGAGAGAGAGAGAGAGAGGCAGATCGTGAGCAGGAGAGTGTCAGAGAGAAAGGGAGACACAGAATCCAAGGGAGGCTCCAGGCTCTGAGCGGTCAGCAGAGAGCCTGACACGGGGCTCAAACTCACGGACTGGGAGATCATGACCTGAGCCGAAGTCGGGCGCTTAACTGACTGGGCATCCAGGTGCCCCTTAATGTTTATTTAATTTTGAGAGAGAGAGACAGAGAGACAGAGTGTGAGCAGAGGAGGGGCAAAGAGAGAGGGAGACATAGAACTCTAGCAGGCTCCAAGCTCTGAGCTGTCAGCACAGAGCCTGACGTGGGGCTTGAACTCACAAACCATGAGACCATGACCTGAGTAGAAGTCAGATGCTCAGCTGACTGAGCCACCCGGCTCCCCATTGGTGGCTTGATTCTATAGGACTTCTGGGAAGTATGAAGAATAGGACCCATAATTATATGCCTGAGGAATGGCAGCTAGTTTTATGTATTTGTTGGCCCTTCATTGTTTGAAGATTATATGCCCAGCATTTCAGAATCATACTTGTACACTTTGCCTAGATACTTCCCACTCAACTTTCAAATCCCACTTCACTTCATTCATATGCTGGGGAACACAGGTCTTTCCAGCCATCCCAACAAAACCATATGCCTCTACTATATTCCATAATCATACCATATACATCTCCATGGCTGATCTCAGTGATGAGTTTACATTTTGCCATGGGATTATTTCATTAAAATTTTTCTGCCCTCTGGACTGAAAGCTTGAGAAGACCTGAGATCACTTCTGCTTTTGATTATCATTGTCTTCCCAACACCAAAACCAGAACCTGGTGCATAAAATATGTTCAATATATTTTCAATGAATGTATAAATGTAGGTGTGTATGTATGTGTAAACATGCATGTATTTTTAAAGAGAAACTTTGAATTATCAGGACATAAGTAGATAACTGCGAGTATCAAAAATTTTTTTTTTTAAGTTTATTTATTTTTGAAAGAGAGAGAGTGAGCGAGCATGGAGGAGTGACAGGGAGAGAAATAGAGAGAGAATCTCAAGCAGGCTCCACACTTCCAGCATAGAGCCCGATGTGGGACTTAAACTCATGAGCCATGAGATCATGACCTAAACTGAAATCAAGAGTCAGATGCCTAATGGACTAACCACCCAGGAGTCCCCAAAATTTATCTTTTTAAATTCAAATATTTTGTTGTATTTTTATGCAATTGCTTTATTTCAGTACTTACCTAGTCAGGTTAAACCAAAAGAATTCTGTTTAAAAGAAATCATACTGAGAAAAGAAGAAAATAAACTCTTACATTGCAACATTTTGATTGATCTGATAGCTTACAGTATTGGCAATACTTTTCTAAAGAAAGTTATTGCTGTGCAATTTCCTTATTAAGACAGAGATTTTGAGTTAGAAGGGGAATAATCAGAGAACACAGCCTTGTACAATCCTGCATTAATCAGTGTAGGAGAGTACCACATTTGGCAATGCTGGGCAGTTTGAGGGCTTGGGTACTTAAAAATTGTGTGTGTGTGTGTGTGTGTGTGTGTGTGTGTGTGTGTCTTCTAAAACATCCTGTCCAAATCCACATTTTTGCTTCTCAAACTCGGAACTATGGTTTGATATCAGGAAACGTGTTGTGAAAGTAAATCAGTTTTCAGTCCCTGGATTCATGCAAATGTAAGATAATAGCAACCAAAAAGGAAATGGTGAGAAATCTACATAAATTATTTTTAATGAAAATGAAATACTTACATTTTAATGAAAATTAAATACATGACATAGTAAGTCATCCACATTCGATACATACTTTACATATGTCCAATTACCATGTTACATTTCATACCATCCAACATTAATTCAACAAATACTGATCGAGCATTTACCAGGTGGAAGTAATGTGGTGCCATTGGCAAATCGGCTGGACATGGTCTCTACCTTTATAGAGATTGTGATATAGTTGGCATTATATTATAAAAAATGCAAATATTTTCTCTGAAAAAATCCATTCTATGCTGAACTGTTTCTTTTAATTTCATGGAAGAGAAACGAGAGCAGTATGCTTCTAATTTGGTCTCCAACCTCAGCCACTAAGAGATACATTGTGGTGAAAGGATTATTAAGGTTGTGAATAGATTATGAAAGTAGTTGTATCTGTGTCAATTAGTGGTTGCTGTCAATTAGTGTTTGCTTATGTTCCATTTCTCTCATTTGGGGAATGTGGAGAGGAGGACATTGAACATCTAGTGGGCTTTGAGTGTTTCTGTTCATCTGGTAGTTGTCACAGTTATGCACAGGGCTATAAATTGAAATGGCATGTAAGCTCATGGACTAAAGACTTTGGGGCCTTGAAGTAATTTCCCCAACACTCTTCCCTGTATAGCAGATACCATGAAAAGTATTTTCTTTGGCTTGTGCATATGAAATCAGAGAATATCTGTTATTCCAGGACACACTCCTGCACATGAGACCTTTTTTAAATCAAGTAAATTTGTTTGAGGAATGCCAGAGGGATGGTGGGCAAACATGAATTTAAGAGATTAGAGTTTTGTTGAGCTGAGTGTGCAACAGAAGAAATCCTGGTTTTATTTGTTGCAGATAAACATGTTATGATATTTTTAAAGTCCCATGCCCCCTAAAAACTGCTTATAATAAACAAAGGTGATGCCATCTTTGTTCCAAGAGGATCTAGGCTTACTTCCTTTCAGCTGATGATTGTGCAACAATCAAGGTGCAGGCTCTTCCTTGGTGAAGTGACAACTCTAGCACAGGATTCATCTTCCAGTCTCTGTATCTGAGATCATCCTTCAAAGTAGGATGCATGGAGGAACCAGAGTGTTGTGTGCTGGAACGAAGACCCTATCAGAGCGGGAGTCTACCCTGTCTTCTTGCTCTTGGGTCATTTTAGGTGAGGTCAACTCAAACACATTCTTACCACTCTCCCTCAGTGGCATTTTGGGCAAGGTCACCCCATCGGGAACATTTCTTGACTCATGTATTTCAGAGTGCCACATATACTGTTTAAATCAGACACAAGTGCCTGACAGTCTCTTATATGTATGTTTTTTGGTTAGAGTTAAATGATCTGAGAATTGCACCCCTCACAAACAGTGGCTACATTGAAATTTGATTAATAAAGTTCAGTAAATTTAGCTAATTTGTAGTCTATCTACCAAGAAAAGAGTACTTTGATTTTGAGAAGATTACTTAGATTGCCTTTGAGAGGGTCAAAAACTAGTTACATTGTATTATATGAACATTGTTGCTAAAGTAGGTAAATCTGAAAAACTCAAAATCATTAATAGTGAGAACACAAGTGTTCATTATATTATCTTTTGTACTTTTCTATGTCTTTTTTTTTTTCCTTTGGAAGGGAAACACAATTCTAAAAATCTTAGAGCCTTTTGGGTCAGCATGTATGAAACTAGGAAGAAATAAATATTCTATCAATAGGAAGAACCTCAAAAAAACAAAAGAGAGATTGTGAACATAACAGTTGTTATATCTTGTAGCCAGTTTATTTTGTTTACCTGAGATTACTGTCATTCAAAAGTGATTTTTAATGACTCAGTAGCATCTTGGGTCATTAAAGAAGGCTCAATTTTGTTAATTAATTCTCTTTTCTAAATGTATTGCCCTTATCCTTACCACTTATGGTCCTTCAGGATTTTTCCATTTCCTTAGAATAGAATCAAGGATCTTACTGGGATTTTCATGGCCCTATCATGCCTCTACCCAAGTCATCTCCCTCCTCACCATTGCTCACTAAACCCCAGCCATCTTTCCATCAGTTCCTAAAATATATCAAGTTTTTTCCCCACCTCAGAGTCTTGCTACTTTCTCTCTATTTCCTAGGTTACACTGTATAATTGATTTCTTCTCTTCCTGGTAAAGCCGAAGCATATCCCCTTCTCAGAGTGGCCTTATCTGACTACCCATCCAAATTTAATATCTTTTGTTATTCTTCTCACAATATCTGTTTATTGTCTTTATTGCATTTAATGGATTCTGTGGTTTTTAAAAATGCCTCAATCTTCCATTAGGTTATGAGCTTCATGACAGTAGCAACCTTATCTCATGGTTAATAATTTTATCTTTAGTATGCGTAACTTGCTTGGCATAGTAGATGATCACAAAAATTAGAACGGATTAATTTCAGCTATAAATTGGAAGCCTGCCATGCCCCTTCACAGTTGCTGACTGACCTGTATCCTCAATCTTGATCTGATGAGGCTTTAGCCCACATGCTCCTAGCTTCATGATCACATTTATCATTTTTCTTTTGAAATTTTTGTTTAAATTCTAGTTAGTTAACATACAGTGCAATATTGGTTTCAGAAGTAGAATTCAGTGATTCATCACTTACATACAACACCCAGTGCTCATAACAAGTTCCCTCCTTAATACCCATCACCCATATGAAAAAATTTCTGACAAATGTAACAAGAACAAGAACAACAACAACAACAACAAAAACACATTGTTTTAAATGTGAATCTTGACAATATTATACTGTTTTATAAGTTTATTGTAAAACATGACATTTTAAAATTAAATATCTTAAAGAAAAAGAAAGTTCTCTTTTATAGTTTAGTTTCCTTCATTTATTATCCTTATCATAATGGGATAAAGAAGTAATACAAAGTTTTAGGACAATTTAGCAAATGAGTAATACAGTCAGGATTTTGAAAGGAAATCACTTTCAGCGACAGAATACATGAACAGCTTAATTTATTATATTTTACTTCTGTGGAGAAAATTTAAAAAAAAGCGCTGTTAGATAAATTTGATATTGAAAGCCATAATACTCTGAAATGTACATAGGGAATTTAGAAGAGTAGACTTCATTTAGTTTCAAGAGATGTCAAAGTACCAATTTGTACGATAATGTTATTTTCTTGGGTAGACATCTTATTAAAGAAAACAGATCCAATATGACCCTTCTAAAAAGCTGTATATAAACTTAACCAATTTTATATTTATTAGAAGAGAAAATAAGCATAGAAATTTCAATTTTCTAGTGCCTTGTTTTGTGTATGTTTAGCCAGTAGGTTACGTGTGCCACTGGATTTATATAGCATTAAGTGTTACTCACTTCAATAAGTATTTAAAATATCATTATCCATTTTAGGATAATATCAACACTTGTTTATTGTGGAAAGCAGAAATAATCTGCTTAGATTGCTCAGTGGCAATTTCATACCTAGAATGCTTCCCTGAGCTTCACTGCTTATTAAAGCATGAACTCCTATATTTCCCCAGCCATTCTAAGTAGCTGGATCGAGGCATGGGGATTGGTGATGCTCAGTACAGTTCAAAGCATGGACTGGGAATGAATATTTATGTAAGATTGACTGAAAGATAATTAATCCATGTGTTAATATTGATGATCTAACAGTTCATGACTAAGTCCATTAGAGAACCCATTACCTAGACAACACTTGGATAACTCCCATGGAGCTGGTTTTATCCAACTAAGCTTTAAGGTGCTTCCATCTACTTGCATGGAGACTATCTACACCCAGCACTACATATTCTGCCATTGGGTTATTCAAAGAATATCACTGAAGATGCTGAGGATCTCTTTTGGATTTTAGTATCAGAAATAGTTGTTCTTATACTTAGATAAGTATCATTAGGCTACTTTTTACTTTGTAAACACTGTGAGTCTTGTAATTGATCATTTTTTCTCTCTTAAATTTGCTTTTAGAACTCTAAGAACCAAATCTAGAGGACCCCATATAGTTTAAATATTTCATGGCATGTATCTATGTATGGATCTACCTATTCTCTGTGTCTTATGTTTATTCTCCTTTACTCCCTTTTGTTGCTTATATTCAATTCATTGTATCTTGGTTAATTAAATGCTTTCTGATAAGCTGTCTTGAATCCCTTTTTGAAATTATGTGGCTTAGGGGTGCCTGGGTGGCTCAGTAGGTTGAATGTCTGACTCTTGATTTTGGCTTAGGTCATGATCCCCAGGGTCATGGGATCCAGCACTGTGATGGGCTCTATGCTGAGCATGGAACCTGCTTGGGATTCTCACTCTCCCTCTGCCCCTCCCTCGCTCATAAGTGCACATGCATGTGTGCTCTCTCTCATAAATTAAAAAAAAAAAACTTAGGTGGGTTATTAATTCATTGCTTACTGTTTAGATTGCTTACCTGGCTCATTATAATTTTCAAGTCATTAGAACAACAGGAGAATTTATAAAGTTTTGCTATTGAGCATATCAAAACTATGCTTTGGGAAGGTCTTATACTCATAATACACTTTAATATCTTATATTTGAGTTAATTTTATTAAATATTTCAATTGCAAAGGAAACTGATGAGAATTTTAAGGATAAAATAAGCATATTTGATAGCATAACTCATCTAGTACAAAAATTAATGGTTTTAGAAAGGTATCTCTAATGTTTAGTTAGATGATACATGTTGTCATTTTCATAACAATATAATAATATGCTTTATCTTCACATTAAGTTTCCAGCATACAAAAGACATATTTGTAAATTAGTTATTTAGAGCACAGAGTTCATTTTTGTGAACAATTAATTTCTAAGTGGGTTAGGATCTTAGGTTAGTCCATAAAATTTGTTTCACTTATAGTATAAAGGAAATAATATTAATTCATAGGAGACATTGCTGAAAATACTATTTTACATTTTAAAATAGAAAAGAAAAAGACCAATAATTACCTTATTTCAGTTTTGAAGCCCAAGACAAGATTGATATAATTAGATGATCAGGATGTAGATACACAATTTCATGTAGATCTAGAGAGAAATTTTGGTTATACTTAAAGGGAGTAAGATTCATTGTACTATGCAATTTCACTTCACAGTATATGAGATTTTCCTTTCTTTATGTCAATATAGCATTAGTGATAGATAACTCTTCCATTTGTCAACATGATTAAGTTCATTTTTTACTTGAAAATGGAAAGAATAACATAAAAGAGGAAAAACAAATGATAGAATAAATGGGTTGATATTTCTAAGGTAACCAGATAAGAGCTGGTTAGGCATCTGATAAAGGGAAAGTTTGTAGATATGAGGGAAATTTTCTGAGGTGGCACCAAATGAGCCATAAAGTGAAATCATGAGGGTGTGGAGGGCTCATGAATTGTACAGAACTCCTAAGGGAAAATAAACAAAACTGCTGAGGAAAGGATGTTGGATCATTCAGATCCCCATGTTGCCAGTATAGTTGGGAGAGTGTAGAATGGGGGCAGAGAGTGATCCTGAGCAGATGGCAATTTCTTTATTTCAAGGTATTGGCAAGTTGAGTGTCTACAATTTTAGAAGGGCTTATACTTTTAAAATTTCATCTCTAACATACTCTGTGGGTATTTGAGACTTTCAATGTACAGAAGTTATTTAAAATTGTGTATCAAGTGTAAAGTACTGAACCTGGGGCCAAATGCAGGGTAAAGAATTAATTAACGTTAGTTCTTACTACATTCTGGTATTTAATACAATTGTCAATGGAAATTTTTCATATTCACTCATTATTATTGCAGACATGGTTCCTCTTTTTTTTTAATGTCTATTTTTGAGAGAGACAGAGCATGAGTGGGGGAGGGGCAGATAAAGAGAGAGAGACATACAGAATCTGAAGCAGACTCCAGACTCTGAGCTGTCAGCATAGAGCCTGACATGGGGCTTGAACTCATGAACTGTGAGATCATAAGCTGAGCCGAAGTTGGTTGCTTAACCAACTGAGTCACCCAGGCACCCCAGACATGGTTCCTCTAAATTATGATATATATACATTTTAAATCAAAATACAGAGAGGTAGTTTAAGATGACATTGTAGGAAGATCCTGACCTTACCTTCTCCCACAGACAAAACAAATACACAGCTACATATGGAACCATTCTCTCTGAAAACAAAACAAAACAAAACAAAACAAAACAAAACAAAACAAAAGACAAAAAACAACCTGAGAACCAGTTGGACACTTCCTTCATGGCAAAGGATAAAAGTGCCCCACCAAGAAGGGTAGAAGAGGTAGAGATGTGCTCTCATCACCACCCCTCACAGTGACCCATAATTAGGAGGGATCTCAAACAACAACAATAAAAATATGAACAAACCTTCTCCCTAAGGATCAAGGGGTTTGTATCCCACATGGCACCCTAACTTTTGGGTCCTGCACCAGAGGGGCAAGCCCTCAAAACATCTGGTTTTGAAAAACAATGGGAGTCATATTCAGGGAAATATAGGGTTGTATGAAATAGTTTCTACTTTTAAAGGGCTCATGCACAGACCCACTCTCCCCAGGACCTAGCACAAAAAGCAGCACTTTGAAAAGAGCCTAGACAAACGTGAAGAATATTCACTCTGTAAACTTAAAGCTTCTGTTGGAGGAGCAGACATTTACTGGAATTCTCTCTGGGAACTGAATGCTGGCAGATGCCATTTTTATGGGCTCCTTCTACCTTGCTGGTGCTTTTGGGTGCCATTTTTACACATGCAGTCTAACCATCTAACAGCAGCAGTTGAGCAGTCCCAGCCCCAGCTGCTTGGATGTAATGGATGATCAGCCCCACCTCCCCCTTTGCCACTTAAGTGATACTCCTAGATGCAGTGGGCAAGTAGGCTTCCCCTCCACCAGCCCCACAGCTTGTGTGTGTGGTCACATGCAGCAGGCAAGCAGCCCCACATGCCCCTGCCCCATGCTGTTCACATGGTACCTTCAGACTTGGTGGGCAAGCACCACTACCCCTCTCCAGCAGCACCACTCACATGACCCACCAGAGCCAACAGTGCATACAACCCACACAGGACATACCTCTTCAATGACAGCATCAGGTAACCGGTAGGGGGTGATGTTTCTGGACCCCACTGGTATGAAGTAATCAAAGAGACAGCTTGAAACACAACCAAGAACTAGGGAAAGATTAAACAAAAAAGACTCATCTCCTGCATAGAGCCACTCCTTCAAGACAGGGATAGATAGCTATTTTCCATAATACACAGAACCAGAGAATCAAACAAAATGAGGAAACAGAGAAACATGTTCCAAATGCTTGAAAAAGGTACTTGAGGGGCACCTGGGTGGCTCAGTTGGTTAAGTGTCCAACTTAATTTTGGCTCAGGTCATGGTCTCGTGGTTCATGGTTTTAAGTCCTGTTTAGGGCTAGGTGCTGATAGTGTGGTGCCTGCCTAGGATTCTCCCTCTCCCTCTCTCTCTGCTCCTCTCCTGTTATCTAAATAAATAAACATTTAAAAAGATGCTTAATATGATTTCAGTCTTCTTAAATGTGTGGAGACTATTGAAATACCAATGGTGTTATTCACAGAATTAGAACAAATAATACTAAAATTTGTATGGAACCACAAAATACCCCAAACAGTCCAAGCAATCTTAAAAATGAGCAGAGTTGGAGGTATCATATTTCCAGATTTCAAACAATAATACAAAGCTATAGTAATCAAAACAGTATGGTACTGGCACAAAAACAGACCTGTAGATCAATGGAACAGAATAGAGAGCCCAGAAATAAGCCCACACATATCTAATCAATTAATCTGTGACAAAGGAGGAAAAAATATACAATGGGGCAGTCTCTTCAGAATGAAATTGAATCATTGTCTTTCACCATATTCCAAAATAACTCAAAATGGATTAAAGACTTGAATGTAAGATTTGAAATCATAAAACTCCTAGAAGAAAACAGCTGCTTGGCAGTTGCAGTGATATATCTATATCAAAAAACTTTTGCATGGCAAGGGAAACCATCAACAAAACAAAAAGGCAGCCTACTGAATGGGTGAAAATGTTTGCAAGTCATATATGTCATGAAGGGCTAATATCCAAAATATATAAAGAACTCATACAACTCAATAGCTATATATATATACATATACACACATATATATGTGTATATACACATATATATATATGTGTATATATACATATACATGTATATATACACACATATATATACATATACATATACATATACATATGTATATATGTATATACATGTACATATGTATATATGTATATACATATACATATACATATGTATACATATACATATATATATATATATGTATATATACACATATATATGTGTGTATATATAAGGATCTTGAGGATATTGTGCTAAGTGAAATAATTCAGACAGCGAGGTCAAATACTGTATGATTTCACTTATATGTGGAACCTAAAAAACAAAACAAAACAAAACCAGACTCATAGATACAGAGAACAGAATGATGGTTGTCAGAGGAAAGAGTTATTGAGAGGTGGGCAAATGAATGAAGAGGATCAAGAGATAAAAACTTCTAGTTATAAAATAAATGTCGTGGGGATGCAATGTACAACATAGGGAGTATCAACAACAATATTGTATCAACTTTGTATGGTGACAGATTGTAACTAGACATCACGGTGATCATTTCCTAATGCATATAAATGTCGAATTACTATGTTGTACACTTGAAACTAATATAATATTGTATGTCAATTAGACTTCACTTAAAAAAATTTGAATGACCTGGGGCACCTGGGTGGCTCAGTCAGAGCATGAGACTTCAGATCAGGTCATGATCTCACAGTTCGTGACTTCCAGCCCCACAGCTTGCTGTTGTCAGCACAGAGCCCACTTCAGATCCTCTGTCCCCATCTCTGTGCTCCTCCCCGACTTGCACTTTCTCAAAAATAAATATATATTAAAAAAATTAAATGCCCATACCATAAAAGCATAAGATATAATGGAGAAAACTCAATTCTGCTTTGATAAACAGGAAAGCATTTAAAAAAAAATATAGAGTATTGCTCAGTATCTCTGCCTCATTCAAGACCTTATTCCTCACATGCTCCATCCCCCAGACCTGTTGATTCTCTTTGTCCTTCCTTTGTAATCATCATTCTGAGTTTTTTCTATCCCTCCCCTAAATATAATGTATGCCCGTTATGTTTGGCACTATTATTCTTTTGTTTACCCCCCAACCACTAGAATCTTGTACCTTTGCTCATTATTGTCGCTTTATTACTATCAGGTTATAATCTCAACTATTCAAAATTGAGCTCTGTTTCTTCAGCTTTACTGAAGAAAATTCTCCTTGTGCAGAATTTTACCATCATTTCTCTATTCTTATTCTCATGGATTCCTCTACATTATAGATTGTAAACTACACTCATCTTTGGACTCCTTTGTCATTGCTTCTGTGGCATCTTCTCATCTCATAACTCAGTCTATTGAAATCCTGCACTGTCAAGTTCTATCTCTGGTGTTTCTTCTCCATGGGACCTTTCCTGATTTTCCCAGCTTCCTTCCATACCATTTGTCTTGGCCCCTAGTGGAAAGCCTGTTTTCTTTGATTCATAGTTATTTGGGTATTGTTAAGATCTCTGCCCTTGATTTTGTCAACAGGATTCTTGAAAACAGGAAATTGTCTTATATAACTATGAGAAACATCGAGAAAACTCCCAATAAATGTTTGCTGAGGGTTGACTTTCTTTTTGGATGCAATCTGTTGAAACATTTCCATTGCTGCATATTACTAACAGTCTAGTAGTCATGATATCTATTGCTGAGGTAGAAAGAGTGACAAATCCCTCATAAAATTCCCAGCATAACACTCATGCTAGTGACTATACTCCATTTTTGTTGAACACTTTTATTTTATACATTTATTTTGGTAAGCTTACTGCCCCTTTATCCAAAATAGTTCTTATATAAACTTGCTTTTTATTCCCAAGATCCTCATTACGAGATAGCTGCTTCAGCTCATTGATATGCCAAAGCAAATCTTCTGTGGTGACTCCTGACACTTGCTGTATATTCCTTATATTCCTCTCCAGGAGCTCTTTTTCTCTGCTTTTTAAGGCCATACCTGAAATACAGTTTACCCTTGATGGAGCTTTAGATGATCTTGTTTTGAAATATACTTGTAGCTCTTGGGTCTTTGGTGCCACTCAGTAGTCCCTACACACAAACCTACATGCTCCTTACTTTACAACTTGTAAACATTTGGAAGGAAGTTTTACCCACAGTGAAGACAAATCAGCAAATATTTAGGTATTTTCCTTGCTAGTAAATTGCTGCAGCCTGAATCACCCATGTTCCTCCGAAGCTCTTCCCATTCCATAGTAGGTAGATCTGTGTGATATCCTTGCATATGGTCTGTGCAGGTAGATTTGACTCTAGGTCTGTTCTCTTCCCTTTCAGGCCCTCAGGTACTTTGCTTTACCTCCTGCTGATAAGGCCCTTTGCTTCATTGCCTGGGAACTTTCTTAGTTCTGCAAGGAGTCTGTAGCTTTTCCCAAGAGAGATAAATAGTTCTTTCAACGCCTGTCAGGGACTATGTAGCACTTTTAGCATAAGCCTTCACTTGGGCCATCGTGTACCACATCAGGGGTTCTCTCCTCCTGAACTTTATCTCAAGTGTCTGTATGAACTTAGAAGATTCCCCCAGGAGTGGGGTCATGAGGTCTTTTAACAGAGTGACATATTCTTTTCTTTCTTTCTCTCTTTCTTCTTCTATTTCTTTCTTTCATTTGTTCATTCATTTCTTCTTTCTTTTTTTCTAGCTCCTTTGGAATAGAGAAAAACTAGTTTTACTGACTCAATTTAGAGGATGACAAAAAATGAAATTAAAAAAAAATACATACAAGACCCACCTACCCTGATGTCTTTTTTAGTTTCTTGATCATAAGATTCGACATTCAATCACTTACTCAGCACACATTTCTTGGGTACATGCTGCAGGTAAGCTCTGCACTGGTCCCTGGTGATACACTGACCATGTCGTTATGGAACTTAGCCTACCAAGTGACACATAGACAGATAAAGCACGGAATGGTACGGTAAGTACAATCACAATAAAGAGAGGGAAAACAAACAAACAAACAAACAAACAAATGACCTCACAGAGAAAAGAGGAAATGAACTTCACAGGATGGGGTTAAGACCATAGAAGGTATTCCTGGAATTAGACATTAAGGAATGAATGAAAGTGCTGGGAAAGGATATATAGGAGGTCTTTGTGTTGTTATTCCCACAACTTTTCTGTGATTTGAAAATTAGTTCTAAATAAAAAGTTAACAATAACTTACCAAGCCAATGATGGTGAAGCTAAGAGAAGAACATTCAAAATATATGCAAACAAACAAACAAACCACCACCACCACCACCACCACCACCAACAACAACAGAAAAACCCTGTTACTCATTTGATGTTGTTCAGGGTTCATGGAGGAACAGTGGAGACAAAGCTCTTGTACATGCAGTTGACTCTGGATGGATTTGGATTGCTAGAAGTAAAAGGGTGAAGCTGAAGGATTTTGATTAAGGGAATGGCATGGCAGGATTTTCTTTTTAGAAAAGTAGCTCTATGACTTTGTGGAGAACAGACTGATGGGAAGAAGAAAGAGGTAGGGGAAGCATGGGAGGGGCCGGTGGTCCAGGCCAGAGGTGATGGAGTTCTTGATCAAGGAGGTGGTAACATGATTGGCAGTAAGAGTATAGGTTCCTGAGACACTCAGAAGGTGGCATTAGCAAGACTTAGACACTGCTGGGATTTCAGAGTGATGGGAAGAAGGAGTGAGAGATTTTGACTATTTGGCCAGATTGATTCAAGTTAATAGAAAAGGGAATCTGTGAGAAGGAAGAGATCTTAAAGGAAGAGGAAGATAACTATTACTGTTTCGAGTAGTTTGAATTTGAGATGCCTATCGGATATCTGAGAGAAGATGTCTAGTAGCTAGTTATTTATATATAAACTGCACTTGGGGGAGAGATAAGGATATAGCCTGTAGATATATATTTGGAAGTCATTAACATATTCAGTTTCTTAAAGTGGTATCCATGAATAGGCTTCAAGGGCTTCACAAACCCCATATGTGCCTATGTGTATTTTTCTAGGCTGAGGATCTGTGCTTAATATTTCCAGTTGCCCTACCAGACATGTATGTTTCCAGATCTGTTCTCTGTCCTAGTCTGTGCTACCAACAGGCTGGTAGTTTTGACTGCATTACCTGGAATCCTCTGCCATTTGATATATGTCATTTAATAGATAAGCCCTTGGGAGTCACTGGCAGGAAATGAGAGGAATGGGGAAGGTAAAGATGGGGATATTTCTTCCCTCTTACTTCCTACTTTGGATCTCATTTCTGGCAGAGGCTGTATTCTTCCAGGACTAAACTCCTGTCCAGAGACTGATCTTTCATAGAGCTAGTGCTCACAAGCCTCCAGTAACAACATTTTCTCCCTGTGCTTTCATTGTTGGGCTGAGAACTACTTTCTGCTCTTCTTGTCTATTGGTGTTTTGACATATCTTCCTGGTTGCATGAAACCTACCGTAACATCTAAGGAGTCCTTTCATTCCAGGTTCTGTACCATCAGGGTGAATTGTTTCTTGCCAAATTCCTGACTAATAAATGGTACAGGTGTCATTTTTTGATACTGTAGTGTGCATCTGTGACAGAAAAAAACAAACAAACAAACAACTTAGTCGAACCATGGAAATGGTTGGCCTCACCCAAAAGTGTGGCCTGTTAACCATGTCCTGTGAAGATTGTCAAGTATCTTAATGGACTTACTTTTAAACACTTTCTAGGTTTTGGGTGACAAGAAGTTATCACTGCTACACATCCCAAGTGAAACTGTACCCAGCAAGTTTTGTCCCAGATTTGTAGGGTTGGATTTTTGCTGAGCTTAGAAGAGAAGGGAAATATGAGAGTTTAGAATGTGTGCAATTTATGAAAAGGTCTATATAAGAGTAAGGCTGAATGTTATACTGGGAGTTTCAATCTAACCTGAACATTCTTGTTGTATTTTGGATATTTTTTTCTCAACTTTTTTGGTGGCAAGCAGGATCTTTCTAAAACATTTTTTTTAAATTTATTTTGGAGAGAGCACAAGCAGGGAAAGGGCAGAGAGAGGAGGACAGAGGATTCAAAGCAGGGCTCGGCTGACAGCAGCAAGCCTGATGTGGGGCTCTAACTCACGAACTGGGAGATCACGACCTGAGCCGGTTGGACGCTCAACCAACTGAGCCCCAAGCAGGAATTTTTTGTATCCAAGAAACCCAGGAATGTCTCTGCCTTGCCCAGCTAAAACTGTACTTGGTGGAGCTCCTAAGAGGCTTCATGCAAGGAATGCTAGTGGACAGGGCATCAGAATACTGCTGTAATACCAAATGATTCAGTGAAAGCTGTAGTTCAAGACTTATACAGAAATTCCTGCTCTCTTCAAATTTGAGAGTAAAGATCAAGTGAGAGTGTGAATTTATACAATTTTAAACTTAATCAGTAACTTATACTCTAGCCAATCACATTAACAACTCCTCCCTCTATTTTTCTCTCTCATTCTCACTGTCTCTGTCTCTCTGGCAGAGTTGGTAGAAGTATAAGGAGAGGGATAGAAACTAACGTTATTTCCCTATATTCTTGTCCATCATTGTCTCTCCTGCCTGATTTTTCCAACTGACATACCGCATCAACATACTCTTTTCTTCTAACTTTTTGTCAAAATGTGAAACATCAGATAACTTGGAGGCCACTGACTTTGTATGACCATGTTCATAATATACCATTCTAAATGTAGCCAAGTCAGTAATTCTTCAGAAGTTGTTGGATAGGATAGCTTGTGACAGTGAGAATGGAGCTGTCCATCTGTTTTCTCTTCCGGGGGAATTGGGGAGTAAAAATATTAGAGTTGAAAAAGACCCTAGAAATTTTTTTTTTTTTACATTAAAAATCTTAGAAATCTGTATTTAAACAAAATCTTAAAAGTAAATCAGTGTATGAAATAGGTCTGGTTCTGGATGAGGTTTGTTGAAAGTCTGAGTCCATATGAGAATACTTCCATGGCTTCTCCCAGAGTCACTATGGTGTGGACTCCTGGGAAACCTCATTGTTCCATGAAGTCCAGTTTGAAAGCCTTCAGCTATCAACACATAGTACTTTGCCTTCTTCCACATTGCCTCTTGAAATCTACATTAGATTCAAGAGATCATATACCTGACACCTCATTCAGTACTGCCCCTACACTACTCATTTACCATAGAGCTGCTTATCTCATGTGGGTGTGCATGCACATGTATGTATGCACGCATGTGTGTATACTTGAAGAGTGTATTGGTTATGGATTTTTCTTACGGGCAGTCAGCCAATTTTGTAGAGGGAATGTCAGCCTACCCTCCTAGCTGATGAGTATCTGACCATACCTCATGCTGTACCTCCCTTATTTAAAATGGCACCCCTGGGACTCCTGGGTAGCTCAGTTGGTTGAGTGTCTGACTTTGGGTCAGGTCAGAATCTCACGGTCCATGAGTTCTAGCCCTGCCTCGGGCTCTGTGCTGACAGCTCAGAGCCTGGAGCTTTCTTTGGATTCTCTGCCCCTCCCCTGCGTGTGCTCTGTCTCTCTCTGTCTCTGTCTCTCAAAAATAAAATAAACAAGAAAAAATCAATAAAAAAATAAAATGGCAGAGCTAAGTTATTTATTTACTCTGCTATGGTCTTTATATCTGTACATATTACTCATGTTCCTGCACTGTTGTACAGCTTTTACTGTTATGGTCTGAGAAAAAGAATCCAAGTGATAAAGTGAACATTAGATGGTACAAGGCAAATTTTATGGCAGCACTAGAAAGAAAAAGAGAGTAGAGTTCAGGAAGCAATTAGGGATTGGAGGAAGTCCTCTAATCGAGAGGGGTATTGTACACCAACCTCACCGCAGCCTCGGATAATTGGCCAATGCTTGTGTGGAAAATAGTTGGAAACAAAAACAAAAACAAACTATTGGTGAGGCATATCTCAACTTCAGCAGGTATGGAGAGAAAAGAAAACTGTTTTTTTTTTTAATGTTTATTTATTTTTGAGAGAGACAGAGACAGAGAGCGAGCAAGGGAAGGCCAGAGAGAAATGGAAGCACAGAATCCAAAGCAGGCTCCAAGCTCTGAGCTGTCAGCATAGAGCCTGTCAAGGGGCTCGAACTCATGAACCACAAGATCATGACCTAAGCTGAAGTCGGACAGTTAGTCAACTGAGCCACCCAGGCACCCCAAAAAGTGATTTCTTATGTTTGATGTTGAGAAGACATATTCATAAAGACTGTGCTCCAAAGACCCCACATAGGATAGATTAGTTCCACCATTTCAGGGAACTTGTTTCTTTAAACTAGGTAGTATATGCATTCATTAGACCAGATAAGGATACAGTAATCACTGCAAAGGAAAGCAAGATCCTTTTCCCTTTGTGTTGTCATATACTCTAAACAGTTTTCAGCTCTCTTATTAGCATAGGCTTTAATAGTACTGATCATATCAACTGGACTGTAAATGATACTTGAATGTTACCAGTAAGTCACTGGTATAGTCACTAACTCATAATAAATACAGCAGACATGGTCAAGAATTATCCAGAATCAGGGCGTGCCTGGGTGGCTCAGTTGGGTGAACGTCTGACTTTGGCTCAGGTCATGATCTCTCATTTCATGAGTTCAGTCCCTGCATTGGGCTCACTGCTGTCAGCACAGAGACGGCTACAGATCCTCTGTGCCCCAATCTCTCTGTCCCTCCCCTGCTTATACTGCCTTTCTCAATAAATAAACATTAAAGAATTATCCAGAATCAGAAGTAGCATAAAAGGATATTTTTAAGGAAAAACACAAGCTGTAAACTAATCAATTGTGTATAAGTTGAAGGTAATGAAATATTGGAAGAACTTTAGAAACACAGGAAGGAAGTAATGCTCCTGAGTTAGAAATCTTGGCTGATGAAAGATACTAAATATCAATTTTCCTTAATGTAACATATTTAAAAAGAGAAGTAGATATTACTCCTGACTCCACTACTTATTGCTGTGTCCTGTCAGAATATGCTCAATCTTAAAACATCTCAGAAAGTTTCCTCTCTGATTATACTGGAGAAACCATACCTGTCACACTTAACTCTGAGCGTTGCTATGAATATCCAATAGGATAGTGTATATGAACATTTCCTATGAACTTAGGAATTCATAATAGTTTGATTTCCCTGTTCTCAGAGGGACCACATGGAATGCTATAGACTTAGCTAGCTGTGAACTTTTTCTTTTAAGAGAGAAATTATTTTGTGTCTTACTGGATGAATAACCATCAAGACTAGAGAATGCCAGTAACAGTAATTTTTTAACCAACATCTCAAGGAGTATCCTGAGCTTCTCAAAAGAGAAGTGAGGGTGTCAGCCTCCATTAGGTTTTGAAATTCAAGAAAGAATAAAGAGATGTTTGAGTTTGATTGGGACCAGGAGACAGAATTTAAGCTAGTTCTTAATCTATTATAATAGTAAGTTCTTAGACCTCATTTTAGAAATGACCTCCTTTCAGAATATGAAGTGGTACCTTTAAGACCTAACCACTGATGATCTTACCAAAAGCAATGCCTTTCCCGCATCAGAAACCTTCCCTCTCAGTGTAGTTAGAAAAGTAAAACTCTTACCCAGGGTGGTCATCCTTCACATATCATAGATATTAAGTGGAACTGGTTGGTTGCCCGCTGAAAGTTTTCTGTGAGTTTTTTTAATGCAAAGAGGTCATTCCTGTAGAATATCTTCTGGTAGTACATCTTATTTCCTAACCCAGCTGTGATGTAGAACCTTTTCTATCTCAGCAGGAAGAGAAATTTACACTCCAGTTATTTACTTTTGGCAAAACATTTCCTGTTTTAACACCTATTTGAAAGTGTAAAAACATTTTTTGTTGTTGTTGGGGGGAGGGATGAATTATTCATACAATTTTCTTGCTTTAAACCAGAGCAATGATACATCATTCTTTAAATATCTGTCAGACAAGCTTTCAGTTTTAACTCTTAATTCCTGGTCCTATACTTCACATGATCAAGATACTGGGTTTGCATCATAAGCAAAATGCTCAAAGTCATTCTAGGTTCTATTTAACTTCTCACCTGTTAAGAAAAATCACCATTTTGGAGCACTCTTACACCCACACCTGGTTGGAGGTCACTTTCTTGATGCCTGTAGAGACCCATTAGAAGTATCCCAAAAATAGCACATGGTTCAGCATTTTTGGAGTACAGCTATGACATGGGTCAAAAACCTAAAACCTTTTATTTTTAACAATTGATCTCAAGCTTATGTAAAATTATTACTTACAAGAAACAATCAGCATTATTTATAATAGAGAAAACCCAGAAACTAATTAAATGTCTAATATTAGGTATAAGGAAATTTTGAAACATTCATAGAACTAGGTAGTGAAAGTAATACTGTAAAAATTGCCTTTTGCATAAGAGACTCTTAAAAACTGAGAACAAACTGAGGGTTGATGGGGGGTGGGGGGGTGGGTGAAGGGTATTGAGGAGGGCACCTTTTGGGGTGAGCACTGGGTGTTGTATGGAAACCAATTTGACAATAAACTTCATATATTGAAAAAAAATTGCCTTTTGATATGAAAATCATCTTTATGTAATTATAAATAAAAGAATCAGATTATAAGTAGCATGAATAGTGTGATCTGATTTTGTATAAAAATATACATTAATTATTTAGATTAAAAATTCACAAAACATGGTCTGAAAGACACAGACCAAATTGATAGTGTTTATCCCTGATAGTGAAAATGTAGGGAATATTTATTTTTTTCTTTTTTTAAATTTATTGCTACTTTGTGAACATGTATTTTCTGTATCATAAAAAGTAAGAAAAACTATTTAAAATAATATTCACATCTTCAAAGAGGAGACTATAGGAGAGGAAGGTGGTGAAATTGTGTGTGGCTATCCTGATTTTAGGATTTCTCTTTTCAATTCTGTCGAAGGAAGGAAGGAAGGAAGGAAGGAAGGAAGGAAGGAAGGGGAAGGAAGGAAGGAAGGTAAAGGAAGGAAAGGTGAAGGAAGGAAGGTGAAGGAAGGAAGGTGAAGGAAGGAAGGAAGGTAAAGGAAGGAAAGAAGGTGAAGGAAGGAAGGAAGGTGAAGGAAGGAAGGAAGGAAGGAAGGAAGGAAGGAAGGAAGGAAGAGAAAGAAAGAAAGAAAGAAAGAAAGAAAGAAAGAAAGAAAGAAAGAAAGAAAGAAAGAAAGAAAGAAAGAGGAAGAAAGAGGGAAGGAGGGAGGGAGGGAGGAAAGAAGGAAGGAAGGAAAGGAAGGAAGGAAGGAAGGAAGGAAGGAAGGAAGGAAGGAAGGAAGGAAGGAAGGAAGGAAGGAAGGAAAGGTTAAACCTTAAAATAAATCTGAAAACTGGTCGTTTTTGGATGTGTTTTATCCTGAGTTTCAAATACCTCTGTGGATTCACACTTTGTGACTAATTCCTACATTTTCACTCTAATTTTTCTACTTACTTGACAAACAATTATAGGTGATACTCACCTCTAGATATTTCATTATTAGGTCTCTATTTAAAAAATATAACAGATAAATGCACTGATTGCTCACCATGTTCCAGGCCTATTCACTTACCTACTTTTCACAATACCCTGTAAGATAAGTGTTGTTATTCTCCCTGTTTTACACGGGAAGAGACTGAAGCCCAGGGAAGGTAAGTCTGCTGGAAATGATATAACCCTGTAGTAGATCTGGGATGTAAGTCAAACAGGATGACTCTAAAGCCATATAGATATATGTGAAATATGTCACATGGTATTTTAATGCTTGATGAAATCTAAATGAATAAAAACACCTACTTAAAATGAAACAAAACTTTAAACAACCTACCAGTCTATTTTTCTTGAAAGTATAAAGTATGCAGTTTCTTTAATAGAAGGAAAAAATCCCAAAGGGTATTATTTTCACAAATGACTTATTAAGAAAGAGCTTTAGAAATTTTGATTCATCATTTCTTCTTTTTATGATAATGTGTGCAATATATTTTTTTGAATATTTATCCCATCTCCGTTCGATCTTTGTAGAGTAAGTAATTGCTTTCTTTTTTTTTTTTTTTTTTTGTATGTAACTCATAAAATAACCAGAACCTGCAAACTCACTCTGTGTTTCCAAAGGGTCATTTCATTATCACCTCGTATCTTGTTTTCAGGAAAGACAGTTATCAAAAGCATCTCAAGTTTAGGTTTTCATTTCTTAGTGTCAAAGTTCAAACACTAGGGAAAAAAATTAATCCTTATAAAAATCTCGTTGCACACGATATTTAAAAACGACTTGGCATCTAGAAGGGGACAACAAATGATTTTACACGTTAATGTTTAAATTTTTTTAACCATCTTTCACACCAGTTTTTTTCCCACAGGCTTAAAATATATATATATATATATTTCCCATTTATCATTTTCTCTTTACCATATCTGCATCTTTTTATCTTGGCCATTTTCTTTTTTTCCTTTTTTTCTCCTGTTGATTTTCCTTTTATCACTTCCATTTTTCTCCTTCTGATAGTTCCTTTTCATCCATACTAATAATATAGATGGGAATAATATATGCAAAATATCTGGTTTTAAATATTTTTTAAATGTTTATTTATTTTTGAGACAGAGAGAGACAGAGCATGAATGGGGGAGGGTCAGAGAGTGAATGAGACACAGAATCTGAAACAGGCTCCAGGCTCTGAGCTGGATGCGGGGCTCGAACTCACGGACCGCGAGATCATGGCCTAAGCCGAAGTAGGACGCTTAACCGACTGAGCCACCCAGGCGCCCCTAAATATTTTTAAAAATAAGTTAATAATTAGCTTTCATGACAGTGAATGAATAATATTTTCTGAGAATAAAAACAAGGAAGCTATTGCCAGAATTCCCAAAATAACATAAGACAGAGAAATAGCTTTTATCAGGGAAGATTGTATTCCAGTTATTGGTAACAGAAAAAGCAACTTAAAAAAAAAATGACTTTTGGCCTTCATACAAGTCCAAAGACAGGTAATTCTATTGTTACTTCAGCAACTCAGTGACATCAAGGCCAAGGTCAATATGATTTTCTTGACTTTTCCCTTTTGGTAGTAAGGGGTTGGTGTAGCTTTAGCCATCATGCCAACATTCCAGGTGGGATGAAAGAAAACATATTTATCTGGAGAGCAAAATATTCCTCGACATTCTCTGCAAGTTTCTGTTTGCAGTTTATTGCCATAGTAGTGCTCGTAGGGCCAATTCTACTTGCCCAGAGCTGAAGTGTGTTTGTTCCACTAAAGATTGCCACCTTCATAATAAATAAGGTTTCTCTCAATAGAAAGGGAAGATGAATATTAGATAGATGTATTAGTTATATATTTCTCTGCAGTATATTAACCCCAAATCTAGTGATTTTAAAGCACAAATATTTACTGTCTCACAGTTTCTGTAGATCAGGAATTTAGGATTGACTAAATGATGGCTCACTCACTTTTAACAGGAGGCCCCATTCCTTATCTCATGGGCCTCTCCATCAGCTGCATATATGGATAGCAGTAGACACTAGTCTGTCCCATAATAAAGTTTCAATTCAAGCAAAAATAGATCTTTTGCCTCAACTGAGTGTGGTTTTTTAGAGCAGCTCACCAGTGATGGATTCAAATCATAACACCTCTAATGTATAGTTGAATTTACTATGCAATAGGTCCGAAATTAAGCATGGCACCTGTTTTAATTTGCAAGGGTTGCCATAATAAAGTACCACAGGTCGAGTGGCTTAAACAACAGAAATTTATTATGTCAACCACATTAACATGTATACTGATTGCAGTATGCCTGTGTGATATAGCTATACTTACTTCTTCTGTGTCAGACATCCTAATGCCTTTTCTCAACATGCATCAGGGAGAAACCAAAGAGCTGCTGGCTGATAAAGAAGCACATATAGTTTCTTTTCTAAGTGAATTTCATTGGGTTTAATAAATAGCATTTTTATAGATTATATGTGTTATCTTCACAAAATAAAGTTACTTGATTACTGGTGTTTTCTTTTTTTTTTGTTTCATTACTTTTATTTTTTATTTATTTTTTATTTTTTATTTTTTTTATTTTTTAATATATGAAATTTACTGACAAATTGGTTTCCATACAACACCCAGTGCTCATCCCAAAAGGTGCCCTCCTCAATACCCATCACCCACTCTGCCCTCCCTCCCGCCCCCCATCAACCCTCAGTTTGTTCTCAGTTTTTAACAGTCTCTTATGCTTTGGCTCTCTCCCACTCTAACCTCTTTTTTTTTTTTTTCCTTCCCCTCCCCCATGGGTTTCTGTTACGTTTCTCAGGATCCACATAAGAGTGAAACCATATGGTATCTGTCTTTCTCTGTATGGCTTATTTCACTTAGCATCACACTCTCCAGTTCCATCCATGTTGCTACAAAGGGCCATATTTCATTCTTTCTCATTGCCACGTAGTATTCCATTGTGTATATAAACCACAACTTCTTTATCCATTCATCAGTTGATGGACATTTAGGCTCTTTCCATAATTTGGCTATTGTTGAGAGTGCTGCTATAAACATTGGGGTACAAGTGCCCCTATGCATCAGTACTCCTGTATCCCTTGGGTAAATTCCTAGCAGTGCTATTGCTGGGTCATAGGGTAGGTCTATTTTTAATTTTCTGAGGAATCTCCACACTGCTTTCCAGAGCGGCTGCACCAATTTGCATTCCCACCAACAGTGCAAGAGGGTTCCTGTTTCTCCACATCCTCTCCAGCATCTATAGTCTCCTGATTTCTTCATTTTGCCCATCTGACTGGCGTGAGGTGATATCTGAGTGTGGTTTTGATTTGTATTTCCCTGATAAGGAGCGACGTTGAACATCTTTTCATGTGCCTGTTGGCCATCCAGATGTCTTCTTTAGAGAAGTGTCTATTCATGTTTTCTGCCCATTTCTTCACTGGGTTATTTGTTTTTCGGGTGTGGAGTTTGATGAGCTCTTTATAGATTTTGGATACTAGCCCTTTGTCTGATATGTCATTTGCAAATATCTTTTCCCATTCCGTTGGTTGCCTTTTAGTTTTGTTGGTTGTTTCCTTTGCTGTGCAGAAGCTTTTTATCTTCATAAGGTCCCAGTAATTCATTTTTGCTTTTAATTCCCTTGCCTTTGGGGATGTGCCGAGTAAGAGATTGCTACGGCTGAGGTCAGAGAGGTCTTTTCCTGCTTTCTCCTCTAAGGTTTTGATGGTTTCCTGTCTCACATTCAGGTCCTTTATCCATTTTGAGTTTATTTTTGTGAATGGTGTGAGAAAGTGGTCTAGTTTCAACCTTCTGCATGTTGCTGTCCAGTTCTCCCAGCACCATTTGTTAAAGAGACTGTCTTTTTTCCATTGGATGTTCTTTCCTGCTTTGTCAAAGATGAGTTGGCCATACGTTTGTGCATCTAGTTCTGGGGTTTCTATTCTATTCCATTGGTCTATGTGTCTGTTTTTATGCCAATACCATGCTGTCTTGATGATTACAGGTTTGTAGTAGAGGCTAAAGTCTGGGACTGTGATGCCTCCTGCTTTGGTCTTCACTTCAAAATTACTTTGGCTATTCGGGGCCTTTTGCGGTTCCATATGAATTTTAGGATTGCTTGTTCTAGTTTCGAGAAGAATGCTGGTACAATTTTGATTGGGATTGCATTGAATGTGTAGATAGCTTTGAGTAGTATTGACATTTTGACAATATTTATTCTTCCAATCCATGAGCAGGGAATGTTTTTCCATTTCTTTATATCTTCTTCAATTACCTGCATAAGCTTTCTATAGTTTTCAGCATACAGATCTTTTACATCTTTGGTTAGATTTATTCCTAGGTATTTTATGCTTCTTGGTGCAATTGTGAATGGGATCAGTTTCTTTATTTGTCTTTCTGTTGCTTCATTGTTAGTGTATAAGAATACAACTGATTTCTGTACATTGATTTTGTATCCTGCAACTTTGCTGAATTCATGTATCAGTTCTAGCAGACTTTTGGTGGAGTCTATCGGATTTTCCATGTATAATATCATGTCATCTGCAAAAAGCGAAAGCTTGACTTCATCTTTGCCAATTTGGATGCCTTTGATTTCCTTTTGTTGTCTGATTGCTGATGCTAGAACTTCCAGCACTATGTTAAACAACAGCGGTGAGAGTGGGCATCCCTGTCGTGTTCCTGATCTCGGGGAAAAAGCTCTCAGTTTTTCCCCGTTGAGGATGATGTTAGCTGTGGGCTTTTCATAAATGGCTTTTATGATCTTTAAGTATGTTCCTTCTATCCCGACTTTCTCAAGGGTTTTTATTAAGAAAGGGTGCTGGATTTTGTCAAAGGCCTTTTCTGCATCGATTGACAGGATCATATGGTTCTTCTCTCTTTTTTTGTTAATGTGATGTATCACGTTGATCGATTTGCGAATGTTGAACCAGCCCTGCATCCCAGGAATGAATCCCACTTGATCATGGTGAATAATTCTTTTTATATGCTGTTGAATTCGATTTGCTAGTATCTTATTGAGAATTTTTGCATCCATATTCATCAGAGATATTGGCCTGTAGTTCTCTTTTTTTACTGGGTCTCTGTCTAGTTTAGGAATCAAAGTAATACTGGCTTCATAGAATGAGTCTGGAAGTTTTCCTTCCCTTTCTATTTCTTGGAATAGCTTGAGAAGGATAGGTATTATCTCTGCTTTAAACGTCTGGTAGAACTCCCCTGGGAAGCCATCTGGTCCTGGACTCTTATTTGTTGGGAGATTTTTGATAACCGATTCAATTTCTTCGCTGGTTATGGGTCTGTTCAAGCTTTCTATTTCCTCCTGATTGAGTTTTGGAAGAGTGTGGGTGTTTAGGAATTTGTCCATTTCTTCCAGGTTGTCCAATTTGTTGGCATATAATTTTTCATAGTATTTCTTGATAATTGCTTGTATTTCTGAGGGATTGGTTGTAATAATTCCATTTTCATTCATGATTTTATCTATTTGGGTCATCTCCCTTTTCTTTTTGAGAAGCCTGGCCAGAGGTTTGTCAATTTTGTTTATTTTTTCAAAAAACCAACTCTTGGTTTCGTTTATCTGCTCTACAGTTTTTTTAGATTCTATATTGTTTATTTCTGCTCTGATCTTTATTATTTCTCTTCTTCTGCTGGGTTTAGGCTGCCTTTGCTGTTCTGCTTCTATTTCCTTTAGGTGTGCTGTTAGATTTTGTATTTGGGATTTTTCTTGTTTCTTGAGATAGGTCTGGATTGCAATGTATTTTCCTCTCAGGACTGCCTTCACTGCGTCCCAAAGCGTTTGGATTGTTGTGTTTTCATTTTCGTTTGTTTCCATATTTTTTTTTCATTTCTTCTCTAATTGCCTGGTTGACCCACTCATTCGTTAGTAGGGTGTTCTTTAACCTCCACGACGAAACCACCACGATTACTGGTGTTTTCAACCCAAGGTTATAATTTTGTTTATTATAATTAACATTATCATGGAAGAATAACCTTACAGACCTTGGAATTAAAGTGTTAGTACACGACTTAAAGGAAATAGGGCAGTATTAAAAAGCACCAGCTCTTATATTTGTATGCTTTTTAGGAACCTGAACTTAGAACATCTAAACTCGGAGGTCACACTTACCAATGAATGATTTTTTTTTTTGTTGTTGTTCTCAACAGTGCTCTATAACCTTTTAGAAAGTTGTCAACAGGGTAAAGATACTCTCCTTAACAGCCTGCTGGTCTGCTAGAAGTGTCAGAGCTCAGGATATCTGCTTTTTAATTGCCATGTTCAAGGTCTAATTATTTTTTCTCTATTGGGGCAAAAGAACTGTAATGAGGAAATAAGATCATTAAACACCAGTGAGTAAGAGAACAGAGTCTTCTTGAATTCTGCGGTGAATTAGCTTCCCGTGCAAAGCTGTTGCTGTGGCTAATTTCTATCTGAACATTCCCTTCTCAGTTCTTTGAGAGGTCATATAAAATATAAAAGAAAACTACAGAACGCTTGGAGTCTTTAAGGATAAGGGAAGACAATGGATTAAAAGGCCATTATTACATGTTGATATGTAGATGGTTAATAGTTAAGATTTTATTAACCCCAAAGTGTCAGCGTGTTTTATAAATGAGTAAGATAGTATGCAAGTTCGGGCTACACACACGGTGAGCATTGCCACTTGAGTAAGTGGCCTGGATATATGTATTGCTGCTTTGAATCCTCAGAATTTAGACCCTCAGATTTCTATGAAACCTATTTTTCTGTGTCACTGATTATTTATTATACTGGCATTCATGAATCTGTATTTTTCTTAATTCTCAGCTATTTGAGTAAACTACCATATGACCAAACTGTCTCAGAAACAGGGTTTGCTATTGAAGTTATTACAAAGCTAAGAAATCACAAACCTTTGGTTCTGTGGGAGTATGTCTGTGTACATGTGTGTTTATAATGCATGATGTTACTGTGTAGCATGCTAAATAAACTACTTGTGTATGTGTTTATGTATGTTTATTTACCACTTTGGAAACAGCAATACACATGGCAGAGATTGAGCTAAGTGCTTTTACACATCATCTGATTTATTTTTATAATACTTTTCTGATGAAGGTATTTTCTGCATTTATTAGATAAAGAAACTGGGACTTAGTAAGTGGCTTAGATGGGATTTGGACAGAGGTTTGTCTATCTCCAGAGACCATTAATGTAAGCACACAGTGACCATATTCTTCCCTTTCACTGCAAAACATCTCTACTAATTTGCTGATGCTGAGTACAACTAATTTTATATGGATCCATGAGGGGAAAAAAATTTGGATTTCTCTGGGAATTCAAAACACATCTGCCCCCATATCAACCTTTGAAAATTCTAGCAGTGAGCAGGAAATTGGGTTACTTCTGTGATCACATTGATAATTCCAATCGGCAAATTGTAGTCACAATGAGTCCCTGGAGCCCAGCCATCCTGGCGGCCTTGATGTTGGGCTCAGTGGAACTGAACCACATGTGTGTGGGAGGGAGGAGGGCTGGATATGCCATGGTTGCTTAAGAGTCAGTATTTCACAGACTGACTGAGGAACAGCGGCTGAACAAACTTGAACCCACAAAGGAAAATGAATACCAGAGGAACAAGCCAGTGTCATCTCACACAGCAGTGGAGAGGGAGTTTACTGGAGCCAGAGTGGGGTCACATATGCCCACAGTCTGGATTCAAGAGTTTCACAGGTTACTAGTATGAGTGATCATTCACCTCTCAGGTCTAACAACTTGAGATGAGATATTGGACATGCTTGAGCCTCAGTGTTCATACCTGCAAAATGGAAATTTGAATTTTTTCTCATAGAGTTGTGGGTGAGGATGAATGAGGCCATGTTTTTGAAAGGAACCACAATACAGCACCTGGTCCATAAAGACATAATAGTAGTTGTAGCAGTAATGATAATAATAGTAATGCCCTTTGCAGCCATATACGTCAGGGATATTGGCACAGTTGCCCTCAAATGTATTGTGTCAGATTTGTCACTCTGGAGTCTGTCTTAGTCATTTGGGGCTGTTATAACAAAATGCCATAGACTAGGTGGCACATAAACTATAGACATTTATTTCTGACAGTTGTGGAAGCAGGGAAGTCCAAGATCAAGGTGCTGGCAAATTTGGTGTGTGCAAGGGGATGGTTCCTGGTTCACAGACAGCCATGTTCTCACTGTGTCCTTATATGGTGGAAGGGGCTAGAGAGCTCTATGGGGGTCTCTTTCATAAGAACATTAATCTCGTTTTTGAGAGTTCTACCCTCATGACTTTATCACCTTCAAAGGCCCCACCTCCAAACACCAGAACATTGGGGATTAGGTTTCATCATATGAATTCTAAGGGGACGCAAATATCTCGTCGATGGCAGAATCTCTGCTTGAACTTGGGATCATGCTGTCTAGATGAACCCATCATATCTCTCCCTACCATTTGGACATTTTTTTTTCTTGCTTTTTCCAAGACCATTTTAGAGATGAACATACATCTGTATAATCATTTGCAATTTTTAAAAACGTTTCTAGTATAACGTATATGTGGGAATGGACATATATTAGGCATACAGCTTGATAAAATTTCACTGACTGAATAGTTTTGTAACCAGCACCTGGTTGAGAAACAGAATATTTCTTTCAGCCACTAGAAACCTCCCTTCCCCTCCCAGAGAGTGTATCCTAAGCATTAATAGATTAGTTTTGCCTGCTTTTGGGATTTATAAAAATAGAGCCATATAATTTATACATGCTTATATCTCAGTTCTTTCACCCAACATTAAATCTATGAGTTTTACCCATATTTTTCATGTAGCAATGCTTTGCTCTTTTTTTTTAAAGAAATTGCTATTTAATATATCCTACTGTGTGAATATACCATAATTTTTCCATTTTCTTTTTGATGAATATTTGGGTAATTTCCAGTTTGGAAATATTCTGAATAGAGATTCTGTGTTCTTGTGCATGCTTTTCAGTGCCCTGAAAAGCATGCACATTTACCTAGATTTGAGATTGCTAGGTCATAGGGTATGTATATGCTTATAATCTTTTGGAAAATACATATATCAATTTACATTCCCGCCAGCAGTGAACTAGACTGTTTTGAATGATTATTGGTTTTTAAGAATTATTCTCCCTGCATTGTGATTACTCTTAAAGCATTCAGCTGAGCAGAATGCAGCTGTATTGAGGGCTGGTCCGTGTGGGCACTAGATCCCATAAGGATGGCTGAACACAGGACATACCCTGTGATATATGTGAGACGCTACAGAGCTATCAGAACCATGCATTTCTGCCTCTGTTTTATGGCTTGATATATTTTGATGGCAGTCCTTAACAGCTGCAGATTTCTTTTCCTAATGTTTTCTTGGAAACTGAAACGAGTTTGAAAGCAGCCTGATTCATATAGACCACACAAGTTAGAAGAGGCATATTAGATAACACAAATATTGGCTAAAGTGGCGCCAGAGAACAAAAAAGAAAAACTTACTTATTGGGAAACTACTAGATCCAGGCATGAAATTCAGTAATATGCTGTTTAAACATAAAAGGTTAAGAAGAAAAACTTGTTTGAAATTGTAGAAGTGTCTGACAGCTAGTGTAAGGAATGTGTGAGTTTTCACGCTGACATCCCCCCAAACCAAGGGCAATTTCAACTTATCAGGTGGCCTCCATTTTAGCATGAAGAAAATGGGTTATAAATATGATATCTCATGTTAATTCAAACCATTCACAAACCTCCGTATTTTGGGAAAAGTCATGCTAAAACCACAAGCCAGCAGGAACAAGTAAAAATTTCAATAATGGATTGAGCTTTTACTGAGCTTGGGGTCTTATACACTCTTTTCCCAATTTAATCCTCAAACCCTGGCAGCTTTTAATATTTTCACTATCCTTTTTCCCCATGGATCAGTCCCAGAGACATTAAATAACTTGTCTAAGTTCCCAAAGTTTGCAAATGACACAACCACTTTCAAATCCAGGTTTATCTGATTCTTCACTGCCTCATGTTGCCATAGGAACGTGAAAGGGAAGTAGTTGTACGTTTTGGCAGTAAATAGCAGAAAAATGATTAAAAAATTTCTCTGATAGACATTAAAAATGCTCTTTACATCTCCATCATTCCATTCTCCCTGATAGGAGTAGCCAAATGTCACCTGGTTCTTTCACTTTCTGCTATCTTAGAAAGGCCAGCCAGGCCTGGAGGACTGTCTTGTTGTCATCTCTGTCCCCTTATGTTTTAGTTTTCTAACTCTTCCCTCTTCCATCTAGTGGCCTTCTTAGTAAAATGGGTCCTTAAATTGTTCAGAAGTCTTCACTAAGACAACCTCCCCAGCCCATTTCCAAAATGAATAAGGAAGCATTCGATAGGGTGGGAAAGGAATTCATAGTAGTTTGGGGGAGTGATATTCATGCAGACAGGTCTTTCTGGGCTGTGGTTCAAATCACATCAGAGCCATCACATTATGTTGCTTCTGAAGATACAGCTAATGTGAGCTAAAGTGACTTTAGGGTGTGTTTTTCCCCAAAAATACGTAAGAATCAACATTGGATTGGACAAGTTTATGAGTGGGGAAAAAATGGTCAAATTGTTCTATCAAAAGTCATTATCAGATCTCTTTATTCAAAACTCAGAGTGTACATAAAATAATCTGCTGCTCACAGCATGACCACAACAGTTTATTTCTCTTCCTAAATCAGGATTGTGGTCATCTAATGTCCCGTTCTCAATACTAGCCCATGCTTTTTTCTGTGTATAAAAATTTGTGTTTTTTTTTTTTCACTTCATAGACACATTGCACCTTTTATCTTTCAAAAGGTAATAATAATGATTGTAGTGACCTTTGTGTGATCACACACTCATGTGACAAGATCACAATTGCATTTTTCCCATTTCTACTGAGAAGCTGTAAAGGAGTCTGTTTTTTTTTTTTTAATTTTTTTTTAACATTTATTTACTTTTGAGACAGAGAGAGACAGAGCATGAATGGGGGAGGGTCAGAGAGAGAGAGGGAGACACAGAATCTGAAACAGGCTCCAGGCTCTGTCAGCATAAAGCCCGATGCGGGGCTCGAACTCACGAACCATGAGATCATGACCTGAGCTGAAGTCAGACGCTTAACTGACTAAGGCCCCCAGGCACCCCAAGGAGTCTTTAGATTTGTGTCATCATCTCCATTTCCTCCTCTAGCTCATCATTTATAGAAAGCTGACAATACAAAGTATTTAATCAGCAGTTCGCCATGGCCTTACAGTTCTGTGTTTTTTAAATTAAAATTTAACTTTGATCTTTACATTGTACCATATACCATAACTGAGTTTTCTTATTCATTATAGATTTATATTGTTAAGCAATATGGTAAAAATTAAATTATATTCAACAAGTTCTTAACAGGATGCTTAAAAGGCTGACAAATAATAGTCTTTTAAATAACTTATTAAGCTTTATATTCTCCATATTCTTTATATCCTCTTTATTTTTTATCTATTCTAGACCTTTTATTTTAAAACTTTATAATATCTTACATAATCACCAGTCAATATTTATTAGATCATTATCTCCTGTATTTAGATTCATTTCTTATATTTTAACAGATACAATGAAAGTAATTGCACAGGAAGTTTGATTATTTGCTGTGGGCCAGCCTTATGTTAAACAATTAGATTAACCCCTTTGGTCTCCACCTCAATTTTGTAAGACAGGTATTATTGCCCCCTTTTTACAGATGAAGGAACTGAGGCTAAGAGAGGTTAAGTCATTGTCCCAGTGTTATACATAAGAAAGGTCAAATAAGTATTCATGGTCAGGATCCTCTGATATCAAGTTGCTGTTAAGAGTGAGACCACATTATTCTGCTTTTGAAATGGGTGACCTTTCTTCTTTGTTGCATAGTCACATGGAATGTTGTATCTAAAGAAGAAAGAAAAGGAAATTCAAAAAACCCTGATTCACATAATTGCCAGTGCATTGATAGTGATGAAACAGATGTATAAGTACCCAGAGAAGTGTAGGGGTGGTGTTAGTCAGAATCTATTCAGATACTAGCAATTGGCTATTTTTGTAAAATCTAATGTCCTTCAAAAAAAAACACCTTTTTTTCAGATAACTGCATTTTATTGATTCAAGTACCAATTTAAAAAAAAATGTAACTTTTAATGGAAATCTTTCTAAAATATTCTATAGACATTCCTGCATATTTAGACAGACCACCCAAGAGCATCACTTGAAAAATCCAGAAATTTACTATGCAGTAGAATATCCATAGGACTCCTTTTATTTGTTTGCAGCTCTCCTCTCTTGATGTTATTTTTCTTATTTGAGTCAACTTGACTCTTCCCTCAGTTGCTTTTTCTCCTAGTGTGTTATAAACTGCAATACCATGTAACACAGCATTGCAAAAAATCTGTATGGAGTGATTGGAGGTCTTAGGGAAAGCATTAGAGTAAAGTAGAACTTCAGTTACATCTATTTGGGGCACCAGAGAAGTTTTACAAGTTTGCAGTGATTCAGCATTGAATCATTTATTTATATAGTTTTGTTCAATGCACCTGAAATAAAATAATTGTAAACATACATAATGATAAAAAAAAATGTGAGGACTAGAAATGTACGAATAAGAAACTATATGAAGGGGCTTTTTTGGTAGCCAAACCAAAAATGAAGACTTAGCTAAAATTTTTGTTATCATAGAAGATAATGCCTAATAGAGATAGCAGTATTTTCCTTGTCCTAAGTCCGAAAACAAAAGTTTTTTAGGAAGCTTATTATATATCTTTAAAAAAATTCCTGTATTTAGGATTGTGTTGTGATGGATTAAAAGATGTTACTTCTTAGTATTGCTTTCAATAATATCATAATCATCATCAATAAACCATAACTGAACAATTATTATGCTAAAAATACTTTGAATCAAAGAATGAAATACAGAGGTTTGCTCTTTAAACTCTTAACCATCTTGCTAGAAAACGTAGACAGAACTCATATAGCTAAGCAACAGAAGTTAGTATATGCTGTCATTACTGAATTCGTGTTAATCATAGATACAGTATTCTCAACATAGTTCTTCAATTTCATTACTAAAATAAATTTTTGAGGTTTCCTCAAATGCTTATAGGACATTAACATCACCTAAGTCAACCAGAATATATGATCTACCATTTTTGTGGATGCCTGTATCCAATGACTGATTAATGAAAATGTGTAAAAGCCTAGTTCCTTCACCCCGGTTTGTGACAACTCTAAAGGGCGTACCAGTTTTAGAGCTCCCCATGGGATCAGCTGAGGCATTGTGGTGACTACATCATAGCCTGGGTGTCTTCTCCACTCATTATGCTTCCTTTACATCAACCATAGCTGTTAATCTTGAGAATACAACCTAATATATTTCCTGTAGTCCATTCCATGCCCCAGAGTCTGCTCTTCTGGAAAACCAACATGCCAGAATGGGTCACTTTGTGCAAGCCACTAAGACTTCTGTTAAAGAAGAATTACAATCTAGTTTAAAAGATGGTACAGAGCAGTGTGTAGTAGGTATGCACAAGAATGGGCTAAGGGCCAAATGAACCATTGAGATTCTGCATGTTTTTCCATCTCAGAAGCCAAGGAGATTGCTGAGAGCCAATGTAGCCAAAGAACGTTTCTCTCAGGAAGCTTCTCCTGTGTTTCCTTCTTGTACCCAAAAGACCCATCTCAGAATGTTAATTCAATACTGCTGCTTTCCCCTGCATGTTTGTTTATAGCTGTGCGTAACAATTTGAGGTGTCATATTCCTATACTGTTATCTTCCTGGAGTCTCTTTCTAAATCTTAATGACCTGTATGAATGCCATGTAAGTAGCAGCAGCCCACAAGGGCAAGCAAGAAGGCACTTGTGTTTATGGCAGTAGAACCCTGTTCACTTGCTGCCTTTCTCTCAGGGCTGTCATGTAGCTTTGACGTCCAACGCACCGCTGTGCAGCCATGTGACTCAATAATGCTTTTGCCCTAAATACTGGTTGTAAACACTTCTTGTTCTATTGTGTCTCATATTTTTCCATCTGCCCTCAGCATAACTTGCTCTGCTCAGAGTTCTGCTTTTTTATCTGTTTACACTGTTTCAAAGGAAAGCCTTGGAAGATCCTGATGATAATAGTACTTCAGAGAGGTGCAGCATTAAGTTGCCATCACCTATACAGGTGGTCTTCAAGTTGGGTTTCCCAAGAAGTGGACTGAGACTCAATGATTTGAGGGTAGGTAGTATATTGGCAAGGTGCCTCAAGGTAGGAGAGCAGGAATGTGAGCTAAGCAAGAGGAGGCAGACAGTCAAGGAGGATCATTAAGCAACTAAGCTTAATCTATCCAGGGAATTCTGGAAGCCCATGTACATATGGACCTCACCCTTACCACTGAGTGATGAAGGAGCTTGGCCACTAATACACCAATGCCTGTTAGTCATCTCTTAGGAACAGCTCCCTTTAGAGGTGAATTCCTCAGCACTTCCCAGCTCCCGTGTGCTGGAGCTAACTAAGCTTTGGAAGCCCAAGAAAGCCCATTGTCAAAATAAATACATAAATAAAGTGCAGGTGCTGGCAGTCAGGCCTGTGGGCACTGAAATAAATGGTCAGGGCAAGGGGATGTGATCGGGGATCCTGTAACATCAGTGACACAGGCTAATGAGGGGAAAATACAGATCTTGCAGTCATATTGTACAGTCTTGGTGTTTCTTCCTCACTCCTACATCTAATGAGTCCCAAATTACTATTGACATTGTCTCCCTGCCAGCTCCAGTGCTTCTCCTTTCTTTGAGATTTTTGCTGTTTTCTAGTAAAGTACATTTTATTTCTCTTCCAAACCTCAAGAGTTATCACCTCTGAGGCTTGGCTTAGTTGGAGGTGAGGTCCCTTTTCTGGAATGCGTATATTATATTCCTATTAAAGTTCTTCTCCAAAGTCCCCATCTCCAAGATGCTTCTCATCCCTCTCCTGAAGTTTGTGGCACTTCACTGTGGTCTCATTTTAGCACTTCTCAATATCTGCCTTGTATTAAAGGTATGTTAATAGGCATCTCTCTTTCTCACTAGATTGTGAACTCCTGAAGGGCAAGTGTTGATGTTCAATTACTGTGGCATCCACTGCAATGCTTCACATATAATGTGTATTTGATAAATGCTTGTTGAATTAGATTGAATAATTTAAACCCAAAGTAGGTTGGAAAGGGATGCTGTTTAGAGGGGGCCACCTGATTCAGTTACCTGCACAGGGAAAACATACACTCGATTTTTCTAACAGCTTGCATTCAAGCTGTCATTAAAATTAAAGTCCTTTATTATACTCTTTCATTGTTGCCTAAATAATACTCCCCGTGCCTTGGAGCCGTAGATGTAACACCCTCTCTTAGTTATAATTTTGTGACATCAGGCATCAAGCAGTTCGGAAATTGCAAGTGCTGGTAGTATAACTTTACATATAGTATATCATTACAAATGAGAAAAACAGGGCCTGGAGGCAGGGATGCTCTGTAGCATACTTTTCTGAGAAGAAAGAAAACTCAGTAGAATGACAGTAAATTTCTGTAAAAGCATTTTCTCCTAAAAAAAAAGACAGTATCCATTTAGTTACCCTTGAATAATTTCTGTTAATTTCTTTGTGGCAACATACTAAAAGACTCATTTTTTTTCTCTCTCTTATGCACACACACACACACACACACACACACACACACACAATTGTGAGAGACATCATTTTAGGTGTCTGGGCAGACATACTGGTCCAGGAATTAAATGCCTGGGCTGGGAAAATCACTCTGCTTTCCTTGATATATCCACTGTCTCCCCACTACCCAGCTCTCCCATACACATTCAGATTTTTTGCATAGTTCTGTAAGGCAAATCTAATTTCAGTGAACAGGAGAAAAAGACTTTAAAGAGATATGAACAAAAGGAAAGGCTCATACTGTGTTTAAATGAATTCAAATGATATCATTGTTAGAGGGAAGGAAAGAGTCCCCAAGTGAGACTCAGAGTCAAGGTGAGGACTATGGGCAAGCTCTACTGACTGTCCTGTCCCCTTCAAACTGTCTCATCACATCCTCCACCATGCCTACCCCAAACAATGATGCTCACATACATACTGTACCAGTATGCTATAATAGCAGAAACCCGAAACTACAGTGACTTAAACTACATGTAGGTTTAGTTGTTGTTGTTGTTGTTGTTGTTGTTGTTGTTGTTGTGTTTTTTCAATTTTAAAAAAATTCAGGGAAAAACAGCTGAGAAGGAGGTAGACCAAGGGTGATATGGGACATCCACAATCTTTCTCTGTTAATCTTTAGTATTGTCTTGTGGTCCTAGATGACTTGTTGGAGCTTTATCAGTCACTTTTGTATTCTAGGCAGGAAGAGAGAGCAAGGGAGAGAGACTGACGATGAAAAACAATGCTCTCTGAGTTCATCAGCATCCTTTGAAGAGCTTTCCTGGAAACCACACTCATCTACTATGTCTTACAACTCATTGGCCACCTCTATCTGAAAGTAGAATAGGAAATGGATTTTATTATCTATCCTCCTTGCTCAATTTTTTGTTTTGTTTTTGTTTTGTTTTGATATTTCTTAAGAAAAAAGAGGAGAGTGGATATTAGGTAGGTAGAACACACAGACATATATGGTATTGCTTCTGTTTAGTTGCTTATGTAGAGGGGACGACAGAAGGTTAGTGACAGTATGCATTAAGTCTGAATTCCCAGTTCTGTCAGTACTCTTGTGTTCACTTAGAGTCAGAGAAAGGAGAGAGGGAGGGAGAGAAAGAGGGGTAGAGACAGAGAGACACTGAGAGAGAGAGAAACCTAAGGAAGAGACTTGAAATTGTCTGAAGTACGGAAATCTCTTTTTGAGATAGCTTGCATTTTTTCAGCATCTGGAATGCTAAGCACTGAATGTTTGTGCTGGACGTTAAGGCAGGACAGCTCAAATCCTTTATTAACATGATTTCAATCCTCACTTCTTAATAGCCTTGACAATTTCTTCCCCCGGGGAGAGGTTGCTCTGGAAGGAAGCAAGTATTATTATTCTCTTTTTACTGGCCGAAGTTGTCTCTTTGTTCATTCTCAGCTTTCAAAAGAAGTTGAGTTAAATCCACTTTTAAACTCTTAGAGATTCATTATTGGAAGAAGAAAAAGGAGATTTGAGTAGACTTTAATGGGAATGGAGACCAGGAGGCCTAGGTTTGAACTTTGTACTTTTAAAGACAAAAACTAGAGTAGATCTTGGCATTGCAGAAGGCTCAGTACCCCAGAATCCATAGCCTTTGTTAGAGTGGAATGTCCACAGGTTTTTGTTGAAATGATCACCTACCTCCTTAGAATTTCAAATTTGGAATTTCCCATTTCACTTCTCAGTAAGGACAATAAAGTTGGATGCTCTCAGGTTTCTAATTCTGCTCTCTTTGTCCTCTCAAATTCCAAAATAGGCATTAAAAAAGAGGAAGTGGAGGCAATGCAACAGCTAAAATAGGAAAAGTAATGTACCTGCAGGGACCCTCAGGATAGCTACCACTGAGTTCAGTTGATTATAGCAATTTCTAAAGAAGTAGAGGTTGGCAACTCTAAGTCATACAAGGATCATTTAGCTCTAATATCTTCCCCAGCTGCACACATAATAGTAATCATAGCTACCAGATATTTATTGATCTTTTTATTTGCTCTGCCATATCCAAAATGATCTAAATGGGATAGACCATTTGATTCCATATTAAATGTCTATTAAATAGATGGTTAGGTTACTTGTTAAGTTTTAACAATGAACTTGAAACACCTTCATCAATGTTCTCTCAATTACCTTTTACATTTTAAATGATCATTTTTGAAACCCTCTCTAAAAGGAAATAATTGACTATATTGTGAAGAGTGAAGTAAAAGTACATGTTTGTACTAAATTCCGACTTATCCTCAAAGGTCACAAGAAAGAATACCTGTCATTGTTAAGGAGCATGTAGGCTTTTTTCCCTGCCTGGGGAAAGTGCAAAGTTGACACTGAGTTCACTTGAGGAGATGTAATATGATGTCAAAGCAAAGGTGGGTTGACAGGACAAGCAGGATAAAGTTTACCAAGGAGCCTTGGCCCCTATCATTTGTTCCATGATCTCACCTGAAACAGAATCCTTGTTCTGCTTATCTTCCTAAGTATCCAGGAGATTTTTTTTTTTTTTTAGTATCCAGGAGATTTAAGTAGTAACTGATGCTATCTGCAGAGTGGGTACTGTAGACATAACACTACACCCCATTTTCTTTTTCATGCCCTGGAGGCCATGTTCAGACAACCTCAAGGGGACTCCCTATTCTTTTCTAGAGCATGGTTAATGGGAGAACAAAATTATTAATCTTTATTTATATGTTTTATTTATTTTTGAGAGAAAGAGAGCATAAGTGGGAAAGGGGCAGAGAGAGAGAGAGAGAGAGAGAGAGACAGAATCCAAAGCAGGCTCCAGACTCTGACCTGTCAGCACAGAGCCCAATGCAGGGCTAGAAACTGGTGAACCAGCAGATCATGATCTGAGCAGAAGTTGGATGCTTAACCAATTGAACCACCCAGGAGCCACTTTATTGTGCTTTGAGAGGATTTAGAGGCTGCTCTTTCTTAGATAATACTTTTTCTAAATAATAGTTCCTAAAGAAATGCTGCAGAGTCATTTCTGGACCACGTAAATGCAGGCAGTTGATGGGGACCAACAGAGCAAATTTACCAGGTCTCTACTATAACTTTGCTTTTCCACATTTACCTAGAAGGACTTTTCATTAAATTTGGTGTAGCCCATTCTCTGATAGTCTAGCCATTTTTGATAAGAATCAAAAGTATATATTCTCTAAATATTGAAATGCCATACAATCTATAAAACAAATAAGACAAATATGTACCAATGTGGAAAATGCTCCAAATCATTAAGCACTAAGGAATGGGTTAGATTGCATAGCATTTATAATATTATCCCTCCTTTTAGAGGATGGTTAAGTAAGTGGATAGATTGATGGATGGATGGGCAGACACATTAGGATGCCTGGCTGCAACACCTGAGTGTAAGTACTTAAAAGTATTTTTGATAGTGGTTTTCTTTATAAACAAGGACTGTTAGGAAAGAGATGATTCTGATTATCTACTTTTAAGTACTGTTTGATAAAAAAAATGTATTAATAGGGTTTATCTGAGTGGTGAGATAGTCTGCCATTTCCATTTTATTCTTATATTTTCTGTATTAAAAATCAAATCAGGGTTATTTTTTTAATGTATCTCTGTTACATTTTATTTTCTTAAAGATGCTACTGTTTAAAAATTCATACAAACTGTTTCAATTCATCCATTAAAAATTTAGGCTTGTATCAAAAACTATATGGCATATTATTACTCAGGAATAAAGGGAAAGAAAAAGTTAAGTGCAATTAAATTTTGCCAAGTGTATAGGATATGCCTAACTAAATTGTAATAAAATCATAGTTTATACTGATTAAATATAGATGTCCTGAGGGATAAAAGAGAAAGAAATCATATCATTTTGCAATCTCTCCTTGAATCCAGAACAGCCCCTCCAAAAAAGACCAAACACATGACCTCTGGAAGAATATTGCTTTATCTTGCAGATTAATCATGCACTGCAAACTCTAATGCAAAGTTACAAACCATCCAACCTCATTTCCATTAGAGATATAACTGTATTTGCCTTTCTGACATTGCATAAATATGAGACACAAAAATTAAAGTACTCAAGATTGGAAAATTTAAAGTAAAGTTTTTTTTTTTTTTTTTTTTTTTTTTTTTATTTTTTTTTTATTTTTTTTTTTAAATTTTTTTTTTTCAACGTTTTTTATTTATTTTTGGGACAGAGAGAGACAAAGCATGAACGGGGCAGGGGCAGAGAGAGAGGGAGACACAGAATCGGAAACAGGCTCCAGGCTCCGAGCCATCAGCCCAGAGCCTGACGCGGGGCTCGAACTCACGGACCGCGAGATCGTGACCTGGCTGAAGTCGGACGCTTAACCGACTGCGCCACCCAGGCGCCCCTAAAGTAAAGTTTTGAAATAAAAAGAAAACATTTAAAAATGAAATTTATAAAGGATGCTAAATGTGGTTTTATCAACTTACATATATACTTAAGCAAACCTAAGCAATGTATTAAATATGCAAATTAAAAAAAGCCAGCATTTTCTCCTTTATTTCAATAGGCAACTATTTTTCTCTATACATGCATATTTTACATATACACTAATTTGTTTAGAAATAAAAACTGTGTGTAAAATATTTTACTGTTTTTCGAGACTGCAAATATGCCATAGCTGTCAGTGTGCTCAGTAAATATCCAGTGGTAATTTAATTCATAAAAAAACAAACTTTTCTCCACAAACTTGTCACATTTTATTGCTTTGGGCCAAAGGCCATTCCATGGCCCAGGGCAGAGTATAAGTAGTGTATTTTCTGAATAGATACATGTTGGAAGGAATTGCTAAGAAGGATCATAAGTAACATTTTAGAGGTACTATCATAAAAGATTATAACCAGGGTGCTGGGTGGCTCAGTCAGTTAAGCGTCTGACTCTTGATCTTGGCTCAGGTCATGATCTCGCAATTCGTGTGTTCAAGCCCCGCACTGGGCTCTGCGATGACAATGCGGAGCCTGCTTGGGATTCTTTCTCTCTCTCTCTCTCTCTCTCTCTCTCTCTCTGCCCCTCCCACACACACTCTCTCTCTCTCTCTCAAAATAAATAAACAAACTTAAAAATATATATATTTAAAAAAAGAGAGAGATATTATAACGAAGCTGGCCTTATGAGCCACAACTGAAATTGTTCCATTTCAGAAAGTAACACCATTTCATGCAGTAGGCCTGGTCAGATGACCTTCACCAAGGAAGAGACTTGTTGCACTGTAGCACTTGAGGGATTAATTAAATTTTTGTGAAAGTGTAGGCCAGATAATCGTAATAGTCAGTGTTGAATGTGTTTATGTATTTGCCAGTTATTCATCACTTTACCTTGCTCACATAATTAAAAGTAGACCCTGAAGACCCAAATTTAAAGGAGCTACAATTAGCTAATTACCCCTTGGAATTTTGCAGAGATCAGTTTTCAGAATGAATTTGCAACTTAAGTTTAGATATAGACACTCAAAATAATGCTTCTACCACCTGCAGTCCCCTACCCCTTGCTCCTCCACAGTAGCTGAAAGTTGCCTCCAGGGGTGTTAAGTCTACTCTGTGAGTTTCCTCATTTGACTTCCAGGTTGCAAGTCTGTGCAAGCTCAGAGGGTGCCAGAGAAAGGCAGAGAAGAGAGACCTAAATGTTTTAGGTGGGAAATTGTCAGCCACTAGGAACTGTTTTCAGCTACAGGTGTACTCAGCTGATCCAAGGGGCTATAGGCAAGGGATCAACAATGTCTGCTATAGATAGTGTTTTCCTTTTTGGAAAAAAAAATCTCTGTAAAACTTCAGGTATGGTTTATAATTCATTTTTTTTTCTTTTGCAAAGAGTATGCTAAAACCGAATTAGTCCTACATTTTATAAATAAGTACATTTAATAAATGAGAGAAGGCATTTCTCTTTAAATACAGTACATTGAATTATGAATGCAAATATTTGGGCTTAAATTTTGAGCCTGTGTATGTACTTCCAGACTAAAGAAATGCATCACATCTGTGCTCCAACAGTTCCTGTGTCCGTAGAGTGTTCATGGTTTGGGAAGTGCTTTTGTGAGCACATCATCTTTGGATCCTTATGAAAGATGTGAAATTTACAGAGGAGTTATTATTTCAGTTTTCCAGTTGAGAAAACCTAAGACCCAAAATTGAATAGGGGGATAAAAACACAGATATTGATATCAGGAGACCTTGTTGTTGTCCCTAGTTTTGCTATAGTCTTGTCTGAATACGTCATCTCACTCTGTGCCTTGGTTTCTTTATGTGGGACATGAAGCAATTGACCAAATGAATGTAAATCTTTGAATATTCTGAAATGAGCTAGGAAATGAATCAAAGACTTTTGATATTCATCAACTATTTCCACCATCCTCTCAGATTCCACCAAACTTTCTTTAGCACTCATAAATTGTTTATTATATATTATATATCTGTATATATGAACTAAATATAAATATAATAATAAATATAAAAATAATAAATATAAAATAATAAATATAAACTAAAGTTGGTACATTGTAATCAAAGCCCTTCCAAAGGCATATAATATAGGCATATGAATGAATTTATATTTTGTTTATATATACATGCATTTATATTTAAACTATATACTTATCTTTTTTACTTGGTAAATATTTCAAATTAGAATATTCTCTAATGTTGAAATCTTAGTGGTAATCAATTTGTGGTACTCTTGATATCATTAAAATTTTTGCAAAGTCTTGGAGCACTGGGGTGGCTCAGTTGGTTAAGTGGCCTACTTCGGCTCAGGTCATGATCTTGCAGCTCATGAGTTCAAGCCCTGCATTGGGCTCTGTGCTGACAGCTCAGAGCCTGGAGCCTGCTTCTGATAATGTGACTCCGTCTCTTCCCCTACCCCACTTGTGCTCTGTCTCTCTTTCTGTCTCTCTCTGTCTCTCTCTCTGTCTCAAAAATAAATAAACATTAAAAGCATTTTTGCAAAATGTTTTGATATTCCCAAGAATAAAACCCTTATCCTCCCCAACAATATTTCTTTATCCTACAATCAAATAATGTTTGAAATTAATATTTCTATCTTATAACTCTTGAGGTTTTTTTTCCATGAAAGATTCATCGTAAAGCTTGTGTTACATCAGGAATTTAATTTAGGAATTTATTATTATAGATAATTTGGGGAATTTTTTATTATAGAATGACAGTCTTGTTTCCTCTGCATATAATACATGAGAATATTAGATTAGCACTGAATTGTTTTGTATTAATTGTGGATAGAAGACTACTGGATTAGCTCAGAATTGTTCTGTATTAATTGTGGATACACCCACATACTTTGATGCAGAACATGTTACTTATCCCCTACATATATATATTTTTCCTACTTGATCATAATAAATATACCCCTATACTCCAGTGCCAATGTCAGGTTATTTCTGTTCTTAAGATTTTAATTGTGCTCATTATTTTGGGCTAAATACTGGTTAGGAATAACCCTCGAAGGTTAAAGCTGTTTATCTGGGTATGAGTGATCATTTGGTGATGTGCAAAACCATCTCATTCAGAAGTGAAGCTTTTCTATTGAAAGAAAGAATCAGACACATAAAGCAGATTTTCTGAACTAATATCATAGTTCTATGGAGTCATTAGGGCAAAACACCTGCACCTTAATACACTTTGATTACCCAGCATGCTGTGAGAACATGGACTGTCACCTTGAACACTGTTATCCCCATCTTCTAGTTAGATTAACATCCTAGATTTATTACTGTTTTGGAAATTCCATTTACCAAATTGATTCAGTTTCTTTTCCCTACCCATTGTTGACCTAGTCAGCCAATGGGTCCCTTATTTATTAGAATGGTGTGATCACTGAATTGTGCCACAAAGCTATGTTACCTTTGAAACAGAAATTTTATCAGGTTTATTTCTGAGGACTAGCATCATAAATGTACCAAATCAAAGTTATTTTAATTGTTAAAGAAGTATTCAGTTATCTACTTAACAAACATTTACTAAGCATCTATTTTGTACAGGGTTCTATCTTGTTTGTGGCAAAGAATCTAATGGTAAATTAGTGAGAACAGTCTGGTCTCATGGAGAATGAGGGTACTCTATTCCTAAATACATCGGTTGAAATTTTCACATAGTCATTCGTTAGTTGTGTGATCTTGGGTTTTATCTTGCACGCGTGTGTGCGTGTGTGTGTGTGTGTGTTTAAAATGGGAATAGCACTATTCCATTAGGTTATAGTGTGGATTGAAAATTAAGCATTTTAGGTACCTAGTACTCAATAAAAGTGTAGTGACAAAATAAGTTATAGTTCTCAGCATTATAGTAGTATAAGACCCAGCCTTTGTCCTTTGAAGAAGTTTACATTTTGTTGATATAATTTATGAGATGCCTAAAAATAAAATAAAATAAAATTAAAAAACCTCCAACTTATAAAATATACTGATACTCCATTTTATTTTTTATACTATATTTTTTGGTTCATTCCTCCTTTTAGTTCACCAAGGCCACCCTTCTTATGTTGTTTTGAGTCATCTCGGGTCTAGTCAGGAAGTGAAGTAGTATTTCACTTCAGAAAATTTAGTAGTTATTTCACTTAAGAAAATTTAATATGGGGAATCAATTGTACAGCCATTGGAGGGCTACAAAGGCAAAAAGAGAATCATGAGCTAACAGAAATCCTATGTATAGGAGAACTAATGAAAGAAGTTAGGTTTATCAGATGCGAAAACTCAAATAAAGTACCCCATAAAACTTAGGCCTAGACCTCTAAGGACAGGTGTTCTCTGCTGGTGCTGATACTCACCAGCTGGGGGAGGGTTTCTATAGGGCTGCCTTCCTCAAGCTGGTACCTCTGAGGGGTGCAACAAAACTTACCCTGAGAGTATCCAAAATAGAAAATAGAATCCGAGGCCAAATACTGTTGCTGCTGGGGTGAAGAGCCTACGGCGGGGGATCTACTAACAGTAGTGATGATTGAAAAAAGAAGGAACTGGTCTTTTCTGGTCTTTTCTCCCCTTCCTCTGCCTGCCCATTTCCTTCTACCACCCCTGTTGGTAGAGCATAGTAAGAAGCCAGCTGATAGGATGTGGAGGTTCGCAGTCCCAGCTCCCGCATCACAGAACAGGGGAGCAGAAGGATGGTGTTAGGGCTTAGAGACAACAGCTTACTACAGGTCTTCATTAGCAGAGTAGCAACATGCTTTGATTTGTGATCAGATCTGCCCCCAGAGGACTTAAGAGCCCACTGGTTCCTTCGGTTTACTTTAATATGATATGTTCACTTTTGAAGAGACTCAAATTTACATTAATGTTGAAAGTCAGTGTTTGTAGTTATATACTCAAATTTTGTGGTTTAAAATTCCTTTGACATTAAAAAAATCTTTTGAGAAGAATAGATAATATGACTTTTCCTACATAGTACATCAGCATTCAAGAATACTTTGTAGAAGACTTTTGTCATTCCTTTAAGATTCTTAAAAGGTAAACATTGATATAATTCTATTGGTATCAACAAAAGATACCTAAGTGTGGTAAATATTTTTTTTCATTTGTTCAAATGGAAATAAATATGATCTTGTCCTATTTCTTCAGTTTCTGTTAGAAAGATGACTATTACCATTAGGAAATTTTATATGAAGTTAAACATTTATTATATGCTAAAAAGTATCCAAGAAACTAAAATGAGGTAAAATTTCTGGTTTATTTGCTTTCAACTGAAGTGGAAGACAACTTAAGATGTAGGAGACAAATTTTGGTAAAATTTGTACCCATTTTTATTTTGTTGAGTACAAGTTTCTGTTAGTTTTTTTAATTCCTTTCGAATATTAAAAAAGTCTGTTTGTGGACCTTAAAAAATTCATTTAACAAATGTTGGGGTCTCTTGAATGCCAGTCACTGATGATTCAGAGTGAATAGGAACTACTTGGTTCAACCATGCAGGGAGCACATATTCTAGTGGAGACAAGAAGAAAGATAATGAGCTGGTAAATGCAGAAACAATGTGAAAAATTCTATAAAGGAAAAAAAAATAGAGTTGTTTTAGAAAATGCATTTGTGTATGTAGTTATGAAAATATTTTTGAAGAGATACTACTTGAGACCTGGAGGATGAAAAGGGAGGGGGTAGCCCAGGGAAAGTCACTCTAAGCAGAGGAAACTGCAAGGAGAACGTCCCTTAACTAGGAAGGAATGTGGCATTTTCAAGTTACTACCAGAGAAGCCACTGGAGGTAACACACAGTGAGAAGAGAGCAAGTTTATAGGCAGGAAGGGCCAGACCATGAAGGACTTAGTAGGGCACAGTAAGCAGTTTGGGAACAAAAATGGGAAACTGTATACTGTTTCACAAGTAGGAGTCATATAAGCCAATTTATAGTCACTCTGGTGACTGTGGAGAATGCATTCTAGGGGTGAGGGTATATACAGAAAGAGGAGTAGGACAAGAAGGCCAGAATCTAGAGCTGATGGTGGTGGTAGTGATGATAGTGATTATAACTGGACCCTGAAGAGGACCCTGGAGGACTAACTGATAAATTGGGTATTAGGGTCGGTGGAGGGAGGCAGGTGGGGAGAAGTAAAAACACATCCTATGGATTGGACTAAGCTACTGGTGGATGTTGATGTCATGGATCTGGTAAAAACAAAGGGAGGAATGAACACTTGTAAGAGTAGAAGAAAAGTGAATCCCATTTTAGATCCATAAGATGTTTGAGGCAACAAAACATATTACAAGGCAAATCTCAAACAGGTAGTTGAATATCCAAGTTTGGAAATTACAGCAGTAATCAAGACCAGTGATAAAAATTAATAGCTTAGTTTTGTGTGCTTATTTTTTGTTGAAATCATCATGTGGAATATAAAGCCATGTGCCTAGATGTGGTCTTGTTGGGAAGTAATGTGCATAGTAAAGAGAATATCTAGCATTTTGAAAATGGGATAGTGAAAGGATCAGATGAAGGCAGCCTGAGAGATAGTAAGAAAAGTAGTGGAGCCTTATGAAATTCAAAAGACAAGAATGTCCAGGAATGAAGGATCCCAATGGATCCTGCAGAAGCCAAGCGCAGGGAAGTCCAAGTAGAAGAAGAGTGAAGTGTCCATTGTTTTTGGCTACATGGAGGTTTACATTGACCTTGACATGAACAGTTTCATATTATATGAAGTTTTATGAGCTTATTTATGTTTAGGTTTTTATGAGCCTCAGGTGGTTGATAGGAAGGAATAATAATCACCACAATTTTTGTTAAGTCTGAGGAAGAATTTGTCTGCTGACTTATCACATTTTCAGTTAGGGGTTAATATTTGATGTAAATGGCTCTGAAAGGTTTTCTGCCTCCCTGTGATTGGAATCTATAACTGGAAATGGATCCAGCATGGTAACAAGAATGCAATCCTCCTGTTTAATCTCTTGGGCTTTTTCTCTGTACGGCACTCACTGAAAATGATGACCAAGAATTGTTTTCATGCAGGCAGGCTGGGAAAACTAGTAGTAACCAATGTAGGAAAAATAAGAGCCGTTTCATCTAAATAACTAGATTCTTTTAAGAATGTCACAGTAATATTTTTATATGACCAGTTTCATCTTCATTCAGTGTCAATATAAATTACTTGAACAAAAAGTGAAATAAAATTTACTTATTCAGGGATACTCTATAGCAGAAAATCTAATATCTGTAGATGATATTAAATTATTTACTTATTGGAAGGCAATCTGAACTTATCTGCTGTTATTTTAGTTTAGATGAATATAGCATTTGTCTTTTCTTAACTGTGCTTCACTTTTTTTTGTTTGTTTGTTTTTTTTGTTTTTGTTTTTGTTTTTGTTTTTTTTGATGGCAAAAAGCAGTGCCACACTACAATATCCTGGGAATGCTGGGAGCCCTAATATATACACTTACCTTTACTATATATTTTTGCATAAAAGCTTTACTGTATTAGTGAGCTTTTATTTACTTTAAATCCAGTTTTAGTTTTTTGAAGGGACATCCTCTTATTGCCTTAACCCAATAAACCCCAGGCTGATGCCTTATAAATTTATGTCTCAAATTCTGTGTAGGCCATACTTTTCTTGACATCTTCTCTTAGATATCTCAGATCCAAGATGTCTGGAACAAACTCATGATTTTTCTCCATAAATCTCCTCTTCTGTTGTTCTTTATTAGACTGCATGGTATTATTGAGGATGCCAAGACAAAATTTTGAACCCTTTCTCTCCCTTTTTAAAAATTGCTTAAATGTGTATTTATTTTTGAGAGAGAGACAGAGTGTGAGTGGGGGAGGAGCAGAGAGAGAGGGAGACACAGAGTCTGAAGCAGGCTCCAGGCTCTGAGCTGTCAGCACAGAGCCCGGTGTGGGGCTCGAACTCAAGAACCACAAGATCATGACCTGAGCTGAAGTCGGACGCTTACCAACTGAGCCACCTAGGCACTCCTAACCCTTTCTCTCCCTTACAACTGTGGCCAATTCACAGCATGATCTGTCCATTTTACCTCCTACATATCTTGATTTTTGCATATACTTCTCTCTGTTTTCACTGTCCTATTGATGAAGTCTTGGGGTGATGCTGGGGTGGTCTGGAGTTGACAGCCAAGAAAGAATTCTTGAAGCTGTCTTTGGTGCACAAAGGTGATTTTATTAAAGCATGGGGACAGGGCCCGTAGGCAGGGAGAGCTGCACTGGGGTCATGACAGGTAACTTTATACCCTCAGGTTGGGCCTGGGTCAGGGATGGAGTAAGTAAGGTATTTTGGAAGCAAAGTTTTCAGGACTTTGAGGGGCTAGCTGTTGCTAGGGAAACACCATTTATTACTGTTTAATAAAACCTCAGTCATGAGATCCTTCAGATGTATATTGGGGGGCCATAAGCTTGGAGTATGGTTGACAGCATATATCTTTGGGCAGTTGAGATAAAGGAAGTTTCCAAAGGAATTTTTATATGTTAAAGTAGACTTATAGGATCTGTGAGGTTGGGATAATGTTAACTAAGATTCTCTTTTGCCCCTGGCAAAGTGTAATCATGGAGGCAGCTGGTCACTCTGCCAGTTTCAAGGACTTGCCAATGGGTTATAGCCAGTAAGGGAATTTAATTGTTCATTTGCCTTAGTTTCCCACATCACCATGGCAAGCACTTGAACCCCTTTCCTTTGTTCTTGGGTAGCCAGGAGTGTCTGAGGAATATCACACATATTCCACCTGGGGCGGAGGGTGGTGTGCCAACCTGTATTTTGCCCTCAGCTTGCCCCATGCTCCCCCATCACTGTCACCCATCCAAACTACCATCACCACTCCCCTAGACTATTGCAATATGCTTCTAACTGATCTCTGTACATTTACTTCAACCCACTCTCCAGACCATAGACAGAATGCTGCTTTCAAAACCCAAATCTGAACATGTTATTCCTCTGCTTAAAACCTTTTAGTGACCTGCCAGTTGTCTTTCGGATCATGATTAAAAATCCTTAATCTAGTCCATCAAGCTTTCATGATCTGGCCCTGAAGTTATTTCCTGCCTCACCCTCTAGCACTTTGCACCCCCCCCCCCATGTATGCCTTTATTTCTTCCTTTGTGCCTGTTGTGTCCCCTACTGAGGCTCTTTTTCCCTCCCTTTCTTTCTCAACTATTTAATGCTTACTTGTGCTTATGATTCCTACTCAAATAATACTTCTTCATGAAGTCTTCCCCAAGTCCAAACCCCAGATTCAGTCCCATTCCCTTGTAGCACTGGCTACCTTTCCTTCACAGCATTTGTCAGAGCTATATATGTTTATCTATTCTGTGATAAGTATTGTGAAGGATATTTGATTATTATCTATTTTTAATTCTAGACTGTAAATTCCATGAAGACCTGGACCATGCCTTGTTTTGTTCACCTTGTATTCACAGCACTTAGTGCCAGTAGCATACCAGCACACAGTGAGCACTTATAGATAAATGCATGAATGAATGGTCTTGAAAGGAATACATAAAGATACAAGACTGACTCAGTGCATTTAATTATCAGAATTGGAAAAGCAACTTAAAGTTCATATCTTACTGAGTTAATAGGACCTTCTTTGTATGTAAAGGTCAATACATTTTAAGATTAAAGTTGACTGGCTGTTAACTTACTATACCTAGATTGATATGTAATTTAGAATGCCAGCATATGGGACTCTAGGGAAAAGTAGTTATTTTCAGATATATTCTACTTTATTTGTTACTGTTACTGTTTGCAGTTGTCCCACTAGCATTAGTAGCTTGCAAAACCCACTTGTAAGCCTTTTTTCATTACTTTATTTTTTATTTATTTATTTATTTTTTTTTTAATGTTTTTTATTTATTTTTGGGACAGACAGAGACAGAGCATGAACGGGGGAGGGGCAGAGAGAGAGGGAGACACAGAATCGGAAACAGGCTCCAGGCTCCGAGCCATCAGCCCAGAGCCCGACGCGGGGCTCGAACTCACGGACCGCGAGATCGTGACCTGGCTGAAGTCGGACGCTTAACCGACTGCGCCACCCAGGCGCCCCTCATTACTTTAAATGAAATTAGCATAAAATGTAATTAGAAATAGTGACTCAGGCATAGATTTGGAATAAACTTAACTTTACTATAAACTTTAATATAAATACAGTGAAACGTTCTTCAGCTTTCCATTTTGTTTTGTTTTGTTTATAATTCATCAACGTGGACTTATCTTGATAATTTTTCAGCACTTTTCTGAGTTTGGAAGGTCATAGTTTTCTATTTGTATCTGAAATCTCTTCCAAAAAGGAGTATTCATCGTTTGTATCACATGGGTGATTGGCAGTCACACAATTGATCACAGATGAACTTTTTTGTCTCAATTCTAGATTTTATAGATCAACTCTGAATAGTCATATTAGTATAATAGTAGCTACTACTAACATTTCATTGGCATCTACTACATTATGGGGATATAATAAATATTAATCATGCTAATCCAAGTGCAATTTATAATTTAGGAAATAAATTCATTTCAGTGTCTTTCTAATAAATCCTATAATTTCTTAAAGCATTGTTTAGTTTGATGTAAGGTTACAGGCACATAAATGAGAAGATATATCAATGTATTTTTATATATTAATAACTTAGAAATTATGAGACATTTATGAGTCTGCTGAGTTTTTACTTCAAATTACTTTTTAATTGTGATTTGAGTTAAATCATTCTGCTAAAAGCTATTATTTTAAGATTTTTTCATTAGTTGAAAATGTAATGGAATGTACATTGGGACAGATTTTCTACAATAGAACTGGTTAGTTTAACAGTATATATTGAGATATTTCAACGTGTTCCCTAACATAATATTTCCTCTTTTAGAAATTTATTCATGAGAAATTTTTAGAGAAAGGGCACTTTTACAATTAGGAAAAAAGTTATGAAAATATAATAATTTAATGCTATTTTATCCCTTAAAGATTTCTCACTTGTATAAGTACATTTCTGATGAGGTTTCGATTTGAAAGAGATTAAGTCATTTTTTTCTTATATCCCAAATCAACTTGATGAAGCCTTTACTTATTAACATTTTAATTTGGGAAATCCCAGCACAATCTTAATATTAAAATAATAAGTGATAGTGATTTTGATCATCATTGTCATCCTTTTAAACAGTAGCTAAAGCATACCAATTTGATAGTTTATACAAATTATGATGTATTTCCTTTTAGGAAATTGCTTAAAATTATGTTTCCAGGGTTTTTTTTTTCTTTGTTTTCCACTCACTTTATTCTTAGCATAGAAGATTTTGAGTTCTGCATTGATGATGAAAATGTCACCTTCATTATGCAATAGGGTAAGGTCTTTAGATAAAGGCAAAACATAGGCATGGCAATTCTTGTGTGTTTAAAATAATAATTGAAATGTCTTTATGTGTTTCCTTAGAAGTTGCTCTGAGAAGATAGTTTATACTTCCTGGGCAGCTTCTGGGGCAGGCTGGCCCTTACATTAAGTATCCTAGGTATCAATATGGAGCACCAGGACACTATTCCATGTAATTGCAGAGATCTTACTCCCTGGGTTAGAATCTCACAAGAGGCCCTGTTTGTTGATATATTTGCAACAAAAAGCCATTAACTTGCAGGGTCAAGGGGTTAATGGAAGAAATATTCTCGTCTTCCTATTATCTTGTAATGTTTTGCTGGGAGTTGAAGAAAGAGAACACTTTTTCTCCCCCAATTTCTCTTGGCAGTTTTAAAAATGGTGACTTCATGTTTCCATGACTAAATAAAAGATTAAATGCCAATATGGAAAGCTTTAGAAGTGTACTTAGTCAAGCTGTCAATTCAGACAGGCATTCTATCATGACCACCTTTGCTGAGGTCACTGAATAACTCCTAGTAACGAAAACTAGGAGGAAGGTATCTAATGGTTTCTTGGTTTCTGAGTCCTGAGATTTTTTTTTCCTTTTCTATTTTAGGCAAACTAGTCATCTTGCACAAGAAGTCAAGGAAATTTGATAAAACTTTAAAGGAGAGGTCCAAAACTCTTTTAGTTAAGTCCAAAAGGAATTCTGTGTCTGAAAGAAAGAATTCAACTACTCAGATTGGTGTCCCTCAAATCCAAGTATTTTAGAGAGTGTGTAAAAGAGTATAAATAAATATCCTTAATGCCCGAAAAATCCTTATTGGAACTGGGTTGATGATTATAGATGGAACTACAGGTGGAATTAACTTGCCTAGATTTTATAGGTGGAAATCATTGCCTAGCTAAGGGTATTTCTGTCATTTTTCTTTGAAAACAATATATTTCATTATCTAACTCTTCCAATTTAATGTATGTGATCAGAATTGCCCAATGCAATTTAAAAGTCACTGGAAGGTCTTGCCTTCTCTTCTTGTATGTAAGTGGGGAATTTTCTCTGGATCTAACCAATTAGTTTTCCTGATTGATTAAAATAAGTCCTTTCAGGATGTAATAAGAGCATTGTTGAGCACTTTAGGAAACTTGTCTACTCTTTTTTTCTCCGAAGGCCAGAATACCTTTATAATTTCATCTGAAGGCTAGTCATAGTCATGGGTATAGGTAGTAACCCAGAGTTCTCATAAATTGAAATAATCTCAGCCTATTTAATTGTAGTGCTCTGCCAACAAACACAGGTTGTGCTGGTTTGATTTGACACAGTTTGGCTGGTGAGTTTCACTAATTTTACTATTTAAATCTGCCACAATAATCAACGCATGTGGATACATATGGTTACAGTCCTCCGTTTCACCCATAATTTAGCCCGACAACACACATGTGAGTTTTCTTTTTACTCAATGTTTATATAAAGGGAATATTTAGCACATAATTTGGTAATTCTCCTGAAATTCTAACTTCAAAATAATAGAAGGGGGAAATGTAATCACACCTCTGTTAAAACAATTTAAAAATGAAAAACCTGGTGGAAAACTTATTAATAATTGAGATAATGTTTGCCTTTCAGATTTAGTTGCGACCATGCATTATAATAGGTTAGTCAGCATGATTGCTAGGGTGTGTTAAATCATCTTTCCTGTGTCCTCCAACACTGTGAGCATGCTACTGTTCACAGACCAACACTTTGCTCCATAAAAAGCCATTCTGTATCTATGCAACATGATGCAAGGCTTCAATGCTTTTAGTACATGGACTTAATCATAGGCCAATTTGTCCATTTAACATCCTAAGTAGTCAGAGTATTTGTCAGATTTTGTGTATTCTTAAACTTGTTAAAAATTATACCACTAATGTTTATCCCTGGGGAATTTTTTTTAAGACTTCTTTCTATAATCTGTTTGTTTACTTATTCTCATACCAGGAATTTTTCATATAATACCTACAGTGATAATGCATATCGATCATCTGCTAAGGCATATTTCTAAAAAAAATCTCTCATCAAGAGAAACTAAGCATATTTAGGGTTCCCCAGGCAGAAGTTCACACATGCTCACCAATAACCCAGTCAACTGTACAGACTGCTACTATGTGCTGGCTTTTTCTTTTCCTTGTCTCTTGCTTTGGGTTCTCTTCACTATGCATTATTGAGTCAAGTCTGCTAGGTCCCTGGTTGAGGTAGCCCCACCAGCACCCCTGATGCCGAGGTGCCGGATCTACAAAACAGTCTCTGGCAAACAAAGAGGGAATCCACCTCTCTCACCACTGTCTGGTGGATTTTGTTGGACGGTGAGGATCCAGAACTCTGCAGTTTAACCCATTGTATGACACTCAGAGGTTTAGCAGGGGTAGGGTTGGGGTGGGGGATGGAGAGGAGGAGCAAAGAGGCTGCTGTAGAGGCAGTGGGCGCCGGGTACTTTTGGTAGAGAAAATAGTGGGATGCATTTTAGAGAATTTAGAACCATAAAAAAATTGGCTGAAATTGGTCTGCTTTGTAGTATCACCATGTGCTGATGATTCTAAACAATAGAAGAAAGATATATATACTCCTCCCTGCCAAGCAAACTACTCCCACCACTCCTTCCCTTCAGTGCAGCACTGTTTATAGATACTTGCCCTGGGCAGATTCTCCTCCAGAAAGCTCCTCAGTCCCTTACATATATAATCTATTGATAGGTCAACCTGGCAATGAGTTAGATACGACCCGGCTATAGGCCTCTATCCTCCTATACACGTCAAAGGAGAACTGAAATCTTTCCTTTTCATTTCCCTCCCTTCCCTTTTTCTCCTCTTTTCTCCCTCCTCCTCTCTCATTGTTCCTAGAAAAAAAAACCTGATTTCTGTGAAAGATACATTATCTTCTCGTACTATAAGCTAGAAATTAGGGGCAGCATAGTGTGTAGTGGATAGATGACCTGACTGGATGCCAGGGGATCTGGCTCCCAGTCCTGGCCCCTGAAGAGTCATGTGACCCTGATGAAATCATATGGCCTTTCTGAGGCCTCACCTGTGATATTAAGGTGATTGAACTTGATCCACAGCCATCCCAGCTAGGCATTTCTACTATTCTATGAAGAAAGAAAGTAAAAGGCAGAACCAGAAATGCAGATGATTGATTAACACAGAGCATCACTGTGCTTTCCTTCTACAGCTCCCAGTCCTATTTTTCTGATTGTTTTCCTTTTGATTTTCCAAAAGATGAAATCTTTACAACCCCTCTGTTAAGTTTCACCCATCAAGGGCACAGTTGGTCAATATCAGTGACTTCCAGGGCTTCAACATAATTAAGTTCTAGGAAACATCAGGGACAAAGCAGAATTAATTATATATGTCTCTACCAAATTACAGAGCCTGTGAATAGTTGACAAGGGCATCTTGGCCCCTCATCAACCATGATATCACATACCCTGAATTGAGTGGTGTTCCAATAGAAGATGCCTGAGACAGCATGTGCCTGAGTTTCTTTTTAATACATGATCATATCACCACTTATTTGTGTGCAAACTGTTTCTGACCTGAGAAGACAGGAATCTAGTTCACAAGTCAGAGGATTCAGAGGTAAAAATTGAAGCAAAAAGACTTGGATGAGGTTTTTACATGCTTACAGATATCTTTACAGTAATTGAGTTTCCCATTTATAGTTAAATACTTTTAATAAAGGGAGACTTAAAGATATGGGACAGGGGCGCCTGGGTGGCTCAGTCGGTTGAGCGTCCGACTTCAGCTCAGGTCACGATCTCACGGTCTGCGAGTTCGAGCCCCGCGTCGGGCTCTGGGCTGATGGCTCAGAGCCTGGAGCCTGCTTCCGATTCTGTGTCTCCCTCTCTCTCTGCCCCTCCCCCGTTCATGCTGTGTCTCTCTCTGGCTCAAAAATAAATAAACGTTAAAAAAAAAAATTAAAAAAAAAAAAGATATGGGACACCTTGTAGTCATTATTAAATATTCTCTTCTGCTATATAATTTCAGAAGGAAATTAAGAAGCAAAAAACACCATTAAAACCATTACTTTCCCTCACACACACCATTAGTACATGCATTTGCACATTCTTGCATGCATGCACAATTATGCCTTTTAATTTGGTCTCATATCTACTACATATTCTGAGTGTTAATATAGATGGAAATTATAACAGTAATATTTTAAAAGAAAAAAAAGGATTTACTTCTAATAAAGTAAATAATGATGACACCAGATAGTAATTGTTCCATCTGTTGTCCTTTTAAATTTGTATTATAAATAAATACCTCTCTGTGTGTCTCTCTGTGTCTCTGTTCCTGTCTCTCTGTGTTTCTATCTCTCTACACACACAGACATGCACACTTTGTGATTTCAAAAGAAATAACTGGTTTTACAGTTTATTGGTATCTGCGCAAAGATTTGTTTGATTAGAATTTTTCAATTTTAATGGTAATATTAGATTTGTGTCTTACCACTGGTGTTCCTACTATAATTGAAATTCTTTATTAGTCATCTTTCACCAGCTGCTTAATGTCAGTGGATCTTTCATTCCTAGACCATGAGTTGAGAAGGATTTTTACATACATTCAATATAGTTGGAGCCCACTAGTTCCTACTACAACAGTGCTCCCCATCACCCATATACAATTTCATTTAAGACAAAATAGCAGCTCCAACAGAAAGTAAGTGCAGCCTTCTCCTTTGTAAGTTGTAATTGAGGTTATGGCACGGCATATTGCCTGTGGCAGAATCTATTACCAAGAAATGGAGACCATGATTTGAAGCTGGATGCAGTGTAAGCAAAATGAATTAATTATTAGCAGCACAGAATTGAAGGAAAATACAGGGTTTCCTAAAGTGAAATATATTGACATTTTAAAAAAGAAGGTGTAACAAGGAATTTATTGATGAATCATGTAGTCTTTCCCACTATTCTTGCCTTTTGGAATTCTTATATTCTTAGGTTAAGATGACTATTTTTAAATAAGTCATACTCTGCTCAGAATGTCAGAGAAATCTTTTCTAGTATTATTAGTTCTTCCACAACTTGAAGTTAGTGTATTTTAATGTATAACTGTTGGTGTCACTTGAATAAGTAAGTGGCTAGCTAATGATAGGACTAAATTACCTTTGATAATATTCTTTATTTGATATTATTCTTTAATAGAAAAAGTAACTTTTTCCCTATCCAATATGTCTCAAAGTAGGCAAAATGGAATTTTTTAGGGGAAAGTTTATGAACATTTACCACTTCACACTATAAATGGTGAACATTAGTGTACATAACTTATGTAGGTAATTATTTAGCAAAATCCCAAAGAACCTCCCATAGAGTGATGGTTGCCCAAAATATTGGTTACTGTATACTTTCTATTGCTTTGAGGAGAAAACTGTTTTTGTGTCTAGTTTTGGGAAGTCATGGCATGTATAGACCAAAGTTGTACTTTAGAATCTAGTTCAATGAATCTTATATGAGAGAAAATTCCTGCTAGTTTCTGGTAATGCCTTGATAGTCTGTTATCATGTTCAGTTTTACTTATTTTCTTCTTATGCCCTCCTTTTTCCCCCTAGATTTTGTATTTAGGGTTAGAAAAAACAGTTCTATGAGTTATCAACCAGTTACCATATTTAAGAGTAGTCTCTTCTGTTCACATTAAATATTGGTCATTTGAATGATTATCCTACTCATATAGAACCTTTCTTTTCACATGATGTGACTTATATGATTTTCAGAAGTATAACTGAGACCCAAAACACCACATAAAAAACAAAACAAAACAAAACAAAACAAAACCAAAGTCCATAAATTAATGGAACCTCTTCTTTAGTATATTATAGGCACATATTGTATTGTTTCTCTTCTTGGCTAGCAGTGGTTCTTGTCAGTTTTTTCAAGAGCCAGCCAGCAGTCTAGTCATGAGTTTAGTGGAAATAATAGGTAATCATCAGTTCATACCATTATACCATTTGTTAGGGGCTTGCTTTCTGCCAACCAACTTGCTAAAAGCCTTTTGCACATTAACCAAACCCTTGTAAAAATCAATGAAACTCTGATAGGTTAAATAACTTAGCAAAGGTGATACAGCTTAGGGCACAACAGCTGGGATTCAAACCTAGGTCTCTCTGACTTTAAACTTCAGGAGTTTAACCATTATGCTCTGATTCCAGCCATAGTGGATGAACAAAGCCTACCAGTTTTCACATTTTTGAATGCTATGCATCGAACAAGAATCACCTTCTCAACATTCCCTTTTGTGCCTCTCTTGGGGCTTAAGATGCAAAAGCCTAACCAGGAAGGAGTGTACTGTAGCAAGCTATTGCTTTCAACCCAGTTGTCCTCCTTGTTAGGTTTTTCATAGGCACTCAGATCCTGTATCTACCACTGTCTCTCTGACCTTGGGCACATAATCTGACATCTCTATACTTCAGTTTCCTTCTATCTAAAGCAACATCATTGTGAGGATTCAATGAGTGTATACAAACGAAGCATTAAAAATAGTGCCTGGTACACAATAGGCACTCAATGAAAGATAGCTGTAATTATTAGTTACAACTCAAATAGGAAGTCTTATTTCCTGAGGGCATCTAATATGCCTTTGCATGGAAATGGGCATTAAAATGACAAAGATTCATTCAGAATGATATGCAGGTCTGAATATAAACTCTCCCCTCCTTTATCTTTCCACACACCCAGCTCCAGTAGCTTTGAAGCACCCCTTTCATAGACTCAACTTAAGTATCAGAGTGGAGAGGTTGGAAGATGAGCCCAAAAAGAGCATGCACAGAGTGCATTTCAATTCAACGCTGTTTCACACCTCTCTTCACACTGCATACCCTAAAGATTTGTTTGAAGACTTGGCCATCTCACCACTACCCACTTCTCAGCCCTGGAGGCAGCCAGGCTATATATGAGGAGGAATCGGAGATAGCATTCGTATAGCTTTTCATTGCTTGGTAACAGCGAATGCTTGCCATTTTGTTGCAAAATAAAATTGATATTATACAGTTATGTAAATCAGTTATGAAGGAAAGTTAGCAGACATTATATCTTTGTAATAAAACATTCTACTGGCTGGTGTGCGCATGCATAATAAGTCACTTTTTGTCAGACACTAAAAAATTAAAGTTTTGTAATGAGAGATGTAAATAAAAACCATCCGTAGAGAGAAACGGGTGCCCGAAAAGAATGGAAAGTTCTAGGCTATAGCATCTGCTAAGGGAGAATTTATTTTTGTGATCATCATTCATTCAGCAAACAGCTGCGTATTTTTACCATGTTCCAGGTACATGACTGTTTGCTGGGGCAACAAAGATGACTAAATCATTGTCATCCTTGCCCTTGAAGTGCTGACTAAAGGAGACAGGTAATCGAAGAAATAATTGTAAAACATGACAATGAGTATGATGATAAAGGCAGGGAAAGAATGCCAAGAGAGCACAGGTGAGGCAGTTGTCTCTGAAACTGTGAGAAGAATCATAGAAGAAGGTACATGCCTCGGACATTCACTGAATGAATGAATGAATGAATGAATGAATGAATCAATCAATCAATCAATCAATCAATAGTATGAAAAAAATGATGTGATCATAGGGTTAAATGCTATGCCCTGAGAAGATGACTTGGGATTTGGCAAAAGGGAAGTTTCAACGGAGTGGTAAGAGCAGAATCTGTACGGCAGAGCACTGTGGCCTCAAGGCAAGAGGAGATACTTTATGGCTCTTGCATCCCCTCCCCCAAATTGAGTAACATATATTTAAATAGTGTAAACTGCATGCTGTTGTTTCCCAGAAAGGTATAATTTGCTGGGGAAAACGGTATCTTGGGCAAGTTTCTGCATATGATATCATATTTCAAATTATATAACAAGGATGCACACTTAAAAAAAATCAGCAGTGAATCTTTTGAAAAGAAAAAAAATCCCTTAAAATTGTAAGTAGATGCTTTTTGATTTAGGATTTTGCTCATGTGCTTTCATAAATAGGGTTTGCACATCTAAGTTTCTAAATGACATTGAAGTTTTCATAGACTAAATATTTACCATAACAAAATATATCTCTACATCTGTTCCCTGAAGTCATTTGGATGTGTGTATGTGTGTGTGTGTGTGTGTGTGTGTGTGTGTGTGTGTGTGTGTGCTTGTGAGCATGTATATATCTCTCAACATCTAAATTCCCTCTACAGTAATTCAGATATGAAATCAGTATGTCAGTCTTAGAGATGCTATTCAGTTACTAAATCTTCTAGCTAAATCCTAGTCTAATTTTTCTTTGACTAAATTTCCTCCTCTGGTATAGTGTAGCATTCAATCACAAGTTAATGATAACATTAACAATACCTAACTTAATAACATTTACTGAGTGTTTATGTGCCACACAATTCTGTCAACTCTCTTTATACATGATTTCACCTAACCCTTATGATTAACAATATGAAACTATTTATCAAGTGCAAAATATAGAATTCATCATTTTTTTCCTTAAAAGTTGGCATTTTCACGTTGTACTTGACCCTCTCTGTGTCTAATCTTTGGACTTAAAGTAGGTCATTTAGCTGCTGATTTTGCTCCCAGATAACTCAGTTCTTTTTAGCAATATTAAATTTCCTTTCCATAAAATGTTTTATGTTTCCAGTTGTAGTGGTGCTCTGCCCTGATTCTTCAGTTCATGAAGGTAGCCCTGGATTAAGTCAGACACTAGCCCCATAACCTATCCTTCCTTGATTTTTATTCTTATATTTTCCCTTCTAAACCATAATTTTTTGCTTGAATATGATCTTGTTTTAATGCTATTGACTTAAATGTCTTTTCCAATGGATATAACCATAATTGATTTTATTTTTAGAACAAATATCCTTATTGGGAGTATATAATAAAGATACTGCAGATTTTATAATAATTTTAACTTTCCTAAACACCTTTGTATCTACTGGTAGTCTTGAGCTTAATACCATCAGGAAGGTAGGTCAGAGCAAGTACACTGAGGTGAGATTATTTGCCTAAATAATAAGACCTAGCCAAGTCCAAATCCAGATTTGGATCCTAGCCTGAAGGCTAGACTGTTTTTTCCCCCATTCCAAATTTTCTTTGGTTTGTTTTTACCATAATTGAAACAATAATATCACAACCTTTGTAGTGAATGTTTGAATACATAGAATGTTTCAAAATTCACCATATTATTTGATCCTTGTAATGTCATAAGGAATTGTATTGGGCAGATATTATTGATCAATCCTGTTTTATGGATGAGGATAGCCAGGCTCAAAAGAAGTTGAATGACTTCCCAGGGTTACATATATAGTGAGCAGCAGAGCCCAAATTTTTACCCAGGTGTGATAAAAGTTGTATCAAGTAAACAGTAAAATATCCTGTCTTTTTTCAGGAAAGAGTTTCAGGAAATAGGTAGCTTAATTTTGTTACTCTCATTATGAATTGAACCTGGAGACTGCATGTTTCAAATAATATGTATTCATAGTTTTTTTAGTATATTATTGATTGACAGAGAGAAAGATCTCTATTTCAGAGGGATACTTGAGATTTCATGTTTGTTTGCTTGTTCTCTCAGTGGTAACTTTCAATGGAAGTAGATAAATTTGAAATATTAGTAAGAAGTTTTAGATAAACCTTGGATCTGATTTATTCCTCAAATATTATCTTAAAGGAAAGTGGGAGTGGACCAAAGTGGCAGATGAGGCACAACTCACCCAAAATTCCATTGAAAACACACACACAAAAGAATATATCTATAATAGCACTGGAAAATAATAATAAAAAAGTATTGCCATGAGGGACAATACCAGAATGCCTGATATTTTACTATTATTTAACATTATGCTAATTATAAAAGATATTTTAGCCAATGCAAAAACACACACCTTCCATATACACATGCACCCACAAACACATAAAAACAAAATTTTTACTATTTTCAGATCATTATCTACTTATTTATAAAAATAAAACCATTATAATTCATAAAGAGTTTAGTAAGGTATCCAATGTTGAGGCCTATTTTGGTATGGGAGTAGCATGATTAGACTTTTATTTTAGTAGTAAAACTCTGGGGACCATCATTAGGATTGACCAAAGCAAAAAAAGACTCATGAAGAAGTTACTGATGGCTGAGTGAAAGACAATGAAGGCCAGAGTATAAAAAGGAATGAATAAATCAAGAGAACTTTCTTATCTAAACACAGTAGAACATAACAGTGTATGGGATAAGCTATCAGAATAGGTGGGAGAAAAAGGCATCAATGATAACTTTGTCTTTGGAGAATGGTGACCCTAATAATGAGATTGGAAATTTAGGAGCATAAATTGGTTCAATAGCAGTGACTCTCCATGTTGGCTATAGATTGAGATCAACTGAGGAGTCTTTAAAAATACTGATGCCTGGTTGGAAGTCCAGGGATTGTAGTTTAGATGGTTAGGGCATGAGATTTTTTTTTATGTGTTTTTTTTTTTTTTTGAGAGAAAGAAAGGATGTGTGTAGGAGTAAGCAGAGGATGGGGAAGTGAGGGAGAGAGAGAAACCCAAGCAGGCTCCATACTGTCAGTGCAGCAGAGTCCGATGCTGGGCTTAATCTCACAACTCCAAGATCATGACCTGAGCCAAAATCAAGAGTCAGACACTTGACCGACTTAGCCACTCAGTCACCCCAGGGAATAAGATTATTGAAAGCTCCTCATGGAATTGTAATGTATAGTTAAGAATAACAATCATTATTCTAGGCAAAGGTCAGAAAAAAAATTTCAATAAAGGCCAGATAATAAATATTTTAAACTTTGCAGGTCATGTGGTCCTTGTTGCAACTATTCAACTCTGCCTCTATATTGTTAAAGCCGCTAGAAACTCTACATAAAAGAATGTTCATGGTTGGGTTCTAATAAACTTTATTTCTAAAAATAGTCTTGGGCCAGATTTGGTCTATGGATCATAGTTTGTTGAGAGAAGATAGCAATTACTTTTGTCCTGTTGTAGTAAGACAATTGTGTAGAAGATGTTCAGTAGGCAACTAGAAGTGAAGATTTGTAGTTGAGAGGTGTTTTTGTCTACTCAGACATCTATAATGAAGTACCATTGACTGACTGGCTTAAACAGGAATTTTTCTCTCACACTTATGGAGGCTAGCAAATCCAAGGCCAAGGAGCCAGCCAGTTTGGTTCCCTAGTGAAGGTTGTCTTCCTGGTTTTCACATGTCCAACTTCTCTTTGTATCCTCACATGTGGGGGGAGAGAGAGAGAGGAAGCCAGCTCTTTGGTATCTCCTCTTGCAAATGTGATGATGCTCTCATACTAAACCTAATTACCTTCCAAAGTCCTCATCTCCAAACACCATCCCTTTAGGGGTCAGGACTTCAATACTTGAATTTGGGGAGAGACACAATTCAGTCCATAACAGGAGGAGACTTACAGCTTGACCCATACACTTGAGAGTCTTCTGCATAGAGATGATAGCAGAAGTCCATGTGGAAGCAAGAGTTAATAAAAGGAAAAAAGCCAAAGGAGTGAACTGAGAGGAATGTTTGTGTTTAAGAGCTTTGTCAAAGGAAGACCTCCAAGAGGAACCTAAAATGACCAGCCAGATAAATAAGGGGGATTCCAGAACTGAGTAGTAGTTTGGATGTCAGGAAGACCTCATTATCCGATGGTGAGTATGAAGAGAAAGGGAAGAGGTAGAGGGGCAGCCATTAGAGTTGCCCAAGGATTGGTGACTTCTGAAAAACAAAACAAAGAAACAAAAAACTAGCCAATATTGATAAATTACTGAGAGTTTGACCCTTTTTTTTTTCTTTTTTGGTAACTATACCTTTTTTTTTCTTTTTTGGTAACTATACCACAAGTTTTCTTTGGGGAACCAACCTTCCATCCACTGTCAACTCATATGATCAACTGAATGAAGAAAACAGGGACAAGAAATAGGATAGATTTCTTGGTGACATTGTTTGAGGGCCTTTATCCGATAGTGCCTAAGCCCGGACCTGCAGCTCCACTTCTTCCCTGAATCAGCCAGTATATTTTCTTTTATAACCATATCATTTGGATTGATCTTCTGCCCCTTGTAGATAAGAGGTGTTAAGTGATTAAGAGTTTAGAACCTATGTTAAAAAGAAATGCATAGAAAATGGAAGGAGCAATAAACTGAATCTAGGTTTACTATTTCTCCCAGAAATCTGTCAATTTACAGAAAGATAAGATGGTAGATTTGTGGGAGAAATGGATGGAAGGAAGGTTCATCAAATGGGGAAAAAATAGGTGAGAAATTTAAGATGTAGAACAAAGAACACTGGGTTAAGTTCCCAGATATGGAACACAGAAAGCCCATAGTCCCAGTCTCCCTTTATTTTCTGTATTTTCCATTTGCATTTTTCCTGCTTTATAATAGCAGATATGTTGCTTACGATGTCAATAGTTCATAATATTTTAGGGATGAATTATATCAGGACTTCCAATATGAGGCAAGGGTCCAGATCTAGGAATATACTAAACATTAAAGAAGTTAAATGACTGAAGGCCTTCAAAAAGGTTTTTCAAAGCTTAATCTATTTCTTACTATTGTACAAATTGTTTTATATCTCTATTTTTTTCATCTATAAAAATATATCACATTTGTTCGACTTTCAAAAAAACCATTTCTTCTATACAAAACCACTATTATATTCTTCCTTTATATGCATTTATAATACATATATAAACTTTATTTTTAAATACACATCTAAATATTTCTTTTTTTCTCCAACACTAGTATTAGGAATGGAAAATTATGATGTGATTCAGCAAAGAGAGGGATTGAAGTGGTTTTCATTATTGACTATGTTGGGCAAAATAGTTGGACAAATTGGGTAATGGAGCTAAATTATATTATATGAGGTGCTGGCCTTAAAACTGTCATTCTGTTATATCTTCTGATGAAACACAATTGCATTTGAATTGTGTAAATGATTAAAAAAAATAATTTCACTATGCAAAGTGAAAGATACAGCACTAGTTACATGGAATAAAAAGAAAAGAAAAATAAAAACTAAAGTTTTCTTAAAAATTCACATTTTATTCTTAAAGCATATATACTAACATTTTATAAAAAATATGGGTGACTGAATGATTACCACTGGGTAATACGATTTCTAAAATGCCATTCAAAGACAACTTGGCTGTTGATATATCTTTTAATTTTAAACTGCTGATTTACAGTTGTTGTTTTCCTTCATCCTCTTTTTTTGAAGTCTTGGTATGAGAGTGCTAATTGATGTTAGGTTTCTTAACTGATATACTTGTTGCTAATCTAATAGAACTATCAGAGCATTTCATTTTGAAACTGCGCTCTTTTTTTGAGTGATACCACATTTGAAATCATGCTTGGAGAAACATCCTTGTGTCAGGAAGCTATTTCTTTCATTAAGAACATATTGCCCATGACCAATTCACTGGTTTATTTCCACAATGCTGATTGCTTCTGTGACCCATACATGTCTGTTGTTGAAAACTGCATGTAAGGGATTTGTACACTAAGTTGTTTTATTCATATCAGAATATACAATTTAGCAAATTCTAATACATGGAAATTAATGAAAATTTTATTTAGAACTGTACATGCCAATCTGGCACAATATCTTGCTGACTTCCTTGGACTATCTAAGCTAGATTACTTTTTAATTTATGTATTCTTTTCTTTCTTTCTTCCTTTCTTTCTTTCTTTCTTTCTTTCTTTCTTTCTTTCTTTCTTTCTTTCTTTCTTTCTTTCTTTCTTTCTTTCTTTCTTTCTCTTTCCTTTGGGTTTCCCTAAGAACCAGATCCTAAGTCAAGGATTCCTGTGCAAATAGTCTATTTGCAAAGTTCATAAGTTACTAGAAGAGTGAGAAAGGAGACAGGAAAGGGGAAGCATTCAGGAGAATTCTTGGAAATGATTTTAAACTGTCTCAGAGTTATCTTACCCAAAGGATAAGGGAAGTCGGGTACTTGTACACTAACCACATCAAATATCAGCTGAATGCCACAAGGTTAGAAGAAGATGTAATTTTCCTGACTGCCGTGGCCTGCCATGCAAATAGGCAGAGTACTCTTTGAAGCTTCAGAGAAAGCCCCAAGGCCAGTAGAAGCAGATACTGGCAGTTGAAACACACTGAGGCAGAAATAGCTGGGATGCTAGGAAAACCACCCAAAGTATTTGCCATACCTTTTGTGTGCTTATGTCTACTCAATGTTATTTTACCTCCATCTGTAGAAAGATAGAGGAATAATTTCTCGATTGTGTATTCATTAATTCATTGGTTTACACACATTTATTGATTTCTCCTGCTGTTCTAGGGGCTACTGTTCTAGTCATGGAGGCAGACCTAGGGAAGAATATGACATATCACCATTCAGGTTCTCACAGTCAGGGTAATTGGCTGGGAGGAGGGAGGGATGAGCCATGGAAAGTTCTGAGTGCACAGAAGTTTGAATTATTTAATCCATCTATGGGAAAGTACACAATCCTAGTGCCTTCCAGAGTAGCTTTGGCCTTCCTTTTTCTTTCTCTTTTTCTTTCTCTTTTTCTTTCTCTTTCTCTTTCTTTCCCTTCCCCTTTCCCTTTCCCTTTCCTTTCCCTTTCCCTTTTTCTTTTTCCTTTTTCTTTTTTTTCTTTTTTCCTTTTTCTTTTATCTTTCCTTTCCTCTTCTCTCTTCTTCTTCTTCTTCTTCCTCCTCCTTCTCCTCCTCCTCCTCCTCCTCATGCTGCTTCTTCTTCTTCTTCTTCTTCTTCTTCTTCTTCTTCTTCTTCTTTTAGTTTTGCATGGTCCTGCCTTAGCCCAATGGTTTTTCTGTATCCCTCCAGATGGGCACATGTGTATAGGAAAGGAGAAGTAGCAATATGTTGTTTTTCCAGTGAGGGTATTTTAGTAGCTATGTCCTTTGGTTGAAATATTTAGATGATTTTTCAAGATTTTGACTGAGAATATTCTGAATCTATTTAGAGAAGATAGGGACTCTCTACATGCCAAAAATCTGCTTTCATCCAAAGAATGACTACTACTATGGACCATGCACATATAAGAAGGCCGGGACACATTTTTTTTGATGAATCCACACTAAAATTGTATTGAAAAGTGTAATATTTAAGGGTATGTGTTTTTTAATCCAGAATGGGAGGTACAACTATAGTAATATGATAGGATGTGATTATCTAAAATAGTATAGATATTTAGATATTTTTCTTCCTTAGATTTCTTCAAGATAATGGCAGAAGTAGCTGCAAAGATGACAAGGATAGCCATGGTTACCATTTTATGGAATGACTGTTACGTGTCACCAGACATACCTTATTTCTAAAAGTTTGACAACTGTTCTACAAAGCAGATTACCAACTTTGTTACATGTTAATGAAACTGAAGTTCAGAGAAGGTAACTTGTCTAAAATTGTAAAACTAATCCATCAGGATTTTAACCTGAGCATCTCAAATTCTGAGGTATGTTTGAAAAATTTATTGATAAGAAAGACAAGATACAACATAAAGATATCCAAGTTTCATCTATTTGTTCAACAAATATTACCTAAGATATTGACTATAGGTCAGATGCTTAGCTAAGCACTGTCCACATTATCATGAACAGGATAGACAACCCCCTGGCCCTCATGCAGATTACAGACTATAGGGAGGATAGTAAAGCAGTTAAACAAATAAGTGCATACCAGGTGCTAAGTGTTATAGTGGGGGAGTACAGATATTAAGGAAGTCCAAAGCTAGGGGCTTAGGTGATTTTTAAGGATCAGAAAAAGCATTTTTTAGAAAGTGACTTTTAAGCTGAAAATTAAAAGATGTAACAGCCAGAGGTGGAGGAAGGGGCAGGGGAGAGGTGTTCCAGGCACAGGAAACAGCATACCTGAAGGTCTAGAGGGCTCATTCCAGCACTGAAAGGACAATGTGGCTAGAGCATTGAGTTCAAGATGGAGAGTAGAGACAAAAGAAGCTGGGGAGATCAAGGTCCTATGAGCCATGCTATGGAATCATGATGCCACTCCCATCCCAAAGGCCTTGGGAAGCCCATGAAGGAGGTGACACCATGATTTGCATTTTACAAAGATTCTCTCGTTGCACTGTTAGATGGATTAAATATGAATAAGCCCAGGATCAAGGAAGCTGCACCAGTAATTCTCCCATCCAAGTACTAACCAGGCTTGACCCTGCTCAGCTTCCAAGTTCAGACGAGATCGGGTGCATTCAGGGGGTATGGCCGTAGACTGCACCAGTAGTTCTGATGATCATTGCAGAGTGCTGCTGTTGAGGGTGGAGGGAAGAAGATTTCGTTGAGGGATATTGAACACTTAAGACAGAAAGACTTGAGTGAGTTTGCGCTGAAAGATGGGAAGACAGTAACATGACCTGGGTTTCTGATTTGGACAGTGAGGTGAGTGTCAGTGAAACAGCTTCTGAAGACCTTTAGGAAGTTTGTCTGCATGAAAGCTGATTTCAGTTTGTTGGTCAAAGAACAGGAGGGATCCTACCCTCTAATTCTAAAAGGAGACACTGAGGCAAATGCCACTGGTTGGGTATCTGAAGGTGGTAGGCTTAAGAATCATTGTTTTTCCTTCCATTTTCTTATCTTTATTTGCTTTTATAATTAAAAAGGGGGTGCCTGGGTGGCTCAGTGGGTTAAGCATCTGGCTTCGGCTCAGGTCATGATCTCGTAGTTTGTGAGTTCAAGCCCTATGTTGGGCTCTGTGCTGACAGCTCAGAGCCTGGAACCTGCTTCAAATTCTGTGTCTCCCTCTGTCTCTGCCCCTCCCCTGCTGATACTCTTTCTCTCTGTCTCTTTCTCTGTCTCAAAAAGAATTTTTTAAAAAGGGGTTTTTCTTATAAAGATTCAGCTACTGTAGGGGCACCTGGGTGGCTCAGTCGGTTGAGCGTCCAACTTCAGCTCAGGTCACGATCTCACGGTCTGTGAGTTCGAGCCCCGCGTCAGGCTCTGTGCTGCTAGCTCAGAGCCTGGATCCTGCTTCTGATTCTGTGTCTCCCTCTCTCTCTGACCCAACCCCACTCATGCTCTGTCTCTCTCTGCCTCAGAAATAAATAAGCATTAAAAAATTTTAAAAAAAAGATTCAGCTACTGTAGTATTTTGAAGCCAACATGTGTCTCAACTTACTTACAAGGTCAGGAATGTTGGGCCCAAATCATAACTGCTAAGCCAAGAAAAAGATAATTTCATCACCAGAGTAATTAAGTGAGCTTTTCTAGAATATCTCAAGTTAACTTCTCATCTAAGTAATATGAATCCAGGCATAGTGGTTTCTTGATGTTTATTTTAATCTTGTATTGTCATTAACTAGCTTGTTACACTGATTACCCTTGGGTATACTATGGAAAAGGATATGTGTGTGTGTGTGTGTGTGTGTGTGTGTGCGTGCATGTGCACGTGTGTGCGTGTGTGTGCGTGTTTTAAGAATTTAGGGTATTATGCCTGAGTGAATGGATTCATAGGGATTTTACTTACTCATTGTGTGTTGCTGTGTTTTTGTTCTCTAGTTGGCTAAGCTGCTTTGCCTCTCTCTTCTGCTAGCATTTGCACAGTGCTTAGGTGTCAGTTTTTCATTATGCTCAGATAATGTGAGGTACATAGAAAGCTTCCGGAACCATAAACTCTAATTTTCCAATCATGGATAGTTAGGAAACCAGAGTTCTGGGTTTTCATTAACACAAGGTCCTACATTCCAGCTCAACTTACTACCTGCTAAGCCTCCCAGATCTGTTGGAAAACATGCATTGGCAGTTTTCCAGTCTTGCTAAAAGTCATAAATAGATGCCTTTCATATGAAATGTATTAGGTTTGGCATATTGACACTGGAATACATTATTCTCTCAGCAGTTGTACAAATTAAAATAAAATGATGCCTCCATTTTTTCAATGTAATAAAATGAGCATAATTGGGTTAATATCTTAATCTGGCAGTCAGGAATTAGATTGTATACCCACAATCACAGAATTTCACTAAGGGAAATTACATGTTTCCTTTACCTTGTTCTCTTGATGACCTTCCTAAATACCAATAGCTGAGAGAGAGCTTGGTCAGACAGAGTGATTCGAATAACCTAGGGAGCTTTCAAAACAGTCCTAATGTTTAAGTTCCATCTTTTCCAAATCCTAATGTAATTGGTCTTGGGTGCAGCCTAGGTGTCTGGATTTTTTAAAGGTTCCAAGCGGTTCTAATATGCAACCAACATATTCCCATGTGACAACATACTTCCCTAAGGTAACTCTCGCTCTTCTCCGTTTCTCTTTTGTTTTCACTAAGTTTGACTAGTACCTCAGGGAATGAACTTGAGCTGGAAGAATAAGAGAGCTACTGAATAGTCTGAGGAAATTCAGATAGTTTCATTTTATGCTCAGGTTGACCATAGAGAAGTGTAAGGAGGACATTCAAGGTCTCTGTAAGCTACTAGGCAGATGAATCAGTTTGAGAGTTCCTCTGGCACTTCCCAGCTCACCCCTGCACACTTGTGAGCAGAGACCTACCAGTGGACACTTACAGTGACAGGACTCTGTCTAGTAAGGATGATCTCACCTTCTAGGTGCTAGACTAGGTCTTTTATTAAAAATATATTTATTTTATGGTTTCAAATAGATGTTTAATATTCATGTTAGGATTCATATGTTTAGTCATCAATACAAATAACAGGTTCTTGGCATCTCATACTTTTGATCAAGATGGTACATGAAAACATATGCTGGAAGTATGAGCACCATAGTGTTTTTAGAACGCTATTTTCTACCTTCTTGTATAAAAAAAAAGAGTCCTTATTCTTTTAAAAATTGGCAGACATTGGCTAGGAATGTGATATTACTTACCCTTGGGTGATTTTATTTAAGAATTGTACATAAATTTAAAGCTTTGGTGAGAAATATCAAGAATCATTCTAGTTATTGAAAACCATAAGATATCTTTCCAGTTAAAATGGATAACAATTTCAAAAAGATTATCAGCTCAGAAGTCTGCCTTACATTTTTAAGAAAATATCTCTGCCTAATAAGAACATACAGTGGCGGGGCGCCTGGATGGCTCAGTAGGTTAAACGTCCGACTTTGGCTCAGGTCATGATCTCGCAGTTTGTGAGTTTGAGCCCCGCGTCAGGCTCTGTGCTAACAGCTCAGAGCTTGGAGCCTGCTTCGGATTCTGTGTCTCCCTCTCTCTGCCCCTCCCCTGCTCATGCTGTGTCTCTCTCTGTCTCAAAAATAAATAAAAAGTTTTAAAAAAAATTTAAAAAATACATACGGTGGAAGGAGTGGGGACATTCATTCATCAAATATTGTTTTATATATGAGTAATATTTGTATTATTTTAAGAATAAATGTTATGGTACTTGAATCTTTTTAACAGGAAATATGTAACTTACATAATGTTCTACCTTATGATAAACTCTGTCATTCACAATATACCTTATTCTTTCTTCTACCTACAGTTTGGGCAAACCACTAACTGGGCTTATGATCAGGAGCTATGGCTAAGTAAGCATCACAGGGTCTAGAGAAGTCAAAAGTCTCTTCTGAGTTGGTATTTTCAAAGATTATTTAGAAAACAATTGGACTCAGACTTTTTTCTACATAAAATTTTCATTTAATTGAGGTATATAAATATTTTGTTAAAAATACAATCTTTCATCATGAAATTCTGTTTCGGCCTGTCACAGAATTTGAGATTTCAGTGTAAAACAGTCTCTTTCCAGTCATTGAAAAAAGTTAGGATCTTCATTGCAGTTGTAATCTGAAAAATAAATATGTGCTTTGATAGAGCTTTTGATGTTTATTACCATATGCCTAGGAGTGCACATATACAAAATGTTGGCTTCATTTCCCATTCATGTCAGTCATGGAGCTATGAATTAATTCTAGGTTAGATTTTTAGCTCATAGAATCTCTGTATTTCAACAATTTCATAAATTCTTCTGTCACCTCACTATAGTTAAGCAAATTATCTCATTTATGTTGTAATCTGGAATGTGTACTTTTGTCTTTTTTAGCTGAATCTTCTCAAAGTGTACTTAAATGGCACAGCCAAACCATTGAAGAGATTCAACAGTAATGGATTGTTTTCTTGTGCTTCTCTGTGTTTTTTGGTTGTTAGTGTAGTTTATCTTTGAATATGCACAACAAATTTTAGCAAAAAGACATGCATTCTTTGGCAGATTCTAGACTGTGTGTATTAATTTTCTAGCCGCAGACATCTCCCTATTTATGACTTAATCTTCAGACTTTTTTTTCTTTTAAATTTTTTGTAACTTGAGACTATAATCAAACCCTTATTTATGTGTTCATATATAGTGATATTTATGTTATTGGTATTTGTTAGGATTAACTTTATCTGAAAATAACAAAAATCCGAAAATAATAGTGGCTTAAACAAGGTAAAGTTAATTTTTATCCTCATGTAAAATAAATGTGGACATAAAGAGTCTAGAACTGGAATGGTCACCAGGGACCTGGGTTTCTGTATTGTTAGCACATAACTTTCACCCTCAAGGTCACCACAAGCACCTCAGTGTTCCAAGATTGCTGTCAGATCACCAGCCTTCCCAGTAGGAAGGAAGCTAGAAAAGGGGAGTAGGATGCCAAAAATGTTGTCTTCTTTTTTACAACAAGTCTTTCTATAAATCCCATATACCACTTCTGCTTAGATATCATTGTCAAAGCTAGCAAATATGGCTATACCTTGCAGAAAGAGAAGCTTAGGATCTAGAATAGTAGTTGGGTATAATCCCATCCCAAATATATATACATATACATATATATAAGTCTATATGTATATTTATTTATGTATATATATACATGTATATGTATATATATGTGTATGCATGTGTGTGTGTGTATATATATATATTGTTTTAATAAGGAGAAAGATGAAAATAGATATTGAGGTAAATAATAGCAATCTTGGCCACATTAGTTTTGTACTATATACAATGGATTGTACTATGGGAAGGCATCTTCAAATTATAAGCACTCAAATTAAAAGTACAGTTATTTATATTGTATGTTAACAGAGAATGATATAAATGATATGAATAAAACTAGTAAGCAACTTGCTGTATTGACAGCTGTGAGATTTTATCTAAAATAAAAGTGGACCAGAATATAGTCAATAATATTGTCATAATGTTGTGACAGGTGGTGACTGTACTTATCTTAGTGAGCATTGAATAAATGTATAGAAACCATTCAATCAAAATCAAAATCAAAACAAAACAAAAAGTGGACCACAAGTGGAAAGATACCAGAGCTAAGTATTCACGTAAATGTATCTAACAATTACATGAAAAAAAATTAAATTTTGTTTATATGCTAATCACTTGTGTGGCAACCCCACTTGCTCAGAACATCTGTACGGAGGTGAGGTTGTATATTTAGTCTAGCCAATATTCAAAGGTAATCTAGAGTTTAGGAGTAATTATAAAATTCTGAAGGCTCCAGAAAATGTTAGGTTAGTCACAAGTGTTGAAGATTATAGCTTCTTTAAACATTATACATAATTCTTGGGAGTCCATAACCAGTAACAGATCATGAAAAGCTGATAAGTGTTCTAGGTTATCTATTACTAACAGATTGCCCCAAAACTTAGTGGCTTACAACAGCAATTACTTTTTTTTGCTTTTGTTAATGTCCCCTGGGCCAAAGCTAGCCTCATGGTAAAGGCCAGAGAGTCTAAGTGGAAGGGACTACAAATGGTGTGTAAATTAGTAGGAGGTGTGGTTCTTTGGGGGGGTCACCAAAGTAACTATTGCCACAGTAAGTTCCAAGAGCCACTATTTATTGACTTAGTATCATGGGCCAGTTATTGACTTTAATCACACAATTGCCCTGCAAACAAGGTTTGATTTGTTACATTTTTTTTCCAGATAGGAAAACTGAGGTTCAAATGTCTTAATTAACCTGTAGGAGATCACAGAGTTCTAAGTAGTGGGGCCCAGTGTCTCAGGCCAGCTCTGAATGCCTACAAAGCCTCCTGTCTTTCCACAGCCTTCAACTTCCTTCTTAACCATTGTAACTGCTGCAGACATATCTTCCCTGTGTGTTTTTACTCTAAGCAAACAAAAGCCTTTGCCACCTGACATTCTTTTTTTTTTTTTTTTTATAATTGAGGGCAAGGGAAAGAGCCTCCTAGATATTTTAATTAACCAAGAGCAACTTGTGCCACAGAGATGCCTAACAGTGAAAGCCACTGAAGGAAAGCACTGGCCATTGGACTAGACAAGAAACCTGTGCCTTTGTGCTCTGTGCGATTGCAAGCTCTTCGTTCTCAGCAAACCTGACCAGTGATAACAACTTCTCAAGTCTTTCCTAGAAAGCTCTTTATGTTGGTACCTTTCTCCTGGAATAAAGATGTGTAACAGGGGCATTGCAAGATGCTAATTTCCAGTACTTTTTAATTTGTGTGTTCCTGATATCACAGCTTTTACTAGAGCACCCTTGTCAAAATAAGCATGGGTCATGCACATGGCCATGAAATTCCATTCTTTATATTTTAAGTAGCATCAGGATTGTTCTTTTCCTTCACATTTGGCAGATCAGAGTTCCCTTTTAAAATGCAAAAAGTTAGTTACTTATCAAAGTATTTGATTAATTAGCTAGACCTGTCAGGCCAAACAGAACTAGCCAAGTCTTTTAAATCTCTTAATATGAGCCAATTTTCACAATAACCTGTTTCATTCATGGCTTCGGCTTTTTAAATTCTTGCTCATTAGTGACCTGGTATTTAGGCTTGTCTGAAAGGAAAGCATCCGTCATGTTAAACAGGGCTCATTATGGATTATAGGTTTTCGAACAGGGATGCCTATACACAAAAGACTGCCCTCCCATTTTCCTCTGAATCGCTAATTGGACCTTCGCCTTGTTTTTACAAGCAAAGGCTAAGCTTCAATAAGGAGGAAGGCTTTTATAATGTCACAGTTTGGGTTGTACTGAAGAGCTGGTGACCTATCATTATCAATACAGATGTGGAACTAAAGTAAAGCATGCGTTTGGTTTTGCTGGAGACAATAAAAATAATGGCTGCTTTTAAAACCAGTAAAACACTGAACTTGATGGAAGGAGAATTTCATTGAATATATCACCCCGCAATAGCTCAATTCCCTGAGTGATAAAATACAACCATCAAACACTGAGAAGTAAACACAACATAGTTAAAAAGGAAATGAAACGCAAACCTGAACCCACAATACCCCTCATTGACTTCTAAGGAAATAGTTTTCTCATATTCCAAAGAAATGCATGTATTGCTGTATCCCTAAGGGTTTAGCATCATCATTGTATATCATACAAATGTCCCTAACAGAAGTTCTTTTTAAATTTGCCTTGGTTAAAATAATCTTCTATTTTGCTGTAGTTTCCATTTGTTTTAAAATGCTGTTTGTATTACTTGAAGTAATTCTTTTCCTTTCTTTCTTTTTATTTTATTTTCTTACAGAATTTGCTGTTTATTTCCAAATTACTCCAGACCCTAATGGTCTATTTTGCTTTTGGCAGAATCCGTATATCTATTGAATTGCATTCTGTTTTGCTGGATTTCCTTCAGTGAATATATCTCTCCAGTGGCTTCTTTTGGGGACAAAACATTAAATGACTTCTTTAGGGCCTTCAGTTTACCATTTGTAGCATGTAGTCAGAATCAACCCTCTTAATAAACCTAGTGTCCTAATTAATTCACTGTGTCCTTAGGTTTAAGTATTTATGGGCGTGACTCCTTGAAATGCTGATATACGCGTACCTATTTGTCTTAAATGATTTTCCTGGCAGTGTTATCAGTTTTAAGAATTCGGTTTTAATATGTTTGAGGTTAGCAAATTCAGCAGACAACCTAAATGCGGCGCCATGTTAATGGAGTCCTGGAAGCTGCTGGTGTTAAAATGAGTAAATTAAGGAGTCAACACTGCTTATTTAGGCACATTAGGATAAAATAGTATGAGAGCTCGGACTTAACAAAAATCAATTCAGCACGCAGAGTGCACATCCATCAGGGCTTTGTTATGATGTCAGGGGGAGCAGCAACCGGGTTTTATTTTATGAAGAATGCTACATTAGCATCCTCACGTCCTTGGATGGCTGTGACATTTGCTGTTACAGAACTTCTTCAAGGCAGCCATGAGCCCTTGGGGACTACTCCAACTACATTAAAAAATTAAGTTGGCATCAAATGACTTATTGAACTCTTTATTGATATCCTTGGGATTTGCTTGTCAATCTACACAGTCGTTAGTCTCCTTCCACAGAGACTACATTAAGTAGGAAGTTGTAACAGTTATGCCAGTGATTTGAGCAAATTGTTTTTCTCTAGCCAACCCCCCCCCCCCCATCACAACACCACAGTAATAAAAGTAGCTTGAATGAAAAGTATATTTCAGGTATGGCATAGATGTTTTATGTATATCTGGGTTTATTTCACAGTAACCTCTGGCTAGATATTATCTTCTCTCTGAAACTTTGTGTTATTTCTGTAACTGATTCCCGTGTCACAAACCAGAGCCCATGCCATTGACCACAATCACGGGAAAGGAGTTTTAAATTTACTTATGTCTAGGGGCGCCTGGGTGGCGCAGTCGGTTAAGCGTCCGACTTCAGCCAGGTCACGATCTCGCGGTCCGTGAGTTCGAGCCCCGCGTCAGGCTCTGGGCTGATGGCTCGGAGCCTGGAGCCTGTTTCCGATTCTGTGTCTCCCTCTCTCTCTGCCCCTCCCCCGTTCATGCTCTGTCTCTCTCTCTGTCCCAAAAATAAATAAAAAACGTTGAAAAAAGATTTTTTTAAAAAAAATTAAAAAAATAAAAAAAAATAAATTTACTTATGTCTAAATTTTGTACCCTGACAGAATTCAAAGTTGTATTTTACAGATAATATAACTAATTCTTGACTTCATTTTATTTTTATAAATGCATATGCTCCTTAGCAAAAGTAAAAGTTACCAGAACATATTCCTTTCTGTGGTCCCTGTCCCAAACTATTAGCTTTTACTATTTAAATTTTTTCCAACATTTATTTACTATTGATAGAGACAGACAGGGCATGAGCAGAGGAGTGGCAAAGAGAGGCAGGAGGCCCAGAATCTGAAGGAGGCTCCAGGCTCTGAGTTGTCAGCACAGGGCCCAATGCAGTGCTCCAACTCACAAACTGGGAGATCATGACCTGAGCCGAAGTTGGACGCCTAACTGACTGAGCCACCCAGGCACCCCAAGCTTTTATTATTTAAAGTGGTGGAGGATAGATATTTAATTTCACTGGCCTAATTATTCATTTGTATTTGAAAGAGTTAATATTTATTAATACTTTAACATATATAACTATTTTTTACATACTATACAATATAGAAGACTTAATATACTCTTATGACTAGGAAAGGATTATATGCAAGAAACATTGCATCTTATCCATGTTATTGTCATAATCTATCATCTTGGTTTCCTTTACTTTTAACAATTTTAATTTTTAATTTTATTTTTTTAAATTTTAGTGAGAGCAAGAACAAGTGGGGGAGAGGGTCAGGGGAGAGAGAGAGAGAGAGAGAGAGAGAGAGAGAGAGAGAAGGAGACACAGAGAGAGAATCTTAAGCAAGCTCCATGCTTAGAACAGAGCCCAATGTGGGGCCCAATCTCATGATCCTGGGATCATGACCTGAGCCAAAATCAAGAGTCGGACACTCAGTGGACTGAGCCACCCAGGCACCCCAATAATTTTAATTATTTTAATAAAAGGAAGATATGCTCATTGTTAGTTTAGGAAAAATAGGAAAACATAATGAAGAAAACAAAAATAGTCTCACAACCTAAAGGTGAGCCTTATGTTTAGTTGATATTTTCTCAGAATTTTTCACATATATTTTCCTATGTATACAGTTTTTTTTTCCATGTGTGCTTTATGTATACTGCCTGCAGCTAGTCCATACAACCAATTTTGTACTAGTCCACTTTAAGGATGTGCCATAATTTATTTAATTATCTGCTGTTGGAATTCAATTTGATTCTGAGCTATTGTAATTCTAAACAGGATTTCTTTGACCATTCCTGAATATACTGCTTCTATTTAAGAAGGTAAAATGTTATGTGTGTTTAATATTCAACAAAGTACCAAAATATCCTCCAGAACTGCGCCTGTGTAGGAAGTTGCCTGATTCTCACTTTTAGGATTATTTGGGGCAGCATGGCCATTCACTCCTTGATTTAGAACCATTTGAGTGCTTACTGTGTATCAGGCACTGTATGAGGCCCTAAGCAATGGTATGAAACAAATGGGACTGTTGTTGCTCACCTGGCACTTACCATGCAATGAGTAGAGACAAATCTGAAATAAATAACTGCAGATGCCTTCCTGGGGGAATAATTGTTTTATGAAGAAAAAGTTGTAGGGAGTTTAAATCTGATAGACTGTGGGGAGTCAGGAAAGGCCTCCTTAAATAAATGTTATTTAACACCTGAAAGGTGCGGGTGTGTGTGGGATACAATATGTACTGTGTTACATCCCATGCTAACGACACTACACTCTTGCTGGGGAAGACTAGGTATACTTTGGCATAATCTACATCACGTTGTTTTATTCTGTTTTATTGTTGGACAGTGGGAAAAAAATGGTCTTCAAAGTCTCTTTTCCATCCCACTTCTCTTTCTTTTGCTTACAATTACAATAATTAACATATGATGATCCACAACTATTTTTTGAAGGAAAAAGTAATGCCCATATTCAAGAGTTGCATGTCACCTAGATGGAGTTTCATCTTATAGGCAATGTCTTCAGGGACTCAGTGCTATTCTTGGAGCCAAGTGAAATTCTAGTCACAGTAGTTGAATAATCATCATTAAGGGTTTTAAGCAAAAGTGAGAATGCATTGCAACACCATATTTAGGATGTGAGCATAATGCCTTTGAGTCTGACCTTCCCACTTTGGACATATATTACCCATCACCCTGTCTATACGCCAAAATCGTTAGAAAGGCAATGAAAAAATGGACTTTGAATGTGATTTGACCTGTGTGATGTCAGAAACTCTTGTGACCAATATTATGCCATTGACTTAAATTAATATCTTTGTTTCTAGGGAATCATTTTTTGTTAGTCTCAGCATTAATCTTCTGTAGACAAAATACCTTGGATTCTTTGTTAAACATTTAAAAGTGTACTCCTTCCTGTACAAAAGTATGCAAATATTATTTTTGTAGTTCAGTTAAGGAATTAATTCTTAACATTGATGAATTCACACAGAACACTTCATGATGTAAAATGAGTTTCATACTGAATTAAGCAAACATCCTTATTTATGAGTCCTACAGAATAGTAGCTATTTGGATTTTTTTAATCCAAAGAAAAATGACCTATAAACATTGTTGATACACATATCATCTTTTAAGATGCAGTGGGTTCCTAGTTTTCTCTTTTCTCTGTGAAACATATGCTTGGTTGAGTAGGATTCAGTGAAACCTCTCATTAGGGCACTACGGTTCATTAGGGCTTAAAGAGGCATCACTGAAATTTGAATTGGCCATGCTGTGATGGCCAGGCCTCTCTGAGTGGTAATCAGGCAACATTATGCTGTGAGCTTTACCTCTGCAACAGTTTTTGGAGTCTTTTTTTTAAACTTTATTTTTTAAGTTTGTGTATATAAAACATTGGCATGCTTCTTATGGATGGCATTTTTCTGCTTATGAATTGATATATTAAAATTCAGATTCTTGGGGCTCCTGGGTGGCTCAGTCGGTTAAGTGTCCGACTTCGGCTCAGGTCATGATCTCGCGGTCCGTGAGTTCGAGCCCCGCGTCAGGCTCTGTGCTGACCTCTCAGAGCCTGGAGCCTATTTCAGATTCTGTGTCTCCCTCTCTCTCTGACCCTCCCCTGTTCATGCTCTGTCTCTCTGTGTCTCAAAAATAAATAAACGTTTAAAAAAATTTAAAAAATTCAGATTCTTATATAAACTATTTGAATGCTAACTTTGAATGTGATGATGGATTTGGTTTTCACTTATTAGAAAGAGCATGTTAGTGCAATCTTCATTTCTATTTCATTTCCTCAAACTGAATAAAATGTTTGCATGTACATATAGCCCTAGAAAAATTAATAGGTAATCTAGATATTGATTTATTGAGTGTCCAACATACAGAATGAGAGAAAAACAGATTAAAATGTAATAATTTAGTTAAGAGTGGACTTAAATAAGGGTGAAGTTATCAAGTGGCAGGGAATCACCAGACAGATGTATATTATAGCCAGATCCACAGGGGAAGGACTTTTTAACCTACATGAGAAAATAACTTGCCTCCAGGCATTTGAGAACCAGTAAATACTCCATAATTGGATTGGCAAGAAATATTTGTTTTATCAAAATGAGCCCAAAAGATCAATCTGTCATTGATTTGTTAGCTAGAAAAATGCTCTCATAAGTAATAAATTTATCCTTTCAAAATATTTATTTAAAAATAATTTAAACTAGACTATACCTAGTCCAAATTGGTAAAATAGGTTTCTTTATACATACTTTTAAAGCTCAGTATTGGTTATTTCATGTGCACATTTTGCACTGGTGGTGGCCCTGAGCATACCTCCTTGGGGTGACTTTCATCGCACAGCATTGGAAATCTCACTTTGCTTATCTAATTTCCCCACTCTTGCGTTTCTTCAGTGGGAGAAACTGGTGACCACTCTTACCTTACTGCCTACCAAAAGCCTAGCAGATATATGTCTGATAAACATTTGTTGAATATATTAACTATTCTGGATTCCCATCAGCCAGCACAATGGCTGATACAAGCATATCCTTAATATATTTTTTGAGTGAGTGAATGAATGGGATGTATGAATGGATGAATTTACTATTTGTTTGATGACTGTGTCCAATTTTATTGACACGACTATTTGGAGGCATAGTCACAGACTTACAGAAAAAAAAAGTTTAGAGAAAAGTTCTTTTCAGTTATCCAGTTAGAATATCAATGTAAAGTTTGGTTTTTGGCAGTCACTCTCCAACATTCCTACTCCATCCAAACCCTAATAAAAAAAAAAAAAGAGCAATAAAATTCAATTAATTGAAATTTGGTATTTGTGTATGGGGGATTTCTCTGGGGAGCATAAAAGTTAGTGTATCCACTTTCCTGGTCAGTGTCTCTCTTAATTTCATTGATCATGTGTTTTGAGCTTTGAAAGCTATTTTTATTCTTTGGATACCAAAGTTGAGAAATGTATGTGTAACAGGAATAAATTGATTTAAAAGAAACTGATTGAATCGCCTACATTTTCAGTCAGAGTAGTATTACTTTTTTTTTTTTTTTTTTTTTTTTTTTAGGTTACATGGTCTACCTTAATCTTAAATAGGGGAGGAAAAAAGCTCTGTCATAGTGATTTTCACATAAATGCAATATTAAACTTTCTAGAAACCACTGGAGAAGTTAGGTTACCCCTTTAACCTACATAGTGCTGCCAGTAACTAAACATGCATAAATGAAGATAATTTTAATTCTACAAGTTTGGGGAAAATGTTTTGTTAATGTCACATTGTCAACTTGTTAAGATTTTGTCATCATTTTCACTTTTTGCTTTTCTTGCATTAAATAAGTCATGGTATTATGGTTCAAATGTAAATTTCACATTTGATGATTCTTTTATTCTTGGGGATTCACTCTATGTTGAGTTTCTTTGAGACCAATGTCACAATTGAAAGATGTAGAAGTCTAACTCCAAAAAGTCTTAAAAACTAATACAAGTCTTTCCTGAAAATCTTTCTGGGAGCCAACAGTGAGAGAATCACATCAGAAGAGAAGATATGGAGCCAAGTTTCTTAATAACTCCGTTTAAATAACACTCTTTTCAGAGTTCCATACCTGCAGGAACCTGCTCTTCTTTTTCCCTCTTCTCCATCCCACTCCTTTACACTCCTCTCATTCAGCTGTCTACTTCTAAAATACAATATTTTGGTCTCTCTGGTTGGCCTCTTACATTCCCTGTTTCCATCTCAGCCTGATCAATTCATTGAAGACCACATAGCTATAGAATGAGTAAAAGAATAAAGGTCAAGCATGTGAAAAAGAAGGAATTGTAAATAAAAATAATTTAAGTGTTATAATTATTTTATTTCAGTTTGTATCTTGGTTAATCATGGCATTCTTTGAACTAAAGTAGGGTCGAAAATATTGAAATGTTACCTTTCTCAGCTTGGGTTCCCCACAGAGCAGAGCCTGAGACAAGGATTTGGGTACAAAGTAGTTTGTTTGGTTGTTATCACAGGAAGTAGAAGTGAAGAGCTAGAAGTGAACTTAAGAGAGCAAAACCCAATAAGTGATACATCTTGATCCAGTTATCACTGTGGGCAACTGAGGCTAAATCCTGCTGAGGACCCTCTTGTGGGCAATTGTAAAACACAAAACCTTAGAAGCATTCCTTTAAACAGCACTGTCTAATATTTCCGATGGTAGACACGTTCTATATCCACATTGTCTGCTGTAATATCACATGTGACTGTTGAACACGTGGAATATGGGTAGTGTGACTGAGGAACTGAATTTTTAATTTTATTTCATTTTAATTAATTTCAGTGTAAATATACATATATATGACTACTTGATTGGACAACATAGCCCTCAAGGATCAGAGTTTCAGGCATTAATCACTAATTCCCATCCCCCCTTGTCAAGGTATATGGGGGAAAGGGTATTATTAACTCTGTCATCCTCCCAACCTAGCCAGCATGGAAGCTAAGATATCTGCTAGGGTTGGAGAGAGATCCCTGAGGAAAAAAAAAAAAAAAAAAAAAGTAAAAAATACAAATAAAAAATTTGAGAGCAGCACGGCCTTGGTGTAAGGAAATTCGCCCCAACAGCTACAGAGGAAATCACAAACGGGCTAGGGGGCTAGGCTGGAGGCATGAAATTGCTGTTATGTGTCTTCCAGGACATTGAAAAAGCAACAATTTGGTATATTCAAATCTATTTTTGTGATTCTGTACCAAAGTTCATGTCACAAAAAAATTTAATTCTGATATAAATCTTAAAGTTCTAAGTAAATGTAGTGCTTTGAAACTTTTAATGTTTTTTAACATAAAAACATAGCTGTTTTTTTTTTCTTTAAAAACTTTGATCATTTTGATTTTCACTTTAAGTTAGTCACTAGGACAAAATCATCACCTCATTATTAAATAGTAATTTAGTGCATTTTCACTTATTACATTTTGAAATGTAAGTAGAAAATGCTATCAGCTTTATATTTTTATTTTCATAGAAGTGCATTTAAATCAGTTTCAACAACAATAAAGACTATTTCAAGTTATTTGTCACTAATGAATACCATAGCTTTGTAAATTGTACAAGCTAAATAAAAAAGTATAGCGAAAACAATATGGCAACTTCTAGTGATTCAAATTATGAAAAATGATGAGATTATATCTTCTTAAAGTTGGATTTACACCATCCTGTGCATATTTAATTTTTTTTAAATTGAATTTTCTGAGAAAAAACTGCTTATCACAAAAGAAATCCACCAAGTTTTAAGAAGGTAGTGTTTATGAAGCATAAATGAAGCTGAATAGCACATTTGAGTACTTCTCTGTAGTTATTAAAACACAAACTTTACTCTTACTTTTTGCATTTCTATGAAATGACTGTTTAAAGGTTAGGAATAAAGGCCAATATTTGCATTTAAATGGAGATATTTTAAGAAGAAATGTTGATTTGTGACCTTTTTTCTTGCCATTATTATGTTTTTTTTTTTTTTTTGGTAGAAGAATTATACGTCAGAAAAAATGCTAGAAATGGAAATAAATTGATAGAAAATATTAAACATGACTGACTGTCCAGAGTAGTATTTTCATATCCTATAGGGAGGGCAAGCTGTGCTTGGTCATGAATCAGTTCAATCATATTTGACAAAGAAACTGGGAGAATGATTGCAGTTATTCCAGTTGACGTAAACCAGAGGCCACAATCACAGTAGACTCAGTAGAAGTAAAGAGTTAAAATCAAAAGGGACCAGCTAAGTATAGGTTGGAGACCATAGGTTACTAAGTTTTCTTATCCTATGTACTCTCTATATTTGAAAATTTCAAGCAGATACTTCAAAATACATTAAAAAAATTTTATATTTACCAAGAATTCTGTATTATGATATCCTACCTATGAACAACCAGAATTATTGGTCGAAATAACTTTTTTATTCTACTTTCTTCTGGATTGTACTGACCATTGTTAAAACTTAGTAGAATTAGGGTAATAGACATTAGGGAGGCATAAATTTAAAACATGTTTTAAACTATCCCTCTCTGTGCATTGACCAGTTATTTGTCTATGAGAATATATACTTATTTGAGTGAGTGAATGATAGAGAAAGGTTAGTTTGTTAAACCTATTCTCCCCTTAGTATGGTAAAAGGGAACTAAATAGAACATTGTTGAATGTAGTTTTGCTGTTGTGTGTGAGTAAACTCCTCTATAACAACTATTTTATTTATTTATTTATTTATTTATTTATTTATTTATTACTTTTAGCTATTTATTTATTTTTGAGAGAGAGAGAGAGACAGAGTGCAAACAAGGGAGGGTGCAGAGAGAGAGGGAGACACAGAATCGAAACAGGCTCCAGGCTCTGAGCTGTCAAAACAGAGCCTGATGCGGGACTTGAACTCACAGACTGTGAGATCATGACTTGAGCCAAAGTCAGATGCTTAACAACTGAGCCACCCAGGTGCCCCACAGCTATTTTATTTAAACTAAATCAGTTCCTTGGAACTACTTGTTCTCGCACTGTCACTTTTTATTTATTACTTGGGCTTTACACACATGGAAAAGACAGCCTCATAATGCCAGATCATTCTGCTTGGAGAAGTTCAGGAAACAGATCATAAGGTAAGGTGGACACTTGAAAACAATGTATTTGAAGAAAGAGTTCTGCTTATAAATGAAAGAACATGTGAAATACGTGTTAACACCCTCTCCATGACAAGTCCAGGATTTCATACTAGGCAGGCAGTTAAGATATAAGGCCAATCAAAGTACCTTTTTTTAGAGAAAGACATTTAGTAGCCATCATTTGGATTCAGCCATTGGGAAACTGATATGTAAATTCAGGCCATTCAGTTCATGGTCCACTAGGGAATGAGATCCAGAAATTCAGGCATTAAAAGTCCAAGTGAAGGTGAGGGAACAACAGAGAGAAAAACACAAGAACATAGTTCCTATGAATCTGACTCAGGCGAACCAACCTGGGTGCAAGTGTCCAAAGTCAATATATCACTAAGAGGTAATGATCAACTGCTCAGATGCTGGACCAGAGTAGTTTCTATAGCCATTGCTCTGAGAGGTGTCATTATGCTACACTCTTAGAAACCAGAAATTAAAAAGCCACTGGCTATTCTCATTCCATTTTTATTTTTACCTATCTTAAATGTTTTATTTATTTTTAGAGAGAGAGAGAGCATGCAATTGGGAGAGGGGCAGAACGAGGGGGACAGAAGATCTGAAGCTGGCTCTGCACTGACAGGCTGGCAGCAGTGAGGCCAATGTGGGGCTCAAACTCATGAACCACAATATCATGACCTGAGCCAAAGTCAGAGGCTCAACCAGCTGAGCCACTCTGGTGCCCTTATTTATTTATTTTTTTTACCTATTTCTTAGTACGTGTCAGACACTGCACTAGGCCCCATCACACATATTTTCTTAGTACTACTTAGAGCCAAGTTATTTTTTCTTGGCCATTTTCTTTGACACATGGTTTCTTCAGAAAAAGACAAGCAAATGTGTTAAAGACACAGCAGAAATTGTTAATATATCAAATAACAACCTGCAATACAAGATTTTACCATGGGCTTTTCTATTCCTATGTTTGCTAAATGACACTAAATCCTCAAATGAATGTATTTACAGAAGAATTCCCCAAAGGGTAGATTGCTCACAGTTATTAAACAAAAACAATCAAACAAAAAATTAAAAAAAATTCACCCCAAACAAGTTAATATACAAAAGACTGAGGGCTCTTTACTCAAAAATATTTGGGAAATGGTGAATTAAACAGAGTTAAAGAGATTATTTTATCTATATTTCCGTGTACATTAGTCTTTAAATTTGTTAATGCGCAGTGTAATATCCAAGAGGGAATAATGTATGCAGTTTCCCTAAATAATTTGATCTGGGACTAGTTACATGGAAGCATCTTGAGAGATTAGTGTCCTACAGCACACATTTGTTAAAATCCCAATGTCCCAGTTTCATCCTTCACTAAGAGAAGCTATCCTCGGGAAAACTCAGAGAGAGATACTGAATATGGTACTACTGTTTGGATTTCAAAAAAAAGACAAAGACAAAGAGGAACTCACACAGAGTATTGGTGTTAATGAAGGATTCTGCATTTGAGGGCTGTCTGTGAAGCTGGGATCTTTGATCTAGAATGGTAGTAACTCTGGGGGGGCACCTGGGTGGCCCAGTTGGTTAAGCCTCCAACTCTTGAATTCATCTCAGGTCATGATCTTACGGTTTTTGAGACTGAGACCTTCATGGGACTCCCTGCTGAAGCATGGAGCCTGCTTGGGATTCTCTCCCTCTGTCTCTGCCTCTCCCCTGTGTGCACATGCGCTCTCGCTCTCTCTCTCTCTCTCTCTCTCTCTCAAAATAAATAGACTTTAAAAAGTGTTTAAAATGGTAGTGACTCTGAAGGGATATAATTGAAGTGTATAAAAGTATAAATGCTATCCATAAGTTGTCCATACTATTTTATCAAATTCCACAAGACAAAACTGACTATATAAACCCTTCCCTACCTGCATCATGAGGATTAATATACAGAAAAGAGGTCCATAGAGGGTTGTTAGTAGGAAATCAAGCTTTCAGAGCTATGTCCTAATTTTTAGTGATGATGGGCAGTGAAACAATATGAAACTCAGTGAGTCAGTTTGGCAGAAATATGCATAAGAATTGAAACTTTTCCTTCTCCAGAAATATGTCTGTACTTAAGCCAGTTGATAACAAATATTAGACAATCAATAAATACTTGATGAAGGAATGATTGAAAATAGATGGTAAAGAAAGCAGTTGTGCTTCAGAGAGTCCAGAAACATCTTTTTAAAAGATAAGAAGTATGGGTCATTTGGGTGACTCAGTTAGTTGAGCCTCAGCTCAAGTCATAATCTCACCATTCATGAATTAGCCCCGTATCAGGCCCTGTGCTTACAGCTCAGAGCCTGGAGCCCACTTCAGATTCTGTCTGTCTGTCTCTCTCTCTCTCTCTGCCCCTTCTCCCTCCACTCTAAAATAAATAAACATTATTTTTTTTAAAAAAAAGATAAGAAGTAGACAAAATTTGTGATAATTAAAAGGGTGTGATGGATTGTGATGGATTGTTCTGTAAATTAAAGATAGATGAAGGTTTCCGTTTTGCTCATCAGTTTATTTCTCTTCACAGGCAAATTTTGATTTTAAAGTGGAAAGTGTTTATTATGCATAATATCTAGAAAACATGATTCAGTTTTCAGAATGAACTTTGTCTTCCCAAAGACTAGAGGATAGGCTATGAATAAATGTCTTCATAAAGACACAGGCTTACTTCTAGAGCATTATTGATAGTCTAACATAGGGAATTGTTAAATTAATAAACAAATGAGCTTGCCATAGCAATGGAAAAATTCAGATGTGCTTAGAAGCCCCCAGTGAAGATAATCATATCTGAGTACATCCTTGAAAACAAACACAACTCAACTTTTTAATATTCTTATTATTTAACCAGTTGGAGTATAAGTGGATATGTAACAAAGCCTTGGCAATGTGTTTCCTCCTGTAATTGCGTTTCTTTGTAAATTTCCGGCCTTAAAACTAACTGGCCTTGAAAGCCCCTGTTTTTATAATTCCCAAGATCAAATGTCTGATACGCTACTACAAAAGGGTACTTGAAATGGTACTTGAAATAAGAGAGACCACTTTTTATTAAATTGATTAACCCACTCAATAATATAATTATTTTAATCAATTGTTCCCACTAACTAGCAAAACCATATTTTAATATGACAACTTCTCATGTCTTACATAGGAAACAGGTTACCAATGAATTTGTCTATATCCTGTTCAACGAGGGAATTTAATTTGATTAGTATTTTACATATACACTAGATAGAACATTATTTCTATCTAGACACATTCAAGATTTCATGGGGAGGTGTCATGGTGTGTTGTTTTTATATTTGTTGGTTTTTTTTTTTCCATGAAACATTCCAAAATTATCACCAACAGTGAAATATCCACTGAAGGAAAAATAAAAGACTATAGAGCACAGCCAAAGCAAATGAATGAGAAGGACAAATGGAAAAAGTGCTAATTCCATACCATAGGATGAAAATAGGTAATAAAGATAAAATTAGGGAAATTGCCTAAAGCTTACTTTTCTACATGGTAGGCTTTCTCTCTAAAGCAAATGGCTCATTTGAGTTATTTGCTTCTATTTGTGTAAATATTTCTGTGTGTATAATCTTTTGCCCATCTCTCCCATCAGGAACCATTAAATTCTGTGCCCAGAGAGATGTTGTAAATCAGCTACTATAAAATTAGGATATTCTAGAAACTCATAATTAATTGTATAAAATTCTTTTACAAGACCAGACAATGATTCTACATTTTATGTTATATTAAAAACTGAGAAAACGTCATTTGTGAAATGTAATAAGGCAGAACATTATTATGTTCATACTAAAAGTCTTACTAATCTGAATGGATTAAAGGTGCCTTGTGGAATATCTTGTATTAGTTGACTAATTCTTTTCCTCATTATTAATATTCTGAGGCAACTGTAATACCTACAAGTAAATATCTATTCAAAATAATTTCATAAACATTTTTTAATCATCATAGACAGAATATTGTTTGCTGTGTTAATGCAGATTAAATAGCATAAATTTGCTTTTATCTCCCTTTAAAAAAAACAAGTTTTGAAAAGCAGATTAGTGAATGGCTGTCACCCTTGATAAAGCTGTTTCACATCTTTGGAGAGCTTAAACATGATACAGTGAAGTGTGTTCACTGTCCCTTGTGAGCATTAAGTGGTTTCTAAGATAAAAGAGAGAAACCAGAAGTGAGAAGGTTTCTATTACAAACGTAGTCCTATCATATAAAGGGATGGCATGGATTAAATCCCTGCTGCCACCCTCTCCCTGCTCCCTCTCATCCACCAGAACTTCAACTGTCCTCTATGACATACAACTGAGCAGGAGACATAGAATCACATTTTTCACAGGGATTTGAAATGTCTTTGTGGTCATGGTCTGGCAGTAATAGAAACCATATGCTGGGTCAGGGGGAAAGCTATCTTGAAACAGAAGAACCCATCTCTTGGCCTAATGACCTTGGGAAAGGTTAGTCATTTCAATGCATTTTTCCTTGAAGCAATGAGAGAGTTGTTTGGGCTACTTTTTCCTCTATGTGACTCTAAGTTGAGAGGAGTTTAACTGCATAGTATCCATTAAGAGGATAATATTGGTGATAAGCAAATGGTTAATGTCAGTAGCAATAAAATTTTCTTCCAGAGCACCTGTTAGGTGATTTGTTATAGATTGATTTGCATTTCCCTTTGTGATTTAAACCCCTTCGGCTTCCTAATACTTTAAAACACAGTCTGATGGAATGAGAGAGAGAGCATGAAAAAAATTTGATTTAAGCTGAGTACTTTGTAGACATTGGAAAACCAGCTTTGTCTTAAGTTACATTGCCTTTGGAACGCTAGCCTGTAAGACAAAGAAGCAACATGATCTTTGTAATGGCTGCTGGCCCCTCTCCAGTTGACACACACACGTAAGTTATATGCATTGGGTCACTTGAGGTTTGCCATTTCCCATAAAATAATGTTTATCATGCCCTAAAGGGGCTCAGAATTGTTCCCTAAGTTATTTTTTGCTCTAGTCTCTTGTATTGATCTGTGAGCTTGTCCCCAAATTTGGCAGTGACTTAGAGACATAAGCCATTTAAATGCTGGTAGTGGACAGTCATCAGATGGCCAGTATTTTATTTTGATATAACCCACATTTAAAAGAAGGTAACTGGTTTTATGTATGTATGTACGTATGCATGTATGTATGTATGTATGAAGGTATGTATGTATTTACTAGTATTAGGGAAGATAATTTTTCTTCCACTCCTGAATTTTGATTATAAATATAAGTAGGTGTTTTCTAAAATTTAGGTAAGGGCTTATCAGAAATTCTCAATATCCTACTCTTGGATCTCGAAGCTATCACACATCCTTTGCTCTCTGTTTTCTCAGATTGAGGAGGTAGTGAAAGTGGTGAAATGTTTCTTCCCTCCCCCTTTCTTCTTGGGGATATCTGTTGCTCATGCCTCTACCTGCTTCTATAGGGCTCATGATTTGAGATACATGGGATATAAAATGTCTCTTAAAATCTCCATTTCAAACTAGCTCCCTGAAGTGGTAAAATGACCAAATCTTAACCTGACACCTGCTGTGTTTTTTTTTTTGGGGGGGGGGGGAGGTGGGGGGTTCCTTTCTGTGTACTTGTTCATTTGTGTCCAGGATGACTAGGGAGGACTATAATCAGTCCTCTTATCAGCCAGGACTACATACATTAAAAGTAAAAGAAAGAAAGGAAGATTGAGTTAAACCAGCCCTAAAAATATTGATGTTCCATCATTGGAAAGGTTGACAGGTTCTTTCAAAGGAAGGTCATTTTCAAAGCTTAAGAAACCTTTTTCACCTAAGTGTATTTTTTGCTCTTATCTGAAAGCTAATCACGGGTTCTCCTATAATATTTTATCATGATTCTGATAGGTTTCAGAATGAAGAATGGAACATGTCTTAAAGAATACAGGACTCATGCAATGACACTGCACTTTGAAATAAGCCAAAATGATTTGTCTGCATCAGATGTTGCATAATGATGTTTTACTTCTTTTACTGCATGAAATAAAATCTTGTGATAAAATTTCAAAACACGCATTTGTAAATTTTAGGTCAAAACCATGAATGACACTAAATGTTTTTTTAAACACTTTAACAAATACTATTTTAATGTTGTTTGTTCTATTGCTTATTATCTAAACATTTTCCTTTAACCAATATTAGAACTATTTCCACTGAAATTTCTGTACATTGAAACAATCGTGAAAGTGGAGAATTTAGTTATAGTTAAAGTACTTTTTGGGGCGCCTGGGTGGCTCAGTCGGTTAAGCCGCCGACTTCGGCTCAGGTCATGATCTCTCGGTCCGTGAGTTTGAGCCCCGCATTGGGCTGTGTGCTGACAGCTCAGAGCCTGGAGCCTGTTTCAGATTCTGTGTCTCCCTCTCTCTGACCCTCCCCCGTTCATGCTCTGTCTCTCTCTGTCTCAAAAATAAATAAACGTTAAAAAAATTTTTTAAAAAGTAATAAAGTACTTGTGTTCTGTAGGATAACTTTATCATGCAGATAAAATAATGAAGAAAAGAATTAAATAGGCATTCCTTTGAGACTTCCTCTGACAATCAAATAAGAGGTTTTGATTGGGAAACTCCCTTATTAATATAAATTGAGTGAGTGAACCAATTTCTTTGTAATTTGTTTTGGTAGGAGCTTTGCACTGATGTAAGAGGCAAAAGGAATTCCCACCATCTTCACTGTCATGAAAAAGGAAAAATAAATAATGGGTTTTTGGAAGTATTTCCCCCAGCTTTCAACTCCTTATCTTAAAGTATTGGAGACCACCTGAGATTTTCCAATAGATACTTTCAGAAAAAAAACAAAACAAAACAAAACAGGAGAGCAATAGGCAAAGGCTGCCATTGCCACTTATAATGTATCTGAATGACCTATAAGGCAGCTTTCTTAGGTGATCAGATAGAAGCATCTTGATGTTCAGTTGAATTTCAGCTTTAACAGCCTTCAACAAGGAAGGTACTGCATGCATTACAATGTTATAAATGAAAGTTAAAAATGATATTATTATAAGTAAACTTGAGTTTGTCTTTTTACATGCCATTTATAACATAGTAAAGGACTATAAATAAATTACATCTTCTAGGTAATTGAGATCTGTCTTTATTTTTAAAAAATGTGTATTCTTTTCTGCTCTGTTTATAATGCACTACAAAAGTAAAAATGTATATTGTTATGCTTTGTAATACTTTATTACTAAGGCAGATATAATAACTTTAAAGAGGGTTCTGATAGATTTTTAGAATCAGAGCAGATATTTATGTACAATTAAAGTAGGAAATGATATGCTACTCTTGTTGAGATAGTTTTGAAGTTCTTTGGCTCTCCAAATTGATCTTTTTTATCTCTAGAATTATTTCATTTTTGGATTGTTTCACTAGGATACAAGAAATTATTATCACTTAAAATGCCATCCATACTAGGTTGAAGGCTCTTTAGAGAAGCAATATACTCCAGTATTTAATCTGAACAGAAGATGAAAGGAGATGAACCCCAGGAGTCATCTCCAGGAGACATGTCTGCACCTAAACTTGGACACCATTCCCTGTCTTCACTAGAGTGCACTTGTATGCTTATTTCCTGTAAAGTTTAGCCGTCAAAGAATATGTGCCCCCCTCCCCCCTCCTGCTCTCGTTTTGTTCCATCCACACCTAAATCCAGGCCCTTATCATTTCATACCATGACTGTCAATGTGGCTTTTTCTCTGGCTTCTGGTCTACCTGTCTTAGCTCCCCTTTTACCATCCCTAATTCTGCTCCCCTGCTTAATTTTCCTAAAACAACCATCTAATCATCTCATTTCACGTTCATAAACTTTTCTGGTTTCTTTATTACCTACAGAATATAAAAATCTAAGCTCTGTGCATTATGATTGGGGACATGAGATAAAGCAATTATCCAACTTAATGGGCTCTGGAGAATTATTGGAACTTATGTTTAAATTTATTTTTCTTACTCTCCTAAATATATATGTCTGTGTATATTTTACAACATATTTACTTTACCAATATAGTAGTACACAGATATAATTTATGGATAAATATATAAATATATAATTGATGGATATATATATATATATATATGTGCTCAAAAATATTTTATTAAAAGTATACACACATACACAAACACACATATACAAATTTTTGGTCATTGATGTGACTTCCTTCTTTCCTGTTTCCTTTTCCACTAGGTTGGCAAGGCAGGTAAATTAAATTTATTCTATTGGCAGATACAGAACTAACCCAGAGACGTTCTCTAAATATGCTATAGGAGTTTAGATTTGCTTACCATTTTCTTCACACAAAGATGGTATATATTGTGGAGTCATTTTTTACTTTTTTTTTTTTTTCTTCCTGACCACTTCTGTTCTCTTGGGCATATTTCAAAAGTATTGCTAACCCATTTCTTATATTGGGCCTTGAGTGGCTTTTGTTTGCTTATTCTTCCTAACTCCTTTACTCTTTTACTGTGTTCTTTATGCACATTCTTGTCTGTACATGTTCTCTTTCATTCTGTAGTTGTCTCTATTGCAGTCTTAACTTACAGTGCCATATATTGATGCAGTTAGCCTACAGGTAGTTTTCAAACTTCTGGCACTCCATGACCATTTGGTGTTATTGGTACTGCCATGGCCACCATTGCTACCATCACCAAGTTGTCCTGCCCCCATCCATTCATTTTACCTCTCGTATACATCCTCTGGCACATAGAGATCTCAGTACTAATTCTGAGACTTTCCTGGTTTTCTACTTCATGGTTCACTTGTATTGATTATGAGTTGTTTTTGCATTAGGAGCTAAAAATGGCATTTTTGCTGTGGTCTGAGGCTCTCTGGCCTAAAATGCCTTCCCAGTCACTACCTGCCTGTTGAAATCCTTCCGTCTGTGCATATCTAGTTCACATAATGGTAATGAGAATGAAACAGCCTCTACTAATCACCCTCCCCAAAAGTAATCTCTTTCTTGCTAATCAGATGCCTGGTGGGATTTATTTTGTGGCATTCCTATTATAGGCTTATAATATCCTGACTTTATGATTTTTATATAGTTAAAAATATATATTTATATTAATGTAATATATATTAATTATATTTGTATTAATTATACATAATTAATACATAATAATATAATAATATATAATATATTAATTATATTTATATTAATATAACCATAAATATATATAGTTTAAATATATTATATATATTTAATATCTAAACTGCTAAGTTTGTAAGTTCTTTGAGGAAAGGTACTATGTCATATTCTTCTTTGTATATTCCTGATTGCCTAGTTATAGTGATACTAATATATTAGAGGCACAGTTTTATCTCTAGAGGGGATTATATGACTGAATGAAATGTTTCACAATGATGTATTCTTCTGATGGAATCTTTTAACCTAACACTGCTGAGAAACCCTCAGTCAGCAGAGAGATAGTAGTGCATCATTCTGACACTCCTTTCAGGGACATGTTTATTCAGTGCCCACCCTCTTACAAGAAGATATTTAATAAAGAAAGAAAATATGTAGCTTGATTATATGCTTAGCCAAGAAATTTATTTTACAGTTCTAAGGAAAAGTCTCCAGCAAACCCAATTACTCTCCCAGCAATGCACTTCAAAGGAGAGAAGAATGCATTTCTTGTACAAAATTCCTGGATATGTTTGATCATTAGTCAGGGCAAGTAGTTTGACTCGAGGCTATTTACTCAGCAGGAATAAAAAGTACAGCATTGCTTCAACCAAGAAGAGTGTCCCATACCTTCCCCAAGCAGAATTTAATATGATCTGTCAGAGAAGTTACGGAAGCTTGCTATAGAAGTGAGTCACAATCAATAAGATTTGGTTGACTTTGGGCTATTCAAAATGCTCCTTCCTTACAAGTGACCTTTTTTTTTTTTTTTTCGGGAATAATTATAACAGAGACACTTGGCACCAAGTAACTGACCAAGAACCTGAGAATTTCACAGCAGTGGTTATCGCTAAAACATTTTTGTTTTTCTGAGCCTAAACCTGGCTCTCATACTTTGGTACTTTCTTTTTTTTTAAATACATGCAAGCATTCTATGGCTGATATTTATTTCATCTGTGAAGTGCCACAGAATTTTTTTGATGTAGTCAGAATATAATGTAATATCATTAGATTTCTAATTATAAATATACAAATATTTCATAGAGAAAATCAATTTAAGAAAACATATGGCCTTAAAAGTATCAACTTTAAAAAAATACTAAATATATATTTTATTATATGAGGTAGACTTTACACTTTCTTGAAAATATTTGCAAATTTTTTCAACATGTGACTTTTCAGCACTTAAATTTTTAATTAAATTTAATTTCAGTTATGTTTGTTACCATTTGGCATATCTTTCAAATAAATAAATTAATAATAATTGGAATTTTGGGGCACCTGATTGGCTCAGTCGGTTAGGTGTCTGACTTTGGCTCAGGTCATGACCTTGCAGTCCATGAGTTCGAGCCCCATGTCGGGCTCTGTGCTGACAGCTCAGACCCTGGAGTCTGCTTTGGATTCTGTGTCTCCCTCTCTCTCTGCCCCTCCCCTGCTCTCTCTCTCTCTCTCCTTATCTCTCCCTCTCTCTTTCTCTTTCTCAAAAATAAATAAACATTAAACAAATTAAAAAATAATAATAATAGTAATTGGAATTTTTCTTGCTTGATTTTGTATCTCAATTTTTAGGAAAATAATCCTTTAAATTAATAGAAAATAAACTGGTTTATAACCACAGATGCTTTAGACAATATCTATTTGTAATTTTTCTCCATGAATATTTCTGAAAGAAATAACTATTTTTTTAATTTTTAGACAAAGGGAAAAAAAACAAAGTACTAGTGAATCTTTTCATTATTATTGGTTACTTTTAAAAGAGAGTAAAACTACTTCTGTAACATTAATTTTAAAAAGTTAATTCCCAGGTTCTAATGGTAGTGTAATGAGTTTTTCACACAGTGAACTCTAATGAGTTTATGAACGTGCTGCCATGTTTATGGTAGAGGCTATGCAAATTTGACGGATGTTTATTTATGTATGCATTACAGTTGGGAATATATTTAGGGACCATAAGCTTGCTGAGAATTTGTTATAGAAAAGAAAACTTATGAAGAAGACTACTTATCCCAAGAGTGGAATTAAGGTAAAATTAACAAGGAATTAAAGTTATCTTTGATCATGGTTTTTTATTCCATTTTTATTCACTTTGAGGAAGTATTGCCTATTCTATTTTTTTTATGTTCAGCAGAGCAGTACAATGCAATACACAGAAGCATAATGTTGAATTTTCATAATAATGCTTGTGATGCAAATGAGGAGCACTTCAAAAAGCAGGTTGATTAGCATTTCTTGGTAAGATGACAGTCCCCTCTTTTTTTTAATTTTTGTTCATTATTTTTATCGGTAGATTACATATCCAGATTTCAAATTTGAAGTGCATAGTTTTTGCTTATAATTATAATGTGAATTTAAATAGTTTTAGATTGTGCATTTAAAACAATTCTTCTGTCACTAAATTATACTCTGAATTAATGAGCTGTTTGCCACCCCTGAGCCCTTTGCTTTGAAATTCAGTCCAGCTTAAAGTGAACTCCAACCATTTCAGGCCAGCAGCTCACAGAAGGTTGCAGGATTAATGAGCTCCAGGGTGTCCACGGCTTTCTTAGAAGCATATATCACTAATTTCTATTCTCAGGGAACATTATTCTTATGCAAGAAGAAGATGGGGAACTGAATGTGGAGAAATGGGATTTAAGCAAATGATTTGATAATTACTGATGAGCGGTATACTTTCATCCCACTAGGCACACAGGAAACTAGAGCTGTTGCCTTCTCTAACTTCAGTAAAATTAAAATTGATAGATATTTTAATAAGGCTACTAATGTTGTTAAACCTTTATGGTTTATTATTCAATTCTTTGTTTTTATTCCATTTAATGGACTTTCTAGGGCTTGAATGAAGAACTTACACACATGCACTCTGAAGTACACTTACACACATATATTCGTGGATATGGTAGCCTATTTATAAAGCTTTATCTTTCTCCTTAGTTACGCTATAGCAATGACCAGAATTTTCCTCCTTTTGGATATCCTCAAGGCATCTTTTGAGTTCATGCAATGGGGAGAAAAAAATTGTCCTATTATCCTTAGGGTAGTGTTCCTTGGTAAGTTGAAAATCCCCTTTTTATTATTTTTCTTTTCTTTTCTTTTCTTTTCTTTTCTTTTCTTTCTTTTCTTTTTTTTCTTTTTCTTTTCTTTTTTTTGTTTTTTAAATATTTATTCACTTTAAGAGAGAGTACACAAGCTTGGGAGGGGCAGGGAAAGAGAGAGAGAGAGAGAGAAAGAGAGAGAGAGAGAGAGAGAGGATCCCAAACAGGCTCCACGCTCAGTGCAGAGCCCAACGCGGGGCTCCATCTTACAAACTGTGAGATTGTGCCTGAGCCAAAATCAAGAGTCAGACACTCAGCCAACTAAGCCACCCAGGTGCCCCCCAAATCCCCTTTAAAAAAATTTTTTTTTCTAAATTCTACAAGTAGATTATATGACCAGATTTTCAGGTTGAAGCCAAACCGAACTCTTTATATCTGGGGAGAATTATCTACCTGAAGTCTTACCATTTAATTATGACAGCCCGAGATAAGAATGGCAGATGCATGGTAATCCTGTAGATACCCCTCATTCTCAGATAGACATCAGTCATCAATTACAACCTTTTTCTTCATAGAACAAGCACTCTAGATAGTAAAACACAGCCTCAGAATTCTTCTCAACACTCCAATTCAGGCAGCCCCAGAGTTAGCAAGTGACCAGAGTTAGAAAGTGAAGTAAACACACTTGTCAACTTTGGCCCGGTTAGCCCTCTCCAAAGTTAATGATCTGTCTGACCACTTAGGCAGATCTGGGAGATCCGAGATCCTAGACTATCTTCAGTCTCCAATTGCAGAGATGTAAAGATGTGATGATATTGGCATTCTTGAGTTGATGAAATACAGTATTCTCTTCACTTTTCAGAATGCCCTTTTTGCCTGAATTCAGCCTCTTCCTGACTTTTCTTTCCCAGCTAATCATTCTTGTCATCTACATTTCATTCTTCCGACTGTTTTCAGGTCTTTTTCCTGACCTCTCACCATTGTTTTACCATTAGATCGTGAGGATATTTTCTAATAAATAAATTGGCAACCTTGAATTAAAGATGCATTGATGTCACAGGTTTAACTTTGGCCTGCTGGAGATGTCCTGTGGCAGTGGAGAGCAAAATTTGGGTCCATCAGGCATTATTTGATGTCCTTGCCCAAACTCTCTCTTGACAGGGAGTAACTCTCTCATCTGAAAGCAAGGGGAGATGGCAACAGCTGGAAGTCCCAATGCCAATAAAAATAGGCTACTGACCCCTATTCTGGCATTTCTGTTCCATCATAGTGTATCTCATACAAAAAAATGAAAGAAAAGGCAACTTCTTTTACTCCTGAAGTTATCTATCACTTGAAAACCCTAACCCAAAATCTACCAAAAATTAGGTATGCTTCTATGTTGGATTCTCAAAATTTAGCTATCATACAGATCACAGTGACTCAATGAAATATCACTAACATATGGTTAAAAAGATATAAGAAGGGGGCGCCTGGGTGGCGCAGTCGGTTAAGCGTCCGACTTCAGCCAGGTCAAGATCTCGCGGTCTGTGAGTTCGAGCCCCGCGTCAGGCTCTGGGCTGATGGCTCGGAGCCTGGAGCCTGTTTCCGATTCTGTGTGTCCCTCTCTCTCTGCCCCTCCCCCGTTCCTACTCTGTCTCTCTCTGTCCCAAAAAAAAAAAAAAAAAAAAAAGATATAAGAAGGACAGTCATAGTTTAAGTGTTGAACATTTCTACTCATTTAGGACATTGTAATTCTGTTTGCATTTTGTTACATGAGAAAACAGAGGCCCAAAGTTGGGAAGATGGGCATCTCATGCCTCTAGTATGTAGATGAGTTGAAGCTCTATGATGACAATTCTAAACCCCAGCCTAATAAAGTATGAAACATTATAATGAATGTTCCTGAATATATGCAAATGAAGTTTGGAATGGAAAAATGCAAATCAGTTGAACTGGCACATGGCCAACCTAGCCATTCACTGTCAGAGAATTTCAGAACTTCATTAAATTTAACTCTAGGAGAAAAGTATACATGTAGACTCCATTCAGATGGAAAAGATTTAGCATGCAGCCAACATTAAATGTTTTAGTTTTATTTGCCACTGTTATATGAGGGTTGTGTTAACTGGAGTGTCTAATCAGCACCCTAATGCCATTTTAGGAGCTAATTAGTCCTGTTACTGATGAAGGAGAGGATATAATCCAGGACACCTCAAACTGATGGGTAGGTTTTAGAAAAGTTTGGTTTTAGATGCAGCTAGAATCTGTAAGTAATTCAAAATACTGAAGAGATTGCTATACACAGCAGAGTGTGTATTAGTTAAAATTAGGTTTACACATATAGAGGCACCTTAGAATAGAGGTCATTGGACTGGTAGATATTAAAATGTGAGGATGTTAAATGTAAGGGACCTCAAAATAGGAAGAGAGATGATAAAGCAATTGTGATTCATAAGAAATTCTGAAGCACCTAGGTGGCTCAGTCAGTTAGGCATCCGACTTTGGTTCAGGTCATGATCTCACAGCTCATGAGTTTAAGCCCCATGTTAGGCTCTGTGCTGACAGCTCAGAGCCTGGAGCATGCTTTAGATTCTGTCTCCATCTCTCTCTGCCCCTCCCTTGCTCAGTCTCTCTCTCTCTTTCAGAATATAAATAAACATTAAAAAATTAATAAAGATAATAATGTTTTAGAGAAGGAGAAATAGTAGGGTGAGGAAGAGTTTAGGCAAGATTTTGCCATTTCTAATATTTTTCACAGTAGCAATGACATTCAAGCCCTGGGTGAAAGGCTGTGTTATGATATGCAGTGCCTTATGCTGTTGGAAAATGAGGTCTCACATTAATTTTATAAAAGCCTTCTGTCTAGGAAAAGAAGTGACTCTGTGAAAGCAACAGAAATGCACAAAGAACTAAGTTATCATTCAGAGAAAGTTAAAGAAAAATGGCTTTTTTTAAGTGAAATTTAAGACTATTTAGTAACTTATTGAGTTTGGAACTTCTTGGACATTTTGAATTCTTTCTCCCTGGAGAGCTACCTAAACTGGAAATTGTAGCTCTTGGGGAGATGAGATTACTTTAGTTGCTAATGAATTTAGGTCCCCAGCACAGAACAATTACCATGGATTATAAGCACAGTTTCAAGAACATAAGGGAATTTTACCAAATTCTGTTTAATCCCCCCTCATCCCATTTACAGATCCCATTTACAGATTAAAGTTGAGAGTAGAGTGTTTCCTTGAAGGGACATTATATCTTTGGATAAACTATTCTAGGGTTAATTTGAATCAACAAACATTTGTTCATGTTTCACATGTACAAAATAAGGTTGTCCTAGGAGTTATAAGGATACTAAGATGAATGTAAAGAAAATGATTGCCCTTAATTAAGATGGCTTGAGGGTCATGGTTACACAGATGTACCAAGTTAGAAGGTAAAATGCATTATGTGTTATCAGGTAGGCATAAATGAAGTACATAGTCAACTTTAGAGAGAAAGAGATATGTAGGGACTAAAAAGACCCTGATAGCCACTTCGATTTTGGGTTTAGTGGTAATTATAGAAAGAACAACTTGATTAGAGTAGTGCTGAGGCATGGGGTGGGGTGGGGGTGCAAAAATCGGCTCATGCATAGGAGGGAGTAAAAGATGAAAACAAAGACATGAAAATAGATCACTCTTTCAAGATGTTTGGTAAGGGATGGAAGGAGGACATATGGCTTTGTCACCTTTGCATATTTGTATGCCCAGGTGGCATCCTCATCTTCAAGAGCAACATTTTATATGGGAGCATGCACTGACATGGCTCTGTGCCAGGCCTCACACTCTGTGGATACCAGCTTGAGTACACACTCAAGTGTGGATACCACGCTTCAGTACATGTCACAGCACCCTTGTACTGCCATGTGTCAGAGCCCAATCCGGGGCATAAGATGAGGGAGGGAGTGATGAGAAGTCCTACTTGTACACCTGGAGACAAATTTTATGCTGAAATTTTATTTCATTGCTTAGCATTCATAATGCCCTATATTGGGAAGCCATCTATGTCCTTACATGGGCCACATTTAATTCTGTTCTGTTCTATTTTTAAAAAAAAAATCTTATCCCTAGGTACCCCATGTGAGGTCCTTGCTTTGGCTCAATGTCTATAGCATGGTTAAAAGAGATCCCTGATTTCAAGAAACACAATCTCTCTGGGGAAGCAAGAAACCTAAATAGTGTTTCATTACAATCTGATGAATGTTGGTTCAGTAGAGGAATGGTTGATGGGTTTTGGGAATACAGATGACAGGCACCTACACAAACTGGGGAATCTCAGAGGCTTCTGGAGAAGGTGACAGTTTGACTGAATCTTGAAAGATTCTTGAAAGATATGTAAGACTTATCCAGAAAGCTAAGGAAAAACAAACAAACAAACAAAAACTAGGAGAAGACTTCCAAGTATGAGGCAGCAAGTGCAGTTGGTTAATCATGAGAGGATAAGACTATTGTGAGAGTACTGTCAACAGTGAAATTGTCTGCAGAGGGAGCAAGGGCCTGGTCATGGAAGGACTAACATGTCAGGTCCGATTCCTGGGTTTTGTTCTATGGATAATGGGGAGCTACTATAGTGTATTAAGAAGGAAGGAACTGGAAGGTCAGAAGATGGCGGCATAGGAGGATTCTGGGCTCACCACATCCTGCTGACCACTTAGATTCCACCCACATCTGCCTAAATAACCCAGAAAACCTCCAGAAGACTAGCAGAATGGACTCTCTGGAGCCAAGTGTAGACGAGAGGCCCACGGAAGATGAGCCCCACCTGAGGCAGACCACCGAAGGCAAAGTGAGCTGAGTCTGCCCCTCCTGCCCCTGTACACCTTGCGGATCCACCCTGGCTAATACGCCAGATCCCACCGAAGCAGCACAAGCCTGGCAGTGTGCAAGTAGCCCAGACAGGGGCCACACCACTCCACAGTGAGTCCTGCCCCTGGGAGGGGGGAATAAGGTACACACCAGTCTGACTGTGGCCCCAGCAGTGGGCTGGGGACAGACACCAGGTCTGACTGCGGCCCCACCCACCAATGCAAGTTACTCTAGACAGCACAGGGGAAGAGCCCTGCAGTTCCACCCCACTCCAGGAACTTTGCAAAATGATGAAACGGAAGAATTCTCCTCAAAAGAAACTCCAGGAAGTAGCGACAGCTAACGAATTGATCAAAAACGATTTAAGCAATGTAACAGAAAATGAATTTAAAATAATAGTCATAAAATTAATCGCTGGGCTTGAAAAAAATATAGAGGACAGCAGAGAATCTATTACTACAGAGATCAAGGCTATGAAACAGTAGGAGGAGCTAAAAAATGCTATAAATGAGCTGCAAAATAAAATGGAGGCAACCACAGCTCAGATTGAAGAGGCAGAGGAGAGAATAGGTAAATTAGAAGATAAAATTATGGAAAAAGAGGAAGCTGAGAAAAAGAGAGATAAAAAAATCCAGGAGTATGAGGGGAGAGTTAGAGAAATAAGTGACACAATTAAACACAATAATATATGCATAATTGGGATTCCAGAGGAGGAAGAGAGAGGGAAAGGTGCTGAAGTTATACTTGAAGAAATCATAGCTGAGAACTTCCCTGATCTGGGGAAGGAAAAAGGTGTTGGAATCCAAGAGGCACAGAAGCTCCCTTCAGACGTAACTTGAATCGATCTTCTGCATGACATATCATAGTGAAACTGGCAAAATACAAGGATAAAGAGAATATTCTGAAAGAAGCTAGGGATAAACATGTTCTAACATATACAGGGAGACTGATAAGACTAGTGATGGATTTATCTACTGCAACATAGCAGACCAGAAAGGAATGGCAGGAAATCTTCAATGTGATGAACAGAAAAAAATATGCAGCCGAGAATCCTTTATCCAGCAAGTCTGTCATTTAGAATAGAAGGAGAGATAAAGGTCTTTCCAAACAAACAAAAACTGAAGGAATTCATCACCACTAAACCAGCCCTACAAGAAATCCTAAGGGGGATACTGTGAGACAAGGTGCCAGAGACATCACTATAAGCATGAAACCTACAGACATCACAATGACTAAACCCATATCTTTCAATAATAACGCTGAATGTAAATGGACTAAATGCTCAAACCAAAAGACATAGGGTATCAGAGTGGATAAAAAAACAAGACCCATCTATATGTTGTCTACAAGAGACTCATTTTAGACCTGAGGACACCTTCAGATTGAAAGTAAGGGGATGGAGAACTATCTATCATGCTATTGGAAGTCAAAAGAAAGCTGGAGTAGCCATACTTATATTAGACAAACTAGACTTTAAATTAAAGGCTGTAATAAGAGATGAAGAAGGGCATTATATAATAATCACAGGGTCTGTCCATCAGGAAGAGCTAACAATTATAAATGTCTATGCGCTGAATACAGGAGCCCCCAAATATATAAAACAGTTAATCACACACATAATCAACCTTATTGATAAGAATGTGGTAATTGCAGGGGACTTTAATACTCCACTTACAACAATGGATAGATCATCTAGACACAGGATCAAGAAACAAGGGCCCTGAAAGATACATTGGATCAGATGGACCTGACAGATATATTTAGAACTCTGCATCCCAAAGCAACAGAATATACTTTCTTCTCGAGTGCACATGGAACATTCTCCAAGATAGATCATATACTGGGTCACAAAACAGCCCTTCATAAGTATACAAGAATTGAAATCATACCACGCATACTTTCAGACCACAATGCTATGAAGCTTGAAACAAACCACAGGAAAAAGTCTGGAAAACCTCCAAAAGGATGGAGGTTAAAGAACACCCTACTAAACAATGAATGGGTCAACTAGGCAATTAGAGAAGAAATTAAGAAATATATGAAAACAAATGAAAATGAAAACACAACAATCCAAACACTTTGACATGCAGCGAAGGCAGTCCTGAGAGGAAAATACATTGCAATCCAGGCCTATCTCAAGAAACAAGAAAAATCCCAAATACAAAATCTAACAGCACACCTAAAGGAAATAGAAACAGAGCAGCAAAGACACCCCAAACCCAGCAGAAGAAGAGAAATAATAAAGATCAGAGCAGAAATAAACAATATAGAATCTAAAAAACTGTAGAGCATATCAATGAAACCAAGAGTTGTTTTTTTGAAAAAATAAACAAAATTGATAAACCTCTAGCCAGGCTTCTCAAAAAGAAAAGGAAGATGACCCAAATAGATAAAATCATGAATGAAAATGGAATTATTACAACCAATCCCTCAGAGATACAAGCAATTATCAGGGAATACTATGAAAAGTTATATGCCCACAAACTGGACAACCTGGAAGAAATGGACAAATTCCTAAACACCCACACACTCCCAAAACTCAAACAGGAGGAAATAGAAAGCTGAACAGACCCATAACCAGCAAAGAAATTGAATCAGTTATCAAAAATCTCCCAAGAAATAAGAGTCCAGGACGCAATGGCTTCCCAGGGGGAATTCTACCAGACATTTAAAGCAGAAATAATACCTATCCTTCTCAAGGTATTCCAAAAAATAGAAAGGGAAGGAAAACTTCCGGACTCATTCTATGAAGCCAGCATTACTCTGATTCCTAAATCAGACAGACCCAGTAAAAAAAGAGAACTACAGGCCAATATCCCTGATGAATATGGATGCAAAAATTCTCAAAAACATACTAGCAAATTGAATTCAACAGCATATAAAAAGAATTATTCACAATGATCAAGTGGGATTCATTCCTGGGATGCAGAGCTGGTTCAACATTCACAAATCAATCAATGTGATACATCACATGAATAAAAGGAAAGAGAAGAACCATATGATCCTGTCAATCGATGCAGAAAAGGCATTTGACAAAATTCAGCACCGTTTCTTAATAAAAACCCTCGAGAAACTCGGGATAGAAGGAACATACTTAAAGATCATAAAAGCCATTTATGAAAAGCCCACAGCTAATATCCTCCTCATTGGGGAAAAACTGAGAGCTTTCTCCCTGAGATCAGGAACACGACAGGGATGTCCACTCTCACCACTGTTGTTTAACATAGTGTTGGAAGTTCTAGCATCAGCAATCAGACAACAAAAGGAAATCAAAGGCATCAAAATTGGCAAAGATGAAGTCAAGCTTTCGCTTTTTACAGATGACATGATATTATACATGGAAAATCCAATAGACTCCACCAAAAGTCTGCTAGAACTGATACATGAATTCAGCAAAGTTGCAGGATACAAAATTAATGTACAGAAATCAGTTGCATTCTTACATACTAATATTGAAGCAACAGAAAGACAAATAAAGAAATTGATCCCATTCACAATTGCACCAAGAAGCATAAAATACCTAGGAATAAACCGAACCAAAGATGCAAAAGATCTGTATGCTGAAAACTATAGAAAGCTTATGAAGGAAATTAAAGAAGACATAAAGAAATGGAAAAACATTCTGTGCTCATGGATTGGAAGAATAAATATTGTTAAAATGTCAATGCTACCCAAAGCTATCTACACATTCAGTGCAATCCCAATCAAAATTGCACCAGCATTCTTCTTGAAACTAGAACAAGCAATCCTAAAATTCATATGGAACCACAAAAGGCCCCGAATAGCCAAAGTAATTTTGAAGAAGAAGACCAAAGCAGGAGGCATCACAATCCCAGACTTTATCCTCTACTACAAAGCTGTCATCATCAAGACAGCATGGTATTGGCACAAAAACAGACACATAGACCAATGGAATAGAATAGAAACCCCAGAACTAGACCCACAAACATATGGCCAACTTATCTTTGACAAAGCAGGAAAAAACATCCAATGGATAAAGGACAGTCTCTTTAACAAATGGTGCTGGGAGAATTGGACAGCAATATGCAGAAGATTGAAACTAGACCACTTTCTTACACCATTCACAAAAATAAACTCAAAATGGATAAAGGACCTGAATGTGAGACAGGAAACCATCAAAACCCTAGATGAGAAAGCAGGAAAAGACCTCTCTGACCTCAGCCGTAGCAATCTCTTACTGGACACATCCCCAAAGGCAAGGGAATTAAAAGCAAAAGTGAACTACTGGGACCTTATGAAGATAAAAAGCTTCTACACAGCAAAGGAAACAACCAACAAAACTAAAAGGCAACCAACGGAATGGGAAAAGATATTTGCAAATGACATATCGGACAAAGGGCTAGTATCCAAAATCTATAAAGAGCTCACCAAACTCCACACCCGAAAAACAAATAACCCAGTGAAGAAATGGGCAGAAAACATGAATAGACACTTCTCTAAAGAAGACATCCAGATGGCCAACAGGCACATGAAAAGATGCTCAATGTTGCTCCTCATCAGGGAAACACAAATCAAAACCACACTGAAATACCACCTCACCTCAGTCAGAGTGGCTAAAATGAACAAATCAGGAGACTATAGTTGCTGGCAAGGATGTGGAGAAACGGGAACCCTCTTGCACTGTTGGTGGGAATGCAAACACGTGCAGCCACTCTGGAAAACAGTGTGGAGGTTCCTCAAAAAATTAAAAATAGACCTACCCTATGACCCAGCAATAGCACTGCTAGGAATTTACCCAAGGGGTATAGAAGTGCTGATGCATAAGGGGCACTTGTACCCCAATGTTTCTAGCAGCACTCTCAACAAAAGCCAAATTATGGAAAGAGCCTAAATGTCCATCAACTGATGAATGGATAAAGAAATTGTGGTTTGTATACACAATGGAATACTATGTGGCAATGAGAAAGAATGAAATATAGCCCTTTGTAGCAACGTGGATGGAACTAGAGAGTGTTATGTTAGGTGAAATAAGCCATACAGAGAAAGACAGATACCATATGTTTTCCCTCTTATGTGGATCCTGAGAAACTTAACAGAAGTCCATGGGGGAGGGGAAGAAAAAAAAAAGAGGTTAGAGTGGGAGAGAGCCAAAGCATAAGAGACTCTTAAAAAGTGAGAACAAACTGAGGGTTGATAAGGGGTGGGAGGGAGGGGAGGGTGGGTGATGGGTATTGAGGAGGGCACCTTTTGGAATGAGCACTGGGTGTTGTATGGAAACCAATTTGACAATAAATTTCATATTAAAGAAAAAAAGAAGGAAGGAATCTTGCTCTTTTAGTCTTTTACAGTGATTATTCTGAGTGAGGTGTGTGTGTGTGTGTGTGTGTGTGTGTGTGTGTGTGGTGAGAAGAAAGACCAGTCTGAGATATAAAGCAATAGTCCAGGTAAGAAACTATGGCCTAAATTAGAGCAGAAGAAATGGGGTTGGAGAGGGCAGGTAAAACTGGCTTTTGTTAGTGACCACATTCTGGGGTAGAGAAGAATTGGGTGCTTAGGTGCCTCTCAAGTTCTGGCCTAGTTGACTTGACTGGAAGTGCTTTTCTGGCACAGTGAGAACCATCTGCCTGCCTATATTCTGAATTTTTCATAGATATTTTAAAAATAGGGTGGAGTTTGGAGGCCAAAGGTAGAGCTGTATAGAGTCAGAGCAAGGGTGTAGGGAACCTTGAGGAAAGCAATAAAAATAAAGAGGGCAAGTAATTATTTGTTGCTGTGACCCATGTCTTAGGTCACCTTTTGGTTTCACTTTTCCATAAATTATTTTCTTCTTCTCCTCCTCCTCCTCCTTCTCCTTCCCCAACCTCCTCCTCTTTCTTTCTTCTTTCTTCCTCTTCTTCTTCTTCCTCTCTTTCCCCTTCTTCTTCCCCTTCATCTTATCACTAAGTGCCTTAGGAAATGAGCATGGTACATTTATGGAATTACTATAGCCTGCGTGTGGAGAGCATCTGAGAAGTGAGTTCTCGGAAGCACTATTGTGGTGGCCAAGTACGTGCTTGTAAGATTTTATCAGATATCTATAAGGATCAAGGTAGACAAATGTTTTTGTTTTGTTTTGATTTGTTTTTGTTTTGTTTTGTTTTTGGTGATAGAAGTGGGAGAAATGACAAAGATATAATAAGTAATGATCAGAATGTAAAAGGAACCAATTAAACATAACTACAACTGAATGGAGCTCACTTACTTGGCCTCAGAGTGTATCAGTTGCGTTTCTTAAGCCAGGTGGGCAGTTTGTTCATTTGGTTGGAATTTGGAGTAATGAGGTCAGAATTAGAGGCTTAATGCTTCTGTAGGCTATTTGATTTTAATCTATTCCATGACCCCAGAAGGACACTTTAACCCTATCGTCACCCTGACTTTTGTCTTTGAGTGCAGGGAGACACCAATCAGAGAATGTAGATTTCCAGGAAATCTGTATTCACTAGGAGAAAGCTGTGGTCAGATGAAGAGGATTACCCTTTAAATAAAAAAAACAGCCTGTTCCATAATTAGAAAAATTAGAAATTGCTGTGAGAAAGACAATAATGGGTTGCTACTGAATACCAATTCTTGGATTTGGTTTATAAAAAAAGGCTCTGGTAGCCTTGTTAATTATATAGTCTGTGATTATAGTTAATATCACTGCACTGTTGTCCTTTACCTATGACTCACTGAATATTGGCAGTTGGTAGACTTGGACTTAACAATGGAATGTCTTACCAAGTGTGGTTGGATTGGCTACCTACTTTGATTTTAGAACATTTTAAGTTCAGTTACTATGCCACAGTTTGGGCTGTTACTCTCGATGCAATGAAGATGAAATATATATTTTATACTATAAAGGTTCTTTTTAAAAACTTAAATTTGTTATTCAACAGTAAATATCTGTATCTAAGGCAGGGATGAATCCAGGATTTGTGGGGATTGACACTTACACAACATTTGGGGTAAGCCCTCTTTGAGAGAAAGCAAAATTACAAACATAAAATCAGTATTAAATTGTTATTTAAATTCATTCTTTCCTCTAAGTTGATGGAATTAAAAAAATATTAATAGTTGAGAAAAGCATCTGCATTTTAAATCTTCATTGATAATGTATGCAGAATAGTGGTCAAGTTTGGGGAAACTGAGGCCTCTTTTATAAATAGCTGCAAGACTTGAGGGCATTTCAAACTGTCTTCTACAGGAACTAATATTAAATACCTTTGAAACTGACTATCCTCATTATCTAGCTTCTTACCCTTACTGTTTCTCATTTTTGCTAATTAAAAAAAAAATCATGGGGGCGCCTGGGTGACTCAGTCGGTTAAGTGTCCAACTTCGGCTCAGGTCATGATCTCACAGCTCATGAGTTCGAGCCCCGCATCGGGCTCTGTGCTGTCCGTTTAGAGCCTGGAGCCTGCTTCGGATTCTGTGTCTCCCTCTCTCTCTACCCCTAACCCACTCACATTCTGTCTCTGTCTCTCTCAAAAATAAATAAACATGAAAAAAAATTTTTAAAAAATCATGGCCATGTAAACACATTGCTAAGACCCCATCCAAGGCCTTTAAAAGGCATTGTGCAAATGAGGCCCTTGAAGCTTAAGTTCCATTGTTTCATGGTAAATTCATCTTGGATCTAATATCATAATTTTTACTGAATCTTTCCAAACAGCTTAACATTCAGTTGTCTAGTGAAACAGCATAACCCTTCATACTTAGATACAATGAATCAGTTGAGGAAGAATTCAGGTCGTTAGGGATCTTAACGAGTTTTCTAAACAAGGCACAACTCAATTCTTATCTTTTGATTTGAGTGACATACAGTGGCTTATTGTAAAACTGTTATGTTAATATCTTTGTATCTATTACAAGCTTTAATTTATCCTTGATAGCTTGAAAGGAGACTAAATTCCTATGTAAGGAAATGAAAACATTTTTTAAGATGTTATCTTTTATGGTATGTCCTTTGTAGTCTACTGACTAGATTAGCTGTGGTCATCTGAAATATCAGATAATCTTGACAGATACTATGTAAATAAAAAATATAGTATGTCTAAGTGATGGTCTTGTACAGAGCATCTTTAACATTTTAAAATGTTGTTATTTCCAATCCTTAAAATGAAACTTTTTACTTAAGATAGATCTCATAATAAATATAAAGATCTTATCGTACTTTATGTGGTTTTCTGTTAAATTTACCAAGATCTGTTTTATCACATTAAACATACTTAGTTTCATTAAAGATGCTTGGGCCTCTCCCCTTTTCAATGCCTCTTCCCCTCTCTATGTACACAAATCCAGCAACCTAATCAAGTTGCCTTTGATCAAATTTAATTAGGATCTTTCCCTAGTAGGGCTGTCTGGTGGCAGTTAAATAGAATTTAATTAAAATAAATATGCAAAAGATTCAATAGAGCTTAATTATCTGATTTCACTTGGTAAAATTTGGCAGAAAGTCTAGACGTTGTGAGATATACCTATACTTGACTTGGATAAAGGTTTAGTAAAACAGGCCAGCATTCAGAAAAGGGGGAGGAGGAGGATAATACAATTATAAAAGCTCTCTATACTATTAGGTAGAATTCTAAAAAAACAAAACAAAACATATCCTGTTGAATTTGTACCTACAGTAAAATGGGTTGTTTTATATCTTTCTATTTTATTAAAATCATAAAATGAAAGTGTGCAAAACCAGGCACTCCACTTGTTAAATAGCAATTTAGATTGACAGGCTATTTTCCCAAATTTGATTTCTGGCTCCATTAAACCAGTGCTTCTCAACCTTTAATGTGGACATGAATAACCCAGTGATTTTGTGAAAATACAGGTTCTGATTTAACAAGTGTGGGGCAAAGCCTGAGACTCTGCATCTAAGAAGCTTCCAGCAATGCCCACACTGTTGGTCTGAGGACTGCACTTGCAGTACAAGGTCCCAGACAGTGAAATAAAGAATTTATTTGGGATCATTGTCACCACCATCAGCACCATAATTGTACTGATAATAGTGTTTAAATAACATCACCTCTCAACTGTGGTATGTTTTTATATTATTTTCATTATTATCTGTTTTATCTCTTCACATTACGTAGTGTCATATGCTTTATCTTGGTTGTCACTGTTTGTAAAGCCAGTTAATAAAATATTTATTTCAGAGTCTTGCCCTCTCTAGTTCAGCATGAATAAAATGTGGACAGATTTTGCCATAGAGAGTATTCTCCAGGTCTCATCACTTCTCTCAACATTCATTCGGGTGAGCTTCTGTGTTCCTTCTGACATTTTCCTCACCTCTGTGCCTTTATTCTGCAAGGCTGGTCATCTCACTGTTCTCCACACAGACTAATTCCATTACTGATTTCAAATTCTGCACATGCAGTCTCTTGACTAAAATGCTTGTATTTATACCTCCTGTCCCTCATGAAGCCTCCCTGAAAAGTCCTTCCTGCACTCAGTCATCTCTTCACTCATCTAATAGAGCTGAGCAGAGTGAGGCTCCAGAGGTGCCTATTGGAATTGGATTAATGTACACAGGAATATGTTCTTCCTCTTAAAGCCACCCAGCACTGGTGCCCATCAACTCCTAGAGCATGATTTTTGTTTGTTTGTTTTTGACAATGTATCAGGAAATTTCTATAGTTGAATATGTACTGAGTTGTGACAATGGAATGCTACCTTAAGACATACATGCTCAGATGTAATACCACAAGTTATAAATAGTCCTAATTTATAAATCTCTGAATTAAAAGCCAAAAGTTAATAGTTTATTAATGTGTAAAGTGAACGTTTTGATTTAGAGTAAAGGAAGTGGCTAGACAATTAAATACTAATTTCAAGGAATTTCCACATAAGGTCAATAAAATTAAATATTAATAACTAACAATTAGTACCTTGCGAAGTTATTTAGTCAATAGGGAAATGTTTTATATAATAGCCTCACTTGGAGGGTATTTGTTAGAAGAGATTCACATGATACATTTTTATTGCTTTTAACTGTTACTTAGAGATTTGTCATGTGCAACAAGGTAATAAGTATGCTCCAATGGTACAGCTGGGAAATGTGGTCAACCCAGAGCAGGGATCTGAGTGAAGTTCTGACCAAGGGAGAGACAAGGTTAGCTATGACCTACTGGGCCTTGGCCAGCGGAATTTCTTGGGAAATTCAGCAGAATTTTCCCTGACTGCCATCTTGGAGAAGGACCTTGAGATGATGCCAGAGCCTCAGTACTTCCTGTGGACTTTGTGGTAGGAAAAAAAATGCAATCTGGATCCAAATTATGGAATACTCATCTAGGTGAATAAGTGAGTATCCCAGAGGATAAATGGAGTGAATACTTGAATTAATTTTGTATTTTAGGGCAAACTGTCAACCCATTGGAGTGGCAATTTTCTGAGAGATTTTTTTTTTCTAAGTCTTTGATAGTTTTATTTCTGATGTTGACATTATTTTCTCATGGCCTACAATTTTTCTTTCATTTATAATTCCGTTTGGAAAAATGCCAGTGTCTTCTGTTTTCCTAATGCATAATCTCAACAAACTTATTAGTTAGCTCCCTAAATAGTATCTATAGGACACATCTACATCACACCTTGATGACAATCTGAGGTTTATAATAAAGTCATTCTCAGTCTCCTGAAGTATTAAATAGGAAAAAAATAGTAGAGTGTTAAATTAAGAAAGAAGTCTTTAGGGGTGCCTGGGTGGCTTAGACAGTTGTGTCCAACTTCTGCTCAGGTCATGATCTCACAGTTGTTCAAACCCTCATCGGGCTCTGTGCTGATAGCTCAGAGCCTGAAGTCTGTGTCAGATTCTGTGTCTCCCACTGTCTCTGCCCTCCCCTGGCTCATGCTCTGTCTCTCTCTTTTTTCTCAAAAATAAATAAACATTAAAAAAATTTTAAGAAAGAAAGAAAGTCTTTAGAGGTGACTCTCAGCATCCTCATTTTGTAGATAAGGAGATATGACTTGTCTAATGTCAACCAGGAGGCCAGAGACAAAATCCAGAAAAATAGTTCTACAGACAATATACTAAAATATATGTTGTGTAAATACACACATAAGTATGTATATATATGTATATATATATATATATATATATATATATATATATATATATAATGCAGATTCTTGAAGAGTAAAAATTAAAGCTATAAAAGGTTCCTGAAAAAAACCATTGCAGTAGGGAGAACATGTAATAGAACCCTAAAAAAATCTAATATATTGGCTGATTGCCTTCTAAATTGTACAGATTACTGGTCCATTTCTGAACATGCCCTCAGATAAATTGAAAAGGACATCTCTTCAATCTTTGTCAAATGCAGGACCTGGTGTCATAAGTGTTTTTGACTTCTAAGAGGAAAGGACAAAAATTCATGCAAAAGAATATATGCAAAAGACTAAATCAGGGCTTGTTTGTTTGTTTCTTTTGATAAGCCCCATAGTCCCTGGAATAATTCTGTCCTCACTCCTCATCTCTTTGTGTGTGTGTGTGTGTGTGTGTGTGTGTGTGTGTGTGTGTGTGTGCGCGCGCGCGCGCGCGCGGAACATGATGGGAAGATTAGCAAAGAACATGCTGAGAGTGAGAACTTTTTTCAGGGCCTGAGTGCAGAAAGCAGTGCTCCACTGTTTCCCTGTTGGAACCCTGCTGTCTGTGATCTGGGACCACTCTGTCTCTGTTTGCCTAATTGTGACTTGTGCTTATGCCCTCCAGTTCTCACTGGCCCCTTTGATGCTATTCAGCAAGTCTTCTCAAAGCAGCAGGACAAAATGGGAAGGTAAGCAATGGTTTCACATGAAAAGAGGGAAGCAGAATCCAGGTGGGGGTCCCTGCAGAGATACTCTCCTCCAGGGCTGTGACCACATGGCCTGTGCAACTGCTGTGACTGGTGCCTGCAGAGGAATTTATAGCCCCTGGCGACCTGCAAGCCACAACATCTACTCTACCACCCTCCAAAATTAATGTAACTTGTGTGTGTGTGTGTGTGTGTGTGTGTGTGTGTGTGTGTGTGTGTGTGTTTAAATCTTTCTCCAGGCTTTTCTTTTGGATATCTGAGAGCTGGGTTAAATGGTCTCCATCTCTAACTATAGCCCCAATCTAGATATATTGTTTTGTTTAGTTTTTAGTTTATTTGCTTATCTCATGCTTATCAGTTTACAGATTCACCATTTCTATTCTCTTAACAACAAAGGAGCTTAACAAAGGATCTTGGCAGGAAGTATAATCTACCCAGATGGTTTAAAGAAAGAGAATTGAACTAGAGGAGTAAAGAAGTATAGCCAGGGTTGAGGAAACCAACACCAGACACTGAATCACTCAGAGCCTAACTACTGGTGGAAGCTGTAACCACCCCCTAGGCCTAAAGGGGAGGGAGAAGATAGTGTTACTGGAATCCAGTGAGAGCTAAAGCCCCCAGAAGACAGGGCACCCAGCAGATCTGCTGTCCTGGAACACCAGTTCCAAATCTTACCCACTCACTGGAATTACTAAGGGAAATTGAAACACTCCTAGAGTTCTGATTTAATCCTTGGTGTGGGCATCAGGAATTTTAAAAGCTGCCCAAGTAATTGTAATGAACAGCCAAGTAAGAGAAACACAGTCATAGGAGGATACAGACACTGATTAAATTATGGTGCAGATGGCCTATGGGTCTTTACCAGTTTCTTTCACCCACCATAAGTTTAACATTTCTCCAGATGTTCTCAGGAGGGAAAACAGGATCCCTGAAGGGTGGTGGCATCCCTTAAGTGGCACTTGTAGTTTTGCCAGTGCACATATCTGTGGGCACATCTCACACTGTGGATGCTCTGTCCCTTTCTATTTCCTCCCAAATCATGCTGGCAAAGGCTACTTATAATGTCTCTATAAAATTTAAGGAGGTACAGAAGGCTAAGGGTGAAGAGTAAAGAAACGATCCTTACAGGTGTTATGAACATGACTATTTTATACAAAATGCTTCTCCTGAAAACTTTAATTTTAACATATGCACTGCAAATACAATATGACCAATCATACCAATGCAAAAGCATATTGGACAAGAGGTGAGAGACTAGGAGTGAGAGTAGAGATTCCGGGAAAAAAATGTCAATTAGGTAAAAGTAATTTTCCAGATTGAGATGAAGAAAAAACACATGTCTATCTTAGTATTATAAGATTAATAACATTTATGGAGCATATAACATTTGCCAGATACCGTTTCTAAGAGGTTTACATCCATTTTCATCCTCACAACAACTCTATTGAATAGGACTATTGTTATCCCCATATTAAGGATGAAAAACCAAGGGTCCTAGAATTTAAGAAACTTGCCCAAGTAACAAGAGCCACGATTCAGATATGGTTAACCTGCCTTCAAACCCCAAGCTCATTTTTCCATTGGCAAACTTACCTGGGGCATTGATTTAAAGTGAAATCTCTCATATTATCCTCAGGAATCTGTATTTTTTGAAAGTTCCTAGGTGATTTTTATGGTCAGGAGAATTTGGGCCATACTACATTGTGCTATTCTGTTTCCTGAGTATACGTGATTTCTTTCTTTTTTCTTTGGCTCCCATTTTCTAAAATATTGTTGAGAACACCCTCTTTCAGGTATTCTGCAAAAACAAAGTCCATTGTTAAATATGTCTTACAAATACTAAATACCATGACTTTTTCTTGGTGATTAAGATGTGATTATCCCTGTATCAGATGCTGCATCAAAGATAATTTTTGTCCAGAGAATCCTTTTCCTAAATAACAGCCACATGTGTTTTCCTTAGTAGTCGTGGGAAAGGTAGTCATGGATAAATGTAGTCACAAACCCTACAATAATTTTAAATGGATTTAATAAAACAATTATTTCATTTTAACTATAAAACCTTAACTTCAACATTTTAATGTTTTTAACTCATTTTTTTAAGATTAAAAAAATGTTTATTTTATTTATTTTGGGAGAAAGAGCACAAGTAGGGGAGGAGCAGAGAGAGAGGCAGTGAGTGAATCCCAAGCAGGCTCCACATTGTCAGCACAGAGCCCGATGTGGGGCTTGGTCTAATAAACAGCAGAATCATGACCCGAGCCGAAATCAAGAGTTGGATGCTTAAATGACTGAGCCACCCAGGGGCCCTTGTTTTTAACTCATTTAAACATATAAGGCAATTCTGTCTCCTAAAGCTGGACTAATTCACTATTAAGTTTTGCTTTCTGTAACAAGATGTTAGAAAGTTTTAGATAACTTATACTGTGTGAGTAGACTTCTCTTCCCTATAGAGGATGTTGAACCCTGGGACCTTGTCATTAGAATAAAAAGACCCAGCTAAACACTAGAGAATGTGTCAGGACCTTAAGAATCTGTCAGCTGGAGCAATTTCAATGCTACTAAAGATACCTGAGAAAACAATGGCTTTAAAAGTTACCCTCTTCTGCTAATGGATATTTGGACATAAAATCCCAGTTTGCTTTTCAAAAATAATGTTTTTTGAGACAGTTTTCTAAACCTGTGTCAGTTTAAGTCTTGCAGTTTTCCTATGAGACTGTTAAATCAAAGGGAATTTAGGGTATACAGGAGTTAACTAATGCTTTTCGTTGATGTTGAATTTCATGGCAACTCCAGAGTCACAGAATGTGGGAGCTTTTGATCTTGACAAATCTCTCAGTATAGATCTAGGCGCCAATGGCGGTTCTGGGCCTGTTGGATGTGAATTGCTTCTTGTTCTTCCCCTGCTATGCCCTGTATCCCAGGGGAGCGTCTCCCTGCAGACTGCATTTCCCAGCCTCCCATGTCTGACTGCTACCTGGGTTTGGAGGTTGGAAGGCATTGCCATGAGACTAGAGGCTAGGAGGAAGGAGAAGCCAGAGGATTTCTTTCCACTCTTCTCTGTGTTGGCAACATGTCTGTGCTACTATCTTTTGCCAGAGAAGCCTGCCAAGGACACAACTTCCTCCATGTAACTTTGGTCCCTGGGCTTTGGCGACACTACTTTTTCTCTGTCCTTTTGTTGTTTTCCTGTCTTTGGTAATTCCTAGGTTGCCTCACTCTTTCTTATTTGGCTTTTTGGCTTCCTATCACCTGTGAAACCAATTCCCTGAATTAAATTCCCTTCACTTAAGCCATTTAAATACCAAAAGTTTGCTGGAGTTATTCTGTGGAATAATAATCACAACCACCTCTACAAGTTACCAGCTTTTCAGAATTTATTGTTTACACAAATAACTTGTTTCAAATCTTATCTTTTAATATCATTCATCATTTTAAAATTTAATTACTATTGCTACCAAAACTAATAATAAATACATCTTCAAATATATTATATATCACAATTAACCAAATTGGAAGTGATTAATATATTACCATGTGCTCTCAACTCAACTTTTTCTTTTTTTATGCTCACCTGAAGTAAAGCTTCTTTTGCCAACTCTATTTAATTAAAGATTGTCTTATGATAAAGCAAGCTCAGTTCCAGCCTGGATTTAAATGGCATTGCTTTTTCTTAAAACTCTAAGTGATTTGTAGCAAGTTCTCAAAAAGATGTGCTTGCAACTTTCATTTTGTAAGGATCTGGGAAGCAGCTATAATTTTTGTTTGCTTATTTGTTTTAAAGTTTGACCCTTCTTAGGGTATGTATGGAGGTCAATTTCCAAAAATAACTCTGTGATGTCTGGTTCTTCTTTGATGTAGTTTGATTAATCAGTGTGTAGAATTCTTGGCAAATAATAGGCACAAAACAATTATATATTGAGTGAATGACAATGAACGAATGAATGAATGAACATAAGAGCTTTTCAAAATATTTCTTTCTCATGGCAATACATGTTATTAACTATTTTTAAATGGACCCACAATTAACCAGAAAAAGCTTACGTTATCCTTCCATAAGGTGAATTTAGCTGGATGGGTCTTGGTTCAAAATATAAGCAACCAACTGCATACCTTTGGAGCCATCAGAACAGAATTCAGGCGTTGACAGTAAAGATTAATGAACCACCTTTTCTTAATTGATAGCATCCAAAGTGCACTCCCCCTCAACCTTTTGTCTGTCAGTTGGCAGAGGATCCAGAAGGTAGATACACTCCATTGCTTGCTGAAATTAAAAAGCAGGTAATTTAATCTCCTCAATACTATAGATGATGATTTTTTAAAGTTGCAGTTGAAACAACACAAGAATTTCTGGGTGAGTAGGTCTTCTTGGTGATTAATAATTTAGTAGATGACATGTTCAAATTTATTAAATTGACCTGAGCATAAAATCATCCAGGAGAGTAACAATCTGTAATGCTCTAGATGTATTCTTTCAAGAACAACACAGTCCTCACTATTATTATATATTTGCTTTTTTTTATGATTATAGGTAAAGAGCAAGCTTTTCAGCATTTGTGATATACACTTCATGAATTATGATTCTAGTTTCTGAATGTGGGTGGGAAAGTGTGACTGAATGTTTATGCAAAGAGTAAGCAATTTTTCACATAGAATGTTTATTGGATAAATATGAATTTGCTTTAGGTTAAGGTGTTAATGCAACCTTGTCAAGAAGAACAAATCTGAAAAGTAGTTAAGTCAAAGGTGTTTGATTTTAAGGAATAAATGTACCATCTCTCAAAGTATATTATCTTTCTCTAAGAATATTTTTTTCCCATGTCTGTAATTTCAGAGCTCTGTGATGTGGAAGCTGTCAATGTATGTAATTGAGGGCAATCTGACTTTTGTTATTGTGTGCAGTTTTCAAGGGTGGTATTTAGGTGGCCCTGCTTGAGGCTTTTCTAAGAAGCTCCATTATATTCATAAATAAATACTGAGTTCCAAGAGAAACCTGGTGAATTGAGGCACAGTTTTGATAGCTGCCTTGTAAATGGCATGATATTATTTTCTTGGGAAGGGAGGACCTTTTTATTTGGTTCTGTTACATAAAGGATACACTCACTATAGATTTTTAAGTCTTGATGCTAGAAATTCAGATTGGCTTATAAACTGATGCTTTTGTTTCTGGCTAAGGAACTGAAAATATTCCAGGTGACATTCTCCTTGAAGTGTAAATTATGCTTCAATTGAACCTTGTTTTTTTTTTTTCCTAGTACCTTTGGAAAGTGAGTTTTATGCCTATAGAAGAAAGTATATTCTAATAAATGGGATTCTTAGCCACAGGAAAGTTGCTATAGGTGGTAAGATTCCTATGTCTACTTGGATTTCCATTCAGTAGGTTACCTCACAGCTTAACCCTGAACCAGCCTTCTATGCATATCATTCATGTTGATTTCTTTTATGTATTTATTTCCCATTACTTCCAAAGGTGATTCCATTTCTAGGGAATATTGGTTTATTATGTTGTCCCCAAGTTCTCTTGGATTTTGAGACAACCATTGTTCTTACCAACCAAATAAAATGACTTGTCCCCATTCAGTATACTTCGAGAGGTCCAGTGTTGTACTTAACATTTCCAAGTTGTCCAAAAAGCGATGTTGTAGTTGCACATCTCACTCCAAATTCCTACTCATGGGCTCACCTTTCATGGCTACTAGCTATTTTCTGCCTTTTCTTGCCCCATCAACTTTTTAAGATATCAATAAGGTCACAGACAATTGATTTTTCCTTAATGTTAGGCAATGGAAAGAAAGGTGGTGTCAATCGAGAGAGAGAGAGAGAGAGGAAAAAAATATTTAGTTGTTGTCATCAGAATACATAACAAGAACCACATTAAATTTTAATGTAAATAGCACTATTCCTTGAAATACGTTGGCCATTCTCTGCCACAAGGACACTCTCATTGACATAAGTTTTTAGGCCCTCAAACTCTCCACATAGAACAATTCTCTCTCCTATATCTCCTTTTTTAAAAAATATTTATTTATTTTTGAGAGAGAGAAAGAGAATGAGCAGGGGAGGGGCAGAGAGAGAGGGAGACACAGAATCCGAAGTGAGCTACAGGTTCTGAGCTGTCAGCAAGAGGATAACGTAGGGCTCAAACTCATAAACCCTTGAGATCATGACCTGAGCCAAAGTTGGATGCTTAACTGACTAGGCCACCCAGGCGCCCCATATCTCCTATTCCAGAGTTCCACTTCCCTACAATTAAGTACTACAGTAACAAAATCCTCATTAATTTACGATGTAGAAAGCTTCAACTCTCAAACCCTACTCCAGCCTAGAGTCTGGGCTCAATTTTGCATATCCAAGGAGGATCATTAAGGTGAAGTCACTCTTACACATGAAATGAACCATCAAGAAATTTGAAATTGCTATGTTTTCTTTTTAACATATTGTGGATCCCAGTTTTGCAGTTTCTCTTGTACTTGGCAGTAGAACCATAGTAACCATACCTGCAACTTACAGGCATTATGTTGTTAGTGTTGGGATGCCAACAGGATTGTACTTTATGTGTTGCCATATTGAACTATAGAAGCAAAAGTAATTAGGGCACCTGGATTTCTTTCTTTTCATATGTCCCTTGTGATTCTTAGTCAAATACTATCATTGATTTAAAAAACAAAACAAACAAACAAGCAAAAACACTACCTAATTTGTAGGGCTCAGTGCAAAGTGAAAATGGGGGCCTTTTCTTCAAAAATTTTTCAACAGTTTCAAGAATGCTACAGCAGAACATTAAATCAAATATGAATTCTTCCATGGATGGAATCCTGTACAACTAAACAGGTCATATGCCCTAGAAGGCTCTTCAATATTGATGGTTGATGTTGACAGTAAGATTTTAGTAATGATGGATTTTTGTATCCTGATACTCATTTTCTTCCACGCTTGGAGGGAATACATGGTAGGACAGGCAAAATAATTTGAGTGGCAATAACCAATGATCAATTGCCTTGAGAAGAGATTGTATTGTATCTCTCAGAGTTTTATTAAAGAAACAGAATCTCCTCTAGGTATTTTAAGCTGAACTTCACACTTTACATTGGGTGTTTCTAAAACTGCTAGAAGGGCTAGAGGATCAAAGCTCAGGGAAAAGTATGTTAGCTTTCAGAGACTCCAGAAGGGTTTAGAAACCCTACAAAATTACTTATTGATGGCCAAGCTACCTGCAGCACCATAGTATATTATTTTCACCAATGCGAGGCCTGATTATTACTGCCGAGGAACAACAGGCTCTTCTTCCTTCTGTACCTTGTGTAAGTCTTCGTGTTCATGAAATTGAAAATGGTAAAAAGCCATTCAATGGTACCCGACTACTTCAGCTTGTATAGAAGGCAAACTCTTTTCTCAAGAAGAGAGAGCATTTGAAGGAATTGGATTCTGCATTGTTGGTAAAGTAGTATCAGACATTTATTTAAATGTCTAAAATGTAGACAGCAGACGTTATTAAAGTAAATACTAGATGCTGTAATAGATAAAGACTTAAAATCTCAATGACTTAATACAATAGAATTTTATGTCTTGTTCACATAAAAGTAAGTAACAGTTAGGGAGAGGATAATAACTACATCATAAAGCCATTAAGGAACCAAGACTGATAGAGTCTCTGCTGTCTTCAACACAAAGTTTCCATAGTTGTGGACATTCATATCTGTCTGGCAGAAAGTAGAAGAGAAAGAATGGAGGATCACATGGCTGGTTTTTATGGGCCAGGCCTGAGAGGGGCATTTAACACTTTGGTTGGTCAGATCTTAGTCACATGACCACTCCTAACTATAGAAGATGCTGGGAACACTAATTTTGTGCTCAGGAAGAAAAGGAAATGAGTAAGATAAATAGATACACTATTCCTTTCTCACAGTGTCTAATAGGGGCCCAGATGACCTTTCTACCACTTCAGCAACCAGAAAATTATCCACAAGGGGAAAATGACTAATGGTGTATGTTATGTGGGGCATATTGTTAAACTTCTTTGTTTCTCAGTTTCTACATCTGTAAAATGGGGGTAATAAATGCATCTCATAGGATTGTTATGAGGATATAACGAGATAATACAAAAAATGGTTTAATAATAATGCCTGGAAATTAGCAAATGCAAATGGATATTAGCTATTGTTATTATTGCTAGCATGATGATTTTAAGGAAAAGTAGCATATTTGGAAACAAATTAATATGTGCAATGCACTCATCATGTACATAGCACATAGTAAAATCTCAGTAAATTTGTTCTTATTCTTATTCTTTTAACTTACTGAATCATTATGGAATTATATTTAAACTTATTATGACTTTCCACTCATAAGAAACCCTTAGCTCTCTTTGATTTTCTTCTTTCAGATTTCTTTTTGGAATATTATCTGTCTGTAACTGTAGTTACCTGAGTCAATTACTAGGTTCACTTATACTAGATCTAGTTTGATCTTTGGTGACCTGTATAGGCCTTTATAAATTGCTTCTTATTTGTTCATTGATAATTTCAGATCAAAATGATGGGATTTGAAATGGAAAGTGCCATAAATGCATAAATATGTCAATAAATTGATAGTGTTCTATTAAATTATTCAGGAGAGTATAGTAAGCATTGATTGATGGTGATGATTTAATTGATAAGAACTATTTTAAATATGTGTGCAGTTGAGTCAACCATAACTTGTTTAGAAACTTCTGGATTTGAATACAATCTGTTAATGGTACAGACAATATTAGGCCAGATAGCAATACTGCATTGAGTTTACGTATCTATCACTGATTTGGAGAATACATTTATATACATCTTTACAAACATACCTATGATTCTAATTTTGTAAACGCCATTCAGAAAAGAGAATCACTCACTGTGCAAAGTAAAATAATAGAGGATAGTCTAAGCATGTTGTTTTCAGCTTGCCTCATAGCTAAATATGTGTAAAGATTGGTAATGTTTGCTATTGGACATTCCTTGTTTTGAAGAGGCGGAAAGAGTATATCTTTAAATTCTACATATATTGCTTGGCTTTCATAGCATCTGTACTCAAAGACAGGATCTGAGACATTGCATAAGATCTGGCAATGCTGTATCTCCATGAAAAACTGCACGGATAGTGTCCAAGCATGCTTGCTCATGGCACATTAATGTTTTTCTTTTTGTTAGGGTGTCTGCCCTCTCTTTTGTACGTTGTTTTATGGCAAATGCTTTTAAAGAGAAGCTACAAGAATTATTACTTGTTTAATTAAAAGTAGTAAATGTCATATAGAGAAATATCATAAGGTAAAGACAGATTTGGGATTAGGGACCACGTGGCATATAACCATGAACCGATATAGCCTGCCTATATTTTTTAAAACAAATAATCAAAACATTTAAAATTGTCAAAAGGACATTTTCAATTCTGCCTCATAATTTGTTTGACAAATGCTTTTATATTTGAAACAGTTTCTGTTTTTTGTTTTTTTGGGTTTTTTTGGCCAAAGTAGAAACACTGTTTATCCTTGTTATTAACCAGCAGAATTTTAATATGGCTTTTGAGACCCTCTATGAGTCAAATTCAACCTATCCTTCCAGGCTCAAATACCACTCTTCCATTTCAAAAGCCTGCCTGGACTGAGAATTTTCTGTTACATAGCCCAGGCTCTCTCACCTCCCACTCTGACCTAATACCTGTCCTCCTACTTGGAATACCTACCCTTTCTGTCCACCATACTCTATCTTCATCAAATGTTCCCTCATATATACTTCTTACCTACTTCAACCAGATGTTATCTCTTTGATTCTCACATGACACTATTTTCTAGTTCTTTGGAGTTCATCTTACTCATACTAACATCCCAGTTGTACTGATGGGTAGACTCTGAGCTCCATATATTTTTATCTTTATTTACATGCATTGCATACCATACCATAAAACCTTGTACAGAATAAATGCCCAGCAGATATGTATTGGGTGTATTAATAAATGCATGAATTATATCATTCTATGTTTTTACTGATAAGACATAATGATTAATGTTTAACTGTACAGAATAAGAATGAATTGCTGATTAACTAAATTTAACATATATTACTGTATATAGAATGACTATGACCTTTGGGCTAATATAAGGAAAAATATTCTTCCAAGACAGTATTAACTGGATATGTCTTTTAAAATGTTCAGTTGGTTCACTCATATTGACATTAACCAATTTTGAAATTCAGACATAACATGTACACAGATAAATTTGACACTCGAGATGATTTTTTTCCAGTTAAATTATGGAACAAAAAACAATGACTCAGAGGAGAGTCGGTTGGCTATAAGGGATGAAATCCTTTAGTAATGTAGCTAAACCTGATTGAGAAAAGATGAGAAATAAGCCTTGTTAGTCCTTTCGTGGAGAAATGGCTCAGCACTGTTAAAGAACATGATGAGGTTATATTATTCTTTCCTCACAAACTGTTGGGTTAATTGTGGTTTATATAGAGTATAGTTGATTCTGAAGACAATTGGTTATTGTGCTTTTCTTTTTCTTTTTTGTTTATTTTTAAGCAAGTTAGTGCTTTATGAGAGCACTGGTTCTTGTCATGAAATTTGCTAATGAAAAACAAACTGTGAAAATAATTTTAAATATACCTGGGTTTGAAAATAGAAGTTCTTGGAGTCATTTTTAAGTTCCTTCAAAGTCTCAAACTCTGTTCATAAGTGATTAAAAAAAAATCTTGGTAGGAACTGAACTTGTGTAACCCTTGTTTTTGGCCTTCTGAAAGCAGAGCATACCATGTACTTCTGTCTGGAATGATAACTATACAAAATGGGTGTGAACTAGTTGAAAACAGGCTAGTGGAATTTTGTAAATTGTAGTATGCCCACTCTGGCGTGAGACATGAGATCAATTTCCTTTCAATGTTGTGACAGGATCAGAGAAAGAAGCTTTGTATCATGGAGAAGTGGGTCTCCTGCTGCCCTCATGAGAAGAGATTCATGTCTTCCCTCAACCCCAGGGTTGGGTTGGAGGAATGTGGAAACCAGGTAGATAGCTTCACTGCCAACACAGCCTCTGATCACCTGGCATGCTACAAAATTGTTTATATTTTCTGCTGCTTTTCATGTGATAGTTCAGAGAACCATGTCTGTTTCTCACTCTTCACAGCTTCAGTTTCCACGGACACAGCAGTGCAGCAGAGTTACAGCCAGAATTAGAGCAATCATCGAGCACTGATTTGAATATAAAATCTATGAGCATTTGAAAGGGAAACCTTCAAGGGCCCGTGTAATAAATCCATAGGGAATTTAAGAGAGATGAACTGTACCTAATTGCATCTGACATGAGTAAAACACACAGTCTTCTGTGAAGAGTGTGAGGGCAGATCCCCCAAATCCTCTGCTCAGCACTATTTGAGATTCAGAATAGTTCATGCATTTAGCTAATCTACAGCTATGTGGTAAAACATCCCTCAGTTGCATTCAGCCTCCCTCCCATGGCCTATGATGAGAAGCCAAAATAATTAAATTGTATTTTCAGAGATTTTAAAAGACAAACTGAAAACAACTGATGGAACCATCCAACTGGTGCCTTGGACTGCCATGCATTATTTTGTGTCTGAACTTGGCTTAAGAAAACAACTCCCACCATAGAGGGGAAAAGTTTGCTAGGCCAGAGTGGCTTCTTGTTGCTTGGAACTACTGCCTCCCAGCATGGGCAGCTGCAATCACAGTGCCCCTCTCCCTGCCTGGGTGGTCCTGGATGGTTAGAAAGCTGTGTGTCTTCTCAGGACCTTTTATACAAACCTGTGTGTACTCTTGCAAGCAAATCCCCCAGCTAGGGCCTAGATGACCATCCTTGACCAGGGAAGCAACCCACATTGCTTCTAATAATTCTTTATCAGGAATGAGAGGATGTTGCAATGGGAAGAAAAATATTAACCCAGGTGAGGGCCTTGTCAGTGGAATCTTCTCCCACTCCCCTCCTCTTGGGATTGTAAATCCTTGGGCTTTGGAGCCAGTCAGTCAGGATACTTTATAAATTCCCTTCTTTTCATTGGCTTGACCACACTAGATATCAAGCACTGTGACTCTAACCTCTGAGTTCTAAGCTCTAAGCCCTACCACCTCTGTTGGTTTAAAACTCAGGAACTCACCTATAACAAGCCTTGGTCTCTAGGTATAAGAAACAAAAGTAAAGGCTGGTGAATCTTCTCACTGACAAGGTACTTAACCTGCCTGTGCCTCAGTATCCTCATTTATAAAATGAGACTCACTGTTCTTATCTCAGAAGTTTATTGCTGGGAATTGGATGAGGTAATCCACAAATTCCCTGGCCTGGCATCCCACACACGTCCTCTTCAGGAAGAGTCAAGGGTAACTCTCACGCTATTCAGTTTGGGAAAACAAGCAATGAGAAGATGATTATATTTTCACTTGGTTTCCGTGCTGATGGGCTTTGGAATTTCTCCAAGCTTCTTCATACCCTGGAGTGGTATTCTTAGCATACTGGTCTACACCTTGAGTTTAAGATCTGTGGGATACTCTGCAACAATTTTACCTCAGATTTCCACACTCCACCTTTTCCTGAGGCCAGAGGCCTATAAATTTGAGTCAGTGAAGGGACTGAGGGAAGCTTCTAGGATTTCTAATTCATTTCAAGTCCACATTGCTTAGTTTTGCCTCTTCATTGCCCCATCTTCCTCTATAGTCGAAGGAATAGACTTATATTTGTGTAGTGCTTATATGTACCATGTGTTAACTCATTTCATTCTCATAACAACTCTAAAAGGCAAGTACTCTTATTGTCTCTATTTACAGAAGAGGAAATTGAGGCAAAGAAAGATTAAGTAGTTTGTCCACAGCCCTAGAAGGCTTTGTTTCTAAGTGGCAAGGTGAGGATTCAAGCTCAGGCAGCCTTGCTCCTTCCTGAACCCTCAAGCTTCGAGATTATGCTGTATTGCAAAGGTTATATCTTGCCTTTGGCTCGTGACTGAGTTATTAGACCTTAGCCTAGTCATTAAGATATGGCAGGCACTCTGTAAATACTTGATGAGTGAATGTATGGATGAATGATGTTTTTATAACCATTCCAGTCCGCTTATCAAACTTGTCTTCCACTTTTTATCTTCCCAGTGCTTAGACTCCTCACTTCCTTATTTTACTAGCTCTTTGTCTTTATATTATTATCTCCCTACCAAAGTATAAGAGATAATTTCCTGAATGGAAGTACCATGTTTCATACTTGTTATATACCATCACAAGAATAGCTGAATAATCAATTTATGACACATGGAACCCATAAAATAAGTTTCTAAATAGATTGGAAATTTGTGGTGTTGAGAGATAAACAATTTACTCTCCTTCCAAACCCATGCCTTCACTCTGTTCCCTCCCAGAAAATGCTATTTGGTTGCATAGTTTAAAGATTAAAGAGATAACATAGCAAAACACTTAAAGTTAAAACAGATGAATAAAATTATCCTAAATAACCAAAAGAGTATTCAGACTCTTGAGTAGAACAGATCAGAGTATGAGGGCAATGGTTCTGCCTCTAAGATTTCAGGTCACTAAAAGAAATACATTGGATTGCATCATCTTCATTTTCTTGAGGGAAAAAAATAGTATTTAAAATTACTCTCTGAAAATAAAATTGCTCTTAAAGCTATATTCAAGTAGGAATCAATTATTTAGACCTTGTGTAATGGGCACAAGAAACAATTCTGTCAACCATGAAGTTACAGAAGACGCCAGCATACCCTCTTCAAAAACAGACCATAATAGTGGTGAGAATGGCCGCATTTTTTTGATGAAGTGTTTAGAGTTCATTTGCCTTCACCAGAAGACACACCGTATTCTGAGTCATGGTTAATGACGGCAACACTGCTTTTCTTTCCTTTGAAAGAGGAAACTGCTTTTCCTTACCTATTCATCGACCTAACATGTTTTACATACCAGAAAGGCATTAGATTCTCTATTATATCTTTGCATAGAAAAATGCACCACCCATTTCCCCAAAACACTGTAATTACATTTAAGAAATTCCAGTAATTAATAGACCAAATGGGTATATCTAATTTAGGTTCATGAAAAACCAAGAGACATACCTGACCTTTCTTAAGCTCTAGGACACATACATAATTTGAACATTATGTCTACAATGAGAGTGTGTTTTCTTCCTTTTCAATGAGGAGGATAATTAGGGTGATAATACAAATAATACTTGAGTTTATAGAGCCCTTGGATGAGGTTTACCAAGGTGATTTCTGGCTCTGTGGTAAGCATGTCAGACTGATGTCAGTTTTTAGAAGTCACTAAGTCTTTCATATTTTTTTTTTTACCCCCTCAGGGCTTCCTCTTTCTCTAATAAAACTGCCTTAGTCCCATCCATATTCCAGCTTAGAATCCCAATGCTTAAATTAACTGTCTATATTTGACCAACTTAAAAAAAAAAAGTATCTCAAAAACAAAGAGTTGTTCGGTCTCCTTTCCCATCTGGCTGCATCTGTCATATACATATATTGGCCCTTGACATGAAGCTCTAATATTGATCTGGAGCCTTACTGAACTCCAACTTAATATAGGGACAATGTCTACCAATAACTTAGGCAGTTTCAGAGGTGCTCACTGAATCTTTTTCCACTTACAAAATAAAAGAATGTCTTTGCTAGAGTACCTATTAAAGGGTTTCAGTATGCCCTATGTCAAGCTGAACTTTGGAATTTGCATTCCATTTTTAAGTGAGCTTTCAGTTTTGTTAAATTAATTTGGGATTGGATTTCCTCCAGTGGTTCAAACAAAATGAAAGTGTGATCTTAAAGTATTTAATAAATTGTTTCCTCCCTTGTTAATTTGGATCAGAATTAACTTCCAAGACCGTCCTAAGACACTAGTATACAGTGTACTAGAGGGCACTCTACTGTGACATCCCACTATAATAATTAGGGAACTACAATTGCTTAATGCTGTGTGGTTTCACACAGAAAAATCATGACAATTTCTCTTCCCATTGCCTGTCTTTCTGTGGTTATCTATGGCCATGTAATACACCACCCTAAAAGTTGTTGGCTTAAAATAATAGAAATTATTTATTTTGCTCATGAATTTACAATTTGGGCAGACCCTATCAGGAAAAACTTTTCTCTGCTACACACAGAGTCAGCTAGTATGGCTCTCAACTAGACTAAAGGATCCACCTCTAAGCGTCTGACTAACATGCCTGACATGTTGGTGCTGGCTGTTGCCTGGGAGCTCAACTGGGTTTGCTCTCTGGGGACCTTAGTTTTTTAGGTCCAAGATACTGGGTTGCCAGGGTCTTCCAGTGTACAAGATCATTTCTGTCATATTTGGCCAGCCAAAGAAGTCACAAATTCTGCTCAGATTTAAGGGAAAGGGACATGGAACCCTACTTGTCACTAGGAGGAATGTCAGATAATTTGGTTATCCTTTATACCACCACACTCTTTTTTGATATCCAGTTGCCCAAGCTGGAAACTTGGGCATCACCTTTGACCTTCCCATCCCTTATACTTATCCTTTTCTCCATGATCTACCCTAGAAATATGTATATTATTTAATGCATATAATTTAATAATAGAATCATGTCTCTCTCTCCACACACACGCACACACACACACACACACACACACACACACACACACACATTACCAAATCTTTCTAACTGGCCCTAGAATTTTTCCACTTCTTTTGTGTGCCCTCACTACTTCTCTGGTACACATAGCATCCCTCACCTTCCTCCTAACTGGTCTTTCTGCCTGTAGCTTTCCTTCTGCCCAAGCCAGTAATGGTGATTTTGGTTTTCATGGTAAATAACATCACTCCTCTGATTAAGAGTCCTAAAATGTTCCCCTTTACTGTTAGGGTAAAATGTAAACTTGTTTTCATGGTTCATAAGGTTCTGCATGATCTGGCCTCTGCATCCTTCTCTAGTTGTATACCCTCATCTCTTGCTATACATTTGGCATTCAGGCCTCAGCTTTGACAAAGTCTTGATGTTCTTCAAATGCTTTTGCTTCCTCTTACCTCTGAGACTTTGTTCAGGTTGGACTTTTTCTTTGAAAAGCTCTTCTGCCCCACTTTCCTCTCACTGTCCGCCATTCTCTCTGCTGAGGATAATTCAGGATAATTAGGCTCAGGGTAATTCAGGCTCATTCTTCAGATTTCAATTTAGTTTTCAATTGGTCACTTCCACTGAAGTGTTTTATAACTGTTTATTCATTCACAAAATATTGATTGAGTACCTACAGTGTGCCAGGCACTTTTCTGGGCCCTGGGGATACTACAGCAAACAAAGTAAACAAAAGCCTCTTCTTATGGAACTTATACTTCCAGTGGAAAGGCCAGGCAATAAACAAACAAAAGAATAGGTAGTAGTATAGAGGTACTAAGCAGGAAAAAAAAATGAAAAAAGATGGGCAGTATAAAATGTTGGAGGGTGGGAAGTGGCCAGGGATGGCCTCACTGGGAAGGTGTCATTTGAATCAGGACTCGAATGCAGTGAGGGGGCTAGTTATGAGGTTGGGGAGAAAAGACCATTTCAGTCAGAAGAAACAGCAAGTATAAAGGCCCAGCAATAGGCATGCACTTCTTTGTGTGAGCAATGGCGGAGGGCCAGGGTGGCTGGAGTTAATGTGGGGGAAGCAGAGGAAGGTAAGATAAGATCAGAGAGTTAATAGGACCCCCAATCACAGAAAGTCTTGTAGGTCATTGTAAAGACTTGGGCTTTTTCCTCTAAGTGGGAGAGATTGGGAGAAGTTGAGACGAGGAGCATCATGCTCTAATTTATGTGTTTAAGGGATCACCTACCTACCCTGAAATCCTGGATACGGTCCTCTTACACATTACTCGTACTTCCATCATACAACTTTTCACCTGTAATGTAACTTGTTTACATCCCTCACTTGTGTCTAGGTTCTGTGAGGAGTGGTGCTCTGTCCAACTTGTTCATGTTTTATTCCACCACAAAGTGCAGTGCCCAGGAACCACAGGTTCTCAAGAAATATATATTTGATTTCACTAAAATGATGAGTAAATGAGTGCCAGCCCCTTGCTAATCTTTACCTTTTATATTTATTACAACAACTTCCTCATTTTGATAGTATTAAACCCCAATTTATAAACCAGGAAATGAAGTAGGAGTAGGAAGTGGTAAACAGAAAAAAGAAAAGGAAAGATATGAAATCCTTTACAGCAATCACAGCAACCTTTTTTAAATTAAGAAACCCAGGTTCTCATTTCTATCCTGAACTCTCCAGTGAAGAGTTGCATTGTCCCATTTGCTAGACTTAAAGATGTCCATTCAATTCTCTGAAATAGTCACAGTGGATGCTTTTTTGACTTTTGTTAGGGGAAGAGAGATAATTCAGTTCTGGGACCATTATAAGGAAAATGAAGCAGAATGGCTAGGATCCTATATTACAGAAATTCATTTACCATCTGACTGCATGTGTACATATGCATGTGCATATGTGTGTACAAAGGCTTCATCACTAGTCCACCTGTGTTTATCAGTTCCTACTTTCTGCCTAGCACTAGGGATGGAGAGATCTTTGTCCTCAATGGACTCAAAGAGGTTACACAATATAGGACAGTGTAGAAAGTAATATAGTGGGGAAATAAATATCTGTTCTAGGAAGCAAATAGAACAGAACAAATTGGGTAGAAAAATATGCTAAATTGATCATAGGGTTAGCATTTCTTGAATACCAGTATGAACAATTGCTTACTGACCGAAATGATGATCAGAGAGGGGTACCATCTTGAGATTCCCCATTTGATTTATCTTGTGAAATCACAGAATAGTCAAATTGGAAAAACAAAACAAAACAAACAAAAGCCTGCATTTAGCTCTTTTGTTTAAGATGTAAAGAAAATGAGACCCAAAGAGATGGAGTCTTGCCAAAAATCACACATAGGAAGAACAAAGAGGAAAACCAGGCCTTTAAAACTTGGACCAGTCAAATGGCTACCTTTTGTTACCTAAATCGAAAAAGAGAATGGCCATCTTCTTTACAGAAGTACTTTGGAGTTAGTTAGTGGGTGGTCTCTCCACCCATAAGCCCCTGCTTTCATTTATTTATTGATTTCTTCTCATTTACTCAGTCTAGACATGTTGTCAGGTTTAAAGCCTGAGTGCACTGCGAGGGCTTCCTGTTGTCAGATGGGCTTCCACATTCACTGTATTGCAGACTGATAAAAGATACTGCAGAGTCAGCCTCACCACCATGAGCTGAGTCTGCCATGGCATCCTCTCTTGTTTTCTCCTGCTCTCCAAACTGCTGAGGGACAGAAAATGGAGGTGCTGAGTCTCAAGGCTTACTGGGCTTGTCTGCAACTGCATTCAGCTTGCTGGACAATGTGGAGACTTGGCATACTGCTTCAGATCCAGAAGTGAAAAGAGAGCTCTAGTGAAATACCTACACTTTTCTAAATCTCCAGTTAATTCCAAAATTGTCATTAGCTTTTTGAAATTTTACCTTCTTTACATGTAGACTGACCCAGGCAGAGCCAGTGATGTCCTTCTGATATAACTATATGGCATGAGGGACATGCAACCAAATTAAATAAAATTAATTTCAAGCACACATTCTGATTTGGAGAAGCATTTGCACAATTACAGTGTCAGCATGAGTCACTTATTCTGAATGGTTTTATTGTCATGATCCTGATTTGGAGGTCTCTATGCTTGCTGTGCATGATAAACTTGAGCCATGTTTTGCCCTGAAGTTTTAAAGAACTATAATTTAAAACATCTATAACAAAACAATCTATGAGTAAATGAGACCTCCCTAAATTAGATGCCTCTTTCAGCAGCACGATAAGTAATTCTTTCCAATATGAAAACATTGAGGGGCTCTGGGAGTCTCTTTATTAAATAATAATCCTTCCTCATATAGGATTTTGCATGATCCTTAGGGAGAAAAATCTATTTACTTACTTAATCTTGAACAAAAGGTACCACTTCTCTACTTTTGGTATCATCACTGCTGCATCAGTTTGCATGTGCAAACTGTTGTGGCTTTACATCTTTTTGTACTGTGGACATTTTTCCACATAAAACAATATGAATAAAAACAAGTTCTGTGGAATTTCATGAATTGTAACTCAGACTAAAAGTACAGACCATCCTCTTCCATCTCATTTTGTTACGTTTCTCACTATGCTTTATTTGTTTATGTAATAAATATTTATTCAGTATCTACTATGTGCCAAGCACTGTTGTAGAGACTAGGGGATACATCAGTGAAAAACAAAACAGAACAAAACAGGAATAGATCTCTGCCCTTACAAAGATTATATTTTATCAGGAGCATAGGGAGAGATATACAACAAACAATTACTATAAGTATTTTAATAATTGACTATAAAGCATGCTTGAAACTAATGAAAGCTATAAAGAGATGAAACAATAGGACACATTAAGGAGGAAGTATGTGGACTCCAGTAGTATTAGTTAGGAAACAGGGAGTCAAAAAAGATATCATTGAGGAGGAGAGATTTGAACAAAGACTTAAAGGAGACGAGAGTAAACAAAGCAGATAATCTGGGGAAATATTATTTGATGCCAAGATTTAGCTAAAGCAAGAACCCTAAGTAGGTGACCTGGAGTGGCCAGGGAAATCCCTGGAGACCATTGTTGATAAAGTCAAGAGAGCAAATTGAAGATGAGATCTTTAAGATAAGGTGGCTGTTTAGGATCAGAGTTAGGGTCTTAGGTAGATTATTTAGGGCCTTGTAGACTGTTGTAAAATATCTAGGTTTAATTCCAAGTGGATTGGGAAGCCATTGCAGTTGTTTACTTGAAGAAGTGACATAATTGGATTTAAGTTCTAAAACTTTCTAAAAGATTAGCTGGACTAGTCTGGGGAGGATGGCAAGTCATGGCAGGAGATAAGCAGTATGTTATTACAATACTCCAGGAGATATGTGTGGTTGGCACAAGATGGCATGTTGTGGTGGAACTGGCAAAAGCAGTTCACATTTGGTTCATATTTTGAAGGTAGAAGCAGCAGAGAGAAGTTGAGGATGAATTCAAAGGTTTTTAGTCTGAACATCTGAAAGGATGGATTTGCTATCAGCCAATACAGAAATGGCCACATGATGAGCAGATTTTCAAGTTGGATTAGGAACTGAAGTATGGATATGTCACATTTGAGGAGATTATTAAACATCCAACTCTAGGACATGAGTCAGGAGAAAGGTCTGGGAAGAAGATAGAATTTGAGAGTTGTTGATAAGTAGGTGGTATTTAAAGTGTTGAGGATAGACAACACCAAGGGAATAAGAATAGACAGAAAAGAGAGTATAGATCTGAGCCCCAGGGCATTTTACCATTAAGAGGTCAAGGAGAATTGCAAAACTAGATAAAGAGCCCAAGAAGAAATGACCATTGATTCAAAAGGAAAACCAAGACAGGGTGGTGACTTGGGGAAGAATGTATTTTGAGGAGTGAGTGATCACAGTGTCAAATAATATTGGAAGGTAAAATAAATTGAAGACTGAGAATGATGACTGGATTTAGAAATAGTGAGGTCACAGGAGGATTGTTGGCAGAAGTTTGAGTGGTGTGATGGGAATAAGATCCTGATTAGACAGAAAGTAATTTTTTCTTTCTTTCTTTCTTTCTTTCTTTCTTTCTTTCTTTCTTTCTTTCTTTCTTTCTTTCTTTCTTTCTTTCTTTCTTTCTTTCTTTCTTCTTTTTCTCCACCAAAGTGGGCTAAAACACCAAACTCAAATGCTTATTGACAGCACAATTTTAATGAATCCCTTTGGGAATTTTGTTATAAACACTTGGAAGATTTTTCACTTATTTGATCTGGTCCTAACATTCCAAAATGGGAATGTGTTTTAATTATCCTCAGATATAATCTGTGAACAAAACATCTGAGGATACAGATAAGCATTTTAGAAAATCATTTACTTATTTTAGGCCATTGCATTATACTATCATACATTGATTATGGAGAAAAGGTATTAGTAGCTTGTTTTTTTACATCTTGGCAATTTAATTGAAGTCGCATGTTCTTCTCAAAGTATACCCAGGGTTTAACATATTTGTTTTGTATGCATAGCTTCCTTAATGATACAACAACCAGACCTTCTACTAGTCTATGATTAAGTACCTGGTCATGTAATATACAGAGTAGGTAAGCAATAAACATTTGTTAGTTTAATGTTCTATGTTCCCTGTGCCTGATCCTGCTCTCTTATATATAAGCATCACTTAGTTATGGAAGGATAATAATAGAAAATGATCAGGGGGTGCCTGGCTTAGTCAGTTAAGTGTCCGACTTCGGTTCAGGTCATGATGTCACAGCTCAAGCCCTGCCTCAGGCTCTGTGCTGACAGCTCAGAGCCTGGAGCCTGCTTCAGATACTGTATCTCCCTCTCTCTCCGCCACTCCCCTGATCACACTCTATCTCTCTCTTTCAAAAATAAATAAATGTTAAAAAAATAAAAATAAAATGATCAGAGTATAGTGTTTATACTGCTAGAAGACTGGCCTTCAAAGACTTTATAGTCTTGATAGGGAGGGGATACATATGTATATGATAAGTTCAAAAGCAAGGTAAAAACAGTATAAAGAAGAATAAAAGATGGCCTTATAATTAGTTACCAAATTAAATCTGTAGATAATACATGCCCAATACATTTTGGTAATTCTCACAATATTTCCATCTTTTTTCATTGTTATTATATTTGTTATGGTGATCTGTAATCAGTGATCTTTGATGTTACTATTATAATTATTTGGAAGTACCATGAACCATGGCCATATAAGGCGGCAAATTTATTCCATAAAGTTTGTGTGTTCTGACTTCTCCATCAATCGGCCATTCCCTCATCTCTCTCTCCCTTCAGGCTTCCCTATTCCTTGAAATACAACATTATAACCCTATAGTGGCCTTTAAGTGTCCAAATGAAAGGAAGAGTCACATGGCTCTCACTTTAAATCAAAAGCTAGAAATTATTATGCCTAGTGAGAAGGGCATGTCAAAAACTGAGATAGGCTGAAGGCTAGGCCTCCTGTGCCAAACGAAGTTGCGAATGCAAAGGAAAATTTTTACAGGAAATTAAAAGTGCTACTTCAGTGAACACATGAATGGTAAGAAATTTAAACAGTCTTACTGCTAATATGGAGAATGTTTTAGTGGTCCATGTAAAAGATCGAACCAGCCATAACATTTTCTCAAGGCTGAGAGAGGTGAAGAAAGCTGCAGAAGAAAAATTTGAAACTAGCTGTACTAAACAACAGATTTTCAATATTGATTTAACAGTCTTGTATTGGAAGAAGATGCCATGACTTTCATAGCTGGAAAGAGAAGTCAATGCCTGACTTCTAAGCTTCAAAGGACAGCCTAACTTGTTGTTATGGGCTAATGCACCTGTGACTTGAAGTCAATGCTCATTTACCATTTTGAAAATCCTAGGGCCCTTAAGAATGATGCTAAACCTACTCTGCCTGTGCTCTATAAATGGAAAATCAAAGCCTGGGTAATAGCACATCTGTTTATAACACAGTTTACTGAACATTTGGAGCCCACTGCTGAGACCTACTGCTCAAGGAAAAAAGATTCCCCTCAAAATATGACTGCTCATTGACAATGCACCTGGTGCCTCAAGAGTTCTGATAGAGATGTACAATGAGATTAATATTGTTTTCGTGCCTGCTAACACAGCATCCATTCTACAGTCCATGGATCAAGGAGTGATTTCAACTTTAAACTCTTATTATTTAAGAAATTCATTTCATAGTGCTATAGCTGCCATAGATAGCGATTCTTCTGATGGATCTAAGCAAAATAAATTGAAAACCTTCTGGAAAGGATTCACCATTCTAGGAGCCATTAAGAACATTTGTGAGTCATGGGAAGGGGTCAAAATATCAATATGAACAGTAGTTTAGATGAAGTTGATTTCCAGCTCATGGATGACTTTGAGAGGTTCTACTTTGATGGTAGACATATCAAGAGAACTAGAATTCAAAGTGGAGCCTGAGGATGTGACTGGATTGCTACAATCTCATGATAAACTTTAAACCAGATGCAGAGTTGAATGAGCAAAGAAAGTGGTTTTTTGAGATGGAATCTACTCCTGGTGAGGATGCTGTGAAGATTGTTGAAATGACAACAAAGGACTTAGAACATTACATAAAATTAGTTGCTAAAGCAGTAGAGGGGGTTGAAAGGATTGACTCCAGTTTTGAAAGAAGTTCTGTGGTTAAATGCTATCAAATGGTATTGCATGCTATGGAGAAATCATTTATGAAAGAAAGGGTTGATTGATGTGACAACTTGTTGTCTTATTAAGAAATTGCCACAGCCACCCCAATTTTGCTGTGTAATTCTGGACTGGGAGATAAGAATTCTGGTAGTGTGTGAAGAGATGGTTGAGAGTACAAGTGTAGGAGGTGGGGAGAGGCTTACTGTAAACTCCCCAAAATTTTCATGCTAGTTTCATGTACCAAGAGTAAACATCCATAGAACAATGGATACAGGAAAGGAGAATAGAGCTACAGATTGCTTCTATGCACTAGAGACAAGGGAGGTTATGGAGTTTAACAAAAGTATACGAATATGTGTGTAATTAATGCACTCTGATTTCTGGGTAGTGTTTACCTCTGGAGAAGGAGAAGTGGGGAAGTGGTGAGTTTTACCAGAATCAATCAATCAATCAACCAATCAATTGTTTATTTGAACAATCTTAGGAAAATAGAAAAAGTGTTACCATCTGTCAAATATGGATAGTGATTACCTTTTTACTTTCAGTAAGTTCTGTTCTGCTTGAAATATTTTATATACATATTTTATATACATATTTTAAACAGTTTTTTTAACTTTATTTAATTTTTAGACAGAGACAGTGCAAATGGGAGAGAGACACAGAGGGAGAGAGAGAATCCCAAGTAGGCTGCACACTGCCAGCTCAGAGCCTGATGGGGAGCTTGAACCCATGAAGCTGTGAGATCATGACCTGAGTCAAAACCAAGAGTCAGAAATTTTACTGACTGAAACACCCAGGTGCCTATATATATATATATATATATGCACATATACATATACATATACATATACATATACATATATATATGTGTATATATATGTGTATATATATATATGTGTGTGTGTGTATATATATATATATATATATATATATATATATATATATAACCTTTAAACAAGGTTCAGAAAATTTAAGGTAAAAACCGTGGAAGATAGAGGAGAGTTTTAAAATACTTTTTAATGTTTTTATTTATTTTTGAGAGAGAGAGAGCATGTGTGTGTGAGAGTGAGTGGGGGAGGGAAAAAGAGAGAGGGGAAAAGAGGATCCAAGGCAGGCTCATGCTAACAGCGGAGAGCCCAATGAGGGGCTCAAGCTCACAAACCCTGAGATTATGACCTGAGCCAAAGTCAATGCTTAACCTACTGAGCCACCCAGGTGTCCCTAAAATATTTTTAAATACTAGCTTATTTCCAAATAAATTGAAGCTTGGATTTCACTATTTACCTTATATCTTTCTCTTTAACATAAGAAACTGAAAATGAGTTAAGTCAATTAGACCAATATTAGTTGGAAAGAACATGTTTGCTATTAACCTTTTTAAAAGGAGTATTTGTTTTGAATGAAGTTAGTCATATCATTGCCTGTTTTCATTTTATGAAAGTAGAATTTCTTCTTCAAAAAAAATTTTAAAAATTCTATTTCTACTGTGTATCTATATCTATAGTTATAGTTCTGAAAGTTTCATGGATTTATCCCCTGTTTGTTTATTCATTTGCCCCAGTTCAATATTTGGCTTCTGAGAAATTTATTTTGATACTCTCATCACCTGAGAGACCAGAGCCTCAGAAAGCTTTCCTTACATGGATAAGAGTGATAAGTTTCCACAGAAAAAGCGACATCAAACATTGATCTGCTTGCGTAAAGTGATTCTACCAGTTATATGGCATTTGGTGCTTCCTGTAAATTGATGCAAATTTCATTAAAGAAAATGACAGATGGCATATGGCAGCAGACAAAATGCTAGCTCACATGATGAATTCTACCTTCTACTAGTCCAGGATAAACAATGTTTTTAATCACCTTGAAAAAACTGTCACATTGATTCAGCTACAGTGACCAGGTAATTATAATTGTGTAGCTAGTTTCTTATTAGCTTAAAAAATAAATAAATAAAAGGTGGCAACAGATAGGCATTTGCTTTTGGTTTATATTGCAAGACAGATGGCCTAATGAGATTTTATGACTCTATGCTGCCATGATGAGGTCTCCACTTGCACAGCGTTACAACAGAATGACCACGGAGCCCCAGTTTGTATTCTCTTCACTAGTTGTTTGGTATATTACTTTGAGAATTGGAAGGGCTGGGAGTGTAAAAAGTGATTATGAGATTTTTCTTTGCTTGACATGATGAACGAGTCTATGTGAGGCAGATACCTTTCTGTGGATGAACTGCAGACAGGTTTCAATCACAGTCAGATTGTGTTGCATTCCTTTTGAAGGTGGACATTTACAACATTGAATTTTAAGGGGATAATTACAGTGTTTTTAGATTCTGAGGTTTACATCATGATACATTTTTTTCTTTTTTTTTTCTTTTTTATTCTTTTTACAAAAAAAAAAACCCTCTCATCAATTTTTATAATAATGTGCTTTTCTGGTCAATTTTACCTGCAGGACATGGTCCTATAAATATATTTTTAATGGTCCCTAATTAGAGGTTCAGATACATAAGAAATAAAAGTGATTTCTACTTATAGAAAGTAGGACTGGATTTTAGTTTCAGTACATGGAATTTATATCGTTAACTTTAGTTAGTGATTCATATCAGACTTCTTTTCAAGTTATAGAAATTGCCTCTGGCTAATTTAAGTGAAGAATATGGAAGGATATTCACTGACTGGGAAGAAATGCGAGAGAACCAAGTAGAATCTGGGTTCTAAGTGGAATCTGTGGTCTTACTACCACAACCTGCTTGAAGCCATAGTCCATGGTCTTGTAGGGCAGAAAGCTGCTGGCTCTGCCTCCACTGAGCACTTGACTTTGGCTACAATGGGATTTCCACAGTGCTAAAGACAATTTCTCAGCTGTTCTTGTATCCTTCCTTTATTTTCCAGAGCTTCAAAGTCCTAAGTGGGACCCTTTGATTGGCTGAGTTTAGGCCATGTGCCAATTCTCTGATTCCTGCTCCACTGGCTTCTTAATGAGAATTGAAGCCTTTCTCCCCCCAGAGCCTATGCAGTGGAAGATCTCTCCAGGTTAGGAAGGGAGTTCTGTTGCTGGACATCTAGAGAACAAGAGAAGACAGGAATTGACAGAGGTGCATGACAGCAAAAGTTCTCTTTTGTATCATGACATTTTTTTTTCTACTTTATTTTTTCTCTTTGTTTTATTTATTTTTTTGATAACCATAAACATATAAAGAATGCTATCATTAATATACTTAATCCCAACACGTGGTTATGGATGTAACTTGTTATCCCAGGACTTTTCCTACTATATCAAAGGCCCAATTACTATTCTCAACATGCATACCAACCTTCCTTTTGTGCACACATGTCTGATATTTCCAAGTTTAGGAGAAGGGAGACATTTGCCTTATGTCTCAGCCCATATTTTTAAATCAGCATCATTTCCCTCTGCTTATTTTGCCATGATTTTCACAATGAGTAAATATTTACTCAGGATTTCTATATTAGTTTGCCAGGGCTGCCACAACAAAGTACTACAAACTAGCTAAACAATCAAAACTTACTGTTTCACACTTCTGGAGGCTAGAATTCTGAGTTCAAGGTTTTGGCAGAGTTAGTTTCTTCCAAGGGCTCTGATCAAGAATCTGTCCATGCTTCTCTCCTTTGGTTGTTGTCATCTTGTCATTTCTCAGCTTGTAGAAATATCACCTTGTTCATTGTCCTCATCTTCACATGGTGTCTTGAGTTCACATCAGTGTCCAAATCTCTCTTTTATAAGAACACCAGTCATATTGGATTAGGATTCATCCTAATGACTTATTTTAATTTGATTACCTCTGTAAATCCCTTATCACCAAACTAGGTCATACTCTGAGATACCAGAGGTTAGGATTCCAGCATACACTTAGGGAACATAATTCAACCTATAGTAACTTCTTAAATGGCTGCCTCTTCAATGTGAGTTTTTGAAATATTGAATCCTTTTTGACATTATTTTTTTAACCAAGGAATATATAAGTAGGCAGACTTGGCTGACCATTAAGGACTACATACACATCTTAATTTTAGGTGTGAAATTGACAGAATGGTTGATTTGATGAAAAGCAAGGAATTTTTGGTATTCTTTAGCTAAAGTTTGTCATTTAAAAATGTATCTTTTAAAATAACCCACTTCTGGGGCGCCTGGGTGGCGCAGTCGGTTAAGCGTCCGACTTCAGCCAGGTCACGATCTCGCGGTCCGTGAGTTCGAGCCCCGCGTCAGGCTCTGGGCCGATGGCTCGGAGCCTGGAGCCTGTTTCCGATTCTGTGTCTCCCTCTCTCTCTGCCCCTCCCCCGTTCATGCTCTGTCTCTCTCTGTCCCAAAAATAAATAAAAAACGTTGAAAAAAAAAAAATTTTTAAAATAACCCACTTCTGGTTCTTTTGGTTTTTCTCTTGTTACTCTAGTCTCTGTTTTATTTAATTCTGCTAAAATCTCTGTTGTTTCTTTTATTTTGTTTGCTGTGGATTTAGTTTGCTTTTTTTTTTCTTTTTAGTCTCTTTCAGATCTTCTTTGTGGATGTGCTCTGAAGTTCTAGAAAATTTAGACCAATTCTAGTTTCTTTCAGTATTGCATTAATTATCAGTGAAATACTAGTATAATAACCTGAAGGCAGATTTAATGGAAACTTTATTTAAATGAGTTATTTACATCTCCCGCAAGAAAACACTTTACTGCATATATGGGTGTAGTCAAAAGAACATCTTTAAAAACAGGAGCACTTAGATTCCAAATATTTTTATCATATTCTTTCAAAAAGTTTTCAAGGGCTCTGATGGGAGATAGTATTATTTGATGTACAAATATTTTAATTTTTGCTTATATTAGATATATTAAATGCTACTGCATTAAAAAATACTTAAGATGTTATTCAGTATTAAAGTGTTTCAGCTTTTTTTTAAAAGACATTCTTTGTAAATTAAAAGCTCTAAATGGAGCTCCTGTAATCCTTTAATGCAAAGCAGCTGTTTTCATTTTCTGATGAACTACTAAAAGGGAATTTCATGACATTTTTTTTTGTCTTCCTCTTATATACTCTGGTTCATGTCAATAAAACATAAAATTAAAAACAAGCAAACCTACCAAATACTCTTAAAAACAGTCAGTATTCTAAGCCATTGCAGTTAATACAACAACAACGACGACGACGGCAACGACAAACTGGAGTGAAAAGCTTGAACAAGCTTTATGATATATTTTATTAGGTTATGACCTATGATTTACAATTGCATTATTTTTTTCAAAACTCTCTAGTATGAGTATAGGAAATCATCTAAATGCATGAGTTTGTGTCATGAGAACTTACAGATTATAATAGGTAGTATATTTAAAAAAAAACTTTTTTTAATGTTTACTTACTTTTGAGACAGAGACAGAGCATGAATGGGGGAGGGTCAGAGAGAGGGAGACATAGAATCTGAAGCAGACTACAGTCTCTGAGCTGTGAGCACAGAGCCCGACGTGGGTCTCGAACTCATGGAGTGTGAGATCATGACCTGAACCGAAGTCAGATGCTTAATCGACTGAGCCACCCAGGCGTCCTAGGTAGTGTATTTAAAATACCTGTTGTATTTTTAAGACAATTATCAAACCATCCAAAGAAAATCAATATCATGATAAATTTAGATGACTTAAAATAAATACATCAAAAACAAAACCAGAATCTACACTTGTGATAGTTTCTCTAGCCTCATTTGCTTTGAGACAGGGAATGAATATCTTGAAAATTTAAGGTTCTTTATTTCTATGGGATTGTGTGTCTATCAGCTTTCACTGCCTTTTGCTTCATCCGACTGTTGCATAAAGTGCAAAAGGTCCTCTCAGAAATATAATGGGGAATGGAAAATGCAATTTTAAAGCATATGTTGAAACTTTTACACAGAATCGGTATAAAATTTATACACTGAAACTCATTCTAATAACAGTCAATAGTAGGTAGGTATGTTCCTGAAAGGATCATTTTAAAAGCAATTATAATACTTGGAATAACTAACATTTTACGTGTGATAAAAGCTTCTAATTTAATGGAAACATTGAAGATCTTTTTGTGTAAAAAGAATGATGCTTTTGTAATGTAAAACATTAACCTCTAGTTATTTTAGAAATAGATTTTTTTAATCAAATTTTCTTAAAGCAGCTACAATTGTACTTCTTTGTTTTAATATTTCAAATTTGTAGCTAGGAGTTGAAATTTTAAACAGAGAGGAGCCCCCTTTTACCTTTCATTTATTCTTTTTTTTTAAATTTTTTTAACGTTTATTTATTTTTGAGACAGAGAGAGAGACAGAGCATGAACGGGGGAGGGTCAGAGAGAGAGGGAGACACAGAACCCGAAACAGGCTCCAGGCTCTGAGCGGGTCAGCACAGAGCCTGACGCGGGGCTCGAACTCACGGACCGCGAGATCATGACCTGAGGCGAAGTCGGCCGCCCAATCGACTGAGCCACCCAGGCGCCCCAACCTTTCATTTATTCTTTAACCAAACCTGTCAGGTTGGCAGCAGATATTTGGTCAGTCACTTTGTTCCTTACCTTGCTGATGCAAAAGGGTGAATATTTCAAAGTAAAGCAAGAGTTGGGATCAGAGAAACCATGTTCTGTGTTCTTTTTAAATAGTCTTCCAGTGGCATTCTTTTAGAAATCTAGTCTTTGCCCTCCCCATACCACAAGGGTGAAAAGGTGGCCTTTTCCAGAGTGCTCAAAGTCAAATTAGTCCTGTAAGTCAGTCTGGGGGGAAATGAGAGTAATTTTGTGGTCAGGGTGGCCAAAGACCTAATGTCTAAGGAGGCAAGAGAGGCAGCATGGTCAGGACATGCTGAAAAAGATTGAAAAAGTAGGGACTTTACAGCCATGAGGCTACAGTAGTGACTCTAAGGGAAGTATGTGCTTTAAAACCTGTTTAAAAACAAAGTTGAACTTTGAGAGGAAAAGCTGGGAGGGACTCAAGGAAAACCATGAGCTCAGCATGAGGGAAATGAAACATAGTACATAAATGGAAGTTCAAAGCCTACAGAGGAGAAAGAAACATGAAAGGTAAGTACAGAAGGCACTATGTGCAAAATAACAGAAGAAATAAAATAAGGAAAGATCAGAGGTCATTTTTTTGCTCTTCAGTCAGCAAAACCCATATAGTAAAAGAAGTAAACCATAAGTAAGGGAGGGTACATCTGAAGGTGTCCTACAAGATTTATTTAAATAAGACGAAATAGTAGAGGACTTTAACACCCCATTTATATCAATGGACATATCATCCAAATAGAAAATCAACAAGAAAATAGTGGCTTTGAATGATTCATTGGACCAGATGGATTTAACAGACATATTCAGAACATTCTGTCCTAAGCAGAAGATTACACATTATTTTCAAGTGCACATGGAACATTCTTCAGAATACATGAAAACATGTCTCAATAAATTCAAAAGGATCAAAGTCATTCCATGTGTCTTTTCTGACCACAACACTATGAAACTACAAATCAACCACAGGACAAAAATCTGGAAAGAGCAGAAATACAAGGTTAAATAACACACTACCAAACAATGAGTGGGTCAACCAAAAAATCAAAGAAGATTTAAAAAAAAATACATAGATACAAATGAAAATGAAAACATAATAGTCAAAAATCTTTGGGATGCAGCAAAATGACTCTAAGAGGGAAGTTTATAGCAATACAGGTCTACCTCAAGAAGCAATAAAAATCTCAAATTAACAACCTAACCTCACACCTAAAGGAGCTAGAAAAAGAAGAAACAAAACCTAAAATGAGTAGCAGGAAGGAACCTGAAGTAATAAAGATGAGAGCAGAAATCTGAAAACAAACAAACAAACAAAAAAAACTATGGTGCACTTAGGTGGTTCAGTTGGTTGAGCATCGTATTTCAGTTGAGGTCATGATGTTGCAGTTTGTGAGTTCTAGCCCCACATCAGACTCTCTGCTGTCAGCACAGATCCTGCTTAGGATCTTCAGTCCCCATCTCTCTCTGTCCCTCTCCCACTCACACACACTCTCTCTCTGTCAAAAATAAACATTAAAAAATAAATAAATAAAAAGAATCACTCTTTAAAAAATAAAATAAAATAAAAAACTAAAACTAAAACTAAAAAAACAATAGAACACATAAGTGAAACCAGGAGCTACTTCTTTGAAAAGATCAACAAAATTGATAAACATTTAGCCAGACTCAGAAAAACAAAATTAGAAATGAAAGAGGAGAAATAACAACTGACACCAGAATTACAAAGGAATTACAAATAAGAGAATATTGTGAAAAATTATATGCTGACAAATCAGACAACCTAGAAGAAATGGATACATTTCTAGAAACATACAACATCCCAAAATTGAATTAGGAAGAAATAGAAATTTTGAACACAACAATTACCGGCAATGAAATTGAATCAGTAATACAAAAACTCCCAACAAACAAAAGTCCAGGACCAGACAGCTTCAGAGGTGAATTGTACCAAACATTTAAAGATGAATTAATACCTATTCTTTTCAAACTATTACAAAAAATAGAAGACAAAGGAAAATTTCCAAATTTATTCTATGAGGACTGCATTAACCTGATACCAAAACTAGATAAAAATAATAAAAAAAAAAAAAAAAGAGAGAGAACTCCAGATCAATGTCTCTGATGAACTTAAATGCACACATCCTCAACAAAATATTAGCAAACTGAATCCAACAATACGTTAAAAAAAATCATTCACCACAATCAATGGGACTTATTCCCAGGATGCAAGGGAGGTCCAATAATCACAAATCAATCAATGTGATACATAATATCAATAACATAAAGGATAAAAACTGTATGATCATTTCAATAGATGTAGAAAAAGCATTTGACAAAATACAACAACCAATTCATGATAAAAACCCTCAACAAAGTAGGTTGAGAGGGAACATACCTCAACATAATAAAAGCCATATATTAAAAACTCATAGCTAACATCATAGTTAATGGTGAAAAATAGAGCTTTTCCTCTAAGATCAAGAACAAGACAAAGATGTCCACTCTCACCACTTTTATTCAGCACAATACTGGAAGTCCTAGGTACAGCAATCAGACAAGAAAAAGGAATAAAAGGCATCCAAATCAGTAAGAAAGAAGTAAAACTTTTACTATTTGCAGATGACATGGTACTATATATAGAAAGTCCTAAAGACTCCACAAAAAATACCATAACTGATAAATGAGTTCAGTAAGGTTTTAGGATACAAAATCAATGTATAGAAATCTATTGCATTTCTATACACTAATAATGAAGCAACAGAAATAAATAAATAAACAGAAATAAATAAAAATGAAGCAATAATGAAGCAACAGGATATAAAACCAATGTACAGAAATTTCTATACACTAATAATGAAGCAACACTAATAATGAAGCAACAAATTTGTAAAGATTTCATTTGCATGGATTGGAAGAATAAATATTGTTAAAATGTCCATATTACCCAAAGCAACCTATAGGTTTAATGCAATCCCTATCAAAATACCAATATTTTTTACAGAACTAGAAGAAGTAATACTATTTTTTTTATTTGTTTTGTAAACTCAAAGAGGATTAAAGACCTAAATGTGAGACCTGAAATCATAAAAATCCTATAAGAGAGCACAGGCAGTAATTTATCTGACATTAGCCATAGCAGGATTTTTCTAGATATGACTCCTGAGGCAAGGAAAATAAAAGCAAAAATAAACTATTGGGATTACATCAAACAAAAAACTTCTGCACAGTTAAGGAAACAATCAACAAAACTAGCTTCTGAATGTGAGAAGACATTTGCAAATTGCATATCCAATAAAGGGTAAGTATCCAAAAATATAAAGGACTTCTACAACTCAACACCTGAAACAAACAAATAATCCAATTTAAAAATGGGCAGAAGTCAAAAACCAACATCTCCTGAAAAAGAATGGGCAACAGACACATGAAAAGATGCTCAATGTCACTTATCATCAGGTAAATGCAATCAAAACTACAATGAAATGTCACCTCACATCTTTCAGAATGGCTAAAATCAAAAACACAAGACACAATAAGTATTGGTGAGGATGTGCAGAAAAAGGAACCCTCTTGCACTGTTTGTAGGAATGTAAACTGGTGTGGTCACTGTGAAAAATCGTATGGAGCTTACTTAACAACAACAACAAAGAACTACAATATGATCCAGTAATCACACTACTGGGTATTTACCCAAAGAATATGAAAATATTAATTTGAAAGGATATATGCACCACTATGTTTATTGCAGTGTTATTTACAATAGCCAAATTATGGAAGCAGCCCATGTCCCTCAATAGATGGATAAAGATGTGATATATAGAAAAACTGAGAGCTTTCCCCCTAAAGTCAGGAACAAGACAGGGATGTCCACTCTCACCACTGTTATTCAACATAGTATTGGAAGTCTTAGCCTCAGCAATCAGACAACACAAAGAAATAAAAGGCATCCACATCAGCCAGGAGGAGGTCAAACTTTCACTCTACACAGATGACATGATACTCTACATGGAAAACCCAAAAGATTCCACCAAAAAACTGCTAGAACTGGTTCATGAATTCAGCAAAGTTGCAGGATATAAAACCAATGTACAGAAATCGGTTGCATTCCTATACACCAACAATGAAGTGACAGAAAGAGAAATCAAGGAATCGATCCCATTTATAATTGCACCAGAAACCATAAAATACCTAGGAATAAATCTAACCAAAGAGGTGAAAAATCTCTACACTAAAAAGTATAGAAAACTTATGAAAGATATTGAAGAAGACACAAAAAAATGGAAAAAGATTCCATGCTCCTGGATAGGAAGAACAAATATTGTTAAAATGTCAATACTACCCGAAGAAATCTACATATTCAATGCAATCCTTATCAAAATAACACCCGCATTCTTCCCAGAGCTAGAACAAATAATCCTAAAATTTGTATGGAACCAGAAAAGACCCTGAATAACCAAAGCAATCTTGAAAAAAAAAAAGCAGAAGGCATCACAATCCCGGACTTCAAGGTGTATTACAAAGCTGTAATTATCAAGAGACTATGGTAACTGGCACAAGAACAGACACTCAGATCAGTGGAACAGAATAGAGAACCCAGAAATGGACCTACAAACATATGGCCAACTAATCTTTGACAAAGCAGGAAAGAATATGCAGTGGAATAAAGACAGTCTCTTCAGCAAGTGGTGCTGGGAAAACTGGACAGTGACATGCAGAAAAATGAACCTGGACCACTTTCTTACACCATACACAAACATAAACTCAAAATGGATGAAAGATCTCAATGTAAGACAGGAAGCCTTCAAAATCCTTGAGGAGAAAGCAGGCAAAAACCTCTTTGATCTTTCCTGCAGCAACTTCTTACTCAACACGTCTCTGGAGGCAAGGGAAACAAAAGCAAAAATGAACTACTGGGACCTCATCAAAATAAAAAGCTTCTCCACAGCAAAGGAAACAATCAGCAAAACTAAAAGGCAACCGACAGAATGGGAGAAGATATTTGCAAATGACATATTAGATAAAGGGTTAGTATCCAAAATCTATAAAGAGCTTATCAAACTCAACACCCAAATAACAAATAATCCAGTGAAGTAATGGGCCAAAGACATGAATAGACTTCTCCAAAGAAGACATCCAGATGGCCAACCGACACATGAAAAAATGCTCAACATCACTCATCATCCAGGAAATACAAGTCAAAACCACAATGAGATACCACCTTACACCTGTCAGAATGTCTAACATTAACAACTCAGGCAACAACAGATGTTGGCAAGGATGTGGAGAAACAAGATCTCTTTTGCACTGCTGGTGGCAATTAAACTGGTGCAGCCACTCTGGAAAGCAGTATGGAGGTTCCTCAAAAAATTAAAAATAAAACTACGCTACAATCCAGCAATTGCACTACTAGGTATTTATCCAAGGGATACAGGTGTGCTGTTTCGAAGGACACATGCACTCTAGTGTTTATAGCAGCACTGTCAACCATAGCCAAAGTATGGAAAGAGCCCAAATGTCCATCGATGGATGAATGGATAAAGAAGATGTGGCATACACACACACACACACACACACACACACACACACACACACAATGGAGTATTACTCAGCAATCAAAAAGAATGAAATCTTGCCATTTGCAACTACATGGATGGAACTAGAGGGTATTATGCTAAGGAAAATTAGTCAGAGAAAGACAAATATCATATGACTTCACTCAGATGAGGACTTTAAGACACAGAACATATGAACATAAGGGAAGGGAAGCAAAAATAATTTAAAAACAGGGAGGGGGACAAAACATAAGAGACTCTTAAATATGGAGAACAAACAGAGGGTTACTGGAGGGCTTGTGGGAGGGGGGATGGGCTAAATGGGTAAGGGGCATTAAGGAATCTACCCTTGAATCATTGTTGCACTATATGCTAATTTGGAGTAAACTTTAAAAAATGATGTGATTTATATAGATCTATATCTATCTGTTTATATCCCTCTGTGTGTGTGTGTGTGTGTGTGTGTGTGTGTGTGTGTGTATCACAAACACTCTATCTGTGATACATATAATACATATGGAATATTATTCAGCCATAAAAAGAATGAAACTTTGCCATTTGGAACAATATGGATGGAGCTAGAGAATATAATGCTAAGTGAATTAAGTCAGTCAGAGAAAGGTAAATACTACATGATATCACTCGCATGTGGAATTTAAGAAACAAAATAAATGAACAAAGGAAATAAAAAGAGAGAGACAAACCAACAGACTTTTAACTATACAGGACAAACTGATGGTTATCAAAGGGAAGGTGGATGGGGGGGATGGGTGAAATAGGTGATGGGGATTAAAGAGTACACTTATGGTGAGGACTGAGTAATGTATAGAATTGTGGAATTACTATATTGTACATCTGAAACTAATAGAATACTGTATGTTAACTATGTTGGAATTAAGATTTTTAAAAACTTAATATTTCTTTTAAATTAAAAAAATAAAGAAGACAAAAACAAACAACAGATCAACAAATTCAAGACCAGGGACAAGACTGACATGGTATAATTAACTTTGGCAGATCACAGAATTCTTAGCAACTCCTAATGAAGATAAACTGCTAATAACATAATACTGTGTTTGAAATTAATTAATTAATTAAATTTATGTTTATTGAGAGAGACAGACAGAGCTGGAGCAAGGGAGGGGCAGAGAGAGAGGGAAACACAGAATCTGAAACAGGCTCCAGGCTCTGAGCTGTCAGTGCAGAGTCTGGTGTGGGGCTCGAACTCACAAACTCTGAGATCAGGACCTGAGCTGAAGTCAGACCCTTAACCAACTGAGCCACTCAGGCACCCCTGAAATTAATTTAAATACATTTTTGAATTTATTTATAGTTGGTCAGTACTATAATTTGGTTATGGCTTCTAAAATTCTGTTTTTAAAAATCTTATTTAGATAAATTAGGAGTAAAAATTCCTGAATCTGGGAGCAGATAGTTTTTTGAGAGGTTGCTATATATATTAGGATAATGTTAGATGCCATAAAAAAATAGCCCTCAAATTTCACTTGCCTAACACAAGAGAGATTTATTACTTGTTCATATCACAGTCCCATGTGAATGGCTGTTCCTGGTCAACAGAAGTTGGGGGCAGATCTGCTACACATAGTCCTTTAGGAATCCAGGCTGATAGAAGCTTTCCCCCTATCAGTGTGTGACTTGCATGATTGCTTTCAGCATTGATAATCCATCTGACAGAAGGGATAAAAGTATGCAGGAGCGTATGTGAAAATTGTATGTTTTTCCCTCACATTCTTGGTCAGAATATAATCACAGGGCTACACTAAACTTCAAGGCAAACTGGAAAGTGTCTAATTGAGTATCCAGAAAGAGGGGAGATAGAGATTTTAGTGAATAAGCAGAAGTTAGTGTATGGTACAGACAGTCACTGAACTCATGTGAGGGATTTTGATACCACGTCTACCTCTTGAACATACAAGGTTCTGGGTAGGCTCCTGAATGAGTTACAAAGTTGGCTTTTGGATGAAATTCAGTATGCATTTTATAAACTGGCACCAATTAAGGGTAGTTGGATAGAGTCAAATTTTGCTAAGGCATAGATTCTTTCTGTTTTACTTGCATTCTAATCTCTGTGGTTTATGTAACTCATTCATATAAAAATAGGAAATATCAGTATATATCTGATCATATAATTGGCATTATTCACTGAATTTATTCTTATAAAATAATTTTTATGAGAGAACTAAAAATAAGACATTGCTTTGACAAATGTCTATGTCTAACTAGAATATTATGTTCAGATTATAATTAGAATATATTTGTGTGTGCATATGTACTTACACATTTAAATTAGTATGTATATACTGATGTGCAAAGTACATACTTGTGTCAGTGTATACAACTGAAGAAAGTTCTTTGGAGTCAAATTCCACAGCAGTAAAGCTAAATTCATAATTTGTTTGCTGCATCATAGACTTTGAAATTACCTGTTTTCAAATTTTGGTAATGCCATTTAATACATGGATGACTCTTAAACAAATTATTCAATCTCTTTAAATCTTGGTTACTTTGTATATACACTAGGAATAATAACAGTGATTAATCAAACTGGGTGATTGTAAATAATAACACTGGATTATATAGATAAAGCATTTAGCGTAGAACCTGGCATATAGTTGGTGTTCTGTGGTATATATTATTCATAGTTAGGCCTACCTAGTAAGAAGTTAGACATACTGCCCAGAGCCCCTATAACACAGACAAAAATAAATGCAGGTAGACACACAGATAGGAGATATGCTGGGTACTTATTTTTAATAGTTTATTTCATTTATTCATTCCTTAAGTAAACACTTAGACCTTTAATATGCAGAAGCTCTGAACCATGGTGAGCACAAAAATTGCTAAGACAGCTCTATTGTTGTCAAAGCTTTTACCACCTGATTATGAAGACTCTAATAGTCATAAAGCAAAGTGACATTTGCATAGAAGAAATACCACAGAGAGATATATGGTTTAAAATAAGGAAAACCAAGGGTGCCTAGGTGGCTCAGTCAGTTAAGTTTCAGCTCAGGTCATGATCTCATGTTTTGTGATAATGAAGCCCCATGTTGGGCTCTGTGCTGACAGTGCAGGAGGATTCTCTGTCTCCCTCTTTCTCTGCCCTCCCCCTGCACCTCCCCCTCTCTCTGTCTCTCTGTGTCTCTCTCAAAAACTAAAATATAAAATAGAATAGAATATGGGAAAGCCATTCAAGAAAATGTTTTGGACATTTAAAACTCCCTGGCTCTTTAACTGGCTCTTAAAAACAGAATTTGAAGAAGTTTATAGAGGGAGGAGAGGCATTCCATCAGATAGAAAAACATTCCATTCCATTCAGAAAGATGAAGAGAGGCAGGAAAAAGCACAGGACATATTCAGGCAAAATTGAGGAATAACTAGAGAGGAGTTCTTTGAGGTCCATATGGACAGTCAAGACATCAGTGCCATTCTAAAAATTGGACTTTTTCTGTAAGTAATGAGTGAAAAGATCAAAGGTGAGAAAGAAAAATTTTGAACAAAATGACATCTATGACCTTGAATATTTTACTTAACCTTCCCAGCATCCAATTTTTCTCCCCTAGACAGCAAATGAATGGGCCAGGATTCTTTCAGACCCTAACTCTCTAGGAGACTTCCCTGAACATTACATTCTCTAGAGTCACTGTTGTTCTACAAGTGTTGGAACATCTCTCTTCTCTTCCCAGTGCTGTTTACCTGGGCTCCACCCATCACAGTTGCCATATCCTTTAGACTCCAGGTTTTTATTTTCTGCCAGTCTCCCTTTCTTCCCTTGTGATGAGGACGTGAGATACAGTTCATTTATTCACAGAGGGCATCCTGCCTGCCCAGATCCCTGGCTCCTGACTCCTCCATTGGCTGTGTCTCTAAATCTTCCCTGGGCCTTTTCCAATCCTCACCTCACTTATTCCCTTTATTTCACTTTTCCCATATTGTTATTTTTTCTCCTAGTTTTTCAGTGTCTTTTCTTTTCCCCCACCTGGTACATCCACTGTTCTAAAAGAATGGAAGTGAAAATATAATCGAACAGAAACAAACAAGCAAGAATTACTGGTGAAAGTGATGCCTTTATAAGAATAAAATACTGTCTGTCACTATGTATAAAATACAGTTGGGGTGGGGGGGATTTCCCTTTTTCCTTGTTAGATTTGTAAGGATAGTTATGTCTTCATTTTACTCAAGTCAACAGTAGCAATGACATGATTGTTATTTAACATTTACTGATCGCTTCTCTTTTGGTGAATAGGATTTAGCAGAGATACCAGACATTCCACTAAGAAAATAAGTTTTTTCATTGAGAATAAATAAATATATAATATGCCAAATATCATTCTATACTGCTGTTTTAAATTTATTTTTAATTTTTTTAATGTGAAATTTATTGTCAAATTGGTTTCTATACAACACCCAGTGCTCATCCCAACAGGTGCCCTCCTCAATACCCATCACACACTTTCCCCTCCTCCTACCCCCCATCAGCCCTCAGTTTATGCTCAGTTTTTAAGAGTCTCTTATGGTTTGCCTCCCTCCCTCTCTAACCTTTTTTTCCCCTTCCCCTCCCCCATGGTCTTCTGTTAAGTTTCTCAGGATCCACATAAGAGTGAAAACATATGGTATCTGTCTTCCTCTGTATGACTTATTTCACTTAACATAACACTCTCCAGTTCCATCCACGTTGCTACAAAAGGTCTTCATTCTTTCTCATTGCCAAGTAGTATTCCATTGTGTATATTGGGACCTCATGAAGATAAAAAGCTTCTGCACTGCAAAGGAAACAGTCAACAAAACTAAAAGGCAACCAATGGGATGGGAAAAGATATGTGCAAATGACATATCGGACAAAGTGCTAGTATCCAAAATCTATAAAGAACTCACCAAACTCCACACTTGAAAAACAAATAATCCAGTGAAGAAGTGGGCAGAAGACATGAATAGACACTTTTCCAAAGAAGACATCCAAATGGCCAACAGGCACATGAAAAGATGCTCAACGTCACTCCTCATCAGGGAAATACAAATCAAAACCACACTGAGATACTACCTCACGCCAGTCCGAGTGGCTAAAATGAATAAATCAGGAGACTATAGATGCTGGCAAGGATGTGAAGAAATGGGAACCCTCTTGCACTGCTGGTGGGAATGCAAACTGGTACAGCCACTCTGGAAAACAGTGTGGAGTTTCCTCAAAAAATTAAAAATAGAACTACCCTATGACCCAGCAATAGCATTGCTAGGAATTAAAAAAAAATTTTTTTAATGTTTATTTTTTGAGAGACAGAGAGTGACTGGGGGAGAGGCAGAGAGAGAGAGAGAGAGGGAGACACAGAATATGAAGCAGGTTCCAGGCTCTGAGCTGTTGGCACAGAGCCCAATGCAGGGCTCGAACTCATGAGCCGCGAGATCATGACCTGAGCCAAAGTCAGATACTTAACTGACTGAGTCATCCAGGCACCCCTCCATACTGCTGTTTTAAAACTAGCATAGAATCTATATTATTAAAAAAAAAAACAGCATATTTTCTAATATTATTTCCAAGTATACTGTATTTCTTTCAAAAGTCTTCTCTTAAAACTTCTTTTTTAATTCAAATTATTCTGTAAAGCTTTCAGCCCCAATGTCTTATCATAGGCTGTAGTGTTTGTTAATTAATTCAATGAACACTTTTGGAGTGCTATGGAGAAGAAAGAGATTAAGGTTCTGACTCTGTCATTGAGAAGTCCATGGAAAAGGAGGCTTATACATAAATACATAATTGTATGCAATGTAGTAAGTGTTAGAAAGGAGCTAAGTACATGGTCCAGAAAGAAATGATCAGTCTAAGTTGTTTGGGAGTGTGTGTGGGATGCCGGGGGGGGGGGGGGGTGGTCATTGAGAAAGTCATTCTCAAACTAGGTCTTGAGTTTTCTGGATCAAAAAAATGGAGAAAGAATAACCCAGGCATGAAGAATAGAAAGAGCAAAGACAAAGAATGAAGATAGGAGATGATGTGAAATTAAGTATGACATGAGCCTGGGTCTCAGGCTATAAGTAGTGAGAGAAGAAATGGAAGAGATTGGCATGGGCTAGATGCTAAATGGTTTTGCATATACCAAAAAAAAAAAAAAAGAAAGAAAAAAAAGTTCAATATTGACTGTTGATTTCCAATGGTTTATTGTTTGTCTGCTTTTATTTATTTTTATTTTTTATTTTTATTTTTATTTTTGTCCATGAGCATTGTCCCCTTTAGAGATCTGCTGAAAGAAAGATCAAGGACTTCTCCCAAGAAAAACATGCAAACATAGTCACTTTTGCAGATAAGTACATCCATAAACTTGGAACCCCAGCTGCAAACCATGGTTAAAGTTCCTTAGAAATGGTTGAAAGTCATTGGGCAGGGGAGCAACATGATCAAGAGTGTATCTTCAGAGAAGGAACCCTTGCAGCAATGTGGAGAATGTACTGGAAGAGATGAGACTCATGTTAGGGAAAATAGGAATTTATTGCAAAGTTTCAGCCGAGAGATGGTCTGCAGTAAGGTGGCAGCAAATATTTGTTTTTAATTTGCCTCCTGTTTTATATCTGTCTGTCGGCCTATTGAGGAGAATACTGCAAGAGTTAAGTGGGTGAATGGTGGTGTCATTTACTGAAATAGTGATTTCAGATATAAGCGCAGGTTCATGAGGAAGGATGATGAATTTGTAGTGCCTGGAGGTTACGCCACTGCAGATATGGGTTAGCATGTCAAAGAGTAATCAGTGTTGAAGATTATATTTTTTTAATATTCTGGATGAGAGGTGTATAGAAAGGTATATACCACATAGAAGCAGTAGATTTTAATACTGTGAGGGAATGGGATTTCATCAGCAAAAGAGCATAAGAAGAGCTGGAGGTGTCAGAGTGGAGGCTTGGTGGGACTTGTTGCCTGTCATGGGAATTTCAGCCATAACTCTTCTTAACTAGTGTTCCCTGCTGGAACCAGGTTGGTGAGTATTCAAGCCATTGAGAAAAGAAGATTTCTCTCTGACAGTGAAAGCTTGTCCAGGGCTTTGAACCCATTAAGTAAAAGAATAGAAAAGATGAAGTAAAAGAATAGAGAAGATGGTAAATTTTATGGAATCATCTGATGGATGTTAGGTCACACACTTGATGTTCATAAAACTAGCAGGCCTATCTTCTGACTCAAGCTGCCTCAGGTTAGGTTAACTATTGCCTGGATTAAAAATCTAACTTTGACAGTGGTTGACACTTATAACTTCCCTTTCTGAGCCAAAGTTCCTCCATTTGTAAAACGGGAGTAGATGCACCTACTTCAAAGAGACAAGCAGAGGATGAGACATCTGGGTGGCTCAGTCAGTTAAGCGTCTGACTTCAGCTCAGGTCAAGACCTCTCCATCTGTGAGTTCGAGCCCCGAGTTGGGCTCTGTGCTGACAGCTCAGAGCCTGGAGCCTGCTTCAGATTCTGTGTCTCCCTCTTTCTGCCACTCTCCCACTTGTTCTCTCTCTCTCTCAAATAAATAAACGTTAAAAAATTAAAAAAAAAAACAACAAAGGGACAAGCAAAGGCAATGAGATAACTGATATAAAACACCTGCTGTAGGGGCACCTGGGTGGCTCAGACAGTTGGGCGTCCGACTTCAGGTCATGATATCACTGTCTGTGGGTTTGAGCCCTGTGTGGGGCTCTGTGCTGACAGCTTGGAGCCTGGAGCCTGCTTCAGATTCTGTGTCTCCCTCTCTCTCTGCCCCTCCCCTGCTCACACTTTGTCTCTCTCTGTCTCTCAAAAATAAATAAATGTAAAAAAAAATTTAAAAAAACCACCTGCTATATTTCCTATGCATAGGAATTGTTTAATAAGTAGTATGTCCTGGAAGCTCCTTCGTATACCTCTTTCCTAAAATTTCCTAGGAAACCCACTGGTCAGTGAATGAGCTACTCTGATTCTGAAAGCTGCCATTGCTTTTACCTATCTGAAAGGACAGGAATTTGAAAAAAAAACTTTGTTTTAGAACTACATTTTGTATTCAGCTAGTTTTTCTTTTTCTTCTTCAGTGACTTGTGACTATAGGATGACACATAATACTGTATTATGGCCACTTTTGAAAACCTATCTTCAGGAATGAAAGAGTAATTATATTTTCTTGGACTAACTGCCATATCTGAGTGTCTAGTACAATGACAGCTCAAATGTGGGTTCTTGGGCATGTATTATTTTCTCGAGAGCCTCTGGGATTCTAACCAGATCATGCTAATGAGATCCACTTAGTCTCACCAAAGTCCCACCAATCTTTTCTCTGTACTTTGCAATATTAAATGAAACTCTCTTTAGACTATGTTTGACTTCGAAGGGACAGACCTCAGAGGTCATTTAATCCAGCTACTTCATTTTATGGGCCACAGACTATTCATTTAAAGTTTGGTGGACTCAAGCACTGATCACATTTTCTCTTCTATTCTTATATTATAGTGAAAAGAATCTCAGCCAGGTACTTCTTGCTTACATATTAATACAGAGCCCAGATTGTAGGGGGAATTGGCAACTTGAATTGGAGAAGGGAGATTGGGGAACAGAATTACAGTGTGTTATTTGGTACTTCAGCCCCTCCAGGGAGCTGTAATTAATGTGTGCAAGGAAAACACTTCAAGGAAACTAATTTAAAGAACATACTGAAACAATTTTCCCCTGGCTTTCCAAAATAAATAAAGAGAAAAAAGAAATCACCATCAAGCTTTGAGGAAGCATGAAGAATTCCAGCAGAAAGGAAATTTATTGAGAGACCGAGGAGGGACTGGTAATAATAGCTGGTTAGAATGTAAAGCCTCTTTTAAATTTAGGTTTCTTCTACCATTTGTCAGAGCTCCATGGTCCCTGATCCATTCATTAAGCATTCACATGCATGTCACTCTAATTATGGGTCAGAGTTTGGCTACAGCCCACTGACTGCTCTTTCTTTATATCTTGGTAACTCAGTTCTTTTTACCAACTGATACCCAACTAGTGTTTCCTTCCTTCCTCCTCCTTACCCTTTTTTAATCCTAAGCTTGTTAGGTGGCTTCAGAGTTTAGAATGTCTTGTGAGTGCATGTCACTTGATGTGAGTGCTATGAGTTCCCTAGAGCAAAGCCTTTCAACATTTCCTCTTCAGCCTATAATAAGAAATTCATTTTACGTCCGCCTAGTACACACATTCATAGGTAATTGAAAATTAAAGTTTCATGAAAAAATACTATGTGTGATATCCTTTGATACTTTTATTTTTCTTCAACTATGTCATTTATTTTAAAAAAATACAGGTCAAGATTGGTTGAAGATCATTTCTTCCTCAGTTCCCACCACAATGAGTGTGTTTCATAAGATGAAGTCTTCAGACCATCTACAACAAATCAGGTGTCTGGGCCTCAACTTTACCCCAGACCTGCTGCATTAGGCTCCATATTGGCAGGTTCTACAGTTTCACCAATTCCCCAGTATAATTTTAAAGCTCATAAACCATCTCCAGACTTCTTTATCAACTCACAGGAAGTTTCCTCCTTTGCCAGTTGATTTTTTTTTCCTCTTTGGTATAGCTATCCATAGCTAGAGTTTGTTGAACTTAGGAGAATTATAGGTCAAATCAAAAGGTACCAGTTTTTAACAGTCTCTTATGCTTTGGCTCTCTCTCCCACTCTAACCTCTTTTTTTTTTTTTCCTTCCCCTCCCCCATGGGTTTCTGTTAAGTTTCTCAGGATCCACATAAGAGTGAAAACATACGGTATCTGTCTTTCTCTGTATGGTTTATTTCACTTAGCATCACACTCTCCAGTTCCATCCACGTTGCTACAAAAGGCCATATTTCATTCTTTCTCATTGCCACGTAGTACTCCATTGTGTATATAAACCACAATTTCTTTATCCATTCATCAGTTGATGGACATTTAGGCTCTTTCCATAATTTGGCTATTGTTGAGAGTGCTGCTATAAACATTGGGGTACAAGTGCCCCTATGCATCAGTACTCCTGTATCCCTTGGGTAAATTCCTAGCAGTGCTATTGCTGGGTCATAGGGTAGGTCTATTTTTAATTTTCTGAGGAACCTCCACACTGCTTTCCAGAGCAGCTGCACCAGTTTGCATTCCCACCAACAGTGCAAGAGGGTTCCCGTTTCTCCACATCCTCTCCAGCATCTATAGTCTCCTGATTTGTTCATTTTGGCCACTCTGACTGGCGTGAGGTGATATCTGAGTGTGGTTTTGATTTGTATTTCCTTGATAAGGAGCGACGTTGAACATCTTTTCATGTGCCTGTTGGCCATCTGGATGTCTTCTTTAGAGAAGTGTCTATTCATGTTTTCTGCCCATTTCTTCACTGGGTTATTTAGAACAAACTGAGGGTTGATGGGGGGTGGGAGGGAGGGGAGGGTGGGGGATGGGTATTGAGGAGGGCACCTTTTGGGATGAGCACTGGGTGTTGTATGGAAACCAATTTGAGAATAAATTTAATATATTGGAAAATAAATAAATAAATAAAATGAATCAAAGCAAAAAAAAAAAAAAAAAAGGTACCAGAAACTTTGAACATGTAATCATATGTCAGGTTCTATTCTAAGTGCATTATATGAACTAAACAACACACTGTTTTGTGTACTGTATTTCTCCCTGAAATTCTTAGGTTATTCCACTAACCCACAATGAGCACTAGGAAGGTAAATTAGGAGTTTGATCCCGTCTTTTACATTTGGCTTCAGTGACTTGATAATTACACTTCCTCCATTTGTCCCTCAGCCTTAAGGAGGAGGGAGGGTAGCAGCTTTCTGCTGTTGCTCTTTGACTCTTCTATCACCTGAATAACCAGTTTCATCCATACTTAAAACCTACCTTTTCAAAATAACATAATTCAAATACTATAAATACAGCAAACCCAATATTTAGTGATTATATCACATAACAATGGTATTACAGATTATTAAATTCATTATATGTAAATAAACAATTCTAAGCAATGAATGATATAAAGGGCTACTTTAAAGTGTATGTTTAGAGCTAAATGGCCCTCAAAGCCATTACTAATGAAACTTTGCCAAGTTTCCTGTTGGGTTATGCCAACCCAACAGTCTTCAAGGAAATTTTCTATTATTTCTTGTCAACACATACCAATGCGGAGGGAGACTAATAGGGAAGAAATGAATTTCAAACTTTGTAACTTTGGGGGTTATGCCTTCAAAGCTAAGTTGTGACTATTGGACAAGCAGAGAAGCAAGACAGAAGGATTAACATATGTGAAGGCCAAAAGGCAAGAAAGGCATGGTTTTTTCAAGAGCTAATACTAGGTGAAGGGAGAAATAATGCAAGTGAGATAAGGAAAGATTGAATTGAATCAAGTAGTTATTTACAAGCTTATAAATTCAGGTTTGCTTTCCTTTCACCCCCATAGTCAGCTGTTTATGAAAGAGACCTGTCAGGACCTCATGGCAGGGGCTCCATCTGTGCCCCCCAGTAAGCAAATGTGCATTAGACTAATTCCATCTCCTCAGATGGTTTGGGCTTGGCAGTTGGCTCCAGCACATAAAGCATCTAGAGCTGCTCAGCAAGATGAGAGCCCAAATGCTCCCTCTCTTCTACAGCCCAGTTCAGCTAGGGAATAAAGATGAAAGTGAGGGTAGGAGGGATGTGAAGGCTGTGAGAGTAAAGGCAGTGTGTATGTGACATGGAGGAGGCATGTTTGTATATACATGCTTATGTGCATGCATGTAAGTATATCTTGTGTATATGTATGATAGAAGGATCCATGTTTAATCCAAGAGACTAATATAGAAGTTAGATGCAACACTGTAATTTTCTTTTTCTTTTTTCTTCTTGATATTCTTCACCTGCCATGTTTGCCTTAATCCTTGAACCATTAGGATGGGTTTCAGGGAAGGCTTCCCCCAAATGTGCCACTCTGGCATACTGACTTTTTTTTTTAATTTAACTTACTTAAGAAACAGCCAGTGCAAAAAGGACACTCTGACCCTCCTTTGTCTGCCTGAAAGCAGGAAATAAATCTCCCTCATGAAAGATACCTCTACCAGGAGGTGGAGACATCCTTATTACCAGAGACAAGGAATTCAGGGCTAAGAAGGCTACATACACAACCCTTGTGTTACTTTTTTTACTAATTTACTCCCCCAAGCCCAAACACCTTTGTTTTGTCAGTTCTTCACACATTTCTTGTTTCTTTGTCTAAAATATATAAAAGCTGCCTGCTTTGCCCACTTCTTTGAGTTTCACCTTTTTATGAGCTCCTGTACATATGGCATTATTTTTTTTCTCCTGTTAATCTGTTTTATGTCAATTTGATTATTAGAGTAGCTAATGAACTGAGAAGGGAAGAAGGGAAAAGTTTTCCTTTCCTGTAGTTGCTATACTTATTGTAATGCTTAAAGCAATACCATTTGTGTGTAGACCATAGTTTACATCTAAGAAGCTTCCAATATCCCTAGTTATGTATTATTTTTAACTTTTCCTTGATGTGTAAAACATTCCACATAAGAGATTATCCCTCCGTGTACTTTTCCATCTGCCCCCACCCCTCATTTTCAGTCTTTAATTCATAGTGGGTTTCTTCATATTTATTTGGAATTATGTACTGTAATCTTGTCATATTCAACCCTGATATGACACTTCAGAGTCTGTCTCATGGACCATGTTGGGGAAGAGGCAGCCAGCAGCTAAGACTTAAGTATAGCTTGCTCCCAGGCTTCCTTGGGCCATAGTTGCAAGGGGCTGTTAAGTGGTGCTAGAATCATTTCCTTTTGTCTGGCTGCAAATACCTGATACTCTAAACAATTTGCAGCCTCTCTCACACAAGAAATGTTTCTGAAAAGAAATTCCCCAAGCCCTGCTCTTCTGGGTATCCTTGCTTCAGCTCCAAAGCACTCACTCTTTGTTGCTGAAACACAGAGAGCGGTTGTGTTTTCAGTTCCCTTAGTGGAAACATGCCGGGAATTTGCTGTTATAACTGATCTCAATTGGAGTGTTTCATTCCTGCCACAGATTTGAGGAGAGCATCACGAAGGTACCTATTATTCAGGATTGCTCTGTTAAGCAGTAGGGAAGCAAACCGCTCATAGCCTGTGTCAAAGAGTCTCCCTCAGAAGGTGATAGTGACATGTATTTAGGTGGATGTAGAAAAGTGTTTCCAAAATTCAAAACTTAGAGTGGAACTCTAGGTCCTGGTGGCCAAAGAAACTGACTTTGCAGTGAGCAAGTTGGATAAAGAGCTATGTAAGAGCTTTGGGGATAAGGGAAATAAAAGCACCATCCAAATGAAGGAAGACTTTGCTTTGACAAAATGTTCTCCTACAATGTGATTCCCCTAACAAACCATAAAAAAGTAATTAGAGATCCATCCACACATTGCAGTATTTGAAGAGTTTCAGACTAACTGAAGATTTGACAGTTATAGAAATTTCAGTTTTATAAGAATTTATCTATAAAAATAAAAGGGCATTTACTTTCTTTAAACCTATGTAATATTTGGTTTAAAAAATAGTTTCTCTTTAGTTTTTGCTGGCATAAGCTGTCCACATCATATATACTGTCAGATACATCCAAAAATTAATTCTCCCAATGTATGCCATATTTCATATTGTACTGGCTTCTTTTGAACATTCTGAAGAAAACAGGAAAGATAATATTTTTCTTTTCAAATTTAATTTGTGCATACATGTAACAGAGAAATATAGACTGTTATACTCTCAGAAGACCAAATCTAAAATGGCAATGGATGTGACTGATTTAAAAAAAAAATCTTATTTTATATCATATGGGCAATCAGGCACATACAATTGGATTAAATTTTTAAAAATCTTTTTCTATGCTTTATAACAATAGAGAAATGAGGCTCTGTGTTCATGAGGAAAGTGTTATTGCAAACACGTGTGCATGTTTGTGTGCAACTTGTAAATTTAGCTTTAGGAAGGTATAACAATAAAGTAGAATTGAATTTGTCTCTGGCCCTTAAGAATTTCAGTAAAATGCATATGTGGAAACATAAAACATGTCAATGAAATCAGCACAGGCTCTAATGGCATTTCCGGTGTCGTCAAAAGATCACCACCAAATGAAGCTTCATGTGTCAAAATAGCAACTCCAAATAAGAGAAATGTGAGAAGTTCAAGCAGCAGAAACTATTTGGAGTAGATGATTTGAATGTCTTCCAAAATCTTCGAGAAGCATTAAACTCAAGCTCAGCCCTTTATCTTTGACAAATAACCACACCATGTATCTGCTTGTTATTTTGTGGTCCTGTTGTTCCTGTCAGCTTGTTAAATGGAACTCTCGTTTTAGTTGGGAGATGATAATGTGGTAATCTGGGCTCTGCTTGCTCTGCATCCGGAGGCACGGCTGTGCCTGACTGTGTGAGGCCGCCCGTGCCAAGGGTAACGACTGGCAACAGGGCTGATGGAGAACAGTCTGTGCCAACAGATTGAAAATACTCCTTTCAGATCTTTGGATTGGAACTTGAGCTTTACTTTGAAAAGTTCCATGTCCACAGCATGTATCACAGAATAAATTACTAAACTAATTGCTTTGGGCGCTTCCACCGTGATATTAAGGTGGCCGAGAGTCTTCATTCTTGATGAGACTCAAAGAAGCAGCTTCAGAAAGTTGGTCCATCAGAGGGAGGTTGGGCAAACCCAAATGTGTATAAGAGCCCGCAGACCTATGGTAAACAGTTCTTACTCATAGCAGTAAGTGAGGTAGGGAGCATTCAATTTCAAGAAAGAAAAAAAAACAGAGCTGTGCATTCTCACCTTCTGGCTTCTTTCAAATTAATCAGAGGGAAAGGGGTACCCTATTTAATGGAAGTGTTTACCCCCACAGAGAAATATTTACAGTGGAAATGCAAAATATAGTTTTGCTTCTCTGTTAAGGTTCCATCCTGCAGAGCTGTTTATCCTCCCATCAGAATAAAAAGGAAAAACAACCAAAGGCAGCATCACAGTATGCTGGGTTGTTATTCCCAAATGCTTGAGAGTTCCTCTCTCTTTTTTAGATCAGGAGCTGAGCTGAGCATCAGAACTCTCCTTTTACAGTATCCCCAGAATATCAACTCCTGATAAAATTAAAGATATCTTATACCCCCAAAGCCTCAGAAGCTCCAAGAAGCCCTTGGGTGTGTGTGTGTGTGTGGGGGGGGGGGGGTGAAGGTGGGAAGTTCAAGGGATGGGAAACTCATAGGTTTAAAACATGAATTTTGGAGAAAATAGGCCTAAGTTCAAAATTGGGTTCTACCAATTACTGTCACTGTGAGCTAAAGCAAGTTACTTGGGCTTCTGGACCTTTGATTACTCATTTGTAAAACAAAAATGATCATATATACTCACAGTAGTGTTGAAAATATATAAAACATGATAACTTTTGAGGTGAAGTGTACTCATGTCTGCAACTTTGAAATGGATAAAAATTAAAAGACGGATGGATAAATCATAGACCTACAAAACAGGCAGAGCAAATGTTAATAATTATAAACACAGGTGGTAGGTATCTTGGTAGTTACTATATATTTGTTTCATTTTTTCTCTGTGTTTGAAAACATCTTAATGAGGAAGAAGAGATTTAGAAGGGCAAGTCTTTTCAACGTAAATACAATCCTTACACCCACTACTTTTAGTTGCATCCCCAAATGTAGTCACCTGGCCATTCTGAACCTCAAGGGACACTGGAAAAATGTCTTTTTCATGGACCACTGTGAACCTAGCTAAGATCCAGAGATTCTGTTCCTAAGGAAGAAAGGAAGGAGAGAGATTGTGGCAAAGTCAGAATCTCAGTCACACAAACATAAATATTTATTGGTACATCCTGAGTGCTAAATAATAAATGGTGGCCATAACCGATATGGAAATGAAGGAATGACTGCCACTTGTCTGCCTCAGGGTGGAATGACCTCCTAGGTGTCCTCATCCTTCCCTGTCTGACCCAGTGGCCTTATTTCTTCCATTCCAGTTCAGCTTGTTTTGCATGTCTGTGGCAACATTTTACTCCACTCTCCCTTGTGTTTTCTTGATTCTCTCCAGGTTCCCTCTCTGCAGAGCCTAGGGTTAGCTCTTGTAGGACATGGGGGTCTCTATTCTTCCCTATATTTAAGCTCAAAAATGCTTCCTTATGGCAGAATTTTCTTAAAAGTTTCCAATGTTGTTAACTCTTTGAAACCACTGCTTCATGAAGACAGCTGATTATTCTCTTATGGGTCCCGGATGAGGGAGTTCTATTGTTTATGGTTCCTCCTTGGTGGGCATTTCATGTGAAGCAGTGCCTGGAGGCTCCACTGATACAACAGGGATTCCACCTCTAATTTCTATCCAGGGAACTCCCTCTACCTGCCTGTGGGAGAAGCATGGAGAAGGGGATCAGAGACCCTAAGAAAGAGCAAAACTTATAGGATGGGCAGAGGAAAAGGATCCTCCAAAACACACTAACGAAACCAAAATAACTAACAACACTGGGAATGGGCAGTTCACAGTGGAGAAGAAGGACCAACATAGGCTGTGTCTAGAAAGCCCAAAGGAAAGTCATTCCAGACAGATGAGTCAATGACATCAATGCTGTCCAGCAGCCAAAGAAGATAAGGAGTTACCAGTATCCTTCAGTCATCAGTGATTTTAATAAAGGGCCATTCCCTCAGGAAGGGCAGAAGTCAAACTTCAGTGGGGTGAAGGTGACAGGGAGGAAGAGGAGAGAGCAGTTCTGAAAGATTTAGCAGCACGAAGAAGAAGAGGATGGCAGTCACAGAGTAATGAGGGGCACGGTTAATGAGGAGTTTTTATGATGAGAAGGACTTGACTGTGATCAGCTGTTGATGCGAAGTTGTTGGGAAAGAGGCAGAAGTTACCAATATAGAAGAAAGGAAGTGCCAGAGGGAGTTAGAAGGGAAGACAAGGTAGAATCCAAACACCCAGAGGAGGGATTGGCCTTGGGCAGGAGGACTCCTCTCACATGGTGTCTGCCGTTCTGCCCACAGAGTAGAATTGTTACTGCCCTTTATTCAGTGAACATGTTTCTCTAGTCACTCTGCAGTCACATCCCATCAGCTCTTTCTATGACACTGTTGTTGTTTTTTTCTGGAGTTGATTAGCAAACAACAGGCATTTTCTTTTAAGAGTTCCTGCTAAACAATGTCTTCTCTATCCCACACTCATGGCTTTCGGAAACCAAGTTCAAGTCCTAACATTTATTTCCATTAAATGCCATTCTATTAGACTTAGATCATGTTTCCAATTTTTCAAGGTCTTTTTATATTTTAATTCATCTCACAACATATCGCTGACATATCTCAGCCTTGTATCACCCACACATTAAAATATCAGCTGTATCCCTTCATCCAAACAACCGTATTTAGCTTTATTTTATTTTCATTTCATCAATCACCCTGCCCCCCGCCCCCTGCCCACTCACAGAGACTAGGAGGGAACAAGAATTAGACTGGATGCTTTGATGATAACTGATAAAGCTTTTCATTCTGAGGAGTCCTCCCAAATTGGATTAAGTGGATTCATTTGTGGTTTGCAGTGTTTATGTTTTAGACAGGGATGTGAAAACTCTCACTCTCTCTGTGTTCATTCTCACAAATAGATGGATACTGTCACTTTTCAAGGCTTGTCCATCTGGAATGCATCACAAACACATTGCTGGGAAAGTAAAAGTTCCAGAAAGAGACTCATTTTTCCCTGGAACTGTGAAATTGAGTGGTCTGTTTTTTTCCATGTTGTTGTAAATTCACAGGAGTGTAATATAAGCTACATTTTTAACCATTTGGGATAGCTTATGATTGAATAATGCTTCCTGCCAGACATGTTTTCCCTTTATTTACCACTTACTTTTCTCTCTAATTTCAGCAACAGCAATTGCTGATTATGGAAATGACTCCAATTGTTCAACCTCTCATAACCACATTTAGTCACCAAAAGCAATCTATCTGCTACTTTCAAAAGCTGTTAAACAAACAAGTAATTTATTCCTGCCTCCGTGTGAGCAACCAAGTAATACAGCCATGTTCTCTCTGCTCCTTGCGTTGGTTTGGAACCACGAGTGCTTCTTTCTAACGTGAATCAAAATCGGCTTGTTCCTAACCGCTGCCTCTGCAATCAGTAATTTGACTCAGTGGGCTTAATTCAAAGCAGGCACTCACATTCTTTAGGCTGTTTGTCAGTCTTCCAGGAAATCAAGGAGAACAGTAAAAACAAACAAGCACTGGCCCTAAATTAAACCAGATAGGAAGAAACTTCAATGAATGATGAAGCCAAATGACGAAAGGAGTCAGGAGAAATAAATAGAAAATATTCCAAGGTTCCACCTGCCCTGGCCCCATGAACCTCTCCTTTATCTTTCTTTCCTAGAGGAAATCAAAGCATCTCCCAAGAGCAATTAATAGTAGTTGCTTCCAGACTTCCACAGAGCCTGCTGGGTCCCCGCCTCTCAGCCTGCAGCCAGCAGGTGAGCGCACCTGAGATCACTGCAGGCAGACATTTCCAGTGATTTCCCTGCATCTCAAACAGCCAGCATCCCCGTAGAAATCTCTCCCCTTTGCTGAAATAAGGGAGATGAATTAATTCCCTTTTGAGTTAACCCCAGCTTGGTTCCCCACAGCAACCACCGGTGCTGAGATAGAGTGTTAGCAACCTTCCTTGAAAACCAAATGGTTTTTCTTCTGTGTGATCTGCTCAGCTTTCTCTTGCCTCAGGCTTAAAAATCCAGGTCTAGTCTTTAATTTAACTTGCCTTGTGTGAATAACCAGGGAATAGTTTAGGGCTTAACAAGATAATAGTGGGTTAGCATAGATCCAAATCCCAAACAAGGGTGTTCTGGTAAATCTGATTTTATCTCAGATTTCTCAAATATAAGCAGGCTAAAAAAATGTGGGTTTTTTTGAATACCCTTAACCAGATAGAAGTTTATTATTTAGGAATTCATTACTTATTATTTATTTTAATTTCATTAAAAACTTTCTTAGATTTTAAGTGTAATCTCTCAGTCCTCTCATCTCTCTCATTGAGTTTTTGTTTTGTTTTGTTTTGTTTTAGATTAACTCATTAATGATGGAACTTTTGGGGGGTGCCTGGGTGGCTCAGTTGGTTAAGCATCCAAATCTTGATATCAGCGCAGGTCATGATCTTGCAATTCATGAGATTAAGCCCCACATTGGGCTCTATGCTGAGGAGCGTGGATCCTGCTTGGGATTCTCTCTCTCTCTCTCTCTCTCTCTCTCTCTCTCTCTCTCTCTCTCCCTCTCTCTCCCTCCCTCCCTCTCCCCGACTCTCCCCCTCTCCCCCTCTGGCTCGCCTCCCTGCACTAGCTCCCACACATGTGCATACTCTCTATCTCAAAATAAATAAACTTAAAAAAAAGTGAAACTTTTTCAAGATATTCACAGATTTAGAATATCTGAAGTGCTAGTGATTCATAGAAAATATGCAAGTGGGTATTTATCCAAGTTACATTCTAGTACAGACCTTAAGCCTGTTTAACAGTTACCTGCAACAAAGGTACCTGTTGAAATTAAGTTTCCACCAGCCTCATTCATCTCTTGGAAAGTCTATAAGAACAAGAACCCTATATTGCACTATTCCCTTGGTAAGCAATAAGCATGAAATAGGGAATACCACTTTTCCACCATTTTTAGAAATGATATCCAACTATCCTTTCAAACTATAGCAATATAATATATGAAAGTTTTGGTTTTGGTCCTGATGAATCAAGTCTGTACTGCGACATGGATGCCTAGTCTATTAGATGTGTGTATTGGGTGTTTAAGGAGCATATTGCCATTAGAGGCAAGGCAGTTATTTCCCATGACATTTTAAAAGTCCGTTTCTGTATTACATATTCCAATCTAGTGAAAATTAGATCTACTCTATTTAGATTTGGCATCCAGCACTTGTTGGCCGTGGCATGTGATGTAATTTTAAGCTGCTCATGTATAGTTGGAAGATTGATTTATAGCAGTCTTTGCCTGAGACCAGCACAATTTAAACTAATTCCTATTGATCCAGAAACATTTAAGGTTGGTTTTGGAAATTCTCAAGAATAGGGAACTTTGGATACATTTGAGTCATTTTGCTAAGCATTATTGTCATGTATATAAAAGCATGAAACTGTTAATGCTTATACTTCTTTCCTTGGCATCTTTGTTAGTTACTGTATACCTAAAGGCAAATTCCTGCTCCAGATGCTGTCTGCCCAGCTGTTCTGAATATATTCTATTTGCAAATGGCAACATAAACAGCATATCCAGAACTTTGTGCAGGCTGGGACTTTGCCATTAAGGCTAATATATATTTAGTGTCAGGGGTAATCTTTTGGTAAATTGTAACCAAGATAGAATTGAGGGAATGGCAACAGGTATAGCAAGGTGCCTCATAAAACAGCCAAATGAAGAAATTATTTATTCTAATATTTCCATATTAGCATCTACTGTATGCTACAAATTGAATTCCCTGTGAATGTATAATCACTATGTGCAGAGTTTATAAGGATGTCTAATATTGCACATGCATTATTTAAGAAGATCAAATTACATCAAACATTTTTTTATCAAGTTTTCAGGGTTTTTTTTTTGTTTGTTTGTTTTATCTGAAAGAGTAGTTCTGATTATTTCCCAGTTGTAAAGTAGCCTTGTCAGAAATGGTCAACTTGGAGTTAAGAAGATCTAGGTTTCAGGTTCTAGAAAACAAATGTTTATGGCTACCCTGAGACATTGGACAAATCTCTCAGTCTTTCCTACTATTTTATTCTTCCTCGCCTCTCAATTCACAATATTGAAAATACCTTTATTTTAACTGTCTTTGTGCTTTGCCAAAAAAAAAAATGCTTTATGTATGGTCTAGGGCTATTTTATTTTTCAACTTTTCCTCAATACTTCTTAACTTTCTTTAGTTGCATAGATCTTTCTTCATTTCTTTATTTTTTTCTTTTCTTTTTGTTTCTCTTTTCTTTTTCTTCCCCTTCCCTTCCCTCCTTCCTTCCTCATCTTGGATTCCTAAGGTGATTAGACAGAGAAAAATGCATGGCTTATTAGCCACCTCTAATTAACACAAGCACATCTAAGTGGGACTTCTTTTTATTTTTTTAAAGTATTTATTTGTTTAGTTAGTTATTTAGTTATTTTTGAAAGAGACAGAGATAATGTGAGTGGGGGTGATGGAGAGAGAGAGAGAGAGAGAGAGAGAGAGAGAGAGAGAGAGAATCCCAAGCAGGCTCTGCACTACCAGTGCAGAGCCCAGTATGGGGCTGAAACCCATGTACCATGAGATCATGACCTGAGCTGAAACCAAGAGTAGGATGCTTAACCTACTGAGCAACCCAGGTGCCCCTCTTAGTGGGAATTGTAATATGCAAGTCAAAGAATACTCTAGAACTCAATCAGTTTTTATATTCCAAATTATTTTATCATTACATTTAGAAAACATTAGTGTCTGCCCTTATCTACCCCTGAATGCTACTAACATGTGCTGCTGGGCAGAAATTTGATTCATTAACTTATTTGGATCTTGACCTTTTGAGGTGCTCTCTGCCCATTGAATCTACAGTTTTTGTCAAGTCTCAGATAGCTCACTGGTATCCAGAGGGTAAGTGGAAAATATTCATAAGTCAATGACTAGAACTGATTTTTATCATCTTTGATGGTACCAGACTAAGAAAATTATCCATCTGGGCCAGGTAATCTGTCTTTCTGGAAAATCACTAAACTATATTCCTAATAACCCAGTTACTGAGATAATTTCCTCTTATTGAATAATTTTCTCATTCAGTAAGGATTTTTAAAAGCCTGGGGGTATTTTGAGCATATGGTTTAGGGACATCATCTTAAAACATGAACTATCAACAGAATTTCAATATAATCTAAGTAAAATAACTTATTTCCTAAGTGTTACAAATACAAGCAGGATATTTCTACCAAAGCTTTTGCTTTTGAGTTAAAGTTAGGAGCTGGAGATTAAAAAAGTTTTTCCTAATCATTGTCTTATAGCAACTGGTGTATCCATTCTCAGTAACCTACAGTCAATTCTCTCTTGACCCAGTTAATTGTTCCTCTCACTTGAAACAATTTCCTCCTCTCTTGCTGACTGCTCCTTTCCAATCTCTTTTATGGTTCTCATTTGTATCACTGCCCCCTTAATACTGAAGAGCCTCAGAGTTTAATCCTTGAACTCTTATCTATCAGAACTCATTCTTGGTAATCTCAGCTAGACTTGGGACTTTATATGCTAATAAATCAGAAGTTTGTATTCTATCTCAGACCTTTCCTCTGAATTACATATTTGTAAATCCAACTGACTACACTCAATATCTCCTTAGATTCCTTTTTTTTATTTTTAAAAATATTTAGTCTTTTTTTTTTTTTTTGAGAGAGAGAGAGAGAGAGAGAGAGAGAGAGAGAGAGAGAGAGAGAGAGAGAATGAGTGGGGATGGGCAGAGAGCAAGAGGGAGACACAGAATCTGAAACAGGCTCCAGGCTCTGAGCTGTCAGCACAGAGCCCGACACAGGGCTTGAACTCATGAGCCATGAGATCATGACCTGAAGTCAGACTCTTAACTGACTGAGCCACCCAGGCGCCCCTCCACTTGGATTTCTAATGAACATCTAAATATACCATCTCTGAAATAGAATTTCTTATGTAGTACTGTATTGAGCCCCACAGAATACACACATACACACCTTCTCCCCAGGTTTTTTTTTTCATCCTAGTTCATAGCAACCCTGTCCTTCTGAAGCTCAGGGCAAAATCTTTGGTATACTCCTTGACTACCCTGTTTCTCTTACCTTCTATGTTGAGCTTCTCAGGAAATCTTGTTGACTCTACATTAAAATATATAAGGTATCTGACCATTTCTCACCCACATTCCTTTCTTCACTCTGGTCCCATCATCATGATCATTGTCATACTTTACTGCTGCCTTCTAGTTTTCTTCCTGCTTCAGACCTCAACCTCCTATAGTTACTCTCAACATTGCAGTTGGAGTGATTCTTTGAAAAATACAAGCCAGGTCATGTCACTATTCTGCTTTCTGCTCGGAACCCACTGTTGGCTCCCCAGTCTCAGTCAAGTGAAGTTAAAGTCAGAAAATCGAACTTACCTCCTGCTGTTTTCCTTCTCATCCATCCTCCCCAGCCTCGTGGATCTTCTTACTCTTCCCTCACCTGAAACTCACTTTCTCTTCTGCCCCACACTTTTTTCAGGTTTCTGTGTAAAAGTCATCTTTGTAAGGATGGCCTTCCATGACCACCCTTCCTAAAATAGCAGCAACTGGACATTCTGTAAACTCTTCCTTTCTTTATTTTTCTATCTTATTGCCATCAGACATACTACACATATTGCTTAATTTGTTTATTGTCTGTCTTCCCCCTGAAAGATGTGCTTTATGAGTATAGGGATTTTCTCTGTCATGTTCAGTACAGTATCTTCTAGAATATAGCAAGCTGCCAATAAATATTATTTGAATGAACAGATATATTGCCATGGCAAATGAAGTTCTCCTTAAGGTTGACATGATAACCTAAGCCAATAGTTCCTTCTCTGTTGATTTTTTTTGCTGTTTTTTCCCCTTTACTTCATTTGGAGATATGAATTATAGACAACGTGGAAGGAAATAAATAATCTGAAGAGCCAGAGCCAAGGAGAAGGGGGATGATGGTCTCAGGCAGAGGTAACTCTAGAGGGGCAACTCCAGGAGAAGCAACTGCTTTCAATTTGCCATAGAATACCTCAAATTTCTCCAGGATGTGATATTAACTCAAAGCTCTCCAAGAGGTATCTTTAACTCTGGGATGGCTCAAACTTTTTTGTTGTTGTTGTTGTTGTTGTTGTTGTTTTGTTTTGTTTTGTTTTTTTGCTTGTTGTTTGTTTGTTGTTCATTAGTACTTCAGGGGTATACCTTGTCATAATATCCAAGATGGGTGACTGCATGGGCGTCCAGGGTCATGCTGAATTACAGGCCATCTGCTTCAGAATTTCTTGGGCTGAGGAAGAAAGAAAAGAATCTCCCTAAAATTAGAAAATGAGTTATCTCTACCTTTTTTTCTTCACTGCTCAGTCTAAGAAAAGATCATGACTGTTGGTCATTAAAAAAATTGTTTCAACTTATCAGCAAACCTTTTTGGGTCTTTTAGATTATATATATTGTGTGCCATGATAAGCTGACTGTATGTAAGTGGAGTTAAATACCACATGTATAGAAATTTTAAGCAATATCAAAAGGAATAAGAATGAATATAATTGTGAACTTAGGAAGGGCAGATGAAGGCAAATGATTTATCTTAGACCTTTTGTAAAGATACATAGACTAAATAATCATGCTTATATGTGTAGTGATTAGCACTTCCATCTGAATCAGAACACTGTGGTTTAGGAGCAGAGAAACGAAAGCACATGTCCTGTTGGTCTATCTCTTTATCCTCCTTCAACAGACACTAGCACCTGGACTGTAAAACTGGAGTCCTAATTTCTGATCTGAAGAGACACAGATGAAAGCAAAAATACTGCTATCACCCATTCTGTTCTCTGCTTGTCACAAGTTACTACCATTAAAACACATGCTATAAGCATAGGGAAGGCCAAAAGGAAAGCTACAGATCTAATAAAATAAACGTCATCAGCCTAGAATGCTTTGTATTTCCAACTGCCTTGCCTCCTCAGGCTCTAATATTTTAAGGTTGGGTTGAATACCTCTCCTTCTGTATATAATATGTTGGCACAATTTTTTTTATTTTCTAATTCAGTTCTCATGGTGCAAGTGGTTGAAACGAGGCAATGCTTGTCTTGTATGGCCATCTTTAAAGAGAATCTACTTCCATATCCTCTATTCACCAGGGGATAATAATCTCTTCTGGCTTTTTTTCCCTTTTGATATATGGGAGTTAACAGCTGTGGTTGAACTTATGCTCATTTCCAAATGCTTTCTTTATACTTTTTTGTCTTTTGTAATATAACATTGTAGTGCTATGAGGTAATAAATCCAGGAAAACAAAAACTCTCCTTACTTACTGCTCTATACTGATCTTACCTTCAGAAAATTAGCCTCACATAGAGGTTATACATAACAATTACTTTATCCATTATACCTTATCACCAGGATTCTGTTCTGTAATGAAACATTTAGGGAATATTTTGAAGGCATGACTTAATCATCAAATTGCTACATTTTTAAAGGCCATTACATGTTTCTGTCTCTGTGTATTGGTTCTACATGAGTCATCATCTTTACAAAGGAAAATGACATTTCCCCCACTTGAAGTTGGCATGATACATGTAGAAGGCTTAATTTGTAAGGTCCTATGCACATGAGACTCTGGAGCTCTTATATTCCCCAGAAACCCTGGTCATTTGTAGATTCGTGATTCATAGTATGGAATGTGCTTTGCCAATCTTCCTTCTATACAGAGTGTGACAACATTCTCTGTTGTCTCTGTATAACATTTTACATTTATTGTACAACAATATTTGTATTTGAATGTATATCTTAAACTCTAAACAAGATGTCTTGGTGCACCTCGTTGGAGAAAATGCAAAGAGAGAGATATAGGACAGGATTTATCAATTGTCTGATTTACAGGGGCTTAACAAAATGTGCTCCTGACATCTCTGGTTAGTCTAATGAACATGGCAGATAGTTCTGAGTTCCAGTATTGTCTCTGTGTATACTAATGAATTTGGGCAAGCTATTTGGCTTTTCACATGGTTGTTGAAACAAATAACATATCTGAATCAGTAAGGTACCTGGGATAAATAACCTCTTGGTGGTGTTTAGTTTTCTTTTCCCATTCTTTTCTGTTCCCACTTCATTACTCTGCCTGAATTTAGAGTTTTCTGCAGGTAATAGAGCAACATTTTTCACCCTTTTTGTTAATTGAGAAGTGTTTGAACCAGCTATTTTTAAATAGGAAGCAATATGTTTAAATGCTCATGCAGCCTCAGAAAATTAAATGAAAAAGTCAAACCCACTGTAGCCATGCCAGAGAGATTACTTGAATGCATCGAGATGAGAATGGAATATTAGAGGAGGCTGAAATTAGAGCCAATGCAGACAGTTGGATATGATTTCAACTCTTCCAACTGACATGAGTATTTTTCTTCCTTAGGAGGAAAAAAGTTTTAGTTTGCTGTATCTTGTGTTTGTCATCTGTATGTGGGCTAGAAAAAAAAAGACAAAGGCAGTGACTAATTATAAAAGTTTACTTGAAAAGTTCTGAATGCCTCAAGAAATAAAATTAACTAACTTCACAGCTTTACCAGATTGGTGATAATTATATTGGGCTTTTTGTGATTCCAGTGAATGTGGATTTCAACAAAACACATTTTGTGTGTGTGTGTGTGTGTGTGTGTGTGTGTGTGTGTGTGTGTTATTGGGGGGGGGGAAACTCCTACCGTTCAGTTTCTTGGATGTTTATCACTATATATAAAACTATATGATATAGTTTTAGTAGAATCTTGCCTTATTCTACCCATTAAAACTTTCCAATACTGATGGTGGATGTTAAGAGATTGTCTTCTCCAAAAGCTTTGTTTGAAGTGAAAGGAAAAAGAAATAAGTTATTATGGCTGTGTATGCTAGAGGGTGGAGGTTCAAGAAGGAAAGAAAAGGAAAACTATAGCATAGATAGTACGTTATCAAGGTTCTTGGTTGCATACTACAGAATCCATTGTGTGTAGATTAAGCAGAGAACAATACAGTCTAGGATAACATAACGTGAGAAATGCTCAGTCACTACACTGGCCAAGCAGAAAGACCAGTGCTGCTACTCTCCATATCTTGACACTTATGACATTGAGGTCTATGTGCCAGAAACTCTGGCATAACTCCTGAAAAGAACTAGATATATTGCCATGATGCTTACCAAAAAGTCACCCTTTTGTGCATCTCATACTTTATGTTGTTAGATGTCATCTTCAAAGTTCACATAGTTGATTCTGTTTGAGGGACCCATATTGCATGCCAGCCCCTAAAATAAATACTTTAAAAAAATTTTTTTTAAGTTTATTGATTTATTTTGAGAGAGACAGAGAAAGTGTGAGTAGGGGAGGAACAAAGAGAGAGAGAGAGAATCCTAAGCAGGCTTCTTACTGTCAGTGTAGAGCCTGATGAAGGGCTCGAACTCACGAAACTGTAAGATCACGACCTGCCCTGAAACCAAGGGTGGGAGACTTAACTGACTGAGCCACCCAGGCACCTGAAATAGGGTTTTAGCTCTTTGTCTTTGTAGTACAGCTGTGAAAGTAACTGTGGAAGTAAATTGGAATGGGTGCTTATTGAACCACTTGTCAGTATCTGCCACTAATGGGACTGTACTGAAAGGTATTACAGATGTTGCAATTACCTGTATATTTAGCTATTGTGCATTATTTAAAAGAAAAATTAGGCACAATCAGACAGAACTGAGACTTACTAAGTCAGCCGTCTGTAAAGACTAGAACTGTTTACTTCTCTTTGCCCATTCTTTATCTTAGATACCAGAATTTTGACTAAAATAGGTAGGGCTTACCTACTCCAGAAATCCATGTGTAGCCATATCTTTTATAAGATATTTTGTAATTCACAACTTTATGAGAATGATAAAAGTATTGTAAAAGGTGAAAGGAATGAACCATTCCTTTGGAATGAGAACTACATGATAATTTATGTATAAATTTACAAAACAAGTTTTAGTGGGTATACAGTGGTTTCAGATATTAAAGTCTAGTTTCATTTCATTAAGGAATAGCTGAAAGAATATTTCCATTTTGTTCTGTTCTAGACTCAACCTTGTCCAAGTTATGTAAATCTTTTTTTTAAACGTTGGCTATTTTTACTCTACGTTGGCTGATTTTTGAGAGTCAGTTTCTTTTTCCAGGAGCTCTATTAGTATTTGCAGAAAATAATTGTCCTTTCTTATTCAGTTCACAATTCTCTTTGAGGCATCCAGATTTTGTCGGGATATGTAGTCAACTCTACAGAATTCTGGTGATCAACTTTATTTTTAATTCTATTTATTTATTTTTTATTTTTTTCACATTTATTTATTTTTGAGAGACAGAGACAGAGCAGGGGAGGGGCCAAGGAAAGGAAGGCAAAATCCATAGCAGGCTCCAGTCTCTGGGCTGTCAACACAGAGCCTGACCGCAGAGCTTGAACTTACAAGCCCCGGGATCATGACCTGATCCAAAGTTGGATGCTTAACTGAGCCACCCAGGTGCCCCTGGTGATCAACTTTATTATCAACCCAGGAGTGTCTGGACACTGCTGTTGTCTCTAGACCTCTTTAATCTGAGTCTGTTTTTATAACAGTGTGTTGGCATTTTGTGTTCACATCCATAGCACGCCCCCTGCCCATATTGAGTTTCCTAGATTGAGCAGAAACATTTATGTTATCTAAATTCTGGGTAGTATGCATCTTCATACCTCTTCTTGCCCACCAGCTGCAGGACCTCAGAGGTATTGCTACTTCACCATTTATTCCATCATATGCAGAGGCAGTTTGGCTGCATGACCATGTAGGTGCAGAATTAGCATTCTGTCCTCACAGGCTCACAGCTTTTCCAAGTAACCAAACCCTAAGAGACCCTGCTAAGTCACCTACCTGTTTCCATTCATTCGTAAACACACTTCTGAAGCATTTTTAAAAGGGGGGGGGGGGTGGAATTTAGAGATATAGATAAATCATTAACTAGGATTTAGAATTTACCAAGAATTACAACCTTATTAAAAAGTAGTGAATTGAAAGATATTTTTAGTTCTGGAAGGTTTCTAAAGGATACCTAATCCAGTTTTCAGTAAATAGAAGCAAGGAGTGGTTAAGTGATTTGCCCAAAATTACATAGCTAGTTAGTATCAAAGTTAAGATTAAAACTCAGGTCCCCTGTTTGCTGGCTGGGGATGTCTCGAAGGTGCTTAAGTGGTTAAGTCATCACCATTCTCCCTTATATGAAGCATTCATATGATACCATATGCTAGAAGGGGTCACATTCTGAAGGATGTCTATATGAAACAACCATGAAAAAAATCAACATATAATATGGCCTACATTCTCAAGCCTTTTCTCAATTTCACTGGAGATTCTCTATTTTATGACAAAATTCTATTGAACTATGTGAAATAAATGACACCAGTATTATTTTCACATCTAAAAATACCTTAAGAGCACTTTTCCTGTTTTAAATAATGAGCTTTCCGTTTGCTGCAACCAGCTATATTAATTGCTTACACATAAAGCATGATTTTGTTTGGTTTCCTGTACCCACTTACGGGAAAAGTAAGGGAGGTTTACAAAGGGGTTTAAAATGAGAGAAATTAATTGTTAATTTTTTATATGTCAGTAAGAACTTTTTAAAAATATATATAAAACTACATTTTAGTGAAAAATCATTGTAATCATTACATTTCTCATTTTCACAAATATATTGTCAATGTAGAAATTTTTCATCAGTGTACAAAAAGCCATATTTGAGTTCTCAAGTGTTAAATTGAATAGGGAAAATGGGAAGTTGGGATTAGTGATATTTACAGCAGATGTGGGGTTCTGAGTGCAGATTCTGGAGTACAGCTATCCACTTTCAACTCCAGATCTTCCATTTCTGAGCTGTGAGATCCTGGGAAAATTTTCCTCTGTAAAAGGGGGATGTCAATAGCACCTAACTTTCAGCAGTGTTGGGAGACTGAGGTGATGTATGTCAAGTACCTGCTTTGTGCCTTGCTCAGAGTTAATGCTCAAGTATTAGTATTCAACATGTCTAGTTTCTATTCATACGTGTTGAGTCACTCAAATGATATTTATGGAGCAACTACCATGTCCCAGGCACTGTCCTACACACTGGAAACATAGAAATGACAGATAAAGTCTTTATTTATATTGATTCTGAACATTTTCTAATTCAGATAAAAATTCAAAAGCAAACAGAAAGTTTATATACATATACATAAAACATGACTTTCTTTAAGAAACTTTGTGATTGGAGTGCCTGGGTGGCACAGGCAGCTAAGCATCTGACTTCAGCTCAGGTCATGATCTCACAGTTCATTAGTTCAAGCTCCTCATCCGGCTCTCTGTTGTCAGTGCAGAGCTCACTTCGGATCCTTTGTCTCCCTCTCTCTGCCCCTTCCCTGCTGGTTTTCTCTCTCTCTCTCAACATTAAAAAAAAAAAAAAAGAATCTTTGTGATCAGTTTTGGGAGATTTGGTAAAAAGTTTTAAGTGAACTCCAAATAACTTTTAAAAATTAAACATAAATGAATAAATACATTCCACATGGCTTCCAATTATTTTAAATTATCCTTATAGAACTGAATAAACTTAGTAATCTATTGCCTTACCTGGAATGGCATAAAAGAAGTAGAGTGGATAAAGGTCCTCCATTTGGTGATGGCCCTGATTTTGGGAAGGAGAGGACGTGGCATTGGCACAATCCTTACATGACCTTCCCCACTTCCTTGAGAGAAGGGAGTTGCTGGGAGTTCTTGTTATGGGATCTGCAAATACTGTTCACAACTAAGAATTTTTAATTTAAACCCATTATTCCAGCAAATGGAAATGAGCTAAAAAAAAAAAAAAAAAAAAAAAAAAAAAAAAAACAACCCAGCCATGACACTGATTTTCAGCTAAGCAGGAGACATGCCCTGGGCACATAGTAAAAAAACCTAACCATTAGCCTTCTTCAGCTCATGTTCCCCTTCCTCTCTGCTGCTACATATTCTCCTTCTCTCCTTTCTTATGCATCACATAAAACCTTTTAAAAGTTATTCATCTTTCTTCTTTAAACATAGATGTCCGTACAAGCACCTCCTTTCATGCATTCTCAAATTCCAAATCTTCCTGGAGGGTCACTTAAAGTTGAAGGTTAAATAGCAGAGAGAATGATAATGAAAGATGGAAGATAAACTGTAATTTCTAGCCCCCTTACAATATCATGCCAGTGTTTCTTCCTTTTATACAACATAATTGTTGAGATTTTAAAATGAGTATTAACAGAATAGGGAGAGTGATTTTCAGAGAAAAAAAATACTCCTCTAGCATGACTGCTTTTCTTCTTTCTCTTTCATGGAGAATTGTCAGAGTTGTCAATGTCATGCTTTATGGCTTTTGAAACCTTCAACTTTAACAACAACAAAAAATTCTTTACCCATGACAGAAATTACTATCCTTTTTGGATAAGTTTGAAGTCTTATTCAGGTTTCTTACAATCCTGTAAACAGATAACACACTATCATTGTCTTTGGCAGCAAGGACAGAGCTGGTGTGGATAATTAAAATGCTAGCATTGGCCCCTCCAAACCATGTACTCTGCATCTCAGCACAGAAATAAAACATTGGAATTTTTAACCTCTATAGTATTTTCAAAAGTTTCTGTTGGTATAAGTGGTTTAATGTCTCAAAAATTTATTTTAATGTCATAATCTATACTATATAGCTCTTTGTAGGCAAAACCAATTTCTGCAGAAACTACCAAGCCATTTAAAAATATCCTTGCTATTTATAGAAGAAAAATAACATAAGCTATTTTTCCTTATTAAAGATACTGGTTTTCTCTGAAATTTGCTAATATTAAATTAGCAAATGAGGATGTGAATTTTTTTATTTAAACATATTTATATGGTATTTCTTTTGTGTTAAGGATTGTTTCAAATATTTATAGGTGGTAACTCAATCCTCATAACCTATGAAAGAGGTATTATTTTTTTATTATTTTTTTAAACATTTTTATTTATTTTTGAGACAGAGTGAGACAGAGCATGAACGGGGGAGGGGCAGAGAGAGAGGGAGACACAGAATCAGAAGCAGGCTCCAGGCTCTGAGCCATCAGCCCAGAACCCGACGTGGGGCTCGAACTCACGGACCGCGAGATCGTGACCTGAGCCAAAGTCGGACGCTCAACTGACTGAGCCACCCAGGTGCCCCTGAAAGAGGTATTATTATTGTTATTACTATTATTTATACTTTATAGTTAAGGAAATAGCTCAGGAAGTAGCTATTCCTGAGGAGGATGAATAACTTGTCGGTGGTAGTACAACTGGTAAGTGGCAGAGCCGTCTGTCAAATCCAGCCCATCAGGCTCCCAGAGTTCCTCCTTATGAGAAGACCACTAGGTACTGCTTCTCCCTGCAGCATGTTGAAGGCTTACCAAGGCAGATGAGCTCAGAAATGTGTCCTTGAACCAGCCATCTGTCTGTCCTTCTGGCCCCTCCATGATGTGAAAGTTCCCCATAAAATGGACATAAATATCTGATGAGACAGGATGTGTACAGAAAACCATGGGACCATAACTGATTCTAAACAAATATTGAGGCACTATAATAGGGCCACATTCTCATTAGCTTTTTTAAAACAACTTCTAAGCCGTATCTTCAGCCTGTCTTCCCATCAGACTAGGTGTCTGTATCAATCACAATCTCAACAAAAAACTAATGACATTTTCAAATTAGGAAAATACATGAAAGTTTAGTAAAGGGACTCTCTGGACAGAGATAATCACATAGAGGGCCCGTGAATCTGAGTTAAACCCAGTGGAGAGGGATGAGCAAGTAAACAGCTGAAACCTTACTCTTCTCTCTTCCTTTAGTCTCTTGGCAGGGAGCAGGGAGCCTCCTTGTTGTCCTACCAGAAGGCAGAGGGAAAAAGAGGCCACTGATGTGGTCCATACAGGTCAGCCTCCAGCCTCGGTGCAGGGTAGAAAAGAAGATCAAACTGAGTGGGTCAAATGGAAGATGTTTGGCACAGTCTTAACCACTTGTATACTTTACACACACATGTGTGCAAACACACATAAACACATACACACACACACATGCATGCCTTTAAGGAAGGATTTCCTATTATTTTGTTGAAAATTTGAATCCTTTATTCATTAAGTCAATTTTTTGGTTCCTTAGAGTGGTTCTGAGAATACAAAACTCCAGCATCCTACCTGTTTTGTCTTTTTTGGCACGTTTTCAAATGTGTTAAAGTCTTTTTGAATCCTGGTTTTGTCATCTAACACCATGGTCTTCAAACCCAGTAGCTGCATCTCTAAATCTCTAAGAAGGGTTTTTAGTGTGCTGGTTTTACTGGCCTGCCCCAGAGATTGAGCCAGTCTCAGGCAGGGCCCACAGATGCATATGTGTTTATTGTTATTTATAATTTCCCAGGCAACCCTACTGTAGCCAATTGAAACATAGACATGTGGGATCTCTTGATATGACAACTCCAACACAAGGCATGTGACACTCCACTAGACATTTTTTTAGAGTTTGTCCAGTAATTTAGGGATTTTCCACACTGGCCTATTTGAGTGTGGAGTGGAATATTAGAATTATCTGGGGGGCTTTCCCTAACTTCATTTCCTCACCCTGGTTAGCCAAGCTTCCCTCTGAAATCCTCTCACTACCACAATGAACTATCATCATGGACGAGATCATGTTGAAACCCTCCAGTCTTCTAGTTCAGGACAAAGACTAAGACCCCTGGATTCATTGTAATATTCTTTATATATGATTGTTGGACTTGTTTTGCCTTAACTTTACTACCCATATTTCTCTGTTGTGCTAAAAAACATTATAGTAGACTTCATAAATATTTTTACTGAATTTGAATCACATTCACCAAACCCACTGACCCAACCACCCATTCTTTCCTTTCTTTCTTCTATGAGGTATTAATTATTCTAGGAGCCATGCACTCTTCTAGGTGTTAAGGATACCAAAGTGGGCAAGACCGTTGAGGTCTCTGCTGTCTTGAGCTTACACTGTAATTGGGGAAGTATTCAATAAATAAACAAATACATCAGTAAAAACAGAAAAAAAATGAATCAAGGATATGTGGTATGAAGGAAATAAATGGAGGACTATGCTGGACTGTAACAGATGGATGGAGTAGTGACTATTGCAGAGAACACCTCTCAAAGGGTGACATAGGAGTTGAAGGTCAAGAAGCCATCCTTATATAGATCTGGGGGATGAGCATTCCAGGCAGAGGCAACAGCAAGTGCAAATGCTCTGAGACAAGAAAGAAACTTTAGTCTTTATTTTGTTATTTTATTTTATTTTATTTTATTTTATTTTATTTTATTTTATTATTTTATTTTATTTTATTTTATTTTTATTTTATTTTATTTTATTTTATTTTATTTTTATTTTATTTTATTATTTTCATCATGGTAAGTGTATTCTTTAAGCTTCATTCCCTATTTCCCCTACCCATTTCCCCTCTAGAAACCATCAATTTGTTCTCTATACTTAAGAGTCTGTTCCTTGGTTTCTCTCTCTCTTTCTTCTTCTTCTTCTCCTCCTTTTCCCCCTCCTCCTCCTCCTCCTCCTCCCCATCCTTCTTCTTTTTCTTCTTCCTCTTCCTTTGTTCATTTGTTTTGTTTCTGAAATTTCACTTATGAGTGAGATCATGTGATATTTGTCTTTTTCCCACTTATTTCACTTAGCATTATACTCTTCAGCTCTACCCAGATTGTTACAAATGGCAAGATGTCATTCTTTTTTATGTTTGAATAATATTCTATTGTATGGATGTACCACATCTTCTTTATCCATCCATCTTGTCAATGAACACTTGGGCTGCTTCCATATCTAGTCTATTGTAAGTAATGCTGCAATAAACCCAGGGGTATGTGTATCCTTTTGAATTTGTGTTTTTGTATTTTTTGAGTAAATGCCCAGTAGTGTGATTACTGGATCTTAGGGTAGTTCTACTTTTCATTTTTTGAGGAAACGGTATACTGTTTTCCACAGTTGCTGTACCAATGAAACTTTAGTTTTAAATAAAACATTGAGGCTATTTCTGGGTGATTTGTCCTTACTGATTCTGTGCTGACCACTGAAGAAGTATCTTTGTTCTAGATCTCATTAAAAACAAAAACAAAAAACAAAAAACCTCTTCAAATATCTGCTAGAAATATTTCTATGTCACTGCAAGCTACTTCATCCTTACTAATGCCTATAATAGAGTAAAATAAAATAAATACACAAAAAGTGCTGGTAATAAGCCTTAGCAGTAATAGTTGAACCTCTCTTCTCTAGGGGCTGATCCAGGTTATGTGAAACCTGTAGCTTTTACAATTTCAAGGGCCCTCTTCAAAAATAATAATAAAATATTGCAAATAAAAAATTGCTAGGGTGCCACACATGCAAGTGAAGAGCCCAGAAGTTTAAGGACAGTGGATCCTCCTCTGCCTGGCACCTGTATGCACTCAAGAAAGTGAGTCAGATTACAGAGAGAGTGCTGGGGAAAAAGCCTGTCAAGTCTTGGGACTCTGAGGGCACTGCTGCTTAGAGCAGTGAGGAAGCCTGCTCTTCCTGTGAGTAGTCAAGAGCCCCATTCTTCTCCATCACCGCTGGTGGTGAGGAGAGGGAGTGGAAAACATGTTCCGATTTAACCATGTAGCCATTATATCGGGACTAAGTTAGAGGCAAGAGGAAATAAAAGGAAAAGATGTCACCTGCTACTTGGTAGTTTATAAGGAAGCTACTATAGGAAGCTTCAGGCAAGAAAGAGAAAATGGCTAAGTAAATAAACATAAAACAATATAAAGTAGGAAGTGCTAAATGCTGGGAAAGGGGTAGAGGGAGGAGGAGGTGGCCAGAGATGGAACCAGTGGAGGAGGTCTGGGTGTGAGGGTGTGTCTGTGGGGTGGGGGTGGGAGTGGGGACTAGGACATAGTGGGTGGAGGTAGGGCTAGGGTAGCAGACCTGGTAAGGGCTGGGAAGGGGGTAGAGGTAGTTAGTGAAAGCAGTGGAAGTGATGTGGGAGATGGTAGTTACATAGAGGGGGATGAGTTGGCGGTGGTAATGGTGGTGGTGGTTGTAGCTGTTGGGCAGATTGTCGAATTTGGGCCTCTGAAGATGAATTTGGGCCTCTGAAGATAAATTCTTCCTACATTGTATCAAATGCTTCATTTCATAATTAGTTCTGATTCTCAAAAAAAAAAAAAAAAAGTTCTTGTGAATAAAGAGGACTCAGACAATCACCCCTTATGTTATCAAAACAAAGACTCACCTTAATCACAATCAGAACTTCTGCCCTGACTCTGCCGGGGTTTGGAATAGGGAAACCATTTGGTTACAGTGTTTTGACATTTGCCTTCCAGGCAATAATAATGAGCTTTTTAATTAGCATCAACATCCTGCTCTTCTGTGGGCACTACAACAATGTGTTGCTTTTTCTTACTCTTGGAAGCTGCCAGATGCTCACTTATTACCTATCACTAAATATCTGATATCAGTCATTGGTGTGCTTTCAAAATAAGTTCATCATGTTCATGAAATGTCATATAACTTACAATGGCTTGTTTGAAATGACCAGTCATTAAAATTTACATGTAGTTCTGAAACACAAAAGAGTTGACTTATCCCCACCTCCCCGATAAGGTATTTGATGTATAAGTGTGCTCTGAGATGACCTTAATGAAACCCAAACCAAACAGTATTTGTGATCAGGGAGAGATTTCTTTTCAAAAATATTCTGTCTCTCATGATATGTTACCAATCAAATGGCTTCAGAGCCCTTGTTTGGTCAGCACTGAGGACAGTTTCAAATGTTAATGTTGAATGATACATGTATGCTGGAAATCATTCTGTGCCCCTGAATGTAATTTTTTAAATGGCTTATTGTGCTCTAGGGTGTGACTTTTGACTGAATGTTACATTTAGATTTATGCATAGTAGCCTCAAATTTTAGGAAGAGCAGGAAACTAGTTTGCTTGCTTCTGAAGGTTTTAACTTTTGGCTATATGCTTACATAATGCCTTATATCCAGACCAGTTTAATAGCTGAAATAATTTGAAAAGGACAGCCATTTCCTTGCCAGGGTGCAATCCAGTGTGGGGGTTCTCTAAATGCTAATTAATTCCAACCTCAACTACTTCACCTGCTGTTTCAAAGGCTGGCAGCTTGTATTCATCACCTGAATGACAGCTGTTTCTAACCTCTTTTCCCTGAAAAGAAAGAAATTAAATAAACCTTTTGCATGCTAATCACTGACATTCTGAAATGACAGTTGAAAAGTGCTTCAGTGTGAGTGTAAGGCAGGTTTGAATTGAAAGATTTTGTCTACATCCACCAATTGTTGAATTTTGTCTAGATATTTTCAAAATGTGGAGAGAAAGGGTGGCAGGTAACAGACGAGACAGTATTATCACAAGTGAGGATGTTGGTACGCTGAATCTTTAAAACAGACTTTCAGTATATTAAATGTCTACATTTAAGCAATTTGAATGATATACATTTTTAATATTTTTAATGTTTATTTTTTGAGAATATATGTTTTGTATGCAAGTTGTGTAGGCTTTGTCAAAGCAAATTAATACATCTTTTTTTTTCTTTTTTTATCCATCAGATTTTTTTTTAATTTTTTTTTTTTTAACGTTTATTTATTTTTGAGACAGAGAGAGACAGAGCATGAACGGGGGAGGGTCACAGAGAGAGGGAGACACAGAATCTGAAACAGGCTCCAGGCTCTGAGCTGTCCGCACAGAGCCCGACGCGGGGCTCGAACTCACGGACCGCGAGATCGTGACCTGAGCCGAAGTCGGACGCTTAACCGACCAAGCCACCCAGGCGCCCCCCATCAGATTTTTATATCAGTCAGTAAGCATATATAAAAAACAAGTGTTTGTTCAGTCTGTTTAATTGTCTCATGATGACTGCTATCATATTGTTTCCCAAACACAGAGTTGGCTTTTGTCAAAATGGATCTTGTTTTCTACCATAATTTCAGTTTTTACTTTTTTACAGTCATGTCTAGGGTTAAGGGAATTTGGTGGATTCCCTCTCAAGAGAGTAATTAGTACACAAGGAATACATTCTCATATAATAAACATGTCCCCAGTATGGTTTTGGACAGGATTATGTAAACTTCATGAAGGACCAAGATCTAGATATTAATAATGGATTGTGTTCCTTGATTAGTTTAAAGGCATCTACCACTGAATGTTATCTTCTGAATGTTTCTGACTTTCTATGAGGTCCCATGTGGTGTTGTTCAGTTATAGTTTCTTTATCTACAGAATATATGTACCTCATTAATTTCAGTTGCTTTAATGAAGCCTGCTTTTGATACAGGGAAGTATGTTAGTTTTTCTTAATGTTTGAATGCTATTATCATTCAATAATTTTACTGTATATGGTAAAATTGTCCTCAGTTGGTGCACAATTCTATGAATTAATACATACATAAATTTCTGTAACCATTGTCACAATCAGAATATAGAACACTTTTATTAGTCCCCCCAAAACACCCTTCTTATGCTATCCTTTTACTTTTCTATTTATTTATTTATTTATTTATTTATTTATTTATTTATTTATGAGAGAGAGAGAGAGAGCGCGCCATGGGAGAAGCAGAGAGAAAGAGAGAATCCCAAGCAGGCTCCACACTGTCATAGTGCAGAGCCTGATGCAGGGCTTGAACTCACAAACTGCAAGATCATGACCTGAGCCAAAATCAAGAGTCGGCTGCTTTAACCGACTGAACCACCCAGGTGCACCCCTTTGCTATCCCTTTATAGTCATATGTTCCCTTCGACCCTAAATCCTAGTAATCACTTAGAAGGTATTTTCTTGGTATTAAAATATAAAGAAAAAAATCAAGAGGAAGTAGAAGGGAAAGAAGAGGTAGAAGAAAGAAAAAGAAAATTTAAAAAAAAAGGTGCAGATAAGAGAGCAGAGGGAGAGGGAAAAAGAAAACTGAAGGATGCAACCCAGCGAAGTGTTCATTACACTCTAATCAAGGATTTTACACACGCACTAGGATGGTCTGTTGTCAATTTGGCATCATTCCCACCTTCCTGGGCTGTAATGCAGAGGTGAAATTGCGAAGCACATACCCCAGGATCCTCTTTCCTTTATGGTTCAGATTCCAGATTGCCAGTTAGAGGAACTGATGTGGGAACTGGGAAGCAGAAGAGGAGCAGTCAGACATGTGGGCAGATGTGGGATTCCTGGTGGCTTAGTGGTTTGAGAACCACTAACTTTACTGTTGCAGACTGTAATCACTGGTGGGAAATTTCTAGAGACTTTCCAGAACAGCTTCCCCATAAGCCTTAGAGAACCACCACTTTGGTATTTCAGGATGAAGTCTCCAGGTCATCTCCTTGTCCTTCTGGCTGCAGCTTCCCAGAACTTCCACAGTGACTTTATCCACTCCCATCATTTGTGTAAACCCTAATTCCCATATTAAACTCATTGTTCCTGGAATATCTTAGAACAGCTTTGTTTTTGTGCCCAAACCCAGATTACTGCATACAATTTTAAAGAGAAATGTATTTGTTGCCCACATTTAAAAATTGGGAGATTTTTCTTTGAAGTCCTGACTGCCCTTTTTCTTTGAAAAATCAACGGATTAAGAAACAGTGGACCAGCATTCATTCTTGGCTGGAGACATTTGCATAGAGCTAAGGAGCTGCTAGACATGATTCTCCGCTCCACCACCCAGCCCAGTGCATTTGTATCTCTGCCCCTCTAAATAATATCACTGTAGTCTAAGAAAAAGGATTGACTATGAAAATCTTACCAATTACAGTGTTGTTTCATAGAACTCCTGAGTATATGGAGATGTATAAGACAAACTCAGTGTCTTCTCAGGGCTTGGGGGAAAAGGTGAAGGGCATAGAGCCAGCATAGGACTGTCATATCATAACAAAATATATGGAATGAGTTTTTTGTGAAACAATGTAAACCCACTAGCTTACTATTTGGGTATTTTTAATTATCCAAGTAGATCTTTCAGATTAATTTTTATGGCAGTTTCACTTGTTATTAATGCTCCAATTATTATTAATGATTTTATCTGCATTTGATTAAGAATTTCATAAAATGTAAACTTCATGAATGTTCTGGGAGATATATAAATTTATTTTTTTCCAGTAAGCAAATTCTCAATATATATTTGTCTAGAATATTTTTGTTAATCTTTTTCTTTTATATCTAAATACCAGTATATGTGCATATTTTAATAAAAGACTATATTGCACAAAAATTTGGGCTAAAATATTCCCCCAAATATTGTGTAGAATACTATGTTTAAATACATATGTCATTTTTAGGTTAATTAATTCTATGTTAATTAATTCTATATCTATTTTAACCTTTTTCTTCTTGATGTTACACAAATCTTATAGCATATAATTTTTGAAGCAGGATTTTTACTTAAAATTTTTTTTTAACATTTATTTATTTTTGGGACAGAGAGAGACAGAGCATGAACGGGGGAGGGGCAGAGAGAGAGGGAGACACAGAATCAGAAGCAGGCTCCAGGCTCTGAGCCATCAGCCCAGAGCCCAATGTGGGGCTTGAACTCAGGGACCGCGAGATCGTGACCTGAGCTGAAGTCGGACGCTTAACCGACTGAGCCACCCAGGCGCCCCAGGATTTTTACTTTATATTGAAGTTTTTATTATGTGGTGAAATAAAACTATAGTAATAAACCATTGACCATTGTAAGATTAACATCTGTTGATTCTTTTTTCCTCCAGGTAAAAGTAGACCTCAGTTTAGCAATGTAGAGTAAAGAATGTAAGAGCATCATAGAGACAGATGATAGCATACTCCATATAATAATTCAAAAAAACCCTCCTGTTTAGAGTTCAGTGTTTTGTTTTGCTTTTGTTTTTTAAAATTCACGTATTTTCAGTCTAATCTCTTTTTTGGAAGAGGGAAGAGATCCAAATTTATATTCTCCCTCAATTGATGATAAAAGTATGAGCCATGTGTACTCTGTTGCATGTGTGTAAGATAGATAGATAGATAGATAGATAGATAGATAGATAGATAGATAGATTGATTTTTGGTAGAGAAAAGAGGACATTTATTTGGGCAACTCACAACTGTACAAATTTGATCCTTTCCAGATGGCCATATGTCTGGCCGCCAGATCCTTGGCTCAGCCCATTCCCTATCTCCCAAATACCCCCTTGTGCTTTTCTGAGACTAGAGCACATCTTAGAGTTGGTGGGAGTTCCTTGTTAGAGCAGCTCCCAGTTTCACTGAGCAAGCTGGAAAATATTCTCTGGAGTCTCACAGAAAAAGTTCACATAACTCAACAAATGTGCCTCTTTAAAAGATGCATTTCATTCTACAAGGATGCATCTTTTTTCCTTATGGAATATCAAGGGAAAGTGTTTAGGATCATTGGGAAAGCCAGCATGAATTCAGTTTCTGGCTGTATCATTGACTGGCTGTGTGCCCTTGATATGCTCTGCAAATTACCTGATGCTCAGTTTACTTCCCATAAATGGAGCCACTAGCAGTACCTACCTCACAAGGCTGTTGTGAATATTAAATGTGGTGACTCAAGTAAAGTGTTTAGCCCTGTGTTTAATTTGTAAGTGGGTAGTATGCAGTGATTAATAATGATGATATGTACTGGTGCTAAGACATTTGTGCCAAAATTGGTTCTCCAATTTGAGTGTGCATAGAATCACCTGGGGGGCTTATTAAAGCACAGATTTCTGAGTCCCACCTGCAGAATGCTGATTCTGGTCTGGGTGAGACCTGAGAATTGGCATTTCTAAGTCGTTTCCAAGTAATGCCGATGCTGCTGACCCTGGAACCATACCTTGAGAACCACTGAATCAGACTATTCCCCTTGGGTGGTTTGGTTGTGGAATGAGACTGAGGGATTAGAAGGATAATGTTTGGGCAATGTTTCTAAAACCATGATTCCTGTGGTGCAATGCTGACCCAGTGTCTATTTATCAAGGTGCAAAAAAATTGGAATCCCTGTATTTTACTTGCATCTCTCTCAGATATTTAGGGGAACCCACATGTAGCATTCAACATCTCATCAGTACTCTCTATCTTATTTTTCACATCATGATCCTTCAAGGAGCAGCAACTCCCCCAGGGCATCACAGTGCTGTCATTGAGCTGCCTCAATCTAGCTCTCCTTTGGCACAGAGCACACACATATCACAACCCCCATGCCCCAACCACTGCTAATTGCAGTCCTCTTGGGCAGTGATTTTATTTTACTCTGACTACTTTTCAGGAGAGAATCTTTTACCCTTGGATTTTGTCAGAGGAAGCTTTGGAGTATGCTAAGCAGACAATTGGCAAATACTTGAAGGTGATGGGGAATGGCTGTGAACCAAATATTTCATTCCCTCACACTTAATTGAAACTGTTGCCTTCGCTTTGGTGGCATATTTCAATCAGCTTCTTAACTAGCTGTGGACCCTCCTCAAACACCACTTGCTTATTTTGGCTTCAAACATAGGTGTCATCTGTCACTCATTATTTGTGGCAGGCCTTTGCTAAGTGCTTTACATACAGCAACTTCTTTCATCTTCCCAGTGAGCCTATGGCCTCGGAAACGGGGTGGCAAGGGTACTCACACTACAAAGATCATTACTGTTCCCAGGAGCTCTAATGGAAACATAGACCCATCCGCTGATCCTTCACTAGTGCCCTCTGTTGGCTGAACCTGTGACACTGCAACACACAGAAACGACCTCCTGGGAACAAAGGAGGGCAGAGGATCATAGAGAATTCACTGGGGTAGGAGACAGAGTGAATGACTAGGACATAAATGAAAATTTAAGCAACTAAGGCTTTACGATATTACATACTTTGCCCAAGGTGGAGCTTTTACTAAGAAACAGAACTGGAATTTGAACCCAGGACCATTTATAGTCATAATTGATGTAGCATGCCTTCCTTTTAGGAGCCTGCAGAACAGGTTGACATTATGAGAAAGCAAATTATGTGTATAATCAGTATTATCTTTTCACATATATAAGTAGATGGGATCATTCAGGTGTGTAAGCATTCTGAGATACCCTAGAATGTTAGGGTCAATAGTCAGTTATTTATAGAAAATATGTGTACTTTTCACTCTGATAACCACAAGCAATGACTACAACTCTTAGAATTATGCTTTAGGGATTTGGCTTTTCTCTGCCACTGGCCACACTTTTATTTTATTTTATTTATTTATTTATTTATTTATTTATTTATTTATTTATTTTTTAATATATGAAATTTACTGTCAAATTGGTTTCCATACAACACCCAGTGCTCATCCCAAAAGGTGCCCTCCTCAATACCCATCACCCACCCTGCCCTCCCTCCCACCCCCCATCAACCCTCAGTTTGTTCTCAGTTTTTAACAGTCTCTTATGCTTTGGCTCTCTCCCACTCTAACCTCTTTTTTTTTTTTTTTTTCCCTTCCCCTCCCCCATGGGTTTCTGTTACATTTCTCAGGATCCACATAAGAGTGAAACCATATGGTATCTGTCTTTCTCTGTATGGCTTATTTCACTTAGCATCACACTCTCCAGTTCCATCCACGTTGCTACAAAAGGCCATATTTCATTTTTTCTCATTGCCACGTAGTATTCCATTGTGTATATAAACCACAATTTCTTTATCCATTCATCAGTTGATGGACATTTAGGCTCTTTCCATAATTTGGCTATTGTTGAGAGTGCTGCGATAAACATTGGGGTACAAGTGCCCCTATGCATCAGTACTCCTGTATCCCTTGGGTAAATTCCTAGCAGTGCTATTGCTGGGTCATAGGGTAGGTCTATTTTTAATTTTCTGAGGAACCTCCACACTGCTTTCCAGAGCGGCTGCACCAATTTGCATTCCCACCAACAGTGCAAGAGGGTTCCCGTCTCTCCACATCCTCTCCAGCATCTATAGTCTCCTGATTTCTTCATTTTGGCCACTCTGACTGGCGTGAGGTGGTATCTGAGTGTGGTTTTGATTTGTATTTCCCTTATGAGGAGCGACGTTGAACATCTTTTCATGTGCCTGTTGGCCATCCGGATGTCTTCTTTAGAGAAGTGTCTATTCATGTTTTCTGCCCATTTCTTCACTGGGTTATTTGTTTTTCGGGTGTGGAGTTTGATGAGCTCTTTATAGATTTTGGATACTAGCCCTTTGTCCGATGTGTCATTTGCAAATATCTTTTCCCATTCCGTTGGTTGCCTTTTAGTTTTGTTGGTTGTTTCCTTTGCTGTGCAGAAGCTTTTTATCTTCATAAGGTCCCAGTAATTCACTTTTGCTTTTAATTCCCTTGCCTTTGGGGATGTGCCGAGTAAGAGATTGCTACGGCTGAGGTCAGAGAGGTCTTTTCCTGCTTTCTCCTCTAAGGTTTTGATGGTTTCCTGTCTCACATTCAGGTCCTTTATCCATTTTGAGTTTATTTTTGTGAATGGTGTGAGGAAGTGGTCTAGTTTCAACCTTCTGCATATTGCTGTCCAGTTCTCCCAGCACCATTTGTTAAAGAGACTGTCTTTTTTCCATTGGATGTTCTTTCCTGCTTTGTCAAAGATGAGTTGGCCATACGTTTGTGCATCTAGTTCTGGGGTTTCTATTCGATTCCATTGGTCTATGTGTCTGTTTTTATGCCAACACCATGCTGTCTTGATGATGACAGCTTTGTAGTAGAGGCTAAAGTCTGGGATTGTGATGCCGCCTGCTTTGGTCTTCTTCTTCAAAATTACTTTGGCTATTCGGGGCCTTTTGTGGTTCCATATGAATTTTAGGATTGCTTGTTCTAGTTTCAAGAAGAATGCTGGTGCAATTTTGATTGGGATTGCACTGAATGTGTAGATAGCTTTGGGTAGTATTGACATTTTGACAATATTTATTCTTCCAATCCATGAGCAGGGAATGTCTTTCCATTTCTTTATATCTTCTTCAATTACCTGCATAAGCTTTCTATAGTTTTCAGCATACAGATCTATTACATCTTTGGTTAGATTTATTCCTAGGTATTTTATGCTTCTTGGTGCAATTGTGAATGGGATCAGTTTCTTTATTTGTCTTTCTGTTGCTTCATTGTTAGTGTATAAGAATGCAACTGATTTCTGTACATTGATTTTGTATCCTGCAACTTTGCTGAATTCATGTATCAGTTCTAGCAGACTTTTGGTGGAGTCTATCGGATTTTCCATGTATAATATCATGTCATCTGCAAAAAGCGAAAGCTTGACTTCATCTTTGCCAATTTGGATGCCTTTGATTTCCTTTTGTTGTCTGATTGCTGATGCTAGAACTTCCAGCACTATATTAAACAGCAGCGGTGAGAGTGGGCATCCCTGTCGTGTTCCTGATCTCAGGGAAAAAGCTCTCAGTTTTTCCCCGTTGAGGATGATGTTAGCTGTGGGCTTTTCATAAATGGCTTTTATGATCTTTAAGTATGTTCCTTCTATCCCGACTTTCTCAAGGGTTTTTATTAAGAAAGGGTGCTGGATTTTGTCAAAGGCCTTTTCTGCATCGATTGACAGGATCATATGGTTCTTCTCTTTTTTTTTTGTTAATGTGATGTATCACGTTGATCGATTTGCGAATGTTGAACCAGCCCTGCATCCCAGGAATGAATCCCACTTGATCATGATGAATAATTCTTTTTATATGCTGTTGAATTCGATTTGCTAGTATCTTATTGAGAATTTTTGCATCCATATTCATCAGGGATATTGGCCTGTAGTTCTCTTTTTTTACTGGGTCTCTGTCTGGTTTAGGAATCAAAGTAATACTGGCTTCATAGAATGAGTCTGGAAGTTTTCCTTCCCTTTCTATTTCTTGGAATAGCTTGAGGAGGATAGGTATTATCTCTGCTTTAAACGTCTGGTAGAACTCCCCTGGGAAGCCATCTGGTCCTGGACTCTTATTTGTTAGGAGATTTTTGATAACTGATTCAATTTCTTCACTGGTTATGGGTCTGTTCAAGCTTTCTATTTCCTCCTGATTGAGTTTTGGAAGAGTGTGGGTGTTTAGGAATTTGTCCATTTCTTCAAGGTTGTCCAATTTGTTGGCATATAATTTTTCATAGTATTCCCTGATAATTGTTTGTATCTCTGAGGGATTGGTTGTAATAATTCCATTTTCATTCATGATTTTATCTATTTGGGTCATCTCCCTTTTCTTTTTGAGAAGCCTGGCTAGAGGTTTGTCAATTTTGTTTATTTTTTCAAAAAACCAACTCTTGGTTTCGTTGATCTGCTCTACAGTTTTTTTAGATTCTATATTGTTTATTTCTGCTCTGATCTTTATGATTTCTCTTCTTCTGCTGGGTTTAGGCTGCCTTTGCTGTTCTGCTTCTATTTCCTTTAGGTGTGCTGTTAGATTTTGTATTTGGGATTTTTCTTGTTTCTTGAGATAGGCCTGGATTGCAATGTATTTTCCTCTCAGGACTGCCTTCGCTGCGTCCCAAAGCGTTTGGATTGTTGTATTTTCATTTTCGTTTGTTTCCATATATTTTTTAATTTCTTCTCTAATTGCCTGGTTGACCCACTCATTCGTTAGCAGGGTGTTCTTTAACCTCCATGCTTTTGGAGGTTTTCCAGACTTTTTCCTGTGGTTGATTTCAAGCTTCATAGCATTGTGGTCTGAAAGTATGCATGGTATAATTTCAATTCTTGTAAACTTATGAAGGGCTGTTTTGTGACCCAGTATATGATCTATCTTGGAGAATGTTCCATGTGCACTCGAGAAAAAAGTATATTCTGTTGCTTTGGGATGCAGAGTTCTAAATATATCTGTCAAGTCCATCTGATCCAATGTATCATTCAGGGCCCTTGTTTCTTTATTGACCGTGTGTCTAGATGATCTATCCATTTCTGTAAGTGGGGTGTTAAAGTCCCCTGCAATGACCACATTCTTATCAATAAGGTTGCTTATGTTTATGAGTAACTGTTTTATATATCTGGGGGCTCCGGTATTTGGCGCATAGACATTTATAATTGTTAGCTCTTCCTGATGGATAGACCCTGTAATTATTATATAATGCCCTTCTTCATCTCTTGTTACAGCCTTTAATTTAAAGTCTAGTTTGTCTGATATAAGTATGGCTACTCCAGCTTTCTTTTGGCTTCCAGTAGCATGATAAATAGTTCTCCATCCCCTCACTCTCAATCTAAAGGTGTCCTCAGATCTCAAATGAGTCTCTTGTAGACAGCAAATAGATGGGTCTTGTTTTTTTATCCATTCTGATACCCTATGTCTTTTGGTTGGCGCATTTAATCCATTTACATTCAGTGTTATTATAGAAAGATACGGGTTTAGAGTCATTGTGATGTCTGTATGTTTTATGCTTGTAGTGATGTCTCTGGTACTTTGTCTCACAGGATCCCCCTTAGGATCTCTTGTAGGGCTGGTTTCGTGGTGACAAATTCCTTCAGTTTTTGTTTGTTTGGGAAGACCTTTATCTCTCCTTCTATTCTAAATGACAGACTTGCTGGATAAAGGATTCTCGGCTGCATATTTTTTCTGTTTAGCACACTGAAGATATCGTGCCAAGCCTTTCTGGCCTGCCAAGTTTCAAAGGAGAGATCAGTCACGAGTCTTATAGGTCTCCCTTTATATGTGAGGACACGTTTATCCCTTGCTGCTTTCAGAATTTTCTCTTTATCCTTGTATTTTGCCAGTTTCACTATGATATGTCGTGCAGAAGATCGATTTAAGCTACGTCTGAAGGGAGTCTCTGTGCCTCTTGGATTTCAATGCCTTTTTCCTTCCCCAGTTCAGGGAAGTTCTCAGCTATAATTTCTTCAAGTACCCCTTCAGCACCTTTCCCTCTCTCTTCCTCCTCTGGGATACCAATTATGCGTATATTATTTCTTTTTAGTGTATCACTTAGTTCTCTAATTTTCCCCTCATACTCCTGGATTTTTTTATCTCTCTTTCTTTCAGCTTCCTCTTTCTCCATAACTTTATCTTCTAGTTCACCTATTCTCTCCTCTGCCTCTTCAATCCGAGCCGTCGTGGTTTCCATTTTGTTTTGCATTTCGTTTAAAGCGTTTTTCAGCTCCTCGTGACTGTTCCTTAGTCCCTTGATCTCTGTGGCAAGAGATTCTCTGCTGTCCTGTATACTGTTTTCAAGCCCAGCAATTAATTTTATGACTATTATTCTAAATTCACTTTCTGTTATATTATTTAAATCCTTTTTGATCAGTTCATTAGCTGTTGTTATTTCCTGGAGATTCTTCTGAGGGGAATTCTTCCGTTTGGTCATTTTGGATAGTCCCTGGAGCGGTGAGGACCTGCAGGGCACTTCCCCCGTGCTGTGGTGTATAACTGGAGTTGGTGGGCGGGGCCGCAGTCCGACCTGATGTCTGCCCCCAGCCCACCGCTGGGGCCACAGTCAGACTGGTGAGTGCCTTCTCTTCCCCTCTCCTAGGGGCGGGATTCACTGTGGGGTGTTGTGGCCTGTCTGGGCTACTTGCACACTGCCAGGCTTGTGGTGCTGGGGATCTGGCGTATTAGCTGGGGTGGGTAGGCAAGGTGCACGGGGCGGGAGGGGCAGGCTTAGCTCGCTTCTCCTTAGGTGATCCACTTCAGGAGGGGCCCTGTGGCAGCGGGAGGGAGTCAGATCCGCTGCCGGAGGTTTGGCTCCGCAGAAGCACAGAGTTGGGTGTTTGCTTGGAGCGAGCAAGTTCCCTGGCAGGAACTGGTTCTCTTTGGGATTTTGGCTGGGGGATGGGCGGGGGAGATGGCGCTGGCGAGCGCCTTTGTTCCCCGCCAAGCTGAGCTCTGCCGTCCGTCCGGGGGCTCAGCAGCTCTCCCTCCCTTTGTCCTCCAGCCTTCCCGCTTTCTGAGCAGAGCTGTTAACTTATGACCTCCCAGACGCTAAGTCGCGCTTGCTGTCAGAACACAGTCCGTCCGGCCCCTCCGCTTTTGCCAGCCCGACTCGGGGGCTCTGCTTGGCCGGCGAGCCGCCCCTCCGCCCCGGCTCCCTCCCGCCAGTCCGTGGAGCGCGCACCGCCTCGCCGCCCTTCCTACCCTCTTCCGTGGGCCTCTTGTCTGCGCTTGGCTCCGGAGACTCCGTTCTGCTAATCCTCTGGCGGTTTTCTGGGTTCTTTAGGCAGGTGTAGGTGGAATCTAAGTGATTAGCAGGACGCGCGGTGAGCCCAGCGTCCTCCTACGCCGCCATCTTCCGGAACCCAGACTCTGGCCACACTTTTAACCAACCAAAGTGTTCACTTCAGTTTCAGAAAGATGCTTTTTCCTCTGTGCAAACAAAGCTCAAGTGTGGGGAGCCAAAAGGGAATTAACTTTCAGAAATAATCTTAATTCTCTAATTAAAGTTGAGCATAGAGATGACACATTATCATTTGGTGGAAGAAACTCATCTTTCAAATAAGGGTATTACTTTAGCTATTGCAGAGGACCCACTTTCTGAGGAATTTCTTCTCCCCTTCCAGGCAGAGTTTTATTATTGAGTTCCCTATAAATGATCAAATGTGACTTACAGGTCAAAAATCACAGTTTAAGTGGATTTGATGGATTTTCAGAAATAGTTTATAAAATTATTTTAGGTCACTGCTTATTTCAATTGAAGCATCAGACTAACAGTGAATCAAATGTATTGCCAATGCTCAGGCAAGCTGATTGCCTAGTGAACTTAGCTCTTTAAAAAAAAAAATATTTTACCCATAGTAACAAACATGACTCAATCATCTATTTATTTATTATTATTTTTTTCTCTGTATATATTCGGTGCCTATTATGTGACAAGCCTTATGCTTCACATATGCTTGTATGTTAATTTTACACTTTGGTATGATTGTTGAGAGTACCTGTCATGTGCCCAGAACTCAATGCATATTATCTGTAAGGATCTCAACAACCTTATTATATTCTTATTATTTTTCCACTTTACCCTTGTTTAACTGAAACTCAGAGAAATTAAACAACTTGGTAAAGGTCACAGAGTTGTGATTTCAACTCAAGTGCACATAAGGACAAATATTCTATTTTTCTACCATGTTTGTTCCTGTTGTCTCTTCTTGAACATCTGTGGGGTTGTTGCCTCAGCTGAACTGTTGGCAGTAAGAAACATACTGGCTCCTGGTATCTGATTGCTGAAAAATCTAATTCTTAAAAACTTGGAGCCAGGCTGAAGTAAGAGTCAGGGTCTCATTGGACTAGAAGACTCTTGGGACTTGGGCCATGGTAAGGTTGAGTCCTACCATTCCAGGCTACTAGAATGGCCCATCCTGGGTTCCAAGACTTATTCTGTCTTCAGATACTGGATATTTATTAGAGACCACCATATACTCTTCTGGTTCCAGAGGAGATGATACATGGATTGGATTAGCATCCCAGGATTCAAAAGAAATAATTGAATCCAAAGTTTCATGGAAGGGCTTAAATACTGGGACTCTAGAATCTTTCACCAAAATAAGAATGGCTTCTCCAGGCCCAGCGATCTGGTTTCATCAATGAACCAGCAAGCCTAACAAGACCTGGGGACATATGCAGGACCACAGGAGATATGGTTTTGGTAGGTTCATTGGTTCAGAGGGAGATACCTACTTAGTACACAGGACTTTCTGGGGAATAAGACCCTTGTTCCAAGCTTACACCCTAGACTGCCTCTGGACTTCAGAGTCTCCATTGACAAAGTATCTGATATTTGGGGAGAAGTTCCTTCTGACATTCCTAGAGACATTTCCTGGGCGTCAGAGATATCACAGGGTCTGGTTTTGGGAAAATGTTTTAGCAGAAGACTTGGGGCCAGTAGAACCTGATGTTTCAGACTGTGGTCTTCAAACTTGCAATTATCAAAAGGCTAAGGATGATTTATTGGTTTACTGGGTTAGGCTTTTTATGACACGTTGCCAGGGAACCATTCAAATTTAATGCATCTTCTTCCAGTATGAAGCTTGCATGTAGAAAATCAGTGTAGCTCATTGACTACCAACAAACATCAGATTTTTCTATGTATCACTGGAAGTCAGTTGGGGAATGAGTCTTAAGAATTATGGTTTAGAGTGGTAGAGGTTTATGGCCTTAATTTACTTTAGTGGTCTATGGTACTCATGAGCGGGACAGCTCTGGACTCATGGTTGCTATCTGTGAGGTCTGGGAGCAGGTATCAGATCACCATACATAAAGATATTGAAGTTCAGGAACAAAAAATCCAGTCCTTATAGGACTGGGTTAAGTTGCTAACTCACCATGATACAGAAGCAGGAATCCTATTATGGGCAAACCAAGTCCACAACAAGACTTGTGCTTTGCTCGTAATAACTAGATTTCATCTCAAGTACCAACTTTAATGAATTAGTAATGTCTACTTGGAGCACTGTGTTAAGAGGGATTCTGAGGCTCTGTGTCAGCTCAGTGAGAAACACTTGATGGGTGAGGTAAGGGGGGTAGTTAGTACCTGTGCTACATATCTATCATTTCTGATATAGATTTGGAGCTATAGGATTCTGAGGATCTCATTGGTCCCAGAGTCTGGGCAAGACAAACTCAACTAATGTAAGTAAAGTAACCCAAGCAACTCACTTCTCCATTACAACTTTTTGGAACCATTTCCATATTTTCCAAGTACATAAAATCATGACAATTCTGTACTCAAAAGATAACTTCTTTGGCTTTACTGAAAGGAATGAAGACATTCCACATGAGTTCCTTTGTTTTCCTGCCCTATCACTCAATGTCTCTTATCTTGCCTCATCTTTCCTCTTTTTTATTTTTTTATTTTGTTTTGTTTTTCCTCATAACAGAGAATAAAGCATTCTTCCTATTCCTTTAGAGTTGGTTTCTCATTCTTTTCTCCAGGCTCATTACCCACAACTTAAAAGAAAATAGCTGATGGAGAAGTAAGGTTTTATTGGAAATGCATTCCCAATCTCCGCAGCCTCTCCCCACACCACCCTGCCTTCCCATGTCTCTAATTTACCAGTGGCCATGAATTTCACAAACTACTGTTTTTCTTTATTTCAAATTAATTTTGCTCTGTCATCAAGCTATCAGACTGCAGTCCCAATTCTAAGTAATTGTGCATGGAATTTGCATGATTTGTAAAATACAGACAGAGGAAAATGGAAATTCAGCTTCCTGGTTCCCACCACTTGCTGAGCATGTCTCACATTGGTCTGATTTTGTTTGATTACATGAGTTGAGGTTTATGGTTAAGTATAAAGAAATTGAGTGTAATATTGCCATCTAATAATAGTTCAAACGAAATGTAATTTATATCTGTTATTAAAATTGTGTTCTGGTGTATTTGAAGTGCTAAGATCTATGCTCAGAGAGAGGTCTTGAATATTATATTTCTAGTTTATTTGAAGTTGATATTTTGGACTATGGTTATGTTTTCTGAACTCGCTCTCTTCCTAAATTGACCTTATGTAGAATACAACTTATTAATATTTAAGTAGCTAATCCCAGTACTGTCTTCCTTCAAAAGCAAACCACATGTCTCATTAGCAACTTACAACCTTAGTATCAAGTAAAAAGTTTTCTTAGTTACTTGTATAATCTTTAAGGGATGAGTTTTATAGTATTTGCTAGATCTTTCTATACCATATATCATAAGTGAAAACACACACACACACACACACATATATATATATATATGTATATATATATATATATATATATATATATATATATACTGTGAATTATTCACCTAAAAGTGATTTTTTAATTCAAGTGTTCACAAAGAGGGCAGTATGAGATTCGATATCTAAAGTCCTCCTTTTTGAAGGAATGTGACTTTCTGCTAGGGGAAAAAAAAAAAAGGAAAGTATACTTGTTACATGTTTATTTAAGACAGAGAGAAAAGGAAGTTCTATTTGTTGATTTCTTTAAAGATGCCAGAGAGAGAGATAGAGAGCAATGGTAGCAAGAAAGAACAGAGCCAAAAATTACTTCTTTTTTCAAGAAAGGAGGGGAAAATAGAAAATGCCTTTTTCAGGAGAAAGGCCCAGTATGGGGTGGTTTGTGACAAAATTTTAATGAAAAGCAAGCTTCTTTATTGAAATCTAATAAGTAATAGATCAGGAAGAGCAGGCTTAGCCATTTTATTTTTAAATGAGATGATGAAACGCAGATAAATTGGATGCCTGAGTCAAGAATTTATTGGGTTCAATGGCCGTTTTTAGGACAGTTTTGACCTATTCATAAAGTGTGAAGGGTCCCTATTTCCCATAAAGTTGTGCCCTCAAAGAGTGAGCAGTATGCATTCTCTAATAAAGTTATAAAGGAGAAAAAGAAAGTGCTCTGACCCATCAGCTAAGCAGTTGTAGTGTCTGTCATGCAGAATTCTCTCCAGAAAATAGCTAAAGGCTAAGACCTAGGGAGTTCTGAGGCCAGCATCCTACTTTGATTTCTATTTTTTTTTTTTTAACATTTATTTATTTTTTAGAGACACAGAGAGACAGAGCATGAGCAGGGGAGGGGCAGAGAGAGAGGGAGACACAGAATCCGAAGCAGGCTCCAGGCTCCGAGGCATCAGCACAGAGCCTGACGCGGGGCTCGAACTCACGAACCACGAGATCGTGACCTGAGCCGAAATCGGACGCCTAACCGACTGAGCCACCCAGGCGCCCCCCTCCTTTGATTTCTAAAGGAATAATTGTTACTCCTTGTTTTCCAAATTACAAATTAGGGCACTAGAAAAGTATTTGATGTGAGTTTGCTGATTCTCCTTTCAGCCAATCCATACACAGAATGAATTGCCTACCATGTATCCGTCACTAGAAAGGGCTGCTAGTCTCAATATTTATGAAGAGAGTGGGTGTCCATTTAGAATACATAATACCTGTGAAGCTTTAATTTGATGGTCAATGTATTTCATTTCTAACTCTCTGAGGGCCAGATGTACAAATGCTTAAGTTCTCAGAGTTCCAATGCCGTAATTGGGTTTACGTTTTTATTTTCCGGTGTTGTTAACATGATACAACCTAAGTACAGACTGGTGTTAAAACAAGCTTATAATAATGATATTGATGTTTAGAAACAAACTTTTCAAACCAAAGTCGGTACCTGGAGCAGCTTATAAACAATTTTTCATAATCCTTTTCATCTGACTTTGCAGAGTGATAGCGCCTTTTAGCCCCTTTTTGGTTTAAATGTTAAACCTGGCCATCTTTGGTATAAAATAGAACTTGAAGATACAAGGTGCATTCAAATACTACATTCTTTGGATCTACCTGTATATCTTTGAGAAACTGATTGTGGTAAAATGGAAAAAAGCTGGAATTTGTAGTTAACTAGGTGAACTTCAACATCATGAAAAGAAAAAAAAAAATCTCCCTGTGCCTCAGTTTCCTAATCTGTAAAATGGAGATGAAAGTATATACAGCAGTTGTAATTACCATCAACTTTTCCTTTTCCTCCTCACTATGTTTAGTATACCAGGGTCTACATACCTAATGCTTTCACACAGATGAGTTTTATCATATATTTTGATGTGTATGTTATTAGGTGTGTATTCATTAGCATATCCAAGGTAGAAGGTAGGCCTTCCTTTTTCCAGGTCTGTATACCTTCTGTATACCGAGAAGCCATTTCTTAAGCATGTGAATCCTACCACCTCAACTACCAAGGTTCCATCTTCTCCCGCTGCTGCCCGAAATTTTACCACTGGGAGTTTATCATTTCTGTCTTGAAGACTTTATAATTTTGCGACCCCGCAATTGCAATGCAACATGATATCTCTTAAATTTTTATCAATGCCTGAGCTTGGGGCTGGAGTAGGCCCAAGCCCCATGACTAGACTCTTCTTAGCTGAAGGAAAGAGGAGGAGAAAGAAGAGGTAGCCAGCGATATATGAAAGAAGGGATTCTGGGAAATAGAAAATCCACAATCCTTTATTTCACAGATTTACCTGGAAATTTCATGGTATGATTGATAGTGGAATTGTTTTTTAATCTGTTTTTCTAAAAAGAAAAAAATTGTGGGGTTCAAACTAAATATGACTTTCAGTTGATTTTTGGTAATTCATAGGAAGTTTTTGTCGATTTAGACTCTCTCATTCTTTTTATCTAGTACTAAGATTGAAAATCTAGGCTAGGGGCACCTGGGTGGCTTAGTTGGTTGGGTGTCTGACTTTAGCACAGGTCAGTGTCTCCTGGTTCTCATGGATTTGGGCCCCTTATTGGACTGTGTGCTGACAGCTCAGAACCTGGAGTCTGCTTCGGATTCTGTGTTTCCCTCTCTCTCTGCTCCCCCCCACCCCCACTCATGCTCGCACACTCTCTGTCTTTCTCTCTCTCTCTCAAAAATAAATAAACATTAACAACAAAAAATAAAGGAAATCTAGGCTAGCTTTTGTACAAATTAGTGCATGGCTTAGGGAGGAAGGAGTAAAAAGCCTTGCTTACTTGCCCTATAACCTAGTACTTACCTTGAGGTTTATTTAATGTGGCAAGTGGTGACAAACCACTGCTTATGACATGTCTTGCAATGTAATCTCACCACTCAATGACAAATGCTTCTAACAAACGGAAACCTGCTACTATTCTAAAACAGGGGGAAAATGAATATAATTCAGATATGGGATAATAAAAATGGTTTCTCAAAACATGTCAAATAAATTAGATCTCTAAGGAGGGTCCATATTACAAGTGGCAAAGATAAAACAGAACGGAATTTTTTTTTCCCTAGGATTTTGTTGTTGTCAGTTGTCAGAGTGAATTAATACTCTTGGAAGCAGCCCTATTACCATGCCACCTTGTTCTATTGTTTTTTAGTAGTTTGAACTGTTAGTGCTAATTGAAAAAACTATTTGGGAAAGTTAATTGAGGGTGACACTAGTTAGTTGTGGCTGAGAACATAACCAGGTTAATTGTAGATTATGGGTCAGATAAAGGGCTAAGCTTTTTTATCTCCTGAGTTTTCTCTAAGTTCATGAGTTAGTTGTTTTTAAATCATAAAATTTTAGTGCAAGACAATTCTTAGAAGGCAAGGGTAACTTCACACTTAATTGGGGGGCAGTTGGAAATGTTAGCACTCTGTTGTTGGGCAGTTGGCATGTTCTCTGTAAGGCCTAGTAAATCAGCAGTGAAATTAGGTGAGACTCCGCACATGTGTGCACATTTATAGAATGGTGTTTCTCGGGCGTCAGCCAGCTACATGCCACCTGCAAGACTTTTGCTGCCTGCACTATTATTTGCTTAATATTTTTCTCTAAGCTGTTATAAATATTTGCTTTGTTTTCACTTATCCTTGACGTAAGCAATAATATCCATAATGAATTCAGAGGTCTGATGTATTTATTTTATATTATGCATTAAAAACACATAGTTGTTGCAATTAAAAAAAACTTTAATTTTATAAACATTAAAAAAAAAATACTGTGTACCACCATGAAAATGCCCCATATTTGGGAATGCACTTATATGATCTACACTTGTATCATTCATTTTCATAATTCCATAGTTTTGTTTAATTTCTTATACGTTCAGAATCAATTTTTCCCCCCCTTGTTGAACTGGGAAATGAATTTGTGTATGTGAAACATTGAAAAGGAGATGAGAAGAAAACACACATTTTATATAATTACTTGTTGGTCTATTTTGGAATTATAATAGCTAATGCTAATTAGAGCAGGTACACTTTGGGACACTATATGGCAGAGGCTTCCTATTGCAAAGCAAGGAGAGACAGGGCTAGGAACAGAAGGAAAGGGAACTCAACAGCCCAGGCCCATTGCAGGCATAGATGGTAAAATAGCAATTCTGATCTAATGGCTGCTGGCTGCTGCTGTTGAGAACCCTGACTGGGTCTGTATTCAGCAGGGCAGGAGAGTAGGCTTTGATAGTGATGTCTGCTCCAGGCAGGAGAGAGGCAGGAGTATTGAGTACGCAGGGATTTTCCATTCCTTCTCGGGAGTATCACCATCATTTAGTTGTTACAGCACTATGGTGGAGTACTTCTCCACTTTTTTTTTTTTTTTTGAGAGAGAGCGAGTGCACGGGAGCGAGTGTACAGGAGCGAGTGTGAGTGGGGGAGGGGCAAAGAGAGAGGGAGACACAGGATGCCTGCGAAGCAGACTTCAGGCTCTGAGCTGTCAGCACAGCTGAGATCATGACCTGAGCCTAAATTGGCACTTAACCCACTGAGCCACCCAGGCACACTCCACTCCACCATGGTTTTATGTTGAAGTGGAAAGTTTTATTTTTGTCATTGGACCACTGGGTTTGTGATCTACTTGACATCTCCATCTTTGTTATTTTTTTTTATTTTGACTGCATGTGATTTTATTGAAATATGTATCCAGTTTTCAATCATAATGACAGTTTTAATTGATTCTTCCTTTGCTTTCCTCAGATCATATGCTACCATTCTGACATTCACTCTTGTCTTTCTGTTCTTACTTATCCAGCCTTTTTACTGAATTCTACAAAGTATCTTGGGACTAGACTTTCTGGTTCTCTCTTATTGAATCTGAAGTTGCCCTTATTTTCTGCCGATAGGTGTATGTATCATCTTTTTTATTTCCAGGTTCCTAGCAGGCTAGGAACACCTGGGTTTATGTGATTTAAATGTACATTTTGTACCCACGACATCAGAAATATGATGAGATGATTTATAAATAATGAGAAATAACTTTTAAGAGTCAGAGATTCTTGTCATTGGCTCAAAATACCTTCTGGAGTGGTCCAGATATTCAGAGACATGAATGAAAAGGTATGAGACTTTTTTTTTCCCCCTCCCTCCTCTTCACATTCCTTCTAATGTTCTGCTTCCTGAGGTAGATGAGAAAACAAAGGGTTGAACTGGCAGATTCTGCTCTAGTCTGAAGTGGTAAAACAAGATTTGCATTTTTAAAACAAGTCTTGGCACTCCCATCCTGTCTTAGGGCCTGTACAAGGGCCACGGTTGTTTTCTGTGGCACCAAATCCACCATTAGAGCTTCTGGAAAACCTGATGATTAGCCAGGTTCTACTCTTGAATATCCCCCATGTTCAGACCCTATCCCTCAAGGATCCCAAGCCAGTATACAATCAAATATCTCAAATTTTGTCTAGTAGACCATTTCTCCTAAATAGTCCACGTTCTTTCCCAACAGTCGTTGTTCTAAAATTTGAAACTGCATCAGAATCACCCATAGGGCTTGTTAAAACAAATTGCCATGCCCCACCCTCTGATTTCAGATTAGGTCTGCCAGAGGTGGGACCTGGGAATTTGCATTTCTAATAAGTTCCCAGGTTGTTGATGCTGCTGATCTGGAGACTACACCTAATAATCCTTGCACAATATTTCCCTTTCCCCTCATTTCAAGCCTCAGTGAACTGAGGCTGAATTTATGTAGGTGTTGGTCTAGTTGTCCTCCAAGTGATCTTTGTTTATCCAAATAGTTGCTCACAACATGCACAGAGCTCCACACTTGGAAAGTATATGAGAACTGTCAGCAGTGATTCTTCTGGTACTTCTTAATTGTTTCTACCACTCCTACAATCCTACCTTCCCCCCCACCCAGCTCTCCCTCCCACCACCTTTTATCCTTTCTCCTTCTTCCAGTCCCTCAGGACACAAGAGGCAACAAATAAAGACCAAGCAGCACACAGCCTGGAATAAAAGAGGATTAAACGCCTTGAACTGAGGTGCCATAGAGATGTACAACCCCAGGAGCCTCATTCACAAAGGGAATTCACAAACAGAATAGAGCCTCTAGCCTTTGTCTGGCCTCTAAAAAGCCACAACTAGACAATCTATTTATAATAATTGATTCACTGCAACAGGTAGCCTTGGGCCTAGACCAGTCTAGACACTTGTAGAAGGCCCCACCTTCAATAAGTAGAACTCAGAAAACACTGTCTTACTTGGTTACTCACAGGAAAATCTTCCTGGTCCCACCCAGGGGCGTGCCTCCTGTCAGAATTTCCTTCCCAAAGTTAGTAAGAGCAAGGGAAGTACAAGGGAATGGAAGACAAGGAGTCAACCCTTACTTTGCTCACAACTCCTGATTCAGTTTATTTAAATCAGCCACCTCAATTTACATATCAATATGTCTAATCCCTCCATAGCCCTGAGGTCTTCTCCAACACACCCTTGACTGGGAAACTTTCTTCTTCCCTCCTCAGTCAGTTCTTACCCTGCATTATTCAGCCTATGTTGAAATGGCAGTTGTAGAAACTACCACTCCAGTGAATACTTTGTTATATCAACTGGAGAGAACGTGACATATTTTTTTTTTCTCCAACCAAAAGTTCTCACACCTGCCTGCTTGCAGCCTTTCCAAGAGGAGGTCTGTGCTCTGTCTCTTGCTTTTAAATTTAATGACTTCATGTTTGGGGCTAAATTCTCTTACCTTGTCATCTTTGGTAGCTTGTCTGTGCCCTAGAGGATTATGACAAAGAAGTTTTTCGTTTTTTTCTTTTCTAACATGGAAGATTAATATGCTGCAATCCATCCACCATTTTGTGTGCCTTTACCACAGACTTATTAGAAAGGTAAATTCTTAGCCTGTCTTTCACTGCATCCCTTAAAAAGTCCTCTTATTATCTCCCTTTTGCTGAAAAATTCAAGGAAAAAAACCTTTTGGTTTCTCATCATTTCTAGGGGTAGAATTCCATTTGGAATCTAGGAAAGCATCTTATCGATGGGGCTTTCTGACCCTTTAGCAGGACCTTCTTCTGTGACACCACGCACACATTAGTTTAGTGACTTCTTTTCATCAATTAATATAAATTGACTGAAGACCAGAAATTGAGACTCTGGCAAAGGAGAACAGCGAATAAAATATATACCTCCACTCACACTTCTGCCTTTGCTTGATTCCTCTTCTGAGAGGGTGGTTTGGAACAGTGCTAGTCTTACTAAAAATTGCTGAGTTTTATTTCACACTAATAACACCTGGCATCTTTATGTGCTAAGGATAAATTAAGCACACAGTGAACAGAGAGTAGACATGGTTTTCACCATGATGTAGCTTATTCTATACTTGTCATAGAGAGAGAGAGAACTCTGTGCTTGTGACAATGTTTGTGTAGGTATGTATGCACCTTTCAAAAAATATGAATCATTTTGGCTGAATTTAGGTAAAGGCAGCAGTTTTAATATATTCTGATTGGTTATTAACATAGATACAAGAGTATTAGAGGTGAAGTGGCCCCTAAGAACCACTTAGTCCAAAAATCTCATCCTGCAGATTGGAGAAACCTAAGAGCAAGAATGATTATTTTGAGGAATTATAGGATATGTTCTCTGAATTTGATCAGAATCAAAACTGAAAGTCAAGGATTGTATACATAGTCCAGGGCAGTCTCTACCACACCATGTTGTTCTTCAGATAATGAATAAATTATGCAAGTATGTGAACATATAGACAAAATTGTTTGTATAATTCTACAGAATTATAAGGTACTGGTTTTAAATGATTCTAAGATACACATTTTTTTTTGCTTTTAATATGTTTTATTTTGAATTAATTTTGGACCCAAAAAATATTCCAAGAGGTGTGTGTGTGTGTGTGTGTGTGTGTGTGTGTGTGTTTAATATTTTTCTCATCCCAGAGCCAAAGCATAAGAGACTCTTAAAAACTGAGGACAAACTGAGGATTGATGGGGGGTGGGAGGGAGGGGAGGGTGGGTGATGGGTATTGAGGAGGGCACCTTTTGGGATGAGCACTGGGTGTTGTATGGGAACCAGTTTGACAATAAATTTCATATATTGAAAAAAAATATTTTTCTCATCCCAATTCCTTTAATCTTAATATCTTAGAAAACCATAGGACAATTATCACAAACAAGAAATTAACACCAGTATAGTATCAACTAAACTTCAGACCTTATTCAAATTTTACCAGTTTTTCTTCCTTCCTTCCTTCCTTCCTTCCTTCCTTCCTTCCTTCCTTCCTTCCTTCTTTCCTTCCTTCCTTCCTTCCTTCCTTCCTTCCTTCCTTCCTTCCTTCCTTCCTTCCTTCCCTCCTTCCTTCCTTTCTTCCTTCCTTCCTTTTTCTCTCCCTCTCCCTCTCCCTTTCCCTTTCTCTCTTTTTCTCTTTCTCTCTTTCTCTTTCTGTCTTCTCCAGGATCCTATCCAGGGTCTTAGATTTATTTCATTTAGTTGTTATTTCTTATTAGGCTCCTCCACTCTGTAACCATTTCTCAGTCTTTCTTTGTCTTTTATGACCATGAGGCATATGAAGAGTACTGGTCAGTTGTTTTATACAATGTTTCTCAATATGGCTTTGTTTGATGCTTTCTTATGATTGGAGTAAGGTTATAAATAGAAATAGTCATTTAGTCTTCGTTCATAATATGAGATTTCAAGAAATTTGGAAATACTTTCTGAGTAACTGAGGCTCCATGGCGCAAGAGGAGAAAAAGTTATACTGTAACAGATGTATAGGAATACCAAGTAAACAAAAATCTATAAAAAGGGATGCCTCCCTGCCTCCTCCTGTTCTTCCTCCTCTCCTTATTCTCCTTTCCTTCCTTCCTTCCTTCCTTCCTTCCTTCCTTCCTTCCTTCCTTCCTTCCTTCCTTCCTTCTTCTTCTTGTCTTTCATCTCCTTTTTTTTCTTTCTCCTTCTGGCTCTTCTTTCTCCATTTCTTCTTCCTCCTCTGTGATGTTTTCCTCCTCCACTCACTCCTCTTCCTCCTTCTCCACTTCATCCTTCTCCCCCACTTCCTATTTTTCCTCCTCCTCCATTTCCTCCTCCCCTACTTTCCCCTACTCTATTTCCTCCTCTTCTTCCTCCCCTACTTCCATCTCCTCCATTTTCTCTCTCCTCCCTCCTGTACTTCCTCTCTTCCCCCTCCTCTACTTCCTCTCTGCCTCTTCCTCCACTTCCTTGTTTCCTCCTCCCCTATTTCTCCTTACTCCACTTCTTTTCTTCCCCTTCCCTACTTCCTCTCTTCCTCCTCCTCTATTTCCTTGCTTCCTCCTCCTCCCCCACTTCTACTTTCTCTCAGTCTACACTTCCTTTTCTCCTACTTCCTCTTCCTCCCTTTCTTCTTCTTCTACCCCCTCCATCCTCACCAATGCTCTTTCTCCTATTTACTTGCCTTCTTTTCTTCTCCCCACATAATCACCCACTAACAGAATATTCCATAATATAATGTCATAGCCATAAAACAGCTAACTAAAGTCTGGGAGAGAAAACATAAGAAGCTCCATCACCCAAAGCAGTTAACATCCAATATATCTTTTCCATCTTCAATTTATAGGATAGTATAGGACTCAGATTATCACAATGTCTTAGCTAGTATTAATTCAGAAATAAAATCGAAAAGCTGTACCACAGGTATTTTTTTCCCCTCAACCAAGATAGAAACTCAGCACAGTGCAGTGGGCATCTGTCTTCTAGTAAATGAGGCTGAGTGGGCAGGTAGAGATTATTGAATAAATAGTACTACATCAACAACATTGAAGTTTGAATTTGGGGATAAGTGTCAGCTTAGAAAATCTGAACGCTTGCACAGGCTGAGAGTTTCTCCAGTCTTTTCTGCAGCTATCAGAAGTGTCCTGCTCTGCCCTTTCCTCACGCCTCCTCCCAATAATTCTATTATTCAGGGGAAGGAGACCTAGGAGAGTGAAATGACTCATTACTCCATTAGGTGATGGCACACTTGGGTTTTGACTCAGGCTGCTCAGATTGCCACAGTCCTGGCTTCCGTGGCAACCCGGATGCACAGGAAATCTGAGATTTAAGTTGTGAATTCAGTATTGACATGAAAAATGCCACTTGTGTTGTGCTGAAACAGGCATGCTGATTATGTAACAGCTTCCAACACATTCCCTGCTGGTGGTGGGGTTTGATTGACATTTTATGGGCCTTATTACTCTTGAAAACAACACTAAAAATGCCATGACAAGCTCAAGATGGAAATATGAACACATGATCCTTTTCCTGATGAACTAGAAAATGGCTTTTCAGAATTCTTCCTGGAATAATGTGGGGAAAAAAAAAAAAAGGTATTCACATAGTTTCATAATGATAAGTCTTCTTTTGTTCCCGGAATAGGGAAAATTCTCAAATCTTAGAACAAATTGACACAGTCTAGATTCAAGGACTTCTCTCTGGGCTTCTTACAACTTACAAACAAATGCTGACTTTTGAAGTAGAGAACGAATTGCATAAGACATAGATGGCTTGATAAATACTGTCTTTACAGTAGTGGTTTAGAGTTTATTTCATAGCTCCTTGGTAGAGAGAGTTCATCATTTTAACAATATAAAGATGGAAATGCAGCAGAAATTCAGATGCCATGATTGAATGTAAGGTGATTTTTTGTCTTCTATATACAACAAAGCTTCAAAGTGGAATGGGCCTTTGAAAATGTCAGTGAAATATAAATGGCATGTGCATTTATTTTAATTGAATTATTTGTCCTCCCTGAGTACTTTAGAATAGCAAAAACTGAATTAGAATTTCAGTCTCTCCATTTTTCTTCTGATTTTATATAACTAAAATATATAGAGTTAAAGCATGCCATCCAGCATCCTTTGATTCTGGATTATAACTATCTGCTTTGTTATGTAAGTAACAGTAGTAATAGCAACAACAGAAACAATGATTTATTGAGTTATTTTTTAACACTTAAACTCAAGCAGTCTGGTTTCCATAAACAGTATATTATACTTTAATGTTTTCTAAAATCATGCTCAACTTAAAATGGGAAGGCAGTAGATTTGGTGTTTTCCCCCAAGATGAGTGTCCTCTGCCCTTTCAAGAGGACACACATGAATGGCACACTTTCAAGCAAGTATAGAGAGAATAAGTACAGAATGAAAAACTATGTTTGTGAAGCCCTTTGAAGGAAAGCCATTATGAAATCTCTTTGTTGTTGTTGTTGTTGTTTTTAAGTATTGGGGAATATGGAGTTACTAATCATAGTACAATTGAGGCAGAAACTTTTCTGGAAGCACATGTTCAGTGTTGGCAAAGCTTGAGTTGTTTTTGGTAAACCTTTTTTCATGTAGAAATTACTATAAATGGGCAGCAGATGTTTGCTTTTAAGGAGCTTGCTTTTGATTGGCTAGCAAGATAAGGATGCACGTGGTGATTGTTAAGAAGCAGCTGGTGTCAATTTAAGAGAATGATGTTCTACCCTCTTCTGCCTTGACCAGTCTGAGAGCAGTAACATCAATATTTAAAGTTACATATTCAACAACATTCATTTATATATGCATATACGCTAAGAACTTGATTACAGAGACGATAAATTTTATTCAGTATAGAACTGTGCATACCCAGAATTTAAAAGAGTCTCCTTTTGCTTCATCATTATAAAGGAACTGGAGGCATGGCTATCGCTATGCTATTCTGACACATTTTAACATCTAAAAACTAGAGAAGAAACTCTGGTTAGGTTGAATATGGCCTCTTTTCAGATGGAGTATGTTTATATGAATAGTCAAGGAAGATGGAAGACACATACATATTTTTATTCCTCATTATTTAGAACTTTAGAAAACTAATGAGTTGTTTTTCATGGGGTAAATGATGAGACAAAATCCCAAAGAGATCTCTTTTTTGGATAACTGGTTTTAAATCCCATAAGCAATAAAGCTGCTGTTGGTGGAATTATTTTAAATGCTGCTTTTTGAAGATAGATTACTTATGCTTTTCTTACCTCCTTAGTTTTAATTTTAATTGAGTTACACCATACAGTGTGTTCATCTTAATCTGTATATACTTATGCAACCATGTCTGATTAAGGCACAGAATGTGTCCAACATCCCAGAATGCACTTTCATCACCTTCTCATTTCATCGTCTCCTTTGTGCAAGGCAACTCTTATTCTAAACTCATTCACTGTCCATTAGTTTTCCCTGTTCTTCATATGCACGAACTCAATCCGTATGTTCTTTTTAACATCTAGACTCTTTTGCTTAAAAACCTATTTTGTAAATTCCTATTGCTGAATATTATTGCTGTAAATTCCTATTGCTGAATATTATTGCTGTAAATTCCTATTGCTGAATATTTAAGTAGTTCATTTTTAAAATCAATATGTAGTATTCCATTTTATGTGTATGCTGGTATTTGTTTATCCATTCTTCTATTGATGGGCATTTGAGATTTTCCCATTCATAAATTATTATGAATAAAACTGCTAAGGACAGTCTTTGGTGAACAATTACACTCACTCATGTGGGGTATGTATCAGGAGTTGAACTGCTAGGCCGTAGCATAGACATAAACTTAGAAGTTTGAGCACGCTAGTGGGAGTGTGTTAGAATCTGGCTGTGGTTTTAATTTGGATTTTGTTGAGAAGAATACTACTGAATAATTTTTCATATACTTATCAGTCATTTAGATCTCCTCTTTTTATGAGTGCTTCTTCAAGTCTTTTGCCCAGTATAGAATCAGGTTACTTGTTTTATGTTTTTGTTTGTTTTTTCTCTTCCTCAATGATTTGTGATAGTTCTTTTATATTTTGGATAGGAGTCCAATGTCAGATATAGACTGTGAATATTATTGTCTCTCAGTTTGTGTTTTGCCTTTTAACTCTCTTAATGTTAACTTTTGATAAACAGAAATTCTTTATAAATTGGATTTCAATAAAATTATTTTCTGATACACTTAATGATTGTTGTGTCCTTCTTAAAACAAACAAAACAACCTTTTGCCTATTCCATTTCTTGTTTTCTTATCCACTTTTCTTCTATGCTAGTGGTTTTTGAGTTCTGTATGAGAAGTCTGACCATTTCTTCTAAAGCAAAATATTTTGAATAAGACTTAGTGTTCCCCAATAACTTCGGGTCCTCATTATAAGCAGTAATTACTACTGTCCAATAAATGTTATAGTACCACCCTATAAGGATTTTATATATATATATATATATATATATATATATATATGCAAACTTTTGGTAATGTAAGCTCTTGCCTTATTGTTTATACTGTTGTACTGGCCTTATGAAAGGAATAGGACTATTACTTTTATGCTTTGTGTCCGTTGACACCTGTATGTTTTAAGTTATTATATTTAAGTTCCAGGCCAGTAAGGTGTTTACCAAACATAAGTGCAATCATCAGATTTCCTTGTCTATAAATTTTTTTAAATTTTGGTCATAGACCAAAGAACATATTAGCTGTTAATAATACTTGTTTATGAATAACACTGAAAAGCATTGCTCCCCTCATTGTAACATATTGACCCAGTGAAGTAAAACAAAGAAAATGATACTCTTTTGATATGTGTGTACTATTATTCAACTACTGCGACCAAATATACTAAAGTTCTCAGCCAAGTTCTTTGTCAATTATCTCTCAATCGTTGGATTGATGCATGTGTTAGAACAATAATTCTCAGTCCTGGTTATTTATTAGCATCATCTAGGAAGCTTGTAAAAAATAAAGGTGGTCAGCTACCAGCCCAGGGGATTCTCTAAATTACCTGGGCTGGGGTAGTGTCATCAAAGTGTTGTAAAAACCCCCCAAAGGATTCTAATGTGCAACTTAGACTGTGATTCTTGTAATTGTTTGCCCACATCAGTATTACTCAGACTTCAACTATTTGCGTAGGGCAGTGTGACTCAGAATTGCTCACCGGAAGGGCTTGTTAATGCATAGATTGCTGGGCTTCACCCACAGAGTTTCTGACTCAATAAATCTGGATGGGTCCAAGAATTTGCTTTTTTAGAAAGTTCTAGATCATCTGCTCTTTGGGGACTGCAGCTCAAGAACCACTGACTTAGATATTTATTGCCCTTCCTGCCACGTGGCTAACCTATTGGCTATCCTCATCCTTTGCCTTTTCAGATCTGCTAACGTTAGCCCTGGCATTCAAATTCTGTTTTTGTTTTTCACTGTACTAAACTGTATTTATTTTCTCACTTTGTCAGAGAGAGATTTAGGATTGACTATTACTTGACCTCTTTCCAAAAGAACTAAGTATACTCTTCAATGTACTGCAAAATGACTTTTGCTAATAGATATGCAATGTCAAAGAGTTACCATATGTCAAAAGAGAGGGAGAGATGCAAATGTAGATCACCTTAGAGCTATTCATTCAGCCAGAAAGTAACGTTACAAAATTATTAACACACATCTTGAGTTAAAAAGAAAGAAGGGAAGAAAGAAAAGAAGGGTGGGAGGAAGGAAGGGAGGGAGGGAAGGAGGGAGGGAGGGAGAGAGGAAGGAAGGAAGGAAGGAAGGAAGGAAGGAAGGAAGGAAGGAAGGAAGGAAGGAAGGAAGATCTCTACAGGAATAGAAAATAATGTGGTCTGCAAACACCAAATAACATTAGTATCAAGGGTGTTTGGGGTTATCAGTGGTTTGTTGGCCTTTTTTAAAAAACAAACAAACTATATATTCTATCTTATTTTTTATGTTTATTTATTTATTTTTGAGAGAGAGAAAAGAGAGAGAGAGAGAGAGAGAGAGAGAGAGAGAGAGAGAGAGAGAGAGAGAGAATTCCAAGCAGGCTCCACACTGTCAACCCAGAGCCCAATGCGGGGTTTGATCCCACAAATCGTGAGATCATGACCTGAGCCAAAATCAAGAGTCAAACACTTAACCAACTGAGCCACCCATGTGCTCTGAGTTATTTTTTCCTCTAAAAAACTTTGGTAATAAAAATAAAAACAATTGAAATGTTTAATATAAACAAGAAGCAGTCATTCAGCATATTCATGAAACTATCTTTGCCGATAACAGTAGAGATGGAGAATAAGACATTTTATAAACACAGGAGCTTACAGTCCTGTTGAGCAGAGAGAAATTCCAGTTTATGTTTTCATAACATTTAGCAAGATGTTGAGTCTCCTTGTAGTAGTATGAAACATATAGAAAGCCATTAATGATCATTGACTATGGAAGACAATTTCTTAGAATGTTGGTGCCTTTGATTTTTTTTTTTTTCCCTAAAGAAAACTTGAAAGGATTTGGCCTGGTAAAAGCTGCTTTAACTTGAATCTACACCTTTTGTTTTTGAAGTCTTAAGGACTTTTATTCATTTATATTAGATTCAGCTGGATAAAGATCAGTTTCAGTGTCTTTTTTTTTTTTTTCATTTTGGGTGATGGGCCCTCTAAGAATGAAATGATACTTTATTCACTGTAAGAATAGAAAAGTTTTAAAAATAAATTATGGCTCATTTAATAACCATTAATGTTCAGGTCTCAAAAACGAACATGAAAATATTTGTAAATGAAATAAAAATCTACTCTTTTGTTGACATACAGTCCTTGTCTTCCTCCTCCTTCTCCATCATCATCATCATCTCATCATAATCAATAGTGGCGATATCATTGTCACAATATATAGTATATATTAGATTCTAAAGTCAGCCCATAAGACAAAAGCCATGTTAAATACAAAATTAACCTTGAAAGTGTCTTAGGCAGCTCTGTATTAGAGACCTACATTTCTCAATAAGCTCAGCAGAGCCAGCTTTTCCCCCTCTCATGTAAGGAGGCTGTTTCTTCAGTTGAGGACTAGATAAAGTGATCAAGTTATATTCTTAGCCATATTGTATTAAACAAAACAAAACAAACACAAAACAGTGTCTTTAAATATTCTTAGACTATTCTCAGTCTATTATGAGATGCTCACAGTGTTAAAGGTGCATGGGAACTAAGTACAACTGAAACGATCCAGATCCCCTAGCCCATGCAAATTGAATGGCAGACTCCAGCTGACACTAATAGGCAAAAAGACAGTAACATGGCTGAATTACTTATTTCTCCTCCCCCACTCTTCCTCTGTGTTCCAAATAAATCACCACAGACCTTAGGAGCTTAAAGTAATTTAGCATTATATCTCACAGTTTTGTGGGTTGACTGGGCTCAGCAGGGAAGTTCTCACTTTGGGTCTCTCATGCAGTTGCTGTTAGATGGCTGCTGGGGCTGAAGTCATCTGAAGGCTGAAATGAACCAGATATACAAGATGGTATTTTCACTCATATGTCTGGGATGACTGGAACAAGTTTCTCCACACAGCCTCTTCACATGACCTGTTTGGGCTTCCTCACAAAATGGCAGTCTCAGGGTAATAGGACTTCTTACATGGCATCTAATTTTGCCTACAGTGAACATTTTAAAGGGCAGAACACAGAAACTGCCAAGCTAGTTTAGAGGGGTAGATGGAGCTATCATAGTGTCCCATCTACTGAACTCTACTGGTCAGAGCAATCACAGGGCCCACCTAGATTCAAGAAGATGCAGAAATAGGCTTCACTTCTTGATTGGGGTCACAGGGCAGAAGAATACATGGGCTGGGGAATGTTAATGCAGCCATCTTTGGAAAATACATTCTGCCATACCCTCCCTTCCTTGTCCCTCCTCCCTTTCCCCTGACTCTTTCCTTTCCTCTCTTCCCTCAGCATAGGGTTGAATCTGGGTAAGGTAAATGCATACGTGATTAAGCATAACTAAAACACTTTCTATTAAATTTAGAGCTTTACATGTGTTTTACTTACTAAATCTTTATTTACATAATACTAAAGTTCTAATGCCCAGAACTAAAATGGAATTATTTTTTTTTTAGTGGTTCTATGTATCATACAAGGAATTTAAGGTGATTTAGCAATTACAATTTCAAAATAATCAAGAATATGCTATTCAAATATTCCCTGATATTCTACTTCACTTCCAGGGTATAGAGCAGAACAGTTTGCACTCATTAAGAGGAGTGCTTACTATTCCCATCTTATTCTTTGTACACATGAAGAGAATTCTACAGGTATAGATGGTTTATCAGTTCGAATGGATTCACCTTGACACAGCTTACTGGAAAGACATTACTACTCATTGTCATTCAGGTGTGCTTCATTAAATGGTCTGTCATCTAGAACTTCAATAGCCAGAAACTTGCTGCTATCTTTTCATTCATTGAGACAAGATGATATAGAATCTACTAGAATAATTAAGCAATGTTTTATATAGTATTTACAGTTATTAGTTATATGTGTTATTAAGAAATTTTTGAATAATTAATTATACAGTAAAATGTTATATTAATTTTGATTAATTACATAATAATACATTAAATATTATTAAGAAATATATATATTTTTGTTACTCAACCCTATATCCTAATGAACTATGTCATTTTTATTTTCATTATACAGTTGAAGAAATGAGGCTCAGAAATTCATCCCAGATCATACAGTTAATTAATGGTCATGAGTTTCGGTCAATGTTCTAAAGTTCTATTATGTCATATTGACACACAAAATAAATATCCTCAGGATTAGCTAGAGTGCTTAAGAGGTCAGTATTTACTTTTTATGAAGTGGCAGAGGACGGTCTTTGCGTTGCTGTCTTTCTGTTTAGACAGTGATAACTTGATTATGGAAATTCTGCTGAAAGAGAAATCAGGGAAAGGTTTCAGAGACACATTATTTGGGGACGGTGTGAATTAACTCCAAGTCAGTGGGATTATTTGATGTCAGTGTTTATTTTCCAAGCATTTAGAATGCTCTTATAGCTTTTGCTGCAAAAGAATATGCTCTTCTTCCTTACTTAAAACATAAATAAAAAGATGTAACTCTGAAAGGCCATGATACTAGCCCAGAAATTGTAAAAATTTGTTATCCTCAGCAACTAAAAAGCAAGGCAGAAAAGTCGTTGTTTCATTTAACAAGTATTGTGGCCCTTCTGTATAATGACAATATCATTAATTTGGGAGTATATGTACATATACTGGAGTACATATGTGAAAAAGCACAATTTTGCCCCTGAGAAACTTAGTTTTAGTAACAAAAGACAGGTTTATGGTTAAAACAGAACAATGAAAGTCAGTTACCCATGTGAGGTAAGATGACATAGAATACGATTTGTAACAGAGGAGAGTTCACTTCTAGCTACCAGAGAATCCTGGCAGCTTGCATGGGGTTATGGTATTAGCATTGGAAGTTGGAAAAAATAGGAAATTGGATACCTGGAAAAAAAATTGGACATCATTATAGCAATAAGAAATGATAGATTGAACTAGGGCAACAGCCAGTGGGAAAGGGTCAAGAGGAAGTTTAAGTCAGAAATATGTAGAAGAAAATTCCATGGGACTTAACAAATGATTGGATATAGTGCTTAAGAGAGTAGGGGATGGTAAAGTTTTGGATTTGGGTCACCAGAAATTTGGTGGTTCTGTCATGCATATAGAGAAATGACAATGGCTGGAGAGTATATCACAGCAGAAAATATATGACCTACTCAGAAGCAGATAATTCAAGAAGGGTATATTTATAAAGGAATTGTTTCCAAATATTTGAGTATGGGGGCTTCAGAAGGTAGTATCTGGGCCTTAGCAGCTGATTTATACCAATACTAAACCTGAATGGACAAGGGACAAAAAACAAAACAAAACAAAAATACACCAATTACTTGAACCTAGAAGGAGAAAGTCCTATAGAGATAGTCACATTGCCGTAAATAACATCTAGTTAAAGAAAGCACACACACAGCCTAAGGCAACCTCCTAGGAAAGGAGCAAAGAGACTAACTACCTTGATCTCTCTCTCTTACTGCAATCTCTGATGCTGAAACCAGCTGGAGGCCCAAGGGCAAGGGATCCCTAATAATATTGTCTGTGCTTCAATATCCTGGGGCACAGAATAGGGTGGAGAAGGAAGAAGATAAGATCAGGGTGGGCAAACAAGGGCACCTGAATGGCTCACCTGGGGAAGCATCAGCCTCTTGGTTTCTGCTCTGATTGGTGGGATGGAGCCCCTTGTCATGCTTATGCTGACAGCACAGAGCCTGCTTGGGATTCTCTCTCTTCTTCTCCCTCTGCCCCTCCCTGGCTCTTGCTCGCTCTCTCTCTCTCTCTCTCAAAAGAAAAATAAATAAATAAACTTAAAAAAAAAAAAAAGATCAGGGTGTGCAAACAGAGGAATGGTGATGCTTTGCAGATTGTGTGAAGTGTGGAATTGAGCCTGGGTCTAGAAGAGCTGTTTTCCCAAAGGTGTATACACACACACACACACATAGGCACACACACACACATATACGCACACACACATATGCACACATACACTCAAACATACACAATTACAGGCGAAGCAAGATCTTGGAGATAGGGCTTATTTAGAGCAGATTTCTTAACTTTGTCACTGTTGATACTTTGGCCCAGATAATCATTTGTTTTGGACAGATGTCCTATGCATTGTAGGATGTTTATTTAGCAGCATCCCTGGCCTCTACACACCAGATACTGGTAGCACCTACTCCCCCAAGTTTTTGATAATGAAAAGTGTCTCCAGACATTCCCAAATGTCCCCTAGCAACAGGTGGGAGGAGGGCAGGGAGCAAAACCACCCTCAGTTGAGAACCATCAATTTAGAGGAATCAGCAGTTTGAGAGAGGAAATGGACACTTAGGGAAAGAAGTGTCTGAAAGCCTGACAGAGAATGATCAAAGTGGGTGTTGCCAACCGTGGAAATGCCATAGAAGATTCTGTATGGGGACTAGATTCTCTTGAGATGCAGAAAGGATCTAACAGGCTGAAATGGGCACATGGTAAATGGAGGCACCAGCATGGATCAAATTTGGCACCAGAGAGAAGGAGAGAGGGAAAATGGCACCTTGACCAGGTGGGTTGATAATTTGTTTGAGGATGAAGAGAATTGAACATACTGTTTGGCTGAGAGGAGGAAACCAGTGAAAGAGGGAGCGCAGAGATCATAGTGAAACCAACACTGAGCGCATGTGCTGGCCCTATTCTAAGGGCTTCAGTGTTCTGCGATGTTTGACTCTTACAACAGCTCCTGGAGATTGTCAGAGTGGGTGCTCTTATGATCGCCGGTAGCAATGATGGATTGAGGCACATGGAATTTACTTACATAGAATGTTTATTTACACAGAGTATTTACTTAGACAGTTAATACATGATAAAGTGGTGCTCGAACATGTGCTGAAAAGGGGAGAACATTCCAGTGGCATGTGTTAAACAGGGCTGTGTGTTAAACACATAGCAATAAGGAGGAAAAGAGAAATTAAGCAAAAGTATGTACATATTTGATGTGTAACAGGAGGGGGCTTACAGTTCCTAGTTTTGAATCGAATTGCTGCAAGAAGGTACTCTTTGAGGCCCTTTGCAGAGGCTAGAAACACAGGGGCCAGAACAGATTTAGAATAGACCCTATAGAGAATATTCCCAGAGAGATGGCTCCTGCTTTAAAATGTTCCACTTGTTCTTATTGTCTGCCCACAAATGCTTCTCTGATCATTTCAAAGAATTCATGGTTCCTGCACAGCTGTTTTTCTCACTGCTACATGTATTTATTTGTTTCCTATAACAAACTGCCACAACATTGATATCTTAAAACAACACATACTTACTCTCTTCCAGTTCTTGAAGTAAAAGTGAAATCAGTTTAACTGGGCTAAAGGCAAGGTATTGGCAGGGCTGATCTTTCTGGAGGCTGCGAGGTCTTGCCTTTTTCAGTCTGTAGTGATTGCCTATATTATTTGTCTTGTGGTCTCTTCGTCCAACTCCAAAGCACATCACTCCAATCTGCTTCCATCCTTGTCATCACATGGACTTTCCTCTGAGTTCCTCACACAAGGACCATGTGATTACAGTGGGCTCACCTGGATAATCTCATACAGTCAAGGTCCTTAGGTCCTTAGTTTGATCACATCTGCAGGGTCCCTTTTGCCATGCAAGCTAACATTCACAGGTTCTAGATATTTGGATGTGAATGTATTTGGGGGCTATTTTCAGCCCACCACAACTGGTTTCTTGATTTTAATTTGAATAGATGGAAAGGTGGTTTAGCCTAGAGGTTAAGGGCATGGTCTTTATTGCTTAGGTTCAAATCCTAGGACTACCACTTCCAGGTCTGTGACCTTGAGTTTGTTATTTAACATCTCTGTGCTTCTACTTCCTCATGTGAGCAATGGGAATAGTAGCATTATTATACATTGTTTGGGGATTAAGGAAAGCAGTCCATGTATAGTGTGCAAAATATAATGCTGACCCTAACTGAGTATTCAAAAAGTATAACCAATTATTCTCAATTATTTTATGGAAACACATTTTCCTTAAAGTGTTTAATTACTTGAGTACTGTCCATTTGATTAGTTATTTGATTAAGCTGTTTCTCTAAAAGCAGAGGCTACATGCTCAATCTGACTGATATTATAAGGAAATGAAACAATAGGGTTTGTATCAATGTAGTTCCCCTGGGTAAATATAGATAATTGCCTTTAAATGACCCTGAGGTCAGAATTGGCATTATTTACAGTCTAGGAAAAAGCCTGCTACATCTTTCTTTTAAGAAGAAAATTATAATAATAATAGCCTTCCCTACCCAGGGTAAAACAAACAACAAAGCTAGCTTTGGGCAAGTCTTCACCAGACATAGCACATCAGGTCAAGTTCTTTTTAACACACCAAATGAAAAAAAAAAAAAAAATCACTGTAGCACCCAACTTGTTTTTTTTCATTTTATGCTATTTTCCTTTGGCCTCTGATACTTTATGGCCTTTTCAGGTCTGTTAGTAGGTAATATGTAAGAAAAAGAGTTCTGACATTTAAAAGAGAGAGAGAGACTGCAACACACACACACACACACACACACACACACACACACACACAATTAGTGTCTGTAGTGTCTTGGATAAACTAAAAACCAAACTGGGCAAGTTACATATCCTCTACACCTCAGTTTCCTCAGCTGGACACCGGTGATTATGTAACCAATATTATAGGATGCTGTGAGAAGCAGAAGAGGTAATGAATGTAAAGGTGCCTGCCTGTTCGTAGCACACTATAAGTGACAATGTATAAGAAGAATGATGATCTTGGTGGTAGTGGGGATGACAGTGGGAATAAAAAGGAGGGAAAGTGACAAACCTTGAAATAGCACAACTCATAAGCATAATCTGGGGAGGAAAAAAAAAAAAAGAAAACACAAGCAAATCATTAGTTTCATGATTTAGAGTATGGCTAAAGGCTAATTACAAATTCTGTTAAATTTATCTTCAAATAGCACCAATATAATGATATTATAGGAAGAAAACATCATTTGACAGTGCATTATATTATGTGAAACAAACTTTGAAAGCTCATTCTTGCCTATATTCATGATTAAGTCTCAGGTTTTCCCCTAATGCATGCTTGGAGGTAGACTGACACGGAGCCAGGATTAAGTGTTGTGATTAAGTCAATCAAAGCAGGCGAGCTATAACTAGAACCCAGTGGACTTCATTTTTCCCTTGGGCTGCCATCATTTTAAAGAAGAACCTAAGATCAATTGTTAAAAGAGAGAGAGTTCACATGCAGCATATTTGATTTTGAGAGTTTTTTTTCATTTCTCACAGAAATAAAAATAAAAACATGTATAATATATATCCACGCAGTACTAAATTCTACATTAGAACACTAGTACTTTGAAATTTCTGTTGAAGTGGCCTCATGTGTCCCTATCACAGAAGTAAACCACCCATCTTCTCTTTTTTCCTTAAGGTGGAGAATTCAACTAGATATTTACAGTGTTATCAGAAACCATTAAGGAGTCATGAACCATTACTTCTACAGGCAATGGCCAGTGTAATTAAATCTTTTATCCTTCCTAGCTTCCCTGATGTGCCATTATCAGTCACTGGGCTCCCTACATATTTGTTGGCCATCAGCTACCATCTAGCTGTGTGACCTTGAAAAGGTCCTTTAAAGTCTCCAGATTTTAGATTGTTCTCCACAAAAGGAGGAAGGAGGATATGAATAATCGCTAGGGTCCATTTCACCTCCAGAACCCAATGCCATGGCTTTGCAATGCTTTACAACCTGATAAACGTGAAAATACATGAGAAAGAAGAAAAAGATTTCAGCTCTGCCAACTCTTTCTCTCTTTCATTGCCTAAAAACTGCCTAAGCTGCCAGTGGTTTGCAAAGGATGGCATCACTATTTATATTTTAATGAACACAGGACTATAGGACAATTTGTAAAAACATTTATTTCTAACTGTTCTTAAGAGATTGATCTGGAATAGAATGTGCATGTGGGCAAATATTGGATTCCAGTGAACTATATACTTCCATTGTATTTTGAAATATAAGTTCGCATAAAAGGACCAACAAAAAAAGTCATTACAGTTTTACTATTCGTCGGCAGCAAGAGGAAAAGAAATATTCTCTGAAAATGAACAAGAATGCCCTGCTAACGGATTTTTGAGAAGAGCATAGTTTAAATTACTTATTCAAAGAAGTGTAACTCCTAATACTTTGAGTTTCATGGAAAAAGAAATGGTTTTTTGATGAGTTATATGAATTCTGTTTCGACATAAATGTCAATGTTTGATTAGAAGGTTTTTTTTTGTTGTTATTTTTTGTTTTTTGTTTTCTTTTTCACAAATGCCAGTCTGGGAGGTCATCTAGTTTGAGGAGTCATTTGCTTAATGAAGAAACTTAAGTTGTCATTTTTATCCTTTGCTCTCACAGGGGAAACCTTCAAAAAGAAGCTAGTCATTCTGATAAAACAGAAAAATATGAACCTTAAAACTAGACAAAACATATTTCAGTTTGCCACTAAATTAACTGAGTAGTGCTGGTATGTTCTCAGAGCTTCACGTCCCCATCTGTAAAGTGGGGATGATGATACCTGCTTTTCAGGACTATTGAGCGCATGAGGTAACACATACATTGTGTGTGTTGGTGCTTGCCATGTGACAATAATAATAGTAGCTAACATTTATTGAGTGCTTACAGATGCCAGATACCTCTCTAAACACTCTCTATATTGCTCAACCCTTTAGATGAGTGAAACACTAATCTCATTATATAATGAAGAAACAGAGGTGAAGAACTTGTATAATTGGCCAAGATCAAATAATTACTAAGTATTAGGGCCAGATTTCAAGACCCCATGGTCTTTTTCTCTAATGACCATATTTGTGACACTACACTAACCTGTACCTGGGAAGATCGTTAGGGACTGGTCACCATTTTTATTGACGGGGATAATGTCCATAAAGCATTGAGTTTAGAGCCTAGCTGGGAATCCAGGTGTCTTTCTGGTTCTCTCTTTCACTCACCCAGAATGATCAAGCCATCAACAGGTCATGTCTATTTTACCTCCTGCTATCTCTCCTTCTGTATAATTTACTTTATCTCCACTGTCTTCATCCTAATCTGAGCCACCATTCTCACCTTCTTCTAGGCTAGGGCATTGGCCTCCTCCCAGCAAGGCTCCTCTGCCCCATGGGCCCCCTCCCATCTCCTCCAGAGTATAGTAAGAAGGATTCTTTAAAAACAGAAGTACGTATGTGTATGTGACTCCCACGTAACTTTAACACTCGGGGCAGTTTCCCATTTCTCATGGCTCTTAGGAAAAAGACAAGAATCCCCACCATGGTCTATAAAGTCCTCCACTGAAGTGAGCCAGGTAAACTAAAGTCTCCAGCCTGATCAGTAGGGCCCTTCCTTCACTTCGTGCTCCAGACCCTTGGAAACATTAATCCTCTTCCTCTTCTCCTCTCCTTCTGCCTAGATAATTTTTGCTTTTTTTTCATCTCAACTCAAACTTCATTCCTTTTAGTGAAGCCTTAATATAATACCAGTTGTGTGTGTGTGTGTGTGTGTGTGTGTGTGTGTGTGTGTGTCTGTGTGTGTGTGTGTGTGTGTGTGTTTTGAACAAATAAAGCTCCTCAAATAATGGTAGGTAGTGGTGATATTGATAGTCTGAATGGTGTTCTGTTGATAGTAATGAAACCCTCTTGGGAGAGATGTGACTTTTGATATGCAGAATTCATGTAGGTCATTGGAATGGACCAGTATTTCTGACTTGTGGAAACCAGCCTGGTTGCTAAGGCACAGCCCACATGCCTGACTTCCATTCAAGAGGATTCTCTCCTGCTGTTATTATTAAGGACAGATACTGGGCAGAAGTTAGCTGCTGCTTAAAAAGGCTGGAAACTCAAATACTTACCTGAATACAATAGCCATCTCCACTGATTAGGCTTTGTGATTACTTTGTTTCCTTCCCCTTAAAGAACACCGTTACAATTTACCTCCTTTGGGTGTTAAAGCTGCCTTGGAGTTTAATTTTAATCCAATTTCATGTGTATATTGTAACGCCAGAGTTTGGACTGTAGGAGGGTACATTGGGTCTGTTAGGATGGGCCTCAGGATAGACTTGGGCACAGAACTAGCAGTAGAATGATTAGTAATAAAAGGGAACAGTTTTTTGTTTTGTAGGGTTTTTGGTTAATTTTTGTTTTGCCTTTTTGTTAACTGACACTGAGGTATCACTTCCCTTTGCCTGGTAGGCAAAACCAAGAACACCCCAAGTAATAAAAATGTGCTTAGTTACCTCTGTGGCTTGGAAACTCCCACTTCACTTTTTCTTTCAACTGCTAATTGCTAAGTAGTAATTAACTGCTAGTTTAATGAGAAAAAGGACATCTATACTGAAGAATCTGTTAGATGGGCAGGGATTAGGAAGGTGTTCAGGTAAAATATCATAAATAATAAATAATTAGTAAAGTTCTGATGTATCGTAAGGAAACTAAAAGCTATAAGGCAAGGGGAAGGCAATTTTGGAGCAGGGAAAAATAGTTTTGATTTGACAATAATGACTCGAGAAAATGAGAAAGACGTCCTGAATTAATAGATTTGTGGGCACTGTGTTGGGGACAGGTCTTGGGAGGCGTTCAGTCAGAGAGGAGTAAATATAGTGAAGGAGCAAGATCACTTTCTGTGTTTGTACATCACTTACCATGCTCCATACCTCCCTCCAAGCTTTTTGGTTTAATGATCGGATTGTGCCTATACCAAAGGCCAGATAAGAGTAAAAAAGAAATGGTCGTTCAATATTCTGCTATCCTTTCATTGTCTCAGAATAAGCCACCTTTAAAATGCAACAACAGTGTGACACTACCAATCATCTGGCATTAAATAACACATGGCACTTCACTCAATTGCATTTTGAGCTCTTAGGTAATTCAGTAACATTTTCACCTCAGGATGCCAAAGCAAACACTCGTTCTGAACTTTGCCTCTTGAACTACGCTTTCCCCTGTAATATTCTTTTGAATTTCCTATAGATATCTTTACCCCGGCATGTGAAGTAAGGAAATTCACTCAAACTAATAACTGTCTCTGATTTTTAGTGGAGTAATCAGTTGTCTCCTCTATTTGCCTTTCTTGGACTTGAGCAGAGAGGTGTGTGTAGGAATCTCTGTATCCACTTGATGAGCATTTTAAGTCCCAACAGCAGAGGACTGATTATCGAGGCCACTCATAAAAGGCCTACCTTCCAAAGGAAACTTGTCAAGGCTCAGATGTTGTCAAGATGGTTGCACAAGTGCTTCCAGTTAATGGAATAGCTTTTTGGCGACTTAATGAGGGATAGTTTGAAATCTTTACTGTATTCACCTTTACGTTTTTTTTGTTTTTGTTTTTTTTTTTTTTTAAAGGCTGATTAATGATTATGGTTCTCCCTAATCTAAGAAATGCCAACTGTTAAAAACCTCATACTAAGGTATTTGGGAGTGGTCATACCTTATGGCCTTTGATTTTAGTTTGAAGATTGAAAATAACCTTTGTGCTGTATTTTGATAAGGAAGTTGTCCTCAGTGGAGACAGACCTCACAGTTGGCATAGAAACAGCTGCTGGGCTATTCCTAGGCCATTGAATACAGGGCACCTGGCCCAGTCTGAATTGTTCTCTCCTGCTTCCTTGTTTAAATAAAGGTCAAGAAAAAAGTTCCCTTTCTTGGTTTAGACTTCAGCAAGAAATAAGGGAGTGACCACAATGTTATCTTAAAATGAGCATTTCCTTTTCCTTTAGGCATGTCTTTATGGCCCTAATTAAAGTTAATGAATGTCCCCAGTGTATGACAAGTGTTGAATGCAGTATAGCTCACCTGAGGTTCCCTGTGGTTGCACACTTTTGCAAAAATGCCCTTCGGTTCCCACAGATCCATTGTTAGGCAATCCCTTAATTATAGACTTTATCTTTCCAAAGCATTCAAATCATATGTTAGCCAAATAACTTAGATGCCTTTCTAAGTGCTAGAGCTCTTAAGTTGGCAGAAGAGGCTAAAGTTTAGGTAAATAAAAGGACGTGTTTCACAAATGATTCTTCACCTTGGGTGTTTATGGAAAGGCTCTGAGAAACCTTTGAAAACAGCAAACACCTTAAAAAAAATCTCATTCCAAACAGAAACATAAATCAGCTAAAAGTAGAGCTGCTCTGAGGCAGGGGATGGGTTGGAAGGAAGAGGGAGAAGTCGGGGGAGCATCCAGGCTCACCCTGGCCAAGCTGCCTCTGCTAGATGTTTTAGGCTCACTTCTCTCCTCATCAACGCCTCAGGATCTTAGGATACCACAGAACCAAATCCCTGTTCAAAGACACAAATTTGTATGACTTGCAAATATGTAAAATATGGTTTGGCACTGAGTTCTTCTTAGGATCCTATGATCCTTTTTAGATGGTATGGTTATATTAAAGGGTGAACTGAGTCTGCAACACATTTATCCAGAACTCCTGCATAAAAACAAGAGGTAGTATCCTTAACTTCCAGCAGTTAAATATTCCATTCTTCATTTTCCAAAGAATTGTGGAATTGCCTATGGCCTGTTTAAAAGCCATAAGAAAAGCATTAATTTTTCTTTTATTGTCCCACCACATTTTTAATCCTTAGAAGTGGCAGTATTTCCAGTTGTTAAAGGAAGTACTTTTAATGTTTATTTATTTTTGAGACAGAGGGAGACAGAGCATGAGTTGGGGAGGGGCAGAGTCTAGAGAGGGAGACACAGAATCTGAAACAGGCTCCAGGCTCTGAGCTGTCAGCACAGAGCCCGATGCAGGGGCTTGAACCCACAAACTGTGAGATCATGACCTGAGCCAAAGTCGGATGCTTAACTGACTGAGCCACCCAGGAGCCCCTAAAGGATGTACTTTTGAGTCTCAAATCTAACACCTAATTTATGGCAATTGTTTAACCTCCTAAGGCCTTGACTTTCTCATTTTTACAATGGGATGATAATAAAACCTGTTTATAAGGCTGCTCTGAGGACCAGAGGTGAAGAACTTAACCTAGTCCTTAGCAACTAGTGACCATTCAAATTTGTTACCCAGTATTAGTATTGCTGATGTTACTGTCATTATTATTAAACAACTTGTTCACATACGTCCTGGCACTAGACTTGGCTCTGAATTCTTTCAGACTGTTCTGAAACATCAAATGGATCTTCAATGTGCAATTTTTAAAATCACTATTCCAGAGGTTTTGAAGAATAAGTTAACAAGATCTGAAGGCATTTCAAAATATAGGTTGATCAGAGAAAGCTTGAATGTTTTCAAGCCTCTGAAATGGCTATTTCCAAAGGAGATGATGCTGTGGAATGTGTTGTATGTGTTGTTGGATTCAGTTTACTCTGTAAACACATTTAGAAGTTTTTTCATGATTTTTCTGGTTTCACTAGGCAAATATGTGTTGAATATATATTATATGCAGATATGTGCTTGAGTTTCCATGAGATCACAAGTTATATAAATATTCAAAATGTTTTTAATAGGATGCATTCATGGTCAGATATATGGTAACATCTCATGAGCAGAAGTTTCTGAAGCAATCATTGCTGGTCTGAATTCAGGAAATAGGAATTCTTCAGAGTGAAGCTCTGCAGCCAGGAGAGGTGGAAAGTTAACTCCTCCACTTGTTTTCGGGAAGTGGGTCCTGTGACTTCCGTGCCTGGAAGTGGAAAGATCTGGGTTAATGTGGAGAGTCTCAATGAGTATTTTCCAAAAGTTAGACTTTACAAATATCAAGCATACTCGGCCCCCTCAGTTTATGGTAATGAGGGCAAGGCAGCCAAAGTCTTGCCCAAAATGGGGTTTAAATTCTCTTGATGAACTTAATTCTCTTACTGATTGTGTTTGTGAAACCCCCAAAAAGGAAGGGTTTCTTCAGAAGCTCTTGGAGGAATCTGTCTTCAAGTGACATTGATGCTTCATGTAATGCTTGTGTTTGAAGATATCATCTATTTCACTGCAGACTAAAAACTACAGATTTGGTATATCTGTGTGGTCCGTCAGTATCTACACCTGGGATTTCACTGCGCATTTTCTCGGGAGCTCACTTTTAAAGGCCACAAATCCAACATTAATGCTGGCTTGAAAACTAACTAACAAAGCTCATTTTCAAACATAGCCTCCTTTAGTAGGGAGCTGATGAAATACAGGAGATCATATGTGAGTTTTATTTTTTAAATTTCATTTAAAACATCTGTGTCAAGGATTCTTCAGGACATTTAAAAGTAATCTTTAATATTTAAATTATTGCAAATAATTCTGTGGTTTTCGCATGGGAATATGTATTTGTAGAAAATAATAAAGTCTAGAAGGAACAGATAAGATTGTATTTATTAAAATAAAAGCAATGCTTATACAGGTGAATTCATCAGTAAGCATTCTGTGACTACTTAGTATTTGCAAAGTAGTGTATATATGTGTATAAGTGTGTGTGTGTGTGTGTGTGTGTGTGTGTGTGTGTGTTAATTACATAACTTAAAAAATAGTCATCTTATAGTAACATATAGAATTTAGTCTTTTTGTAAAAATCCCAGTTATTTTATATATTGCTCTTCTGGATGAAGGATTGGTATATAAAAATGGCATATAATGGAATAATCAGTGGACCGACCTGATAATGTTTTAAGAATAGAGAAATACCCTGGGTGAAGGAAACTCATTTCAATGTTGACTTGGATCTGATTAATAACGTTAAAAGGAATGATATTCTCTGGAGATCTTAATGATCTGTAGTTCTGGCTATAACCCAAAATCAGTGATTTAAAATGATTCTCTGGTTGGGTCAGTTTTGATACATAGCTGATGGGTTAGGTGAGACAGAAAGTTAAACTGATCGTTTCCCTGGGACCCATCAGTTGGTCTGGGATTTCACTTGAAACCATAAATCCCCAGCTTCAGAAACGGGCCATTTTCCCTGTATCAGTGAAAGAGTTTTGGAAACATGATCAGTCTGAGCGTTAATAGGTGGGAGCTAGATAACAGATTTTTTTAAATGTGAATTTAGAACTTTGAGAAGGATGCAGCTTGAATAGTGCTACAGAAGGAGGGACACACTTTGAGTTAAGAAGCTGAGAATGGTTATTTTGGAAGTGGCAGATTTGCCAGCCTGCTTTATTCAGATACCTTTGGAGACAAAGGGTCAACTCTACCTGGACCTGGGACCTTTGCTTAAAAAAACCCTGAAAAGGCCCTTGTTTCAGCAAGGACCAAAAGAAGTGAAAACAGTGTTCCTTAACCTTAATATGTAGAGTTAACTTCAATAGTCCAGAACTCTAATTAGCAGCCTTCAGATGGACCCAGAGGGGAGCAGCTCAATGAAAGGTATTGACAGTACTTATATGCTTTGCTCTGGGATCCCCTAAATCATGGGGGTGGGGGGATAAGTGAGCATAGAAACATATCTGTCTTTGAGATTGCTCAAGATTCTTGATGGGGCACTCAAAAGAATGTTCTAACTGTTCATAGAAGTACAAGCTGAGTAAATGAACATGTTTTAAAAAGTAGCCAAGTCTTTAGAGCCAGGAAGAGAGAGATCAAGACAAGGGAGAATTCTGTATCTTTCTGTGAGACTAGCCTTTTCCCCATATTTATTTAGTTTCACTATGAAATTCTGCAGGTCATAGTAAAGTGTCTCCTTGTCTTGTACACAGCTGACTGGGCCTGTTGCTGCTTTTGATCACCTCCCAAACAAGGGAAATGATTTCAGATGCCTTCTGCTTTCCCCAATCTATCTCAAACCTTGAACGGTATCAGTACAAATAAGTAAAAAAGTTTTATTCACCCCTCCCCTCAGATGTCTGCTCACTGGCTGTACATGGACGGGAGTCTCTTACCCTGGGCATCACTGATGCCATCACTGATACTACATATACCATCACTGATGCCATTCATCATTTAAAAAAACAAACAAACAAACAAACAAACAAACAAACTGCCTACACATCAAAAACAAATAGCCAGTTCTTGGGTAGACTCTAACTAAATGTTACTGTAAGGAAAATTCTCAACCTCCACAATGAATATATTTAAGCCTGAATTTTTGTCAAACATCCTTTAAAGATAGACCTTAGGAATTAAGCTTGTGTACTTTTCAAAGGAGCAACGTGGTGCTTAAAAAGATGTAATGTTCCTAATGCCTCTCAGCTGAAAAGACAGGACTAGGATTAGGACCAAGTTACCTTATTTTCAGTCTTCAGTTTAATTTATTAATCTATTACTTGTTCATTGCCCACTTCAGAAAGAGATTATTCAGACCGAAAATCAAGTTCTTTTTGAAAATAGAGCTGACTTTTGCAGGGTAGACAGACCTGTAAAGGATAAAGGCAAGGTAAGGTGAAATATTTTTGTTGGCAGTGGAATGGAGTCTGGACTTGTTTGGGCATGGACTGGATTGGGACTCAGTTATTCTATTTGCACTATTTTAATGAATGCTTCAAATCTACAAATACATAGTGAATAAAAGAAATTGGGACTATTTGGATCAAAATGGTTACTGTGACCATTCACTCATTCATCCATTCATATATAAGACATTTACTGAGTTCCTACTAAGCTATTAAGTGTTTTAATTGATACAGAATGTACTCCTATGCACAAAGCATTCATGATCTCTGCCATTCTAGGTCAGGGCAGAGGGAGATACAGACAAGTTAACACATGCATATATCACATAATCACAGATTATGGTAAGAACTGTGTTAATATGGCTGTCAATGCTTCTTTTTGTTTGGTTTCTTCTTGTTGTTTTATATCTAGAACTTATTTGAGGCCACCCGGTAGAGAAAATAATGTATTTCTCTTTCTGGATAAGTGGCTTTAGGATCACTTTTCTGAAGTGAAATCTTTTATTAAAACATGGATTTCCCATCTGCACTATTCTTCATAGCAAGCTTGCAGCATTGTTTCAGAACTGGTCTAATGATCTTGCTCACAAAGTAAATAAAACACAGTGGTGTCTCTATTTCTAGAATCTAAGTGTTGTAATGTATCTGTCTAGAAGCTGGTTAAAATGCATATTGTCCTGACATTTCAATTAGAAGTCTGCTGACTTCATTGTCTAGCACAAAAAATCATTATTATTATTTTATTTTTATTATTTGCAGATGGGTCAGGTTACCATCAAAACCTTATTATTATTATTATTGATAAAACACTAATGCAGTAGGTTGACATAGAGATTGACAAGTTGATTGTTACAGTATATTAATCTAACGTAATATTATACATTTTCCCTGACTCCGTGTAGCCTTTAAGATGTAGGAGAATTTGAGCAAATCTTGTCCCACTATTCTCAGAGATTAGATGTTATAGAAAAGACTAAAAGGATAAAATGATTTGATAACCATTTCAAAAGAAGGCTATAATAAATACCCTTAATGCAACATATGCCATAAACCAGAGAATTGTAAGTTTTTAGGCATGCATCTAGTTTATAATTCTAAAAGCCAAATTTATATACTTAAATATGTACAAGTAATGGTTCACTTGCATGCCTGAAAGCTACAAGAAATTTTTTTAAAATGTTAAAAACTTGGAAATTGTGAAGTTTCTTCAATTTTTTTTTTTTTGGAAAATCAGATTAAAAAAGGACCCTTCTGCCTCTGATGTTTTAGAAATATTACTGCTTGAAAGCAAGAATCTGAAATAAAAGCAAATGACAATAGCTTTCTAGGCTCTAATCCTGTGTTCCCACTAAAAATATCTTTTGGGTGGGCATGACATTAACCATCCTATCTTATAAATACAGTAGAATATTTAATGATTTTCCATTGTATTCTGGAAAATAGACTTTGTGTTCTCTTTCTCTTTCTTTCTCTCAACCCTCCCCCTGTCCCCACACCCCCACCGGCTCTTTCTGGTACTTTGCCAGAGCTGTCTGCTTCTTTCTTGGAGTCCAGTAATTGAAGGTAATTTTTTTGGAGATGGTTTCAATTATCTAAAGCCAGTGGAATGTTTAACTGCCCCTTGCTATTGGTGAACTTGTTTACATTGGGATTTCAGATGAATTTAGATTACATGCAACCAGATGTTATCTGCTATGGTAGCTTAAAAAAAATGTATGAGAGAGGGAACTTTACTACCATATTTAGGTCAATGACCCACCAGTTTTATAGAAGTATGCCCCTTTGGGTAAACTTTTGGGGTAAACTTTTAATCACAACCAGTGAATATTCAACTATGAGAGCATATGGCTTGTGTGCAATAAATAAGCTTTAATTTTCCATGTGTCCTTATAGTTTGTGATAGTGATCAGAAAATCCTGTCTCACAAAAACATTTTGCCACCTATCTAGTTGGAGATAGTAAAATTATAAATTAAAATTAATTCATGTTCGCATTGTGCCTAACCTTCACAGATTTGCTGTCATGCTACCCAGATAATACAAAATAAATGTTGTGATATTTAACAAGAAAAAAAAAATATGAAGCAATATAAGTCACCTGTAAAACAACTAAATGTTCTAGTCTGCAGACAATTGAAGACTTATTTCCTTAACTGACAGCTTAAATGAAGGCTTAGTAAGATATATTATTTGTATAGGTTGAACTTTAAAATCTAAAAGAAAAGCTGAATACACAAATTTTAACTTTGAAAACAGATAAATTAGGATGGAATTAATCTTTATGAAAGAATTATTTGCTTTATCAAGGGATCCAGAATTCACTTAAGAAGTTTTTTTTTTTTTAAGTTGGCTTTCAACATGATTAAAATATGATTTAGCCTTCAAAGTTTAATTGCATATAAATTTTCAAAAAATAATACATCCTTGTTGAATCTTCAAGTAGGCATCAGGTATGATTATCTTCACTATTGATAGTGGGAAGCCATCCAAGAAATGTTTTAGGAATTAAATAGGAGAATATATATATACTCATACACATATAAATGCATACACAAATACATATATGCACATGTATGTACACATGCATATAATATGTATATCGGCATATATGCATGTAATTTTTTTCTTAGGGTTTAGCATACTAACTAAACATAGTTGGCACTCAATTGAATGAATAAAAAACCAAATTAAATGTTTTACAATCTTTGCAAGTAGAAGAAGGGATACCAGACAGGAGTTTTCACCTTTGAGGGTTGTAACCACTGTCAAAATCATGCTCAGGGAAGAAAGAGTAGGTTAGGGGAGAAAAAAAAACCAAAAAAAACAAAAAACAAAAATCAAAAAACGTTCTTCACTTCTCTTCCCACTACCTATTCTACTACAGTCTCTCATTGCATTTACCTAACTGGAAGCCAGATGGTAAGGGTGCCAGTTGAAACAGTAGATAGGGGTCAACTTCCTACTTCTTTCTAGTCAAAAAGCAGGGCAGAGAAGTATGGAAATGGATATGGAGGAGCAGAGAAGAAAAAGCCCATTGGTATCTCCCATGATCCTACCTAGGGTGGTTCTCATAATCTGAACTTGGTGGAAAAATGCCATTGACAATTATTTTACCACTGTAGAATTATAACCTTTCTAGGCAATGAATCTAAATAGTAATCCAAACACTATTTCTTTTTGATTCAGACTTGTTTTTTTTTTTAAATGAGAATTCTGATTATGAACCAAATACTTAATAAATATTAAGACTTCATATCAATATTTATTTTCTTTTCAATGTATACTGTATATGGACCCTTAATTGTCAACTGTACACACAAAACACATTTGACAAATCAGTGTTAAATTGTAGAATAATTTGAGAGATAAAATATGAAATACTAGCTATCATTTTTATTTGGATTTTACCCATCTTATAGATTCATGTTTACAAATAAAACTTAAGAGATTAATTATTTGCTAAGTTATAAGAGGTACTAAAGTATTTTAAAAGACAATTTAATGGAAAAGAAGTTAGACAAAAGGTAGATTAATTGAAAAAAAGAGAGTGTCACGTCTAAAATAGTCATGTCATGCTCATTAAATTTCAAAGGGTTAAATTCATATGGATGTAAGGCTTTGAAAACTCATAGAGAGTATATTCTCTGGAATTAAGCTACATATTAATAACAAAATGTGTTTAATTAAAAAATACCTAAATAGTTAGAAATTAAAAACGACCTAAATAATTATGGAATTAAAATATCATAACGGACATTAGAAAATATTTTGAAATGAATGACAATTAAAATGCTCATATCAAACCTTGTGAGATGCAGCTAACCAAGTGCTGAGGGGGAAATTTATACACCCTGAAAGGCATGTGTGAGAAAGTAGGGAAAGCTGAAAGTCCTTGATCTAAGTATTTAGCTCAAGAAGCAAAAGTACAAGAAAGGTAATAAAGATAATAAAAGAAATTGATGCAATAAAAAACAAAGACATTATAGAGAGCTTTGAAACAAGGACTAGTTCTTTAAAAGATTAATAAGATTGCTAAACTCTAATGTAATTGATGCAGAAAGTGAGTGAGCAAGAAAGCACACTCTACCAATATCAGCATTCATGACCAATCTTACAAAAATTTTTTAACAAAAAAAAAGATATATGGATAACTTTATGCTAATATGTTTGAACATATTTTAACTTCACAAATTCCTTTGACTTAAAGTATATAAATACTCATAATTTTTTAAAAGAAATTTAAACTATTATTTAAAGCCTTCCCACAAAGAAAACACGTAGGTATCTTTATTGTACTAGATATCTTTACTTATACACTGTGTGGGATGTAAATTAATATAGCCATCATAGAAACAGTATAGAATTCCTAAAAAAAAACTAATGATAGTACTGATATATGATCCAGCAATTCAGCTTCTGAGTATATATCCAGAGGAAGTGAAATCAGTATTTCATAGAAATATTTGCACCCCCATGTTCATTGTAGCATTCTTACAATAGCCAAGATGTGGAGACAACCCAAGTTTCCATCAGTGGATGAATGGTAAAGAAATTGTACACCTCTATCTATCTATCTATCTATCTATCTATCTATCTATCTATCTATCTATAATGGAATCTTATTCAGCCATAAAAAGTAGAAAATCTTGCCATTTGCGACAACATGGTTTAACCTGGAGAAAACTATATTAAATGAAATAAATCAGAGGGAAAGAAATACTGTTTGACCTCATATGTGAAATCTAAACAAGTCAAACTTATAGAAGCAGAAAGAATAGTAGTTGCCAGGGAATGGGGTTGGAGAAATTGGGGAAATATTAGTGAAAGGGTCCAAACTTATAAGTTCTGGGGATATGATACAAGTGTAGTGATTATAGTTAACACTGCTATAATGGACACTTGAAGTTTGCTAAGAGTGAATTTTAAGTGCTCTCAGCACACACACAAATGGCAACTATGTGAGGTGATATATAATGTTAATTAATTTGATTGTGGTAATCATTTCACAGCATATAGGTATATAAAATAATCACATAGTACACCTTAAATACATATAGTTATCATTTGTCAAAGAATAAAATAAAACTAAAACACTAGCCCAAAAATCAGGCCAACAAAAAATATAAAGAAAAATCAACTTTTTAGGAATAGGTAGATTCCTAGGAATCCAACAAAATATATACAAGACCTCTACATAGAAATTTCAAAACATTTCTTAGAGAAATAAATTAAGTCATAAATCAATGGAGAGATGTGCCATGTTCATTGATTAAAAGACCAAAAATAAGACATTGATTCTATTATAGCTGAGCTTTAGATTAAGTGTAATAAATAAAAATTTTCAGCAACTAACTTTGTGTATGTGTGTGTAATATAGCAGGTTGGTTTTAAGATCTATCTATAGCTATAGCTGTCTATGTCTATAGCTATCTATATCTATATCATCTATATCTATATGTATATCATCTACCTATATATAATTAAATATAGGGGCCTAGAGTTGCAAAGACAGTCTTAAAAGGAACAAATTTGTTGGACTTATACTTCCAAATATTAAGATCTATTATAAATTATTGGGACTAGGTATAAAGCTTCTGGAATTTTGGTGATGCTTTATAATTTGTTCTAGGAGGGTGATACAGGATATTGTAGAAGTTCACTTAGTCACAAAACTTAAGATTTGTCTACTTTGTTGTATGTGTGTTATATTTCAATATTTCCAAAGCCAATATGGCAAACAAAATATTAAAATTTAACATTGATTGAAAATATAGATTATTCTCTATGCTTTTCTACATGCTTATAATACTTTAATAATTTCAAAATAGATAATTCATAAAAATATTTTTGTTTTAGGCTGTATTTTGATTACAAATTTGTATATGGCAAAATGATCCCAAACTTTGTGTCCACTGTATGAAACCACAATATTCCCTTCATCAGACCCTAGCAAAAATCATTGCAGAATGAGAATATGTGAAAAGTCTGGTAAATGCTGTACATTACAAAATCCTCTACACCTATCATCTGGGGAATAATGGTGGGGTTCTGGACAGACAGGATTAGATTGATAGCCAGGAAAAATCCACAACAACAATAGAAAATGGGTGTTTGGGAAAAAGAAGGACCCAGAACACTCTGAGTACTACAGCTGTCAGTGAGTAAATGTTCATTTGATAAACTACCAGATCACCTCTAAAAGTGCTTTTGACCAAGGGCAGTTCACTCAACACTCAATTACTCAGGGACTCTGTATCTGGGCCTTCAATTTTTCTCCATTTTAAGAGCCACTGTCTGAGGGATAAGAGAAGAAAGTAGCTCAATACTCTGCTCTTTCATATTTGTTGTCTTCTGTTGGCCTGAGAGGACTTTTATCCAGGTTTCCTCTGAAATGTTTAGGGACAAATGGTCAAATCTAGAGTTCAATGCAACATGTTTAATCATGTTTTAACATTTATTTAAAATATACTATATTATTGTTATCAATTTCTCATTGGCTTGTAGTAAAATGCAACATGCTTTGTCTATTTTCAGTTTGACTAAATTAATTTGAAAAGAGAAGTTTAAAAATCTAAAATTTGGGTTTTCTAGTGGGACTTATTTTTTGAAGGTGATGATCATATCTAGGAAATGTTACCTTACAGGTTGCTTTTCATATTATTATGATCAATGATCATTATCAACCAATATTTACTCATTTTCTTGTGCATATACAGCCTAATAGACACAATATGGAGGAAAAAAAAAAAAAAAATATATATATATATATATATATATATATATATATATATATATATATATCTAGGTTTAATGTGGTGCAAACTCCAATGCCTACAGGGAACAGTGACATAACCTAAAAGAGCAAAGTGGTAATGGTGTAAGAAAAACAACAAAGGGTATGCCATTATAAATGGAGCCTGATCATTTGCCTTATTGCCCTGAAGACATTAGGGAGTGGTATTAAACTGGAATTTTTTGAACAGTACAGGCTCTACTCAGTTTCAGCTGATTGTAGCCCTGCAGGAATTTCGACATACTGCTGCTTTATTTTTCAAAAGAAACTTGAAATATCTCTCTCCTAAACGAAACAACAACAACAACAAACAAAAAACAAAAAAACAAAACACAACAAAACCCATGAAATCTTCCAATTTAAAAAAAAAACAATCTAGTTATAAACTAACACACACTCTATTGCTATCACCATGGGGCAAATAAAAATGCTTTCTGAGGGCTATTTATGGTATGGACCTGTGAACCTCAGCCTTCCAACATACTCAGGGGAAATAGGACACACAATTTATATAAAAAGATATGGAATAATACTAAATACTACACGCATTTATTTATTTATTTATTTATTTATTTTTTCTCTCATACAATAGTATTTACTAAGAGCCTTCTAGGCCCAATGCCCTGTGTGAGTTACTAGGGTTGCTAAGATGAACAAAAATGTTTTCTGTTGTAAAGCAGCCCCCGCTCTGGGAGAAGAAAACAAGTCATTAGTTATTAAGCAAATCTAATATAGTAAGAACAATTGGTACTGTAGAATTTCAGAAGATAGAGGCTTTGCAGATGTTCTTCTTGAGGACACAGGAAATAATTGGGAAGTAATGAGCCCCCCCCCCCAGCTTTTTTGTAATTTATAAATACTATGTCTCATCTATCTGGGATACACTTTAACCTAGTAACAAGAAGCAAAAACAAGTCATAAAACAACCTCACAGTCAACTTCTAAAGGAAGTACTGTCATGGAAGTGTGAGAATGACAAGGGATCTCTTATTAATTAACAGTTTCCACATCCTTTTTAAGCATATCTTTACTTACACTTAACTAAGCAGAGTTAGTTCTTCTACATGGGTTATGCTATCAGCTAGTTAGCTATCTTTTTTATCTACACACACACACACACACACACACACACACACACACACATTTATCCACATAGTATTTTATTTCTTTTGCCACTGAAGACAATCTTACTTTAGCTTCAAATTAAGTAACAGCGACAGCCACTTGTTTTCCCCTTGGAACTATGGTGCAGCCAGAGAGAAGGCACATAAGTGAATAAATTGTCATCAATTCTAGAGCCCTTTGGTTGTGATAAATGGAACCTGTTTTCTTTGGGAATTCTGAGTGGATTATTATTCAAACTACTTACTATTAAATGTGTTTTATTCACCAACAGAGGCAGTAAAGGTCCCAATACTCCATTTTTCTGAATAACCTTATCAGCATTCACTCTGGTATATACAACTTTGTAGACTTGGGAAGAGTGCTTGATCCCTACATATCTTCAGAACTTCCCTTTAGGCAGTCTCCCCCAAAGTTATAATATTGTGAAGAGTATGGAGTTAAGGATCACTCTTTGAACATGGATGGATGGAAGAACAATGTATTCATTTGTGATAAAAATCTAGATATGAATGATGTAATGAAGTATCGGTTTAACTAATGAGATGGGAAGCTCCAAAGACCTCCTGGCTGTTTTGCTAAATAAAATAGCAACCTTCAAGCATAAAAACAATTGTTGGAAAAGCGTCTGTCAAAAGCAAACCCTTCAGTATCTTATGGCAGATGTTTTACTGACAGAAAAGAAGAGACAGGAATTTCCTATAACCGTGGTTGGCTTTAAGGAATACAAAATTTAGCATGTCTTTCATCATTGTAATAATATGGTAATGATTAAATTCACCTGCAGAAGCCCAAGGCGTCTGTTTGTTTCCTGGGAACTTCCAAGTGTCTTGTGTACAGACTTGTTCAAGTGGGAGTTTGTGAGTGTAAGAACAGTAAACTCCACCTTATCTCACACGGCAAAGGAATGGTATGTTCTACTTAATTGAATATTCTTGTTGGAGCACTCTCACACATACCACACATTTTAATTTTCAAAGAGTAAACTTTAGTTAGCATTAAAGTGGCACTCACATGGCTTATAGCTTGCTTTGATGCAATAGTGGAACTTTGTCTCCTTTATCCCCTACCCTGTAGTTCCTCTATCTTTAGGTACTTTCCCAGCTTTGGCTAGAATTTACTCATAGACTTTTGTAGCTCTTGTATTATGGAACCATCCCAGCCCCCAGAGATGCCCAGAATTTGTGCTCTGCTTCAGTCAAGCCACACTATCAACCACACTTTCATTCCTTAAGGGCTGTTCTGGTAACTGGCTAATTCTTTATTGGACCAATTTGAGGTACAGTGTTTTGTTTGATAATTGTATAATATGTTGACCTTCCCTGAATAATATTTGATTTAAAGGGCTTCATTTTGCCTCTTGTGACTTGATTAGAAAAATCAAATAACTTGGAATCATGCAATTACTACAACCTTTTATGATACAGAGAGCTTACGTATCATCGCTAGCATAAATTCTTCACTTCCATAAACACAGAGGTTGTATTCATTCAGTGCCTATGGTTATTCTGGGCATAGTACTAGGTGCTTTATAAAAAAAAATATTTTCTTCTCTTTTTAAAGACACACAAATAAACAAAAACAAAACAAAACAAACTGTGAGATTGGTTCGATGGAAGTTTTGGAAATTATCATCTCCTGCCTTCTGTTCTCTCTGTACAGTGTCTGTGTTATGATTGCAGCATGTTGCTCTTGGGCCGGCTGGCTACTCTTTAGAAAGGCTGAGTACTTTGCTTCTACCAACGACAATGTTCAATTATTATTTTTTTAAATTTTTTTTCAACGTTTTTTATTTATTTTTGGGACAGAGAGAGACAGAGCATGAACAGGGGAGGGGCAGAGAGAGAGGGAGACACAGAATCGGAAACAGGCTCCAGGCTCCGAGCCATCAGCCCAGAGCCTGACGCGGGGCTCGAACTCACAGACCGCGAGATCGTGACCTGGCTGAAGTCGGACGCTTAACCGACTGCGCCACCCAGGCGCCCCGACAATGTTCAATTATTAAGAGTCAGTTTTCCCTCAAACCTGTTTATGCCAATTGATGTAACATTATGTGGACAAGAAGACAGTTGTTTCTATAAAAAAAAATCTAAGATACTGCAAAATTTTGATAAAAGCCAGTTGCTTTAAAACATGTTGTCAAAATGGGGTGCCTGGGTGGCTCAGTTGGTTAAGTGTCCTAATCTTGATTTTGGCTCAGGTCTTGATCTTAAGGTTTGTGGGATGGAGCCCTGAGTCTGGTTCCATGCTATTGGGGTGGAGTCAGCTTGGGATTCTCTCTTTCCCTCTCTCTGCCCCTCCTCCACTCATTCTCTCTCTCTCTCTCTCTCTCTCTCTCTCTCTCTCTCTCTCTGTCAAGATAAATAAATAAACTGAAAAAAAGTGCTGCCAAAGTAGATGTGGGTAAGGAGTAAGACCCCTTTAGAGGATTAGGGGAAAATCATTAAAAAAAACTAGGAAAATTTTCTGCTCTGATTGCCTTGTCATGAAATTCTACTCCATTCAACTTTAAAGAGGCTAGAAATAATAATAATGCATTATGAGGGAGGTTAGTACAAGAAATACAACTTGGAATTTCAGCTAGTGGACCCTACTGTATTGATCAGGTTTCAGTTGCAAACAAAACTAGAAACAGAAACTATCTGTCTGTCTGTCTGTCTGTCTACCTACCTACCTACCTATCTAGATTTTTCTATCTTTTTTTTTCCAAGTATGCACACCTGCTCTCTGACATCTAGGGAAATGTTTGTATCTGACTGTTGAGTCACTCCTTAATTTATCCCTTGTCTTATTTGGGTAATTGGTGAGGAATATCAACCACTTAAATGAGGTCCTCTAAATGTTAAATATGGAACAGAAAACACCTTCCATATGAAGTTGCAAATAATCTATAATATGTGGGACTGTGAAGATGAATTAGGCAGCTGGGAAGCAGGAGCTGTTCAGGGGCTGAGGGGTTGAGATGCAGAACCTGAAGTGAGAGCCTAATCCTCTTGTAGGAGTGGAGTTCCAAGACGCAAAGTGCCAGAATGCCAGGTCCATCCCGCACATATGTGAGAATGTGAGGGAAAATGAGGAAATAGGATGATGAATAAAGAGAAGTATGACGTGGAAATATCAATGGATATGAATGAATGGTTGAAAAGGGTTCTAGTTTGAGGAAAATGAATGGATTCTTAAACTAAAAGAAATATTAGTCAAAGTGCAATGAACAGAAGGAAAACAAAGCAGGACTGAAATATTTACTTTTGGTGCACTTGCATGGCTCATTAAAGTTAAGCACCTGGCTCTTGGTTTTGGCTCAGGTCATGATCTCAAGATTGGTCATGGGATCAAGCGTTTCATGCGTGACAGCACAGAGCCTACTTGGGATTCTCTCCACCACCCCTCTTTTTGCCCCTCCCCTGCTCACATGCATGGGTACTCTCTCTCTCTCTCTGAAAAGAAATAAACTGTATTTAAAAAAAATAATAATGTTTATTTACTTTTGAGAGAGAGAGAGAGAGAGAGAGAGAGAGAGAGAGAGAGACAGCATGAGCTGGGGAGGGGTGGTGAGAGAGGGAGACACAGAATCTGAAGCAGGCTCCAGGCTCTGAACTGTCAGCATAGAGCCCAAAGTGTGGCTCAAATTCACCAACTGCAAGGTCAGGACCTGAGCCAAAGTCCAACACTTAACCAACTGAGCCACCCAGGTGCTCCAGAAATAAACCGTTTTTAAAAATAGAAATAGTTTGAAAAATATTCAGGAAAGTGTGCTGTAGAGACTGATTTAAGAGTAAATAAACTATGCAAAATTTGTTGAAATTTCATCATATCAAAAGGGGCTTGCTTATTTCAGATAGTGATATTTCAGGTATTTTAAGTAAGGACGGTGAAAGATAGGCAATTAGGTGCTTATGATCTAGCAAAAAGGGGCAGGGAGATGAGGTTCTCCCCTGGGCCTCCCAGAATGAGTTCCAGAACAATGCATAGGAACTAGGCCACCAGAAGAGCTCACCTCCTTCACATGCTCGAGACAGTAGAGGATCAGGAGATTTCTACCACCACCATCACAACAACTGCCTATTAATGCTCCCAAGCAAAAAGCTATTCTCAGAATGATGTTTCAAGAAACCCAGATAACTCTGGGATGAGGCTTGCCTGTCAAAACCAAGAGCTCTCTTCCTCCTTCCCAGAGCATGTGCAGGCAAATCCAATTGGAGAAACCCAATTTGCATTCAGAATCCTTACTCCAAAGAAGTATAGAAACTGGTGGGTTTTGCTGTCTGTCCTCAGCAGTACAAGAAAGCTCACTAGAAGTGTAGGATTGATATGGGTGTCAACCTACCTACCCGTCAGATTTACCTGCAAGTGAACAGGCTTGGTCTCTGTGAAAAAATTGATACGTTAAGGTGCTATTATGCTGTTACGTATTCAGTTACAATAAAATGTTTGTTTTTTAACATATTTCACTGACCAATGGTAAGACTCCTTAGAGTTTTATAGAAATTCAAAATGATGTTACATTGTTGTTTTTAGAGTGTGTCTTAGAAACAATGAAACATAGCATGACTCACTTAGAAACAATGAAATATAGCATGACTCACTTTTCGATCTCCACTTGAACTTTGTCCTTCAATCAGCAAAATTCCTGTCGCAATTTTGTAGAACAGGAGGAGTTTTAATGCTTTACTTCCTGCCCAGACCCCCTTTTTCAGATAAGTTAGAAATTGAAACTCAACAAGGCTGTGACTAATGCTTCATAGCTAATAAGTGAAAGAACCACAACTCTGTCTTAGCTAAAACCCACACTTGCTTAGCCACTGTGTTGTTCCTTTCACTTCCTTCTGACAGTGCCATTAACTGTTAGGTTTTTGTCGCCAGGTTTCTCTTAACTTGGCCAAGTTAGAAAAGCCGTGGTTTAAAACCAGTCACTTCATGCCCAGACCAGTGCATTTCCTTTAATCCAAAGAGGAAAGAACTGTGAGGATTTGAGTTATTATTTTTATTTTATTTTTTTTAATGTTTATTTTTGAGAGACAGAGACAGAGCATGAGCAGGGGCGGGGCAGAGAGAGAGAGGGAGACACAGAATCTGCAGCAGGCTCCAGGCTCTAAGCTGTCAGCACAGAGCCTGACGCAGGGCTCGAACTCTTGAGCCGTGAGATCATGACCTGAGCTGAAGACTGATGCTCAACTGACTGAGCTACGCAGGCTCCCTGTTTTGAGTTATGATAAAGGGGAATGTGTGTAATTATTGCAGGGTAACAACCAGCTCACCCCTCCCTGGAGAACAGAGTTTCTCTACCTTGCTTCCCTCTCTACGTAAAGTGGATCCTATCACGGTGCCCCACATAGATATCAGTTTAGTCAGCCCACACAACAAGCATTTATGGAACTGTCATGTGCCAGACCCTGTGACAGGCACTTGGAATCCAACAGTGAGCAAAAGAGAAAAATAAATCTCCCTGTCCCCATAGGGCTTATGGTCTAGTGGGGTAGAGAAAAAATAAGGAAATGTCATGTTGGTGATAAATAGCATGAAAACATTTTAAAGCCAGGATAAGGACAACAGTTGCCACTACATTGTTTGCACAGGATCAGTGTTGGGGGCTGAAGACTTTCCTGCAGCTAAATTGAACAGATCTGATGGAAATAAAATCTACTGGGTAAGTGTGGGGAGGAGCAGAGAATCCAGTGAAGTATTTTGTTACTGTAAGCGGCTATTAAATTATAGTTTTTACTTCTTATAAAGGGAGAACATCTCAGGAGTGTGTATCAATTTCCTAGGGCCATCGTAACAAAGTTACACAAACATCACAGCTTATAACAACAACTGAATTTTGTCTCATAGTCCTGGAGGCCAAACATCCAAAATCCAGATGTCCGTAGTGCCATGTTCCTTATGGAACTTGTATGGAAATCCTCCCTTGCCTCTTCCTAGTTTCTGGTTGTTTGTTGCCATTCTTGCGTGTTACTTGGCTTGTAGATCCCTCACTCCAGTACCCCATCCCCACATGACATTCTCTCTAGGTATGTGTCTGTGTCTATGTCCACATTTGTCATTTTTTTATAAGGACACCAATCATATTGGACTAGGATGAATCCTAATGACCTCATTTTTACTACATCTGTAAGCCTCTGTCTCCAACTAAGGTCACATTCTGAGGTATTAGGGGTTAGGACTTTGAAACACATAGTGTTTTAAACTTGGCATTTCTCTAGTGGGAAAGACAGATGTACATGCAGATAATTCTATTATTAGGTAGAAATAAGTAAGTGCTAATGGTTTTTTGATGTTTAAAAAGGAAGACCACTTCTCTCTTTATATAATAGTGAAAGTCCACATAAACCACAGGGATTCCAGCTTCGTTAAATGTACTTCAGTGGGTGGATAGCATTTATTTATTTAGCACTTTTTTAATTTAATAAATTGTGCTCATTTCCACCTTATTAAGATATCTGTATTTATATTTATATATATATTTTAAAAGTGTTCATAGATTTTATATCATAGCTGGATGGATTTTTTTCCCCTTACTTTTCCCTATTGTGTTTTGTGGAGGTGTTGGAAAGCTTGGAAGTCTGACTGCCAGAAAATGCAGTCATGGTGTATAATTGGCTGTCTCCACTCAGGCAGACGGGAGAACCTCTAGGGTTGATCAGACTAGCCTGTGATGAAACCATGATTGTATATGAGGCAGCTGGTCCCTTGCTGCAAATGCTGATTGCATAGCATTTTGCACTTTGTCTCAGGAAAAGTCCAGCAATTGTACTGCGCTTTCCTGTATCCTGGTCCATTCATTATGGGTGTTGATCTGGGCCACTGGGGACGACATAGGTGAGGCTGATCCTGGGTCTCCAGACACTCCACCAAGACAGCAAGTTTAAAAATATGCCCCTTAATTTGATCCTTCCCCAAAGAAGCCCAAAACGTATAGGATTCTTGGCAAAATCTGTCATCATCACATTATAGAAGATTTATAAAACCTTCCTAAAGATTGCTATGGGATTCTAGAAGTTCCTCCAGTGCCTTCTGGCCCCTCTGATCACCTTATCACGCTAATGAGGGGAGGGGAGAAGAAAAACCGTCATCACCCCAGGTGTGCGTCTTCTCACACTTGCCATTCTGGACTCAGATGAGAGAGGTCTGATTACAGGAATTATTAATTATGACCCCAAATTTCTATAGAGAACATTTTTTGTCCTTCCTTGAACAAGTATAGCATGACACTATATATCCCTCTTGGGTTTTTATTATAATCATGCCACACTTGTTTACTGATTTTAAGAAACTGAAAGCTCTTAAGACAGAAGATAAACTAAACTCCCTCCCACCATGTTTTGAAATAATTTTTCCACCATTTGAGCCACAGATATCTCTTCCTGCTCCCCCTATTTTTCTTACGCTGAATAAATTGTTTCAGCTTAGCTATAGGTTGTTTCCTGAAAATTTATCTTCTGACTTCCAACAGAATTTCGATTTATAAGCAAGTACTTTTATTCTCTCCCCCCAATATATAAAGTGTGTAGTTCCAGTTTTATTGGCAAGATTATGTTTCCTTTGTTTGTTTGTTTGTTTGTTTGTTTTTTTTAACATCAGCTTTATAAAACTTGCTCGCATGCTGATTTTATTCCAGAATTGGAGAGTTCAAACATTTGTAAATCCAAAAACATGTTCCGAAACAGAAATTCACCACACTGTTGAGGAGCATGTCAACAATGATAGCCAGAATTGGCAAGGGCAAAAGGAAAAAGAATAAAAAAAAATGTTTTTGACATGTGAGCTTTGTAAGACTTGTAGGACTACATAATTAGCGTTACCCATCTTCCTTACTTTAAGTAGAAACTTTTAGAAAATCAGCACCGGTCAAAACTTTTAGGGGCACCATGCGACCATTTAGATAGTTATTCTAAGACCTTCCTTAAAATCTCTGCTGAACCACCTTCATCTCTTCCCCTGTAGCAGAAACACACAGCAGGAGAAAGCGCCTAAATAATTTCACATTATCCTTTACTTGAAAAATGAACTATGGGCCCAAGTTATTAGAGCCCTAATAGACGCTCTTAAAACAAATGTACAGGGCAGGTCATTTAATTTTAAGGTTACGGGTAAATGCATCCAGATGACCACAAATAACTTAAATAATGATTAGCATAATGCTACTCACATATACATAAGATCTGGGGACAGAACATTCCTTCTATTTATGCTTTGTTTGGGTATTTCTTAAAACCATATCTGTTCCTATTAGTCCTTGAAATATCCATTAATTTACTTATCTGTATTTCCATTGCTTTGTTTTTAAATATTTTCAGCTTAATAACACAAGGAAAGCATAAATAGAAATAATAATAGCAATAATAATAAATAAATAAACTAGGAAGCAAATTAGCCTACGGTGTTGTTGTTGTTATTTTTTTAATAGGCATCAGTGACTCCGCTGCTGTGTCTGAAAATGTCTTGCTGATCTCAGGAGCTCCTGGAAAAGTTCACACCTAATTGTACAATGAGTTTAAATACCTATTTTTAGGTTTGTTTCTCTTATGGGTTTCCTCCCAAGTCACCAAGTAAACCTGGCTTCAATTTACTTATTTTGGAGCAACGTCCTCAACCTGTGCTGTGGTCTACTGCTACCACACATAAAGATAGAAAGAAGCAATGCTGCCTGATGCTAGTGACAACTAGCTCCTTGTGTGGCAGACAGATCCAAAATGGATTAATGTTCAGGCCAGGCCCTTTCACCTGTATTCTCTTATGAGGATTGACAGAGCAGTGAGTGTGGCTTGTCCACAGACCTTCTGATTCCTCTGCCACCTTTGAGTTGACACCCCTTTCTGATCTGAGACAGTGTGTCATTTGGGGTTAGTAGTTTTTGGTGTTTGTGAAGTCTTGCAATGGATTTCCAATGTGATGGGAGGAAGAAAGGTAGAAGGAGGGAGGGAGGAAGGGAGTGACAGGAGGGAAGGAGGGAGAGGGAGGGAGGGACAGACAGAGACAGAAAATCTCCTTTACTAAATGTCAATTGTGCCTTTTTAATTAGTAGTTTTAGAGCCATAATAACTTTCCCATATCAACAGGTAAACCTTTCTTCAATTATCTAATCAATGTGTATAGTATGCTCACACTTGTAAGGCTCAGCAATGGGCAATGAACACAGGGCTCTTTGTTTCCCCAAGTTCTTCTTGCTATTTTTACTGCCCATGGTCTCATCAAAGCAGTTGGGAGAGGTGTGGCTGTAAACTTCAAGGAGGGCGCAGACACTGTTATTTACTGAATTATGTACTTGAGCCATCAACTCTCTTATGACTTAGTCCTTCATAGAAGAAGCTTTCTTTGTGGTAACATCTCTTGGAATTTGCTTGGGAAATCCACCTCTGTCCATGTCAGCCATGTGGTCTGTGTTGAATTGACCATCTTCAGCTTCAAGGGAAGGACTTAATGTGTTTAAGCATATTATTATTTCCCATTGCCTTGGATGTAGTGTTTTGCTTAGCGTTGGTCATGTGTTTTTAACAAGTGAACTTCAGAGACGCTACCAGACTCTGGGCTCTATCTCTGGTTATGAATGAAGAAACATAGAGCCCTTTAGGCTGTTGGCAGGCATATTATGACCCCAAAGAGACCAATAATAGCATGAAATATAAAGTATAAGGCAGGGAGAAAAGATGGAAAGAAGTAGTCTTTTGGTCAGTATCATCAGCCCATCCCACCTTTGTATATTTCAGTTATGTGAGTAGTAAACTCCTTTTATTATTAGAGCCATTTTGAGTTGGAGTTTTTCTTACTTACTACCCACATGAACCCACAGACCCACATGACTTGATTGAATTTCAAAATACGTTGTCATTAATTTTTAATTGGGAGATGGGAACTAAATAAGGGCAATGTCAACTATGGCAGACCATCAAGAACAGTGAAAGTTTGACAACAACAGCAACAACAACAAAAATAATAATAAAAAGGTAAGACCACTGAGGTCCTGTGTAGAAATCATTCAGACTTCTCCCTTTCTCCAAACTGAAGAACAATGGTTTAAACTCATGGCTGTTTGTTTTAATTTAAAGAGTGTAAGTAAATGAACATCCAGACCCCAACCTACAGTAAACAGCTCATTCAAGTAAATTACCTAGGACAAAGAAAACACCTCTGACATAATTTGGGTGGGGGGCAAGCATGAAAATAATAGGGTGCTTGGGAAGCCATAGAGTCCCTGTAAACAACCCAGTAGTTCTAATAGCATTTGGAGTTGGTAGGAAGGAGCAAACCATTTTAATTTCATACAGCTGGTGCTGCAGTCTCTTTACCCCGTTGAGTTTTCTTCTCCCTTCTGAATAGGAAAACAGAGCTAGCTCTGTCATATTGAGCCAGTCAGTAATGGGCCCTGCCAAGCGTGGAAAAGATAAAAGCCACCACCTGCCTTGTTTCTGCCCCCCCTCCACCCCATTCCCGGTCTCCAGTTGTCTGCACAGCTGCTGCAGCCAGCCATTGTTCTACCCCAGAGTTGCCTTGGGAGCTCAGCGGTCCTAGCCTCAACAGCAGCACAATTGCAGTTTGAATGAAGAGCTCCTGGATGGGTTTGCTTTGCACATTGGCCATGACCTCTTGCAAGGCTGTTGCCTGCAAGCCCCAGTGGACATGGCTTCTGTGCCTGCCATGTACTTGAAACTAGAAGGAGCACACACAGCACTCCAGGGTTAAAGAAGGGTTTGTTAAAAGACAAAAGAGGAGAAAGGTATTTATAGTGATATTAGGTGGGCATGAATTCCTTTTTTGGCTTTCCAGTGTCCCTTCACCTCACTCTCAGAGAAAAGCCCCCTTTCCTACTGAGAATGTATCACCAGGCCTGACCAGTGAAAGAACTGAGTTCCCTCCTTATAACTGTGACTGGGTCAGAAATGGGCACATAACTGAAATTAGGTCAGCAATAGCCCCTGAGATTCATTCTGTAGACCTGTTTTTTAAAGTTAATTTATTTATTTTGAGAGGGGAGAGGGTCAGTGGGAGAGGAAGAGAGAGAATCCTAAACAGGCTCTGAGCTGACAGCGGGGCTCGATCCCACAAACTGTGAGATCATGACCTGAACCAAAATCGAGAGTCAGATGCTTAACCAACTGTGCCACCCAGGTGTGCCTCCAGACCTAATTTTGAGAAGTAGGGGAGTTAGTCCTCTCTTCATTGCTAGATTCCAAACCTAGAGTACACAGAGGCTTAGAGTTGCTGGCATCTTTGTCAGTGTATCATGGGTGCCATAATACTGCATCAAAATAAATTGTCCCCAAACTCAATGGATTGAAAAAACAGGCATTTATTTCTCAATCATGGGGAACAGGTTGGCTGTGATTTGCTTGGGCTAGGTTGGATTGGACTCTGGACTCCAGGTTAGGTTCACATCTGCTCGTCATGTGTCTCACCTTCCTTGGATGAGCAGCTACTGACTGATAGGCTGGTGAATGACAGATGCTCATGAGGCAAGACCAGCCATTTTGGCACTAGCCTCTGCTGCCATTAAGTCCAGTAGCATTCATTAGCCAGAGCAAGTCACAGTGCTAAGCCCAAAGTCAAGAGAGCAGAAAGTACACTTCAAATACCACAAAACCATTGCAAGGGCATAGCTATATTATTTGATTGGAAACAGGAGTGGAAGAAATTGAGACTAGTGATCCAGTCTACCATAACATCTTACTAGCACATGGAATATGACAAAAGTCAACATACACAATGTGGGGCGAGACAGAAATGGAAGCCTATGGTTTGAACTCTGAATCCAGCTATATATGAATAGAATTTATTCGTAGATCCTTTATCATGTGATTCCTTTTAGTTTAAGCCTTTTCTGATTGGTTTTCTGTCACTTTCAAGCAACAGAGACCTAACTTTTACAAACTTTATAGATATTATCTTAATATTTCTAATAATCCAGCAGTGTCAGTATTGCTATTCATATTTCATAGGTTAGGAACCTGAGCTAAACAGGGATCAGCTGAATTGTCCTGACCTACCAGTCAGAAAGAGAGCAGGAATTTGATCCCAGGTTAGTCTAGCTGTAAAGTTGGTCTTCTGTCTACATTGTCCACTGGCTCCATTTATGCAGGTGTGTTAGGGGAGAGTTGGCACAACAGGCTCTATGTTGTGAGAGGAGAATCCATAGAGGGGAATAATTAGATATAAGACTAAAAGAGCAGTTTGGGATGGGCAGAAGATATGAACAGACATTTTTCCTAAGAAGACATACAGATGGCCAACAGACACATGAAAGGATGCTCAACATCATTCATCAACAGGGAAATGTAAATAAAAACCACAATGAGATATCACCTCACACCTGTCAGAATGGCTAAAATCAGAAAAACAAGAAACAACAAGTATTGGTGAGGATGTGGAGAAAAAGGAACTCTTGTGCACTGTTAGTGGGAACGCAAACTGGGGCAGCCACTGTGGAAAACAGTATAGAGGCTCCTTAAAAAATTAAAAATAGAATTACTATATGATGCCATAATTACACTACTGGATATTTACCCAAAGAATATGAAAATGCTAATTCAAAAGAATATCTGCATCTCTATATTTACTGCAGCATTATATACAATAGCCAAATTATGGGAGCAGCTCAAGTGTCCATTGATAGATGAATGGATAAAGAAGATGTGGTATATATAAACAATGGGATATTTTTCAGCCTTAAAAAAAAGAAAGAAATCTTGCCATTTTCAACAACATGGATAGAGCTAGAGAGTATAATGCTAAGTGAAATATGTCAGTCAGAGAAAGACAAATGCCATATGATTTCACTCATATGTGGAATTTTAGAAACAAAAGGAAATGAGCAAATTGAGAGAGAGAGAGAGAGAGAGAGAGAGAGAGAGAGAGAGAGAGAGAGAAACCAAGAAACAGACTCTTAACTATAGAAAACAGATGGTTACTAGAGGGGAAGTGGGTGGAGGTAGTGGTGAGATAGGTGAAGAGGGTAACAGTACACTTATCATGATGTGCACTGAGTAATGTATAGAATTGTTGAATCACTATATCATAGACCCAAAACTAACATAACACTGTATGTTAACTATACTGGAATTAAAATTTTGAAAAAAGAAAAGAAAAACAAACAAATTAAAAAAATAATAATAATAAATGAACAGTTTGAGGTCACTCTAACCCTGTGCATTAGGTGAGGTGGATTCTGTGATGAGCAACGCAGAGCCCCCTTTAGGAAAAAGGACTCACTCGCCCTGCTGCTGGGAATGAGGCTGGGAGACAGTCAGTAGGTGTTAACCCATTTCTGGAACTGCCTCAGCCAACGAGAACATCTTGCCCAAAGTCATGTCATCTTCCCAGGGTGGCTCACATCTAATTGCTCATTGATGTAGGGGTATAAAGACCTAACCCTCTTACCTCAATTCAGGACAGCTCTGACAGATCATCCCATTTCCAGAACTCCCAAGACTTCTCTTGGGCTGCATTGCAGCTCTCTCTGCCAGATCCAGCTTCAGCCCCTTCCTGTCTGCAGATTTGGATCCCACGAGTCCTTTCTAATAAAGCCCCTATATGCTAGTCTGCTTTCAAGGTAGTTCAACTTACAACACCAAGCCAAATAGTTTGTGTTTTTTCCTAGTGGTAAAACTGAGTGACTGAAGTGAAGTGATCACTCTGGGAAGAGGGATGGTAATAATCTGCAACATGACTTAAGGAGGTGGTGCAAATCATGCAACCCTCTTGAGTGCAGCTTGGAATCCAAGTAAAACTCAAACCTTGGCCATGCCCCTCTCCTTTGAGGCCACTCAGGCTTTAGTGTGCAGTGTGACCATTCAACAAATGGCCCAGTTGTTTTAATGTTATTCAGGCACAACATAATGTCATAGTTTTCTTGTGAATTTCAAATACTTTTTAATGATGCTTGACAATAAAACTGTCATCTAGTTCCCACCCATCCCCCCCATTGTCTGATGGAAGGCATATCCTGAAGACAGTTTATGGTAGTTACCTTTATAGCAGCATAACTCTTACCAAGTTTAAAATTAAAATGTCATCACAAGTGGCATTTCCCATCCCATTTCAAAAGTAGAGCACTGCAAGAATTCTCAGGAAATTAAAATATTGCCTTTAAAGGTCTGCTTTTATAAGAATGAGAAGGAAATTGCAGCACAATAGCATTTATCCAACTATCAGGATTTTTTATGGTCTATAAAATATTTGCCAACGTATTCCCCACGTGAAATCTATTATACACAGCGATTAAAAACAAACATCATGTGCACTACATGTTGGAGATGCTTTTAATAACTTGAAGCCAGAGCAAATGATCACCAGGGCTCAAAGTTAATAACAGATTGAAAGGATGCCCTTAAAATTGTGGCGGTGGCCTTGTATTAAATCTGTGGTTTGCATTCTTCTTTCTTACTGCTTCACTAAAATAATAATTAAACTCTAAACAGGCAAGCCTGCAATTAAACAATTGTGTGTGAGCATTAAGTATGTGTGCAACAATTATGCATACATTCCATATTGCTCCTGAAGGATCATTTTATGTAAATGATTACAATAAACCAAAATCTAAGCTATCTTGGTACCTGGTATATATATAATTTGTTATAAATCTACCAACCCTAAAGCTTAATTCTATTAGAAAACATAATTTCATATATTCAACAGAATACATGAAGTTTATATAGTCCATAAATTTCTTTGAGGACATTTAGCTTTACACAAATCCGATGTTCATTGTGCTTTATTGTATTAATTGTATGTAATTTTTTGTCACTTCAAGAAAAACAACAACTCCTATTTTTAAGTCCCATTATATAGTACCATGTGACATGTTGAGGTGCTCCTTGAATATTTTTGGAATGAATAAGAATGTCCCAAGAATCTTTGTGCAGTTTTAACCAGTAATAATTTCAGAAATACAAGTGCCACAAACTTATAAACATAGGAATGTTTAATTATGCAAACTTCTTTCATATTAGTTTTTGGATTTTTAGTAACAATTTTTTCATCTTAATTTTTTTGGTTTCACTCAACAGTTGGCTGCTTCAGAGGAACTGAAACCAAAAATTTAAATTATGAATTCATTATTCAGCAGTCACAAAACTATATAAATGTTAAAGAAATTTATCTAATTGAAATTTCAAATTATATTTTTATGTTTGTACATTATACTTTTTTTTTAAATCATTTAGATTTTAGTTTTAAAATTTATATCCCAATTAGTTAGCATATAGTGCAACAATGATTTCAGGAGAAGATACCTTAATGTCCCTTCCCCATTGAGTCCATCCCCCCTCCCACAAGCCCTCCAGTTACCCTCTGTTTGTTCTCTATATTTAAGAGTCTCTTATGTTTGTCCCACTCCCTGTTTTTGTTTTTGTTTTTTTATTTTTGCTTCCATTCCCTTATGTTCATCTGTTCTGTGTCTTAAAGTCCTCATGTGAGTGAAGTCATCTGATATTTGTCTGTCTCTGACTTTTCCCTGACTAATTTCGCTTAGCATAATACCCTCTAGTTCCATCCAAATAGTTGCAAATGGCAAGATTTCATTCTTTTTGATTGCCTAGTAATATTCCCTTGTATATATACCACAACTTCTTTATCCATTCATCCAACTATGGACATTTGGGCTCTTTCCATACTTCAGCTATTGTTAATAGTGCTGCTATTAACATTGGGGTGCATGTGTCCCTTTGTAACATCATACCTGTATCCCTTGGATAAATACCTAGTAGTATAATTGCTGGGTCATAGGGTAGTTCTGTTTTTAATTATTTGAGGAGCCTCCATACTGTGTTCCAGAGTGGCTGCACCAGCTTGCATTCCCACCAGCAATGCAAAAGATATCCTCTTTCTCTGCATCCTTGCCACCATCTGTTGTTGCCTGAGTTGTTAATGTTAGCCATTCTGACAGGTTTAAGGTACCATCTCATTGTGGTTTTGATTTGTATTTCCCTGATGATGAGTGATGAGCATTTTTTCATGTGTCAGTTGGCCATCTGGATGTTTGGAGAAGTGTCTATTCATATCTTTTGCCCATTTCTTCACTGGATTATTTGTTTTTTGGGTGTTGAGTTTGATAAGTTCTTTATAGATTTTGTATACTAACCCTTTATCTGATATGTCATTTACAAATATCTTCCCCATTCTCTCTGTTACCTTTTAGTTTTGCTGATTGTTTCCTTCGCTGTGCAGAAGCTTTTATTTTGATGAGGTCCCAGTAGTTCATTTTTGCTTTTGTTTCCCTTGCCTGTGGAGACATGTTGAGTAAGAAGTTGCTGCAGGAAAGATCAAAGAGGTTTTTGCCTGCTTTCTCCTTGAGGATTTTGAAGTCTTCCTGTCTTACATTGAGGTCTTTCATCCATTTTGAGTTTATTTTTGTGTATCGTGTAAGAGAGTGGTCCAGGTTCATTTTTCTGCATGTTGCTGTCCAGTTTTCCCAGCACCACTTGCTGAAGAGACTGTCTTTATTCCACTGAATATTCTTTCCTGCTTTGTCAAAGATTAGTTGGCCATACGTTTGTGGGTCCATTTCTGGGTTCTCTATTCTGTTCCATTGATCTGAGTGTCTGTTCTTATGCCAGTACTATACTGTCTTGATGATTACAGCTTTGTAATACACCTTGAAGTCCGGGATTGTGATGCCTCCTGCTTTGGTTTTCTTTTTCAAGATTGCTTTGGCTATTCAGGGTCTTTTCTGGTTCCATACAAATCTTAGGATTGTTTGTTTTAGCTCTGTGAAGAATGCGGGTGTTATTTTGATAGGGGTTGCATTGAATATGTAGATTGCTTTGGATAGTATCAACATTTTAACAATATTTGTTCCTTCTATCCAGGAGCATGAAATCTTTTTCCATTTATTTGTGCCTTCTTCAATTCTTTCATAAACTTTCTATACTTCTCAGTGTATAGATTTTCCACCTCTTTGGTTAGATTTATTCCTAGGTATTTTATGGTTTCTGGTGCAATTGTAAATGGGATCGATTCCTTGATTTCTCTTTCTGTCGCTTCATTGTTGGTGTATAGGAATACAACCGATTTCTGTGCATTGATTTTATATCCTGCAACTTTGCTGAATTCATGAATCAGTTCTAGCAGTTTTTTGGTGGCATCTTTTGGGTTTTCCATATAAATTATCATGTCATCTGTGTAGAGTGAAAGTTTGACCTCCTCCTGGCCGATGTGGATGCCTCTTATTTCTTTGTGTTGTCTGATTGCTGAGGCTAAGACTTCCAATTCTATGTTGAATAACAGTGGCATGAATGGCCATCCATGTCCTGTTCCTGACTTTAGGGGGAAAGCTCTCAGTTTTTCCCTATTGAGGGTGATATTAGCACTGGATCTTTAGTATATGGCTTTTATGATCTCAAGGTATGATCCTTGTGTCCCTACTTTCTTGAGGGTTTTTATCAAGAAAGGATGCTGTATTTGTCAAATGTTTTCTCTGCATCTATTGAGAGGATCATATGGTTCTTGTCCTTTCTTTTATTGATCTGATGAATCACGTTAATTGCTTTGCGGATATTGAACCAGCCTGCATCCCAGGTATAAATACCACTTGGTCGTGGTGAATATATTTTTTTAATGTATTGTTGGTTCCAGTTGGCTAATATCTTGTTGAGGATTTTTGCATCCATGTTCATCAGGGAAATTGGTCTCTAGTTCTCCTTTTTAGTGGGGTCTCTGTCTGGTTTTGGAATCAATGTAATGCTGGCTTCATAGAAAGAGTCTGGAAGTTTTCCTTCTATTTCTATTTTTTGGAACAGCTTCAAGAGAATAGGTATTAACTCTTCCTTAAATGTTTGATAGAATTCCCCTGGAAAGCCATCTGGCCCTGGACTCTTGTTTTTTGGTAGATTTTTGATTACTAATTCTATTTCCTTACTGGTTATGGGTCTGTTCAAATTTTATATTTCTTCATGTTTCAGTTTTGGTAGTTTATGTTTCTAGGAATTTGTCCATTTCTTCCAGATTGCCCATTTTATTGGCATATAATGACTCACATTTTTCTCTTATTATTGTTTTAATTTCTGCTATGTTGGTTGTGACCTCTCCTCTTTCATTCTTGATTTTATTTATTTGGGTCCTTTCCTTTTTCTTTTTGATCACACTGGCTAGTGGTTTATCAATTTTGTGAATTCTTTAAAAGAACCAGCTTCTGGTTTCATTGATCTGTTCTACTGTTGTTTTTTGTTTCTATAGCATTAATTTCTGCTCTAATCATTATTTCCTGTCTCCTGCTGGTTTGGGGTTTTATTTGCTATTCTTTTTCCAGTTCTTTAAGACGTAAGGTTAGGTTGTGTATCTGAGATCTTTCTTCCTTCCTTAGGAAGGCCTGGATTGCTATATACGTTCCTCTTATGACTGCCTTTCCTGCATCCCAGAGGTTTTAGGTTGTGGTGTTATCATTTTCATTGGCTTCCATGAACTTTTAAATTTCCTCTTTACCTTCTTGGTTAGCCCATTCATTCTTTACAGGATGTTCTTTAGTCTCCAAATATTTGTTAACTTCCAAATTTTTTCTTGTGGTTGATTTCAAGTTTCATAATGTTGTGGTCTGAAAATATGCACGGTATGATCTCGATCATTTTGTACTTGTTGAGGGCTGTTTTGTGTCCCAGTATGTTGTCTATTCCGGAGAACATTCCATGTGCACTAGAGAAGAATGTATACTCTGCTGCTTTAGGATGAAATGTTCTGCATGTATCTTTTAAGTCCATCTGGCCCAGTGTGTCATTCAAAGCCATTGTTTCCTTGATGATTTTTTGATTAGATGATCTTTCCATTGCTGTGAGTGGGGTGTTGAAGTCCCCTACTATTATGGTATTACTATCGATGAGTTTCTTTATGTTTTTGATTAAGTGATTTATATATTTGGGTGTTCCCACTTTTGGCTCATAAATATTTATCATTGTTAGGTCTTCTTGGTGGATAGACCCCTTAATTATGAAATAATGCCATTCTTCATCTCTTGATACAGTCTTAATTTTAAAGTCTAGATTGTCTGATATAAGTATGGCTACTCCGGCTTTCTTCTTTTGACCATTAGCATGATAGATGGTTTTCCATCCCCTTACTTTCAATCTGAAGGTGTCTTTAGGTCTAAAGAGGGTCTCTTTTAAACAGCATATAAATGGATCTTGTTTTCTTATCCATTCTGTTACCCTATGTCTTTTGGCTGGAGCATTTAGTCCAATGATGTTTAGACTGAGTACTGAAAGATATGAATTTATTGCCATTATGTTGCTTGTAGAGTTGGAGTTTCTGGTGGTGTTCTTTGGTCCTTTCTAATCTTTGTTGCTTTTGGTCTTTATTTGGTTTTTTTTTATTTTTTATTTTTCATATTTTCTCCCCTCAGAGCGTCTCCCTTAAAATTTCTTGCAGGGCTGGTTTGGTGGTCATGAACTCATTTGTTTTTTGTCTGAGAAATTTTTTATTTCTCCTTCTATTTTGAATGACAGCCTTGCTTGATACAGAATTCTTGGCTGCATATTTTTTTTCTGATTCAGCACATTTAATATATCCTGCCACTCCTTTCTGGCCTGCCAAGCTTCTGTGGGTAGGTCTGTTACAAACCTGATCTGTCTTCCCTTGTAGGTTAAGGGCTTTTTTCCTCTTGGTGCTTTCACGATTCTCTCCTTGCCAGAGTATTTTGTAAACTTGACTATGATATACCTTTTTGTTGGTCGGTTTTTGTTGAATCTAATGGGAGTCTTCTGTGCTTCCTGAATTTTGATGTCTGTATCTTTCCCCAGGGCAGGAAAGTTTCCCACTATGATTTGCTCACATATTCCTTCTACTCCTATTTCTCTCTCTTCCTCTTCTGGGACCCCTATGATTCTGATGTTGTTCCTTTTTAATGAGTCACTGATTTCTCTAATTCTTAAATCATGCTTGTTTGCCTTAATATCCCTCTTTTTTTTCTGATTCATTATTCTCTGTAAGTTTGTCCTCTGTCACTGATTCTCTCTTCTGCCTCATCCATCCTTGCCACCATGGCCTCCATTTGAGATTGCAGCTCAGTTATAGCATTTTTTGTTTCAGCCTGACTAGCTGTTACTTCTTTTATCTCCCAGAAAGGGATTCTAATCTATTTCCGACTCCAGCTAGTATTCTTATTATTGTGACTCTAAATTCTTGTTCAGACATCTTCTTGTATCTGTGTTGCTTAAGTCCCTGCCTGTCATTTCTTCATGCTATTTCTTTTGGGGTGAATTCCTTCATTTTGTCATTTTGAATGGAGAAAGGAATTAATTAGGTAGAAAAAATTAAAATAAAAAAAATAAAATTAAAAAAACATTAAAGTTAAAAAATTAAAACCAAACACACATACACACAAAATTGAAAATGATGCTAGATCCTAGGTGTGTTTTGGTCTGGGTGTTGAAACTGGTTTATTAGATTAGAGAAAAAAAAGGGGGAAAAAACACAGGAAATTGTTTGAAAATTTGAAAAAATGAATATACTCAAGTAGACTAAAATGAAGTGATGGAAGTAAAATAGAATTTGAAAAAAAATTACACAAAAGTAAAAAATATAGTAGAAAAAATTAAAGAAAAATATTTTTTAATAAAAATTGAAAATAAAACTGAATTTTTTTCTCTTTTTGTGTTCAAGAAAAAGAAAAGAAGTGAGAAAGAGAAAAAAAAATCAAAGAAAATTGAATAGATGGACTGGCTAACAGACTGAAATACGAGTGAAATTACTTTGTTTTCTGCTAGAATTCAAACTATGAAGTGCTTTATAGTCCATAAACTAAGCAGGAGGTGAGACTTGTGTTCTTGAAGAGCAAGGTTGGCCCCAGTTGGGCGGGACTTAGTGCAATGGCTCCATTCTCCACTAGATGGTGCTGCTTAGCTTACTGTGGTGGATTATTGTAGCGCTGGTAGGTGCATATGCGCATGCGTGGGAGTGGTGAAAATGAAGTCACCAGCCACCCAGCCTCTAGTATCAGAACACTGTTCTCCCTAATCAGCAATTGCGCACCCATCTTTGTCTTTGCGATGGAGTGTCCATCCACTTCCCGCTTTTACACCATCCTTGACCAATCCCCAGGCAGCATCTCCCTCCCAAGTTTTGTCTCAGATGTGGCTGTTCTTCTTGGCCCCTTTCTTCTGAGAGACTACAGCTTTGACCCATTCTGCCCCTCTGCAGAGGGTATCACTGAGCAATGGCTGGGTGCTGGCCACACCCAGGAACATTTGCAGGACAGTGCTGCTGCCAATGCCCAGATACTGTGGCCAGGTGCCAGCCCTCCCAGAAAAAGTTTGTGAGATAGTGTAGCAGCAGTGTTTCAGGGATTATGGAAAATCAGAACACACATCTGGCACCAGTCTTCACCCTTAATGACCTTGTTCCAGCACCAGCAAATGTGGTTGTTCTCTGGGGTCTGCTGGGACCAGGTGGCCTCTCAGCCTCTACCAAATGTCCTTCCAGTGGTGGAACTACTTCTCCCCGTGTGGCCTGAGAAACTCCTGGACCCCACTCTGCTCCTGGGGATTTGCCCTTCCTGCCAGAACACTGCCAGGTATCGAGCTGTGGAGTTTCAGACTTTGCACTCCCCCGTTTATAGTCTTAATGGAATTTAAACCCTCTCCTTTCTCCTTTCTCCCTTTTTAGTTCAGTCCCTGTGGCTGTTTCCAATTAACCACTTTCTCTCCAGCTGCTTTTGAGTGGGGTGCTTTTCCCATAACCCACCCCTCCTCCGTCCTCTTTCCACACACAAAACTGACTCCCTGCCCTCTGTGGCTTCTCTCTCCCTCAGTTCACTTCTCTGCACCGCATACCTGCTCAATTTTGTGGTTCAGGTTGTGCAGATTGTTGTGTTAATTCTCAGATCAGTTTTCTAGGTGTGCAGGATGGTTTAGTGTTGGTCTGGAGGTATTTCATAGATGTGAGACACACAAAAAACTTCCATGCTATTCTGCCATCTTGGCTCCACCCTGTACATTATACTTCTAAAGTTAATGCTTACAAGTGCACTAATAGACTTTGTGATGTCCCAAAAGTCTAGTTGTTAATTATCTTTCTCTATGTTCAATTTTTAATATTTTTCATTTTTGGTAGAGCACACATGAGACAAATTTCCCTAATTAAAATCATGGAAAATGTGATTTCCTTGACAGTTTATGTTCTATATGCTCTAATTGTGAAAGCCAATGGATTTAATGACAAATGTAATCCTTAATCCTTTGAAGAAAATGGGGTGGGTTATGATTGCCAAAGTGGACCTAACATAATTGTTGAGTTCTAGGTATCCTCAAGTTTTTAAAACAAAGATCCAAGAAATGATCTTAGGGAAACAGGTCAGCCCTCTTTGAACCAGTTCTGTTCTATTGATACGCTTCTTATTAGAAGTATGGCAGAAAGTAAAATAAAATGGTTATAGGAAAACATGTGCCTTAGCAGGATGGCTATTTTAGTGTATAGCTCTTCTCTTGGGTGTCCTTGAATAGGCTGATACTGGGTTGAAGGGAGCCAAGATCATAAACCAGACATAAAGGACTCTAAGCACAAGGTTTGGAAAATGGGAGCTCCTTGGAACCATATTCTATTTGGCAGAAAGAAACACTGAATCAGCGTTTTCATTTTTCCACTCTGAGTGCATTGAATTTTCTGCTTGTTCAAGGTGTGGATCTTTCTGGAGAAATCCTAGGAATGAAGTCTATTCTTTATGTTTGCTAGAGTTAAAGGTCACAGACTCTTGTTCCTGGAGAACAAGGGCAATTCACTTCCTGTGTCTTAATAAAAATATTCCTATATTTAGTACTCTCTGAGGATATATAAAGTATTATAGCAGTCATGAAAAAAAAAAAACGATAAAAGTAAAAGCGCATGTTGTTAAGAGTCCTAAGAATCAGAACTCTGATATCTCTAACTTGAATGACACTAACTGCTGTCAGGACAGGTAAACTAAACTTACATATAAATGTTTGTGGAGGGGCACCTGGGTGGCTCAGTCAGTTAAGCGTCTGACTTTGGCTCAGGTCATGATCTTGCAGTCCATGGGTTTGAGCCCTGCGTTGGGCTTTGTGCTGACAGCTCAGAGCCTGGAGCCTGCTGTGGATTCTGTGTCTCCCTCTCTCTGACCCTCTGCTGCTCATGCTGTGTCTTTCTCTGTCTCTCAAAAATAAATAAACATTAATTTTTTTAAAATGTTTGTGGAATATACATTTTCTGGGCTCTTGTTCTGTTAGGTCATTTTTTCCTTCAGTATGGTTGCCATGAAGTCTACAGACTTAGGCATGACTGAGTCCCGTTGCATTAGGATGGACAAAAGGGAAGGATAGGAGACAGGGATAGAAGGGAGTATCATTTCTCAGTGCAGATGACCTTGCAGTGAGTCCTTTCTTTCTTACTGCAAATGGTGTCAGATTCAGACTACTAACTTCCCTTTCCTTTTCTGAGCCACCAAAATCCATCCTTTGCTGTATTTTTTTTTCCTCCAGGTCATGACACACCATTGGACTATCATTGCATTTCTTTCCCTTTCTACTCCTGAACAGACAGATACACACACACAAACATATACACATATGTGGGTGTGCACATGCATACACACATATAAATACTGTCATAGATGGATGGATAAAAGGAAGGAAGGAAGGGAGGGAGGGAGGGAGAAGGGAAGAGAAGGAGGTTGGAGGGAAGGAAGGAAGGAAGGAAGGAAGGAAGGAAGGAAGGAAGGAAGGAAAAGAAAAGAAAAAAAGAAAGAAAATAAAAGAAAAGAAACAAACATTAATTTAATTCCTGCTAGGACGTAAGGTATTACAACTATACAAAGTGATGAGCTTCGGGGCGCCTGGGTGGCTCAGTAGGTTAAGCGGCTGACTTCGGCTCAGGTCATGTTCTCACGGTCCGTGAGTTCAAGCCCCGCATTGGGCTCTGTGCTTACAGCTCAGAGCCTGGAGCCTGTTTCAGATTCTGTGTCTCCCTCTCTCTGACCCTCCCCCATTCATGCTCTGTCTCTCTCTGTCTCAAAAATAAATAAACGTTGAAAAAAAAAATTTAAAAAAAAGTGATGAGCTTCTATTATGTATGAAAAGAAACATATACTTTAGTCATTGAAACAACCCTTTTTACAGAACAAAACAAAAAACAAACAAATAAAAACCTTGAAATGAAAAAAAGGTGAACAATTTTCCATAGGTAAAAAGCTGACAGGTGGCATATTGGTCTGACTTAAAAGCCCTTTTCCACTACACCACGGCTGACCAACATGGGAAGCAAAGAGATAATAACAGGCAAAAATAGATGGGGACTTCCAGAGTTACCAAAGTCTAACAAAGTTCATTTATGGCCTCTCTGTTGAGATTCTTTTTCTTGATCAGCAGACAGCTTTCCTTTTTTAAAGCCTAAGGGTAAACTTCTTCAAACCTTTTTGTTCCATCGTAGCCCAGATCATACTGTGCCTTCAAGAACTTAGATGAAGGAAATTTATTAAAAGAAAAAAATGAGAGGGAGTATTTTTTTTTAATTTGATTGTTCTAGACATTTCAATGTTCTAGAATAGGATCAGCAGACATTTTCTGCAAAGGGCTGGAGAATAAATATTTTAGGCTTTATGGTCCTAGAGGCAAACTTGATGACATTGTATATATATTTATATAGCAAAAGAAAAAACAAATCTTTACAAAATTTTTATTGCTGAAATTCAGAATATAATAATTGAATACAATTTTTTAAGTTTACATATTTATTTATTATGAGAGTGTGTGTGCACATGAACAGGGGAGGGACAGAGAGAGAGAGGGAGAGAGAAAATCCCAAGCAGGCTCAATTCCATGACCCTTAACTTACTGAGCCACCCAGGCACCCTATTAATTGAATATGTTTTTTTTAAATATTAATTATAAAATAAGAAGAAAGGTCATTTACTGCTATCTAAAATGCGCAAAGAACTTTTACAATTCAACAGTAAGAAACAACCCAATTAAAAATTGAACAAAGATCTGATCAGAAACTCCACTAAAGAATATATACAGATGGCAAACAAGCATATGAAAAGGTGTTCAACATCATATGTAATTAGGGAATTGCAAATTAAAACAATAATAGGATACCACTATAAACCTATTAAATGGCTAAAATACAAAACACTGACAATACCAAATGCTGACAACAATGTAGAACAATAGACATTCTCATTCATTGCTAATGAGAATGCAAAATTGTACAGCCACTTTGGATGAAACTGTCAAACTGGCTTCTAAAGTAGCTGTATAATTCTGCATTACCAAAATTGCTCCAAAAAATAAAGTCTATTAATTAAAGAAAAAAAATATAAAAAGCCCACAAATCTGCAACTATGTATGCAAGCAAGCAAAGTTGTCAGGAATAACTATCACATTATATGATCGATGCTAAATTATTCCAATAATGTTTTTGTAGTGTCTAATTTATTTCTCACTAAAGAATTATATTGAATACAGGCAGCCTTGGTAATTATGAGCCCATTATTAAGCATATGTTGCTATATACAACATTGGTTTTTTATCTCTATGTTGCATAAACATGACAAACATTTTAACTCATCAACCTATAATTGCAGGGTCCCTACTAATGTAGACAACTCCACAGTAAATATCAATTCACAGTCTGAAGTATTTAGTATCTCACAGCAGAAAAGCTCCATTTCCAGGCTTCCCAATATTGTTCCCAATATTTTGTTGATGTTTTTATTGGTGGTAGATTATTATCTTGTATCATTAAAGTTGGACAGGCCTTATTTTATGGAACTTTACTTTAGAGAGACTATTTGAAGTGGGATATACTATGCAATTTATGAATACATCTTTACAATCTTGTATTCATGTGATGTTCTCATTCATACTTAATCTCTAAATCAAACATCCACAGAACAATTTCAGAGCATTTCTGCAGGCACTGGTGATATCTTCTAAAAAAGATAAGTACAAGACAACTTTGTTCTCTACGATGACAAGAAAGCAGCAATTAACGGGCCACTTTTATCAGGCTCCTGAAGGAGCCTGAAGGATGTGTACTGACTACATGCCCAGGTCGGTTTCCAGTGCCTGCATCTGTACTCTGGATTGAGGATACCATCATTTGCTGAAGGTGGCACAGAATATTAAGAAGATAGTAAAGAAAATCTTTTAGCTGAAATCTTAAGAGAACCTCTGAACTGCTGTAAATGGATGCATAAGTTCACTCAAATACTTTTGAGTACCAGATGGGCATTTATATCTTTGGGAAAACTGCAGAAGGTTTACTCAGGGTCATCATTCACAAAGCTCCCCATGAAGGGAGGTTAGGGATTGTAATTCAATCACCACTCTTGGCTCATGGATGTGTCAGCCTAGACACTTCTCACAACTTACACTGGAACATCTAGGCTAACCTCTCTGGACCACAGTTTCTTCATCAGTCAAAGGGGTAATTGTGCTACAGCCTTTGAGAGCTATTGTGAGGATAAACTGACTGAACGTACTTGTTTTTGATCAGTGTAACTCATTACTATCAGAACATCCTAGAATTGTCACAAAGATTAAAGAAGCATGCAAGCTTCTTTGTAGTGTGTGTGGCACCTTGTAGGCTCTCAATGGTGGGGGTTTTATTGTTGGTAAAATGCACTAAATTTGCCTCTCCTACTCTACGTCGTTTGGGTGCACAGAACAGGAACTGTGAAGACGTGTATTTAGTACCAAAAGAGATTTATTGGAAGTCCACCGTATTCTAGACATTTAAAAATTATTATTATTATTTCATACATAAAATTTTTCTTTGAGGCTACAATTTTATACCTACCATTCAGGTGAGGAAATTGAGGGGCTTTAAAACCATGAATCTTAACAAGAAGAAAGAGGAAGAGGAAGAAGAGGTAGAGGGGAAAAATAAGAAAAGGAAGGGATAGAAGAAGGAAATTGTAGTATATTATAAGAACCATGTATAAACCTAATTAATTTAATTAGTTTGAGTATATGACTAACTTAGGAATGTTTTTTAGGTTTGTTAAGCAGTGTTAAATATATTAAACTTCATAGTTGAAAACGCTTGTTAAAATATATGAGAATTTTTGATAAGAATCTGCATTTTATATTTATATTATACTTAAAAATTTTAACATTCAAAAACTCAGATTTTTTTTCTAAACAAGTGAAAGGTACAAAATTAATTTAATTATTTTATACCCAAACTATGGTTTTCTATAGATTACAGCTAACACTGAAAAATGTTCCCCCTATTTAATAAGAGAGTGGCAATAGGAGATTGAACCAGTTTTAACAGATTTAGTACTGTAGGTATTTTCTTGAGAAACTATATCCACTGATCAAGAAATTGCTTTTCCCTTAAGGGAAATGAACTCCTGTCTAAGGGACCAATCTCCTCACAAGCAGAATTTGTAGAGAGTTCTTATTTCCCTCAATGAGGGCACCATCCAGGTTTGAATTATGTTCTTCATCTAGAGAAGATTTCACATTGTTAGCAAAATGAAAATTTTTCATCCCGAATGAGTGAAAATGCAATATCCTGAGTTTTCAAGAGTGTCACTTCCCTAATGTTAGTCTTTTTTGTTTACACATTTGGGGGTTTCAAAATACATACGACTAGATGAAATGAAAAATATTTTTTCACAATGGGAATATTGTTTTCACAGTGAAAATTCTCCATGTTATTCCTGGCTAGAGAATTTGAGATCAAATTTTATAATTTTCATTGAATAGTAGCCTAATTTTTTGTTTGTTTATGGGAGAAAGAGAGATGTTGGTTATGTGTGTATAAACTCTGAGGGAACTATTATCCCTACTTAACTGATAAGGAAGCTGAGACTCAGATTTCATGTATAATATGTATATGTGTGTCGGGGTTTGCGTATATAAATACACGTATACATGTGTGTGTATATGTATATGTATGTGATTTGCATTGGTGAAGTGACTGATTATATTTACATCATAATGTTAAAAGTTATCTTCTCTACATGGTTGCTATTTCAAAAGGTATATTCATATATATTTATTGAACATGAGTGTGTATATCACTGTGTTTCTAGAGCTTTGTTAAGAAGATAACTTTTACTGGCTAAGAGAGTAAATCTTAAAAGTTCTTATTAGAGGAAAAAAAATTCTGTAACTGTGTATGGTGATGGATGTTAACTAGACTTATTATGGTGATAATTTTGCAGTAGAAATCCCCCTCAACTTACGATGGGGTTATGTCCTGATAAACCTATCGTAAGTTGAAAATATCATAAGAAGAAAATGCATATAATATACCCAACCTACCAAATGTTATAGCTTAGCCTAGCCTACCTTAAACATGCTCAGAACACTTACATTAGTCTGCAGTTGAGTAAAATTATCTAACACAAAACTTATTTTATACTGAGGTGTTGATTATCTCATGTAATGTATTGAATACTTGCAAACCAGATTTTGCTTGTGGGTGTCATTTTGTGATCTCTGGGCTATTTTAATGAAAAACCCATATCAGAAATGGATTGCTTCGAATGGAATGAAAGGCATGGGTCTCTCCCATGAGGTTAGTCAAACGATAAGCATCATGAAGGCAGAGTGTATGGCTGTCCTTTCTAGAACCATCTTCAGTGCCCTGTGCATGGCCTGAGACATAGTAGGCTTTTAATAAGCATTGTGTTGAGTGATCCAGTACAGGGTGCCTATATTATCTGTGTCAGGATGGTGTCCACCTCTTTGCTTCAAAAAAGGAAGCTCTGGTGGCCTCATCTGGCCTTGGCCAGACCCTGAAGCATGAGCGAAAAGGGCACAGAGCAAACTTTTATTTACCTACACCCTCACCAACTCTCAGGTGATCTATATGATCTATATTATCAATAGATTTACATTATCATTTATGATAATTCAAGTAACCCCAAATGGCTAAATTCTGTGTGCCAAAGATCTATACAGCAGGGCTTCCCAACCTACATACTATTGACATTTTCAGCTGAATAATTCTTTAGTCTAGGGGGCTGTCCTGTTAATTGCAGGATGTTTAGAAGAAGCATCCTTGGCCCCTACCCACTCGATGCCAATAGCACTCCCAACCAAAACCATGTTCAAATATTGCCAAATGCCACCCTGGAAAAGGTCAAAACCCATCTCTTCTCCAACCCACTGAAAGGCACTGAATAAAGTAATGCATTAGTGAGCAGCAGAAAAGAGAAAGCTTGGATAATGAGGATAAATTCTGTGGGGCAGACATCTATTGTGATATTTTTGCACATTTATGTTTCTCTATTATAGTGAATTACCACAAGAGTCAAGTCAAGATAAAAAGTGTGCAATTTAAGTGCTTACTATTACCTAGGAGACATTGTGACTCCAAAGTTTTATTGGTGTAGGTTAGTATTTCCCAAAAATCTTCCAGGGAGGACTTTAATTGATGTTCTGGAAACAAGCACATCCTTGGTCTTTTTCTTCTGAATGCGCATTAGTATATTAAAGATCTTTGGACATCAGTAGCTAAGAACAAATAAACATTTGCTGTTATTTAAGGTTACACAAAGTTCTTTAAGGAGACAGGATTCTTTTCTTACTAATATCCATCCAAACCCTTTTGCTTTTCACTAGTTTGGAAAGTTCATAAATAGCATATATGTCATTTCCTCAGAATGTAAGGATTTCTAGCTATTCTGTTATCATAGATTCCCACATCATTTTAGCATCATGTTACTGCATCCGGATTTAATTTGGACCTAGATAGAATTTTACTTAAGAAAGTGATTTGTTTGTAAATGATGAAATAACAGTTGTTACCATCTTCACCTGTTCAGTGGCCATGATTAGACTCATGAACATATTCATATGACTCTCTCAGTCAATGGCTCATTGCCTCCATTTCTGTGTCCTTCTGAGTATTTATTTATGTGTTTATTTTATTATTATTATTATTATTATTATTATTATTATTATTATTTTAAATATACCCAAGTAACTCTGCCAATTGCTGCAGGAGATTTGGAGGTATCAATAAAAGAAAATGATCTAGCACAGTTGCATGGGGCCTAGCCAATAAGTAAAAGGTGCCAATATGAGTTCAGAGCCAAGCTCATCAGCTTGCTTTAGCACTCAGTTTGGAGATAGCCTGGCCTATATAGGCTGATATCAAAGTGGAAAGAAACCTCAGAGTAAAGTGCAACCTGGAGAGCTAGTGAGAATGTTCTCTGCAAGCTCATCTTTACATGATAATAACAAAACTTAATTAAAAATCACTGGTATTTTCTCTATTTGTTTCCTCGGCAGAAAATTCAAATACCAGACTGTCTGGTTCAAAATTGAACACCTGGCAACCCTAATGATTTGGTTTGCACAATGATTTATGTTGGCAGATTCAGAAGAGTGGAGACAGTGGGGGTCGGGGTGGGGTGAGCCCAGAAGGATTCAGGGGAAAAAAAAGATCTTTTCCATTATTTTTATATTTTTAATTGGGTTAAAAATTCTTCACAGGAGAAGGAAATATTTTCACCTATTATTCTGTTTTATTATAGGCCTGTCCATTTCTCTTTCTTACTATATTTTTACTTCTTACCTTAAATAATAATTCCCTTAAATACTATTCATTCATAGTCTCTGCTCCCTGTCAGATTTGATTTGGGTGTTTTGACTTGGAGCTCTGTCCTGACTCTGAAAAACAGCCACTGTGGTTGATTTACTTGGGAAATATAAGACCATAATAAGGGGCCAGGTGACTGTGAATCATAGCTGTACCACTTCTCAGTTGTGTAGGAAGAAGCAAACAAACAAACTTAATCTTTTTACCTTAATTTACCCAGACATAAATGGGAGTGATGATAATAATACCTGTTTTTGAAAATTTTGTTGTAAAGGATACAGATGGCCAACAGACACATGAAAAGATGCTCAGCATCACTTATCATCAGGGAAATGCAAATCAAAACCACAATGAAATATCACCCCTCCCCTGTCAGAATGGCTGAAGTCAAAAACACAAGAAACGAGTGTTGACGAGGACATGGAGAAAAAGGAACTCTCGTTCACCGTTGGTGGGAATGCCAACTGGTGTGGCCGCTGTGGAAAATAGTATGGAGGTTCCTCAGCAAGTTGACAATAGAACTACCCTATGATCCAGTAATCACACTGCTGGGTATTTACCTCCAAAATACAAAAAAACACTAATTCAAAGGGGTACATGCACCCCTATGCTTATTGCAGCATTATTTATAATAGCCAAACTATGGAAGCAGCCCCAGTGTCCATCAATACATGAGTGGATAAAGAAGATTTGGTGTGTGTGTGTGTATGTGTATACACATATATACACATATGCATGTATAGTGAAATATTATTCAGCCATAAAAAGGAAGAAATCTTGCCATTTGCAACAACATGCATGGAACTAGAGAGTATGATGCTAAGTGAAATATGTCAGTCAGAGAAAGGCAAATACCATATGATTTCACTCATGTGTGGAATTTAAGAAACAAGGAAATGAAAAGACAAAGGGAGAGAGACAAACCAGGAAACAGATTATTAACCGTAGAGAACAAACTGATGGTTACCAGAGGGGAGGTAGGTGAAGCGATGGGATAAATAAGTGATGGGGATTAAGGAGTGCACTAGTTGTGATAAGCACTGGGTAATGTATGGAAGTGTTGAATCACTATATTGTACACCTGAAACTAATATAACACTGTATGTTAACTACACTGAAATTAAAACTAAAAACTTAGTAAAAATAAGTAAATAAGTAAGTAAATAAATATATATATATATATATATATATATATATATATATATATATATAAAATGGCCCTTATGTAAGTGAAAAAAAATTGTTGTGAGGATAAATAGTCCCACTCCTCATTCTTGAGGAGTCCAGTGGAAGACCACAAATGGAGGCTTGCATATTCTCTCTAAATGTTTCAAAATTATAAACGATCCTATCAAGCTATTCAATAAATTGCATTTTGCCCATGTACTTTGCAAATATACCTTCAAAATCTAGAGATCTTGTTTAAATTAGAATTCTCAGACTTCTTAGAGTTCTACATTGGAATATGGTGTTCCAGGGAGAACTGGCCCTCATCTCTCAGCTTACCCCTTTCTCATCCTATGCCCAGCTCTTTTTAAGGGTCTTAAATTCAAGGGCCTTTAAGTCTGTGTATGCACACCCCAGTTCACACCCCCAAGCTATGTCTACATCTCTACCAAAAGGTAGGCCAAAGCCACTCCTGAGGCCTGGAAGTATATGTACTAAGGCATGGATTGCCCTTGGAGGAAAGACCTACGGAAGACGTCTGTTAAGGCCATGGAAGCAGGTTTAAGGTCATTTCGACAGGGAATTCTTGGAACCTGAGAACCCAGAGAATGGTCCTGGGGCTGGACCTGGACAGGTGGAGGTCAACGTGCAGACAAACTGGCCTAACTGATTAGGATTCAGAGAACCATGTTATTGGGACCCAAGAGGTCTCTAAGAGACTCAAATCCATATGTCAGCCTGAACTGGCAGAGCTCCCACAGTTACTGGAAAACTAGTGAATTTTGGCCTTCTCTCCATCTGGAAGTTTGCATTTTTAAAATGTCCATTCAGTAGCTTCTGTGGAAAAAATAGTTTGGTGCTTCCTTAAAAACTTAAACTTAGAATTATCTTCCTTTCAGCGGGGCCAGCTTACATCATATGGAGAGGAAGGAAAACTGGGGAAAAGGATAATTTGATAGAGTCTGATATCCAACCAACTGTTCCTCTTGCTCTCTGCCTGGTATATACTTTGTACATTTTGTCTGCCTGTGACCCAGATATTTGCTCTTTCTCTTCATATACTTGAGGTAACCTTGAGAATGGGTTCTAGCACATAAACTGAAGGAGGTGGTCTTCATGTATGATGGGAGTGGCAGTGGTTGGTGCTTCTGATAAAATAACTGGAGATAAGCAAAACATCCCCACTGTAACTGTCTGACTTGTCAAATCTGTAGCTTCGGAATCATCATTCATCATTTTTGTCTTCCCAGACACTAATGGAAATTAAAATAAACATACCCGTTTGCATTTAGAAAAGATCCTCTACAGTGACAAGTTTCACACAAACTGTAACAGGAATAAAATATCCCCTGTGTTTTTAAACAGGTCATCCATTAAGGGTTCACCAGACACAAGGGAGTATTACAGTTAAAAGGTGGATAGGCTGTTGTTTAACCAACGTTTCATTAATGAATGAGAGTTCAAATGGCAAATGATAGTCTAACAACATCATTTTATATTTGTGAAGATTAAACAAGACTCATGTTCCCCCCGTTTGGAGGTTTGCAAACTAAATCTGGCACAAAATGTACAGGAAGATAAACTCAAGAGGAACGTAGACTGTCACAGTGATTGATGGGCTGGTTTTCACCCAACAGTGTTTGAAAATGCAGATATCCTTAAATAAATGATGCTGCATGAGCCTTGCCAGCCTAGGGAATTAAAAAGACATTATTACATTTTGCAGAAGCAGTATAAAACTCTGCTACCAAATTTGATGATTGTAATTCTGTATACTTTCCATAAGACCTCACAATGCATATGCTCTAGAAGAATGTGAGGGGCATCATCTTTAGTAATGAGGTTTCTGAGGTGTTACAAGGTGAGGCAAATCATTCTCCATGCTATGTTCCTGGAGATATAAACTGCGCAATCAGCAGTATGACTTTCTGGAACACTTTAGGATTCCACCCTCATGACTTTCCTTTCCTCCCCCTCAGTTTATACAGGGCTCTGAAGAGATTCAGTCTACCGTTGATAAAATTCCAGGGGGTAAATTATAAAATACCAAATTTACAGGTGATTTTTTAACAAGACAGAAAAGTACTCTCAAATGAATAAAAATTGTAAAACTTTTTTTTGGTCAAAATCAGCAAGTTATAGCATTTGTTTTTTGTGTTTTGATGGGCAGCCATACTCCTATCAGCAGGATCCCAGCCTGTTTTCATACTCTTGCCACTGTTGAATATTGTAAAAAAAAATGAAATTGGTGTCAATTTGGTAGGCAAAAGCTGACATCATGTGGTTATTTTAATTTTAATTTATTTGATAATTTGTGAAGTTGAACACCTCACCAAGGCTTATCTGAAATGTATACATCTTCTTAAAAGAATTGCTCATTATAATTAATATTTATATTTACTTATTGATTTTGTGATGAGATTAATAAAGATATTAGTTAATTTTCATATGTGTTGCAAATAATTTATTCTCATTTTCTGTTTATTTTATGTCTCCCCCACTTTGGCCTATATAAATAACATTTATTTATTATAATCAATTTGTTATGTTTTCTATTACCTGTAGTGCTATGTATGATTTGTTAGCCATCTCCTGACCTGGTTTTTGTCTAGCATGGTTTCATTTTTTGCATCTGTATCTTTCGTCCCTCTGAAAGTTATTTTGGTGTGCCTTATGATGGAGAAAATTTTTATCTTTTCCTCAAATTATTAGTTAACTTTACTTTATATATATAAATTATATATATATTATATATATAAATTTTACATAAATTATATATATATATATATATATATATATATATATATTCTATCTTCCCTACTATTTCTTTATCAAGAGATGCATATATATATATTTTTTAATGTTTATTTATTTTTTGAGAGAGAGAGCATGTGAGCAGGAGAGGGACAGAGAGAGAGAGAGAGAGAGGGAATCCCAAGCACGCTCTAAGCTGCCCGTGCGGAGCCCAATGCGGGGCTCGAACCCATGAGCCATGAGATCATGACCTGAGCCGAAGTCAGACGCTTCACCAACCAAGCCACCCAGGTGCCCCAAGAGATACATATACTGATTCATTAGTTTGTCTGTTTTTGTAACAGTATCAACTGATTTAATTATCTGATTTTCCCAAAGACACTGAAAACCTCTCTGTCAAGTTTCCCCATCCCCCACCAATCCAGTTGGAATTGAATGAAATACGTATATTGAAGAGAATTAACATCGCTCTAATATTGACTTCTCCCTCATGGTAATATAGTTTTATATGTCTGTATTCAAATCTTACATTTTGTGTGCATGCCCTTCTTAAGCTTTTGCAGTTTTCTCATATGTGTCCTGCACATTAAAAAAAAAAAAAAAAAAAAAAAAAAAAAAAAAAAAAAAAAAGTAGACTTAGGTATTTTGTGATTTTATTGCCTTGTTAATGGAATTATGTTCTCATCATATGGGAAAGTTACTATATTTTTTAATATCGATTAGGTATGGACTCAGTTTTTAAAAAGTATAGAGTAAATATAAGTTGGGAATTACACGTGAGCATGCAAGAAATATTTTTATTTCAGGGCACCTGGGCAGCTCAGTCAGTTAAGTGTCTGACTTCTGATTTCAGCTGACGTCACGATCTCATGGTTCCTGATCTCATGATTCATGAGATCTAGCCCTGCTTTAGGCTCTGTGCTGGCAGCCAGAGCCTGCTTAGGATTCTCTCTCTCCCTCTCTCTCTGTCCCTTCCCCATTCCTGTGTGTGCAAGTGCACTCTCTCTGTCTCTCTCTCAAAATAAATAAACTAAAAAAAAAAAAAAAGAAAAAAAGAAATACCCTTATTTGTTTATTTAAATCAAATTTGGTATTACCTCAAGTCTACCACCTACCCTTCCCTATCCCTATAGGGAAATATCAGGAAAATAGATCAATTCAGGTCCTTATGGAAACTAGAAAATGGGGCATAGCTTAATTTCATTGTGAAGGCTATTGAGACCATCAGTGTCACACCATTATGACCACATGAAGATGTGGACATTTCTGCTGTGGTAATACCAAGGGGCCATGGGACCTTTATGTAGCTGAGAGATACTACTCCAAGAGTTGATCCTGTTTTAACCATTATCTTACCTCCCTGGGGTCTTGCCGGGGAATCCTCGGGACTTGCAAACTTGTTTCCTTTCTTAGCCATAGGTATTTTTCTCTTTTGTACTGCCAGCCTTGCTTCCCCTTTTCTTCCTACCATAATTCTTTTTTAGGACATCAGGCTTCAGTGAAAAAACAAACCAGACAGGTCAGCAATCTGCAGGCAACTTTTGCTTTCAGGGCAGCAACATTCAAGTCTAAGGCAAGGAGAACGGAGAATTATTTGACTGTCTCTTCCAGTATAGAAGAATAGAGGAGTGAGAAATGGGGAGTGGGGTGGGGAATAAAGCACAGATAAGTACTTCAATTGATTTTATTGACCTATGTGTGTAAGTTTTATGTATATTTGTAATTATTCAACCTACCAATCTCTTACGTGTTCTTATAAATTTATTTTCCTTTTCCTTAGAGCTTCTAAGAAATGATATTGGGAATAATTTTTTTTTCATATTTAAATATCCATATTCTTTTCTTTCAAGAGTTTTTTAAAATTTTTTTTAACGTTTATTTTTGAGACAGAGCGAGACAGAGCATGAACGGAAGAGGGTCAGAGAGAGGAAGACACAGAATCTGAAACAGGCTCCAGGCTCTGTGCTGTTAGCACAGAGCCTGACACGGGGCTCGAACTCACAGACCGCGAGATCATGACCTGAGCTGAAGTTGGCCGCTTAACCAACTGAGCGACCCAGGCGCCCTCAAGATTTTTTTTTAATGTTTATTTATTTTTGAGAGAGAGAGAGAGAGCACGAGTGGGGGAGGGACAGAGAGGGAGGGAGACACAGAATCTGAAGCAGGCTCCAGGCTCTGAGCTGTCAGCACAGAGACTGATGCAGGGCTTGAACTCACGAACTGTGAGATCATGACCTGAGCTGAGGTTGGATGCTTAACAGACTGAGCCACCCAGGTGCCCCAAAATATGATCCATTTTCTTGAATCAGTATTATCTCTGGAAAGACAACTAGTAAGTCCATAAATAATGGTTTCAAATGTAGATAATTGAAGATTCCAGTAGACTATGATGACCATCTACTTCCCCTTCTTCTACTTCAGTGGTTCTCAAAGTGTATCCCCATATCAGCACTACAGCATCAGCAGGAAACATAAGAGGTATGCAAATTATTGGACTTTGCTCCAGACCTATTGAGCCAGAAACTCTGGGATGGGCCCCAGAAATCTGTATTTTAACAAGTCCTACAAGTGAATCTGGTACACACTGAAGTTTGGGAACCACTTTTCTGCCTAATAATCAGGATTCATCTAGCTCATGGGATTTGTGCCCCTAGGTTTTAAGGATAAGGTTATTTAAACAGTATAGTAAACTCAGTGTTAAACAAAAAATTAACATCACTATTTTGCCCCCAAAGTTTTATCTTTAGAGAAATATCCCATTATTAACAAGCAGTTCCAGAATTTGGCACATAGAAAAGCACAAATCATTTAGCACTTCCTATACGAAAATTGCAAGCATTAACAAACCAAAGCTTTCTCTTCTTTTGTGCTAATTATGAAGATCAAAGTTTCCTACTTACTTATATGTGGTTTACCATGTAAATTTGTATGATCTTTTATTACATTCTAGTACTAGAAAAAACGTCTTTATGTTTTTTTTTTAATTTAAAGTTTAATTTTATTTTCTTTAATATAAAATTTATTGTCAAATTGGTTTCCATACAACACCCAGTGCTCATCCCAACAGGTGCCCTCCTCAGTGCCCATCACCCACCCTCCCCTCCCACCCCCCATCAACCCTCAGTTTATTCTCAGTTTTTGAGAGTCCCTTGTGGTTTGGCTCCCTCCCTCCCTAACTTTTTTTTTTTCCTTTCCTTCCCCTCCCCGGTGGTCTTCTGTTAAGTTTCTCAGGATCCACATAAGAGTGAAAACATGTGGTATCTGTCTTTCTCTGTATGGCTTATTTCACTTAGCATAACACTCTCCAGTTCCATCCACGTTGCTACAAAAGGCCATATTTCATTCTTTCTTATTGCCAAGTAGTATTCCATTGTGTATATAAACCATAATTTCTTGGGGCGCCTGGGTGGCTTGGTCGGTTAAGCGTCTGACTTCAGCTCAGGTCATGATCTCACGGTCCGTAAGTTCGAGCCCCGCGTCGGGCTCTGTGCTGACGGCTCAGAGCCTGGAGCCTGTTTCAGATTCTGTGTCTCCCTCTCTTTCTGCTCCTCCCCTGTTCATGCTCTGTCTCTCTCTGTCTCAAAAATAAATAAACGTTAAAAAAAATTAAAAAAAATAATAAACCACAATTTCTTTATCCATTCATCAGTTGATGAACATTTAGGCTGTTTCCATAATTTGGCTATTGTTGAAAGTGCTGCTAGAAACATTGGGGTGCAAGTGCCCCTATGCATATTGGACAAAGGGCTAGTATCCAAAATCTATAAAGAACTCACCAAACTCCACACCCAAAAAAACAAATAATCCAGTGAAGAAATGGGCAGAAAACATGAGTAGACACTTCTCTAAAGAAGACATCCAGATGGCCAACAGGCAAATGAAAGGATGCTCAACGTCACTCTTCATCAGGGAAATACAAATCAAAACCACACTGAGATACCATCTCATGCCAGTCAGAGTGGCTAAAATGAACAAATCAGGAGACTATAGATGCTGGAGAGGATGTGGAGAACTGGGGACCCTCTTTCACTGTTGGTGGGAATGCAAACTGGTGAAGCCACTCTGGAAACCAGGGTGGAGGTTCCTCAAAAAATTAAAAATAGATCTACCCTATGACCCAGCAATAGCACTGCTAGGAATTTATGTATGTTTTTAATAGAAGTCAATTGCCATTTGGGGAAATTAACTTAATTTTAGGGGCTAAATCCACTAAGAGTGATATAAAGAAAATGGATGATTGCAAGTGGGTATTAGTGAAAGATCTTGAAAAGCCATACTTTACTCAAATTCTTTTCTTAAAACATGACTGGAAACAAATACACTTGGAGAACTAAGGCAGAGTTTTCTTATTTGGCATTTTTTCAATAAAATTACTCACCCAGAATAGATATCACTTTTTACACTTTTACCTGGACCTTTTATACTTCACCTCTTTAGGATGACCAAGACTTTGTTAGACCAAGACTGTCATAAGTCTTATTTATTTATTTACTTATTATTTTTTCAGTGTGCTGGACTTTTAGTGTATTGAGGATGGACTCTAATTTTCCCACTTTTGTTCAATTCTTTCTATCTCCTTGGTACTACTCTCTGCTTTTATTTTTAACTGTTCTAATATCAACTCGTTTTGAGCCATACTTGATGACAGTCCAGGTTGCAAATTTTGGCCTTGCCATGTATTCATTATATGGCAGTCTGTTAATTAGTTATCTCTAAAATGGAATGGTAATCCCTACCTTGCAGGGTTGTCAAGAGTAGTGAATGAGATGATGTATATAAAGTGCTTAGAATATTTCCCACCTAGTTAGTAACACATTATTAGGACATAAGAAATAATCTTATCCCTCCATCCCATCACTCACTAATTTTTTTGTGTGATTAGAAATAAAAGCATTAAGATTTCAAATCACATTTATATCTCTGGATAATTTTCACCTCAAAACTAGGTTATATGTATGATTGATGTATATCTCCAACCTTTCAAGAAAAGGAATATGTAGTAAAATCTTATTTATAAAGGAGGAAATAAGGTCTTCTTGTTGTAAATGAGGTTTATTTACAACCTGGTGATGGCTTCCAATTTATTCATCAAGGAATTCTTTCCAAAAGTTCTTTGAGGTTAGCAGTATATTTTTTACATTCTATTTCTGGTCTCTGTTATTGATTGTGGCCAAGGATATTATAAAATATAGGATAAACCTATTAGGAGCTTCCTAAGTGTGAAGGGCGAGAGGCCACTTGTTCATGTAAGTGACTCTACCACAGCTGGAGTGAAAAGCTATAACCAGCAATCCCCAGCATTTCTAGAACATATGTTTCACTTGTTATCCAGTCCCTATGTTCAATGTAGTGGAACCAACACATACCTCATAAGGACAAGGTCAGTCCTAGTCAATTTGCAGGCCAGGTGACTGTCCCTCGTTGTTTGGTATGAAGACATCTTTTGAATGCAGCTTGGATGGGCAAGGCAAGAGATGTACTGCTACTATCTCATGTGAGTGAATCAGTAAGTGAGGTAAAGGCCATGATGATATGAAGTAGAGCTCCATTCATTACAACACATGTATGATTCGATTGTACAAATATGTAGGCAAAGAATTAATTATGTTCCAAGTATTAATTTATTGGCCAACAAGTAATTGAGGGCCCAGTAAAGGCCCTTAACCACTTAACAAACCAAAGTTCCAGATTTCAGGGGAAGTAGAGGAGAGTATAGGAGAAGGATGTGACAGACAACTAAGCAGAAAGTTACCATAAGGTATGCTAAGGGTAAGAGAGAAGGCAGCACTGAATGAGGAATTAAGTGGAGACTGGGAATATTTGTGCCTGGTATCCCATCTCAGGTTTTACTTCTATGATCGCTTTTCCCCTCAAATATAGGAGTAACTTTTCCCAACGTGAGAATGTTGCTCTCAAAGTTCTTGGAGAAATAGATTCCCCAGGGTCCTTGCTGATACCTTTAGTGGCAATTATCCCAAGGTTTCTTGGATGTGAAGCTTTGTGTCTACACGGTGGGAGTGAAGCATGTCTGTTTGCTAGGAACCATGCTGGGATGTGGTTCTCATCACTTACAAGAGCCCTGATGCAACCTTCCTTAGCACAATATTTGGCAGGTTTATTTTTTCCCTCTACTCCCCAAATTTAGTTTATATCATAGTGACAATGGTTTAATATGCCACCTTGTCACTGTTCTCCACCCTGTATCCCAATGTTATAGCCTTTTGCCAGGGTTTTTGTAAAAGGACTGTATTTCTACTGGTGGATTGCACTAAAGTGGGCTATTGGAGTGGCCAATTAGGACAAAGGTGAGGGTGTGTCTGTAGGAGACCCTTATCAAGCTTCACTCTCCCTCTACTCCAACCATGGATTGCTGCTTCCTCCACCTTTTCAGGTTACCAACTGCCCACGTATAGTTTTCCTGTATGGGTTTAAAATGGTGTTTTGCTGACCCCATCAGATCATTGATCAGCAGATGGCTTTATTTTCTTTCTCACTGAACAACCTCTTAGCTATGCTCAGTGTTTTTTTTTTTTTTTTTTTTCCCCTGGGCTGACCTGTTCATTGTCGCAGTTTGTAATATTGTAATATATTTAAGTAACTGTAGACCCTTGGCTTTTAACACTCTTATCCAATTATGAAGTTCATTTCTTGAGATGAACTATGTGTTTATGGCTGCTACTCAGCTCCTTGGGTAGAGATCAAGTCTGCCATAAGCATTGATGATTGATTGAAGTAGGTGAAATCTTTCATTTATTTCATTCTTTTGGAACTCACTTTTTGGTTGAAATTCTTACAATTCATCTAATTTACTGGTATGGCTTGCCATATGCATTCTTGACATTATGATTAGTTTTTATATTTAAGCTTTGTTATTGACTCACTTCAGTGAATTGTGTGGTTTTAAAAATTGGAATCCAATAGTTGGTGATTTCCATTTGAAGAGGAAAAGCCAAGAAATGGGAGCTTTCTTTAATTCTCTAATGCTAGAGCCAAAAAGGACATGAACAAATTTTTGTTTACAACACAGTTCACAGTCATTGGAGGGTATCTGTTGGCCAGAATAATTTCCTCAATAATATTAACATCTGTTCAATATTGATAAAATTCTAAATTCCTACATCTGACCACATTTCCAACTTCAGACAAATGTCTACCTATAGATTTTTCTTAAGGATACCTCTTTTAGATTTTGCATGTTTTTCTTTTCTCATATTTGCAGCCTTCTTGCTATTGTATACTTAATTTCTCTATCATTGCTTTGAGTTTTGATATTGAAATGTTCTATTTCATTGTTCAATACTACAAAATGGCATAATTTGACATGGGGATGTTTTATCTCCATAGACTGAAATAGGTCTTCAAATGATAGAAAAACATGTGGTAATAAACCATATTGTGTATGTCAAACAGGATTCTAGGAACCTAGAGAGCTTAAAACAATTCATGGACAAGAAAGTTGGTGGGAGAATTTCAGAAAAGTTTGGAGACCCAAATCATGAGTAATAAACAAATGGTTCCTGGTTTTAGACTCCACTAGTGAAAGAAAGAAAAACAAAAACAAAACAAAACAAAAAAACAGGGAAATATTCTGTTTCTTTGGGGTATAAATTACTTCATGACAAATAGAAAGTGAAATTCTGTAGGTTATTTTCATAACCTATCTTCCAGAGAATTTGCTGACTGCTGAAAAATAGGGAAATGCAGAAGAAATATATAAATTCTAACAGTTTCTAAAATATTTTTAAAAAGGCATGGACATAGCTAACCTCATTCTATAAAAAGAAAAGCTGAATTTGGAAGAATAAGTTATGTAAAAATAATGATAAGTTATCTCATTTATGGAATACTCATTCATGTTCAATATGCCTTCACCTAATCACCTATAGAATCCTATAATGGAAATGAGACCCTAGTGTTCAGCCAGGGGTTGACCCATGCCTCTCACATTTTATGATAGGAGTATTAGAGCCATGCAAGAAGAAGCCTCTCATTCTAGGTCCCACAGTGAATTCTGAGCACTCCAGGGCCAGAGTCCCTATCATTCCAGTGTAGTAATCATCTTTCAACCATGAACCCCTGCTTCACTGTAGATGAATCAGGGAGATTCCCATCTTAGCACCCAAAATTTCATCAACAAAAGCTCAGCTAGGTGATAGTTATATAGAATGGAAGCAGAAGATCCCAGTGATCAACTCTGCTTACATCCCTCCAACAGGATGGTAGAATGGGTAGGCAGGAATCTCAGATTGTGCCTTGCAAATTTAAAGCCAGATTTTACTGAAGGGAACCAGGGAATGTGGGTGAGCAGTGATTGCTTTATTATTTTTTTTAATTTTTTAATGTTTATTTATTTATTTATTTTTTATTATTTTTTTTAACGTTTATTTATTTTTGAGACAGAGAGAGACAGAGCATGAACAGGGGAGGGTCAGAGAGAGGGAGACACAGAATATGAAACAGGCTCCAGGCTCTGAGCGGTCAGCACAGAGCCTGACGCGGGGCTTGAACTCACGGACTGCGAGATCATGACCTGAGCTGAAGCCAGACGCTTAACCGACTGAGCCACCCAGGTGCCCCTGTTTATTTATTTTTGAGAGAGACAGAGACAGAATGCGAGTGGGTCAGGGGCAGAGAAGAGGGAGACACAGAATCTGAAACAGGCTTCAGGCTCTGAGCTGTCAGCACAGAGCCTGACGTGGGGCTTGAACTCACGGACCGTGAGATCATGACCTGAGCCAAAGTCAGAAGCCCAACCGACTGAGCCACCCAGGCGCCCTGCTTTAATTTTCTACCACACTTTTTTTGGGGGGGAAGGGAAGTGCTGATTCTATACACAAGACATAAAACTTTTGGCTTAATTTTTGGACATTTTTTTCCCTTTCTTGGATTTTATCCACATTTCTGGAAGTTTGTGTTGAGTCATACCATGTGTAAAAGAAGGACCCACATGTTCCTTGGTCCTAAGTCTACCTTCATGTGTTCTTTATTCCAGTCTACATGGCCCCTCAGGTTTAGCAAATCTCCCTACTGCTTTGGTGCCTTGCTTAGAGAACAGTACACCTGTAAGACTCCATCTGCCTTAAACCAGGGTGTAGACTGAGTATAGTCGACATTTTATTTAGCCCACAAAATTTTAAGAATCTGGAATTTTAATTGGATAATCTAGTTTTCTGATATCTGTTGAACAATTAGAAATACATTGACTCAGTACCTGTATTCTTGCATAGATGCTCCCCATGCAGCTGGCTGGTGCTGCCCTCTCTCCCCCATTTAGATGGGACCTGGGCTTTCCAGTTCTGCACAGTCCCCACCACACCCTGTTGTACTATATGCACTTGGCTCCCTTCATCCACTTGAGTTTTTTTGAACCTTGCCTCAACTCTGCACACTCACATTCTCCCTCTTGGACTTATCTCTTCCTGAGTAGTTCTTTTTGAAAGATTGTCATAGGCCTCTCTACTCCTTCATTTCACTTATCACTTCTCTTCACTTATCATTTCTCTTTCCTCTTTTTCCCAACCAAAAAGAACCTATGTGGTCTGGGGATGGCAGAGGGGAGCTCTGTTTCCTCCACTATGCTTCTCTGAAATACTTTGTCTCTACACTTGATTCTGGGCAAGGCATTTTGACTGTACTCTAAGTCTTAGGGCCCCCAAAATATATGGTTTTCAAGTTTAAAATCCCATAATCAAGATTGTTCCTGTTTTCTATACACACTCACACACACACACACATACTTCCCCAGAGTCAGTAACTACATCTCTGCTAGATATCTTTCATTTGCTCTCCAAAGCTGCTCTTCTTCTTATTTTCTCTGCCTTGGAAAGTGAGCTATATGGACTCTCTCAATGAGCTTCCCTGCCTTCTGCCTTCCTATTGGGTTTAGGTGGCAGGCAGCACCATCAGGAAGTCTGAGGAGGGGAGGAAAATGGAGATGAGATGTTTATTTCTAGTTTGTCTCCACATTCTGGTAACTGTTCCTCCTCCTCCTCATGCTTTTTGGCCTGTGGATAGTGACAATGACATGCTTACTAGCCTGAGGGAGTGGCACTACCCTAGTAATTTCTAAGCCCTTTCCACACCTTTGTAAATAGCCTCTCTATTAACCACTTTCAAATTACTCAGTTTGATAGTGCCATCTGTTTCCTGTTGGGATTCTAACAGATATAACATTCTATGTAATTGTTTATCCATAGTTATATTCAATAATATTTATATATATTTTAAGTTTTATCTAAAAATAATAATTAAAAATGCAGTATCTAACATATGAAGCAGTGTAAGAATTTTCTACAAAACAGTCATTTGTGGTTCAAAACAGTCAAGAGTAACCGAATTGAAGCTTTTAAACTCCTACATCACAGCCTTTTAACACACAAGGAATCCCCAGTGCACCAATTTCCACAAGAACCTAATAACATTTAAGCTTATGTAAAACAGAAACACAACAGGGGTTATTTAAGGTCTCTAGCAACTGGGGAAGATATGCCAATAACAAGTTTATCATGGCCTTCACCATACCCTGGGTGCATGTTAGTAGGTAACAGAAGACCTTAATCAGAACACACAACCTCACTCAAATTTTTAGTATTCTTCTAAACAGTGTCTGAGGTTAAGGCCTATGATTGAGAATCCTAAGCACCCAGGAAAACAGAGCACCTTTCCCACTTCTGTGAGTGCCCTGGCCTTGTGTGTCTTTTCTTCCCTTCAGTTCGCTCAGCTGTGACAATAGGTGTCATCCATGCTGATGGCCTTAGTAGAAAATGAGAAGTGAAGGATTTGCTGGCACATATTTGATACCTAGGGGAGAAATAGTGTTTACACGTATTTCTACATGCTATTCAGAACACATTAGGTCCAGCCTGTCTGATGAAGCTGTTGTAGAACCTGGATTTCTTCCTTCTTTTACTTAAGTAAATTCATAAATCATGCTCTGATTGATAAATTCATAAATAACATATGTGCAGGTGTTCAGACATGTGGAGTCATGTGGTTGCATTCAAGTAGGAAAATATTACTATTACCCACATATTTGTTTTTTACTCAACTGTTTCAAGCAACTTGGTTCATTCTGACTTCCTTTGGTTGATTTCTCTCAAGACCAGTATTTTTTTTTTCTTCTTCTTCTTCTTGCTGATAACACAGCACAATTATGGAGTGTCTACCAAAATAGCTGTGAAAAATGATCTTATTAGAACTGAAGGAACTTCATTATACTGAAGTGCTTTTTTGAAAAATATTCTGAAACATGAAAAATAGCCATCAGAACAGAGAGCAAGATTTCCAAGGAGTTCTGTTCTTCTCTCTGTTCTGTGGCGTCTCTTTCCATTAACTCTGCCTCTCCCTACCACTTCCTGAACAGAGGCGTATTTGATGAGTCCAGCCCTTCCCTGTCCTTGGTGTCCTTTCTTTTGGAGCTTATCTCAAGACTTCAACTACTCAATCGAATGAATTATACATTTAAACATCTTCCCCTTTATCTCTTCTGTTTCATATGGTTTTAATTTTTTAGGCCTTCTCAAACTCCTTCTAGAACAAGGTAGAATAATGCGACATGAGGCAAAAATTTAAAAAATATATACAGAAAATTAAAATGAACTGATTTATAATAAAAAAGAACTCATTTACTAATGGATACTTTTTAAAAGTATCTTTGAACATTCCAATGACTTCTGAAGCTGGAACTGCTTGCTACTGTATGCTCTCTCTTGAGCACAAGTTCTGCAAAGAGAGTGGTTCCAAAAAACAAAGTCTTCTTTGTACTGATCTGCTCACTTCTCTGAATGTCCATGTCCAACCAGTTTCCAAATTCTGGATTCCTGCTTTGATATGACACCCTTGTCCAGTTCAACTGTTTATATATATATATTTTTTCTTTTATCTTGGGTCACTTACCCCTCACTCTATACTATCATAATGCCCACCCAACTGGACTCTTTTCCCCACCTGTATTGTAAGTTATTCAGTTGGAGGTCTCATATCTTATAACTTACCAACCAGTCTTCGAGTATGTTGCCTTTCTGAAAAGGACTTTTAATCTGCACTCTTGGTCCTGATATTCTCAAAATTTTGTCAACTATACTTGAATTACTTGCACCTGATTAGCTGCTGTGACATTCACTAAAGTAGAATATCTTTCTATATGTCTCTCTGATACCTAAATCACTGCTTTCATTGTTGCCCTTGGCTGAAAAGCACATGGCTTATAAATGTGTTTTATTCACAATTATCTGGCAGACCAAGCATGATGTTTAATGTAATTGATGTCTCCTATTTACGAATGGATGTTACATCATCATTATTTAGAAAATTTGCTACTAAATTGACATCTGATTAAGGATATGTGATTGAGGTTAAGAGCCTGTGAATATTTGGAGATACTTGTTTATATAGTATGTGCCGTGCATTGTGGCATGCTATCTACAGGCTGCAGCTGGCTTTCCCTTCTGTTAATATTCTGTACTTGACGTGGCTAAGTAAGTGGGTATTGAGATGCTCAGCTTCTGTGGTTCTTCCTACCTACCAAAGGGCAGAACATTTATATGTGAAAGTGTATGATACAATAATCTGATGACATGTGGCGTGTAAAAAAAAGAAAAACAGGACAGGACACTTTTATAGAGTCACATAAGATAGATGAGAATGACACACACACACACACACACACACACACACACACACACACCCAGTTCTACATATATTTTAACTCATTTGTATCAGTATTTTTTTTAAAATTTATTTATTTTGAGAGAGAGAGAGAGAGAGAGAGAGAGAGAGAGCGAGCACAAGTGGGGAAGGAGCAGAGAGAGAGGGAGAGAGAATCCCAAACAGCACAGAGCCCAATGCAGGGCTCAAACTCAATAACCATGAGATTATGACCTGAACCAAAATCAAGAGTTGGACACGTAACTGAATGAGCCACTCAGACACCCCTATGAGGGTGGTTTTAAATGAAAGTTTCATTCTAATTATGAGGTGCTTAGAGATCCACGTAGCTATGTTAATTTATTATGAGAGACCTGGAGTTAGAGGCCTTGCGGTATTAGTCACTACCAATTATTATTTCCATTCCTTCAATCCCTACCCTCAGTTCTGGATACACAGCAAGACTATATTTACTGGAGCTCTCATAGTTACATAAAGTGTATGACCAGTTTTGGCCAATGACTTGTGAATAGAAGTTGCCAAAGCTTTCACTGCAGTGTAAGACCCATCCTTTGCCTTGATAACCAGCAGTGATCTACATTACATGGTGACTGGTGTCCCAGAATGAAGACAACATGGAACAGAAGTATAGCCAATCCTCATTGGACAAGAAAACAAAAACAAACAAAACCAAACCAGACCCCAGAAAACCTTTGTGGTTTGAAGCCACTGACATGGAAGTGGTGTTTGTTACCACCTAATAACCTGTTCTATCCTGATAGATACACTTGGTTTGATTCTGGCTTTGTATCTTTCTGGCTATAGGAGCTTATGTAGGTTGATTAACCCTGTCGTTTTTTCTCATTTATCTATAAAAAAAAAAAAAGAGTGTATTATCTAAGGGTCTGCTTTATAAGGTTACTGTAAAGATCATATTAGATAATAATATATGTGAAAATGTTATACATACATATAATATATTATTTTTATTTGTTAATTTATATTCTTACTTTTTAAAGATATTTTTGGGGCTCCTGGGTGGCTCAGTCGGTTGAGCGTCTGACTTCAGCTCAGGTCACGATCTCGCGGTCTGTGAGTTCAAGCCCCGCGTCGGGCTCTGGGCCGATGGCTTGGAGCCTGGAGCCTGCTTCCAATTCTGGGTCTCCCTCTCTCTCTGCCCCTCCCCCGTTCATGCTCTGTCTCTCTCTGTCTCAAAAATAAATAAAAAAAAAAAGTTAAAGATATTTTTAGGGGCACCTGGGTGGCTCAGCGGTTGAGCATTTGATTTTTGATTTTGGCTCAAATCACATGGAGTCTGCTTAAGATTCTCTCTCTCTCTCTCTCTCTCTCTCTCTGCCTCTCTCTCTCTCTCCCTCTACCCCTCTCTCCGACTCATGCTCTCTCTTTATTTCTCTTAAATAAAATAAAATTATACATATGTATGCATGTTATTTTTAAATGTCTTCATTTTAAGAATTTAAAAATCATTCTTAATTTTAAAGATAGTTTATGCTCATGGTAAATCTAAACAGTAAAGAAGGGTAAAGTGTAAGCAAAAATTTTTCATCCCTACACCACCCTATCATATACATTCCCAATCCCAGAGGTATCTGCCATTAGGTTTTTGTGACTAAGTATGGAAGCATATTTTTCTGCATAATGTTTCAACTTTTTTTGGTCACTTAACAATATATTTTGAACACTCTCCTCAGTTTTTCTTGTAATAGTTTTATAATACACTGCTGGATAAATTAACCATGCTTTATATAACCTGTCAGTCAAGAATTATTTTTTCTTTAAAAATATGAATTCCCTAAGGGGTATTTAACACAGCTTCAGTTATTTTTAAAATTGTATAAAAGAAAGGATGTTATAGGGACTGCTATAATAACATATGCTGCTGTCTGTGGAAAGAAGTAAAAACAAAATAGTAATATTTATGACCCAGGATGGCAAGCACTAGTGCCTATAGAGACCAGGGAGATAAATTAATAAAATCAGAGATGAGGGCTCAGGAAAAACGTTAGGGAGAGGGAGAAAGGACAAAAGGGAAGGAAGGAGGGAGAGAGAATTGTTACCACTGGGAAAGCACATGCCTTTCTAAAGGCAGCAGCTACTACTCAGCTGACGCCCTCTGTTTTCACCATCAGTTCTATCCCAGCAGTAGCAAATATGATTTTTAAGAGAATTTATATAATTTATATATATATATAATATATATATATATATATATATATATATATATATATATATGTTATATATATATTATGTAATACACATATGTTTAAGATTTTTATTTTTAAAGTCATAAACTTTATTTTTAATGTGCAAACCAAATTGAATTTGTTGGGTAGGAGGCAGCTGAGCATAGTCAAGAGGTAGTTTGTTACCTTAGGGTAAAAAGTACAATAGAGGCACAAAGTTTGAACATATCTTAATATAACTACATATTATGACCATGTATGTGTGACACAAGTGTGTTCATACCCTGGAAATCTTCCTATCTCTAATTATGTTTTTTTTTTTTTTTAAATCCACACAACCAACCAATCACAGATATCTTCAAAGAACACTATGTTAGTGTAATTTAATTTTTCCTCTGTCCTATGCTCTAAAGCATCATATAAAAAGAGTTTTCAATGACTCTTTGACTTGCCATTTTTCCATCTGTGGAATTTGGAGGCAACTTGACTTCTGTATGGTATGGACTAAAAAGCACTATTGATATATAACATTTACATTTATTTAAAATCAAATAAAGGGCACCTGGGTTGCTCAGTGAGTTAAGTGTCTGACTATTGATTTCTTCTCAGGTCATGATCCCTGGGTTGTGGGATCAAGCCCTGCCTCAGGCTCCATGCTGAGTGGCAGAACCTGCTTAAGATTCTCTCTCCCTCTCCCTTTTCTCTAGCTCCCTTTGCTCCTCACCCACTTGTGCACATGCACAAATAAATAATTAATAAGTAATATATTTCTCTCACATAATGATATTTCTCACATAAATAAATAAATAAATAAATAAATAAATAAATAGGGTATTAAAGTGTTTTGAGTAACACGAGGGTATTAAAGTGTTTTGAGTAACACGAAATTTGTTTCTATATTGGTCTCTTTAAAAAAATGTTTATTTTGAGAGAGGGAGAGACAGTGAGAAGGGGGTAGGGGCAGAGAGAGAGAGGGAGAGAGGGAGAGAGAGAGAGAATCCAAAGCAGACTCTACACTAGGCACAGAGCCTGATCTCACAATCCTGCTTGATTTCATCACCTTGAGATCATGATCAGGGCCGAAATCAGGAGTTGGACGCTTAACCAACTGTGAACCACCCAGCTGCCCCATATATTGGTCTCTTAATTGATTAGTTGTTCAGTGTAAATTTTGATTAATTCAACCAATAAAATGAAAATTCTTTTTGTTTTCATTTTTTTAATTTTTATTTATTTTTAAGAGAGAGAGAGACAGAGCATGAGCAGGGGAGGGTCAGAGAGAGAGGGAGACACAGAATATAAAGCAGGCTCCAGGCTCTGAGCTGTCAGCACAGAGCCTGATGTGGGGCTCGAATCCACAAACCCTAAGTTCATAACCTGAGCCAAAGTCAAATGCTTAACCAACTGAACCACCCAGATGCCCCATGAAAATTCTTATGTATGTAAATTGACCTTGGTTTCTGAACATTGTTGTCCATATATACTAGATTTTCCTCTTCTTAAATGTGACCTAAAATTAGATACACAGATGCAGATTGCACACTTTTTAAAATGTGAAAAGTGGCTTTGCAGAGTGTTTTGAAGCATAGGATGCTTTAATTAGTAAAACTAATCATCTATCTTAGAGGAAAGGAAGACATTTGAAGGTTAAACCAAATTCATCCATCTTGTAAGATTGAATGCCTACTTATTTATACTTATTTATAATTCATAATGAAGACAACTCTTTGTTGACTCAAAGTGTGGTCAAGGTTTGGAAGTTATTCTTTTATGAGGGATTACATTATGAAATGTGAAATTATGGTTGAACAGAAAGTTTTTGTTCCATTTGGTTCAGATACTGAAAAACTCTTCATTTTTTGACATGTCTGAATATTTCCTTCTTTCCAAACTTGGTAGTTTTCTGGAGTCTAATAATAACTGAAACCTGTTTTTTTGTCTCACAGGATCCCCCTTAGCATCTCTTGTAGGGCTGGTTTCGTGGTGACAAATTCCTTCAGTTTTTGTTTGTTTGGGAAGACCTTTATCTCTCCTTCTATTCTAAATGACAGACTTGCTGGATAAAGGATTCTCGGCTGCATATTTTTTCTGTTTAGCACACTGAAGATATCGTGCCAAGCCTTTCTGGCCTGCCAAGTTTCAAAGGAGAGATCAGTCACGAGTCTTATAGGTCTCCCTTTATATGTGAGGGCACGTTTATCCCTTGCTGCTTTCAGAATTTTCTCTTTACCCTTGTATTTTGCCAGTTTCACTATGATATGTCGTGCAGAAGATCGATTTAAGTTACGTCTGAAGGGAGTTCTCTGTGCCTCTTGGATTTCAATGCCTTTTTCCTTCCCCAGTTCAGGGAAGTTCTCAGCTATAATTTCTTCAAGTACCCCTTCAGCACCTTTCCCTCTCTCTTCCTCCTCTGGGATACCAATTATGCGTATATTATTTCTTTTTAGTGTATCACTTAGTTCTCTAATTTTCCCCTCATACTCCTGGATTTTTTTATCTCTCTTTCTTTCAGCTTCCTCTTTCTCCATAACTTTATCTTCTAGTTCACCTATTCTCTCCTCTGCCTCTTCAATCCGAGCCGTCGTGGTTTCCATTTTGTTTTGCATTTCGTTTAAAGCGTTTTTCAGCTCCTCGTGACTGTTCCTTAGTCCCTTGATCTCTGTAGCAAGAGATTCTCTGCTGTCCTGTATACTGTTTTCAAGCCCAGCGATTAATTTTATGACTATTATTCTAAATTCACTTTCTGTTATATTATTTAAATCCTTTTTGATCAGTTCATTAGCTGTTGTTATTTCCTGGAGATTCTTTTGAGGTGAATTCTTCCGTTTGGTCATTTTGGATAGTCCCTGGAGTGGTGCGGACCTGCAGGGCACTTCCCCTGTGCTGTGGTGTATAACTGGAGTTGGTGGGCGGGGCCACAGTCCGACCTGATGTCTGCCCCCAGCCCACCGCTGGGGCCACAGTCAGACTGGTGTGTGCCTTCTCTTCCCCTCTCCTAGGGGCGGGATTCACTGTGGGGTGGTGTGGCCCGTCTGGTCTACTTGCACACTGCCAGGCTTGTGGTGCTGGGGAGCTGGCGTATTAGCTGGGGTGGGTAGGCAAGGTGCACGGGGGCGGGAGGGGCAGGCTTAGCTCGCTTCTCCTTAGGTGATCCACTTCAGGAGGGGCCCTGTGGCAGCGGGAGGGAGTCAGATCCACTGCCGGAGGTTTGGCTCCGCAGAAGCACAGAGTTGGGTGTTTGCGAGGAGCGAGCAAGTTCCCTGGCAGGAACTGGTTCTCTTTGGGATTTTGGCTGGGGGATGGGCGGGGGAGATGGCGCTGGCGAGCGCCTTTGTTCCCCGCCAAGCTGAGCTCTGCCGTCCGGGGGCTCAGCAGCTCTCCCTCCCTTTGTCCTCCAGCCTTCCCGCTTTCTGAGCAGAGCTGTTAACTTATGACCTCCCAGACGCTAAGTCGCGCTTGCTGTCAGAACACAGTCCGTCCGGCCCCTCCGCTTTTGCCAGCCCGACTCGGGGGCTCTGCTTGGCCGGCGAGCCGCCCCTCCGCCCCAGCTCCCTCCCGCCAGTCCGTGGAGCGCGCACCGCCTCGCCGCCCTTCCTACCCTCTTCCGTGGGCCTCTCGTCTGTGCTTGGCTCCGGAGACTCCGTTCTGCTAATCCTCTGGCGGTTTTCTGGGTTCTTTAGGCAGGTGTAGGTGGAATCTAAGTGATCAGCAGGACGCGCGGTGAGCCCAGCATCCTCCTACGCCGCCATCTTCCTACTGATGAAACCCGTTTTTTTAAAACCTGCCAAGAGGACCCACTTTTCTGTCTGATTTAACTAATGTAACTATTAGATTTAATCTGTTTAGTTGGGAAAAAAATTAGTTTGTGACCACAAATGGATGTCTGCATTAATTATATTCAAATGAACAGAGTAATTTTTAGAATTTTTTACTATTAATTTTTCTTTGCTTGATTAAATTTTTTCACATCGGGGTACCTGGGTGGCTCAGTCGGTTGAGCATCCAACTTCAGCTCAGGTCATGATCTCGCAGTCCGTGAATTCGAGCCCCACATCAGGCTCTGTGCTGACAGCTCAGAGCCTGGAGCCTGCTTCAGATTCTGTGTCTCCCTCTCTCTCTCTGCCCCTCCCCGTCTCATGCTCTGTATCTCTCTGTCAAAAATAAATTTAAAAAACTTAAAGAATTTTTTTACATCTATTTTACAACCAATAGGATTTTAAAAATGTTTATTATATTTTTATATATTATATATACACATATATACATATATTATCTATGTGTATATCTATACTCAATATGTACATGTATCTATTATATATTATACCATATGTATTATATATATATATATATGTATATATATTCCTAGATGGGCTTTTCTCTATGGTCATCAGAATAATTCAGAGATCAGATATATTGTTGCTTTATTTGGCTTATCTTTGTCAAATGAATAGGCTGCACTGTACCTCAACGGTTGACCAACTTTTCAGAAGTTATGTATGGTTTTCTACTGAAGTCTCCCACAAGTAATATTTAACCCTTTTCCATCATGACTCCAATCATATTTCATTTTTATATGTTTGCATATGTTATGCTTTGGGGCCTAAATGAACTCAGCTAGACCATGATATCCCATAGTGGAGACATGTTTGCTTAGAAAGTAGGTGTCTGGGTGTGACTAGGACATTTATATGTCTATTAACTGTCATTTCCTACCATCTTATGAACTCCCCTGTATTAATTTACTCATGTAACCTGAATGTTTATGAACAGCAGGACTTATGGGACAGAACGGACAGAATCAGAATGTTCCTTCCTCCCTCCCTCCCTCCCTCCTCCTTTTCCTTGTCTCTTTCCCACCCTTCCTCCCTCCCTTCTTTCCCTTCTTTCTTCCTTCCTTCCATTCTTTCTTATCTCTCAATGCCCCTTAAGTTTTATTCATTGTATATGTTCTTCCCATGTTCCTAGATGAAAACTTGATTTCTCTTATGACTCTTAGAGAGTAAAATACCCTAACATCACTTGACAGGACAATCACGGACTCACTTCAGAAATTACAATATCAAGTTGTGTTTATCAAAACTGAATTGGATTTAAAGTTTACTCTTCTTTCTTTCATCTAGTTTTGGGCCTTCTATGGACTGGCTACTTAAGGTAGAGAGAAGACATAATCTTTCTACTTTCTTTTTATACCTACCATTTTAACTCCTTCAGTAGCTTGAAAACTGAAATGTATGATTTTACCAGATGGGGAAAGAAGAGGTTGCAGGTAAGGGGTGTAGAAAAGTTCATACCTGATAGGTGGCTGTATACTCTTACAGTGTCTTCAGAGGTCCAAGAACTATTAGTTTGACCCTTGAAGTTTAATTGGTCTTGCTTGTTGTCTTCTAATAGTCACTCATTTCCTTCTCAGTAGGATTGTCAGATGAAATATAAGACCCCCAAATAACACTTTAATTTCAGATAAACACTGAATAAGTTATTAGTATAAGAATGTCCCAAATATTTCATAGGGATGCACTTATACTAAAAATTATTTGTTTTAGCTGAAATTCAGATTTAGCTGAGCATCCTATATTTCCATTTGCTATATCTTGCAACTCTAGTTGTGTGTTTTCTTTTTCATTCTTTTTCTTTTCTTTTCTTCTTTCTTTCTTTTACTTTTTTTTTTTTTTTGAAAGAGAGTGAAAGAGAGCATATGAGCAGGGGAGGGAGGGAAGAGGGAGAGAGAGAGAAAGAATTCCAAGCAGGCTTCTTGCTGTCAGCACAGAGCCCCACACAGGGCTCAGTCTCATGACCACGAGGTCATGACCTGAGCTGAAATCAAGAGCTTAGCCACCCAGGTGCCCAATGGAAGGGCAATTTTGAAAGATGTCTATTCTTATGAGCCAATTAAATCTGAATAGTTCATCATGCTATGCTTTGGTACCAGAATAATTTTTTTTTCTCTATGTCAAATAAACATTTTATAAACATAACCTTTCAAAACTGGATATAGATTTTAAATTTCCCTCTTTTTAAATTTGTCTTTTTTCTCTGTTTTTAATGTAACTATCCCAAATGCAACTCAGATATTAAACACTGACTAATTAAAAAAAAATGTACTAGTACGCATGTGATAGAGTTGTTTAAGCCAACTAGATTATAAACTCATAACAAGCAGTAGTTATAAGGAAGCAACCTTTCTGTATCTCAGTGTCTAGAAAGACAATTTGCAGATAGTAGATGCTTGTTTAGTGATTGACTCTTATGGTTATCTGTGGTTCCATTATCTAATAATTTTTCCAAATTTAAATTCTAATATTGCTGATCTATCACTGCTATATCTGTACCATATTCCAATTATAAGCACAATGAAGGAATCCTGAAAGTACATCATGACAAGTGGATCCCAGCGATTAATGTATTTTGAGGTGGGCTATGAATATTTAATAACAGTGATTATTAGAACAAGCCATTGTTTCCATTATAGATGCAGTGGAATTTTGTTTCTTTCAGGACCATTAAAAAGGCAGCTGTGCCTCAGAATGGAATAGTTTATCCTCTCTTCCTATTCCTATCAGGCTCATACTGAGTAGACTCCATTCCAGTCAGTTTGGTTCATTATTCCTCACCAATAATGAGTATTTTTGCTCGACAGATAAGAATTTCATATGATTTCTCAAGGTCATGAAGAAAATTTGCAACAGAAAACAGAATTTCTTAAGAGAAACAGTTTTAAAACTCTTTGTCTGTAACACCACTTTCTTGGCTAGCCAATTTTACACAGCCAAGAAGGTAAAATGGATGTTTTAAAGTAATTTATTTCTGGTGAATTAAAATAAAGACTGTAGGATGTCACCATAAATCGGACAAGGAAGAAGATAACACTAGCAATACTATGAATTCTTCCTATTATTATAGATTAGAGGCAAATATAAATATGACTACTGCCATACCTCCAACAAGAGTCCAAACTATACTAGTAAAAGTACATGCAGAAAAAGACTAATGCATACATATCCCAAATGCTTAGTGATACTATTCATTTTGTATCCTTGTGAAAGAAGTAGTTAACATCACTCTCCTTAATTCAGTTATAAGGAAACTGAGTATTGTGTGTAATATTTCAACTTGGTTAAACTGGAATTACATTTCCCAGGATGCCCCTTCCCTGTCCATTATGGTTAGAGTTGGCTAAATGAGGAATTTAGAAGGTAGAAGAGAAGTAGCAGTCGTCATTGCTCTCGGAAGTTGTCATTATTAGGTGCAGTGACAGATAGTTACAGAGATGATAGCAAGTCCTTACTTGTCCTCATTTTCTTCCCTTTGTATCTTGCTCTTCTTCATACCTGCTTACTCTGTTGACCAAGGGTGGCCTGAGGTCCCTGCCCCCACCACAGGCCTGAGTATAGACATACAGAGGCAACAGCCACTGTAGGTGAAAAGTGAGTTTCTCTTTCTACAAGCCAACCTTTATAGTCCTTTTTCAGTGGCTGGACATGTGTGGCTTCTTGAACTGACTGTGTGGGAACTTACCTGATCTTCCCACTTTTCCCAAGCACCTTGGTTTCTCCAGCTTCTCCCATAGCTGTATAAGGTTCACTATCACAAATTCTGTCTCCCATAGCTTCATGTGCCAAAGAATATCCCTGAGGCTCTGCTCAGCTGAACATCAGAGCTCCCTTTTAGCTTCCTGCCCACATTCAAAGTGGCTAACTCTGCATGATGCAATAGACTATGCCCTTGCTGCAGGTAAACTGGAGAAGTTGACATGTTTACATTTGAACATAACAACCAAATATGCACTAGCCATGTATCCATGAGTAATGGGAACTTCTTGGGAATGAGAATCTCATCTGAGAGGGAAGTTCATACACAATGAAGCCAGCTCACAAGGCTTGGCCTCATTAAAACACAGTGATTTTAACTCATGTGGGGGTGTTGCTGCTAAAATTGAGAGGCAGGCACCCTCTATGGGTGAAAGCTCAGAGAAATTAATCCAACAAAAATCAGAATGGTATGAAATTGCCTGTAGAAGCAGGGTAGAATGTCTTTATAGCATGTAGTTTAAAAGGACCTGATGCTTGTGATGGCATGTACTTGGATACCTGGATTATTACCTTCTTTGGACCTCTAGAATCAACTTTGAAGACAACCCTCATTTCTCAATGTTCAGGATGCTGTCAGTGCCTGGCCCACACCCTTGGCACTCACCTGTAAATGCTGCTTCCTAGAATAGCTGTGACTCTGCCTGAGGGCTTTTGTCTGGCAGTGGGAGTCTATCACCCACCCACACACAAGCAAGACCTAAATGCTGGGTTCCCTGGAGGCACCACTCCAAGACAACCAGCTTCTTCCATGCCCCTCCGGTGGGATAACTCTGAGGTGCATGCCCCATGTTGTCTCCCAGAATTCCCCAGTGGGATTGAGCTTGAGTTGCTTAAAGGGCAAAGTGCTTGATAATATGCCCTGTGCTGGCTGCCTGTCTTACTTCCCTGGTCCTCTACCAGTGTTTCCTGGAATCACTCTCCAAATAAACCACTCCCATGTGTGTCCTTGTCTCAAGGTCTGCTTCTGAGGGATTAAAAATAAAGCATCTTCTGTGACTCTAAGCCAAGTATGTCTCTTTCTGGCTATTTGGTTTTGTTGAGGATTTGTTTATGATGTTAAAATGTGTATAAAGAGAAGGGGAAGAAATGCAGAAGGTAAAACAAATGTAGAAGGTAAAGCAAGATGTCTAGTTATAATGTACACTAAGTTATTAAATTAGAAATTTCCATGGAAGCCTCAAAATGAATTTTAATTCCCAGAGTGTTGTGAGACCCAGAGAAGGGTAGGGGAACCTAGTTCTCATTCCGGGCCCAATGAAATGCTTCAACGGACAGACTCCTTGTGCAGCTTGATATTTGATTCTTCAGGTATGGGGACACTGTGGACTGTACCTGCCTCCTGTCTGGAGAGGGGAGAGGTAGACGGAAGGCCCTTTGGTCCTGTGAGGCAGAGCAAGGATAGATACTACAGTCCTGGGCTTGCCCAGCATTCCAGTGGTAACTTGATAACACCTTATATGGGCTGATAAAGAATGTGAAATGGTTTCTGGTGAAATGGATGTTAGCCTTGTGCCTGAGAGAAACGGGGTACACATATTCTCATGGATGCTGAAAATCGGAACAACTAAAAGGGTAAATGGTCTCAGCAGAAAGAGGCTAAAGTAGGGCGCCTAGGTGGCTCAGTCAGTTGAGCAGCCAACTTCAGCTTGGGTCATGATCTCACAGTCCGTAAGTTCGATCTCTGTGTTGAGCTCTGCGTCGGTCTCTGTGCTGACATCTCAGAGCCTGGAGCTTGCTTCAGATTCTGTGTCTCCCTCTCTCTGTCTCTCTGCCCCTCCCCTGCTCATGCTCTGTCTCTCTCTCTGTCTCAAAAATAAATAAAAACATTAAAAAAAATTTTTTTTAAAAGAAAGGGGCTAAAGTGAATAGCTGGATTTCTAGGTATTGAGAGGTAGGCTTGCTGGATTTAGCAAATACAAGTACAGGATACCCAGTTAAATTAATTTTTCTCTAAAAAATGAACATTTTTAGTAGAAGTATAAACTATGCACTATTTATAAGATATACTTATACCTTATGTTAACAAAAGTTATACAGTGTTTAGCTGAAATTCAACTGTAACTGGGCATCCTGTATTTTATCTGGCACCCCTAGTTTCCAAGAGTATTAGAAGTAAAGTAATTAGAGGTAAAGTAAAATGAAGTACTTGGTGTGATACTGGTAAAATAAACACTTGGTGTAGCAGATGAAGGCCTTGCCCTGCTCCCACACAGAGCTAAAAAGTAAACAAAAACTTAATGCTTAACTTAATTAATCATTTTTCCCCTTTTTATTTATTAATCCACTCAACACATATTTATTGAGTGCTTACTAGGTGTCAAGCAGTTATAAAAACTGGGAAAACAGCACAATCCAAATTTTGGACCTCACAAGAATTTGATTCTAGTGATGTATGTACTTGGCAAATAAAATAGAACTTGGAGGCAAAGGGTCCTGTAAGTCTTTGAAAGCAGATGATGATTCCTGCCTCAACCCTTGCCATTCTTACTTTCCTGCCCTCTGGTATCTAATGTTCCCCTGGGACACTGTCAAGAGAAAAACCTTGAGTATCACCATCACTGCTCCAACTCACCAAGATTGGTTGGCAGATGGTATCTGAGTGAAGACTCTTCAGCTAGACATGGTGGTATATGTATGGATAGGTGGATAGATGGATATATAGATATAGATATAGATATAGATATAGATATAGATACAGATTTATATACACATATTTATATCCTACTCCATTTCTAAAAGTATTTGAAACAGCATGACCCATGCAGTTATGTTTGCTTCACTCATTCATTCATTTGTTTTATCCAGTCCAAACAAAGATGAATGGGGCCAATAGGGCCCTGGTTTTGGATATGTTGGAGTCTTTAAAGAAGCCATAGGTTCTGAGAACTTAAAATTGTGGTATCATCACATATGATGTGGTTAGGAAAAAAAAATAAAATTGAAACAGGAAATACTTCAATTTCCTTTTCTAAAATTTAATTACACTTTGCCTCTTCCTTACCTCCCTAAACCTTTCTACTACCGTCTGTGAGGGGTCGCAAATGAAAACAAATATAGATATTGAACTGCAACTGTATGCAGACATAACATTTAATAAAAGAGTGCTGCCCATCAAGAAATAATATATTGGGTTTTATATGATTAGTTGGGAAAATCAGGTTCTGTCTACTGTGGCTGTACATTTTTAACTTGATGCTCGTTTTTTAAGTGAAGTCCCTTTGGGGAGAGTATCGCATTTTCAATGTTTTATTCTAAAATAAAAGTATTAGGGCAGTTTATGCACACATTCAAAGAAATATACTTCACACAGTTGGTGTCTGCATTAATCTCAGAAGTGTCTGTGTGTGTGTGTGTGTGTGTCCCTTAATGTTGCTATCATAAAATGTTCCCTGAACGGGATGACAACTTGATGTTTTCTTCTTCATGCTAACTATTCCTCTTTGCTCTGCTTTTCCTCCCATTAGTGATAATATTCAGTTATTCCTTAAGGGGGAAAAAAAAGTACTATCCTGTATGCAGAGTAGGATCTCTAACAGATCAGAGCTGCTTTACAATCCATGATCCAGAACCATGATTCCATTTCCAAAGTTTTACGCTGGAAATAATGTTAGTTGTCCCTAAATGGTCTTGTTAGGGAGCAAGAATGTCCTGTTCCCTTCAAGGTCCTCGCTGGACTAAGAATCAAATTGACATGAGACACATTAATAGGAGAAAATCAAATATAACTCCATTAATATGAGAAATCTACACAAACATGGAAATTTCAAAGACAAGCAAAATGTAGCATATATGTTATCTTGAACTAAGAAGAAGAGGATAGGGGTCTGGGACTTTAAAGGAAAGGAATACAATTCACAGGAAGATGGAAAGAATAAATATTTGAAAAACAAATGTTTTCCAGGCCACTCAGAAACAATGGGACATAGAGGACTTAGATCAAACAGGCCTTGCTAGGTTCTTCTCTGTAGAACCTAGCATTAGGTAGTTATTTACGTTGATAGCTCTCTTCCTGCAGCAGGTCCTTTATCAAAATTATTTTAGTCAGTTGTGCAAGAGATAAAGAGCTTTTTCCAAATCTGCTGGGTTTTCATCACTTTTTAACTCAAAATAATCTTCATGCCAAAGTGATCCATCTTCGGGTGGCCTGCCCTTGACCCCTATAGTATTTTAGTCCAAATTTAATTTTCCTCATAGGTAGCAAACTGAGCTCAAACTCCTTGTCTACATTTGCAGGTGTTTTTAGTAACAGTCTTCCAGGCCTGTGTTTGAGTCACTACAACCTGGTGCCTACTTTTTTAGAGGATGGGTGTGCATATCAGCAACCTAATGGAGAACACACAGAAGGGGACCCATCAGAGTTGAAAATATGGTACCTTCTACGAAACAGGGGGTGAGAAAATGACCTATTCCTCCAACCTTCTCCGGAAAGATGGGCACTGATAAATGTTTGGAGGTGATTTGGGGATCAAAACTAGGAGCTGTTAGGCTACCCCAGAACTGCTATGTCCATAGGAACCTTAGATGTTCAGATGCAGATTATTTTGTGTAATTTATAATCACTGAGTCTATTGACTAGGACTTTTGATGAGGTACCGAAGCCCTACTAGTTAGGTTCTAGTCTACTGTCTTTGTTATTCAACCCTTTCACATTGAAATTCTTCTAACAGTTTCCCAGTAACTGCTAATGGGTTTTATTCTTTTGTTTACTCAAGTAAGTAACTTCCCATTTTTAATTTGCACTGGCAGCCACCATTTTCCAATCATTTAAATGTTTTCTAGTGTTGAAGAAATCATTTCACACATGCCACCCCAACTCCCCACACCAGTTCAGATAAACGCAACCATCCATTTAAAGATAGCAGATGGGGTCTTTGCTTATCAGGGCTGCTGTTTCCACAAGATCCAAGGACTTAAAGATTCCACTACACTCTGTAAAACAGCACTGTTGGCCTTAGTGTTGCATGCACTTATTTCTAAATTATATGATTATTCAAGACAGTTATTGTGGCATAAGAATTCTGAAGTAAGCCTAGTGATGCTGGCATGTCAGAACAAGTGTTGAAGACAGACTTTAACAGCCAAATAGCACATCCAGTCTTGTATTGCATAAAATTACCTATGCATACTATTTGGATAGCCATTTATGTTACTTTTTATTGTAGTTCAAAGTAGACTGTAAATTTAAATAAATTTAAAAAAAAGATTGATCAGTTTTTCTCACCATTTCTCTGCATGAGGACAAGTCTTGTTGATTTGGGATTAGGCAGAACCATTCAATTCCTATTGTCTCAGCATGGCTGGACTACCTTTTCAGATTTCATAATGGAAAAATGACACAACATCTGCATTCATTCCTCTGGAAGCCAGCTAGTGGTGTGATTGAGTTATGGTTTCCTTCAAGAGGTATCATTGCCTTTGTCTTCAAGTACATCAGGGTGATTTTCTTTTGTAGTATTATTTTAAAGTAATTAACATAAAATTTTATTTTCTCTCATTTAAGCATATAACATATGAATATATGCTTAACAATTTATTCCTAGTTACTCAAAATAATCTTTTAAATAGATTTTATTTAGTAGTTGTCTTATATTATAAAATAATAGATATATTCCAGGAATAAAAAAGTTTTAAGTGATACTTACGTATTAGTCAGTTGTTGCTACATAGCAGACCACCATGGAAATTTTACTGGTGTAAAACAGTAAGTATTATATCTCATCACACATTTGTCAATCAGCTGAGGTCATTCTGTTTCAGGCTTGAGGGTTGAGTTTGATCTGTTCCACATTCTGGGGCCCAGACTGGAGTCAGTGGCTTCCCAAGGTAAGGTGTTCTCATAGCAGAAGTTAGAAGCTCTCAGAGGGGCACATGAAAGCAATAGATGTCTCTTAAGACCTAGGCTTGAAACTGGTACAATATCATTTCTATCCCCATTCCATTGGTCATATTAAATTGTATGACAAAGACCAACATCAGTAATACTAGGAGAAATGCTTCTCTTATAAACATACCTGCGGCTTCAAATGCAGTGAACTATAGAGTCTATTATTTAAATCTAATTTTAAAATGAATGAAATGCTACTTAACATAGTAATCATGCTATACTATGGTCAAATTTCAAAACAAAATATATATAAAATGGAATGAAAGCAACAAATTTAGAAGACTATTGTCTACTTTATGTCTTCATATTTTATTTACTGTTTTGTCTTCTGAGTCAGAAATAAGTTCTGATAGTGCAGAGAAACTTAATTCAGAATGTCATCAAGCAGTGCAACTTTTTAAATGTTTTATCAAACTGAAAATTACTCAAATTCAGTTAAATTTATAAAATTGCACTGATATTTCAATATTTCAAAGACAAATATATTGAAATATAATTTCATGGTTACCTAATTACTGATCATTATATGAGGAAGGATTTTTGAAATTGTTTTTTGAAATTCATTATTAAGAGTCCATACTCTTTTCATATATACACCACAGTTATCCCAGCTGACATAGTTGTAAGAACTTCTGTTTTGTTGCTGATTTTGTTCTTTAGATATTAATTTTTAATTTTAAAAAAAGTTAAATTTTGACTGTGTATGTTCTCTTGCCAAATATCCTGGATGGATATTTCTCTTCCATTCAGTACATATTAGATTATAATTTTCTTCTTTCTGCTGGTAATACAATGCAGTGTTTTCATATTCTTCTTAAGGATTCTGCATGATAATTGAGTAATTGTTATTTGATTGCTAAAATATATGCCAGGACTACTTGTGATTGACTTAAACTATGTTGTTGATAGATTTTTTTTTCTTTTAGTTTATTTATTGATTTTGAGAGAGAGAGCGTGGGCAGGGGAGGGGCAGAGAGAGAGAGAGGGAGAGAAAGGACACCAAGCAGACTCTGCACATAACTGAGCCACCCAGGTGCCCCTATTGTTGATAGTTTTTATTACACTCTCAAAAGTAGCTATGGGTAATGACTTTGAAACATTGATGTAGGCAGAACAATTGTAGAAATGCTATGTAAATGAAGGGATGGGGAAACCTTTCCATTTTTCACTGGGATAAGCATGAATTCTTTTTTTTCCCCTTTCTTTCTTTCTTTCTTTCTTTCTTTCTTTCTTTCTTTCTTTCTTTCTTTCTTTCTTTCTTTCTTTCTTTCTTCCTTCCTTCCTTCCTTCCTTCCTTCCTTCCTTCCTTCCTTCCTTCCTTTCAAGAGAAACAGTCATTTATTAAGTTTATGAATAGCAAAAAGATAAGCAAGCAGCCAATTTGATGTTAACTAATAAAACTTATAAAAAAAACTATCATAGCCAAGAATACTGTTTTTGAAAAATGACTTTATGAGCTTTGGCCCCATTTTGAAACTCCTAAAGAGGATCAAAAAATGTGAGCACCCAATAGACAATGGAATTTCAATAAAAAAATTGTGGGAGTTTCCTACAGTTGGTGATGGATTACCACAGCTGACATGATTTTATTCAATCAGAAGATAAAAAAGATAGAAGCCATTTAGACCATTTGTATGTTTTTAAGTGAGTTGGAATTCAAGAAGACATCTGATTTCACTAAATCAGATTTTCACTGAAAAACAGATGGCATTTTAAGCCAAAAGATAGTCCTTTGAAGGATCTTGAGATATGTAATTTATCTGGGTGCATGTTGCCTTCATCTGTGATTTCCTGGACACTAGGAACTATGTCATATTTATGGCCTTCCTTCCCCACTAAAGAGCCTGAAACACAGTAGGTGCTCAATAAATGTCTGGAGAAGAGAGGAAAAAATCTTGGAGTGCTACTTGAAAATGTATGAAAAATATTTCCCTAAGTCCTTTATACTCAGTACTTTTTCCAGTTGCTGGTAGTGTTGATATTTTGCAGATAAATTACTTTGCATTTATTTTAAACAAATCTATGTTTTTAGACATCAAAACAAAAAATATTATCTCACAGAAAAACAGTGAAACAGTGCTATGAATTAAAATCAACACCTTAGAAAGAAAAGTAAGATTTCAGGGTTTGTTATTCAAAGTAACTTCAGTGCTTCCAGTTTAAAATTCTAAAATTCATAACATAATGTTTAGGCACCATAAAGCATACCTTGTGGTTGGCTACATTGTTGTAACAAGTTTCTGTTAGATTCAGTTTCATTTCTTCTGTTACCATAATTCTCTTTCCACTTGTTACCTAGAAGATGCCTTTTCTTCTGTTTTTAAAACATTTTTGAGGGAGAGAATGTATTTTTGTACTAAGAAACTAATGTAAGATTACCCAAAAGCATGATTTTAAAACAGGGAAAATAAACCTTTTTGTCTTTGAAATGCTGTTTTTTTTTAAATTAATAACGTAACATCTTAAGATGCCCATATACATATAAAATGGAATGTAATGGGTCTTTTGAAGGATAATTTCATGCTTTGTTAGATTAACCTTTCTGTAATTATTTATTTATTAACAAATAATCATAGATGTGACTATTGAGATAATTCATTGGAAGAAAATCTATGGTATTTCTCATAAAGCCTAGGATTAGCCTTATTTTTAATTTTTTTCCTAGTTTCTTTTTTCAAAGTTTTTATTTATTTATTTTTAAACCCAGTTAGTTAACATAGTGTAATATTACTTTTAGGTGTACCATTTAGTGGTCTTAAAAAACAATTTGGGGGCGCCTGGGTGGCTCAGTCGGTTGAGCGTCCGACTTTGGCTCAGGTCACGATCTCGCGGTCCATGAGTTCAAGCCCCGCGTCGGGCTCTGGGCTGATGGCCCAGAGCCTGGAGCCTGCTTCCGATTCTGTGTCTCCCTCTCTCTCTGCCCCTCCCCCGTTCATACTCTGTCTCTCTCTCTGTCTCAAAAATAAATAAACGTTAAAAAAATTAAAAAAAAAAACAATTTGTATTAGAGTAATCACCATATGGTTAGTGCTTATATACAGATGGGATAATTCATTTTCTACTGTATGATCTACATGGTAGAGATCTATCATTGGTGATGGTAAGGATAGGGATATTTCACCTATGGGAGATCCCCATGAATAAAACATTTCCTAACAATTCTTACTGGTAGGAAATTGTTTTTCTTTTTTTAATGTTTATTTTAAAGTTTACTTATTTATTTTTGAGAGAGAGAGAGAGAGAGAGAGCGAGCACATGAGCAGGGGGTGGTGGCAGAGAGAGGGGGAGAGAGAGAATCCCAAGCAGGCTCCACACTGTCAGCACAGAGCCCAATGTGGGACTTGAACTCATGAACTGTGAGATCATGACCTGAGCTGAACTCAAGAGTCAGATTGAGCCACCCAGGCACCCCAGAAAATTGTTTTTCTAAGTCTAGTTTAGCATCTTGGCCTTTTTCCCAAGTGTGGGTTTATGAAGGAATGCTTTCTTTAAAGTCGAATATGGCTTAGATTACTGTCCTATTCTCTTTCCTTTCCTTTCCTTTCCTTTCCTTTCCTTTCCTTTCCTTTCCTTTCCTTTCCTTTCTTTTCTTTTCTTTTCTTTCTTTTCTTTTCTTTTTCTTTCCATCAACTGATTCCTCAGTCTGGCAGATTTTAGCCAGCTACCTAGTTTGAGATTGGCCATCCTACTATATAGTCTGGAGTCTAGGAAATACATGTTCTACTGAAAATCGAGCATATGCTTATTAAATTTGTATAGTCCCCCTCTCACACCTATAAAAGAATAAATCAAACAATAAACCTCATGAATGAGTGATTGATAATAAAGATAAACTTACAGCTATCTATATGTAAGTACCTTTACAAGACTATGTCTCCAACTTCTACCAATTACTACTTAAAATGTAAATTTAGAAAGATGCTATACCTCAGCCATTCTCACTACTAGAAACACGCACTCGTAAAACTATATGATCTCCTGATTATCAGTTAAGGTAATCTTTTAAAATAAGAAACTGCATTGAGTTGCTGTAAATGCAGAGGATTACACAATTATTTCAGATTTTAAATCCTCCCAACACACACACACACACACACACACACACACTCACACTCACACGCACACCCCACAGCATTACTAGCCAGAAGCTTGACTTAACTTGGAGAAAGTGCTTTAGAAAAGTCACTTCAAGGTGATAGAAGGCAAGAAGCAAAACAGTTCTCCTTAGATTTAATCAATGGCAACATTCCATCTTATGTTTGAGTTTCTTATATTCTTAAGTCCACCTCTGGCTTTGTTTAGTTCATTCAGCTGGACTGAAGTAAGGGTCTTGCACTGTTCTTCACATAAAGATGTTTTCAAGGGAAAGAATACTTTGAAGAGTAATTTGATTTATAAAAGTAGACTACAAAAAAGAAAAAAAAAGACGCTTCTTTTTTCCCTAAGAGCTAATGTTTAGATCCCTTGCTAAAGAAATACTTGTTACATAAATTTGTTTCCTGCCCAGTTCAATTCCATAGCAAAACAATGATGTGCTTTTAGAGTTTGATGCAGAAAATATTATCAGAAAAATTAAAACAAATGGCATGTCCCAAACTTGTAGTTTATCGAAGTATCATTTGTGTCTTTGTTTTGCCATGAAAATAAAATGAATCACTCAAATCCAATGTATTCTAGTGACTGGAAGTTCATTTCAATTTTACATATTTATCGACAGCAGGCATCCACATGGAAGCAATGCAAACATGTACAACATCTTCCCTTAAGGCTCTTATCATTTAGCTGAAGAAAAGGGGTGAGGACACGGGAAGTTAAATTGCAATAGAATGTTTACATAAGTCAGTAGAATGTGAGTGGATTCTTTATGCTGAGAAGGAGGTGGAAGGATTTCTTTAAAATGTAGAACAAAAAGATATAATCAATTGATGAGTAAAAGGAGGATAAATAGAAATTGATAAAGCAAATATAGTAAAATGTTAATTGTAGACTCTAAATGGGTTCATTATAAATTATTTCAACTGCTTTGTGTGCTTGAAAATTTTCATAATAAAATGATGAGGAGGAGCACCTGGGTGGCTCAGTCGGTTAGGCGTCCGACTTCCGCTCAGGTCATGATCTCTCAGTTCGTGAGTTCGAGTCTCCTATCGGGCTCTGTGCTGACAGCTCAGAGCCTGGAGACTGCTTCAGATTCTGTGTGTCTCTCTCTCCCTGCTCATCCCCTGCTCACGGTCTGTCTCTCTCTTCTTCAAAAATAAGTAAACATTAAAAAAAATTCCTTTAGGGGCGCCTGGGTGGCTCAGTCGGTTGAGCGTCCTACTTTGGGTCAGGTCATGATCTAAGGCTCATGAGTTCGAGCCCTGCGTCAGACTTTATGGTGACAACTCGGAGCCTGGAGCCTGCTTCTGATTCTGTGTCTCCCTCTCTCTCTGCCCCTCCCCTGCTCATGCTCTGTCTCTCTCTGTCTCTCTGTCTCTCTCTCTCTCTCTCTCAAAAATAAAAATAAACATTAAAAAACTTTAAAAAAATCTTTTAAATTATGATGAAATTCTAGAGTTTACAGGAGGATAGTAGTAAACTACTCTATGGGCATTTAATTTCCATGCATCTCTAATAAGAGATGAAGCATGAAAGGTAAATTCTGTAGATGGTCGTTCTTCATTAGTCCTCTCCTTGATTTGATCAAAAGACTGAAGGCACTTCATGTTAGAGAATAAATTGCATTGGGCATCCATCAGAGTATAAAATTTCCAATTCAAAATGAATGTAAGGCATGTTATTATTGTACAGATTAGGGACACCAAAGTTAGGACAGACCTCAGGGTTGATTAATTTCGTCTCTTAGAATTCTCTCAGAGGCACAATTTCCCGCTCTGCTGCCTACAGCATCATCTTCAACATGAGGCTGCTTCCTCTTCCTCACTAAATGGCTGCCCTCAGTCTTGTTTCTGTGAACTGTGAAAAATGACTGCCCTCACTTCCCCAGTTACTCCAAGTAAACTCCCCTCGTATCTTTTTGTCCTAAATTGACTCAGTTCTGAATCCACTCTGTCAAGAGGGTGAGTAGAGATAGCCGCCCACAGTTGGCTTAGATTAATCATGGGAGGTGGAATAGTTCAGAGGGCAGCAGCATAGTGACTACCACACAGTAGTGAAGAGACAAAGACATCCATCCTCCTGGAGGGTGGAAGAATAAGGATGGGGAAGACGCTTACTTTTAAAAGCATAAACCTGTGACCACTAGGTGCTTTAGGAAAATGTAGTGGGCAGAATATTTTATGTTTGTAAAAGAGAGCTATTTTTATGAAATATTTTTTTCATGATTATAAAGCAGTACAGGGGCACCTGGGTGGCTCAGTCAGCTAAGCATCCAACTTCGGCTCAGGTCATGATCTCACAGTTCATGAGTTCGAGCCCCATGTCAGGTTCTGTCCTGACAGCTCAGAACCTGGAGCCTGCTTCGGATTCTGTGTCTCCCTCTCTCTCTGCCCTTCTCCCCGCCCCCACTCTCTCTCTCAAAAATACATAAGCATTAAAATAATAATAAAGACAGTACATATTCAGTAGGAAAATTATTTAATAAGGCCACAGAATATCACCATCATTTATATTCTTATCATTTAGAAACAATCAAAGTTAATATCTGGACATTTCCTTCAAACTTTTATTCTCTGTGTGTGTGCTGGCATGTGTGTGCACATGTACATATGTTATATGCTGGTTATGGTACTAACTATACAATTTTGCATGCCATTTGCCTTTCTTAACATTATTTATTAACATTTCCCACTATCATTAAGATTTCTTCATAAATTTTGTTTTAGTGGCCGCATAAGATTCTATTACATAAAACTACAAATTTATCTAACTATTCCTATACTATAGAATGTTTAGACTGAAACAACTTTTTCTTTGTTGCTGACACTGTGTTAAATGTCTTTATAATAAATCATTGTTTGAATTTCTGATTATTTCCTTAGAAAAGATTTTTAGTTAGTATATCATTAAGCCAGATTATATGAATATTTTTAATACTCAATACATACTGTCATATTAAGCTTGTCCCAGTTTATACTTCTACTCATGGGGATACTCCAATGATTCTAAGAAGTACTGTCATTATTATAATTATCATTTAGCCACTACCTTTTGGCAGTAGGAACATGTGACTTCACTTTTCAGCTCCAAGGGCCTTTCTAAGAGAAAGAACTACAATTATGTTTTCTATCACCAATCCTCTTTCATCACCATCCTTCTGCATTCCTTCTTTCTCTGGCATTTTACATTAAAAAAGTAGAGGTGGGACATTTACTTGTTACGTTTTTTGTTTGCTTGTTTATTACTTTCTAAATCAACTCCTTTTTTATTTCTTGGACTAATATCTCTACAAGCTTTAGGAATTAAGCATGTGAAGCTTTATATATAGCCCCTCTCAGAGGATAAGCAATGAATCAATTAATGAAAGAGTGAGTGAATGAATGAATGAATGAATGAATGAAAATGCAGTATCTGGTAGCTCAGGATAAAATTTGCTGTGGTCTTATTAAGTCCATAAAATTTGCAAATTACTTCATAAAAGTGCTTTATAGGTTTTGGCACTTTAACGATGTTTACGATGTTTTAGAAGAGACAAAAGATTTCGGTTTTGTGGCAGTTTGCCAGAACAGGGAGCAATTCTGCATTCAATTACTCTATTAAGTTATTAAAGGTAGTAAGGAATTTATACAAAACAGACCTTGAATTGTTTTAAACTCCATTTAGTTGAAAAGGTTAACATAGGACAAATCACATACTTTTAACTCCCCTTTACAATTGTAATTCACCTTTATTTCCCACTAGACCACACTTTTTTCTTATTCAATAAACAAGAGTTATGAATTTTCTTTATAAGTTAATAGTGTAAGCTTGATGTCCACAGGTAAAAGATCTTATGATTCAAGTTCATGATATTGAGGGGGAAACAATCAGTATGTCCAAGGGTAAGGGAGTTGAGGAAGAAGTTGTTTCATTTCTAGAGCCATAATTTTTGTCCCAGGATCTAATACTCTAGGAAATAATATATGTGAAAGCTTCTTGAAAGTGTAAAGCACTATATGAATGTAAGGGATTAGTATTAGTAGCATGGTAAATCATTTTTCTGAAGGTTGGTATAGGCCATTTATATTTTTAAAGTAGATGAATAGACGAAGAAATACATTTTACACTGAGAATGGCTGATTTCTTCCTCTAGAGTGGTTGAAACACGTTTTCTGGTTTGATTTGATTAATCCCTATGCCATCCTGGTAAAGGAAATTGGAAGCTCACATTGCATTTTTATGGGCCTTGCCTACATTAAGTTTCAGATATCTCGATGACATTTCTCTTAGGTGCAACTAACTAGTCTTTCTCTTAATTACTCCTTTTATCGCTGAATTTCAGATAGACACACTAGAGGGATCCTAGCAGAGATGCCACTACAGAAGTGGCTCTTTTTATGGCATTTGGAAGAGCTAATATGGCCTCTGAAGAGTTCTCTGAGGCTTTGAGGGGAACAGGGTAAACTCAGAGCCTCAATGAAGGGAAAAGGCCCCTGGAAAACTAACTACCCAAACTTTTCCTCTCCAACTTACAGAGTGTTTCTATGCTTTGGTTTTATATGAGAAAACTAATTATGGGCATTCCAGGACTCTCCATAAAAAGTGAACTTGGGGAGTTTATCAGGTCCTAGGGAATCATAAGAAAAGGATCAAGCCAAGAGTTGGAGCAGAACAGAGTCATGGAATTTGCAGTGAGCCAGCTGGAAAAAAGTTAAAGCAACTAAAGGTCCTGGAAAATCATAGAAGTACCTTGTTGTTCCAGCTTGTGTTTGGAATTTCCACTCCTTGTGTTGTCTACAGGTCTTTACTTGGTTTTCTAAGGGACTCTTTCTCCTAATCATCCAAGGGGCAGCACCAGTTTTCCTCCCAATGTCTATCCAGAGTAGTGGGAGAAAAAGGCACAAACCAGGCATAGAAAGATTGACTGCTCCAGATGACAGAAGTGATAACAGTATGACACAAGATGCTATTTCATTTTTTTTCTCCATAAAATTCTTTAATTGGTTAAATGATGTTTCAGAGATACATAAAAAAATCTACTTTCTAAAAATGTCAGTGCCTTCCATACTTTTTGTTTTCCCCTAACTGTTTTAGACATTATCAAGGCCTGTTGGGAGCAACTGTGGCCTTGTGGGTCACAAGTTAGGAACTCCTCTGAATTCCCTCCCCTTTCTTGCTCTGAGGGAGTCCTGGAGGTCTCCTCAGGGCCTACTCCCCTTGCAGGCTTGTCACCTTTTTTATTTTTACTTTTTCCCTCCCACATACCATATTCCACAGGGCCTGGAGGAAAGGAAGGCAAACTCCTTTCAGATCATTATTCCTCTTTTTCTGAAACAAACAAACAAACAAAAATCAGCTCCTTTGAAACATATCAGATTATACCATCCAAAGTTAACCTACTTTTCCCCTGGTTCCTTCCTCTGGGCTACAGGAAATTTTAGCTTGTGAATTTTTGTTCTTTCCCATGACAGCCATGTTAATTTTTGGTGACTTCAGCAAGAATTGAGGGTTCTTGGCCAGCCTACCCATCACCTGAGTGCCTGAGTTCCTTGACTGTCTCAACTTCAATTACCTTCTGCTCTACTCATCTTCAGTCACTAACCTTGATCTTGCCACTGCAATCATTGTACCAGCTCTACAATGGCAGTTTTAAGCATTGCACTCTGACTACCACCCCTTCTCTGCAGCTCATTTGTTGAATCCAACAAGCTGTTAACACCATAAGAGTTTTTACACATAAGCCTACCACTTATGACCATTTATCCTCCTTTTCATGTTCACATTCCTCTAGCATAGAGCTCACAAGCCGTCGTGGTGATCTCTCCAGAGTACATACCCTCACCTCCCTTAGTTAAGGCATGAGAATCATCCAGAAGAAAATCTACCTCTGACTGAGTCCTACTTCCTGCCTACTCCCCATTTGTTTTCAGGCAGGTGAACATGGCTGGGGAAAGCACACAACCACTCTCTCTCTTCTCCAGTGGGCACTCAATCTGCTCGAGTCTCTTCACATTTCTCTAGTTGTTATTCCCCCATTACCAAAACAACTACTTTACCACTTCCCCAACATTATTCTCAACCCCAATCCACTTATTATTAACACTTCCCTAATAAAATAGAAGCCATTAAAAGAGAACTTTGTCTTTGAACTAATAAATCTACCAACCTACTTACATGTTTATCCTTGGATCCCTGGTCCTCTCTCCCTCAACAACTTCCTTCTGCCTCATCCATTTTGTCTTTTCTCCCAACTGGAATATCTCATATCTTCAAAACAAAATGAACAAACAAAAAGATCCTTTACTCCCAGGTCCCCTTTACAACTACTGCTCCAAGCCTTTACAGCAAAATTTCTCAAAATGCCTGTTCCTATATTTCTTCACCTCTTTACAAATGTTCTTTCTTGGACTTCTGAGCCCACTGAAGAACACACTTGTTAAGGTCACTGATGAGTTCCTTCTTGCCAAATCTGGTTGGTCAGTTCTCTGGTCATATCTTAGCACACACATTGAAGCAATATTTGCCACAATGGTCATCTTCCTTTAACACCTGTTCCCTTGGCTTTGGGCATCCTTCACTGTTATTTTCTCTTATCTTCTCTTATTTCATTAGCCATTTATTTTTATCCTTCTTTGCTGGTTTCTTTTATTTTTATTTTTATTTTTATTTTTTCAACGTTTTTTATTTATTTTTGGGACAGAGAGAGACAGAGCATGAACGGGGGAGGGGTAGAGAGAGAGGGAGACACAGAATCGGAAACAGGCTCCAGGCTCCGAGCTGTCAGCACAGAGCCCGACTCGGGGCTCGAACTCACGGACCGCGAGATCGTGACCTGGCTGAAGTCGGCCGCTTAACCGACTGCGCCACCCAGGCGCCCCAATGCTGGTTTCTTTTAAACATTGGAGTTCTCTAGAGCTGAGTTCTAGGAAATTTTCTCTTCTCTATTTACTTCCGACATGGTATTAACCGGGCCCATAGCTTTAAAAATGATTTATGTTCTCAAGAATTAAACCCCTACCTCTTCCCCATGTTCCATATTATGCATACAACTGTTTCTTCAGTATGTTTGCTTGGATATCTAATAGGCATTGCAAACATAACATTTAAAAAAAACTATGGGGGCGCCTGGGTGGCTCAGTTGGTTGAGCGTCTGACTTCGGCTCAGGTCATGATCTCACGGTCCGTGAGTTCGAGCCCCGCGTCGGGCTCTCTGCTGACAGCTCAGAGCCTGGAGCCTGTTTCAGATTCTGTGTCTCCCTCTCTCTCTGGCCCTCCCCTGTTCATGCTCTGTCTCTCTCTGTCTCAAAAATAAATAAGTATTTAAAAAAAAAAAAACAACTATGAATTTCACCCAAAACTCACCATTCCAGATATTCTCATCTTAAAAATTGGTATTCCCATTAATGTGTTTGCTCAGGGTAAAAAAAGCTAAGATTTATCTTTGACCTTTCTTCTCTCTTTCTCATGTCTGGTTCTCTCTCTCTCTCTCTCTCTCTCCGCCTTCCTCTCTCTCCCCCTCTCTCCCTCTCCCCCTTTCCCCATCCCCTTCTCCCCCTCATTTTCTCCCTCCCTCCCTCCCTCCCTCGTTTTTACATCTACTTCACCAGCAAATTTTGCTGACTTTATCTTCAAATACATCCCCTTTAACTGTTAATTGTCTTCTCCACTAGAATGTAAGTTGTTGTTTCTCCAAATCTTTAGAATAGAAATTGACCAACTATGGCCTACTGGCCATATCTAGCTCTTCACTAAATGATTTTTACATTTTTAAATGTTTAAAAATATTAAAAAATATAAAATAAAATTTTGTGACATATGAAAATTATATGGAATTCAAGTTTCAGTATTTATAAAGTTTTATTGGAACACAGCCCACACTCATTTGTTTACATTTTATCTATAGCTATTTTCTCATTACAATGGGTGAGTTGAATAGCTATGACAAAGATTTTTATGGCCCCCAAAGCTGAAAATGTTTACTATCTGGTCACTTACAGGCAAAAGTTGCCTAAGTTTTAAGACTAACATTCTCTCACTATAACTGAGGCCTAAACTTCTTTATCCTACTGGTACTAATAAAAATTTCAGAACTGAGTATTGTAGCACTGAATCACATGACTATTCTTGAACCAATCCCTGATTGAAGGGTTAGACCACATTTAATTGGACAGGCCTGGGTCATCTGCCCATTACTGAAGCTGGGGAATAGGGAAGGCTTAACTCCTTCTGAATCATATGGACTAAATATGGAAGGGAACAGTTTCCCAAGGAAAACTGAGTTGCTATAACCACAAGAAGGAGGAGTGGAAACTTTGGTGGGAAAAAGAAGCAGTTGACTTCTACATGGATCCTCTTACTTTTTTAAAGATGGCATGTCCCCAAACTCTGTGGTTTATTCCCCTTGTGAATTATAGCTTTCTGTTGAGAAGTTGCACTCAGTTTACTAGAATATAATTTCTGATTCCTCAAACCATCTGTGCCTTGGATAGAATGTGTGTATGTGTGTGTGTGTGCATGTGTGTGTGTGTGTGTTAATCTGTAGACTCTAAACATACATATTTTTTTAAAGCTACTTGTGCTGGAGTGGGACATAGACCAAAAGTTACGGAAACGGAAGTCTTATCTAGGACAATGCCTTGTGAATATTTCCATAGATGCTTCTAGAGCCACCTTGCAGATGTCCTGGGCAGAAGCCAGGGTGCTGTAGCACTTGCATACCCAGCCTTCTTGGCATGACAAAGTAAAATCCTCAGTATTGCACCCCATTCTAGTTCGCTTTCCTTATTGTTAGAATTAAGGATTACATAGCCAGAATATAAGGTTATCTGCTGCAAGGCCTTCCTAATTTATTAGGCAAACCATAGGCTGTCAAGATATCAGAATTTATGAGAAGAGGGGAAGACTGATGCATAACCCACCAATGTGTCTGTATCTCTCCTCAACAAAGGAATGCTATTGGTGATCATTAAGAAAATCTTTCATATAGTAAGATTTATGTTTTAGGAAGATCATTGATGGCAATATGGAGGCTCTTTAATAGGGAGGTAGAGCACCATGGACTAGCAGGAATGATAGAACTGAATATAGGCACTGGTAATGCTAATTCAAGTAGCTTCTTAGTTTCCCATCCTTGAAGTCATGGAGACATCTGAGTCAGTGAAATGTTTCTTCATCACAATGTCAAACTGTAGGCATTTTTAAGAGCCAAGCTGAAGATAGAGCTGTTTTGGAAATCATAGCAACGTATTTATAACACGGAAGCTGTCATTTCCTTATTGATTATTTCAATTCAAGAAATTAGTTTGTGAATTGGACTTCAACAGTCTTGTGATTCACTCTTTACAAATTAGCAAAGATTTAAAATTTTGAACTGCTCTTTGCTAGCATTTTCTCCTTTGAATACAATGTTTTTTTTCTACAATTCTGACATTTCAGTTCAGATGCTCTCATTGAGAATTCTCCTTGACAGAGCAAATTTTCTACAATAGAAATATTTTTCATGTGTCTAATAAAAGCTGACTGCCAATTGGTGAAAAAATAAGTTTTTGTAGTTATAAAACTGTTAACTGTAGATGCAAAGCCATGTTATTTCTGATGTCCCATCCAATTGTGACATAATCCACAAGTTTTGCTCACACTGAAATCTGATATTAGTGCCTCTTCTGGGGTGAAGTTTAGCTCACATGGAGATCCCAATGGGCTGTGAATATGTTCTCATTTTTCAAAAATGCCATTAGTTGAAAATCATTTCCTTTTTCAAAATGGCCTCCAGTTCTATCAACTGACTGCCTTGTGAGTTTCTAACAAAGGTCACAACCAGTGGTCTTATAGACTGAATACCCCTTAAGAAAATAGTAACAGTGCTTTGGCAAACACTGAAGAGTTTAATAAGGACAAAGCCCTTGGATTTTTGTACAATAAAAATTCAGTGTACAACAGACTTCATTCTCATAATTTTCCATGATGCCTAATGATATAAAAATAATGTTCTCTCTTTGTCTCTCTCTCTCTCTATCTCTCTCTACCTTTTATCTGCCTCTCTCTCTCTCTCTCTCTCCCTCCCTCCCTCTCCCCCCTCACCAGGACACACAAACACATACACATCCTTTAATGGAAGAAAGGAAGATTAATACTTTTGGATGAGCTTGTGTGTCTTTACCCCCAAATAAGGAAGAATAAATAAGAATAAATGACAGCTACTTTGGAGATATGTTATTTAAAAAAAAAGTAGGGCAGACAAGTAGACTTGCTCAGAGGTAGATAAAGTAGAACGGTGAACAAAAATTACAAGGAGACCGGCAGAGTTTGACTCATTTCTTCAACTAACCTCCTCAAGCACATCCAATCCAATAGCAGAGTGAACTGCTACCAGCAGCTAATAAAATCCTTGTCTTTCCAGGAATTAAAAGCAGAGATCCTCATGGCCATCTGCTAGAGATACGTTTGCAGAAATTGTTGGACAGTGTAATAGGCAGAAATGTTAGGTGAGGAGCAGGGGAATCTCTTGGTCTGTTTGAACACATTTTCCCATGGGGGTTTTGACTACATTGGTTTTAATGATAATATGTTGACATGAATGTCAAAACTCAAATAAAAAGTGACTAGAAGAAGCAGATTGAAATAAAAACTGAGCTATATAAAGAAGGCAGTGAAAGAGTGGCCCCAGTTTTTATGGTCAAGTTGTCATCAACCAATGGTTCAAGGCTATCACCTCTCCTACTAGGTTCCCCCAGTGTCAGACCCTCCTTTGCCTTTCATTATGCTAGGAAATTTCTAAGATCTCCAACTGTGAAAAGCCCAGGTATAAGGCAGGGTTCATTCAGGGAAGCAAAACCACTATGAATATTATGGAATAATAAAATGACTATAAAACTAAGGTCTTACAAACTTCTGGTGAAAGCTGGGAAAATAAAGTCACCAGCCTTTCTGAAGCAGTGGTGTAGTTGGATACATTAGAGCTTCCAAGGACTGTAGGAAACCAGGCATGTCAAGTTGCCAGAGTGGGACTGCAAAGGAGAACTGATATCTATGGGAGGCTATTGTCTCTGTGTTTAATTGTTGGACCTGGAGTCATCTTTGGCTTGGGCCACTGTAAGGAGGAAGAGCTACAAACACAGCAGGAGAGAATGAGGCTAAGCTGGAACCTGCTGACACTTCTGTTTGTCTCTCGCCCCACATAATCATGATGACCCTCTGAGAAAAATGGCTGCTGCTTTACATCCACCTTCCAAGCCTTATGAATCTCTTTCAATCCTTGTGGATTTTGTCTGCTGTCACCTGAAACCATACAAGGAGGTGATTCCGCGAAACGTGAATTCAAGTTTAGTAAAGCAGACAAATACCTATTTTCTTCTGTAACTAAAAGCAATCACTCTATATTTTCTCTAACTAAAGAGCTACTCAACTTTGCCATAAATTTTCAGTAAATTTAATTGACTTTAAAGTAAATCATACTTTTCCTTTAGACCCTTGCCTATTTGCCACAACGTGCCTCTGGCAAGTCTGCCTCTTAGCAGGCAGTTTATACTCTTCTTTTTCTTTGTTTTTTAAAAGGAATTATAATCAGTTTTTTTGTTCCTCTGTGTCAGCAGTAAAGTGTTCTTTATTTAATTTTCCTAGAAAATTCTAGGCTAGCTTATAAAATGTAGATGTTTGGTATTAGCAAGTAGCAAAATAAAATGCCATGTTTAATAAGGGCACATGTGAGTAGCAATGTTTTTGCTGGTATTTCTGCGAAAGGAAATCATACATCATGAGTAGCTAGAGGAAAAGCATCGCTGTGTGTTTATGAGTCAGAGAAGCAGAAACTACTAAATTTATTCCATATACATCCCTTGATTGTTCAAGCATAGGCCACAGATTTATGAAATGACACGTTCTTTCTTTTGATTTTTGCCATCTGAATCTCAACCTGCAATGGGATGGTGAAAACAAAGACAATTAAGTTTAAATCAGTGAATAATACCTTTGCTGTCACTTCCACAAGTGGCTTCATTAGGTCTGGGGATTATCTCATGTGTGTTGTTAAAGGGACAGCACTTACTCATTTTCCTTCCCTTTTATAAGTCCTGTTAGCAACTGGCAGACTTGAATATACACAAGAATAACTCTATGTGTTCATTAATAATCCTCAGAAACTTCTATTTATTTTAAATAAAAATTAAAATAAGAATGTTTTCAATACGTAAAGTTTGGAGAGAAATAATTTCTTATATGTAGTTTAGGAGAAAGAGTTTCTGAAGTACTTTTAAGTAAGTGTGAAGGTTGAGGAAGCAGGCTGAAGTATTCCAAAATAGAGCATATATTCAAAACATGGAGGATTGCTTTATTATGTCCAGTCATTTGCCCCTCCTTTCCTTGTAAGAGGATTATACCTCTCCTCTTATTGCTAGATGATTTCATGTGCTGCCACGTAAACACCTCACAAGCAGCCTTAACCACTTGACTTGCTTTGACCAATGGTATATGAATGGGAATGATGAACACTGCAACCAAGTTAGAAATTTTGAGAGACATCAAAATCTTCCAGTAGCCCTCCTGCTGTTCCTCTTAGCCATGAAATCATCATGTCCCATTGTGATGGCTGCTCTATAAGCCTGAGTTCTGGAAAATACATGGAACAGAGCCACAGTTGAGCCATAGTCACCAACAAATAACTAAAGTGAGACATAAGTGTGTGTGTGTGTGTTTGTTGGTTTTGTAAAAACCTGATGAAATTTAGAGCCCGTTTGTTGCACATCCAAAGCTGACTACTCCACGATGTAGAAAGAAATCATATCAGACTGCTAACAATGACAATTGCTTTAGCATGAAGATTATAGGTTGCTGTGACTTTTTTGTAATCTTTTCCCCCCTGTTATCTGTATCATGTATTATTTTATAATCAGAAAAAGAAGTTTTATTTTTCTTCTAAATATTCTTTCAGTTCTTCCTAACCCCAGACATTTGAACTAAATTTAAGGTGAAATTAAATTTAGACCAGTTCTTGAGCAGGGGTGTTTGCCACATTCAGGACTAACTTGGGATGCTGCATTTAAAATATCATTAGCCTTCAAATTGATGCAATCCCTATTAAAATCCTGCTAACTTGGCAGAAATTGACAGCTGATTCTAAGATTCACATGGAAACATAAGTGACTCAGAATAGCCAAAATAATCTTTAAAAAAAGAACAAATTTGAAGAACTCACTTTCTGATCTCAAACTTGTAGAAATCAAGATAGTTTGATACTAGCATAAGGGTAGAAATATAGATCAGTAGAATAAAATTGAGAGCTCAGAAATAAACTCTCACATTTATGGTCAATTGATTTTCAACAAGAATGCTAAAGCAATTCAAAGAGGAAAGAGTAGCTTTTTCAACACCTGGTGTTAGGACAACTGCACCAATAATTGAATGGAGAGCCACTCTCTTCTTATCACAAATGAGGAGGCACTGCAAGTTTCCATCAGCAGTGAGAATAAAATTATTAAACTCAAATCCCTCTTTTACATGGATCTGACTCTCCATCCTTATTTCTCAATATAGTACCTCTCTCTCCATCTGCCTTTGTCATCATCCATTAGAGGCTGTCAACCTTTCTCTTTAGGATTCTCCATTTTCCACTTTTGAACAGTCTCTGGAATATCTTTACCTTAACCAGAAATTCATTCAGTCCAATAAAAATGTATAGGCATTATTTAGATGAAAGAGTTACAGCAAGATAACTGAATCACTAAGTCTCTAAACTATGGAGGTTACACTCAAGTAGGGGAGGAAATAATTCAAAAAGAAAGCACATAACTATTTGTGAATACAAATAAATAGCCAAATAAATACATATTGTAAATTTGCATTACGGTGCAAATTATTTGAATTATGTTCTCACAAGCCTTCTTATTAATAAGACATATGTCCCTATTCAAAGTCACATCAGGGAATTCCCTGACTTTTTTTTTTTCTAGTAGTTCTTAGTGACACTTAAAATAAGATCTTACATCTGATTGATCTTTCATGCATTCATTCAACAAACATTTATAGGATGTACAAGAGTCTGTTTTAGATGCTAACGATACAACAGTGAGCTCACCAGATATGGGTTCTGCCTTCAGAGAACTTACATTTGGGGAGACAGGCATTAATCACGAAAACCTATAGAAAGCAAACAACCAGATTGTGAGTGTCATAAAGGAAACAAGGAGGACAAGATAAGAGTATATAAAAGGGAGTACTGATATCTCTCTAAAATTTTGAATATATACATTAAAATAACTAACATATAATGACATATCACTTAGTTGGTTTACACAAGTTTTCCCTTAATGAAAATGAGATGAATGAATCAATGACCTTTAATAGATCCTTACGCTGACACCCCCTTATGCATCCTATGGTCTTATGAATTATAGCTGCCCAAATTAAGGCCTGTTGGCTTATTACTTGGGAATGTAATATTTTTGTTAGCTAGTTCTTCTGGTCTACATGGATCACCAATTTTCAATGTACTCAAATATTTCAAAAATCACACCACTAACATGATTCAAAATAAATTATTGTGTCCTGAGTCAATACTATATTCATTGCATTATATTGAATCTTTCAGAATTCAGAGATGAATAACACACACACACATGCACACATAAACATGTTGTGCACAGTTTTTTCCTTTAAGAGATGTGTAGCTCACAAAGTCTGAGCCTTAGACCATCAACATCACCATCATTTGAAGCCTAACAAGTAAATTCTCAGGGCCTACCCATATGTGCTCAATGTGACTTTCAAAGGAGAGAAGGAGGGTGGAGGGGTCCAGTCCCAGAAATACTTGGCCTAACTAGTCCTCCAGGTGATTCTGATGCATGCTAAAGTTTGAGAACCATTGGCTTAGGGAATGAAGAATAAGAAAATTATTTAAGATAATGTACGACAAGGCAGATTATGAGAAATTGCCTCAAATATATATATAAACTACTATCTCTAATGGCTAACTTGCTAATTATAACTAGTTTAATTTTGTTTGGTATCTTTATAATAAACCAGTGATTATCAACCAAGTTGATAAGAAGGAAGCATGTCCAAATCAACTGAGGGACTTAGTCAAATTACCCGAGTCTTTCCCTGCCCTGGTCCCAAACCCCAGTTGAAAACCACAACTCTGGAGGGTAATAATAACCTTCAATATTCAGAATGTTATTTTGATCAGATTATGTTGGGATGCCAACTAATCCAGTGATCTTGAATTTGATTCCCACTTCTGCCTCTATTTTATAGCCTGTTCAGTAAAATGTTGTTCCCATGAATCTTTGATTTACAACAAACACATAAAGTATCTTGCAGAGGATAGAGGAAGTAGCATCAGTGAAGTGATGGTGTCAATTTTTGTTTCTGACTGCCACATGCTAGTTCTGTAACTTTTGTCAGGTTACTTACTTCCGGTAAACCTCAATTTCCTCATCTATAATATTGGTTTCATGATCTCAGCCTACTTCAGAGGCTATCAAGAGGATTAATGGATAGAATATTTTTGATGGTATATGTAGTACATATTACACCTTTTATGATGATGAGCATTCTGTCTTTCCTAGACTGTCTTTTTTCCTGGATTCCTGACATGCCACTGGGTATCAATAATGCAGAAGGTATTTCTAAAGAATCTTTAAAAATTGATAATATAATTGCAGGAAAAAAATCTATTATCTGTCTATCCATTGTTCTATTTTCTATTATGTATCTATCAGTGAAATGGTGGCAGACATTGAGAATGTATATCTATTGAGCGTGTATTCAATTAACAGAATTAACTTAATATTGACAACTTTATAGACATTTCAAATAAGCATGAAAATATCGACAAAAAGAATGGCTGAAGAGAGACAACAAATTGCCTTACGACATGTTAAAACTTTTTTCAGAGCTAGTCTAATCTAAATACCACACTATCAGTGCAGCAGTGTATAAATTCATGGGACAACATAGAAAATTCAGAAATAAATCTGCATTTACATAGATATATAATGAAAGACATTTCAGTTAACTCAAACAAGAATGTTTTATTTAATAAACAGAGCTGACAAAAATCAGCAATTAATCTGAAAGAGCTATGTCCTGCCTCATACCATTGATGGATCAAATATCTAAATGGAAATTGATTAAATATCTCAATATAAAATATAAGAGCAAAAATTTGAATATTTGTATAATTTGGGGGCAGGGGAGGATTTATTAAAAAAAAGACTATCTAAAAATAAAATGAAAAAACATATTTGACTATTTACAATTAGAGCATTTTAGGGGCACCTGGGTGGCTCACTCAGTTAAGCTGGGACTTTGGCTCAGGTCATGATCTCACAGTGGTGAGTTCGAGCCCCACATTGTGAGTTCAAGCCCCACATGTACTATCAGCACAGAGCCTGCTTCTGATCCTCTGTCTCCCTCTCTCTCTGCCCCTCCCCGTCTTGCATGTGTGCATTTGTACATGCTCTCTCTCTCTAAAATAAACATTAAAAAAAATGAAGTAATATCAGAACAATTTGCAGCAAAAAATAACATAAACAAAATCAGAAGACAAGTGATGGGGAGGGAAAAATACGTTACATGCTTGACAAAGAGTCTCTAGCACAGAAAAAGTACTTTCATATATATATGAAATATGTATTTCATTAATTATAATTAATAATACATTAATATGTATTATTAAAAATATGAAATATTTCATTTATGAATATTTTATCATGAATATTTTATTCATATGAACCATATGAAAAATATATGAAATATATGTGTGTATTTAAATTTATTTTTGTGAGAGAGAACATGAGTCGGATCATGGGTGTGACAGAGAGAGAAGGGGACAGATGATCTGAAGTGGGCACTGCACTGACAGCAGTAAGCCCAGCGCAGGGCTTGAACCCACAAACCCCAAGACCATTACCTGAGCCAAAGTCAGACATTCAATGAAGTGAACCACGCAGGTGCCCCTCAAATTTGTATTTAAAAAATCAGCAGAAAAATGAGCAAAAATTTTGTCCAGATAATAGAAGAATAAATCCAAAGTGGTCAATAAATATAAAAACATGCTCAATTTCTCTAAAAGTCAGGCAAATGCAAATAAAGACAACAATGAAATTATGTTTTTCATCCATAGGTTGGGGAAAAATAAATTTCATGCCATATGGGTAGAATGTAGAGAAATGGACATTGCCATACGTGTTTTAAAGAAATATGAATTGTTTCAAAAAATTACAATGTAATCAAATAATATTAGTACAATTAAACAGTGTGTGTACCCTTTAATATAGCACTCACACTTTGGAGAATTTATCTCCCCCAAATCAAGTTGCAATACATAGAATCAGTGTACAAGTGTGCCTCTTTCACTAACATCTGTAATGGCAATAATCTGGAAATAAACTGAATATACTGCAGTAATAGAATGGGTGAATCCATTATGGCACATCTCTCTGATGGACTATGACAAACTGTTTAAAGCAGTGTACTAGATTAGTATCTGGTGAATTCGGAGACTAACCACTTAAAGGCAAGATAAGTTATTGACAAATATGAGCATATTAGTGCATATTGGAAAAAAAATTAAGCCACGGATATGTGTATATAGGTATCTATGACCAAGGAGAAAAATGTGAGAGGAAACACTTAAGACAATGAATACCACTTAAGTTGGGGGTCTGACCCTGAAGGAGAGTTGGTGGGGGAGATGAATCATTTTTTTCATTAAACGTCTTTGGATTGTTTTACATGTCATAATAAGTATATAGTAACTTTGTAACTTAAAAATATAATAAAAACAGAGTCAAATCATGTGCAATCCTGTATTTATATGCATAATACATGTCTGAAGGACTCAAGCCAAATTGCTAATTTTGGATCCTCTTAAGAGAAAAGTAGTAGGGAAAGAGGGAATGGAGATCTTTAGCTTTGTTTCATATATATTTCTGCCTTTATAAATATGTATCTTTTACAATGAATACTAATTCATATATTACTCATGTGAATTAAAAATAAATACATAGATTTAACTGTTTATACCCATGCAGTATACTAGGACAGGGTTTTTTTCCCCCTACCATTAATAGACAACAGTTATTGGCACAAACATTAACAAGCATAATAGTTGTAATTTGGTTGAGGAGAATAATCATGTATCAGCTTAAGTAAGATCCAATGCCTTGAAGAGATCTGTCATTCTATGAAAGTATTGACTTACAGTGGTCCCAACTAAGAAATACAAGATGTAATCCATAGATTCTTGTGAAATTCAGCTGTATTATCTTTTATTGCTCCTATAAACCTTAACTCTAATTAAGGATCATTTAGAGGTTTTTAGCTAGAGGGATGGGTGAAAGGATGTCTTTATCCCCACTTAGGCAGAGGAAAGATTTTAAAGTAGAAAATGAGCAATTGATGATTGTCTTGCCAAGTGTAATTAAGAAAATTTAAGAGCACTTATTGTACCAAGTTCTGGGAGTAAAATCTGCCAAAGGCTGAGTTATGGTTTCTATGTAGGTAATATTATAAACTCAGCATGTCAAGTGTTTGATTCTAATTCTTGGAATAAGCTATAGTCTCTCACATATAGAACAATATAATTTGTATCTGTTGCCCAAAGCAAAGAGCTCTCCTTTTGCCTCCTTCCCTCCTACATTATCTGAGACCTTTGTGTCAACGGTGTTACCCCCAGCACCCCTCTGCCCCTGAGACCTGCCATGTTGAAGGGCTTTCCTTCTCAACTCTTTACTAGCTTATTTCACTACACAGTTCACTGGTAACAATTTCTCATTTTTTTCTTCAAGGACATTGCTGGACCTAGACAAACTTAAGGGGCTCAGAGAGGGAAGCCCTACTGCCTAATTTTACCTATATTGTGAGAGGCAAGAAGTGTCTGGATTGTGGGAAACTCTTGCGTTTAGGGATTTTGGAGTGTTCTTGCAAACATGAGCCATGGATAGCTGAAAAATTATTGTATCCATATGAAATAGCACTGGGTGCCACATATAGAGACACTCAAGATCAACTATCAGAATAGTTTAAACTGGTATGCTCAGACTATAGGGAAAGAATAAATCACTAGGCTTCAGTCCAATGAACTGGTGGAAAAAACTAGGAGATTACATTATATATAAACTCTCTAAGATATATGTTAAGCTGCTGCATAGTGCCTGCTATATATGTATAATTTTGCTTTAAATGGATGAATGTGCCTATTGTGAAGATATGTATGAATAGCAGGAATTACTTATTCAGTGATGATGGTGAGAGATTTGGGGTTAAGGATACTAATTAACTTCTTTCTCCTACACACTGGACACAAACTAACTCTTGCACCCATGGCACTCTGGTTTGATATGGTTTATCATCTCCAAAGGTGTGATTGATCATTTTGTTCTATGTTCAAGGGACCAGCCTGATTCACTAAAATATTGATTGCCTAGAGTCCTATCTTTTCCTCTAATTCCTGCACTGATTGCAAGAACAAAAGGTACACTTCAAATTGAACTGCTTGTAATTGGCCTATTTATAAGCTACATAAAGCGGCACACACACATTTACTTATAACTTTAATTGTCAGGGTTAAGTCCCTCTGGAAGAAGAAGAGAGATAGAATTAAATGCATGGATGGAACTGAAAGAGCTGTTCAAAGTTTGGTAATAAGTGGACATATTCAGGAGAATCAGGGAGTACTCTTGGGCAGTTAGAAAAATAGATCAGTCTCTGAAAATCTAGAAGGAACATGGAAGAAGACCATGCATAAGAGTAAACAGTGGGATAAAATGAGTTTTGGAGACACAGAAGTGTTTTTGGAAGCCAGAAATGCAAATCCTAGGGAAGTAGATAAAGATTATAGAGGATGCTTTTTATGTGCCACCCATACCCCTTTGGACTTTCACGTTTTCATGTGGGTGGCTGACTTTAACATGGCATCGTGTCCGTTTTTTTGCCTAAGAGTTTTTCTCTGACCATTGGACTTTGCTTAAAGCTAGCATAGCAGTGTAGAAACAGAATTTAAAAACACTGACTTTTCCTCCTCACCCCCAAGCCCCCAACTACAGCATCCTTCAATCATTGGAGTGTAGATGCCCCAACTCCCTCCCTCCTTGGGTGAGATAACAATGGGTCTCACACTTAGTGCTTTTTTAATGTTTATTTATTTGTTTTGAGAGAGAGACAGAGAGAGACAGAGAGAGAGAGAGAGAGAGAGAGAGAGAGAGAGAGAGACAAAGAGCATGGGAGGGACAGAGAGAGAGAGAGATAGAGAATCCCAAGCAGGCTCTGCACTGTCAGTGCAGAGCCTGATGCAAGGCTTGAACTCACAAACCTTGAGATCATGATTTAAGCAGAAATCAAGAGTCTGACACTTAACCAACTGAGCCACCCAGGCACTCCTCAGAGACTTAGTTTGATTGTATGTCTGGGATCCCTAGTGCAATTAAGCTGCAATTATCTACAACACTAACATTTGTCAACACAACCTGCATTGTTTGTCTTCCCTTCCCAGTTGCACTTTAACATTGCCATCCTTAAGTTATCTGAGATCGCTTCCCCAAAAATCTACCTGCACCTGAATCTTTGTCCCAAACCTTACTCTGTGACAACCCAAACTACGATTGAATTTGTATACAAAATGAACTGCCAAAAACTTGAAAAATGAAACCAAACTGAAAAGAAAAATTAAAAATAAACAAAAGATATCAGACTAAGGAGAGTTGAGATATAGACAAATGAAGATTATTTTCCTTTCCTTAACTAAATATCTAAAAAGAAAATGAGTTTAGGAAACATTGTTATTTTACTCATTTTCTGGGTTAGTACTTTCTGAAGAAAAGAGAAGCACTATGGGCATTTTTAGAAGTAAGCTTTTGAAAACTGTAATGCTTTAAGCCAAAACATATTGTTAACTGTGATAATGGGAACCTACATCACTAAGAGATGCATTGCCTGATTCTCTGTGGTTTCCTACTACAGTAGTTCTTTTTGGAATTAGGTGGTCTTTTCCAAAAAGCACTTGTGTTATGTGTTGAAATAATGAAAAAAGCTGCTGAAATACAATATGCATTTTTAAATCTAGTAATAAAGAAAGTAATATGGCTGAATAATGCCGGGCCAGATTAGCTTTGACACTGTATTTGCTTTGTGTCCAACTTTATCTGGCAATGCATTATTCACTAGTACTATACACAGTGCTTTATTAAGTCTTAATCAAATGCATTTTATCATAAGTGTCAATTCAATGCTTTGCCATTGTATTTATATATTTTTAAATACCGAGGTCTTTGTAACGAATGATAAATGCTTAGGCTGGAAAAGAATATCATATTTCTGGGGCCTGGGAATGAGGTCATTGTGTAGGCACAGTGTGGTTTTACATCTACACAAAAGTCATCTGCAAACAGCTTATATTACCCTTTCTTTTCTCCTCCTAATAAACTGAAATGTGAAAATGTTCATTTAACTTTTTTTTTTTTCACCAACATGAAAATCAAGCAGGCATACTTTGGTCATCCATTGAGGGCATTTTAATAGGTTTATAGAGCACATAAATAAGACCTAAATTAAAACTGTCATTTTTTTATATATTTTATTTTATTTGTGGTTTTTATTTAATAGATTTTTGCACTAAATTTTTAACTGTGACGAGGAGCTCAAATGAAGTAGGTTAGACATAAAATTTTATATATAAACTGACAAGGGATTGCAATGGTTACACACATTTTTAAGTATAATTAATTAGTAATGAGCTGTATGTTTTGTAAACACAACTGGGCCTTAGAAATGCTTCTTGTGTTTCTTGAATTTTCTATGAAAGAAAATGCTTACAAAATATATTATTAAACTGTGTTAAGATCTTAGGCTTACTACTTTGATAATACTGGACAACTTCAATTTTTAAAATATTGCCAAAATCCAACTACAAGTTGCTTGGTAGTCTGGTTCTTTTATCAAAACAGCAGGTTTAGATTTATTGACCTTCCTATATTTGAAGAAGAAAAGGCAACTACTATAATCCTACAGTGTTATTTGGAGATACCTGTTTATTTCCTAAGTAAAAAAAAAAAAAAGAAAAAATCTTTACAGAAGTTCATGATTTTAGATTTAAAAAAAATACATTAAAAGAAATCCAGGACTTTTAAAGAACATTTTATTAAATTAGACTTCTGTCCTTCAGTGAGTGCCAAATGAAATTGGAGTGTTAATGGCATTAGGCTTTACACACCAGAGTGGCATTAGCCCCTGAGTCAGTACCACCAGTGGGATAGAGTTTTATCTATAGAAGGGATACTTAGATAATGAACTCGCATTAATTCTTGGTATCATTGCCAAATAGACTGTTTCTTCTATACTTTAACCTTCGGGTGAATTGTCAGTCAGATCCTCTGCTATCCCCAATTCCTCTTGTTTTCTTCTATGTCCAAATAGCTGGAATAGATGCAGAGCTTTATCAGTTATAATAGCAATACTTTAACATATTTGTCATTTACACTACATAATTGTTAATACAGAAAAAGTATTCTTAACATATTTTTTTCTTGCAAAGTAATTAATCAGCAGTATTTACAGACTACTTATTATGACCATGTATTTCCAGTAAGGGTCTCTGAGTAACGCTCAATCAAGGTAGAAAAAAAAATCCATTAAGCAGAGAAAGTTTTCCTTAAAATGAATTTATACTTAAATAAGTCAGGCCCTTTTTTAGTCTGCATCAAATTTTTAGAATGAAGTTAAGTGCTAGCCATTTACAAAATAAATTTGAATCTTGTATGTATGTGTGTGTATGAATATATATACATACGCGTATGTATACATATGTACATATGCATATATATACACACACACATATATATATACATATATATTTTTCCATTGTGACCGCATAAGTATTTTATTTTTGTGATTTTTTTCACCTTGCCTAAATTTATAATGTTTAGACTATACATACATACAGTATGTATACATACATACATATGCATACATACAGTATGTATACATACATACATATGCATACATACAGTTAAAGGCTACTCATCTTAGGTTTAACTGTTATTCTCTATGTATATTTTAAAATATTCTCTTTCCTTTATTTCTTAAAAAATGAAAAAATATTAAAACCATGGAAACATTAAGATGGTATGTACAAGCATTAATAAGCATGTCCTTGTGTGTAAGGTTATTGATAAAGGTATTTATGGAATTAATGTAAGGGCACTGTGGTTCTAATGATAAATTCACAATAGGAAAGATCATGAATATGGAAGGAAAAGATCCAGGTAACGTTCCATTTGTTTTGCTGAGTTTGTATGTAACTCTGAGTAAGTCACTAAATGTCTCTGATTCTTGGTTTCTTCATCTGTAAAACAGGACCACGGGATTGTCTCTTTTCACTCCCGTGAGTTTAAAGAGTGTTCCTTGAATTTTTTTGTTGTTTAAAATTTTCTTACCATGCTTACAAGAGGATTTCCTGGCCCCCATGTACAAGTTTTTCATTCTCTGTGCTTAGATGATACCATGCAGTGTGTGTGTGTGTGTGTCCGTAAGAGAAAGAGACAGCGGAATTAAAATAGATTCAGGAAACACTTAAAATCATGAGACTTTAGCAGAGATTGATTAAAATAATTTTCTATATCACTAAAATCCTCAGCAGATACATCAAGGAGTCTGGGGTTAACTAACAAATGAGTGTCTTTCCTACCAGGCAGACACATTTCTGAAGAATTAACTCTCTTTTTGTGAAAATACAATAATGGCACTATAAATCTAAATATGATTAAAGTTCTGAAGAAATGGAAAGACAGTAGGTCACTCATAATAGAGTCTGCCAGTAGCAGCAGCTGTCGGATCCCTTTCTCCCTGTGTGCAGGAGGAGTCTCATTTGATTTCCAGCTTTCGATCCCTCCTCAAGGTGCAGCCATAGTCCTCTTGCAGCACATTATAGGATCCTAGAGACATGAAACAGTAGAGCATGGCTGCATTCCTTTCTCCAAATGGGTTTTGGTACATACAGTTCATAAGTGACTAGTAAGAATTTGCTGTTCAGGCTTACTTTTCCCTTGGGATTCTATAATTATTTTAAAATATTAGCCACAAATCCCTTGCTATTTCCTTAAATTCTTCATTTGCCTTAGTGAAACTCAATTGTATGCCAAAAATCACTTTTAATACTTGACTTGGAGACTGCAGACCATACTTACACATCAACTTGGAAAAACAATATGCAAAATTTGGCTTTGGCATTGCCCAAAATGTGGTATCCTGAATCATCATATATTTCTGTATGTCACAAAGTATGTCTAATAATAGGAAAAGATGAGTATCTTCACACAAAATGTAATGCTCACATTAACATCTGTCAGCAATTTTGTGAGAGTATTGCCAAAATATAACATTTATTTTGGCATTTAGTTCCATTTTGCTCTTGTGAGTGCTTCTTTTACTTTGTTGCCATTAACATAGCATTAAAAATGTCTTTCAGATGTTAAAAATCAATTATTTCCAAAATGTCCCGGTAGTTACCAGAGCAGATTAATGCAAGGTGCTGTAAGAGTAATGTCCAAATAAATTGTCGTAAGTGAACAATGCAGTTCACCACAAGAATAAGATTTACCTGACTTTGGTACCTTTGTGGGAAACGGGGGTAAAATCAACATTTGCAACCAAAGAAAAATATACAAGGTGATGTTTTGTTGAAAGATCGGCAGGTGCTTTAGTGATATCATTTTCAGTGCAGTGATCAAGCTGCCATGATAAGTTAGAACAAGACCAAAACTGTTTACACTCAATTTCTATCTACAGATGTGTAGCTGGTTTCTAAAGATGATCGATACGTGATAAGCTTGGGAATGGACATTTCCCTATGAAGAGGTCTCTTTGAGGGAATATGAATTATAAAAACTCAAGTGTTACCTTTTGGACTTAGGCATTTGGCAAGTTCATAGCAACCTTTATGTTAGTAGTCATGAGAGATTATTTATTTTCTAGAATTTTGAGTTCCAGGCCCTCAAAATACTTGAGAGAGAGCTTCCAAATAAATGCAAACACTGTTATGTAGTGGAATCAGTGTGGCCCTGGCATGTAGGCATGAAGGGGAGGGTCTGGTGTCATGAGCATGAGAGCTGTGCAGTCATGTAAGGTCTCATCTTTAGAAGGACCCACAATAAATGCTTATTTTGAAACAAGCTGCCATTATTTAGAAATTTTTAATAACTTTTGAATAAGGGGTCCTACATTTTCATTTCACAGTAGTTACCACAATTTACTTAATGGGTCATCAGGGTAGTTGCAGAGGAAGAACAAGACTCCAGGTTTCCAAACTTTTTCACCTGAATTTAGGGAGTGACTCTTTAACTGCTCTCTTCCAAGTAGTGTTCTTTAACTGCTCTTCCAAATAGTGTTCCTTTATTTCTATCTTTTTTTGCTCTACCTCTATGTTCGTTCTGATTTGGAAAACAGAACCCCTACGATGTTAAGTCTTCAGTAAGGGCTTAAACTGTCCTCCATGTCTGACTTAAGATTTCTCTAGAAGTGACCAACATCTTTGTTGTTGGACAACATCTCTGTTGCTGGACATCTATGCCATAACACACCTTCTCATCTAGTTATTTACCCCTTCAGCCCTAACATTATGCTGGGCATGTTTTGTGCTGTGTATATAGTAGTGAATAAGGGGATTTGGTTCCTGTTGTCTTAAATTTACAGTTCAAAAGGACAGACAATAAAGCCAAGGGCCAGATAAAAGAAACTATGATGGTGATAGAGCAGGACCTACAGGAACAGAGGAGGAACACCTAAGGAAGTGAATGTAAAGAAAGATCTGAGATCTAAGTGTGGATAGATATTTTTCACATGAAGGGGGAAACAGAGAATGTTCTAGAAAGAGAATAGCATGAGCCAAAGCCCTGAAGTGAAAGGTTGCCATCTTCAGGAGAGTTTCCCCCATGGATAATTGCACTGACCAAATTCAAAGTAGGTATTAGCCAGAGATTCTTTTCAGAGGATTTCACATTTATCAATACTAGGCTTTTAAATGAGTTAATAGTTTAAATTGAAAAGTTATCATAAAAGGGCCTGACTCTACTTTAACCAGATTTTTTTCACAAAGTACATGTAAGATATGTCTAAACCAGAACAGGTTTTAATATGTGATATCCATGGACACATTGAAGATTCCAGTTGGTGCTTGGAGAATAAAACAAGTTGTTGACTAGAGGGAAAAATGTGATGTAAATTGATAATCAAAGTTAAATATCATTATGGTTAAATATTTGTGCTCCCCTATTCATATGTTAAAGCCCTAATCCCCAATATATTATCAGGAGGTGGGACCTTTGGGAGGTAATTAGGTTTAGATGAGCTTATGGGGTTGGGGCCTACATGATGGGGTTGGGATATTGTAAGAAGAGGAGTTCTGTTTCTTTCTTCATGTGAACCCACTGAAGAAGGCCATGTGAGCGCACATTGACAAGGTGATTGTCTACAAACCAGGAGAGAGTCTGGTGTACCTGCAGGAAAGAGAGAGAAAGAGAATAGCAAGAGACGAAATCTGAGAGCTGTGCCCAGGGACCAGATTATGGACATAGTTTTGTTAGGCCTGGCAAAGATTTTCCATGGTTTGTAAGGGTAATGTGAAACCACAGGGGTGTTTAAATAAGGATTGTGATGCGATCTGACTATGGCATTAAATGATAGCCATTGCAAACCCCCAGGCAAGTGGTGATGGTGGCTTGGAGTAGGGTTGTGACTTTGAAGGCTGGGATAAATGGACTTACTCCTGTGGAGACAGTGAAGGGAAAGCAAAGTGTTAAAGAAGGCAATACAAACATGCAAAGACAAGCCCAGAGTAGAGGTTGTAGAGGTTGTAACTAGGACTTGTTTTGATAAGCTGGCTTTTGGGATCAGAGCTGAAGGGCTAATCTAGAAACAGACGCTCTCAGCTTTCCATAAAGTCATGTTGTGATGGGAGGAAGAGTTCCTTGCATTTCCAGGGTTCGGTAAGCAGTGTCAGCAACACTGATGCCTCAGCAGACACCCACAGAAAATAGAGTCATCTCTGGTCACTGTTCAGAATCAAACACTGCAGGTCATGCTTCCAGCTATGAGGTGGAAAGTGCTTTAATTTATAGTTGGTTAGCTTGATCTTCCAAAAACATGGAAACGAATTAGGGACATAACCATTGAAGACTGCAAAATGATGGAAGAGAGATTGCCACAAAGATCCTGCAAAACTGTTGTGTTTGAATAAGCAAGTATTTGAGGGTGCAGTAGGTAAATTGGATGGCCTGAGCTCATGTCTGCTTCTCACTAAAATTGTTCAGGTACCTGGGGGACCTCATTTTTCATGTGCCCATATTGCCTTCAAGGGACACTTTACTCACCTGAAGGACTGGACTTTTTATTTTCCTGTTGATGTGTTCTAATAACATTTAATAGCAGTCTCCATCTTAAATATGGGATTTAGACCATTAACTTTATATGGTATATTTAAAAAACAATTCCAAAATAACAGATATCAGCCATTAAAATAACTTCTTCATTAGTAAATAGATACATTGAGAATTTTGCATTTTGATTTCCATGTACAAAAATACAAGTGCATGGTTTTGTTTTGTTTCATTTTTAAAAGTCCTAAAAAAAGAGGCATCTATTCCTTTCCTTCCTTTTCCATAATTTTTTCACTAATTGACATATATCAATCCAGATGTAGAGAATTGGTAAAAATAAGATGAATTGCTAAGCAACATATAGTTATATTATATGTCTTTCTTTTCATTCTAAGTGACAGGAAATACAACTAAAACTAGAGAGGGATTTTATTTATACACAACTGGAAGATCCAGGGCATGGATTTTTCTCCAACTCGGCTTCCATTCCTTGTCTTAGATCCATTTACAAATGGTTGTCCCCTCATGGTGGCAAAATAGTCTACCAGTTTTGTGGTCCCTTGGGCTCAAATCCTAATTTCAGCAGTCTGGGAAAAGTCTCATTGCTTATCATTGACTCTTGTGTCCATTTCTGAAACAACCTCTATAACAAGGAGAATACAGTGCCTTGATTCAGCCTATTCCTTCTACATTTTGAAGAAAGGATTGAATCCACCTTATCCAACGAAATATGCAGCCTAAGAGGAAGGCAATGATGGTTTCCAGTAGGTAACTGGTGTGCTCATAAAAAAAAATACATAGGGGATACATGCTAAGGAGCTAGAGAACATATTTGCCTACTGCCCTGTATCAGGCCTGAACAGTGTTATAGGAAGGGATATTGCCATGTTGGGTCTCTAATAATTTGTCAAGAAAAGCTACCAAGGACACACCATATTTTCCTCAAGGTTAAAAAGTTATACAGGGAGCTTCTCAGTAGTTTGCCTCTGAATTTCCTGCACTAGAGGCAGCCCTATATTCAAAGAGGGAAGAAAAGTTTCCATTACCCCATTCTATGTGCTCGATATACACCATCTCATTAACTACTCACAAATATTTTATCATTAGTCCTATTTTTTAGGTGAAGAAACTGAGCCTCAGGCACATTAAGGAACTTGTCTAAGTTCACACAACAAAAGCATAGCTCATGGCTGAACCCAGATCTTTCTGCATATAAAGCAGGATGCCACTGTCCTAGCCAGATATAACTCTTCCATTAACTTACTCATTGAGTCAAGTAATTGACTTTACTCTTTTTTGTTCTTTTTAAAATTGAATTTTGTAGCATTTACTTTAAGATGTAGACTTTACACATGTTATAATGTAAATTTTACCACTTTTAAAGATCCTCAACAAGAAAATTATTAGTTTCTCTCTAACCCCTCATTCCCCAAATATGTAGTGAATGTCTATTACATGCAAGGGGACAAGAACAGTGTGAAATGAGTTGGCTACATCATTCTGGGGTGGTTTTGTGAGAAGAGTAAGGGGAAACATGCAGTCTTTCCTTTTTCTGGCATGCCATCAAAGTCCAATGCAATCTTGAACTCTCACAAGAAATTTTGAATGGTGGAGTTCACCTAGGCTAAATAACTCCCTGTTAATTTCCCCTTCCAGCCTTCAACAGCATGGTAGCTGCAACCATCACACTAGATTTTAGTTCATGAATTTGCATTGTTTTTATGTCTTCTGAGTTGTACTGACCTTGTGAGGAGTTCATTTGCACTCCAGCATAGATCATACCTTAGATTCATATTAGGTGTTCAGTAAATATTTCTTGAATTAAGTGCCTTATTAGAATGATGGACCATAAATATTTGGTATAGGAATACCATTAAGCAATTAAACACTGATAAAATTTATATGAGACACATTATAGTTTAGAAAAAATATATATATATTCAATATCATGTGATGCATATATACATATTATGTATAACCTAATATATGACTTATACATATGAAATACATGTTATCACACACATATATTCTTTTATATACATGTATATTTTTCTGATTCATAAAAGTTAGGTTTTTTTGGTTTTTGTTTGTGAATAAGTGTTTTAGCTCAAAACCTTTCCTGGAATTTGAATTCCCATATCAGCATTTTATGAAACCATAAAATATGAACAATTTACCTTCTGACCTCTACCCCTTCTAACCTCCTCCCTGCTTTATGACATTAAAAACAAACACACATATGAAGTGAATTATATTTAAACTTTTGGACAACATATTTTAGCAAGTCACAAAAAGATATAATTGTATTTTGCACAAAGTGATTTAGTTCTAGAAAGCTAAGCTGACATGTAACTAATTGGTTGTTTTTGTTGTCAAGTTCTTTTAATTTAACTAAAAGTGGGTTTGCAAAAGGATATTGGGAAAGCCTCAAGAGTTGTATTGTGAATCTTTAATTTCCATTTTCAAAACCTTTCAGTAATGCCTAATTCTTTATGATTCATGATTTCTTAAACATACAACATACCCTTCTTGATTATGGTTTCTCTCGCTTTTTTTTTTTTCAAACCAGAAGTGTAATTATGGCAATGAGGCTAAATAATGTGTACTCCAGGGGTGTTGTTCATCTGACTTTATGCTTCCTGAGGCCATTCTTTCTTTCTCTGACTTGTGACACTTTAGTCTACTCAAAGAGATAATTGCTATTTCCTAGCCTACTTCTCACACCCTCTTTTGCATTTTTTGTTTCAATGAAACAAAAAAATAAATTACCTAATTTTGATTTCTCTACTATTTACAAGAGATTTTTTTTTATGTGATTGAATGTGGGAGTTTGGCTGTTTGGAATAACCAAAGAACTACAGATGAGCAAACAGAGGCTGACAGACAATAAATTACTAGTCTACAGTCATGGAACTCATTGGCATCCAGGTTTAGCAGGATTTCAAGAGCAATGAGTTAAGCAGGCAAGTCCCATGCATTCATGAAAACAAGCTTTTTAAATCAGAGATATACTGGAAGGCAGTAGAGGGTAGTGGTTAAGAACACAACTTTGGTGACACCTGGTGACTTGTTCAGTTAAGCGTCCAAATTTGGCTTAGGTCATGATCTAACGGTTTGTGGGTTCGAGCCCCAAATCAGGCTCTGCACTGGCAGTTCAGAACCTGGAGACTGCTTCAGATTTGGTGTCTCTGTTTCTCTCTGCCCCTCCCCTGCTCACACTCTTTCTCCGTCAAAAATAAATAAATGTTTACCAAAAAAAAAGACACAGGCTTTGGACTCAACCATCCTTGGAACTGAATCCTTACCTTCTCTCTACCTATGTCATACTTGGGCAAGTTATTTAACTTCCTTAATGTTCACTTATGCTTCTCTGCAAAGCAATGGTGACATTACCGAACTTTTAAGTAAGGATTTTATGAGATAATGCCTATCTCGTTCTAAGCAATGAATAAAAAATGGCTAGGGCTGTTTTGCTATATCCTCTTCTTGTACTTTGATAAGCATTGATAGAGTTAATAAGAGTGCCTTCATGGAATCTAACAACTTGGAAACATAGGGTGGGTGTTACTTCTTATTGTTCTAATTTTGGCCAATTAGAAATGTTTAAATAAACTGTACATTATCTTTCTTCATGTCATATTCCCTGTAGTTCATATAGGTGGCCTTGTTCTGTACCTATTGATAACTGCCCTGGCCATGCCTTATTTTACTGCCAATTTCCTTCTAGATATTCCTAGAATCAGCTATGTCTCTATTTTTACTGACAATGCCCTAGTTCAAAATTTAATCATTTTCACTGTTTTCATCATACTATTAGATATCCTTTCTTTTAGTATTGCTCCCTTACTCTGTTAACTGTATTTGAACTGGAACAATCTCTGCAATGCACAGTTCAAATGATGTTACCATTGAGGTAAAGCCCTTTCACAGCACCCAGAATCCCTCAGAAAAGTGTGATGGTGCCATCATGATTTGACCTTTTTCTACTTCCTTCTCTGTGTCTTTCAAAATAGACTATGCAGAGGAGGAAACTGAGGGTCAGGGAGGTTAAATAATTAGCCTGAGGTTACACAACTAGTGAATAACAGAACCAGAACTCCATCCCAGACTTCTCTGCTCTATTGTCCAGCACAGTTATTACATAGATCAGGGGTTGGCAAACTACATCCTATGGGCCATATTCATTCCATTGCCAATTTTTTTGCAAATAGAGTTTTATTGGAATGCAGTCATGACCATTCATCTACATATTGTCTGTGGCTGCTTTCATACTTCAAGGGTGAAGTTGAGTAGTTATAACAGAGTCCATCTGGGCCACAAAGTCTATAGTATTCATTATTCGGCCCTTTAGAGAAAAAGTTTGCCAGTCCCTGACATAGATTCTACTTGGATTCAAAAGCACAAAAAGTATAGATTCCAGAATGTACACAGTGAGGAACTCTGTGATCAGAGTCTTCTTCTACTTTAATGAAAGTGGATGAAATGTTGCCTTAACAGGTAGAAGAATCACTGAAACACTAGGACCTGAATACACTAGGTGATTTTAATTACCTAGATATCTATTGGGAAAACAGCTTGACAGGATACAGATTGTCCAATCAATTATTTTTAAAGGGTTGCTGACAGTGCTTAATGTGAAAGAAGTAGGAAGCTAAAGAGATGGCAGGTCTCGTCTCCTGATTGTGCCCAACAAAGAACAGACGATTGCAAACAAAATGGAATATGTCATTTGGAAGAGGCAGAGGCTGTAAAATAAATGGGAGAATTCACAACGCTGAGGTAGGGGATTAGGAAAAGCAGCTGAACAAAGAATATGAATTTTAAGAAAGCAAACTTGAGTACAGAATGCTCTGAGCCTGAAATGACTGGATATTTGCATAAATATGTGTACATTCACCTGCTGAATCCTCTCAGAAAGTTTGCCACTGGCCTATACGGAGAGAAAAAATTGGAATACTCAATCATTCAGAAAAATCTACCAGTTGTTTAACATGCCAAAATTCCAGAAAGAGCTTAGCACGAATATTATTTCTCACAAAAGCAAGCTCTTCTTGTTCTTTGAGAGGCATTTTGCCTTTGGGAGACCAGGGAACAGAGAAGCAACAAGCACAGGTTGTGATAATGTGTTTGCCGAGAGCTGAAATAAACCATGTGCAGAATGTGCCAGGAACATGATGATGGGTAAGCCTTAGACTTGGATGTGTTCTTCTTCCAAAAACCTCAAAGTATGGATAATTATGAAATGACATTCTAGGGGCCTGAGAGAATGAGTGCATTTCCAGCTACCACCTCTAATTTACTGCAAGGGAATAATTTGTATGCACTGGGCTCATCTGACTGATGCCTGGGTGCAGTGGTGTCCAAAAAGGTGAGAAAGGACTTGTGATCTGTGTGTTCTTTTGGATGAAGAAATGGGATAGAAGGATGGTTTCCTCCTTGGTTCCCTCATTCATGATTTAATAAATTTTTGTGAAGGGACCGCTGGCTGCCCTGTACTAGAACTGGGGACACCAAATAAAGACTTGTGTGGGGGAGAAGATGCAAAATCACATCATCACCATGCACTCTGATGAATCAATTCTAATACTTGAGACTGAGCCCAGGCCAGAAGCTGTGTGAGGGGTAAGAGAGGATAAGTGTGGAACGGGCTGAAGAGGTTTAGAGATAGACTGACAATTTGTGTGACAGACTCCACCATGCTCAATGTAAGTTGTTTTTGAATGGAGGGATATTTCCACTTACTTTGGGGGAAACCCCAAAGAAGGACAGCAACTCAGTTTTGTGTTCTTTGCCTTCATGCAGTACATACAGAAGAAGAAAAGATGAGCATGTCAGTGTGGCCTGATTCTCCCTTCTGCAAGGGTGCTGTGTGTGTTGGAATGCACAGGCAAGAGGCATTTCCATCACCCCCGTCTGTGTACTTTCCTGCAGTTTTTAGCTGAGTTTGAGAGGCAAATTTACCTCCCTTGCGCTGAGAGCCAGGTCCATGCATAGCTGGTGCCACTGCTCAGACTTCATTGTCTTTATCATTAGTATTTCTCATGACTATAAAAACAGCCACTATTCTTTGAGCACTGCCCATGTACTAGGCACTGTCCTCAGCACCTACATCCATTGATCATTTAAATTTCACAATAATCCTATGAAGTAGGGGTCACTTTATCCAATTTTCAGAAGATAAATTGAGTCATAGAGTATTTAACTTTCCCAAAGTTACTTGGTTGACTTAAGTCTCACATATTCTAGACAATTTTAACCTCTCTAGTTAGTATCTTCTACTGTTTTTTTTTTTAAATAATTTGATAAAGAAGTTCTATGGCTGAGGCAAGTGCTTGAAAACTACTGCAGAGATAAACTCTTGAAATATTAGGGCACTAGAACTGGAATCTAAGTTAAGGATATATTTGGTCCTTTCTAGATCTGCCTGGGTTATAGCAAGACATTTTCCATTTTCATTATGCACTTTGTAAGAGGCCAGGGAAATCAAGTGGACATCGTGTGCAAATATCACTGCTTTCCCTACAGTTTTATTTCACAAAGGCCAAATTGTAAAACTTTTAGTTATCATAGGCAAGGGACATGCCATGTCTGGCATGGAAAGGCCAGACTTCATAGAAAAACCTTCACTGGGTGATGCCTGCCTTGAGCAGTCTTTGGACCTTCAGATGCCAATTGATGTTGGAGGACTTCTACTCAGACACTGCATAGTCCAAGCTCTTACATACTCAATGTGAAAGTTCCTTCCTTCATTAATATTCATGTTCTGTTTTGATCACAGGTCAAAGAGAGTGGTTAAACCACAACCTAGAATCCTAGGGATCAGGATTTGACCATACTGAGACCTCACACGTAGCCACCCCTCTATGGTTCTGTGGATGGAACCTGGAACTGGTGTGAGATCTGGGATATGACCAAATTATTTCATTTCATTGATGTCCTAGTTAGTCCATTGTTTCTGAGAGGCTTGTAGGGTATCTCTCACCTGTGAATTGAAAAAAGTGTATCTCCTTAATCACTCTATAGTTGGTGTTAAGAGAATTCAGAAGTATAAGAATAGGAGGTTGGGCTTAGAAATAAAGTATTGAGGGATGTAGACAATAAAAATTGGGCCACTGGATGGACCTGTTAGAAGCATCTTAGATGCTGAGAAGTCTTGATGAAGGTTGTGCCTCTGAGATGGGCAAGTCTTCTGGCTTAAGTAATGCATTTGGATTATAGTAGGAATTGTAACAACAATATAATTTAAAATTGAATAGCAATTTGTATTTTTCAAAGGACTTTCATTGAATAGATAATCCTAAGTATTGAGGCTATAACACAGAATTAAATAGACAAAGTCCCCAATTTGTAGAATTTAGTATCTATTGAACTCTTTTATTTGATTGCATTGAGGCCTTTTTCCAAGTTTCATGTTGTAGTTTCTCACTACTCCCTGAGGAAGGTTGATCAAAGTTTATGCTCAATTTACTGATGAGAAGACAACACAATGGTATTATAGAACTAAGAAGTATCAAAACCCTCACCAGAACCAAGTAGACTTGACCTCAAAGTTTGTCTGATTAAAAAATTCTGTGGTAAAATATTTATAACATAGAATTTATTATTTTAACCAGTTTTAAGTGCATGGTTCTATGGCATCAAGTACATTTACATTGTGCAAACATCACCACCATCCATCTCCAGACCTTTTTCCATTTTTCCAACCTGAAACTCTGTACCCATTAAACAAGTCCTCTTTCTCCTTTCCCTCTTCCAGCCCCTAGCAACCACCACAATGCTTTCTGGTTCTATGAATTCGACAACTCTGTTACCTCATATAAGTGAAATAATACAACATTTGTCCTTATGTGATTAGATTATTTCATTTAGCATAAAATCCTCAGTGTCCATCTATGTTGTAGCATGTGTCACAATTCCCTTCCTTTTTAAGGCTGAATAATATTCTAGTGTATGTCTACACCATATTTTGTCCCTTCACCCACTGATGGACGCTTATGTTACTTATACCTTTGGCTGTTGTGAATAATGCTGTTACGAACACAGGTGTACAAGTATCCATCTTGCTGCTTTCAATACTTTTGGATGTATACCCAGAAATGGAATTACTGGATTATACGGTAACTCTAATTTTATGAGAAGCCATCATACCGTTTCTCATGTTGCTGTACCATTTTACATACCTGTGCTCTTTTGACTACATCAAAGTTGCCTTTGAATGATGAACTGAAGAGGGAAAGAGCACTGATATTGTAGCAATGCCGAATGCAACAGATCTGATCCTTCCATTATATATCAATGTAACCCGTATTTCTGTCATATGATTTGTGATGTTTACAAATAACCTGTTTCCTTTGCTCCTCAAAAACATGTTGAATAAAGGGGTATGTGTAACTTTTCAGTACACTTTAAATATGATGAAAATGTCAGTGTTTTTTGAGGTGTCAAAACAAATGACATAATGTCAGCATTTAGAAACGGCTATTTGCAAAACAAGTTGCTTTTGTTTTCTGCCAGGCACACCACAGCATGTTTAACAATGGGGTATGATAGCTATGAACTGTGACTCTGATCTGCCTCAGACTCAGAAAGCCTCCACTACAAAGTGGCACTTATCATTGCTTTGTAGGGTTTGCTTGTGTCTTCCATACAAAGGTTCACTGGGAGTTGGACTGAAAATTTGTGGATAAGTACTGGGTTGTGTATTCTTGAGGTGTATGTCTGTATCAATGTGTGTGTGTGTGTGTGTGTGTGTGTGTGTGTGTGTGTGAAGGGTATATCTCCCAAATGATCCCATTTGGAGATTTTTTCTCCCCCAGTTTGGTGACACACCCTGAGGGGACCCACAATGAGTCTGGCCCTTGTGTGGTCACCTCCCCTTGAGTGCAGGCAGACCTGTGACTTGCTGCTAGCCAATGGAGTATGGCAAAGGTGATGGGATGCCACTCACTTGATTAGGTTACACTATTTAAGACTCTAGCTGACTGGAGGAGAGATTCCTCTCCTGGTCTTGAAGCAGTCATGTTGTGACAGGGTCACATGGCAAAGAAGGGGCAGCCTCAGGAGATAAGAGTAGTCCTTGACTGACAGCAAGTCAGAAAATGAGGATATCAGTCAGTTCTACAACTGCAGTGAATTGGATACTGCCAGTGCATTCGTGAACTTGGAAGAGGACTGCAGGCTCCAGAAAGGAACACATCCTGGTTGACACCTTGATTGTAGGCTTGTGAGGCTCTGAGAAAAGGATCCAGTTTCCTAATCCATGGTAACTGGAACATAATAGATGTGTTTTTTAAAGCTGCTATATTCGTAGTAATTGGTCACACAGCATTAGAAAACTAATACAATCAGGCACACTCTTAGCATTACCTTCCCTTTTTCTGTGTGTTCCTTTTACGTTTATATTGATTTTCTGCCTATTTCTTCTTCTGTGGATTCTGCCTGATGGTACTGTCAGTTAAGATGCCCTGGTTTCCCTCAGCCAAAAGGAAAACACCTGACCCTAACTAGACCAATTTGGATGTTTTTTTCTGGGATCCAAATCTTGACAAGAGTAATGAAGAGGTTGGGCATGTTTAAAGCTGATTTGTCCCAGCAGTATTACCCTGAAACACTCTTGCTACCCATTCTTCTGAAGATTCCCTACTTCCTGTCTTTGCCAAAACTGATTTTTCAGCTTTCTATTTTTTTTTTTATTATTTTTTAAAGTTTTATTCATTCAGATAAAGAGAGAGAACAAACAGGAGAGGGGCAAAGAGAGAGACAGAGAGAGAGAGAGAGAGAGAGAGAGAGAGAGAGAGAGAGAGAGAGAGAGAATGAGAATCCTAAGCAGGCTCCACACTATCAGCATGGAGCCAGATATGGGGCTCAAACTCATGAACCACAGTATCATTTCCTGAGCCTAAATCAAGAATCAGATGCTCAACCAACTGAGCCACCCAGGCCCCTCATCTTTCTCTTTTGATGAGCTCTACTAGATTTTTCAAATAAATTTCTCTTCTGCTCAAATTAATCAGTGCTTGATTCTCTTCATTGTAGCCAAAGGATTCAAATTGATACATTGACTGCAATCATAATCTCCTCGAACCTTCTTTTTCTGAGCTGTATGATGACCTTCTTTCTAAAAGACCCTCCCTATCACTAGCTGCTCCTGACTATGTTACCCCAAAGGACTCAAGGTTTAAGGAGAATTCTGATCATTTAAATGACAGGATTTTGCATCAGAAGAAATTATAATGTTACTTTCCTATTTTTAATCAGGGCCACTTTTTGTTTTTTGACGCAGGGGGTTAGGTCTCATAAAGAAGACACTCAAAAAGAATGAATCATCAAGATGGGTATTATTTGTAGAGGTAAAAAAAATAACTTATTTAAAAAAAAGAAGATACAGAATGGCTCCCAGCAATGTGTTTTCTTTTCTTTTTTTTTTTAATTTAATTTTATTTATTTTTGAGAGAGAGACAGAGAGACAGAGAGCAAGTGAGGGAGGGGCAGAAAGAGAGGGGGGGGGAGGGGGAGAGGGAGAATTCCAAGCAGGCTCTTCACTGTAAGCACAGAGCCTGACACAGGGACTCAAACTCACAAACTGTGAGATCATGACTTGAGCCAAAATCAAGAATTGAATACTTAACTTACTGAATCATCCAGGTGCCCCAGCAATGTGTTTTCTGATTTCTTAGAAAGAAAGAAATATCAGCAGGTTTTCTTGATCTTCAAAGTTCAGTGTGTAAAGATGTCTGTTTCCTAGACTGAAATATCAAAGACAAAGGAGGAACCTTGAATGGAATGAAAGCTCCAGAATAGAATTAAAAATAAGAATTGAAAAGTGAAAAGAATTGTAATTCATCATTGGAATTGTGATTTTTGACTCACTTCTTTGATACACAAATCTTTCCTTGATAATAAAAGTCTATGTGAAAAAGTGTTATGAAGTTTCTCCCTCTCATATTTAGTCGATGTGTGAATGTTTTGATTATATCTTTTACAAAGAAAGCTATAAAGAAGTTAAAATAAGGTTGTTAATATTTTTATACCAGTGTCCACAACACCATGCCAAATATGGCAAAGCATTTTTTCTCTTAATTTGTTGAATTGAGGGATTTTTTGCTATAATCCTAAAATGATCATATTAAAACTTTTCTGACAAATGCTCTGCCTCTGCTTTGATGAAATTTCAAAAAAATATAAACCACGTTCAATACTGTCATAGTTGGGAACGTGTTTGAGATGGAGTTTGTGTCCGTCAGTGTATCATAGTGAAGAGAAAAGACACAAAGAAAACATAAAAAAGAAAATCAACAGCTGAAGAGTAGATTTTATGAAACCTTAGTGGGTTTAGCCTTGCTCTAGGGCCATTTTTAGCTGCTTTACAAAGTGCTATATTGCCTATTTTCCTATTATGAAAACATAGTTGAGGTTTTGTTTCAGGATTGCTAAAAGAAATGAGTTGATGTTTTTATTTCCTTTGAAAGGTAAAACTGAACATAGTTCTTTACAAGATTTCCTTCTTTTCTACACACATTCTAGGGTAGATTAAAATGAAATCAATCTTAGAGCTCAGGAAATGTCAAGATTTCAAATGTGAAGTTCTTGACTTGGCTGTCAGATAACTACTTCTCTCTCCCATTTCATTTTGCAGTAGAGAATTGGTTGAGTCTTAAGCATGTGTTCTGTGTGCTGCTCACCATGCCTCCCAACACCTGACCATCACCCCTCACCATCATTAATTAGATGATTGTTCATCCTCCAGGGTATTTAGACATTGTCAGAAACTTTATAATTAATTATGTGAAGAAATAAAGTCATAATGAAGATATTACATTTCATACAGCCAAGGTATGTTGCCTGAGAATGACTGAAGGATACTAGCATGATCCTCATTACCCTTTGTCTGCTTTTAGTGCTGTGTCCCAAGATACAGAGTCATTAGAGATTGGTATTTGGGACCTTGTGTATTATTTTCATATGATGTATTAAAACTGAAAATTTATGGATCCAACATATAAGTAGTGTACTGAACACTCAAAAAACTTTTAAGAAAATAGATCTTGTGTTGAATGTTCATGCCACAATAAGATTTTTTTTTAAAGAATGCTTCAACAAGTATAGGGATAGATTGCTTTTAGTTTAGAAATGTTATATGAATTCTTATTCAGTGTTTAAGCAGTAGCTTGAATACTCTAATTTTTTGACACTATTTTCCTCAGTGATTGGCTCCGTACAGCTAAGATTCCTCATTCCACCTTAACTGGACATTAGTCTTTTATGCTTAGAGATCTGAAGTTGTCACTTTCTACCTCTTTGACCCTATTTAGCCCCCAAATCTATACCTGTGGAATGAAATCTTGGTGAAGGATCAGTCAATGGCTTTTTTTCAAAGGACTCTGAAACTACTTGAAAGAGAATAATTTTCAATTTTTGTGGTGATTTCACTGAGAGATATTCCTACCAAAACTAGATCTCTCAGGAACTGATGAGATTGTACCTTTCCTATTGCACCAAAATTGAATATATACTAGTGTAAGGCTTAGCTGCCTTTCTAGAATCACCAAACGACTGCTAATTTAAACCTCACTTCTTAAGGCAATGAGCTTATGGCTGGAACTATCACTGTCTGGACTTTGTGGGAAGCACTGAATATTTCCTAAACTAATAAGAATTCTTCCTGAAACATGTATCTTCAGCCCCAAAGGAAATTTGATTTGAGGTAAATCTCAAATTTTTCTCTTATGGAGGAGTCTCATAACCCTTAGACATTTTGATTTGTTGCGTGAAAGGTTTAAGGTGTGGAGTGAGTCTTTGGCTTTTGGGACACATTTATACTTCCTGAAGGGACTATGTTGATCTTTCCTTCAACACTGTTAATTAAATTTTATTTTTTTTAATTAATTACCTCTTGTTTACACCTACTTTAATACCTTGTTGCAGATCCAGCCATTTCTGGACAGAATTTGGCATTGCTTCTATCTGTCAGACAGGAGAACTTAATTATTTACTGAAAGTGTTTTTTGTTTTGTTTTGTTTTGTTTTGTTTTGTTTTGTTTTGTTTTGTTTTAGAAGAATATGCACTGACATGAGAAAACATCCACATTTTTATTCTGGGCATGAAAAAGATGTAAAACAGGTTTGGTGTGAAGCACGTGGGTTTGTATCCAACTCCACCCTATGTGAAGGATCGCCAATGTTTAAAATCCTCAGAAACGAGAGCAATTAGTCTCTTCTGTTGTCTATGAAAATCACAAGACCTGGGAGTATGTCACTCCTTTGTACCATTTGGAAACCATTACTGGCCCAGAGGGATTGATACATCAAGAGGAAGGATCTCTTGCCAGCCCGTTTTTAAGTTTTCCCTGGCTCCTTTTACTAATCCCCACCCATTTCTCCTTTATCCCATATCATTTCCTGAGGTTAAGAGTTTGGCAGCCCCTTCTGAGTTGTGCTTATCTTTTTCTTCCTATTTACAAAACCCATCTTCCCTTACCAGCAAGACAATTTATGTAGTGTGTACATATACATCCAACTGGCTCTGCTGTTCTACAGAAGTGCAAACAGTGCTGTGATCTTCAGACATAGGACCGTCAATAGACACAGTGGTGAGGATGACACAGTGCACCAAGGGACAAGATTGCAGAGATTTTTATCATTACTGCAATGTAAGTATATGGTCAGAAAGCCCATAGTAGAGAAAATAAAAGGAAAACAGATTAAAGATGAAAGCTTCCAGCCAAACAAGTCCCACAGGGAAACATCTTAAAACCCCTTCTACCCCATTTGAACAAGCGTATGTAGCAGTTCTTCAGAGAAGAAATAAGAGCCCAAGAAAGAATGACATACTCTGTATGTTTTACAACTGTAAGAAAATGGCAGTTAATATTTAGGAAATTAGTTTTGAAGCACTTAGATGCAAAACATATGTTAATATGTAAACTAATGGAAATTGTCAATGACTTTGCAGTTTCTCATAGTTGACAGTGTGGCCCTTGATGCCACAGCAGGTGACCACTGCTGTAATATATTCTGACAATGATTAGGATTATACTCTGATTTTATATTTAGGGTGAATGTTATCTACTTACCAGTCTGAGCAGTTGTCTTTTGCCAACAGTTTCACTTGCACATATAAGTAAACAAACATATCTATCACTTTGAGGATCAGCAAATGCTAATAAAGTTGCTGCTGCTTGCATTTTAGATTTGTTTTGATGACAGACACATCCTAAATGAACTAAGAATGCTTGCTTCAGAGCTCAGCAAGAAACGTAAAGATTACGAGCTTTATTACAGTTGTCACCAAACAGGTTCAAAGGATGGTACATGGTATCTTTGTCATCAACATATTCTAACTCTGTCTTAGATTAAGTTTGTAAAAGCTGTGTGTGTGTGCGCACACACACACACACACACGCACACACACGCACACACACACACACACACTCCTATTTCCTTTTGTGGGAGTTTTGATGTCACTTTTTGGTAAAATTTATTTTTAAGGTTATATCCTACTGCAGTGAGGAAAAGCAACTGACCAATGAACAAATACACAGAATCCGTTCCTCTACACAACATTTTTATGCGTTATTTAATTTAAAATCAACACTCTGCATACAGTCATTTCAAATTATCTAGTGCTATGTACAATATTTATTAAGGTTTGCTTTTCAAATATTCCCTTATTCAATTATTTCTTTAAACATCAGCTTTTCTCTATATGTATTTTATCTATTCATATATGGATTAAAAGTATATGTAATCTTTCTTGACTTTTACCCCTTTATGTTACCATTCTATCATTCTTTGTTTTCCTTTCGTCCTTTGCTGATTATCTAGAAAATATTTGTGTTCGCTGACCACTCACCGCTCCCCATTCATTTCTTAACTGTTTAAAAAATATAGTTTCTTCCTAATTCAGAGGCTAATTCACTGAGTTTTTTTCAGACCATGTCTTCTTTAAGACTTGTAATATTTAACAGCTGATCACCCCCTCTTAGGTGGTTTCCTCTACCATATTTGCTGTCAAGTGGCACCAACAATTAGCACCATACCTGAGCCAGAGCAATACCTGAAAGCCAGATCTGCTGGTATTATTTCTTCTTCTTCTCCTTCTTCTTCTTCTTCTTCTCCTCCTCTTCTCCTTCTTCTTCTTCTTCTTCTTCTTCTTCTTCTTCTTCTTCTTCTTCTTCTTCTTCTTCTTCTTCTTCTTTTTTCCCCTCCCACCCTCATTGGCTTCTCTTAACTTTCCTGCGTATTTCCTTCTTCTTCTGTTTGCCAATTCCATTCGATATGGGCCTTCCACAAAGAAAAATAGTCAATACTGTTTAAAACTAAAACCAGTTATATCCATTCCTATCTTGTGGAAAGGACATAATGCATGGAATTGGGAGTAGATTGTGATACATGCACACACACACACACACACACACACACACACACGTTTTAAGACAATGCCATTGTTGAACAGGTATAGCCTCCTGTAGTCTACTATATGTCCAAGCTAAGTTTTCTTTCTTTCTTTCTTTTTTTATCCCTCAGCCACCAACTGTTATTTATTTATTTATTTATTTATTTATTTATTTACATCCAATTTAGTTAGCATGTAGTTGTACAATGATTTCAGGGTAGATTCCTTAATGCCCCTTACCCATTTAGCCCATCCCCCCTCCCACAACCCTGCCAGCAATGCTCTGCTTGTTGTCTATATTTAAGAGTCTCTTACGTTTTGTCCCTCTCCTTGTTTTTATATGATTTTTGCTTCACTTTCCTTATGTTCATCTGTTTTGTATCTTAAATCCCTCATATGAGTGAATTCATATCATATTTGTCTTTTTCTAATTTCACTTAGTATAATACCCTCTAGTTTTATCCACATAGTTGTAAATGGCAAGATTTCACTCTTTTTGATTGCCAAGTAATACTCCATTATATATATATATATATATATATATATATATATATATATATATATATATATATATATACCACATCTTTATCCATTCATCCATTCATCCATCGATAGACATTTGGGCTCTCTCCATACTTTGGCAATTATTGATAGTGCTACTATAACATTGGGTGCATGTGTCCCTTCGAAACAGCATACCTGTATCCCTTGGATAAATACCTAGTAGTTCAATTGCTGGGTTGTAGGGTAGTTCTATTTTTAGTTTTTTGAGGAACCTCCATACTATTTACCAGAGTGGCTGCACCAGCTTGCATTCCCACCAGCAATGCAAAAGAGATCCTTTCTCTACATTCTCGCCAACATCTGTTGTTGCCTGAGTTGTTAATGTTAGCCATTCTGACAGGTATGAGGTGGTATCTCATTATGGTTTTGATTTGTATTTCCCTGATGGTGAGTGATGTTGAGCATTTTTTCATGCGTGAGTTAGCCCTCTGGATGTCTTCTTTGGAGAAGTGTCTATTCATGTATTTTGTCCACTTCTTCACTGGATTATTTGTTTTTTGGGTGTTGAGTTTGATAAGTCTTTATAGATTTTGGATACTAACCCTGTATCTGATATGGTATTTGCAAATATCTTCTCCCATTCTGTCAGTTGCCTTTTAGTTTTGCTGATTGTTTCCCTTGCTGTGCAGAAGCTTTTTATTTTGATGAGGTCCCAATAGTTCATTTTTGGTTTTTTTTTCCCTTGCCTCCAGAAACATGTTGAGTAAGAAGTTGCTGCAGCCGAGGTCAAAGAGGTTTTTGCCTTTCTCTTCTAGGATTTTGATGGCTTCTTGTATTATGTTTAGGTCTTTCATCCATTTTGAGTTTGTTTTGTGTTTGGTGTAAGAAAATGGTCCAGGTTCATTTTTCTGCATGTCGCTGTCCAATTTTCCCAACACTATTTACTGAAGAAACTGTCTTTATTCCATTGGATATTCTTTCCTGCTTTGTCAAAGATTAGTTGGCCATATGTTTGTGGGTCCATTTCTGGGTTCTCTGTTCTGTTCCATTGATCTGAGTGTCTGTTTTTGTGCCAGTACCATACTGTCTTGATGATTACAGCTTTGTAATACAGCTTGAAGTCCGGGATTGTGATGCCTCCTACTTTCGTTTTCTCTTTCAAGATTGCTTTGGCTATTCAGGGTCTCTTCTCTTTGTATATGAGTTTGGGATTGTTTGTTTTGGCTCTGTGAAGAATGCTGGTGTTATTTCTATAGGGATTGTATTGAATATGTAGATTGCTTTGGGCAGTATTGACATTTTAACAGTATTTGTTCTTCCTATCCAGAAGCATGGACTCTTTCCATTTTTTGTGTGTGTCTTCTTCATCATAAGTTTCCTATAGTTTTCAATGTATAGATTTTTCACCTCTTTGATTAGATTTATTCCTAGGTATTTTATGGGTTTTGATGAAATTATAAATGGGATCAGTTCCTTGATATCTCTTTTTGATGTTTCCTTATTGGTATATAAAAATGCAACTGATTTCTGTACATTGATTTTATATCCTGCTACTTTGCTGTATTCATGGATCAGTTCTAGCATTTTTTGTTGGAATCTTTTGGGTTTTCCATACAGAGTATCATGTTATCTGTGAAGAGTGAAAGTTTGACTTCCTCCTGGCCAGTTTGGATGTCTTTTATTCCTTTGTGTTGTCTGATTGTTAAGGCTAAGACTTAGAATACTATGTTGAATAATAGTGGCAAGAGTGGACATCCCTGTTGTGTTCCTGACCTTAAGGGGAAAGCTCTCAGTTTTCCCCATTGAGGATATTAGTGGTGGATCTTTCATATATGGCTTTTATGATCTCGAGGTATGATCCTTCCATCTTACTTTCTTGAGGGTTTTTATCAAGAAAGGATGCTGAATTTTGTTAAATGCTTTCTCTGCATCCATTGAGAGGATCATGTTGTTTTTGCCCTCTTTGTAATTGATGTAATGTATCACATTGATCGTTTTGCAGATATTGAACCAGCCCTGCATCCCAGGTATAAATCCCACTTGTTCAAATGAATAATTCTTTTAATGTATTATTGGATATGCTTGGCTAGTATCTTGAGGATTTTTGCATCCATGTTCATAGGGAAATTGGTCTGTAGTTCTCCTTTTTAGTGGAGTCTTTGTCTGGCTTTGGAATGAAGGTAATGCTGGCTTCATAGAAAGAGTTTGGAAGTTTTCTTTTCATTTCTATTTTTGGAACAGCTTTAAGGGAATAGGTGTTAACTCTTCTTTAAATGTTTGATAGAATTCCCTTGAAAAGCAATCTGGCCTTGGAGTCTTGTTTTTCAGGAGATTTTTTATTATTAATTTGATTTCTTTACTGGTTATGGGTCTGTTTAAATTTTATATTTATTCATGTTTCAGTTTTGGTAGTTTACACGTTTCTAGGAATTTGTCCATTTCTTCCAGATTGCCCATTCTATTGGTGTATAATTGCACATAATATTTTCTCATTATTATTTTTATTTCTTCTGTGTAGGTTGTGATCTCTCATGTTTCATTTTTGATTTTATTTATTTGTGTCCCTTCCTTTTTCTTTTTGATCACACTGGCTAGTGGTTTATCAATTTTGTGAATTGTTTCAAAGAACCAACTTCTGGTTTCATTGATCTATTATTGTTTGTTGGTTGGTTGGTTGGTTGGTTGGTTTTGATATCATTGATTTCTGCTCTAATCTTTATTATTTCCTGTCTTCTGCTGGTTTTGGGTTTTATTTGCTGTTCTTTTTCCAGCTTTTTAAGGTGTAAGGTTAGGTTGTGTATCTGCGACCTTTCCTCCTTCTTTAGGAAGGCCTGGATTGCCATATTCTTCCTTCTTATGACCGCCTTTCCTGCGTCCTAGAGGTTTTGGACTCTGGTGTTATCATTTTCATTGGCTTCCATGTACTTTTAATTTCCTCTTTAACTTCATGGTTAGCCCATTCATTCTTTAGTAGGATGGTCTTTAGTCTCCAAGTATTTGTTACCTTTCCACATTTTTTCTTATGGTTGATTTCGAGTTTCATAGTGTTGTGGTCTAAAAATATGCATGGTATGATCTCCATCTTTTTGTACTTGTTGAGTGCTGGTTTGTGTCCCAGTATGTGGTCTATTCTGGAGAATGTTCCATGTACACTGGAGAAGAATGTGTATTCCATTGCTTTAGGATGAAATGTTCTGAATATATCTGTTAAGTCCATCTAGTCCAGTGTGTCATTCAAAGTTTCCTTGTTGATTTAAAAAAAATTTTAACATTTTCATTTATTTTTGAACAGAGAAACAGAGCATGAATAGGGGAGGGTCAGAGAGAGAGGGAGACACAGAATCTGAAACAGGTTCTAGGCTCCGAGCCATCAGCATAGAGCCTGACGTAGGGCTTGAACTCACTGACCGCGAGATCATGACCCAAGCCAATTTCGGACGCTTAACTGACTGAGCCACTCAGGCGCCCCTCCTTGTTGATTTTTTGTTTAGATGATCTGTCCATTGTTGTGAGTGGGGTGTTGAAGTCCCCTACTATTATGGTATTATTATCAATGAGTTTCTTTATGTTTTTGATTAATTGATTTGTATATTTGGGTGTTCCCACTTTGGGCTCATAAATATTTATCATTGTTAGGTCTTCTTGGTGGATAGACCCCTTAATTATGATATAATGCCTGTCTTCATCTCTTGATACAGTCTTTATTTTAAAGTCTAGGTTGTCTGATATAAGTATGGCTACTCTGGCTTTCTTTTGTTGACCATTACCATGAGAGATGGTTCTCCATCCCCTTACTTTCAATCTGAAGGTGTCTTTAGGTCTAAAGTGGGTCTCTTGTAAACAGCATATAAATGGGTCTTGTTTTCTTATCTATTCTGTTACCCTATGTCTTTTGATTGGAGCATTTAGTCCATTGACTTTTAGAGTGAGTACTGAAAGATATGAATTTATTGCCATTATGTTGCCTGTAGAGTTGGAGTTTCTGGTGGTGTTCTCTGGTCCTTTCTAGTCTTTGTTCCTTTTGGTCTTTTTTTTTTTCCATCTTTTCTCCCCTCAGTGAATCCCTCTTAAAATTTCTTGCAGAGCTGGTTTAGTGGTCATGAACTCAAATTTAATTTTTGTTTGGGAAACTTTTAATCTCTCCTTCTATTTTGAATGACAACCTTGTTGGATAAAGAATTCTTGGCTGCATATTTTTTTCCAGTTAAGCACATTGGATATATCCTGCCACTCCTTTCTGGCCTGCCAAGTTTCGGTGGATAGGTCTGCTGTAAACCTGATCTGTCTTCCCTTGTAGGTTAACGATTTTTTTTCCCCTGGTGTTTTCTTGATTCTTTCCTTGCCTGAGTATTTTGTGAATTTGAATATGATATGCCTTGTTGATGATCATTTTTTGTTGAATCTAATGGGAGTCCTCTATGCTTCCTGGATTTTGATATCTGTGTCTTTTCCCTGGTTAGGAAAGTTTCCCACTATGATTTGCTCACATAACCCTTCTACCCCTTTGTCCCTACCTTCATCTTCTGGAACCCCTATGATTCTGATGTTATTTCTTTTTTTTATGAGTCACTGATTTCTCTAAACTTAAATTGTGCTCTTTTGCCTTAGTCTCCCTCTTTTTTCCTGCTTCATTGTTCTCCATAAGTTTGTCCTCTATATCGCTGATTCTCTGTTCTGCCTCATCCATCCTTGCTGCTGTGGCCTCCATTTGAGATTGTAGCTCAGTTATGTCATTTTTTATTTCTTCCTGGTTAGCTTTTATTTCTTTTATCTCCACAGGAAGGGATTCTAATCTATTTTCAACCCCAGCTAGACTCTTATTGTGATTCTAATTTTTGGTTCAGGCATCATGCTTGTATCTGTGTTGATTAGGTCCCTGGCTGTCATTTCTTCCTGTTCTGCTTTTGATGAAACAATTCCTTTGTTTCATCATTTTTGAGGAAGAAAAGGAATTAATAAAGTAAAAAAAAAATTAAAATTACAAAATTAAAAACAACACAAAGAAATCAAATATAGGATGCTAGACCCTAGGTATGTTTTGGTCTAGTTGTTAAAAGAAGCTTGCTATATTAGAGCAAAAGGGAAAGATAAGAATAGAAACAAAAGAAAAAATGAAAAAAGAAAAAATAACGAGAAAAAAGGAAAACTTTTGAAAATTAAAAAAAATGAATACAATAAAATAGATAAAATGAAATGGTGAAAGTAAAATAAAGTTTAAATTTTTTCCAAAAATAAAAAATATAGTGGCAAAATTAAAGAAAACTCTTTTTAATAAAAATAGAAAATAAAAGCAATTTTTCTTTCTCCATTCAAGAATAAGAAAAGAAAAAAAATTGAATAGTTGTATCCTCGAACAGCCTGAAATATGATTTAAATTACAATGGTTTCCCCTAAAAGTCACACTAGGAAGCAGTTTATAGTCTGTAAACTAAGTAGGCAGAGAGATTTGTGGTGTTCCTAAGGATCACAGTTGGCCTGGTTGGGCAGGGTTTATGGTAACAGCTCCATTCTTTACTACATGGTGCTGCTTAGCTTACTGGGGTGGATTGTTGTGGTCCGTGTAGGCGAGTATGCACATGCACAGGAGGGGTGAAAATGGTGTCACCAGCTACCAGTCTCTAGTATCAGAATTCTGTGCTCTCCATGACTGGCAATCAATCACCCCTCCTTTGTCTCCGGGTTCTGTCCACTCCCTGTTTTTACACTGTCAGTGACCAAGCCATCAGGCTACCAGGTCGCACTTCCATCCTGGGTTTTATCTCAGATGGGGCTGTTTCCCAACTCCTCACTTCTGAGGTACTGTGACTTTGACCCGTTCGGACCATCTGGGAGAGGGTCTTACTGAGCAAAGACTAGGTGCCCACCCACCCCCAGGAATGTTCACGATACCATGCTGCTGCTGATGCTCAGAGACTACAGCTGGGTGCTACCCTCCCCAGAAAAAGTTCATGTGATTGTGTAGCAGGAGCATTTCAGGGATTATGGTAAATCACAACACACATCTGACACTAGGCTTCCCCCTTAATGTCCTTGTTCCAACACCAGTGAATGTAGTTGTTCTCCAGGGTCTACTCGGACCTTTGCCTGTGGGGAGGCCCCACAGCTTCTTCCAAATGTCCTCCCAGCAGAGGACCTTCTTCTTGCCATGTGGCCTGAGGACCCCTTGGACTTCTCTCTCTGCTCCTAGGGATTCGCCCTTCCCACCAGAGCACCACCAAGTATTGAGCTGCAGAGTTTCAGACTCTGTGTTCCCTGTGTTTATAGAGTCTTAATTGAATTTAAACCCTCTCCTTTCTCCTTTCTCCCTTTTTTGTTCAGTCCTGTGTACTCTTCCTTTTCTCTCTAGCTGCTTTCAGTGGGGGGTGGGGAGTGCTTTCCTGCACTCTCTGCCCCTCATCTCCATCCTCTCTCCACAAGCAAAAACAGCTCCCTGTCTTCTGGGGCTTCTCTCTCTCCCAGTTTACCTTTCCGCACCATGTACCTGCCATGTTCTGTGGTTCAGGTTGTGCAGACTATTGTGTTAATCCTCAAATCATTTTTCTAGTTGTGCAAGATGGTTTAGTGTTGATCTGGCTGCATTTCAGAGATGAGAGACACAAAAAAACTCCCATACTGTTCTGCCATCTTGGCCTCTCCCCCCAAAGCTAAGTTTTCTTAAGTGTTGGGCATTAATCGTCTTTTTCAGTCCTTACCACAGCCTGTTTGTTATTTATCCCCATTTTATTCAGAAGATACTTTATGTGTTCATTCCACTGAGAAAGTCTAGGTCATTATGAAAGCCAAGATGAATTGAAAGTGTTTGGCATTTTTTCAAATTGGGTTCAGAATAGTGAAATTTCTCTAACTAGGACAATGACTTCAAAACAATATTTGGCAATTAGATTAGTGTTGCTGTATCAGGTTGAATGCCATCATTGTGGGTTGTTTTTATCCTTACAAGAGAAATAAATTAATATGTGGTGGGAAAAGATAACTCAAACATATCCCATTTTTAACATGGCTATATACTTAAATACTGTATTTTTTTTAGTTTCCCGTTGTTTTCATCAGGACTTTCTCAATATGCTAATGATAGTTTAAAATTTAATATTTTCTTTGTGTTTCAAAAAATAAACTAAGAGAAAATTTAAGTCTTCTTGTAAACTAGATCTCCTATTTTTCCTCAAAGTAATAAGGTTTTTTGTGGCTCTGACATGAAAATGTTTCCAAATGGTTATTGGTTCATGGACATTAGGTTCTGTAACACAATTCTTTCTATCATCTGAATATATTGCTATTTGTTTGAAGTCGCATTCTGCCATTATGTGTGCCCTCACCAGCAATGAGGGATGAGCCTGAGTGAACTTTGGGAATAAAGCCAACTGTTTTCTCTGCTGCATTACACAGAAAATTATTCAGGAACATGCCCTGTGTGGAAAATTTACCAAGCAGGATGTTTGTTGCTTTGACATTTTGGACTCTCTACTGGCATGAAAAGTCAACAGAGAGGTGCTTCTACACTTGCTTAGAAACTATGTGGCTAAATAGCATTATAGGATAGAAATAGCATTTTGTTTTATTTTTTACTTAAAACGTAACCCTTTTAGTCAACCAAAGTTAATGGTGCCAGCGGTATTCATTATTTTATTCATATTTCTATCCTTTCTCTGCAATGTGGAGCTTTTCACATGATGCATCTATGTGTGCCTCTCATCATTCCTTAGACAGAAAGATAGAACCTTCTCTTCACATCCTTAAACTAAACAAGATTAAGTAATGAGCGCTACTTGCCTCAAGAGTCTATAAACCACTGTTTCCTGCTGTCAATCTCTAAAGTGAAAAGCCACATTTGGGACATATATGCTGGGTGAATAACTGAGGCAAAAAAGTCTTTAATTTTGCAGTTTGAACTGTAATACGACATAGCCAAATTATGAACTACCTGCTAACATTTTAACAAGTGTAGTTAGAATGCTCTGTCTGTGTTGAGTTGGTTTCTCCGAATAATTTAGGTCTGTGCTGCTCAGGAGATTTGCCACAAATCACATCAGTTCTTTAAGTTTAAATTAATTAAAAGGAAATAAAATGTAAAATTCAGTTAATTCAGTGGCAATAACAATATTTTAAGTGCTCAGTAGTTGCATATGACTTCATTTAGATCAATGAGATGTGAGATGTTTTCTGGGGCTCCTAGCTGAAAAGATTCTCCTTTCCTGTTACATGTGTATAATGGGCTGCAACTCTCAGAAGCTGCTGGCAGCCCTTTTGGGATGGTGAGGAAATCCAGCATTAGAAAAAAGCAACTTATTACTCTCTTGCTAATTACCTACCTGCAATTCTAAGTCACTCTGTGACTTTTGCTTTTCAAATATGAAACATCAAATTCCTGGGGAGAAAAAAAAAAAGTATTGTTTAAGTTAGGTATAATCATAACTATATTTATTCTAGTGAGTCTTTTCTGAATTCATTTATACACAAATTATCATTATTTTTTTTTCTCTTTTCAGACACATTTAACTATTTTGGTACTTTTCTTCCCTCTTTTCTCATCCTTCATGCCACTAAAATAGCAATTGTTTACTTAGTTAGTAGAACTGCTTGTAAGTGGCAGTGGAAGATAAAAAGAAAACTATACAATGGCAAAAGAAATGGAAACATTTTTAAATGTTGAAATGCATGATTTTATACTATGGTATAAAAAGACTTTTATTTGAACTTTTAAGCCCTCACACTTAATTTCCTGGTTTGAAAAAAAAAATCTAGAAGTTAAAGTAGGACTAGAAGTCACTGAGTTATCAGTAGAATGCACACAGATTAAGGAAAACTGTATGTTGCCACTAAAAGTGAGTTAGGTAAACTGTGCCCCTTATCAAATTACAACAAGTGGAGTATATCTTTCTACTTACTCCACTTTTATTTTACTTTTAGGAAATTATCAGGGTATAAGTATTCTTTTTTTAAACGTTTCTTTATTTTTTTTGAGAGAGAGAACATGAGTGTGTGAGCATGCAAGCGTGATGAGGTGTGGGGCAGAGAGATAGGGAGAGAGAGAATCCCAAGCAGGCTCTGAGCTATCAGTGCAGAGCCCCATGCGAGGCTCAATCTCAGGACCTTGAGATCGTGACCTGAGCAGAAATCAACAGTAGATGCTCAATCAACTGAGCTACCCAAGCACCCCAGGGTGTATGTATTCTTATCTTTGTATAAAAAGGTGATAGTTCGAATATGTTTAGAGGATAATATGTATTTTTGTTTTTGTATTTCTTCCAGTTCTTTAGGATATTAATCATTGAGATTGTGGCCTTCCCTAAATTCTTTTTTTGCTTTTCATCTCTGGTGGTTTTCTTTGTATGTGTTAAGACAGTTAGCTTCTTTCCAGGGGATAAGTGCACTGTTTATACTTTGATTTTCTTATTTGTGGGCTACATGAATGACTATTGAATAGAATAACATTGGCAGTTCATTTGAAAAACACAAGTCCATTATATTTTGTTATTCACCACAGTTTTCAAGTAGAATTGCAGTAAGCTAATCATTGATCAAAGTGTCATTAAAGTTGATACATGAGGGAGAAATTCTGTGAGTAAAGAGGAAGTTATTTGACTAAATCATGGAGTTTTCAGCCTCTCACTATTATACAGCTTATGTGAGATATTTGTAATGTTGATAATAAAATTTTTTAAAAATAAAATAGCTGTGTGTAATCTTATTGAATTTCATCCCTATATATTAAGTTCCCATTGCCTACACGAAACAGTAGTAGATTATTCTTTGGAAAACCTCTTATCTTCCTCTGGAACCAGTAACAATGAGCATGTTAAGTTAATTTCAAAATACTGTCTCTAAATTCCCTTCCTCTCAACAAACACATTCCCCAAAATAATCCTAAGCAAGCAGAAGTAGTCGTTTACTAAGATATCTCTAGACTATGGATCCTCTCCTCAAAGTAGAGGTAAAGAGGAGGACTCTGCACAAGCAAACTGGGCACAAATGAGGAATGCATCCAGTCATTCATTTATTTATTCAACCAACCAACATTTATCAAGCTCTTTTCATGGTGAATCTGTCATCATGGAAGTCTGAGAACACTTCACAGCTTCTGCTGCCAGGAGAAAAAGAGTTTATATTACTAGTGTTCTATTTCATGTATTTGGCACTCTGGGTCATTTTTAATATACCTTCCTCCACAAGATAAAATAATTTTCTATACTAATCAGTGATAACCATTATTTTCTTGATATGCTTTTTGGATCAAGATACAATTCACACAACATAAAATTTAACATTTTAAAGTATATAGTTTTGGGGGGGGTTGTTTGTTTTTCTTTTTCTTTTTTAATAGGAAATTTATTGTCAAATTGGTTTCCATACAATACCCAGTGCTCATCCCAACAGGTGCCCTCCTCAATGCCCATCACCCACCTTCCCCTCCCTCACACCCGCCATCAACCCTCAGTTTATTCTCAGTTTTTAAGAGTCTCTTATGGTTTGGCTCTCTCCCTCTCTAATTTTTTTTTTCCTTCACCTTCCCCATGGTCTTCTGTCAAGTTTCTCAGGATCCACATAAGAGTGAAAACATATGGTGTCTGTCTTTCTCTGTATGACTTATTTCACTTAGCATAACACTCTCCAGTTCCATCCACATTGCTACAAAAGGCCATATTTCATTCTTTCTCATTGCCAAGTAGTATTCCATTGTGTATATAAACCACAATTTCTTTATCCATTCATCAGTTGATGGACATTTAGGCTCTTTCCATAATTTGGCTATTGTTGAAAGTGCTGCTAGAAACATTGGGGTATAAGTGTCCCTATGCACCAGCACTCCTGTATCCCTTGGGTAAATTCCTAGCAGTGCTATTGCTGGGTCGTAGGGTAGATCTATTTTTAATCTGTTGAGGAAACTCCACACTATTTTCCAGAGTGGCTGCACCAGTGTGCATTCCCACCAACAGTGCAGGAGGGTTCCCATTTCTCCACATCCTCTCCAGCATCTATAGTCTCCTGATTTGTTCATTTTAGCCACTCTGACTGGCATGAGATGGTATCTCAGTGTGGTTTTGATTTGTATTTCCCTGATGAGGAGCGACGTTGAGCATCTTTTCATGTGCCTGTTGGCCATCTGGATGTCTTCTTTAGAGAAGTGTCTATTCATGTTTTCTGCCCATTTCTTCACTGGATTATTTGTTTTTCACGTGTGGAATTTGGTGAGTTATTTATAGATTTTGGATACTAGCCCTTTGTCTGATATGTCATTTGCAAATATCTTTTCCCATTCCGTTGGTTGACTTTTAGTTTTGTTGGTTGTTTCCTTTGCAGTGCAGAAGCTTTTTATCTTCATGAGGTCCCAGTAGTTCAGTTTTGCTTTTAATTCCCTTGCCTTTGAGATGTGTCAAGTAAGAAATTGCTGCGGCTGAGGTCAGAGAGGTTTTTTCCTGCTTTCTCCTCTAAGGTTTTGATGGTTTCCTGTCTCACATTCAGATATTTATCCATTTCGAGTTTATTTTTGTGAATGGTGTAAGAAACTGGTCTAGTTTCATTCTTCTGCATGTTGTTGTCCAGTTCTCCCAGCACCATTTGTTAAAGAGACTGTCTTTTTTCCATTGGATATTCTTTTCTGCTTTGTCAAGAATTAGTTGGCCATACTTTTGTGGGTCCAATTGTGGAGTCTCTATTCTATTCCATTGGTCTATGTGTCTGTTTTTGTGCCACTACCATGTTGTTTTGATGATTACAGCTTTGTACTAGAGGCTAACATCTGGGATTGTGATGCTTCCCACTTTGGCCTTCTACAATATTACTTTGGCTATTCACGGTCTTTTGTTATTCCATACAAATGTTAGGGTTGCTTGTTCTAGCTTTGAGAAGAATGCTGGTGCAGTTTTGATTGGGATTGCATTGAATGTGTAGATAGCTTTGGGTAGTATTGACATTTTAACAATATTTATTCTTCCAACCCATGAGCACAGAATGTTTTTCCACTTCTTTGTATCTTCTTCAATTTCCTTCATAAGTTTTCTATAGTTTTCAGCATACAGATCTTTTACATCTTTGGTTAGATTTATTCCTAGGTATTTTATGATTCTTGGTGCAATTGTGAATGGGACCAGTTTCTTTATTGGTCTTTCTGTTGCTTCAATATTAGTGTATAAGAATGCAACTGATTTCTGGACATTAATTTTGTATCCTACAACTTTTCTGAATTCATGTATCAGTTCTAGCAGACTTTTGGTAGAGTCTGTCGGGTTTTTCATGAATAATATCATGTCATCTGCAAAAAGTGAAAGCTTGACTTCATCTTTGCCAATTTTGATGCCTTTGATTTCCTTTTGTTCTCTGATTGCTGATGCTAGCTCTACCAACCCTATGTTAAATAACAGCGGTGAGAGTGGACATCCCTGTCATGTTCCTGATCTCAAGGGGAAAGCTCTCAGTTTTTCCCCATTGAGGATGATGTCAGCTGTGGGCTTTTCATAAATGGCTTTTATGATTTTTAAGTATGTTACTTCTATCCCAACTTTCTTGAGGGTTTTTATTAAGAAAGAATGCTGAATTTTGTCAAATGCTTTTTCTGCATCAATTGACAGGATCATATGGTTGTTTTCTTTTCTTTTATTCATGTGATGTATCACATTGATTGATTTGCGAATGTTGAATCAGTTCTGCAGCCCAGGAATGACTCCCACTCAATCATGGTGAATAACTCTTTTTATCTGCTTTTGGATTCAATTTGCTAGTATCTTATTGAGAATTTTTGCATCCATATTCATCAGGGATTTTGTCCTGTAGTTCTCTTTTTTTCCTGGGTCTCTGTCTGATTTAGGAATGAAAGTAATGCTGGCTTGATAGAATGAGTCTGGAAGTTTTCCTTCCCTTTCTATTTTTTGGAACAGCTTCGGAAGGATAGGTATTATCGCTGCCTTAAGTGTCTGGTAGAATTCCCCAGGGAAGCCATCTGGTCCTGGACTCTTATTTCCTGGGAGATTTTTGATAACTGATTCAATTTCTTCACTGGTTATCGGTCTGTTCAAGTTTTCTATTTCTTCCTGTTTGAGTTTTGGAAGTGTGTGGGTGCTTAAGAATTTGTCCATTTCTTCCAGGTTGTCCAGTTTGTGGGCATATAATTTTTCATAGTATTCGCTGATAATTGCTTGTATTTCTGAGGCATTGGTTGTAATAATTCCATTTTCATTCATGATTTTATCTATTTGGGTCATTTCCCTTTTCTTTTTGAGAAGCCTGGCTAGAGGTTTATCAATTTTGTTTATTTTTTAAAAAACTAACTCTTGGTTTCATCGATCTGCTCTACAGTTTTTTTTTAGATTCTATATTGTTTATGTCTGCTCTGATCTTTATTATTTCCTTCTTCTGCTGGGTTTGGGGTGTCTTTGCTGTTCTGCTTCTATTTTATTTAGGTATTCTGTTAGATTTTGTATTTTGGACTTTTCTTGTTTCTTGAGATAGGCCTGGATTGCAATGTATTTTCCTCTCAAGACTGCCTTTGCTGCATCCCAAAGCGTTTGGATTGTTGTGTTTTCATTTTCATTTGCTTCATATATTTTTAAATTTCTTCTCTAATTGCCTGGTTGACCCATTCATTCTTTAGTAGGGTGCTTTTTAACCTCCATGCTTTTGGAGGTTTTCCAGACTTTTTCCTGTGGTTGATTTCAAGTTTCAAAGCATTGTGGTCTGAAAGTGTGCATGGTATGATCTCAATTCTTGTATACTTATGAAGGGCTGTTTTGTGAACCAGTATGTGATCTATCTTGGAGAAAGACATGTGCACTCGAGAAGAAAGTATATTCTGTTGCTTTGGGATGCAGAGTTCTAAATATATCTGTCAAGTCCATCTGATCCAATGTATCATTCAGGGCCCTTGTTTCTTTATTGATCCTGTGTCTAGATGATCTGTCCATTGTTGTAAGTGGGGTATTAAAGTCCCCTGCAATTACCACATTCTTAACAATAAGGCTGCTTATGTCTGTGATTAATTGTTTTATATATTTGGGGGCTTCCGTATTCGGTGCATAGACATTTATAATTGTTAGCTCTTCCTGATGGATAGACCCTATAATTATTATATAATGCCCTTCTTCATCTCTTGTTACAACCTTTAATTTAAAGTCTAGTTTGTCTGATATAAGTATGGCTACTCCAGCTTTCTTTTGACTTCCAGTAGCATGACAGATAGTTCTCCACCCCCTCACTTTCAATCTGAAGGTGTCCTCAGGTCTAAAATGAGTCTCTTGGGGCGCCTGGGTGGCTCAGTCAGTTAAACGGCCGACTTCGGCCCAGGTCATGATCTCGTGGTCCGTGAGTTCGAGCCCCACGTCGGGCTCTGTGCTGACAGCTCAGAGCCTGGAGCCTGTTTCAGATTCTGTGTCTCCCTCTCTCTGACCCTCCCCCGTTCATGCTTTGTCTCTCTCTGTCTCAAAAATAAATAAACGCTAAAAAATAAAAATAAAAAAAAATAAATAAATTAAAATGAGTCTCTTGTAGGCAGCAAATAGATGGGTCTTGTTTTTTTTTAATCCATTCTGATACCCTATGTCTTTCGGTTGGAGCATTTAGTCCATTTACGTTCAGTGTTATTATTGAAAGATACGAGTTTAGAGTCATTGTGATGTCTGTAGGTTTCATGCTTGTAGTGATGTCTCTGGTACTTTGTGGTACTGTGCTACATTTTACTCACAGAATCCCCCTTAGGATCTCTTGTAGGGCTGGTTTAGTGGTGATGAATTCCTTCAGTTTTTGTTTGTTTGGTAAAATCCTTATCTCTCCTTCTATTCTGAATGACAGACTTGCTGGATAAAGGACTCTCGGCTGCACATTTTTTCTGTTCATCACATTGAAGATTTCCTGCCATTCCTTTCTGGCCTGCCAAGTTTCAGTAGATAGATCCGTCACTAGTCTTATCAGTCTCCCTTTATATGTTAGAGCATGTTTATCCCTAGCTGCTTTCAGAATTTTCTCTTTATCCTTGTATTTTGCCAGTTTCACAATGATATGTCGTGCAGATCAATTCAAGTTATGTCTGAATGGAGTTCTCTGTGCCTCTTGGATTTCAATGCCTTTTTCCTTCCCCAGATCTGGGAAGTTCTCAGCTATGATTTCTTCAACTACACCTTCAGCACCTTTCTGTCTCTGTTCCTCCTCTGCAATTCCTGTTATACATATATTATTGAGTTTCATTACATCACTTTGTTCTCTAATTCTCCCCTCATACTCCCCCTGATTTTTTTATGTCTCTTTTTCTCAGCTTCCTGTTTTTCCATAATTTTGTCTTCTAATTCACCTATTCTCTCCTCTGCCTCTTCAGTCCGTGCTATGACTACCTCCATTTTATTTTGTGCCTCATTTATAGCATTTTTTAGCTCCTCATGACTATTTCTTTGTCCCTGATCTCTGTAGCAATAGATTCTGTGCTGTCCTCTATGCTTTTTTCAGCCCAGCGACTAATTTTATGACTATTATTCTAAATTCTTTTTCCATTATATTGCTTAAATCGTTTTTGATCAATTAATTAGCTGTTTCTACTTCCTGGAGTTTCTTTTGAGGAGAATTCTTCTGTTTCATCACTTTGGGTAGTGTTTGCTGTGGCTCCAAACTGCAGGGCACTTCCCCTGTGCTGTCCAGAATAACTTGTGTTGGTGGGTGGGGCCACAGTCAGACCCGATGTCTGCCCACCTCTGGGGCCACAGTTAGGCCCAGTACGCAGCACAGTGTGTACCTTATCTTCCCCTTTCCCAGGGGCAGGACTCACTGTAGAGTGGTGTGGCCCCTGTCTGGGCTACTTGCACACTGCCAGGCTTGTGGTGCTGCTTCAATGGGATCCGGCATATTAGCCTAGGATGGATCCGCAAGGTGCACAGGGGCAGGAGGGGAAGGCTTAGCTCACTTTGCCCTTGGTAGTCCCCTGTGGGAGGGACCCTGCAGCACCAGGAGGAAGGCAGACCCATCGGAGGGATGGATCCACAGAAGCACCGTGTTGGGCATTTGCACTGTGCAAGCAAGTTCGGTGACAGGAACTGGTTCTCTTGGAATTTCGGCTAGGGGATGGTAGCGGGAGATGGCACTTGCCAGAACTTTTGTTCCCCCTCTGAGCGGAGCTCAGTGTCCCAGGGCTCAGCAACTCTCCTCCTGGTGTCCTCTCGCCCTCCCCACTCTCTAAGAGCAGAGCTGTTGACTTTTAACATTCCAGATGTTAAGTCCCCCTGGCTGTCAGAACTCACAGAATCTGTCCCCTCTGCTTTTGCAAGCCTCCTTTGGGGCTCAGCCTTGCTGGGTGGGCTGCCCCTCCATTGCCCCGGCTCCCTCCCGCCAGTCTGTGTAGCACACACTGCCTCTCTGCCCTTTCTACCCTCTTCTGTGGGCCTCTTGTCTACATTTGGCTCCAAAGAGTCTCTTCTGCTAGTCTTCTGGTGGTTTTCTGGGTTATTTAGGCAGATGTGGGTGGAATCTAAGTGATCAGCTGGATGAGGTGAGCCCAGCATCCTCCTATGCCAGCATCTTCCCCTCTGAGTCCTGTTTTTCTTTTTGTTTTGTATAATCACAAAGTTAGATAACCATTATGACTATTGAATTCCAGAATATTTCATCACTCCCTAAATAAAACCCATACCCTTTAGTAGTCATTCTCCATTCCTGTCCTCTGGCAATCTACTTTTTGTCTTTATTGGATTTACCTATTCTCAACATATCATATAAATGAAGTTAAATTATATGTGGCCTTTTGTATCTGGCTGCTTTCACCACATGTTTTCAAGGTTCAGGGTGTTATAAAAAGTATTGGTATTCCATTCCTTGTATGGCAAAATAATATTCCATTATATGTATATACCATATTTTGTTTATGCATTCATAAATATATATATTCTCTTCCATTCAGTAGGTTGCTTTTTCATTTTGTTGATGGTTTTCTTTGCTGTGCAAGCTTTTTAGTTTACTAAAACCTGAAATAGTTCCACTTTATTTTTGCTTTTGTTTCCCTTGCCTTAGTAGACATATCTAGAAAATTGTTTCTATAGCTGATGTCAAAGAAATTACTGCCTATATTTTCTTTTAGGAGTTTTATAGTGTCAGGTCTCATAGTTAGGTCTTTAATCCATTTTGAGTTAATTTTTGTACATAGTATAAGGCAGTGAGTGGTCCAGTTTCATTCTTTTTCATGTGGTTATCTTGTTTTCCCAACTATTTCTTAAAGAGACTGTCCTTTATCCATTGTTCTTTGGCTCTTTTGTTGAAAATTCATTGACCATATACATATGGGTTTAATTCTGGGCACTCTATTATGTTTCATTGAGCTTTGTCAGTTTTTATGCCAATACCATACTGTTTTGATTACTATAGCGTTTTTTATTATTATTATTATAGTCATCCTAGTAGTGTGAAGTGGTTGATTTGTTCTTTAGTTTAGAAATAATTAACAACTTTTTAAAAAAATAATAAATTTAAAACTTAACAATAGTAAATTCATTAAAATTTTTTTACATATGAAACAAATTTTTTTAACAAAAATTACTAAATCTCAAAGATTGTTCTTTAGTTCACTCTCTTAAACACAAGTAAAACCCTAAGAATTCAAATAGGATAAGATTATTGAAGTAACTCAAATCTGTTTACTTTTCTTTTAATTACATAGTATTATTGTTTACTATGTTTCTTCTGTTTGAATGTAGAAATATGTAATAGCACATAAACAAAAACTATTTTAAAGAAAGCTTGAATAATTACAAAGAGTTCTGAGGTTAGTCTTGAAAGAAATGCAGATAGTTGAGTTCACATGTGTCTTGGGCCAGCTATATAACTGGGACTTCTATGAATTAACTTCTTACATATAAAAGGATGTTATTTTTTAAGTTTCTAAGTTGAAGGTTAATAACTGTTACAGTCATTTAGAACTTAGATCAACAAAAGATTTTTGGGAAGAGGAATATTTTACTACTACTGGATAGGATTATGCATATGCAGATAATAAAAAGCAGACCAAAATTTCCTGAGTTTCATTTTTTAGAATTTTTTTCTATATAATACATTCCCTGATTACATATCCCTAGGACAGAACACTACGTGCCTTTGGTTAATTATGAATTTTGAAGATCTTTAGGTTTCCAAAGGGGATGTTTAATATTTTACATGGAAAACATATTGACAATGACAAAAACTTTTCTGATTTGGTTCCCAGTCAGGAAATAACTCTTTAACCAAAGATCATAACCTACCCTTTTACTGGAGTGCAGTGGAAGAAAGAAATGATTCGTATAGAGGGCATAGATACTAGAGAGAGAAGCTTACAAAGATCACCTCAGGGTTAGCCAAAGTTATTCCCAGAGTAATGAGGAAAATATTGTGTAAAATATTGTGGGAAGCAAACTGTTAGTTATCTATGGCTACATATCAAATTATCCCTAAACTTAGTTGCTTAAAACAACAATACTTATTACCTCATATAGATATTGGCATCCAGGAATTTGAGAGCATCTTAACTGAGTGATTCTGGCTCAGAGTCTCTCTCATGAGTTTAAAGTCTAGCTGTTGACTGGGGAAGAGGTCATCTGAAAGCTTGGCTGGGGCCAGGAGAGCCATTTTAAAGCTTGATCATGTGGCTGTTGACCAGGAGGCTTTAGTGTTTTGTTGTTATTGTTTTTGTTGTTTTTTTTTTTTTTTCACTCATAAGCCTCTCCATAGGACTGCTTACAATATCGCAGCTGGGTTCTTTATGACTGAATAATAGAGAGAGAGAGAAAAAAAAAAACACAGAGGGTTGAGATAGAGAACAGCCAATATGGAAGCCATAATATCTTTTATAACATGCCATCACTTCTTGCATTATTCTGTCAGTCACCCAGAACAACCCAGACACATTGTGTGAGGGGGCTACATTGCTGGTGAATACCAGATGATAGAGATCGTTAGGGACCATCTTGGAAGCCAACTACCACACCTCTCAATTTATATTAATTTATAAGTTTAGATTAAAAAAAACAAACTTCACTGTTCATCCTAGAATGGTGCTAATTCCTATATTCTTCAAATTTTATGAGTTAAGAATTAAACCCTCCAGGCATTATTTTACTCTGACCAGATTAACTCTACCTAGTTATTAGAGCAAGCTATATCTTTTAACTAGGATAGGGAGCTTTATTTAACCTTCCAATATTTCTTTAAGAATATAAATTTTTGGGGCGCCTGGGTGGCGCAGTCGGTTAAACGTCCGACTTCAGCCAGGTCACGATCTCACGGTCCGTGAGTTCGAGCCCTGCGTCAGGCTCTGGGCGGATGGCTCGGAGCCTGGAGCCTGCTTCCGATTCTGTGTCTCCCTCTCTCTCTGCCCCTCCCCCGTTCATGCTCTGTCTCTCTCTGTCCCAAAAATAAATAAAAAACGTTGAAAAAAAAAAATTAAAAAAAAAAAAAAAAGAATACACGTAATAAAAAAAAAAAAAAAAAAAAAGAATATAAATTTTTAAAGAGGCAGGTGTTTTACCTCTAAGAATATCTGTATATTCTTAGAATAGAGAGAGTGGGAATAATGGAGGAATAGAGTTTTATATATATAACTGTGTATATATATATATTTTTTTAACATAATTTTTACAGTATTTGGTTATAAATCTCACATGATGACTGTTATTTTGTGGAATTGTTTTTTCTTATCGATAGAAGGGTCTCCCTTTTAAATTTCCACAGTGTCTATGTTACCACAGAGAGTAAGGACTAAAATTTGCAATGTTTCCATTTCTTAAAAGATTAAATTGTGTTTTATTATATATATGTCATTTAGTATTTGTCCTCTATAGTTCCTTTCTTCTCATCACACAATCTAGGGGCAACTTTATGGAGTATGATAGATTATAGTTTAATTCTCTGAGGTAGGATTCAACTGACTTCATATATGATAGTTGCCCCTTAAGGCATGATAGCTAATGGGCTCAGGTTATAGGTAGAAATTAAATACATTATAATTTTCCTTTGAAAGTAATTATTGTAGGACAAAATTAGGTTTGAATTTTATTTTGAATAGTAATGATGCATTGGAACCCTAGGATACTTTGGATTATACCATTTCCCTCTATTAATCTAGATTTATATACTCTTTTTCAGATGTAGTTCTTTACTTTGCACAGCATTTGAAGGATAGTCATGCTATATCTTGAGATTGTGCTTTTTTCATGTACTTTCTGTTTGCCATCACACTGAAAAGTATGGAATTGAAGAGAGATGATTACAAAATAAAATCACCATTAACATAAATGGTTTAAATTAATTTTTACACTGCTTTCTTGTCAGTTTAGGGATCTGGGAGATTGGGAAGAGTAGAGACTATCCTTCTGTTTTAGTATATTTTATAAATTGCTTTCCTCTCCTACTATATTTTAACAACAATAATAAAGGCAAAGATGTCAGAGTCAAAATTATGTATATGTGTTTTCTGTAGAAAAAAAATGTTTTGATGAACTCTCCTACTAATTTAACATAATTTATTTTGGAAAGTGTTTTTTGTTAATGCTAAAATCTGTATTTATTATATGAATTGAAGAAAACTAGGAACATATAAAGTCTAACTTCCTGGTATTATACTTAAACTCTGTTAGAAATACACTACTTACTTATCATTTTTTTTTGAGACTTCTGTCAGCTCCTAACAAATTTATTATAATTTTGGAATCCTTGGAAATACTATCCCTGTAGTATAACTAATGGGCAATCTGGAACTAACAGAATGGAATTTTCTTTGCTTCTCCCTCCCACTCACCTCAATAAGATGCACAGATTTACATGGCATGTCTCTCCTAACACAGTAGAACAATCCCTAAATTTTGATTTAACTTTCCTATTTTTATTTTAATTCAAGTAAAACATAAATTTATATTTCAAATGCACTGAAGAACAGACTAGTTAATAAAGCCTTAGGTAGTTTTTTTTTTCTTGTATACTATGATTTACTTTTAAAAAATTTAGATTTTATATATCAACTGTGTTTACTCATTCTAAATTGTTTTTATTCAGAATGAATCTCCAAGGCAGGCTTTGCTGAGTGTCAAACCTGTGTTCCTCACTATTAATGGTTACTATGGTTGCTTCTTCATTCTGTAATTTAAATTTATGGAAAAGAGGCTTTTTGTGTCCAGAAGGAAGAATGGGCCTGGTGAGATTCAGGCACTAGACCTAAAAGGCTTTTGGCCTTTCTGCCTCTTCCCCTGTGTCTGCCTTTGTCCCATTTCCATGGGTACCTGGATAATGTGGGTTACCCAGGGAGTAGAGTTTATGGAGAGAATGAATTTCTGTTGTGTGAATAAGGGCAGATAGGAGTAGAGGAATAGAGGTTCTTAGGACACAGGGTTCTGCTTCTGTCCTCCGTGCCCCTTGGTCACTCCAAGATTCAGTTTAATTTACATTTTTAATAATATTTAAAAGATAATTAAAACAACTTTTGTAGGACTCATATTGTATTTTAAAATAGTACTTCTAAAAGTCCACATAAGCATAATACTGATGTTAATAACTGTGAACAATCTGGTTTACAATGGCAAAGTGAAGCTGAATCTCAGCATCTTTTCCCTAAATGAATAAAATGAAGCAACATACATAATTAAAAATCAGGGTGCCTGGTGGCTCAGTTGGTTAAGCGTCTGACTTCGGCTCATGTCATGATCTCGCAGTTTGTGGGTTCTAGCCCCGGGTTGGGCTCTGTGCTGACAGCTCAGTCTTGGAACCTGCTTCAGATTCTGTGTTTCCCTCTCTCTCTGCCCCTCCCCCATTCGTTCTCTCTCTCTCTCTCTCTCTCTCTCTCTCTCAAAAATAAAAACATTATTTTTTTTAAATCAATTCTCACCATATATCCATCCATATATACGTGTGTGCCAAGGGGCAAAAAATTCTCAACTATGAATGGAAGAAAATATTAGCAAAGGATGCAGACTTGAATTTCAGAGTTTTTATGATACGTTTAGCAATCTGTCATGTGCTCCTAAACTGTTCTCCACATAAACCGAATAGGGGAGATGTGAGTAAAACAAAATCCTGAGAGATAACAAACAACCAACTGTGGAGAAGCTACAGAAGATGCAGCAGTACTAAGAGAGGGAACTTGGATATTTCCACAAGGGTGGCAGTCTTCTGAACTCACAGGAGAGATTAATAATTCCTGAACTTGTCTATTTTGGTGTCTCCCTGCCAGCATGAAAGTAGGAAATAAAAAGCAGAATGATCATACATTCAGAACTAATTAGCTTCAGCAATAAACAAGGTTTTAGCTGACCAGAAAACAGAAAGAGAAAATAACTTATGCAAAGAGCAGAATGAATTGAGAAACATGTACTAGAATCCTGGGGTGATGTTGCCTTCAGCCTCTTTATGACCTTAATGCATTATCTCTATTGTATCTGAGAGAGGAGATACATTGGCTGTTGGAAAGAGAAAAGTTAATTGAACTAAATGAGGTATTTCTGATGGAAATAGAGGTTCAGGTGCTCTGGGGTAAGTAGGGGAAACTATCTGAAGCCATAGGCATTGAATTGATTCCCAGTAAAATGGAATAAGATCCTGGCATAGAGAATTAACAAAACGAAAGAGAAGATAGCAAAGTCCAAAAACACCGACCAAGACTGCCCAAAACCATCGTCAATCATTCCCCATACTTTTCTCCTTGCCTTCTGGCCACAGATACATGCAGATACAAATTCTAGTATTTAGGGAGAGCTAAGTAAATCTCAGCTAAGGTGAGAAGGGAATCAAAGAGAATTGATCCACAAACTCACAATCAGAAACGAATTGCTTAATGGTATAACACAGGATGGGGGTTAGGGTAAGCATTGATATCATTTAAGTATAAGAGAAAATTAAATAATTTTGATTCTAAGAATTATAGAAAGTAAATTATATAATGTAAATATTTTGTTGAGTTATAATTGCCATATAACATTTTATTAGTTTCAGGTGTACAACATAATGATTTGATATTTGTATATATTGCAACAACCATACCATTCATAATTATAAAAGTTTTTTTTTATTATAAATGTTGACAAAATATAAAATGATTATAAAAACAAAATGTTGAGATACAAAGGATTGGCGATGGAAATATAAATTGCTCGCTCTCTTATCAGAAATTGAATGAGAAGCCTGTGCAGAATAGAATGACTAAAAACAAACCAACAACAACAACATCAAAGACTTTAAAGCCGTCAAATCACCAGAGAGGAAAACATACACATCATACTTAAAGAACAAAAAAAGACAATCCATATAGAAGTTCAGAAACAAAAGAAGCATTACATTTAGAAAATATAACTTGAAAAGTTGTTTATATTTGTTATATAAATGAATATAAATGAGATAATGCCTGGTAATATAATGTAACATATAAAAAGTAAAATAATAACGTAAAATAAAAAGCATTGACTATGGGAAATGCAAAGAGAATTTAACAGAAATCCAGTGGTGGCAAGAAAATTAACACATCATGTCAGACATTAAAAGATTATGGAGATAAAATAAGAATTGTAATGTTAAGTGTCTGAATAAAATAACCGAGAAGTTTATGTATGTAGATGGATACAGAGGTAGATAACTAGATAATTGGATGGATGGATAAAGGAGTGAATGATCGGTACCTCTGGAAAATAAATATTTATTTTAATACCTATGTGTCATATATATAGAAATGGAGCATATATTAGACTTTGGGAAACTTTAATATAGTCCTCAAAAGTAAAATAATATGAAGTACATCACTGACCACAATTCAATAAATTTATAACTTAATAGAAGGGAAGGATAAAGTCCAACCACCTTAACAATTGAAAAAAATGCTCAAATAATTCTTGGGTCAGAACAAAAATCAGAAGGGGGTTTACAAAATATAAAATATTACTATTTAGAAAACAGTAAACATTTGACAAAATTCATATAAGAATATTCACAGCAATTTTGAAAAAAAAAATGAGAGAGAAACTAACTTTTCTAGGTATTAAAATAGATCATGAAGTTGCAATAATTAAAATAAATTGATACTAAAGAAGACTGAAAGAGAGAGGCCACAAATAGATCAGCATGTTACAACACTTAACTCATGACAATAGTGTTGTTTTTAAATCATTAAAAAAAAGGCTATTCTGTAAATAGCGTGAAACAACTGCTTAACTGTTGCAGAAAAAGATAAAACTGGTTCCCTATCTTTTTAACCTCCAAATAAGTTCCAGATGGAAGAAAGTATTAAACATAATAGCCTATAAGAAAATTTTTAAAAAAGTATTGCTGAATGTATTTATAATATTGACAGAGAGAAGCTCTCTAAAAAGAGTATAATATCCAGAATTTTATACAGAGAAGATCAACAAACTTCACAACATAAAACATTAGAAACAAAAACTTTGTGTAGGCAGGATATATGAGAAAGGACAAAAGACAAATGATATATCAGAGAAAAATATTCGCCTAAGCTCAAAACCAGTTTTTTCTTAATTATTAAATATCTCATAGAAATAACCAACAATATGGGGCACCTGGGTGGTGGCATAGTCGGTTAGGCATCAGCTCAGGTCATGATCTCATGGTTCATGAGTTCAAGCCCCACATCAGGCTCTGTGCTGACAGTGTAGAGCCTGCTTGGGATTCTCTCCCCCCATAGCTCTCTGCTCCTCCCCCCACTCATGCCCTCGTGGTGCCCTCTCTCTTTCCCTCTCTCTCTTAAAACACATAAAACTTAAAAAAACAAACAAATAACCAATAGAAAAATGAGCAAGGGATATAAACAAAAATTTATGAATAATGAAAAATAAGCAAGTATTTACCACATAAAGAATTGTTCAGCCTCATTTGAAAGTAGGACCAAAAAATATAACTGTAAATAATTTTAAAAATCTAATATTTTATGCCCACATGATTGGCAAATAATTAAATTTAAAATACGCAGCATCAGTATATTGATAAAGAATGCTCAACTGTGAGGATATAAAATATGGTGGCCAATCTTGGGTGGTATGAAGATAGATATATGTCAGAAGTGTAAATGTGTGCAGCCTTTGACCCCAACATTCTCAAAGATATAGGAATTTATCCAATGCATATATTTGCAAAGTTCATCAACATGTTTTGACAATGATGTTCATTCCATCTTCATTTATACACTTCCTCTTTTTTACCTTCCAGGAAAAAAGAACTGAAGTATTGGTCAGCATGAAATTGTTAGGATAATTACAGTATGATGAATTTGAAAACATTTTAAAACAACTGTTTTGTTTTAAACTTTCTACTGAAAGGGAAATAGCTCTAATATATATAAGTCTAGTTTTAAAGGCAAGGTATAGAAATATATGAAAATGTGCATATTTGCATACATTTATTTATTACATTAATAAACTTTTTTCTCCCTTTTTCTGGAAGGAAACAAAAGGGAAAATGTTAACAGTGGTTTTGTCTTTGGAGAAAGGAATGGGGCTGATTGAATGAGGAAGAATTTTACTTTTTATTTTGTCCTTTATTGTTTTCATTATCTAATCATTATGGATATCAGCTGACATCTTCAGAACAGTAATTTTTAGTTTCATTTTTATATTTCTCTTAAAAACCAAAACTCAATGCTGATGGTATCAATCAGGTAGTAAAAGAATTCTGATAGGATCAACTACAGCCTGTGTTTATATAGTCTGGTGTGTGCTGAAAATTAAGGGCTCTATCAGTGTTAATATTTCTGTAGAGAGCTATTGCACATGCAGATGTGCTATTAATACACATAAGAATACTACATTCAGGCTGATTCTTTTCAAGTGTCTATTCTACTCCCATAAGAATGGAAATAGTTTTAATAAATTTTGTTTTATAAATATTTAACTTATGTTTTTGAGGTTGAAAAAGGCAATATTCCACAAGGGTCCATTTTCTAAATGTAAGGCATGAATGATTTTTTCATAGTTACAGTATTTATGAAATATTGAGAATTTATGCATGTGAAATGTCCCATAATGGACTATTATAGACTTAAGCTATTCTTTTTTTAGGTCTCCAGTGTAAAATTCAAGGAGTAGAAGCTATATCAAAAGAACATGCTGTGTTTCTCGTGCTATAGACTCTTTAATCTTTACAGAAGTGTTATTTGCTCAGCTAGATTGGTCTGAAAGATTTTTTTTAAATTAGTTTAATTTTCTTTCAAACAACTCAACCTTTGAAAAGAATCCTTCTAAGTTGATTTTTTTTTTTTTGCTGTTACAGCGCATACTAAAGTTTTTTACAAGCATGACATTTAATGTGTTTTTTTTTATGTAGAGTGCATTATTAAACTAGTGGCTGAATTACTTCATATAATTTGCATAAAATCATATTTCAGTGATAAAAATTAATGTCTTGGGAGTTATGAATGAATTGGAATGAGTCATTCATTATTAATAGAAAAGAGATTTGTCTTCACTTTCTACCACACTTAAACTTCGATTACTTGGATTATTTTGATTTGTTTATTTATTTCCATTTACTTAAGTTCTGATAATTATTCAGTGGTTGGAGCAGATGACTGTTTTAGGTATGTCTTTAACCTTAGCCTGATTATAGAAGGAGTTGGCATGTATCAGAGTTCGTATTTTAAAAGCGTCCCTAAAGCTTGACAACGTTCTAGTGATTCCATTAGCAGCTATGATATGGAAGCTTAATGTCTTTGCCATTTTGGAATCTGACAGACTGAAACTTAGTATTCATTTTGGCCCCTCGGAATTTCATCTGCTCATCCATGCTTATAACAATGAAATAAAAAGTCAATCCTTGTTGTTGCTCTTGCAGAAGCAATTGTAGATTTTATGAGGAAAACAATGAACATGTCACCCTGGATTTGGCAGCAGGAAGGAGCAGGGAGTTCATAAAGTGTTTTTCGGGTGCCAACTGTTATGCAGCAGAATTGTTTATATTAGTGAAATCCTCTGGTTGTAAGTTATGTAAATTGTGTCTTTTCCTAGGCTATGTTTTATGGTGGAGAGGGGGGTTGGGGAATGTGTTTTAAATCTGAAATGGTCTCATGCTTAAATACCGCAATGTGGTAGACAGTTAATCTTCAAAACAGATAGTGAGCGTACGTATCTGCTTTATTACCACCAACATATGTCTCCCCATAATTATCTTGGCTTATACTTTGGGATGAGCTAAGGATGCAAGAGCTGTCTCAGCTTAGAGATTTTTTGTTTTTATTTTTTGGATTCCAAACAGAAGGTGTTAGGAGGGGAAAAAGTTATGTGGATTTCCCAAATAATGGTGTTAGTGAAAACATGACTGAAATTAATAGTGCTGTCTGTTTGAGACCTAGGAGAGCAGGTGTTGGGTAAGCCTGACTAAACAGCTGTGTCAATACACCTTGGTACATTGGAGACTGTTTGGGGAAATTCCTGAGGAGACTTGTGACACTGCACAGGGTCGTTTCCATTTATCTGGTGGTGACATGCACAGGTGGTATCTAGGGACAGGGTTGTAGCTGACCTTTCAGTAGCCAGGGATTCACTCCTGAGAGGTTGTGGTGCATTTTACAAATAAAACAGGAACCACATGAATACTAAAAAGGAAAAACAACTCCTCCACTGGGTGTCCATTGAAGAGGCAAGTTCAATCATTTCTTTAATTTTTCCTTGTTTAGTAACTAAAAAGGATGGGCATTTAGCAAAATAGGGATGTGGCAATGAACCCAGTCCACAAATTCAGATGTGCAAGAATTGTACCTGTAATTTCCTATAAATGTTATTCATGTAGTTCCTATATCTAAAGAGAGCATACTTCCAGGTTTGCCTGGAACATTCCCAGCCTAGTGATTGTTAATAGCATCCCTTCTTCCTCTCAAGTAGTGTCCTGATCATTCTGCCTGTATCCCTCCATAACAACTTTTCCTTGAATCTGTTGCCAGAACAACCTTGATACTTCAGTGGGAAGGGTTATGGGGCTCAAAGAAACACAGAAAAAAATGATAGTTGTCAATATTGTAGAATATTATTCCCTTCAAAATATTCTAAGATTTCATATGCTTATTTCTAATTTTCAAAAGGATGTGTATGATATATGTTATGTGTAACAGAGATGGAAATTGTCGGCTAGAGATAAGCAAGCATATTCCTTGGATAAAGTAGTATTTTATTTGGGAGGACTTGATATACTTTAGGGAGCCTCATTAATTTTATGACATCATTAGGTTACTTATTATTCAATAAATTAAATTCCTCTACACTAATACTGGTAGTAAAATATTTTCTACATCCATTATGTTCTCTGCTGCTTTGGAAATAGCTGGCTGGACCATGCCCTGGGGAGGAAATGGGTGAGGTCCAAGGAGGTGAAGCAGGTCACAAGAATCTTATATGTGACAGAATCAGGGAGCACCTCAGGTCCTTGATTTAGGGCCCGTACAGTACATCACAATCTTCCTAAACTAATACACACTTCAACTGCCCTCATTAGTCATAGTCAGTTTTGGAAACTGAGTTAATTGCCTGCTTGGATCATATTTTGTGAGCCAGGTTTCATTGACAGTATTCACTGTATTGACCAAATTTAGATCCATGTAATGCATTAAGTTCATATCCATCCAGATTCTATTTATATGCATACATACATACACATATACATTTATATATCCATACAAGTGTGTGTGTTCATATGTGTATGTAGTGTGTGTGTATAATTATAGGTCTTCTATTTAGAATTATGGGATTTAAAATCAAATGATCTGGGGGACCTGAGTGGCTCAGTCAGTTGGGCGCCCGACTTTGACTCAGGTCATGATCTCACAGTTCATGAGTTTAAGCCTCACAAAGGGCTCTGTGCTGACAGCTGAGAGCCTGGAGCCTGCTTCAGATTATGTGTCTCCCTCTCTCTCTGTCCCTCCTCCACTTGTGCTATCTCTCTCAAAAAACAATAATAAATAAAAATAAACATTAATTTAAAAAAAATTTTAAAAAGAAAAATCAAATTATCTGGTTCCGTAAATGTCTGCCCCTCTCTCCATACAGTTTGCCTCCTCTCCTGCCTTTAGCTTGGTTCTGGGAAGGGACAACTACATCCCCTTCTCTGATTCCAAGTGACTCAGAAAGTGTAATTGCTCTTTTCCTGTGCATATTTTGATTCACCTTCCTAATGCCTGGGAGGCAATGTGTACATCTGGATTATTTTCTCCTTTCTTTCCTGCTTCTTCAGAATAAACCCATTTTTAATATTCTTTTTTTCCATTTTTTTTTAATGCTGCCAGAGTCATTTTCTTAGAACACAGGCTTAATACCATTTCCTTTTCTCTGAAACTTTTAGTAGAGCCTCACTGTGTAAGAAATGTCTCATGGCATGGCATTCAAGGGCCATTCTAATCTGACCCAGCTGCAGTTCCTAGCCTTTCTCTTTGTATCATGTCTTCCAGTCAAACCAGATCCATGATTCCCAAGCCTTTTCATGCTTCTCTTGTTTTTCTCAGCTTCTTTAAGGTTTACCTGAAATGCATCTTTCCCTGAAACCCTTGCTGGTCATCTTAATCACTTCCTCTTGCTGCAATCATACAGATTTTTTATCATTTGTGTATAGATGTCTCCATAGCTTGTCTTGACTTATGACTAGTTGTTTCTATACCTGCAGTACCTGTTAATTATAAATTCCTAGAAGGTGGAGAACATGTCTTTTTATTCTTTGTGTTGTTCCTAGAATCTACACAATACTTGTTAAATAGTGATGCTTAGTAAATACCTGTGAAATTGGCAAAAAAAAAAAAAAAAATGAATGCCAACCTAAAAGAATTGCTAAAACTTTGAAAAGACTCTTTTTGAGGATCAATGTTTTTGATGACGGCAAATGCCTAGACAGCATCATTTCCCAAACTGATGTCCAAAAGTGGCCAACCAATCGCTCTGTCCATAGATTTCAGAGAAAAAAATAATGTACACATATTAAAAATTATTGATGTGTAAGTGTAAAGATGGTTTCCATAGGTATTTGGTTATCTTATTAAGTTCTATTATGCTCTTTAAGATTATGGATATATTATAAAGACTATATCAGGAATGTCATCCCAGTCAATATTCAGTTCGTGTATTTTTCTCCTAAATGTATAATTTCCTGTAATTTTCTTCTAATTGTTTTTAACCTGTATTTCCCCCCTTTTTATTGTTAGAATTTGGATAAATATTATATCCTCTGTTCACAAAAAACAGATCACCAGCTTAAAAACATTCTCTTAATACATAAACATTGTGATAAGAGTAGTAACATAAGTACCACAATCCAGATTATTGTGAAAAAAAAGTAAGTGGTGATTAGGACTCTAAAGCAAATGTAGAATATAATCAGTTTGTATTGGGATGCCGTGATTTCATTCAAGCAGCCACAGAAGAAAATTTTAAATGGGGAGTAAGGTGTTAGTTATTTTTAAATTTTTTTCTTTATCTCTTGTGTAATGATAATACATGTGCCACTATGTGACAATGAAGACTTTAAAACTGTCCTGCAGCTTTCCGGCAAAACACGATGACCTTTCTGTTGAACCAATTAAGTTTCTCTAGAAAGTAAAATACTTTCCCCATCAAAATTAATGCATTTTGTTGCAAAAGATGGGGAAGTCACCAGAATCACAGTAACATAATTTAACTTTGCACTCTTTGTAAAAAAAAAAAAAAGAAAAGAAAAATTAGGTAAATGTCACATTGTGACTGAGATGGTTATAAAACCAGCCACAAGTTTAATGATAAATTTTATGTTCAGAAAGCATAATGAACTTTTGGCAATATTGCTGAACCAAATGGATGCTCCTGGAATCTGCCTACACGATGGAAAAGCAGTTACTATCCTGGAACAGACTAGCAAATATTTTACTAGAGAACATAATACCTAAATACAGAATATAAATCAGCATTTGGGGTACATGCGGTACCTAAGTGAGGGAGAGGTGCACAACAATTATTTGTCCTATTTATGACTGGAGATCCAAACTCTAGGAATTGAGTTTATTTTTAACTCAGTTAACGGTTATCCTTGATGCCCTGCTGTAGCCTGGAAAAGATGTCCTGGGATGAGGATTGGCAGATCACAGCCATATGTGCAGCAAGGAAATTCTTACATTATTCACAGACAGTATTGGGTGGTCAACCATACACTTCCTGATACTAATTTGGTGTTGGAGGAAGGAGCCAAAGAATTATGGCCATGCATGCAAGTCTTTGTAATTTTTTCCTGGACTTCCAGGACAAGGTTCTGCTTTTCCACACTGATGTCTACCAATTGGAAGACGGAGAAGAAATCACACAATTTGTTCATTTGTTTGTTTGTTTGTTTGTTTGTTTGTTTGTTTTTGGAAAAAAGGGCATATTTTATCATATTACACTGATAATAAAAATAAACACTATTTCTCTTTCATATCATTTGTTCAGTGACATCCTCAACGATGTATTGGTATTCTGAATAGCCTGAATGAATTACTTCTAGGCAGAAACATGTTTGTTCCAAATACATCTAAATATCTGCAAGAATATGACTGATGATGACTAATTTTAAAGTGGGCTTTTCTAGTAAAGTATAAATAAAAAGTAAGCAAAGAAACCCACTGGATGTGAACCTTGTTAATGTAACCATCATCATGATATTCAAATTATGAATGAAGACATTCAAATAACAGCATTCCTGCGATTGATATGAAATAATTTTAAAAATCTCTTTCATTTGTGTAGATTTGTCTTTAATATTTTTAAAACTTACCTAAAATACAATATCTGCATTTATGTGTTTTGTTCATTAACTGGATCTAAGTGGTGAAAGTTTGAGGAAACATTATCACTAATACTATAGTCATGACTATTTTTGAGAAATTTCAGGCAATTTGTTTTAATAAATGTTTTCACACATAAACATAATAGTATAAAGCATGTTACAGTTATGTATTGCTTACAATAATAAAATTAGATACAGAGAACATAATTTATGATTTAAAGATTGATTGTTCAGATTAACTGTCAGATTTTAGCTTTCAGTCTCATCCAGTTTGACACATTTTGAAATTTATAAAATATACTTGATTCAAGAAAGTATACATGGTATTCTCATGCTTTTTACATTGATGATGTCTTCTTCTACCTAAGTAACATTTTCTACTCTTTAAAAAACTTTCTCCTTGAAGTATTAATTTTTATGTTTCCTACTTTCTCATGAAGAATTAAATCTTTATTATTTTTTTTTAATTTTAATGTTTATTTATTAATTATTATTATTTTAACTTTACTTATTTTAATTTACACACAAATTAGTTAGCATATAGTGCAACAATGATTTTAGGAGTAGATTCCCTAATGCCCCTTACCCATTTAGCCCATCTCCCCCTCCCACAACCTCTCCACTAAACCTCTGTTTGTTCACCATATTTAAGAGTCTCTTTGTTCCCCTCCCTGTTTTTATATTACTTTTGCTACTCTTCCCTTATGTTCATATGTTTTGTCTCTTAAAGTCCTCATATTAGTGAAGTCATATGATATTTGTCTTTATCTGACTCTTTTTCCTTAGCATAATACCCTCTAGTTCTATCCACATAGTTGCAAATGGCAAGATTTCATTATTTGTGATTGCCGAGTAATATTCAATTGTAAATATATACCACATCTTCTTTATCCATTTATCTATTGATGGACATTTGGGCTTTTTCCATACTTCGGCAATTATTGATAGTGCTGCTACAAACATTGGTGTGCGTGTGTCCCTTCGAAACAGCATACCTGTATCCCTTAGATAAATACTTAGTAGTGCAGTTGCTGGGTGGTAGGGTAGTTCTATTTTTAGTTTGTTGAGGAACCACCATACTGTTTTCCAGAATGACTGCACCAGCTTGCATTGTCACCAGCAATGCAAAAGAGATCCTCTTTCTCCGCATCCTCGCCAATATCTGTCGTTGCCTGAGTTGTTAATGTTAGCCATTCTGACAGGTGTGAGATGGTACCTCATTATGCTTTTGATTTGTATTTCCCTGATGATGAGTGATGTTGAGCATTTTTTCATGCGTGAGTTGGCCCTCTGGATGTCTTCTTTGGAGAAGTGTCTATTTATGTCTTTTGTCCATTTCTTCACTGGATTATTTGTTTTTTGGGTATTGAGTTTGATAAGTCCTTATAGATTTTGGATACTAACCCTGTATCTGATATGTCGTTTGCAAATATCTTCTCCCATTCTGCCAGTTGCCTTTTAGTTTTGCTGATTGTTTCCTTTGCTATGCAGAAGCTTTTTATTTTGATGAGGTCCTAGTAATTCATTTTTGCTTTTGTTTCCTTTTGGGTAGTATTGACATTTTGACAGTATTTGTTCTTCCTATCCAGGAGCATAGAATCTTTTTTCTTTTGTGTGTGTGTGTGTGTGTGTGTGTGTGTGTGTGTGTGTGTCTTCAATTTCTTTCATAAGCTTTCTATAGTTTTCAGTGTATAGATTTTTCACTTCTTTGGTTAGATTTATTCCTAGGTATTTTATGGTCTTTGGTGCAATTGTAAATGGGATCGATCAATACCTTGATTTCTCTTTCTGTTGCTTCATTGTTGGTGTATAGGAAATCAACCGATTTCTGTGCATTGATTTTATATCCAGCAACATTGCTGAATTCATGAATCAGTTCTAGCAGTTTTTTTGGTGGAATCTTTTGAGTTTTCCATATAGAGTATCATGTCATCTGCGAAGAGTGAAAGTGTAACCTCCTCCTGGCTGATTTGGATGCCTTTTATTTCTTTGTGTTGTCTGATTGTTAAGGCTAATACTTCAAATACTATGTTGAATAACAGTGGTGAGGCGTGGACATCCCTGTCTTCTTCCTGACCTTAAGGAGAAAGCTCTCAGTTTTTCTCTGTTGAGGATGATATTAGCGTTGGGTCTTTCATATATGGCTTTTATGATCTTGAGGTATGATCTTTCTATCCCTACTTTCTTGGGGGTTTTCATCAAGAATAGATGCTGTATTTTGTCAAATGCTTTCTCTGCAGCTATTGAGAGGATCATATGGTTCTTGTCCTTTATTTGTTGATGTGATGAATCACACTGATTGTTTTGTGGATATTGAAACAGCCCTGCGTCCCAGGTATAAATCCCACTTGGTCGTGGTGAATAATTTTTTTTAATGTATTGTTGGATCTGGTTGGCTAATATCTTGTTGAGGATTAGAAGTAAATGCTTTAATATAACAGGATATATAATTTCCAGAAATCTTGATAATTATTGAAATCTTTGTACTATACAAGTGTTTAGGTGTTCAACTGTTCAGTGTTCTGATTTTTTTAATCCTCAGTATAATAGTGAAAATGGGAATAAAGGCCTAATTTTGGTTTGTTTGATTTTATTTTCCTTTAATCCCTAGCATCTCATTTTTGCAGATGGTAAGGAAATTGACTAAACTTACATATTATTGAAGTGATGGAAGTTAATTTGTTCATGTTCTCCTTATAGAAATGCAAAATCTATCAAAAGTAGCACAAATAGAGCAGAGCAAAATAAACTAGGCTCTCCTCAATTTTCTCCTATTTTGTAAGAAGTAAGTGGCATCCTAGAAGTGCTTTTTTGTTTGTTTGGTTGTTTGTTTGTTTGTTTGTTTTGTTTTTTTGGGTTTTTTTGGTATTGTTGTTGTTTTACATTTTATCATCTCTTTTCCTGGCCCCTTCTTTGTTTGACAAAGTTCACTTGTGCATCTGATTTTAATTCATTCTTTTATTTAAAAAAATTTTTAAGAAGAGAGAAAAGGAAAACCATTTTTCTTTTATTTTGGAACCATGAAAGATCAAGATGAGTCATCCTGAGACACCAGTTTTATTAACACCTAGCTTTGAGAAGATAAGCAAAAAGGGAAAATAAGCTCTTCTTTAGACTATAAATTTGTTTCTGGTTTTGTCATCATGGTTAATCATTGTGATTTGCAGCCTGACTCTCAATCACTGAGACCCCGTTTTAACTTGATTAACATTTTTGTTCCATTTGTGGAGCAGTGCTGGTCCCTAATTTTTGAGAACAGGATAACCCTCAATTGGCCTATGTAAATAAATCATATGGTAATGCCCTTGAAATCAAAGCATCCCCAAGGAGAACAAGCTGTAAATCAGAGCGGAAGAAACATTGAGGCTGTTGTCCTAAATGGTGTGTTCAAGATGAACCAAATGCCTTTATTTAGGGATTTAAATTCATGATACTTTTTTCTTCTTTTCAACTGATGCTGTGATCTTCAAATGACAGAGATTGAGTGTAAAATTGCTACTACATAATTTCCTTATCTCTCATCTATATACTGAGTTTGACTGAGTTCAGTTTTGTGAAGAATGTTTTACATAAGAAATTTTGAAATATGGGGAAACACATTATTTCAACATAAAGGAAAGGGGAAGTGTTGTGCGTATATGTGTGTATGTGCATGTGTGTGTGTAGAATAGGTGTTGCATCTCATTTCGTTTTTCCTCACCTAGGGCCTTCGCTTTACTACAAATGGACAAGTATTATCATTTCAACATTTTTCCTCCAACTCTTGATTCTTTCTAGCAATCTCTTTCTGTGTAACATTTTGTCCCTTTCACTCATCAAAACTATTTTTATGCTCTATATTTTTTATGTTGTAAAGAGGCTGAAACAATGACCTGGAACCCATATTTATTGGTTGTATAAACCAAATTATTACTTCTATGTGAGTGATAAGTGGGTCCACACTATGTCTATTCCTATGAAAATTATAACTGCCTGGATTAATAACTTGAGATATGAACTCACAAATAAACACTGTATAACAATGAGAATAATGACACACAACAATATGGACCACAAACATAATGTTGGTTAAGCAAAGTTAGGCATCAAGAAGTACACCCTGAATGAGTCCAATTATGTGAAACTTTCAAACAAGTAAAGTTAATGTATGTGGTCAGAAGTCAGGATTAAAGTGTTATAGGAGGTCTTCTGGAACACTGGTCATTTCCTGTTTCTTGCCTTGGGTGCTGGTTACAAGAGTATGTTTGTGTGTACTTTCTGTAAATGCACATAAAGTTAAAGGATTTACTTTTACTGTGAGCCATATGGATTATCAGAGTCCTAATGGAACTCTCTGAGGATACATTTTTCAAAGCCATTTTAGCCTTAGGTCTTCATCTTCACTGAGACTCAACTGAATATCCCTTACTTCACTCCAAGTAATTTGCTTTTCTTTTTGTCATTACTTTTACACCTGGCCATGAAGGCATGAGGAGCTTTATTTTCCCCTGCTGAGTTCGGAACTTTCTACCAGCAGCATTTCTCCAGCCCAAAGTAAATGTCCTTAGAACATGAGGAAAAGCAAAAAGCCCCTCCTACAATATTGGACTGAGTTTCCCTGCAGCTCAGTGCCTTCATTCCTCACCTTCACTTAGAGTCATGACTAGGAGAGGCACTAGCAGTGGCTTTATCACAGAATTGCCAATGACTAATGTTATCATTCCAAGAAGAAGGGTGAGTACAGTGTAATAAGATATTTTGAGAGAGAGACCACATTTATGTAACTTACATTACAGTATGTTGTTATAGTTGTGCTGTTTGTTATTATTGTTAATCTCTTACTGTGCCTAATTTATAAATTAAACTTTATCATATACATGATATAGGGCAAAACATAGTGTGTGTGTGTGTGTATATATATATATATATATATATGATTCAGTACTACCCATGGTTTCAGGTATCCACTACAAATCTATAAAATGTATACATGGATAAGGGAGTACTGCTGTACCACTTTAATGGGGAGTTTTGGTAATGGAGGAGGCTATGCATGTGTAGGGATAAGAGGTACACGAGAAACCTCTATACCTTCCTCTTAAATTTGCCGTGAACCTTACACTACTCCAAAACATAGTCTTAAAAAAACTACCTAATGGCTTCTGTTTTGCTTTTGTTACCAGCAATGCTAGTCAACTCTGAGTAAGACATCCTGGCCTATGAGTTTTGAATAATGAATTTCCTTATCCCTAGATGGTGACATGTAGGTAGCATCTGCTGCTTAGAAAAACTTTCATTGTACTCACACAGGTGAAATAGAGCCCAAGCTGTAATCTTTGCCTCCCTTGAAAATCCCTTATTCCTTGAAATTTCCTTATTTGTTATCTTCACTTTGAGATGTGTCTAAGAAGGTGATGGAAGGAATATGAAGAGCTGTGCAACAGAAATGCTGGGTCAGGGATTGCTTCACATAGTAACAATATCTTGTCCTTTATTTCTGAGGCTGGCTATCAGACTAATTCCACCAGCTCATCACTCAGTTTTCTATTTTACTTTGATTAGGGTCATCAATGACATAGAGAAAAGCTTCAGTGTCAAATTATTACTGGTCAGTTTGGTGACACAAGTGGTAGCTTTATCCCCTTTCAGTTTTCTCTTTAGGGAAGATCTGTTTTCCTTGGCTCATCAACCATTAACTCATAATTTATATCATGCACCCCCCCCAGTATAATCCCAGTTTAAGACATTATGATATAATCTATAGTGTTTTGCACCTTCAGGACAATTACCCAAGCAGCTCTTCCTACAGATTCCTTCCCCTATGCCCAAAGAAAAGAGCTCCTGGAATAACCACTCTGGCCTTTGCAGGATTCATCTCAGCTTCCTTCCTTTTCCAAGAGGTGGAATGAAGTATGCATGGGGGGAGAGAAGGCAAGGGCAAGGGTGTTCAGAGGAAAATGAGCAGCTTCCTGCTCAGCTACTTCTCCTTTCTCTTGCCTTCCCCTTAGAAGACTTGGGTAAACCTAGATTTGCCTCAACAGGAGTATTTGCACAACTGTCTTTTGCTCTATATTTCTCTCTGGCCCCTGGCAAAATTAAATCTAAAAAGTAAAATGACAAAAGCAGCTATCATTAAATCTGTGTCAGAATAACTTTATTTTGTTGTGAGTCTTAGGTAATTACAGAACTAACCTAGTTACACATGTTTCAACTTCTACTCCACTATTTATGTTTCATCAATATTTAATAAATATTTTAAAACATCATTGTGAACCTGTCATGTGTATGTTGTTAGCATTGAATGGTTCTTTAGTTCTGTGACTGTGTGTTTTGGTTATTTGTTCCTTGTTGGTAATCCTAATGGGAAGTTCAATAGCCAGTGTTGAATAATAACATACAGGGTAGAATCCTGGATGTCTTCCACTCGTTCCTTAATCCACGCTTCACCCTTTTGCACTCTGCTTTGTGCACCAGGAGACCAAACTTTAGGGATTGCATTACACAGGGTACCTCAGCCAATGGTGGGCACCATCAGGAGATCTAAGCACAGGACAAGAAAGAGGTTAAGGTATCTATTATTGCAGACGCAGATTAGAAGTGGCTATATTATTGTATAGAAGCAGCCCTCTCCCACACCTATAGTTTTCATTGGCTTTCAGTAACTGCTTTCTCCCCTTGACCTTTCAGGCTGGGGTGGTAAAGTCTTCCCATTGGTACAAGCCTCAGGGCACTTTATCATCCCACCCTTGAAAATAGCCGCTTCAATAGATTTTCTCCAATTACCACTTGGAGTATGGCAACTCCTTCTCCCCACCCCCAACTCTACCTCCCATTAGGAGCACATAATGTGCAATCCCAATTAAGACATGAATGCAAGATGTATCATCACTTTATAATGAATCACACCATGCTTGTTGTGGCAGAATAGAGGATATTGTTCACTTTTGTGGAAATGGCTTCAAATTGATTTTGAAATGTATGCTTATTAACTAGCATGTTTCCTTTCCAGAACTTTCCAAACAGACACCTCTTCTTCGTTGTTAAAAGTAATTCAAATTTGAGACAATAATTATGTTCATAAAAACACCAGTACTACTTTCTAGTAATAATAATAGTAACCAGCATTTATATTGCTTGGCACATGTTTTTGCATGTGTTTCGTAGTTTACCCCAACAGACGCCTCATGTAATACTCTTTTCTCCACTCAGTTCACAGATTAGAAAATGGAGTTTCACAAAGAGACTGTCCTTCCCATGCACCTAAAAATGTAATGAAAAGCAGGAGAGATTCAAAAAAGTATTTCAATTCTTTTCAATTTCAAATCCTTCAATTCTACCTGAGCAGGGAAAAAAAAATGTTAAAATAGAGACATTTGGAGGTCAGTAATACTCCCTTCAATTTACATGTGTGTTAAGTTCATTTTAATAAACGTCCTTGGTTCTTGGTCATGTCTTTGCAATGCAAATGGAAATCTTGTGCTTAGTTCCTGATATATTAGTCATTTTTAAAAGGACAACTGCTGGTTTCTGTGTTTACCTGTGAATCTATAATTTCTGAAGTTCTACGATAAGATCATTAACTTGTTGAGTAGCCTGCAAAATAGACACTAATGGAATATAAAGTGATTCAAGAGCTCGGACTTCTCACTTATAGGATGACAAGCTGTATATTGAATTCACATTTATCAGCAGGAAATCTGAAGATGTTGAGCATAGTTCTTTTTTCCCCCTTTTATCTCTCTTTCTTTATAATCTAATGTATTTTTCTCCCTAAAATGCATAGGCCACTGTCTGCAACATATTTTTGTTTTTTACCCATGAAGTTAAAAAGGAGCTTTGCTTTCCCTTTTTAATGTATGTATGTAAAGATAAGTACAATATTCAAGCTGTAATATGAAGATATAATTTATGTTTGAAATCCTATTAAACAATTAATAATAAGAATCATGTCTAGAATATCTATTGCCTTTTTTCTCCCTCATTTTTTTATAAAACAAAAAGGATAAAGCCTTGGGGAAGAGTGTATCTTCTATGATATGATGAAAATATGACTTTTGGTAAAATCTCCTCTTCCATTTTGCCCAGATTTTGGTTCGTTTTTTGGCTTTTTTAAATTTCTCTGTGTGCCATAGTTTTGTCAAACTTATTACTCTGGAAATTTTATTGAAGTTTGAGTTCAATCAAGAAGACTCTTTAGGATATATGTCTTGGGTTTGGTATAGAAGTACAGTGATTGTGGGGTGTCTGGGTGGCTCAGTCGGTTGAGCATCCAACTTCAGCTCAGGTCATGATCTCACCCCATGTCAGGCTCTGTGCTGACAGCTCAGGGCCTGGAGACTGCTTCGGATTCTGTGTCTCCCTCTCTCTCTGCTCCTCCCTTGCTCACATTCTGTCTCTCTCTCAAAAATAAATAAAGATGTAAAAAAAATTTAGAAGTACATGATTGAAATATACTTTTTGACAGAGGATAAAGTAAGGATTATTTTATAATCCACTTTTTTGTGGGAGGTAAGAAGAAAAATATGATTTGCTTTATTCTTATGGAAGTAGGCGATCATTTCTTCCACAAAGTCCAGTTATATAAGCAGGTTGATGTAGTGACTGGCATTGGAGAATGAATGATATTTCTGTCGTGTGAGTGATTGGGTGGTCCAGTCCCCCTGTCCTACAGGAGTTTATAATCTAGTAGAGGAGTTCTCTCTCTCTCTCTCTGTCTCTCTCTCTCTGTCTCTCTCTCTCTGTCTTCCTCCCTCTCTCCCTCCCTCCCTCACACATACACCCACTGGTGCTTGTGCATACACAAACACACCCCAAAATACAATATGCAATATTAGTCTAATAAAGTACAAGCAATGTACTGTTAGAGATCAGAAGTGGAACATGCTAATTATGGCTGAGAGCACTGGGAAAAGTTGGATTATTGTGGCATTTGAATTGCCTTTCCTATACAGGAAAAAAATGGGAGAGGAGAGGTTTTTCAAGCAGACTAAACAAAATTGCAAAGGAGTGTATGTAGAATTGCTTATGGTGTCTTCAGAGACTAAGAATCCTGATGGCTTAATAGAAACAAAGGTTGTATGAGAGGAACAGATAAAAGGTAAATTAGAAAGGTAAGCAGAGACCAAGGAACAGAGAGTCACTGGATACCCTAGTGAAGTTTGAACTGCATTTTAGAGGCAAGTGGAAGCCCTTAATGTTTTGGCATAGTGTGTAAAATGTGGTGGCTGAAAAAAAGATGGGAAGAAGGAGATAATATTGAAGCTCTTGCAATTATCCAGGGCAACAGTAAGAAGAGTAACCCCAATCTTGGGCGCTGAAAGTGGCATGGTAGAAAGAGGACAAATGTGAGAGAAAAGTATCTTAGTGATTTGAGAAGCTACAGACAACAATCCCAAGGTTTTCATTTGTCAGTGAATACATTGACATAATGGATACAGAGAAAGTTAAGGCAGTTTGGGATGGGAGACTAATGAAATATCTATCTATAAATATATCTATATCTCTGTTTCCATATAAATATAGGCACAAAGATATTTGGATTTGTATTTCCCTGTATGAGATTTGACTTATATTTATTTATCATTCAGGTCATGGTGGTAACACCTAATCATAAGTGTTGGATTTGAGTTCCAAGAATAACTAATCACTTTAACTTCCTTTGCTTCAGTTTCTTCATATGTTAAATGGAGAAGTTACAATAGCTAGCTCATGGAAATATTTTGAAAGTTAATTAAATAAATAAATAGGTATAAATAGAACCTTGCTGTCTCTTGAGTGCTGTAGAAATGTTAGCTGTTACCTGTCTATAAATCTATATCTGCCTTTAACAAGCTATATGAACTTGAACCACAATATTATTTAACTTCTTTGGGCATCAATTTACTAATGGATAAACTGAGTTTGTATTAGATAATCTCTAATTTTTTTGTTATTATTGTTTAACCTAATTTATTCAACAAGTAAGTAATGAATAGCTACTATATGATAAACACTGAATCTATGGTAGAGAACAAAACAGGACATGCATACTGTTCACTTGGGTGTTTTGATCTGGGGTGGATAAGAATAAGGAATAGAAGACATGTTAAATAGATAAACACAAATAATAAATATACAACAAACATATAGTTATTGTCTATTTTAGAAAGTAAGGCAATTAAGAGTAATCTATGAGAGAATATCAAGGAGGTGCTACTTAGAGGGGCTGGGTGGAGTTGAGTGTTGGCAATCAGAGAAATCTTTTCTTTGGAAATGATGTTTGACTTGAGTCAAGGGTGTGAGTAGAAATTAGGCAAAGAGTGGGATAAGATGGTAATTCCAGATACCCGGAGCATCAAGGGCACTAGAGGAATTCATCCAAAGAATGGAAAGAAGGACATGAGTATGCAGGGAGTAAAAGCAATGTGAGACAAGATTGGAGATAAGTTTGGTTGGACGCTATCCAACAGCATCTTGTCAGCCAAGTTCAGTGTAAGGGTCTATTCTAAGAGTTATTGTATCAGCTGCAGATTTTCATATTTGTGTTTTAGAGGAAGGAAAAATGATACTTTGATATAATGAACACACTTAAACATATGCAGATATCTATAGGCATATATATCATTACTCACTAGAGCCTTTAATTGACATTGAATTTTCTTCACTCAGGATCAAAAATACATTCGTCTTGGACATTTGCAATTAGTTCAGTTTCTATTACTATGGGCCATTTAGAGTTTTTTTTTCATTTCAAATAAAAAAGGTCTTGAGATAGTAATTGTGACAAATGAGAGCACAGTCCCACACTAGTTCAATATTTCTATCACCCCTTTTCCACTCACCCCAAATAAACACAATCTAAATTAAGCCGTGCAATTTTTATGCAAATTAAACTTCAAAACAAGCCTAATAGTTATCTCTTCTGACACTATTATAGAAATTCTAGAGTCCTAACTGTGAAGAGAGATATATTTAGTTGAGAAATCCAACAAGTCTACTTGTTGGCTTATGTGGCCCAGCTGAATGTCTTTTTTTTCCCTTCTACTTATTTAGCACACATAATTTGGTGGCTCAAAAAGGTCTTCCACCTGCCCTGCCCACTGTTTCTGATGGAAGTGGTTAATCCCAGTCAGGTGTCATGCTTGTGGGATATACTTAATTAGTAATGGAAATCAGTGCTGCATATAATTAATTATAGAGTTTTCAGCTTATCAAGTTACGTCAGGAGATTGATTTTTTTGAAGGATTACCAATGAAATCCGTGGGAGTTATCCATCCCCAGTTGAGGCTACTATGATTAGACTCAGTGTTTATTGGGAGGATTCTACAAACTTAGTGGCCATCTCTTCATGGCCTCAGCTGTTCTTTTTATGTCCTTCAACCACTCCCTACATCCCACTACCTGAAGAAATGACTCCTGTTGTCCTCAGGGTCCAAGGAAGGGATATAGAAATGAGCCAAGAAGCTTTTAACTTTGAATGATTAAATGATTATGGTACTCAAATTAGCCATATACTTGGGAGGTTGTTTGGGATGGGATTCTCACAATGCTACCTGACTCAGCTTTCTGAAAGCAATGTTAAATATCCTGCTTACCTACTGCTACAAGTAACTATTGAGGAATTATCTTTTCATACCTCCCAGATGGGGATGTCCTGAAATGAAGGGTCCTTTAATGGTGATCCCAAAAAGGATGTTATGGAATAGATTGTTTATTACTTTTCTTCCTAAATTTTAATCATGGTAGGATGATAAAAGTTTTGCTTGTTTATTTTTGTTTGTTTTGTTTTTTTAGAATGAAACATGAAAATTTTAGGAGTTTTATAAGTCCAAGTGCATCGGATGTTCAGATTTGTAGCCTTTAGTTTCATATTCATGAAAGGAGTTGTAGCTAGCATGTTCCTCAATCCCTCTAGGCCTGAAGCCTTCCTGGGTAGATCATCAGAAGACAGTGGAGCATCTGACAAAATCATCTGGAAAAGGCAATTTAAGACTAAAAAGTTCACTGAGAACATCTTAAAACAACTCTGTTGGAGGATTGGGCAAGTTTCCAAGTTTGACTGATTTAGAGAGTCTAATAGAGAAATAAACACTTTAAAAGAAAGACTAGTTATGTCCGTTACTTGGACTATTGTTGTATAGGACTTCATTGAATGCCAAGCCTATAAATCATTTATTTACTCAAAAAATTAATGAGTTCCTACTTTTTGGCCAGCATAGACAGGGAAAAATATACATGGTCACATCCCCCCAGCCCTTTCTGACATGCTCTTTGTCTAGTTAAAGAGAAAGGATTGATAGAACTACTTATTAAACTCATTTTATTACTCCGATAGAATTTTTCTATATTTATTTGAAATTGGGTCCATATTTTGCGGAATAAATTTTTACTTATTTTCTGATCTGCAACAATTCTGGAAAAATGTATTGAATTATCTGTATTTAATTTGACTTGTGACATCCCATGTACCTCAAATCTCTTTAAAAATATTTTGGGGGGGCCTGGGTGGCGCAGTCGGTTAAGCGTCCGACTTCAGCCAGGTCACGATCTCGCGGTCTGTGAGTTCGAGCCCCGCGTCAGGCTCTGGGCTGATGGCTCGGAGCCTGGAGCCTGTTTCCGATTCTGTGTCTCCCTCTCTCTCTGCCCCTCCCCCGTTCATGCTCTGTCTCTCTCTGTCCCAAAAATAAATAAAAAACGTTGAAAAAATAAATAAATAAAATAAAAATATTTTGACTGCTTTTGTTACCAAAACGATATAAATTTTGTAGGAAGTCAACATATGTGTGTGTTGATGAGAGAGTGATCTACTTAAAGGACTGTACTCACATGCACAGACATACATACACGCTGGCATGTAATTGAAGAAATTGTAATAAAGTGCAGAGAGCAGAAGTTTTGATTAGACCACTCTTCTTCAGGTCTTGGTCGTTCCACCTCTTTGCCTTATGACCTAGACATGCTGGTTCACCTCTGTGAGTTTGTTTCTATATATGTAACATGGACCTAAAGATGCATCCTCATTGGGTTGTAGTAAAGAGTAAATTAAGTCTACCTAGAAATGATTAGCACAGTGGATGGCACACAATATGTGGTCCGTAAAAATATAATTAATAGCCTTTGGTCAATGGCATCAACCAGACCCAAGTTAGGTTTTATTAAACAACAGTACTAAGGTTAAAAGACAGTATCTTCATGTATACCCTCAAAACTTAGACCCAAATAATCTCAGAAGATTCTGGGCATATTTCCTCTTCTAAATGGGCTATTAGTAAACATAAAAAGAAGCTGTAATAAGCATATGGCTTGGCATAGAAGAGAAGAGAGTCCAGTAAATTACTATTTTATTTTAAAACCACCATCTGGAAGTTGGTACAGCAGCACTATCTCACTAATTTACATTTTATTCTCCCAGTAGAAAAGAATATATTCAGTAAGAAGAAAATCCATTGTTTTCTTTTAAAAATCCAGTTTAGAATGCTTGTCTCTGGAACCTGTCGGCTCCACTTAATTTCTACTTAGATGCTGACATAAAGAGTTTCCTCATCAGTGTTCCAACAGAGCATAGAATTAATCTTTCAACATTCAGAAAAATCAAAGTCAAAATTAAATAAAAGCCTTTTATTAAATTTCTCTCTCACTACAGGTTGAAATTGAATACTGAATATGGTTTGAGACAAATGCATTTTTTAAAGATATTCAAAAGCTGAAAATCAATCTATTGATATAGGTGATATCGATAACAGGACTGAATAAAAGCAGTTAAAATGCATATTATTGTTAATAGCATAAGAGACTTGATGTAAAAAGTCCTAGTTGCTGGGTAACAACAGACTTTTAAATGAATTGCTGAGGTTGATAGAAAGTAAAGGAGATCCCCAAAGTTAAAACACACACACACACACACACACACACACACACACACACCAAAACCAACACCAACACCAACACAAACACCAACAAACAACAACAACAACAACAAAGAAAAGAACTAGGATTAGAAAAAGGAGCGGTAAGTAAGAACTGAGGCCCAGGATGACTTGAGGACATTTTGAAGATTAATAGTTACTAGAGAATTAAAATAAAATTAGTAAATTAGTAAATTTTGAAATCTTTGAGGTCCATTTAGGGGGAAATGTTAAGTTTTACAGTTTGTATTAGAAAAAATAAAGATTGAACATAAATAAGCTATCAAAATAACTTAAGAAGCTGAAAAAATAGGGGTTCCTGGGTGGCTCACTTGGTTAAGCATCTGACACTTGATTTTGGGTCAGGTCATGATCTCCCCACTTGTGAGTTCAAGCCCCACATCAGGCTCCACACTAATGGTATGGAGAGAATCTCTGTTTGGGATTTTCTCTCTGCCTCTCCCGTGCTCATGCACATGCATTCTCTCTCTCTCTCTCTCTCAAAAATAAATAAATAAACTTAAAAAAAAGAAGTTGTAAAAAGGGCATTAAGATAAACACAAATTTACTAGAAGGAAGGACGAATATGAAGTAGAATTAATGACATTATAGAAAATAATCTATACAGAAAATTTTAGACACCTAAGAAAAGGTATTTATTTAGAAATATTAATGAAATAAGTATTTGTTGAGAGTAATCAAGAAATAATCTATTAGTAATAAAAATTAAAATACTCTAAATAAAAAAGAGACACAAAAGCATTTCACATATAAAGATAAAACAACTTTGTGCCAAGAATTTGAAAACTTAGATACAATGAACAAACCTCTAGAAAAATATAACATCAATTGGGACTCAATATTGTATCTGAATAGTCTTATAACCATAAAATAAGTAAATTTATTACTAATAAAACTTTTCCTAAGCAAAAAAAAAAAAAAAACCAAAAAAAACCAGACTACTAATACCTACCAAACTTTCAAGGATCGCTACATATCATTTTATAAAACCTTTTCAAAATATTAAAAAATACATTTAACAACTTAGGGAGGCTAATGTAATCTTCATGCCCAAACACAGAAAAGACAGTGCAAGAAATGAAAAGTACACATTCAAGAATTAAAGTAATAGGCCCAAACTGGAAGCAATCCAAATGTCTATCAACTGGTAAATGCAGTGCAAGGAATAAACTATGGAAACATGCTACCGCATGGATGAACCTCAAGAATGTCACACTAAATGGGAAAAAGCTAAATGAAAAAGACTACATATTGCATGATTCCATTTATGTAAAGTGTCCATAGAAGGCAAATCCAAAGCAGCACAGTGGATGCTTAAATGTGGCTAAGGGTGGGAATAGGGACTGACTGCCAAAGAACACAAAGGATCTTTCTGGGGTGACAGAAATATTCTAAAACAATATTTGTTGCACAACTTCGTAAATTAACTAAAAAGCACTGAACTGTATGCTTAATTTAAAGGAGAAAACCCATGTGATTATCCTAGTATAGGCAGGAAAAACTGTACCAAATACAATAGCCTATCTTTGAGTTTTTTTTAATTTCAAGAATATTAGAAGGTAAAGAGAATTTCTTTGACTTGATTGAAGTTGTTTATTCACCTTTTAATTATCCTTAATATTAAAAGAGTAGAAGCCATCTTTTTAAGTTGTACTGTGGGTCCTAGCAGGCACAGAATTGCAACAACCAGAAATGAAAGTTTTAGGTATTAGAAAGGGGATGTGGAAACTTTATCTTCTGATGAAATTATTGTCTGTATATTAAATAAGGAATTTTCAGAAAAATTAGTGAAATTATTAAGAAAGTTCAACAAAGTTTCTGGGTTAAAACAAAAAAAGGTATTGAATTACTATACACTACCAAAAGAACTGTATAGATTGACTTTTAAAAATATAAGATGTGGGAGCACCTGAGTGCCTCAGTCAGTTAAGCGTCTGACTCTTGATTTCAGGTATAAGGTCTCCTGGTTTGTGAGTTCAAGCCCCACGTTGAGCTCTGCACTGATAGTGTGGAGCCTGCTTGGAATTCTCTGTCTCCCCATACCCCTCTCTCTATGCCCCTCCTCCTCCACTCTCTCTCTGCCTCAAAATCAATAAGTAAACATTAAACAAAATAAAAATAGAAATAAAATAAAAATACAAGATGTGTATAAAAGCTGTATTAAGTAAATTGAATCGCTCCTGAAAATAACCAAAGTACTGTATGCTGTCAGGCCACTATTTCTCTTAACAGTGTCCTTTTAACCATGATAGCTATATCTGCATTTGTAAAAGCCATAATCCTTATTTAGTGCTTTCTGGAAAATGTTGGAATTTAAGATAACCTTGTGTTCTGCAAAACAATGTTGAATGGAGTGGTCTGGTTCCAGAGAATATTGTGTTCTTCTTCCTCCTCACTCTCTTCAGTTATACATCCCAGAAGAGATCTGGAGGTAATCAAGGAGTTAGAGTTTTACATATATCTTTAAAAACCTACCAGAAAAAAATACACTTTTTCAAGTTTTTCTTCAGAGGTCTTTTTGCCTCCATTATCTGATAATAATTGTATTATATTTTATTAAATTCTGTATCAAAGTTCAGAATATACCATTTAGGCATGAAGTGATTCCCAATTCTGTGTAGAATAAAAGTTCAAAGTGAGAAAAACAGGATGCATTAAATTTCTCCTCATGACTCCATCCAATCCATTCCTTCTATACAGAAACACTGGTCCCAAGAACCTGGTGTTCCTTAACATTTTTTTTATTTTATTTATCTTAGAGAGGGAGAGAGAGAGAGAAAGAGAAAGAGAGAAAGAGAGAGAGATTGAGAGAGAGGTCATGAGCAGGGGAGGGGCAGAGAGTGAGAAGGGGAGAGAACCGCAAGCAGGCTGTATGTGTTAGAGTAGAGCCCAGTGTGGGTCTCAGTTTCACAAACTGTGTGATCATGACCTGAGCCAAAATCAAGAGTAGGAAGCTTAACTGACTGAGCTACCTAGGCACCCCCCCAAGAACCTGGTGTTCTTTAAACTATTAGCAGAGGTGTTGAAGTAAGAGGAATATAATGGGAAAGGAAGTTTACATCACAAATACTAGACTGTAATCTTGTTGAGAACAGGGTCATCTTTATCTTTACCTTTATCATAGAGCATATGATATTTGGAAAGCATATGCTGGCAAAATGTATGTTAAATGTGTAGAATTAGGTATAAAATGAAAAGTTTTCCCTTAAGCTCAAACATCTCCCAACCATAAGACAAACAAAAACTGTGTTTCACTAAGTAAACAATAAATATTATGACTAGGTAACACAGTATTAAAAGTCCATAATTCTTACAGAAGCCAACAGGAGCATGTATAGGAGTGGTAATTATGCTGGTAACAAAATGCCTTGCCAGAGGTCTGCAGGGACTCGGCAACAACATTCTAAACTGGCAACATTTGGTGGAATGGTCACAGAGGTAAACATGAAGAGGCTCTGGATGGTCCTGGTCCTGGAACTGGCACTGAGTAGGTGTGACCTTGGGCAAGTAACTTCCCTTCTCTGGGCCTCCTGGTTTCAATAGGTATAAACTGAGGGCATTCTATGGTCCTATGATCCTACTTAGGAAGAACAAACTTCCGTTGCTGCCAAAAGTTGGCTAACAAATCAGCTAACGGCCTCTTTCTGTCTCTACTTATGCATATATGTGTATGCGCATGCTCATGTGTTATGACTTATTATTTCCATGATTTAAAAACTCAGGATGATAGAATTGAAATCAGAGACTTTAGCACATTTTGTGCATACTGTCACAGCAGCATTATTTACAATAGTGAAAAGGTGGAAATAACAGAAATATCCCTTAACAGATGAGTGGATAACATGTGGTACATACACACACACACACACACACACACACACACACACAATGGAGTATCATTCAGCCATAAAAAAGAATAGTTTTGATACATTCCACAACATGGATAATCCTTGAAAACATACTTGGTGAATTGAGCCAAACAGAAGGACAGATACTTTATTATTCCACTTATATGAGGTGCCAAATTTCAAAATCACAGAGACAGAAGGTAGAATAGTGGTTACCAGGGGTTGGGGGGAGAAGATAACAGGGAATTGTTGTTTATGGGTGTGGATTTTCAGTTTGATGAGATGGAAAGGCTAGAGATAGATAGTGATGATCATTCTACAACAACGTGAATATGTATTCATGCCGCTAACGTGCACACTTAAAAATGGTCAAAATGGTAAATTTTATGGATATTTTGTCATAATTAAAAAAATAATCTCAGGAAGATAAAACAAAAGTGTCTCGTTTCATAATAAGAATGCATTATATTTCTGTTTCCCCAACTTCTTCAAGAGTAAAAACTCCTTGTATTATTCTGACTGAAATAAGTCACTCAGAGAAAGACAAATATCATATGATTTCACTCATATGTGGAATTTAAGAAACAAAACAGGTGAACATACGGGAAGAGAAGGAAAAAATAAAATAAGATAAAAACAGAGAGGGAGACAAACCATAAGAGACTCTTTAACTATAGAGAACAAACTGAGGATTTCTGGAGGGCAGGTGTGAGGGAGGGCTGGGCTAAATGGATGATAAGTATTAAGGAGGGCACTTGTGATGAGCACTGGGTGTTGTATGTAAGTGATGAATCACTAAATTCTACTCCTGAAACCAATCCTACACTATATGGTAACTAACTTGAATTTAAATAAAATCTTGGAAGAAGAGGAAAAAAAAAAGAATAAAAACTCCTTGGCGTAACATCACATGGAGGGAAAGGGAAATATATGGGGGACCATTTCTTAATTTACTCAACTGAAAGTAAATAGGGAACTTCTTGGTATACTTAAAGTAAGCTGGCTATTTTAGATTTTTTTCTGTTAGTGTTTGTTTGTTTGTTTGTTACTAGCCCCTGGGGTGTTAGCGTTCATTGACACATCCGTGTTCTTTATTAAGAGGTCAACATTTTTTTCTAAAAAGAAATACCAGCCACTATGAGGGTATAAGACACTAACATTGCAGAGAATTGAAGGTATTAACATACTTCTGCAATGGCCCACCTACTCCAGAGGCATTTAAGCAAGAAAATGGTCTTGTTTTGTCTAAGGGGAAACAAAATTTGTATGTTTTTATACAATGATGGCTTGTCTAGATTTAGTTGTATGTCAGGTTAAAGCAAATCTGTCCTCTTACTCCCATGTACTGTGAACAAAATTACAAGATGCATTATTGATAATAGACACAAAATACCTGAAAGCTTTTTTTTTTTTTTTTTAATCAGATGTGAACACTTCCCTTAGAGAAAATTCTGGCCCCTTAGCCGAGAACATGGGTGTGTCAATGAACTTTATTTATTGGTGGCTTTCTTATTTTTCTCTGTTGGCTTTCCTACCACTATAATTTAGTTAGGTTACTTAGAACCATCATCATAATCTTTGCTGAAATAATGAGGTTAAGATCAAAATACCCATCTCTTAATTTTATGCTTTTCCTGCCCAACAAAAGCAACATGCAGAATGCAGCCAAATCAGATGATAGTTAAAAGCAGTTGGTATTAACAGAATTACAGTTAAGATTTATTTTTATAACTTTTCTAAAATTTAGTCTATCCTCTAAATTAGCTTACTAAATTGTAACCTAGTCATATATGTAACCTAGTCATATACATTTTGTGTATACATAAATTCTTAAACTGAAGATAAAGTGGAATTTCCTTTCTTTGGGATAATACTCTATGTATTTCTCAGGATCAAACTATGGAAGCAAAACTTCATGAGTGTTAGGGAATAAGGGATTTCTTATAGGCCCAAGAAGTTATGCAATATTTGGAGAAGCTGGAAAAATATAGATCAAACAGTAGAGTAGGAAGATCAGAGAAGTCACTACCCAGCCTCCAAAGCTCTGGAACTAGTGGACAGATTGGAGTCTATAAGGACATGTGGGAAGTTAGGTAGGACCAGTTTCTGGAAGGAAACTGCAGAGAAGAACTGATGCATCCCTGCCTGATGGTGGCCTGGCCTGATGGACCCATTGGTCAATAGAGCTAGCCATTTTGAAGAAGAGTTGGCCATGGAGTAATGAGAGTGAGAACATGCTGAATTCTCTCTGCCTCTAGCCATGACATGAAAACCCAAAGAAAGCAATGGCCATTGCATCAGTTCACCTTTAAAGCACCCACAGATTTCTCTTCTGGCCAAGTTGGATTAGAACCATGTGGGGAAGGGGATTCAGGAAACACAATTCCAGTTTAGCCCTGTCGATACAAAGAAAAATTTTTTTAGTTCTCACAAAGCAATATTTTTTAAAGTTAGCAAAGGCATTTTAGCATCCTCTGAAAAAGGTGATGCAGAGTTAATCAAACACTAAGTAACACCAGCTGAATACCTTCCTGCCTAACCAGCTCTTGGCTGCCCCAGCTTAGTGATAGAGGAGCGAGACTTGGTTGGGCACCGGCAGTTGGCCTGGGTGGAATGTTTGCTCATCAGCGCAGAGCTCTAGTTATCTCCCCGAAGACCAGGGGAGATGCCAGAGAATCTAGGGTGAAGGCAAAGCACGGCCCTGAGATGGGAGCCAGGAAAAGGAGAGCTGAGAAAAGTCCCTTGGGACTTGGTGGAGGAGGATCTCTCTCCTTCTACCATTCTTCCATCACACCCTTTAATTATCCCAACCCACCAAGATTCAATAACTTCTTTGTAGCATAAGGATCTTGACAAGTTGCTTCCTATCCTTAAAAAAATCTCAACTCCTACTTTCTTCAACTCCCACCTCCTGCTCAGTTTCTGTCCCTGTCTCTGTCACTCTGTATCTCTCTCACTCAAGACTAACTCCTCCTACATCAGGTATCTCAGCTAAAAGTCACTTCTCTAGACCGTCTCTGAAAGGAGGTACATATTTCTCATTAAATATGCAGGGTGAAATATGTACCTCCTTTTATCCCATAATTCTCTATTACTACATTTTTTATGTTCTTCATGGCACTACCACAATTTAACATTATTTATTTATATTTTGCGACCTGTTTATCTCACACATTGAACTGTAAGCTCCCTGAGGACTGGGCCACATCCCTTTATTCATCCATTTGTACCCAGTAGCTTGCTCGGTGCCTGGCATATAAAAGGTACTTATTAGATGTTTCTTGAATAAATTAACTTCATAAGAAATAAATGAAAGAATATAGCCAGATTTTAAAGTTTCCAGAAAGGAAATCTTAAATAATACTTAATGTGTTTCCTAAAATATGTAAGTTGAATATGATATCCCCTTTTGATTTTTGAAATCAATTGTAGGAGACAGGGAAGCAATCATAAGATAGTACAAAGCTTCTATGGGACAGATACTTTTATAGTTATCAGGGATCCCAAAATGAGGACAACAGTAGAGGCACAGGCAGAACAACAACAACAAAAACCTACAAATCCTGTATTCTCATTCAGGGACTGCAGTGGAAAAGAATGGAGTTTGGTTTGAGTCAGTTAAAGAAGGTCAGAAGTCTGGAAATAGGGTGACGTAAATTGAGGAAGGAAAACTGAGATTTAAAAATGAGAGATATTCAACTCACCTTTACAAATGGTAAATTTTGACATAGTGTTTCTCTTGAAAACAATGTGAACATTGACTACTTAAGTGCAGATTGTAATTATAGATTATTTATTGGCAATCTGCCAATACAGTCACTACCAAAATGAAAATTATAATTAATTATGGGACATTGCAGTGTATATGTTTTAAAGCAATTTACTAATATTGTTACTAATTCATTAAAGAAAATTCTTAATATTTAATGCATATTATGAGTAAGCTAGCTCTAATATTTCAGTGACATGAAAAGCATTCAAAATGAACAGAAACGTTAAAACATCTTATTTTAGGATTGCCTGGCTGGCTCAGTCAGAAGAGCATTCAACTCTTAATCTTGGGGTCTTAAGTTCAAGCCTCACATTGGGTATAGAGATTACTTAAATAATTTAAGAAGTATTATTTAAAAATATATATGCATATATAAACTGACGAATCATATATATATATATATATATATATATATACATATATATATATATATATACATATATATATATAAATGAATCTTTTTTATTTAACTTTTTGAGAGACTTTAAAAATTATCAAATTTTAAACAATAATAAATGATGAAAATTAGGTTAATTTTAGACTCCATTACCATACAACCTGATTTTTATCACACATATAATTCATTTTGTGCATTTATTTCAAATACTCTGTTATAGGTTTAGATTATGATTTCTTGAAAATATTTCTTTTGATTTTTCCTTAGATGAGGACATGAGAACTTGTCCTGTATATGTTTGATAAACAAATATATATTCTTAAAGGGAAGCTGTCCAAAATGGCCAATTCATTCAGGCCAATGCAGAACGTTCACTGTAAGATCAAAGCAAAAGGATTCTCCTCCTCCTCCTCCTCCTCCTCCTCCTCCTCCTCCTCCTCCTCCTTCTTCTTCTTCTTCTTCTTCTTCTTCTTCTTCTTCTTCTTCTTCTTCTTTGGTCTGCTTCTCATTGGGAGTGGACAGTTTCTTTACCCACTTTCGCAATTCCAGAAAAGGTCTTATTGTAGAAAAAGAGGCCTAGATCTCTGAATGTCAGTGCAAAGAACTTTATCACATTACTCTTGTCCCATGCAGCATAGAGAATCCATTCCATTAAAGAGAATTCTAAAAATTGGCTGAAATTCAAGCTGTGTTTTAATTCAAGTTTTTGGCAGATGGCCAAAGGAAGTCAAGGGTCATAGATCGATAATTAGGTATAAATACAGCCAGTGCAGTCGGCCTCAGCTTCAGTCATGCAGAACCAATTTTTAGCTTGATGATATCACGGTTGCATATTTTTAATTGAAACACTCATAAGGAGCCCTAACATAATCTGAGTATTACTCTATTTTTCCCCTCATAAACTCATGGTATAGGTTAATGATGTTCAATGAAATATTGCGTCATTGACTTTATCTTTTCTACCTACATGTTCCCTGAGGCATAAAGTTTGGGATAAAATGTTTCATCCCTTGACTAAAAAATGGCAATAGCTGTATTCTCTAAGCTTCTAATCAGTAATAGATGCTTATTTTATAAGTCTAATCCTGAATAGAACATAACTTATCACTGAAAATTGACTTCATTGTCAAAACAAAAAATATATATATACACAAATCTTTTAAATAATAATTTTCCTAATTCTCACTCTGCATTTAAATGGTGTAATTTTGAACTATGTAGATTATTATATAAAATGAAAAAAATTTATCTTTGTTACACTTGAATGCAATGCTTCATTTTAAGCAATATAAAATCCTTGAATATATGTTTCCTTCATATCTGTTATGCTTCTTCCATTTGTAACAAAATATTACTTGTAGCCTTTCTAATTTAGAAGAACTTTAAGATGAGAATTCAATGAAGATTTTTTAAAAATAAAACATATGGACATAAAAGACACTCATTGGAAATGTTTAAAATGAATATAAGACATATGGATAATCATTCTGCCGTACAAGTTTCTTATATAATTATACTACTTAAAATGTTTAATTGCTAAATGCTGAAAGGCAGACTTAGCCATATAGACTTAGTGACTAGAAAACTGATTAAACCTAAAATCAGTGTGAATTTGCAATTTAGGGGCTGAAACAACAACAACAACAACAACAAAAAAGAATGAAAATTCAAGCAAAGATATATTACAGTAATTTATAATAGGTATTTTTTTATATCATTTCAATGGGAGAGGGAGCACCAGATTTTTCCAGAAGGTTGAATCTATACTGGTCTATGCACACTTCTTTCCACTCACTCCCTTTGCCTTTTGGGATGGAGACGAGATGGTAAGGTAAAGATTGTTAGTCTGCATGCATTTGTCTTAAACCTCTGCAACCTCACTTTCCAAACTGAAAAATACAAATCTGCCAGTCAGTGGGAAAGCATGTCAGAGCTGCTGCCGAAAACTCGTCTTTGACTCATTCATCCCCATTGAATCTAAATTTATGTTAGATCGTATCCTGACAGGAAATTTGAAACTGAACTCTGCATTTTTCTGTCTTCACAGTCATCTACCTCACTCTATGTTGAGGGTTTCACTAATGAATGTGACACTTGCTGGTAAATAAATAAATAAATCCACCTCCATAGCTTATTTTCTTGTTCTAGAAAGACAGAATGAACAGAACCAATAGCACAAGCATTTTTGCTCCCCTCCTCCTCTTGCTTGGTCCTACTTCTTCAACTCAGATACTTTAACAAAGAAAATGAAAGTAAAAGCTATCATAGGATAGATCAAAATCATGACAGTTGTTTAAGAATATAGGAATTAAAGATAGAATTGGGCCTTCTACAGTTTGCCCACCCTATCAGCCCATCATATCCTGGTATAATGAGAAAGGTAGGCATGTGTTTTTCCCTGCAGTGAAATGCAAGTGAGAGCAGGGAACTTTACTTTACATTCTGCATTGGAGATGTGGGAATCCTATGTGGGCTCAGTAGTCAGAATGCCAGAACGTAACTCTGTCTAGCATAAAAAGGACATGCTAAATAAAAAAGAATAATAATAAAGTAAAAAAAAAAAGAATATATTGAAATAAGATTGCTAAAACATCTGGTACAAGGTAGTTGTTCAGTACATAATAACAGATATTGTTATTCTAATTAATATTTTAACGTGTCAAGTAGTAGTAGTAAAAAGGTAAAAAAAAAAAAAAGTTCATAGTTTTATGGAGTTAAAAGCTGAAAAGAATCACATAATCAGGTAAGATTAAAGTCTCTGCCGGGGCGCCTGGGTGGCTCAGTCGGCTAAGCGTCCGACTTCGGCTCAGGTCACGATCTCGCGGTCCGTGAGTTCGAGCCCCGCGTCGGGCTCTGGGCTGATGGCTCAGAGCCTGGAGCCTGTTTCCGATTCTGTGTCTTCCTCTCTCTCTGCTCCTCCCCCTTTCATGCTCTGTCTCTCTCTGTCTCAAAAATAAATAAATGTTAAAAAAAAATTAAAAAAAAATAAATAATAAATAAATAAATAAAGTCTCTGCCTTCCACTGAAGAGGGCACCTGTTGGGATGAGCACTGGGTGTTATGTGGAAACCAATTTGAAATTTCATATTTAAAATTTTTTTTTTCCAACGTTTTTAAATTTATTTTTGGGACAGAGAGAGACAGAGCATGAACGGGGGAGGAGCAGAGAGAGAGGGAGACACAGAATCGGAAACAGGCTCCAGGCTCCGAGCCATCAGCCCAGAGCCCGACGCGGGGCTCGAACTCACGGACCGTGAGATCGTGACCTGGCCGAAGTCGGACGCTTAACCGACTGCGCCACCCAGGCGCCCCTGAAATTTCATATTTAAAAAAAATAAAAATAAAGTCTCTGCCCTCAAGGAAAAAAAAAAAAGAAGCACATGCTTGTGAAGTACTCCCTCAGGTAACTTGATAACCCTAGCCGTGATTGTGACTTCAGGCAAGGCTGCATGCAGGCATTGACTGATATCATCAGATTTCCAGTTCTCTCTGTCCTTCCCTTGACATTGTGCTCCTTCATGAAGACTGTCTCAAGCAAGTGCTTCTCACCTGGCAGCAGAGACATCTCCTCCAAACCAGCCTAAAATACTCTCAGTAATGGCTACCATTCTATAAGTGCTTCCTATATGCTTTGCTTCCTCTTTACATATTTTATAAGCATTATATCATTTGATCCTTACAACCATTCTATGAGGTTTGTCCAACCTTTTGATCCTCACAACCATTCTATGAAGTTGTCTCGTTTGCCCAAAATCAAAAATCATAAAGAATAGAATTGGATGTGATGAGCCAATTTGGTTCTAGCATACATGCATATAATCTCTACTCAGATTTGCTAGTCTAAGGGCCCCTGGGTGGTTCAATCTGTTGAGGATCTGACTCTTGGTTTCAGCTCAGGTCATGATCTAATGTTTCATGCGTTTGAGCCCCGCACTGAGCTCTGCACTGACAATGTGGAGCCTGCTTGGGATTCTCACTTTTCCCCTCTCTCTCTGCCCTCCCCTGCTTTCTCTCTCTCTCTCTCTCTCTCTCTCTCTCTCTCTCTCTCTCTCTCTCTCTCTCTCTCAATAAGTAAATAAGCTTTATAAAAAAATTGCTATTCTAGTGCTTGAGATCTCAGAGGAAGATACTTTCTGTCTTATCCATATCAGTCCTGAAAATATGCTCTGAGCTCTTCTTGAGTTGACCAATTTCTGTGTCCAGGTCGAGCCACCTTATGTCCTGCACTTCCCCTAAGGCAAAGTAAGCAGGGCTACATGATGTTTAGCCATGAGAGTTGGGTAGGGGCAAGTTCAGAAGTGGAAATGTACATGGCAGAATAAAGTTACAAATGACTACCACAGCAGCCCAAGCTGCTACTGTGCTAGAAAATTTCCCGGCATTACAACTTTTCATATCAAAAACAACTCATCTGTGTAAATCTGCTTTTCCATGACTTTCCATGCCTTGTAGTGATATATAGTGACTGCAGTCTGGTGGCCTGGTCACCTTCTAAATAGGGGCAAATTGAGCAGCTGAAGAAAAGAATGAAGAGAAGACAGGACAAGATATAATCGTTTATTAGATGATACAGTTTATCTCTGTGCAGGTAGTATTTGATCAGCTAGTCACACCATGTTTGCCTCCATCTTGCTCTGATCCTAATTGCCCCTCCTTCTCTTTCTTCTTGATTGGTAGGGTGGTTGCCCCAGAGTAAACATATGTAGAAACATGAAACTGTACCCTTAAAATGTATGCAATGTACTGCATACCTATGGTACTTTATTATTATTTTTTAAATTGACAAATACAAAATAACTCTTTTGGTGTAGAGACAAGCCAGATTGCCTAGTAAATTACCATGGAGACTCTCTGGGTTGCCTAGCAACAAGCTACCTGGAACCAATGCCCCCCTCCCTTCCAAGAGGAGGGCCTGCACCCAAATCTAACTTTTACAAATTGCCAGATGCTAGAAGCTAACACCCCCAGACTGTTTTGCACCCAAATTCAGAATGTTTTTAGCGTGCATACAAGACTGTTCTCATCTCATTCCATTAAAAGGGATGTGTCCCCTTTCCAAGAACAACTTGTTGTGGTACACTCATCTGGGCCAAACTTAAGCTTACCAGTACAAAGGATGCTGAGAGGATGTGACCTTTGTGTACTTGTTTACCTTGCTTACCTCTGAGTTTTCTTTTGGTCCAAGTGATGTCAGCTATTGTTTGCTTGACCCTGCCAAGGTCATCCTTATAGACAACACTTGGGCTTTCTTGCATTTTGTTATTTTTGGACAATTTAAAGATTCCCAATTTGGGTATGGTTTATGGAATCAACTAACATGAATGCTGGTTGCAGTGAAATTGAAAATACTTTTTTCCCCCCTGCCATTCAAGGCTAAGTCCAATTGCATTAGTAGAAACTTAGATGAGGTGTGATCCAGATTAGCTATGGTGCCCATGAATTTATACTGAAAAATTTAAACTTCTATCTGGTAAATCAGGGATAAGTAGAAAATCAGCATCATAATGTATAATATTTTAGAATTTCAGGAATGAATTTCTCTCTCCTTCATTATACCTCTTTGCTTTGGAAGGAACTTCCAATTCCTTGAACACGCCATGCTTGATCATGTCACCATAACTTTACATGTACTGTCTCTTCTGGAACACCTTTCTCTCTTTTGCTAAATACCCAGCTTACCCAGATTATTTCTCCTCCAGAAGACTTGCCTGGTCTGTCCTTCAAGTCAAGTCTAAATATATGCCCTTTCATAGACCCAGTTACACTGCTTTATAATCACTGATTTATGTGTGTCTTCTGTACTAAGCAAGTATGTCCAGGGCATGGACTTTACCCTTTGTGATTTTGTGCCCCCAACACACACACACACACACACACACACACACACACACACACACACCAATGCTTTATCTTTGCCTTGTCCACATTTGCCCTATACTCCCATGAGCAGAAGGTTTTATCCAGACCACCTAAGAGTTCTAGGGGAGGAGACTGGGACACAGGGCACATGGACATTCTGGACAGCTCCTGCAGACTGAAAGTTAGACTGATCATCCTGACAAATCAACTGCACCAGACACACAGGCATTCCCATGAAGTTCCCTGGCCACCAAGTAGCGAGAAGCTGAGCCGATGTTACTTAAGTCCCTGTCCCCAGTGGATGTCTTGCTCTACTTTCATTTACTTGTAATCTTAGCATATTTCCCAAAGGTTCAGCTGGGTGTAGTTACCACCTGTTAAGCACAGCCAGTAATATACCGACATCCACTGCTTTCAGTGAGTGTAAAGCCACCTTAGCTATCAATCCAAAAATTGATTGTTTGATTGTGTGATTATTGATGGATAGGGAATATGTGTGTTTCTAAGCATTTATTTACATAATCTCTTTCTATAAGAATGCCTAAAAATGTTTAAAAGAATTGTATGTGTATGTGAGTTTGTTGTTTTTAGAGACTTGAAAATCAAACTTCTAAAACTTATTAGTCAGTTACGGACTGAATCAAGAACTTGATTATTTTGACCACGTTTGTTTATTGATCGAAAGGAACAAGCTTCCAAATATAAGACAAGTGAGTTCTGAGGCTATAATAGGCATCATGGTGACTAAAGTTAACAATAACTACAGTTAACAATTTGAAAGTTGCTAAAAGAGTAGAACTTAAAACTTCTTATTACAAGAAATAAAATCGTAACTATGGGGTTTGATGTATGCTAACTAGCCTTATTGTGGCAATTATTTTGCAATATATATGTTTATCAAATCATTATGTTGTATACCAAAACTAAAACAATGTTATCTCTCAATTATTTCTTTTAAATCTTTTAATTTTTATTTTATTTTATTTATTTATTTATTTTTTATTTTAATTTTTTTTTTTCCAACGTTTTTTATTTATTTTTGGGACAGAGAGAGACAGAGCATGAACGGGGGAGGGGCAGAGAGAGAGGGAGACACAGAATCGGAAACAGGCTCCAGGCTCTGAGCCATCGGCCCAGAGCCCGACGCGGGGCTCGAACTCACGGACCGCGAGATCGTGACCTGGCTGAAGTCGGACGCTTAACCGACTGCGCCACCCAGGCGCCCCTAATTTTTATTTTAGAGAGAGAGAGCGAGAGAACATGTGCAAGTAGGGGAAAGGGACAGAGGGAGAGAGAGAGAGAGAGAGAGAGAGAATCCCAAGCAGACTCATCATGGAGCCTGATGTCAGGCTCAATCCCACAATCTTGGGAACATGACCTGAGACAGAATCAAGAGTCAGATGCTCAACCAACTGAGCCACCTAGTTGCCCCTCAATTATATCTTAATAAATTTTGAGAAAAGAGTTTAATTATTAAACTCCTGTGATGTATTTAAGAAGTCTATAAATGAAATTTAATCACAATATATGAATAAATGAATATTTGTTATAAAGAAATGCTATATTAATTTTTATGAAAAAGTCATAAGATCTGATTGAATGATGTATGTTCTACTGACTACATATACGTGTTATTAATACCTCAAAATAGCTTCATAAAATAAAAAAATGGTATATTTCTCTTAGTTAAATTATAATGTAAATGTAAATTTACATTCTGATTTTTTTAATAACTATATTGTAAACATTTTCAGTGTTGTTACATTGACTTTATAATTACTATATATGTGGTAGTTCAATTAATTTGATAGAATATAAGTTACCAATTTTCTTATTGTGCACTTAGACTGGGCTTTTTGTATGTTTTGTTTTATTATTGAAGTATAGTTGACATACAATATTATAGTAATTTCAGGTGTACAATATAGTTATTCTTCAATTCTATACATTACTCAGTGCTCACTACAATCAGTGTAATCACCATCTGTCACCATACCACATAATTATACTATTATTGGCTATATGCCCTGTACTTTTTGTCTCCATGATTTATTTTATAATGGATATTTGTGCCTCTTAATCTCCTTCAGCTATTTTGCCCATCCTCATATCCCTTTCCCTCTGGCAACCATCAGTTTATCCTCTGTATGTAAGAGTTTGTATGTGTTTTTTTTTTTTGGATTCTACATATAAGTTAAATCATACGGTATTTGTCTTTCTCTATCTGACTTATTTCACTTAACATAATACCCTCTAGGTTGATCCATGTTGTTGCAAATAGCAAGATCTGATTCTTTTTATGATTGAGTAATAGTCCATCTTCTTTATCCATTCATCTACTGATGGACATTTGGATTGCTTCCATACCCTGGTGATTGTAAATATGCCACAATAAATATAGGGGTACATATATCTTTTCTAATTAGTGTTTCTGCTTTCTATAAGTAAATGCCCAGTAGTGGATTATATGCTATTTTTATTTTTAAGTTTTTGAGGATCTCCATACTGTCTTTCACAGTGGTTGCACCAATTTACGTTCCATTTCCATTTCCATTTGGGCTGTTTTCAATTGTTTGCAAGTATATATAATATAATAAATATCTCCTTCATAGAGTAAAATCTCAGCGTCAAGTATAGGCGTAGGATCATGTTTCTTATGCTGGATTGATATTGCTACACTGCTTTTCTAAAGTACTACACTTCTGCCAAAGACCAACAATTGTGTATTGGTAGCAATTCCATCCTTGTGGCTTAAATGGTATAAACAGTGGATATTGTGAAGTATTTTTCTATCCTTTCACATATACTCTGTTAGCCTCTTTTCTAATTTAAAGACTGGCCAGTTAGAACTTTTGACAGCATGCTTTGGTTACTATAGATGGTGTTTCTTATTTTAGTACTTTCTAGAAATGCTTTTTGATGTTGTATATTTTCACATTTAAGGCCCTGTAAAACACTCCCCTTCCCATTACCTTATATTGCATATTTCATCATGTCCATCCCTTGACTTTGCCTTTATAACAGCACAAAAATGATTCCAAAACACAATACATGGGATCTAAATAAACATACTTCCTCTTAGAAACAATAGGTCTCTACATTTGCAGTTAATTATGTCCTTGAAGGAGATTATTTGTCTCCCTTGAGGTTGTGATTTCCTAAATCCACTGAAAACTTTGCTGAAGGTAAATGTCCTTTCCTTGAGAGTCAGTTTATTGCTGTGAAAAAATAATTTACTTCAGAATAGGTGGCCATATCATGCCCCTGGAGTACAAGACTCTTCACAACTGTTGTGCCACAAGATTGAATAGAACGAAAACCTTAAACTACATTTGTAGATTAACAAAAGAACACACCCTAAAATGAAGCTGTCTAAACAAAATTTTGCATCTAGTTTTTTTGTTTGTTTGTTTTTGTTTTTGTTTTTCATTTCTGCTCCGTTTTGCTTCAGATACCCTTCTGTTGTCCTGACCTGTCTTCCTGCAGTAACAAAACTCATTAGTGGGGATAAGAGAGTAGAGGATGGAAGCTGGAGAATAAAAAAATCAAATGGGTTGTTTGGAGTAATAAAGCTACCAGTAAGTGTAATACTGGCTCTAATTTCCAGTGTAAATGATTGTGGAATTGTGTCTTTCATTAACAATCTGGTTTGCTGTGTGTAGAGGTGGTGGGAAGATGTGTAAAAATATGGGCCCGGAAACCAGCTAAGCAAGGTCATAAGCTATGCATAGGGAACCTAATTGATTTTCCTGGAGTGGAAGACCCTGAATCCAGGTTTCCCTAATCTTGGCTCATTAGACCATAATAAAGGAAGAATAATTTATATCAATGAGAACAGAAATTTATCTTTCCTGGCACTCAGAGCAAAGTAGCATTATTTATAACTTGGAGGCATGCAGGTGTGTTCCCCTAGGCATCTCTTTCCATCAATATTTTAGGAGACTTCCTGGTTTGCTTGGGGAAAAACTAGAGACAGCTGGAGTTGTGTAGTTATCATTGCTATTTTTATAATCATTCATTCATACAGCATTAATTTATTCACTCATTCATTCAGTTACTCAGAACCTGACATGGAGGCAGATAAAAATTGATGGCATATTTAGAAGATGTCAACTAAAAGACTGCATCTTAAGCATACCTATCTTTTCACTGGTGTCACTTCTGTTAACACCGATAGACAAATATCTGAAGGAACAGGTACACATTAAAATATCATCATGGCCTACATGGTAAATGCAATTGTTCTCAATTGGAAGCCTTCCTTGGTTTACTTTTTCATAAAATCATAACTACTTTTGTACAAACTGCTTCATCTCCTCACATTCTCATTCCCACCACTATCTATAAAGGTGCTTTGTTGCATTTCTTACCTCAATCAGACCACATGGAAGGGTGACCACATCCCAAGACCTCAGAATATACTATACCACTTACAATAAGTAAAAGGGAGAAGCAACAGCAACAATAAAAACAATGAATTTGGAACTTGTTTTCATTGGAAATCACAGTAATTCTACATTCCTGTTCCTTAACAATTATGTATTGGATTTAAATTACAATATTGCATACAGATAATTTTTCTGGGCTATTTTTCCCCTAGCTCCCAAAACTCCTGCATAGACTCAAATAAAACTATTTGTTTTTTTCTGAGAAAATTATCCCTTGTGCAGAAATGATGAGGGAAGAGAATAAAACTGCCTGGTCTCCAGCACACTGGCTGAACTAGCCATATTGATTAGGCTCCAGACAGTGAGAATCACCCATGGTGACAGGATTGTAGTATTCCCAATTACATCCTGAATAAACATTCTTATTTTATCTTACAGTTAAAGTGTATACCTTCCCAGGGAGCTGCTACATGGAATAAAATGAGCATAACTAATCAAATAAATACACAGTCACCACATAGACCTACAACCCCAATCCTCAGTGACTTAAAGGAAAGAATGGCAAACTCAAATATCTCACAACTGGACAGGTAATATAAGCAGGCTGGGTGTAAGGCAGTGGGGAGTGATGGGCCTTGTAGAAAAGTAGAGAACCCACACCCTATTTAAAGGGATCAGATGCTATTCAGCCTGAATCATTCAGAGCAGTTGACTAAAAAAACAAAACAACCCCCCCCCCACCACAAAACAATTAAAACCCTTCCCAATTAAAAAAAAAAGTATTTGCAATAACCAATTCAACGTTTTATAGTACGTGTGGACCAACACTGCCTGAGTCAAGCAAAACATTCTAAGGAACAGATCTGGCCCATGAGTTTGCTACCTCTGCTTTATGATATTTTAATTCTGAAAATAAGCTAGGGGAACAATTATAGCTTTAGGAGAAATACTGTGGATGGTTCCATCCTCTGTGGATTTGTGGATCTGACTCATGTCATTCCCTCCAAAAGGAAGGACCTCCTTCACCAACATTCCCCCACTTCCATTCATCAATACATTTTCCTCAGATGTATTAGAAAAGATAACTGATGTAGCAAACAACCCCACACTTTCAGTGTCTTAACACAGCAAAAGTTTCTTTCTCATTTATACAAAGACCAATAGGCATATTCTTAGTTGGGTGACTCTCCTGCAAGCAGTAAACTCAGGGATTTAGGAAACAGTCTTCCACTTCCAGTCATAGGGAGAGAACAGTGACAATATGGAAGATCAGGTGAGATGTTTCATGGCTGGGCATGAAAGTGGACTTAATGATTTTCATCCACATTGGCCAGCAATCAGTCACCCGATCCCACCCAGATGTGGACAGTCCTGAACACAGACTGTGGACAGTCTTCTTGATTTCCCAGGAGGAAAATATACCACTTTTCAAGGGCCAGCTCAAAAACCTAAGTGATCCATGAATATCCCTGGACAATAGTAATTAGAAACAAGCTTTCCCATTCACCCAATTAATATGTTTAAAGTACACATGCCAGTTGTATACTAGACACTGGAAACACAATAAGATACCCTCCATATCTTTCTCCTGAAAGCTAATGCTATCAGTAAGGAAACAGACATTCAAACAACTGCATGCATCAAAATATGATGGAGGCTTTGATGGGCTACTAAATACAGTGGGGGCAGAATTGAAGCAGTGCTCCTTACCACATGGAGCTCGACACTTGGTTGATTATTTGCACATCTTATCATCCCACTGTCCTTCAGGATCCTTGAGAGCATAGATTATGTCCTATTCATCTTTGTATCCTCCCTACTACTAGCATCTAGGGGCTACCCATAAACATTTGTCAAATTGATGAATGAATGAATTTCTGATAAGAAGGGTGTAAGCACAGACTCCTGATTTGAGGAGAAAAAAATTATCTTCATCAGTTTTTAGGAGTTTAAGCTTTTGGTTCATAATAATATAATATTCTTGCGGATTCTTTTCTTTATGTCTCCCCAAAATTTCTGTGGTGGCTCATTGATGTCCAAATAGATTACCATCAAAGAATTCACAACATTTAGCCTTAAATTACAGTTTCCTGACTGTGTAACAAATGTTGATTTCATTTAAGCAACACACTGTATCATTTATCTGGGCTAAAGTGGATCAGATTAGGTTTCAAGGCAATTATGTCATATCCTTGGCAAGTATAGTCATTATTAGCTTAGGAATTGTTTAAAAGAAGTCAGTTTCAAATACCTACTACCTATTATTAAATTTACTATATAATTTATTTATAAATGTAATAATTTAGATGTCCTTATAATGAAGTTAAAATTACCTGGGCCCTCCTTCCCTTTTATTATTGAGCTATTCAGTAGAGGCAAAAGAAATCCCAGCTTCTAAACTGTGGACCAGATGCCATTCTCACGTTTAGTTCAGAATTGACAATCTGTTGTTTGCTAAATGACTCTTGTTCTGACACCAATACCAGAAGGAAATGAGTTTCCACCATTTATCATTAAGTTTCAAAGTGGCCATTCAACTTCTGTTGGAAATTTTGGGGAGAGAAAGTTTAGGAATGTGGTATCATATATCACTCACTCATAAGAAATGACTCCTTGTTTGCCAGACACAGGGAATGAAATTTGGAACCATTTATATCAGCAAAAGACTGGAGTATAAGTGTGTTTTCGCAGATGGATGGAAAGCGAACATAAACCAAGAACAATGGAGTCTTTGCCCAGAGGCCTCCCTTTCTCTTGAGCATGGAGTGAAAGCACCTTTTTTCTTGGAGCCCCCTGAAGTGTTTTGTACTGAGTCTCTGCCTTGGTGATATATTGTTTCACTCCTCCCCACCCCCCAGGGGCTGCTTTGTGTGTGTGACTCTTTACCTAAATTTGCAAGTAACTTGTGCCATTTGCTCTTTCCCTTCTTCCATTATAGTTGATGTATCAGACAGTCAACAAACCCAGACTAATGCCCATATTCTCTATATGTCCGTACTTATGCCTTTACCGTCCAGTTAGCACCAGATTCTAGACAGCTTTCCTACCCAATGATTGGAACTCCACTTTTGTTTCTTATTGAATATCTTTAAATCTTAGCATATGTGGATCTCGTCTTCCTAATTAAATTCAAAGCTTCACACAGCAGGAACCATACATTATATTTCTTTATTTCTTCTGGACTTAATATAGCAGTAACCCAAATAAGTATAGAAGTGGTATACCCACTTAGATTATGGTAAATGAGTGAATGCTTTATCAAGGGCTGTTCATCTAGTAAATTTAGCCTGGGGTTAGATATCAGAGAACCATGAAGTAAAACAGGAAAAAAAAAATCTTTATTATTCATTAACTTCTAACTGAAATTTAGAATGTCCCAGATGATGAATGCAGGCCTCAAACCACAAAAGTCACAGCAGTGCCCGACACTTGGCCACCCATAGAAGTTGTGGATATTTTCATATCACATTTGATTTACGGAAAACATCTCAAAAATCTCATTTATATTCATCAATGCTTCAAAATTATTTTAGATATTAGAACTGCAACTAGAGTTTTGTTATTTTATTTGCTAATAATGATATGTACTAGCACTTTACAAAATGCAAAGTAATGGTATAAATAAAGGTTGACACCCCCTGCTTTAAATCTAATTGATACATAAAACAATGTTAGGAGGCCTTATAAATAAGGTCCAGTGGATTGGATTTTGAACCTTATGCTGTGTGACTTTTAGCAAATTACATTGCCTCTCTGTGAAGGTATGAGATCTTTCCCAGCTGTGAATTCTGTGATATTTACAATCAGGCAGATTAAAACATGCTTTATACCAAAGGCAATAAACTCATAAAGCACTCAAACCCACTCAAAAAAAGTATCATAGGCTCACAGTATAAATCACCTTTTAAATTATTTAGATAAATCCTTGTTTGATAGATCTATTATGGATCAACCAGAATTTGTCCAGGAGGAAAGGAGGCCTTTGGGTGTCCCCAACATTTAGGTCTACTAGACAATAAGACAACTATACTCACCCATAACATATTATTTGGGGATCTTTCAATGGATCCTGGAGCACCTTACAATGATAATCAGCAGCTTTTTCATGGACATTCAGTTCAGTTAGGAAGGAAATTGGCCATATTCCACCAGTGCCTTTGATTAAACTCTGATGATGTTTCTGAAAAGGAACATTAAGAACTGAGACCTCTGGGGACAGACACGCTGTAATAATTATTATGAATACTTAGCATTTTTATCATCATCATTAATTACATTTCTCCTTTAAGGGTTTATCATAATCTTTGAGTCTGCTATTTGTTCATTTGTCTCATAATTATCCACGAGTAAGCAGTTTGTTCTGTGTTCTCAGAAATTGATTATTCAATGTTTGGTTCACTTCTTTCTTTCTTTCTTCCTTTTTTTTTATCTCTCTTTCTTTTTCTCTCTCTCTGTCCCCTTCCTTCCTTCCTTCCTTCCTTCCTTCCTTCCTTCCTTCTGTCCTTCTGTCTTTCCATCCTTCCTTCCTTATAATGGAAATTGAAAAAAAAATGCCTTTGTTTTCTTTTTTTTTTTTTTTCCCCTTCTGGTTCTTCTAATTGTTTAAAAAAATTATCCTTGGGTCTTACCCCACCCAACCCCTCCACACTAGTATAATAGATGCTTTCAGAAACTTGATGGTGGGATTTTTATAGAAGTCAGCATATCAATCTAGGAAAAGAACATTCAGTGGTAAAATGGGTACTTTGATTGGATATTTGGACACATTTTTGCATAAAGTCTTCACCTTCTTACATAAGCTATCTCAGTCTGATCTGACCTAAGTTCTCTAGGTTGGCTTATGCTGAAGAAAGCAGAGCTGACCCCTGGCTTCCCTAAGCACAAAATTTAAATGAGGAGTGACCAGCAAAGTAATTTTGAATTAAACCTTCTTCCACCTTCCCTCATGCTATAAAGAAGTTTGGGTTGAATGAAATAGCAGACTAAAATGGAAAGCATCTACTTTGTGCTGAAGTAATATTATGAAGTGTCCATGAAAGTATGTGTTCAAATTCTTTCTCCAGACTCACATAGCAGTTAACTTATTAGAATTAACTGATTTTGATTGGATTTTAGATTTTAGTATCTGGAAAAAGCCCTCTGGTTTTTATGTTTGTTTGTTTGTTTGTTTTGTTTTGTTTTGTTTTTTGCTGGCAGATTCCAATGAAGCCAGACAATATTTGTTGGATGTAGCACTGTTCACTTTGTGTGAAAGTCCACATTCTTCTTTTCATACTTTTCAAAGATGTGCTTTTCTCATTGTAAGCCCAGGTCATAAGAAGATGCCTCAAGTGCATTGCAGAACATTTATTACTCTGTGAGACTTGGGTGATGAAAACCCTCTGCATTTGGAGTATGATTCCTTAAATGAGCTGTCATCTATGACAATGACCTTATTTATAAGACACTGTCCCTAAGGGAATATGGGCTTTTTGACCTTGAAATGCATGTAGCAATCCTGTTTGGCAATTGGTAATTTTTTTTCCTTAAATAGTAAGAACTTATTCTAGTTCTTTTTGGAACTACATTTGGCCTTGTGCATTAAGCTAGAACTTAGCTAAAGTTGCATAAGCTCCCAGTGGAATTGAACTTCACTGTTTATTGGTAACTGTCATAGATATCTCTGCTATTTATCAAATATTTCTATCTTCCCGCCTTTTATCTGTATGATAAGATTATACTTTCCAACCCCCTTTCAGGTTCAGCATGGTCACATGATTAGATTTGGCCAATTAAATGTGAGCAGAAGTTATATATTTTACTTCTGGGTGGAAGGGTTAAGCTCTAATGCATGATTTACCATGCCCCCCTTCTTCTTGAAAAGGTGATAATGCAGGCTTCCCCAACTTGGAGCCTCCATCAGCCTGAGTCCCTCAGTGACCATGGTAAACATGCCTGTTTACTGACCTGTACTGAACATGTAACATGAGAGAAAAATATACTTTTATGATATTAACCCATGAGAGATTTGAGGTTGTTCTCATAGCATAGCCTACCCTCTAATGACTGATAGAGCAAAACTGTGTGTGTGTGTGTGTGTGTGTGTGTGTGTGTGCGTGCGCGTGTGTGTATGTGTAGATATGTAGATTTGCATGCGCATGTGTGTATTCTTTTGAAATGTTTTGTCCTTAACGTCTGACTTCAGGAAAAAAATAATCACTCTTCTGCTCTGGTAATATTGGCTCTTTGCCTTCATTCTTTTTTTTTTAATTATTATTATTGAAGTAGAATTGACATATAATGTTATTGTCTTCATTCCTTTATTAACAGCAGAGGCCATCCTCTGTGAGAGGGATGTCCCCTTAACTATGCCACAGGGTCCTCATGTGGAAAGTGTCCTAGGATTTAACCAAGGAGTCAGCCACAAACACATAATGGTGATCTCCAGGAAGTGTATACAACTAAAAGCCCCTTTCTGCCCTCTCTCTTGCTCTGTCCCCCAATATTTAGGGGCAAATATGTATTGAATGCCTGTATGCCAGGCATTGTTTTCGATGGTGATAAAAGAGAGCAGAGAACAAATCAAATGACTGGGGCTCACCCTAGACTGGTGGGATCTAAGACTCTAGTGGTAGGACCCAAGCACTGTCATGTTTTGAAGCTACTGAGAAGAGTCTAGTGAATACCTGGAGGTGAGAAAAGCTGACCCATCATTTTGGACTTATCCTTAACTTGCTTCCAGTTCAAGATCCAAGTCCTACTGGGCAGAATTACATTTCTGTATGTACTGCTCTCCAGTTCATCATATCTTTTTGTACATTTACCCTTACTTAACTTACCATATTTTTTATAATTATTTCTATACATATCTGTGTATATATAAATACAAATATATAAATATATATGTAAATGTATAACATATATGTATAAATATGCATGTATATAAACATATAAATATATAAAGATATATGTGTGTGTGTGTATATATATATGTGTATATATATATATATATATATATATATATATATATATATATATAAACTATCACACTACTCAGGGCCACATGGGGAAGCACAAGGGTCAGTCAGGAGGCAGATGTATATGTATGCACATACGTGTATGAACATGTATGTATGTGCATGTGTGTATAACATTATATGTGTGTGTAATATGTATATGTGTGTGTGTGTGTGTGTGTGTGTGTGTGTGTGTGTACACATATACACAGAGCAGGGGAGAAGGCTGAATGAATAAATGAATTTTTCTGGAAAGAAACAGGAATTGGGGAAATCCAGTTTGAAACAATTTCACTTATGGTTTATATATTTCCCCTGGTTTCACCTGATTAACTCAGCATATTTCATAATAACATCATGATTATTATTATGACTTTATTCTAAAATATGCTATTACATATTCCTAAATACTTTTCAACTCATTTAAAATAAAATATCCTTCCTTTTGACTGTCCCCACCAAGCTGTACTTTGGTCAGTCTGGGATATGAGGACTCAGAAGGTAAGGGAAAATATATAAAGCAGAATATAAATTTTTTCTGGTATTCAAGAAAGAACTTAAGGACTCACACCTTCAAGATAAAGTGCAGGATCCTCCCATCTGGGACATTAGTCATGTGGGCGTAGTGAATGAGAAAGACAAAATTCAGGGGACCTGAGATCATTACAGGGGTATCTTGCGAGGATAAAATTTTTCCAACTGTAGAACCTCCTGGCCTGATCCTATTGAAGAAGAGGAGATAAATTGCTCTCTTTTGAAGGTGCATTAACCTTAGGTTCATTTAATGAATTACCTCTCCCAGTGCACTAACAGATACCCTGGGGCTTAAGATGAAAAATGTCCTCTTTTCTCACAGAGAGGCTCAAATATGTACCACTTCCTTCTTTCTCTTTAACTTGTGTTGACTTTTGTTTTTTATCTTCTTGTCATATGTATTTAAAATAAAACTATAATACACTCCCCATTTAAAAATAAAAATGGGAAATCTAGTACCTAACAAGGGGAGTATGTGTTTCTTATTTTAAGTAGATTTTCTTAACTTAATTTCTGTCTCATTTTCTTCTTGTGGTATTTTATATTGCAAGCTACTTAATGCTCATGCTTCTCCCAGTGATCTGAAGGAGAGAAGGGATGGTTAATAAGGAGGGTGGATACTGTGAGGCTGTGAATTGAGTTACCCAGCAGGTGAGCTCAGGGGTCATCCCCACATTCTTAGACCCCTCTGTTGGTGCCATTGAACTACGTGTTCTTCCCCATCCTCCCCTGTGGAATTCTCTCGGTAGCTTTTTTTTTTCATGCATTCATTTAGCAGCTATTTATAAGCAATAAGAAGTCTTTATTTGTATTCCTCTGGAAGCAGAACCTGAGATAGGAATTTGGAAGTGCCTTAAAATGTAGGTTTTATTAATATTCAGGTAGGTAAGAACTCTGACAGATCAGGAGATCACTGCCATTGAAAAGAGAGTTTGCTACTCTCAGTTCCCAGTCGGAGAGGCCACACCATGCCATGCAGGGCCACACAGGGAATACCAAGTTTGGTCAGGAGAAAGAAGCAAGGGGAAGGCATGGGCTTGAGCCTTTATTGTGGTTTCTGTGGAAAAGCAAGATAAGACAGGGGAAGCAAGTTTGTGATTGGCCAGTTTGAATAACTTCAGTGGGCTTTGGGGTATAGGGACTATTTCCTATTGTCTAGTCTCTGGCCCTGGAATGATGAGTATGAAGGAATGTTGTTTCCTGGAGTGTAAGAGCCAGATAGAGTTAAGAGTATGGGCTCTGGATTTGTTGGTTTATATATTACAGGCATGGTCCTATGCAAGTCATTTGCCACCTTTAACAAATTGGCTACCCCTGGAAAGGACAGTGTCTCCCCAGGCAGCAGGACCCCAAATGCCAGAACATCAAGAATACAGAAAATAGCACAACACAGTTAATATAGGGTGCAGATAGTTTAATGGGGAAGTGATACCATCAAACAAAAGTAAGAAAGTGGGAGGAAGGGAACATAAGGAAAACAAGCTGTTGAAACAGGGGCTTACTTCCACCGGGGGTTTTCTAAACACCCACGTAAAATATACCTTAGACTGGTCCCTACACAGAACATGAAATAGAAATATGTATTCACTGACTCCCAGTCCCCAGTGGTTTAGGACTGCCTCTAGGGACATTCCTACTCATGCACTTCCAGGATGAGCTTGCACACACAGGCTAAGTGCACGTCCAAGGCTTCAGAGAAAGTCCTGAGACAGAAAAGCGAAGGGCCTTGCAGGTGTTTGTACTGGGAAGTCAAGAAACTTCAGCCATAGTTGAGAGGTGGGCCAGAGGGGCAATCGACACTGTGCTGCACCCCAAGACCCCAGCCCACAAACATGAAATAAGCCAGCTCTTTGAGATGTGAACTGTAGTCAGTACATCAAGAATTAGAGCAGCTGTACACAAAGTCACCTTACAGACAGGTGGCAGGGTGGAAAACATCCACCTGTCTAAAGAGAACATCCTTGGCCAATGAGATATTTTTTTGTCAGCTATGGAAACAGAGAAAAAGGAGCATAAATGAGGTAAAGGTTGGGCATGCCCTTCTGAGCACTGTCTAGGGAAGACACAGCTCTGGCCCAAGGACTATACAGGAAGTGGGAATGTCTCCATTTGGAAGTGAAATTTCACCCAATTGATGAAGAATTCAAATCATGTGACAGCCTCCCCTTCTTCATATCTCATTCTTCCTTCTCTTTGTTTTTCACTATTCTTTCCCTTCCCTTCCTTCTCTTTCTTCCTCTCCTTTCTGCCCCTCTTGCCTTTCCTCCCTGCCTTTCTCATTCTATTCTGCCTCCTCTTTGTTCTTTACTCATTGTTTGTAACACATACAAACAATCATCTTCTGGGTTCCTCTTCCAGCACTGCCAGAAAACCTTAACATCAGGACAGTGATCTTCTGCAAACTATATTTGGGTTAACAACCTTTTCATATCTTTTACAAGAACAAGCACAAAACAGCATAAAATCTTTCCAATCAAACTGCTGTTCCTTTCTGGTTGGCTTCTCAGTAATTGTACAGTGTGAATGACCTAGAACTTAACATATTCATGGAAGAGAAAAGATAGGCAGAGAGCGAGACTCACATGCCCGTGTTGGTTCAAGTTATACCTGGAACTGCCATTCACCTGGGCCTCAAGGTAAGAAGCCTCCGGTGCCAGGTGTCCTGCTAATAATCAGGAATCCCATTATCACCAAGCCATAAACTGAATTATTAGTGACATACATCCTGGATTATTCTGTCAGCTTCTCACTCCATACATCCAGGCACTGACACTTAATTATGTTGTCCCACAGTAGATCAAGTTTTACAGCAGCAACAAAAGATTAAAACTGTTTTATATTGGGGACATTTAGAGGATAAACAGCAGAAGGTTCTAGGAGGGAACTGTAGTCAGCTGTGTGGCCATCTGGGAGAAAACCATTCAAGTGCTATTAATATTTAAAAACCTTTTAGATTTTTATAGTCTAGAGAAGCTTCAGAGAAAACAAGAGAGGCTGATAAACAGTGTAGGGAATAGGAGATGAATGGTCAATAAGTGACCTACCATCACACACTTGGCTCCCACACCGAACCTGTCATCCCCAACCCCACTGTCTCTCCTCCATTCTTCCATCTCACAGTCTTCCCTTGTGGGTCCCAAGAGATAAGTTGGAAAATCTCTCATCTAACGCCTATAGTGAAAAAGCAGTATCGAGTAGTAACAGTCACTGGAATAGAAATAAGATGGCAGTTGAATCTTTCCAGGCTTCAGTTGGAAAAAAAAAATGTTTACATCATGAAAGTTTATAAGAAACCAGCAAAATAATAGAGAAAAAATAATGTTGTCAATCATAAAGTGTTAAACACATCAAATGGTATATGAATGATGTTACTGAGAACCCTCATTACATGATTCATGCATTCTCCAAGTAGATTCTTATTTATGTGACATTATTTTTAACTTTTTACTTTGAAATAACTTCAGACTTACAGAAAAGTTGTAAAAATAATACAAAGATCTCCAGCAAATTCTTCACTGTTTCCTAACTGCTATCTTTATCACCTGTTTTTTTAAGTCATTCCATCATTTATCAATAATATTTGTAATTATTCATTTCTGAATTATTTGAGAGTAACTTGCACACTTGAGCCCATTATATTTAAATATTTTGGTACATATTTCATATTATATAATCATAGTACCATGAAATTAATCTTGGAAATTAAGTGATTAAATATTACTATGAAATCTTTAGATCTTATAAAAATGTTACTAATCATTCCACTAGCTTCCTTTGCAGTGGAAAACAAACTAGCAAACCAATCTCTGGTCCACAATCCAATCCACAGTTGCTATTTATATTTAAATGGCATGTCCTGTTAGTCTCTTTCAATCTGTAGTAGTTTCTCAGCTTTTCATTTTCTTTCATGACCATGACATTTTTAAGTGTACCGACCAGTTGTTTTGTGGGAAGTCTCTTAATTTGGACTTTTGTGATGTTAAAGGATACTTTTCAAAAGGCTAAAAATATGACATACAAATGTAACATGAACACATAGCAAAGATTTTATTTAACTTATTAATTAATGAGGGAAGTGGGGAATGTTAATTGCAGTCTAAAGAACATTTGAGAAGCTAGGTATATATGGCAATTTTTTAAGAGATGTTAGAATGAGATTTCTGGGTTAGATACAGTATGTGAATGTTTTACAGCACCATCAACCATAATCTTTGGGATTACTCATTTCATTGAAGAGAATTTACACCTCTACTGGACAAAAATGCATGGGTTAATTTTTGCCTCTAAGAGTTGTAAAATAGTCCAGTTAGTATTAAGTCAAGCCCAGCACTGCATTGAAAAAAATGTTTCACTTATTTCCAAGTTTGGGATATGTTTCATAGCAGTGGGTTTTAAGTTGTATTTCATTGTTGGCTAGGGCTGTTCAGAGGAAAACTGTAAAAAGGGTACAGTGTGCTCTTAGAATCGGTGCACTGGCCCTATAAACATCCCTCTACCTGTCCCTTCTGCCCCAAGGTGCCTGAGTTCTGTACACACAGGTTTGATACCATCAGAAAAAATTTAGGAGATGGAGGACTTACGCCTTACCAGGGATATATTTGCAACATTTGGGGGAATCTGGTAAAGACCAAGTAAATTTGGGGGCGCCTGGGTGGCTCAGTCAGTTAAGCATCCAACTTTGGCTCAGGTCACGATCTCATGGTCCGTGAGTTCCAGCCCTGAGTCGGACTCTGTGCTGACAGCTCAGAGCCTGGAGCCTGCTTCAGATTCTGTGTCTCCCTCTCTCTCTCTCTGCTCCTCCCCCGTTCATGCTCTGTCTCTCTCTGTCTCAAAAATAATAAATAAACATTAAAAAAAAAAAAAGACCAAGTAAATTTGAAGTCTTCAGGATTCAGGTCCCAAAGAGCATATTTTTAGGTAACTTGGCAGGCATCCAGAAGTACTGCTTAGGCAGCTCACACATGTGGGTGTTTTGCTTCCTGTAACAATTCCATTTTGATTTGCATGATTTCCCACTTCTGGTTTGGCTCTCCATCCAATGCTTTGGTGAATAGTCTTCCCCATTCTTTTTGTTTGAGTAAACTTTTTTTTTTTCAAGAAGTACCTTTATTCTGATATTGTCTTCATTTAGCTGTCTAGTTATCCATGGCATTTTTTGGCCCTAAGTTCGGTTTGTGAAAATAAGATCCCAAAGAAGGAAATTAATTTCCTGTATTAGATATCAATAACATAATATAAGAATAAATACCAACAGGGGCGCCTGGGTGGCTCAGTCGATTAAGTGTCCCAACTTTGGCTCTGGTCATGATCTCACGGTGGGTGAAATTGAGCCCTGCATTGGGCTCTGTGCTGACAGCTTAGAGCCTGGAGCCTGCTTCAGATTCTGTGTCTCCCTCTCTCTCTGCCCCTTCCCCACTCATGCTTTGTCTTGTATCTGTCTTTAAAATTTATATCCAAATTAGTTAGCATATAGTGCAACAATGATTTCAGGAGTAGATTCCTTAGTGCCTCTTACCCATTTAACCCATCCCTTCTCCCACGACCCCTCCAGTAACCCTCTGTTTGTTCTCCATATTTATGAGTCTCTTGTGTTTTGTCCCCCTCCCTGTTTTTATATTATTTTTGTTTCCCTTCCCTTATGTTCATCTGTCTAATCTCTTAAAGTCCTCATATGAGTGAATTCATATGATTTTCATCTTTTTCTGACTTGATGATTTCACTTAGCATAATACCCTCCAGTTCTATCCATGTAGTTGCAAATGGCAAGATTTCATTATTTTTGATTGCCGAGTAATATTCCATTGTATATACATACCACATCTTATTTATCCATTCATCTACCGATGGATATTTGGGCTCTTTCCAACTTTGGCAATTATTGATAGTGCTGCTACAAACATTGGGGTGTATGTGTCCCTTAGAAACAGCATACCTGTGTCCCTTGGATAAATACCTAGTAGTGCAATTGCTGGGTCATAGGGTAGTTCTATTTTTAGTTTTTTGAGGAACCACCATACTGTTTTCCCGAGTGGCTGCACCAGCTTGCATTGCCACCAACAATGCAAAAGAGATCCTCTTTCTCCACATTCTTGCCAACATCTGTTGTTGTCTGAGTTGTTAATGTTAGGTATTCTGACAGGTGTAAGGTGGCATCTCATTGTGCTTTTGATTTGTATTGCCCTGACGATGAGTGATGTTGAGCATTTTTCATGTGTCAGTTGGCCATCTGGATGTCTTCTCTGGAAAAGTGTCTATTCATCTCTTTGGCCCATTTCTTCACTGGATTATTTGTTTCTTGGGTGTTGAGTTGGATAAGTTGTTTATAGATTTTGATACTAACCCTTCATCTGATATGTAATTTGCAAATATCTTCTCCCATTCTGTCAGTTGGTTGCCTTTTAGTTTTGCTGATTGTTTCCTTCACTGTGCAGAAGCTTTTTATTTTGATGAGGTCCCAGTAGTTCATTTTTGCTTTTGTTTCCCTTGCCTCCAGATATATGTTGAGTAAGAAGTTGCTGCGGGCAAGATCAAAGAGGTTTTTGCCTGCTTTCTTCTCGAGGATTTTGATGGCTTCCTGTCTTACATTGAGGTCTCTCATCCATTTTGAGTTTATTTTTGTGTATGGTGTAAGAAAGTGGTCCAGGTTCATTCTACTGCATGTCGCTGTCCAGTTTTCCCAGCACCACTTGCTGAAGAGACTGTCTTTATTCCAATGGATATCCTTTTCTGCTTTGTTAAAGATTAGTTGGCCATATGTTTGTGGGTCCATTACTGGGTTCTCTATTCTGTTTAATTGATCTGAGTGTCTGTTCTTCTGCCAGTACCATCCTGTCTTGATGATTACAGCTTTGTAGTATAGCTTGAAGTCCGGGATTGTGATGCCTCCTGCTTTGGTTTTCTTTTTCAAGATTGCTTTAGCTCTTCAGGGTCTTCTCTGGTTCCATACAAATTGTAGGATTGTTTGTTCCATCTCTGTGAAGAATGCTAATGTTATTTTGATAGGGATTGCATTGAATGTGTAGATTCCTTTGGGTAGTATTGACATTTTAACAATATTTGTTCTTTCTATCCAGGAGCATGGAATCTTTTTCCATTTTTTTTTTTTTGGTCTTCTTCAATTTCTTTCATAAGCTTTCTATAGTTTTCAGTGTATAGATTTTTCACCTCTTTGGTTAGATTTATTCCTAGATATTTTATGTTTTTTTTTTTTTTGCAACTGTAAATGGGATCGATTCCTTGATTTCTCTTTCTGTCACTTCATTGTTGGTGGATAGGAATACAACCGATTTCTGTGCATTGATTTTATATCCTGCAACTTTGCTGAATTCATGAATCAATTCTAGCAGTTTTTTGGTGGAATCTTTTAGGTTTTCCATATAGATTATCATGTCATCTGCGAAGAGTGAAAGTTTGACCTCCTCCTGGCCGATTTGGATTCCTTTTATTTCTTTGTGTTATCTGATGGCAAAAGCTAAGACTTCCAATACTATTTTGAATAACAGTGATGAGAGTGGACATCCCTGTCTTGTTCCTGACCTTAGGAGGAAAGTTTTCAGTTTTTCCCCATTGAGGGTGATATTAGTGTTGGGTCATTCGTATATGGCTTTTATGATCTCAAGGTATGCTCCTTCTGTCCCTACTTTCTTGAAGGTTTTCATCAAGAAAGGATGCTGCATTTTGTCAAATATTTTCTCTGCATCTGTTGAAAGGATCATATAGTTCTTGTCCTTTCTTTTATTGATGTGATGAATCACGTTAATTGTTTTGCAGATATTGAACCATCCCTGCATCCCAGGTATAAATCCCACTTGGTCATGGTCAATAATTTTTTCAATGTATTTCTGGATCCGGTTGGCTAATATCTTGTTGAGAATTTTACATCCATGTTCATCAGGGAATTTGGTCTCTAGTTCTCCTTTTTAGTGGGGTCTGGTCTCTGTCTGGTTTTGGAATCAAGGTAATGTTGGCTTCATAGAAAGAGTTTGGAAGTTTCCCTTCCATTTCTATTTTTTGGAACAGCTTCAATAGAATAGGTGGTAACTCCTCCTTAAATGTTTGGTACAGTTACCCTGGAAAGCCATCTGGCCTGGGACTCTGGTTTTTTGGGAGATTTTGATTACTAAGTCGATTTCCTTACTGGTTATGGGTCTGTTCAAATTTTATATTTCTTCATGTTTCAGTTTTGGTAGTGTATGTGTTTCTAGGAATTTGTCAATTTCTTCCAGATTGCCCATTTTATTGGCATATAATTGCTCATAATATTCTCTTATTATTGTTTTTTATTTCTGCTGTGTTTGCTGTGATCCCTCCTCTTTCATTCTTGATTTTATTTATTTGGGTCCTTTCCTTTTTGTTTTTGATCAAACTGGCTAGTGGTTGATCAATTTTGTGAATTCTTTCAAAGAACCAGCTTCTGGTTTCATTGATCTGTTCTATTGTTTTGTTTTTTTGTTTTTCCGTTTTTTTGTTTCGATAGCATTAATTTCTGCTCTAATCCTTATTATTTCCTGTCTTCTGCTGGTTTGGGGTTTTATTTGCTGTTCTTTATCCAGCTCCTTAAGGCATAAGGTTAGGTTGTGTATCTGAGATCTTTCTTCCTTCTTTAGGAAGGCCTGGATTGCAATATACTTTCTTCCTTTGACTGCCTTTGCTGTGTCCCAGAGGTTTTGGGTTGTGGTGTTATCATTTTCATTGACTTCCATATACTTTTTACTTTCTTCTTTAACTTCTTGGTTAGCCATTGATTCTTTAGTAGGATGTTCTTTGATCTCCAAGTATTTGTTACCTTTCCACATTTTTTCTTGTGGTTGATTTCGAGTTTCATAGCACTTTGGTCTGAAAATATGCACGGTATGATCTTGATCTTTTTGTATTTACTTAGGGCTGATTTGTGTCCCAGTATATGGTCTATTCTGGAGAACATTCCATGTGCACTGGAGAAGAAAGTATATTCTGCTACTTTAGGATGAAATGTTCTGAATATATCTGTTAAGTCCATCTGGTCCAGTGTGTCATTCAAAGGCATTGTTTCCTTGTTGATTTTTTGATTAGATGATCTGTCTATTGCTGTGAGTTGGGTGTTGAAGTCCTACTATTATGGTATTACTATCGATGAGTTTTTTTATGTTTGTGATTAATTGATTTACATATATATTTGGGTGCTTCCATGTTTGCTGCATAACTGTTTACAATTGTTAGGTCTTCTTGGTGTGGATAGACCCCTTGATTATGATATAATGCCCTTCTGCATCTCTTGATACAGTCTTTATTTTAAAGTCTAGATTGTTTGATATAAGTATCGCTACTCCGGCTTTCTTTTGTTGACCATTAGCATGATAGATGGTTCTCCATCCCCTTATTTTCAACCTGAAGGTGTCTTTAGGTCTAAAGTGGGTCTCTTGTAAATAGCATATAGATGGATCTCATTTTTTTATCCATTCTGTTACCCTGTGTCTTTTGATTGGAGCATTGAGTCCATTGACATTTAGAGTGAGTACTGAAAGATGTGAATTTATTGCCATTATGATGCTTGTAGAGTTGGAGTTTCATATATATACACAGATTTTCTCCCCTCAGAAAATCCCACTTAAAATTTCTTGCAGGGCTGGTTTAGTGGTCACAAACCCCTTTAATTTTTATTTGTCTGGGAAGCTTTTTATCTCTCCTTGTATATTGAGTGACAGCCTTGCTGGATAAAGAATTCTTGGCTGCATATTTTTCTTATTCAGCACACTTAATATATCCTGCCACTCCTTTCTGGCCTGCCAAGTTTCTCTACATAAGTCTGCTGCAAACCTGATCTGTCTTCCCTTGTAGGTTAGGGACTTTTTTTCCCTTGCTGCTTTCATAATTCTCTCCTGGCCTGAGTATTTTTTGAATTTGTCTATGATATGCCTTGTTGATGGTCAGTTTTTGTTGAATCTAATGGGGGTCCTCTGTGCTTCCTGGATTTTGATGTCTGTGTCTTTCCCCAGGTTAGGAAAGTTTTCTGCTATGATTTGCTCATATAACTCTTCTACCCCTACTTCTCTCTCTTCCTCTTCTGGGACCCCTATGATTCTGATGTTGTTCCTTTTTAATGAGTCACTGATTTCTTTAATTCTTAAATTGTTCTCTTTTGCCTTCATCTACCTCTTTTTTTCTGTTTCATTATTCTCTATAAGTTTGTCCTCTATATCGCTGATTCTCTGGTCTGTCTCATCCATCCTTGCTTCCGTGGCATCCATTCATGATTGCAGCTCAGTTATAGCATTTTTTATTTCATTCTGACTAGTTTTTACTTCTTTTATCTCTGCAGAAAGTGATTCTAATCTGTTTTTGACTCCAGCTGGTATTCTTATTATTGTGATTCTAAATTCTGTTTCAGACATCTTGCTTGCATTTGTGTTGGTTAAATCCCTGGCTGTTGTTTCTTCGTGCTCTTTCTTTTGGAGTGAATTCCTTTGTTTTGTTATTTTGAAGGGAGAAAGGGAATTAATGAGATAGAAAAATCAAAATAAAAAATTAAAATTAAAACATATTAAAATTAAAAAATTAAACACACACACACACAGAAATCAAATAAATGATGCTAGATCCTAGGTGTTTTTGTCTGGATGTTGAAAGTGGTTTGACAGATTAGAGAAAAAAAAGAGGGGGAGGAAGTCATTTGAAAATTTGAAAAAATGAATACACCGAAGTAGACTAAAATGAGATGATGGGAGTAAAATAGAATTTGAAAAAAATGACACAAAAGTAAAGAATATAGTAGAAAAAAATTAAAGAAAAATATTTTAATAAAAATTAAAAATAAAAATGAATTTTTTCTCTTTCTGTATTCAAGAAAAAGAAAAGAAATGAAAAAAAGAAAAGAGAAAAAAGGAAATTGTTTGAAAATTTGAAAAAGCTAATAGACTGTAGTAGACTAAAATAAAATGATGGAAGGAAAATAGAATTTGAAAAAATTTACACAAAAGCAAAAAATATAGTAAGAAATATAAAGAAAAATATTTTTAACAAAAATTGAAAATAAAAATGATTTTTTTCTGTTTCTGTATTCAAGAAAAAGAAAAGAAGTGAAAAAGAAAAAAAGAAAAAAAATAAAATTGAATAGATGGACCTGCTAACAGATTGAAATAGGAATGAAGTTACTTTGTTTTCCCATAGAAGTCAGACTATGAAGCGCTTTATAGTCCATAAATAAGTAGGCAGTGAGACTTGTGTTCTTGAAGAGCGAGGTTGGCCCAGTTGAGCAGGGCTCAGTTTAATGGCTCTGTTCTCCACTAGATGGCACTGCTAGCCTACTGGGGTGGAGTGTTGTGGTATTGTAGGTGTGTGTGCGCATGAGCACATGCGTGGGAGCGGTGAAAATGGCGTCACCCACATACCCAGTCTCCAGTATCAGAACTCTGTTCTCTATCAGCAACCGCGCATCTGTCCTCTGTCTTCAGCTTTCGTCCACTGCCCGCTTTTTTTGCTGTCCATGACCAGGCCCCAGGCACTACCTCTCTCCCAAGTTTTGTCTCAGATGCGACTGTTTTCCCCGGCCCCTTACTTCTGAAGGACTGTGGCTTTGACCCGTTCCACCCCTCTGTGGGAGGGTCTCACCAAGCAATGGCTGAATGTCGGCTGCACCCAGGAATGCTTGCGGGACCCTGCTGCTACCAGTGCCCCGAGACTGTGTCCAGGTGCCAGCCCGCCCCAGAAAAAATTTGTGAGATAGTATAGCAGCAGCTTTTCAGGGACTATGGAAAATCACAACACACATCTGGTACCAGACTTCACCCTTAACGACCTTGTTCCAGCACCAGAGAATGTGGCCATTTTCTGGGGTCTGCTGGGACCAGGTGGCTTCAACAGTCTACCAAATGTCCTTCCAGGAGTGAAACCACTTTTCCCCATGTGGTGGAAGACCCTCCCAGAACTCACTGCCCAGACATAATTGCTATTAACATTTTAGCATTTGGCATTTTCTTCTACTTTTTTCTATCCATGTATGTTTATATACTAGAGATAATAGTATATACCATAGACTGTCTTCATCTTTTCCATAAAAACACTATATAATCTATTCTCCTGTGTAATTAAACTTTCTCACAATTACTATTTAATGCTGGTATACTATACTTTTGGGTTAATGTACCATAATTTATTTATCTCTTCCCCCATTGTTGGAAATTTATTTTTTTCCCAATTTTAGACTCCCAGAAGTGGAGAAATCTGTTGGAGATCAGCATATCTAGGATTCTTGATATGTGATCCCACCAGTGTCTGTGATGGTGCATATCTAATGAGGCCTGCCTGGGTTTGAGTATCATATATTGTTCAGTCTTTTCTAATAGTTGTTTTAATTATAGCTTTGTTAAATAATGTCTTGATTGAGAATTTTTTTAAATATTAATTAGCATCTGGATTTCCTCTTTTCTGTACCTCTTCCAGTGTCCTTTTAGATAATGACAACTGCACAGATACAGCTTTAATCTGGATGTGTGACCCCAGGCAATTTATTTAATCTTCTCTTTAAGTTTTAGTATCCTCATATGTAAAGCAGGGTTAAAAATATGTATACATACTTCATAGCATTATTGTGAGGATTAGGTGAGATAATATAAGCATGATACCTAACACAATGCCAGCACATGCTGTTCATTAAATAATTTTGCTATCATTGTTAACGTAATTGCAATGATCATTGGGGTGATAGGGATTTTCTGTTGATTTATGTGAGCTTTTTAAGGGTTATGTATATTCATTATTTTTTACATTTGCTTATAAAAATATTTTTCAATTTGATGATTGCTCTTTCCATTCCTTCCCTTTCCTCCCCTCCCCTCCCCTCCCCTCCTCTCCTTCCCTCCCCTTCCCTCCTCTCCTTCCCTCCCCTCTGATCCTCTCCTTCCCTCCCTTCCTCTCCTCTCCTCTCCTCTCCTCTCCTCTCCTCTCCTCTCCTCCTCCTCTCCTTCTCTCCACATCTCCTCCTCAGAAAGGAGACCTTTCTGTCAGGATTTACTCTCTTGGCAACTTCCAAACATCCCATAGGGCAGTGTTAAAACTATAGTCATCATGTTGTACATTATATCCTCAGTGCTTATTTATTTTACAACTGGAAGTTTATACCTCTTTGAGCACCTTTGTCCAGTTCCCCCTTGCCACATTTCTCTCCCTCTGATAACCACACATCTATTCTCTTTTTCTATCACTTTGTTCTTAGATTCTACATATAAGTGGGATAATATAGTATGTTTTTCTCTCACATATTTCACTTAGCATAACACTCTCAAGATTTATCCATATTGTGGCAAAAATGACAGGATTTTGTTCTTTTTATGGCTGAATAGTATTCCATTGTGTGTGTATACCACATTTTCTTTATCCTTTCATCTGTTGCTGGACATTTACATTGTTTCCATTTCTTTGCTATTATAAATAGCCATGTAATGAACGTGAGGGTGCAGCTATCTGTTCAGCTTCATGGTTTTATTTCCTTTGGATATATATCCAGAAATGGAATTGCTTGATCACATGGTAATTATATTTTTAATTTTTTGAGAACTGTCCATACTGTTTTCCATAGTGGCTGCACCAATTTACATTACCACCAACAGTGTACCAGCGTTCCATTTTCGCCACATCCTTGTCGGCATTTGTTATCTCTTGGCTATGATAATAGCCATTCTAACAGCTATGACATAATATTGTGGTTTTGATTTACATCTCTTTGATGAGTAGAGATATTGAGCACCTTTCCATGTACCTTTTGGCCATCTGCATGTCTTTTTTGGAAAAATATCTGTTCAGATCCTCTGCCCGTATTTAGTCAAATTATTTGGTTTTTCGCTATAGAATTGCATGGGCTGTTTTTATATTTTAGATATTAATCTCTTGTCAAATATATGATTTACAAATATTTCCTCCAATTCAGTAGTTGTCTTTTCATTTTGTCTATGGTTATTGCTATTTTAATGTTTGTTAAAGTATTTATGTTCTGTGTTTAGCAAAACGAGGACCAAAACAGTTGTTATAGAGTTTATCAGAAAAGGAAACAGCAAAAAGAAAAGGAAATAGCTGTAACCTATTAAGTATCCTGTTACCACCTGATCATTGCCACCATTAATATCAAGGGGCAAAAATGTAAAGAACCATGTAGCACCTATCTTGCAATAATGAAACAGAAAGTCAAGTCAAAAAATATAGTTCTGGAAATATAACCTGTAACAATGCTAAATCATAGTGTAGATGCTATAAAAATATAAAACACTAAAACATTTATTAGAGTAAATCACCACTTAAAAAGTAAGGGGAAAATTTTTTCATATCACTGCTTCCAACTTTATCTTAGCCTTTGAAATATGGCCTTCATAGTTTCAGCTAAGACTGTATTATTAGCAAACCACTGGATCATAAGTCTTCTGGTTTTGAAGGAAAGACTGGGTAAAAATATTTCATGGTTTCAGATGGCCTTTCTTTTGTTTTTTACTCTGGAGTTCAACAGTGACTGATTTAAATACTGAAACTTATTGTATTTTGATGACTGTATATTCAATAACTTCTTTTGGGTCAAATTGCCATACTTTTATTTTTCCGTCTGGTTTTCTTTGCAGTGTTTACCCTTTCACACAATTAGCACTTTTTTTGGTGGGATAAAGGTAAGAAAAGAGCAAAACATTGTTAGTTTGATAATAGACTCTGGGGTTTGGAGAAACATTGAAAAGAACATGTCTCATTCAGCAACATGATAATATCATGTTTAAATTTTTGAATGGCTAAGAAATATGTACGAGTGTCTGGAAGTAAATTTAAAATATGTATAATTTGCTTTGTAAAATTGGCATATGGCTTAGACAGCCTGTGTAACATAATACTAAGTGAAACCATACTAACTAAATAAAGGGGTCAATAGGAATCCTAGGTTTGTGTGCATTTGTTAGATTCATTACAGTTTATTTGAACCCTATATGCTAAAAAGTTGTAAAATGACACAATGCATAACTCTGATTTGTGGTTCAGAGAATGAAACTCTGTGCTTTATTTAGAGCAGCACTTCTCAAACTTTGATGTTTATGTGAATGCCCTGGAGATCTTGTTAAAATGAAGGTTTTGATTCCAATAGGTGTGGTGGGGCCTGAGATTCTGCATTTCTTGCCAGCCTTCAGGAGGGATCACTGCTGCTGGTCCATGGACCACACTTTGAGTAGCAAGGGGTTAGGAACAAATTATTTATTGGGAGTACATAAAGAATTCGCTGGAGAGCTCATTTAACAGATTCCTGGCATTCCTCCCAGAGAGTCCTATTTAGTGGGTTTAGGGTGGGAGCCCATGGTTGTACTCCTAACAGGTTCCTAGGTGAAGCTGATGCTGTTGATCTGCTGATCACAATTTGAGTAGCTACTAGTCAGAAGTACTCGAACTCCTCGGACATAAAGTAAAAGTGAATTATGATGAGATGAAACAGCTCAGTGGAAAGTCTCTGAGGTTGACTAGAAGGGAGCTAGGTTTTTGGTACAGGCTCCTCTATGAGTCTCAGTTTTCTTACCTATAAAATGGGACTAATCATTAGTCCCACTCCCACATATTTAGCATACAAATAAGAGGGAGCCCTTTTAATTTGAAACATAAATTTTAATTCTTTTGGCCATGTCTTCCCTAACAATTGGAGGACCCATGACAAATGGAGATCTCATGGGGTATGGGTCAAATTTTAAAGCTGTACATCGTGCCAACAAATACATTAGATAATAATCTGAACTGTTTATTGTTGCAATATTTTTCAATGTGAGCATTCAACACTAATTCATGAACACCTCTGGAAACCACAATTTGATACGTGAAGAAAACAGAAATGGATACTTTTTTCTCCTAGGAAACAGCACTCCATTATTTGAGAATCTGTTGCACTCATGCTATTTTATAGGAAGGATTTAACAAGTTAATTATTTTTCTCTTACCTAAGCACTTCTGCTAAATCCTCCATCCACTATTAAATGATGTCCATCTCTATGGTCTGATGGAGTGATTGCACACTCCAGAGCCCTTCATGCTACTCAGACACAGTCTTCTTTTGAGATACAGGATAAGAGATGTAGAGAATCATTTCCCTAAGATCTGAGCAATGTTAACCATGAGATAAGATGCTTAAGATTATGCCTCACACACTACAGTACTAAATACTGGATCTGAAGTGACAAAAGTAAACTGTCATGTGTGTTTGTGATGTGTGAAGAGCTCTAGAGCATAGGACTCAGGGAAAGGGCTCCTCTTGTCTGGGTTTAGGGCAGTACTATTTTGCTGGTCATAAGAGAACTGATATGCAAAATGACTATCACTTGACTATCATTCAAGGTACTTGATATTTGAGAGAGACATTTGAAAGTCCAAATTAATTTATTCACCTAGGTGCCCTAAAATATATAACTATATAAAATTAGATTATGCTGCAGTCATACCATTTTAGCTACATGGAGAGAACTTTGGGTCCAATCAAGACACAGTTATATGCCCTCTGCTTCTTTGAAGATAATATAATGTCTCTATACAGAATATTTCTGTATCACTTGCACAATTACTATTTAAGACATCCACCATGTCATCCAATATCCCTTACATGAAAGTTAAACAAGGTAGTTTTCTTTAAATTCAATACCATCTTAAGAGAAAAGTATATTGTCTCTTCAGACAAGCTTGTATATTTCTTGCTTTGGCTGCCTGTAAACTCAGCACTAAATTTGACATCCAGCTGAAATACTTAACTTAGCTTAAGGTCTATACCTTAATGTTTATTTCCTTCAGATGCCTTTGTTTGAATTGTATTTAAGTGTATCTATTTTTTAAATGTCATTTAAATTCATCAGTTAACTCAGGAAGAAGCAGCAGCATATGCAAGAAAGAAAAGAAACAAATACTTGAGTAACCTATCTTGCAGAATTTGTAAAATTCACATGAAATAAAATGTGCATGGTAGAATTTTGAAATTGTAAAACTTCCTATAACTAAAAGATATTATGATATTTGATCCACCTCATGGCCCACTACGGCTTCTGGAGTTCCAGCCATCATGAGGTTTGTATATGTCAGTGCATACAGAAAGAAAGAAAAGAATTTTAGAAGAGCAAAGTGGTGTCATTCTAATTCTGCAACTTTCTGGAGGTTCTACATAATACTTGGTCACATGACCATGTCTATTGACATGGCTGATGGAAAATATAATATTTTATTCTTGCAGCAACAAACTCAACTAAATACTAAGTTCCTATTACAGAGAAGGAAGATGAGAAAGAGGTAGGAGTGGAGAATTTCAATCTCTGCAACAAATTCTTTGGCCGGTGTTGAAGTGAGGAAATTTGTAACTTCTCAGTAGAGTAATAACATACTTAGTTTTTAAATTGTCATAAAAAATTAAAATATCAGGTCCCATATTGGATAGATCTTTATTCAAATACTTTCCACATTTTAAACATTCAGATCTTACATCTCAAATTAGTATAAATTTCAACTACGAATTAAATAAGATTTTTAAATAGGATGCAGGTAATGACTTCCAGAATTGTTCATGGACAATTTGCCTTTGTTTGGGGATTGATTCAATGATTTATTTTCATAAGTATTGATTTCCTTTCCTGTTTGTTTTATGAACTGAGTGGGGAGGACTATTGTACTCGGTCTTTATTTTGTTTCTTTTTATTCAGAGTGCAGCAGCAGTTGTGGATGTTGCCTTGACTGTTTGTATTTTAGACTAACTTTTCAGATGGTAAATTGGGCATGAGAAATATGTTATTAAACTGACTACATTGCAAAGTGGCATTTGACATTTTCTAATTATAAGCATGGTACCTTTACCTAAAGTCCAGGAATTTTTTAACAAAAATGAATTTCCATTAACTTATGTGTTAAATGCCAAAGCTTATTATTTCTGTCTGAGATGTACTAAACTAATTTGATCTTTCTGCCCAAGGTCAAGTACATTAAGAGTGACTGTATTTTATGAATAAACATTGTTAAAAACAACCATTACAGAGCCGATTTTCATAATTAACAAAAAAATTTGCAAGTTGACTAAGCATCATCTTTACTCACTGAACTTTGAAATATTCCATATTGAATTAATAATCCCACTTCTCCTAGGGATATATACTTAATTTACTATGCAGATATAGCAATGAGGAGACATTTGTTGATTCTAATATGGATTATGTATGAGTGAATATTTATGTGTGTGTGTGTGTGTGTGTGTCTGTGGTGTGTGTAAAATAAACAAAATATTGTGGCTTGGGAAAGTCAAAACTGGGAATGGATTTAATGTCTGTTTTGTCAGTCATCCATGATGTCAACAATCCACTTACTGCTTATTCCATCCTCAATAGTAATTTCACTTTGTTAATTGTAATTTCAGGGGAGGAGGGGAACTACTGGAAATTTCCATTGTCTAAGTTCCTCACCATGATCAGAAAACATCTATCACTGCTGACTGTTTTTAACTCCTCAACTCGTTTCCACAATTTGTTGTCCTGTAAAATAACAAATGGCCCAAATTTTCTACACACTAATTAAAATTCCATTTCTCATGAATCCCTTAATCGAGTGCAAGTCATTATGTGCTTTGTTGATTCTTAAGTGCAAAGATAATTGCAATGGGCAGCATGAAAAAGGTTTGATTATTGCCTGTCTACTCTTGTGAATTCTAATAGGTCTAATTGCATAGCATCAATTCATCATCTCAGCATCACCTCTTTTTATTATTAGCTCTTCGAATTGTAATGTGCTCATAAAGAAGTGTTGTAGTATATCAGAGCTGACATGGTACCCGGCCTATTGTAATTTTCAGCCCTTACCTTGTGCAACTCTTGAAATTAAAAGTTTATTATGGAGTGCCCTTTTTCTGAAACTAATTTTAAAATCCTCCTGTATGATAAAATGAATACTGTCCAATAATCTGCATATGAATTTGCCTTTGTAATAATTCCATTAAATGACTGCCAAGACCTTTTTTGCTCAGATTGTTCTATAAATTCAGAACATAATGTGTTAGTTGGAAAACATTTATTAGATTTTTTAATGGGAATTCCTGGCGGCATTTCTCAGGGAGTTTCTATACTATAATGGCTGTCTTAAATGCTCACGAAAGAAAGAGCTTCCACTGAATAATGATGGGGAATTATCCAGGAGCCCCAATTATACGAGTAAAGGACCACCAGCAACTGAGATGCCAAATGCACTATCTTTTGCACTAAAGAACAGAACGGCCCCAGTTAGACAAGGAACATAAACCTTTAATCAATCTACAGATAAACTAATGCTCTGTATGTATGAGGGAGTATAGTAATAATGGATTCAAATTTGGTGACTTAGACCCTGTGTGAAGCACAGTATTTTAATCATTATTTCTAATAATCTCTAGGATCCTTGTGAGTAAAGTATTAGTATGACAATTTTACAGATGAGGCTCAAAATGTCACCCCAAATCACCGATGGTATATGGCAGAACTGGAATTTAAACACCAAGACTGAGATGCATCCCCTCCAACACCCCCCCCAGGCTATAGCTTATGTACTATTTTCAGCACACACTATGGCATGACTTAGTTGAACTTTAAAAAAAGGACTACCATATTATTAAAATGTGATTCCAAGTCAACCCAAAAGTTAAATAAAATATAGAACCCCAGGTGCTTGTATTCATTTCAGAGTAATGCATTCAGAAGTGATTATAGGGGCGCCTGGGTGGCTCAGTCGGTTGAGCATCCAACTTCGGCTCAGGTCATGATTTCGCGGTCCGTGAGTTCAAGCCCCGCGTCGGGCTCTGTGCTGACAGCTCAGAGCCTGGAGCCTGTTTCAGATTCTGTGTCTCCCTCTCTCTCTGATCCTCCCCCGTTCATGCTCTGTCTCTCTCTGTCTCAAAAATAAATAAACGTTAAGAAAAAAATTAAAAAAAAAAAAAAGAAGTGATTATAATCCATGTTAGGGAATGAGTCAACTTCATGATATCATGTTTTTGGATTTAAACGAATTAAAGGAAAGTGTCTCAGTTATTTGCTGTTGTGTAACAAACCATCCCCAAACTGGGTGGAATAAAGTAAACAGCTATTTTATTAGGCTTACAGACTCTACGTGACAGAAATTCAAATAACTCAACTCTGCTAGATAGTGTGTGTCCCTACTGGGAAAGATGTGAATGATCGAGGACTAGAATCGAGACTTCTTCATCCACATGTCTGGTGACTGAGATGGAATGACTCACAGAATGGGCTCAGCTGGGACTGTCCATCAGAGTGCCTATACAGTGTGCCTTTGGATTCTCACAGCATGGCACTGAGTTCCTAGAGGAGCATCCAGAAAGCAAATATTCCAAAAGATGTAAGACTTCTTCTCACCTTTCATTGGTAGTCCCATAGCATCACTTCAACACATTTTATTGGTGATAAGCAAGTCACTACAGTCATCTGAGGTTTACTGGGAAGAGATTTATACTCCAGCTCTTGATGAAGGAGTGGCAAGATCACAGTCCAGAAGAACATGTTGGATGGAAGATATTGTTGTAGCCATATTTGGATAATACAGCGCACCTCAGGTGATAATGAGTCACCCTTGTGTTATTTGTTTCTGGGCAATGGAGCAACTTGTAGGGAAACAGTCCCCTAAAAGGTATAAATTACTATGTTAAACATCCCCCTGGAAACGATTTTAATAAGAAGACATCTCTTTACTTTGTGTATATGTGTGTGATGAAAAGCAAGAATAAAACAATTCATTTTTCTGCAGAGTAAATGGTTGGTTCTTTTGAAAAGAAAATTCAAATTATATAGCTTAGATATAAATATTTTATTAAGTGCATGAGTTCATTTCCAAACACAAAGAATTAGAAAAGCAAATATTTATCCTGAGTTTTCTGTTACCCTATGAAATGTGGAATATCCCTATATATGAATAAGGACATAAATTACTAGTCATGAATATTCATTACTTATGTTCTGCCTTGAAAATCATAGACTGGAACAGGGACATACATGGAACTACTGCTTACTATGCTTTACTTTTTTTTTTAATTGGGATAAAATTTACACAGAATGAAATGCAAAGATATTAAATATATAATTTGATGAGTTCTGACAATGTATACACACCAGTCAATATGGAGAATATTTCCATCATGCCAGAAACTTCCCTTGTGCCCAATCTGGTGAGTCCCATTTCTCAAAGGTAATCACTGTTCTGACTTCTTTCATTATTTGTTAATTTTATCTGTTCTTACTATAAATGGAACCACATAGAGTATATATGTACTCCTTTGTGTCACGTTTCTTTTGTTCAGTATAAAGTCTGTGCTGGACAGAGATGGTATTTTTTAGTTTCCCTGCTAGGTCTCAGCTAACACCACCCAGCTGGGAAGAGGTGGCTTTTCCTGTTAGGGTTCCCTAGTTAGCCTCCAGTGACACAGCAATGGGGATGCCTATTAAATGGTAGTGAAAGTTCCAGCTTTCCACATGGTCTCCTCTGACACCACCCTGAAGCAGGTAGGAGTGCAATCCAAGATCCCCACATGATTTCCACTGACATTAGGAGGGCAGGGAGTTTGTTACCACAAGCCTAAGGTAAAAATCGTGGCTTCCCACTCACAGTTCTCTGATGCCATTTAGGCATGGAGTAACTAATTATAGCTGGATGAGGGTGGAAATCAAGGCTCCCTACTTGGCCTCTACTAACTGGGTAAGCTTTGAGGCATGGTTTTGTCTCTGGCGTTTTGTTGGAAAGGGGTAGTTATTATCTTTCTGTCTTACTAGGTAGCACTTTCATGTTTTTTTTGAAAAGAGCAGACTAATCTGGGGCTTATTGTTGTTATTGCCTCTTCTTGGTATTTCTGGATTGTGGCTCCTCTAGAACCCAGTCCAGGATATATGAGGCAAAAAGAAAACCCAGGGGGGTGCACCTGGTTGGCTCATTCGGTTAAGCATCTGAGTCTTCATTTCGGCTTAGGTCATTATCTCATAGTTGTGAACTGAGCCCCACATTGGGCTCTTGCTGAGTGTGGAGCCTGCTTGAGATTCTCTCTCTCTCTCTCTCTCTCTCTCTCAACCTCCCTCCCCCAATTGTGTGTGCTCTCTCTCAAAAAAAAAAAAAAAAAAGAAAGAAAGAAAGAAAAAGAAAAGAAAAGAAACAAGAAAAAAGAAAGAAAGAAAATCCAGGGAACTCACCACCATGTCATTATTTGGGGCCCAAGGCCTGCTTTCTTCTCTCCAGTTTTCAGAGTTTTCTTATATTTGTGTCATATACAATGTCTGGGATTTTAAGCCACTGAGCAGGAGGAATACAAAGATGTCCATCTGCTCAATCTTGAACCAGAACTGAATCATCTTTGCTTTGTATTTAATTATGCTTGTATTTAATACTAGGTCTTGGTGGGTGCTAAAGTTATGGAAAGATTACTTTGACTTAGAATAGTGGCTGTCACTGGTAAACACTCAACAAGGAACAGCTGTTATTTTCTCTGCACAATCTCAGTGTCTGTGGAAGTCCAATCTTCTCCTTCTGTAAGACAGGCTGTGCTGCCCAGGTGTGGTGGAGAGATAGAGAGGGAGATGTATCCAAACCCCTTAGCTCACCACACCAGTGGATGCAGGAACTTTCTCAACATGTCTTAAGACACATCACAGTTACCTGTTTTACCTATGCATGAAGCTAACTGTACATGCAAATATATAAACACACATAAAACCTCAGACTTTGACATACTGATGAAGGCAAACAAACATGGGGCAAAAACATACAGGCTCTGAAAATCTTCCTAGAAGGATATGGAAAGAAATCTTTTTCAGTTCCTAAGAAGTTGGCAACTTCTGCCTATAAGTGTTTGATCTGAAGTCCTCTCATGAAAATATGATTCTCTATAGAGTTTTTTTCTCTAAGTTTTTATTTACTTATTTTGAGAGAAGAGAAAGGGAGCACACACACAAGCAGGGAAGGGGGAGAGAGAGAATTCCAAGCAAACTCTGCACTTCCAGCTGAGCCCTACCACAACATGGGGCTCGAAATCAGGAACTGTGAGATCCTGACTAGAGCCAAAATCAAGTCAGGCGCTCAACTAACTGAGCCACCCAGGTGCCCCTAGAGTTTATTTGTAAAACAAAACATTATACTTTATATGGTGAGTCTTTGTAATTCTATTCCTGGTGAAAGCCCTGTGATCACCTAGCATAACCACATGTAAAGACTTCAGATCTCCTGAGGGAGAACTGAATGCTTGCGATTTCAAACATCACTATAATTTATCTCCCTCTGCCTATTATTTATGGCCTTCATATACATTTTAAGTGCTTGGACAATTGACTAGTTTGCACTGAAATATCCAGGCAGGCTTTGTGAAAAATGGTAGTGGCTCTCAGTCCTTAGAGTCATAGGCAGTTCTGAATGGCAAGTAGTTCTCCCTACAATGTGTTTTGTTCAGTTATTGCTAGGAGATTAGATCACAGGTCTGTCCTATTGGACACGAATGGAAAAACTACCTGAGCCGTCCCAGTTGCACTGTAAGTACCCCTTAGACAGACTGAATTTCCTTAGTCTTATTTTAGAGTGTTGTTTTTCATGTTTTTAAAATATTCTGGACATAATGTTAATCAACCATTTTAGCTACTTAAGCAGCTATTTAGCCAATGCCATTTATGTATTAACTACACATATCTGAATTTCCTGGCATGTCCCAACACTATTTTTCCCTATTTGTTTTTTGTTTAGTGGATTATTTAAGTGCGCAATTCAGTGATTTTGGCATATTTACAGAGTTGTACAACAATCACAACCACTATCTAATTCTGGAATCTCTTCATTACCTTAAAAATAAATCCCCTTTTTATAGGACTACTTATTAGTAGTCACTCACTCTCTATTCTGTACCCCACCCTAGGCTTGGCAACCACTGATTATTACTTTCTATCTGTATGGACTTACTTGTTTGGGGCATTTCATGTAAATGGAATTATAATGGTAGCCTTCTGTGATTGGCTTCTTTAATTTAACATAATGTTTTCAAGAATCATCCATGTTGTAGAATGTATCAATGTTTCACTCCTTTTATGGTTGAATAATATTTCATTGTGTGGGTATACATCTGATTATAAATAATACTGCTATGGATATTTGTGTACAAGTTTTTGTGTGGACATACGTTTTCTGTTCTTTTGGAGACAATAGGAGCAGAATTGCTAAGACTTATGGTAATTCTATATTCAAAATTTTGAGGAACTGTCTACTTTCCGAAGTAGCATTTACATTCCCACCACCATTGTATGAGAATTCTAATTTCTTCACAGACTCATCAATGCTTGTTATTGTCTGTCTTGATTAAAGCCATAGTAGTGAGTATGAAGTTTTGATTTGCATTTCTTTAATGACTAAGGGTGTGGAGCATCTTTTCATGTACTTATTGGCCATTTATATATTTTCTTTCCAACCATTTATTAATCCCATTTTTGACCCCTTCTTGAATTTATTCAAAATCAAGTTATCTACCTAGCTTTTCTTCTTCAGTTTGGCTTGCTTGTTCTTTGGCTTAACTCTGAAGAATACTTTCTTCAAATTTTACTTTCTTCTCACAATTAGTGTACACATACCCGAATCTTCTTAAAATGTAAAGAATTTCAATGAATGTCATTAATTACTGTCATTAATGTTCTGCTGACATTTGAGAATGAGCTCCTTACTATAATATTTGTTCAAAATGTGCTATCTTTATGGATTTTTGCCATGATTTATAAGCACTAAAATAGAGATTAGACAAGACAATTTTCTTTTGGATTATATGCATGGGAACATTTGAAACTATAGATGATCATTAGAGTTTGTGGCAACCAGGCATGTGGCAGGCCTAGAGAGGCTACACAGGTCAACAGAATAATATAAGTCAACGATCATAGCTGGGGATGCAGTTGATATGCAAATCCAGTTGGCCAAATCAAGGTTAGAATCTTGGGTGCCAAGTCAAACTGAACTACCAAGTCATGGGTAGAAATTTGGTAACAGACTACAGGCTGCCAGTTTTGGTCTAGACTAGTAATTCTCAACATGCGGTTCCTAGACCAGCAGCATCAGAATCCCCTGGCACCTTGTTAGAAATGCAGATTCTTGGCCCCACCCCCACTCCATCCCAGACCTGCTGAATCAGAAATTCTGGGAGTGTGACTCAGCAACCTATGGTTTAATAGGCCATCTAGATGATTTTGATGTACTCTCAAGTTTGAGAACCACTGACCCGGACTTAAAAGGAGGTGCCAAATGAGAGATTGGTTTGTTGACCTAGCAAGAGTTTAGGATTTAGTGAGGGCATGGATATAGCCACAAACAATATCTGTAGGGAGATAGGGAGGTCTTCTTGCCAAAGAATCACCTTCAGAGTCCTCTTCCGTTCAAGAACTCTAATACAGATTCCACACAGGGTAGGAAAATTCATGGTAAACTAAGTCCATAAAATTGAAGGAGAGCCAATGTGTTGGCAAGGGAGGGACTGGGATATGGTATCAAGTAGGGTGTTGGCTTCTTTTGTTCTTAAGCCTTATTTCTTGAGTGAAAGCATTCATACAAGTTGGCAAAAGCATGTCATAGAGAATAACAAGGAAGATATCAGTAAAAGTAAGTGATTTGGGAGAGGGTCTATACATCTGGTAAGCCCATAGAACTTTCACTGGACCAATGTGACAAAGCCAGGTTTATCACAACCTGCAAATACAATCAGCCATGTGCTGGGAAGGAAGATGCTTTTTCTAACACAATAAAACTCAAAGGACAGTTTTATTTTCTAACAACAGGAAAATGCTTTTATTTCTCCTTTGGCCCTTTGTGCTTTGTCCAGCATCCCAGCCAGGACCAAATATGACTTCATTGTTCTCTAGTTATATTCAGGACAGTGGTGACTTGAGCCAGCGAGAGAAATGCCACCATAAGCTTTCAGCATCTGCAACTTTGGTGTTTCACTAGAACCTAAGTGATGGCTGTGAGAATATCTCATACATTCCTGGGCCACAGATAGATTCTTAACCCCAGAGTATACACCTCAAACGGCACCAATGTTGTCTTCATGAAATTCTATAAATTGTTGTGTTTGTATGCCTTTTGTGACTGTTATTTTTTCTCTATTTAATAAGAATATTAAAAGACAAGAAATAGCAATGTATTTAGTTTAATCCTATAGAAACCTTTGTATTGTTTTATTGATAAAATTGTCAATAATAATTCCATTAGAAAGGTTAATTTCAGGGGCACCTGGGTGGCGCAGTCAGTTGGGCGTCCGACTTCAGCCAGGTCACGATCTCGCGGTCCGTGGGTTCGAGCCCCGCGTCAGGCTCTGAGTTGATGGCTCAGAGCCTGGAGCCTGTTTCCGATTCTGTGTCTCCCTCTCTCTCTGCCCCTCCCCTGTTCATGCTCTGTCTCTCTCTGTCCCAAAAATAAATAAATGTTGAAAAAAAAAAAAAAAAAGAAAGGTTAATTTCATTGTTTTTTGTTCTTTAGGGTTTTTATTGTTACAGCAGTGTCAAACATATTCTTGCAGCCCATTGACTGTCTTAGAGAGTAGTAAAATATTCATCTTTCAGAACGAAATAAGCAGTAAAACTTAAAATTCTATCCAAAAATATTATTGATATTGTCTTTTCTGTATTCAAATGTTGCCCAGCAAGGATATTTCGGAAAATAAATCAGTGGCTTTATGTGTTTCTGCTTTAAATATCTCTGGACAGTTAAGATTGTAACAAGGCATAGACATCTAATGTTTAAGGTAAAAATAAATACACCTTTTAGTTTGAGTAGTTTAAATGGGGTTTGTAATACATGTGTAATAATTAGGTATCTAAAAACAACACTTCACATTGGAACTATTTTTCTGGTAGTTTTTAACCAATTTTTGTTTAAAATGTATAACATTTATAAAAAATGTGGTCTAAAATAGGTCTGGCTTGGAACAATGTTCACATCAGTTCTAAAAGAAGCACTATGAAATAGTTAGATGTTGTGAATAGATATGTTTAAGGTAATCAATACTGAATATATTCCCTTTTTCTTTCTTTTTTCCCTATGTGTTTGTGTGTGTGTATATTTTCAACTTGATAGCATATGTTGCTTTATCATGTTAGAAAAATAAAATCATACCTTTTAACGTTAAAAAAGCTGAATTCTTAGCAATTTCAATAATTTAGTTGTTAGCTACATGAGGAATACATTCCTTGCTAAAATGTCTATTTGAATAATTTGGTCAATCACATTACTAATGCTTGTTTTGTTTTGTTTCTTTCTTACTAGAGATACCTAATCAATCCTGTCAAGGGATTGGTTATCCTCATTAGAAATGAAAATGTGATGAAAATACATATAATTTGTATAGGGTGATAGAGATATCATGCAGAAAGGGTGAAGGTGTACCTTAATTGAATTCAAATCCACTAAAAGCTAGCCATTACTAAATCTTAGCCTAGACAGAAAAATGATTTATATCCATTAAAAAAGTTGGTAGAGAGAATAAAATTATATATGATATATGTAGAAGTTACAAAAAGATGTTCCTATCAGATAATAAAAGTTCCAAGTCAAGGGATACCTGATGGAAAGGAAGTAACTGAAAACTAATCTACCAATCCAGAGAATAAGTCGTGGAAATACTCTAGAATGTGCAGCAGACAAAATATTTGAGAGAGTGTGAGGACAATTGAGACATTTACAACCCATCTGTTAAGAATGGATAAAATTAAAGAGTAGTAATAACTACACAACTAAAAGGGAAAATAATTCCTTTCTTGAAAGAAGCTAAACAGGAGCGCCTGGGTGGCTCAGTCGGTTAAGCGGCCGACTTTGGCTCAGGTCATGATCTCGCGGTCTGTGAGTTCGAGCCCCGCGTCGGGCTCTGTGCTGACAGCTCAGAGCCTGGAGCCTGTTTCAGATTCTGTGTCTCCCTCTCCCTGACCCTCCCCCTTTCATGCTTTGTCTCTCTCTGTCTCAAAAATAAATAAACGTTAAAAAAAATTGAAAGAAGCTAAACAGAATTCTGAATTACAAGATTGAATAGGAAGGAAGTTCCTAAACCTTCTGGAGAAGAAAAGAAATTCAGCTTAGTTATGGAGGTATAAAAATTACATTGGCTTTTTCTTATGAAAGTGAAGCAAAATCTTCAAAAATCTGAGAGAATGATTAACTGATATCTAGAGTCATATATGCCAGAAAACTAGTATTCAGAGATGAAAACAAACTAAAAGCATTTGAAAAATCCAGTGCCTTGGAAAATTCCCAGCTACAGATTATCTCTTAAAGAGTTACTTCAAGGATACCCTGCAAAAAGAATAAAGGGGGAAAAAAAAGTTAAAGAAAGAGAAGACCAGGAATCCCAGTAATAGTGGAAGCAAAGAAGCCAGTAAAATATAAATGCTGACTTAATTGGTTAATATGAATAGTTAAGGATTTTGAGAATGTAATGGTGAAATACTGACTAAATGTGGAAGATTCTATAATTATCCCATTTATGCACATTGTGAATGCAATTATGTACAAATAGAGGTTAATCAAGTCAGAGTTCATAACCTACTACATGGCAGGTACTGTGCTTGATGCTTTCACATATAATACCTAATTTATTCCCCATGTCAAACTTGACAAGTAAATATTATTGTTTTTACAGAAGAAGAAAAGTAATTTGCCCAAGTTCACCTATTTGGTGAGTGGGATTTTCCATTGAGATATGAAGACTTGTTTTCTTACTCTTTCCTGATACAATCCTAATAATAATTCCAAGATGTGTAATTATAGTGGCCATCTTTTTCTGATATCTCTAGACATGGTTCTATAATACAATTATTCTAGGCGTGCCTGGGTGGCTCAGTCGGTTGAGCATCCGACTTCGGCTCAGGTCACGATCTCGCAGTCCGTGAGTTCGAGCCCCGCGTCGGGCTCTGTGCTGACAGCTCAGAGCCTGGAGCCTGTTTCCGATTCTGTGTCTCCCTCTCTCTCTGACCCTCCCCCGTTCATGCTCTGTCTCTCTCTGTCTCAAAAATAAATAAATGTTAAAATTTTTTTTTTTTAAAATTATTCTACTACTCATACCAAACTATCCCTTCTTGCACTTCACTTATTTCTCTTACCATAATACATCTTCAACCAAATTATCTTATCTCAAAAACACCCTATTTCTGCATAAAAGTGGAATTTTTATTCACTGGCCTACACAATAGTATATAACTAGAGAATCAGTTACCATGTATTATTTATTCATTTGCAGGTATTTCTTTTTTTCTAAAATCTAATATCCATTGCTTAATTATCAAAACCCCCAGACAAACATTTCATTCTTGTCATCTGAATGGCTATGAAAGTTCTCCTTTTTTGTTTCTTTGTTGTTATGGTTTGTGTGGTTTTACATTAATGGTTTCCACTAAATAATCTTACAGAGGCACATGCTGACTTCTTTGAATCTAAGTCCCGTATGAATCATGTTTTAAAGACTCAGTGATATATTCTCTTCCCCTCTGTGATTCAGTGTGAGGCCCAAAGTAGGTGAGGAAGGAGAGAAGTTAAAAAAAAAAAAACAGGAAAATTCATTATTTTCAACTGTACAATTTTTGTTTCTCTTACTAATCTTTCACTAGTTTTTGGCTCCCTTTTGCACTTAATTTTTATGTTAAGGATAGATTTTCAGAAGGCTTAACTAGTACTGCAGTAATTCAGGCCTCAGTTACTGTTCTGATTTTCCTATTCCTGTCACCCCTCAGTTACCCAGAGTGAAGTTACTTTGGGTAAATTCTGATTCCCCCCTTTCTTTTCTCCCACCCACCTTGACACCATCATTAAACTTTGCCAGTTTACCTTTAAGTTTTTTGATTATCTAACTCCCTTTTCATTCTCACCAATTTGGTTTAATGTTAGCTGTTCTTTCCTCTAGAAGCTTCCAACTCATTCTGCAAGGAAGTGAGTGTGAGAAAGTAAAACCATCCTCATGATTTCCCTTGGGAATTCATGATCCTGAAGTTTCCCTCTTTTCCTTATCCTGGGATATCTTGTAGAATTCTTGATTAAAAAACTGTTCTTTTTCTACTAGAATCATTTTTTTTTTACTAGAGTCAATTGATCTGGTAGCAGTCATCTTAAACTTTCTTGAGTCTTTGAAAGCTGCTTATTTTAGAAGTACTTCCATTCTTGAGAAGTTAGTGAATAGAAGTGATCTGATCACCATCTCATGGAAGAGGAAAGAGATATTACTATAGATTGTAAAGATTGAGCAAAAGACAAAAATTGCATTTGGGTAAGATTGCTCTTTTAAAAATTCTATTAACTCACAGAAAAGTTGAAGCAGAGAAATACCATTTCTTAACAAGTCCTATACATCTGGTTTTCCCTATACATTTGAGAGAGATCACTGTTTCTTCAAATGTGAGGACCAGGCAAGTAGTTGGAGATGTCCTTTTTGCATTAGGAAAGGACATAGTTACACTTAATTACTTAATTCTTTTTTTTTAATATGAAATTTACTGTCAAATTGGTTTCTATACAACACTCAGTGCTCATCCCAACAGGTGCCCTCCTTAATACCCATCACCCACCCACCCCTCCCCTCCCATCCCCCATCAACCCTCAGTTTCTTCTCAGTTTTTAAGAGTCTCTTATGGTTTGGCTCCCTCCCTGTCTAACTTTTTTTTTTCTCCTTCCCCTCCCCCATTGTCTTCTGTTAAGTTTCTCACATGTGGATCCTGAGAAACTTAATTACTTAATTCTTGCCCAGCAAGAAACTCCACTGTAGCAGTTCTCAAAGTGTAGTCCACAGACCCCTCTTTCAGGAGGTTTGTAAGGCCAATACGATGTCCATATTATACTCAAAAGTTATTTACATTTCTTATCCTCTTTCTGTCTTGAGTATGCAGTACAGCTTTCCAGAGGCTACATGACATGTGATAACGTCATTTTCCTGATAGTTAAGATGTACGTGCTTTTGTTTTTTTGTGTGATAGATATATCCACTGAAACAAAAGCTCTTTTGGGTCTTTAGTTATTATTAAGAATGTAAAGAGGTCTTAAAATCAAAAAGTTTGAAAACAACCCCTTTGGACAATGAGCCAACCATCGCTGAGAGGCAGGTGGGAATGTAGACTGATCTGGAATCAGGGCAATATAAGCCAGCCTATTGTGCTCATGCTAAAGCACTCATTGTGGAAATGCCCAGTGAAATTATCCTTATTATTTAAATCTTTGTCATTCTTACCCTCTCTTATCCTTGGTTCATATTGTTGAATTTGTATAAATGAACTCATGAAAAATGTAGCCTCACAGTATAGAAATTTCTACACATTCTTTCTTTTAGAATCTATGTTAAACGAATTCTGTCCTTCTCATTTTTTTTTCTAAATACAAGTGTTCCTTTACAAAATTAAGTGTAGAGCCTGGTGTGGGTGTGTATACCATGAAAATAGAACCAAAATGAGAGTGTAAATTTACAGTACACATATAGTCTGGAGCTGTTTTCTGAATGCACTGGCCTCAGAGAGATACTAAGCCTGGTTTATTTTGATGGAGAGGTAGGTTCATTATACCCAGATGTCACTTTTGAAAGAAATATGAACAGTGATTTATAATTTTTGAGAAAATATGTAGAGAATCTATCATTTTCCATTTTGTGATTTGAGAGCCAAAACCAGTCACTAGAACAAAGCAAATTTATTCCAAAATTAGCAGTATGCAGATGAGGGAAATGACACATTTAAAAAATGCATTTATTTAATTATCTCTTGCAAAAAAAGGCAAAGGAGTCACCACACTTTTTTTCCCCCTATAGAAAGTCTTTGGAAAAAAATCTCATAGCTTTTGTTGGAGTGTAATGGTGTTAAGAGTCTTTTTTATCAGCTGTTATGAACTTATTAGGAAACTTTTGATCAGACTATGCTGAGTCTTTCTGTGAAGAAACAAATTCTCAGTTCCATAAAAATGTATGTTGAATGATATGAACCAGTATAACTACATTCCATTGTTTGCTCTGTCTAGACTGGCCATTCTACCTCATTGTTTTCTCTATCCAGTATATCATCTCTGATTACATCAATTGTATCAGGCCAACTTTTATTTAATCACCCACAAATTCACTAATTATTCATTAAGCAACTGTTCCCATAGAGTTCTTGGCTTTGTGGGAAACTCAGACATAGATTTGTCATGTTCCCTGCAGTGGAGTCTCTACATGAAGACAGGAAATACAGAATCAGCATTGCAGAATTAGAAAGAATCTTGGAGCACATATAATCATATTTGATTGCCTCCCCTGACAGGAAATGCCCTGTCTCCTCAGGAAGAATATCATATTATTAGAGAGCTCTGACTGATGGAATATTATTAGTTGTGTGTATAGAAATGTTGATGTTAAAAATCATGTATATGGTCAAACATAAGTGATATTGGAGACAATGAAAAAAGAAGTAAGTTGAAAATTAATTCATGCAGTAGTGTCCATGGATCAGATCTTTAGTGAAAATAAATTCTCTTTGGGTTTCATGGACTGGAAAGGATTTTGAAAGGCAAAGATGCAGGGGCTCTCTTGACACCAGAAAGTTCTGGAGTCAGAAAAGCACAAGACCTGTTTTGTAAGAGTGAATGGAGCAATTGCCCTATGTATGTGGCACACAGTGGATTCTCAGTGAATATTTATTTATTGAATAAAGGACAACATTAATGACTGAGTGCATGATTGTAGAAGAATTTGTCTTGTCCAGACTCATGTTGGTAAGGGAGCTATAAAGGAAGGCTGATGACAAGCAAGCACATGCAACCACAGCATCAGCTTGTGTGTCCTGATGTTGACCCCACCGCACACTTTCCTCCTAGCCTAGATTTTGCATTAGTAGAATTACCCTATAGTGGGGGATGAGGGGTGGAGGGGGGATGACTAACATTCACTTATTTTTACCCACTATGTAGGATTCTTAAACCCTACTTTCCCCTCGCATCTTAAAAAAAAGTGCTGGTTTTGCATCTCTCTCTCTCTCTCTGAAAAGGCTGCAAATTGTCCATCCCTTGAACCAGAATAAAGACATTATTATCTTCCTTGAAAAAGTCATATTGTCTATCTGGACCTCCACCTCCTCTCACCCCTGCTACTGAAGCATTAGAAATGCCATGTATTTGACTCACTTCCTTCTAAGATGTGTTCTTTTTTGGTTCATTCTAACATGATGTGAAATGTTAGACTTTTGCAGATAATTCAGCTTCCCACAGCCTTTATGAGACTCCTCTCTGTTGGAAATAACACTATTGTAATGCAGATGCCCCCAATACCCTGTGGAATCTCAAAGATTCTATAAATGGCTGACCACAGGATATCCCTTTTACACAAATTTCAATCCCTTATTGAAAATGGACCCTTATGTATAGGGATCCAGTTGAAACAGGAGACAGCCTCATCAGCAAGATCAACCATAAATAGATTTTTGGCAGAAGAGGGAGAGCCAATAAACTATTAAAGATGAGCTTTGCCTCTTCCTTCCTTCCTTCCTTCCTTTATTTATTTATTTATTTATTTATTAACATATAGGATAATATTTTGGTGGAAATTGCTCAAATAACATTTGATAATTTAAGCCCCGCAATTTAAGCTTAAAACCTCACAACTTTAAAGTCAATGAAACATGAAACATACTGTCAGCACATGATGTCCAAAACGTGGCAACATCATCACATTTACATGTAAAAATAGGAGCAAACTTCAAGTTGAGCTGGGTGTATTCATTAATCTTTGGCAGTGCATTCTGTATGCTTTTATCAGCTGCAAAATACAAACGTTTTTTAGCTACTGTGTATTTAATCTTAGACACAGACATCTTATTTGTTTTAAAAAAAATTAATGTTTATTTATTTTTTAGAGAGAGACAGAGAGAGCGAATGGGCGAGAAGCAGAGAGAGAGGGAGACACAGAATCCAAAGCAGGCTCTAGGCTCTGAGCTGTCAGCATAGAGCCCAACACAGGACTCAAAACTCACAGGCTGCAAGATCATGACCTGAGCTCAAGTTGGATGCTTAACAGACGGAACCACCCAGGTGCTCCATCACAGACATCTTATTGAGGGAACCATATAGTTCCAAGGAGGCTAGGAGAGGTAAACCAAAACTCTTTCTAACTAAAACAGTGAAAAGAAATAGTTAACTCACAGACCCAAAGGAAAAGGGACTAGAAAATAACACTGCAAGTGGTAGTTTGTCCCAAACTCATGCAAACAGCTGGATGACTATAGTCCTTCTGGGCACAGAAAGAAATCCATCATGCAGCTGAAGAAGTGTATGAGAAAATAACCCAAACTTAGAAACCTGCAGGGGGATAGTTGAGTACATTCTAACTGATGTCCGTTGCAGATTGAAAAGGAACATCTTATGGACAATTGATTGTTTCTTGAAATATAACAAAAACAAGCTTTGAAAATGTGTATATGAAAACATTGACCTATATGGAGAGGAAAGGCAGCATTTACTTCGTAAGGCTATCAGGTGGTAATTCAATTTCCCATTTACAGAACTTCAAGTGTGCTGTTCCAGGTCATAGATTGGTGGTGCTTATCATATAAATTGGCCAATAAGATTTACAAATAGTACCTTTAGTGCTTGGATATGTGGTTGTATCTTTAGAAAAGAAAATCAATTTAATTCTGTGCATTGGTTTTCTCCTTAAAATTCATGCAATTTGAATATGATTGACAGGGCACAGCATCATTATGCAGTCTGTTAGATGGACCGATTATGCTTATGAATACAAGAGTGGAGTGAATGAAAGCAACATGTAATTGATTCTACACTGGTCTGACTGTTCATTAACAGTTTGAATGTAGCACAGTCGCTTCTCAAATGGGAAAGGATGAGAGCAAACTATATGTGCTCTCTCATTTGTTTTAAAATTCATTATGCTAATATTTTTTCACAGAATATCTTTGCTGATTTTTTTTCTTTTTCTTTTTTTTCTTTTTCTTTTTCTTTTTCTTTTTCTTTTTCTTTTTCCTTTTTGCCAAGGATAAATCTGATTGAACCTTTGTAAATAATTCTGCTTTCAATACTTATTTGGCATTCCAATCACACATTTTTCAATTTACACTTTTGGAAATGAAGGTGTGCTGTCCCCTGCACCCCCGTCAAAGAAAGCCTCTCCTAGTCCCCTCTTCTATATAGTTCAGACTAATTTCCCAGGATAAAATGAGGTGGGGGAATGCAAGGTGGTGGTTATAGCTTCAAAACAAAAGAGGTGATTTATAGGCTGATAGATTTTTGAAATAGATGAGGAAAAACAGCTTTCATTTGTCTTGCCACACTGTAGTCTGATAAAACACAAAAGGGCCTGCCATCTCATTTTCCATACCTCTTCAAGGGCTTGCATTTGAAACGTTGATTAAATGTACAAATTGCATTGCTGTTTTCTAGGCTTTCCTCCCTTGTGTAAGAAAGGACTTCAAAGGCATGAAGGCTGCATATCCTTTCTTGAATGAGAAGCTGGGCATTTCAGGGAAATCAAAATCGCATACCTTTATCGCTCACAGGGAGATATGATGCTGATTCTATAGCAGCCATTCCTTCCCTTTCCTTTGCTCACAACTTCCTGCCAGACTTTAGCACAGAAGAAGTAACTAAACTAGTGTGGGGCCAGGAAGTTCTACATAGGAGCTATAGTTACACTGTGATCTCCAAATTAGATTATATTTACAATCAATAAACGTATCAATCTCATATCCCAATCTTTCTCTAGCTTTGACTTTTATTAAATAAGCAGCTGACTTTTTAAGAGAATAGGTCTGAGAAGATACTAGAATAGAATTTTTTTTTATGATGAGAACTTTTAAGATTTACTTTCTTAGCTACTTTAATACATGCAGTATAGTATTATAAACGGTAGTCACAATGCTGTACATTACATCCCCAGGACTTGTTTATTTAACAGCTGTAAGTTTGTACCTTTTGACCCCTTTCATCCAATTTTGCCACTCCACCCATGCCCCGAACCTCTACCTCTGGCAACCACTGATATGTTTTTTGTTTCTATGAGCTTGGGTTTGTTATTGTTGTACTGTTTATAGATTCTACATAAAAGTGAAATTACAGGGGCACCTGGGTGGCTCAGTTGGTTGAGCATCTGACTTCTGCTTAGGTCATGATCTCTCAGTTCCTGAGTTTGAGCCCCACATCAGGCTCGCTGCTGTCAGTGCAGAGCCTGCTTCAGATCTTCTGTCCCCCTCTTCTTGCCCCTCCCCCCTCTTGTACTCTCAAAAATAAATAAACATTTATTTAAAAAAGTGAAATTACATGACGTTTTCCTTTCTCCGTCTGACCTATTTCACTTAGCATAAGGTTCTCAAGGATCATCCATGTTGTTGAAAATGGCAGGATTCTTTTTTTTTTTTCTTTTTTATGGCTTAATAATATCATATATATATATATATATATATATATATATATATACACATACACACACACACACACACACACACACCACATTTTCTTTATCCATTCATCCATTTTGGACACTTAGATCAAAAATGCTGCAATGAACATGAGGTGCAGTTGTATTTTTCAGTTTATGCTTTCATCTCCTTCAAATAAATATTCACTAGTGGAATTGCTGGGTCATGTGGTAGTTCTAGTTTTAATTTTTTGAAGAATCCCTACTCTTTTCTATAATAGCTGCATGGAAATAGATTTAATTATATCGGCCTTTTCTATAGTTTCTAATATATCTACCATAAGACTTTTTAAAAACATGCTAACCAAAATAAAGTCCAAGTGTCTGGGGAAGTCCTGTGATGTGGCCATTTTAAAATATGCTCATAAATTCTTTGTTATTCCTACCATCTGTGTCTCCACTTGAAACGGGTGGAATTGTGTGATGCTTGCAACCAATAGGGATAGTAGTAGTGATTCTGTGTGACTCCCAAGGTTGGGTGAAGAAGGGCGACGTAACTTCCACCACTGGTACACTTGCTTTTGGAATGATGAGCTGTCATGTGAGCAGTCCATCTACTCTGAGGCTGCCTTGTTGTGAGGCACCCCAAACTAGCCCATATGGAGACTCCTTGAGACTACATGAAGAAGGAGAGATGCTAGTCCAGCTCTTAGCTTCCATAGCTCCCAGTGTTCCACTGCCACCCATGGGCTGACAGCAACCCTGTGAGAGACCCTAAACCAGCTGCCTTAGCTGGGCCCTTCAGAATTTCTCACCCAGAGAAATCAAAAGAAATGATAAAATGGCTGTTAACTGTCTTTAGCCACCATGTTTTGGGGTAGTTCGTATTTGTTTGTTTTTGGGTTTTTGTTGTTTTGGTTTGGTTTGTTTTGGTTTGTTTTGCTTTTATGTAATAGTTAACCAAACTATGAAGTTAAAGTAATGGGATCCATGGTAAAAATGTCAACTTTTATATTTATAGATGTATGCCATTTCCTCAAATAAGTAGTCACCTTAGGGAAACTTTATTTATAATCATATTGTCATTGTGATATTGTATCTCCCCACATTGATGTGTATTATTCTGCCACTCTGGTTCCCTGAACAAGGTAAAATGATTAAATTTTCTATATTGTCCTTTTCATTTCTAAAAATTCTTGGCTATTTATTTAAAATTATTTGGTTACTGAGGTATCTAAGATGTATATCCCTGTACTACATTTTCACTGTAAAGTATCTGGAATTCACTTTGCGTATTAAAACTGTAGTGAAACTTTAAAGATAGATACTAGACATATAGAAGAAAAATGCCCTTTGGTCCATCATTTAAACCCTACTTTTATCTGAAAATAATTGCTTTACATAAAGAGATTATTGAGAGAGCAAAATAATAAAGATGTTAAATCCCTTGGAGTTGTATCTTTTTAATTTAAGAGCACGTTCATATTTGTAGTGATATAAGATCATCTTTATAAAGCACAGTAACAGTCCTTGGATGTTATAGTGATATGGTAGATGGGATCCAGGAACATGGTTTAATAAACCATCTACCCTTTGTTTTAATGCCCTATGTAATTATTGAATAGGTAATGCATCCATATAATTTGAATGTAAAACATATATCTAACAAGTAAACATTAAAACTCTCTTCATATTTGCCTCCATCTTTGCAGTTTTTATCACTAGCCTGGTAGAAAACCACTGTTATTAATTGCTTGTTAATGCTTCCAGAGATATTTTATGCAGGTATAGCTAAAAGAAACATGTATTCTTTCCTTCACCTGTGGGGTATTTTTACACTAATGGTAGCATACTAATTATACTTTTTTTGCATATTTTTTAACTTAGTAATACATCTTGGATACCTGTTAATATCCACATACAAATACCTTTGTTGCTCTTTTCACAGAAGCATAATATTTCATTGTATAGAGTACAATTATTTTACTAGTCTCTGTTGATGGATATTTAGGTTGTTTCCAATGTTTGGCTATTATATACAGTGTTGCAGTAAATGACCTGTATAAATGCCATTTTGCATACGAGTAAGCATATTATATACAATACCTTCCTAGAAATAGAACTATTGGATCAAAATGAATCTACATTTATAATTTTGATAGGAATGTTTAAAACACTGTCTCTGGGGATGGGACCAATTTGTACTTTAGTTGTATAAGCATGTTTGAGAAACTTGAACCATGACTGGTGCTCATTTATTTGTATAAGAATGAGTTAAACTACTTAGAATCTATAGATCAATTCTTAATAGGCAAAGAGAAGAGGAATTGCATTTGAGAGCAGCAGAGAATCTTAGAGGCCGTCTTATTCAACTCCTTCTTTTAGCTTTGGAGAGGGAAACACAAAGAGTGACTTGTCTGAGGTTATGCAGCTGATTAGTGACAGATCTGGGGCTTCTGACTTATAATTGGATCTTAGGACTTAATGTGTAGTATGCTTGCCACATCAGAGCAGAGATGACAACTGTCATTCCTGCCTGTGTGTTCAAGATGTCTTGGATGCTGGTGGTTGTTGTTGTTGGTGGTGGTGGTAGTAATTGAGCCCCTGCATGCATCAGAAGTCAAATTAAACATTTCTGTTTACATGATCTTATTTATACCAAGGGATCCACATATTCATGTACCAGTGAAAGCATTGTCTATGGATTGAATTCATATATCTCACATATATGTGTCCACTATCAAGATGCTCTTGTGTTTAATAAAATGTAAATTAATGCAAAACATCATTGACATAACAGCTGTTTGTCTCTAACTTATTTGCAATCAATGGATTTTGAAACTACTATCGTGAAAGGGTAGTCTATAATATTTTTTATATGTAAACAGGATCCTTAATACTCACAAAGCTTGCAAGCTGCTTAAGGTTTCTTGTGACTGCCCAGCTATCATTCTGTACTCCACCTGGCTCCATTACAAAGTCTATTATTAATGATGTCCACATCACAGCAGAAACCACAGAGATCATCTGAGCAGCTTATTTGTTTTATGGATAAGGAACCCAAGGCAGGGACCAGTGAAAAGATGGCTTCATCTGGGGCACTTGGCAAGTCAGGGCTGGAGCTGGAATTGGAAAGATGACCTCCTGACCGAGTTTTATAACAGTAAAAGAGGAACTTGTCAGTGTAGAAGAGTCACTCCTAAGTGCTATGAACAATTAAAATAATGAAGGAAATTTATTTTTGAGCTTCACTTTGATTTGCCTCCAGCTTTGTGGATCTGAGAGGTCATCGTGTTGGTCGATAATAACACTTGATCTTGGATGTTGTAAGTTTAATATAGAGCATAAAATACAGAGATCAATATTTTCATGTTGAGGAGGAAGCTCATTGATTGGCTGCTTGTCTTCAGACTTTTAAATTAAATAGAAAACTATAAAAATGGAATAAATAATGTTTCATAAATTCCATTTGTTATGTGGACAATGATGTCTAAAGTAAAAAGCAAAGAAAAATGATTCTTTAAAATGTCACTATTTCCTCCTTTTATGATCTCTCTCTCTCTCTCTCTTTCCCCTTCCCATTAATGCCTCTAAGCCCTGTTTTTACTTGGCTCAAGTAGACACATCTTTATGATCCCAGATACGAGGCACTTATTATTGACCCTCTCCATCCATAAAATAAGGAAACCAAGGTCATATTCTATTGCTCCTTTATGTATTAAGTATCTGATGTACAAAGGCAATGGGGAAGGAGGGGAACCAAAAAACACAGACTTGTCCCTCAACAATGGCAGTGAGGGTGCCAGAGTTGCCCCAGCACAACATTTCCCAAAGATAAATTGTCCCTTGAGGTACTCTGTAAAACATAGTTTTCAAGAGTCAAATGTATTCCATTTTGTATCCCTCTCATGGAGACTAGCAATCCATTGTAGCATACTAAAGGTCTTAAAAGTTCTGCACTAAGGTAGCTATTTTGATGTGATTTCCCCCAGTGATTTCCAAATTTAATTGACCTTTAAATTCACATCTTATGGTACCCACTTTTGGGAAATGTTTTCTGTAGAATCCTGTGTTGTTACTCTACAGCTTTTCTACCTTTGGATTCATTAGGGGATGTAGAATATCATAGGTGGGCACAAACACGTAGTCACAAAGGGGAAAGTGAAGAAAAGCTAAATACAACCTTCCTTCTTCATCTAGCATTTACTGCAATATGGAAGCTAATGTGAAATATTCATTAAAAAATTCACGACATATGGTACAGAGCTTGTATTGCTTCAATATATACAACTCTTACTTGTTACTCTTATTACAAAAAAAATGATATCACTGTGTGCTAGGTTTTTTGTTTGTTTTGTTTTGTTTTCCTGAATATAACCTAATCTCCCTCTGTCCTCTCCTATATTGCAGCGGTCCTCACTTTAAAGCCAGGTTTGCCTGTGAAAGAATATCTGCATGAATTCACTGGTGATGTGTCTGCCTATTTTGATCACAAGATATCATCTTTAATATTATCTGAGAAGGGTTTAAATACTGTTTCAGAGTTAAAAGTTGAAATCAACATTTGGGGGATTTTCTCAAACATCAAGTAATATACTCAGTATTTAGCAGGCAAACAACAAAGGTTTTACCCTTAGTGACTTATTCGCTAGTGAAATGTCCTATGCAATTTAAAACTAGTCTCGCTTTTGTAATGTGTTTTTGTCTTGTCATTATTGTTGAAATTAAGTGGTACTGATCAAAGTAAATGATTTCACTTCATTATATGATTCCGATAATACTAGACCGAATTTGTCTTTCTGATCAGAGGTGATTAGTCGTCGTTACTTACATCAATGAAATGGGCTAATAATCCAGATTAACAGATAAGACTGGAAAGCAGATGTTATTAGGCATTCAAATAATTTGGCTTATAATTTTAGTTCTTTCTTATGATCCTTATTGACTTTAAAACTAGAACAGTTCAGGGGTGTCTGGGTGGCTGAGTCAGTTAAGCATCTGACTTCAGCTCAGGTCATACATAATCTTGTGGTTCATGAGTTTGAGCCCCGCATCTAGTTCTGTATTGACAGCTCAGAACCTGGAGCCTGCTTCAGATACTGTGTCTCCCTCTCTCTCTGACCCTCCTCTGCTCACACTCTGTCTCTCTGTCTCAAAAATAAATAAACATTAAAAAAAATTAAAAAAACCCAGAACAGTTCTATTTCATTATGGTCCTATATGTAAAAATTTATGCGTGTGTAGATATTTAAAAAATACAATGACTGGTTGATGTACAAAAAAAATCTAATCTTTTGTTTTAAACATAAAGGCTGAAAGGTATAGATTGTATTTTGAAAGTTTTAATATAGTAAAAATTAGAAGCTAGGTAATTTCTTTTTTTTTTTTTTTTTTTTTTTTAAATTTTTTTTTTTCCAACGCTTTTTATTTATCTTTGGGACAGAGAGAGACAGAGCATGAACAGGGGAGGGGCAGAGAGAGAGGGAGACACGGAATCGGAAACAGGCTCCAGGCTCTGAGCTGTCAGCACAGAGCCTGACGCGGGGCTCGAACTCACAGGCCGTGAGATCGTGACCTGGCTGAAGTCGGACGCTTAACCGACTGCGCCACCCAGGCGCCCCGAAGCTAGGTAATTTCTAAGGAGTGTTATCCCTAGCATATCTCACTTATGTGAGGATTGGTAGGTTGCACTTTAAAACTGGTAGCAATATTTTGAAGTTATTCCTTTTAGGGTTATCACTGATTGTTATAAATTATCTTGGCACATTTTCAGAAACTTGCCCTTTTTTATTATTGTGTACAATGCCTAAAACTGTTGTCTTATTTATAAGTAAAGTGATGTGTAGCATTGGCTCTTCCCACGTCAATTCAGAATGCTCATTTTGCAGGCAATTATTTCTCAGTTTATTTCCCACCACGGATTTGTCTTTTGCCAGGGTGCCAATTATTCACATCTTGTGTTATAATCTGTCTCACTTGGATCTGACCAATAACGATGGAATGATTTACTGCTAGGGGATGCCCTTTCACAATGATCACCTTCCTGGGCAATTGTCTACTTTAAGAGGCTGTGCTATATAAAATCTTTTACCAGAGAAGCATTTGCATTATCAATATTTCTTAACTTGCTCCAGGCTCCAACACAAATACCTAAAATAAATAAAGTGCCAATTTGTGAAAAGTGAAAAACACCTTGCTTATGCTATTTCTTCTTCCTTTTGCATGTGCAGATGTCATCCACACTGTAGGACCAATAGCCAGAGGCCATATTAATGGTTCCCACAAGGAAGACCTTGCAAATTGCTATAAATCATCTCTGAAGCTGGTGAAAGAAAATAACATCCGATCAGTTGTAAGTAATTTTATGTTTCTTATTTCTTATTCATTTCAGCCTTTATATTTGTCCAAAATGACAGTAGGAAACCATTTCTAAAATTTGGAAAACTAAGGTTAAGTTTCTCAGTAAGTGATGTGGTCACTATTTTGTGTACCCTAAGTATTTGCTTAATTATCCATGATGGTTTAGGATTTAACATTGTAGGATCACACAACCAGAGCCATCTCATCTACTTTCTTCCAATCATTGTGCCACTGGCTTTTGAAGAAAGTGTGTGTGTGTTTGCATTTTAACTTGAAATTTGCTGCTTTTTAAATCTGTTTGGCTCTTCTTAAACTATGCCACATCCCTTCTAAGCTTTATCCGTTTAGACAGAGTTCAAAAAAATGTGGGTCTAGTCTATTTCCTTACCAGCAGGCTGGGATGAAAGGAAGTCTCTTGGAGCTGGATTTGGAAGTATTTGTTCACCTGCTTTTCTTTTGCAACATGCCCTACGTTTATTACATATCAATTACACCAGGAAAATAAAAGTATGAGAAAAATGAGAGTGTAAATACCCAGTAGTAAATTAATTTGGGCAGAATCCCTGGGATTCTTTTCACATAGATTATAACCTTGGTGAAATGCTGGGACAGGAAAATAGTTAAACAATTGACTTCTTAGCAGGCTGAATGGATCAGCCTTGCTTAGGGGGTCACAAAATTGAAGGCTTTATTACTTGTATAAAGGAGCATTGAGAGACACATTTAGATAACCTGGGATAGTGGCTGGACTTTTCGTGCATGATTATAACTTTGAAATGTCTTTTTTAGTGCACATAGGTGAGTTTGCTTAAAATAACAAAACTTTTTTTGCAAGCTAATTTTATGGCTTTTAAACCTTTGCATAATTATTAACAGAGATGAATATTTTATTTTACTCTTTCATTTTTTATTTTTTTTCTTTAAAAATAAATCAGTAAGTAAGACCACTCTGTCTTAGAGGAGAAAGCTGAAGTTCAGAGAGAATGAAGCAAAGCAAACTAGTGAACCAGTAGATTTTGTTCTTTACAGCAAAATAAGGAAACTCCAAACAGGTGTGCATACACGTTTAGGGAATAATTAAAATTTTGTCCATGTGGCTTATTGATTCAAAAGGTGGGGGCTGAAATGCTTGGAAAAATGGATATGTAGAGAAGTTTCTAGCCTGGCAAATATAGACCTTGAGACCTGAAGAGAATTGGCTAATGAATTCACTGGCATCTCTAATGACCCCTTTTCTAAAGACAGGAGAAAGTAAGATGCTAGACAACTATAAATAGTGTAAAAACAGCACCCATCCTTTTAATAGGAAAAAGAAACATCCCTAACCATGATGATCTTAAGACAATCATAGCTGCTGTTATACTACTTGCCACTATTAGGTAAGAAGTGGGAGAATTATAGACTGAGTTAAATTGACATTTATGAGATGACCTACAGATGGACTGAGACTACTCTAATCATCCTGGGATTGGATGAGCTCTATCTTAATATCTTGGATGATGATTTTGAGGGCTAATTATATCTCACTTGGTGCTAAATTAGCAGGTGGTGCTAAACTAAAGTCACTTTAATATTAGTAAACAAAAATGGAGGTGGAAAATATTTGCGAAATGTGAAGCAAAATGTCAGCTAAATTAATCACATGTTATGTTATGGTTGAATGAGGTTTCTATCAAATGTCTTGTCTCTTATTCACACACAAAAATCCATTTTCCTTCCTTCCTTCCTTCTTTATCTCCTTTCCTTCCTTCTTCTCTGCCTCGCACCTTTCCTCCATGTTTCTTTCCTTTTCTTTCTTTTCTTTTCTTTTCTTTTCTTTTCTTTTCTTTTCTTCTTTCTTTCTTTCTTTCTTTCTTTCTTTCTTTCTTTCTTTCTTTCTTTCCTTCATTTCTTCTGTCCTTCCTTCCTTCCTTCCTTCTTTCCTTCAAGGAGGAAACAAGGCTTTGTATTTTATATGGAATGTCATGTTCCTGGCCAATGTTAAAAAATTATAATGCTTAAAAAATCATAATATTAATGTCATCAAATCCTCATTATGTGGGGAAAATGGAAAATTCTTAGCAACTTATTGCAACTGGATATATGTTTGATAGTGTAGGCTTATACTTTATAGACTTATTAAAATAGATAGGGAGCGATTATTGCTGTAAAAAGCCTGGATATTAAGATAGAAAATAAACTTGGGGCGCCTGGGTGGCGCAGTCGGTTGAGCGTCCGACTTCAGCCAGGTCACGATCTCGCGGTCCGTGAGTTCGAGCCCCGCATCGGGCTCTGGGCCGATGGCTCGGAGCCTGGAGCCTGTTTCCGATTCTGTGTCTCCCTCTCTGCCCCTCCCCCGTTCATGCTCTGTCTCTCTCTGTCCCAAAAATAAATAAAAAACGTTGGAAAAAAAAAAAATTTAAGATAGAAAATAAACTTAACTTGAGCTCATTTATAATACATGTCAAAGAAAATTTCTCAAAAACCCTTTTACCAGTGCTTGCTTTACAGTTACCCCTGTGTGACCACAGGCAAGCCACGTCAACCCTTCGTAGCCTCAGGAGAAAACATGTTTCATAACTTCAATTTCTACATACAAAGAATCACTAAATTATTACTGTTATCTCAGATATATCTAACTCAAGAGGCTGTTATGGGGGTCAGTTGAGATAATGGATGTAAGACAACTGGAAAAATGTAATTCTCTATCAAAGTATTTGGTAATATTACTTTAAGTATAAGTTATTTTCACATTTTATGATTTGGCAAATTTAAGACATTGAGATCATTCTTTCTTTGGCATCTATTCTGAAAACCAGACCTCTAAACATTCATCATGTCATTTCTTGATGCTATTAAGACAGAAATAAATTATTACCAAGTATTCAGTTAGTACATTTGCAAAGGAAAAACTCAATTGTTTTCTCCCTGTGTAGGGAAAAACTTTGTTGTTGGGTTTTTTTTGACTTAAAAAAATTTTAAATGTTTATTTTTGGGAGAGAGAGCATGCACATGCATGAATAGGGGAGGAACAGAGAGAGAGAGAGAGAGAGAGAGAGAGAGAGAGAGAGAATATGAGTGAGGTAGCAGCAGAGAGAAAGGGGGACAGATGATATGAAACAGGATCCATGCTGACAGCAGAGAGTCCAATGTGGGGTTCAGACTCACGAACCATGAGATCATGATCTGGGCTGAAGTCGGACACCTAACTGACTGAGCCACCCAAGTGCCCCCAAATTTTGTTCTTTTTGATTTTGTGTATATTCCCTGTAAGTCTTCTTTTCTTTTCACACAAATCCCTTCACTTCCGGTTACCAAATATGTGGAGGTTTCTCCTCATACCCAGCAATTCACTGGGCCACCTTATGGGTGTCCTACATTTAATTCAATTTTGGTACTAATTACCTGGCGATAGTGTCAGATCTTCTAGGTTAAGGGCCCAGTCCCAAATGGTCCGATCCCTAACCCCAGTTTTCTCCACACTTAAACTCTTCTGATGCCAGTAGCAAGCTCAGTCTCTGAACCAACCAGCTATAGATACAAGGTTCCAATGACCTCCTCCTTGGGTTCAGTTAATTTCTAGAGAGGCTCACAGAACTCAAGGATATACTTGCTTACAGTTGCCAGTTTGTTAAAGGATGTGATAAAAGATATAGATGAACATCCAGGTGAACGGGTATATAGGGCAAGGTCAGGGAGGGCCCCAACTATAGGAGCTTCTGTCCCTGTGTAACTGGGGTGTTTTACCCTTCTAGTATGATTGTGTTTGCCAGCCTGATAGCTCTCTGAACCCTGTCCTAATGTGAGACTCCCTCACAGTCATGACCAATCATCAACTCCACTTCTAGTCCTTCTTTCCTCTTTGGATGACGAGAGGTAAAGCTGAAAATTTCAAGTTTCTAATCATTGTTTGGTCTTTCTAGTGACCAGCCCCCATCCAGGACCCAGTCAAGAGCCCAACAAGAATTGCCTCATTGGAAAAAAAGTTGCCCCTAGTGCTCTTATTACTTAGGAATTTACAAGGGTTTTCAGAGTCCTGTGTCAGAGATGTAGTCAAAGACAAGTATTAAAACAAGAGATGCTTCTAAGCTTCTTATTACTTAGAAAATTACAAGAGTTTTAGGAACTCTGTGTCAAGAACTGGGGACAGAGACCAATATATATTTTCTATTATCTTATAATAAATTTATTCAGGCAATTAAAACTAGTATTAATGTTGTTTATAACTATTAGTGTCATCTTATTTCTAAGCATGAATAATATTGTTACTATTACCAACTCATATTTGTATTGGAAGTACAGAACATACCATAGACTTCTATTGCTCAGTAGATGCATTGAACTGAATTAAATTATATGACTCTTGTCACCAGAATTAACTGTATTAAATTTATAGTCTAATCTTTCACTTTTCAAAAAATACTCATATAATTATGGTTTCTCCCATGATTCATCATTTTACAACAAAGATACAAAAATGAATGAAGATTATCTATTTACAGTAGGGTAGCAGATATGTAACAAAGTAGCTGTAAAGCAATATGGTAAAGGCCATAATGGTCTGGACCAGCTAGGTTGTGGTACAACTACAAATAACCTCAAAATCTCAGCAGCCTGTGTTCAGAGACCCTGGCTTATAGACATACCATCATCTCACAGCTGTCGTGTTTCAAACTGACAACCTGCTCAGCCATAGAACAGAGACCTTGCAAACTCATGCATTAACTTTTTACCATCTCAGCTTAGACATGACACACACCATTTCTGCTCCCATTTCATTGGCCAGAACTATTCACATAGCCCTGTCTAGTGGCATGGGGGCCAGAGAAATATCCATGAATAAATGAAATATTTGATAGGCACTGCTTTTCTGCCAAAGTTAAACCAAAGGCTTTGGGATCACAATACAGTGGTCAGAGATATCTGCCATATTCTAATTTCTCCAAAGGAATTCTTTAAAATTTTAATGGAGGTAAAACAAACACTGTGATCATTTATTTATTTTAAAAAATATTAATAAGACTTATCAGTACCAAGACATTTTAAGCATCTTCTAAGACCCAGAGGGTATAATGATTGTCTTCACATACATAATTTGTCTCAATCTCCTGCCCATCCAGACAAATAAATAGACCAGATCATCATATCCATTGTGTGATTTGAGAACCATCTCTAGCTCTCATCACTTTTAAATATCTTCCCACAGATGTCTGAAATTCCATAATTAATGAGTAATTTATGATGGTCAGGCATTGTCCTTTCTCTGCAATTTTCCTTTAAAATGCAAATACTCATGATATCTGTAGATAATTAATTTCCTAATACCCTAACATGAAGAAATTTATCACATTACTTTTCACTTTAGCAGCATAAATTAGAGGATGATAAAAGTGCTCAGCATCTCAGCCTGAGGGAGGAGGGGAATTGGAAGGGGGTCTGGAGGAAGGTTGAGAGAAACAGAAAACACAGAAACAGAAAACAGCGGGATACAAATAAATTTCATGTACCTCCCAGTTTTGCTAAAAAAGAAATTTTTAAATAGAGAAGGGGGAAAAGTTATAGTTACACATAACTATCTAGAAGTAAGGTAGTTATTTCATTTTTGGAACATGTTGTAGACAAAATTTTTTCACTATGAAAAAAATAATACTCCTTTATTAATTTAAGAGATAAAATTTCCTTATATTTCTCTCCTCTGTCCATTCTTCTTGGTGGCTTCTTTCCAGTATATGTCTACATGTTTGCTTTAGGTTGTAAAAGGATAAAAGTAATCAATAAATCTAATGGTTCATTTTATAGTGGCACATCTCTTCTGTGAATTATTAATTAGCACAGCTTTGTTAATAGTGATGAATGTTTAAATTTACAATTTCAATCATGATTCTTCCTCAAGTCTTAAAGTTTCAAATGAAAAATCTGAATAATCTTTCATGCTCTCTAGACCTCATTTTTGCATGTATCTTATTTCTTCCAACTTACTTCAAATAAAATTCACTTATTTTCCTCCAACCATGAATTCCTGTTGGGCAAAATTCAAATATATGCAAATTCACTTTGTGTACGTTCTCCACAACCTTCAGAGTGTTGATTCTTGGATAGGCAAAGTATAAGGCACTATGGAGGGGATAATTATAAAAAGATTAAACTAGAAATGGGAATAGGAAAAAAAAAGGTGAAAGAAAAGTGAAAGAGGACACAGATTTTTTCTAAAACTTTGGGAAAGATAAAGATAAGTGTCAAAGAATGGATCCAAGTCTTAGAACCACAGAATTCTAACACATGTGACTTGAGAAATGAATAGTCAGGCTGGTGAAATTAAACAACTAAATTATTTTGATTTCTGGGACAATGCTGTGTCCTGAGGAAATTAAAAGGGTGTTTGGGGACTGGAAGAGTACTTCACATATACAGAATATCCTTTTGGATGATATTACCTAAAACATACAAATGGAAGTTATTTATATTATTTTGCTGAATATCTTGGTGAAATTTCAGGGGTGAGTATAGTGTTGAGGGCAGTGAGGAAAGATTCCAATTGCAATTGGATGGACAGACATATGTAGAGACACTGTAGTAGCACAGACATTATCTTACATATCATAATGTCTTTGTTGTTTTCAAGTGAGCATAGAAATATCTTATAAGGGTTTTTGTAAGTTTCTTGCCATCTATTTTTCTCTTTTTTTGCACTGTGACAAATGTCCTCAGTGGCAAATTCTTACCATCAGTTTCAGTTTTAGAAACGTAATCCATGCCTTTCAAAATCTGTGCCTTATTACTTCAGAAGTAATAACTTCCCAGGGGCTCCTGGGTGCCTCAGTCTGACTTGCATCAGACTTTTAGTTTCAGCTCAGGTCAGGATCTCATGGTTCATGGGTTCGAGCCCCACACTGGGCTCCGCACTGACCACGTGGACCCTGCCTGGCATTCTCTTTATCTCCCTCTCTCTCTGCCCCTCCCCCACTCTCACAGGTTCTATCTCAATTAAAAAAAAAAAACTTTAAAAAATAACTTCCAATGGAAAAGACAATGGACTTACAATGTGGGTGCTAATCCCTAAACATTACAACAGTAAGCAAATCCTATGTTTCATTGTTTCACTGCAGTGTAGGTTTTCATTTTAAGGTGTAGTCAAGTGCGCCTTATTTTCTTATACAAGTTCCCTTCTGAGAGGGTTGCCATGGCAATGAGTTCTCAGCTTGAGATTCTTAAATGCTGGTTTTATTTCATTAGCTGAGTTTCCATTACAGGCCACATCAATCAATGCAGTCCCTTCTTCAAGAAGACTTCTGCAGCCTTGAAAAGATGACCCTTTAATTTGTTACCTCTGCCCCTGCCTAACTTGGCACCACCATTTCCCAGCCAGTACTTCATCTCAAAGCACCCCCTGCAACAGAGCCATTGGTGTGACCTTTCCCCATCTCTTTTTAGGCAGCATCTAGTCTTGGTTCTCAGTTATCTCATTTATAAAAGATAATGCTAGGTGTCCATGTCCTTCCTAGCTGGAATTCTAACAGCTCTGTGACTAATGATACTATTAATAAATAACAAGAACACAAGAATTTTTACATTTGCACTTCACTTTATAGTTTACAACAGTGTGTTCCTATACATCATCTCATTTGTTATTTAAATTCTCCTGCTAGCTCCTTGTATTTCTTTGATTTAGCAAAAGAGGGGAGAACAAAGCTAAATCAATATTTTTCTTTCTTCTTTTTTCCCTACACTCCCCTTTTAAAATACATCCTAACTGGGCATAAGGGTACAAAATCTATAATAATATTCTCATCAGGTCATTATTACTGGCAATAACCAGTGACCAAGAAAGGACAGCAGAGATGAGGAGGTGAGAAAACATGGAATGATGGTAAATTCATAGACCATGCCTGGAAAACTTAGAATTATATACCTCGACCCATGTTGTCATATATTGCATAATTCATACCACCTGGTGGTATGAATCAGAGAGATGACTTGGGTTACAGAGATCAGTCATTTAGCCAGACAATATAATGATAAGAATAGCTAATATTTTTGAACTGTCACTTTGTGCCAGACATTGTGTTTTACTCATTTAGCCTTGGAACAGCTTGAGTTAGAGTGTGGTTTCTTCCACTTTACAGATGTGGAATATGAGCCAGAAGGACCATGAGTAAATTGCCTAAGGTCTTACCTCTAACAAAAAGTAGAGATGGGTGTTAAATTGGGAAAGTCTAAATCCAGTGCCTTTTTCCTTTCCTTTGCCGTTTTATGTCTTTTATTTTTTACTTATTTGTGTGTTTATTACTAATTAATTAATTATCTTTTTAAAATAAATAAACCCATGGTACTTTATACTACTGCCTTGTAGGGAGCTTTTTGTGAACATGTTTTTGGGCAGTGAAAACAATTGGAGGGTACCACTAGCATTTTGTGAGCCACAGGTGCTACAATGTGTGGGCTGACCAGACACACACTGAGAAACTGTCCCTTATCCTGCACAACATGTGAATGTTTTGCCTGACAGTCATATAAGTAAAGCCTATTTATAAACAACAAGGTACATTACAAACAGAGCTTTTGTTTTCAGTATATGAATGAACCACCATGAAAATTAAGGGAAGTTTGTGCTTAGCTTGCTCAGCATTTTGCCTAGTGTCCTGAGAAAACCCTGCCATCGGTGGCCGCACCACTTAGGGTACTTGGCAATGCATTGCACTCGTGTGAGTCTGCATTTGCAGATGTTCTTTTCATGGTGATTCTATGTAGGAAAGCAACTGTTTAACCCTTTCATACGTGCTGCTTAATTCATTGTGTGTTACACTATGCAGTAGGTAGCCATGTCTGAGTATTTACTTTGAGAACAGAACTTTACCTTGTCACTTTCCCTTTACATCTCTTTCATATCACCCCTATGACATTATATTCATTTTTAAAAAATTGATGTATTGTCTTGATTTGGATTCCCCTGAAAGCAGACCTGGAGACAAAGATTTGTGCACAAGTACTTTATTCAGGAGGCTAGGACAGGAAGCACTGGCAGAAGTATGGGGAAGTGAGAAAGGGAAGGGAAGGGAGCCGAGTCCTATTACAAGGAAGTCACTACTTTGGGCAACAGAGGCTCACTCTTGCTGGCGAGCTCTCTGGAAACCATATAGAACATGCCTACAATTGTCCCATCTGGAGAATGAGGGGAGTTGAGCCATTTATATTTCACCTCCACCTGTGGCTGGCTGAGGACTGCTCCTGGGGTAGTAATTCCCTAGACTTTCCTGTCTGCTCCTTGGCCAGCCTGAGAGAAAACCCTGAGGCAGAATCACATACAGGGACTTGCTGGAGGGTGCTATGCATGGGCAGGTACTAGAACTCTGAGTTCTGGGAGGATGTGGGTGGGTCCCTGACACTTTCTGCTTCCTGGATACGGGTAAGTATTACTATTAATAGATGTCATTTCAGCGAATTCAAGAGGGCTTCTCAAAATATTTATTATGGGTCTGATTGAATTGAGACCATTGGGTTAAGTTAAACTGAGTTTCCAGTAGGGTAATATGCTAAACACAGGTTGTCCAAAGATTTTTATTCTTGAACTCAGTCATACAACTTCTCTGCTTCTTTTGAGTATAGTAAGATATACATGTTACAAGGATGGCAATTAATGTGACTAGTGTTGTGTCCTATGAATGAACAGAGTTATTGAAAATGTAATTCTTATGTAGTGGAGAAATAATATCATAATATTGTGTCACCTTGGTTGAACTTTTTCTTAACATCTCATGATACTAAATTTTGAATCATCATGTCAAACAGCTGAAAAGTTGGCTACCCAAGGCTGGATGTATATAAAATTGTTAATCAATTAGAAGATACAAAACAAATTGAGGGTTAGCAATTTGCTAAGGTAGTTACCTCATATTTTTCCAATATAATGATTCATCCAAATTATGTCTTCTTTTAACGTTTTGGGAAATAAGGTATCTTATATTTTCTTCAAAATCTTACAATATGCCCATAATCAATTCTTTCTGTAAGAGTGTCTGAAATTTTTGCTTCATCTTTTATAGTTTGAAAGAATTATTTTTAGTCACTTGTGCTTTCTGCAGATATGGTAGCAAAAACCAAGGAAATTTTATTTAAAGTGAAAGTATAAAACATCTCAATTTAACCAGATTTGTCCACTTAATTATTTTCAGTTCCTTTTCCAAGGCTAGGGAACATTCCCAGGAAAATCATTACTGGTTTCTACAACAGTGTCTTCCAGAGGCATTACTGGCCCAGCGCACTGTCAAAGAAAGTATATTACAGTGAAATTTGTATAGAAACTATAAACAGATTTGCATGGCAAACGTTCATCTCGAGTGTTTTATTTTTCCCTGACCTGAGCAGCAGTTATCAGATTACTGTATCATGAGGAAAATAGTCAATTCAAAACACGGACCACGGAGTCCCAAGCCTACCATTAGATTTGAACAACAGGGCGATTTTGTCATATATCTAGAGGGTTAATAGTCTAGAGGAAAGGCAACAGCTTTAAACTGTGTATTTCTTCTTGCAAATGTTCAGATATGTTTTTCAGAAGAGCAATTTCAATGTATAGAATATAAGCTATTCTTAGGCTGTTAAACTGAGACACTAAAAGAGCAAAGCAAATAAAACCAATACCACTTTGAAAATAAAAATAAACCTGTCAGTATCGAGAAAGCTCTCTAGACTTGTTTATGTACTATTCAATAGAATTATAAAGAGCTTTTTTTCATGGAAAATGTGTTACAGATTCAGTTTAAGCCACACCATAGCAATCTTTGTTTTGAACACTTACACATGCTCCTGAAATGTGTAGAAGGTGAATTACTTGCTTGGCAGGTGTGTCATAGAAAGAGTATAGTGTTCTAGTTATATCTATGGCTTAAGTATAACAGTATATTAACCACCCAGATCTTTGTCCCTGTGAGCTGAATAATTTTAGTGCAATCTTTCCATCTCTTCTGAATGCATTGTTTGGGAAATTTCCATGCTGCAATGCAAATGTTTAAAAATATAACAGAAAAAAATAAAAATATAACAATGATAAATAATAATAGTAGGTCCATCCCAACATTTTCATGAGACTCAGATGCTACAATTTTTATGAAATGCTTTGCAGACTGCATAGTAAGTTTCATTAGTAAGGTTCGTTAGTAGTAATTTGTCCAACAAATATGTATTCAGCAACTACTATGTTCTAATCACTATTCCAAGTACTTGGTGCTTGTTGAGCTTATATTCTACTTGTAGTAATTTTTATTATGACTAGCAGTAGTATTAGGACCATTATTATTAAATAGTTTGACAACATGTCTAAATGCTATGGCTTTTATTATTGTTACATCCCTGCAAAATTGTCTCACCATTACTTTTTTTTTACTTCATTTCTGTGATTCCTGAATATTGGACAAGCTAATAAGTAACAGAGCAGAGTATAGATTCATAAAATGGCAGTTCTGTGAAATGTTAATGACATAACTCTCAGGTAACATACATCCATAAGGATAGAGGATTATATGACTAGTCCTATAAAGACAGCAAAGAGTCATAGAAGCAGTTCCTAAAGTTATTTTAAAAATTTCAAGTGCTCTCAATTTTAGAAACAAATTCTCATAGATAGAAACTTAAGAGATTCTAAATATAGGAAATATAATGCAAAATGAAAACAATGCTGAACAGTGAAGAAAATGCAAGAAAGCCTAAGAAAAATAACTGTTTTTCTTTTTAAATTGAAATGGCAAAAAGTAAATGATTTCACAAAAATATACTAAGAAGCAAATACACAATTCTTGATTTTTCCATACTTGTTTCTCTGCCCATTGGCTGATCCAGGACCAGTGGTGCAGGCTGGGAAGAATAATGAGAATTACAATAACTTGTGTATCAGTTACGTTATTCAAAAATGAGTGTGAATCTACATACCTCACAATGTAATGCACAAGAGCCTAAGAGCACACTGCAAAATACATGCAAAAATGTGAGCCAAATTTGAATTTAATTTTCTCTTGCAAAGGGCAGAGAAATGTCTCTGCCCTAAGTTTGAATAAAGTAAGATCTCTTGGTTATGCCTTTCAGGGAAGACTAACTGCTCTGTCAACCCTTTCTGCTTCCAGTTTTACAAAATCTTGCTTATCTGATTTACTGCAATTGCAGCTACTCTAATCATGTGTATTCATGAGTATTTGTGGGTCAGGGTCAAGGGGGAAAGAAGGCTATCTCTCCTCCAGTATTACACAGTATTTCTTCTTCAGAGCAAGTCTTAGTTCCTCTGTTTTCTGCTGGTTAAGGTTTATTGTTTATCTCACCCATAACATAAACATGAGAAAAAAGATGTATATTATTTTAAGGCGATCTTATTACCGCTCATTTAATAGCAACGCAAAAGCAGAATCTGGTGAATTTATATGCAAGTGATGAGTTTCATACCTGGAAAGCTGGGACACCAAAGGAGGATTTTCAATTGCCTAATTTGGATGTTGAGTCATGGAAGAATTTGAGGCGTGGAGTGCTTGTTGGTTTGATGCCTCACTGATCCCCAGACTGGTCTGACTTATATGGCTGAATAGGCAGACACTTCCTTCCCTTTCACCACTTCATGTGTGTCACTCTAACTATTATGGTTTTGGACAAAAAAGCATAACATTCCTAGAGAAAGAAGGTCCCAGAATTCCAACAGATTTTCTCTGCTAAAAAATCTAAATAAACTCTTAGGATCTGATTATATCTTTAGTATTAAGAATTTTAACAAACTCAAAAAAAAAAAAAGAATTTTAACTAACTCAACCCCAGTATAATATGTTTTTTAAAATTATGGGTAATTTGAAACCTTCTTTCTTTTAAACAGTGGTAAAGGCAAACTTTGCAAACATCTTTCTTTACATTTCATAAAATCTAATTTATCTGGCAACGGATAGAAATTAAACATACACTTGCCAGTATTCCCAAGTAGTCTGCTGGTTTACCTGCACGCATTTGGATACTGTAAGCCATTACTTAGGAGAATTATTTCAAATTCAAGCTCAGTAGAACTATTCATAATGTTATATACCTGTGATATTATCACCAAAATATAATATCATAGACTTCCTGTAAGTAATTCAGAGATGTGACTTAATTATTCTCTCTGATAGTAACTATTCAGATAGTATTAATGTGAGACATGGAGAATAAGCATCTGAAATGGATAATTTCATATTTGTTTCATGTGTCCATTTATATTCCACATTATATTGTTTTGATTTAAATAAAGAGAGGAAATTTTCTCAGGGTTAAGTCTTACCTGTCTTCTTGTGGAGTTGATTTTTTCTAGACTAGAAATTTTCATCCAGTGTAAGGGTTCTGACATATTGCATCAACACACTTCAATTGCTTTAAACAAGAAAATATATTTTATCAGTGTCCTATGACAAGTGAGGAGGATGCTTTTACGGTACTCAAAATGTATTTATATTATTCCACTAGAAAAAAAAATGTCAGGGGCTAATTTGGGACCAAGCACTGCCAATTTTATCATTCTAGTCACACAACCTGTGTGACAGCATTTCCACTTTTGACAAATTTGGCTTAAATAATAATCGAATGAATGTCCAAGCTTTAAATATGTATTTCTTGAAGGGCCTATACTATAAAGAAAATTTAAAGATATTATGCTTTGGGAAAAATGTAAGAAGCAGTTTGAAGAATTGGATACTTCAGCTTTAGATGATACTCTGCCTCTTTTTTCAATAACCCTGATTTGATGGCATGAATAGAAGTGTCCAGATATAGTGAACCACGGGCTAGAATCACATCATAAATCGGTTTGAAGAACTACAAAGACATATGCTTTTGATGCTAGTGAATCATCTTCTCTCAGTGTTAAAGGTATTAATATAATTGAAGTTCATCTTCTTTGAAAGCTTCTCATTAGTACATTGATATTCTGAGGAGTACATCAATAAGCCAGTAGCATAATGAATGGGATGTACACACACATACATGTTTGTATGTTGGAAATCCACATCACTTCCTAGTTATATCATACCTGATTTTTGTCATTTATATCATACCTGAGTTTTGTCAGTGCATTTTTCTATGTGTTTATAACACCTTGATGTTGATATGGTTTCAGAATGACTTTGCGGTATCACTGGAAGGAAACTGACCTAAGAATTTGAAAACTAATATTTGAATCCTGTCCTTTCTAATTGATTGCTATGTAAACCCATCTTTATTTATCTGTGAAATGGGGATAATAAAATCTGCCCTTAATAATATCAGTGGAAGAGAACAAGTGTTTGTGAGGATGTGGAGAAGTTGGAACCTTCATATGTTGCAGTGGGAATGTAAAATGGTACATTCAACATGGGAAACTGGTTGACACCTCCTCACAGGTTAAAGATAGAATTATACTCAAAGAAAACAAGCCAAATGTCTATCAGTTAATGAATGGATAAACAAAACATAGTCCATCCATACAATAGGATATTATCCAGCAATAAAAAAAATGAAATACCAATACTTGCTATTACATGCCTGAACTTTGAAAGCATTATGCATGAAAGAAGCCAGTCACAAAAGACCACATGTTGTGATTCCATTTGTATGAAATGTCCATAATAGGTAAACCTATACCCACAGAAGGTAGATTAGGGGCTGGGGGTAGGAGATGAGGTAGAAATGAGTAACTACTAATGGGTATCCAGTTTCTTTTTGGGGTGAGGAAAATGTTCTGGAATCAGATAATGACCACGTGTGCGCAACTCTGCAAAAAGGCCAAAAAAACACTAAATTACGCACTTTAAAATGGTTTAAAATGAACATTATGTTGTATGAATTATATCTCAATCAAAAATGTAGAAACCCTGGTCTGTGTCAAAGAATTGTTGTAAGAAGGACAGTTCCATAGAATCTAAATCATAATCAATAATTCATGGCACTGCCTGGTGAAGAACACAGGCTTCAGTGTTTGTAACCAGATAAAGAGGGTTTGCATTAAAATTAATTTTATGTCCAGTCCTGGGAAAAGTCATATAGAGGGATAATGTCACTCAGAACACTTGCTGTGAAGAGTTTACAGGAAAGTTATAAATTGCACAAAAAATTTTATTTTAAAGAATGGAAGGCACAGGAGAGATGTAGAGAAATGGAGCTTTCTGTTGCAATTTGCCACTATCCACTTTATATGTTAATAGTAGTTGTATTAGGGGCGCCTGGGTGGCTCAGTTGGTTAAGCAGCTGACTTCGGCTCAGGTCATGATCTCGCAGTCCGTGGGTTCGAGCCCCGCGTCAGGCTCTGTGCAGACAGCTCAGAGCCTGAAGCCTGTTTCACATTCTGTGTCTCCCTCTCTCTGACCCTCCCCCATTCATGCTCTGTCTCTCTCTGTCTCAAAAATAAATAAACGTTAAAAAAAAAAAAGTAGTTGTATTATAACTGCAAAACCCAGACTGGACTACAAAATCCTGATGGTCAGAAGCTGCATTTGGTTCATCTTCATTTCTTTGCACCCCTGGACACAGTGCCCTGCCTACATTCCATGCCCAACTGAGATCAGATGAGCTTTGCTGAGACTTTTTCTTTTTTCTCTTTTTTTAAATCAATATTCTGTTTGGAACACTAAGCAAAGTCTACAGGCTACTGAATGAACTTCAAGAACCACCCTCTGAGGGCCTTGCATGCTGTCCCTTTCGTGTTTACATGAGGAAGAATGTAAGCTCACTCCAGGATTCCAGGCAGAGCCAGAATTGAGGTCAGTTCATTCCATGATGCCTCTGGCCCACCATGGTGTGTCCTCTTCCAAACTCTCTTTTCAGGGCTGTTCTCTGCAACTTCCCAGGTGTGATTATTGTGTGATGCTCCCTGCCCTTCTTTGCCCTTATCTAACTTGAGCTCCCTGCAGTACTTGACACCAGGACCATTCATTTGGGACTCCTGCCTCTCTTAGCTCCCAGAATAATTCTCTACTCTCTTTAATTCCTTCCTGCCTGATCATTCTTCCTTAAGAGTCTTGACGGTGACCTCTCTAGCATAAACCCCCTTTGACTTCCCTTGTTCACCCTCTGCTCTTCTTGGACAGCAAAATGTCTTTCCTTAGCAGCATCAGTCAAACTCTAACACTTTGGTGGTGTTGGGGCTTCAATTAATACTTATGTCTTTCTGATTCCCAGATAATAGCTCGAGCTAAGACTTTTCTTGCCATCTCCACAACTAAATATCTAACTGCTTGATGGAAAATTCCACTGTGTGTCCCACAGTGCCCTCAGTCTTAGTGTGTCGGGGGTAATCTTCTTGAATTCCTGTGGCTAGTGCCTTTGTGAATGTCACCAATAGAACCGCAATGTGCAGCTGGAAATCCAGGAGTCATTCTAGATTTCTCTGCCTCACTCCTCTCCTTCCAATGAGTCATCTATTGCAGTTCCTTTGACTTCTGTAATGTCTCTCCTATCCTTCTGTCTTCTTTCTAAAGCAGACCCTGAACAAGTATCTGGGTTCAAGAAATTTATTGAGGAGTTAATTTTTCCCAGGATGCACCATGGGGCAGTAGGGAAATCAGATGGGAAAGAGGAAAACCTATAATGGGTATGACAGTAAGGAGATTATTACCAGTGGAAGCTGAGGCAGTCTAGCTGTGGAATCTCTGAGAAACCACATAGAACCCACTTCAGAATCAGAGGATAAAGAAGCTAAGGTATTTCTCCACCAACCCTGTGCTTCCTTGCTGGAGGTTGCCCCTATATAGGAGGAAAAATAATTTTCCCTCTACCCTCTGAATTCTTGGCTGAGACTCCTATAATACAACACAGATCAACCAGAGAAAAACAAATAGAAGTGTATTAACAGGTACACCCCATATATACAAAGGAGAGACCCAGGAAAAAATAAGTGACTCAAAGAAGTGGCTTAGAATTCAGGCTTGTGTATCATAATAGTGGGAGGAGAGAGGGAATGGAGGCCTCCTAAAGGAGAATAAATGATTTTTAGGAAAGAGGATGGATCTTGGAAGAATAAGTGGGAGATATGATAGATAGTTTGTGACAGTTTGTCTGGGTGTGGTGTCAACTTCTAGTCTTTTCTCCTGTGATGAAGGCCAATCCTCCCTAGCTGATGAAACTTTCAGGGAGGCAATCCTTGACACTTGAGTTCCTTTTAGAAGTCTGTCTTTAGGCAGATATATAAGTTCAAAGAAAGTCTCTCCTGTATATGCTGTTTGTATAAGTGCTTACACCTCAAAATAAAGAATATAGAAAAGTGGCATATTTGGGGGTAGCATGTTCTGAACTCCTTGGTCTTATTTTGGGCTGGCATATCCTGCTACTCTTTGTGCCTTGCATGGTGAGCACCTCTGACAGCCAGAACTCCCCCTCAAGCAGATGCAAGAGGCCATCAATGTGGAAGGACCTCTGAGAGGGCCAGGGGCAAGGAGACAGCTGAGAGTCTTTGCTATACTGTCCTCTCTACTCCATCCCAGCTACCATTCCTCATTACTTCTCAGCTAACCCACTGAACTGGTCTCCTTGAAGTTTTAAGGTTTTTTGAACTTTTACTTTTTAGGTTTTTACACAACCTGCCAGAATGATCTTTAACACACACACACACACACACACACACACATGCACACACACACCCTACCTGACTACTTCCCTTCCCTTTATTTAGAGATACTTAGGAGCTCCCTATAAGTTTCAGGAGGAAGCCTGATTACTTTAGCCTGTGCAAGTTTGTTGCCCGAGGCACTCAGGGCACCATAGCAAACTCATAGGGGCAACTCATAGGAGTGAGGCAGGATTTCTTTCCATTTTGAAGGAAATATAGATGTTCAACATCTTTTGGACAACATGTAAACTATTGGTTTCAAGGTAATCCACAGTTTCAAAATCGGATCATACAACATTCCTTTCTATGATGCCATGTTATTCCTGAGTTGGGTTTTTGAGCATTATTGTGATAAAAAGGAAACACCAAATGAAAATCTATATGGAATAGGAAATGCGGATAGCAGAGTCCAGTCTGGTTCCAAATTTTAAGGGTTTAGTAACAACAGAAGCACCATCCCATTAGCAAATAATTATAGTTATTTAAGAGTGAAATCAAAGTACTATTTTTCCTTTCAATTTATGCCTATTACTTTTCCATATGGCTACTGAGTTGTTAGTACATAAATACTTAAGTTGTTTGGACATAAATACTTAAGAAACAAAACCCTGAGACCTTACTTTTGGCCTACGGGCAGCCTGAAGAAATGACTGAGACACTAAGAGTGCTGTGAACTGGAAAACTGGAGACACCTTACCCTAGGCCTATTGCATAGGCCCTCTTACTTAGCTGTTCCCACTCTCATATACAAGTTTTTCACTCTATGGAAGGTCTGGGAAGGTCATCAGAACTTTATTCCTTAGTATGAAATTTTCCCTCTGCCAAAATTACCTTTCTTAGTTCTTTTCCCTCTTCAACTAGACTTCCATAATTCAGCTTAAAGAGCACCTCCACTGGGAAGAGATTCCCGTGACTGGTGCTTTTTGTCCCAGGTATGATTTATATGTCCCTGTATCCACAGAGTGTCTGTGCACAGCTTGTGTGTGCCACTCTTTGTGCGGAACCCCCAGTGGTGATATGCTTGTTTGTCTGCCATGCTAGCCCATGATTTCCATGAGCTTCATGATCACTGACATTTTTTTTTTATCTTGCTGGTGTTTTTATTGGGATCATATTAATTTAACTTATGGATAATCAGCGTGAGTGCCTAGCATGGTATAGTTTCTCTGAAAACTGTGAGTGAATGAATCGAAGGAAGAAGATGAACATAAGAATGAATGTAAGACTCTAAGAATTAGCCTTTACTCTTTTTCTTGCTTATAAACATTGTATGTCATGGTACCTTTGTATATACCAGAGAGCTTTGCATATGTCACCCTCTCTATCTAGAAATATCTTCCCTCCCCCTTCACCTGGGTCATTTGCTCTTCTCATCCTTTGGATCTGAGCTCTGTCTTTTCATGCTTTTGTATATGTATGGTTATTTGTATATTTTCTTCTTTCCCCTAGATTGCAAGCTCCATGAGGGTAGGGACAAGATCAGTCTTGCTCACCACTAACATCCATAATTGAGCATATTGCCCAAGACAAAGAAAGAACTTAGCAAATATTTGTGAAATTATTGTGGATGAATAGATGAATGATTAATCTATGAAAGTTAAATTTGTATGAATCAAGACTGAATGACTATTCTAAAGAGACAGTGAGATGCAGTTTTTCCTACAGAAGGTGGGAAAATTTCCTGCTTTGTGAAAACAGAAGACACCTAAGTAAGGGAGGACAGTGATTAGAATTTTAATTTTGAGTTGGAAAGCAATCAGAATCTCTTTTCAATTTCTGAAAAAGGGGGAAGGGGTCAGATGATCAAAATAGGTGTATACAATATACAAAATTCTGTTTAGTTAACCACTTGCAATATTTCAATTCAAAATGGATTCCTCTGTCATTGAAAAGCCATCATGTTTTCATTTGCTGGAAAGGGACAAAGTTAGATAAATGATAATGCCATGTCTTTGTTCATTCCTTGGTTAGAAATCCTCAGACTTAAATGCTCCTCAGCACAAACTTTCACTGAATAATCATGAAGTGCATTGTTTTACAACATGCCGCTCAATGAAATTGCAGCACATTTGGCACTATTGAGCATTTTTAGGATGAGGAGAAAGAAAACAACAACAAAAAAGCCCATAAAATAAATAGTGGCCCCTATAGCCCTTAATAAAAGGACTTTGGACTAAAATGACATGTTACACCAACTTTAGAGAAGACTGCAAGTATTGAAGCGTTGGATTTTCACATAATTTACTTGTTCTCAATGGTATTTTATTACCATTTGTTTCTTCTCTCTCCCTTCATCCTTTCTTATTTTCTTTTTTCTGCATCTTCATTTCTAAGTGAATAGCTTTAAAAAAAGGAAGTTAGTACTAACTTATTTTATTTTCAAATTTAAGAGATTGATTCTTAGGATCAAGATACCATTCTAAATTTTTTAATTCAGAAATTTCCAGGTAATAACCTAAGAAATACAACTACCCACCACACAGTTAATTAAATGTCTCTGAATTACTAGTATTTGAGGTAGATGAGCCCCAGGTATGAATTCTTCAGCTCAAAGCAGGAAGTTATATTAAAAAGACAGTGAAAGGAAAAATAATTAGGTAGTCTTTTAGAAGAGGATGCATAAATGGTGTCTCTGTAGCCCTGACTTTTTGTCAATCAGCCTGTTTATTTCAAGATTCAGTCATTTGAGGTGTTTGTTATTATAGGTAAATTTTAGGTACCACTTAACCAGGGACTAATATAAATATTATTTTATTGCATATATTTCTGTGAATTAATTTTGAACAGATAATACTAGGTTTCTGTTTTATGTATTTATGTCTATGGGAATTTTTTAAAACTGAAATTTTACATATATATAAAAGCATATTATAAAATCATATATGCATTATATATATAAAGCATATATATATATGTATATATATATATATATATACATATATATATGTATTTGCATATATATATATATATATGCTCATCTTGAAGTTTGTTACAAACCAGGGTGTTTGATATTGTACAGAAGGAGCATCTAGTTCAGTCCTCTATCAGTCAGGATGGCCCAGGTCATGCTGAAGTGACTCCACCATTTCAGTGACTTACAAACATAGATGTTTAGTACTCATTCAGGCTGCATGTCCATCACGGGCATCTGTAGCCCTACTTAAACATCACCTTCACTCTGTGCTAAGCTGCAGAAGTGAAAGAGAGAAAGCAGTTCTTAAAGCCTCTGCACATCACTTACCCTCACATTTCATTAACTAGAGAAAGTTATATGAGTATACCCACATTTAACAGGAAAGGGAAACAAGGAAGTATAATCATCCCTTGGAGAAAAGGTACCAAATATTTGTGAGTAGGCTACCATTCACTTCTTCATTTTCTTGGATTATGAACACATCATCAGGACAATTAAGCAACTTGGCCCAGGATCACTGGCAGAGCTGAGATTAGAACCAGATTCCTGATTCCCCTTCCCCCCAGTGCCTCTGTGTGTAAACTTGTGGACAGGCTGTTGTAGTCACAGAATCACAAGAGAAGGATGCCATCTATAGAGGTAGTCTACTCACCAGGGCCTGTCTCAATTTGTGGGATCAATTGACATAGATCTGTAGGTCCAACATTTGCCTTTGTTACAGTATTCTGTATTAGTCAAGAATTAATAATCAAATCAGAGCCATTATAAATTTTGGTGTAAGGGATTTATTATAGGAATTAGAGCTTAAACCCTGTGGAAGGAGCTGGTCAAATGAAGGTCAAGGGGGAAGTTGGAGGTTAGAGGAGTCACAAACCAGTTACTTTGGTAAGCAGAGCATGTCCAGTCACCAAAATTGGATGGTAAAGAGAAGGTTTGTGAGAATCGAATGGAAATCTTGACTTCTGTGTGGCTATCACCCCTGTAGGAACACCAATAAGCGTCTGTGGTTTGCCTGGGGCAGCAGTGGGTCTATAGGCTCAGAAACTGGTAGAGAGAGTAAGAACCACCTGGAACTCATAGACCCCTATGTGTGAGATTATAACTGCATCTAACCATTACAACCTTCAGAGTGTAATGGCTGCTACTTTGCTTCTGCCTTTCAAATCTAACTTGAGAATCTAAATCATATAGGGCAGGGATTCTAGAAACATAATAGTTCTAGCTTAACTAAGCAGACACAGAGCAACCTTCCACACATTCCAAGTTTGAAGAGGCCTAAACAGACTCATGCCAACCCAAATGCATTAGTTTCCTCCTCTCACTATAATAAATTACTACAAACTTAGTGGCTTACACTCACACAGATTTATTATCTCACAGATCTAGAGTTTAGAGGTCCAAAATTGGTCTTTCTAAACTATGGTCAAAGTGTCGGCAGGGCTGTGTTCCTTTTGGATGTTCTAGGGGAGAATCTGTCAGTTGCTTCTGGAGGCCACATGACTGCAACTTCTGCTTCTGGCATCACATCTCTCAATCTGACTCTCCTGCTTTCCTCTTTTCCCTTACGACCCTTGTGATTACATAGGACCCACCGAATAATCTAGGAAAACCTCCCCTTCACATCTCAACACCATGAACTTAATCACATCAGCAATGTCCTTTTGCCATGTAAGGTAACATATTCACAGGTTCTGGGGATTGAATGTGGACTTGGAAGGCAAGTATTTTGTCTACCATACTAACTCATATAATCCTGATGATCTATCAGGTTCAGATTGGCAAAATAATAGCTTGTGGGCCAAGGCTGGCCCATTGCTTGTTTGTGTAAATATAGTTTTGTTGGAAAACAGTCATGCCCATTTTTTTATGTATTGTCTTTGGCTGCTTTTGCACTAGGATAGCAAACTGAGTAGTTAGAACTGAGACCATATGACCCATAAACCTCATATATTTACCATCTGACCTTTTACAGCAAGTTTCCTGACCCCTGGTCTATAGGCCAGGAGGTTGATTTGTTGATTTATAATAACAAACTTGGGCATATAGCAGCCCCAGAAAGTTCAGATTGTGAGGTAATGTATTATCTCCCTATGTTAAATCTATATGCAAAGCTAAATTACATGGTTAACCGCAATGGGAACAACTCACACCATTTGTAAGGCAATGAAAATTACATAACTAGTTATTAGCATGGAAGCTACCACCTGCACCATAGCCATGGGCCTCCCACCTGGGCTAGATGCTGATGACCAGGGTGAGAACATTCCTTCCCCTGAGACAGAAGTATGGACAACTTTAGAAAACTGATACAGACTCACTTTCCAGATACCCTTCTCTATGATGAAGGTCACAATATTTATTCCCATGGAGTAAGAAGAGACTTAATGAGGCTACATCCACAGACTATTCACCATGATTAAAATTTGAGTAGTACCTCAAATTGCTCAGCCACCCAGGCAAAGACTATAGTTTAATGTGGATTGTTTTATCAAGGGCTGATTTTATTTATTCAGGTTCATTTTATGTAACTTTATTTTCAAAAGTAACCTTATCTTCAAATTTTATAGATCGCTCTGTCCACATCCTTGTATCATCTGCAGATGCATTTTCCTTGACGTTACTTACAATATTTTAATTTTTCCTTTCAATCATGCTTCCATTCGGTTAGTTCCAACGTGGAGGAACACTTATCTTAATAAAAGTCTCTTCCACTTGCAAGGAAATGAAGCCATTAATGAAACCTTCAATGCATGGCTTTAAAATGGTTAGTGGTTTATCTCTGTGCCTTGTGAGGCAAAAGAGTGGGATTTCACCAGGTTAAGAAGTAATTGATTAAGTTTTCCCTTCAGTTCAAAAAAAAAAATTGTAAATGGTGAAAATTCCATTAACTATCTTCAGGACTTTTCATTATAAAGGAAAATCAAGATGTGTCAGCCAAAATCATTAACTTGGTAGGTGTTCAAATAAATGCAAAGCAATGTTTTGAAAGGTTCATTGTCTTCAGTTTTGGGATCATTTGTTGTTTAGCAGCACAGTGGAGAAGAGTAGGTCTATAGAGCAAACTTCCTGGATTTGAATCTCACTTCTCTGCTAACCATGTCACTTCATCAAGATGGGTCATATTCTGAGCCTCAATCTTCTCATCTGTAGAGCAGGGACATAAATAGTTCTTCCCTCAAGCACAAATCTAGGAATTCAATTTGTTTATACATGTCGAACACTTATAATAGTACTTGCTAATATGTTCATTAGTTAGTCCCTTCACTCGCCTGACAAATAAGGTGCTAACTACTCCACATTATAAGCATCACAGTAGCTCTGTGAGATTGGTATAGTTATCTTTTTTTTTTTCCTTTTTAACAGAAAAAGAATTTGGGGCATCTGGGTGGCTCAGTAGGTTAAGCCTCTGACTTCAGCTCAGGTCATGATCTCACAGTTCATGAGTTTGATCCCGTGTTGGGCTCTGTGCCGACAGCTCAGAGCCTGGAGCCTGCTTCAGATTCTGTGTCTCCCTCTCTCTCTCTGCCTTTCCCCTGCCGGCTCTTTCTCTTTTTTGTCTCTCTTAAAAAATAAAAAATAAAAAAAACATTAAAAAAACTTTATAAAAAAAGAAATTGAGGGTCAGAGCAGCTCAATAATTTCCTGATGGTTATAAGTCTAGAAAACTGCAGAGCTAGAGATAGAATTCAGTTCTGTCTGATTACAAACACCAAGCCTGTGGACTTAACCCACCATTTGTAAACATGAATTCCTTGTATCATGAACCATTTAAGGCCAAGGTGTAGCATTCTTTAGCAATTCAGAAGGTGATAACTGAGTAAACAAAATATGGGGGTACCCCAACTAACTGAAGCCCCTGGGAATATATTATCTAGACACTCTAGTTTTCCAAAAAGCTTCAGCTATTTGCCAAAACTTTAAAATATTATTTAATTTGGAAAGAACTCTCTGTAAAATATATTATATATTTCCTTGTCTTCTAAAACAGATTACATTGAACATGATTTAGGAATACATTGACATAGTCATTTATAATTATGAACTTCATTTTTATCCTGGATTCTAATGTAGGAATATTCTGGGAGTTTATCAAAATAAAGAGGGTTATTACTGACTTAGACTGGTATGTGTGTTTTAATTCCTGTGCTTGATTTGTAAAGTTTTAGATGTTTTCTGTCCCAGTGATTGCTACTTGTCAGTGTGTCTGCTTGTACTGTCAATCTCTCAAAAGTCCACCAGAAAAATCTGTTGATCAGGCAAAGCTGGGTTTATTAAAACTTATTGTAAGACAACAAATCATCATCCTGATAGTCTTGACAGTGTTTCAAAATGAGGAAATTTGGGTAGAATATTTATAGTGTAGAGTATGAACCGCATGATGGTATGAACTGGGTGATTTTAATGGGGGTCTTACATGGCAGAGAAGTGGCTGGGATTTGGTAGACTTTAATGCCATAAAGGCTCTGGAATGGTGGGCAGAGCAAGATAAGAGATCTAAAAGCAAGCATTGATGATTAAACTGTTTATATTAATAAGCAAGTTATTTCAGTTGGTTCACAGTTGTATTTTACAAGAACATGTATAATAATCTTATTAAATATAGAGGACAAAAACAAAACCTGCCTGTACACCAGAATCTTTCTTAGGATGTACTTACATTGAAATACAAGTTGAGACTGGTTAAGATCCATTTTATGTTAGGTAGCATGAATTAAAATAAAAACTTAAACTTACTAACACAGGTGTCAAACAAAGGAGACACAAATTTAAGTCGCTGGGGCCAAATGGAAGTGACTGTGCTCCATGATTTAAGAATAAAGTCATGAAAATGAGTTAAGCAATGTATAAGCAGCATTTATTGAGCACCTGCTAAGTGCCAGGAACCCATGCTGGGTTCTGTAGATGCAGAAATAAAAGTTTATAATTCTGAAAGCTTCACAGCATAATTGAAAAGTAAAACAGTTAATTAAACAATATAATAAGTAATAGGAGTCTGTAACAAAATTGATTACTGCCAAAGTATAATTTTCAAAACATTAAAACTCGGGTTTTACAAAAACATAAAAATATCAAAGATTTTGTTCAACTCATTAAGAGAACAAGCAAGATAATAGAAAAATTCAAAAAGCATTTGAGAAGCTAGATATGCACAGGCAATTTAATAAAGGAATATTAAGGTAAGATTTCTAGGTTAGGTATAAAACCAGTTAATTTCCTACAGAGCAATAAAGCATAACTTTGAAATTATCATTTTTCCAGAATATAAATTATTTTCATCTCTCCTGAATAAAAATCTATATTTGGGATATTTTTTCAATAGTAATCAGTGAGTTGAACAGTTTGTTTCCCCTAGATAATTCTTTGGTGGGCCTTTGCCCTCATGTGACATTGGCACTGCCTGCCTATCTTTTTGCTTTATTTTCAAATCTTGGGTTTTTTTGTTTTTCTTAATAAAAAAATCAGAAACAATGGAATGTGGGAGAAAGGAAAGATAGGGGGATTCCAAGTAGAGGAAAGTTAAGAACAGAAGATGTCCAAGGTAAGGCTCCTATAAATTAAGAGAAAATTTTCAGTAAGACAAAGTTTCTTTGGGGATGGGGATGATGGTGAGAGCTAGAAGGAAGGGTGAAATAGTGAATTTCAAGTGCTATTTCATGAGAAGTTTTGCATTTACTTTTATGACAGATGATCACTATGACTAGGGACCAATTTATAAGACATATTTACTTGATCCTTTATTGTATTTGTTGTGGTGGTGTTTAAAAAGTCAGAAATCAAATCATCTATGTGATGGCAGGGAGTTATAAATTAGTTGTTTTTAAAGTCATAAATTCATATGTCAGAACATTGAAACTATTTTGGAAGAAAATACCAAGGATAATAAAAACAGAAGACAGTGAAGATAGAGAAGATTGGGATCCAATCAGGCACTAAAACTCAGCAGAATCTCTAATTATTAGACATACCTCTGAAATTCTCTTTCTTCACCCCATGGGTGTTTGCTCTCTCTTCCTTTTTTTCTTTTCCATTCCTCTCCTTTCTTACCCCATACATGGAATGAAATTTGGGAGACATCACAGTTTTTGTGTCTGGCTGAGCATGATGTATTTGAAAGAAGCAGCATCTAATTTTTCTTCTTAGGCTGCAGGCAGGGAATAGAATAGAACAGAATATAGCAAAATGGAATGGAATGGAATGGAATGGAATGGAATGGAATGGAATGGAATGGAATGGAATGGAATGGAGGGGAATAGAATGGAATGGAGTAGAATAGAATGGAATGGAATCTCTCCTGAAATACTTTTTTTGTCTAAACTATTTCTGCTGTTAAAAAAAACACATTGTTAATTTTATTTTTCTTCTGTGATATTAATTTTATTTTGAAGAAACAAGTCACATCCATAGATATTTATTAATTTAAAATCTCTTTTTACTAGCTGAGCTTTCCCAGTAGGTAACAAATTGTGAGCAGTGGGGTTATCCAATCTTTTTAGTATTATTTCCAAGGAGTAGATAAAATATGACTATACCACAATCCCTTGACTTTCTGTATGAGCTGCCATACTCATGACAATGTGGGTAGACCTAGAGGGTATTAGCCAGACAAAGAGAAATGCCATATGATTTAACTTAGATATGGAATCTAAAATAAACAAAACAGTTGAACAAACAAAAACATAGAAACAGACCCATAAATACAGGAAACTAACTGGTGGTTGGGGGGTTGCTGAGGGAAAATATGCAAAAATGGGTGAAGGGGAGTGGAAGATATTGTCTTCCAGTTATGGATGAATAAGTCATGGGGATAAAAGGCACAACATAAGGAATATAGCTAACGGCATTGTAATAGCATTGTATGGTGACAAAAAATAGCTACACTTGGGGTGAGCATAGCGTAGTGAATAGAATTATTGCACCACTATATTGTACACGTGATTAAAACTAATGTAACACTGTGTGTCAACTATACTTCAATAAACAAGACTTTTGGAGCACCTGGGTGGCTCTGGGTTGGGTTAAGTATCCGACTTTGGTGCAGGTCATGATCTCACGGTCTGGGGGTTCAAGCCCTGCATCGGGCTTTGTGCTGACAGCTTGGAGCCCAGAGCCTGCTTCAGATTCTGTGCCTCCCTCTCTCTCCCTAACTCTCCCCAACTCATGCTCTGTCTCTTTCTCTCAAAAAAATAAATAAAACATTAAAAAAAAGACTTTTTAAAAATAATACCTATTGATAATACCTGCTAAAAAAAATTCCAGGTTTACTTTAAAGCAGAATCAAATCAGGAAAGGTCTAAATCCAAAATAAATGAGGTGTTACTCTAGTAATCCATTTATACACAGCTTTTATTTTAGCCTTTTTTTTTTTTTTTTTCATTTGGCTGGTGACAGTTGGTCATTGGATTTATAGTATTTAGCATTGATTTTGGATAAGGGCAGTTTAGTATCCACATCAAACATGCAATATTTCACTGTTTATGTGGCCTTCTAGAATTAATTAGGGAACAATTTCAAAAGGGCCTCTTTGGGATTTAACGATACTAATATTTGTTTAACCCAAAACTGATGAATGTTTGTTTTATTCATTTCTAACTGGGCAACTTCACATTGCGCCAACAGGTAAAATTAATAAGCAGGTTAAGTAATTGGCTTGCTTTGACTGAGAAGCTTAATCCTTTCCATAAAGAAATCTAGACTGATTTTATTTTATTTAATTAATTGATTGGGTTTTTTTTTCATAACTTAGGAAGCAAACTACAAAATTGTCCTTGAACAATTTTTTTTTATGGTGCCTTAAGCATCTTTGGTCTTTTTAGATGAAGAGCAGGACTTCAGCTGTTGGAAGAAAGTCTATCTTCTGAATGAAATGGCTTCTATTTGCATGGAACAATTAGCTATAATTAGCATGCAAGTTTTAATGACATTATATTGTGAAGCTGATTATGCCTGGGGGACTGGTGATGCAAGTCACTTCTATTGTTTATTGTATGCAAATCCACCCACTTAGCTTTAATTAGACATTGAAATTCAGAACAATTGTCAACAATTGCTTTAGTATTAATGGGTAGCATGAACTGCCCATCATGAGTTTTTAAATGGCAGAGACTTATAAGCAATTGATTTGGCTTCCAAGGAAAGAAAAGGTCTCTTAAACCCCATTCTTTGCACAACACTGTCAAGTTTGGGCCAGTCTGGTTGATAAGATTTCTGTGTCTCCCTATTTCCTCTGATTATGCCTCTTTGCTTTGTGAATATTAATAGGTGGCTCTTTCAAGAAAGCAAATTCAAAATAAAACTTAGTAGTTTAAGAAGAGCCAGAATGTGAACTATTTTCATTCAGATATTTGTTGGTTCATGATTTGGTGGTATTCTAAAAAGGTCACTAGGTTGGGTTCATCCTAGTTATTAATGCATGATACACTTTGTATATTGTAGATGAAAATAATTACATGAATTAACAGTCATACTGCGATGTTCTTTTAGTAACATGGCAGATGTGGTTGATTTAGTCTTCCTTGGCTGCAGAATTGTAAGGAAGAGGTATTGAGCATGGCTGTTTGATCACCCTGCAAGCTCTCCAACCTTTTCCAAGACCCAATTTTTTCCTTAGTCTTTAGTCATCCTGTCCTAAGGATGACATGTTAGAAGAACATTCACATGAAATTAAAATGACTTACTTCCATTCACTTTTCACAGACTATTTGTATCTCAAAATGAGATGCAGGGAAAGAACATGCATTATGGGAAAGAATGGATACCACTTCCAGCCATCAGATAAGGAAATTTTATGAGGTACCCCTCAATTGTAGCCAAATATTTACCCATCCCACTCCACCTAAATGATAAGCTGTCCTTCCTTGGTAATTTAATCTTCTTCTATCAGGATGTTTAGACAAGGATGTTATCATGTGACTCATGTTTGTTTGTTTTTCTCCTTTATAATTTTAGTTGCAGGCAGAAATAAAGTTGGTTCCTAATAGATCTAAAAAGAAACAAATCACAAGAATGTTCCAGTTAAATTTTTATTTCCTATAAATATACCAATAATACTTGCACTCCTTTTTCTTTCTTTCTTTCTTTCTTTCTTTCTTTCTTTCTTTCTTTCTTTCTTTCTTTCTTTCTTTTTCTTTCTTTCTTTCTTCCCTTCTTTCTCTCTCTCTCTCTTGCCCTTTCTCTTTCTTCCTTTCTGCTTTCTTTCTTTCTTTTTTACTTTTTTTTTTTACTTCCTCACTTTTTGTAAACCTTCTCTCACTGGAAAAAAAAAGAAGCTATAAGCATTTGCACAGACATTGGTCTGTTTTGAATTAAGTTGGTATGTTAACAAAGAGGGGAAAAGAGTTACTAGCTACCATTGTTCCAAAGGTTGATTTCTGATTTTCCTAACTTCTGTTGTGTCTGGAGTTCTCTCCCCATTTTTCAAAGAAGCACCCTCAATAGCTTAATAAATCAGCTAATAAAATATTTTAGCATCTGCTAATGTTCCCTGAGTGTGTTACATGCTTGTTCAAAGACTTTGTAAAGGAGTGCAATGGAGGGAAACCACAGGCAATTCTGAAAGGCAACACTATCAGATTTCAAAATACTGTAGAACCTCAGTCTTTACCTTAAGACTTTGCTTGTAAATATTTACTTTGTTTGCCCAGATGGTGGCACAATTGGAAAATATGGGTACTTTTTAAGCATCTCTTAATAAACTTTAAAAAATAAACCCAAAATCTAGGATTGAAAATCATAAAAATACATTAAATATTCAGTTGAAAACTTTTGCTATTGTAATTTTTTTTTTATCACACCAAAAGGAAATGAAAATATACAAGTTCTTTTTCAGGTTTTAAGTGCAGTATATTCTCATGTTACTCTTCACTTAGATAAGCCTGAGGCCTTAGTAGCTTCCAAAATATTTCAGTTCAAGGCAGTGAACTTTTAGTGAACGCCAACCATGTGCTATGCACTGTGATAATGATTTTAAGGGCCTCTGATGTGTAATCAGGCAGATAAAGATTATACAGTTAAAGGAAGGATGGGACTCCTGCTAAATCACTGTAATGAAGCCTTGGCCAGTGTGCTTAATGGAATCCTCAACCAACCAAATGGTGAAAGACAGTGGCAAGATACCTTCCTCTCTCACCTAAAGAACTGCAGTTACATCCCAAGTGTCTCCCTGTTGCCATTTTTCTTCCTCTCCATCCATTCTCAGAATCATACATTCTCCAGGTCTCAATTCCATGTCACTTGCTTCTTATTTCACTGGATCTTGAATGGAACCCTTTAATGGATTCATGGGCCTCAGTACAAAGTCCCAAATCATAAAGATGGCTTTTAAGGCCTACCATAATACATGTTTCCTGGTTACCTCAAAGACCCTGTCTCCTACCACTCTTGTCCTAACCTCCCAATTTTTGACTCAGCCACGTAGAACTACTTGCAGTAACCCAAATAGCATCCCTGCTTCTGCCTCTGTGTTGTTCTTTCTCTCTGTGTGAGTGGTTGGGTGTAGAGGGAGGAAGGGGAGGAGTTGTAGGAGAGAGTCAACCAAAGCACCATTAGCATGAGCCTCAGTTTCATTCTAGAATGCCTGGGCTTGAGAAGTTGGGCAGAGATTTTAAGTGGGGAAGGAGGATGAAGTGTTAATAGGCTTTAGCAGGAAGAGGGAGGAATTGTTCTTGGGGATTAGTAACCATTGTTTAAACAATTTGGATTTTGTCTGGAGAGGTGGAGAGAAACAGCTAGGTGCTAAAGCTCAGGGCAGTGGGAACTCTTGTGGGGATCAAGTAGGAACTCTTGTGGGGACCAGGCCATGCAAGAACCTCAATGGAAACCTCTCCTTCAGTGTCTTACAAGTTTATCTGAAGAACTGTCCTTCCTTCTCACTCCCCTCTTCCCACCCTTACCTGGCTAACTCTAATTTCCATGGTTCAGAGGTCACCTGTCCTCAGAAGCCCTCCCTGTGCTTCCTGGGAACTCATCTCCCCACCTCCAGCTAAGGCCCCTCAGAGTTCTGGGCTTAAATCTGGAAAAGTGCTTATCACAGGGTATATAATTCTCTGCTTCTCTGCCTACTACACCAGATTGCTCAATTTCTGAAGGGCAGGACCATACAATGCCTAATTCTTTTTTCTAGCATGTATAATGGGTTTAATATCTTACTTTGATGAATGAATGAATGAATGAGTGAATGAATGTAAAAGGTAGGTGAACCCTAAATCTCTGTAGAACAAGATGATCTTTCTGCCTTAACCTCCTTATTCATCTATGATGCAGCCAAGCTGGTCTCTCCACCCCAAGACCAGTAATAGTCCAACATGGGTGAACTGATCCAGAAATAGTTCCAGGACACATCTGCCTTTGTCCCCAAGACACCATGTGGTCTAATGCAGTTAATAAACAGGCTCTTATTAACTGAGATGTAGTTATGTGGAAATACTACACTTCCAGCTATGAAATTCTAGATTTCAAAGTAGAGATTTGGGATCTGTTCCCATTCCACCCACCCTTAACATTTATAGTAAATCACTGCCTAACAGAGAATTATATTCTTAGGGAAAAATGAGAAACATGTTTGAAGAACTCAACCCTTATTAACACCATTTTTTAGTAACAGTAACCATTAAACAGTTATGTATTTAACCTCTGTAGTTTTTAAGGCTGCTAAAGTGTCTAATTAGTTAATTAGGAAAATAATTATGTGCTAAAATAAGGGAAATTTGAAAATTGTCTATGGATGCATAAAACTGTGTTCAAAATAAACTTCTATTTTGAGGCTTTGGAGCTGTCCCGATGTATTAACATTTCACGATTCTTTGTAGTCATTAAAAGGTTTTTCACAAAAATATTGGATAGTTTCCCAAAGTTCTATTCTCCCACCTCCTGGTATATATCAAGCAGAATATTGGGCTTCTCTACTCAAAGTATAGTCGGAATTACATTTTGTAAAAGGCTATTTACTTGGAAGTCATTCAAAAGATACACATTGGGAAAACTATTTTAATTTGTAGAGCCAATATTTCTCTGTCATAAGTCAATTATAAGTTAACTTTTCCTCAAGACTTTTTTTTTGCTATTTATAATAATCAATTTGTGAAGCATTTAGCATAGGCAAAAACATGTCTGATGTCAAGATCACTGTTAAGATGCTGCTCTTTTGTTTCCCTTCAGCACTGTACATACATATTGCTTACATTTACTATATAAATGGTGGGAACTGACGGTCCTGAAAGCACAGAATGAACAAACAATCTCTGAATGAGGTATGCAAGTTAAAAAGGAGAAATTGATCATTTCCAGATAATAGTGCAATTATCTTTTCCAATTTGAGGAGTAAAACAATCTATATAATTCACTTCCAGAGAAAGTACATTTATATTGAATAATGTTTGCAGTTGTCATTCTTCCCATCAATGCCCCTCTCCTCCTCTGACTCCTGCTATCCCTACTCCTACTTAACCTGGACTTGTCATGACACTTCAATTGGGAAGTTTTGACATTTGTCCTTGCTGTTCCCTTGACCTTGAAATGGGTTAGAAGAAATCCACTATTCCATGAGATTCTAAAAATTAAACTTCCCTCCCCCAGCAGACACCTTCTGTAGCATGAATTTTAAAAATGAAAGCCAACAAAGAAGGTGGGATTTTGGCTTTCTATGAGAACGGCTGAGCAGGCATAAAAGACTTCAGAGTGAGGAAAAGGCAATTTCTCTTGAAGGCCTAGAGATGGAAGAAGCAGTATGTGTAGCTAAGTGATTGATTTCTCCTCTGCAACCTAGGGTATCAGGATACAATTGTTGCCTCAGACAACTGGGTACTGTATTTACAAGGACATAGTATATAGTGGATGCTGGGAGGATTCAGATCTTAGAGTCCTCTAACAAAAAGTATGTTCCGATTCCGTCTTCCCCACTGTTGTAATAGCTACAATAGTGGACAATTTATGTAATTATTCTGAGCTTTGGTTTCTTTATCTTTGAAGCGGGAATACTAATATCTACCTGGGCAAGCTGTAAGGATTGAAGATAATGTATGCCAAACACTTATCACAGTGGTTGGTTTGCACATAAGCACTAAATAAACAGTAGCTATTATAACAATGACTGCATGGTCTTCACCCTTCTATTCAGGTTGAATTGAGCTAAGACAGTTCTAAAGACTTAATAAAACAGATTTGCCTTGTGACTACTAAGGATAAGAAGACATGAGGAAAGGTGTTTATCATCTGAGGAACTAAAGTGGACCAAGGAAACAAGAAAGAGTTGCTACTATATCTTTGTCTGGAAACAGGAGAAAGACTGGAACACAGCCATCAGCATCTATTTGTAGTAGGCTGAGAGCCCAGTAGCAAAAACCAAAAACCAAAACAAAACAAAACAAAAATCTGCCTCTCTCTCTCTCTCTCTGTTTTGTTTTTTTGGGTGTTTTTTTTTGTTTTGTTTTGTTTTGTTTTTCTTTGATGATAGGAGTCTGGCCAGACTGAGGCTGGGTTTTGAACCCATTACAATTAGACTCCAGTAGTTCAATGTCCAGCTGCACTGGGGCTGTGTTTCCTTTACATATACAGATACCTAGATCCAATCTTGGGATATGTCAGACATCATTCTTCTGCTAAAGTGATTTTGGTCTTTCTCCTGGTCCCTACTCTAGATTTAATAATGTTGGTTTGACAGTAAAGGCAAAGGCAACAAAAGCAAAAATCAACAAGTGAGACTCATCAAACTAAAAAACTTTTATGCAACATAGGAAATGCTCAACAAAGTTAAAAGGCAAGCTACTGAATGGCAGAAAATATTTGCATATCATATATCTGATAAGAGGTTAATATCCAAAATGTGTGAAGAAATTATACAACCCAATGCCTAAGAACAAAAAATTAATTTAAAAAAATACGTGGAGGATCTGAATAAAAATTTTTCCAAAGAAGACACACAGATGGCTAACAGGCTAACAGGTCCATTAAAAGATGCTCAACACCACTTGCAAATCAAGACCACTATGACGCATCACCTCACACATGTTAGAATGGCTACCATAAAAAAAGGAAGGAAGAAGGAAAGAAAGAAAGAAAAGAAAGAAAGAAAGAAAGAAAGAAAGAAAGAAAGAAAGAAAGAAAGAAAGAAAAGAAAGAAAGAAATAGAAAGACCAAGTGTTGGCAGGAATGTGGAGAAAAGGGAACCCTAGTGAACCCGAGTGTCCTGTTAGTGGGGGTGTAAACTGGTGCAGCCACTATGGAAAATAGTTTGGAGGTTCCTCAAAAGCAGTAGATTCAAGATACAGTAGGCATCAAATTTACTGAATATGAAGTCTCTAGGTAAGAATGCAACTAGGTTGGTGGTGATAAATGGTTATCTGGTGAGGGAAACAAATGAATAATCTGATCTTTCCATGCAGGGCTATAAATTCTAGGTGGAATGCAAGCACAAGCTTCCAAGGTAGTTTGGAGAAATCCTTGATCTGGACTGAGTCCATATGGATTGGGTCTCGAAAGGGAGAAGAGACATTTAGGGCATAAAGCTATACCAGGCATAGGTGACTTGTGTTTGACTTGTAGGGTCAGGCCTGGCTCTGACCAGTGGAGGTGTCCCTGAACTCCCAGGAGTCTAGTGGTTCCCAAATATCCAGTGGGACAAATGGTAACACCTTAAACTGCTTTTATCATCACTGAAGGAAACATAACCTAATTTCAACAAAGATACTGTCTTTTTGTAAATGTACTTCAAGTGCACAGAAACTTACGATAGCTAGAATGCAAGGAGAAAGCAAGGTATCCTGGACAACAATTTACATTTAGGAAATATTTACAAAACACTGGGACATATGCAAAAAATAAAGTCCAGGATAAGGCCTCTTATAGTAAAGGTGTTTTGGAATAGCATTACTATTTCACTTGGTTGAATTTTTATGTCTTGTGAAGACCAGTGAAATAACTTGTATTAAGTGTTCTACTGTCAAATTCTCCTACTGTGAAAGAAGCCCAGCTGGTAAATGCAGAAATCTCAGATCCCTTTTTAGGAATCCATATTGTTGTACTCAGGCAATTCTGATCCCCTGCCCTCTGTGACAAAAATATGACTATTATTTTATAAAAAGATTTGTTATTTTAAAAATAAAGAAAAAGGAAAGAAATAAAATTACACATGATCCCAAATCAATTTAGGTGTCCAAAAAATGAATATATGGTACTTATTGACTGTCCATTACCTCAATACTTAAATTTTAAATTATATATATTCTAAATTAATTATATACATATGTATAGGAAATAAAATTTCCAACTTTGTTTCCTTTTCTCGTCTCTATACTCACATTTCTTATTTATTTATTTTGAGAGAGAGAGAGCAAGCAAGCATGGAGTGGTAGTGAGAGAGAGAGAGACAGAGAGAGAGAGAGAGAGAGAGAGAGAGAGAGAGAGAGAGAGAATCCCAAGCAGGCCCCTCGCTGTCAGTGCAGATCCCAACGTGGGACCCCATCTCATGAACCATGAGATCATGACCTGAGCCAGAAACAAGAGATGCTTAATCAACTGAGCCACCCAGGCACCCCTCTATACATGCATTTAAATGGCTCTGTTTTATGTTTGTTTTACCAAGAAGTGCTGCGGTGAATATTCTTACCCAATCATCTTTATGCATCTGTCCAATCATTTCTGTTAAAGGGCATTGTTTGGGGGGTGGGGTGGGGGTAATTGTATCACTTTTTGATTGTAAAAGTAAAATGTTCATTATAAATAATGTAGAACTAAAGTAGGAATCACTTTTAATGATGAACTACCACTGAAATACTTTTTCAAAGTACATTAGCTTCACAGAAATAATTTAGATTTCTGGACTTTGAAACCTTGCTGACCTTGCCTCATTCATTCGACAAATGCTTGTGGAGTCTCTTCTATGCCAAGCACTATGCCATGCCGTAAAAGATTTGAAATCCTTGCCCTTTAGGCTGGAGAGTTGTACTTGTGTCTTAGATTTAAGTATGAAGAAAATTTTATTATCCTAATTTTTACCCTTTACCTAGGATTTGTCAGAATATTTGTACCAGATTAAATGAGATAATACCTTAACTCTTAGCACAGGGTTTCATACATAGTAAGTGCTCAAAAGATGTCATTGTGCTTATCATTATTATCTTCATTAATACTGTCATCATTATTAATTATTGCTTGCAGTGTTTATAAACCACCTCTATGTAAGAATGTTCTCAGAGAACTCAAATAATTCCTAATAGGATGTTATGTTTGCTAATTGCTATGTGAACTTGTACTTTATCTTCCCCTGGTTAATTTCTCACTAGTTTATCCAAGTTACTAAATTAAAAAAATGCCTCTATGTTGTATTCTTATAGTTTGGTTTGCATTATTAATGGATGCATAATAATTGGGCAATGAGTTGCATTTGACTTTGCAATTTCTGTTCTTTGAAATCAGGCTAAAGCTCTACCTTGCTAACCTGGGAACTGATGAACGTCCATTTTAGCAGTCGTGGTGTCTGAAGAGACTAGCCAGGCTCAATAGCCTGGCTTTCCTAGGAATCCCTGTTTCTCTGAAATGTCTCCCCAAAGGTCATATGGGTAATTATAACCAAGGCGGCAATGAGGGCTCAAAATGCCATGGTCCTTCTGCTCATGTGTATCTCCAAGGATTATTTATAGGTTTCCTAAACTCTGCAGGAAGGCCCAAATGTAAGCCATTATTGACACAGGGGAAAACATATTTTAAAGTCTCTCCCAGCTCTTGCCTTTAAGGAAGGAAGTTTCTACTATTTCAGGTTTTGGGCAAAAACAAAAACAAACAAAAAAACAAAACAACAACAACAACAAAACCTTAAAATTTTTTCATTATTATTGAAGGGAACAAAATCCAATCTAAGCACAGATATTGGCTTTTTTTTTTTAGTGCACTTCAAGTGCACAGGAATGTAGCCAGAATTCAAAGAGAAAACAGGACTTATTGGGCAAACTATTTTACATTTGGGAAAAATTTGCAAAACTCTGGGACACCTGCAAAGCAAGGTCCAATAAGCACTCTTATAGTAAAAGTGTTCTAGAATAATCGTTGCTGTTTAACTTGGCTGAATTTTATGCCTAATAAAGGCAATGAAATAACTTCTGCTAAATATTACAATTTTATTGGGAAAGAAATCCAGCCACCTTCGTTTCTTTAGGAGGAAGGTAGAGAAGGCTGAGCTGCTTGGATTGGAGGAGCAAGGGGGAAGGGAAATGATCAGTGTATTAGAACACCAACCCCCTCCTTTGAGAGTTAACATGTTTTCATATCACCCATGTTTTGGGGTTGTGGGGGGTGGTTGGTGAAATTATGGAGCTTTTGTGATGCCTGTGTGTCAGGTGCATGCTGACCACTAAACTTTTAGTAATTTTTGAAAGACACCTGTGGTATGTAGCAGTGGAAACTCCTTCGAATTTAAACCTTTTTATCACGAATTATTACAATAATATTTGTTCCCATTCATTAAGCATCTGCTCTGACCAGACACATTTCCTATTTGTCTTTAAGATTTACTAAGTTCTGAAATGGAGGAACTTGAAACTTGAAGAAGTTAAACAAAACACCCAAAGACATGGGGCTACTACAAAAAAGCTGGAAGGTGTCTTCATGTAGGGCTTTGCCCTCTGCCAAGGTGTTTTACACCTTCGTTCTGCTATTGAATCATGTTCATTTTTTCCTTCTGACATGCCAGCATGGGCAACAGCCAATTGTCCTCCCCCAAGTAGGGACACAGTCCTGCCCTGAAGTGCATTAGGTTTGACTCTCAGTCTTTTCAGAATGAGGATCCCTGTACCTTCATTCTTTCCTCATGGTCTGTCCCTAAGTCCACCATAGTTTCCTTCCAGGTACAATGCAAGGGCTAAACCTTTATCCTTCAAAACTCTGCAACCCAGAACATAATATATGCATTGTTAGGCATCCCAAAGGCAGGGTAAGTTTTATAACTATAACATCACTGCAATATTTCAATATAGCTTGCTATCACTGGGACCCTGAGGCCTTTTATTCTGTCATACATATACATTTGTCACCATTCCCAGGCTTTTACTGGTACAGTTTATTTCTTTTTTTCTTCCCAAGTGTACTTATTAAACACTATCCTGTTTATTTCTGCCCCATTCTCTCATTTGTCACTATAGAGTGACCTTGACAAATTAGAAAAGTGAGCAGAAACCCCATTGCTTCAGAGATTCCCATTGCCAGATCTACTTCCCTCCTTCCCTCCCTCTCCCTTTCCTCCCTCTTTTCCTTTTCCTGAGGCTTACAGAATTTAATATATCCCAGATCACATGGCTAGAAATTCTATTCCAGGTTGGATTCTATTATATTACACTTCTTTTCATTTAGTTCTCTAGACTCTAGATCCCCTACATAGAGTATTGTCTACGGAACAGCAGCATTAGAATCACCAGAAAGCTTGTTAGCAATGCAGAATCCTAGGCTCTATCTTAGAACTTCTGAGTCAACATCTGCATTTTAATAAGACTACAAGCAGTTCTAAAATTAAAATTTTATAAACACCAGTCCAGATTATAGGAACCTATTTAACACATAGTCAACCTTTTTTCCTGTCCAGCAGACTCTGTTTATGCATCCTCCACATTATTCAAGGTTATTATCCGCATTAGTCAAATTCCAATCAGGACAATCTTATTTATTATGCTAGTAAAAGGAATTGGGGTGGGATTTTGATCCAGTTCTTCCCAATGAAACATTCAAGAAGTAGGCTCAGGAATTCAGGAAAGGATTTCTTTCTTTTCATAATTAATCACTTGGGAAGGAACAGTTTTTTTTTTCTTTTGCTACTAGATATTATGGTAGCTTTTTAAGATGCTAGAAACTCTGGCGACTATCTTTCAGCCATGATGGGATGGGTGCCAAGGACAAACCTAACTGGGTAAAGATGGCAGAGAGGAAATGCAGGAAGTGGCAAAGCCATCTCACTTCAGGATTCCTTCTTTTTGAGTTTGTTTATTTGCTTGCTTGCTAAATGGTTAAGTTAGCTGATTTAGGATGTTACTTGAAGCCAAAAGCATCCCCACTGATACCAATTATGTTCTTCTTGGTGATAAATGTATTGCCAGAAACAACATCAGCATGCATGCTAAAGGCAAGATCAATTATACCAATTACTTAGTTTACCAAAAGACAATTAGTTTGATCAGATAAGAAATTTATAAATTATAAGGTTCCTTTGTCTCTTCAGGAAAATTTTTATCCTCCCTTACCTCTTCTCTTGCATGCTTTTCTGCCCCTATTCTCATCTGCTATCTTTTCTTTTATGTAGTATCTTGAAATATGAATATGCTTCAAGTTTTTTAGAGATTTATCTTTGATTTCTACTGAAAATCTACTATAGAGAGTAGATGAGAAAACAAGGAGAGTAAAATTCAGAAAATAATTCTGGAGTGGAAAGTACAAAGAACTCAGTAATTTTTTTTAATGTTTATTTATTTTTGAGAGAGACAGAGACAGAATGCGAGTGGGTTGGGGCAGAGAGAGAGGAAGCCACAGAGTTCCAAGCAGGCTCCAGGCTCTGAGCTGTCAGCACAGAGCCTGACACGGGCCCCAAACCCATGAGCTGTGAGATCATGACCTGAGCCGAAGTCGGATGCTCAACCGACTGAGCCACCCAGGCGCCCTAGAGCTCAGTAATTTAGTGTTCAGTTACTTCTTAATTTTCATTTAGCCTTCTGATCCTTTTATGATGACACTCATCTTTCTTGTCTTTCTCTGCCTTTCTGTCTCTCAAAATAAAAAATAAAAATAAAATAAAATTGTGATTGATTTTGATAATATTTTGATAATATTATTGATTAATAATACCATGTGATTTTCCATATTTTAAGAATGATTTGCTAATGGTATAGATTTTCCTATGTATGTGTGGCTGGTAGAGTATTTATCTAATCAGAAGGTTTAGTCCCTTTCTTTTATTTTTATGACTAACATTAAGAAAAAATTATCCTAAATTTGTAAATCTCTAAAAGAAGGACTTTATGTTCTCTCAATGTCATATTGCGGTATTACATAACAGACCCACCCAAGAATACTTTACTTCTCTATGGGTGTGTACTTTACTGTTTTGTTTGTTTGTTTTATTTTGTTTTAGATATTTTACATCTTTATAAAGTAAATACTAGCTTGGAGAAAATTGAGAGTGATACAAATGATTCTTGTCATATAGAAATGTAAGTGAAATTTATCTGGTAGAAAAAATAATCTGAAAGGTTAGTGTTTAATTGTTAGAGCAATAGGTAGTTTTGTAACTATAGCAGTTGTTTTTTTCACAGTTGTTTTGGTGCCAATGGATACTCAGTCTCTCAATTCTTTTTGAACCAGCTTTACCACTAAGTTGTTTCCCTCATTAATGAATTAAGTAAACCTTTAACTCACTGTATGTTTGTAGGAGAGCAGTGTGTTTAGCTTTTAGAAAATTATGCCTCAATTCTATGATTTCAGCCTCAGTGGTGAACTTTGCTGACCAGTTTGATATTAATTATGGATTTTAAACACACCGATGACATTTCTGTAGAATTCGTTGGAAGGTGTACATCTCACCTCATTAACACATCACCAGCTGGAATCTATAATGGTTTTTTAGTTATTTAGCCAAAGAACTAAACATCCCATCTATATCAAATAAACTGAAGGGTGGTATCACTGAATTACTGGTCATCCATTATGATGCTTTGAATTTGTCAATATATTCTGTTTAGAAAGATAAAGTTTTCCTTCTATGATAGTTAGCTGTCTTTGACTATTTTTAAAGAGATTTAAGGTGTAAGTTTCTGTTTGAGGGACACTTATTTACATATTTGTGATAATTCTAAATGTTTAATTATAAAGTTTTCATAACATCTTCTTTCCTGAACTTGCCTGTAATCTCCAGCCCAATTACTGCCCATCTCTACCTATTTCACCTGCACAAAGAGGAAGGAGTCTTTTTTGCTTGGAAAAAAGGTTAAATTTAACTGCATTTTTTTTTTTAACATTTTTTATTTATTTTTGGGACAGAGAGAGACAGAGCATGAACGGGGGAGGGGCAGAGAGAGAGGGAGACACAGAATCGGAAACAGGCTCCAGGCTCCGAGCCATCAGCCCAGAGCCTGACGCGGGGCTCGAACTCACGGACCGCGAGATCGTGACCTGGCTGAAGTCGGACGCTTAACCGACTGCGCCACCCAGGCGCCCCTTTAACTGCATTTTTAAATGCTGAGGGAGAAGGGGGTGGAGAAATGCATGCAGGCAAGGGTTTCATCAAAGTTGAGGAAAGGGAGAAATTTTCCAAAGGTTCTTGAGAACAGAGCACATGAGGGCTGTGGGTTGAAAAAGGAAAAGAAACTTAATTAAAAAAAATAGTGAGTTAAAAGTTGGACCACTTTTAATGTACTTCCAGATACTTGGGTATACAGTGAAATTACTGTGAAATTACTTGGTAAATATGGTTTGACCTACAAACCGTGCTTTTTGAATAAAGAAGTACTTGGAATCTAATGTGATTCTCCAAGTTTATTAAATTATATTTGAATTCTGCCAATATTCATTGAGTACTGATTATGTGCTAGGCTCTTATGTGCTAGACAAAGAGTCTGTCCTCAGGGAACTTACAGTTTTATTGGGGGTTGGCAGGGGTGCAGAAAATAAACAAAGGAATAATAATAGGATATGTTTTATATAGTAGCTGGAGATGAAGACTATGAGGATATAAAATAGGCTGAGTAGGCTGAAGAGAGAAGAGAGTGCTATTTTACGTATGAGAATGAAGTAAGGCTGCCATTTAGGAAATAGCACATTCCATTCTAGCCATGTAGGCAAAACTCATCATACTGAGTAGGCCAAACTAAGTAGACAGACAACTGAGTAGAAATTTCTTAGGTGTGGACCCTGATGGCCCCATGAATCTGTGGTATTCTTCAGAAGCTAGTGCTGATATTAAGCTTTTTTTGAAAAAATAGAATTCTAGAATCTAGAAATACTTTGGGGGGGGTGGTGAATATGGCTTGGAAGCATACATTAGAGAAGAGAGAATTGCAGTGAGCCCTCCCCCAAAGCATTTTCTCTTGAGGAAAAAAAGAAGTTATATGTCATTTCCTTAGTCACGATTTGTAACAGTTCTATGAGATTCTCATAGAACATGGAGACTCATCAGGGAAACAGAATATGAAACAACTCTCTTTTTTTTTTTTTTTTTTTTTTTTTTTTTTTTTTTTTTTTTTTTTTTTTTTTTTTATTTTTGGGACAGAGAGAGAGACAGAGCACGAACGGGGGAGGGGCAGAGAGAGAGGGAGACACAGAGTCGGAAACAGGCTCCAGGCTCCGAGCCATCAGCCCAGAGCCTGATGCGGGGCTCGAACTCACGGACCGCGAGATCGTGACCTGGCTGAAGTCGGACGCTTAACCGACTGCGCCACCCAGGCGCCCCAAAACAACTCTCTTTTATCAATTTAGAGCTCCTTTGTCAAGGGAGGATTATTTTGCCATAAATTCAATTTAAAGGGAAGGACATGTAACTCACTTTCAAGGTCATTAAAAAGGATAAGAAAAGTAGGATCCTATAAATAAAACTTTAATAAGCTAAACTAACTGGCAGCAAGAGAGCAAGCTATTTTCTCAATAAATATTGTATGGTTGTGCTTTGTCAATTAACTATTTTTTTTTGTGAACAAAATGTAAATGTCATGGATAAATGATAGCTGTAATGATGTTTTCCAGCATTGTGCTCCATGTTACCATGGCTTCTTAACAAAGATGTTAAATCATTAGGAGTCATATTTCATGATAATTAACTGCAAATCTGGTAATATTACCACTTTTCATTTGGCGTGAAATGATGAGGGAGAACCACAAGGTTTATTGGAGGTACATGGCAAAGGACAGAGTGACTTAATGTATGTATATAAATCTTATAAAACTACCTATTGGACAGCATTTTATGATGGACATAAATTCCCATTCACTCTCCACTAGTGATAGACAGTGAAGTCTGCAGTAGAAGTAGAAACCTGAGATGGGAAGTCACCCTAGAGAATAGAAGGGACTCATAGTTTTCTTTCCTATCCTTGCTCAGTCTCTCTTGCCACAGCTAAAGAGTCCCTTGTTCTTGGCTAAGTTTTGAACAATTGCATACTCCTATTAATTTTGTCTTATTAAATGTGCTTTGTTATAAAATATGCAGTAATGCTTTTATAATTAAGGAGCTATTAACATTTTCCATTTTAAACTACTGTTCTTTTCTCTGTATTTCTTTGAACTCTTAAATGTTCAACGAGATCATTCAAGATTTCATTTCAGGGAAATGAAAAATCATGAGCACTCTGTGTTGTAAATATTTTCATCCCAACTTACTGTTACAAATATAGAGACAGTGGTTTGGGGGTAAAAAAGACACTTTTTTTTATAGAATTGGGTGCCCTGGTTTGATTTTCTCTTTTGCTTATAATTTTTTTATCTTGAACACTGCCTTAATCAAAAAAAAAAAATTTTCTGTTGTAAGTGACTGAAATCCAAACCAAAGTCTTTTAAGAAAAGAAAAAGGAACTATGTTGGCTCATGTAATTGGAATCTTAAAGACTTCTGGCAAGAACACATTGTCCCAACAGGGCCATGTGTATCAGTCCCTCTATGTCTTAGCTTTGCTTTTCTCAGTGCTGGCTTAATTTTCAGGCAAGCTCTCTCCACATGGTGGGAACAATGGCAGCTTTAGACTCTTAGATCTTGAGAGCTGGAGATCCTGGAAGAAGACAGAAACTATTTCTGATACTTTTGACTAAAGTCCCAGTGATGACTGATTGGTCCTGCTCAGGCCAGCAGTTCATCTTAGAATGAATCCCTGAAGTTAGGAATAGAAAACATTCTGCTTTGACTGGCCAGGGCTCAGTCTGCACCTGACTCTTCCAGGACCAATGCTGAATCACATTGTCTAAAGATAATGAATATTAAATGAAGGAATAGTAGTTGCCTGAATAAAGAGATGTTGAGTAGTCAAGTTATAGATATAGCACTTGACCTTACACATTCATTTATTCTTTTCCAACTAACTTGTAAAAATTAGCCCCACCTTTTTGCTGTATCAGGGACTATGGTGGTAATGATGAAAGGTTTAAAAAAAAAGAGGACTTGGCTTCTAGGAATAATCATGTGAAAAAAAAATATGTGCAATGCAAAATATCATGAATTGAAAGTCAGTGATCTCCCAAGGGAAGGATCTTCCAGGTTTCCTTGTTAGGATCAGGGAAGACTTCAGGAAAGAACTTAAAGCTGTGCTTTGTGCTTGACTTCTACTCAATGAAAATAGCATAGATGGAGGTATGAGAACATGGCACACACAAAGGAAGAACTTGTTCCCACCTCAGTAGGGAGCAATCACAAAGAACAAGGGAAATAGCAGCCAATGGAGCTGAACAGGTAATCAGAGGCAGATCTTGGAAAGCCCTTAAGTTGATCAAATGAGGCTTTATTATTTTTTCTTTCTGTCAGATGGGGATTATTAATCAGAGGAATAGTATAAATCAAGTGTGTACACTAAAAAGATCATTGTTGTGGGCACGTGGAGGATTATTTGAAAGCTTTTGAAACAAGAGGTAAGATAGCTATTAAGAGGCTATTGTTGGGGCGCCTGGGTGGCGCAGTCGGTTAAGCGTCCGACTTCAGCCAGGTCACGATCTCGCGGTCCGTGAGTTTGAGCCCCGCGTCAGGCTCTGGGCTGATGGCTCGGAGCCTGGAGCCTGTTTCCGATTCTGTGTCTCCCTCTCTCTCTGCCCCTCCCCCGTTCATGCTCTGTCTCTCTCTGTCCCAAAAAATAAAAAAAATAAAAAACGTTGAAAAAAAAAAAATTAAAAAAAAAAAAAAAAAAAGAGGCTATTGTGACTTCCCAGCCTCAGAGAATTCACTCATTCATTCACTCACTCACTCACTCACTCGCTCATTCACTGATTTCTTCCCTCCCTCAACAGATATTCATTGAATGCCTGCAATGTACTAGATATTGTGTGAGACAAAGTATAAGGCAATGGTGATGGAGTTAGAAAAAAGGAGACAAATATGAAAGTAATTTAAGCAAAGAATAACTGATTGGATGTCAAATAGCTTCAAGATGGAAAAGACAAGATTGTCGGTTTCCAGCCCAAGCTCTTGGGAGGAGGGTGGTAACATTGCTGAGCCAGGTATTGTCCAAATCTGTTCACTCAGCTGGAATGTGACAATAACAAGAACCCAGCATCACAGGGCTATTAGGAGGATGAGTGGAAATAATACAAATATGAATGGGTTTTGTAAACTTTAAAATATAAAATGAAGGCAAGATGTTATTGTTTAATGTAACATTTTCAAATGATCTCTGTGATTGCTTTAGATTCCATGAGGCTGTAATTTTCTCCTCCCAAGATGTACCCATTGGACAGAATGAAATAAATCAGAAGTCTTGACTGTCTAGTGAAATAAGCATTATTTACCTTGGAATGTCAGCCTTTTCAAGCTTTATTTTCTATCTCCTGTTTTTTCTTTCATTATGCAGGGTGTTGGAGCTGGGGGAAAGGAGGTAAAAGCCAGTTGAGTTTCTCATAAAATTGCACATTGCGGATTTGGGGGAGAATGGTTTTGTTTAAAGCTGATTCATTGGGCTTTCATAAGAGACACTATTGTATAGGTACAATAACTATTTAGTGAGGTTCTTTATGAGACATTCAGGATTATGGATCCATGATTTGCATTCATTGCAAACATTGTAACAACTTCCTTTGAGCCATTAAAACAAAGGTATTGGAAGGCTGTTAAGGACTGCACAAAGCCATGAAATCGCAACAGGTTCATTTATTGGAGAAAGTACTAGCAAGATACAAGCCAGCATTACAAATCCAGGTCTCATCTGTTCAGTTGTCACATTTAACTTTTTCCAGCCTCATTGTGTAAAGGAAGGGGCTATGATTTGAGTAGGTTGGAGACTCTGAAATCATACTGCAATATACTCACCCACCCAGCCAGCCATTCATCCACTCATTCACTTCAATTCTTAGATGCTGGGGTAAATGATAAAGAAAATAATATGCTATCCCTGCAGAGTGTAATTGGAGAGACAGATACATAAAATATATTTGCAGTAAAATGAAAACGTGAAATGATAGGCTAAATGCAGAGTGTTTTGGTTGCTGCTGGGAAGACAGGACAGTAGAATGAAGAGGCAATTGCTGAATAGAGAAAAATAGAGGACATTCCAGGCAGCCAAATTAATAAGTGAGTGTTGTGTTGCAAATTAAGTTGTGAATTCAGCTCCCTGGGAATCACTAATGTTGGCAAATTCCATCAGCTAGCCTTTTCACTTCCATCTCCAGGATTTCTGATTTAAAGACAAATTAAGCTAAATGTTTAGTTGCTCCATAAAGTGTCAGTGTGAAAAACTCATCTAAACCAGACTTGAGAGATGAAAAACAAAGAGAAGTTGAGAAGTTCCCAGTGACTGCATAACAGAATACGGGCTGACTGACCTTTGCTGTTGTCCCATGAGTGGTAAAGGTATTATTCGTCATAGGCCTGAAATCACTTAGCACAACATCTGGCACACAGTAGGTCCACAATAAACAGCTGATATTATCCATTGACAGAACACTAGCTTGGCACAATATTTGAAATTGTCCAAGAAGAATTTTTTTTAAATTTTTTTAAGTTTATTTTTGAGTTAGAGACAGAGTGAGCGGGAGAGGGGCAGAAGGCAGAAGGAGAGGGAGAAAGAGAATCCCAAGCAGGCTCCACACTGTCAGCACAGAGCCCGATGCAGGGCTTGAACTCACAAACTGTGAGACCCTGACCTGAGCAGAAACCAAGGATCGGACTCTTAACCAACGGAGCCACCCAGGTGCCCCATGAAATTATCCAAGAAGAATTTTTAAGGGCATCCCCAATTCTTTCAAAATAACTGTATTCTCTTCCATTCCTACATCAGTTTTGCCCTGAGCCTATAAGAAGTGAATAGTATAGATCCATTTAAACAAATTAAAAAGAAATTAAAATTTATTTTAAAAAATTTGTCAGACTCTCTTTTGCAGGTGCACAGGAGATGAAGTATTGTCATTAGTCTAAAGGCAATCATGATAGTTTCATGACCAAAAAAGGGAAAACTTTGTGGAGGGTGCAGCACACCTGGTATACATCAAAATTAATTAATTTTTTAAATATTTTTTTAAAACTTTTTTTAACGTTTATTTATTTTTGAGACAGAGAGAGACAGAGCATGAACGGGGGAGGGGCAGAGAGAGAGGGAGACGCAGAATGGGAAGCAGTCTCCAGGCTCTGAGCCATCGGCCCAGACAGAGCTTGACGCGGGGCTCAAACTCACCAACCGCGAGATCGTGACCTGAGCTGAAGTCGGACGCTTAACTGACTGAGCCACCCAGGCACCCCTAAATATTTTTTGTAACATTTATTCATTTTTGAGAAAGAGACAGAGCATGAGTGGGGGAAGGGCAGAGAGAAAGGGAAACACGGAATCTGAAGCAGGCTCCAGATTCTGAGTTGTCAGCACAGAGCCCAACGTGGGCCTCAAACCCACGACTGCCGGATCATGACCTGAGGTGACGTCAGACGCTTAACTAACTGAGCCACCTTGGTTCCCCCATCAAAATTAATTTCTAATCTCATGTGCTCATAACATATAGGTCACTTTTATTTCCAAATATAATAGCAGAGGGGAATATCTATGAATTAGACACTGTCAGTCATATTACTAGCAATAATAACTAATCCACTATGATTCAAATATTATGGTATAAATAGGTGAAGGGAATTGCAAGAAGATAAAAACAAACAAACAAACAAACAAACAAAAAACCAAAAAAAAACCCTTCCTGTTATCACTGGATAAAGAACCAGGTCTCTTCAGTCTAAACAGCTTTTCTCTTCACTTTTCTGCATATTTTAATTTAAAGAATCTGGGCTAGTTTTACAATTCGGATGACAAATTCCAACTCTGATCTTCTCAAATTGTGTAGCATTATGCAAGCTAATTATCTCCTCTAGTCTGTCAAATGGGGATAACATTAATACCCACCTCATGTAGTTATTATGAAAATAAAATGAGATAGCACATGCAAAGGTCCCATGTATGACCCAGTGTGGAGAGGATATTTAATAAATATTTGTTCCACTTATCTCCTTTGCTTTATCATTCACCCAATATTAGCTTTTGCAATGTGTTTTGCAATGTGTTTTGGTGCATAAACAAAGTCAACCTTTTATACTCATCATTTGGAGTATGTGGCAATTCAAATACAAAATCAAAGGTACATAATCCCCAGAGGAATAATGTGCCTTCTAATCCCTGATGAAAATACTAATGGCTTTATGACATTAGGCAATTCACTTACCTCCAGTGCCCTTAGCTCTATATTTAGTTACAGTTATAAAATATATCATTATTATGAAGATATTATTATATAAATAACTAAAAAATAGGTGTTAATATTTTTATGTATGCATTATATCAGATTGCATTGTTTTGTTATTTTTTTCCTTGATTTAATGCTTTGATTCAACTTTATAATTTTAGTGGGAAAAATTTTCCCCTTTATATATAGATTTCAATGTCATAGACACATTAATGTTAGAGTTGGAAGGGAACTTACGTATTATCTAATGTGGTGAAGTCTCACATGCCACCATTCCCTTCTCCCGTGTTATTGTAGACCTCTCCTGAATGTACCTCCTGAAGCGGAGCATTCCTATTGTCCAGAAGTACCACTGTGAGAGTCTTCCTTGTGCTTAAACTAAGTCCCACTCACTTTCTCAGCTACTCTTGACAAAATTCTACCTTTAAAGGTTACATTAGAATAAATTGATACTGTCTGTCACATGGCAGCCCTTCAGATTAATTGGAAACGGGTAACATGCATATCCCCAGCCTTTATTCATGCCTCATATGTAATGCGTTAGGTGGTTTAGAGGTACACTTTTATCCAAAGATCTGTAATTAGTATGGCATTATACTGTACTGCGATACTTAGAATGAATTAAGTTTTGTAACATTTTGCCTTTCATGCATCTGTGCTTATTGTTTGAAGACAAAGTATTTCTATGTCTTCTAATACTATAGGGACCTTGTGTTCCAACCCATAGATATGACACCTTCACTAAGTGTGGAAAAATCCTAAATCAAAAATAATTAAACAGACAAAAATAAGAGGTTGAAGCTTGCTTGGTCATGCCCAAGGTTGAAAAATATCTTTATTATTGTGTCTGAGGGCGCACAAAATGGAAATAATTCCTTCCTAATCAATGACTATGATCATGTCTACGGTGGGGACAGGGAAACAGGGAACAGACAGCCAGGTCCCTGGCTAAAGGACATTTTGTTGACCCCAGGGAAAGAGTCAAAACCTCTGATGCAATGATAGCAACCTGGAATCAAGCACAAGAGAGCCAAATCTGGATTTAGATATATTGCTTGGCTGACACAAAGTTTTTTGTTTCTTAGTTGCCTTTAGGGGGTGCCTGGGTGGTTCAGTCAGTTAAATGTCTGACTCTTGGTTTCTGCTCTGGTGATCATCTCACGGTTAATGAGTTCAAGCCCCACACTGGGCTCTGTGCTGACAGTACAGAGAATGCTTGGGATTCTCTCTCCCTCCCTCTCTCTGTCCCTCCCGCTCTCTTTGTCTCTTTCAAAATAAGTAAATAAACTTTTTTTTAAGTTGCTTTTAAAATTCAAGAGATTCTATATAAAATCAAAACGGGGCCTGGTTTACACTAGTCAAGAGATGGGATGGGGCATCTCCACGTGGCAGCAATTCCCATGGCTTCCTATTTGTAGTATATTTGGCCCATTGCTTCCATTTTTTATTGTTTGGTTAATTCTTATTGGCATGTGAGGGCCCAGTCACTGGGTATCTCTGGACTGTGCTTACCTTTATTATTCCAGCCACATGCTTGCCTCTTCTTAACCTCTGGTTCTCTTTAATTCTTTACTCAACCCAACTTAGTACACACCCATGCAGACTTCCTCAGGTCTAAATCTTCAAGCAGGACAGAGCTGCTTGGATGCTTAGACCTCGTCCTCTGCAGATGTAGAGACTGCTCACCACCTTGTCCCCTCTAGTCCAGCATTTTTCCCTGTCGTGTTGCCTGACCAACTGTCTGTTCATATGAGACACCTGTCACTGCCTGGTGCTCACACAGGCTCCACAGAGGGTAGGATGAGCCACAGCTACATGCACTGACCACAGCCCTGGTGCCTCCTTCCTTTGCGCATGCTGTATCCAGCACCTGGGTCTTTAATGACAGAAAGTCAGAAGCCAGTTAAAGTTGTTACCTGGCCAGTGGACACATGAAAACAACACTCTCATTAGGAATCACGAAAAGGCAAATCAAAACGAGTGTGAGAAGTTTCCCAGCCATCTTTATAACTTTTGTTTGTATTTATTTATTTTAAAATTCTGGTATAGTTAACATACAAGTGTTACCTTAGTTCTAGGTGTGCAATATAGTGACACTTTTTATCACTTTTGAATGTCAAATATACATCATCACAACACAAGCTGGAGAAAGGAAAAAGAAAAAAAAATCTTTCTGCTTTTCTTTTCTTCCTGAGTTCAGTCTGTTGAGATGGGTATGAGAAAGGGATTATGTTGATATGTGACTGTGAAAACCACATGCTGGGCCTGGTAATGAAAGATTAGATGCAGAGAAGTTTCTCTTAAAGAGCAACCATAGGATGAAGCAGTCACCATTTTGCAACCTTAATGAATTAAAGGGTGGAGGCAATGCTCATCTGTTTTGTGGTTGCCAATCTCTCTCTCTCTCTCTCTCTCTCTCTCTCTCTCTCTCTCTCATACACACACACACACACACACACACACCATTAGACCTTATGTGCCTCTTATATATTACTACTTATGGAGTAGCCTAGCCAACCCAACCCTTAAAAATAATTGAACCTAAATCAGATCAATCCTCTAGATATAACTACCAACTTATAGGAAATGCAGAGGAGAGGGACGTGAAATTACACCATGGAGCCAACAAAATCCATACTAGAAAATTCTACAGACCAGACGGCCCAGCTTTATCAACATATAAATTGGGAGAGAGGGGAAAAATCTGCAGAAAATAAGACTTAAAAGACATCCCATCTGAAGCAAATATAACAAAATATCATTCATTCATTCTGTTTGAAGACTATAAAGCTATTACACAAAATTATTCCCCATACATCCGCATTTTAGTTTTCATAATTTAAATGGTATTGTGTTTATTATAGTCAAAAACCAATAAGCATTCGAGATGATGGGTGGCTCAGTCAGTTAAGTGTCCCACTTTGGCTCAGGTCATGATATCATAGTTCATGAGTTTGAGCCCCTCATTGGGCTCTCTACTGTCAGCACAGAGCCCACTTTGGATCCTCTGTCTCCCTCTCTCTCTGCCCCTCCCCTGCTCTCTCTCTCTCTCTCTCTCAAAATAAATAAACTTTATTTAAAAAGAAAACCCAAACAAGCATAAAAGACCTACCAATCCCTTCCAATAAAAATTTAAATTTGGATATTGTTTCATACACACCCTAACATTTTTGAAAAATATGAAATTTATGATACAATTTAAAATTTGAACACTGACAGGCATTCAATGAACATAAGGAATTATTGTTAACTATTTAAAGATACAGTAATGGAAGTGCACTTATACCCCTCCCTTGCTCCTAAAAGAGGGGAAAGAGTCTTTCTCATTTAGAAACATACACTTGGAATTTATCTAGGTGACATAATACAATGTCTGACATTTGGTTCAAAAAATACAGGCAAGAGGGAAGTGGGTAGAGCCATACATGAGATTCTAATTTTGTATGTGTTGGAATTATTCCACATTGCAAGCTGAGAGCAAACAGAAGAACAGGTACTGATGGTCAAGCCCCCTTACATGATCACAGAGGCAGCAGTTCATTAAGAATTCATCTGACTCACCACTGGACTGGCCCCAGTGGACCCGCCCCTCCCCCTCCCCCCTCCCCCCTCCCCCCCCTCCCCACCCTAAACACAACATATGCTGCTTAGAGAGTAATACCCTGGCCTAACAAAACTGTTAACTAGCCAGCCTGGAAAGGAATTTGGTTGTTTCTTATCCCAAAGAAGAAAATCTCATTTATCTCTTTCTTCAGTGTTATCAGAAAATGCTATGCAGCAAATAAGTGGCAACTCCATAAGTGGATGTTAATGAAATTTTAATGAATTTGAGGTGCTAGCACAGTATATCCCTGCAGAGCTCAGTTTAAAAGGAAAAAAAAAAGTCCTGCTTTAATGCTGAAAGCTTACAGATGACAGCAGCAGCCTTAAGACCAGCGTGAAGGGAGCCTCAGTGGGGTGAAGATTTTCTCAGCCTAGTAAAATGTGTGGCCTTCATTTTTCTGGTCTCCTGGAGGCCCTGTGAGCCCCAAGGTCTGACATCCTGTGGTTCTGAGTGTTGGATGCCTTGCACAGAAGAGATCCATGATTTCTGTCATCCTCTGCTGCCTCTGGATATTGAGGGCTCCTGCATCCCTTTAAATGTTTACTGCAGATTGCTTCTTTTGCCCTTCTAAGTAGTCTGTAAACTCGATGCCAGAGAGGGGCTGAGAGAGTTATTGCCTGTTGATACACTCACCCAAACAAGTGCTGAGTGCTCTTCCCTATACGCATATGGACTTTGGCTGTGGGCCCAGAATACCTGAGTCAATTTCAGAATGTACTTGTTACAGTGGGTTTGTATTTTTAGAGAAGAAAAAGGTGTGCAATCCTAAGATCTAAAAGCTGTCCACATTTACATTCCAACTTTCTTTTTAATTAAGCAGACCACAAAGATCAATAGAAAATTTACTAGCATAGAGGAGCATACTGGAATGATTTCATGAAAAAATGTTGCTGCATCGACAGAGGGAGGGCGGGGGAGGTGTTTACCAAACCATCTTTAACTGGCTGGATGTTTCTCATTTATTTCAGATTCTATTCTTTCTATATACTCCCCACCCCATCCCAACCTTGGACCACAATGCTTCCAGAATGTTAACAATGCCCCTGGTCTTGGAATGTATTTTCCATGAGAGAACAATTTCCCACTTTTACAATGCTAGAACAATTGTGTGCATTGTTAGAGACCCCTATATGACTTTGACATTGTTGAAAGAGAATAGTAATTCTCCATTGACAGCTCCCAGTGACTGAAAGTATAATCAAAGTCAATGCATTATTAATGACTTTTCTTTTTAATGACTCAATCACAGTATGAGATGCTTTTCAAACATTTTATTTTATATAATTTTTCCACTTGGAAAAGTCTGCCCACAAATTAAGGAAATATAATAGCTGAATAAAACCAGAAATATTGTGTTGGATACTCTCCAAACAAATTGTCCTTCAAAAAGATTGCCAGAGTAAGCTCTGATCGCTTTTCCCTGACAGGTGAGGACCAGGTAAATTATCTACTTGGGTCTGGTTATCTGAGAACACAGATTGGGAGCTGGGCATTGGAGTCTGAGAGTCCCGATACACCCAGATTTATTATTTACTAAAGGTTTGATCTTGGGCAGGTCTTGGAAGAACTCATAAGTCTTTGTTTCTTCCTCTGTGAAATGAAGCCAGCGATGCCCTTGACACAGACATTGTGTGAGGATTAAATGGTATGCTGTATGGAAAGTGGGTTGTTCACTTCTTATTCTGGTTCCAACCCCTTAGATTGAAGACAAGGACAGAGAAAGGAAGCTTCACAGCTGACCACCCTTGCTTCTCTAAACTCATTAACAAGGTACCAGGAGAGGGAACATTTACCTTCTTTGTTTCCTTCCAACCAGTGAACCAAGCTTCAATATAACATGGCCCTTAGCTCATTTAATACTTGCTCTCAGGATCCCCCATCTCTCTTTGGCCCACTGGCTTCACCCCCAGATCTCAGCACCTCATCTCTTTGCCCAAGAGCTTTCTCTGCCCCTTGCAGAACTCTCTGCCCATGCACACTGTAGACTGGACATGCCAGGGAATTGAAACCCACAACCGGTAACTGATGGAAGTGGCTTTGGATAAATAGCTCAAGTCTCTCACCCTGTAGGTGGGAGAACTCTGAGGCATGTTCTATACCATCTCCCAGAGTTCTCCAGTGGGAATAAACCTCGGGTTCCCCTTGTGATAACTTTCTTGATAACACACCTTGCCTTAGTAACCTTCCCTGTCTCACCTCCGTATTTCCCTAGTGTTCTTTCCTGGGATCCTATTGCAAGTAAACTATTTGCCTTGGAATCTTATCTCAATATTCACTTCTGGAGGAACCTAACCTAAGACAGTTTATTAACTAAGATGGGCTTTGACCAATGACGCCTGACACTGAGCTTCCAAGCATTTTTGGAAAATATAATACAGCTGTACTGATTAGATATAATTCACATTTATGACTACACATCTCAGAAGGGCAATCACTCTGGCAGAGAAGCTTACTGAATTTTCCTAGTAAAATGATTTTCCCTGCCTTTCAGGTGACTGTATCACTCTTATTCTAAACCATTGGCCCTGAACTTCCTCCCTCTTTGCCTTCCCATGGACTTTAATCCTAGAATATTCCACCTTCCTTTATTAAAACATCAATTCTTCCCTTATGAAAAGGTCACTCCCTTTGGGGTATAAACACAAATAATAAAAATCAAAAACAATTTAAAGAAACCCACTTACCCCACAAAGCCCTGTACTTCATTCCCTTTGTCTTTGTTCTCTTTCACCGTGAAACTAAAATTATTTCTACTATACTCCTCAATTCTTCATCTTTCAATCTCTCTTTGTCCTGCTCCAACCAGGATTTTGCCCTCATTACTCCACTGTCACCATTCTTATAGAAGTAGCCACTGAGCCACATCTAACCAAGGCTAGGGGTCAAGTCCCCATTCTCATCCTCCTTGGTCCCCTAGCAGCATGAACGATAGTTGAACACCTTCTCATCCTGACACCACACTCACTTGGTTTCCCTCTAATTCACTGGCTGCCCCTTCTCAGTCCCTTTTCCTGACCTCCTCCTCTTTGATCAGACCTGTGAATGTTGGCATGCCTGCCTTGCCATCTCCATCCATGTCTTTGGTCATCTTTCCAATTGCATAGCATTAAATTCCATCTCTGATGTATACATCCTGCCTAGCTTTCTCCCCCAACTTCAGAACTTAACATTTCAAACTGCCTTTTTAGCATCTCCATTTGACTATCAGATATCTCAAATTTGTAAAATGGAAAAAAGAGAGAGAAGGAGAGAGGAGAAAAAGAGGGAGGAAGGTGGGGGAAGAGAGAGAAAGAGAGAGAGAGAGAGAGAGAGAGAGAGAGAGAGAGAGAGAGAGAAGAGACTTCTCAAGGTGTTGCCACTACTCTGCATCTCAGTAAATGTTCCACTCTTCACTCAATGGCTTAAACCAAAAGCCTTGACTACTATATTTCCCTATTATTTTACAACAAGCATATTAATAAGTACTTTTGTCTCTACCTTCAAAATATACCTCAAATCCAATTACTTACCACTATCTCCACAGCTCCTAGCTTTTCCTTCACCAACCAGTCTGACCTACTCAGGACCTCTATCATTTCCAGCCTCCACTTGATACATATTTGTTGCTAGATCAACAGAGCAGATGAGCATTTTAAAATTTTAAAGTTGGATCGTGAACTAAAATGTTGAGGGAGGGCATCACATTTTGTTTACAACTGTATTATTTGTTAATGATTCACACTTGACTATGTACAGTGTACAAGTCTCTCTTCTTTTTTCTTATGTTTTTTTCTTTGCTAGTTATTCCTTTATTCTATTCTTATTTTCCTCCATTTTATTTTCTCTGACCTAGATCCTACCATTATGAATTACCTTTGTTTTCCCTCACATTGCTAGCTTTTTATTAATCTCTTTCTTTTCTTTTCTTCTTTTTTTTTTTTTTTTTTGGATTGCATTTTCCTCCTGCATTCTACCATGAGAAAATCAGGTGCTTTTTCAAGGGTGTTTAAAAAATGTTGGCAGCAGAAGTAGTCTTCATTCCACCTCTAAGTTAGAGTCTTGTGCAAGAGGATATTGTTCTGGGCAAGAACTTAACATTCACATAAGTTTTTGCCGCCTTCTGTGTCTGGAAGCAAGCTAAACCAATTATTAGCATAATGATTATATCAAACACAGTAGCTGAAACAAGATATGGGTTATTTTTCTTTCAGGAAAAAGAACTCTACAAGAGACAATTCAGAATTGGCATGGTAGCTCCAGGAGGCTATCAGTATTTCAGGCTTCCTTTTTCTCAGCTAGCTTTTCTGTGTACATGGCTTCCATTTTCTAGTTTGTTCCATGGTCTTAAAATAGATGCCACAGCTCCAGCCATTACATATAGATTCAGAGCAGGAAGAAGAAAGAAAAGGAAAGTAATTTTCTGAGTCAGACTCACTTTTAAAGAACTTTTTCAGAAGCACATAAAACCTTTTTGCCTACATCTCATTGGGCAGAAATTAGTTACGTTATGAACTCTACCTGCCTAGAAGATTGGAAAATGTAGTTTTCCAGCTTGGGACATTCTTATCCCCAATTAAAAGTGGGATCTGTGTAAAGAAAAAGGAAGAAAAGTTATTGGATAGTTATACCATAATAATAATTATAATAATAACTACTCGGTATTAGACATATTAAATGCTAGGCATGTGTTGAGCAATGTATGTGAATTTTCTTCTTCAACTGTCACACCAACTTAACAAGTTAAATACTATTATTTATCCCCATTTTATTGATGAAGAAACTAAGGCACAAAGCATTAGGTAACTTGCTTGGTTGGACATAGATGGTCAATGTTGGAATCTGGGTTCAAACCTTCATAGAGAGGCTTGGGATCCCAGGCTTCTAAACTCTGTGTTAAACAAAATTTGATGTTCCCCAACCCTATTCCCATTTTCACCACCCATTTCTCTTAGCTTATGTGAACCACACCCTTGTTATTAAAAACAAAATGAAAAAAGTGTGTGTGTGTGTCTGTGTGTGTGTGTGTGTGTGTGTGTGTGTGTCTGGTCAAACTTGTACTTTGAATTGAGAAATCCTAAATAGAGTATTACAATAGCTTAGTTCCTGGATTCTGACCTCTGAAGTCCTTTATCAAATCCCAGTGTCCCCCATCTTTTCCTCCATTCCAACCTAGAATTTAAGGCCAGTTGCAGGCATCTTCATGGACAGTCCCGAAGGCAGAAATCCTAGTGACTTAACCAGAGGTGTGGTACTCATTATACAAATTTCACTGTGACTTCTAGTTAATGAAAATATAAGCCTAAGGGGGAAAAAAAGAAATACAATGGCGTATGTCTAGTCTTTGGTGTTGTATTTCAGTGCTTTAAGTATTTATTATGCCAGTCTACCTTGATATACACTCTGAGATGGGACACTCAAAGCAGACATTACAATGTCCATTGTACAGATGAGGGTATTGAAACACAAAAGACTTTAGGATGAGTCAAGTTTGCATGTCTAGGGAGTAGGAGTTCTGGGTTTCACAGTCAGAATCTCTGATTCCTCAGTGGTCCTAAAGTGATGGAGCCACTGGTAACAGGTTTCTGCTTATACAGAAACAATCCTTTAGGTCTGCCACAACCTTGATTGAGCTCTTCTAGTAATCAGCTATCTTAGAATAAAACTCTGAAAAGCGTGATGTGGGAAGATGTGGGTGTGAAATGAGGACGGGCAGGGAAGTGACATGGAAGAGAGAGGCACTGGCTGACATGAGAAAAATAAAGTTTATGTTTAGCATGACTGCTTTTGAGTTTTAACCACCAAGTCATTTTCAAGGGTAAAATGAGTCCACTGATTCCAGATACAAGTCAAGTTCATGTAGTTAACGAGGGAATGATAAACATGATGAATCTTGTTTTTCTGTGACTTGTGTTCAATAAATTACCTTTTAACAATGTGAATTTTAGGTGGCATCATGCTAGTGAGTTGTCGGTTATATTTACATTTACTTGAAAGCTTTGTTACATATATGCATATATTAAAATAGTACTTTTGGAACTGCATTGATGATGAGGTAAACGGGCTACCAGTTACCAAGTACCCTTTTATATGCCACGGATTTTATGTTTTGTGCCTTTCACGTAAGGCTTAATTGAACTCTTCTACAATCCCACAATGTATTATTATCCTAATTTTACTGGTGAAGAAGCTGAAGCACAGAGAGGTTATGCAATTGTCCCTATTTCACACAACTATTCAATGGCAGGGATGAGAATTTGAATTCAAGTTTTTGACGTATTACTCTATGCTCTGACCCCTAAACCCACCACATACCACCTACTGAAATAATGAGTCTTCTGTTGTGATATTGCTAATAACTGGAAGTGATAAATTAAGAACTCAAAGTATACTTTAGCCAGAATTTTTTGGTTAGTTATTTTCCTGATACTGTTGCCTTTATGAGAAAGGCAGGAAAATAATGTATAATTGTGTGTGTGTGTGTGTGTGTGTGTGTGTGTGTGTGTGTGTGCAAAGACTGGTAAATTTCATCCTATTTTATTGGCATCCTTTCTTCTGCTGTTTCTTTTTAAATTCTTTTAATGTTTATTTATTATTGAGAGCAGAGACAGAGCACAAGCATGGGAGGGGCAGAGAGAGAAGGAGACACAGAATCTGAAGCAGCCTCCAGGCTCTAAGCTGTCAGCACAGAGCCCAACGCGGGGCTCGAACACACAGACAGTGAGATCATGACCTGAGCCAAAGTCAGACACTTAACCAACTGAGCCACCCAGATGCCCCTCTTCTGTTGTTTCTAACTTCCGCTTTTGAGACTATCTCAAGGGTCATTATCTAGGGACGCAGCTACTAACGGAGCAAAATAGTCAGGGTCATTTAAAATCTCTTAGGCAGGGGCGCCTGGGTGGCGCAGTCGGTTAAGCGTCCGACTTCAGCCAGGTCACGATCTCGCGGTCCATGAGTTCGAGCCCCGCATCAGGCTCTGGGCTGATGGCTCGGAGCCTGGAGCCTGTTTCCGTTTCTGTGTCTCCCTTTCTCTCTGCCCCTCCCCCGTTCATGCTCTGTCTCTCTGTCCCAAAAATAAATAAAAAACGTTGAAAAAAAAATTAAAAAATAAAAAAAATAAAAAAAAAATAAAGTCTCTTAGGCAGACAGCGTTTAAGTTTTCTTGTCTCTGGCTACCGGTAACAAATCTTCATTAAATCTTAAACACAGCATAAACAAAGCATGAACAGATTGTGAATGCTTCCTAATTCAACGAAGAGAGATTATGGCTTTGCAGATACTGTTCAGTGTTGGAACAGACCCTGAGGAAATAATTTTAAGGCCCATAGTATTTTCATGTATTTTGGCTTCTCTAAGCCAGATTTTTGTAGAGGAATGGACATTGCCAAAAAAATGTGCATTTTTGCTTCAGGTTGTCTGGGCTAAGATTTATGCTTCTATAGCCATCTTTATTATCACCCGTGGAAGGCAATCAGTACTGTCTTAACCCAGTCACATCCCTACTAATGCTTTATGTATATTTCACACACCTACCTATACAATAGAAAGAAGTCATTGCAGAAATAAGGCAAAGTACATGTATTAAGACCCAGTTTTCAATACAGCCCTTTTGCTAACTGGGTCCAGACATAGATGCTGGAATCCATCTGGAATCTGCTTGAATGAGGGAGAAAAGTTATCTAAGGTGAATCTAGATTGGGTTGTACAAGTGTCAATGTTTTATTCAACTGAGAAGAGAGGAACGAATAGTAGAGTCCAGTTTTTTTCTTTTCTTTTCTTTTCTTTTCTCTTGTGACAGGCCTTGCCACTTAAGAATGTCAGAGGAGGGAAAGCTAGCAAGATAGTAGCCAACTGGACAACAGTAGTGATCATCTACTCATGTAACTGGGCTGCTAAGTCATTCTTTCCGCTGGGAGGGAGGACATATAATTTCTTTTGGCAGCTGTTTCTATTTTAGGGGCTAAAGGTGGAAGTGCAGGGAAGGATGAGTCATTCCCCTTAGGTTGATTGATTGAGCAGGTATCTGGTGGGCCTACACAGGAGTGCTGGTGAAAATGACTGGGAGGAGGAACTGTGAACAGGAGGCATGAGACAGAGAGCAAGCCCACAAAAGGGCCCAGTTGACAGGTCCAGAGAATAAGTGGGGACAGCTGGAAGAGCAGCCAGGGGGTATGGTCACCACCTCACATTGTCTCCAAATGGTATTTGTTCTTCAGTGTCTTCTTTTACATGCGGACTTGGGATTTGCTTTGGTGACTGACTTTCAGGCAGGTCACCACAGGTATTTAAGAATCTTCTTTGTCACTGTGTTAAGGCTAGTGGGAGGTATTGGCTGGTTTCCTAGGATGGGGGCTGCATTTCTTTTTCCACTTAGGAATCTTGAAATTATACCTGTTAAGGAAGTGGTTCGTCTTTCAGGGACATTGCCAAAAGAGGGTCCAGGAGAAAGAGGACAACAAGCAGCTCTTCAGCTTTCCCCTACCAACTATTCTGGGACCTGGCTATTCTCTCACATGTATCTTCATCTTAGCCTACAGATATGCTAAAGCTGTCTTGAACTCAACAAGACAGAATAATGCAAAAACCCAAACAGCCGTCAACATAAAGCACAAACATATCAAACCCAGGAAAACTCAACCTTAGCTCCCCTTACTCCTGTCGAACCCACAATATACTCATTGCCAAATGTTCTCTAAAGCATTGTCAGCACTCCTTGGCACCATTTCCGTACCACACCCGTGCTTTTTGGTTTCTGGCATCTGGCTCCTGCCCAATTACTCAACTGAAATGCCTCTTCTGAAGGGCACATGTGGCATCCTCATGGAGTTGGAGTGCCAACTCCAAAAGCCTTTTCTTAGCTTCATTTAATTCCTTTCTGGAGGCATTTTTATGACACTGTTGAGTATATTTCCTTTTTTTCCCCTTCAACTGGTCAAATGTGCCACGGCAAATAAACTACACACACACACACACACACACACACACACACACACACACACGCATACACATGGCATTTACACAGATATGTGCCTTTTATTTTGCTTTATAGAAATGGCATCATATTTTAAAATCTTCTCTGCTTCTTGCCTTACTCACTTAACAGTTAATTGTGGAAATCTCTTCAAATGAGCTGGCATAGAACTAAGTCATATTTTAAAATACTGTGAAAGTACCACAAATTATTCAACCATTCCCCTATTGATGGATATCCCCTTTATTTTTCAGACATTTTCCACTTTGGGCTGGTGATTTCATATTATGGGATAAATTCCCAGTTGGGGGATGGCTGGATCAAAGGACATGTGTATATTTAATTTATATTTAGTGTGCATATTTAATTTTAATAGATGCTGCCAGCTGGCCTTCTAAAAAAGGTGTACCACTTTACATTTCCACCAGCAGCCCTTCCCCAAGCATTATAGCCCTTTGTAATTTTTACAAATCTGTTGCATTTCCCCAACTACCACCAAAGTTGAGCATCTTTTCACATGTTTATTAGCCATTTGGATGTGCTTTTCTGTGAACCTGGCTATTTATATCCTTGTTCAAGTTACTTAACCTCCCTGAGCTTTGGGTGCTTCATGAGGTTATTGTGAGGATTACATAAAATATTTATGAGAAGGTTTTGCCCAAAGTCTGGCACAAATGACATGCTTGATAAACAGTAGCTGATGTTATTTTTTTTTTTTTTTTGAGAGAGAGAGAGGGCACAAGTGAGCAAGGGGCAGATGGAGAGAGAGAGAGAGAGAGAGAGAGGAGTGGAGATCACCGGAAGCAGGGGCTTGGGTTCACCCAAAGTGGGGCTTGTGCTCACTGGAAGCAGTGCACCCGATATGGGACTGGAACTCATAAACTGAGAGATTCCATTACCTGAGCTCAAGTCAGATTCATAACTGACTGCGCCACCCAGGCACCCAGGTGTTAATTGTTTTGAACTCCTTTTTGCTTATGTAGTTGATCTTCATCCTCATACCTTTAAAATGTAGGTATTTTCCAGTATTCTATTGCCAGTTCCCTTGTTTCTTGAAACTCCACATTCTTGACAATCCCCATGATATCCACTGTTGCAACTTCACGATCTCTGTTCTGCTGAGAGATCTGAATCACTGATTCTGATTTGTCTTTGAAGTTCAAAAGCAGCAATTTCAGTATCCTACTGGATCCTGTGCTTCAAGCCTCCTTTCCCCTCAACAGTCTGTCCTCATGGGAGATTCATCACCTTCCCATCTGCCTCCTGTATTCCTAAGAGCATCTGTTTCTCCAAGACCTTTGGATTTGAAATCTCAAAGTCATTGTGCTGCCTTGGCCTAGATATTCACTCCAATGACAAAGCCTTGTTAATCTCTCCTCTACACTGGCTCTTATATCTGTCTCCTCTGTTTCTACTCTAGTTCATTGCCTCAACAATAATTAAAATGGCTAACTAACCAGTCTTTCTCCTGCCAACTTCTCCCTTTTCTGATCCATCTGTTATATGCCAGGGGAAATATTCCATGACAGTGGAGCAGTGGTAGAATCATGTACCCCCGTCTAAAGCATTTATCAATCCTTTCTTTTACAGAATAAGGTTTACACTGGTCTTGTAATACACTATCCTCATTCCTGCATGTGCCCTATTTTTTCACACACAAAATTCCTTCCTCTTCACTGGTATACCAGACTTGGGCACACTCGTTTTTCTTCTGCTGGACTGTCAATCTATGATGCCTCTCCCTTCTCTACCTGTTGAAATTTTATTTCCAAGTCCTTTTCCCTTACTGAGATCCTCCTTATTTACTCAGCTAGAATGAATCACCTACTTTAGCAATTAATCACAGCATCTCCTAATTTAATTTTTCTATAATAATAATTATTATTGTTAATCATTTACATAATTCTTTTTGCTCCATTACATTCTAAGCTTCTTGAAGGCCAGAATATACCTCTTGTTCCTAATTATATTTTCTTTGCTGTTTTCCCTGTCTTAGTTTCTTATCTTGTATCTTGTAAGTGTTCTTTTTGTTTTTAAAATTTTAATTTTAAAATAAATGCATGGCTGGAGCTTGGTCTTGGGAACAAATGGAATATGACTGGAGAGAAAAAGCTTTGCCAAGGACCAGTTGTCTTAGATTCTCAGAGGTGGCAAATAGTGACAATGGAACTGGTCTGTCCCATAGATACCTTCTGTTTGCTCGTGTGCAACAGTATATGAATACATATTGTACCAGTTGGCCAATAATTATAATCAACATAATAAGTATCTGGCTTCTCTTGAAAGAAAGAACATTGGCAAGAGTGGGTTTGCATTCTTGGATGGCACAATGGGTTGAGATGGGCAACTATAGCCCTACCTTGGGCCGGCAAAAGCTCCCTTCTTGCTATACCCACCACCCCGTGGATATTACCTACATGAACCCTACAGGCATCTGAGCCCATGATCATAGCACTAACTCAGTGTGTGACCCTAAGTTAGTAAGTTGACCCTTAGGTTTGATGTTCACAACTGTATAATATGGGATAAAACACACCATTCTACATCTTTTCCTTATAAGGGTTCCTTTTATTCATTTCTTTCCTATGGGACTCATGGCTAAAATTCCATTCTCCATGAAAGAATGCACCTATTCAACATAACTACTTTGTTCTACTTATGCTATCCTCTTTTTCGTAATTGATTCAGATTTTAACCATTAGTCCATAATTATCTGGGTTATAATAATATAAAGTACCACATTTTCTGTCTGTGTAAAGTTAAAATGCAGTTGAATGCTTAAATACTCTTCTTTGCTATTGGTTGCTAAGTTTTGCTTGGTTTTCTCACTTCTTTACTAGACTTCAGTGTAACAAGCTGGCATGGGCCTCTGGGAACAACGGCTGGATCCACTACCTAGTAGCTTTGGTAATTCCTGTGATACCATCAGAAACTAGTCAAAGTTATTACAATGCTTAATTGATAGAATATATATATATATGTATATATATATATATATACATATATATATATACTTTCAGCACCATGTGTGGTAGTCTTCTTATTAATGTTTATTATTGAAATGATCAAATAAGTGTAGATGGTAATATATAAGTTGGAAGTCGAATGTTTCCCACCCCCTTCCCATCTCATTCCCAGTAATTTCCTGATAGTTTTGAACACAATTGTCCTTTTCTTTCCTTGTGCACATTTTTTACTGAAGTATAATTAACATACAAAATTATATTAGTTTCAGGTATACAATATAATGATTCTGTGGTTCTAGACATTGCTTAGTGTTCATTATGATAATTGTACTATTATCTACTATTATCTACTTTATCTACTTCACCCATCCCCCCACATACGTTCCCTCCAGCAACCACCAGCTTGTCCTCTATGCTTAATAGTCTGGGATTTTTGTTTGTTTGTTTTTTCCTTTTTTCATTTGGTTTGCTTCTAACTTTACACATACGAATGAAATCATATAATTCTCTTTCTCAGACTAACTTATTTCACTCAGCATTACACCTGTAGGTCCATCCATGTTGTTGCAAATGGCAAGATTTCATTAGTTTTATGGCTGGCTAATATTCCATTGTATGCATGTACATCTTCTTTATCCATTCATCTATGGATGAACACTTGGGCTGCTTCCATATCCTGGAGTTTGTCAGTGATGCTGCAATAAACATAGGGGTGCATATATCATTTGAAATTAGTGTTTTCTTGGGGCACCTGGGTGGCTCAGTTGGTTGAGTGTCCAACTGTTGATTTTGGCTCAGGTCATGGTCTCACAGGTTATGAAATCAAGCCCCATTTGGGTACTGCTCTGTAGTATCGACCCTGATTGAGATTCTCTCTCTCTCTCTCTCTCTCTCTCTCTCTCTCTCTCTCTTTCTCTTTCTCTCTTCCCCTCCCCAACTCATGTGCAGGCACACACACTCTCAAAATAAGTAAATAAAACTTAAAAAAATTAGTGTTTTATTATTCTCTGGGTAAATACCCAGGAGTGAATTTATTAGATCATATGGTAATTATATTTTTAAGCTTTTGAGGAAACTCCATACTGTTTTCTATAATGACTGCACCAATTTGCATTCCCATTAACAGTGCATGAGGGTTCCTTATTCTTCATATCCTCACCAACACTTGTTATTTCTTCTGTCTTTGATTTTAGCTATTTTGACAGGTGTAAGGAGACATCTCATTGTGGTTTTGATTTGTATTTCCCTTATAATTAGTGATATTGAGTATCTTTTCATATGTCTGTTAGCATCTGTATGTCTTTTTTGGAAAAATGTCTATTCAGGTCCTTTGCCCATTTATAATTGGATTGTTTTGTATTCAGTTGTATAAGGTCTATATATAGTTTGGATATTAACCCATTATCAGATATATAATTTGTAAATGTCTTCTCCCATTCAGTAGGTTGTTTTTTGTTTGGTTTGTTGATGTGTTCTTTTGCTGTGCAAAAGCTTTTTCGTACTGGAAGCTCTAGCCACAGTGATTGGACAAGAAAAACAAATAAGAAGTATCCAGACTGGTAAGGAAGAAGTAAAATTGTCACCACATGCAGATGACAAGATACTATACATATAAAATGAAAAACATAGGGGTGCCTCAGTGGCTTAGTTCTTTAAACACCCAACTTTGGCTCAGGTCATGATCTCATGGTTCGTGAGTTCAAGTCCTGCCTCATGCTCTGTGCTGACAGGTAAGAGCCTGGAGCCTTCTTTGGATTTTGTGTCTCCCTCTCTCTACCCCTCCCCTGCTCGCTCTCTCTCTCTCTCTCAAAAATAAATAAACATAAAAAAAGTTTAAGAACATTAAAACTAAAGATTCCACCGAAAAGTACTATTAGATCTGATAAATGAATTTACTAAGTCACAGGAAACAAAATTAATATACAGAAATCTGTTGCATTCCTATACACTAATAACGAAGTAGCAGGAAGAGAAATTACGAAAACAGTTCCATTTATAATTGCACCCAAAAGAATAAAATAATTAGGAAGAAACTTATCCAATGAGGTGAAAGACTTTGAGAACTATACAACAGTGATGAAAGAAATTGAAGATGACGCAAATGGAAAGATATTTCATGCTCATGAATTGGTAGAACAAATATTGTTAAAATGTCCATACTACCCAAAGCAAACTACAAATTTAATGCAATTCCTGTCAAAACATTTTTCATATAACTGTAAAAAATAATACTTTGTATGGACCCCGAAGAGCTAAAGCAATCTTAAAATAAGAACAAAGCTAGAGGTACCACAATCCCAATTTTTGAGATATACTACAAAGCTGTAGTAATCAAAACAGTATGGTACTGGCACAAAAATAGACACATAGATCAATGGAACAGAATAGAAAGCCCAGAAATAAACACATGCTTCTATGATCATTTAATCAATTCAAAGGAGACAAGAATATGCAATAAGGAAAAGACAGTATCTTGAATTAATGGTGCTGTGAAAACGGGACAGCTACATGCAAAAGAATGAAACTGGACTACTTTCTAACACCATATACAAAAATAAACTAAAAATGGATTAAAGATTTAATGTAAGACCTGAAACCATAAAATTCCTAGAAGAAAATACAGGCAGTAATTTCTTTGACTTTTGCTGTAGAAACATTTTTCTAGATATGGAAAAATCTAGAATATGGAATATTCTAGATTTAAATATAGATTAAACATGGAATATCTTCCCTTCCTCAGGCAAGGGAAACAAAAGCAAAAATAAATTATTCATAGTACTCCTTGAGCACATTTTTACAAACTGCAAACATACTATGGATTATGTTGTTCCATTTTCTTTTTTACTTCTTCCCAAAATGAATCAAGTATCTTTCCATTCCAGTGCATTTTCATCTACCTCATTCTTCTTAATTGATTTTTATCACTGCAGTGAAGGTATCATAAAGTATTTAGCTAGTTCTCTGCTGATTGACATTTAGATTGTTTTCTATTCTCTTTCTGGTTTAATGTCCAGTCTCCTTGATAGCGTAGGAGGTAAGCTAGCCATTGTATGACTGTATGTTTCTGACCAAAATGTTAACTATTAATAGGTATTTGAAAGTTAACTCCATGGACACATACATAATCTGCTAGTAACTGAAACATTCTTTAGTTCACTTTTCCAGGGATGAGAATCTGTAATTAATACCAGCCACCATTTTAGTCATAAAAATAACAACCCTCATGTTCTGAGCCCTTATATGTGCCAGAATCCATGCTAAGTACTTTACAAAACTTATCACTTTTAATCCCAATAATCCAACAGGCACATACTGGTATTATTTTTTATTATAATAAATATATTATTATATTTTACAGACCTATAAGCCAAGTAATTTTCCCAAAATCACAAAGGGGTTAAAGAGGCAGAACTTGAACGTGAACACACACAATTGCAAGCTAGAAATTTTTAATTTTGATTGCTGAGGGTATGGGAGACCTTTCATTGATGGGTTCTCCTCCCCAACTCCCCATATATATGTGAAATTGTAATGGGGAAGGGAGGGAGAAATGAAAGGGCTCTCCCATGTCCTAGGCCAAGAGTGCAATGCCAACCAGGTTATTCCCAAAAAGAGACTATTAAGAGCAGCAAAGTAAAAGCTCATTTCTGCCATGACATTGCAGCTCTACAAGGCTTCAAATCAGAAGCTCTATGAATATTTCTTGAAACCAATCTTATGTTTGTGCAGAAACACATCCTGTGGGGAAAGGCTCAGACTCTGAAGACTTAGAGATGCCCTGAACCAGCTGTATGATTGTGGTTTACTCTGTCAGAGAATGATGCTTGGGCCACTTGGTCTCTGAGGCACATTTTTGTGAAATAATTCCACTTGAAATTACTGAATAAAATTGTTGAGTTCATGAAAACATTTTAGAGTTATGGAAAAATTTAAAAAACAGTATGAAGAATTCTCATTCCCATTTGCCTTTCTCACAGAACTCCCAAATATTAACATTTAACTATCTTTGCTTTGTTGTTCTTTCTATATATACAGGCACACCACACACACACACACACACACACGTAGATTTGTTTTTAATACATATTGTTTTTATTTCTGAACTGTTGAACTGTTTAAAATATTACCATAAGGCCCCTTACCCCCTAAATATTTAATTGTGTATTTCCTAAAAATTAAGACATTCTCTTCTATAACTCTACTGTAATTATTAGAACGTGTACATTAATACCAATTACAGTATTATTATCTAATCTATATACTTTATTTGAATTTTACCAACTGTCCTACTAATGTCCTTTATAATAAAATAATTTTATTTTTATGATCTAGTATCCAATCCAAGATCATATATTACATGTTGTTGTCATTTCTTTTTGGTCTTCTAAAATCTGGAACAGTTCCTCAGTCTGTTTGTCTTTTGTAACTTTGATATTTTTGAAGAGTTCACACCAGTTATTGTGTGTAATCCCTTTAATTTTGGTTTATCTCATGTTTCCTCATAGTTAGATTTAGGGTATGCATTTTTCCAGAAATATCACAGAAGTGAAGTTGTGTCATGCCTGGTGCATTACTTTGGGAGCCACACAATGTTTATTTGTCTCATTACTGATAATGGTTAAGTTTTAAGACCTGATAAAGATGATATCTGTCAGACTTATCCCCTGTAAAGTTATTATTTCCCATTTGTAATTAATATTTGTCTGGTAGAGAAGTACTTTGAAGCAATGTAAATATCCTGTTTATCACCAAACTTTTCACCTAATAGTTTTAGTAGTCATTGATGATTTTTACCAGAAGTATTATTTCTAAGTTGGTTGCCAGATGAGTTCTAAGATTCTTGGTTTTTTGTAATGTTTACTTACAAAGGGCTTTTTGAGCAATAATAAAAATTCGCTATTGAGTCATTTAATTACCCTGTGGTTGAATTCATCATTCAAATTGGATCAGTCTATAACTATTGATCACATTCACTATTGAGATTAGGGGTAAGTATATAAACAGAAAAATAGCTCTTAACATACTTTCCAATTTTTCTTTAAATAAATCTAAGTAAATTTTTTGCTTTGTGAAAAACATTGTTCAAACTTGCAAATGTTAAAGGTAAAGGTCATTCACATGGGAACCTACACTTTTTAAAGGTTTATTTATAGTTGAGGTCCACTTACTTGCCAAATGTCAAACATTTAGGGTAAAGGAAGAAGGCCAACTGAATTTCATGATTGTTTTTAAGGGGACAAATGAAAGAAATACAGACAATTATCACTTCTTGACTGAAAAATCGACACTAAGGATTAATTTTCCATAGCACACATACCTTTTGCTCCTTTCAACCCTGGCTTTGTGGTCCCCACCCAGAGGCTCCACAACTGGGCTGGGGTTCAGGAAAACACTAAGTTATCTGGGTTAGACTGGCTTGGTTAGGCCTCCTTGTGCTTTTCTTTTCCTCCAAAGCTGGGAAAGTTATAATCTCAACATTTGTTCTCTTCTCTTTTTTTTTTTAAGTTTATGTGTATTTATTTTGAGAGATGGAGAACAGGTGCAAGTGGGGGCAAGTGGGGCCAGAGAGAGAGAGAGAGAGAAAGTGGGAGAGAGACTGAGAATCCCAAGCAGGCTCCACACTGGCAGCATGATACCCATCATGGGGCTCAAACCCATGAATCTTGAGATTGTGACCTGAGCTGAAAACAAGAGTCAGAAGCTTGATCATTTGAGCCACCCAAGTGCCCCTCAACATTTTTTCTTTAACTCATAGTAGCTTCATTTCCCTCTGGGAGTTTTGGGCCTGTTACTTCTCTCCCCCAACCAAAAGCAATACAGTAACCATCATACTCACTAAAATTGGTTCTTTTTTTTTTTTTTTACATATTTAACTGTTCCTTGTCATTGGTATATTACACCCACATGGAAAGCTGCAGGAAATATTCATGTAAATGGGAACCCTTCCTCATTGAAAGTAGGGAGTTATTTTTTTATACAAATTTCTGTGTTAAATTACCAGTTAGAGAAAGTCTTAACAGATCAAATGTGAAGCCAAAAGGAATGCAGAGATTAGTGCAGAAGATAGTATCTGCTTACTGATCCCCTTAATCAGGCCATATGACTCCCAGGTGAAACCTGCAGACATCTTTCCAATCCGTCCCTTCATTCACTCTTCCTTTTAGCAGAGCAAAGAAAGGAAGGACTAAATTGGCATAGACATAGATATCTACTGATTCTCAAACTAATCCTGACATCACCAACTTTTTATTACTGGCTAGGAATCCCTTCCTCCCATTTGCCTGTCTGAAGGACCTATAGATCTGGCAAATTACCATCAAGCACTAATTACTTTATCATCTGATTCACTTCTTCATGGACTGGTGATCTAACTTAAGAAATACTTATTTTGTGTTTACTTTTTATCAAGAGCCATATTATAGACTGGAAATACAACAACAAATAAGACAGGAGACCTGCCTTGGGAGGAAACAGATGATGGTGAAACTAGTAAGATATTACATTGGACTATGTATAAAGTGCTGTGTCACCACAGAGGAAAGAACAATTGGTGTGTCTGCAGAATTAAAGAAAGGCTTCAAAGAGGAAGTGACATTAGTGGTGGGTAGAAGAATGAGGAGTTCATCAGAAAGAAAGGGTAGGAATTTTAAGCAAAGGAAAAACATGTAGAGGAGAAGTTAAGAGGTAAGTACAAGTGTAGTGTATCCAGGCAAAGGTTTAGAGTCCAATGTGGCTCAAGCATGTGCTATTTGGAAACTCATCAACGCAGCATAAATTGATAGGAGAGCACAGGTTCAGAGGACGGACTAATGTGGGTTTCAACATAATTTTTTTGTTTTACTAGGACAGTATGGCTTGGTTAAGTTACTTAGTTTTTTATGACTCCGTCATTTCATCTGTAAAATGGGGATCATAGTACCCATTCATTGGGGTTGTTGTGAAGATTCAGTGGGGATGTGCATAAGATATTGGACACTGAATCCAGGAGAGAGTGATTTTTCACCAGATTTTTTTCTACTGCCCTTACCAGGCAGAGGGGTAAGAATGACAGTTGGTGAAGCTAGAAGTATTGTTGGGGCTCAATGTTGAAGGCCTCAGATAGTTTTCTCTGCAGTTGATATTTCATGCTGTCTGACCAGTTCTTTAAACCAGCCTCACTCACCTTAAACTCCAAGACTGGACTCATCTGGTCTCAATCCAACCAACATGATTCCTATTTCCTGAGACTTGCCAATCATATTTCAGTGTGTATTTGATATCTGAATAAAGTTGTTTGTTTGAAGGCATGTCTATAGTAATAAAGAGAATGATGTAAATCAGGAAAGAAAAAAAATTCAGCAACAAATTCATGAAATGTTAATCAGCTTTTAGGAACTGAGGGGTGAGAAAACATGTATTGACACATACATACATGAATTCAGAGGACAAAACTATGTTTAAAAATCAAGTTACATCCTTAATGATTATAACATCTTACAGAAACAGAAAGTTTTTCAGATAAGGCAAAGGTGAAATCCAATCAACCAGAAAGAACTTGGTGAATGGCCTTCCTTCCTCGTCACAGCTCAGACAACACAAAGAAATTCTCAGTCCAAACAGGAAAGTCAACTCTCAGCCACTCATTTTTCAATATATCCCAAGAGAACATGCGTGTACTTTATGTGAACAAAGGCATTTAGAGGAAATATTAAGATATTTCAATAAACAGTGGCCAGCATGGTTTCATTTTCCATGTGTTTTACTGCCCAGTAAACCAGAGGAAAATATATTTCCAAAGTGTAAAGGGGATAAGAATAAAAGAGTGGGCCAACAATTTGGAAGAAAATTCCAAACAATTCAGGTAGAAAACAAAATGTATATTTCAAATGGTTTCTTTGTATATGTTTTAAGGTACATGCTGAAAATTGTACAATAATTGCTAACCAGTAGCTTTAATGATTCAAGTAATAGCATATCTTCAAAGTTCTACAGAGCAATGATGTTTAGTAGAAAAAAAAAAAATATATATATATATATATATACACATGCATACATACAGGAAATGGTTAAACAAATTACTGTTCCTTATTTGGTGGAGTTGTATGCTGCTATTAAAAGAAAATACATTTTAGTGACTGACAAAATATAATCAAATAATGTAAATAAACCAAAAAATAATAAAAGAAATTCAGATAAGGTGACTATGCATGAATGAAAAAAAATCAATATTGAAAAAGTATAACAAAGTAAATGAAAAAAGGACAAACTAGGGGATAAATCTTTGAAACACTTATGGAAAAGACCTACAGGAATTTGTCCTACATGTATACTTTCATGTAGTCATAACAATATATTCATACACAGACACTTTTGAGACAATTAGACATTCAAACACTGGATATTTGGTGTTATTTAGGATTTACTGCTCATTTGTTCAAGTGTGATGGTGCTATTTGTTTTGATTTTTAGGGTGATAATCAGAAATATTTTCTGATAAAATACTAGGATAACTGACATTTGCTTCAAAATAACCCAGTATTTTAGGAGTTATAGGGGAGGCTGTGTCATAGATGAGATGAATTACTAGTTGTTGAAGCTTTGTGAATTTAGTACAAGCATAAGAATTTAGTCTATGGTTTCCCCGCTTTTGTGTATGTTCAAAATGTCTTGGAATAACTTAAGCAATGAATAGAACTGTATGTGTGCATAGTATGCTTCTATTAAATTAAAAGGAATGTGTGTTGTGTGTATATTAATTCACTTATGCTTAAGTTTGTGTAGAATAATAACTGCAAGGATATAAGAAAGTAAGAATAGTGCAAGACATATGGTTATATAAATATGTACATATATATGTGTGTATATAATGTATATATGAGTATGTGTGTATATATGTATATATGTCTATATATATACATATATGTATATGTATAACTGTTATTTTATCAAGTGAGGACAGAAATAAATTTATACTATGCTTTTATAATTTCCAACATAATACAAGTCAAAACTTAATTTTCTGAAAAAAAAGTAATAATTTAAAAATGTTAGTTATCTCTGGAAAAAATGGAGATTCTGCCTTTTAAAAATTGAAATGCAATAACTGAAGTAGATTTCTCATTTGAGTAATGTTTGGAATGTTTGCCTCCTGTTTTATGGGGACACATCTGGTGTTCACTCCTTCTCTAGGGGCTTTATTTCACTTATTTTAATGAAAAAATTAAAGAATAAGATATGTTCAGCTGCTCACTGAATTCCTGCCCACCACTACCTCTTCCACCGAGTAGGGTGAGAAGAGGGGTTATAAAGTATATAAACAAAGGTATGTATGTATGCTATATCAACCACTAAATATTATCCATATTTAGTGGATATTCTAAAGCTCAAATTCCTGAATGTGGCCCTTTTTCCCCAAAAAGTGTATTTGGGCAGGTTAAGAATTTTTTTTTATTATTTGCAGAAATGTTTTTTGGTTTTTTTTGTTTTTTTACCTTTCTTGATTAAAACTTCTGCAACCTGTCACATAATTGTGTTATTATTTGTTTTTCACATTCCATTTATTTGGAGGGGATCTAATTAGGTGATGTCTGTGATCCACTAGCTAAATTGATAATAACGTAGTAATAAGGAATATCTAGATCAAGGATATAGCTTCAATTAAGAGCAGTAAATTTTTACCTAGTGCCATGCTGAAAACCACATGTTGAATGATATCAGCAAAAATGGGTGGGAAAAACCAAGCAAACACTATCAGGATCAACCTTGTCACAACTCTGGAAAATAGTCAGATGTTTACAGCAACCAAATGAATGTTGAATCAAGGAAAAGGCAACTTAAAGGAAAAAAAAGTAAAAGAAAAAGGCAATTTAAAAGTGGTAGAAAAGCTTCATGGCATTTTTAATTGTCCTTGCCACACTCTCTTCTCCAGGTTGGTGGAATCCTGAAGCTCTTGTTCCCAGTGAGTGGCATTGTTCCATGATTCTGGAGAGAGAAAATAAGACTTTATTCTGAATGAATTATGTTTATCTATTTAAACCTGTCTAGGAGCTACTTGAAGGACTGATGCAAGGTGCTTGTCTTTGTTTTGCATAACTTGCAACTTGCTTAGGATAAAGGCAATGGGTGTTTGTTAAAAACTATGTAAGACAAATGAACAATGTGCAGCACCTGAGGGAAAAGATTATAGCTGAGGCAAACAATAAAGGAGTGAAAGCCTGAGAAAAAAAGCTTGGAAGGGAGTTTCTTTGGGAAATTAGGCCATTTAAAAGTACCTGTGTATACTGGATAAATTAGAAAGCTACAGACATTGCCAGTGCAGGACACATGCTCAGAAGAGAACTGTAAAGACCCTAAGTATTCATCTCTGGCTGATCTATTGGTACAGTCAAGCAGGAAGTGAAGGTATGGTAGACTTCTAAACAGCATGGCTAAGCATTGAAGGGTGTCTCAACATAGAACTAATGTCAGCAGAGAGTTTCAATATCAGATTTAATTAAGTAGAAGAAAGAATCAGAAAATTTGAAGATAGGTCAATGAAATGATCTAATATGAGAGTCAGAGAGGAAAAAAAATGAAGAAAAATATAGAAAGTCTAAGAAAGAACCCAGTGTACCATCATATGCATAATGGGAATCCCAGAAGAACAAGAGAGAGAAAGGGGAAGAAAGAACATTGGAAGACGTAATGGCTAAAACTTACCAAATTTGATAAAAGATTAAAGTCTACACATTCAAGAATCCCAATGAACTCCAAGAAGAATAAACAAAGACATTCACACCAAGACACGTTATAATCAAAGTGTCCAAAGACAAAGACAAAGACAAAGAGAGAATCTTAAAGGCAGCAAAAGACAAGTGATCTTTCATGTATAAGAGATCTTCAATAATATTAACAGTAGATTTCTCATCAGAAACCATGGATGCTGAAAGGGAGTGGGATGATACATTTAAAGTGCTGAAAGGAAAACAAACCTGTCAACCAAGAATTCTGTATCTGACAAAACTATCCTTCAGATATAAGGGAGAAATTAAGGCATTCCCAGATAAAAGCTGAAAGAGTTTGTTGCTGGTAGACTTGCTCTACAGGGAATACTAAGTAGAGTCCTTCATGCTGAAATGAAAAAAAAAAATAGACAGTAATTTAAAGTCATTTGAAGAAGTAAAGAACTCTGATGAAGGTTAAAAAAAATCCATTATTTTATTTTTGAATTGCAACTCCTCTTTTTATTTCTTACATTATTTAAATAATAAATGCATAAAACACTAAATCTGTGTTAATAGGAGCACAATGTCTAAAGATGTATGAAATTTGTGACAATAACAATATAAAGACAATGACAATATAACAATATAAACAATATAAACAATATAAATTTGTGACAATCACAATATAAAGAGGGTATGGAGCTGTATAGGAGAAGTTTTAATATGATATTGAAGCTAAATTAGTATCAATTAAGAATAGGCTGTTATAAATTTGGGATATTAAATGTAAGCCGCATGGCAAACACTAAGAAAATATCTAAGAATATATGCAAAAGAAAATGAAAAGGGAATAAAAATGTCACACTAGAAAACAGCCAGTTAAATATAAAACAAAGCAGTAATAGAGGTAATGAGAAACAAAGTAGTATAAGACATGCAGAAAATAAATAGCAAAATGACAGAATTAAGTCCCACATCATCAGAAATTATTTTAAGTGTTAACGAATTAAACTTTCCAAAAGGCAGCCATTGCCAGAACAGATAAAAACATGATCCAAGAGACTCACCAACACTTGTAATTTTTAGTTGTTGTTTGCTTGTTTGTTTTTATTAAAATTATACTAGTATGTATGAAGTGGTATATCAGCCTAATAAAATGGATGGCATAGTGTGTTGGTGAGGAGGTGGAGAAATTGGAATATCTATCTATCATCTATCTATCTATCTATCTATCTATCTATCTATCTATATCAATCTATCATCTATCTATCTGGTATATATCTGGTAGGAAAGTGAAATAGTAAACTGCTGTGGAAAACAGTTTGGAATTCCTCCAAAATCTAAACAAAATCACATATATCCAGAATTTCCACTTCTAAGGAAACACCCAAAAGAATAGACAGGTTACTCAAATACATATGCATACATGGTCATTAAAGCACTACTCACAACAGGCAGAAGATAAAAATAATCCAGTGGATGAATGGATAAACAAATTGTGGTATATACAATAGAATAGTTTTCAGCCATATAAAGAAACAAAACAATGATATTTGGTACATTGTGGTTGAATCTCAAAAATATTATGCCAACTGAATGAAACCAGACACAATAGACCACATATCATATGATCCCATTTATATGAAATATCTACAATATGTAAATCCACAAAGATGGAAATCAGATTGTTGGTTGCCAAGGGGCTAGGAGAGGGGTAAATGGGAAGTAATTACTTACTGGGCATAGAGTTACTTTTTGGGGTGATGAAAATATTTTAGAACTAGATGGATGTGGTAATTATACAATATTTTGAATGTATTAAATGCTACTGAGTTGTTCAGTTTAAATTGGTTAATTTCAGGGTTCCTGAGTGGCTCAGTAGTTTAAGTGACCAACTCTTGATTTCAGCTCAGGTCACGATCTCACAATTCATGAGTTAGAGTCTCACATCGGGCTCTGCACTGAAAGTGCCTGGGATTCTCCCTAGCTCATGCTCACTCTTGCTCTCTCACTCTCTAAATAAATACATACATACATATGTACATACATAAGTAAATAAATAAATAAATAAATAAATAAGTTAATTTATGTTATGTGAACTTAATTCAAAAGACAAAACAAAGCATATAGCCCTTTTTTCATAGGTTGATTTTGAGAGTACTTAGTGAGAAGGAATAGATTTTAGTCTGACAGAGTTGTTTCAATGCCTGATTTATCTATTTTATAAATAAGATAAGCTAGAATGAAAATACCACTACCACAGATTGTTGTATTGTTAAATTAGATAAATAGGTATCTTAGTGAAACTGAGCAAACTTCAATAGAAAACTAATCTCCCAGTATATGTAGTTTAACACAATAAGCATTTATTTTTTATTAACAAGTTATAGTCCATTCTAAGCATTCATGAATAGGGGAACATTATCTGTGGTCATCAGGGACCCACTCTCTAGGTCCTTGTATTTTCTCTCCTGTTATCCAGCAAATGGATAAAGACATGGTGGATCACTAATGGAAGGTTTTTATGAAATGGTACTAGATAGCATCGCTTTTCCCCAAATTCCATTGGTCATAACTCAGTATCATTGCATTGCCTGCCTGCAAAATGGCTGAGAAATGTAGACTAACAGTGTGTGTCAGGAGGTGGGGAAAAAAGATTTGGTGAGGACAAAACTACTTGGAATAATGTAATGATTCTTCTAGCTCAGTGTCTAATAAAAGTATGAATTCAATAAATATGAGATCACTTCTTTGTGGGTAAGAGAGAATCCATCATAGCTTCTGGAAATGTGTCTCAAAATGCATGCCTGAGGAAAGACCATTAGTTGCGGCCCTGTGGCAAAGTCAGTTGATGTGGCTGCCAGGCAGCATTCAGCAGAATTCTTTCTGGGCTCTGTGCCTGCTTGCTCTTTTCTTCTTTTGTGCTTTGGAACTTCCCTTGGCTTTGGTCCAGTTTAGTTTACAGTGTCTAATTTGGGATTTGCTTTTCTAATGTAGCTTGCTCCCCTCCAGCTTCTATATGACTCAGTCCCTGAATTTTGCCCTCTCAACAAACTGTTCCTAGTACTTGGCTCTGTGTCCTTACTGGGCAGGCCCACAAACTCCTTTTTGCCATTTTCTGCTTCCCAGTTGTATCTTGAAGACTTACAACTCAAACACATTAATTTATTCTTGGTATGATTGTTAAAATTTCTATCTCTTCCTGCATCTTATAATTAGCTTAGCTGATTTTTAAAGAAATCCTCTAAGAATTATTTTTATGAAGGCCATCTGGTAAAACAAATTAGTCTCCAAGGAATGTTAATCAGACTAATTGCTAATTAAATGTTCTCCTTGATTGTATTAGTTATATATTGGAAAGTGTTTGTGATGTACATTAATTTTTGTAAAGACGATGAGAAACATTTTTTTATTTTGCCTTCAAGGCAATAAGTGAATCTATTTGCATGTATGATATATGTGTGTGGTGATATTAAATGATGTACTTTTCCATTTTTCAAGTGGATTAGTTCTTAGATCAGGTCGCTATACATGATCTTGAAACTTTGGGGGCTAAAATTTATTCTAATCTATTGTTAGTGTATCAGCTTTATGCTTCTTCAAATAGTTTTGTGGATCATGAAGTTTTGGAAATATGTTTTTTATATACAAAACAATAGCCAGTGGGTTCAATTCAATCAAAGATGGCAAATGGGTTTAATTTTATATGCCAGTGGATTGATACTAATTGCCTTGTGTACATTGTAGAAAAAGATTTGGAGGCCAGTATAGGAGGGATTATTTATCATGTACACATTATGCTTTCCTTTTTATCAGACTGAGTAATGATTCACAGAAGTGGAGCCACAAAGAATAAAAATCATTTTTGCTTAATAACAACAATGCAAATCTCTAAATGAGGTACAATTGATCAGAATCAGGAAAACTTTAAGGAAAATCCTATTTCCTTAATGAAATCTCTTTGTCCCATGGTAGTTAAGTAGAAGAAGTGTTGAAAGCTCCAAACTCCTCTAAGTTTGAGTTAATTATTCATTTATGGAAACAAATGGGAATTTTTAGTCAAAGTAACTTAGGTTTTATGAATTATTTCTTCCTGTGGTTTTTTTTGTTACATATTTGTATAGGGTATGAATGACCTTCTTTAAGAAACAATTAAAACCCAATTTCCATAAATTTGTCTCTTATTTAGAGGTGGATTGTTTACAATTGTATAAAAACTAAGGGATCGTTCTTTTTTTGTTATGGATTTTTTATGCATAAAAAAGGTGTGCATACCAGGAATGTGGTATATAAATATGAAACATATTTATAAGAAATGGAATTTGGCATCAAGGAAAAATAATTTTGTCTGGGGAGTCAAATCTAAGTTCTAGGTCTACTTCTGTCAATGAACGCTGTGATTCCATGGTCCCCAATGAGCTCAACTATAAAATAAGAGCTTGGGGCTCACTTTTCAACTAGAATAATGAGTGCATGTGTTGACATTGACATTTTTGCCATCTACATTGGTAAAGTGCTTAATTTGCCTTTGTCACTCATTGAGCACAAGGGGACAGTCATTGGCAGATTGATCCTTTTGCTTCCTCTTGACAAATAGTCTTATTCTTTGGCAGCTTGGAACCTTTATTCTTGACTTTTCTGCCATTACTGACAGATATATTTGAAAGAACCAGTGGCTTGCATTAGCATTCCATTCTTAAAAGTAAAGTCTATAAATCTTATAGGAACCAACATACAGTATTCAACTTTTTCAGTAAAAATACATATAATATACTTCATCTATTAATGTTGAAATGGTCAGAACTTTCAGACCTATTTGATTTTCTTTTCCTTGAAAAATAATTTATTTTTATAAGGATTAAAAATTATATACAGAAACTGGTAAGCATTCTCAATCCAATGGATCTAAAACTAAATTAATTTTGTCCCTACCAATTGCTGTTCCTTTGCAAATATTCCCTATCTTGGTAAATGATGCCACCGCCCAGCCTTTGGCCCAAACCATAAACTTCTGAGTCATCACCTTTAACCTTTCTTTTCTCACTTTCCTCCATCAAGCTGCATGCTACTTAATTGATTCTATAAATCTTGTTGATTCTGCTTCCTATGTATTTTTATTATCTCTCCCTTTCTTTCCAATGGATACTTTTATGATGCTAGTTTATACTCTTATCTGGACCATTGCAGATATACCCAGATTGTGTCCCCAATTTCTAATCACATCAAGCTCTCCTTTAACTTCACCCCAGGGCTACATTTGAACAGATAGAGCTGTGAAGGTCTCATGCATCCAGTCTCGGTTATTTCCAGTTTATCCCTTTGCCTTTTATTTTAAAAGCTACCTAAATAGGATTTAAGAATTTTTCCTGTATTATGCATGCTTGTGCTTCTTTTGTTCAACATGATCTGAAACAAGATCTATGCAGTGAATTGTACCAATGTTCTAGGAAATAATTTCTCCATTGGTTTTTATTTTTTTTTCAGCTTCACCTAAGTATGATTGACAAGATTGTAATACATTTAAAGTGTACAAGTCAGTGATTTGATATACATTGTGGAAGAATTCCCACAATCAAGTCAATTATCACATCCATCACCTCACCTTTTGTGTATGTATGAAAACACTTACCTACTCTTTTAAGCACACTTCAATTATATCATACAGTACTAACCATACTATAGTATCAGATATACTCACCATGTTATAAATTAGGTCTTAAGAACTTATATATCTTGGGGCACCTGGGTGGCTCAGTGGGTTAAGCGTCCGACTTCAGCTCAGGTCATGATCTCACGGTTAGTGGGTTCGAGCCCCGAATTGGGTGAGCTCTGCGCTGACAGCTCAGAGCCTGGAGCCTGCTTTGGATTCTGTGTTTCCCTCTCTTTCTGCCCCTCCCCCATTTGCACTCTGTCTCTTTCTATCTCTTGAAAATAAATGTTAAAAAAAAACTTATATATCTTATAAATGAAAATGTATACCCTTTTATGTATACCCTTTTATCAACCTCTCTCCCATTTCTCTAAACCCTAACTAAGCCTTGATAATGACAATGCCATATTTTATTTTCTTAATTAATTAATTAATTAATTTTTAATCTCACATTTTCTTTATATCCCTTCATTCATTCACAGACACTTAGGTTGCTTCCATACCTTGGCTATCATGAATATGTTGCTATGTACATGAAAGTACAGATATCTCTTCAAGATAATGATTTTGTTTTCTTTGAATATACACCCAGAAGTAGAATTGGTGGATCACAGTGGTAGTTATCTTTCAGATTTCTCGAGGAAGCTCAAGAAGCTCCATACTGTTTTACATAGTAACTACACCAGTTTACATTCCCACTAATATCTACATCCTTTCCAGCATTTGTTGTCTTATCTTTTCAATAATAACACCTTAACAGGATTAAGTGATACCCCAGTGTGGTTGTAATTTACATTTCTCTGATGATTGGTGATGTTGAACACCTTTTCATGTACCTGTTGTCTATTTGAATGTCTTCTTCAGGACAATGTCTATTCAGGTTCTTTACACATTTTAATCGGGTTATTTATTTATTTGCTATTGAGTTGTATGAGTTCCTTGTATATTTTGGATATTAACTCCTTATTGGATATGTAGTTTACAAATATTTTTTCTACCATTCCATAGGTTTCATTTTCATTTTGTTCCTGGTTTTCTTTGCTGTACAGAGTTTTTTAGGTTGATATAGTTCCACTTGTTTGTTTTTTCTTTTGTGGACAAATCCAAGAAAATAATTGCCAAAACCAATGTCAGGAGCATTTTCCTTATGTTTTCTTCTAGGAGTTTTTTAGTATCCAGTCTTATGTTCAATTTATTTACTGATTTTGCATTGATTTTTGTTTCTGGTGTAAGATAGAGGCCTAGTTTCATTCCTTTGCACATGGCTGTCTAGTTCTCCCAGCACCATTTATTGAAGAGACTGCCCTTTGCCTACTGAATATTCCTGCCTCCTTTTTGGAAAATAAATTGACCATATATGTATGGGTTTATTTCTGGGCTGCCAATCCATTTCCATTAGTCTGTGTGTCTTTGTTTTTTTGCAAGAGCCATACGATTTTGATTGCTATAACTTTATAATATAGTTTGAAATCTGGGTGTATGATGCCTCTAGCTTTGTTTTTTTCTCAAGATTGCTTTGGCTATTTGGCATCTTTTGTGGTTCCATATGAATTTTAGGATTTTTTTTCCCTGTTTCTGTAAAAATGCCATTGGAATTTTGATAGGGATTGTATTGAATCTGTATGTCACCTTGCGTCATATGGACTTTGTAATAATATTAATTCTTCAAATCCATGAGTGGAATATCTGTCTTTTTATTTGTTTCTTCTTCAGCTTCTTTGAAGAATATCTTATACTTTTCAATATACAAATCTTTAACCTACTGGGTTAAATATATTCCTAATATTTTATTCTTTTTTTGATACTACTATAAATGGAATTGCTTTCTTAATTTCTATTTCTGATAGTTTGTTGTCAGTGTGTAGAGAAGCAACTGATTTTTTATACATTGATTTTGTATCTTGCAACTTTATTAAATGTATTTACTAGTTCTAACAGCTTTTTCGTTGGAGCCTCTAGAGTTTTCTATCTATAATAATGTAATTGTCATAGGCAAACAGACAATTTTAATTATTTTTCTTTAATTTTGATGCTTGTTATTTCTTTTTCTTGCCCTATTGCTCTGGGTAGGACTTCCAGTATAATGTTGAATAAAAGTAGCAAAATTGGGAATTTTTTACTTGTTCTTGATTTTACAGGAAAAGCTTTCGGCTTTTCACAATTGGATATGACATGTAGATTTGTCATTTATGGCCTTTATTAAATTGTAATACATTCCATCTATACCTAATTTTTGAGCATTTTTATCATGAAAGGATATTGAATTTTGTCAATTTTTTTCCTACATCTATTGAGATGATCATATGATTTTTATATTTGTTTTGTTGATGTGGTATATCACATTTATTGCTTTGTATATATTGACCTATCTTGCATCCCAGGGATAAGTCCCATTTGATCATGATGTATGATCCTTTTAATACACCATTGAATTCAGCTTGCTTGTATTTTGTTGAGAATTTTTGCATTTACGTTTATCAGAGATATTGGTCTGTCGTTTTCTTTTCTTATAGTATGAATGTGGAGGAATAGCCATGGGAGTGCTCATGTGCCAGTTTAACTATTTCTTCTTTGATTTGCTATAGTCCTGTGGAACTTGTGAATGCACACCCTGTTGGCTTTCAGAGATAGGCAATTTGGGGTCTATCTTTTGGATGACAGCCTTCGAAGTTGGGGTTCTAGATGTGTGGTCCAAACCCTTCACTCGTTGGGGAGAAAATGGGAGTTGGTGATCTTCTCCCGATTCTAAGTTGCTTTGCAGGGGTAGTGAGAGTACCTCTCAGTCTTCCCTACTCATTTCAATATGAGTATTTTTCTCAGCTGTCTGATGTGTTGGAGTCAACTTGCTTCAAGTTTTCTCTCAGAAGGAAATGATCCTTGTATAGCTGGATACTTGGTGCATCCATGGGAAAAGGGACTCAGGAGCTTCTGTATTGCCACCATGGTGATGTCAAATCTCTATTTTGGTTTGTTTTTAAATTAAAATAATGTTAATCAATGAACTATAATTCTGAAACATTTCTTTAAAAATAGAGTCTTTGGTTTTGTTTTTATTTTTTGTTTGGAAAAATTTCAAGCTTTAGTGGCACCTGGGTGGCTCAGTCAGTTAAGCATCTGACTTCAGCTCAGATCTCACAGTTCATGGGTTAGAGTCCTGTGTCAGGCTCTGTTCTGACAACATGCAAAGCCTGGAGCCTCCTTCCAAGTTCTGTGTCTCCCTCTGTCTCTGCCCCTCCCCCACTCATGCTCTGTCTCTGTCTCTCTCTCAAAAATGAAAACATTTAAAAAATCAAAAAAAGAAAAGATTTCAAGCTTTTATTCCTTTAGGGAAGTACAATTTTCAATATACAATATACTGAGATATATATATAACCAAGAATTTAGGTATAACCTGAATTCTTCCTCTTGATGTTCAGTATTTAATTTTATACAAAATCTTCCCATACTCAAGAACAAGCTTTAAATTCCATCTCTTCTCTGAGAACTGTTCATAATACTGCAATTCAGTAATCTTGCTGTGAACCTCTAATATTCTCTTGTTGCTAATATGATGGTAAGATAATCTCTGTCTCACGTGAGCTTTCCATATGTATATCTTGATTTGCCAAAAACAATATAAACATTTTGATGACACAGACCCTGCACTTACTTTCTAAGCCCTCAGATTCTCTTGTTTAATTGATAGTCTGGATATCAAATAGTTGAAATTGAAATAACATCCTCTTCACCCACTAGTCTCTTGTGCCATAACATTATCTGACATTAATCAGGACATAGAAAACACCAACAGAAAGACTGGTGCCTTTTGAAAAGATCATTTTTGTCCTTGGAACTTTTGAATAAATCTTACTGTCAACGTCATTAACCACAACACGGGTGGAAGAGGTGGTGTTGGTGTTCAACCACAATTAGAGAATCTATTAGCTAAACCCCAGGCATGTCAAAGTGAAAGGCAATATAGGTAAGTCTTTTTATTACACTCTCAAAATAAGGATCAGATATTTCCCAGTCGCAGAGCCTTACTTCACTTACAAAGAGTATTCAGCTGCCTATATATTAAAAGACATTCACAAGACTTTCTTCCATGGGAAGACAAATGATTATTTTTTGGTACTTGTTGATAAAAATGTTGGTCTTTTTGTGGTGGTAGCAGATAGGGTAGACAGACATGGATGTTAACTGCAACCTAAAAACCTGACAATAGAAAAAGTCTAAAGGTGTGAGGATGAGATAATATAAGATCTTTCACCCCACTGGTCCTTGTTGTCAGTAGTTCTGGATGGCTAGGAATGTATCATCTCCCTTCTTTTGCCCGGTTCCATATGTGTACCTTGTAAATCTGAGAACTTGACCAAAGTCAATGATATTTTGAAGTGTAAGAGAACAGGTTCTCAGTAAAGATTATTTACAAAGTGGAAATTGCAAAATCATCTTATGGCTAAGGCTGGAAACACATTTGTGTTAGTCCATGGCTTGTCACATTTGGGTCTCTCCATCCTGTTAAATCATTCCTTGATATTTTAAAATTTGCCTTCTCATTTATGCTGACATTATCATTTTTATTTGAAGTGATGTAGGGGGTAGATTTTAAAGCAGCTCTTGGAAGGCAGGTGTTAAATTCTAAACTGATGCTTGGTAACCTCCATGAGGAAATATGCCACTGTTTAACAAATGACTGCTGTACTGTAGACAGCTATGCCCCAGGAGAGAGGAAGTGTTTTTCTCCCAGAATCTAATCAAGCCCTGGCTTGTCTGTGTCCTAACTTATGTAGTGTAATCACTTGTATCATTCATAGCATGTCTTCCATTAATCAGAGTTCATGCAGGCAACAAGGGAGCAAGGGTTCCATTAATGTGACATATGGTGGCCTTCCCCAAGTTTTGGATGTTTTGGAAGAGAGTTTCAGGGTTTGTCCCAATCATACAAGAGCTACTTAATTACTTGGATTTTAGTAGGCTTTTTCTCAGGGAGTTAATATCTTCCCCAATTCCTTCTTAGTAATTGTATTTAGGTTCTTGATGTACCCTGTCATGTTTTTATATCCATCACATTCAGATCCAAGCTGCTTGATTTGTTGCTTCATCTTGGCCTCTTTTTATTTGCCTCTAGAGAATGAGTATGAAAGAGGAAGAAACTACCTTTTCTTAATTGTAAAAGTGATGAATGAGATGAGCCATCAGGACAATTTTTCTTATTTTCTAGAGACGCTAAAAATACATTTAGATTTGTTTTCAGAACAAAATGAGAAAGTTATTTTGGAAAAAAAATCATGATAAGTTTGGTTACTTTAAAATTTCTTTACAGATACTTATCTTGAAAACAGCATTTGTCTTTGCTGGTCTCATATAGCAATGTTGTTTCCCTTAAAATTAGAATTTTTTAATAAGTTCAAACATCCCTGCTCTATACACAGCCCCAGACATTCATAGATATATTTTATCATGATTTTTTATACCTTATTGGATAAGTTGATATAAAGTACACTTTATCTATTTTAGACCATTTTAATTTATGAAATATAAAGACCTCAAATTTTTAATTCTTATCAACTTATTATACTTTCCCTTCTTTTTCTCTCCCCGTATGTTCTTAAATGTGCATTCCCTGGGGGCGCCTGGATGGCTCAATCCAAGTAGCCACCTCTTGGTTCAGCTCAAGTCATGATAACACAGTTTTGTGATTTTGAGCCCCACATCAGGCTCTATGTTGACAAAGATGCTTTGCCTCCCTCTCTCTCTGCCCCTCTCCCACTGGTGTATCTCTGTCTTTCTCAAAATAAATAAATAAACTTTAAAAAAATGTGCATTCCTGGGGCACCTGGGTGACTCAGTCAGTTAGGCGAATGACTTTGGCTCAGATCAGGATCTCACAGTCTGTGAGTTGGAACCCTGTGTTGGGCTCTGTGCTGACAGCTCAGAGCCTGGAGCCTGCTTCAGGTTCTGTGTCTCCCTCTCTCTCTGCCCCTCCCCTACTCATGCTCTGTCTCTCACTCTCAGGAATAAATAAACACTAAAAAGAATTTTTTTTAATGTGCGTTCCCTATATGCATTTTTAAAAGTAAATAATATGAGATTTAAATGTAAATAATATGTGATCTTTCACCTATCTATCTTGGAAGGAAACTTTTGGGCTAGAGGACTTAAAATTTCACTCACATTGGGAGAGGACCAAGATAGGGCTCTAAAAAGACAAGAAGAGAAAACTGCATTAGGAGGATAAGGGAGAAGTTCTTCTCCTCTTCCCCCATCTTCAAGACCAAGCATGTGCAGGAATAGCCACAGGTTGCCAAGAATGAAGACCAGAAGGGATCCAGGGGCACATGAAAGGTGAGGACTATTATACACTTCTGGCTAAGGTAAATAGGTTTAACTTTTTTGGAGAAAAAGTTGGAAATAGGGCAAATCCAAAATAATGTGATAAAACCATGAATTAGACTATAATCTGGTAGATGATTATATTGTTTTCTACCCAGCACCTCCTCTCAACTTGGTATAGATTAAAGTCCTTTAATGTTTATTAATTTTTGAGAGAGAGACAGTGAAGGTGCCCCTAGGCTAAAGTCCTTTAAAATAATATTTGTTGTGTCCCTCCTATGTGTCAGGGACTATCCTAGGTGCTTGGGACATATCACTGTCTTTGTGGAGCTTATAGATAATAAATAGTGAACATGATAAATAACTAAATTATATGATATGCTAAAAAGTGATAAGAATAATGGATTTTTTTTTAATGAAGATAAAAAGGATCAGAAGGGCCAAACAGTTGGGGTCAGGGGCCAGGATGGAAAAGTCAGTATTTAACAGGGTAGTTAGAGTAGGCCTTATTAAGAAGGTAATATTTAGATAAGCTCTTTTTTTTTTTAAAGAAAAAGAGGGGAAGGGGCAGAGAGAGAGGGAGAGAGAATCCCAAGCAGGCTCTGCACTGTCAGTGCAGAGCCCAATATAGGGTTCTATGTCATGAACCGTGAGATCATGATGTGAGCCAAAATCAAGAGTCACATGCTTAACCAAGAGAATCACCCAGGTGTCCCTCGATAATCTCTTAAAAGAAGCGGGGGATTTGTCAAGTAGATGCCTTGGGGAAGAGCATTGCATGAAGTGGAACAGTAACTATAGAGATGTGTATGAGACTAGCTGGAGGCCCGTATGGTTGGACACAATGAGCCAGAAAAGAGAATAAAGGATGAAGTTAGACAGGTAACACAGAATCCAATCATGAAGGGCCATGAACTGACCTTGACTTTTACTCTAAGTGAAACAAAGCAGTTTTAGGATTTTGAGCAGGAGAGATAAACACTATTATTTATGTTTTCAAAAGGATCCTTCTGGCAGTTGAGAATAGATAGAAGGATACAGGGGTGGTGCTAGTTAGGGGTTATTGCAGTGATCCAGGCAGTAGAGGGGTGGGGATAATACTTATCTTCTGGAGAGGGGTTGAGGGGATGAAGATGTAGGGTCAGGTTGGTTGGGGAAACAGCAGCCATAATCTATAGTAGTATCCTAAATTAGACTGAAGAAGTGGAAGGTTTTTGGCATCATTCCTACTATTCTGGAGTTCCCATTTAGGCACAGGAGCTAGAATCATTCCAATAGAAATTTAAATCAGAGCAAACAAGTATCACCTGGTGGTGTCAAACCACAGCATGGACAGGGATGGATCGTATCATACCTGAGATTCCCTGCTGGCTCTCTGGGCTGACTGGCCCTGATCATTTCTTTAACTTTGACACCCACCTCATATGTAATTTAATTCATAGGATGTCACTTGGCATGTTATGGCACAGTTGTACTATATGTATCAAAAACCCTAAAGATGTTCTTATTTTTTATATAACCATTAGAATTTTAGAAATTTCTTGGGGTGCCTAGGTGGCTCAGTCAGTTAAGTGTCCAACTCTTGATCTCAGCTCAGGTCTTTATCTCAGAATTGTGAATTTAAGCCCTGTGTTGGGCTCCATGCTGGCTGTGAGGCCTACCACAAAAACAAAAACAAAAACAAACAAACAAGCAAAAAAACCACTTCTTTAAAGGAAATGTCCAAATGCAGGAAAAAAATATGCCCAAAGATATTTATCAAAGTATAATAGTATGTATATATTGTATAATAATAACAAATCAGGAACAATGGAAGTGTACATACATAACACTAGAGAAATGATTAAAAATTACTATAGCATATTTATAAGTTAAAGAATTATGTGCCATTAAAACAATTTTAATTATGGGAAAATTCTTATGAAATAATGTAAATGAGTATTAGGACACAAAAATATAGAAGTCTGAAAGGAAATGCAACAGATCTTCATGGGGTCTATGCGATTATGTAAAATATTTTTCTTTATGCTTTTTCATATTTACCCTACCTTTACCTACTCTCACTTCCAAATTATTTTGTTATGTTCCTTCTAGAAGATACCATTAATGGAAAAGATTAGAAAAGGTCTCACTATCAAGTTCAGGGGCCCTGTGGGCTTGTATGAGTTGGAGATGATGTGTCTGTAGGTGATTTAGCATGCTGTTTGAAGTCTGGGGTTCCCTACCTGCATATATATATATTGCTTATTTGGCAGTCAGTTACAATAATTTCCCAACTAGTTCAGCCTAAAAGAGATGCTTATATAATTTTAAAAGGTTATCATGGAAATTAATATGTGATATTTTAATTTTTTTTGATGTTTATTTATTTTTGAGACAGAGAGAGAGAGCACGAGCAGGTGAGGGGCAGAGAGAGAGGGAGACACAGAATCTGCAGCAGGCTCCAGGCTCTGAACTGTCAGCACAGAGCCTAACATGGGGCTTGAACCCACAAACCCCAAGATCATGACCTGACCAAAGTCAGACGCTCAACCAACTGAGCCCCGCAGGTGCCCCAATATGTGATATTTTAAATTTTTTTTTTTCAACGTTTTTAATTTATTTTTGGGACAGAGAGAGACAGAGCATGAACGGGGGAGGGGCAGAGAGAGAGGGAGACACAGAATAGGAAACAGGCTCCAGGCTCCGAGCCATCAGCCCAGAGCCTGACGCGGGGCTCGAACTCACGGACCTCGAGATCGTGACCTGGCTGAAGTCGGACGCTTAACCGACTGCGCCACCCAGGCGCCCCTGTGATATTTTAAAAGAAAACCTTTCTGTGAATTCACAGGGACATAAGAAATACACATCTTTTCCCTCTGTCTGAAAGTCTAGCCTGTATGTCAGTGGTTCTCAAAGTGGGCCTAGACGCTTCTTAGACATGCAGATTCTCGGACTCCACTCCCGGAAATCTGTGTTTTAACAAGTCTTCCAAGTGATTCTCAGGCATGCTTCAGTTTGACAAGCACTGTTCTATGTCAAGTATTCAGAAGTGGCTGAGCTTGTTATACTCTAGCAGTCCTGGTTGCAAAGGGCTTTTCCATGGGAGCTGATGGAAAATACAGAATGACTTCACCCACACGTTGAGAAAAATGTTGCTTAATCAACGTGTAGATTAGGTACTGGGCATGTAAAGGAGGTCTGCACAGAAGCTAAGCAGCTCATTTCTATGTCAATGAAAAAAGTAGGACTATTTTGTATTTCAAGTTATGTCTCCAGTAAACCGAAACTGATGTTTGATGATCACAGCAAAAAAAAAAAAAAAAAAAAAAAAAAAAATCCCAAGGAAGTGGGCTAACTCAGGAACCTGCTATCTTGATAGGAGTGGGAAAGTCAATATTGCAGGGTGGATTGGAAAACTTCCTTTCCACATCTGACTAATGGATTAAAGTGACAAAGTTCAAACAGAGCTGTTAAATCATCCTCTGGGATTTGTTGAGCCATCAGGTTTTATAAGCTCGGAAGGCACCCCAAGTTTAGAGCCAAAAAATGAAATTACTCCTCTCAGCAAGCTTCCTCCTGTCCTGAAATAATTTCATAGGTTGGCCATCTGTCTTCTGCCCCTGGTTATCTTTACCTGTGGCTTACATAAGAGCCTCTCCATGCACTGCTGCCATTTTTCTTTTCTTTGAAAATAGGAGCAGAATATTTCATCTTTGATGCTTTATAGGAGCAGAGAATCATGATGTCTCCTTAATATGAAAAATGAGGCAAAGTTGTTATTATTATTTAATTATCTAACCCAGATGCAATAACACATGGGGATGTGCTTATAAGTCTAGGACAGGGTTTTGACCTTATTCTTCCATAACTATCCAAATGTATTTTAGTTATTTTATAGAAGCTTGTATGAATAACTGACAAAATCTACTTGTTAAAAAATTAAATGGATTTCTAATATAGAGAGTTCTTTTTACACAAAGTAATATTTGTCCATTATAGATTTTACCTTTAATTTTTAAATCTGTTATCTTGATCATGATGAAGTCCACTTGGTTGAATTATTAATGAACTACATGCTGACTAAAGTTGATGTGATTCTTTTATATATTAGAGTACAGTACTCATGCATTTATAATGTACATCAGTTTTGTTTTCTTTTGTTTTGGAAAATACTCTCTGTGTGAAAATTTATGATTTTAAGGGAAAAGATTAATTTTGAAGAGGTACCTTGGGGATTTTGTCTTAGAAAATTAGAAAAAGTAACAGAAAATAGCTTCAGATCATTCAAACTCAAACCTCAAAACATAAGTTCTAATCCATGTAAAACCTATTTGTCCCATTGCTCAAAATAGTATCAGATATGGGGCCATATTACCAAAGATGGTCTTTCTTTCAAGACTTCTTTTCTCATGTCATTTTTAGGAACTTGTTTTCTGAATACTGTTTTCCAAGCTTACTGAGAGCATCAGTTTGCCAATACATATCTTCATCCATACGTGCATGCATATATACAAATACACACCCATGCATACATGCATTTTCATTTGCATTCCTTGTTTCAAAAATAAGGAAAACAAAGCAAATTTTCCTCGTGTTCCTGATTCTCTACATGATTTTTTAAAGTATGTCATTCCAACAGTAGTAATTTAAAAATAAATGTTATTTCTGCAAATCAAGAAACAGACTTTTAACTGTAGAGAACAAACTGATGGTTACCAGAGGGGAGGTGGAGGCAGGTGGGTGAAATAGGTGATGGGCGTTAAGGAATTGCACTAGTTGTGATGAGCACTGGGTGTTGTATGGAGTTGTTGAATCACTATTTTGTACACTTGAAACTAATATTATGCCGTATGTCAATTTGGAATTGTAATTAAAACTTTAAAAAACGAAAAATAAGTAAATAAAAACAAATGTTATTTCTGGACCTGAATTGGCATCTTTCCAATTCCCAGAGGTATCTTATTTCTCTATAATATAAAAAGTTTGTGGCCATATTTAATAGATGAAAGCAAGAATCTTTAGCAAGATGAGTTCAAAATGTGAAAAAAAGGATTGTGATTGTAGAAATTGGAAAAGATTGGGGTGCCTGGGTGGGCTCAGTCAGTCAAGTGCCCAACTTCAGCTCAGGTCATGATCTCGCAGTTCATGAGTTTGAGCCCTGAATTGGGCTCTGTGCTGACAGTTAGGAGCCTGGAATCTTCATCAGATTCTGTCTCCCTCTCTCTCTACCATTTCCCCACTCATCCTCTGTCTCTCTCTCTCTAAAAAATAAGAATAAAAAATGTAAAAAAAAAAGGTTTTTAATAAAAAAAAAAGAAATTGGAAAGATTGAGCTGATTGGGTGGGCTCTCTTCAGTCCTGTTGATACAGGAGTCCCACTTTTCTCTGGGTTTGGAAAGTATTTAAAATTTTCTTTTGTATACAAAATAAGCCAAATTGTATTTGCTGCTAAAGTAATACGTTATTTAACGTAGTTGGATAAATCCATTTAAATCAGCTGGGAAGTGCATATAATAAAATAATGTTATGTTCCTTCAGCTTAATCAATCTAAAGCTTTTATTTACTCTAGAGCTATAATTCCATGTGGCCAGGGGAAGGAAGACTGTGCTCTAAAAATTTAGTACAAATAAAATTTGATGTAGGGTACAAAACAGAAATTTGATTTTGGTCTTCACAGGCCAGCATTAAAAAAATATATGCAGTAAGCTCATGGGATTAAATTACAATTAATTTAGGTGAAAATGAGCATTAAATGTGGATTTCTTAATACAAACATAAATATTTATGTTTTACAAGGCATGAGTGTGTCCCCACATTGATACCTTTCATGAGTGGATATCTGACTTAATGGTGATGAGGATGGTGATTTATTTTGTCTTCTTCTGCTGTCAGCTTGTCAGCTGTCCCTTATAGCGCTTTGGTATGTTTTTTTTCTTCTTTCAGTTTGTGTAAAGAAGCCATCCCTCATGACCTTTGTGTGATAGTGAGTGTCCTTTTCTGTTGGTGACATAAGCTAAGACTGTAGCCTCCTTTGCATAGGAATTGAGGCTACCAGTCATGAAGTAGGAAGGCAGGAAGGCACGGGAACTTACTGACAGGAAGAGGCAGGCCTCCAAAAACACAATGGAAACTCAGAAGGCTGGCTTTAGCAAACATGGAGAATGCCAACTTTGGCTTCTTCCTCTGGGTCCAATTTCTCTTAAGCTAAAACCAGCAATGCCTGATTAAAGGAAGCTAAGCCCCATGAGTAGATGCTGTTCAGGCTATGTAATATGGAGGAAATTTTGGATAGTTGGAAGAACTCCTAAAGTAGTGTTCTTCTTTCAGCCGGGAACAGAAAGCTGTTCACCTAGCGCAATGGTTCCGAAAGATGGTTCTCAGACCAGCATGAAACTGAAACTTCTTAGAAATGCAAAAATTCAGGTTCAACTCCAGACAAACTGAATAATGAACTCCAGGGGTGGGGCCCAGCAATCTGTGTTTTAATAAACCTTCTAGGTGATTCTAAGGCAATTCAAGTTTGAAAGGCATTGGCCTTTATAGAGAGTCCCTTGCCTCTTTTCTGCCCTCCTTTCCAACTGAAGAAATTTAGTCTTCCTCTCTGTTTCCTCTCTCCACCTTCTCTTCCAAAGGGGAATATTTTTTTGACAGATTAGTGTTTGGGTCAGGTTAGACTTTTAGGATGCAAGTTGAGAGGAGGGGGGAGATCAGGTTCAAATTAAGAGAGAAATTTTCTAGGATATTGATCAATGCTGGAAGAGGAGTTGTTCTGTGTGGGGAATGGCTATGTCCCTGTAGAGTCTGAAGTTGGCTCTGGATTTGAATTCCAGCTCTGCCACTTACATGATACATGACTTTGGCCCACTTAATTTGGCTTCTCTAGGACTCGTTTCTTTATCTATAAAATAGAGATAAAGTAGCAGACATTACTGAAAGAGATTTTATAAGTGATATTATAAGGATTCAAGTAGTTAATTTATATAAGGATCACAGAACAGTGTTCAGCATGCATTAACCACCATTGCTATACACAGTATATTTTCTTCATGGTATTCAGAAAAAAATAAGCAAAGTATCTCAGTGATTTAAAAAAATGTTTTTGATTGCTGGACTCATTGCTTTGCCTTAAAGAAGGCTTTTCTTGAGACTGGACCACATAAATCACAGCTTCAAGAGGGTTTCATAAGGAATATATGTTTCCAATTAGAGCAATGTTAAAAGGTATTCACAGTCGAAGACAAATGAAACGTCCCATTGCTACAAAGCTGTTGTGAGTTTTCAGTTAAGGTATCATTCTCTCTGCTGCAAATTTCTGAAAAGTTCTTCTCAAAATAGGCATACGAGTTCTTTGTCCCCAGTTCCCTCATTAGCTAACTCTGAACTTCTTGCCTTTGAAAACATGATTGCTTCAGCTCTTGATTGAATATCCAGTAGAGATTTCTGTATAACTCTATACTTTTTTTTTTCCTCTTCTATCTTGTAAAGTTCCATTGGTCAATGAGGAGACCATTTTGACTCACCAAAATAGACTTTTGTTTCTGATCCTTTCTTTGTATTAGGGCAAAATAGAAGATTTGTGGGGTAGTGGAAGCAGCAAGATATTTGGAACCAGAGACGTAGTTCTGACTGTACCTCTAATTAGCTTTTGGACTCAGGAAAGTCATTAATCCTCTTGGATCAATTTTCCTACTTAGATCAGTTTTTTGACTGGGTTAAGAGTGCCTCCTCCCAGGAATGATGAGAAAATCAAATGGGGAAAACATGAATGCATTCTAAGCTGTAAAGTGCCATTCAAATGTCAGTTATCAAAAGTTAATAACAGCAATCACTGAGTGCTCATGGGGAGCTGGGTACCCTGAAAAGCCTTATATATCTATATCTATATTTATATATACAATATTGTGCTGCATTTAATATCCAATTTATTAAACGTGTATAACTGGTAGATAAAACTTAGAAAATGCCATTTTCTTAACGTTTAAACCTTGATTAGAAATATTTTCAACTTTTGACTGAAAATAAGAGAAAAACTTAAAACAAACTGACTTAAACAATAAGGAAATTTACTGTTTCCCGTAACGTGAAGTTAGAGTGACTCCAGAATCCATTGTGTCTTTGTGTTCTTCTAGTCTCTACCTTATATGACCAGTGTCACAGGAGGCTACCTTTGTAAAAGATTTTTAAGCCTGGGAAGGACCTCAGTGGTCGCAGAGACCACAACTATCATGGTGAGGAAAATCCAAATTGTAGCAGATCACGGAGCTATCTTGTGATAGCACACTATCTGGGGATTCTGGTCTTTTCCTCCAATCACGGATTAGGCAATAACTCCGGGCCATGGCAATGACTAAACAACCACAGTCCATTGTGGAGCTGTTGTTCGGGATTTTGTGCAGTGACTGGCTCTTCACAAATTTAGGTAGAACTCTGTATTCCTCCCTCTTCCTTCCATGGAGAGATAGAGTCCTTCAAATGCCTTTCTTGTTATGTCTCAATTCAAAGGACAACATTTTGTAGGCATGCTATTACTGGATATTCCAAGTTATTTTTCTTACCATGCATTGTATACCAACAGATTTGTACCTCCATCATAGGATAGTCTTCTTTATCTTTCTGTCTGTGAAGATACTGGTAGACTATTTTGCTAATGTGACTTTTCTTTTTATTCCTGCTCCTCATGGAAGGGACACATTTTTGTGGTATGGTTTTAATTCTGTGTTAAATTTGTGTACTAAAAATGTGCTCCCACTAAGGTGTATAAATAATAAATGTAGTAATTCAAAGACAGCATACCAGACAATTTTCTATAAGGGAATTTCTGGCTGTGGTAATGATTTATTCCAGATATGCTGGATCATAATTTTCTTAAGGAATATGAATGCATTCCCTTATTTCAAATTTTCCTTATGTAGCAATAAGTACATGAAAACAACATTTAGGTTGTTAAAATGAGGCTCTTGACTCAGTCACCAGTGCAAGTATTTGTGAATGCCTAGCCCAAACACCCAGGACACTTGTAGATATAGCAGATCAGATCTTGGATGCTGTTCCCTTCTGCTCACCATTCTTTGAGCCCACCTGGTCTATTTCCATTTCATAGAATTGTTCCTTCCTAGAACTTTGGTCTTGCACTTTCCATCTCCATATCTTTGCTTGCTGTGTTCTCCTCACTTAGTAAGCCTATCTGAACCCCGAATCTTTCACCAATCCCCCTGTAATATCACCTACTCTTCAACTCTCCTTAGATAAGCCCAGACCAACCAAAGACCCAAGATCCAGTTCCCTTTTCTTTCATTTATTGAATGCTTGTTGAACATCTCCTTTTGTAAAACAAAATGCACCCTGTTTGATTTCAATGTTTAAATCTAACCTCCTAGATTGCAAGGAGTTTGAGGGCAAGACCTCGTCTCTTGTAAGCCATTCCTCTCACAACAAGTTCTGTGCCTCTGCAGGAAGCACAGTTTCATGGATGCTTAATAAATTTTTTTTTCCCCATATGATTAGAATCTGATAGTGCAAAGATTTTAGACTAAATAGACAATTTTGGTGTCCTAAGAGGAAATTACAAACGAGGACTATCTCTGAATTTTTAATGATAACAACAGCAAAGCAGATGTAAGGTTTATCTTTTATCTGCTATAAATATGTTTCTCTTTTAAGGCATTTTACAGAGATTAGGTCGTTTTGTGTTATCTCTGTGACCCATATCCTGCTCTCCCTCTTACCTGTTGCATCACCCACACATGGGGGCAAGAGAGATTTTTTTTTTTTAATGGGGCTTTCTCCAGGCTGCCCTCTGCTCCTTCAATGTGTTTATATATTTTTCTTCTTAGAAGTTCTGGTTATAATTCAGTGACATTTAAGAAGTCTTGACTCTTCCAAATTAAACCATTACCTTTGTGTCTTCTAGTTGGATCTGGCTAAGCTCTGGCTCTGCACAGCCCTGCAGGGTCTGTTATCAGAGTACTACCTCGCTTCCAGCTTGACACACACACACTCTCTCTTGCACATTCAATTTCTCCTTTTAACCTTAGCAGTGCTGCCTTTAAAAAGTTGATTTTCAACAGGTTTTTTGAGTTTGATAGCTCCCAACATTTGGTCTGTAGGGTGTGCATGTGAGTGTGTGGGCTTGCTCTTTACCAAGTCAGTAACCACCTTGAGAGAGCTTCAGGAACCAGACAGAACTATGAGAACATGATTAAACACAGCTCCAGTTTTCTCTGCCTTGTCTACAATTTAGTTTCCTCATTTGTTTCATCTTTCTGAAACATGCATAACATTTATGACCCACAACTTTATTCCCTCAACCATCCCTATCAATGTACAGTTTTGAACTTAGGAGGTCATAAAGGCATTAAATAATACTGAAGACTTTTCAGTGGATTTGAAGTACTTTCCAAAATATACTAAGAACCCTCTCTCTGTCAGATTAGATATTTATCCCACCAGCACTTATCTGACTCTCTCCTTCCTATCTGACTCTCTCCTTTCTTTTCCTCTCTACATATAGTCACAAAACCCAATTAAGCCATAATATTGCAGTCTAATTTTTATTCTACCCATTATGACTTAGAAGACATTGCTTTAAAATACCTTGTAGTGGTGCCTGGGTGGCTCAGTCGGTTAAGCATCCAACTTTGGCTCAGGTCATGACCTCACGGTCTGTGAGTTCGAGCCCCGTGTCAGGCTTTGTGCTGACAGCTCAGAGCCTGGGGCCCGCTTTGGATTCTGTGTCTCCTTCTCTCACTGCCCCTCCCCTGCTCATGCTCTGTCTCTCTCTGTCAAAAATAAATAAACATTAAAGAAAATACCTTATCTTATATTAATTCATTCAAATTTCTCCATCCAGCTTTTCAACCATGTCTTACCTTCATATGCCAGTGAGTTTCATTCCCAGAGGATACAGCCAAATCTTTTGAGGTCTGCTGCTAGCTTCATCCCTGAAGCCTTCACCTCAATGTGCTCTGCTGCCTTGTCTGAATCACCAGCAGTCTTCTGTAAAAGGCTGGGAGGAGGGGGTGGGGGGTGGGGAGGGTTTCCTTACTGCTGGTCAGCAATCAGGCCTAGAGGAGCTTGTGAGAACTAGCAACCTAAGCTCAAGGTGCTGATAACAATAACTGACATTTATCAAAGACTTAATGTGTTCAGATACTTTCTCTCTGTTACTTCATTTAATTCACAGAATAACTCCCTGAAGTAGTTTTATTATTCCCCTTTTGCAGGTGAGGAAATTAAGACATGGAGACTATAAGTTATTTGCCTGAAATCTGTTAGTACACAATGGAGCCTGAATTATGAGCCAAAAGGGTCAGCTTCCCTAATTTCAATTCTTAATCACTCTTCCACATGGTGCTTTATACAAGTATGCCCACCTCCCTTTTTTCAAACTCTGTAAACACCTCATATGATTCATTTTAAAGTAGGATTCTAAATTTTCAGTTTAAAAGAACAATGCTCACAATTTAAATGATACCGTCTGGAATGATATATTTGGAACATTTCATCCAGCAGTCACTGAAGCTTGTTAATATCAACAACACGCATTACTGGCTCCTTCAAATAAGCCCATTTGATCTATTATAGCTTGTCAGTAGCAAATATGTCATTAGTAGGAAGGATTGTAGTAAAGAATATTCACTGTGAAACTTAAAAAGAAGTATTTTTTAAAAGTTTTTAATGTTTATTTATTTTTGACAGAGAGAGAGAGAGAGAGAGAGAGAGAGAAAGAGAGACAGAGCATGAGCAGGGGAGGGGCAAAGAGAGAGGGAGACACAGAATCTGAAGCAGGCTCCAGGCTCTGAGCTGTCAGCACAGAGCCCGACACGGGGCTTGAACTCACAGACCATGAGATCATGACCTGAGCCGAAGTCGGATGCTTAACTGACTGAGCCATCCAGGTGCCCCTAAAAATAAGTACTTTAAGTGTGTAATAATACAAGGGCATATATGTGTATATATACATGTAATATACATACATACATATACACATAATATATATATATATATATATATATTATACACCTGTATATCTATATATCTATATATAGTATAGTATTACATATATAGATAGATAACTTTCACAAACATTTTCAGTTATTACAATACTTAGTATATGGTGATAATAGTGTTTCCTCTATCACAAATGAAGTGTTAGATTGTGTGTATCCTGTTGTTCAGGTTATGTTTTTAAAATAATTTGGCAGAGATGAAAGAATTGGCAGGTGGGTTGCAGTTTTGGCAATTTTCACTCTAAGAAATCAATCAACAAAGCACCAAACAGCAAAATATATTACTCATTGGCTGGTAAGTCATAAGCCCCAGAGGCTGTTGATCATCCTGGAGGCTGGCTGCTTGCCTACTGTAGGGCAGATGGAAGAACTGGCTGCAAAATCGTTTTTCGCACTTGAAGCCCAGCATGACTGGGGATCCTGAACATGGCTGGAAAAATATTTCTCTAGTAACTTATCTTGTACTTATCAGTGAATTTGCATAGCCCAAGAGAGATCTGTTTTGTTGAGATGACTTCTGAACAAGTCAAACTCAGGTTTCCAAGCCCACTTCTAACACCGTGATTATTATTGAATATTATTTGAACCAGTTCTTGTTTATGAAACACAGAAAAATTAATTGGAAAGTTTCATTTTCTGATTTAAGATTATTCATTGTAGGTTTACTGCCAATGATGAAGGTGAAAGTATAGCTACTTTTCATGCTATTATTTGGCCTAATTTTATGATTCCCCTTCACTTCCCTGAATAAGAATACATTTTGTCATATCTCTCCTCCATTGTGGTGTAGTTTTAATAATGCAGTGGTGAGTAGATTAGTGACAAACATTTTTTAGTCTTGTAGCTACAGAGGACAATGAGGTATGTAGGGAAGCTAACACAGCCTCACTGGCTCCCATTATCTTGGTAAAATAACCAGGATATAGGGTTATGTTTTTCTGTCTTTTTTTTTTTTTAATTTTTAAAACGTTTATTTATTTATTTTGAGAGACAGAGAGAAAGCACAAGCAGGGAGAGGGCAGAGAGAAAGAGAGACAGAATCCCAAGCAGACTCTGCACCATCAACACAGAGACCAATGTGGGGCTTCAACTCATGAACTGTGAGATGATGGCCTGAGCCAAGATCAAGAGTTGGATGCCCAACCAACTGCACCACCTACCACCCCTCTTTTTTTAATATAGGCCCCCAAATTTTTTTGGTCAACTTTTCTTTTCATCTCTTTTTATCTCCTTTGGATGAACTCGACTCATATTGTTATATTGAATTATGATGAGTCTACAACAATACTCTGCTTGGGTTTCCTGGATTCAGAGCTCTGGGATAGAGCAGAAGTAGCAGCAGAAGATTACTTGATAAATAGGAGGTAACAAAAATGGAGTCCAGACTAACCCATCCTTGTCTCACAATACAACACACTGTTCTAGAGTTTGGCTTTTCATATCCTTCCAGTCTGGTGTCTTTCTCCAGTGATCAGTGTTGAATAAAGACTATAAAGTTTGCTCTCTAACTACCTACCTTCTTCACACATACTTTTTGTCACTCTATGCTTACTATTATCCTTCTGTTTACATGGTCTTTTGTCAAAAAGCAGTTTTTTAGATTTCCTTTCCATGAAGTTATAATGATGTTATATTCCTACCTTGAAGAAAACATACCAAAATTATTTTCAGTAGAGAGTTGGAGATGATAAAAATTCTTGAATTATTGACTTGTAGCATTGGGGCTCCTTCTATAGATGGCTAATAACCTATATAATCATGTTTTTAGGGGGGGCTGCTTGTTTCATTTACAATGATGCATGAGGGGGCAATGCCCACCAGTCATTGAGCAAAGTACCTCCCACAAACACATCCTCATATCTATATTTTCTTTGGGACATAAAATAATTAGGAAAGTCTTGACAAGTATTTTGCATATTTTGAATATATGATTTGCTCTATCCATGTAGACACCATCATTAATTCATGTTATATTAAATAGTAATTTTAAAAATCCAATAACTTTTACCAAGGTTATATTATAATATCTAGTATTGACTTTAATATGGTATGATTTGGATGAGTCCAAGACCACTCCATGAGAAAACATATTTAGGTGCAACAAGGGGAAGAATATAACAAATCTCCTGAGAGTTTTATACACCTGGGCTTCACTGTCTACATGCAAAGCATTGCCTTGAAGCCATCTTTGAAGAACACTCCTGTTTAATAACGGCTTTGACATTCATTAACAAAAATGTTGGCAAAAAATCTAGAACATGAAGTGAGAGCTTATTCACTTTTCAAAAATAGTTCTTTTTTTAACATTTATTTATTTTTGAGACAGAGAGAGACAGAGCATGAACAGGGGAGGGGCAGAGAGAGAGGGAGACACAGAATCTGAAACAGGCTCCGGGCACTGAGCTGTCAGCACAGAGCCCGATGCGGGGCTCGAACTCACGGACCGTGAGATCATGACCTGAGCCGAAGTCGGACGCTCAACCGACTGAGCCACTCAGGCGCCCCAAAAATAGTTCTTAAATACACAAAACATGATCTCTAAAAGTCTTTATATTTTAGACTCCTCTAATATGATTGGTAGATAATTCCCAAAGGGGAAAAAAACAAAGGGAAGGAAGAAAAGTAGATACATTTAAATTTAAGGCATTAAGAGTGATTGTTTGATATGCTTCTAACCTAAAGGTAAAAAATCTATTACATTATAATGTAAATCAATAGAAACATGTCATATAATTTATTAAATGATGGTGTACCTACAGCCTTTTAGAAATATATTTTTCATGCGGATGAAAGCAAGTTGCACAGATATAACCACTGGCAAGTGACCTCCAGAAATCAGATCAGGATTTCTTAATTGAGACTTTGTGAGCTCTAAGAACCCCAATTAGTGTCAGTGACTATGGTCCATCAGATGTTGGCTTGGAGGCAATGGGGAAGGTGGTGGTGGCAATGGGAATGGAATCCCCAGGGAACAGTCAGCATTCCTATAGGAGGAATTTGAATCCAAAGGAACCCATGGATGTACATCAATGGATCTGTGAAAACCTTAAAATCATGATGAAAATTATATGTGATGGGATAAGCCAATGATACAGTTTAGGTATACCTGGTCTTTCCCCTTGGTTAGGGAGGGTCTTTTATTCATTTCTGTTAGATGAAACCCAAGGATACCTAACTGAATTACAAATAGCAGAGGACTACATCACTTTAACGCATTTAAATGGTAATGTGACTTCAGACATTAAAAGAATTAAGGAGATGAAAAGAAAACAGTGGAGATAGGGAGGGGAGTTTTGAGGGTGAACTTTATTGGTATTGAGGGAATGGACATGACCTCATTTTGAAAATACTTTCCATCACCCACCCACTTTGATATATCTATATGATGAGAGGAGGGCTCTTACTTTAATATTGCCTCTTCTCTTTGAAATTTCTACCACATCATTTTACATCTTCCTCTTGTTTCTTGATCTGTGCTTCTGGTGTTTTGCTACTGACCTCCCTTGGAGGGATTGTTGTAAGGCTTAAATCATTAATGATTATGAAGTGCTTTGGAAAGAGAAAGTATTGCTTCAGTAATATCTCAGATGCACCTAGAAATTATAGCATGCACAGTACAAAGCAAAAGGCATGTTGTCAGAGTTCCTTATGGGGCCCTGGATTAGCCAGGCCTCCCACTCACATCGAGGTGAATTAGGGCCACAGACTCAAAAGCAAATCTGATGCTGCTTGGCTTGTGCATGCTTCTGTTACAACATCATTTTGACATTTTGTGTGTTCATTTGTTGAACGAGTCTAAACCCTTTTGTAACCAAAGGAAACCAAAGTGCCTACTATAAGCATTTTCCAGAGATGGTGTCAACCTGATTGGGGATGAAAAATTGATCTCCTGAATAAAAATGTTGGAGTAGCATGTTTAGTTTGCTTCTGTGGCCAGATATAAATAGGGCAATGATTCAGGGGAAGTCTTCATTAGAACACACTATTTATCTAATACTTTGGCAATCAGTGTCATCTTCTCTTCCCTTCTCTCCCTCTCCCTCTCCTTTTCTCTCTCTCTCTCTTCCTCTCTATCACATCTAACACCTCCTTCACCTCCAATATCTCATACAAGAAAGCAATATAAGAGACCAATGGAAGTATATAATCAATCTAGTTAGTCCTAGGATTAAGACTAGAAACCAGGTATGATGTCTCCCCATCCAGTATTTCTATATATGTGAGTGCCTTTTGATTATTTCTAAGAATCCAAAGTAGCTGTATCAAACATTCATTCTTCCTAAAAGAACCTGAGCTTTTCATTCAAAGATCCCAGGATAACAGTTGTTCATAAAGCTGACCAGCCATGCATTTAGAGGGTGAGGGAGATCAGCTGTAACATCTGTCATGTCACCAAACTCGAAGATTGATTTCTGTGCTCTATTAGGTTTGATGAGATAAAACTTCTTCCCTTTCAGTCTACATATCCCTTTCAAATATGACTTTAACTGGTAGACCAATGTGGGTACATGAGTAATTACATTTCCCTTCCATGCATTTTCTTTTTATCTCTATATAGGAAAGTGTAGAAAAGGGAATAGGAGCCGTAGTCTAAATAAGCTCGTGGAGTGTCAGATACCTATGAATGACAGTTCAGATGAGATTCTTCCAGACTGAATTACTCAGATGATAGAAGTTCCCATCTTATACTCCAAATCCAGATCTAGACTCAATGATGAATACCTGAACATAATCGCCCCATCCCTTTCTTTCTCCTTCTCCCCGGGTGTCAGCCTCTTCTTCCCACTTCAGACACTCCTAACCCTAATCTTTAACAAGTTCTTGCCCTCTTCTTCCTGATGCTTCCCAGTCTGTATTCTCTGCAGACTGGATCAGTCCAACTGAGAAAGTTCTGGTGGGATGCAGATGGGAACAAACATGCCAGTTTTGAATGTATAGTTCTAGGTGATTGCGAGGGGCAGAGAAAGCTCTCCTATACTGCAGGCTTGAGAAGAAACAAATGCCACTACTGTTAAAAGATGTTAAACAGAGCAACCTGGGGTTTCACTTCTCAGATGTGGCTGCATCAGGGACCAATTTGGCCTAAGCACTGAGTCTCAATTTGTTTTGTGTAGGACTGTGTGTGTGTGTGTGTGTGTGTGTGTGTGTGTTTGGTATTCTTCCAGAAGACATTAGCCAGACTCACAAAGGACTGAGTCTGAATATGTCTGCCAGTTTATTCAACTACAATGTGGCTATTCTAATTTTGCAGCTGCAATAGCCCTATTTACCTTTTCTTGGTGTGAAGAAGCCCAAGATGTAGAATTAGTGACTAGAAAATTGGTGACCATAGAAAAAGAATTGGAACATTTAGTGAGCTATTTAATCTGACCTGTAGTGGAGCCCAGAAAATCATTCTTATTCCTCTATGATGATCTCCTTATAATTAACTGTAGTATTGTGTGTCTGTTCATCCAGTTGATATAAATTCTACAAGATGTTTCTACAATGTGCCAGTCACAGCCTTGTAGGTTCTTGTATTTATCAGTGAGTGAAATAGACAATGATTCCTGCCTGCAATTATCTATATCCTTCAGCTCATGCTTTAAACCTATTAGAATATTAGTTCCATTAGGGATAGGATCAGCATAATTTAGTACACATCATTTAGTTGCATAAATTAATAAGACTGACTCCTCTTGGCCAAATCCTTGTCCTTTGACATTTCATTTCCAAGCTCTAGATCAGTGTCATCCAACAGAACTTTCAGTGCTGATGCAAATATTCTATGTGCTGTCCAGTGTGGTGGGCCCTAAACACATGTGGCACTCACTGAAAACTTGAAATGTGGCTAGTTCAAATAAGAAATTTAACTTTTAATTTTAGTTAACTTTAATTAATTTAAACTTTAATTTCAGTAGCTGCACAGGGCTAGTGGCCACTGTCTCTATAAGATTAGGAACTGCTACCCTTTTGGCAGGTGGCTGTTCAGGAAACAGTGCAATGGGCCATTCTGCATGTCCAGGGATACAGAAACCAGACTGCTCACATGTTAAGTGTCAAGTAATAGGAAGGTACCTAGCCAGGCAGGGAGAGTTTGATTCCTGGAGATGATGTCAACAGGTAACCATGTAAATGCTTATTACTTAGGTCTTCAAGAGCTCTTAACAGAAGGTTTCAACTGGTAGGCAGTCTGACAAGATGACATACATGACCAGAGTTCATCAGGTCTGGGATAAGGTAGAGATCATTAAATACTAGGTATCAAGAGGAGAATTCCTATTTCTGGGAGGGCTGTTGAGTGGGAGGAACAAGTCTTTGAGGAACTGTGACATTGGACTGAATTTTGAGCCTAGCAATTAAATGTTGGCAGCTACTAAGTGACTAGAATTGGGGGTACCAGGAAAGAGGCAGACTTCCAGATAAACAAACTTATTCTCAAAATCATACAGTTGACAGCAGCAAAGTTCCCATGCTGTTGAATCCAGGAACTAACCTAGCTCCTTCCATTCTTCTTGCATGGAGCTGGCTGGGCTGGGAAGTGGAGACCATATTCTTCCATCTGTTTCCAAGGAAGAAATGGGAAGAGGAGTAGCTATATGTTCTGTTTGCTTTCTTAGAGATTTTGTGTGTCTCCTTGAGGGTATTTAGAGGGAATAAATCATCTCTTTTAAAGCACTTCAATATAAATTCGTTATAAAGCCAAGGTAGCTTATCGTCAGTGGTTAACTCTCCCTATTTTTTAAAAAATGTTTAATGTTTATTTACTTTTGAGAGACAGAGCGTGAGCAGGGAAGGGGCAGAGAGAGAAAGGGACATAGAATTTGAAGCAGGCTCCAGGCTCTAAGCTGTCAGCACAGAGCTGGATGTGGGGCTCGAACTCATGGACTGCGAGATCATGACCTGAGCTGAAGTCAGACACTCAACTGACTGAGCCACCCAGGTGCCTTAACTCTCCCTATTTATGATGATTCTTGAACTTTAGTTCCATGACACCAACCAGAGTGAAGCCTGGCAGCAAAGGAATACTGTGGCATACTGAGTCAGGAGAATGCCCTGGGCACAAATTTAGTCTGAAATCTCTAGGGCAGAGAACCAACCCTCAAAGTGAAACAAGAAGCTAAGCACATGGCCAGGTGCTAGAGAGAAAAGCAAGGATTTAGGTTAGGAGAACCCTGATAAATTAATCTTAGCTCTTCGCTTGGCATAATGACAAATTTTTGTTGGATTAGTTCTATGCAAGGTGACTCTGTCCTTAGTCATTTCAAAGGTCTTTCAAGGCCACAGGTCATTTGGGACTTGCAGCCTCCTACATACTTGAAATAACTTCTCAAAGACAACTTGGCTTAAATGGATTCTTATTCTGGCTCTGCCATTTATATAACCTCATTGGTCAAGACATTTAACTTCCCTTAGCTTGAGTACCTTCACATATCAAAAGACTCCACTGGAGTACAGGGGTCCAGGGTATTCTTTTTTTTCTGAATAAAACATATCTACCTTGATTTTTACTTGTTAGAATTTAAAAGATAGGCACTTCTTACTTATTTTATAAGACAGTGGTTTATCACTTGGGTTGGATCAGGAGAGAAGGAAAGTGGTTGTATTTTCAGATAACATATTCAGGATTTTATAAACTTATATTGAGAAAATTTTAAATGCAAACCACCTAGTGGATGCTTGACTATATTTTCTGATGGTATGTATCATCACTTCCTTTTAAATTGTGGCCACCATACTTAAAATTGTAACTCTCCTCATGCACTCGTGTTCTTTGCCTCTCATCTCTCTGCTGCCCCCCCCCCCCCCCCAGTCCTGATCATTTCTAACATACTATAAAATTTACCTGTTTATTTTGTTTATTGTCTTCTCTCCAGGCACAAAGGAGTTTTTGTTTTGTTTTGTTTTATTCACTAGTCTACTTACTTAAATTGCTTCTGGCACACAGAATCACTCAGTAAATATACCTGGAGTGAATGAATGTATCTTCTTAGCTGGTAGGGATACATAGTATACAAACTCTAAGACATGAACCTTATGGGTGGCACCTTCTGTGAGGATTTATCAGGATTTTCCTGGAACATGAGGCAAAGACTAATAAGTATTTAACCAGCCCATTTCCTTTTCTTCCTTGACATTCAGCTAGTTAGAGGATGCTATGTGATAGTGATCTGACCAGGGAAACATGGGTGGAAACCATGTGTGCCTCTTTCAGGTCTGGCCACAACACGCTTTCATGGTCCTCCATGAAATTGTCCTCTTCCCTCTGACTTGAATGGAGCTAATCCCTAGGGCATCCTTAGGCTTCTCTGTTGAAGAGGGCTGAGTGCACAAGAAAAATGATTCTGATTCCCTGAAGAGATCCACCAAAATGGGGACCCTCCAGCCCCAACAGCATACAATTGACTTTAACATTAGCATTTTTGTAACAACACCAGAAACAAACTTGTCTGTATTAAACTACTGAGATTTTGGGTTTAATCTGTGACAGCAGCAGTTAGAGTTTCCTAAATTTGAGCATGAGACTTTTATGTTTACTGTAAAAGAAGGACTCACATTTAAAAGAAGAAACATCACTATAGACTGTGACTTTGTTGCTGAAACAGTCTCAGTGCCCCTCATTATATAGTCCAATGTGTCAATTTAAGGAAAAAGAGCAACTTTAAAATACAGAGAGAAGGAGTCTTTCTTCTGCTTTTTCAAATCAGTTAACTGACATGGTTTGTTTTTTTTTTTTTTTTTGGTTTTTTTTTTTTTTTTTTTTTTTTTCCTTTGCTTTTGAGTGGATTATTCTCCTTCATGGGAGGGAAGCATTAGGCTCTGGAGAATTTCAGCACACACCCAGATTTTTTTTTTTTTTTTTTTAACTTGGCCTTTACGTTTCTTCCAGAACCCACCCAGTGTGTTGTGTTTTAGAAACATTCTAAATTAATTGAATGTTTGTGTCAACCCATTCAATCCAATAGTGCCCCCACGAGAAAACCAAGAAACATAATCTTTTTTTTCAGTTTATTTGCTGTAAGTTTTTTCTTTTTATTTGCTGGAGTTTTTCACATTCTCTTTTATGCCTAGAGTATAACTTACAGGTCATATGTTACTACCTAAATAAGATGGCACACTATTTTTGTGGGCACACTAACCTTTTCCAGCTTCTCCCTCCCATTAATTTTGGAATTTGTAATTCAAGTAGTTTATTTCTTGCAACAAGGATTAAGAAAAATCATGGCTAAAGAATGAGTTGTAATTATAGTGGATGAAATGGTCAAAGTAAAAAAAAAAACTTTCTAAGAATTTGTATTCTTTTGCTGGCGGAGGGGGTCCCATGAGGGGCCTCATCTTGGCTAGAGCAAGATGTTATAGGACAAATGTCCATCCTCCTTTGAGATAGTGTACTGGGGCTTTCTCGTCTATAAATTTGAAGTGAGTTAAACTGTGCATTATATATAAGAGTTTCAGACTGGTTTTAAAAAGTACATGCAAGAAAAGCCTAATGAAATGGACTTTGGTTAACTTGGAGATTTAATTAGCTGACAGAGTAAAGAGAGAACACCTGTTGCCAGAAGCTTGATACTCCTTGCTTTTGGCATCTGTTTCTACATCACTATAGCTTTGGCTGCTGGTTTTCAATAAGGCTGTGATGATTATAATACTGAAATTTTCCATGGTCACCCTGTAACATTGTATTTACATAGGCTAGCTGGGCTGGAGAGGCTCAGGTAAAAATAATAATGATTAAATGTGTTTATATTAGACTTCTGAGTGTGAATTTTTTTTTTAATTGCAAATGTACTTCCCTAAATAGAGTCAACTTTTAGTTCTTACCTGGATATAGGTAAATGGGAGGAAGTGATGAGTGGAAGGAGAAAGCAGCTTGATATTAAATATTCCTATAACCTTTAATCACAAATGCAAATTGCTGTTTACTCAGATGTGGAATTTAAAGTTGTTGCTCTCACACAGGATCACATATTGGGATTTCGATACTATGCAGATTAATCTGAATATGTATTCACCAAAATACTGTGAACTAAATTTATTTCATTGTACATTAAAACCTTCATTTTAAATTTCCATGTGCACGTGGACAACGTGTTATAATATTGTGAGTCAAAAACCTGGCATTCTAAGGAATTTCTAAATAGCATTCATTAAAACAAGTTAAACTTATGATACGTTGTTGATATTGTGGAGAAATCAATGTGAACAATAGTCGAGGTTTTTCTCTACATTTCTCCTTTTAACAACTTACATGGTAACTTAATTTTTTCCCATCCACTCCATGCATTGATTCCCATGGATTTATAATAACAGCGATAAATATCTCATCTTTTTACAAATATGACAACTAGAATAATAAAAGGAATTTCACGTATAAGTATTTTTGTAAGTCATGTTCTGGAAAGTGTTACCAGGAGTGATTTTGCTGTTTGGAGTAGGGGCCATTGTAATATATATATATATATATTTAATTTTATTTATTTATTTTGAGAGAGAAAGTGTGCAAGTGGGGAGGGCAGAGAGAGAGAAAATCCCAAGCAGGCCCTGGGCTGTCAGCATAGAGTCCAAGCAGACCCTGGGCTGTCAGCATAGAGTCCAATGTGGGGCTCGATCCCATGAACTGTGAGATTATGACCTGAACCGAAATTAAGGGCTGGGATGGCTGACCAACTGAGCCACTCAGATGCCCCTGGCAGTGAGGGCCATTAATTTTTTTTTCCCCTTGATTAATTCTAAACATCCATCAGGCTCTCTTACAAGAATTTTAATTCTCCCCAAGTCACCTCATTTTCCTAGCCCCAGTTTCTTCCTTTGTAATGGTTCCTTAAATTGTGTTTGAGTTTTCTTCCACCCCTAACCTTTCATTACTCTCTCATTTTTTTCAGCATGGCTTATATCATAATTGGAGGTCATTTGTGATTTACCTCCAAACTCATGAGTCATATTCTCTGGGTCCAAAACCCATTTTCACCATTTTCTAGTTTATGATCTTGAGCCACTTACTTAAACTCTCTGTACCTCAATTTTCTCATTTGTAACCTGATGAAAATAGTAATGCCCCCCTCATGTGTCTAATGGAATAAGATATGATAATACAGGTAAAGAGTTTAACAGAGATTCTGGCAGAAATATAGTAAAGACTCCATAAATGTTCTAAGTAATTTATAATGTAGCAAAATTTTATATCCTTGTAAGTCAGATAACTGTAGAGTAAAAGTTGAATACATCAAGGGTCTGTAGAATTTCAGTGGATTCTTGATAAAAATATCAGACATATTACCAGTGACACATCATTAGAAAATACATATATCCACATTTTGGGGGAGGAAATAATATTATTATTTGTCCTGTAACAAAAGACTATTATACTATTTTACCCAAATTGCTCTTAAGGGGAATGTGTTATAGACATTCACTGTCATGGAAGAATTACAAATTGAGTTCAGATTATGACAAACTTATTGTATGTAAGTCAAGAAAGGAAAATACAAGTCTTGGAAAATCTTTTAGATGAATGGAAGAGGTGAGGTAGCAATTATGCAATCAATGATGATTACATGATGAACTTGTATACCTAGTTAATAAAGCCATCTCACTAAAGAGTTAGAAACAGTATATCATCTCAGAACAATTCTGGTGTTACATTATCCCATCCCTGGAACAAACATGTTCTAAAAACAGCTATGTGAAATATTTGACTAAATGAAGATTAAGTTATATGATGCCGCCCTGAAAATGTCAATTATTTCTTTTTCTATTTGGTGGCCTATATTTTATAAATGTAATTAAAAGTCTCTACCAAACTTCAATTTACTTTTTAATAAACTGAGAAGACAAGAATGTGTCAAAAATAGGATAGATAAGAATAGGAATTTCAGTTTTAGCATTCTTTTTATCTTTTGAAATGTTGGCCTAAAATAATCAGTGTTACCATTACAGCATGTATACTAATTTTAATTTTCTTCATTTATATCCACAAGACAACAATAGCATTTATAATATGGAAATAATCAATCATGAATATTAATATTACCAATATACTGATACCTAATAATAATCCCTACATTCATTACATGTTTATGAGGTGCATATATTTATAAGGTTCATAATCTCTGTACTTTATTTCTTCTAATCTACATTTTTTAGTATGTAATATATGCAACTCTTCGACAAATACTTTTAATAAGTCTAAACAATATTTTTCTGATGTTGAGATAAGTTGATCCATCAAGGTGAAAATGGTGCCCACATTCTTAGTGTTCATTTGTTCTTTCATACATTTATTCAGCCAATATAAGCATGAAAGGCTGATGGTGGGAAAAACACAGGATTAGCTTGGTGAGAAGTTGACAAGCATAGAAAATGTAGTAAAAGAGATAGATAATGTAGCCACATGACTATAATCACATATCACACATACATTACAAATACATCACACCTTGAAAAGTCATAAGCAAGCGTGTAGTGTTGCAGGAATTTGAAGAAGAAAGGTATTTGGGGGTTTAAGTGAGCAGAAAATGACATCTAATCTATAGAATAACTGATTAAATAAATGAGTTTTCCATTGGCACTGTTGTAAAAGAATTCCAGCTGCTTTGGACAACTGTTTGATCAACATTTTTAAAGCTTTAACAAATTAATATATTGTAAATGTTTCTGAATTTAATGGCCAATGAATTGCTTAATAATATATCATATCTCTCTCTCTCTCTCTCTCTCTCTCTCTCTCTATATATATATATATATATATATATATGAGTCTTTTGAAAGAGATATTCATTACTTAGATGTCAATGATCACTTTCATCTTCCAAACATTGTTCTTTTACTGTAGATATGAGATAATTTTATACTAGTGGCCTACTGAGGTGAAAGTTTTATTGGCCATTCCTCAAGGAGAGCTGTGACCTGATTTTTTCACTTAGAAAGGGTACAAAGTTGCTCTTAGAGTTTAATGGATTCAACCTTAGAGAATAGGTAACCAAAGAACTGTACTCATTTCCTATATTATTAATCCCTTTATGATTTTCTTGCTTATTCACTCATTCCACAGTACATGTACTGATGACTTGATCTTATGAATCAAAACCTTCAACTGAGGAAACTCTTCACCCAGAATGGCAGATACTTTGGGATATATTTTCAATTTTCTTGGCCATCTAATAGAACCAATTATATTAAATAATATCCTGGCAGCCACAGAAATATCCATGCTGTCCAAAGTGGTGAGTTTAAGGAACCTCTAAAAGAAATATTTTTCAGCCATGTATAGATGTCTTCATTATTTCTTTTGTGCACTCTAGATTTTAGCAAGGAGTTTGGATCTGGTTATGTTATTCAAAGAAAATTAGGCATGGATATGCTTGTATCTATAATCTATGCATATAATCTATGCATCTGTAATCTCTGTACATATGCATATATAAAACTTATATCCCTTATCAGTAATTAAAAGAGAACATTTATTTATAATTTTTTTAAGTTTATTTATTTTTAGAGAGAGTGCATGCACACATGAACAGGGGAGGGACAGAGAGAAAAGGAGAGAGAGAGAATCCCAAGCAGGTTCTGCACTGTCAGCGGAACTTAATGCGATACCCAAACTCACAAACTGTGAGATTAAGACCTGAGCCGAAATCAGAGTAGGATGCTCAACTGACTAAGCCACAAAGGAGTCTCTTCTTATAATTTTTTTTTAATTTGAAATAATTATAGGTTAATAGGAAGACCCAAAAATAGTACAGAGAAGTTCTGTTTACTCTTCATCATTCTCCCCAAATAGGGAAAACTATATTTTGCCTAACTACATTAACAAACCCAGGAAATTGACATTGACATAATGTATGCACATAGTTCCAGGTCTTTTGATCACATGTGTAGTTTCCTGTAACTACCACTGCACACATACAGAAACATTACATTACCACAAAGGTCTATTTCATGCTACCCATTTTGTAGTCAGACTCATCCCTATCTCCACCATCCCTAATACCTGGCAACCATTAATCTATTTCCCATCTCTATGGTTTTGTCATTTTGAGAATTTTTTAAATGGACTCCTATAGTAGGTTACCTTATGAGATTGGCTTTCTTATACTCAGTATGATGTTCTTAAGATCTATCCAAGTTGTTGCATATATCAGTAGTTCCTTTTATTGCTGAAAAATAGTCTCTGGGATGGATAGACCATAGTTTGCTTAACCATTGATTGATTAAGGGGCAGTTTGGTTGTTTCAACTTTTTGGCTATTCAAATAAAGCTGCTGTGAATATCCATGTGCAGTATTTTATGAGGATATAAACTTTCTTTCCTATGGGATAAATGCCCGGGAGTGTGATTGCTGGTTCATAAGGTAAATTCATGTTGAGTTTTTAAATAAACTACCAAACAATTTACCAGAGTACATGTACAATTTTACATTCCTACCAGCAATGCATGAGAGATCCTTTTTCTCCATTTCTCTGCCAGCATTTGGTATGGTCACTTTTTTTTTTTTCTAAAGCTTCTTATAGGTATGAGGTGATACCTCATCATAGTTTTAATTTGTGTTTTCCTAATGGCTAGTGATGTTCATCATCTTTTCATGTGTTTATTTGCCACCCAAATATCCTCTTCAATGAATTATCCCTTTACATCTTTTGCCCATTTGTTATTGAGTTGTTTGCATTTTCACTGTTGAGTTTTGTGAATTCTTTATGTATTCTAGATGGGAGTCTTGGCTGATGTGTGGTTTGCAAATATTTTCTCCCAGTCTGTATCTTGTCTCTTCATTCTTAAACAGGGTCATACATAGAGCAAAATTTTAAAAATTTGGTGAAGCCTGATTTATTGATTTTTTTTTTCTTTTATGCTTTATGCTTTTGTTGCCATGTCTGAGAACTTTTCACCAAGCCCAACAGCCTAATGATTTCCTCCTGTGTTTTCTACTAAACATTTTAAAGTTGTATGTTTTATATTTAAATATATTATCCATTTGACTTGAATTTTACATAAAATCTGAGATTGAGATTGTGGTTATTTATTTATTTAGCCTATGGATATCTAATTGCTACAGCAACATTTATTGAAAAAATACATTCAGATTCTCTTGCACCTTTGTCAAAAATTAGTTGTCCCTACTTGTGTGGGTCTACTTTTGGGTTCACTACTCTGTTTCATTAATCTATGTATCATTCTCTCTGCCAATGCCATACAGTCTTGGTTAATATAGCTATATGATAAGATTTAAAATGAGGCAGAGTGATTCCTTCTCCTTTTTCATAACTGCATTAGCTATTCTAGTTTCTTTGCCATATAAATTTTAAAAATAACCTGTCTATATCTACAAAAAAATCTTGCTGAAATTTTGATTGGAATTTTGTTAAATTTATATATATAATTTAAGGAAAAGTTAGCACTTTTATTTTGTTGAATATTTTAACCCACAAGCACAGTATCTTCTCCATTTATTTAGATCTTCACTGTTTCTTTCATAAAATGTTTTGTAGTTTTTAGATGAAACTCTATACATGGTTTTTTTGGAGTTTTACCTAATTATGTCAGTTTTGAGTGATTGTAAAAAATGTGATGGTATTTTTTTAATTTCAGTATCCATGGTTCATTGCTAGTGTATAGAAATATAATTGATTTCTGTACATTAATCTTCTATCTTGTGACCTTACCAAACTCAGCTACCTTAGGAGTTTGTTTAGTTTTGTTTGGTTAGTTTTTTGTTCATTTGTTTACTTTAATTCCTAGGGATTTTCTAATTTTTTTTTAACTTTTGAGACAGAGACAGAGCATGAACGGGGGAGGGTCAGAGAGAGAGGGAGACACAGAATCTGAAACAGGCTTCAGGCTCTGAGCTGTCAGCACAGAGCCCGATGCAGGGCTCGAACTCATGGACTGCGAGATCATGACCTGAGCAGAAATTGGACTCTTAACCGACTGAGCCACCCAGGTGCCCCAATTCCCAGGGATTTTCTACGTATACCATTGTGTCATCTACAAATAAGGCTAGTTTATTTTCTTTCTTTCTGATCTGTATACCTTAGATAACATTTTCTTACCTTATTGCACAGTCCAAGAGTGTTAAGAGTGGACATCCTTGCCTTATTCTGAATCTTAGGGGGAAAATATTTAGTCTTTCCCCATTATGTGTGGTGTTAGCTGTAGGTTTTTAATGTATTTGTATTTTATTAACTTCTATATTTGGTTTTCTGAGGATTTTTATCATGGTGGATTTTGAATTCTGTCGAATGCTTTTGATGCATTAATTAATATGGGTATGTAGAGGTTTTAGGGTTTTAATATTGTGATTACATTCATTGGTTCAAAGGAACATTTAAAAATTTTTTTTTTGTTTATTTATTTTTTACAGAGATAGACTGTGAGCATAAGCTGGGGAAGGGCAGAGAGAGAGGAAGACACAGAATCCAAAGCAGGCTCCAAGCTCCAAGCTGTCAGCACAAAGCCTGTCCCAGGGCTCGAACTCACGAACTGTGAGATCATGACCTGGGCTGAAGTCAGATGCTTAACAAACTGAGCCACCCAGGCGCCCCCTATTCAATTCATGATTATAAAGTAGTCATTTTTGCACGATAAACAAACATTTCATTTTTTGATCAACTAAACTGTTGGATATGAAAGGAAAATTTTAAAAAGATAAAAGTATGGAATCCGATATAGTGCTGATATTAGAAATAAAGAACAGACCCATAGAAATTCATGATAGTACACAAGTTAACTTAGTTTCTATTCAACTATATTACTTTCTCCCTCGTATTTCTTTCTTTGTTTATTTTCTGCTACCACCTCCTTCTCTTTGTAAAGCTGGGTGCTCCCTGACTGAGAACTCCCATGGGGTCCAGATGCAGGAGACAAGTGGCCATCTGCTTATTTAGTGGCAACACAGTAAGTGGCATGATGTTCAGGTTGAACCATTCTGCTAATGGAACATCTAGGAGTCTTCAGTTTTAGCATCTGTACCTGACAAAGGGACAAAGATAGAGCAAGGCAGAATGAACAATGAGGGTGAAATTATATCACTGTGTAAACCTATGCATGGGGAATAAGAATATTTAAAGCTTATGAGAAAAATTTCAAAAGACACAATGGCAATATTCTGCTTTCATAGTAAAATGCCATGGATTCGTAGGGATATGACCCATTGATGGAGCATTCTCACCCCATCAACTTTTCCCAAGTAGAGGAAATAAGACAGCGCCCGTTGAAATTGATCAGGAAGTCTGACTGTGTTGCGCACCATTTGACCCCTGCTATATAAACTACTGCAGGCAAACTGCCTCCCACCCAGCCCTGACCTGTCTGATGTACTTAGATTGTATTACTGCTTAAGGAAGAGAAAGAAATACAGACCCACAGGTTCATTTGGGAGCAATAAAAGCTCAAATTTAGTGCAATATAAATAAATGCTATAGAGACGGAAAGCAAGATGAATTATCATTATTATCCAGTATTTTTATAGCACTTTATATTTTGAAAACAGCTTCACAATCTGGTGTAATGTATCTGTGGGAGTCTAGGGGATGGAAATGTTGTGGGCTATAAGGAATAGCAGTTAGCACATCCATTAATACTGCTGCTTACATTTTTATTGTCTAAATTGTTCACATGAACTCACCTCTCTTATTTTCTTTACAAAGGCTTTTGGTAACTTTTGATAATTGCCAATATAATTTTAATGGATAAGCTTAAATTTCTTTGGTTTTAAATTTCCTGGTATAACGCTACTTTGTGTGACTATATTATTGCATAGAATGCAAGCATGAGAACTGGGTTAAACTAAGAAATTTTTATGTGTAATAAAACAATGACTAGTGTGGCCTTCCTGTTTGTGCTTAATATTCTTCATTGAAGGTGTCCAGGCTTTTGAATTTTGCTGTCTCCTCCAACCCTCCTTCCTACTTAAGTAAGCATCATGCCACTGCACCAGTGTATTTTACAGGCCTTGTGTGTGTTGGCCATCTGTTCCGTTTACTGGTAGGTAGTCCCACTTTGAAGCTCCCTTCCCTGTTGTTCCTGTGAACTCACCCGTATTTGTCAGTACAGGCACATTTGTTTTTTTTAATGGAAAATAAATAAATAAATAAATAAATAAAGCCCTGTCACTGTACTTAGCCATGCCCCACTGTCCCTCCCTGTGTAAAGATTGTCTAGTTTATTATGCATCTAGTGTTGGGGAATGACTTGCAGTTGTTCTATTATTCTTATTTTTATTGATTATCCCTCTACCAACCTGGATCAAAATCTTAACTCTCACTGGAGTGTAATTCAAGAATTTCCAGAGGTTTATTTAATAACAAATTAATGACTGAATTGTGAGTCATGTCAATGGTTTCTGAGATCTTTTCATCAAGTCATTGCAAGCATGCGTATCTCCATGTCTTCCCTCTCTCTTTCACTGAGATTGCAGCTAGCTTAGAACAGGGACCAAGGACAGAGCTTGGCACGTAGTAGGTCCTCAATGTGTGTGTGCTCACCAATGAACTGATTCTTTAAGAGATCCTTGCATGGACTGGAGGCTTCGAAAGTGTTACCTTTAAGTTTAAAAGCTGGTGTAGACAATGTGACAAAAATTGTATGAACTGGGAAATGTGTTTGATCCAATTTGTTTCCTTGAACATTCTACTAGCTGTAGAACAGGCAAAAAGGGAAGTCTCAAGTGAGTCATGAGAGAGAAGTTTAAAAATCACAAAGTTTAATCTGTTCACAGCTGTTTTACTGACAAAGGCAGAAAGAAATTCAACAGTGCATTTGTTGGAAAGAATCACATTTTACTCTGATTAAGAATATGCTGAGACTTGCTTTTTAGGGCAACTTTATAATTGTACCACACATCAGTTTTTAAATAACTGGAAAAAATATTCTGTACTTCTAAATTATTCTTTGAGGGTCAGAAATTTAAGGCAGATGTTTTAAATCAAAGGCGTTGTTTTGTAGAGAATATCCTTATATTTCTGAATATTGAAAAATCTATATAAAGATATTTAATGAGAAAAGAAAAAAGCTCTGTGCCTTGTACAGTTAGTAACAAACTCAAAGCCTCAAAGCCTCTGTCCAAACATCAAAATCCTGAGCATCTTTAAGCAAAAATATAGGGAGGAAAAAATTGTGTATAATCAATGAGATCTCTGATTTCATGCTAACTGTTAATTACCGTGAAGAGAGTTTTTTAATGAAATAAATTATCACACAATTAAAATTTTAACCCAGTTGCAGTTAAAGAAAAACAGAGCAGTCTAAACTTATATGCACTAAGAAAAATCCTGGAATATATTTTTCTTACCCTCAGCTTATTTTAAAATGCAGAAAATAAGGGAAACTAATTGAAATGTCAAGGTCCAAAAATGATTGTTAATTTCAAGGGGACAAAAACCTTTCCTTGCTTTAACTCAAGAGGAAACTACTTAGTAAATTCAGACATAAGGCCTTAAGTCAATGCCCAGCAGTCAGCTGAAGTTGAGGCAGAAAAGAACGGAGGAGGATATTCTTTTTAAAAAATTCTTTTAACGTTTATTTATTTTTGGGATAGAGAGAGACAGAGCATGAACGGGGGAGGGGCAGAGAGAGAGGGAGACACAGAATCAGAAGCAGGCTCCAGGCTCTGAGCCATCAGCCCAGAGCCCGACGCGGGGCTCGAACTCACAGGCCGTGAGATCGTGACCTGAGCTGAAGTCGGACGCTCAACCGACTGAGCCACCCAGGCGCCCCAGATATTCTTATTAAAAATTTCAGTTGTCTCTTTTGAACATAAAATCTGTCTTCTGAACATTTTCCAGCTTGAGCCAACTGTTTATGTCCAGTAAGCCCTCATTTAAGATATGAAGAAAATTAGCTTCCATTCTCCTTTTATTTAGTACTTTCCCCCTCCCACTAAGCTTCTTACCTAACTATCCTAGAAATGTCTGCCATATTCGGAGCTTAGTGCTTTTAATACCAGCTTCCAGAAAATTAAAATGATACTTTTTGGGGAGAATGAACATATTGATAGGAACATTTACAAATGTTCATATATGGTTAAACTAGCATTGACACATTTTTTTAAAGGAAAAAAAATCATCCAAAATCTTAGTATTATAATTCAACTCTTCTCCTTTCTCCCTGACCCTTTTTGTGTAGTGTCATCTGAGCACTGAGTTTCTAGGTCTACTTTTGCATACAGCACCCTTATGTCATCATATCATTTATAATTATGCTGTTTAATTTTGAAACACTATCTTTTCAATTTAATGTTCATAAGGTATTAACTATTTCACTGTTGGGAAACATGTAACTTGTAGCTTTAAAAAATACTGTAGATAGGGGCATCTGTGTGGCTCAGTTGGTTAAGTGTTCAACTTCGGCTCAGGTCCTGGTCTCACAGTCTGTGAGTTCGAGCCCCACACTGGGCTCTCTGCTGTCAGTGAGGCACCCGCTTTGGATCCTCTGTTTCCTTCTCTCTCTCCCTCCCTGACTCATACTTTCTCTCTCTCAAAAATAAACATCAAAAAAAGCAATCTCAGTATTATCACTTGTCATAAATTGCAATGAAAATTGCATCAATATCTTCATGAACTTTATTCCTTTTTTTTTTTTTTTTTAATTTTCGGAGGTTTATCAGATGCTCCTAAAATATCATATTGGAAGGGAAGAGATCACTTTTGTCCTCACTTGTTTCCAAAATTCTTTCCTAAAGTTTTCTTTCAGCCAAAGGACCATAAAACATATTTCTCAACATATATTATAGGGAACACTAGTACTTAAGATGAAATTCCCATAAAGAAAACCATGAGATGTGTTCTTAAGTGCAAACTTCTCGAAGTGTGGTCAGTAGGCTACAAGCATCCATTTCATTTGACAACTTGTTAGTGATGTAAAATCTTGGCCCGCCCTAGACTCTATTCAATCAGAAAACTCTGGAGGTAGGACCATCAATCCATGTTTTAACAAGCCTTTTAGCTGATCATAATGCTCACTAAGGTGTAAGAACCATTGTGTTAGTTTCATCTTTGTAATTTATAATGACATTACCTTACTAAATGAGAAGTTCTACAGAGGAAAGGAAAACCATATACCACAACACAGTAAACATCTCCAAACCTTGTTTGCCCAAACTGTTGACCATGGACCATCGAACACCACACCCCTGTACAAATGCCATATTTGAGTCTAGACTCAAATTATAGTTGCTAGCTTCAACTTGAATTGTTAATATATTTACATGGGTTCACTAGTGTTGGATGTATACCTTGTGGCTAGGCCATGAGGCAAACCACAGTCCTTTATTAGTCGGTAGCAGGATACTACAGCGCCTGTGATTCATGTTTATTGTCCCCCAGTATTTGTCTGTAGTATATCTCTTAGTATACATGAGTTATGTGTGTCTGGGATGAAATGTGTCATCATAATGACTCCTGTGTAACCAAGACTGATAGGAGAGATTCTATCTGCATTTGTTTACTATTAGAGTTGGTAACACAGCCGAGTAACTATTAAGTGTTAATACTCAGTAAGTGAATAGATCCTAAGGGAAATTTAGAGCTTTGGGACTAAATATTTATCTGACAAGAGAGAAAATTTTTTTACCAAATGAAAATATAAAACAACAAAATGGAAAGTTGGAAGCAGTTATCTTTATATATTTCATAAAGTTGCAAACTGAATTTATGCCTATTGGTTGTTGCCGGTTCAAGGGTTTGTGAAAAAGCACCATTTTGAGAGCCGACTTTGCCAATTTAATCATTGTGATCAAGCTTTATGCATTTAATTTAAACATCCATAGGCAACATCCTCTATTAGTAGCTCTCTTTCTACTTTTTGCAAAAATTAGATTTTTAAGGGAAATGTTATGTTTTATCTCAACAAGAAAGTCTTAATTTGTGTATGTTTTATCTTTGTATGTCTCTTATCCTGGGCGTTTAAATTACAAAGAAATTCCACACTTCAAATGAGCGTGAAGTTGTTTGGCAAACTGAGATTATGGAGCTACAAAACCTGTGGTAGATGGTATCTATAAATAGAAGTCTCTAACATGGAAAGTCTTCAGAACAATATAAATGGCCCTTTTTGAAAAGGAAGTGGAAAGGAGGAAAGCCTAAAGCGTTGATTTAAAAGACTGTAATTGGAATTAGGTTCCGATAATTAGATCCCAGTAGACTGAGTTCAGGCTTTCTTTTTCCTCAAACAAACAAAACATAAATGAGTGTAGGATGTCATATCTGCAGGAATGAAAATAGAAATGGAGTTTTAAACAAAGATTGTGAAGCAAAACGAGATATTGTAATTCTTGTACCTGGAATAATTTCACAATGAAATGCAAATTAATTCTAAAACTCTCTGACCTCTGTTTTGCTAATTATAGCCTAAAATCATTCAGATTTTTTAGAAAAAGAGAAAATGCATATCAGGTGGAACCGTTTGCTACAACTACCTTGAATTTCATAATAAAGTCATATGATTGTCTCTATGGCTGAATGATTTTTTTTAAGTTCATTTATTGAGAGAGAGAGAGAGAGAGAGCACACCTGCAGCAGTGAGAGAGCAGGAGAGGTGCAGAGAGTGGGGGAGAGAGAGAATCCGGAGCGAGCTCTATGCTCAGTGTGGAGCCTGTGGTGGGACTCAATCCCAGGAACTGTGAGATCTTGACCTAAGCTAAAACCAGTGGTCAGAAGCTTAACCAGTCTGAACCACTCAGGCGCTCATGATTTCACATTTCTGTTGTGAATATAAAAAAACAATGATGATATTAGTAGGGAGTGAATCCATTATGATTACTTGAAATTGTTCATAGGCTTCAAGTTTTATTCAGCCCTCACCAGTGTGGTCTTATGGGATGTTTACTTATTATAGATCCTTTATTTCTAAATTTCCAAAAGCAAAACTGGAATCTCCTTTTCAGCTTTGAAAAATATAAATCTGACTTTCATTAAGTAGTATTTATGCAAAAGAAGACAGGCTATAGTTGCCAGTCTCACATAGATGTTTAAGAATTTCTATTTTTGTGATGGTAGAATGTGAGTTCATGAGAGGTAAGGGACTTATAAATCTCCTGGAGTCTACGGCCCAGTGGTATCCAATTCTCCTTATCATTTTGGTGACTAATATTATTATCAGTTTATCTAGCAGGAAAACAAAACTGGAATATCATAAAAATATGCACCACCAAAAAATTTCTATTGATAGAGATAAATAAATAATTGGTATATTCACAGATATTCATAAAATGACTATCAAATAAGATTGGGAGATGAGAATGAAAATTTTGGACCTAATAGAAATGTCTTCTTATTTATTTATATTCACACATATTTCTAAAAATAATTTCAAGTTATTTATAATAGGAAAATATTGACTTTATTTTTCTAACCTTGAATAGAAGTGGCAAAACATAACATATGCCAAAAAGAAAGTGTAAGGCAGGTGGTAGCACAGAGACTTAATATAATTTATTAAATTCTATGTACAGTTAGGCTCTGAACTCCTTGTGAGTGAAAGCAAATAAAATCTGTATGTTCATATTGTCTTTTTAAGTTTTCACTGTAAATATAGTGAAGGTTTTTGTTAGGCCTGATAGTACACCCTATAGACACATTCCATAAATGTTTGCTGATGACTTTCAGCCATAGGTCACGTGGTTCAATCGTCATTGTCCAAGTCACTCTTAAAATCTCTCAGTGACTTATTCTTAAATCACTCAAAACGAATCAACCAACCAAGAAACAGCTGGTACTTCATTTGTCTTCATTTTATTTCACTGCTCAGCTTGTTAATGTTATAAACCTGAGCAGTAGGATAGTTTGGTGATTTGACGGGATTACTCATCACAGCTGGCCTTTCAATATAATAGATTGGAATGGTCGTTTTCAATCTTGTAGCTCTGAGTCCTCTTAGGGGGCTTTCATAATCTACTTCCTAGGTAAGAGGGAGAACAATTTACCCAGAACAGTTTACACAAAACTGCTTTATCCCAATCACCATCGCTTTTCTCTGTTTTACCATGTAGTATTTGAACTCAGATTTGCTTTGAAACAAAGTTCTGCTGGAAAAATAGTTGACAGCTATTGGGTAAAGACCACCAACTATGCTATAGCGGACCACCTGACCATGACATGAGGTTTGTGGAACCTCTATCGAGGGTGTCCTAACTCAAATTGATGGTTTTCTGAATGTTAGCAATCTCCTGAAATTATAGGAAAATTATGTATGTTTGACATGCAGTCTATCTAGAGGGATGGTCAATAGTTGTTTTTTAAAAATTATTATTCTTTTTGTACTATCATTACATTTCAGAAATGTAAAAAGAATAAAAAGATGAGTTAGTTACTATTATTATTTCCGTCCAAACACAACTACTCTCTTTAATTTTGTATGTATGATTCTGGTTTTTGACTTTATACTTTTACTGCATATGTAAATATATTCATTAAAAATATATTGTATTAATTAGGTATTTCTGAAATATTTCATAAATATTATACTCTACATATCATCATATGTCTCTTTTTCTCACATGACATTTTATTTTTTGCTTCCATGTTGATACATATAGATTCTCATCCATTCGTTTCAATTGACTGCTACAATTCCTTGTTATAAGTAAGATATGATGTTTGCTTAATTTCATTTTTACAGAAAAGTATTAAAGTGCCTTCTATTCCCTCACTCTGACAAAGAGTGTGGCAGGTAACATCTTTACACATATGTTCAAGGGTTGAACTAGGCTGGCCATATAACCAGACTCGGTGTGCACATCTTCAGCTGTGTTTATAAAGCCCACATTATTATCCGAAATGGCTGAGCTTGTTTACATTCTCCACAACATTGTATAAAGGCTTATATGTTTCTGCATTAAACAGTGGAATTTTCAGACTTTAGTTTTAACGTATGAATGGATATGAAACAGCATCTCATTGCGGCTTTAATATGCAGTTCTGATTACTGGGAAGATCGAATATCTTCTCAATTTACTATCTATTCAATTACTTTTCTGTGAATTACTCTTAACATGGCTTGTTCACGTCTTTTCCTTGATAAGTTAATTATTTTTCTTGTTGTAGTATAGGTGTTTTTCATATATTTGTTATTATATTTTATTTGTCAATTATGTGTGTTGCCATTTTTTAAAAATTCAGACTAGAGCTGTTCTTTTAACTTTTTCCATAGAGACTTATCATGTTTTAAATTTTATTAAAAAAAAAAGTGCTGACTTTTTAATGTATGGTTTCTGCTATTCATGAGTTATTTTAAAAATCTTTCCCTATCACAATTTCATTAAACTATCCTGTTAATTCTATAAATTCTTAAATAAAGGTTAAATTTTTTGTATTCATATATAGGCCATTAACATCTGGCCTTCTTTGATAGACCGTGTTTTTGTAAATGTACAACTGTGTTTCTGTGACCTCTTTTTGATTCATTTAGTCTATTTCTGTTACAAATTTAAACTGCCTCAATGATTCTCACTTTATAGTCTTGATATCTGGAAGGATAAAAGTCTATTTTTTATTTATCATCTTCAAAACTGATTTAAATTTTTGTGATCTTTCTTCTTCCAGTTGAGTTGTAGGATAATTTGCCACTTTAAAATAAGTTTCTTTTGGGGCTTTTTTTGATGTATTGAATTTATAGAATAATTAATATAGATTAATTTGGTGAAAATTGATAACTTTCTGAACTTGAGTCCTCTGATCAATGAACATTGTATATTTATGCATATTTTTACATTTTCTTTGTCAGTATTTTCATTGTTTTTTCCTGCTAGCTTTTAATTATCTTTATCTTTTATATGTTTGTGTTCTAACTTCATTTTGACATGTCTGGATTTGCTTTTATTTATCCTAGTCTGGTGTTCATGTTTTTACATTTTAGTTTTTCTCCCCCAAGATGGGGACTCCTGTCTTGCTTCAATTCTGGGAAACAACAACCATCATCGGTTTTCTCTCATTCTCTTTGTTTTTTTTTAAATTTTTTTCTAGAACTCTTGCAAGATATATAACTGTGTGTATATATTTGACTTTGGTTAGATGTATTTGACTATATAGTCAAATATACATGAAATCTTGCAAAAGTTCCAGAAAGATGCGCACACACACACACACACACACACACGTCTTTCATGGACCCCAAATTATTTTGTATTTTTTACCTATATCAAACCCATTTTTAATCAGAATAATACTATTTATATCTTTCTATATTTGCGTTCCACTTGTAATTCATTTGAAGAAAGGATCACAGCTTTCCTGAAGCCTATGTAGCTTTCCTTTATACAGTTATGTTTTAAGATTGTAGAGACTTTTTATATAATTTGTCTTTGGAAATCTTACCTCCAAAAGAATAGAGTACCACTATTCCTGAGCAAGAAAGAGAGAAGTTCTTCCAGTTTCATATCCTGAACCTACCCAGTATGCCACCATACATATATGCAAGCATATATACATATTGCATTGCATTTATAGCCATCAGAGAATTGGCCAGGATGTATATTAATCACTTTTGCTGCTAATGGTAAACAGCAATCATTTTTTTAAAGCACACTATTTACCTTGATGGGATTAGTTACCACATAAAATTTATGTCTTTGCATCAGTCCAATGCATAACAGAGGCCAAGAAATTGTGCATAAAAGGGGATGGATGGATTTGGCAAAAGTTCTTCACAACTTAAAAGAAGGGATTTGTTTGTTCAGAAAATAGGCTGACATCGGATCAACTTTCATTAACTCCTGCCTCCACCTGTATACTCTTTCATTTTACAAAATTTTCCAGTCTTCTATTTTTCAAGTAAATATTTCAATTGTTCATATAAATCATTCATCTTGGTATCACTAATCATCTAACTCAGAAAGTGTATCCATTAAGGGATGAAATTACTCTTTTTTTTTTTTTTGCTGTTATTTAAAATCTGTTGGTCTACCAACAGTAGTAGAACAAACATTCACTGCCATAATAAAGTCATATGGATTATAGATAAACTCATGAGATACCTTGGACTTGGAACTATCATCTCTATATGGTGCCAAATAATACACTGTTGATTTGGACCAACAAGGTGGAGAAAATTAAGCCTTGCCAATTCCAGCTAGTCTTTTAATTGAAAGAGCTCCAAGAAAGACTCAGGTGCTATAATTGTGTGGTAATTTGGTAAGGCAGCTACTAATTATGAATCAAGAATGAGAACAACCTTGGGAAAAATCTCAGTATGCCAAGATTCACCCATTGCAGAACTAAAGTCTCAGCCAAACAGTAATTTGGAAGGTTATTAAAAAGACTTCTAAAATAGAGGTACCTGGGCCAGATGACTCTCATCCTCCTCTGAACTTTGAATTAATCAGAAATTATTCAAAGTTACATTTCTGGTGATTTTCCCATTTATTCCTTCATTCCTTAAAAGAAAAAAAAAGTCAAGATTTGGAGAGAAGTTGACAAAACAAAGAAGAGATAAGGCTAGCTTTTATTGTGTGCCTATTGCATATTGAATACCATGCCAGGCATTTTTATATTTTAGTTAATTTAATTTAATTCTCACAACATTGTGAGACTAATATAATCCCCATCTTATAGATAATAAAATTGTGTTTCAGAGGAGTAGGCAAGTTTCTTAAGGTCATACAAATGATAACCATTCAAATTCAGTATGTCTTTTTCCAAAGTCTGCTTACTTTTTTTTAATGTTTATTTATTTTTGAGACAGAGAGAGACAGAGCATGAATGGGGGAGGGGCAGAGAGAGAGGGAGACACAGAATCGGAAGCAGGCTCCAGGCTCCGAGCCATCAGCCCAGAGCCCGACGCGGGGCTCGAACTCACGGACCGCGAGATCGTGACCTGAGCTGAAGTCGGATGCCCAACCGACTGAGCCACCCAGGCTCCCCTGCTTACTTTTTTTCTACACCAACAGTATCATGAATATATGCATCAACATATACTCTTAATTCTGTCTCAATGCTCTTTTAAGTATTATCTAGTTTAACTGGGAACTTTATTGAGACCATATGTTTCATGTTCACCATATGATTTTGGCATATCTGGCTGTCCTTGAGAACATGTGAGTGAGTGTAAGACACAATAATAGTTATGATGCTTGTTTCAAAATTCCTCCATTTTGTAGCCATTGGTCTTTTGGATTGGGAGATGATGAATAGAAGAATAGAAGATAGCCTTACAGAATGTTAGATAATTTCATTGGTTGTTTGATATCTAGGCCTAGGACACATACACACACACACACACACACGCACACGCACACACACACACATGTGTGTTATAAGGGGAATGAAGCAGGATAACTGGTGGACAGAGGGAAAAGTAGATCCTTTGATTGCTTTAGAACTGGGTCACATGTTTCAAGATGGGGCAAAGGGCTAGGCCTTTATATCTCCACACTGACTAGTCACTAGGCGTTAGCTTCCCCAAGAAGGGGGTGTGACTTTGAAAGAGGTGACTCTTCAGCTGAGGCAATTCCTAGGGAAGGCTGATAGCTGGGAATTTTCAGCCTTCCCAGCAGTTGAAGGAATAAATTCCTTGTATTAGTTTTCTATTATTATATAATATGTTACCATATTTGTTATTTCACAATTTGGGTAGATCAGAAGTCCAGGCACAGCTTACCTGGGTCCTCTGCAAGGCTGAAATGAAGATATTGGCTAGGATGGGTTCTCATCTGGAGATCTGACTGGGTCAGATCCAAATTCTGACTGGGTCTACTTCCAAATTCACTCAGGTTGTTGGAAGATTTTATTTCCTTGCAGTTGTAGGATTTAGGACAGTTTGTACCTTTAAAGCCAGCAAGGAGAGCAAGACTCTAGAACAAGTCTGCTAACAAGATGGATTCTTATATAATGCAAGAGAATCAAATCTCATCACCTTTGCCATACACCATAACGTAACCACAGGGAGACATCTCATTTCCTTTGACATATTCTTTTGGCTAGAATGAAGTGACAGGTCCCTGCTACACTCACGAGGATGGGATTGCACAAGGGCATGAACATCAGGAGTTGGGGAATCGCAGAGTCCAGCTAAAAATCTGTCCAGGCAGTCCAGATGGGGAAATCTGTGTGGTTCATGAAAGGGACCATAGCATCTGCGTGCAGCACCTCCAGATAACGAGGCAGTAAAGTTCCATAAATCCTACAGACTCATCAGGAAGAAAACTGAGACAGATTTATGACAAGTGGACTGTAACATCACTCTGTTTAATAGGTAAGAAAATCTAGAACCAATGTGGGCTATCACTATCACTTAATTTAGTTCTGGAAAGTAGAAGTGAAGAGATATTAACAGATTTTTCTGTACTGTGTTGTAGTAACCAACCAGTCAAGTGAGAATTATAAAGGGTTCCTTCCGGCTTCAGTAAAGGCATCCTTATCCCATATTAGCTTACTCTACCAATGAAGTTGTGAGAAACCACTTGTTAAACTATTACTATTGTCTAAATTGGTACTTACGAAATTACTTTCTAGCCAGGAGATGAGAGATTAGGTAATTATGAAATTTGAATGATATATGAAACCTTTGAGGTTACTTTTGTTTTATAGATGAGGAAACTGTGAAGTAGAAAGATTAATTAATTAGTTCAAGACCATACACTTAGTTACCAATAAGACTAAGAATGAAACTCAAATTGTCTGACTTATAGCTTGGTGATGTACCTACCATATCATGTCAATTCCTAGTGTTCTATAGTTTTGTAATTCTTATTCCTAAGGTTCATCTGCTTAATGGCATTACATTTGAATAATGTAAAAATTATTTTTATTAGAAAACAGTTATAGCTCTAGAGTCTTTTACTACCCATTGGTTTTCATAGAGATAATAAAAACCAGAGGTCAAAACAGAACAAAGCCTAAACCCCTTTACTTCACTATTGGCGGCTTAACTCCAGATAAAATTGAAAAGTGATATCTGGAAACCCTTAAACTCATGACTTTCTTTCATTATGAAGGAATTAGGGCTTCTCATTATGTTTAGCTCCCAAGTACTCCCTCTGAAAATTCAAACATTTAATCCATTTAAGGAACACCATAAAAAATGCCCATGGTCTAACAATGTTTCTAGAATGGGAACATTTTCCCTACTACATCATCCTCTTGGATAAGGAAAGAATCCCTCTCCTTACTGGCCTATAATTTAGGGAATTAAAAAAAAACAAAACATTTTTCCTTTAATTGCTTCACAAACATTGGGATAAATATCTTTGCAGAGTGGCTATACTTCCATACCTAGCCTTTTATAGACAGGTCTGTGAGGAGCCACACATACAGTGTCATTAGTCACTGATGATGCCAATGAGGACAAGAAGATGGGAGTGGCAGGATTACAGAGGGGGAGAGGTAATATGGGAGGTGGGGAGAACAAATAGAAGGCAGCTTTGGTAAGCCAGGCAAGAGGAAAAATGCCATGCTACACTGATAGTGGAGAACAGATAGATGCACATGCCTGAGATACTTTAAGGAAAAATTGAGATTTATAACTGACTGAATGTATTGGAACAACGATACTGATATTTATAATAATGTATGTTGTATTATAGGTTACTTTATGCATTTATGTTCCCAAATACCATTGATTAAATGATTATATAGTCTTCCTTTAGTCTGAAAAGTTTATTTTTTAAAAGAAGAAATAAGGGTGCCTGAATGGCTCAGTCGGTTAAGCGTCTGACTCTTGATTTTGGCTGAGGTCATGATTTCATGGTTTGTGGCTATGAGCCCTCCATTGGGTTCTGTGCTGATGGTACAGAGCCTGCATGGGATTCTCTCTCTCTTTCCCTCTGTCCCTCTCTCCTGCACACACACACTATCTCTCTAAAATAAATTTAAAAAGAATTCTATAAAAGAAGAAATAAACTGTCACCATGTAAGTCCTTCTAGGTCAAAAATTTATTTACTATCAAAATTAATAGCACACAACCACCTCAACAGTTAGCAGAGTACATGTAATATTTGATTTTTTATATACTTGAAAATTTTATATGAGTAAAACCTAAACAGGAAAGTAAAAAATATAAGACAACGAAAACAAAATCACAAATGATGCATAATATTACCTCTACTCTAAACTGGCAAATTACCAGTACCCTGAGAGGAGAAAGCACATGTGCCAGCTCTGAAACTGCAAAGATAGCTGCACGGTGGCTCTCATTTCATGGTGTTCAGCTGCCACTGAGGCGTGTGGACTCTAAATTGGCCCTCATAAACGTGAAGACATTCCTTTAACCCAGAGTAGGGTGTTAAAGGATGAATGTATTGGAACAACGATACTGATACTTATAATAATGTATCTTGTATTATAGGTTACTTTATGCATTTATGTTCCCAAACACCATTGATTAAATGATTATATAGTCTTCCTTTAGTCTGAAAAGTTTATTTTTTAAAAGAAGAAATAAGGGTGCCTGAATGGCTCCGTCGGTTAAGCGTCAACCCTTGTAGATGTTGACTTGTCATATTATCAGTTATATGAATGGGTATGACTTTATATGAATGTGCTGTAAGTGGCACCATGATAAACTATATTCACATGGTATTTTATGTTTATAAATAACACACAACCCAACAGTTAAACACACACTTCATTAAGTGGATAGCATCCTCACAAATGTTTGATCTTCCCACTGGGCTTTGCATGCATATTAAATTAAACCATATGAAATATCTAGTATTTGATCATTTTTGGTTTACCAAAGGGACAATTTCACATGGTTTGATTTGATATATGCCACTCTCAACTTGACATTTCCTCTTGGCCTTGCCTTGGCATTATCCAGGCATATAAAAATAAAGTCTATTTTCTCCATTTTTTCCAACCACAGGTGCTCACATTTCTACAAATGATCGACTCCCTTGTTCAAGCTTTGCACTTGAGCGTCATTCTCATTTATTCCCTTTCCCTTGCATCTCGCATTCAATTCACCTGCAATTGTGTTCAGCTTTGCCTGGGAGATATATGTCTAATTTACTCACTGTTTTCTGTCTCCACTGTCAGCACTCTAGTTTGTCATTATTATCTTTTGACTGAATTCATGCAAGAGAATCCTAGCTTGTCACTCAGCTTTACACTCTCGCCTAGTTCTAATTGTTCTCTAAACAACAACATATAAAACATTTGATAATTTAAATCAGATTAGGTCATTCCCTTGCTTAAAACTCTCCAGGGTTTCCCACTGACACAGAGAATGAAATCCAAACTACTTAACAGTGGCCACAGAGCTCTGCATGCCTGGCCATTTATCTTTCTGATTTCTTCTCCTACACTGTTATTTACCATGCTCAAAGTACATTTAAAGCAGATTGAACATCCTCTCTTACAGCCTCCACTGTTCCCATTTTCCTGAAACGTTTTCTTCCATATCTTCACATAGTTAGCTTCTTTCTCTCAATCAGTTCTTAACCTGAATGGCATGTCTTCAGTGAGGTCTTCTCTGACAACATATTCTAAATAATAACTCCTATGTGTCATTCTTTATCATGCCACCTTTAAAAAACTCTGCAGAGCACTAATCACTATTTGAAGTCATCTTATTCATTTATTTTTGTAGCAGAGTGTTAGAATGAGTTTTTTGGGGGGAATATGGCTTTACAAAGTAAACCAGATGTAAATAAGGTTTCAGAGTGGGGCCTGGGAATCAGGTGGATGACTAACAATTTCTTGCCTGCAAAGACAAAATTAAAGAATCATAAAAATGGAGATTGAGAGATGATTTAGGGAGTTGTTTTTCCCCCCTTTGGTAGCCATTAGAGTGCTATTACTAAAAATTAGGGGTGCATTGGTGGCTTAGTTGGTTCAGTGTCTGACTCTTGATTTTGGCTCAGGTCATGATATCCGGTTGGTGACATTGAGCCCCAAGTCAGGCTCTGTGCTGTCACCATGGACCCTGCTTGGGATGTTCTCTCTCCCTTACTCTCTGCCCCTACCTTGCTCATGCTCTTTCTCTCTCTCAAAAATAAATGAATGAACTTAACTATATATATATATACATATATATATATATACACACATATATATATACTTAAATATATACATATACTTAAATATATAAATATTTAAGTTTATATAAATATATAAAGTTTATATAAATATATAAATATTTAAATTTATATAAATAAACATATATGTGTGTGTGTGTGTATATATATATATATATATATATATATATATATATATACATATATACATATACATATATCTGGGTGGCTCAGTTGGTTGAGCATCCAACTCTTGACTCTTGATTTCAGCTCAGGTCATGATCTCCAACTGGTGACATCAAGCCCCTGAGTCAGTCTCCATGCTGACAGGGAAGAGCCTACTTGGGACTCTTTCTTGTTCTCCCTTTCTCTCTATGGCCCTATCCTGCTTGCACTCTTTCTCTCTCTTTTAAATATAAATAAATAAATATTTTTTAAAAGTTAAATTATATAGGGGTGCCTGGGTAGCTTAGTTGGTTGAGCATCCAACTCTTTTAAACTTTTTTTTTACATTTATTTATTTTTTGAGAGACATAGAGAGACAGAGCACAAGTTGGGGAGGGGCAGAGAGAGAAGGAGACACAGAATCTGAAGCAGGCTCCAGGCTCCGAGCTGTCAGCACAGAGCCCGACACGGGGCTCAAATTCACAAACCGTGAGATCATGACCTGAACCGAAGTCAGACGTTTAACCGATTGAGCCACCCAGGCGCCCCTTGATTTCAACTCAGGAGCCATGATTCCAGGGCCATGAGTTCAAGCCCTGAATGGGGATCCATGCTGAGGGTGGAGCCTCCTTAAGATTCTCTCTCTCTCTCTCTCTCTCCCTCTCTCTCTCTCTCTTTCCCTCTGTCCCTCTCTTCTGCTTGTATTCTCTCTCTCTCTCTCTCTCTCTCAAATAAAAATAATACATTACATAAAGTTATAATTAGTAAATTATATTAAAAACAGATAATACACATGCAAAACTCATCACTTCCTGATTATGTTATTATGTTTTGTTATTATCTGTGTTCTTGCAGTTACTAATGCGTATTGTATCTGTATGGTAGAAATACTATATAGACAGTGGTGTATTGCTGTGCATGTCTTCTCAACTCTGTTTTTGGTGAGGTTGCATTGGTGTTTGAAATTAGCCACAGTGGAAGTGTTTATACAAAGAAATTGGCCAACACTGTAAGTCAGGGCTTGATTTATTGTTTGTTCATAGTCTCAGCTTAAGGTAATTGAGTACATGTTAATAATGGAGACTACACTTAAAATAAGCATGTTAGGTCTCTAGCTGTTTGTTTTAGCCTGTTTGGGCTGCTGTGACAAAATACTACAAACTGTGTAGCTTATGAACAACATAAATTTATTGCTAATGGTTTTGGAGGCTAGAGGTCTGAGATCAGGTGCTACCATGGTCAGGTGAGGGCCCTCTTCTGGGTTGCAGACATCTCGTATGTTCACAAAGCAGAACAGCTAGAGAGCTCCATGAGATCTGTCTTATAGCACCACAAATCCCATTCATGAGGCCTCACCCCTTATAACCTCATCACTGCCTGAAGTTCGACCTACTAATACCATCACTTTTGGGAGTCAGAATTTCAATGTATAAATTTGGAGGAGACACAGACTTTCAGATCACAGTATTGTTACATTTATGAATAACCCAGGAATTGAAGAAATATCTTTTAGTATTCCAAAACTATTATCTAATTCAATAAAAAAAATCACATTATTGAGAATAGAACTTTATACTTTTTTTAAAGAAGCAGCTTTATTGAGGTATGTGATATACTTCTTCATATCTCCATTTCATATTATTAATGTAAATAAAAATATCAACTACTATTCGTGTTGGAATTAAACTTTATTGGTTGCAAGTCTATATTGGCTATAGATAAAAAGGCCTGGCAAAAATAGATTAAATCATTCTATGAGAATCAATTGTCCAAGTGGAATTTACAATATAATATTATATTTTTATTATTTTTATAAATTATGTGCTATACATTTTTATAGCAGTAAAATTTATAATATGCTTATATGTATGTGTATATGCATATGTATTTTTCCCCAGATGCTCTTTGTTAAACATTTACCAGCACAGCACTGTGCTAGACCCACTGTCTATCCCAGAAGAAGGCAGGTTATTTCTTTTGTCACCTCAAGTCAAGAAGGGGAGCTTTTCTGAGACCACTAAAAGAACATAGATTTTGTCCCCCACAGTCAGGGAGGATGTTGTGAATTTGTATCTTACTCCTCTTGCAAAATCTAAAAGATGAGAAATAAGTTTGGCTGGCTGCTGTAAAAGGAGGAGCAAAGAAACAGTTGCTTCTGGAGAAACTTGCCAGAATCTCCAATGATGTGGGGCAAAGTCTGAGTAAGTTTCCTGTGGACCACGATGGGCCTCACATGAGGCAGCTCAGGCACAGAATCAGCTTAGATCCTCTACAAGGGGATTGCCCAGATGAGTAAAATGAATTGGTATAAAGAAGCTAGAAATGACCTTTGGATTTCTAGAGCCAAAGGAGATATATATCTTGCATAAGGAGAATTCCAGGTGAGAAGTTTTCAACTTGTGAAGAAGTTGAACTGAAGAACTCTTAATATGCCCCAAAGAGAAGGAGGCAACTTTGAACTCCCAGAATAGGAGACATATTGCCAGTTTGTGACAATATCAGACATGGTAGGTCTTTGCTTCTCCATTTTCTCATGTCTGTCACCAAGTTGACAAGTTGAGGGAGGAGGAAGAGAAGCATAGACTGAGGGAAAGGAAACCAAAAACATCCCTCTATTCCTTCCTTTCCCGGCAACTGGCTTGCCCCTATGACACATCTATCTGTGGTAAGAACAACTCCTCAACTTTTAATCAGGATTACATTTGACCATTACACAAGCCTGGATAGCTTAGGATAAACAAGATAGTGGGAGACAAAAATATTATTGCCTTATGGTTGAACCCTATAAGCCATTCTTGTTCAATGAACCACTTATATTTATTTAGTACATTTATTTTCTTCACTGTAGGTTGAAAGCTTTAAGAGAGCAGGGACCTGGAACATAGAGGCACTAAGTAAATATCTGTTGCATGAATGGATGTGTAAAGGAATGAATGATAGATCATTGGTTCTTCTATTGGCACATGATGAAGCAGCCTCCGGGAAGACATATATGCAAATTACCTTTAGTATAAATGTTCTCAGGTAGCAGAAAGAGAAAGAATGAGAAAATTCTATTTTTTGTGGGTTTTTTTAATCTTTTTAAATTGAAGTACAATTGTTCAATTCTGAATCATTAGAAGGAGAATAGAAATGGGTGGATCTGGAAGAGGAGCCACTTTCATGTGGGAAAGCAATTCATATGGTTTTTGATCAGTGAAATTGAAGAGCAGGTGTTCTACACATGCATGCACAACATATAGTCAGTGATTAGAATAGGGTACTAGATTCCTGAAGAGGGAGACAGAAAATGAGGCAAGAGCAGACATATTGTTAAGCAATTCTATTCTTTAAGTCCTTTGAATCTGAGGGAGAAGAAAGGAAGAGCACAAATTCAGAAATATGCATGGGCAGAGAAGCCCTTAGATGAGGTAGAGCTTTACAAATGGCCTTTAGATTTTTATCTTTGTGCACTAGCTCCGCATTTACCCCCCACCCCCAAATAGTCAAAGCTAAAGCTACATGAAATCTTTAGTCTAAAATGAAGAATTGGAAAACCACAGATGGTAGGAGCTTAATTTAGGTAGAATGAAGAAAAATAAATTTTAATAAATTGAAATTTGGACACAAGCTTTATGAAAATAACTAAAATTTAACTCCCAAGTATTTTCTAACAAATTCCCAAACATGTTTAATGATAAACTCGTGAGGAAGAAATTGTTAATCCCTGTCAGAGTGAGTCGATGTTGGCTAACATGTATTGAATACCTGCAATGAACCAGACACTGCATTTTTTAAAAGTTTATTTAGTTGTTTTGAGAGACAGACAGAGACAGAGAGAGACAGGGACAGACAGAGAGAGAGGTCAAGAGAGGGAGAGAGAGAATCCCAAGCAGGCTCTGTGGGGTCCATGCAGAGCCCCACATGGAGCTCCATCTCAAGACCTGAGCCAAAGTCAAGAGTTGGAGGCTCAACCAACGGAGCCACCCAGGTGCTCACAGAGGCTGTATTTTTAATCCTTAAAGCAGCCCTGAGAGGAAGAGACTTTTTATTTTTTAAAGGACTTGGAGAGTTTAAGCTCACCCATTTCCTCAGTTAGTACAAGCTTAGATTGAACTCACCTAGAGTCCATTTGCTTCCGAGTCAGGGTTTTAACTTTACTTTGCCATGATGTTCTTTTTGGATTTAATGTTATTAAGGAGAAAAATGGATGAGGCTGAACATATTTCACTGGCTTTCATGAGCATCAAACAATCGGATTTCCTTGTCCTTATTATTTTTAGTCCTCTGCATGCAGACGCACAGCATTGATCTACAGGAAAGCTTGTGTTTTCTGTTGTCATGGTGCACTTCCCAGAAACGAAGTATGATGTATGTTCTCTTTTGAAAACAATTGATAAGTTTCATGTTGAGCAGAAACATTTATCTTCAAATTCATTTGTCTATTCTTCATGAAAGGAGTTACAAGAGTATGTTGGTTTTGGTAATCCAGGCCCATTCCATTTAGTGGATTTTCTTTTATTAATATATCTCTACTTAAATTCTGATCTCAAAAAGTGGCCATTAATTAGCTTTGGGGGCAACACAGCCATTTTTTCTGAGAACTGGAAAATCTGGTAAATGCTTTGTACTTCTGCTTTGTCAAAAACATTTATTTTTCAGAATTGCCTGGGAACATTTAATGGTACTCCATAAATTTCATGCATTCAGTAACATTGGAATGGAGGCTTTGAGAACTGCATGCCCTTCTTAATGACATGTTGGTTTTGTCTCAGCACCATGGCTTCAACTTAGTTCTTAATGGACATTAATCTATAGTGTATAAACTTCAGGTAGCACAGTTGGTTATTTGTATCTTTCTTTCTGGATATGCCCAAGACAGATCCAAGAATATCTCCTTTCATTTTGAGAGTTTAACTCTGGCTTTCAGTTAAAAATATTTCCAATCAACAAGGTGAAACTTCTTAAGATTGAAGGCCTCTTGAAAGCAAAGGATGGATCTTATAAACCTTTGCATACCCTAAGGCGCTAATTCTTTAGTTCACCCATTCATTCATCTTATAAACGTTTGTTGAATTCCCACTATAGGCCAGGCACTGTGCCAACTGCTAAGGCAGGGCCCATACTTGTGAAAACTGCTAGTTACTTAGTTTCTTCCAAATCATTACTAAATTAGTACATTTTTTACAATTAAGATATGAAGTGGGGCACCTGGGTGGCTCAGTCACTTGAGTATCCAACTTCAGCTCAGGTCATGATCTCACAGCTCGTGAGTTCAAACTGCACTTCGGGGTCAATGCAGAGCTCACTTCAGATCCTCTGTCCCCCCTTCTGCCCCTCCATTGCTTGATCTCTCTCACTCTCTCTCTCTCTCTCTCTCTCTCTCTCTCTCACTGCCTCTTTCTCTCTCTCTCAGAAATAAATACACTTAAAAAGTATGAAATAAAATTGTCCTGGCCAACATGAGTGTATCTCTTTAAAGAGGTGATGCTATCAGTAAAACAAACAAGAAACTTATTTTCCTAGTGTTTACTCTCACCTGCATCTTGGGAAATAGTCAAGGGATCTTTCCAAAACTGGGCTAGTTTACACTTTGGTTTTAGTTAGGCAAAGTAAGAATTTCCTTTAATTTGGCCCTCTGACTTGACAAGTCCCTGTGAAGCTATGATAATATTTCACAGGAATTTATCAGACTACTAAATCAGAGTACAGGAAAGACAAAGAAAATGTTGGAACAACAGCTATAGAGACTATTCTGAAAGTTGTGTAATCAATAGGGCCTTGGGAGACACTTCCAAGGTTCGTCCTTTCCAAATGCACACAGAGGGTGGGGAGGGAAGGGGAGCTTTGGAGTTGGGAGGGTGGATATGGCAGATAGTATCTACACATGACAGATTCAAGTTCATGCAAATACTCTGAAGAAAAGAATATGTCATGGGTAATTTTTAATTCAATAGGATAGAACTTTGACCTCCAAAAGGATGGAGGTCAGTGAGTTTTGGAATAAGATGACTACTCTTTGGACTCAAACCATGGAAAACATTTTCCTGCAGAATATAATGTATCCATTTGTCTGTAGCAGGAAATAAATGAAATTATTTAAAAATGGTGTCCCAGAGAAGGCCTGAGGCAAAGTCGTATTTTAAGGGTATGAATACTGAATGACATGATTGCATAATTCAGTGTGGTCTGGATTAGTTGAGCAAACCATGGGGACATACTTGTCTGTTTATTTTCCTACGTGTTCTTGAAATTAGTGTCTAAGGACTACCCTGAGACCTGTCTTAACATCCTCTTGAGAATGGATACATGGACTGACATAAATTATTAACTTCTCCCTGGACAGGTCCATTAATATTCTGTGAAATATTATGGCCTTATTTGTTTCCCATCAGTTATTCTTGGTCTCTTTCCATTAAAGAGAAATCCACCCTTACTTAAATTTATGTCTGTACAGTGAAGGTGAATTTAGCCAACTGCTCTTTGAATCTATTTAATCCTAAAATTATATCTTTAGGTAAACTTTAATGTATCCTCAAGAGTCTCTTTTCCTGAAAATGCCAAAGATAAACTCCCCTTAATTGGGCATAAAATAACAGGTTTTAAACTTGAGTTGTTCTATAAATGACAGTCTGTTCTATAAGGTTACTAGGTCAACATAGTCAGAATCTTTGGTGGTTTTTTACAAACTGATACTTAAAGATCATAAAGACTGCTCTGTTTCAGCCCCACACTGACAAAAATTAAGATGGTGAGACTCCAGGAGTCAGTACCTAATGCAGGGAGATGACAGCTATCTAGATATGACCAGGAAGTAGCCATGAAGTGATAAATCATCTGTATTTTTTTCTGTGCTGTCCCAGTAGAAGTGTTCTTAAACAAAATAGGTTACATGTCATAGTTATTGGCAAAAACAGTAGACTTCATCACCTTTGCCCTAAGCTGCATTATATCTGTAAGATCTTAAATAATAGTGTAAGTTCCACCAGTAATATATTAGCTTATTTTCTATTGTATTCTTGCATTTTACTCCATGTGGTTTTCAGAATTTTAAAGTTGGGAGGGGCCTTAAAAATAATTTAGTATAAATCCCTCACTTTAAAGATAAGGAAAGTAAGAACCAGAGAGGGTAAGTGACCTTCCAAGGTCAAACCACTTAGAGCAATACAACTTTTAAGTGACCATTTGGGAAATTCCATAATGATTTCAATGGAAATCACTAAAAGTACTATTGAGATCTTCAAAAGCCCAGTGTCAGGAAGTGATCCTGAATTGCTGGGTCCAGGGCTGATGAAAATTCCACTGTAGCTGTAATAGCTTAGCCAATAATTATATTATAATTTCAGTCCCCTTGGAATGCATTAAAGTTATTGGCTAAAATGGTAAGAATGTTAGTAACAGAGTATGTTCCTTCCAGAGGTGGGCTTAATGCCCTATTCATTTTCTTCCCCTTTGGACAATAAAAGTGGTGCTTCGGGCTATATTGACCAAATCATTGGAAAATCAATTATTATTGAGTTAGAGTTGAACAAAAAAGCTTGAGAAGTGTTTAATTTATTCCTCATAACATCTATTCTTTTACAGTTCTTGTAATCAGTGATCCCTGGCTGACTTGTCTATGATTTCTGACAGGAAACTTTATTCTCAAAAAAAAAAAATTTTTTTTTAATTTCCCCCTGCCATCCTTCCAAATAAGAAAATCATTAAAGGAAAAGAAAACAGCATTCAACATAGTGAGATAGGAACAATTCAGTTCAACTATTATTTGAGCAAAGCCTGTTTCCCTAACTAATCAAAATTCACAGTAATGTGGGGAAAACAAAGCCAGACTGGCAGAAATAATACAGTTAGGCTTAGGAAAGACTTAGAGTGCAGTCATAGCTCATAAAAAGGTTATTCAGAAAGAAATCTGATGGCTGTGAAGTGAGAAGCTAATGCTAGCATGAGCAGAGCCTTACGTCATTCTTCAGTCGGTGTTCTGCTGTTCTGAAAAGGTCCCTAAAGTCAATTGCATCTTTCACTTTCTTCCCCTCTCCCTCCATTTCTTCCTTCTTCCTTGTTTCTCTCTCCTCTATATTCCTTACCTTCCTCTTTTATCCGTTTCCATTGCTCCTTCCTTTCTTCCCTCTCCTCCTCCTCTTCCTCTCCTGTTCTCCTTCTCGTTCTTCCTTCCTTTGTTTCTCTCACCCCCTCTTCCTTTCTCCATTCCACTCACCCTTCTTTCCCTCAGCCCATTTAACTCTTCCCTTACTCTCTTAGCTCCATCCTTCCTCCATTCCTTCTCTTTTCTACACTGCCTTCCAATATTTTTCCAGGCTCTTCTCTGTTTTGGTTTTGGTTTACCCTCTGTACCAGGTCATGGGACAACATATGAAGTCCTCATACTCAAGACCTTACAGGCCAGGGCGACAGACAAATTATCAATACTCAAATAGCATGTAAAGAATGAAAACGTGGGGGTGTCTTAAGCTGTTATTGGAGAAAGAGTTTCTCTAAACAAACCCAGCCTGGATGGTCTGAAAAGGCTTCTAAGAAGAGGGCAAGGAAGGGGGTCCTGAGTGGGAAACAGTGTGTGCAAATGAAAGGAGGTAAGAGAGAGGGGGGCAAACATAGAAAGAAAGGAAAGAGAGATAAAAATGCATGTTGCTGTTAAAACACTGAAGGGACTCTTTCATGACCAGGAATATCATGGTAAATGTACTGTGTCCCAGGGATCTCTGAGGACTATGGCTCTTTCTCAGTTAAGCCCATGAGTCTGTCTCCATATTCAAAAATCTGATATTCAAAGTACTTAATAACAGGTATAGCTCAGGTACTGACCAATCATAATGGTCATAGTCTAAAGTGCTAAACCAGGTCTTGGTCTTAGGAGCCCCATTAGTTGCTTGAATAAGGGAAGTCATGAGCATTCCAGGGGAGGACCTGGGATAGCTTGGGCAATTTGAGAGGAATTTAAGGGGAAGTAGCTCTTTAAGAACCACTACCATAGGAGTCCTCTAATATTTTAACTACCAATGTGTACTTAAACAGCCAAAGATTAGCCTTGTCTCCCCTGAGGTTTGGGTCAATGTTTCAGCTCCAGCCCATGATCTCTGGGGGCTCCTGCAGGGCCTTAAGGCAGATATACAAATCCTCCTTCCTTTGAGCATAATGAAGAAGCCAACCAGTACTCCTCCTAACTCACCATAACTAGAGTGACTGCTCCTACAAAACCACTTCCTTCTGTTCTCAGACCTGATTCTTAATGGAATCAATTAGACACATGCTGATCCATGGTTCCACCACTCAGCCCTGAGGACTGAAGAAGGAAAGAAAAGAAATGATGGGGTATTTGTCTCCAGGATCCAAAGCACTTTGGGAAGTTATATTGGCCGAAAGCCAGTGATATCTAGAGCACTCTTTCCCTTTTGCTTACCTCCTCTAGTCTACTCCTAAATGACCTACCCCTAACTAATTTTATGCCATGAAGACAGAAACTTTGCTAATCTTGTATACTTCTGATTCCCATTCATTCATTCATTCATCAATGATTCTTTTGAGTACTGAATGAATTGATGAGTATATGAATTTCCTTCTGGCCCTACTCTAGCTATAGGAAGAAAGGAAGAAAACAAAAAACAAAAAACAAAAAACAAAACAAAACAAAAAAAAAGCCCATACTGAAAGGAGTGAGATATGGTCCTGAAAATCCAACAACTGTGTTATTATTTTCCCATAGACCATTGTAGTTCAGTCCCTCAAGAAGAGCAGTAAAGATGATTTAAACTATATCTAGGGGCTCTGGGACTAGTAAGCACTGCGCAGTTTGAACAAAATCCAAATACTTTACTGTGACTGAAAAGGCCCATGTCATCTGACTGTCACCTTGCTCTCTAAACTCATTTTCTACCACCCTCAACCTTGTTTATGTTATTCCAGCCATACTGGCCATCTATTTGTTCTTTGTATACACCAAACATTCTCACTACATGGTCATTCTTGCTGTTACTATTTTTTCTGCTTAAAACGCGCTTCTCCCAGATTGTCTTATGCCTCTCCCAGATCCTTTTATCATTCAGGTCTCAACTCAAGTGTGAGCTTCTCAGCAAGATCTTCTTTGAACTCTATCAAATATGGCCCCCTTCTCCCCACCTGCCCAAGTTCAGCCTGATTACATTTCCCAGCTTCATTTTTTTTTCTTAGCACTTATTACTATCTAAGATAACATTGCTTATATATCGTTTTCTTCGTTCTCTCTTGCTTTCTCTCATTGCTAAGACCTAAATCCCTTGAGAACTGACACCTTATAGGCTGTGTCCTCAGCATCTAGAATAGTTCCTAGCACATTGTCAGTGCTCAATAACTATTTGTTTAATGAGTAAATGCATTACTGGAGGGTGGACAATACCAAGCTCTCTATAAATTCAATGGGTATCTGTGACCTGCCCTTGATTTCTATCCATCATTTACAAATTGGTTTTTAAGTAAAATATGTTAACAACATCATAAAAATATTTTGGAAAAAGTTTTATAGATTTCAAACTTTCTACATTTTAAAAACAACCAGAAATGGAACATTTGGATAAGCAGGCATTTTGAAATGCAACTGCTCCTAATTGATTAATTGGTCATATAAATTTAACCTTTTGCAAAGCAGATTTATTTAAATAAGAGAACTGAAAAGATAGGAGCTCAGTAGCCAGAGCTCTCTATCACCAGATAAGAGATAATAGAATAAGTTGATGGCAAATAAATTCTATTACTAGTAAATAAAAGTGTGCTAACAAATACTGGGCTTCACCAGCTGAAAGACTCCTATCTGCTTACAAGATTTGAGGGATCATTCTAACCTTTTTAAAGTAGGATCTAGGAATCCCCCTAGACATTTTAGCACAAATAAATGTTCAATGAGTGCACTTGTTTTTATGTGTTGCCTTTTAGAAAGTAACATATTTAGTGGCAGTACAAAATGGGAGAAGGATGTCTGGAGATATAAAGTTGTGTGCTGGGATTTGACTGCATTATTTCACAGCTGAGCTCATACTCTTAGTTAGCATTTGTAAGCTCTTGCATAGGTGCTTGGAGCTGTGTAGAATATGGACAAGGTCTACAGTGGTGGAACTGGCATTGTCAAAAGAAGGCAAGTGTCCCAGCCACATCCAAAGTCAAAAGGAGTTCATATCTTGAGGACGTATATGAGGATTTATTTCTAAGAAGAGGGACGGGGGTTTCCCCTTCCCCAGGGTTGGATGGAAGTTACAAGACTGGCTTTTAAGAGGTTCCTGGGGAGTCAACAAGGTCTTCCATTAACCCTCCAAATGCTCATTTCTTCATCTTTCTCTTATCTAATGTCTTTGCCTTTCTTTTCACTTATGTAAGCTCCTCTTGGAAGCTACATACCATTGTCTTGGTCTGCCAATTAAAAGAGAAAAGCCGATCTTTGAAGGGTTCCTTTTATTTATGAAACTTACCTATATGTAAGAAGTAAAAAAAAAACAGAAAAAAAAAAGAATTATAGTTACATGTTGATCTCTGATGACAAAAGAAAGCCCAGAGGCTATTAGCCCCTCATCTAATGTAAGTCAGTCCCCAAACTTTGCTTTTATATCATTATCTTATATTTGGGGTCAGGATCTTTGCTTTGTTTTGTTTTGTTTGTTATAAGTGGAAAAATATGGAATGGGAAGAGAGAGGTATTCCTGATAGGTTATTTAATTAACTTTGCTATATAGTAAATGTAGATAATGTGCAAGAGATAAGTTATTATAAACTTCAGAGCTGGTCTCAGATATACTTATCACCCAAAGGAAATTTTGTTAGTTAGAGGAACTACAAGATAATATCTTTTTATATTCTAAAAAAAAAATCCTTATTTCTGCCAGTGCGGCTTGGTTTCACTAATACCTAATTATCCACCATCATTGACTTTTATTATGATTGGTTTTCTAATAGGTGATATTAATATTCAGTGTTTGAATATGTTGCCCATTAGTGTGAGAAAAAGCCAATAATGTGACACTAATATCATATTTAATGTGATTTATTATTTTAATTTTTAATATGGCTCTTGATCATTCCTTATTTTTAATATTCACATTTTAAGATTGTTAGACTTTTTTTCAATTACATTTCTGTTTTTGCATAATTAGTATCATTTCACCTCATCTCCTGTCCCTTAGGTGCATAATAATGCATCATTATACCTCTCCACCAATAGGAACAGTGAAGATTCAGAGATATGAAAGTGATTTACCTAATTTTTTAAAAAGTTTTTTAATTCTGTTTTGAGTATTTGTGCCTTCCTTTCTCCTTGACTCAATTTTCTCTTTCTATTTGTTCTCTTGGTTTTCCCTTTGCTCCCTACCTCTTTTCTTTCTTTGCTTTTCTCTTCATGCCTCCCTCTCTCCCCCCATACATTTCTTTCTTTTTCTTCCTCTTTCCTTTATTTGCTTCTTTTCTTTGAAAGAACATCAATAAGAAAATTTTTGTTCTGCTATTGTATAAGGAATAATTGTACAGTATAAAGTTATAACTTACATTGAAGAAAAATGCTTTCTAGGACACATCTTACCACCTGCTCAGTTCACAGTCGTTCTGAGAGGGGTCAGGGACAGCAAGATGGAGGCCCTGGCAAAGCAGCTGGAAAAGCAGTGGGTGAGGAAGCCATATCTACATACAGCTTCGCTTTTTCCTTGTCTGGAAGCAAATTACCTAAGAGTTTCCTGTAACTTTCCCCTCCTCTTCTGTGGCAAAGAGTGAATTCCATGTTCCTGAAATTGACATGAAGTAAAAGAATGGCATGGTCTCTTGCCAGTAGATTAATGGCACTGCCATGCTGGGTAATGCAGTGCCATGATAAGCCAAATCAGCTTTGATTATCTCATGACACTGATTAGAATAAGTATGTGATGGGAAGAGAAAAGATGGTAACAAAGTTTTAACTCTACCTGTCTAAAATCTAACTCAACATCTTGTTCTCCAATTTGACTCTTTCTTTAGACTTTTCCATTTCTGTTGATGGTTTCATCATTCTTCCTTCCTGTCACCTGGACTCAAAATATCAAAGTTATCTTTGGTTCTGCTGTCTTTTTATCCTAAATCAGTCCCATACTTTTTTCCTTTATTATCCTTGAGAAATCTATCTTTTCACTCAATTCTGGGCCTTTTCCTACCCTTCCTCCCAACTCTTGAGACTTTTTTCTTCCTGTCTTTGGATTTTTCTTTTCAACTCCATTCCAAGTCTGCTGTTAGTTTAATCAACTACTTTGGCCAAATCAGCCTTTGCCATAAATTCTTCAGTGTATTTCTGTTAGATTCAGAATAGAGTATAAACCTCTTAGCCCAGAATATAAGGTCTTCCATAATCATTCTTCCCTCCTAAGTCCTTTAACACCCTCTTTGTTCTAACAAGGCAAGCCTGCATTGTTTTATTTCTTGACCACTCTTGAGTATTTGATAACAGGATTCTCTCTGTAAGTAATGTTTTCATCTCCTCCTGCCAACCCCCGCCCCCCCCACACACACAGATATACCTCTGCACAAACACCTGTCTCTGACCCTCCCTTTATATTACTGCCTGAGTTATAACTCCCTGGCAAATGTTTTGATGGTGACAAAGATGAAGAGAAAGAATAAAACAAATTTGAAGGAGAAACTTCTGAGCTGAGTTTCTGGCCAGAGGCTTGTAGTTGGAAATTACCTACCTGCCTGTTGCCATTCACAAAACATTCTTTAAATGAAAGCAAGAGAGAACTTCTATTCAGTGGAGTAAAAGCAAATGTGATATATAGCTGGTACAAAAAAAATTATGGAACTCTTTATGAAACAAACTGGTTTCCCTTTGAGCTAGGAGCACATACTGGAACAAGAAAAAAAGGCAATGGCCACAATTTGGGTCTCTTTTCACATCATCCAGGGGGCAAGGGCAGTGGCTTATTCCTTGGATAAGGCAACATCTTTCTTCCTTTGCTTATTTCCCAGGAGCTGGTAGGATTTCCAGCTTTTTGTGGCTTCCATCTCTTCCCCAGGAGTTGTGATATTTAGAGTGTTAGTCAACAGACCGATCCTGTTTTACATCTTAATTTCATCCTCATAGCACAGTCTGATTAAAACTTGGCAATATTAAAAGCAGATTAAGGAGCCAAATAAACCAGCCATCACACAAAGTCACCATAGTTTTTAGTCTAAGTTATTCTCAGGGACTGTCTTCACACAATTTGGGGTTGCTTTAGGAGAACAATAACTAAGTTTTTAAAAGTCAGTCCAGGGGCACCTGGGTGGCTCAGTCAGTTAAGCATCTAACTTTGGCTCAGGTCATGATCTCCCAGTTCATGGGTTAGAGCCCCACGTCCAGCTCTGTGCTGACAGCTCCAGATTCTGTGTCTCCCTCTCTCTCTTCCCCTCCCTGACTCACTTTCTGTCTCTCTCTCAAAAATAAATATTAAAAAAAATTTAGCAGTCCAAACTCTTAACCACAGAACACCTCACATGTGTGTTCTACTCTTCTACTTCAAACTCCAAACACTCCTTAAAGTCATCAAGTTATGAGGTCAACAGTGCCCCTGCTGGTAAAATGGCTTCTTTTTTTATCCCTTCTTGGTTTTCTCTGGCCCAAAGTTAGAGAAATCTGGCAGTCCACTGTAGATTAAACTTAATGAGTAGTTTGGAGCAAAGATTCCAGACCCAAATCTCTTCAGGGTCATAGGGTTCAAGTGGTTACTAATGCCCAACTAAGGAGTACTTACTTTACAAAATGGTGCCTGTCTTCCAGGTGCACCAAGTATACTAATTACCCTTTCAACTTGTCTTCCTTCCTTTGATGAGCAGTGAAGAAATTAGCAAGGTAAATAAAAAGTATTCTCTCTGCTATGTGATTTGATTCCACAATAAAATCCTGGAAAAGGTCTCATATTATTTGTCCTTGACTATTTATTACTCTCACCACACTCTACCCCCACCACATCCACCAAACATGGAATGCTTTGAACATAGATTTTGAAAATAAACAGAACACAAGTGCATGCTAAAGAGAGTGGGTTTGAATGTGGTTCATTATTTAGCAGTAGTGAGCTTCCAACTCTATTTACCTGTCTCTTCTCTGTTTTTACCATTTTCTTTGTCCTAAAGCAAAAACTGGCCATTCTTCTTGTCTTTATTAGCTTTTTTTTGAAATGTGTTTTAAAAAATTGTACAATTACATTTATTCATTCACTTATGTATTCATCAATTATTTAATGCAAAGTTTGGTGTACTTTACCTGTATAGGGCCAGATTGCAAAAAATAACCAATATTGTAGGCTTTTCAGGCCATGCAGTCTCTGTCACAACTACTCACATCTGTTATTGAACATAAAAGCAGCCATTGATAGTGCACACACGAATGGGCCTGGCTGTGATCCAGTAAGAATTTACTTACAAAAGAAAAAGAAAAAAAAAAAAAGTGGGCTGTTGTGCACTGATACCCAATTTAACACATTGATTAGCTCCTATATTCTTATTACTATGCTACTGTGTTAGGTTCTGGGGAGTACAGATGAACAGAACTTGGTTCCTGCCTCAAAGTAGTAACAGGTTACTATTTCAAGAATCAAGTCTGGCCTTAGACCAAGTCATTTTTGGTGTCTGGTTCATCTGCCTGCTGTTCTTTTCTCTGCCAGTATCTCTGGCCCTGTGCTGCCCACCCCCATATGCCATCCAGAGTGGCTTGGTATTGCATAAATTCTCTTCCATTCCTCCCCCAGAACAAGCTGGCTCTTGGCACATTGTCCCCAACTAGCCAGAGGACATAATAAAATAATATACATCAAAGAGTGAATTACTGGCAGTAGCTTAATTTGTTCATCCTTCAGGAGTACTTACATATTAAAAGAGGCTGTTATAAATTCACAGACATCTACTTCAACCTGTAAAACTCTTGGCAGAGGGCTAGGGGAGAATTTTCTGGTCAGGGAAGTCCATGGTGCAATCCAAATCCCACAGTATCAGTGACCACAGGTGCCTTTCTGTGATAATGAAGATAACCAACATGTATTGAGTCTGCATCACAGCAGTCATTATTCTAAGTGTTTTCCAGGTAAGATCTACTTAGAGCTTCCTAATAACCCCATGAATGAAGTGCCATTATTATGCCCATTTTATAGATGAGAAAAATAAAGTTAAGACAGTCTAGATAATTTGGTAAAAGTCTCACAACTCCTACATAGCCCAGATGGTATCTGACACAAAAATGTTCAGCCTCAATTCAGTAACTGTAAAGAAGCAAATCTTCTTTAAGTCAGAGAGTGTTGGGCTCCATAACAGAACCTTATAAAAGAAAGGAAAATTAGAGGTTGTTTACTATAATCTTATTCTAAGGACAAGGAAACTGAGGCTCAGAGACAGTTTTGGTTTTGACAAAATCAATGCAGACTGCTGTGAGTAAAATGCTGCTCTTAATGGTGTTTAAAAATATATATTTGTTTTTGTTAGCTTTGTGTTTCAGTACTACATGGCCTCTTGACAAAATAGCAGTAAAGAAAACATGAATTCATTAGAAAAAGATTTCTTCCTGCTGGGGACATTAGTCTGTGTAAGACTCTATCATGTGCAACTTTGCTCTTCTAAGTGTGCCCTTATTATTAATCATGGGCCAACTGGGGACACCTCATTGCCTGTCATCCACTGGGTGAGTGAGTCTTCATGAAGCAAACCCACCCACCGTGCTCTATTGAGTGGGAGAGCAGAACAATACATTCCTTCATTAAAAGCTCACATCTAGACACCAGGGCTGACTATGCCTTCTCTGAATTTCCCAGAGGGTAGTTGAAAGCCCTGACAAAACATAGTTAAGGCGAGAGATTGCTGTCTTTTTTATAAAGACTGTAAAGAATTTCCCAGTCAGATGGCTCAATTGCCTGAGCAGTCTGCTTTGCATAGTGAATTCCATTTAGTTAGAGCAACAAGTGTTCAATTAAAAACAACCAGAATTGTAAAAAACTTAATATCATGTAACATGTACTCACATCTTATGTTTATTGTAGGTATAATTTTAGTTTCTTGTGTTTTCTTTAGGTGTATTTTCATAATAGCTTTTAAAAATCAAGGTGGATCTTAGAAGCAAAAGAAGATCTAAGTTTCATTAGTTCTTGAGATACGAGAATCTGATTGTGTAAATTGTCATAAGGCTAATGGAAACTCTTGGCCTCAATTTGCACATTATATTGGGAGTTGATCCTTCCAGTGTCTTCTCATGAGGATTGGTTTACATTAAATAAGGATTAAACAACAGGGGTACCTTCACCAACTGCACTGCTGACTTCATTTTCAATTGAAAAAAAAATGTTGGGCATAGAGAAATGATCTTTCCAATATGTAAAATTATATGTCATATCTCTTCTATATATGTCAATTTAATAAACCCAAAGCAGAGAAAAACTACTAGTTCTTGCTACAAGAAGTCTACAAAATATAGATAGCTTTGGTTACCTGCCCATAGCAAAGGTCAAGTAACTCTGAGTAGGACTAAACTAATAAGATAACAAGGGGACTAGATATTCTGGAAATGCAGAATATGGTGGTAAAAACTGGGTGACATTGAAGCTTATCCAGAGAGAATTAAAAAATGCTATTTATCCCCTACCCCCATCTACTTTTTTGACTGATTGAGATTTTCTACCCTATCCACTTTCTGATTTACTGAGACTCTAAGGCAACCATCACTTTTTATGTTATTTGGCAAATGTACTGTTAACTCATATCATAGTCTTGATTTTTTATAGAAGAAATTGAGAGTATTATATTGTTATTAGGTTATGTAGCTGGAATGAACCTAGGTATTCTTATTCCAACCCAGATATTTTTCTACTCTAACAGGCTGCTCTCCATGGTGGGAGTTGGGGCACAGGCAGGGGTGAGAGGGTGGTGATGGGCGTGGAGGAGGAAGAGCATGCTCTTCATCTCTTCTCACATATGCTTCTAAGGATATGAGTAATAGAATTATTGTGTTGAGTAAAAACTTACTTGTACATAACAATTTTCTCACCATTCCAGAGTTAGGTTGTCCAGGGTAGGTACAGCTGCTCAACACTGTTAAGAAAGACCTAAACACCTTCTCTCTGCCATGTCATTGTTAGTGTGTTGATGTGACTCCTTGGGGATAGCATGGCTGCTGCTGTTCCAGTTATCACAATTGTGTTCAAGTAACCATATCTTTGCTTTTAATAGTAAAAGCAGATGTTTACCAAGAGCTTGTAGCAGTCTTCTACTTCTACTTCATTATAATTGTGTCACAAAGTCACTCCAGCATTATGGGGGTAGTCATCTCTCCTGTGTTGGACACACCTTCATGCCCAAGCAAACAGAGCTCTGTTATGCATAAAAAGGAGGGAATGGATTTGTAGATAGTCAATACACTTTGTCTGCAACAGTTACTGATTGGGTACTATGAGCCTACTTCTTCTATATGCCTGGATACACAGGTTTCATTGGCAATACCTACAGTAGTCTCACCTTTGGTTAAGCTTCAAGGAAATAAAACATAGCTACTCTTCAGAAGAAGGTGGCAGACCCTGATTTAATGCATGATACATTGCTTGCACACTTGTCATGATTTCCCAAAAAGAAAGATAAACCTGGCCTCAGAAGCCTCACTATATATAGCATGGAGTACTATTCTATTTTGTCCACTCTGTTTCCCTTCACATTTCATGAACAGTCTCTTTAGTTATTTTATTATTTATCTAGGACTTACATAATTTTAGAAGTCGTTTCCTCTTATTCATGTATGTTACCTAGTCTTTAGCATAGAGAGAGAGGAGCCATCTAAATGATGAAATTCTTTTCTCTCTGGAAAGAGCAAATATTTTAAATTAAAGCATATCAGAAACTTAGGTTTTTGTTTCTAAAACTAAGGTTGTCTACATAAAGCCATTCCACATTTAGGCCTTTCATGACTGGCTTTTCTTTCATTGAGAAATGGATATTTAATGGTCATCCTATATAATAGCATGAACACATTGTTTGAATAGAAGATATAAGAGGGCCCTCTTCCCAGGAAAGAAAGAAAATCTGAATTGGGTCTTAACAGCATCCCAGCCCTGTTGCAAGTGGGTCTTCCTCCACAGCAAGAAGGGTCATAGTTTCATGTTGCCTTTGCTATGGTGACCCAGCAGTTGTGGAAACCACCACACAGAGTGACCAGCAGAAATGACCAGAAACAGCTGTGGAAGAACTGTGCTCACTTTGCTCCAAGAAAATCCACTATGTAAGAAGTTGGGAAGTTGAAAAGAAAGTGGGTTTCCTCCACGTAGTTTTTCTACTAAAGGCTTAGAATAGTTCTATATTTCCCCCTTAAATTTAAACCACAAACCTGTTTAAATAACCTATAAAATATAAAGCTATTTTCTTTTGCTTATTCTGTGTGTTTTTTCAGACTGTGCTAGTGTAGCAGGCAGCTCCCAGTTTACTTCCTGCTTAGGTAACCAGTCACTGCTAGAAACACAGAGCCTCGGGACACCCTCCCCAGCCTAGACATCTCTTGCTTTCTGCAAGCGTTCATAACCCCATGGTTTAGTTGACTAATTCTCCTGGAAATCCCATCACACACTTTATTTTTTCTTAGAACTCATATCGCTATTTTATGGTTGAGCCATCTGTTCTGAGGCTGTGTCCAGCTCACTGTTCTATCTTCAGGGCCTAGTTGTGTGCCTCTTATCCAATGGGAAGTCAGAACATTTTGGTTTTAGGTCAAAACTGATCATGTAAGAGAAGCTAGGTATGCAGTCCTGATTAGCTTGAGGACAAAAGGAAGGAATAAGGAACTTTTGAAGGCATTTGCTTGCCTAGTGGATAAAAAGATGCACGTTCCTTGGTTCTGACTTTTCTCTCCATTGTGATGCCATCACACAGGTTGGCTTTGGCTATTTATTCAATTCTATTTCAACTAAAATAAAACATGTGAGTTTGGAACATTTCACCATGCTTTGCCAAACTATGATAGTGACTTGGTTTCCAAGGGTGGCTGAGGTATTACAACCCTGCTGGTTTGCCTCCAAATTTTAGCCAGTATCCTGGCTAATGGAATAGAGAGTCCAAATTGCAGATCTCTCATTTGTGTCTCATTAGAGAGAGAGAAGGAAGAGAAATAACAGCACTCTCCTAACTGGAGATCTCAACTTCTGCCTGTCCTTTTTATTGGACATGAAACCAGTCATACAAGATTAGATTCACCATTGATGACTTGGGTAACAAACTTGGGTAACAAATTCCTACACAAGGAAAGAAGTAATACAAGTCAGAGCTGAACAACCATCTTTCACAGGAGCTTTCATAGGAATTTCTTGATCAGTAAAATTTGACAACGTAAAAGCCAAGGCTCCTTAATACAATGAGATGGGACACAATTGCTTGGTGGTTAAAGGCTGGAGCCAAAAAACCTGGGTGTCATTCCAGACCCACCACTGACTAACTAAATGATGCTGAGCAAATTACCTGATCTCTGTGTTTTCTTCATGCGAAAAATAGTAGTGATAATAGTAACTACCTCATAGAATCTTTATGAGGATTAAGTTATATTTTGCTTAGAATAGTGCTAGGAATATATCACACAGGTTTATTAATAAGAAACCTCTTATCAGTAAGAGTAACTGAGGGCTCTGAGACTATTACAGATAACAATAGAGAAAGTGTAGATACAGTGTCCACGAGGTACAGTTGAGAGCCAGATGAAAGTGACCCAGCTCACAGCTGGAAACCTTGAAGGAATGATCTCAATAATGGATGGCCAAGATGCAGATTAACAACTGGGGCTGGACATCCTACAAGCCTGGAACTAGCAAAGGCTTTGCAAAGTCTCTGATGCCATGAGCTTTACATTCCCTAAATAGAATTTATCTTTTTGAGCTAGTAAGACTTGTTGCTGTGTCATTTTCTGAGCTGTGCTTCCCTTCCATACCTTTCATCCACCTCAAACTCCTTTGGGATGTTTTCTAGGTCTTAGTAACCTCTCTTGACAAGAGAAATGGAGCTCAGGCTCTCAGCAGCGGTCCAAGCCACACAGATGTTATGGGTCAAGGAAGACCCATTACATTTCCTGAGGTTCTCTTCATTGGGCAGGGTATTGCATGGATGGCACTTGTGTATTCATCCCTGGAACCTGGCTGGTTGAAGGTGCAGTAAATACAAGAGAGAGTTGAAAGATAAACTTGACTGCGTATATCCTTTCCATTTTATAAACTGCCTACATAGTAAGCACACTGACTGGCAAAAATTAGAGCTATGATAAATGCAATAAAACTGCCCATTACTTGCATAATTGAGAATTATAAATATTTTAAATAATAAAATTGTGAAAAATTCCTGTATTAGTGCTCCGGGAATGTTTTAAATCTGTAAAGACTGGGGGATTCATAAGGATGGCTGAAGACAAAATCTTTCCTTTCATATCTCTGAGATCAAATATTTTTCTTGGATATTTCAAAAACCTTCAAAATTGGAAAGAGTGAATATGTGAGCAGTTAAGAGGAAGGAAGCCCTGAAGAGTGAGGGAAGGGTAGTTCTTCTGGGAAGATGTATTTAGGAAAAAGGGGAAGAGCAAAGAAAAAAGAAATGCAAAAATAGAACTAATTTGACACTGTATATATGTCTTTCATTGCTGTACATCCTTTTGCCCCCAAAGGGTATAATTTGATGTGATTTAGTAAGGCTTTCTGCTTTAATTAGGTATCTTAGTCCTTGAAAATTGAGACTAATCCCCAATGTGTATGAGAGGCATGAGATATTTAAATATTACTAGAGAAATACAAGAGCAGTATAAACTAATATCCCAAGGCAGATCCTCTTAATAGATCTGTAATGCTTGTACATAGAGGAAAAAAAAAGAAATAATATTTGTTCTAATATTTTCTATAATTTAGTCCTTAATATGTTTGCATATCTAGTTGTATATATATGTATATGTGTCTATATTATATACCTATGATAAATGTTGCTAGTTATAGGTGAAATACCCACTTTTACTTTTACTTCTTCATTACTAGCAAACCCAATTTAATTTGGGATGGCAATGTACCCAGCTTTTTTTTTTTTTTAAGACATGTTTCCCAGACTCCTTTGCAGCTACCTGTGATTGTGTGCCATGGTTCTGGGCAATGCTATCTAAGTGCAGTTACTGGGGGTTTTAGCAAATTGTTCTTTTTTTTAATAAGTGCAATGCCCCTGCTTTCTTGACTGGAATTCAGCTTATGAGGATGGAGGTAGAGAACATTAGGTTGGAAGAGCCATGCTAAAAATGGCAGACAATAAGAATAACCCCAGGCATTGGTGAATTTGTGGAACTGTGTCTTATTAGGGTGAAAAATAAACTCATAATTGCTTAAGCCTCTTATATTAACTGTAATATACTTACAAGGGTATATATGGAACAACAAAGCATGAGAGGGATTAAAACAATTCTTATTTATCCATCGCCAAGGCTTAGATAGGCATGTGTTAGATTTGACACCTGTTGGGTGGGTGTAGCTATAAGTTTGGAAATGTACAGGGAGATCCAACCTCCACAACAATACAGTATTTCTACATTTATAGTACTTGAAATATAGTAGGTATGCTGTACTGATGTGTTCATTTTTAGAATAATTCTAGGTTTATTTGTCTTTCCCCCCCAGTGGGAACATCTTGACAGAAATTTATCAACAAGATTTTGATTTTATACAAAATACATTTAACTTATTTACTTGATTTGATCTTTTCTCAGTATCTTGTTTATTCATCATTCTATGTTATGGTTAAAGGGAATCTAATTGGCAAGATTGTTTTTAATGCTACTATGTAGATAAGAAGACACATTTTAAAACAAATTATAATTAATAAAACAACAGATGTGAAATCTTTAACAAACTGTACCAGGGAGCACAAGGTATGTGTGACAATTACAGCAGAATCAGGCATGCAGGTGCCATTTATTTTCTTACCAGCTCCAACCTTTGGGCCAAGAGGGCAGTTGATCTCTCCTGGATGTTTCAGAGGGCTGCTACTCTACCCGCTTGTGAAAATTCCGTTCCTCTGAGATTTGTGCCATTGGGCTGCCTCCCCTGTTATCTACTAACCTTCTGCACACTCACCTTCACTGACCGAAGACTTTGGCCTAAGATGCACAACCTTCTTCTCTATTCAGGTCTCTCTCTTCCTGGCAGTTGAAATCCTTATGTGTGTAACCCTACTGCAGCATTGCCTCTCACATGCTGGACACGATATCACTCTACCCGTAAATACTTCAGAACATACCTCCAAAAGATGAAACACTACTAAGAAACACATCCGTAATGCATTAATGAGCAAACAGTCACAGTTCACACATCTTCAGTTGTCTCATCTGTTTTCAGTTTCTTTGTTTAAATAAAGCTCCAAATAAGGCCCATATGTTTCATGTAGTTGGCATGTCTTTTAAATTAGTCTCTCTCACTCTTCCACATTTTTATGAAGATATAAAATATAGTAAAGAGAGAAAAATAAACTAAGATATACAGCTCAATGAATTTGTGTATAACTAATATCCAGATTAAAATATAGAGCATACCTAGCACCCCAGATTTCCTCATGCCCCTTACTCATCTATACCACTCCCCCAGAGGTAACCACTTTTCTGTTTTAAATCTGTTTTAATTAAACTGTCAGTCTGCTCTCCCTTTCTTTCCCTCCGTCCTGCCTTCTTTCCTGCCTTCTTTTATTCTTTCCTTCTGTTCTTCCTTTGTTCTTGCAATTATTTTTATTCTGTATAATATCTCATAATGGAGATTTTGCTAATGACATTATTAACATCATTTAACAGGCCATTCTGTCCCCTGTATTGCCACTATCTAATAGTTATGGCTATATTAGATCCAGCATACAAATGCACACTTGCACACATACACATAAATATGCAAACATGTTTGTGTGTATATATGTGTATATACACATACAAATATACACATACACCATTATTTTATTAAGAGCTGCAAAATGGGGATATTCTAATTGTATCTTTTGTTCTCCATTTATTAATGTCAATCATCTATAAAGAAAAACTTCTATTAGGTTATCAAAGTTACAGCCCCAATAGGAAAGGCAGGAAAAATTCTCATGCTTTCTGTTTATTTATGTTTTAAAAATATTGAATTGGTTCCTTAGTAATTTCTAAAAGTGTCCAATAATTTTACTTTTACATATCGTTAAGAAAAATAAACATAAATTTAAAACTATTTGGTATGTTCCAATCCACTGCATTTATTATCCTTATTATTACTCCAGCTGTCCCATCATTGGTCAATAAGAGCCTATTCAAATAGATTCCTGAGTCTTTTAGACATGATCCTAATGGTTTTTGATAGCTTCCTTGCTCTTTGGTGCAACAAAACGTTGCAGGCTTATCTTGTATATTTTCTTCCCCAGATCTGGAATCAGCCATTTTTCCAAGGAATGTAGAAAAGGAGATCTTTTTTAGGATGGGAAATAGGCCCGATGCTACAAATAATCCAGCAGCAAAAGAAAACAAAACAAAAACTGATGACATAGGAGAAAGGGAAAAAACGCTAGCAAATCTTTCAGTGGTCAAGAGGGGCTGGGATCTGATGAAAGTATTGGCTTATAATGGGAGAAAACAGCTAGTCTTCTATAATAACATGAGTGTGTGTGTGTGTGTGTGTGTGTGTGTGTGTGCTCGGTGTGTGTGTGCGCACACACACACCGAGCACACACACACACACACACACACACACACACACACTGAGAGAGAGAGAGAGAGAGAGAGAGAGAGAGAGAGACTGACTAAAACCTGCATTGTTGGCCAGCATGCTGGAGATGCAGAGAAAGGCAGATGCTGTACTGGAGTCCAGAGAGTATTCTTATCTTGATGAGCACTGAGTAATATATGGAATTGCTGAATCACTATATTGTATACCTGAAACTAATATAACACTGTATGGTAACTATACTGGGATTAAAATTAAATTAAATAAAAAAGACCCCAAAAAACAAAAGTAGACTGCAGACAGAATTTCCTCCTCTTCAGAGGGTCTCAGTCTGTTTTCTCTTCAGACTTTCAACTGACTATATGGGGCCCATCCACATTATACAGTATAGAGCCTAATCTGTTTTACTCTAAGTCTACTGATTTCAATGTTAATGCCATCTAAAAAACACCTTACAGTATCATGCAGTGTTTCACCCAATATATGGGTATCATGGCCCAATCAAGTTGACACATAAAGTTAACCATCTCTAAGAGTGAAAGTACAGATGTTGGCTGGTAGACATGATGAAGAGGCTGTAGGTTTCTTCATATCTCTGCTCAACTGTCACCTTAGAGAAGGCACCTCTGACCTCCCTGACTATATCTCACTGCCATCATACGTGTATCTCCATCATTTTTATCTGAGATAGTGCCATATCTCATGTGGAATGCTGCACAAGCTCCCTGATCGTCTCCCTGCATGCATATTGCCCCTATATAATCTAGCCCCTTCACTGCAGGCAAGGACGCGTTTTCTGTCACATTAAAAAAAAAACTAATTACATCATATCCTTCTCAAATTTTTCCATTGTCTAAATTAAATTTAGACTTCTTAACATGGCCTTTAGAACTCTTCAATGCCTGGTCTCCATTGAATTTTGCAGTTTCCTCTGCCCATGTCCACTACAGATGCTTACCAGTTTCTGATCCCTCGAATGCTCCATTATGCTTTCCATCATGAGATCTCTGCACTTTTGCATATGCTGTGCCCCCTGCCTGGAATGCTCTTCCTTCTCCTCTTTACCTTGGCAACTTCTCTTCTTTGTTCATATCTCAAACTGTCCTTCACTGTATCTCTGACTATATCTGACATCTCCTCCATCACACTCATAAGCATCCAACATCTCTCCTTCATGGCGTTTACCATAACTGCAATCTTGCACTCATTTATGCAAAGCTTCCATTAGTTTTCATCTCCCTCCTATGGCAGCACACTCAATCAACATGATTGAGTTTACACGTTGTGGATTACCATTTAGGTTACAATGTGAAATATAGATTAGAACATACTAAAGTAAATAAGTGACATAGATAATAAATGTTATGAATTCAGAAGACAGAGAAAGTTTACTGTGAGCTCCTGAAAATTTGTCAGAGAAAGGACTTAAAATTCATCTAGCAAGATGAGTGGTGTCCAGAAGTAGCAGAGTATTATGGTTAAGGGCAAAGATGCTGGAGTTTGACATATGAATCCCAGCTGAACCGCTCAGTATCTGTATAACTTTGGAAGAGTGCTTTATTGCCTCTAAACCTTTATCTGTAAAAAACAATGGGAATATTACTCGTGTTAGCTCACATTTACTGAGCACTTACTAAAACCTAGAGACTATGCTCAGAGTGTTATGTGGATTATCCCATGAAATCTGAAACCATGAGATGGGTGTTCTTCTTGTCCCTGTTTTGTCAATATGAAAATAGAAGCTCAGAAATTTGAAATTACTTTCTCAAAGTCACATATCATATTAGCACCATCTCATAAATGAGGATTAAATGAGGTAATGTAGAGATCACAGCACTATGCTTAGTATACAGGAAGTATTCACTAAGGCATTGGTATCTTCATCTCCACTGATAAAGTGGAAAGAAAGTTGTCTGGCAGCATGATAAAGGCCTGGAGATAGTGAAGCATGTGATAGACCCCAAGGAAACTGATCAGGCCTGTCTTGCTCCTTAAGAGGGAATGAGTAAGGATAGAGAGGAGACATGGCTGAAAATGATGGCAGGGAAGGCCTCTGAAGGACTTTACAGACACTGATACTTAAGGAGGGGATAGCAGTGTTTGGCACCAAATTGCTCTTGCTGTTAAGTTTACTGCCTTAATCTTCACAACAAACAGCAAGGTTTGGGTGGGAGTTAAGCCAACATGTGTGATGTAGGTGTGATGTGTGTCCTTAAAGGTGCAACTGTTTGCCTATAGCCCTCAGATGTTTCCCTCTTCCTAGTCAATAAGGGTCAAAGATAGATTTTACATATATTTTGCAGAAAGTAATTCATTTGTGCTGTTCTTCCTCCCTCCCCAAGAAGAATTTGGGGGAACTCAACAGTGTTCTAAGAAATTTTTAATTGCAGCCTTTAACTCACTAAGTCTGTCCCCTTCCCTCAGATACTCAACTTGGCAACTTGCTCAATATAAAGGAATAATTCATTTGATCCTCCCCAAAGGTTAAGCCCAGGGTATATGTGGGTGCAATGCCAATTGCTGGTTTGGCAAAAGCCAGTAGCCATTACCTGAGTGGCTTCCACAAGCTACCCTTGGGAGGATTTTGTTTCCAAAGCTGGTGGATGTAGTTACCTATAGGACATACTGACTTGAAGGGGAGAATTTGAAAGAGGTCATGGAAAAGGGCCAAAATATGGGCTAGAATCCTCATGGGAGCCCAGAGCATGCTCAGTATTGGTCCAGTGGCAGACATTCTCCTATTCCTGAGTGTGGAGGGTTGGCTGAGATCCGACCCCATTTCTTTAGACACACAAATCCTGTGGAAGCATCCCAGAAATCTTTATAGAAACTCTTATTCATGAAACCAGGGGACCTTAAATAATGAAACAGCAAACAAATCCATACCTCACCACTGAATTTAAAGGCAAGGGGAAGGGAGAATAATTTCTGCCACAAATTCTTTTGCTATGCTTTTCCTGTCCCCTATAGCTAAATAGTGCTTGGGGCTTGTGCTCTTCTAGCTAAAAAAAAAAAAAAAACAAAAAAACAAAAAAACACAAGTCCCACCTGACTGATTCAAAGACATCTGAAAGGCTGTTAACATGACAGTAAAAACTAGAACATCAGGAATAGCTTGTATGGAGTCTGTGCAGATGTGCAGAGAGAGATAAGAGGCAACTGTGAATGTCCTGGAGGAATGGGATCTAAATTTGACGGAGTTTGCTGCATCTGGCTAGGACAGACAATAAGGCCTTTTACTAGTGGGAATTCTAGCAGGAGCACTCCAAGGACTCTAGGATGGGTCTTTTGCTATTATTCCATGGAAGTCCTTTTACAGAATAATAATTATAATTATAATTATTACTGTTATTATATCTATCTCATTATTATTATGCCATAGAAATTCTTCCATTACTTTTCCTATGCCACAGAACAATGGGCAGATGCAGTGTTTATGAGGATCCTTATGAATAAGGCACCTGGATTGTTGTAGTCTTTGTTGTGGTCTTATTTTTTTTTTCACCATTTCTCCCCTCAGAGAGTCCCTCTTAAAATTTCTTGCAGGGCTGGTTTAGAGGTCACAAACTCCTTTAATTTTTGTTTGTCTGGGAAACTTTTTATCTCTCCTTCTATTTTGAATGACAGCCTTGCTGGATAAAGAATTCTTGGCTGCATATTTTTTTTTTTTCTGATTCAGCATATTTGATATATCCTTCCACTCCTTTTTGGCTTGCCAAGTTTCTGTGGATAGGTCTGTTGCAAACCTGATCTGTCTTCCCTTGTAGGTTAAGGACTTTTTTCCCTTGCTGCTTTCATGATTCTTTCCTTGCCTGAGTATTTTGCAAATTTGACTATAATATGCCTTGCTGATGGTCAGCTTTTGTTGAATCTAATGGGTGTCTTCTGTGCTTCCTGGATTTTGATGTCTGTGTCTTTTCCCAGGTTAGGAAAGTTTTACACTCTGATTTGCTCACATAAACCTTCTACCCCTATTTCTCTCTCTTCATCTTCTGGGACCCCTGATTTTGATATTGTTTTTTTTTAAATGAGTCACTGAGTTCTTTAATTCTTGAACCATACTCTTTTGCCTTAGTCTCCCTCTTTTATCCTGCTCCATTATTCTCCATAAGTTTGTCCTCTATATTGCTGATTCTCTGCTTTCCCTCATCCATCCTCTGCTGTGGCATTCATTTGAGGTTGCAGCTCAGTTATAGCCTTTTTTATTTCATCCTAACTAGCTTTAACTTCTTTTATCTCCACAGAAAGGGATTCTAATCTATTTTGAATCCCAGCTAGTATTCTTATTATGATGATTCTAAATTCTGGTTCAGACATCTTGCTTATATCAGTGTCTGTTAAGTATCTGGCTGTCATTTCTTCCTGCTCTTTCTTTTGGGGTGAATTCCTTTGTTCCATCATTTTGAAGGAAGAAAAGCAATTAATAAGGTAAAAAATAAAATTAAAAATTAAAAACAACACACACAAAATCTAATAAATGATGCTAATCCTAGGTGTGTTTTGGTCCGGTTGTTGAAGGGATAGATTAGATAAAAAAGATTGATAGATTAGAGAAAAAAAGGAAAGATAAAAGACAAAGTAAAAGAAAAAAGAAAAGGAAAACATTTGAAAATTTGGAAAAAAGAATACAAGGAAATAGAATAAAATGAAATGATGGAAGGAAAGCAGAATTTGAAAAAATTACAGAAAAGTAAAAAATATAGTAGAAAAAGAAAAAAATATTTTAATAAAAATTGGAAGTAAAAGTAAAATTCTTCTCATTTTGTATTCAAGAATAAGAATAGAAAAGAAAAAAATTGAATAGATGGACCAGCGAACAGACTGAAATATGATTGAAATTACATCAGTTTCTCCTAGAAGTCAAACCAGGAAGCACTTTATAGTCCATAAACTAAGTAGGCGGAGAGACTTGTGGTGCTCCTGAAGAGTGACTTTGGCCCAGTTGGGCAGGGCTTAGTGTAAAGTCTCCGTTCTCCACTAGATGGTGCTGCTTAGCTTACTGGGGTGGATTGTTGTGGTGCATGTAGGTGAGTATGTGCATGTGCGGGAGGGGTGAAAATGGCGTCACCCAGCCATCCAGTCTCTAGTATCAGAACTCTGTTCTCCCCAGCCAGCAATTGTGCACCCCTCCTTTGTCTCCAGCTACCGTCCACTCCCCACTTTTACACTGTCTGTGACCAAGCCCCAGGTGGCACCTCCCTCCTGAGTTTTATCTCAGATGCGGCTGTTTCCCAATCCATCCCTTTTGAAGGACTACGGCTTTGACCCGCTGGGATCCTCTGGGGGAGGGTCTTACTGAGCAATGGCTGGGTGCCCGCCCGCCCCTAGGAACTTCGGGAGTCTGTGCTGCTTGCTGCCAATGCCCAGAGACTGTGGCCAGGTGCCAGCCCGCCCAGAAAAAGATCATGCGATCGTGTAGCAGCAGAGTTTCAGGTATTATGGTAAGTCACAACACATATCTGGCACCAGGCTTCCCCTTAATGTCCTTGTTCCAGCACCAGTAAATGTAGTTGTTCTCCAGGGTCCACTGGGACCTTTGCCTGTGGGGTGGCTGCCCAGCCTCTATCAAATGTCCTCTCAGCAAGGGAATGGCATCTCCCAGTTTTGCCTGAGTACCCCTCGGACCTTGCTCTCTGATCCTGGGTGCCCTTCCCACCAGAGCACTGACAGTTATCAAGCTGCATAGTTTCAGACTCTGCACTCCCCCTGTTTATAGAGTCTTAATGGAATTTAAACCCTCTCCTTTCTCCCCCTCTTTTTTTTCAGTCAGTGGCTGTTTACACTTTTCCATTTTCTCTTCAGCTGCTTTTGGGGGGCACCGTTTTTCCTGTACTCTCCCTCTGTCTCTGTCCTCTCTTCACAAGAAAAAACTGTTCCCTGCACTCTGTGGCTTCCCTCTTTCCCAGTTTACCTCTCCATGCCATGTACCTGCTGAGTTTTGTGGTTCAGGTTGTGCAGATTGCTGTGTTAATCCTCAAATCAGTTGTTTAGGCGTGTAGGATGGTTTAGTGCTGATCTGGCTGTATTTCATGGATGAGAGATGCAAAAAACTTCCATGCTATTCCACCATTTTGGCCCCTCCACTATTGAACATCTTTTATTGGTATCTGGGTTTGTCGATATTTATGGGTCCTTAGAGTTAAAAGCAATATTTTTCCTTTACCACTAGATTTATGAAAAATGATCATCTAGCATTTTTAGTTCTATATTATACATGACTAATTGGTGTTTGCCCCCAAAAAGTTTCTTAGTGAAATAAATTTGGAATTACTTAGCTTAAATGAGTTTATTTTATTCAGTACACTGAGTATTTAATATACATTTTGGCAGCATATCCCAAATTTATTTGAAAACTAAATGCCTTTTATTTTCTTCACTTTGGCTTTCCTTTACTTTATAAGGAATCACCTGGAGGCTTGTTAAAATACCTATCCCTGGGCTACAACCAGAGATTTTGGTAGAGTACTCTTGGGAGAAACACAGGAATTTTCCTTTTATTTTTATTATTATTTTTTAATCAATTGTCAAGTTAGCTAACATACACTGTAGTTGTGGCTTCAGGAGTAGATTCCCATGATTTATCACTTACATAGAACACCCAGTGCTCAACCCAACAAGTGCTCTCCTCAGTGCCCAACACCCATTTTCCTCACTCGCCCAAGCCCCCGCCCCCATCAACCCTCTGTTCTCTGTATTTAAGAGTCTCTTATTGTTTGCCTCCCTCTCTATTTGTATCTTATTTTCCCTTTCTTTCCCTTATGGTCATCTGTTAAGTTTCTCAAATTCCACGTGTTAGTGAAATCATATGATATCTGTCTTTCTCTCACTGACTTATTTTGCTTAGCATAACACCCTCCAGTTCCAGCCACGTTGTTGCAAATGGCAAGATTTCATTCTTTTTCATTGCCAAATAGTACTCCATTGAGTATATATACCGTATCTTCTTTATCCATTCATCAGTTGGATAGGAAATTGTTTTGTAAATCAGCCATCAAGGTGATTCTGATGCAGAGTTTTGTGAGTCATATTTGAAAATACTGACTGGGACAATGTACCACTTAGAAGACTGAAGACATATAGAGGAGTCCTGAATGGTAGTCTCTAGGAACAAACAAATTTTCTTTATTAGAGGTTAAAAAAAAATGTTCATTTTTGTTCTTCAAAAGAGACTAATTGAAGGCCATCTATAAAATACCTATAAATAACTCATACTTAATGATGATGGACTGAAAATTTTATCCCTAAGTTCAGGAACAAGATAAGGATGTCTATGCTCATCACTTCTATTTGACATTATAATGAACATTCTAGCCAGGGCAGTTAGACAAGAAAAAGAAATAAAAGGAGTCCATATTAGGAAGGAAAAATGAAAACTTGCTCTGTTGGCAGATGGCATTTTATTTATTTCAAGTTTTTATTTTTTAAATAATCTTTACAACTCACTCATTATTTTTTCAATAATCTTTACAAGGCTTGAACTCACAACCCCAAGATCAAGAGTCAAATGCTTTTTCAACTAAGCCAGCCAGGTGCCACTACAGATAACATTTTATGCATGAAAAACCCTAATAAGTCTGCAGGAAAAAAATATTAAAGCTAATAAATGAGTTTAGCCAAGTTGCAGGACACAAGATCAATATACAAAAATCAGTTGTATTTCTATACACTAGCAATGAACAATCTCAAAATGATACAAGAAAATAATGCCAAGGGGCACCTGGGTAGTTTAGTTGGTTAAGCAACCAACTCTTGGTTTCAGCTGAGGTATTGATCTCACAGTTCTTGAATTTGGGCCTCTAGTTGGGCTCTGAGCTGGTCATGGAGCCTGCTTGAGATTCTCTTTCTACAACCCTGTCCCCCCATCTCTGCCCCTCTCCTGCTTGCCGTATCTCTCTTTCAAAATAAATAAATGAACATTAAGAAAAGAAAATAATTCCAATTATAATAACATAACTCTTATGAATTAACTTAAGCAATGAAGTATAAGACTTTTGCACTAAAAACTACAAAACATTGTGTGTTTTTAATTAATTTTTTTAATGTTTATTCATTTTTGAGAGACAGAGAGAGACAGAGAGAGAGAGAGAACATGAGTTAGGGAGGGTCAGAGAAAGAGAGAGACACAGAATCCAAAGCAGCTCCAGGCTCTGAGCTGTCAGAACAGAGCCCAATATGGGGCTCAAACCCATGGACTATGAGATCATGGCCTGAGCCAAAGTTGGCCGCTAACTGACTGAGTCACCCAGGTGCCCCAAAACATCGTTAGGACAAATTAAAGAAGACAATATATGGAAAGACATCCCATGTTTATTGATGGGAAGACTTAATAGTGTTAATATAGCAATACTCCCTAAAATGAATTACAACTTCTATGTAATCCCTGCCAAAACAGTCTTTTCAAAAAGAATGAAGTCAGAGGATTTTCACTTCCTGATTTCAATATTTACTACAAAGTTACAGTAATACACAAACACACACACACACATATACACATACATACATACATACATACATACATACAGTTAATTTTTCACAAAGGCACAAGGCAATTCAATGGAGAAAGAATAGTCTTTTTAACAAATGATGCTGGGTCAACTAGATATCCGCATGCAAAGAATGAATTTGGACCCCTGCCTCACAACATATACAAAAAAGGAACTCAACAGAGATCTAAGAGCTGAAATAATAAGACACTTAGAAGGAGGCAGTGTGAATCTTTGTGATGTTGGATTAGATTAAGAGTTTCTTAAATTTGACACCAAAAGCACAATACAAATATATATATATAAACTGGACTTTATAAAAAACAAACTACTGGGAATCAAAGAAAGCTGCCAAGAATTTGAAAAGAATGGGAGAAACCTGCAGGATGGGAGAAAATATTTGCAATTCATATCTCTTATAAAGGTTTTAATATTCATTACTACAATTCAACAACAAAAAGACAAACCATCCAATTTACAAAATGGGCAAAGAACTTGAATTGGCATTTATCAGAAGACAAATGACAAATAAGCACATTTGCTCAGCCTCATTAGCAAAGTTCAAATTAAAACCATAGATAATATTTCTTACCTACTATGATGTCTGTAATCATAAAAGCAGACACTAAAAGCAGACTTGTGGATATGTAAAATAGTGCAGGCTGCTATGGAAAACAGGTAGAAGTTCCTTAAAAAGTTACACACAGAATTACCATATGGCCCTAATTCTACATATAACCAAGAGAATTGAAAACAGGTATTCACACAAATAATGTGTATGTGACTGTTGATAGTGCCATTACTAGTAATAGCCAAAAAGTGGAAACAACCCAAATGTCTATCAGCTGATGAACAGGTAAGCAAAGTGTTGTATATTCATGCAATGGGATATTATTAATCCATAAAAATGGATGAAGTACTGATTCATTTTACAATATGGTTGAACCTTGAAAGTACGCTAAGTGAAAGAATCCAAACCAAAAAAAAGGCCACATCGTTTCCGATTGCATTATGTGAAATGTCTAAAATAGGCAAATCCAAAGACAGAATGTAGATTAGTGGTTGTCAGGTGCTGAGGAAAGAGGAAAATGGGGAATGACTGATAATAAGTATGAGGTTTTTGCTTTTGTTCTGAGTGATGAAAGCATTAAGGAATTAGTGGTGATGGACATACAGGCTGTGAATATACTAACAACCACTGAATTGTACACTTGAAAGTAGTGAGTTCTATGGTATGTTAATTTTATTTCAATACAATTAAAAAATAGACTAAACTGGTTATGGTGCTAAAGTTTAAAGGAGGTAAAAACAAATAAGGCTTTGTCTCAGCCCTCAAACATCTCATACTGCCCAAAGGGGACATGCAATCAAATCCACACATCCGTGTGGGGCAGCCTCCAGGAACCATGGGAAATACGCCCCAATGAGATAAAAACAAAACTCCCAATTAAGTCTTTCTGGTCTCGCCTGGAGCCATGCTTCTCTCAGAGTCTATTCTCCAGCTCTATCCTAACCCCTGTACTGCCCCCAACACAGGGTGGTTTGCACATACATTCCCTTCCTTGGGAATGCTGTTCCCTTACACTTCTTGTCTAGTCAATTTCCCCTCATCTTATAGATCTTAGTTCTTATGTCATTGCCTCAGGGAAATCTTCCTATCCTGACCTTCATAATCAGGTCAAATTGCCAACTGTATGCTCTCTTGTTGTCCTGAAATTCTTCCCCATATCTCTTTTGGGTGCACTCGCATTACTGTGCTTCTTTCACTTAGTTGTCTTTTCCTGCCAGATTTTGAAGCTGTGGAGTGTAAGGACCTGCCTGCTTTTGCTCCCCAAGATAACATCAATGCTTCTCAGTGTCTGGCATGCAATAAAGTCTCATTGATTCCTGATGATCAGCCAAATAAATGAATAGAAATAGTAGTGTACTGTCTGTCTGGCTACCCAAGAGAATATGGGGTTTGGGGCTTTTGACCTGAAAGGAAAGGGTGGTGGTCCCACTGGCACTGAGAGCTCACTGCTGCTCCCTCTTCCCCTAAGCTGCAACCATTTGGTCATCTTATCCTCATGGAACCTGTGAGTTCATTTGATGTTACACTTGTCATTTACATTTGAATCACCTGCAATATAATATAAAGATAAGATGACTGAGTGATTGCGATGCTCAGTGCAAGTGTTCAACATTGTTTTATTGGGCAGTTAGGTCATGTCCAGTTTGCTCACTCAAATACTTCATCATATCCTGCTGCCAGGTCTATAAATGTCAAATAGTAACAACCTCTGACCTCCTAGCTCAGCTCTAAGCATGCTACCAAATGAGTCTCACTGACCTTCTTTAATAAGAGAATCTTTAATATGGATTAATCATATTATAATAATGTATTTGTTCTTTTTATTAGAGTCCTTGGGGAATGTCTTTTACTGGTGCAATGTTATCTTACAGAGTAATAAAATAAAACTGGGTTTTATTTTTTAATTAAAAGATGAAAAATTTTACTTAAAATGATTTTTAAATGCTTTCAACTTGAGTACAAATGGTAGGCATGTATCATTTTGCATTTATATAAACTTTACTAGTCTTGGCAATTGAACTAAAAAATGAGTCCGATAGCTAATGGAACATTTGTAGAGAAGATAAACAAATTGTCCAGGATAAACAAAACCAGTGTTTATTTTTAATCGATAGCAGCTGAGCACAGGGAGATGCGGTTAGCTCAAGGCACAGATCAAGCTCATTAAGTATCCTGGGCCTTTTATAAATCATGGAATGTGCCGAATCTCGAATTAAACCAAACAAGACAATGGTCCAGGATCCTTCCCTTGTACCAGGCAGAAGCCTAGTTGGCAATGAGACCCTGGGAGGGAGATTGAGCAAGGCTGTTTTTCTGCTTAGTAGTTTTGGAGCCTACACAGTTGTCAACATAGGTGATTTGCCTGTTCAGAGGCCAAGGACTGGAGCCAAATGGCCGGCATCTGAGCACTGGCTCCTGCTCTTCCTAGGCAGGTGTAGCAGATTCTGTCAGGTGTAGCAGATACCTTATCCCTGCCACTCAGCCTCCTGGGTTCCTGTGCTTGCTGAGGATTCCCTGCACCTCAGGGCTACAGGTGTTGATTCACTGGCCAAGAGGGTGTGCTCTGCTCAAATACAGATGAGCCAGAACCACAGAGACTTAGCCAATCAGGATGGGAGTTGGTTGGCAGATACCCTCTGTAAATCACCCCTTAATGGAAACCTCCAGGTTGTGCTCTACACAGTTCCTCAGAGAGCTCCCAGCAGGATGGAGCCCCAGTTACCCATAGTAGTAACCCATTCATTAAGGGGCACGATAGTGGCTCCTGGGTGGCTCAGTTGGTTAAGCGTCTGACTCTTGATTCATGGGATCGAGCCCTACATCGGGCTCTGTGCTGATAGTGTGGAGCCCGCTTGGGATTCTCTCTCTGTCTCTGTCTCTCTGTATGTCTCTCTGTCTCTCTCTCAGACACTCCCCCACTTGCTTGTGTGCACACACAAAAAGGTTCAATGTACTCACCGGCTTTCCTTTGCCATACCCCACTCATCTGCATAGTGCTTCCTGAAATGATTTCCAAAATAACCTACTTTTTTCCAAAATTCTAATGTCTGTTCTGGGGAAACCTAACCAGAGACATTTTGCATCTGTGCACTTTTTACTCTTAGGACAGCATTAAGGAGGTCAGAGGTAGTTGGAGAGGCAGGCTTCCTGGTGGTTAACAGGGCATTCCCTAGATTCAGAGTACCTCACCATGTCCTGGCTTTGTCACTTACTGGGTATGTGATCTTACATAAGGCACTGAACCTCCCTGAGCCTCAGTTTCCTCATCCATAAAATGGGGCCAATGATAAAAAAAATAATACCTACCTTATGGGCTTGTGGGGATAATTTACATGAGTAATCCATTTATTACTTTTGGAATACTGAATAGCACATGGTAAGTGTTCAGTGAAAGTTAGGCATGGCTACTTGAATCACAGAACATCAGACTGGAGAAGTTTACAGGTCACCTAGTGTGACCTTCTCATTTTCCACATTAAGCAACTGAGGACCAAAGGGACATGAAGTTGTTTCCTCAGGGTCTCAGGGCTAGTGACAGCAAGACCCAAAGATCTCTGCACCCGGGGCCTCCTACCCCAAAAATTTACCTTCAGAACAGTCATATCTGTAAATAGTCCATCAAGAAATAGAATGGTCTATTCTATTCCACTTGGGTGGCACCTAGGTGGCTCAATTGGTTAAGCATCTGACTCTTGATTTCAGCTCAGGTCATGATTTCACTGTGAGATAGAGCCCCGTGTCAGGCTCTGCTCTGACAGTGTGGTCATTTACATTTGCTGATTCTTAAAAAATTCCTTGGCAAAAGAAGGCAGGAAATAGGGAGGATTTATGTAAGATCTCAAGGATCTCATGAATTTGAAACCAGAAACTTATTTTAGGGAATTTAAAAAAATCAACTCTGCAATGCCCTAGGCAGAATGTCCTTGTGGGGACTATATGATTTAGACACGAATGCTTTCTTCTGCAGAGTCCTCTGAGAACCTCAGCTTAACCTCCTGGTCTGGGAAGATGACAGGTTCTGGCTGTGCAGAGTGGAAGTCCTTAGAGTATTTGACAGCATTTATCTGATTGTAGCTCATAGCCTTGGTAGTATCCGCTAGCTTACAGAGGTTTGTACTAGACCTAATAAAATAAAAATACATGTTTCTATAACAGCCCTTCGCTTTTTGAAGTTTCTCTTTTTTATCCACTGTTCCATGTAAGCCACATCTTCTCATCTTACTTTTGACCTTAAACGATGAAGGGGCAAAGCACAAGGAGATACCAGAAGAAGAGAATTGGAGCAGACCTCACTAAATGAAAGCTCTCCCTCCTGTTCAGCTACTGAGATCAGTGGAATAAAACCACATTAAAGATGACCTCTGGCCCTTACCCTCCAGAGATGACATCTTTCAGCGGCAGCGAGTGCGCCTCCGTATAAATACACAAAACATTACAGAAAGGAGAGCTCTGTGGTGCCAAGGCCTGTAAATATTTGTCTGAGAGTCATGTTTCTATTTATCTTTGAGTATGTCTGGCAAAGGAAATCTGGAGAGAATTTCTTAAAAGGTGAAGCAAGTTGGTTTGTGAAAGTGGTGTCATTTTATCTATTCCAATAGCTTCGGGGAAATCTCTTTGGTCTCACAGTAAATAGTTGCCTCCAGATCGTCAGGTCATGGGATTTTTATTCCTGAGCTTCAATTCCAACTACATATCTCGAACCTCACTCATTTCACCAAATGAAGAATTCTTTCCAATCTGTCTTTTTACTTGTTAGCTAACCAAGTATTAATACACTGAGCCTCTTTCCTTCTCTGCCTTTTCTTAACTACAATTGATAATAAAAGCTGTAACAAAATCAATTTATTATTATTATTATTATTTTAAAGCTCCCATGGAAGCCAATCCTAGTTGGATATAGATCAACTGTGTGCAAATGGACAATCTTCAAAGCTTAACGCAATAAAAATAACCTTTACTCGGGACCAAATGATACATGATACATATCCTAAAGCTCTTCCTAGTCGTTTTTATGGTTAAATTACTGTGATTGAGCATCAAGCTTGCCTAAGATTTCACTTCTCCACTTCCTTGCCTTTATCTTCTGTATATCACGTTGCAATGCAAGTTTTTAGTTTACAATTCATTTTTCCTTTTGAATAGTGATTATATGCAGTTCCAGGAGTCACAATGCTGTAGTTTATAATTCTTCCAAGAAGGAGAATGACAACATGGCAATATAGTGCAGAAATAGCAATAAAGAGAAGGGCTATTTGCTCAGGTGTCTGGGAGAATAGAGATGTTTATTTAGAATGTGTGCTTAATATGGGCACTAATATGAGCACATGTACCTAATATGAGCATATATCTCAGGCTGGATTTTCCCCAAAACAGACATGGTGACTAGCTGAGTACATGTAGCTAATTTTGGAGGTAATACTAGGGCCTACTGATAGGGGAATAGGGAAGTGACAAAGGGGATGGCAGAAAGCCAACACAGGTGCGTTGTTAAACAGGTTACTGCTGTGGGCAGCGAGGGCTCAATCCCATGAGATCCTCTGGTAGGCTGCATGGAGCACATATCAGAACTGTCCTTTGTTATATCCATTGTCTTCCTTTTTTTTTTTTAATTTTTTTTTTTAACGTTTATTTATTTTTGAGACAGAGAGAGAGAGACACAGCATGAACGGGGGAGGGGCAGAGAGAGAGGGAGACACAGAATCGGAAGCAGGCTCCAGGCTCTGAGCCATCAGCCCAGAGCCCGACGCGGGCTCGAACTCCCGGATCGTGAGATCGTGACCTGAGCTGAAGTCGGATGCTTAACCGACTGAGCCACCCAGGTGCCCCCCATTGTCTTCCTTTTATCAGCCATCCAAGGCCAGAGAGTCCAAGTAGCTAACAATGAGAAGGCATTGGTGTGCATGGGAATGTGAACTTCAAGGGGCTGTGGGTGGAGCATTGGCAGCATCTGCTACTCACCCAACTTAGAGCGATAGCCAAGACTGGTTGAGCTCAGGAAACAAACACAAGTGCAGCCTCAGAACTGGAGGTGGTGGTCCACACCTGGCTCACTTGTTTTCCACCTTGGTCTAGGTCAGTTCTTCTCTATTCTTCTCATTCTTTTTTATTTTTAAAGTATTATTATTTACTTTCAATTTCTCTGAAAGATTAAAAATAGATCAAAATAATTGGGAAATAATAATTATAAGCAAGAGAACATTCTTAGCCAACGGACATGAATGAATGCAGTGGAAGAAAAAGTCTCAGCCAAACGAGAGCCTTTCCCTACCCCACACCCCCCGTGTAGAACTGCTGAAATACTCTAGCTTTGTAGCACTTGGTGCCATAAAATGGTTCTTTTTTTAAAGTTTATTTACTTATTTGGGGGGGGGGGGGTAGAGAGAGAGAGAGAGTCAGAGAGAGAATCCCAAGCAGGTTCCATACTGTCAGCATGGAGCCTGATGTGGGGCTCGAACTCACAAACCATGAGATCATAATCTGAGACAAAATCAAGAGTAAGACGCTGAACTGACTGAGCCACCCAGGTGCCCCATCATCAAATGGATCTTGACCAGAGAAATATCCTGTATGGTAGCATGAATTTTTTTTAGCTGATTGTATATTTTATAATTAGATTGAAGAATAAAACCTCACCATGTCTCTCTTGTGTTAATGGGTTGCCTTCTTTGAGTGTTTTTGGGGAACACTGGCTCTCTCATGCCAGCTCCTGGGTCAGTCTCTCCAGCACACTGCTTCACCTTTGTTACTATGTTTCTGCCCATAAATTTCAGTTCCATCAACAATCATCAAGTTCATTTGTCAAATATTATTACCCTCCGGTAGGGGTGAATGAGGTGAAAGTGTTCTACTCATATCTCACAGCCATATCAAACTCTGTGTTACAAACATAAGCAGTTCTCAGGCTGAATTCTGTCACACATACTAACATCCATTAGCAAGCAGTCATAAAAACAGTCAGCTAGTCTTATCCTGTAAACTTAGGATGCTCCTCCATCTACAGGCACTCCAACAAACACTTTAGAGGAAAAGTTCGTTGTCAACAGCCAGTCCTCTAAACGGGTCAGGTCATGGAGTTGTCTCTACAGTGTGTAATTGTGCTGTCAAAGCTGTAGGCCTTGGCTTAGCAACCAAGGTCTTAGATGGCTAAGCTTTCCAGAATCTATAGATTCTCATATATCTTTCATGCAAAGTGGATGGGGCCTGTATAATCTCTTTAGCCAACTACAGATCTTAAATGACCTCTCATTTCACCAATAAAGAATTATTTCTAGGGTCTCATTGGCTTGTTAAGTAATCCTCTGCTATTCAATAATGATTGGTGATATGTTGGTATAGCCATCTCTGGAAGGTGAATACCTGATTAGGGTACTTCGTCTTAGCCAATTGCCTCCAGGTTATATACTGAGGCATGTGCGCGTGCACACACACACACACACACACACACACACCACATTCTTAAAAACAATATCACAACCTGGACAATATTCCAAGATAACAGAAACTCTTCATAAATCATGATTTCTCTTTCTTGGCAAAATATTTCATTAATTTGAAATTTCCTTTTGTTCTTAGTCTGAAGTTTCAGTAAAGAAAATCTTAATATTCTTCACAGTATTGATTCTTTTACTTTGTTAGAGAACTTACTTTAGGAATTTTTCAGAACTGATTTGGTCTGTTAATGAAAAAAAGAAAATCAGATTTTGAAAATCCTGTTCCATAGTCCCTTATCTCATTCTCCTTCTCAGGTAAATTTTGAAAGGCTGCATCCTGCCATGGATTTTTCATTAAATTTTCTCATTGGTCCCTGAAAGTAGAAGATAAAACCATGATTGCATGAGTTAGGATAAATCTTATAGAAGAAAGTGATTTCCTCCAACCTCACATACAATATATTTAGCCTAATAACTTGGTGTTAGAACTGTTCCCAAATTACTTAGATGGTAGTTCCTACTATCTGAAAATGGTAATTTTATGCTTTGACCACAATTAAGTTTTGAGTGTCCATGTAGAGCTAAGAGAAAAATGTGACTTATAGGAAATGCCAATGTTTTCTTACAAGTTTACCCTTCATTTTCCAATCCATAAAGCTTTTGTACTACCCGGTGAAGTGGAACCCCAGCCTGCAGGGGGATGTGCTCAAAAGGCTCAATCGTGTGTTTTGTAGGCATCGTGAGAGTGGGGTTGGAACTGCCTTCACAAGATGTTGCTATTCCTTACCTTTTGACACACCTGTGGCTGTGTGAAGGCTCTCAGCACCTTCCAACACTCTCCTTCTTGCCTCCCGCATTACTCCTAATACTCACTATCTAGTGGATGACAAAGAATGCCTGAAAAGTTCAGATGCTAAATCAATGGTAATTAGTTTCTCATTATTTCTCCAAAGGTGAACTGCTATTGGAAAAGAGGTGTAAATAATATTAGTTGTTGCTACCAGTTGGAGCCTCAAAATACCCTGTAATTTTATTTGTGTTAATGAGGCAAATGATGATTTCAGAATAGAGGTTGAGCAAATTCAAAGGGATTTAATTTTGCATGTGTACTATTGAAAAAAAAAGTTGAAATGGTAGGGAAAGATCAAGAAGGAAAGAAAATCCAACCCATTTAATAGAGGTATTTAATACCCTTTTATGTGTTGCCTTTCAATCGCACCATTTCTTGTCAACCAGTCATAATGTAGTAACTAAAACATCAAAACCTATGGGCTGAGTGAACAAAACATCCATACAGTGTTGTTTAAAGAAAACCCTTGTCTAAAATGATTTCCATTATGGCTGATTTATCTAGATGCATCAATTTCCCAAGGTTGTGGGGCCTCTGTAGACCCTGACTCTGTTTTCCACCTGGAAATTAACAGATCTTGGCACAGACACTGCACTATTTAAATTATTAAGAAACATCAGGGTAAAATTTTAGGCCTCTTAAAGACATAAAATGGACCCACCGAGGTCTCCCCTGACCGGTCCTTCTTCTGGGAAGCTTAGGAATTATTATGTGTAATGACTTTGCTAGTGGTTCTGGCCTGTGTAATTAAGATCCAAATATAACTCTATATTCATTCTACAACTAAATTTCTTATCTGGACAAATGACCCATTTATGAAAGCTCATAAAGTATTGTAGGCAAGTCATTACGTACTTAAAAATCTCCCTAATAAAATGTACCCAAAGACGTTCATATCTGCTTTGCTAATAATTTTCCGAAAATATCCCTTAACATAAGTAACTAGAAAAATACTGTATATTATTATTCAAGAGGAGAAAAATAGAATATAGATTCATAATTATAAATAAGTACCTTTCTTTGATTTCATCTAGTGAACATATTAGCATTTTTCTTCTATCATTTCAATTCCCAGATGTGATAGCAGAGTCACCATTACATCAACATAATCTTGCAAGCTTGTGCATTCACTGCAGAATGCAAAATGTCATGACATTTCTTATAGAAATATGAAACTTTTTTTTGCAAGTCTTGCTAAACATCAAAGGTGAATGAAAAGGATTCCAGGGCATACCAGAATTCTGAGTGGAAGAACTGGCGTGGCCAGACTCATGGAAATACACCATAGCTAAAGGAAACAGAAACTTTTGTCTTTCCGTCACCTTATTAACTTCTCTAATGTTGTTGATTATGGAACTCCAGTCCTATGGAAATGGTCCAGTGTGCCTCCTTAAGGAGGACTCCCATCATACCAAACCAAAACAGGGAAAAAGTGGAGGTAGAGGCGGTAGAGGGAAGGAAATACTGCACAAGGGAAAACATTTATCGGTGGTTGGGAAGGGTTATTAAATATTAGGTTGAGAGTTCAAAGAATCTTTAATAGAATTTTTAAAAAATATAAATTATTGAGAGATTTATGTTTCAATCTAAAGGCAGGACACAATAATTTATGTTTGCAGGTATTTTTTTAGGCCTTAATAATCTGTGCGTTCCAAGTATGATCAAGTTCTTGAAAGATTCTCAGATTACTGAATTATAGTTTTTGAGTAGAAGTAGTTCACAGAAATTATTCCATAGGGTTTTACTCTCAACCCAAGAAAAAACTCACTTGCAATTTTGACAAGAAGGGACACCTCAGCTTTTGTCTCAGCCTTCTCCCCCCAAAAAAGCACCTGACTTGACTTTCACCTCACCAGGTAGCATGTTCTCAACTATATATGTCCACACATGTGGTTCATGGCAACCAATTAGCCTAAGTCAGTCACTTAGTATAGTAATTAGAAACATCTTAAGAAGCTGCTTTAAGCCTTACATAAAGCTATACATATTGCTGGATTTTTATTTATTATGAAATAATTTTTTTTTGAGCTCTACTTGGAGTTAAGCTGCCTGTTGTTTGTGTCTAAAGTTTTACTGATATAAGGGTTAACATGAGCAGAGATCAGAAGTGGGAAAGTTTAGTGAGTAACAATCTCAACTCTTGTTACTCAGAGTGGAGTCCAAGATCAGCAGCACTAGTATCATCTGAGAGTTTGTTACAAATGCAGAAACTGAGACCTCAATCCAGACCTACTGAATCAGAATCTGCTTTTTAACAAATTCCCCTAGTGAACTGCCTACACAGTAATGTTTGAGAACTAGTATAGTCTAATTTCTAGAATACATTGACTATGGATCTAAAATATACTGGGGCACCTGGGTTCTCAGTCGATTAAGTGTCTGACTTTGGCTCAGGTCATGATCTCACAGTTCCTGAGTTTGAGCCCCACGTTGGGCTCCACGCTGCCAGTGTGAAGCCTGCTTTGGATTCTCACTCCCTCCTCTCTCTCTGCCTCTCCCCCACTCACGCTTTCTCTCTCTCTCAAAATAAATAAATAAACTTTTCCAAAAAATTAAAAAAATAAAATAAAATAAAGACACGACATGTGCATATAGAGACAGAAAAAATAGTCCCACTGTGAAACAGTTGAGATTCTGAAGTTGACATTTCATGTGAGCAGAAGGACAAGGGTATTTATCATGATGAAAGGAGTCCTGTGTTTAAACAGGGCAGTTTTGTGGGAAAGTGCAGGCATGGATGGAAGAGCATGGACTTCATCATCTGTCCTCTTCCTGGTTTGTTACTGACTTCTGTGTAGCTCTGGAAGCTCTGCTTCTTCAGGTATCCATGTGTTAAGTGAGAACAATAATTTCCTCCCAGCCTTCTCAAGGTTGGAATTCATTCCATGCTATCTTGAAAAGTAGAACTTGAAGTGATATTATTGTCTAGTCACCTGCTACTATCAATGTACCCAGATCAACTACCTTAGCATCACCTGGGAGACTGTTAGGAATGCATAATCTCAGCCTGCCCCAGATCTACCTAATAAGAATTTGCATTTGAGCAAGATGCTCAGATGAGTGGATGCACATTGAAGTTTGAGAAGCACTGCTTCGTACACTTTCTGAGACAGTGAGCTTCCCATCCCAGGAGAAGTTCAGGTGGAGCCTTGTTGAGCCAGATCAGAGATGGTAGGGAGGGGAACCATGCATGGGGTAGTTGGAACAGATATCTACCAAGGGCAGTTGCACCTGTAGGATACCTGTGCTTTTAGCAGAACACTAAAATGCAGAAAAGTAGTGTGAAGATTGGCCAAAAAGGCTGCTTTATAGCTTCTGCAGCTAGGGATGAGGTAGGGATCTCATGATGAAATGTTAGTTGAAAAAGGTGGAGGAAACTTGGATAGCTCTTTGAAATTATGGGAAATAAATCTCTAGCATAGAAGCCTTGCCTAATCATTGGTTTCTTACTGTGTCCTCAAAAACCTTTCTCAATTACATCAAATGACAGGTGTTATATTAATATAGCTATTCTTTTCCATGTCAAAGATATGCCCCACTTACAGAGAATCCCAAAAAGAAGAAACAGTGATATGGAGAAAGAAGAAAACAGTGGGAAGAAATCCTTTTACACACTTGAAAGGAATATAATGCTTGGCTGTAGTAATAAGTTTCATCTGAGACAGAATTACAACCTCTTATGGATGGTTTTTATTTTGTTTGTCTTTAATCAAGATGCAACTGTGAGATTGTGGTTAAAAAATAAATCCTTCACTTTGTGAAATTATACTTTAAATGAAGTCAAAGTTTAGCAGAGCTGGTGGAAGCTAAAAGTATTCATCTCTAAATCAAGAATTGTTCTATCTATCCATTCATCCACCCATCTGTCCTATCTTGCTATATTTCACCCATCTATCCATGCATCCATGCACGTGTGACCCTCTCATTGACTCTCTTAGTGCATACATTAACTCCTTAAGGGTACAAAGACATTTAGTTTTAACTATTTCTTAGTGAATAATGGGTACGTCACATTCTGTAAAGCTTGGTCTTCTCATCCCGATGGTTTGTTCATCTCCCAGTGCTGCAGCCAACTCCACAGTGTATTCAACTGTGTATACACTGACCCTCAGTGTATACTTTGAAGCCCAGCTGCCTCCTCCCCCCCTGTGTCTCTGGTAGAATTCTGGCTGGATTAATGCAGTGATCACTGGGAAATGTATACAAATAAGTCACATCCTGGGGCCTGAGCTGTCAGACATCTCCTTGCAAACTGGCTGCTCAGGTCTTTTTCTTTTTGCTTATTTCCATAATAGACTCCAGTTGATAAAACTCTTCACAGTGATTGATGGACCACAAAGCACAGCCATTTTCAGGCCATGAGTAGCAATTCTTGAACTTGGAAAATATGACCACGATCAATTTCCTTTTCCTTTTCCTTTCCTGCTTTCCTTTATTTTAGTCATTCCTACAGGGTGCGTCCTTCAGACACCTCTTTCTTAGTCATTATCCCCTAATTAATTCCCTTGTTAAATATAAAGTGTTCATTAGGCTTGACTAATGTCTTCCTTTGTGACTAAGGAAAGAAGAATTTATTACCTTTACATATTGACTCACGCTGCATAATCACAACTCATTTTATTTAAAGCCCTTATTCTTTCAAACCACCCTGTAGTTTAGGTCCCAGGCAACTGTCAATAGAATCTCACCTGACTCTCCTAAATATGAAATAGAGTCAAGTGTTTGCATATATAATTGACTTAAGAAGTGGCTATATTCATATAGAAAACCATCTCTTTTTCTATATGATGTTTTCAAGTTCACACCATGAAATTATGGAGGGGCTGAAATGAAATTGCCCATTTTGTGGAGAGAACATGCTGACATTGTAAGAAATGGAAGAGAGGTGTCAAAAAAGTCTGCAGGAATAAAAGTTACATATGTGTTGATAATCTAGAAATCTTCTCTCTTTATAATTGTGTGGTCTGTGACAGATTAACAAGCATAGACAAGAAAAGACCGTAGCTCATCTTAGTGGGAGACGGTCTGTGCTGGATATGAGGTGGAGGCAGGCTGGGCAACAATGGCATGGTGCAGCAGTGGGAGTTGGGGGGAACCAATCTTGGTTACAATAAATTAACACAGTGGTTCTCAAAGTATCCTGATCGTCAGTCATCTGAATAGAACAGAGCAATGGTTTCAAAGTGTCCTAATCTTCAGTTACCCTGTTTAGCTAATCTTTAATTTAACAGCAGATTTATCACTCTTAAGATATGGTGGCTAGTGCCTAGATGGGTTTTCATGCTGCGTTCATGCTGATAAAGAGTTCTTCGTCTCCAACCAGTTTTTTCTCAAGGACTGAAAGCATGCTCAGGATGGACTCTTCACCTGTCTCCATCTTCTCTCCTGACCTCACCACCTCTATGTTGCAGCAGGAAGTGCAGTAGAATTTTGAGTCAAGAACAGTAGGGTTTCTGTCTAACCTTCCTGTTGGCCACTGTGTGGCACCCTATCCCAGCTGGGGAGAGTAATAATAATGCCTCCTGTGAGTCTTACATGGTTATTTTGAGAGACAGCAAGGCCCATGTGAAACCATCCTGGAAGCTTTAGAATTTCTATTCTTATTTGTTTGATTAAGCCATAGGAAGATAGAAACCTGATAGCTAAAGCTTCTGGATACTCTGGTATTTTGTCAGTATCAATGGTCTATCAGTAAATACTTGTTGAGTATGAATTTTCTCTCTTCCTTCTAAAAGCTGTTTGATTTGTTAGTGAGGCCTGGAAGGAGATGTGAGACTGGTTGGCTGGGAAATTGTCAACTTACTCTATAGCACCCAGTCCATAGACTCTTAGAAAATGTCACCTCATCATCTAAGTGTGTCAAGGCTTCTGGGTTGCTCCTCTATGAGAACATCTGTGTTCATTGTTTTGTGGTTATTTGTTGTTAATGGGTTTTCTTAATGTTTCTCTAGAAGTCATATCTTCAACTTTCTAATTAAGACAGATATTAAGAAACAAACTTACTATTAAGAGAATGCAGGGACTGACTCAAAACCATGAGCTTTAGATTTGTATTAACAAAACTTTACATGGTGCACAATCTGTGTGGGGCCTTGTGCTGGGCATGGAAGACAGAGTCCCAGGGCCACCATTTTCTCCCTGAGTTTTCACTTTCTTTTAAAAGCAGTTTTTTTTTAAAACATTTATTTACCACTGAGAGACAGAGAGGAAGAGTGTGAGAAGGGGAGGGGCAGAGAGAGAGAGGGAGACACAGAATCTGAAGCAGGCTCCAGGCTCCGAGCTGTCAGCACAGAGCCGGATGCGGGACTCGAACTCACAAACTGCAAGATCATGACCTGAGCCAAAGTCAGATGCTCAACCAACCGAGCCAGCCAGGTGCCCACTAAGTTTTCACTTTCTGAATTTCCTCCTAGTTGTATGTTCTTGACAGCCTCTCCTTGGCTCTGAGCCAGGTCTCAGTTGTTCAAGTTGTTCATGGTCTTGAGGATGCCCTTTCTTCCTTCTTGTGGCTTCACAAGGATTTGCTTGCTTTGTTTGTTTGTTTTTGTTTGTTTGTTTCTCATTCTTACCAAGACTGACTTGGGATGACCATGTATTTTATTTCCTTAGAGGTTCTCCCAAATTAACCCCCAGGTCTATTTTGGTTTAATGGTTTTACTGCCAGTGACATCAAGGTAAATAGTAATAACAGATGTCTTGGGTTGGTTCTCCAGAAGCAGACTCTGAAGTGAGGATTTGGGGAAATGATTTATTAGGAAAATCCCAAGAAAAACTCAGGTGAGATGTGAGGCACTGGGACTGGAAGGGAAAGGTAGACATTAGGCCAAATCCCAGGTGACTGCAAAATCCCATGGTGGTAGTTTCCAGATGATGAAGTCACACTTAGCATTTTTCTCAGTAGGGTAAGGGTATGCTAGTATTTATCCTACCCTTCCACACCCTGCTCATCAATCATTCATTAAGGACTAGCACTGGGATTTGACTTCCAGCCTCTTTCTCTTCCAAGTGCTCTAGCAAAGTGGGTCTATGATAGTTGCTGTGTGGGAGGCACCAAGGGCACGGGCATGTGGGCATGGTGAAGGATGGGACACAGATGGAGCCCTGTACAGTCACAATGAGGAAAGCTCAAAGATCCACAAGTCCTATACTTCCAGTACTCTACGTCCTCAGTACTGTGAGCACACAATCCTTCATCCAGGAAGGCCTCTCCCTGCAGGCACAGTTAGATCTTGCCAGTGGTTTTGAGCTGTGGGCCATTCATACTCAAGTGGGTAATTTACTCCTCAGGGGATCTGAAATGATGACTCTTCTCTCAGTTTCTCCTGGCTCTGCCCAGGAAAGGTCATCACACAGCATTCCCACATACATACTCCTCACCCATGGGTGCCAGGGATGTAACATGGGCCTGATACCTGTCCTTAATTATAAGGAAGATGGAGAGGGGATACAAAATTAGAGGTAATTAGACTTTTGGAAAGTCATCGTTTTAGGGACTTTTTGTTCCAGTAGGAGCTTTCATATTACACAAGTGTTTTGCTGTTGATAAGAGGTTTTTTCTGGGGGGGGGGGGGTTCTTTTTTGTTTTTTAAGCCTTTATTTACTCTTGAGAGAGAGAGACAGAGCATGAGCGAGGGAGGGGCGGGGGGGGGGGAGGGGGGGACACAGAATCCGAAGTAGGCTCCAGGCTCTGAGCTGTCAACACAGAGTCCGAGGTGGGGCTCAAACTCACAAGCCTTGAGATCATGACCTGAGCAGATGTCAGATGCTCAACCAATTGAGCCACCCAGGTGCCCCCATTTTTCTTTTTCTTAACCTTTGTTTCTTCCTTTTGCTTCTACATAAAGGGAGTTTACAGATGTAGACATTTTGGAACAGAATGAACATTCTTCTGGGTTCAGCAGGTTTATAGTGACCTGTTTGTGTTTTCACATATGTATAGTTTACAGTTAAACATTCCTACCAGTCACATGAGCAAGCTCGGGCAAAAAGAAAGTTTTTCTCTGTGCTTGTTCTGACATTTTGCATCCTAATAAATTCACAGTGGAACTAATCCAGCTGTCTTCTTGGAAAATATAAAGTTTGGAAGAGGATTGCTACTATTCATAGCTATGTAATAGTTTGTTTTATACTGTGTGGAGTTGTAGTTATAAACATGAAAGCAGCTGGCAATAAATGACTTTATGACAGCTATTTCCAAGGTATAATGAAGAAAACAAAAACAAAGTTATTGCTTATAATTATGGTGCCTGGGTGAGCTTGCACAATGTACTTCAAACATTTCACTGGCCAATTCCATGTGATCTCATTCACAGTCTCCTCTAAATGACCTTGGCCTTCAGGTTATTTAGCCTTGGAGATGGGAGCCTTTGCATTTTCCAGTGCAATTAGTTAAGGAGAGAGCATCCTTTGCTCTGTTCACCCATGTAATGTGGGTAAAAAGTGGAATTAAAGAATTTTCTTTATTATTGATGAGGTTTTATATGAGAAAAATAAATGTTTGAGGGCAGTAGATTGTAAATATTCTCAAAATTTTAAATGTACTTTTTTTTAACCCAGTGGTTAAAGAAGTTAATTTCATTTCTAGAAATAGATCCTACTAGAATACTGTTAAGTACATAAAGGCAAGTCAAGAATGTGTATTGCAGGTTTGTTACAGCAAAAGTTACAAACAGCCTACATATTCATCAGTGTGGCAATATTAGATGAACAGTGTAACCATGCCATAGAATAGTACAAACCTTACAAACATGAGGTGGATCAATGTGCCCAGACATTAAAGGGTCACCAAGATCGAGGACATGAAAAAAGAAAGCTAATATCAAAACATCAACTACAGGGAATGCTCTAATTTGTGTAGAAAAAAAATATATGACAATGTTTATATATGCCCTAGAACTCAATTGTGTATTCATTCAAACATTCAGCTATTTATTGAGTTCTAGGCTACATTTTAGGTGCCGGCGATACAACAACAAGTAAAACCAAAGTCTTCTTGGGAGTTGCATGCCAGTGGGGGAACTGAAAGTGAGGACACAAAGAACAGCAAACAACTGTGTGTCAGGTGGTGTAGGAATCATAAAGACATACAAAGCAGCCTAAGGCAATAGAGGGTAATTTAGAGGCCAGAAAGAGCCTCTTTGAGGACGTGACATTTGATCAGAGATCTAAAAGGAACATGTGCCAGGCAGTGGGGACAGCGAGGCCAAAGTCCGTAAAGCAGGATTGTGTTTTGTGTGTTTGGAGAACAAAAGGAGGCCAGTGTGGCTGCAACTCTGTGAGCAAAGGGAAAAATGGAAGGAAAGGAGCAGGGAGAGGAAGCTAGGAGCCAGATCACTGGGAGCTTGAAGGCCATGGTCTGGACTTCAAGTTCTATTTACAGTGTGGTGGGAAGTGAGTAGAGAAGTGAGATCAGGAAAAGGACCCAATTTTATTTAGGCTTTAAAATGTAAATACGTGGAGTGGGATGCTGCTCACCGTACTATTGACCATGATGGCCTTGGAGGGAGGGCATTCTAGTTTAGTGAGAGGAAGGGAGGGATGTGACTGTAGGAGAAGTTCTCACTGATTTCTGCCTACACCAGTCTTGTTTGAGACTTTGGGAATGTATTCAAACATTACTTATATAATTAAGAAGTATTAAAGGCAAAACATAGAATCAGTTATTCCTTATGCAATAAATAGATAGATAGATAGATAGATCCCTTATGTAGTATTCCTTTTTGTGATCTTGAGCAGCTTTGCATCCATGGCCTTACTGGTCCCCCATGTATATTAAAAAGGGGTAATATGTTCTTTATCACAAGATTGTTCATGACAATGAATCAGATAATATACATAGAGCTCTTAGCCCAGTGCTTGGCACATTATAGTAATTAAAAAATGGCAACTCTTATTTTTGCCATGCTGCCACCCCCCATGTCCAAACACTGTAAGGCACTCAGGATGCAATGAAATTCCTTGTCTCTCTGTTATCTTTATCCTGAGCTATAGAATATGATAAGAAGCCATTTTGTAGCATCATAGAATTAAATAGCTGAATAAAGCATTTAATCCAACTGTGCTCTTTTCATAGATGGAAAAACAGAGGCACCGAGAAGATACACTGGTGGTTCTCAGATTTAAAGCTAATGAGTGACTCTGATCTCTTGCATTCCAATTCATATTTCTACTGCATTAGTATTTCCCTAATTTTAAACATTCACATTTCACCTTCTAATATGATGATTATCTAATATTTTAATTGACTCTTTAAGTACTTTTATTCTCAAAGGAAACTATAATATCACCCTAAGTGGAAAACCAGTATTCCTTCTTATAATTCATTACAATGACTTAGAGTTTTAGCATATTTATATGATTGCTTTTGCCACAGTAATGCTGTGTAACAAACAACCCCAAAACTTAGTGACATAATGACAAGCACATCTTCCCTGCTCACACACCTGTGGGTTCACAGGGATGACACAGCTGCCCTAGGCTGGTTTAAGATTCTACTTGTCTCAGCCTCAGGCTTCATGAGCTATGTTCTTCTCATCGTTCTCCTCTAAAGTCAGGAATATAAAAGTTCAACTCTAAATGTCATGTCTACTATTATCCCATTGACCAAACTAAGTCATATGCTCAGTCCATCATCAGTGATGCAAGGAAAATACATCTTCCCCTAGTGGAGCAACTGCCAAATCAGATGGTAAAGCATGTAGGTACAAGGGGGGATGAAGGCTTGAAAAAAGTAATGGGGATATATGGTATATCAAAATAATATGTAGACATTACAGTGAAATGAGTAATGACTATCTCTTTGCCATGTCAAAATATCTTGAATACTCCTAGAGTTAGGCCTATCATAGTTTGAGAAATAATCAAATACCCTGCATTCTGGATAAGGGACTATGGCACACCCCACTATGCTGATAACTAAACACCTAAAGACAAAGAATGGTACCCTGATGTTCATTGTTTCTAAGATGCTCATTTCCTCATAACCCATATGCTATCTTCTTTGAAAGTAGGATGTCTCTTATAGCCTGGGATATTTTACAGTCAATGATAGTCGTGGTGAGTTTTTGCTGCCTGTACATGGGTACACTTGGTTATCATTCCCAGTGGACTTACTGTTCAGCTGCAACCTCTTGACTTTCAGTCCGTCAACCAATTAGGGGCCATATGAGAAGGAGGTGTGTGTTTGGCTGTTGTCTGAAAATTTTGTTGGCAACAGAGATGGAGCCAGCTTCAAAATTTTCAGAGAAGGAGTTAGAAGCCTAGAAGAAACGTTCAGAGTCAACAGTGGAGCTCTTGTGAAGAACTGGATCAACAACACCTTTCTTTTTTTTTTATTTTTTATTTTATTTTATTTTTTATTTTTGGGACAGAGAGAGACAGAGCATGAACGGGGGAGGGGCAGAGAGAGAGGGAGACACAGAATCGGAAACAGGCTCCAGGCTCTGAGCCATCAGCCCAGAGCCCGACGCGGGGCTCGAACTCACGGACCGCGAGATCGTGACCTGAGCTGAAGTCAGACGCTTAACCGACTGCGCCACCCAGGCGCCCCAACAACACCTTTCTTGAGAGCACAAAGATGAAACTGTGGAGAACTCTTGCCTATGACTCTGCAGTGAAAAGTGATTCAGAAGTACGGGACTCTGAATGTGGACAAGTTTTAGGAAAACTTAACCAGTTTATCTCTTTTAATCTATTCTTTAGAGCAAGATGTGATTTAAGAAATTATCTAAATAAAGGCAAAATAGCAATTTCAGTTAAGTATACAATAAAAATCTAAATGGTAAGAAAACATGTGTTATATTTCAACTTATAGAGCTTCCTCTTAGGGGTACACAAAGTACAACAAAATAATGGTGTTTCTTACAATCAATGGCTTCCTCCGTGAAATGGGATATATACTTAAAAAATGGTTAAATGGAAGGTGTATCAGGTAACATGCTTTTGCTTGCAAATAATGGAAAATCTAACTAAAACCGACTAAACAATAAAGTGTTGGCTCAGCAATTGAAAGATTCTCAAGACTGGGAACACTTTACAGTTAATTTACAGCAACAGCTCACAGATATCAGAACTCTCCATCTCTCCTTGTAGCTAAGGGGGATGTGTGCTACTTACTTAGTTCAATCGACACCTTCATGTGCAGCTGAAGGTGGAGTTAGTCCTACCCAGCTGGCAAGGCTGTTGCATAAGCAATGGGTTGATGGCAAAGAACATAGATAAAGAAGAGAGAAAGTGTATGGAAACCAATTTGACAATAAACTTCATATATTGAAAAAATTAATTAATTAAAAGAAAGAAAGAAAGAAAGAAAGAAAGAAAGAGAAAGAAAGAAAGAAAGAAAGAAAGAAAGAAAGAAAGAAAGAAAGAAAGAAAGAAAGAAAGAAAACTTGATTTCTAAGGACTGGTGGTCCTGAAAAGTGCAAAAAAAAAAAAAAAAAGAGAGAGAAAGAAATTCCCACTTTACAGGAAAGCATTAACCAAGAATCAAGGGTCAGGGAAAAGCAAGGGATGGTTATGATGTTGGCTTAGGGCTTATTGCCTGAGTTTTGAGGCACTATTAGAATCAAGATAAAGAAGGCAGTGGGGTATTTCCTTCCTTGCCCTCAAATGGAGAAGTGGAAATAGATGTTCAAGAGAATGGGAGGCATAGTCTACAGCCTTAAGGATTTCAGTGTTTTTACAAATGTACTTGAAACCAACATGCTAGATTAGGGAAGTATTTTCCAGGTAGTGGCTCAGTCTACAATTTCACAAAAGAAAAAATCCTGTCTCACTCTCCAAGTCAAATTATTATTTTCCCCCAAGAAAGCAAGTGCATATTGACATAGAAAAATATGCTGAAAAGTCAAGTGTTACGAAACAAGTTTCTGATGGCTATATGCTGGGGCCTGATTAGCATGGAGACTTTTGCTCTTGGGGCTTCTGTAAGGAGAATATGGAGCCTTACAAATTAGGCTGGTGATGTCATTCCCCAAGTTCCACAGGTGACTGCTGAGTTATGTGCACTTGAAACAAACCAGGCTAATTGGCTGGGTTTTGGTACAATCTATCATTCTTCCACAGAAGAGGATTTTTGTGGGAGGTGGTTATGTTAACCACAACTTTGAAATAAAGAAATCCCATGCTACTCACTTCTGGTGACACCATCAGAAATTTATTATGGCAAAGAACACAGACTATGTGCTGTAAAATCCCTTAGATGAGCTCACTTGCTCACCTTCTTTCTCAATCTCTCTGTCTCTCCTCTCTCTCTTTCTCCCCCCTCTCCTGTCTCTCTCTACCTCTCTCCCTCCCTCCCTCCCTCCCATCCCTCTCCCTCTCCCTCTCCCTCTCCCTCTCCCTCTCCCTCTCCCTCTCCCTCTCCCTCTCCCTCTCCCTGTCTCTCAATAAAAAGTGATTAAGGGAGGAGATTTAGTTTGGATGAATTACATGCAAGGTTGTTTTACATAAAACAAACTTTTTCCATGATACTGTATTTCAGTCTCTGCTTTATCATTGCTTTTTTGTTTGAATGAATGCAATAATATTACCAAAGCCATCCTCCATTACACCACCATTTGCCTTCACATTCAAGGCAACGATGTCATTTTCCGATGAAGCTATTTGTCCTTGTTAACAAAGGCAAGGCAGTTGGTGCATTCAGACTCAATTACCAAGTTGCATGATTGATTCAAAGATATTGCTGGGAGCTGGGGCAAATGAAAGTTGCCATTAACTGTTCAGTATGTTCTCTTCTGCTAGATCTAATGGGAAAAAAAGACTCGTATAGCTGACCCTAAGAGGGAAACGGAAGGGAGTTAGATCAGTTACCAAGGAGGCAGACTCTGAGACAAAGATTATGGTGCAAGATGTTTATTAAGATGTGCCCTTGGGATCCACACCTGGAGAAGAGAGGGGAGGGAAGCAGGAGTGGGTAGAGGGAAAGATGTGCTGTGATGCAAGTCCAGTGATGGCTTCACTGAACCCGTTGGGAGCTCTGGAGCTGGTAGGGCCCTTTAGTGTTGCACTGAATTGAGCTAAGATTAACCAAGGCCTTGCCACTCTGTATTAACTAGTCTTTGGATGTGGACTGTCCGGAAGGAGTATGACCCTGAATGGAGTAGCCCTTTGCATCTGAGGCAATCCCTGGAAGAGTTGATAGAGGCTGTCTGCTGACAGCACTGCTGGGGTCTAGACCCCAGATTCTAGGGCAGTTGTCCTCAACCAGAGATGATTTTGACCCTAGGGGACATTTGACAATGCCTAGGAATAGATTTGATTATCACAACTGGGGGGGGGGGGGAATGCCACTGGCATCAAGTGGATAGAGAGAGTCCAGGGATGCCACCAACCATCTCACAATGTACAACACAGCCCCCAGTAACAAAGCGTTATCTGGTCTGAAATATCAATAGAGCTGAGTCTGGGAAGCCCTGCTGTAGGGCAACAATTTCCCCTTGAGGGGGAGCTTGGTGGCCATGCCAGTGCCCACCTAAGGAATCAGCATTAATCGAGATATTACTATCTGTCAGATTCAATGCTCTGTGTTCCTTATTTCTCCTAAGCCTCCCCCAGACCCTTTGAAGTGATTCTCATTTCCTCATTTGTTTCTATTTACTAATGAGGGAACTGATGTTCAGGAAAGTTCAGTAAACTACCCAACATTGTGAACTGGAAAGATGCCCAGGTGCAATTTACAGTGGGCTTGCTTGTCGAAAACATGGTATCTTCTGGCCTCTGCTTGATGGCTCCGTGTAGCAATTCTCAAACCTTTCTCTTTCTCTATTGCAATCACAAAATGGGTGTTTACGTATTCAGTTCACTCTCATGGAATTCCTGGGGCATGACCTGTAGACTCACTTCCCTCTATCTCATTTAAAAAGCAGAGTGGAACATGAGTGAGCACGGCACACATGGGGATGACCCTGAATCCTCTCTAGTTTGTATTTGTATTTTCAGGTAGGCCATCCCTGAACTCTGAGCCCTTTCTATTACTATCAAATTGCTTACAGTGAGCATGTAGCTGGTTTTCATATGGAGAGAAAGGCCTGTCAGTGGTCTTGGTGAATGCCTTTAAAAAGATGAGAATATTTCAGGAGGATTTGTTTCACACTCTCTCAGTCATTTGAGCGTCTGACTTCAGCTCAGGCTCAGGTCATGATCTCACAGTTCGGTTTGTGAGTTCAAGCCCCACATCAGGCTCTCTGCTGTCAGTGCAGAGCCCACTTGGGATCCTCTGTCTCCGTCTTCCTCTGTGTGTGTGTGTGTCTCTCTCTCTCTCTCAAAAATAAAACATAAAAAAAGAAACAGTAGCACTTCACTGTTCCTGGTGAAGGAACAGAAAAAAGAAACTTATCATTTTGCAGACATATAGGTGAGCTCAAGAGTCCAGTATTACTCTTTCTCAAACAAAATCACATAAATTGTGACTTTTTAAATAGGACATCCATGTAAAGGTAATAAACATACAGTCTATAAAAATGTTAAGGAAAATAAAATATAGTACACACTTAACCCAAAGATATAAAGAAAAAAGATAGACATTGCATCATTATTGAGCTCAGTAATAACGCTTGTTATTACAAACAGCTGCAGTTCTTAGATTCTGTAGCACGGTATCAGTCACATGTTTCAAAAATTCTGTCATCGATTTCTACAGCCCATTTCTATATGGTGAATGCTAGCATCTTCATTTTCAACTGAAAAATAAAAAGACCAGAAAGATGAAAACAACCTGATTAAATTTACACAGAGGTACATTGGCAGAGGACATTGCTATGCTTAGATCATGTTCCTCTGTTAGAGAGCCTAATTTAGAGTTAGCTGTATATTCACATTTGTTCCTACACTCTTTCAGTCAAATTCTTTAAATATTGCTAGGTAAAATATGGGGTCTTAGTCATTTGGGCTGCTATCACAAATTACCATAGACTGAGTGGCTTCAACAACAAACATTTATTTCTCACAGTTCCGGAGGCTGGGAAGTCTGAGATCAAGATGCCAGCAGATCTGGTAAACCTGGAAAGGGGCTTGCAGATGGCTGTCTTCTCATCGTAACTTCTGGAGGGGAAGAGCAGAGAGTGCTAGCTCTCTTCCTCTTCTTATCAGAACTCCAACCCTGTCATGGGGTCTCTACCGTCCCCCTCCTAACTTCCGAAGATTCCACCTCCAGATACCATCACGTTAGGGCTTCAACATATAAATTTGGGGAGACACAAACATTCAGTCCGTTGCATAAGGTATAAGCAGTAGTGTGTCTGTAAATGGTGAAAAAACTTGGGTGCCTTGGTGGCTCAGTCAGTTAAGTGTCTGACTCGTGATCTCTACTCAGGTCATAATCTCATGGTGTGTTGACTGCTTGGGATTTTGTCCCTCCTTCTCTCTGCCCCTCACCTGCTTGCATTCTCTCTCTCTCTCTCAAAATAAATAAATACAATTTAAACAAACCTGACTCTAAAAAATGAGTATGGGGGCGCCTGGGTGGCGCAGTCGGTTGAGCGTCCGACTTCAGCCAGGTCACGATCTCGCGGTCCGTGAGTTCGAGCCCCGCGTCGGGCTCTGGGCTGATGGCTCGGAGCCTGGAGCCTGTTTCCGATTCTGTGTCTCCCTCTCTCTCTGCCCCTCCCCCGTTCACACTCTGTCTCTCTCTGTCCCAAAAATAAAAAAAAAATAAAAAAAAAAAAAACGTTGAAAAATAAAAAATGAGTATGTATGTATATACATGTATTTAAAATTTTACTAATAAAAGGAATGTGTAGCACACAACTTACAAATAAAAATAAAATATACAATATATATTACTTATTATATATACATGTATTATACATTTAATAATAAATTATTATAAATTCTATACAGCAGATTGATTCTTACAAAAAACTTTTGTAAATGTTACAAAAATTTTGCATCTATAGCCAACCTGTGGTTTCCACTGACCCACAAGTATGGTCCAATATGAAGCTTGATTAATGTTTTCAAGTTTTAAGCTACCAACATGACCTCTCTCTCTCTCTCTCTCCCTCTCAAAATAAATAAATAAGCATTTAAAAATTTATAATATATAATATACTTATATGTTATATAACATATGATATATTTATAAATGTATATGATATTTATATTATATATAATATATTATTAATTATTTATATTATATTACATATTATATAAATGTATAATAGGCATAGGTCTTCTCAAGAGCAGAGGTAATAGTAAAATGTGGCAAACTAATTAGGAAGTGATGAGATGATTTCTGAATATTTATTTTATATATAACATTTCATTGCAGGCTTATATGACTTAATTTCTTAATTATAACTAGATTTAACAGTTGGTTCACAAGATTCCTGGAAATTTGACAGTTGACTCTTGGGAGCTGATGTGATTGCTGCTGATAAGGAGAAGTTTTCAGTTTTGATACATCCATTTCCACAGTGTCTCCTTCTCCAACTGAGTAGGGTTTCAGAGGTCTGAGCATATGAATAGAGAACATCCCATATCAAGCAAATAGATACTGAAATAGATGATGTCAGCAAAGCTGTTCCTTTAAAATTTATTGTTATTTTTGTGGTTTATTCACAGGCATTTCCCTGCATCTCAACCGGCATTTATGGTAAGTGATCTAGCTTTTGATAATGTTTGTATTTCTTTATTTTGTTGTTAAAGGCAAGGGTAACAGGAGAAATAAGAGGTCCTCTGATAGATATAGTTTTCTGTGCTTTAAAGAGACTCAAAAGACAGGTAGAGTCTCTGAGTCTTACTGTGGACTCTGAAGAGGCTATTCAGGTATTCTGTGTTCTTGGATTTTATCGTATTGGATATCACCTGTAATGATTTGATACACTGTGGCACAATGTCTCTGGTTAAATGAAAAATCTTGCTTTAGTAAGATTTGACCTCTAATAGGGTTTTCTTTCATAAAGTAAGGCTTTTCTCTTATGTGAATCATTATGCACATAAAGCCTAGCATTATCATTATTTTGTTGTGAGCTACAAAATAATGGAAGCATTGATATGTACGCACATGCATGTATCAGTATATTTAATTTAAAAAAAACCCTAAGAAGTGGCTGTTGATAAAAACAAATTAATTTTTGTGATCTTCACTTATATATTTTTAGTCTGGAGGGACTGTTTTAAATAGTGACTGCTTCACTTACAGATAGAGGCAAAATGTTCTTGTAATCACTTGTTTTCACTAACCTAAACCTCTCTAAACATTATTTTACCTACAATGACATTTCCTGGTGCTTTTTTCCCTCAAGCCATTATTAAATCTGTTTTACAATATTAAGGTAACATGGGGTTTAGTTTTCATTTTAGAGTTTTCTAATCAAGAAAAATAGACCCTTATGAACTCAAACTTCTCACATGGTGGCTCTTAACTGAAAAATAAAATATGTACAAATGTAAAGAAATAATTTAAATTCATCACTCCAGGGAAGAGATATCTAGAATGATGTCAAAGGTAGGAGATTTATTTCTTCTTAATATGGTATTTATTTTGAAGATCTTGGTGAGAATAAAATGGAAAACATAAGCCTGAATCAAATTAAATGAGGAAGGATTTGGTCACATCATTTAAGAATTTAAGGCATGCCTTTTTTCCTCTCTAGATTCCACTATAGCCTATGTTTATGGAAGCAATGGACACTGGGCTGGAGAGGGATAACTGGACCATCTGTATAATCTCTCTCATGGCAATTCTTCCTACCTTAGGGATGCCTAGTTAGAGATCTTAAATATTTGTTTAAAGGAAACAGTAAATTCAAAGTTTTGCCTGAGCAAGAGCCCACATCTCCCTTTCATCTTGTCTGGAGTCAAGCATCTCCTCTGCTTGTGCTCCCTCTCTCTCTAAAAATAAAAGAGAGAGAGAGAGAGAGAAGGAGGGAGAATCTTAAGCAGAATCCATCCTAGTGCAGAGCCCTACATGGGTCTCTATCCCACAACTCTGGGATCATGATCTGAGCCAAAATCAAGAGATGGCTCCTCAACCAACTGAGCCACCAGGCACCCAATTACTCCAGTTCTCTTGTGGACCATTTAGCATTTTGCAACTTGGAATTTATTCCCTATGTCCCTTGTGAAGTCAGCTTTCTGATTAGTCCTTGATTCTCTCCCGGTACCCATATATTATAGATCAGCCCTTCTCTCACTCTTGCTCCAAACCCTGCTCTGCTCTTCATTATCCAGATAAGTTTTACTTTTCTCTCAATTTATTGGATTTGAAATAATACTTTATTTAAATAAATTGGTCCACAGCTCAAAAGAAAAATTTTAAAAAGGAAGCAAACAAAATCCACAACACTTTGTAAGTCATGTGAGAATGGATCTAGAGAAAATATTCACAACAATCTCCTGGTTCTAGGTCCCCTCCTTTCTTAATGTATTTTCTATCATACTAGATTAATTTTTTTCTAAAATACCACTTGGTGCATGTTTCCTGTCTGCTCAGGAGCCTTTGATCATATTCCATTACTTGCAGGTTAACATTTACTCTTTCTGGACTGAACAATAGGTGCCTTATGTATCTTCCTAAACCAGTGCTTTCAAAATTTGTGAAGAGAGGGGCACCTGGGTAGCTCAGTCGGTTAAGCCTCTGACTTCCACTCAGGTCATGATCTCACTGCACCTGAGTCCAAGCCCCGCATAGGGCTCTGTGCTGAGAGCTCAGAGCTTGGAGCCTGCTTCAGATTCTGTCTCCATCTCTCTGCCCCTTCCCTGCTGGTTCTCTCTCTCTCTCTCTCTCTCTCTCTCTCTCTCTCTCTCTCCCTCTCCCTCTCCCTCTCCTCCCTCTCTATCTCTCTGTCGTGCCAAGAAATTTGTATGTGCTTTGTTTTTATATCTGTATTTTTTAATTTATTTTGAGTTTATTTTGAGAATCCCAGGCAGACTCCATGCCCTTAGTGCAGAGCCCAATGTGGGGATCGAGCTCATGAACCATGATGACCTGAGCCGAGATCAAGTCAGGTGCTTAAACAGCTGCACCACACAGATGCCCACTTTTGTGTCTTTAAAAGGATGATTTACTCTCCAGCATTTCCTAAGGTTATTTGACGTTTGTTATTTTCTCAGCTTTCTCAGGACTTGTGTTTTCTCCAGAATATAGTTGGAGAGATTTCTTATCATATACCCAGTGTGGACACATCTTCTGTCACCCTCAGATGAGCTGATAAGTCTCAGAACATGTTACATAACTTGCCAGGTTCAGTCCTGTGTTCTTCCTTATAAGATGCTCACACATGCCCACATTCTCATATGCACACACACTCATACACACATGTGCACTGAAATCACACAGACGTTGACCACCACTGCTCTTTCCCCTATCCCCAAATAAAGACATACTGTGCACACTTAGGCAGGCAACTATTAATCTCTGAGAAGTCTTGAATATGCCAACTCTTAGTGGTCATTATATCTTTTGAAATCTTTCAGCATTATAATCCGAACAATTAACAATGGCTCTTTCATATTTGTCCCATAGATGTTTGTTTACATATCCTGTGCTCACAGCCAGTTTGGAATTCTTTAGTGAGCATGGATTCACTTGCGCATATTCTGTGCACAGCCAGTGCCTAGTGTTATATCTATAGGACAAGCTCAGCAAATATTTGCTGTTTGATAACAAGGATAATGATTATAACCCAAAGTGTTGCCTAAGTGAAGATACACAAGAAACAGAATTGTTGATTGGCAAAATAACTGATAGAGAAAGGCTTCCTAGTCAGTATTTTCCTGATGGACAAACATCTCTATTTGAGGAAAAACAAATATGCTTCTCAAAAGCATTCTCAACTAAAAATGGTATTTGTGAGAATGGCACTATCCACCTTGTTAAGGTAAGATAAAAACTCAAGAACTTTTTCAGTCAGAGAGCCAAGCCACACACAGCGCTTAACTTCACTTAAGAACTTGCCCCTTTGTTGTTTATTATGGCCCATAGAACAATGGTCAGTCAGAGAGGTACAGATTGGCCCCAAGGCCCTACCCTAACTTCTCTGGACATACCAGCCCACTTGCCTGCCTGCTGTGATTTCTTAGACACTTGTTTTCTTTAGATTTACAAATCTTTACTTTTAGATTTATGGCCTACAAACCCACTGTAACTCTGGTTGCACTACAACAAAGTTTTGACTATGGTACAGCTATCATTTGAAAGGGGGTTGGTTATTTAATTGCCAAAACTGATCTCATACCGGGGTAATTTCAACAGTAAGCATTCTCATTTCGTGGAAACTCAGACATCATCACCACACTCACAGTGTGTCTGGAGCATCTGGCATACACCAGTACGTTGGAGGTCCTTTAGCTACAGAGGAAACCTGTGCCCTCCCAGCCTCTCCCCACTCCTCAGCCTTTTTAAAAAAATTTTTTTTTCAACGTTTTTTATTTATTTTTGGGACAGAGAGAGACAGAGCATGAACGGGGGAGGGGCAGAGAGAGAGGGAGACACAGAATCGGAAACAGGCTCCAGGCTCCGAGCCATCAGCCCAGAGCCTGACGCGGGGCTCGAACTCACGGACCGCGAGATCGTGACCTGGTTGAAGTCGGACGCTTAACCGACTGCGCCACCCAGGCGCCCCATCCTCAGCCTTTTAAGGAGCGACCTTGGTGGCGGCAAAACCCGCCACCCCTTCCTGAGAGACACACAGTGATGAGTATCCGCTGTGCAACACAACTGCATTTTGGGAAGGCACACGATGAGAACAAGCCCTGCCCGCTTTGAAGTTCTCCTGGAAGAGGAACCAGACTTTTCCACTCTGACTTCCAGTAACTGCTGTGACTGTTCCAACATAACGCTTCCAGAGGGCACCAGACTCTGCTTACACTCAGGATGAAAAGCCACATTTGGTAAAATACCAAAGAAAAGCCGGTGTTACTTTTGGAAAAATAGATCCAGATGAGGCTTACAGGGGCTCTAAACTCCCAGATTCCTGTGAAAGATTTGAATTGGCTGCTGAACCAGTCTCAGAGGGACAGATTTGAACTTCCCTGATGTACATTTCAGATCTCGTGCGTGCCTTCTGCCCTTTGAGCCTGACTTGGACGCTTTGGTGCTAATAAGTTTAACAAAAGAGGCTAGACATGATACATGGCAATGGAATTTTTACTGAGAAGTGAACAGCAAAAATAATTTTAGTCCGTTTTATGAGAGTCAATATAGTTAACAGAAATGAAGTCCAGGTGGAAAAGTGTATCCCTTGAGTAATTGGGAAAATATTCTCTGTGGAGTAAAAGAAAAAACTTGAATCTTGCTTTCCAGGTACGAGGTGGCGGTTTTAGAGAGGAAGGAATTTCAGACATTGAGTTATTGGCTGGAAATTTGTGGAAGAGATTTAAGCAGCGTAACTTAGCTAAAAGCAGCTCTCGTATTTAGTCAATATATTTCTGTTATCAGTGTTGAAGGCCTGTTTCTATCACATCACCTGGCGTCCCTCCGCTTTCTTTGAAATGCTGCCAGAACACAGCTTTTCTAATTGAATCCCTCATTTGCATTCACATTTGCTCTTTTGCTTCTAACTGGTAAAAAGAAGATGAGCCCAATGTTTCTTTAACCTTATCCCTACTGGGCAAATATATATATATATATATATATATATATATATATATATATAATCACTACATCTGTCCAAATTCGCAGACATGACTTGGAAAGAAACCAGGACATCCTCCAACGGCAATGCTTAGGGCATGCTCTCTGTCAACTGTAAATGCTGACAGATTTCAGAGGGTGTGACAACTATTGCCGTGCAATTCTGGGCTCGCTGGGAGAGTTACCTTATGTAATACACTTGGGAACCAGAGCAAAATTGACAAAAATGTGTGCCCCTCCCTTTTATCTCCCTGACAGTTCTCCCCTCCCTCTTGGCTTTCTTCTTTTCCCTTTGAAATTTCCATTTGCTTTGAAAATTTCCTTTCAGGTGGTCTAATGATGACTCTTTTCTCCCTCATAAATTCCCTTCTCTGACATCCTGTTTTTTGCCCTGGTCACCTTATCCCCACTATATGAAACCTTGTTGCTCTTGGCAATCCTCTGGTTAATTGCTGGCCCTCAAAACAAAGTAACATTAGAATCAGTGTAACTTACTTCCCTTTGGTTAAATGCAGTAGTGGGTCAAACCCGCCTCAATTATACCATATTTGAATATTATTTTACAGGCTGATCCTAATGAAGCACTGGGAAAAACAGATCAATAGACACAAAATTCTAGCTATTAAATTGTTTCTAACCCTCTGAGTGCTTGCCATTTGAATAGACGATTTTAGCAAAAACACTCACACATGCACACATTTATTCATTCATCCCACAAAATGTGGTAAAACTCCCCTCTTGTTCTCTCTAAGCTACGTGGATGTTTCATAATAAAAAGGCATGAAACTAAGAAACCAAAAGTACTACCTTTGCTCTGGAAAAGAGTTGCACGTGTCTAGCAACAATTTACATACGCTTGTTCAGCTTCCATAAAAATCACAGTGAGACTCACAGGCAGAGTTACCCCAGGGGACCTCCCAAAAGAGATGAAAATCCTGGAAACTTAGCCTTCTGGTGCTACAGATGCAGTGAATGACACCGGTGTCATTCTCCCTGGTGTTCTGTTCAAACTGAATGATTTAGGACTTAATTAAAAGATTAAGTGTTTCCAAAAGTCATAAAGATTACAAGTTGATTACTGTTCCTGAGGTGTGGATGTCTACCTCCTTGCAGTTGCGTCAAGGTAAAAGCTTGACTGAGGGCTAAAAGGTGCAAACGAATTCAAATCCACCCTTCCTCAGAGGGCACCACTTATTGTTATGCTACATTAAAAAAAAAAAAACACCTTTGTTATAGAGAAAGTATTAAAACAGTAAGCCTTTTAAGGAAATAGGAAAGCCACTTCACACAGTAGTAACTCTGGGAATATCTTTCAGTCTCATTGAAAAATAGGAGCTCTATTAAGACGTTGTCCCTAGGGAACTATTTGAGAGCATCTAAGAATTGGCCACACTTTCAGTTCGATCAGTGAAATAAGTTCCATGCGTTTTGCTCCTTCTTCTCATCCAGTCTCAAATGACATTCCTTTTTCTTGCCCTTTACACATACTTGTATCTGAAGGGTGAGTTTAAATAAACATAGCTCGGCTCCCTTTCTGAAGGACGTAAAAACAATTCTGACAATTCTTAGAGAAGTCAAGTATGCTTAGCTCTTTAGGACAATGATTTTCATGTCAAATCCTTTTTAGTCAATGATCATATTTTTAAAATGCATCTTGAGATGCATTTGGAATAGACTATATTAGTTAAAGTTAAGCTGTTGTAACAAAGAGACTCTAAAATACAGTGGCTTAGTGAATAGAGATGTTTATTTCTCTCTATGCTAACAATTCCAAAGTGGGCATTCAGCTTGTGGGAGGATTTGTTCCATTCTGTCATTTAAGGAACCAGAAATCTACCATGGTGTCAAATAGTTGCTCTGTCTACCTTAAGCCATTGTTCTCATAAATTTTCTTGCCCTGGTGCCAGCAAAAGAAATGCTTTTGATGGTCTCACACCCTATCTTAGGATGCAGAGAAGCACTTGTCACTTTGATCTGTTTTCCCTTGGAGAAAAATTCGCCTCCTGGATGTCTAGTGTAGAATCCATGTTTCTCTGTGTATTTTTTAAGTGTATTTATTTGTTTTGAGGCAGAGAGAGAGAGAGAGGGAGAGAGCATTGAGTGGGGGAGGGGCAGAGAGAGAGGGAGAGAGAGAGAATCCCAAGCAGGCTCTGCACTGTCAGTGCAAAGCCTGTGGGATTCCATCCCAAGAATTGTGAGATCATGACCTGAACTGAAATCAAGAGTCAGATGCTTAACCGACTGAGCCACCCAGGCACCCCCTGGAATCCACATTTCTGACTACAATTTTGTTATGTGGAAAGAAGGAGATTTGAATTATCATGGAATTCTACATATCATTAGTCAAGAGGAAAAACAAAGCAAATTAAATCGAACAGGCCACTGATAGGTAATTTAGTTTGGAGCAGTGTCATCTACCCAGAATCCATAAATATTTTTGAACACTGATAGTCCTTATTTTGTAAGAATATTTGGTAATTTTGATAGTATATACTTTATCAAAATGCCTTTATAATCCTGAACCCTGAGAAATTTGAAAGTGTGGAAATCCTAAGGCATCAACAATGACCTATCATTAGTTCCAGTATATTTAGACCTTAATATCTCATCTCAATTATATTCACATTTTTTCACATACTCCTTCACATATTCACATATTCACATACTCCTTCAAAATTGGCAGACATATCAGTGGAAACTAAAATCAATATATTGAGAATTAATAAATAATTATATTATTTATTACATTTGAAATTTTGGCCCATTTCCATAGAAATCCTTAGAGGAATCAATTATAATTTCTTTCTGTAATACCTTAAACTCTTAAGGCTATAACTATTAAAAACATACCCAAGATTCTGAACAGTTCTAGATCAGCATCCTGCATACTAAGTAACCCTAGGGAAATGTGACTTTAGGAAAGAGTCTGCTTATAATAGAGTAAAATATTACCAAGGAGAGATGAGGAGAGAGAGAGAAAGTGGTAATATAAATGTGAATGTCCTGAACAGTTAAAGGAGGTCTCCTTAGAATCTTTAGAACTGAAGAAAATAGTTTTTTACACCTTATTTCACATTTCAGGCATTGTCAACAGGGAGAATTCACCACAAGTGACTGAAAATTGAACCGAAATTAACAAAACCAACATGAAATTATCTCATGTCTATAATTTAGTCACCTAAATTTATTTTCAAATGTTCTAAAGGAATCTAAGTTCACCTAAATCTTTCCAGATCTTCTTTCTAAGCAACTATATTTTTGATAAAACTTATTTTCCCTTTACTTAAGACTTCTATTCTTTTGGAACTTAGCTTATGAAACTGGGATCTAATCTCTATCTACCACCTAAGGCAAAATCAAATACATGGTAGGCCTTGATAAGACTTTTTTTAATGTTTATTTATTTTTGAGGGAGAGGGGTGGGGGAGGGATAGAGAGAGAGGAGGACACAGGATGGGAAGCTGGCTCCATGCTGACAGCATAGAGCTTGATACTGGGCTTGAACCCACACATCATAACCTGAGCCTAAGTCAGACACTTTACCAACTGAGCCACCCAGTTGCCCTGATAAGCTTTTACTTAACAACTATAAAATAAACAGGTCTTCAACAAAATATAGGCAAATAAAATTTAAAAAGTATGAAAACAATTATATACCATGATCAAGTGGGATTTATCCCAGGTATGCAAACTGGCTAACCATTCCAAAATCAATTATTATAATCCATCATATCATTAAACTAAGGAAGAAAAATCATATGATTACCAATAGATGAATAAAAATAATTTGGCAAAATCTAACACCAATTTGATATAAACTCTCAGTAAACTAGAAGGGAAATTCCTCTACTTGGTAAAGACTAGCTACAAAAACCTACAACTAACAGCATACTTAGTGGTGAGAAACACAGTTTTCCTACTAAGATCAGGTATAAAGAAGGATGTCCCCTCTCACTACTTTTTACAACATCACACTGAAAGTCCTTGCCAATGCAATAAGGCAAGAAGAAGAAATAAAAGGTATACAGATTAGGAAGGAAAATAAAACTGTTTTAATTTGGAGATGACATGATCGTTTCGTAGGAAATTTGAAAGAATTGATAACAACAACAAAAAACCTCCTGGAACTAATAAGCAATTATAGCAAGATTACAGAATAAAACTTAATATATAAAGGTAAATCTACATAAATAAATAACTGAAGAGTTATTTCATGTTCATACATAGGAAGACTCAATATTGTCAAGATGTCAGTTCTTTCCAATTTGATCTATAGAGTCAATGTAATCACAATCACAATACCAGCAAGTTGTTTTCATGGATATTGACACTGGCAGAGAGGCAAAAGACGTAGAATACCTAACACAACATTGAAGGAGAAGAACAAGTTTGGAGGACTGAACTACCTAATTTCAAAACATACTATAAAGCTACTGTAGTCAAGACAGTGTATTTTGGTGAAATAATACATGAATAAATCAGTGGGACAGAGTAGAGAGCCCAGAAATAGATCCACATAAATGTAGTCACCTAATCTTTGACAAGGGAGTAAAAGCAATGAAATGGAGCAAAGATAACGTCTCCAACAATGGTACTGGAACATCTGGACCTGCACATGCAGGAAATGAATCTAGACAGAGACCTTATACCCTTCACAAAAAAGCAACTCAAACAGTATAATAAATATAAAATGCAACAATATAAAACTCCCAGAAGACGCTTTGGCAAAAACCTAGATGACTTTGGGTATGGTGATGCCTTTTTAGATACTATACCAATTTCTCTCAGGCATCTTCAAAGGCTACCTTTGGTTCATGATTCTGGTGTCCTGTTCACCTGAGTGGTGATATAGGTTTCTTATAGTATGGTCTGTACCACCATGTGTGATCATTTTTGAGTATCACTGTATTGGAGTACCAAGGAATAATGGAGAATGAGGGTAGATATCAAAGTGGCTATGGGCATAAGTTTCAGGGTCCCATAGATCTAGGTTCAAATTCTGAGTCTGTCTCTTATCAGTTGTGTGTCCTAAAGCAAGTTACTCTCCAGGATTTAGTAACCTTAGTTGTCACATGGGGATGATAATGCCTATAACATGGGGTTGTTGTAATATTAAATTAAATAATGCATTAAAGTGCTTATTGTGATGTCAGACACATAAAGATGGGTACTTAACAGTTATTATTACTACTATTGTTAATAGTAATTTTATTTTTGCTACTATTGTTATCATTATTACTCTCTCACTGGAGTCTGAGTTCCTTGAGGGCAGAGGCTTTTGGATGTCTTATTCACTCCTATCATCTAGATTTTAGAAGAGTTTCTACACTGTTGAACATGTAATTTGACATTTGAAGGAGGCTTTACTCAGGCCCTTAATGACACCGGTCATCAGTCTCTTCTCATAAAAACCACCTCACTTTCTGTTGGATTACTTCTATGGCTTTGTTGAAAACTAGGTATATCCTCTAAGCTGCCTCCATGTCCTGTGGTTGAGCCCTATGAGTTAAGCCATCTAGAACTGAAGCCTGTTAGCATCACACCATACATTCTATATCACACTTAGCCACAACCACTGTAGACTGTCATTTAAAAAATAAAGTGAACTTGTTTCAGCAGCTCCAAGTTTTCTACAGTTTATCTAAACCTTAGGAATGAAAACATTTTGTTTTCTCTGTATATAAATATATAAGTTTTCAGTTATATGAGGGACAAGGTAATTGTAGTTAATTGTGGTCTCAAAGTGAAGTCCCATGTAAATAAGACAGGTAATATTTTGGATAAAACCGAAGCATGGTCCTGTAAGACAGCTTTTCTAATACTTCTTCCCTAGGAAATCTTGGGTAGTAGATAATAGTTGTCTTGCCATTTGCCTTTAAGAGAGGGAAAACCCAATGCTTATTGTTTTTTTTTTCCGCCAAAACATCAAGAAAGTTTGCACATTTAAAAAAAAAAATTCTAAGAACATAGGGTCATGGGACTGGAAGCCATTTTGGATATCACACCTGTCTTAGCTCCTTATTTTTCTAGTGGGGAAAAATGAGACCCAGAATTGTTGATTGACTTGCCCAGCCACACCCAGCTAGTTCATGTAAACACTGAGATCAAATATCCACCAGTAGGGCAGAGAAGCAAGGGTAAGAGTTTGGGAATCAGGAGCATTTGAGATTACAGCCCAAGATGGTCCACTACTGACCATTTATTTTCTGACCATTTTAGTTCTAGGCTTCCTCATATGTTGCGTGGGAATGATATTAATATATACTTTCTGATATTAGAAGAAAAGAGGGGAGTTGAACTGAAACTCTTTCAGAACTGAGTCCCAAAAACTTATCCCAATAAAGGTCCTGATTGCCATACATCCTCTAGGTCCCTATTTCCAACCCTGCCTCTTCTACCCACATTTCTTCTAGCTTAATTCTTTTTCTATGGATCCATACCAGGCCATTGATTTCACCATCAGTAACTTGTGATGATTGAGTTTATATAGAAAGTACCTGAACAGCCATCTCTCTTTGTATCATATGAGTGTTTGTTTCACTTTATCATCGAAGACGCTTTAAATATAAAAGTTAATATGTCTATATCCTCAGAGTCTCTAGAGATAGACTCTATGAGGGGGGATTTTGTTTTAGTTGAAATCTTATATTGTATTTTAAAGTATAAATATATATTGTAATCTGTTTTGTAAAACAAAATAGTTTACATTACTTACCTGTTTAATTTTACAGCCCTCCTACAATATATTTTCTTATAAAATTAACTATTAGGAAGGTGCCCATCTTGTGGTTTATGGTGCCTCTGGCACACTGCCAATTCCCCAGTTTAAAAGCCAGACATTTTCCCAACCTTACAAATGTCAGCCCTTGCATATAATTACAAGAATCTGGGAAGGTGATCACCAGCAGCTCAGAGGTTCCAAGCTTCTGCAAATTCTGAATCCCTTATGCAAGCCAGAAAGATGTGCTGGCACTGCTGTGGGGAAAGGTTAGCATCCTAAATTATTGCCTCTTTTTTTTCATCTTTGCAAATATTTTATCTCCTCATCCATAGTGAAAAGGAAAAAAGAAGTATGCAGAGTTGCTGCTTTCCCATGTTGTATACAGAAGGAAATGAGGACTCATCAGCTTTCTTCATCCTTCATAAAACAATGAAAATATGTCTCCTTGCTGGGTAAAGCAGGGATATGCATCAGGGGATCTGGGAAATGTAAAAACCTTGATTTGAAATGCTTTTTTTTTCTTTAGATCTCTGCACACATTGAAGGCAATATTGGGACCTGAGAGTAGAGTGTGTGTGTGTGTGTGTGTGTGTGTGTGTGTTTATCCTCATTTAGCTTTTCTCCCAATAGACCTCATTCCAAACTACCTGTCAAGACATGGGGTGAGATAAGAAGTAGAAAATGGAGTGAGTATGAGAAGATGGTGAGAAGAGTGGTAAGAAAAGAAGCTATTGTAGGGGTGCCTGGGTGGCTCAGTCAGTTAAGTGTCCGACTTCAGCTCAGGTCATGATCTTGTGGTTCATGGGTTCAAGCCCTGTGTTGGGCTCTGTGTGGACTGCTCAGGCCCTGGAGCCTGCTTTTGATTCTGTGTCTCCATCTCTCTCTGCCCCTCCCCCACTCATGCTCTGTTTCTCTCTCTCTCTGTCAAAAATAAATAAACATTAATTTTTTTTTTCAAAAAAGAAAAGAAAAGAAGCTGACACAAGTGAACTGCAAACTCATGGCAGGGCAGCCATCCCCAGGCAGGAAGAAGACTCGTTCAAGGATGAGCTGGGGCATGCAGACCAATATGTTCCTGAGAACATCCTTGGCTTTGCTGCTGTTTCCATTTAGAGTTGTTTGCTCCCATCCTTTTCACTACCAACTCCTTCTACTTTACACCTACTGCCTCACGTAAGGCAATGCCCATCTTAGATGAGACCACAGTGTCAGAGCTGCTGAAAGCAACTAACAGCTGGGAAGATGGAGTTCCTCTTAATTATTTTGCAACTCAGCCCTCCTCCATCTCCAGGGCTACTTTGGTCACTTCCTCAGCCTCCGTTGCACTTCCTACCACAGGCCCATCACAATCACCATACAGCTTCCTTTCCAAGAGAGAAGTTCAATGCTCAATGGAGCTTCCATGCTGTTGGCAACTATCCTTAAGAAACTCCAGGGAACTATGCTTACTTAAAGAATTAGAAACTGGAGTAAAAAAATAAAATTGTTTTGCATTCTGTAGTGGGGTAAGGTAGGAAAGAACCTAGTGGGGAAGTAACTAATGATAAGAGATGGTGACTCTGCACTCAGGCCATTCAAAGAAATCATAGTCTGGGACTATGTGAAGCCTAAGGATTTTTTCACAATACTATAGACCAAATGGTCTTACAAGACCATATACAGAACATTTCATCCAAGAGCAGCATAATACACTTTCTTCACAAGTGCACATGGAACATTTTCTAGGGTAGATCCTATAAACCAAAATATTCAAGAAAATGTAAATTATATATCAAGTATCATTTCACATCACGATGGAATGACCTAGAAATCAATAACAGAATGAAAGCTGGAAATTTCACAAATACATGGTAATTAACAGTCATGAACAACCAATGGATTGAAGATGAACTCAAAAAGTGAATAAAAGAATAGCCAAATTATGGAAAAAGCCTAAATGTCCATCAACTTATGAATGAATAAAGAAGTTATGGTTTATAAATACAATGGAATACTACTTGGCAACGAGAAAGAATGAAATATGGCCTTTTGTAGCAACGTGGATGGAACTGGAGAGTGTTATGCTAAATGAAATAAGTCATACAGAGAAAGACAGATACCATATGTTTTTATTCTTATGTGGATCCTGACAAACTTAACAGAAGACCATGGCAGAGGGGAAGGGGGAAAAAAAGTTACAGAGAGGGAAGGAGGCAAACCATAAGAGACACTTAAAAACTGAGAATAAACTGAGGGTTGATGGGGGGGGAGGGGAAAGTGGGTGATGGACATTGAGGAGGGCATCTGTTGGGATGAGCACTGGGTGTTCTATGGAAACCAATTTGACAATAAATTTCATATTAAAAAAAAGAATATCTTAAAACAAATGAAAATGGAAATACAACATGCCAAACTTACGGAATGCAGCAAACGTAAATCTAACAGGGAAATCTTTGGCAACATAATGCATACATCAAGGAAAGAAGAAAAATCTCAAAGTACCTATCTTAAACCTCATGGAACTAGGAAAAGAAGAACAAACTAAACCAAAAGTTACCAAAAGAAAGGAAATAATAAAAATTAGAGCAGAAATAAATGAAAGAGAGAATAGGAAGACAATAGAAAAGATTAACAAACCAAAAGTTGGTACTTTGAAAAGATAAACAAAACTGACAAACTTTTACCTAAATTAACCAAGAAAAAAAGAGCTTAAATACATAAAATTATAAATGCAAAAGAAGACATTTGATAGCACAGAAACTAAGGGGATTATATGAGACTACTATGAACAAATAGATGCCAACAATTAAAACATAGAAGAAATGGGATGCCTGGGTGGCTCAGTCAGTTGAGCATACAACTTTGGCTCAAGTCATGATCTCGTGGTTTGTGAGTTCGAGCCCTGTGTCAGGCTCTGTACGAACAGCTCAGGGCCTGGAGCCTGCTTCAGATTCTGTGTCTCCCTCTCTTTCTGCCCCTCCCCTGCTCACATGCTGTCTCTCTCTCTCAAAAATAAATAAACATTAAAAAATAGAAGAAATGGATATATTCCTAGAAACATACAACCTACCAAGAATCATGAATAAATCATAAAGAAATTAAAATTCTGAACAGACCAATAATTTGTAAGGAGATTGAATCTATAATATAAAACCTCCCAGCAAAGAAAAGCCGAGGACCACATGGTTTCAATGGTGTTTTTTACCAAACATTTTAAAAACGAATTAATTCTAGTCCTTCCTAAAATCATCTCAAAAAATTGAAGAGGAGGGAGTACTTCCAAACTTATGTTATTAGATCAGCATTATCCAGATGCCAAAGCCAGATGAGAACACTGCAAGAAGAAAAAAAAGAAAAAAACAAACAACTGCAGGCCAACATCATGAATGTACATGCAGAAATTCTCAACAAAATACTAACAAACTGAATTCAAAATCATATTAAAAGGATTATAAAACATGATGATCAAGTGGGATTCATCCCTGGGGTGCAAAGATGGTTTAAAATGTGCAGTCAATAAATGGGATGCATCACATTAATAGAATGAAATATTAAAAAAAAACCACTTATGATAAAAACCCTCAACCAAATGGATATAGAAGGAATGATGGAATGTACTCCAACATAATAAAGGCCATATATTTAGCAAGCCCATGTCTAATATCATACTTAACAATGAAAATCTGAAAGCCTTTTCTCTAAGATCAGGAACAAGACAAGGATGCCCACTCTCACCATTTTTATTTGACATAGTATTGGAAGTCCTAGCTGGAGAAAGTAGGAAAAAAAAAAAAAAAAAAAAAAAAAAAAAAGAAAGAAAGAAAAAGAAAAGAAAGAAATAAAGAAATAAAAGGCATCCAAATTGGAAAGGAGAAGTAAAACTGTCACTATATGCAGATGGCATGTTATTATATATAGAAAACCCTAAAGACTCTGTCAAAATCTGTTAGATGAATTTAGTAAAATTGCAGGATACAAAATCAATACACAGAAATCTGTTGCATTTCTATACATTACTAATCAACTATCAGAAAGAGAAATAAAACAATCCCACATACAATTGGATCAAAGAGAATAAAATACCTAGAAATAAACTTAACCAATGAGGAAAAAGACATGTATATTGAAAACTACCAGATATTGATGAAAGATATTGAAGAGACACAAATATATGGAAAGATATTCTGTGCTCATGGATTAGAAGAATCAGTATTTTTTATTTTTTTTTATTTTTTTATTTTTTTTATTTTTTTAAATTTTTTTTTTCAACGTTTTTTATTTATTTTTGGGACAGAGAGAGACAGAGCATGAACGGGGGAGGGGCAGAGAGAGAGGGAGACACAGAATCAGAAACAGGCTCCAGGCTCCCAGCCGAGCCATCAGCCCAGAGCCTGACGCGGGGCTCGAACGACGCGGGGCTCGAACTCACGGACCGCGAGATCGTGACCTGGCTGAAGTCGGACGCTTAACCGACTGCGCCACCCAGGCGCCCCATAGAAGAATCAGTATTTTTTAAATATCCATATGACTCAAAGAAATATACAGATTTAGTGCAATCCCTATCAAATTCCAATGCATTCTTTCAGTAAAATAGAGTAAATAATATTAAAATTTGTAAAGAGGTACAAAAAAAAGAAAAGAAAAGAAAACATGAATAGCCAAAACAATCTTCAGAAAGAACAAAGCTGATGGCATCACATTCCCTGATTTCAAACTATTCTACAAAGTTATAGTGATGAAAACAGTATGGTTTGCCATAAAAATAGACACAAAGGTCAATGAAATAGAATAGAGAGCCAAGAAATAAATCCACACATATATGGTTAATTAATTTATGACAAAGGATCCAAGAATATACAATGGGGAAGGGACAGTTATTTCAATAAATGTTGGGAAAACTGGACAACCACATGCAAAAGAATGAAACTTGACCATTATCTTACACAGTACACAAAAAATACTCAAACTGGATTAAAGACTTGAAAATAAAACCTGAAATCATAAAACTTCTAGAAGAAAACAGAGGTGGTAAAGCTCTTTGACATAGGTCTTGGAGATATTTTGAATCTGATACCAAAGGAAAAGCAACAAAAGCAAAAATAAATAAGTGGGACTACATTATACTAAAAAGTTTCTTCAGAGAAAAGGAAATCATCAACAAAATGAAAAGGAGAAAGAAACTGAATTGTAGAAAGTATCTGCAAATTTTACATCTGATAAGGGGATATATACATATCCAAAATATATAAAGAATTTATATAACTCAGTATCAAATAAATAATCTGATTAAAATGTGCAGAAGATCTGAATACATATTTTTCTAAGGAAGATATATAGGTGACCAATAGGTACATGAAAAGATGTTCAGTATCACTATCAGGGAAATTCAAATCAAAACCACTATGGGACATCACCTCTCTGTTAGAATGACTGTTATCCAAAAGAGAAGAAGCAACAAGTGTTCATAAGGATGTGGAGTAAAGAGAACCTTGTGCACTGTTGGTGAAGATGTAAATTTGTGCACCACTATGGAAAACAGTATGGAGTTTTACCAAAAAACTAAAATAGAACTACCTTATGATCCAGCTATTCCATTTCTGGGTATATATCTGAAGGAAATGAAATAAGTATTTCAAACATATATATATATATATATATATATATATATATATATATATACACATATATATATTGTAACATATTGTACATATGTATATGTTACATGTACATATGTATATGTAACATGTATATGTATATATATGTATATGTATATATGTATATATATGTATATATTCTCATTGGAGAATTATTTGTCATAACCAAGACATGGAAACAACCTAAATGACCATTTATGGATGCATGGATAAAGAAAATGTGAAATACACATATAATGAGATGGAATATGATTATGGGATATTATTCAGCCATTAAAAAAGTAAAACCCTTCTATTGGCAACAACGTGGTTCAACTTTGAGGGTATTATGCTAAATGAAATAGTCAAACGGAGAAAGACAAATACTGTATGATTTCACTTATGTGTGGAATCTCAAAACAAACAAACTCATGGAAACAGAAACCAGAGTGTTTGTTTTGCCAGGAGAGGAGACTGAGGAATAGGAGAAATGGGTGAAGGTGGTCAAGGGTACACATTTCCAGATATCCTATGAATAAGTTCTGGGGACATAATACACAGCATGGTGGCTGTAGTTAACAATACTATATTGTATACTTGAAAGTTGCTAAAAGTAGATTTTGAAAATTCTCACAACACACACAACACACACACACACACACAATTGTAACTTTGTGAAGTGATGATGTGTTAACTAACCTTATTGTAATCATCTTGCAATACATACATATATAAACTCATTACATTGTACATCTTAAACATACCCAATGTTATATGTCAATTATTTCTCATTAAAGCTGGAAAAAATGCTAAGGGTTTGCCGTAATAAGAGGCCATGACCTCAATGTTCTTCCAATTTCCAACACTCGAACCCTTGTATTTTTGCCCTGTTGTCCCGTCCTACATCCCTTTCCTTAGCATACCCTAATATAGGATTGGAACTTGCTATCAGTAACGTAGAGTCACACAGTTTCCATTCTGATTGCTTGGGAGGTTAGAAGGTGGGAGAGTCCCCAGAAGTGGAAATGTGTTTCTGGGAACTCAATCCAGAATTCTGAGCCCATTTTCACAGGATAATGACAAAGGTATTAATATGATCATGGAGCCCTCGTCTGCCCTCACTTGTGCCTGGCTTGTCCTAGCTTTCTATACACCCAGGCCCACTGTCTGCCTTTCAGTCCTTCCAACTAGGCCTCTGTTCTGCTATTTGTGCCCTCTGTCTGGAGAGCCCTTACCTCCTCCTCTTTAGCAGGTTAACCACCAAAAGTATGGTCTCTAGAGGGATGCTCTCTCTGACCTCCCTGATAAGATCAAACCTTATTACCAGCTCTCAAGATACTATGTGGCTCTCCTTCACAGCCTTCATTACAACTGCAGCTCACATTTTATTATTTTATCAATGTTAGTGTCTGGTTTCACTCATCCTTTTTTTCCCACTTCCCAACACAGTGTCTGATGCATGCTAGAGTAGATAAATTCTCGTTAAATGAATGCATGCATTTTTTCTGTAAAAAAAGATGTTTTATGTTCTGCCTTCGTTATACATGAAATAACTTTTGGGCAAGTCCAGACAAGAGAATTACAATGTACAGTATTTTCTCATTGAGAATTTGAATTATAAGTTTCAGAGAATCAAATGGGAAATAACCGTTTGGAACATAGAAAACATGGAGTTATAGTTCTTATATTTAATTCTAGGGATTTTTTAATCTTCTTTTTTTATAGTACATGTAATTAAATAAGTGTATTTTCTTATTATAAATAAAAAACCTTTTTGATGTTTGCATTTATCATCCTTGTGGTCATCCTATGTAATGTTTCTGCAAATGGCCATCTTTCCTCTTAGACGACCATCCCTAAGACTGATGGATGGCTCAAAGCAGATAATCAAACTGCCTAGTGACAGATTGTTTGTACTTCAGGACCTGTCTATAAAATTCAACCATGAAATGCATTCATTAAGTTTTTCATCCCTACGCCCATTAGTGTCTTCACTAGTGTCTAAATCCTGAGTACCAGAGGATTGGGACCACAGGACATTCCTGTGCCCTTACAGTCTAGTATGGAACTTGCTGAACAAATAACCATAGAACTGAAATTAATCACACATATTCCCCACTTTTCCTTATCTAATAACTGATTAGAGGGTCATGATCCACACCCAGCTTTGAGAGGACTCCTGGTTAATAAAATAAGGCTTGAGCATCTGAATACTTACATAGCACTAAGGAGATGTTACCAAGGAGAATAGGAGATTGAGGGACATTTTTTAAAAGTTGTGCTTTTTTATTGTTACTATTTTTATTTTAATTCCTGTGTAATTAATGTAGAGTGTTACATTAATTTCAGGCATACAATATAGTGATTGAACAATTCTATACATTACTCAGTGCTCATCATGATAAGTGTACCCTTAATTGCGTCCACCTGCTTCCCCTCTGGTAACCAACAGTTTATTCTCTACAGTTAAGAATCTGTTTTTTGGTCTGTCTTTCTTTTTTTTTTTTCTTCATTCATTTGTTTTATCTTTTAAATTCCACATATGAGCAAAATAGTATGGTATTTGTCTTTCCCTGACTGGTTTATGTCGCTTAGCATTATATTCTCTAGATCTACCCATGTTGTTGCAAATGGCAAGATTTTGTCCTTTTTTATGGGTTAATAATATTCAGTTGTGGAGTGTGCGTGTGTGTGTGTGTGTGTGTGTGTGTGTGTGTGTATACATCGTCTTTATCCATTCATCTATCAGTGGACACTTGGGCGGCTTCCGTGGTTTGGTTATTGTTAATAATGCTGTGTTTTTTAATTGTTAAAGTAATACATGCACATGGTAAAAAATAATAAAGCAGTATAAATGTCACAAAGTTTTTTTTAAGCTTATTTTTTTCTTTTATTTTGAGAGAGACAGAGGGCAGCACAAGTCGGGGAGGAGCAGAGAGACAGGGAGAGATAATCCCAAGTAGGTTCTGTGCTGCCAGTGCAGAGCCTGATGTGGGGCTCAAAGTCATGAAACTGTGAGATCATGACCTGAGCCAAAATCATTGTACATACACATGCATATGTCTATAATACACATACATACACATGTATATTCACATACATATTATAAATATTATACATTATACATAGTATATTAGTTTATATATACATACATATATATCATACTATATATATTATATGATACTATATAGTACTATATGATACTGTATATCATACATATATATACTATATATGCTTAAGTCACTGAATGTGAAATAGTATATGTTTTGCTATAATAAGTATAAATATATGCTTATACCTATGTATGCATACTGATTTGAAAAAACATGAACTACTTAAAAAAAAGATTTGGGGGATATATGTAACTTTAAGCAAGTATCTAATTAGTTATTATCTATTTCTTTCACAAATAATGTCTGTTATTTTTATTTATTTTGACCCAGTAATTACAAGGTCATACTTTTCTATTTTTGCTTATTTTTTAGGTAATACTATATATATATATATATATATATATATATATATACACACACACACACATATAGGTACATACAATATTATATATTCTGTGTGTATGTGTATATATATAATATAATATATATATTTATATGTGTATATATAATAGAAAATGTATTATTTATTATGTGTATGTGTTTTTGTGTATGAATATGAGAGAATGTGATCTGTGTGTTGTTTATATCTCAAACTCTAGTAAAGTTTTAGGATGTTATGATTTTTTTAATCTTCTCACTATTGAATAATCATGTTCATTTTTTCATCTATTCGTTATAATATAATGAGTTTTTTCACACTAAAACAAGGTGTATTTCACCTACTCCCACCCCCACACATACAGCAAATCATTTAATGTGAGAATAAATTAACAGTGCCCCCCTTTAAGAGCCATAGCTCAGGTATTTCTGAGATGTAGTGAGATTTCTTAGAATTATAAATATTGGTGTCAGTTTGTCAATGATTTTCTCCAAATGCACAATGTTATTGCTTCCATGTCATTCACCATCTGAAAGCAAGTCTGATTATGAGACATGCAGGGCTTGGCAGCTTAAGGACATTTCCTTGTTTATTAATCTATTCCTTTGGGATATTGTTAAAATTACAAAAGGTCATCTCTTCTATGAGGGAACAAGTAACACAAGTATTTTGCCATAGCTACCAATGCAAAATTATTTATTGTCTTTTGGAAATAAAAGGGAAAAAAAAAGATGGCATGCCTAAATACCGTTTTCCACTCACCCACAATTAGCATGTTCCAAACATCTTGGAGGGCGTCAGAGATATACTTCCCTTTGGGCATTTTCAGTGTGAAGTATGGAAGGACTCTTTCACACCTTTCATTTGTGCTGTTAAGACTTAAATCAGAAGTACAAAGTATTTTAAATCAACAGAATGAAAAGCAAACCTCAGAGTGGCTTTGCCTCCCATGGTGCTTGCCAAGAAGGCCAGGACTCATGTCAGCAAGTCTCTTGAAGGGTGGTAAATAAAAAAAGAAGCCACCTTTGACCCCTTCCTCATCTTTAAAACACACTTGAGAATGGCTTCCTTCCCTCCCATGCTAAATCCAGTGTGCTCTGGGGCTGTCAGCCCTGCAGAAAGGCCCTCATTTGCCAAGCAGTCTGAGAGAAGACTAGCTGTAATTGGCAATCCATTTCTCCATTTCCATTGTACAGCCATCCCTGACAAATTAATCACAATCAAATGTTAGCTGCAGCAAGGGGCACCCTATGCGGCAGGGAAGAAAAATGAGGCCTCACGCTGGTCTGACAGCCGAATCTTTCAACTCACCCCATTAGACTGAACAAGGGGACACTGCGGTTTGCCTGTCACTACCACCACCCATAAACAAACCGTTCGCTGTGCATCTCGGAGCTTGGCTGATGCGATCAGGGCTTCGTTAGGTCCCACCAGATACCTGATCAATCAGTGCTGCAGAGAAAGGAGCAGGGCTTTGTCCTGCTGAGGAAGCAGCATGGAGCAGTGGCATAGAAGATTGGTGAGGACAGCCTGGCCCAATGGAACCCTAAAGAGTAATGCTGTGTCTGACCATTTGGAAGTTGGTAGAGGCCTATTGTATGCTCCAAATGAGAGTGTCTATCTGGCTGTGCTTGCTGCTGGTCTATTGTCTGTCATCTGTGAGCTAGGTAGTGAGATATCCAGCCCTTTCTACTCACTGATTAGAATTCACTTATTAGGCCACTGTCTCTACTCATATAACCCAAGAAACTGAAAATACCTTTAAAAATATTCTTCATAAATATGCCCAGCCCCTATTATAAAGTTTATAAGTCTTACCCATAGGAAAGCTTCTCCAGCTCTTCCCCAGGGCTTAATCACTCTCATTTTATTTCTTTTTAAGTTTATATATTTATTTTGAGAGAGAGAGTGAGCGAGCAAGCGAGAGCACAAGCAGGAGAGGGGCAGAAAGAAGGAAAGGGAGAATCCTAAGCAGGCTCTGTTCTGTCAGCGCAGAGCCCGACGAGGGGCTTGAACTCACAAACTGTGACATCATGACGTGAGCTGAAATCAAGAGTCCGATGCTCAAATGACTGAGCTGCCCAGGTATCCCTAATCATTCTTATTTTAGACATAATTCTAATAAATGTTTCTCAGCCCATAAGAATTACCAGATGGCAGGAAGATCCTAAGAGATAGATACTCAACAATAAGACAAGGCATAACAGTGAAAGATGACCAAAAAAAAAAAAAGGCCAAGTTTGCTTCCCTCCTCTACCAGTACCGCAGAAGAGAACATCATGTTTTGAAACACTTGCTCTTTGTAAAGGACAGCTAAGCTATGTAATGGGATACCTGCGATGTTAGGTATCCATTGAAGTGAAAGAGTATCTATTCAAGTCTCCTCTGTAATGCTCAAGAGGTGGTATTTAGCTTAATCGAATCAAACAAGAATCATAATGTCATCTCTTTTCTAATCAAGTTTACCCCTGCTTCTTATAACTGTGGGCAGTGGTATTCACAGCTGGGCCATAGACTTTCACAAAAATCAGTGTTGGGGTCTTATGGGTAGGTAGTGGAATGTTTTAATTCCCAGGAAAAAGTGATCATTTTTCAGACTATAGAACTGTGTAGCATCATTGTCTCTAAACTTTCCATTCTGCCTCTCCCAGACCAAATACAAATAAAATATAATTAAAATGTGTTTAAAATTTTCTCAGCTCTAGTACTAACTCAGAAAGCCACTTTTCCCTATATATTTAGGGCTAGAGATTCTACTTATTAACGAAAGTTAATTTAAAAAATGAGGATTATCTGAGGTCTAAATTATAGTAAAGCATTTCCCAGTACTAGACTGAGGGTATCAGTGACGTGTCCAAAGACATATAGAAGACAGACATGAACACAGTATTCAGGACATGTGGCTTAGTTTTTCCTCAGAGATACATAATTTGACGTTCTCCCGATGATTAAGGTTTTTTTCTTTTTTGCAGGAAAAAAATATATGTCTGAAAGTATGTACATGAATTGCTGTTTTACCCTATTCTCTGAGAAAGACATAATAATTTCCTAAGCCTAATGCCAGCAATCTGAAGACTCCAGTGTTCATTGAATTGTGGGGTCATTATTTTAATCTCTCCCCTTTCCCCCTCCACCCTTCTCACCTCTTGACCTAATAAAATTTTACCAGGAAGTGCAATTAATTTACCCATTTCTAATACTCAATTATTTTAGTTTATTCCTAAAAATACAAAAATACTTTTGTATTATGTTGGATTTTTCAATGTAGATTGAAATGGTTAAATACTGACTGAACTGAGGTGCACCTTTAAGTCAATAATAATATTTGTTACTATTTCTTGGATACCTATAATTGTGCCTGATGTATTATGTGCTATTTATAATCCTCACAACAATCTTAATGGATCAGTACAATGATCCCTACTGTACAGCTGAGGGATCCGAGACTCTGGGAGGTTAGGTAACTAACTAAGGAAAGAGCAGAGATGGGATAAAAACCTGGCCTGATTCTTCAGAAGTGCACCTGAAAGCAGTCCTTCTCCTTGGTAAACAGCGGTGCTCAGAGACAAACATTCTTCTGTTCTAAAAAGGTTCATGGTTTCCCATGCGGCAGTGTGTACCATTGTGATCCTAATACACATTCATCAGTTCTCAAGTCTGCAGGAAGCATTTGGTCTGGAGAATCAAAATTCTCTTTTTTCTGGGTGTATTCCAGCCTCTCTAGCTTTTATATCAGCCGAGGGGCTCAAAGACACAGAATGGGAAATCCATATGCAGCTGTGATGGTGGTGCTGAAATTTGGATATTAGACTGAAGCCATTGACCATTCTAACACTGATCTGTGGTGTCTACACAATCCCAGCTTTCTGTACCACATCATTACTCTGCTTTGAAAATGAATTGTGGGTTTCTGGAAAAAGCTGAACAGTTGGGAAGGTGTGTGCCTAGCCAATTGCCAGGAGAGGTTGTGAGCTTGAGATGATGTTTGCAACTGACTCACAGTTATGATTAACATTTTAAGATTGTTTTTGTGCGTCTTAACTATCATATGTGTTAATAAGAACTGAGCACGTAGAAAAGAACTGAGCATTATTAGGTTAATAGTTTTAAAGAATTCTTAGCTGTAGGTTGCAAGCATCCTGCTTAATACTGAACTCTCCTTCTTCTCACTCCCTAACAAATGTTGTCTCCTCCTCCTTCAGCTCACATGTGTGCACACATGTGCACACATACATTTATTATGCAACTGTTAATCGTAGGGCTGCCATAGTTTTCTAGATGTTTTAGGTTAGGATAATTGATGGGTTGATATGAGGATCTTCCCTCTCTTTTTAAGTCTTATTTATCCTTCAGATATGATTTTGTGTGTGTATTTATTACATAGCCAGTATATTTACATATATACAAACAAGCACAGATATAGATAGATAGATAGATAGATAGATAGATATAGATATAGATATAGATATACACACATGGATATCTATTACATATATTCTTAAGATTTCCTTTTGCAATTCCAAGAGAAGAAATACAACATTCCAGACCAAGTTTCTTTAAAGAAATGCTTTGAACTGTGCAGGTGACCTGTCATGGAGAGGAACTGGGGATGGTAGATAGTTTGGGGCACTTACCTTGTGCTTTCTGCCTGCTAGTCTGTAAATTGCTTTATGTATAGTAATCCATTTATTTTGCAAAAGAATCTGTAGCATAATCTCTGTTACTCTTGATGATGAGGAAATTCAGAGTAGCTAAGCAACTGTCTCAATCCCATGCAGAGACCACCGGTGTCAGAATGTTGACTAGACCCAGGCGTCTTGACTTCAGATTGCATTTGCTTAGCCGACAGCAAGAATTACATCCTTATGATGTTTAGAGGCTTTCTTCTTGTGCATTTTCTGGGACCCTGGGCTTCCTGGAAGTAGAGAAGTATTTCACCAGACAACAGTGGGCCCATTTAATAGAAAAACAGTAGAATAGTTAATTGCTCCTTTCAAACTAGCAATGTTAGCCATGATGTATATAATGAGTATACATATTGGTCCCACTTCTCTGTCAGCAGTTTAACAGAGATTCCAGTTTGTGGCAGCTTGTCCATGATTATGGACACTGATTAATGAGTTGTCACTGTTTTATTGTATATAGGTAATCAGGGGCAGGAATAAAAGTATCTCTAGCATCTGAGCAGCCCAGAACATTCAACAAGTGATAAATGAAACCATCCGGGCCCTTCAGATATGTGATTTATGTACATACCCTTGGATGACTGCACTTACCATAAAACATACAAAGCAATCCTTACACAACATACTGATGCCTTTAAATTTAAGAGTTCTGCTTGTGAAATATCATATGGCTTTGAGCAAGCAACTGTCAGGCCTGTCAAAATCTTTTCATAAGGGGTAGTCTATAAAATTATAATTGTGAAATTTGATGCATATTTTGGAGAAGAGTTAATTGCTAAGCTTTTACTGCAGATTTGCTTTCATTATCAGTTTTTCACTCCTACTGTAACCTCCCCACTCAGTTTTCCTACATGGGTTATAACCTTCTGGATGCTGACTGTCCTCTCATTCCAGCTCACTTTTTAAGACAAGAATTGATTGGCATTTTCACCAGTCAAACTGGCTCCTTTCATAAATCTATAAACTAAAAATGAGCCTTCTGCTTTGTGAAATCTCTTTTTTATGAGCTTAATAGAGACATAGACAGGCCTGAGGGATAGCTCTGTTGACCTCATCAGGTTTCTTACAGCAGGATGTCTCCACAAAAATGTGCTTTAACCATTCCCTTTCAGGGAACTATGTGTGTTAAGTGATAGTTGTGGTTTCTGACAGTAATTGCTGGGATCCTAGAAGCAAATACTGGGAATCACAGAACTCTGGGTATCTGAAACAGAAAAGAATCTTCTTGAACTATATGATCCAAATCTTCTTACATTACCCATGTTCCAGCGCTTCCTAAAAATGTGTCTCCTGTTTCTGCACTTCTGGGCCTTTGCTTACATAGTTCCTGCCCTTAGGAATACCTTTCCCTAAATATTACCTTTTCCATAAAAGTGCTTTGGATATCTCTTCTACTCACCATCACCTCCAGGAGTGTGTCCTTCCTTTGTATTCCTATTGTGGTTTGCTGTTTGAAGACAAAAGTGTGACTGCTTTTATTGCATTCTATCACAATCAGCTATTTGTGGTTATGAATCACATCCTGCAACTGAGAACAAACTCCTTGAGGGCAGAGTTATGGTCTTTGTATCCAGTAGGTAAACTCAAGTTGACCTAAACTAGGTCTTAGGCAGGGCTACAGATTCTTCCTTTCAAGTGTAGCTAACTTGTATGGAGCCTAGGAGCAGCCCCAGGGGAAGGTCTGATATTGATGTCTCCTTCTCCCATATTCCCTAGTACAGTGGCTTCCTTTTGGAATCACCCAGAAAATTTATAAAAATACCAATGCCTAAGACCTGCCCCTAGAAATTCTGATGTAATTTGTCTCGGATGTGTCCTGGGCCATCAGGATTTGTTCAGTCTCTTGGGGATGTTAATGAGCATCCAGGGCTGAGATCCATTGGGCTGGTGGAAGTGAAGTTTGCTTGCCTATCATAGGCTTTATAGTTTTTTATTCAGCTGTCAGTTTTTATAGTGGGCAACTGACCTCACACCACTTTATTTTGTCTTAGTCTTGGGCAGATAAGCTAGCACCTGCAAAGACTGAAACTGTGGAAGGGGAATGGAATTCATTTCCCCTTTTCTTAAAAAAAATCTGACTTTTGGACATCCCTTGGGCTGGATGTAAGGATTAAAATAACTATGATTGTCTTATCCTTACCGTATATGTCTCAAATTCTAGTGTGCAATTAATTTTTCTGTTACTTTTGATTTTATTAGAGGATTTAGAATTTGACAAGGATTTCTGGTCTGATTACTCTGCATCCAAGATGTTCCTACTTTGAGAAGCTAAAACTATGCAGTGATAGATATGGCAAGTACATAAAACCTTTTGGTGTTCAACTCCACATGCCGAATTGACCACCATCTCCATAATCTCTCTGATATCTACTTGCATAATCAGGTGTAATCTTGCAATGTTACAAATTTATTTCATGTAATTGAGTCTCAAAGATACGAACTCATGGAAATATTCCAGATGGAAATATAAAGCAACTGGATTTGCCTGTTTGGAGAATCTGCAGTCCCATTCACTTCTTTGAAATGCAGTTTTATCTGAGCATTACTCTGGCAACCGTGATGACCACAAGCCAGAATATGATTCAACTCATTTTATGTTGGTAGAAAATTTGTTAACAAACTGCTCTATCTTTGGTTGCGGGAACCTCTTATTTAGTCAGTTCCTGTTTTACGGCTAATGCCCTGATTTATTTGACCATTTTAAGACATGCTTTAGTTGCAGTTTAAATAAGTTTCAGGTCCTAAGAGGTATCTGGTGTCCTGTGACAATTCAGGCCTTTGAAGTTGCTTAGACTAGGATTCACATCCTATCATTTGCTCTAATTATTTGATCTCTAGTAGCTATGGTTTCTCCTCCTCTGCAAAATGGAGATAATAGAATATAACCTAATGGAGCTGCTCTGCATTAAATGAAAAAAAAAATATCTAGGTGCTTAATGCCACATCTGATTCACAAAGATCCTTCCATAATAAATGGCAGATATTATTTAGTTTTATTTTCTAAACCCTCAATCACAAGTTATATTTTCCAATTATTTCCACCAGTAAAAGGAAATTTGGGCTATAAATGCTAAAATTTGCCACACAGGGCTTGTTTTCAGCCATTCCGAGTGTTTCCAAAGACAACTTGTATAAGAGAGAATCCACATGTTTTCAGAAGCCTTGCAGATCAAGGATGACCATACCATTCAAACAAATCATATAGGAACTAACTCATAAAAGGGAAATGTATTCTGCTTTCTTTTTCTTAGAAGGTTCAGAGTAATAATTATAACAGAGCCTCATTTTTATTGTCAGACTCAGGAAGATGTTTGGATTCCCCAGGGAAGGTAACTTTGTCTTTATGGAGCTGCTGCAATATAAACCAAACTCATCATCAGTGATAAAAACATGGGTCTAGAATTGTAATGTACCCAGTGAACACCAATGCTCTTATAGGCTTCTTTAGCATTGAGTCAGAGAACAACAGTGAGGTTATAAACATTATAAGATTCTTATAAGAGATGTAAGAATCTTATAAAAGATAACGATGATAAGCTGTTAAAGAAAGATTGTGCCATTTATTGAATTGATGTCCACTGCATGCTATTACAAGATTGATATTAATGTTATTCACTTAGTTCTTTCAGAGTTCCATAAATATTTCCTAAGTCCCTGCCTCATTGTGTACAAGGGGCTTGGCAGATCTGAGCCAGGATGATGGAGGTTAGCTTTGGGCCAGTGCAGAGAAGTGCTCCTTCACCTGCTCCTGTCCCTCACTTTCAGCCCCACATTGGTACATCCTGGGTGAATACTGAGGAATCCTAGATCCTCTGGCAGAAGTTCAAGGCCTGCTTGCCATCATTTTGAAGGGCAAGGGGATCTTCCACTTGTGAACCAAATAAGACATTCTGGAGGTTTTAAGAGCTGTCCAGAGCCTACTTGATTGGAAGCATGGAGGATGAAATAGTATCAGAAGACAATTTGTAGGTCTGATGAGATCAAGGGATAAACATTTCTTGAGGGTATAATATCTCAAAACCATTGCTAAGATTTAGAGCTGGGAAACTGGCCTTTTTTTTTTAGTGATGAAAATTTGTAGAGAGAAAATAAAATACCCTTATCTGTAATTTCTTTTTCATTACTATCTATACATTATCACTGCTATCTGTCCAAGTCGCTCCTGTCTACTGTGCAACCCTCCCTTGCTTGCCCCATTAGAGTATGGAGTTATTACAGTTGCTCATTTGCAGGCAGGACATAATTATCCAAAGTGAAGATATTTAGAGCAGAAGAAGGAGGCTAGAAGCTCTATATTCAATATGTGCTGCATATTCAACACGTGAGGCAGCTTCTTAACACCTGCCATATTAATGGCAGCCTTTCCCCCCCCGCTACCCTTTTATAGAAGCTTCTTTGATGTTGCAGTGAAGCTAAATGCTCTCCATTCTGATCGTTATTTAATAATTATCAAAGACTCTTTCAGTCTTGATTCTCTAAACTGACCGAAGGATTGTATCTACCTGCAAAATTTCTAACAATTTTGTGAGAAGCAGGGCAAGGGGAGTGGGAAGTAGAGTATAAGTGAGAGAAGGTCTTCAGAGTTCAGGGGATGTAGTTACTTCTTAGTTATTTTTTACACTGTTTCCCACTCCTGAGATCCTATAGACAATGAAACCTTTAGGTTACTATTGTTTCAGTTTTTCAGCATTTCTCCTTATTTCTTCAAATAGGAGTGCACCAGCTTTTCCTTTTTTTTTTTTTTTTTTTTTTTTTTTTTTTTGACCACAACTCCACCCTCAGTGCAACAAATAGTTCTGATTGGTTTCCATCTTTACCCATGTGGTTGGAGTTTGTAACCTAGGACTAGCTATACTGAGTGATCTAGGAAGGGCACATGGCAGAAGTCTGGTAAACAGACTGCCTCTCCTCTTCTGGCTACAGAGGTTGATTCAGGCATGGGCGCATGGTCATTGATTCTAATAGAGAACCAATAGGTAAGTTTTTGGAAGGTACCAGAAAGAGTCACTACTCTCACTTCTGCTGAAATCGAACCTGTGGGAATGTAGACTTGTAGCTGCTTGCAGTCATTATACTACCATTTGAACTCAAGAGTGATGCCAACAAAGAGGATAGAAGATCCCAGAGATGGAGAGAACCTAGTTTCAGGTGATATCATAAGAGTCCCTGGGTCAAGCCATTCCCAAAGCAAGACAACTCTTAAACTTTTTAGTTATGAAATTCAACATATAACCTTGTTTACCCAGGCAAATTTGAGCTGGTTCATTTATCACTTGCAACCTAAATAGTCCCAAATAATACAAAATTACCATCCAAGGAAACTTTATGTATATTATATTACTTTTCTAGTTGTAAAGATGGCTTCCCACAGTGTTCAAAATAAAACAAAACAAAAATATTTTGGCAAATGGCTGATATTCAGTTTAATTATTCCCTTTCCATTATGAAGATCCATTATGTCCATTAGGGAAGCATTTGTTGTCATTATTTATTTGTTTTATTTATTTCATTATTAAAAACCAACTCTATGTTTCATAATTCTAAAAGTAAAGGCTCCAGCTTCTATTATTACGTACCTTCTAAATAAAACAAGTTCAAAATTGCTGAGAGCAGTTTACCAGAAACAACATCCTCTCTTATTCCATGTCTTCCTTTAATTAATGTTATAAAGCAGTCTAAATGTATCAAAACGTTCCCCTCACTGATATGGAGTTCATAAATGCACCTATGTATAGTTGGAAACAATGTGAGTTCAAATGTTCCCAAAATGATCATTTAATCTTGGTATAACTATAATAAATCATGGGAAATAAGTCTATCTCATATTAAAGCAGAAAAATTAAGTACATGTAGATTAACAACCTACATTAAATATATATATATATTGGAGGGGCACCTGGGTAGCTCAGTTAGTTGGTTGAGTGTCCAATTTCAGCTAAGGTCATGATCTCACAGTTCATGAGTTCAAGCCCTGCATTGGTCTCTCTGCTGTCAGTGCAGAGCCTGTTTTGGATCCTCTACTGATTCCCCCAGCCCCGTACCTTTCCCACTCAATCTCTCTTTCTAAAATAAAAATAAAATATAAAAAATAATCAAATAAATTTTAGGATAATACTTATAAAATGTTTGAATGGGAAGATTTTGGATGGATATTAGAATTGACTAACATATGGCAAATGGGAGAAAAACAACATACTTGACAATTAGAGGGTTAACATCAGAAAAAAGTAAAAAATTCTATAGAAAAATTGGCATACAACATAAAGAGAAAAGTGATTAAAAAGGAAATACAAATGACCTGTAGACACATGGAAAGATCTCCAGTTATCAGGACAACAAAAATCAAAATAAAATGTAATTTTATTATCCAGGCCCATAAACAGAAAACAAACACTTCCTTTTCTGATATTTTACTTATTCTTTATTTCTGTAAATCAAAGAAGCAAAACAAAACAATACTCCCTTTCACAACCTTAACCACTTTGGGCATTTTTTTTTTTACTGTTTTGGTTCCTCTTTGAGGATGTTCAGGGTCTTAATAGTACAGGATGTTTGTTCTAGAGGGAAAGAGAGGAACAGAGAGAGGAGGCAAGCTGTTTCTTGACTTGATTAATTCTCTGTCTCCTGGTTTGGCCACTCTGGAATGTTTGGTGTTACTACTCCTGTGGCCACAGCACTCGTTCACCACTTTCGAAGACTGATTTTACAGTTTACTGGTCATATGTTCTTGGGAACATCATTTTAATGTCTCTGAGCCCCAATTTCCTCAACTTTAAAATAGGGTTAACAGAAATCCATGGAGGAGGGGAAGGAAAAAAAAAAAAAGAGGTTAGAGTGGGAGAGAGCCAAAGCATAAGAGACTCTTAAAAACTGAGAACAAACTGAGGGTTGATGGGGGGTGGGAGGGAGGGGAGGGTGGGTGATGGGTATTGAGGAGGGCACCTTTTGGGATGAGCACTGGGTGTTGTATGGAAACCAATTTGACAATAAATTTCATATATTGAAAAAAAATAAAGAAAGAAAGAAAAAAAAATAAAATAAAATAGGGTTGACAATTGCTACTACATTTACCTAAAAATCAGGAGACAATGTCACTGAAAGTTATGCAAATATTAGGGGGAACATGCATTACCTCTTCCTGGATGATTCACTTTGTATTTTATCTCTCTTTTAATCAAAAAGTGTTTTATGAGATTTAATTTAATTCAATAAACTGGCTGTGTGTGAATCTACATACCATGCTATTGAAATCAAAGAGAAAACAATATAAAAAGCCATGGACTCTGCCATTTGGAGGGCTATCTGGTTATGAAGAGATATTGCATATCACTGAATATAAGGTGCACTTTTTTTTTTTCACCTTTTCACACCTCTGACATTACCATGTCTTACAAAAGATGTTGCCATGTGATCGTATCTAATATTTGCTGTCAGCCAGGGGGCAGTGTGGCATAGTTGTCATTGTGCATGCACAGACTTGATTACAGAAAGTGGGCAATATTGGAAATGGAATTCATACCTTTAAGCTATAAGGGTGCTATGCTCCAAATGCCTTCGTAGAAGTTCTCTTTCTATGTCCAGCTGGGCTCATATTAGAGAATATAGAACCACATCTGGCGGGATGGGCTCTTTTCCATTTTGTTTCTCCAGTAAAATGACTGCTTTGGGTAGATGCTTCTTTAACTTTTCCATAATGTGTTTTTGTATTAGATTCATGCTAAAGGGTACCACGGACTTTCTCCCCACATGATGGATTTACTTTAGAGGAATGTAGTAAGGTATCACGATCTAGCTATTTTATTAAAGTTGTCTGTTTCTACTCCAGCCAGAAGTAAGTTCTCCCTGCTCTGTGTGTCAATAAATTTCATTTGTATTTTTCATAACATATTCATTATGCTCTACTTAATAACAGGGCTATATGTTATATATATATTTTTTTCTCTACTAGACTGTTCTTTCTACAAGGCAAGAAATAACACTGTGCCATCAAAGAGCATTGTTCCAGGACATAGAAGTCCATAGACTGAGTCCTTACAGTATTGTATATAGTACTTGCTGTATTATTGTAGACAAGTTAACTAACTCTCCTGTAGCCTTTTATTTTATTTTAAGGCAGGGATAAGAATAATTATCCACAAATTGTATGATCATTTTAAGCTTAAGTAAAATACTGCTTATGTTTATTATTAGTTTGGTAAACCTCCCCACTGTATACAGCCCAGTGTCCCACTCAGTTGGCCCTCAGTAAGTGCCTAGAGAATCAAATGAACTTTCTAGTCACTATTGCTGCATAACAAACCATCTTGAAACTTGGGGGCTTCCAATATCAACCTTAGGATTTTTCCTGAATTGCTGTATGTTTTGTTTATGCATTAAAGCCATAAGTGAAGACTTTCTATGTAAAAACAATAAAACTATAGACTTCTTTGAGTAAATGTGCTCTGTAAAAATAAGATTTTTTCAGTACTAAAACTAGATCACCTTATTTACATATTTTTTGAACATACTCATGACTGGTGGCATTTTTTCCCTTTTTGCTCTATGAACAAATCAAAATCACAGACACCACTCAAATTATGTTGGGATCCTGCTAGGTGAAAATGATATGTCTGTAAGAGCTACATGAAATCTAGTTTCCAGATGGAGTTTCCTTCTTGCCAATTTTGGAACAATTCCAAAGAGTTTCCTCTTAGAAACCATCTAGGTGAAGTGAAAATTTACTCTTGGAAAATTATTGGAGAGAAGGCTTGTGAAATGCAAAGGTATGACTTTCATATGGACAGTGTACACATTCGCAGATATTTTATGACCACCTTTGGGATATCTAATAATAATGCAAGTTCTCATTGTGTTTGGTCTTTTCTAAAAAGTAGAGACCACCAAAAATTAATTGCACCAAAGGAATATATCTCAAAATGATGTTTTTATTGTAAGGTAATTGCAAATAATCTGTAATCAGAAGTGATGAAACTCCTTACATCTGTATATTGTGTTTAATTTTCAAGACATGTCATGACCTCACTTTTATAATTATCAAAAAAAATTGTAAGGAAGGAAAAGAAAATGTTATTACTATGGTATTTGGATAAAGAAGCAAATACAGCTGTGCCATTCTAAATACACAAGAGGCGTTTGGGTTCCACTGATGTTTTGGTTTATTTGTTGGTTTGAAAGCCACTTGAATTTTATTTAACCTCAAGTTTGGTAAAAAGGAGAACAATATTTACTGACTGAATAGATTTGTTGTTTTTTGTAATATATTTGTGTCACAATTGTCTACCTTTAAGGTGCTATAATTGCCATTTGGGGCAGCTTTCACACAGTGGATATCGATGGCCCATGACAAGTACAACCAAGAGCCAGTGGTTCCCAAATTTATCCACTAAAATATTTTTTTTTGTAATGTCAAAATAAAGTTCACAGGTCTCTATTCTATAATAAATTGAAAACTATAAATTCTGTAATGTTTTGCAACTTTTTTTTTTACATTTTATTAACTACAATGAACGCATACATTTTTGGAGTAGTAACCTATTCATGTATGAAGCATCTGTTCATGCTAATGGCAAATGTTAATACACATGTGGGTTTACAAACTCTTTTTTTCCCAAAACTCTTGAAGTAGCCCTTAGTCACCTAGGAGCTCATGACTAATGGGCTAGGAAGGTTTGGCACAACCAGGAGTGGCCAATATGTTGTATCTCATGTGTCAATGCCAGTGGAGAGGAAGGACCATTTACAAAGCTGTGTTGTAAAGGATTCCAAGTTCAAGTATGTGTTCAGAGCCAAAGAGTATGGTTATCAATTAGTTATGTCTGCCAGAGAAGGAGAGACTAGATGTAGAAGATCCAAATATTTGCCATGCTGACTTAGACTGGGTGAATCATTTGATAGAGCTTATTCCAGAAAAGGATGGCAGATGTAGTTACTAATTAAAAAAAAAAAAAAAGACTTAAAATTGCTCTAAAAAACAAAGTCTATTAAAACACACGCACACACACACACACACGCACACACATGCACACACACATTTAAGAATAAGTTAAATTTACTGGAGATTTCATGCCAAACTTGCTGTTGCTATTAATCACCTAATCCTTACTCCCTCCACTTGATAAAATTCTCTCTTTTCTCTCGAGAAAAACTGCATATATATATTTTTTTAATTTTAGTCATTTGATAAGGGAATTTTGCTACCCATCAACTGATACTCACTGGTGATACAGCCACCCTACATAGCTTGTTGGTGCTTGGTTTATTACTGTTGGCCCTTCTTCTCTTAAAAGACAAATCATTCACTGAAAACATTTATTCAGACACAGAAATGGATGGGGATACAGAGAAAAGTATGTGGCACATTGCTACCTTGGCCCAATATTCCTGTTTATAGAAATATCCCTATTTATTTAAGTCGCTTACTAAATGAACTATCCAAACCTTCTTCCTTATTTATTTTTCAAATATCTTTAGAGAGAAAAACAGATACTAATGATATATTTAATTCATAGGTCTACCATTTCTAGAACTTCCCAGTTCCTTCTAAAACTCTTCTGCTTAGCTTTATTTTACTCTAAGTATGTGAGTATGTTAAAAAAAAAAAATTGAACATAATCATATCATTTTTTATTGTTTTCGTGTGGTTTTCTTCCCATCCAAAACTCATCATATTTGCCCTGCTTTTCTGAAAAATTCTCTCTGTGTCCTGTATGTACCTGTCCTGCCCTAATTATCTTTCAAAATTTCATCTTAAGATATCACCTCAGTTGCTATCCCTGAAAATTGATTGTGCTGCCTCCAGGCTGTCTTTGTTTTCGTCTTCATTATTGCTCTTCTCAAAAAGTGTATTTTTCACTTGGGCTGCTTGAGGGCAGGGTACGTGTCTTAGTCACAACTATATCTCAAATGCCTAGAGCTAACAATTGGCTCATGGCCAATGTTCCATGAACACTGGTTAAGACTCAAACTCCCATGAGCCACTATTTCCCAGTGGAGAGAAACTTGATTTCATTCTTTGACTCCCTTTCTGCTTTAAGCATATTCCCCACTGAAAGCTAATAAGTATTTTCCCTTTTCTTGATATTCCTTTTTACCTATTTTTCTGGGGGTGCATCACTTCTTTTTGTACTCTGTGATGACAATCATAAAGATAACTGAGGTGAATGAGATTTGCCATATTTATACATACATTTTTTGAAACACTTTAGAATGAAGTCCCCTCATAAGAATAATGGGGCCTTCTTTTATTAGATATTTAAATATAGATGCTTATATATATATGTACATATGTACATATATACATATACATATATGTATATATATACATATATATATATAATTTTTTACTGGCCTTATATATCATATCTCGAGAACTGATTTTGACTTTTAACATGAAAAAAACCATATTAAAACATATCCCTGAAGGGTAGCCAGGGAGGGTAGAAGTGGTATTTTGGCCATATTTTTGTCTGTGCTAGGGGCCTTTGGGTGACCTGGCTTCAGTGAATCTGGCTGTCAGAAAAGTGCTTGGTAATCTTGGGATGAGCCTCTCAGAAGAGGCAAAAGTTTCTCTGATACTCTAAGAATAGAAGGATGTTCATTCCTCTGGGCTCCTTGAGGAGAGGTCCTGCTTAGTGTTCTCTGTAATATACCAGCAGGCAGGGTGATATTTACAACTTTTCTCTTGGCTGGTGAGGCATGAGGAAACAGGACACAGCTACATTGTTGGGAAGAGAAGTGGACACTAGGCTGGTCTTGAACAAGAGTAGATGGTCACGTTATCAATAAATAAAGACCTCACATGAAATTCTATCCTCCACATTCACCTGAATCCACATGCACTTCCAGTTGCTCACCTTACCTTTCTTGATTTATCTTCTTTTTACCCTATGAAGGTGCCTTTGATGTCCACTCTTTTGTTTATTTCATTCCAAATATTTACTGAGCCCATACTCTGTCAGACATTGTCCAAGGCATTGTGGTCACAGTATGAATAAGAAACATATGACTCCAGCTAGCACAGAGCTGTCACTCCAGTGAGGAATGATATAGGTACACAAGTGACACTATTTCATTAAGTTCTATGTACTATAAAGGAAATAAAACAGAATTATAGTAGATGCTTTGTCACTTACTATATGAACTGTCCAACCTTCTTCTTTACTGATTTTTGAATACAGAGCAACTATTAGGGGATAGATGTGTCAGGGAGGGGCTATTTTAAATTTGATCCAAGATGTGACTGGTGAAAAAGGCTGAAGGTCTGGGCGGGTCTGCACAGGTCTTTGCCTTTATGTGTTTATTCTCTCATTCATCCATTCATTTAATCAATCACCATAAATGCTTTCATCTGTTTAAGCCCACTGACTGACATTATTATGATTCACTGATGAGGCAACCAACCAAATTATTTTAGCCCTGGAATTATATACATTCATTCAAATAAATTAATTCACGGACTCATTCGTTCAGATACTATGTTGGCAATTTTACCTGGACAGAGTCATTGGTATTGGGTAAAGGTTGGAGAAAGAATACAGGTGGTGTGATTCACCTAGGATCCTAAAGTCAATTCTGGTATATTTATGAACCTGATCAGGATCTGTTAAAATGTCCAAAATCATAAAGCTCCTGAACATGTGATTTAACCCATGGACATATCATTGGCACAATGTGCTCAACATTCTTTGCTATTCCTTCCCCTCTGTGTAGATTTAGGTCATAAGAATTTCAAGATAATTTTTTTCTCCAGCATACTTATTGTGAAAACTTTAAGACCAAGGGCTTGGAGAAATGCTAAAAGAAAAAAGAGATTATATTATAAGTAGAAAATGAATTTGTTTTCGTTTAAATTCATTGTCTGACTTTGATATTCTGTAAGCAGCCCTCCCAAATAGTTTTAATTCTGATAATGAGTATATTTCATGGCTAGACTAGACAAGCTCTTGAAGACTCTGAGGTCTCCTTGGATCCTATAAAAATTGAAATTGAAATTTTTATTTCTGACGAAGAGTATTTAAAGGCCCAGCAAATCTTCACAGATGTGATAATGATTTACAGATATTTGTTGGACATATGATGGGTGCTAAGTACAAAGTTAGGCACTGCAGCAGATGTGTCCACTGCCCTGCTCCCCCGTTCCACACTCACCCCCCATGCAGCCAGCCAGATATCTACCTTTCAGCACCTGTGTCTTCCTCTGAGAGTGTTTTCTGACTTCTAGAATCTGATCTTCTGAGGACGAGGACAAGGAATCAAGGAGTCAACACCCCACACACACATACCAGCCACTTGCAATCCCTGAGTGATGGGATTTGGTGGGTACATACCCCACCTTCTTTGCTCTTCAGACAAGATAACTCTGACATGTATGTTCTACACTATTCCCAAAGTTCCCCAGCCAGATTGTGCCACAATTGTCCATAGTGGTAACTGATTTCATAACCATCCTTTATCAGTTTCCTTCTCTTCTGTCTGTCACTTCCCATATTCCTGTTTCTGTGATTGTTCTTCAAGTAAATTACTTGCACTCAAATCCCTGTCTTGAGGTCTGCTTCTGGGGGAGCCAAATCAAGACAGATACATCGCACACATTATCTCAGTTAATCTTTACCACTTCTCCAAAAGGAATGTTACTATCCCCATTTTACAGATGAAGAAACAGGGGTTCAGAGAAGTTAATTAGCTTGCTGTCTTACTCCAAATCTCCTTTCCTTTCTATTTCATTGTAAATAGACTGGCCAAGGCCCATCTCTTAGTATTGTGCAGCCATGTGGTTAATGAATTTTGCATCAGAATAATAAATCAATATTTATTGACTCAAATTGGTGCAGAATGCAGGAAGTGGAATTTTGTACATTCATCCTACAAATATTTATTTTCTCCTACCAAGACCCAGGCACTCTGTTCCTTTCTGAACGTATGGTGGCAAAAGAGAAGATATCCTCTGAGGACAGCTAAATGCATACTAATTGGTGAAAAGTTCTGACTATGGCATTGGAGGTTTTTGTGATGTTGAGATCTTAGGGTACCATTCAAGAAATGTTCAGCAATGACAAACTGATTTTCAAGCATCTACTCTGATGCCAATTAGGTAGCTGTATGTCAGAAAGCAGAAACCGGTTTCTCTCTTTTTTACTGTTTGTATAGACCTTTTTATTTTATGTTTTTCTTCACTAGAGTCTAAATGTCTTTTGTAGGTAATGAATATTTCTTTCACTGCATTGAATTTTGAATAAGGAGTAATGACCAAAATCTGAATATAAATGCGGGATCCACATCAACTTACAAAATTGTATACAGGACCCCCTTAGAAAGTATCAGTACTGAGAAGTATTGAACATGTTAAGAGGATATTTTTCTGATACTTTCATTCAATTAAACAGGATGAGAGAGAGAAACAATTGATTTAAATCAGTGGGAAGAAATCGGTGTTTAGCCTTGTTGGCATCTTAACTACAAATGAAACCAATATCCTAGTGTTGTTCCATTCTGAGTGTTCTGATGATTTCACAGTTGACTAGTGATGTGTACCTTGCTTCAAATTACTTAGGATGTATTAGGGCATAATCTATGAAAACAGTGTGGCTCTAAAAAAAGTTAGCCTGTAGACATGAAGAGAGAAGCTCAGTGCAGTCACAGAACTCTGCAGGCACAGAGCAGGGAGACCTCAAAAGGTCACCTGACCATGGAGGTGCCATCTTTGTTGAAAATTATAAGTAATAGTGGAATTTTATGTACTTTGTAAGGCTGCCAAAGGTAAGAGAGGTATTTCTGAACCACATTCCTAGCTAGTATATTTTATTTTCACAGAGATCTCTAGAATATAGAAGAATATTCAGGAACCAAAGAAATGAATCCTAAATCCAATTGCTTGACAACTTTCTATTTAATACTGGCATACATTCTGTGGGAGATAAAAAAGAACAAAAAGTAAGACCCTAAAAGAGATCAGTGCGACTAGGAGGCAGATAATAAGCATGAGAAAAGAATTGATGTTAACATCTGTTAGTTGGCATCATCAGGGATGGTTTAAGTGGAGGAGGTGGGAACTATAGTTGATCTGAAATGAGAGACAGAATCCATTCTTGGAAAGGAAGGAAGATGGTGGAACACCACAAGGAAAAGTGAGAAAGGAGGAAAACAGAGAACAAAAGGACCTCCTGGGATGTGGTTGAAGTGAAAATACATGCTGGGATGTTGTGAAGTACAAGAGGAAAGTGAGAGAGGCGCCAGGCTATGGAGGGCCACAAAAAAGGTGATGATCTTGTGGTTGTGGAAGCAAGACCCCAGTGTGTGTCCTCAGGCAGAGGGGTCCCTAGCATCCAGGTATAGAATAGGTTGTGTAAATTATTTTTTCTGAGATTAAATCCATCATCTTGTTTTCTTTTTCCTCCTTGTGCTCTTTTTCTCTTTTATTAATGGCAACACCATTATCCAAAAGCTTAAATCCCGTCAATTATAACCATGTCTTTTCCCTTGTTCCCACATGTAATTGGTTGCCAACCATTTTCAGGTCTTTATTTTCTCTCTTTATATTGAATATTTCCCTCCTTTTCCCCCTCCTGCTATCATCTAAGTTTATTCCATTTCCAATTTTTTCAATACCTCCTTTTACTAACTTGCTTCTTACCTTATGTCCTAATATTCTTTCCCATTGTGAGACTTTCTACAGTGAAGTCCATGTCTTAGCTGGTTTTGGCCCCCTGTGCTTTTGCTCACATCACCTCTGCAGAATTTTACTCCCTATTTCTTGTTTAAATCCCATTATTTTCTGAGATTTACCATAAATGCATTTCTTCCAGAAAATATCTTTGATCTTATGTTCTCTACCTTTTATTCCCAATCTGGTAAGGATTTTTCTTGCCTCTAAACTACTAAAACATTATCTCATCCCTCTAGGTTATTATCCAAAATAGAAAAGTATAGTAAGAATATGGACTGTTGAGTCCAGTCTCCCCAAACTGACCCAGATCTATCACCTATCAGCTACGTGGCCCTAGACTAGTTATTTAATATCTCTGAAATTCATTCTATTCATGTAAGTAATAAAATAATAAGACCAGGCCCTCAAGTGTATTGGGAGGATTAGAAAGTGCATATGACACAGCCCCTGACATTGTCTTTGGCTGAGAACAAAGACAATGCTCTTGCTATTCATTAGGTATGTGTTGAATGAAAAAGTTTTTCTCAGTAGAATCTGAGATACTACAGAGTACAAATGATGACACAGAGCAGGCACTCAAGAAATATTTTCAAGTGGAAGAGGTGAACTCATAGGAGGCAAATGCCTGACATCAACTCCCCCCCATGAGTTTTATAATCTGTCCACCAGGAGTCAGAGAAGGGCTAACATTAGGCTGGGTGAGAATCCGACTCATTTGTCATCCTATCAGGAAGTGACTTTTGCCTGAAGACATACCCTCAATACAATAGAAACCAGAATTCTCAAATTGCATTTCAACTGTTGTAGTGACCACAGCCATCCTTGGTCCTATTTTCTGAGCTGAGCATTACATTTACTGCTTCCAAGCTTGAGGGAATTCTGCCCTTGCATGCATTTTCAAAAATAACAGCTATTGGTTGTGCTACAGTGACTTTGTCAATTCCCTCAGCTTTCAAACTTTGCTGATATGAACACATCCAGCGTTTAAAGGTTCTTGACTTATTTCCTTTCTCTGCTTCAGCTAGCTTTCCCTTCACAAGTGATACCCACTTGGGCTCATTGATTAGATTTGCATATTTTAAACTAGCAAGTCCCCCAAACATTAATAGTTTTCTTTTTCTATCAGTCAACAGAGCCCAAATTATCTTGTGACCTTTTGGTTTCTAAAATAGAAATGTGTCTTCATGTTACAGACTGTGGTTTTCAAGTTCAGACTGCCCAGATCTGAATCCTGGCTTAAGCATCTATCTTTGTGAGTTTGGGAAAATTTGTGTCATTGTGAACCTCAGTTTTCAACAATGAAGAGCACATATGAAGAGCTCAATATATATTAGCTGTTAATATTAACATTTCATCATAAACCTTTTGTAACTAGCAACTCCATGGTTGATTTTGTGCTTTAACTTTCCAGTTTGTACTTCTGTTTATTCATTATAGTTTGTTGTTGGTTATTTGTTTATTTTGTGTTGGCTTGTTTTTATTATTTCTTAGAATGAAAATTTCACTTAATGAGTTAGGCTTGATGTCATCCTAAGTACCCTCCCTGCCCATCCTTGATGTCTGAATTGAGGTACTTTGGTCAAGAAGGTCTAGAATGGAAAACATCCCTTATACACTCTACAATGGAGGTCTTCTCCCAACATCTAATTCAGTAGTTCCCACCATTTTTTCCGTTTTTCTCTCCTTCAGCTTGTCCAACATATATCAATATCAGTAACTGACTACTTCTCATGGGGCTACGGATTAAAGACAAACAAGAAAAAACAAACACTGGTTTCCTAGTTCTTGGATAATTGCCAGCCCACATAGTTACTTGGTACCTGTTAGAAAAGATTACCCTTTCTCCTTCTTTCTGTCTTTCTTTTTTTTATTTTATCTTCTATTAATTTTTTATTTGAGTATAGTTGACACCTTATTTACAATTGCCAAGATATGGAAGCAACCCCAGTGTCCACTGATAGATGAATGGATAAAGAAGAGATAGTATGTATATACAAAGGCTACACTTTCTCAACAGAGGCAGTTCCGTAGGTGTAAGGTTTGGCAATTTAGGTTCTTTTGTACAAGAAAGAGTAGTCTCTTCTTGGGAGTGGACAAGTGAGGAGATTGTCACCCATAGACCTGAACAGAGGCATTGGCCACTGACCCAGGCTGGATTTCATTCAGACCAACATCCTGGCTCCATGCAGTCTTGCATGGAGACTTATGGGTCTAGGCCTGCATCCACCCCACACCCTCGGGCAATTACTGTTATGCAAGGAGGCAGTGCAGTTCTCTCTTTACCACAGCAACTTGCTCCACTCACCCCCACAGATCCAGTCACTTCTCTTTCACTTTTCATGGGAGATGGATCTTTAAGAACTTTTGAAAGCCATGCAAATTAAACTTTTCTGCTGGTATTAATGATACAGCAAGTTTTCTTTTGAAAGGAATGAAGTATGGGGACCAATTTTTTTTTTTTCCAAGAGAACTGCATGAGAGTACTCATTCTGCATTCTAATGGAAGAAAATTTAAAGCAAACTATAGAGGGGGAAGGAACTGTATTTCTCAGCATTTGCTGCCATAACTATGTTCCCTCAGCAAACCTCTTCACTCTACATTAGCCACACCAACAGTCATACATCATGCCAGTGGAAGAGGCCCTACCTGTCTGCTACCCGCATGCCAATAGGAAGCTCCTGTCCTGTTGCTACCAGCACGGGCTGTGACTCAGGGAGTTCAAGGAGGAGTCCTCATCCAGATATCTATAACCTTGGAGATTTGCTCTGGTGGCTATTGGCAGGCTGCTGGTGAACCTGGTGAGGACTCTTAAGACAGAAAACCTTTAATCCCATGACTCTAATCAGCCTGACTTTCTACTTCTAGCTTTCAGAATCTGCATGGTCTAAAATCATGTAAGAGAGAAGAAAAATGCTCCCTACTGTCTTCAATAAGGCAAATATGTCACAAAACAGAAAAAATCAGAGAACATAAGATGAGGAAAGGAGAAGAGGAGACCATCTGCACTCTCCCATACATTTTGTGTCACTCAGTCTTGAGAGTCAAGCAAAATGTTTGTGGCCAAGTACTTCTTTTCTAGAATTGCAAGAAAGCAATGATAACCTAGATTTGGGGCTGATTAACCACTTCACAATGCTATATTTTGTGGAATCCAAAGTTCTATCAATTATATGATGCCCTTTTAACTTTAGAAACATTCACCTAATGTCTTATTAACCCTAAAATGTGTATTTTATTTTTTTTTAATTTTTTAAAACATTTATTCATTTTTTGAGAGACAGAGAGAGACAGAACATGAGTGAAGGAGGGACAGAGAGAGAGAGAGAGAGAGAGGGAATCCAAAGCAGGCTTCAGGCTCTTAACTGACAGCACAGGGCCCAAGGTGGGGCTCAAACTCACAGACTTGACCTGAGCCAAGGTTGGACACTTAACCAACTGAGCTACCCAGGTGCCCTATGTATTTTATACCTATCAAAAGAGTACTTTTGTATTTATTTATTTATTTATTTATTTATTTATGTTTATTTATTTTGAGAGAGAGAGAGAGGCAGAGAGAGGGTGTGATAGAGAGAATCCCAAGCAGGCTCTGCACTGCCATTGTGGAGGCTGACATGGGGATTGAATCCATGAACTGTGAGATCATGACCTGAGCTGAAACCAAGAGTCAGGCACTTAACCAACTGAGCCATCCAGGTGCCCTTGTATTTATTTTAGACAAATGCTTTTATTATATAATATCATTCTTTTGCACGCACAGCAGGAAAATGAAAGTGAAGTCAATGAGTTAAGATATTCCTCAACCTTCTTCACAAAGTCTGAATCTTCTGAATCACTGTGCTGTTCAGTCATCAATAGTCGTGTTTTCTTTCCACATAGTATCATCCTCTGTGATGTCAAAAGGTTGGTGATGTGGCTTTTCTTTTAAAAAAAATATAATATTGTTTTCCAATTTTAAAACCGTGTTCTCCTTTTGCTTCCCCAGTAAATCTATAAACTCCTTGAGCAAAGAGTAGTTGTCACATCCTGATTTTGGTATCTCCCTCAGCTAAGAGGGTTGTGTCTGTCTGGCTGTGTTTGATCCTCAATACATATTCATTCAATTGGATCACTGCATCCTACCTCAGTAGCAGAGAAGGAAAATCAGCAAGATCCCCCTGCAACATAGTTCTCCAGATTTGGAGTCCTGCAGATAAAATTGTATGTTTTGGGGTATGAGAAAAATCTAGGTCATATGCCTCTACTTGGGAACTTGAAAGAGTTTTGACAAGTGCTTGATTTCAAGATGGAGATATTTCTCTTGGTCAGAACCTGGTTCTGATAGATATATTTAAGTAGAAGGGGAGGGAAATCCCAAATTACTCATTTGACTACAAACAATATGCTCATTCCTTGTAATCTCTTTAAACCCTTCCTTCTCCACGGCATCTCTGGAATTCAGTTTGGGCTGATCACACCCTATTTGAATTTCTGTAGCCCTGTAGCTCCTTTTGTATTTATCAGATTCTGCCTTTGGAAACCTCTTATATTATAAAATAATTTGATGGGCATGAGTAAGTCTTTTAATTTGAAAGAAGGATTTGGATGAAAGAAACTTGAGAAGTAATACCACAAACACAGGTTGAGGAATGAAAGAGTGAGACACGAAGGGAGGAAAGCCAGTAAAGGGTACATTAATGAATGGCTTTCTGCTGTGGGCAAGTGGGGTTTATTTTTATCGGAGGCTGTGGTAAACTGAATTATGGCCCTGAAAAGAGGTCTTCATGTTAATCCCAAGAACCTACAAATATACTACCTTATATGGCAAAAGGGACTTTGCAGATAAGATAGAAAGATTTTCTGATTACTCTGGTGGTATAATCACAAGGGTCCTTATAAAAAGCAAACAAAAGTGTTAGAGTGAAAGAATTCAATATGACAACAGAAGCAGAGGGAAGGAAGGAGATATGACAATGGAATCAGATACCACAGTCGTATGAAGAATGACCCAGGAGGGGCAGTAGCCAAGAAATAGAAGCAGCCTTTGGAAGCTGGAGAAAGCAAGTAAATGGAATCAGCCTAGAGCCTCCATAAGAAATACAATCCTGCCAACACTTAGATTTTAGCTCAGTGAAATTTATTTTGTACTTTTGACCTCAAGAACTGTAAGATAATAAATTTGTGTTGTTTTAAGTCACTAAGTTTGTGGCAATTTATTTCAGCAACAGTAGGAAACTAACACAGGGGCCTTCTGAGAAACCATTAGGATTGTCCCTAGAGTCATTAACTTTCTATTGTGTCTGATTTGTTCAAGCTAAACACCCTCCTGCCCTCTCTGGGAGCCAAAGAAAGCTCTGAGTCAGAGAGACAGAGATGCATGAAATAGGAAGTCTTGGGATATCTAGGACTGTCCACCAAAAATGCAAGTGATAAGTAGGATGGGCCAAGGAGGGTGGGTGGAGCATGGATATTACCTTCCATGGTAGTAAGTGAATGTATGCATGCGTGTGTGTGTGTGTGTGTGTGTGTGTGTCTGTTGTTCCCCCTTTATCAAGTTCTCTGAGGCTAGAAATTCTCTCTCATTCACCAGAAGCCCTAGCATAATGCCTAATATCTAGGAAAAACACTTCCTGACGGATTGGGTGACAGAGTGTGACAGCTTGCGAATGTCACAGTAAATAAGGAAGTTGGCTGTTTTACAGAAATTTTTCTCTAATTCCCAAATTAAGCCTGTGCAGAAAAGGAAAAATGGCTCTTTCTTGGAAAGAGATTCAAGAGACTTTGTAGATCCCAGGCAGTTTGGGTGCAAGGTGGCTGTCAATCACAAATGCAAGTTGTCACTAGGCAAAATGGCCCTCTCCTGCTGCATGACCAATCTGCAATCTAAGACTCTCTAGTCAAGGTTAGCAGATAAATCAATACAAAAAGAGATGAGCATTTCAGGCAGTGCTGATGTCAAACAGCCATTTCATGTGGCTGGCAGAAAATTGAGCATATTGGGAAAGTACTAAAGACTTCCTGCGTGAAAATGCTGGGATCCCTAGTCTTGAAAGGAAAATCAGATTAACTTTCACAAATCTTTCCTGACACCTGAGAGACAGTTTCCTCTTGACAAGGGCTTGGAGAGGACAATGTGATAAACAGTGGTGTGGCCTTCTCTTTGCTAGGTGTCTAATTTGACATAGCTTTTTGTGGGTACTTGGTAAGTACTGGATTCTCTTTTTACCCCTGACATGTTTTTATTTATTTATGTATGTATTTGTGTACTTATATATGTACGTATGTATGTATTTATTTAATTTTTTAAAGCAATGGATGTTAGCAAGTGTTTTCAGATGTGTTGTATATTCTGACAATATTGTAAGCTCGGCCAGGTGCATTAGCCTTCAGAACATATTAAGATGAAGGCTGAGTGCCTCTTCTTTAAGAGAAACCTAGAATAAAGTTTCGATTTTCCACAAGAGCTTCTCTTCCTGATTTGAATATGTCAGACAAATGTTTGACGCCCTTGAATGGTGTTTGATTAAATTCATTGACACCCATTGGCTGTTAAAATGGCCCTCAGGTCCTAGAAAAGCTCTTTATATGTATAAAGACATATGCAAATAAATACAGATAGATATGTTTTAAAGACCATTTTATAACTAACGTATTTGAAAATTATAGCAAACAAAATATGATATTAAAATTAACTGATCTTGTAAAAAAATCATCAGGGTCTGAAGGAAATTTTAGGGTAGAGTAGAACGTGATTAAACCCTGATGGATCCAGAATTTTGCTAATAATGTAAAGGTCCTGGTTGCCACAATCCTCAAGGAAATCTCTGTCCAGTGCATATTTAGGGATTGTAAATACAAGCTGGTTAATGATAAGCTTGTGAAACAAGTAAGGTTGAAGTACAAAAACTTCAGACAAATGCTATTAGAAACCAGCCTGCTGCTTAATTGAGAGACAAGCCCCCCTTAAAATGGGGCAAATGTTTGCATGATCTAGGATACACCAATTCCCACCTGTTCACTTGAGTTCCTGGGCCTGTGGCTCATAACTGTAATCACATTTCACCAATTCCTCCTGCCTACCTGACAAAACTTGGGTTTTTGTGCCATTTATATATGGTCCCCAATCTTTGGAGCTTTGTCTAAAGTAAGTAACACTTTAGAAGCGGTAACCCAATGGGTTAACTTTCATAAGGGTTATGATTTACAATAGCACATTTATTTACAATAGCACAATTTCCTTGTTTCTTGGCAGTTCTCTATTTGGCCCCCTCCTCCCTCTTCTCTTTTCTCTAAGCAAACTTGCCTGAGATTCCTTGCTGACTAGCTTTTGTTTGGGTTTGGTTGATAGGGAAAGGGAGGGATTGGTTAACTAGCAGAATGGAAAGGTGGGAGGAAATGATTTCTTCTTTCTTTCAAAAAAAATTCTTCTTTCTTTAAAAAAAAAAAATTTAACATTAATTTATTATTGAGAGAGAGCATGAGCAGGGGAAGGGCAGAGAGAGGGGGAGACAAAGAATCCGAAGCAGACTCCAGACCCCTAACTGTCAGCACAGAGCCCTATGCGGGGCTGAAACTCACAAACCACAAGATCAAGACATGAGCTGAAGTTGGACTCTTAACTGACTGAGCCACCCAGGAGCCCCTGATTCGGATATTTCTTATCTCAATTCCTTATTTTGCTTTCCCTAAATCCCCACCCCTGACTCCCCCTACACCTTACCCCCCCCCCCCCCCCCACTTTGGCACTATGTTTCTGGCAGTAGCTATGCCTCTCGATGACCAGTTCACTAGGAAGCCCTTTCTTTCACTAGGCTATAGTGACACTGTTTCCACTACTTTCCTCTAGGGTGTTGACTGCTTCCCTGGGCTGTTGGTGTCTTGGAGTCCCAGTTTATCTTGCTTATCTTTGAACCTTGCTATTTCACTGTAAGTGGTCCCTTCATTTAATCTCTTTATTTAAACTATCTCAGGAAACTGTTTCCTGTCAGAACTCTGACAGTCACACTTTGTTTGACCATAGCATTCTTTGAAAGTAAGGAAGACACATATTTAGTATTTAATTATAAAATGCTTAGGTTGGGGTGCCTGGGTGGTCCGACTTTGGCTCAGGTCACGATTTCACAGTTTGTGAGTTTGAGCCCTGTGTTGGGCTCTGTGCTGACAGCTCTGAGCCTGGAGCCTGCTTCGGATTCTGTGTCTCTCTCTCTCTCTCTCTCTCTCTCTCTCTTTCTCTCTCTCTCTCAAAGTAATAAATAAGCATTCAAACATAATAAAATAAAATGCTCAAGTTGATACATTGCAATATTATAGTTCTCATTTGGCGAGTGTGCTACTCAAAACTTTATTTGGAAAAGAACAAAAATAGAAGGTGCCTTTTCACATAATATTATAGTTTGGGCTCAAGTGTCCATGCCATTCTGTATCTGTGTCTATAGTAGCAGACTAGGTTAGGATCTGAATACCTTGGTATTCTGGATCTGGAAGAGGCTGAATGACTCATGTCTTTCTTATACACAAGGCAGAAGCTGTCCAAGGTCCTTTCAGTCTTGATAATAAAACCTAAGATGAAGTAAATGTCACATTGTGTTTATATTTAGTAACATGGTAAGTATGCATTATGCTTATATTTTACACATAATATTTTAATATATTTGTATATGCACACATACATACTGAGAGATAAAGAGAGGATCTGAGCTATGAATGCTGTGCATGGTGCTGCTTAACCTCAGTGTTAACTGAAAGCGGCACATTCATAAATACTATGTCCCAGAAAGAAAGTCAGAGATAGCCTGATCTCAGGTTCTTGCAGTATAGCCCAAGTTGGAGAAAATAAACATCTTTTAAAAGTCTACTATTTACTAGGAAGCATACAAATGAATGCAGTTTAATTTGGGATAAACAAATTACATGGGTGCTGAGGAATTGACAGGAAGTAAGGAAACAGGTGACTATACAGAAATAAATTCAGAGAGGGGGCTACTTCTGCCCTTGAGGAGAAGAAAATTAAATCAGTGACATTATGGTGGCCACGAAACCATTGCTACGTCTTGAATGACTTCCTCTCCAAGTCTTTTTATGTGATGGCTCTTTTGATGACTGAAAATGTTTAAAATAATTTTCTACACAATGATACAGTCTAAAAATGAGAGGCATTACAACAGGAATAGAACAGCTTAGGAATCATTATTTTTTTTGGGGGGGAGGGAAGTGAGCAAAGAATGAATTGTCATGCCCGCATATGACTGCTCATGCTCTCATTTTCTACTTTAACTCAGGCCATATGGATTACTCCACCATCCTCTTCCCTTTTCTATCAAAATTGCCATGGGCTATTCCATGTCACACTTTCTCTCTTGCTTCACCTAGATGAGGAGAAGGCCATCATCTCTGCAGTTCATTATTTCCTTACCTCTAAAGAGAAACTGCAGGTTCTTTGAGTTTTCATGTTTTCTACTAACCATCATGGTACAATCAAAATTTGGGGCACCTGGGTGGCTCAGTCGGTTAAGCGGCCGACTTCGGCTCAGGTCACGATCTCGCGGTCCGTGAGTTCGAGCCCCGCATCGGGCTCTGTGCTGACAGCTCAGAGCCTGGAGCCTGTTTCGGATTCTGTGTCTCCCTCTCTCTGACCCTCCCCTGTTCATGCTCTGTCTCTCCCTGTCTCAAAAATAAATAAAACGTTTAAAAAAAAATTCAACATAGAGGGCCATTATTAAGCTTAAGAAACATGTCAAGATAGCATTTGTCCTGGCACTTGATCTACTGTTTCTAACCCTGTACAGGAGTCCATTGTGAACATGTTGGGCTTCACTTGGCCCCCCTGGGGCAGAAGTCACTCACCTGCTGTCTCTACCTGCCCATCTCCTTAGGCAGACTCTGCAATATTGACGGACACCCCTCTTTCATCACCACCATGACTTGCCCCACTGATTCTTCTCAACTTGCTCCCCATATTCCCATCTGCCAAGGGAAATTTTTCTCTCTTAATCTTTCTTTTTCTTTCACTCTCTCTTTGTGTATGACAAATATGTTAAGCATTTTGAAGGCAGTTATCATCTTCAGATTTGCTGCAAACAGATCAGAACAGTAGGAGTCCCCTTCTCAAACTTCATTTGTCCGTGTGCCTCAGATGAGCACTAGGCATTAATAAAGACAGTCAGCATGGACACCTGTGCCCCATCTTGAGCAATGGGACCATTTTGAATTCTGTAACAGCTTCTCCTAAGTCAGGGGGGAAGATATGAACAAATGGGAATACCTGTGTGTAATCAACTCCCCAGTCAAGTTGTAGAATATTTCTATCACCCTAGAAAGTTCCATCATGACCCATTTCAGTCAATCTCAGCCCCCTTTAACAACTCTCATTCAGATTTCTAACAGCTTATTTTTGCTAGTTCTTGAACTTCGTATCAATGGAATCTTGACAGTATGTACACATTTATGTCTGACTTCCTTCATACAAAATTCCATTTTGGGGGGTGCTTGGGTGGCTCAGTCGATTAAGCATGTGACTGGGGTTCAGGTCATGATCTTCCAGTTTGTGAGTTCAAGCCTTGCATGAGGCTGTGTGCTGATAGCTGACAGGTGGAGCCTGCTTCAGATTCTGTGTCTCCTTCTCTCTCTGCCCCTCCCCCACCCGCTCTCCCTCTCTCTCAAAACTAAATAAACATTAAAAACAATTAAAAATACAAAGTAGTGTTTTGGGGATTCACCTGTGTTGTGTGTATCAGTAGTCCATTCTACATTTTTTATGAAAATTCAATATTTATTATTGTATGTAATAACACAAGAAATGTGTCTGTGTATAATTGTGACAGGAAGTGCAATGGGCAGTAATAAAGGAAATTCCTAATGTACATGAAACGTGCTTGGTAATTTTAATATGTTATTAAAGTCACTATTGACATTATTACACACAAAAAAGTTTTGTCTCTGATAGAGCATTCCTTAGTAATCATGGAGCCTCTGTGCTTGAGTGGAAATTTTACATGTTTGCTGTCACACAGCAGTTGCCTCAATATCATTTCTTAAACTGAGCTTTTGAATTTAGAATGCCAAAAAAACACTGAAGCCATTGGTGGGTGAGCTGTTATTTAGAAAATATGCCAGAAGCGGCTCCTGGGTGGTTCAGTTGGTTAAGTGCCCAACTCTTGGTTTTAGCTCAGGTCATGATCTCACAGTTCATGAGTTCCAGCCCCGCATTGGGCTCTGTGCTGACAGTGTGGAGCCTGCTTAGGATTCTCTCTCTCTTCCTCTCTCTCTGCCCTTGTCCTGCTTGTGTGTGCTCGCACTCTCTCCCTCTGTCTCTCTCTCTCTCTCTCTCTCTCTCAAAATAAAAAAAGGAACTTTAGGGGCGCCTGGGTGGCGCAGTCGGTTAAGCGTCCGACTTCAGCCAGGTCACGATCTCGCGGTCCGTGAGTTCGAGCCCCGCGTCAGGCTCTGGGCTGATGGTTCGGAGCCTGGAGCCTGTTTCCGATTCTGTGTCTCCCTCTCTCTCTGCCCCTCCCCTGTTCATGCTCTGTCTCTCTCTGTCCCAAAAATAAATAAAAAACGTTGAAAAAAAAAAATTAAAAAAAAAAAAAAAAAAAAAAAGGAACTTTAAAAAATATATGCCAGAAATAGTAGCTGGAAATGCTCATCCGTCAAATCTGGGAGCTATTTTATTTTGTTTTATTTTATTTTACTTCATTTTATTTTATCTTATTTTATTGACTTTCTTAGAACAATTTTAGATTCACAACAAAAGTGACTGGAAGGTATAGAGAGTCCCACATACCATCTTTTGATATTCCCATTATTCATATGTAGTTGTTGCACAGTTCTTAGATATTCTGTTCTCTCTTTTTTTGTTCCATTTTGGAAGTTTCTATTGACTTCCAAACTTTCTATATCCTCAAGCTCACAGGTGCTTTCTTCAGCTATGTCTAGTCTGCTAATGAGCCCATCAAAGGCATCCTTCATTTCTGTTATAATGATTTTGATCTCCAGCGCTTCTTTCTTATTCTTTCCTAGAATTTCTGTCCTTCTCCCTGTGTTGCCCATCTGTTTTTGTATGCTATGTGCTTTACCCATTAGAATACTTAGCATATGAATCATTCCAACATCCTTGCCTTATCTGAATCTGGTTCTGATGCTTAGGCAGTCTCTTCAAACTATGAGTTTTGCTTTTTAGTATGCTTTGATTTTTTTTTCTTGATAGCTGAACATGGTGTATTTGGCAAATGGAACTACAGTAAATAGGCCTTTAGTAATGTGGTGGTGAGGTGTGGGGGAGGGGAAACATGCTCTAGTCCTCTGCTCAGGTCTCCGTCATTAATGAGCCCGTGCCTCTGAACCGAGAATGTCACAAGTGCTTCTTATTTTCCCTCTTTTCCTCTTCAAGTGAGATTGGATGACTAGCATGGACTACAGTTGGGTGTTTTGCTTCCCCCATGTGGATGGATGGCTAGAGCTGGCTGGACTAGAATATTCCCCTTCCCCCAGGTAGTTTAGTCTCTGGTAAACTATGAAAATACCATGAATGAAACTACTTCCTTCCCCCATGTGGATGGATGGCTAGAGCTGGCTGGACTAGAATATTCCCCTTCCCCCGGGTAGTTTAGTTCCCCTTCCCCCTAGGTAGTTCCCCCAGGTAGTTTCATGAAACTACCATGAAAACTAGTTTCTCATGGTAAACTATGAGAAACTGCCTCATAGTTTCTCCTGAAGGCAAGTCTTGTTGAGAACAGTGTGGCCTATTTCAAAATACAGTAAAACCTTGGATTGCAAGTAAGTTGTTCCGCGAGCATTCTGCAAGATGAGCAAACATTTCTAAAAAATTTTAACTTGAAAAGTGAGCATTATCTTGCAATATGAGTAGTACATGATGCAGCACGTCACATGACCACAACCGAGACAATGGTTCTTGAAATTCGCTTTGATATGCAAGTGTTTTGGATTACAAGCATGTTTCCAGAACAATTTATGTTCTCAAACCAAGATATTGCCGTAGTCCCTTTCCCTGTCCCCCTGCAGCTGGCATGAGGGAGGGTTTTCTTTATATTCACTGTGAGAAAACCTGGTCGAGCTCCTGGAGATAAAACTTACAAAAGTGGGGTGGGCACCCTAAGGCTAGGCACCTCTGGAGTTTTTTTTTTTTTAATTTTTTTTTTTTTAACGTTTACTTATTTTTGAGACAGAGAGAGACAGAGCATGAACGGGGGAGGGTCAGAGAGAGAGAGAGAGAGAGACACAGAATCTGAAACAGGCTCCAGGCTCTGAGCCATCAGCCCAGAGCCCAACGCGGGGCTCAAACTCACAGACCGCGAGATCGTGACCTGAGCCGAAGTCGGACGCTCAACCGACTGAGCCACCCAGGCGCCCCACCTCTGGAGTTTTTAACTCTAAGACATGTGTACCCCAAGCTCCAACAGTTCCTTAACTACAGTTTAGGTTTCCCTCCCCTTGTACTGGCTCCTGTGGACGTTTCTGCTCAAAGAGCTGTTGCTCCGTGAAATTGTGGTTCTTTGTATTCACCTGCCTGTTTCTACAGTTTGAAGGGACAGTGATTTGCCCTGGGACCTCACTTCTCTGAAAGATCTAAGAAAAGTTGTTGATTTTTTTTTTTTCAGTTTCTTCAGCCTATCACTTGTTAGGAGGGAGTGACAACTTCCAAGCCTCTTGTGTGCCAGAACGCCATTCTACTTTTTAAGAAGAAAAATAATGTCAGGTGTCACATACATAAAATACTGTGCAAACATCTGCTTTATTTTTCTCTCAGGAATACCTTTGAGTGTACACAAAAGTTCCAACTTCCTAAAGGGATCCGTCAAAATAAATCTTTAACATTTATGTTTAAATGGATATTTATTCACACTAAAAGCACACCCTAAACTTCTTTTCTGGTCCTGGCAGGTTTTTATGGCACATTACAACTTCATGCTATCTTGTGTCTGCTTACTACAGCTCAAGCCAGAGAACAAATTGATTTTTGATGAGAAATATGCCCTTCTAGGATTTCATTATGCTACCACAAACTTGGTCTGGAGCTCATGGTTGGTGAAATACTGTCATTCATTATTAAGACTGACAAATGATGAGCATTGTGGGAAATTTGCATTTTAAAATGCAGTTTTCCTGCTTTAAAATTCTGTGGTTTATTTGGTCTCTTCCATTCTCCTATCATTCCTCAAATGCTTACTATTCCCCCAAATACCTCACTGTGGTTAAGAGGAACGAGCTTGGCTTCTGTTTGAGAGAAATAGTACATACGTCACTTCCAATTACATTTTTCTGGGCAATTTCAGGAGTGGTGTCTTATGTTTGGGTAAACCTTAGAAATCTAAAAGCCAGTGAAGGGAATGTTCCAGATAGAACAAGAAAAGGTCATATCTGTGATGAATCAGAGGCCATTGCTCAGGCCACTCCAAATTCATTTTAGATTTGTTACAGAAGCATATTCATCATATCACTGGGATGTTGTGAAATCCACAGTGGAGTGATTGGGAGTCTAACTAGCAAGCATCTTTTGGATGCCGATACTTGACCATAGTAAGTACGGTACAATTCAGAGGTTTAGCTATAAATGAGGTCACTTTGTGAATACCTCCCCTTCTACTACTTGTTTCTCTTACCAAAAAATTATATTTTCTAGTATTAGGAGGGGATTCTGGGGGAAAATAGGTAATGCAAATCTATTTCAAGGCTCTCAGGAGAAACAATTGATCATACCTTCACTTGAGGTTCTGACTCTAGGACATACTGAAGAGTTTGGTGCTCCTAGCTGGGTTTCCAGGCCTCAGGTGAGGAATGGCCTTCATGTACCTTTAGGCTTCCTTACATCTTTTGGTTTTCTCACACCTTTAAGTAAATAAGGTAAATGCAGAGAGAGGGACCTAAATAAGCCCTGTGAGGAACAAAGGGTATGTGACTTATTCTATTTCATCTTCACAGCAAGAGGGTAGCCTTATCCCCATATTACTGGGTGGGCAAAGAATAGAAACATGCTTTGTAGAAACACCTGCCTGGCTCGGTCAGTGGAGCATGTGACCCTTGATCTCAGTGTTGTGAGTTCGAGCCACACATTGGATGTAGACATTACTTAAGAATAAAATCTTAAAAAAAAAATAAAAAGGAACAGGCTATACTCACACAGATTGCCGTTTTCACGGCAGGATGCAATGTCTAGTAGGTTTGACTGCAAAACCTTTTCTCTTTTCCTTATTCCAGGGTTTCTCTGGAAACAATTCCCATGCCTCTGAATTCTTTGCAGTAATATGCACAATTTATTACATATATAATATTTTTACTCTGGACAGTCAACAAGTGAAACCATCTTCCAAAACTGGCCAAGACCTAGATAAGAAGAAAAACCACTCCTGAGTGCCGTACATCCTCAGTGGGATTTCAAAAAGCATATCAGGGGGGGCGCCTGGGTGGCGCAGTCGGTTAAGCGTCCGACTTCAGCCAGGTCACGATCTCGCGGTCCGTGAGTTCGAGCCCCGCGTCAGGCTCTGGGCTGATGGCTCGGAGCCTGGAGCCTGTTTCCGATTCTGTGTCTCCCTCTCTCTCTGCCCCTCCCCCGTTCATGCTCTGTCTCTCTCTGTCCCAAAAATAAATAAAAAACGTTGAAAAAAAAATTAAAAAAAAAAAAAAAAAAGCATATCAGTCTTTGCTCAATGTATCAGTCAGATTTTTCTGCATTACAAATGACCTCGAAAGAGCAAAGGCTAACAGCAAATAGCATTTATTCTCTTGTTCACAGTTCTGCAGATTGACTGGGTTTAACTGGTTGAGGCTGGGCTGGACCTGACTGACCTGGATCCCAGCCTTTTGGTAGTGGTCAGTCTGTTTCACCTACCTCACTTCAGGTGCCATTCTGAAAGGGCAGTGGCTACCTGGAACATTCCATTTTTATGCCGGTGAATGCTCTTAAAGTCTCGCATTTGCTCCCATCCCATTGACCAAAGCAAGTCACATAGCCAGACTCAACATCAGTGACACAGGGAAATATACTCCACTTACAGGATAGTTTTGAAAAATAAGGGTGCCAGAGGGTGTGGCAAAGAGGAGTGAGGAATTCAATATGCTTATCCAATCCAGCACATTTAGAATCCAAACCATCAAAAAGAGACACAGTAGTCTAATGGTGACATTACTGCCCACATCAAACTGTGTTCTCCATCACAACAGAGAAATTTTCAGAATTTCTCACTTGTGATCTTTCAGAGTGTCCTTGAAAATGATTTTCAGGATGATGTACTCCAGTGGGCTTTCAGTATATCAAAAGACATATTTTTGATCATAGAAATTATATAATTATATCAAATAATGTGTTATTTTTAATCACAGTCTGAGTTGCTAAGATTGCATTAATCTCTGTGTTTCTCAGCAAAAGAGTGGCTGCCATTTGTAAATTTTATCAAACCATAGAGTGGAGTTCTCACCAATTGCACCAGCTCTAGCTAAGAAAACTTCACATGCTGAAATCTGGAGACTGGTTCAGATGGACCTCAGGACATAAGAGTGTAGCAGCCAAGGTCTGTCTTAACATTCATATGTGAAGAGGAGAGGCTCTCCATGCTCAGTGTTTATTGCACAAGAGTTGATCAGTGAGAAACTTCAGAGAAATTCCTGGGATTATGAGGGCAGTTTGCAAACTTAGGCCTTCAAGGGAACTTGGCTAGTTACTGGGGAGTAAAAGCCAATAAGCAGGGGCTTTGGGGACTCACTCCTCTTCTTCCATGTTATGGTGTCATGGTTAATGCTGCTGGAAGCTGTGATGAAAATATTCAGCGCATCTCCTTCAGGAGAACCTTGCAACCTGGCTGTGCAGGTGGGAACATAAAAGCTTTTTAGGACATATGTGGTTTCATGCCTCTAAGTCAGTGACACTTGAAGCTAAGAGACCCTCTATAATGGTGTGTCTCTGAAGGAGCTCCTGTTCTCTGACCCAGCTTGAAGGTCACAGAAGCCCAAGAGGTATTTTTTGGACCTAAAGCCAAGGGACCTATTTCTCATTCTCCTAAGTCCATGCCTTTAGGTTGTGCCAAGGTCACATGTGTTGTGGAAGTTCTTGCCCAGCAGGCACAAGAGAGCCGCACAGAATTAGTTTGTTTCCTTCCCTCTGGTGAGAGAGATGATTTTCCTAGGCTTTAGGTGGCATAAAATCATTTCAGGATGCTAGGAAGCTTCACACCTTATTGAGCACATACTTTGCTCTGAGCACTGAGGGTGAAAAGGTGAATAAGACAGATAAGGGCTCTGCCTCATAGAGTTTATATTCCAGTGGAGTTACTCATGGTAACCAAGCATTTCAGAGTATGAGGGGGGCCACACAACTGCTCTGGAAAGCCAAAATGAGGAGTTTGGACTTTGGTCACAAGTGTGGAGCAAGTCACTGGCATCTCTTAGCATGGCTATGACATGGTGTGCTTTATGTTTAGAAAGATCATTGGCTACAAGGTGCATGCACCACAGGGTGCCACCAGTTCAAAAGTAGAAACTTCATTTTTGTCTTTTCAGTAGATCCCAATATAAATCTTTCCTACTCAAATGTGATACCCTTGGTGAACTCCCTTGATTGCCCCTGTAGGAAAAATGTTCTTTTAAAAGAGAATATTAGAAATCTTCTGTTCCAGGTGATTCTATGAGATCTTTCATCTCCTTTCTCAAGAGACTTATTCAAAGTTAGTAGGAACAGCTTGCATAGAATAGCATTTGTTTCACGAGCCATTTCTTAAGTCATTATTATAATTCCTTAGGCAAAAGATGATTTAAAAAATATCCTCAGAAATAGAAGCTGGAGCTCATAAGTTTTAGAAACTGATGAAGCTTGCATAGATTGTAACCTTGTGTCCCATAAAAGTGTGGCTCATTCATACCCGCTTTGCAGAGCAAAGGAAAGACAACTTGAAAGGAAAACTTCATGTTGCACAATGTTTTAAGTAGGTGAAAGCAAAAGTAACTCAAGTCTGAGGCTGAATATAGTAGAATTTATGGAGTGTCACTTGCTATGGAACACATAATGTCAAGTGAAATGAAAGAATGGGTGTGGAAAGATACTTCTTTAATGATAAGAAGTACAGAATTTTCCTTCTCCCTTGTATATATGACAATCCTAGAGGTCTTGCTTGGAAAATCAGTGCTAAGCTGAACAAAATAATGGGTAAGGCAGGACCACAGAGAGAGGTGTGATACACAGAAGTTCTGTTGTGAGCCAGTGAGCTTCAGATTTCTAGGTTCCAATTGTGTCCAGAATGATGGTACCTATATGTTGAGGAGTAATTGTACCATCCCATCCACCAGCTTTTCTACAATCCCAAGGGCATTCCTTGGGCCCCATCCATACTCTGAAATGCAGACATTAAATGGTAGACTGGCTGCCACCCGAGAAAGAGAGCAAAACATCAGTGACCCCAGGTCTATTGGGTGTGACCAGACAGGAGGCCCCGTGCTTGGCACACTGAAACAAGCTTTCTCATCCTATGTGCCTCCAATTTCATTTCCTTCTCTTGGAGTTTGAAACTGTTGCCTCAGGAGGTGAATCTCTGAAGGAGAGGGGTCATGGTAAATTCCATTCATTCTATGGATGTGGGAGGATGAACAATAGCAGGCACTCGGCTAGGGTATGGGTGGAATCAGGCAGACCCAGGCTTGGGTATTGGCCCTGCCCCTTGCTTGGGTTCTCTAAGAGTCACTTTCATTCTATAAAGTGGGAAAGACTATACACATCTTGAAGGGAGTTTTGAAGGTTCAGGCAATTTTATGTGGAAGCCAGAGGTGACAGGGCTCTTAAGGACAGCCTAGGCTCCCACCCTTGCCACCCATGGCCACATGCAGTATCTTTGCTTCCTCTTCAAGCATATGCTGGTTTAAACCACATTAGTGATTGATACTGAGTCTACCAATGCTTGCATAACACTTAGACTGCATTTTGCACACCTCTTGGTAGTTTTTAATATAAAACCAAATTAATCATCTTTGGTCACTGCCTCCCTGAATACACTAAAGTCACTGTTCATTTATAGACCAGCTCATCTTCAATTATTCTCCCTTGTTCTTTTCATTGGGTTGTTGTGGAGATTAATTAATATAATACATATAAATGCTAGGTAGAGTGACATGTACATAATAACTCTTCAATAAATGTTAACAGCAGCAGCAGCAGCAACAACAGTTTACTGTGGTTTCAAGATTTCTGTCCAGTGGGGCCAGGCTTCCATGCCAGTGTGAGCCTAACCTATATGACCTCTACCCTCCCCCCTCCCCAAAGTAAAATACTATTGTGCTTCCATGCTGACAACTTCGAACTTATTTCCTCCATTTCATTAAGTAATTTATAAAACATTTATCTACCATGCACACGCCAGACCTTACAAGTAGAAAAGTCTGAAGAATGGGTGCCATCAGATAAAACATGACCCCTCATTTTCTCAAGTTCATGAATGCATGTTGATTGCAGTCGTGGTTTGGCTTCCCCCCAAATCAGGCTCAGAGGCAAGGGTTTGAGTTCAAGTAGTTAACTGGGGAGATGATTTCAGGGAAAGAAGCCAATAAGAATGCAATTTGCCACTGTGAACAACAGGTGGGTAATCCCACCAGGCAACTCGAGGAAACTGTATGAAGCATGCACCTCAGTGTTGTCTTGCCTGAGGGGTGAGTGAGCTGGGATATTTATCCACAATCTCTCATTAATCATGGGTTGAGAAATGTTGCTGGTGGTCTTGATTCCCTGACACTTTGGACCTGCCCCACCTATGGTGTCACTATGGACACCCTCAGTTAAAAGCCTGCTGGTGCTAGTGGGTGTAAATCAAGCCAGTGTGCAAGGATGGCATATGCCAAGGGGATGTATATAGGGTGTTGTCAGCATCTGCTATGTCTATTGAACTTGTTAAGATGCCATATGATGTATATATGTGCATATTTTCCAAAAACCTGCCTTTTCAACACCAGCTGAGACTCCACCATCTTACCGACAGGCTGGGGATGTCTCGCTCTTGCCTACTGTGGTGCCCTTTGCTCTCCTGAGGAAAGCCAGTGACACCCTCTTTAGCATTCTGCTGCTGTGCTCACTGCAGTCACTGAGGCCAGTGTCACTCTTATTACTTCACCTGTTTTATCTTTTGTGAAACTCAGCCTTCAGCCAGAATTGTCTGAGTGGCTGCTCTAGCGATTGCTTAACGGTGAGCCTCCTTCAGCTCATTTCTTTCAAGTAATTTGATTTCATCGTGCTATCAGAATTGCTTTTATGTCTTGGAAGGAGGCCTAGGGGGAAGGGGTTGACAAAAACTGTTTTGAGATTAAAAAATAAATTCATTTCCCTATACTTTCCCTTACTCACCCATATACCCCATACTCTTATACCCCCACAGCCCCGCACCTTGGTGCACCCTCCATCTGTATCCCCCTACCTCTCCTCCTGACCAAAGGCAGATGTGTGTGTGTGTGTATGTGTGTGTGTTCATTCAAGAAATAGTCATGAGGAATGTTCTGAGAAAGACAACTCATCTCACGCTTCATGTCCTTTTACTTGAGCTTGTAAAGTATACTATTTCATGTCCCTGTGGTCTCCACACCAGAATTTTTGTGCTAAGATGGAAAATGTTGTGGTTATACTGTCTCAAAATTGAAGCAAAGTGTAATTTTGCATTGATAATCAACATTGACAATCTCAGTTCAACTGATGTTAACATTTCAATAAACCCAGTGATACATCCCTGTCATTTGGGACAGTCTGAGATTTGCATCAATGCTGAACACCCCATGTTTAAGACCTGCATAGTATTTTGCTTGAGTTTGTGTGTAAATAGAAAAAAAAGTACCAACATGCTTTAAAGATTTGATAGGGAGGGAGAACTCAAAATTGAATGTGAATTTCACATGCAGAGTTCCAGAGAGGTTTTGTTTTTGATTTTGATTTTTTTTTAACTCTTGCTTCTAACTTTATCGCAATTCAGTACTAATCTTGTGCTTCTAGCCACTGAGGGATGGTTAGTATGGCAACCAGTGTTTCATCACAGCTTTGGACTAAGTACCCTTCTTGGTGAGATGAGATTATCGACTAAACACCCTTTGAGGCGAAAACCAAGTTCCAGAAGAACTTGTGCATGGTTTTTATGCTTGTGAGCTTTGCCTGGGCATTGATATCTAGGTTGCCTTATTCTTACAACTGCTAGAAAGGCATCCACAGTTAAGGCAGAGGTGACTCCTTATGGCTGGGCTTGACAGGGATATCAGGGGCAATGCAAGAAAGCGAGGCCCTGGCTAGACTGTACATGGTAGAGGGGGGTTGACATTTGGACGCATGGGTTAATCATACCTGGAATTATGTTCAATTTGATATTTTTTTTGCAATAAGAACTTCTTTGAAATAACTGACTTAAGGCATTACCATATGCCCTCGATGGTCGGGTGATCCAGAGCTGCAAGCAGACTGTCATTTTAGGTTTAAAACAAAAGCTGATCCATTGCTTCTGCCTGCAAAAAGGGTAGTTTTATAGGCAAAGCAAATTATGTCTACTTTTATTTCAGTAGAATATGCTAGATTTTCAGTAGAATGTGTTTTATTTTATGTATTTTTATTATTCTTTAATTCAAGTATAACTGACACAGTGTTATATTAGCTTCAGGTGTATAATATAATGATCAAAAATTCTACACGTTACTCAGCGCTTATCGAGATGTGCACTCTTAATCCCCTTCACTTGCTTCACCCAACACCCCACCTACCTCTGCTCTGACACCACAAACACCAATTTGTAGAAAGTGGTATTTTTTTTTATGTCAGGGAAACAAATTTAGTCTTTGTGTCAGAGCAATCGACAAAGTTGAAGATATTGGAGAATTATCAACAACAGCAAAAGAATAAAAGAATGAAACCTAGAGAGGAACTTCGTCTATGACAAGGTCAAAACCAGATTCATTCGAATTGTGTTGAAAACATTCCAGATTTTTAACAATTCCATCAAACAAATAGTCCAATGGCTGGGCAGGACCTTCAGTGAATCTTCATTGCTATATCTTTCTGCAATTTGATTAAAAGAGAAATATCTGCTTAATAACTGAGTAAAAGGAAAATATCTGTCTAATGAGTTATTTGCTGTACCATGGATAAAAACTATCATAAATTGAATTTTCTGTTTCAATTTTTACCTCTCTTGTTCAAAATTTGTAAATATTGTGTTGGTTTAATTCTGGTAGGAGTGTAAATGGGTAAAACTGCTTTGGAAAACTGGCAGAATCTACCAGAGTTAAATGTCTGCTTAAGCGATGAACTGGTAGCCCCAGCTCCCAGGTATATACTCAACAGAAACAGTGCTCATGTCCACCAAACGACATTTATGATAATGTTCATGGCAACTTCATTCCTAATAGCTCAAAACTGGAAACAATCCACTTGTCCATCAACAGTAGAATGGCTAAATAAATTGTGGCATATTCATACAATGGAATACAACACTGCAGAGAAGAAGAAGCAGCTTCTGCTATATGTAACAACATGAATAAATCAGGCAGGCATAATGTTGAAAAATTTGGACCAAAAGGGGTGCACATTGTATGTCTATATATGTGAAGTGTAACAACAGACAAACGAATCTGTGACAGTAGAAGAGAGAATAGCAGTTTCTTCATGGGGTAGATATTGACTTGGGCTGAGGCAGTTTTCTGAAGAGCTAGAAATATTTTATATCTTGATTTGGGTAAGGGTGGTATGTGTGTATGATGTATGTATGTACATTTGCGTGCATGTAAAAATTTTGCAAGTAGTTTCAATATAAAAGTAAACAAAAAGAAAAAATCACTTACACATTCTGTAAATCAACTTCAACATTCACAACAGAAGTTAAATTTAATAATCTATACTAATGAATAAGGAACTAAACTTTGGAATGCCAACAGAAGCACAGATTCTATGTACACCTGGGCACACACATATATAATTCCCTGCACGCCTGGCCCTAAATTATTAATGGCTTGTTCAGCCTCATTGACCCTCATACTTGGAAGAGATTTTCTATGTCATTTAATTCAATGATTCATCTAAAGCTTGTCTGCAGCCTTCCCTCTGGGTGGCCATCCTGCTTTTATGAACAAATGCCCTCTGGTGACCAGAATACATTGCGACCTCCCGAGGTAGGCCTTACTGTCGTCGGGAGCCCATCCCTGAGCAAAAATCTATCCTGTCTATTCATTGGTCTTACTTGTAACCCTTGGAGTCTTGCAGTTAAGTGGACAAAGAATTGTGCTGTTGCTGTTTCCTCTGAACACCATACTTCATCTTGTATAGATATATGCCCACTGAAAGAAGGCATATTTTCAGGGACATTTGTCTTGATATTTCCCTCCATTTTTAATTGATTACAGGATATCATTCCATTAGGAACTGTGTTTTCTCATATGAATCTTCTCAGTAGTTTCCCCTCAGGGATGAAATAGGATAATGTGGATATATCATTGCACCCTTCACCCTCTGAGACTCTAGAGCTAAACACCCTTGTTCTCCCAGTGCTGGCTTTCTTGCTGTCAGTACAATGAATCACAAGTCCACAGTCCATTCACTCATTCAACACACATTTATTGATCATCTTGTAGGTGCCAGCAATGGTTTAGAGATACAGTGATAAGCAAAACACGGATGTGATGTCTGCCTCCTTAGGGCTTTCACTCCACTAGGATTATTAATCAAATATGTACATAAATAAAGGTAAAATTGAAGCTAAGATGAGTACCACCAGGGAAAGCTCCATGATGTTATGAAAGTGTCAAATAGGGAGTCGTCAGAGAAGCCTTCTCTGGAGAAGTGATGACTGGGAAAAGAACAAATAAAAGTTAAAATAAGCTAGGAAACGAGGGAGAAATGTCATTTCAGGAAGAAGATACAGCATGAATAAGGCCTTCTGGCAGAGAGCAAAAGCAAACATGCCACATTTAAAGAACAGAAAGAAGGTCAGTGTAGCTGGAGTTGAGGAAGCAATGAGCGATACAGTGTGAGAAGAGCCTAGAGAGGTAGGAAAGAGTCACACCATTCAGGCAGGAAATATGAGCACTAGTTTGGGCTTCAAGTGCTTATAAAGGACATCTCTTGGAAGGTAGCAGAACAAACTAAAGATAGAACAAGTTTTGAGAGAGCATCCTTAAATGAGTAATTTGGGAATAAAAATGTTGCTTCAAGGAGCAGGGTGTGATCTAGGGAGGCGGTGGAGTGGAGGTGGTTGTCAAAAATGACCAGGTCAAGGAACTGGCAGGCCAGGTGGGTCATCTTATTGGACACTGAAGTCACCCACGGTTATGGCAAGCCTTGAGATACAGATGAAAACAATAGCTCAGTGCCAGAGGCTTTGATAAATGTGGGAAAGTGACCAGAAGGTCACATATAATTGGGAACTGACTGTAGTTGCCATGGTTCTATGAGAATTTTTATAATTTCTCTGTGGGGACTTACGTCTTCTAAAGGTTAATGCTGACGGCCATTGCAACTGAGCATGATTACAGTATTTATTAGCTTTATATAGCCCTATAATCTTATGATTTAAGTACTTCTTAAACACATCAAAAAGTTGGAGAAGAATTTCATGGGAGGAGAATAAATAGGAAAAACTAAGACCATGTCTAGAAAGGCTCCTTGTGGTGTATCATGCCCAGCTAAGGAGCTAAAGTTCACTCTGTAATTGCTGGAGAGTCCCCAAGGTCACCATTGTTTTGTGTAATGTTGTGGTAACTATACTTTAGGAAGAATCACTTAGAAGTGGTGTGCTCAACAGAATGGAGAAGCGGGGGGATGACCAAAGAAGCACGATTATGAGTCAACTACAGTAATCAAAGTGAGGACTGATTGTTCTTTGAATGAGATCAGATGGCAAAGAAGGAAAGGAAGTGGTATAAAATATTTCAGAGGACTCAGTTACCAGCTGGGGAAACAGTTAAATACTGAAGCAGTGTTTAGGAGAGAGATATCCATGAGCAGAAACCAGAAAGACTGGAAGAAGTTCATTTTGTGGAAGAATACACATTACACTTCTGGTTCTGGAGTGCATCAAGGGGAGGTATCCAGGTGATTACAAATTTAGATGTTAAACTCAGAGGGGAGGTGGGGGTAAGGTAAACTAGAAAAGCCACCTGTAGTTAACCCCTAACCACAAACGCCCATCCCAGCCTCTTGCTTTTTCCTTGCCGTCCACAGGGAGTCCTTTTCTTTCTACCTCTCATCACTTCTCTTACCTTTTCCATTAATTCCTACTTGCTCACACATACTTCTGAGGACAGTGTCTCCTCAGCTCCCCGCTTTATTGTTCTCTTCCCCAAACATTCTATGACTTCCTAGAAAGCCTCCTCTTTCTTGCTTAGCTCCCTTTGTCTGTGTCCCCACATCCCTGATTTATTCGCATGCATGCCTCTTATTTATTTCCTCCCTCTGACTTTGGGTTTTAGAGGACAGGGGCTCATTAAACATGTCTATATATCTTCTCTTTTCTGGTTCAATAATAATTTGCTTAATGAACGAACTAACAGGTTTTATTTTAAGGGTTTTATATTTTGAAACCTTCATTTAAGGAAAATGTAAATAGATGAAACAGTTCAAAACAAATTCACAATCCCAAATGTCATAGATGAATTTACAAAGTTTAAAAAGTTATGGGGTGCCTGGGTGGCTCAGTCGGTTAAGCATCCGACTTCAGCTCTGGTCATGATCTCATGGTTTGTGAGTTCGAGCCCTGTGTCTGGCCCTGTGCTGACAGCTCAGAGCCTGGAGCCCATTTCAGATTCTGTGTCTCCCTCTCTCTCTGCCCCTCCCCTGTTCATGCTCTGTCTCTCTCTGTCTCAAAAATAAATAAATGTTAAAAAAAAATAAAAAAATAAAAAGTTGTGCACATTTTTCCTATGCCAGTGGTTCTCTCTCTCATATGACAGTGGTCAAGTGGAGCTTGGCCCTGCTTTATTTTGTCCCCTTTCCTAATGCACTCTCTTACAAAGTGTGTAGGTAGAAACCTAATCAGAAAAGCAACATTTGTTCTTGGAAATGTGGACAAACATCTCTCTCTTGCTCCTCTTCTTTCATACATTTTCTCTGAAAGTCTAATGAGATTTATACCGTTAGTATAAACTACTGGAATATGTATTTGCCTTCCAATAAAACTGGTCTTTTAAATCCCAGATCTCCCCATTTCAGCAATACCTCTCTCTTTCTGCATCTGCACAAAACAATGTCACAGGAGCCCCCTGATTAAAAGGCATGTTAGTGGATGATGCTGCAGCTGGCTAACACAGAATACCGACTAAGGTGAAGGCTGACTTTAGATGTTGGGAATGGCATACATTTAATGGATGCTCCTAGAAAAAGGAGCTAGAGGAGCTCAGATAGGTGAGAGGAATCATAGAAGGCAGTGCTGAAAAATCCAGGAGGAGAATCTTCAAATCTATAGTGACAAAAAGTAGATTTATAGCTGCCAGGGGCTGGGGTAGAGGGATATTGAGGAGTGACTATTAGTGGGCACAGAATCTTGTGGGGGGATGATGAAAACATTCTGGAGTTGGTGGTGATAGCTGCACAACTTTGTGGAACTATAAAAATCCACTGTGTTGTATACTTTAAAACAGTAAAAAAAAAAATTTTTTTTAAATCCAGGAGGGAAGAGGTATTGAAACATGGAAAACTAGTCAAGCACATCTGATACAGGAAAAGATGAAGACTGATTTGAATGAGTGATTGACTATATGAGATTTGGTGATTAGGAAGCCAATAGTAAGTTTAAAGAAAATAGTTTCAAAGGAATAGTCACTCCCATCTTTTCTTCTTTTTTCCCCATAAATATAGAATTTGTAAGGTTATTCCTTCACATATATTTTATTGGCAGAATGTATGATGATTCTGCAAGTTCAGAAATATGTTTGATTTATATAAGCTAAAGAGATATTCTGGATGGGTTTTAGAAATTCTGATTATGTGTGCTACTGCTCAGTAGGACATAAGTGTCTTTCTTCCCATCTTTCTAAAATCAAATCCATAGTGCACAACCAGGTCAATTCATGCTGTCTTAATCTCAAACATAATTTTTTTTAGCATTTATTTATTTTTAAGAGACAGAGAGAGACAGAGCACAAGTGGGGGAGGGGCAGAGAGAGAAAGAGAGAGACCCAGAATCCAAAGCAGACTCCAGGCTCTGAGCTGTCAGCACTGAGCCTGACTTGGGGCTTGAACCCACGAACTGTGAGATCATTACCTGAGTTGAAGTTGGACGCTTAACCGACTGAGCCACCCAGGCGCCCCTCAAACATAATTTCCAGTGGCCCTAAAAAGAAGGCCTTTGAATTCTGACAATAACTTTCTTTGAATTCTGGTAATAACTTTCAGTGGTATGGCTATTTGGCAAGTTGCTTGTCCTGTCTTGTGCCAGTTCATTGATAGAGTCCTGCTGGCCCATGACCCTGGGTCAAGTACATGTATTCTCTAGCCATATTTACTTGGTTTATAAATTGAGGGTAATAAACCTTATATGAGCACCTCTTATGAGACTTCAAAGAAGTCTTTGAAAACTCTTAAACAAATATAGATATATTTTTAATTGACTGTTGTAGAATTTAAAAGACAGTTAAACCCTTTTTCTTGTTAGTGCTGGACTGGCATAGCACTAGCCCCTTTCATGCGTCATATGTGTGATCATGGGCTTCATATCCATGGGTACCTTACTGAGACCTGTCTTGCTCAGTAGTAATTGGTTGAATTGCATACTGCTTAAATGAGAAAAATTCAGTGTCATACCATCATTGAATTCTCTATTGCCTTCATCTTTTTTTGTTTATTTGTTTTATTCTGTTCTTCACTTAGGATTCCCGAATGAGCCTGCTTCCATTGTTGCCCTCAGCACCATTAAGGAATGGCTGGCCAAGAATCATCACGAGGTAGGAGGAACAACATAATTAGAAAACATTGAAAATGGTATAATTTGATCCTCAATCTCAAAAAAAGCAGAAAAATTTATTCCATAAATATCAAGTAGACCTAGTCATTGAGCCAAAGCTAGCTGACCATGCTTTGTTGAGGTTACATAGGTGATTGAATATTTTCCAGTAATTAATTGAATGAAGGGATTATGCTGATTGTTTTTGGTGGTGAATATATACAAATTGATCAGTCTCATTTGGTCATGATCTTATTTTTACATCTTTAGATAGTATGGGTTTTGTGTGTAAAAGAGAGAACAGGATGGATTGTCCTGTGCTATTTTCCTTAAGGAGTTAAGCTATCTTTGTTGACAGGGATTCCTGGTGTATGGTAATTTTTTGGTATCTTGAGGTCCCTTTATTTATAATTAATCATTCCCCTAAAGTAACTTCTGAGTGTGAAATTGGAGTACACATGGATAATTGATAGCTAAATCCTCATGATTAGGATTTTTTATGAAACTGCTTCTCTTGGACTATTCACCATGCATCTTATTCTGCTTATTTAATAAAATCTTTAGGATATGTTTAGTGATGAACAGGAGCATTACTCAACAAAGTAACACAATAAGTAGAGATACTGTGGAAGCTTAGATTTCAAAATTTTGGCAATTAACATATTGTAACAGTAAATAGGTTTCGGGGCGCCTGGGTGGCGCAGTCGGTTAAGCGTCCGACTTCAGCCAGGTCACGATCTCGCGGTCCGTGAGTTCGAGCCCCGCGTCAGGCTCTGGGCTGATGGCTCGGAGCCTGGAGCCTGTTTCCGATTCTGTGTCTCCCTCTCTCTCTGCCCCTCCCCCGTTCATGCTCTGTCTCTCTCTGTCCCAAAAATAAATAAAAAATGTTGAAAAAAAAAAATTAAGTAAATAGGTTTCATATAATACACAACTTTGTGTGTTTTTATTCTGATTTTTTCTCAGATATTCATGTGAGTGCTATAAAGAATTTTGTTCCATTTATGATAGACCATGAATTTAGCTTTCTTCTTGGGTAGGACATGGATTATTTGGAAATGTTTGAGTATGGAGACAGACTGTGGGCCTTTGCTAATAATATGAGAGATAGCTTCTTGGTGCCTTTGTGAATTTAAAAAAAACAGCAGTGTAATTTTCTGTTAATTGCTGTAATTTCAACATTTTTTAAATAGATTCAGAAATTGTTACTCTCCAGGAGGAGTAAAGACCACATGGCCAAACATATCCATTTTGGTGCGTGTTCTTTCTTTTCCTCTTACCTGAAAGGCATGCATACATATAACAGATTTGATATAGAGGATGGCTGTGATAACCTCAAAGAAGCAGAATTTTTTTAAAAAAATACCAAAAATAACCAGTTTACAAAACATTTCTTTGACATGTATTATTTTCACAACAATCTCATGAAGCATCTAGCATAGGATTCTCATCTAGAATCAAAAGGTTAAATGACATACTCAGGATTTCAGACTCACAAAGCCAAAAGTCTGACTTTGCCCTCCTTATTCCAACAGTCATTCCTCCTTGGAGGGATCCTGAGGCCAGGGAGAGAAGTTCAGTCCCTTTGAAAGTGGTATTTTTAATATATTTCTTGGTTATGGTAAAAGCTCCTCACCTGGACCATCTGCTTAGCAAAAGTGTCGAATGTTTCATGAATACAAATTGAGCTAGTGTATTGGTGCAAATCCATATTTCCAGTAAAATAGTGATCCAAGGATATTCCCTACTGATGAAAATTCACATGTGTCATGGTGGCATGTAAGAGAAGTATGTATACTCACACAAAAGTCATCAAGGAGATGATTATGAAGAGGAAACTTGTTGGTCATTTTTATAGTTCATTGAAAAATCCTACTGATGGGTTTTCTCTGTTAAACTATGCAGGTTATTTTTCATGGAAATGTGTTAGTGTTTCCCACTTAAATGGTCTGTGCCCTGACAAACCTTGTTAGCTTCCTCTGTCTTTGAGTCTGTTCTTTTGCTTTCAGATCTTTTCCTTGCACATTTCTTGGGTCTGTTGTATAGAAATTTAAGTAGTTTAGATTAAGGAACACAGCTCAGTTATCGCCACTGTGACCTTAAACATATAATGTGCTAATTCTCTTTTAAAAGGCCTCTTTTTCGGGGTGCCTGGGTGGCTCAGTCGGTTAAGCGGCCGACTTCGGCTCAGGTCATGATCTCACAGTCCGTGATTTCGAGCCCCGCATCAGGCTCTGTGCTGACAGCTCAGAGCCTGGAGCCTGTTTCAGATTCTGTGTCTCCTTCTCTCTGACCCTCCCCCATTCATGCTCTGTCTCTCTCTGTCTCAACAATAAATAAACGTTAACAAGAATTTAAAAAAAATAAATAAACAAAAGTCTTCTTTTTCCAATATGCATTAGCTAATGTAAGCATGTTAATTTGAACAAGTCAGATTTTACTTAGTAAATGAATTGTAAGTAGTAGGAGATAGATAAAAGCTATACAAAGTTTTTTTATAGCAGTATTTTGATTTATTTTTTGCTCTGTCAAAAAACAAACAGGTTAAGGACTTAAGAAAGAATATTACTGGGGCGCCTGGGTGGCTCAGTGGGCTGGTTAAGTGGCCGACTTCGGCTCAGGTCATGATCTCCTGGTCCGTGAGTTCGAGCCCCGCGTCGGGCTGTGTGCTGACTGCTCAGAGCCTGGAGCCTGTTTCAGATTCTGTGTCTCCCTCTTTCTCTGACCCTCCCCTGTTCATGCTTCTCTCTGTCTCAAAAATAAATAAATGTTTAAAAAAAATTAAAAAAAAAAAGAAAGAATATTACATCTCTGTCAGTTGTTTCTTCATTGCAGTATTGTTTTAACATCCTGATTGTTTAAGGCATTTATTCATTAATTCACTCATTTGACAAATAACCACCAGGATTTTTCTAGATGTGAGGGACAGAACACTATAAAGCAAAATCATCCTCTTATGGTATACATAGTCTAGGAAAGAGAAACTTCAAAAAATAGAGGAACAAGACAGTTGAAAGAGTACTCTATAAAGTAAAACAGGGTAATGAGAGAGTGAGTTATAGGAGGATGTGGTTTTAGATAATTTACAGAGGACTCTGAGGACATAATCTTGGAACAAAGATTTGTATGATGGAAAGGAGCAACCCAAGCCACAGAGAGATCTTGAGGTAGAACATTCCACATAGAAGGAACAGCAAGAGAACAACCCTGGTGGGAAAATGAATTTACTGTTTGCAAGTAATAGTAAGAGACAATAGAAACAATGCTGTTGGATCAGAGATTAAAAAAAAAAAAAAGTGGCAGAAAACAAATTTGGACAAGTAGTAGGAGTCAGATCATAGAGTGCTATGGTTTATGGAGAAACTTGGATTTTTATTCTAAGTCTAATGGGAAGTTGTTGAGGGTTTGGGACAGGGAGTGGCATGATGAGATTCACCTTTAAAATGACAAAAGGCTGGCTGCTGCCAGAAAGGACTTGAGAGAAGATGTCAGAATAGAAAAGGGAAGACTGATGAAGAGGATACTGCAGTAAATCCAGGCAAGAAATGAGGATTCTTTGAAATATAGCGATGGCAGAAAAGGAGGTAACAGCATCAGGTTTGGAATATGTTTTGACGATAGAGCTAGCAGGACTTGGGGATTGTCTTAAGATAGGATAGCTCCTGCTGCAGTTACAAACAACCTCCAAATCTTAGTGCCATAAAACAGCAAAGGTTTATTTTTGCTCATGCTATTTGTATGTCTTGAGTCAGCAGAGGGCTCTCGCTTAGTCAAGAACCCAGGCTGACAGACACTCTACCATGTGAAATATCATCTATCACATAACAGGAAAAGATAATCAAGTAATAGCTCTTAAATGCTTCTGCAAAGGAATGATGCATATAACTTTTTCTCAGATTTCACTGTCCAGAACAAGGCACCCAGGGGACAAGGAAATGAAGTCCTCTCAAATATTCAGAAGAGAGGCAACCGGATATCAATGAACAGTAGTAGTGTCTATCATAGCAGTAAATCATGTGTGGTATATGAGGAAAACAGAAGAGTCAAAAATAGCATCTAGGCTTTTGACCTAAGCCCCTGGTAAATTTTGGTGCATTTACTAAGAAACTTGGTAGGGGAGCATGCTGATATAAAAAACATAAAGAAAACAATAATGATGTCGCAGACAGTTAAGTTTGAGGTGATTTGAGATACAGAATGAAGATTTCAAATAGAAAGGTGGTTACTTGAGCCTGAAGCTCAGGAAAGAAGTCAGACAGAAAGGCAAGGTAAAATTGATCAGATTATCATAATTTTAACTTGGGTTTTGGTCTTAGTTTGAGATTAGCTACAAGAAGTAGAAAAACATTCAAGCTATATTATGTAAAGGAAGATATATTATATAAATGAATGATAGAAAAAAAAAAAGTCTTGAAATTCAAGGGCTAGAACTATAGCAGGGTCTCATGAGTAACCAGAACTACAGACTATAAATCCAACAAGAAGCAAGGGAGTTCATTTACATACTCTCTCAATCTCTCTCATGTCTATGTTTCATTGATTTTTTTTTTTTTTTGTCCATTATCTTCATTACCCATTCACCAACTTAATATGGCCCCATTACGACTGGGTCCCTCCTTGAGGCAAAGCTAGGGTTGAGGTCAGGGGGTAAAGTTGCAACTTCTGGACCTTTCATCTGGTTATGTCCCTTAAAATTTTCTTGGGGCACCTGGGTGGCTCAGTCGGTTAAGCGTTCGACTTTGCTCAGGTCACGATCTCGTGGTCCGCGGGTTCGAGCTCCGCGTCGGGCTCTGGGCTGATGGCTCAGAGCCTGGAGCCTGCTTCAGATTCTGTGTTTCCCTCTCTCTCTGCCCCTCCCCCGTTCATGCTGTGTCTCTCTCTGTCTGAAAAATAAATAAACATTAAAAAAAAAATAAAATTTTCCTTTAAAAAAGTTGGGAATCCGTGTAAATGTGACTTCTATCAGTGGCCATACTTCTCTCAGTCAGATAAGTATATGATTCAATGGTGCATATCTTCATGATTTTTGATCATTGATAATTGATGTTGTCATGTAATTAGTGAGCCTTCGCATTTTACCATTTACTTACCCTCTGTTTCTAAACCATTAGGAAGGGATACTTCTTCTTTTTTTTTTTTTTTTTTTTTCAACAACAGTTGATTTGATTCCTTTCATTACGCAAATCATGCCCAGCTTGTATGACTGGACATTTCCACATCCAGAGAGGCTTTTCTGGAGCACTCGGCCCCAGTAGACAAGACTAGGGAAAACATGTTCTGTCACCCACCATTGACTTGTTTCATTTGCCCAAAGGTTGAACTGTGAGGATGCTATTGTCACCACATGTTTAGGGGGACTCAGGGACATGAGGGAGCCCAGCTGAACAAATAGCACAATTGACTCTAGAGGAAGAGATAGAGCAGTGCTTTAATGAAAAAAGGAAGGAAAATCCTCCAGAGGAGGTAACTGGGGCACAAAAATGATTTACCAGAACTGAAAAATATAATGAATTCTTATTGAAAATTTGTAAAACAAAAAAGAATATTCACTGCTAAGCCTTGAATTCTTGTTCTCAGAAAACCAGAGAGTTTAATTATCTTACAAAACAGAAATACAAAGAAATGGAAATCATGACTGAAGAGAGATAAGGCATGTGGCAGAGAAATCCAGGAATCAAGTGGGAGGTGGGCAAGGAATGAAGATTACTCACTGGCATTTTTTGGCAAAATTAAGAATTAAGAACTCCTGGTTCAGAAAATCAAAAGAAAAGAGTACCAGAGTTCACCATAAAACAAATGACAGCATGTGGCATGATAACCTTTCCATAAGTACCCATTTTTCTCAAGTAGAAACTTTGTTGCAGAGACAAGCGAGCAAAATAAGGGACCATTAGGGAAATGAGCAGCGGAAATGTGGCCCACACTCTCAACTTGGGGTGCCTGCTCCACGTTATCATCTGCAGTTTCATGCATTCCTCATTTTTTATGCAGTCTAAAAATATCATATTCCTTGTGAAATAGGAATTTTCCCACTCCACAGCTCTGAGGCACCCCTTTTATATCTGGAAGTTAGCCTAAGAAATGTTTTTTACAGTGCCTATTCTATTGTTCCACCCCAGGGACTCATATGGCATCTGACTATTGGTCTCTGGGGCAATGCACATATTTATAATATTTTCCATAGAAAGCAGAAGAATAGGATGTCTTTCCCCCTCTAAAAGCTACAAATGCCCTGATATTGTATGAGCTATTTCTCCATTATGGAGGTCACGTTCAGTGATTTCAAATGTCCCAAAGGAGCAGACATCCTGTAACACAGAGCACCTGTGTTAAGTCTTCCAGGAAGTCATCTTAAGGGCTGAGGCATCTAAGATGAAGATTCTAACATGCAAGATGAATGAGTTTCCTGGTTACTTTCAAATGTGGATACACTAAAGTACTAATCAGGCCTCGGTTGTAGCATGACACAAACCTGAACGCCTCCTACTCCCAACAATGATAAAGCAGGAGTGATGGGGAGAAGCATAGCATTCTGGGAGGCTCTAATTAAAACTATGGCAGCTATACACATACAGAGGGGAGGCTGTGGTTCACCTGAGACCAGGCCCCAGCTGCATCTCTGCAGATCTTTGAAGATGGCATTTCCCAGAAGTCTTTCCCATTCAGCCACTCCATGGGAAGTTCCTAATCTCCCTCCTCATGCTGACAGTACAGCCCCCTCCTCCACAAACAGACCCTTTTGTTCTAAGGTGAGAACAATTCAATGGAGGAGTCTTGGCTTCATCTTGCAAGGCCCTTAGTGGGCTACTGGTGTGACTTAGATACCTTGGCAGGGAAGAACCCTAGCTCTGCATTTTTAAAACCAAAATCAGTTTTCTTCTCTTCGGGAGGAAGGTAGAAATTTTCTCTCATTGCATGCAGAGTTTGGGTCTTTGACTAACATAATATTTTTAACTGTGCTTTTAGCACAGATTGTTGTACAAAATGTTAAATACCATCTACTTGTCATGTAAATTGTTAATGCTGTGCCTTCTGAGGGAAACTTGACACCTGTGCTATTGCTGTTTGTCATCTTAAGTGTTGTGCCTACAGATGTGGCAGGGCATCATGAGATGTTGCCTGTATGTGGCAGTGCTGCATTGACACAGATGACCTACTCTGCAACTTGTCGCTATGGTCCCAGACTTTATCCAGTGAGCTCTGGACCTTAAGGTCAACTGACAGTAGTAGCCAGAGAACAAAACTTCTTGTGCTAAGTGGTTTGAGAAAGAAAAACAAAGCTGGAGGTATCACAATTCCAGATTTCAAGATGTACTACAAAGCTGTTGTAATCAAAATAGTATGGTACAGGCACAAAAATAGACACATAGATCGGTGGAACAGAATAGAAAGCCCAGAAATAAACCCACACTTACGTGGTCAATTAAACCATGACAAAGGAGGAAAGGCTGTACAATGGGGAAAAGACAGTCTTTTAAGCAAATGGTGCTGGGAAAACTGGACAGCGACATGTAAAAGAATGAAAATGGAACACCAGAGCAAAATAAATAAATAAATAAAATAAACCCAAAATGGAGTAAAGATGTAAAGTAAGACCTGAAACCATATAAATCCTAGAAGAGAACATACGCAGTAATTTTTTTGGTGTTGGCTATAGCAACATTTTTCTAAATATGTCTCATAAGGCAAAGGAATCAAAAGCAAAAATAAACTATTGAGACTACATCAAAATAAAAAGTTTTTTTGCAAAGTGAAGGAAACAATCAACAAGACAAAAAGGCAGTATACTGAATGGGAGAAGATATTTGCAAATGATATATCTGATAAGGGATTAATAGCCAAAATATTTAAAGAACTTCTATGACTCAACACCATCACCCCCACCAAATAATCTGATTAAAAATGAGCAGAGGACCTGACTAGACATTTTTCCAAAGAAGACATACAAATGACCAAAAGACACATGAAAAGATGGTCAACATCACTCATCAACAAGGAAATACAAATCAAAACCACAATGAGGTACCACCTCACAGCTGTCAGAATGACTAAAATCAAAAACAGAAAAAAACTGTTGGTGAGGATGTGGGGAAGAAAAGGAACCCTCATGCTCTGTTGGTGGGAGTGTAAATTGGTGCAGCCACTGTGGAAAAGCATATGGAGATCCCTAAAAAAAATTGAAAATACAAATACTATATGATCCAATAATTCCACTACTGGGTATTTACCCAAAGAAAACAAAAACACTAATTTGAAAAGATATATGTACCCTTATGTTTATTGTAGAAATATTTACAATATATTATAAAATTATTTACAATAGCCAAGATATGGAAGAAACCCATGTGTCCATCAATAGGTAAGTGGATAAAGAAGATTTTAGTTACTATATATATATCATTATGTATTTCTATATATTTATATTTATATAATTTATAAATTTATACTTATGTTACATGTTTATATATTATATATTTATATATGTTTTATAATATACATATATTTTATTATAATATAATATAATATAATATAATATAATATAATATAATATGGAATATTACACAACCATAAAAAGGATGAGCTCTTGCCATTTGTGACAGCATGGTGGACCTAGATAGTATTATCCCAAGTGAAATAAGTCAGCCTGAGAAAGGAAAATACCACATGATTTCACTCATAAGTGGAATCTAAAAAACAAAACAAATGAATAAAGAAACAAAAGGCAGAATCAGACCTATAAGTACAGAGAACAAACTAATGGTTGCCAAAGGGAATGGGGGAAGGGGATGGGCAAAATGGATGACGGAGAATGGGAGAGACAGGCTTCCAGTTATGAAATGAATAAGTCACAAGAATAAAAGTCACAACATAGGAAATATAGTCAATGATATTTTAATAGCATTTTATGGTGGCAGTTGGTAGCCACAGTTGTGCCGAGTACAGCATAACATAAAGACAACTTGAATCACTATGTTGTACACCTGAAACTAACATAACATTGTATGTCAAGTATACTCAAATAAAACAATTTTTAAAATAAATAAGCAAACGCTTTGTCATAAAAAGCAAAAAAAAAAAGAGTTTCCAGCTCATACTTGGTGCCTTTTAGGTAATGATATCGGTTCCTACTGAGTAGAAGCAGTTACACTGTCACCCTCCCCGGCCTCCCAACAATCAGACACACAGCCACAGAGTAATGAAAAGGTAAACATATTTGTCTACTCCAGAAAACAGAATTGGGAATCCATTGAAGAAATGTATGTTCAGCCTCTTGAAAGGTTCATATGCTATCCTTGTGCTAATTTGACAAGATCAGGGACATGGCCCCTTGTTTCCTCATTATGGATCACAAGGAACCGTCACACGTTAGCTTCTGGTGCCAAGGCTATTTTTTCCCCTTCTTGGCAGAGGTCTTTGAACATATGCAGTGTTAAAAATTGTCACTTTTATTTCAGAATCACATTATGGACCACCAAAAAAAAAAAAAAAAAAAAAAAAAACCCAAAACAACAACACCCAGTGTGGGGCCTGCCTTATGTCACTGACATGGAACACCTTAGGATCTTTCTTAAAAGGGAGCTTTAAATAAAACATGAAATGATGCTTACTGCTTACATTTCTAATGAGAAAATTACATCCTTCACACCAAGTTTCAATTTCTGTGGTCGATTATTCACAGAAATGCAAAGAGTATAGTGCACCACATCCCTCAGTTCTACATGACACGGGGGTGTGGTTAACATCCAGAGATCTGAAAGCAGTAAATGAAGTGCTCAATGTTTTCCCTGAGGAATGTCTTTTTATGTCTATAAAACATCATTTAAGTATCTATGCTGGGCTTAGTTTGGGTATCATATAAGGTTAAAATGTGTGTGTTTGGAAAAATGATCCATCTTAAAATATTCAGGTTCTATGCAAGAATGTGGCTATGGCAATAATAATCATCATCCTAATCTGCAGCTATAAAAATGTATCCTTTGACTAGCCCGAGCATGATATTCAGGTGGAAACCATGATGCTCATTGGCTGTGACATAACTGAAGAAAATTATTCCCAGACTTTGCACATATGGCACGTTCCTTTTGCTCTTCAAGAACCCTGATGACGCAGTTTGTTTTCTCTCTCCTTCCCATCTATTTATACTCCTGCCTTCCTCCCTACCTTCGTTTCCTCCTTTTTTCTTCTCTACTCCTTTCCTCTCTCTCTTTCATACACACAAACACACACACACCCACACACATACACTCATGCACACACACTACTTTCCTTCCCATTCTGAGATTGCCTATGTTAAGATTTGTGCCAAGCAGTTACATCAGTGATCAGAAATTTTATCTCCTTATGTTATGAATCTAAATTCCCATTGTTGGAATGAAAGTCATGCCCCAAGGAGACTCCTTGTTGTCAATAGACCACCCCACATTAGAGCTTTCCAGGTGAGCAAATCCACTTATCTCTCCACCCCTACACTGCTCTAGCACCTATTCACAGCAGGCCTGCTCAGGTTCTTGCAGCCAGAAATTAAAGGCCCTTGCTATTGCCTTCATAACCCCATTTTTTTATCAATAAGCAAAATATATGGGACAATATAAATTTTGATGTTTTAGTGAGCCCACTTCCAGTTAGCAAGTGTACCTAGGGTACAGAAGGCTTTCATCAAACACTTTTAGGCACTGAGGTAATGTTGGCCAAGTACCCTTTTCCCTGGTCTTACTTTGTGTAGAGAGCTCTGTAAGTCTAATGATTTTTTTTTTCCCAGCAGAGGATGTCTGGATATTCAAGGTCTCAGGGTACCCTAGTGATACCAACCTACAGTCCCATATAGTTCAGAGTGGCATGTCTACTTCTGTACTGACATGCAACCAACATATGTCTCGAGGTGCCTGGGTGGCTCAGTCAGGTTAGCATCCGACTCTTGGTTTTGGCTCAGGTCATGATCTCAAGGTTTGTGGGCTTGGGCCCCACACTGGCCTCTGTGCTGATAGCAGAGAGCCTGCTTGGGAGTCTCTCTCTCTCTCTCTCTCTCTCTCTGCGCCTTCCCTGTTCATTCTCACACTCAAAATAAATAAATAAACTTAAAAAAAATTTTAAAAACCACGTATGTCTCCTCTGCCAGCCATCCTTAACCCAGCACAGTGTCTATTATATGTTTAAATATATATATATATCTATAGATATATATCTATCTATATATCTATAGATACATATTATATGTTTAAATATCTACCTATCTATCTACATATAGATAGATAGATAGATAGATAGATATTTCCACTAGGTCTGGGAATGCTAGAAAGAATTCTAGAAGATGTAGAGTAAGTAAATACCTAAAGAGAGAAGAAAAAACAATTTTTCTGGCTCCTGATGTGTCCCATGGTCTGTGTTTGTGGACGCATACTATTACATGTTTCTGTGACACATATGATTATATAGTCACAAAACTTTCTTCAAGATAGGTATTTTGATCTTTAATTATACAGACGTGGTGTTAAAGTTCAAGGAAAAGGATATTCCTAAGGTCAACGAACTGGGCACTTTCGTGTTCTTATAACTTGTTTCTGTGGTCAGCAGTGATTAGCTCTAAATTGGACATCTCACCCAAACTTGCCACTCAAAGTATGTATGTGGGCATGGAACCTAAAGTAGGCTGATTAAAGTCTTTCCCTTGAACATTTTTGTCAAACTGGAGTTGGGAAAGGAAAACTAGGGCCACTTTGACAGTGATGTTGAGGTCTTTGGGGCACAGGAGCCACCAGTGGCCATGTTCCCTGCTCCCTTGTGGGAAGGTGTGTTCTGCTCTAGGAGGATATTTTGCTGAAGGTGTCACTGACTGTTGGCCTGTTGGCAGAGTCATAAAGCCTGTTCTGCTGGCTGGAGTGAGGAAAGAAACCTAAGGCAAAATATAGTACATTTTAGCAAAACAGAATGACCTCCCATTTTTAGTTTTAACAGTTCAAGCTAATTCTTAACTAGAGAAAAGAAAGTTGAGAATCATTTGAAGGGTGTTTCCCTGCCAAAACTACATGTTTTAAGCCATTCTATTTCAGAGAACCCTGCTATGTTGAGTCCCTGCTCTTAATGAGAGTATTTGAGGTCCTTCAAATATACTTGGTTGGAAAAAATAATATAGAGTCACTGTTCTCAGTTGTAAAATGAATAATAGCTCTTTTAAAAATCCCATCATTCAATACATATTTTCATGCAGGGTCAAATCAAAATTGTATTTATTTATTTATTTATTTATTTACTAACTAATGGCTGTGTCTTCCTATTTCTTCAGTCTGACCTGAAGGTAAGAAACATGTAAGTTTTAATGGAAGATAGTACTGAGTAGAAGGCAGGAATAAGTAGTACGAGGCAGTTGTTTAAAAGAGAATGGACCCCTTTGCAAACTGTGGCTTAGAAGTCTGTGAGACTATGGGACAGCTTCCAAGCCTACAGGATTATATCAGCAAGGCCACGATGTAACAGTAGCTCAGATCCTCTCCATGCATCCAAAATGGGAATTATGTCACCTGGAAGCTGGGTGGGAAGAGGCAGGATATAGTTCATCACTGGCTATTATTGTCCCAAAGAAGAAGCTTAGTGTGAAGATGAGAACATTCGGTTAAAAGTCAGATAATTTTGACTGTAATCAGCTCCTTCCACTCTCATTTATAACCTTGGACAATTGACTCTTTAGGCCATGGCTCTTTCAGCTCTAGAATTCACCATAATTGGTACTATCTTCTGGGGCAACCCCACTGAGGCAGCCACTTATGCCTTTGCCCAGGTCATCATAGCACAGACCAGTAGAAAGCTTTGTTTCAGCCCCCTCAAATGACATACCGGAGATCAAGCAGCACTTGCATTTGCTGCCTTGATGTCTTTAAGATGGTCCCCAGCTTCCATATGGGTTTCTCCTTAGAGTAAATATTAACAACCTTGACCCATTTCATGTAGGAGAGGCCCCCATGTTGCTTTTCTATAAATGATCTGGATTATATGGTGGTTTCAAAATAGCCAACCTTTAAAACTTCTTATGAAATTAAATCTGCTGATTATCCAAATGATGTGACATTTTTATAAATAGAAAATAAACCTCTGAGCATGTGACAGGATCCACATCTGACACAGAGAAAAAATGACACTGAGGGGCCTACTGAAGGATGTTCTACAGCTGAAAGCATGTGCCTTCATTCTTCCCAGGTAGGGAGGAAAAAAATAGCCTTTTTCTTCCCCTCCACTTCAATTGAGTAGGACTCAAGTGCTGCTGTGATTGAATGGAAAAGCAGTATCCTTTCATTATCATCTAGCTCAACTCAGGAAAGAACAAAAAAGGGCACTTTCTCATTCTAGTGGAATTAAATGATTCGCCTGTAAGTGGCAATATTCTCAACCACATCTCTGATTTCGATGGAAGCTACGGTCAGAGATGCAGTGGCCTTTTCATGATCTCTCCTAATGCATTTGGGCATAGTGGTGACCTTTATGAAAAACAGACCTCCTTTGATAATGCCCCTCCTACCACTATGGTAAGAAACATAAGCAGGTTTGACAAAGCCATCATTTATCCAATCTCTTGGCTCTTCAACAGAAAACAAACTAGAAAAACCTCATAAGAGTATGCACATATAGCATCAGCTTATTTATGGTAAGAGCTGAGTTGGAGGAGCCAGAGTGTGAGCCCAGTAACAGAAGGACTTGTAACATGCCCCTCTTAATCAGATGGCATTCTCTTCATTTCTATTCATGAACTCCTTCAAAGTCTCATCAAAAGGAACTTGACAAGAAGTTGAGAGAAATAAGCTTTAGTGTCTTCATACCTTGCCAGGAAGTCTCAACAATTAGTGAAGAGATGGTTCCTTTATATGAAGCAGCAATAGAAAGATTTAAAGGATTTACCATTCCCTGAACCTGTGATGAATCCCAAGTTACTAAAACCTGGTTGGAATGAAGTGCTCACACCTGTTATCCCAAATCTGAAGGCCTCAGTCAAGGAAGTGAGAGCTCCAGGTGAATCCTGAACTACTGACCTTTGACTTGGTTGTGCAACAAGGGTACAACTACCTGGCATGCGGCCTGATGGGCACCAGGGCAAGTGATGTTCAGTGGTGGGGAGGTGCTGCCTATACACAGGGGTTCTATTATGTGCCCTCTTTGAAAAGACGCAGATAAGGAGAGGGACTTGAAATGATGCAATGTATTTTCAGTTTCACAATAAATCTTGGTGTGAAAGAAGACATATGAGTACTTTTTTCCCCATTTTGTCTAAATTGTCATGTCTCATAGTTTCTTTCTGCATTGGGGTGATTCTGGTGCATAGAGCTTTTTGTCCTAGTTGCTTCTCTGACAGGGCTCCTAAATATTAGTCCAAAACTTCATCTTTTGCTTAGAGGTGACAAAAAACAAAAACAAAAACAAAAACAAAAAACAAAACAAAATTAAAAAACCCTCCAGCAATCTTTCCTATATCTGGAGGAAAAAATGGACTTTGTTGGAACTTGAGAGACACCTCAGTTTTCAACATAAGGCCTTTTTAAAAGAAGTTTAAAGAATAATTTTGCCCATGTAAAGTTTTCATTCTATGAGCTGACTTTAGAGGCATAAGAATAACTCAAAGGCATTTATTTTGCAACATAAACAGTGGCTGTTCTAACCAGCAGATCTTCCCTTAGTCTGGGCTGTTTCCTTGCCCTGCTATAGACTGGAGAGTTCCCCTAATAACCCAGGTATTGCTGAGCTTGTGGGTGAGACTTTGACCTGGGAATTAAGGGGATTGTAGGAGATGTTACAACCATTCTGGGACTGTTCTTCATCTGTAAAATAAGGAGAAAATCACCTGGGAAATTACTGAGTCAGACAACAGAGCCATAACTTGAATTTACTGCTTTGAAATATCAGAGAAGGCAGAGCCTATATTTTTACAATTTCTCCAGCAAGTGGTTGAGGATGATTAGATCAGTTACCCTCAAGGATTTTTTCCAGCTAGATCATACTAAGGTTCAAATCATATTTATTCTTTTCAATGTGAGAAAGACCTAGCAAGAGAGAACTCTAAGAATAAATCCCTTTATCAACCAGTGTATAACCATCCTTCCAACAAAGGCTTAGAGGGCTGTTCTTGTCTAGAAGGTACCAGAGTGGACACCAAAGCCTTCCTACTGATGAGTATTTGTTTCTTTACCTCCATAATCCCTTTTAACATGGGTTGGTAAATATTTTGATGATGTCTACATATAATCTATAACCTCAACTCACATTAAATATTTATGGGTGTTTTATTCAGTCTTCTGTGGTACCTTACACATAGTGGGGGCCTTTTGCTCTCTTTTAGAAAGCATTTAATATATTTCCAATGTCCTGTTTTTAGTAATCATTGTCTAGATATGTACTCAGATGGATCCATGTATGAAATGTATTTAGTAAATTAGTAAAAATCATCAGCATATACAACTGAATCATTATTTGAGTAATTATTGTAGTCAGATTGTAAAAGAAAGCCAACAGGTTTATCTTTTGACTCTAGTTTAATTATACTGGTTCCTGAAAAACATTTTAAGAATAAAATATACAGTTACATGAAGCAAATTAGTTCTCCCTGGGCATGAGGGCACCATTTAGCCTGGCTGCAAGAGATGATTTTCTGATTATCTGTTTTCCTTTATGAGACCCTGTTTATACCACCCACTTGTGGATTGGCTCCTGGATATGCAGGTATGTGTCACCCACAAAGATAAATTAACTTTTTTTAAGGAATTAGTACCACTATGCTAAAAGGTATTGCTGAAAATACTTCCCACCTTAATATCTTCTGCTGTCCAGAATTTTACTCTGAAAACAATTAGAGCATGATGGGCTGTGTGTTTGACAGTCCAAATTGAGCTACAAATGACCTGAGTGTGCTTGAGCTAAGCATAGGGCAACTTAGGAATGTATTAAGTTGAGTAATCATCTCATATGTTTTTCCCTGGGTTCAGTGACATCTAGAAAGTTCATTTTTTAAAGAAGTTTTTCTCTTTACAAATTTAAACTCAAGGGAAATAGGATCCATATGTTCCTGATTCATTTGCACTAACTCATCAAAACGTTTTTTCCTTTATAAGTTATTGGATGTCTATGGAGGATTTTGACTGCTTTTTTTATAAGTTCTTTTAAGCCTTTCTGTCTAGAGGCAGGAAATGGCCATTTGCCAGCAGTGAGTGAACCCCACAAATAGTCACGTTCCATTGAGAGGCAAAGGAAAAAGAAAATTCATATTCCCCATTTTCTAAGTACAGTCGGCAAATGCTTTTCCTTAGAGGGTGGGGATAAATGTATACTCTGGAATGCATTAGATTTATTAAAGGTGTAATTAAAGAGATTCCTTGTGGTGGTTGCAGAAGGAGTGGGATTTAAGTTGCCCCCTTCACCAATACTTTACCTGTGAAACTCTTTAAAGCAATCTGTTTACCCAGCAGTGTAGAGCCTTGAACTAAAGGAAACATAAAATATTGACAATGTGCATAGTAGAGGATGTGGTGTGTGTGTGTGTGTGTGTGTGTGTAACAGAGAGAGATTGATGTATACAAATTCTGTTCTACTATATATTGAATTAAACAGGTTTACTTTTGATCATCAAAAATATTGTGGCATACTGCTCAATGACACATAAAAAAGCAAACTTCTCTTTGGCCTATACTATAGGCCACGTGTGGAGATATTGAGTGCTTCCTTTGCATCAGCACCTCACTTAGATGATCTCATTTAATTAATATGATAATCCTATGTGTTAGTCATTGTAATCATTCCCATTTTATGAATGAGGAAAGTGAGACTTAAAGATATTAAGTAAGTAAAGTTTTAAAGACCACACAACAAATAAATGGAAGAGTTAGAATTTTACCTCAGGATTCCCAAGTTCATAACAACGATCTTCAAAAGAATTGTGTATTTTTCCCTTGGTAATGAAAATAGACTACTATATCAACAATCTCTTTTCAATGCTTACAATTCACTCTAAAGCCTAGTTTGGATTTCTTCTTCCCTGATCCCATAGCGTTTTCCATGTTGTTGTTCACATGACTTATGTAGAGTTGTTATTTTTTTCTTTGAAACCAAGATATCTTATGAATCTAAGAGTCTGTGGTTTGGTCAACTTTTGTTTTATTGCCCTCAGAACAGTGTCAGGCCCAAACTCATTACAAGCTAGATGAGAGAGTTAACAAATGGGACTTTTATTACCTGATCTGCATGTCTTATAGTCTCCTAAGGCTTTATGTAATTACATTTCGAGATGAACAGCATGTTGGTTCAGAACAACCACTTCTAAACCATGGATGTTGCCATAGATTAATTAGCTAAATCTTATCAAATAATAAACAAGTTCAGGAACATTTGAAATCTCCCTGAGAGTAGGTGGGCCCTGATATGGATCCAATTTCTCATTGATCAACCCTGTCTTTGTTTATACCACATGCTTCTTGAGATGACAGATTCCTTTACTTACTCCTGTCATGTCTGCTCAAATATTATATCCTCGATGAATTTTTTCCTCACTCTTCCACGTAGACACATAAGCATCACTGTTTTCACTGTGGTTGTGGATTTACGTGTTAGCTTTCTCACTGATTCAAGGACAGGGAATGTGTACTTTCACCCAGAAGGTTTTGTGTTTTGTGTGTGTCGTGTGTATATGTATTTGTGTATGTATTATGTATGTGTGTGTGCACGTGTGTGTGTGTGTGTGTGTGTGTGTTTAATTCATGGGGCCAGGCAAAGAGAAAGCCTTAATAAAAACAGCATTGACTGAATTAATGTTTTACATTGTTTCTTACAATGACGCAGCTGAGCATGCATGAAGCCAGTAAATCTCTCTCATATAAACCTTTCTGGTGTCAAACTTTGAACATGCTAAATAGGTTTTTATCTGAATTTCAGTAGATTCCAAATTAAGATTTAAGCTTTGACCTCCATCACCAATCCCAAATAAACACAGGGGCTAGAAACTAGCCCTAGTGTTTAGAGCTACAACCAGATCCTAGATGTGACCCAGATTGGGGAAAATTCTACCATACCCCTTCCTTTATCTATGGATGGATGGCAGTGTGTCAGGGTTAGGCAGCTTTCAGCTGTTGTCTACAATGGGAAGCTTATTCTGGGGACAAAGTAGAAACAATGAATATTCTTAGACGTTCATCCCTTTGCCTGAGTTTTAACCTGTTGATCTATAATTGGTCAGCACAATGCTGACCTTTTGCCTACCTGGCCTTCTCTTTCCTTGCAGAGGCTCCTGTAATTTTAAACATAAGGGAGGGGTGCCTGGGTGGCTCAGTCCCACTCTTGGTCTAAGTGTCCCACTCTTGGTTTTGGCTCAGGTCAATGGTCTCACAGTTGTGGTATGGAGCCTAGCCTGCACTGGCTTAGCACAGAGCCTACTTGAGATTTTCTCTCTCCCTCTATGTCTACCCTTCATGTTCTCTCTCTCAAAATAATTAAATAATAAACATTTAAACATAAGGGAGAAGTGGTATCTTTTTTTTTAATCAACCTAGTTTTAAATTATTTCTTTTAATTTCTCTGATGGCATCAACATTTCCATTTCCAGTCCTAAAATCTGATGATAACATTTTTAAATGTGCATTTTCACATATAATCCCTTTCAGAAAGGAAAATATGTTCTTCAGAAAAATTTGATCGTGGGATTCATGTGTAATTCTTTCAAGAGCATCACAGTCTTGATTAACTTATTTAACAAATCCTCAAGATCTGGTATGTCTCAGGTCTTATGCACTGTTTATATAAAGATGGTTGATGTATAGTTCTTGTCCTTGCAATCTGTAGGAGGAAAAATACACATAGTGATTACATGACAAAGTAGTGAACACCAGGACAAATGGTGCCCAGAACACTGTGGATGCTGGGTGAAGGAAATAGGGAAGACTTAAGGTGCTTCCTAATTTAAATTGATAAGTACGCTGCATCCTGTAAGCTCCTCTCAGAGCTTCCATTCCCCTGGGAGTAGAATCCAAATGCCTCCCCAGAAGTTGGGCCCTTGATGGGTGGTCACAAATTCTTAAGAGGTCCCAAGGAGTTTGTGAATTTGGGGAAGAAAATACAATTATTTTCATTAACCTTGTCTGCACTTTAGCATTACCTTCCATCATATCTATAGCCATAAACCACAGTGGTATCAGCAGTTCCTGTGACTTTGTCATCAGTAGAAATCAGATGCTTCCTGTTACATTACAGTTGTAGAGATTGCTCGTTATAACTTCAAATCATCACCAGATCTTTTTTTAATGTGTCAGTAAAGAAGTACACATATTACCATAGCACACACTGATTCCAATAAAACTGGAAACTCAATAAAATCATTTCCTTTAGGGACACCTGTTGGCTCAGGCAGCTGAACGTCCCACTTTTGGGCTGAGGTCATAATCCCAAAGTTGTTAGGATTGAGCCCATGTCAGGCTCTACACTGAACATAGAGCCTGCTTAGGATTCTATCTCTCTTTCCCTCTGCCCTTCTCCCCTGCTCACACTCTCTCTCTCCCTCTAAAATAAAAAAAAAAAAAGTTTCCTTTGTAATCTTTTGTATTTTTATTTATTTAAAATCCTGATATATAGTCTGAGAAAGATCTATAGGCCCCACTCAACTGCTAAATGGGTCCATGACACCAAAGAGAGGTCTCTCTAGTCACACCCATACTATTTCTCCCCAGCTGGCTACCCTCCAGACTTACTGACTCTCCCTTTGAACCCACCCAGCATACTCAGGCTTCAGGCCACCACCGCACAGGTGCAAAGATGACAAACGGCCTGGATGGATGAGTGTTTACAGTAAACAACCTGACAGCGATGTAGGCGTCCATTGGCCTTCCTGCTCTCCTGTGACTCATTAGCAGGGATAAAGCAAGCTCAGTGTGACTATTTTTAAAGACTAGAAAATACAATTTGAAGAATTCACTGATCCTAACAGCTACACCTGAAAAATGCTAATGGAGCAGGTTTGCTTAGTTATAACTTCTTGCCTGACCCCGTTGCCTATTTCACCCAGTAAAGATGGGCAGACATTATTTGCATAATGTGCCTGTACAAACTATCAAAAGTCTGGACATTAATATAGCTGGCGACAGACCTTCTTTTCAGAGACACCCATGATAAAATGAGACCCTCAAGAGAACTTGTATAGCACAATTTCAGGCTCCCAAAGAGCAAGCTTTATGAGGGGGAAAAAGGTAATGGGTTCATTGCCACCAGAACGCAATGTCTTGACACACAGTTTGAGATGTCTGAATCTGACATTTAATAGCTGAGATGATAGTGGCCAAATACTTCTTGAGGTCAAATTCATGCAGAGTTCCTGAAAAGGTGAGAAATCGCTGAGATCTGTAATGACAAAGCCGATGAGAAGATTGATGAGATGGTGGTGGCAACAGGAAGAGCCTCCAAAATAGCTTGCAAATGATTTACCCCTGTGACAGCACAGCCGCCTGACAATAACGGAGCACTAATTAAATACCAACCTCTGGGAAAATACCGTAAATTTCTCTTGGCCCTGTGTTGGCAATTTCCTACATGTAAGCAGAGGCCACAATATTTCCCAATAATTATTCTTTTTAGACCTAAATGTTATGCGCTCCCATTCCTTTTCTCCTTTTTCTCAATCTCTAGCAAATTTGATTTGAAAAAATAAAGGTGAGGGAAGAGGAAAGCAGAGAAGGGATTGCAAGCAAGAGAAAGAGAGTTGGAAGAAGGAAAGAAGCTTCCATGTGCTCTATTAACACTGTATGAGAAATATTTCCATTCCTTTCCAGTTTGTGGCTAATTAGGGTAATATAATAGCTAATATTTATTAAGTACCTATCACAAGCTTGGCATTTAAGGGCTTTACATAGAATAAGTTAGTATTTATTATTTACTATGTGCCAGATTTTATGCTAAGTGTGAATTCTCACCACTACCCACTACCCTGTCAGGGAGTGGGGACTATTTCCCCGTGTTTTTTTTTTAAATAAATAAGGAAACTGAGGAAGATGGAAAGTTAAAGTCTCATCTGAAATATGCTGTCTCATTTTAACGAGTATGAGATTTTCCATGAAACAATTTTTTGAAAGGTCTTTCATGGGGAAGCAGTTTATATGAATTATAGTTTGCTAAGAAATGCAGTGAAAACAATTTAAGGAAAACCCTTAAGTACATAAGCATTGAATTAAAATGAATTCTTAGCTCTAGTTAGGAAAAAGAAAGAAATGGAGGCATACCCCTAAAATCAGTGAAGTGCCAAGTGACCTTGGTTTGGAAAGCAATTAAAATGGGCTGGAAGAAATAAGCATTCTGTACTTAGAGAAGCTTGATCTCCTTTTGTCTTCTTTCTGGTTTGCACTAGGTTGGACAGGGACATTCTTCGAGGCAGGGATTAAAGTCTGGGGATGCAGAGTAAAAATGAGGTCAGTACTCACAATAGTTCCATTATCTGAACCACCTCTACCTGATTGCCCAGGGCTAACCTGCAAAGACTTTTGAGGCAAGGTTGAGGAGAAGCCTGGAATTGTTCACAATGCAGAGGAGGCTATTCTATTGGGAGTTAGGGGAAGTGATGAGTCAGAAAGAAGCATTCCAAACCATTTTATCAAATGAAATGAGGCCTGGAGAAAGCTGACAGTAGTAGAATGGTTAGTGACATGGTAGGTGAATGCTTCTTTAAATTGCTTATTGGATAGGAATGCCCTATTTTGTCAGTTAACATAGATTACATTTGGTGGTATAAAGAAGTTTTATGGGTAAAACACAAATTGAGTACAGAGTAAATCAAGTCCCTTATGAATCTCTGGAGAAGAACCTATCTTGTAATTTTGTGAAGTGTTTAGGTTGGGGAAAATATCCATGGGAAGTAGGCATGGCATGGAGATCTTTTCCAACATGTTGGAATGATACTTTCTGGAGTGTCAGAGTGATAAAGATCCAGAGTTAATATAACAATAGCTTCATGAGCAGAGTATCCATCCCCTTTTGTCTTTTCTTTCACACCCAGGCTGATAACAGTAACAATGTCTATCGTCATACTTCATGCCAAGGCAAATTAACCCAAGTGTCTTCCCTATTCTTAAGAATTAAGGGGTGGGGGGAGCCTTGGTGGCTCAGTTGGTTATGCATCCAACTTCAGCTGAGGTCATGATCTCACGGTTCTTAGAATCGAGCCCCCTGTCAGGCTCTGTGCTGACAGCTCAGAGCCTGGAGTCTGCTTCGGATTCTGTATCTCCCTCTTTCTCTGCCACTACCCCGCTCATGCTCTGTCTCTGTCTCTCAAAAATAAACATTAAAAAAAAATTAAAAAAAAAAAAGAATTAAGATAACCCTGGAGCTTCAAGATTTCCCTCTAATAAGAAAGACCCACAGCTTCCATGACATTTGAAACTGTGCATAGATGAGAACAGATTCATCAGAGGAACTGAAAGGTCTCATTGGGCCCCAGGCATTCTAAGTCTCTCTATGGTACTTTGGGAAATTAGGTGGTCACCTCCTACACTCTACCCAAAAAGAAAAATGCCAAAAAAAAAAAAAAAATAAGTCAAGATTTAGATAATCTCTGATAGAGTTCTTTCTTTTTAGTTTCTTGAATTGATTACCTTGGTCTGGGTCTTAACAGCATCCACATTCCCATTTTCTGCTAGTTCTTGATGATGGGATTGGAAGATTTGCCATGGGCCAAACATAGAACTCACTAGACTTCATCACACTGGAGCCACAGCCCCAACTTCAGACAGCCTTTCATTTTGTTCCCCATCAGTTACATTTAATGGGAAGTGGGTGTTTAAACCACAGGGAAGGGACAGTAAGAACAAATATATAATTAGACATGTTTCCCAGCCGTGTGCTTTGTAGATAGGCCTGTTGATTTTCTCTTGGGTGACTTGCCCAAATTGCATCAGGAGATTCCCCCAGCAGAGAACAGGGCTGAATTTGATCCAAAAAACTGAAGTTTGAGGCGAGGAATTGTGCATCTACAAGAACAGTGATAACTATAATCAAGAGAGGGTTGTTTTCTTTCTTTATTTTTCTTTCTTTTTTTTTTTTTTTTTTTTCAGTTTGCCTTCTTGTTTCCCAGTGAGCATGGCAGGGATTTCCATTAATAATAAAGAATTCTGGAGATGTAGAATTAGGAACTGGTTGACTGTAGTTAATTGGCATATTATTGTATTCCCATAAATTCTGTCTGGGACTGCTGCGAGTAGATTTAAAGCTGCTAGGAAGAAATAAAATACACAGCCCATTACAATGAAGTTGTTTTAAGCTTGGAGCTTTTTATTTTAGTGACTTTGGAGCTGGGTAAGTATTAACTTGAGGATTTTATTTTGGAGAATGCTAAAGTAATGGGCCCAAGAGTTTCTCGTGAATTTCTATAAACTGCCATTGGAACTAAGGGACAAGAGAATTTTGAATTGTATAAAAATGAGAATGACCATAGGACACAAATTCATTTTCTGCCACTTCTTGGGTAGTCCATCCATTACATCCTTCAAACAAACCAAAATTATTGATGAAACAAACAAACAAAAAAACCAGTATACATAATTAGGATATGCTAATCACAGAATTTTAAAGAAACTAACAAAGCTCAAAATAAACAGCATTCTCATTTTACAAACAGTGATAACAATGATTATATGGAGATTTTCTCTGGAGTGCTATCTACACTGAATTTTAAGTGAAGGTAGAAGGAGCCAAGTAATTTTCTATGCAGTTCATAAGTGTGGTTTTATTTGGCAATGGCTTTGGGCCATGGGCCCTTTAGTATAAAAAAATGACACCAGAATGGGGTCAGAAGGTTTACTAACTGGAGGTCTTTGGCAAGTTGCTAAAGATCTCTGAGTACTAGTCTGTCCATCTTTAAATTTTTTTAATGTTTATTTATTTCTGAGACAGAGAGAGACAGAGCATGAGTGGGGGAGGGGCAGAGAGAGAGGGAGACACAGAATCAGAAGCAGGCTCCAGGCTCTGAGCTGTCAGCACAGAGCCCCAGGCGGGGCTTGAACTCACAAACCATGAGATCATGACCTGAGCGGAAGTCGGTCGCTCAGCCGACTGAGCTACCCAGGTGCCCCTAGTCTTTCCATCTTTGAAGGGAGAAAGATTATGTGCAACTGACAAGGAGTTGAAAAGTACCAGGACTTGGGTGAGGCAGACATGGTATCTAAGACGTACCATTTAAGGAGCAACTTGTCAGATGCCAAGACTGTGACTGTATGACTCTGAGGGTGAACATCACCTTAAATTCTACACCCTAGGTGCCTCCCTTGCCTCATTCTAGTCCTGGCGTTCTTAAAGAGATACTACACAGAAAACCCTATCACAATGCATGGGTTATACTGAGGCTCAAAAAATGTTTTCCCCTGTTGATCCTGTCTGCCTCATAGGTGTCTTTTGAGAAATACATGAGAAAGTATGTGAATGTGCTTGTGATGTGCTATGCAAATGTTAGCTGTGCTAAGTCATTATTGTGGTTATGAGTTGTGTTGCTATTATCATCAGCAAAGATGTGTATGCAGATATGTATATATGTGTATGTATATATATATATATATATATATATATATATATATATATATGATAGATATTTTAGTTCCTGAAAGAGCTTAAATGAGATGATGTATATTAATTAACATGTTGAAGATAACTCTTTAAGGTAGGATTGAAATTATGTCAGAGTACAAACTAAGGATGAACTCAGGAGGGGTGGTATTCTCTTGCCGTGTTTAATTTGTCTACAAGCCTAGCACCATGAGCACATAATCACTTTGCACCAGGAAATACATGTGGTTGGGAAATAACATCAGGACTGAATGTAATTCTCAACTCAAAGAGTGTAGTCTGCCTGCTGGTGACTGGTATTAGCTGCCTGCTGGATGGAGGGGAAAAATTTGGACAGTTGCAGTTGAACCTGGGGAAGGTGGGTGAGCAGTTGATTGACAGGACTGAATTCTTACCACCCAGACATGGATACATCTAAGTGAGAGTAGTAATAAGAATCAACCAGCTATGGTGATCTCTGGGTTGGCCTTAAGCATCCTTTGAAGGATTATTAAAGAACTTCCTAACTTCTTATGAATTAAAAGCTAAATTTATTCAGAGCAAAGAAACATTTTTGCTGAAGGAAGGACATTGCCTAGTGTTGCGTCACATGAGTGGTGGCAGATAATTCGGATCAGGTTCAAACACAATGTACTTTTCAAAAGTAAATGTGCACAAAAATGCTGCATTTTTAGAGCCATCTTAGTTTTAGCCATTTTATGTTTTATTCTGAACTTGGCAGTCAAGTTTGGTGGCTCAAAGATGCTGTTGGAAGAGATGTGTCTGAGTCAGACAAAGGGTGGATTTGGGGTGCATTTGGCTGTTGTCTTCCTTTGTGCAGGCAGAGTTGTTTTCTCACTGTGTTTCTGTGCACCAGCAGGAAAGCAGGCTGTGCACACATTTGTGTCTGTGTTACTCAGAACTCATCCCAGGCTGTGCTACAGTCATTAGCACACTGGAAAAGCAGGGAGTTTTGGATGAGTCACTAATAGCTGGTTTCTTAGAGCTGCTTACTTAACATGTATAAGCAAACAGATTTCTGCTGTGGTTTAGAATTCATTGGAGACTGAAAACCTACCCATGTCTCTGTGTGGTACTGTGGATAAGCCTTATCTTCATTCTTTCTCCACAGAGAAGTGTTTTCCATACTGGGTGGATGGATGGATAGATAGATAGATAGATAGATAGATAGATACCATCTATAGCCTGAGCATTTGCAGTGTACTGAGACCTATTCTAGGCTCTTTATCCCAATATTTTACAGATCTAGAAACTGAGGCACAGCTAAGTAACATACTCAAGCTAGTAAATATCACTTCTGTATGCTTTGAAACCAGCAGCTTTGGCCTAGGCTCACATTCCTCTTGATACAATACCTTTGAAATCCTAGGCATGTGTGCACATACATATTTGCTTTTGAAGAACAATGAAGAGATTCTACCTTGAATAGAAGGTATTTGTATTGAGGCCATTCCTTTCTTTGTTGAGTAGTAAAGGTGAGAGCAATAGACATAAAATTGCCAGGTTTACCAGACTCTCAGATTTGATGCTTCTGCCTGGGGAAGATTTGTAGACCAGGTCTCTCAAATCTAGCCTTTCCGGAAGCCAAGGCGGGCCAAGTGTGTGAGTGAAATAGAGTGTGGTGTCTCCACTGAACTTCAAGAGTCCCTTTGATTTGGTTTCAGATACTCACTGCTATGAAGGATTAGCCAATGTGACCTCATTGTCTAATTTTTCTGAAGAAGACAGATATTGAGATTTAAAAAAAAAAAAAGTTTAAAAATATTGAAAACTAATTCAAAAACTTAAAAAAACACACACAAACCAACCCAAATATATCTATGAGCCAGATATGTCATTTTGAGATAACTCTGTTCTGGGTGAATAATGGGTCACTTAGAACAGATTTTTGTTTCTTGTTCTTCACCTAAGGAGGAAGAGGAATTATCACCTATGGGAAACCCCAGGACAGGAGATTGTCTAATAGAATGATATGTTTATTGTCTAGTCCTCAGTTATAGCTTTGCACACTTTCTACTCAAGGCAGGTTATCTCTTTTCACAGTACAATATAGTAGGCACTAGCTACAAATGACTACTTAAGTTAAAATTAATTAAATAAAATTAAAAGTTCAATTACTCATTTTTAGCAACCATATTTCAAGCACTCAATAACTTAATGCAGCTAATGCCTACCATATTGGACAGAGCAGAATAAGGATATTTCCATCATTGCAGAAAGCTGGCTCTAGATTGTTAGACTGGCAGCTTAGGCTGTGTTATGATTAAGTGATGTAAGAGGATACTCACTTGAGAAAAGTTATGTAAAAGTGAATAGTCTGCTCTCTCAGAAAGTTCTTTCCTGGCTTATTTGCTTGGAAATTTGGAAATTTGCTTGCTTATTTGTGATTGGAATTCTCACCATAGGAATACTGGCTTGAATGGTGATTCAATAATTTTTTCCTGGGATGCAGTCCTAGTCAGTACCATCAAGACATCGAAGTTATCCTTACATTAAATTCACCTGAGGATATTTTTTAAAAATTTAAGTATTTGGGTTCTACTTCTTACCTACTTTATTAGTCCTTCTAGAGAGTTGGGCTAAACCATGTTTGGTCTTCAATGTCCCTCAGTGATCCTGGTGGAGTCCTCTGGTTAAGCATTACTCCATTAGTGCAAACCCAGTTTTCCAGTCTGTTCCAGCCTTGGGAATATAATAGCCCCCCCCCCCCTTATCCACAGGGAATATGTTCCAAGACCCCCAGTGGATGCTTAGAACTGTGGATATTGCCAAACCCTATATACACTATATTTTTTCCTATACATGCATACATACCTGTGATAAATTTTAATTTATAAATTAGGCACAGTAAGAGATTAACAACTATAATAATAAAATAATTATAATAAAAATTTTATGAATGTGGTCTTTCTTTCTCTGTGGATTTATTGTCCTGTACTTACCCTTCTTCCTGTTATGATAAAATGCCTATGTGATGAGGTAAAGTGAGGTGAATGACATAGGCATTGTGATATAGTGTTATAGGCTACTAATGACCTCTGCTAATACATCAGAAGGAATATCATATACTTTCAGACTATGACTGACTACAGGTAACTGAAATGACAGAGCAAAACCATGGATAAGAGGAACCACTATACTAAAAGGCCTTGGTCATAATCAAATGGTATCTTGACTACAGTCTGCTTGTATTTATTTGAACTTCTATACCACTAAATTCCTTGGTGGCCATTTATGTTGTCACTTGAGTAGAGCAAATTCCAGGAAATGAAGGAAATCTAAGAGTATTGATCTACTCAATAGAAAGAGGGCATTTTTCCCAAGACTAATCGATCTTCTATTCATTCCACTTAGGTGGCCAGGTTTTCTGCTAGTACACAAGTCTTTCGGAATCCCCTAAAGTTAACTCTGCCCTTTGAATTTTAATGCCTCTGGGACATACTCTACATTGAGACCACAGGTGCTAGATTAGAAATAGCTGTTAATGGGGCACAATTGGGATGGGCCTGTCTCTGACAATGGGCCTCACTGTATACTTCCCAGTCCCTTCCAGGAAGCCACAGATCTCTTAAAAATGGAATTTGGGAGACCTGTTTCACCTCCCAGTTTTCCAAGATGCTAGGTTTCTTTAGTATGATTTGAGTATCAGGTGGTCTTGTCACTCTGCACAGAGGGAAGAGGACATGGATTAGAACAAAAAGACTCCAGGACACACCAGGTGGCAGGGAATGGGAGGGACCAGACAGCAATAGGCAAGAAGAACCTAGGGAGGAAAGTTGGTGATTACACTTATGAGCCTACTGTGGTTGACTCTTAATGCCCTGGCCTGTGGCACCAAAGAGTCCTGTGTAGCCCTCATAGATGACCACAAGGTAACAAACAGCCCCTATAAAGTCACATCAATTTCTTGAAAAGGCTACTCAAAGCAGGCTCCTAACACCATTGGTGGTTTCCTTTCTTCCTTCCTTCCTTCCTTCCTTCCTTCCTTCCTTCCTTCCTTCCTTCCTTCCTTTCCCTTTCTTTCTTCCTTCATTTCTTTGCCTTCCTTTCTTTCTTTCTTTCTTTCTTTCTTTCTTTCTTTCTTTCTTTCTTTCTTTCTTTCTTTCTTTCTTTCTTCATCAGTAATTTTCACTTAATATAGTGGCTCCCAAATTTTGTTGCACGCTAGGAAAACCTGGGGAACTCTAAAAATTCCAGATGCTCAGGTTGTACATACCAACTAAATCAGAATGTTTAGGGGTGGGAGCCAGGCATCAGGTTTTGCTTGTTTTTTGTTTGTTTATTTGTTTGTTTTTTAAAGTGACTCCAATGTTCATCAAAGATTGGAAGCCACTGATTTAATAGCAAAGCATCATTGGAAAATGAATGTTGTTAAGGTCTTTGGCTATTGCTAAACAAGGTCTAGAGCAACTAACAATGGTTTGTGCCCTCCAATTTGATTTTTTTTTCTTTTATGGCCACCAAGTGGGATCCCTCGCATGCAGGACAGTATCCAAGTCTTCCCTTCTCTTTGTACTCTGTAAGGAAATTGAATGCTTTTCTGGATGTGAAAAACAAATAACAACAAAAACAAACAAACAAACAAACAAACAAACAAACAACAGCAGAACACTTCTATTTGAGTGACTGCTGTTCCTAAGTCAGAGAAACTCCAGTTTCTATATGGAGCATCCAGAAGCCTCTTGTAAAAACAATGCTTAAACTTCTCTAAGCCTGGATATCTCCATCTGTATTTGGCCATGAGGATTCAAGGACATAATGTAGTGGTTCCCAAACATCTTGTGCATAATTTCTTCAAGAGTATATTTAATGTATACAAACCTCTTCTTGGAGACCTTGATTCAGTGTAACAGTGGAATCATGGACAATATGTTTAACATCCTCCCCAGTTGATTCCAATGCTGCTCAATATCTGAGAGCCACTAAATTAATATACTTTATTTATGAATCATTCAGAATGAAGGAGGTGTTGTTGCCTTACCTCCCTCTCAATTCCTGTGAATATACTTTTCTTTCCATCTGGCTAGGAGTTACCTGTGCTCAAAGACAAAATTTTCCAATCATAATAGGGCGCCTGGGTGGCTCAGTTGGTTCAGCGGCTGACTTCAGCTCAGGTAATGATCTCACGGTTCATGAGTTTGAGCCCTACATCAGGCTCTGTGCTGACAGCTCAGAGCCTGGAACCTGCTTCAGATTCTGTGCCTCCCTCTGTCTCTGCTCCTCCCCAACTCATACTCTGGGTCTCTCTCTCAAAAATAAATAAATATTTAAAAATATTAAAAACAATTATCCAATCATAGGGAGGATGTATAAAATAATCCCTCATTTCACAAGTCTGTAGATTAGGTATCCAATGATTTTCTTTAGTGGATGTCCTGTGCATTCCAAAAGTTCAATTCTTTGAGTCTCATTTGTTGACAAATTGCCTCACACATGAATACTTTAAAGAGTGGTGGAGGCTTGTCTCTTATAGACTGTACAAGTTATATCATGGCCACATGACATAATGTGTCCTCATTGCTGTCTTGAATTATGGCTTATTTCCTCATTTTCTGGGTTTTTCCTTGTGTGTATTCACTAAAGTGCTTGAACTATGTCCCAACTTTGTACTGTCTTCTGGAGCTATGAGCAGGTTGTGCTCACAACTCTAAGAGATGCATCTGGTCTCAAATATATTCCTGTATGGTTTTCTCTCTGTGGCCAGACCCTGTGAATGTCTCTACTGGCTCCAGACCCTTGGACTAGGATCAGTCTCTTTGCTCATAAGTGTCTGGCATGGCACTTCCTGATACTGGCCATTTAGATACTGTGATTGCCTTAGTGGCTTGAACTTGTTTGTGTTACTTCAGTCTCTTTACTCTTTACTCCAAAAATATCTGAGTGTTGGGCCCTATCCAGGTGCCCTCACTGTCATCTCATAAAGATGAAACTTTTGTCACTGAGGGAGAAAGAAACTCGTTTTACCTCTTGCACTTCTTCTTTAGACCATTCATGACAGTTACAATTTTTATATTTGATTTGTTCTTTTCACTAGAAACCCACTAAGAGCCACAGGGGCAGGGATTATGTTTGTGGTTGCCATTTTATCTCTTGCACCTAGCAGAGTTCCTGGCACAGAGCAAGCAGCCAACAACTATTAGATGAACTTAGGCAATGGGTAGAATAATTTTCCTTAATAACATTGTCCAGTGTGGGCACCATTCCCAACAAGAAAAATGACATAGCTCAAGGAAACAATTTCCATCATCTACAAGCTTATGAGGTATCATGGTGTGATTCAGACCCACATGGTCCCCATTCCTTTTACAGTAATGCACCCAAAGCAATCTATTGAAGAACTGCCGACACAAATCAACCCAACCTGTATGTTCTTATGCCTCTAGCATTAAAGTGTTCTTGTCACTATCAACACTAACTGACCAGTGGAACTTTGTGTGAAAACACTCTGGCAAGAAGTCAATGATAATCAACTTATATTTAAAGGCATTTTGGGTAGGCCAATTATCCTTTTAAAGTCCCTATTTGTATCATGGCCATTTAACCTCCCTTTATATAAATCTAAATCTTTCTTGTTTACACAGGAATCTAGATAGCTGTATACTACCTGTAGGATGGTCAGGAGCACTCAGAGGTCCCATTCAATATCTGGTTGCTTTAGGTGAGCATCACACTCAAGGGAAATATACATGGCAAATTAAGGAGTGATGATGAGAAACAAAACAAGGGACTGATGAAGAAGAAAGATTTTTTTTTCCCTTAAATGTACAAAAAAGAATAGAGTGGTTTTTTTCCTTCTTTTTTTTTTTTTAAGAAATAAGGATCTAGGTCATCAATATAAACTCCACAAAGGCTAAAATGATGGTTTTGGAGTCTATCCCTAGAGTATCTGTCTTTAAGGACAGTCTATTGAGATTTCTTTCATAAGCATATCAGATGCCAAGGTGGATACCAAAAATAGTGTATCTCTTGGTGCTTGACCATAAGCTAGACAAAAATAATAATAATAATAACAACAACAACAACAACAACAACAACAATAATAATTGGACCAAAAGGAATCTAATCTTGTAAAACAATTAGATGGCAATCACAAAATGGCATATAACTTGGCACCACCAAAAATAGTAGAGATATAATATGAGCCCTCCAGAGATTAGAGAGGGAAGAAAATATTTTAGTGTAAATTTTTCAGGAAAGGCTTGGACAGAAAGAAAGATTTGAATATACAAGAGAAGAAAGGAAGCCATTAGAGTAAGGGTGAGAAGAAGGGGGCGGGTGGGGGGATCCTGGAGTGTGATATGAGCAAAGAAACAAGGATGATCATATATATCTACAGAACAGTAATAATTCTGATTTGGTGGGTTATCACTGAAAAAAAATGTGGATTGACAGGTTTCTACTAATTGTGTATGAAGGTGCAGAAATTGTATCTACCAACTTAATTTAGTAGGAAAAAAAAAACACAGCCAGAAATTAGTAAACCATATTGGAAGAGTGAGGCTCTTCTTATGGTAGTTGGCATTATTATGTTTTATTTTGTTTTATGGTTTTGTTTTGTTTTGTTTTTTGCTTGACAAGGTTGGCTTGGTTGATCTGGTTTTTAAACAATGCCTTCCTCCTCCCTTACAAGTACATACGTCCCTCCCAAATCTCCGTCAAAGAAAGTGACCTTCTCAAATAGCAAATAGAAGAGAACATTTAGTTAAGAAAGCATGGAAACCCCCAAATAATCAACATTTTGTAAACATAGTTCATTTATTCTGTTTGTTTCATAATTTTGTTAGCAAATATCTTACCACATATTAGAAATCACAAAGAGATGACTATCTTATTGTGGTAATGGTTGTGCTGGGAAAATGCCAAAATATTATGTAAAATAAAACATTTAAATAAGGAGAAAAAAAGCTCACTATTTCAGCTTCCCATTCCCTTGTCTGTGCTGGTAGCTTCATGCTGTTAGGACTGTACCAACTATTCCATGTGTTCCTCAGAGAAAATAAAATGAGTCCACTAGGTATCAGTAAATATTTCCAAGTGTTTGGTTGCCATGTGTCTTAAAGTGTGAAGTTTTGACTAAAGATCCTATTTGAGACAAAAGCTCCTCATTCATTTTTTTTACAATATTAGTAAAGCTTAGTTAATGGTATTCAACTGGCTGTCCTATTCAGTGTCATAAGGCAATCATGTGAAATAAACGGAAAGGAAATTTCATTTCACACAGCCTTATAAAGCATCATTGCTGAATGTTTGATAGAGAAAAAGAGTTGAAAGTCAGTTAAGTTTATGTGTTCACTATTTAATAGCAAGTGGGTTCAGCTTAAATCTATTTCTACTTTAACCACCCAAAGCCAGATTCCTGAGTTGTTGCAGCCATTTTTCTCCCTGTATCATCTAACGGTACCACCCTCACTCTTCTACTTCTTAACCGTCACTGACTGCTCTTTGCCCATGCTGTTCTCTGAGTTCCATTAGTATATGGCTTCAGAATCATCTAAGGTCCATCACCAGCATCTACAATCTTCCCTGGAGCCTATTCATACTCTATAGCAAATATCTCTCCAGTGGTTTTCCAAGAGGCAAAACTTAGGCACTTGACACTTCCCACATATGAAACAAGGAAAGGAATTTGAAAGCCAGCTGGCACAGCTGCTCTGGAAACCCATGTTTTCCATCTTGCTTTTCCTTTTTCCCCTCAGTATCTTCTAATGTTGTATCCATTATCTCCATAGTGCTTGACAAATTATGCCCTTTACTCATTTAGTTTGTTTGTTGCCTACCTAGTCCCACTAGAAAAGAAAGGATAAGAATTTTTGATGATTTAGTTCACTTCTGTATCTCCAGTACCTAGAACAGTGCTTGGCACACAGGAAGTATTCAATAAATACTTGCAGAATGAATAATATAGAAGAGTAGTTCTCAGCCAGGTCAGTTTTGCCCTCTGAGAACCTTTGGCAAAGTCCAGAGACGTTTTTGATCACTGGGGCTGCAGGGCAGAGCAGTGCTGCTGGCATCCTACAATGTGTAGAGCAGCCCCTCACAACAAAGAATTATTTGACTCTAAATGTCAGCAGTGCTGAGGTTGAGAAACCCTGATGCACAAAACCCTCAAGAATTCTGCTGGGAAGGTTGGCTGCCATCACTCTTGTGGCTCCTTCCAGTACATCTTCTGTACTGTACCTTTTTCGGCCTCATCTACTGATTGAACATTTCTGTTTGCTTCTTGTAATCTAGAAATTGAAATGTCTCATCTGTTTCATTTCATATTCCTTTACTGCCACTATAATGTGGTTTCCTGAAGGAGGAGAGGCAAATGCCTCTGCTTGGCTTCCATTTTGAACTTAAAACTCTGTTATCCTTACCTTGTTGAAGTGTCATATTTTCTCTGAAGACTTCAATATGACTTGAGCCTGTACATCATTCTCTCTTCTCTGAATTCTTAGAATATTTACCATAAGTTTTGGCCATTAAGGCAACATATTAGATACAGTTAAAGACAGCCCTAAGTACTATGGCTTAAAGAAGATGGAAGTTTATTTCTTTTCAGTCTAACATTGAGGTCAAAGTCAATAGGATGGCTCTGCTCCATGTGATTATTCAGATTTAGGTTCCCTCCATATTGTTACTCTGCCATTCTCAGAACATTTTTCTCAACCAGAAGGAAGAGAATCTGGAAGTAGACATATGTATTTTCCAGCTTGAAAGAAGGGGAGAGAGTAGCAGTCTTGTGTGCATTTTCTTTTAAATTCTGATACGTGCTATGTATGCATGGTGAGTGTGTGCACACATGTACATGTGTTGTAAATTGTTAACAGTAATTTCTGGAAGGTAGGGTTACAAGTGACTTTTAATTTTCATTATTTTACTCTTCTATATTTTGCAATATTTTACACAAACATAAACTGCATATAGCTGTGGGCTACTTTAGACATTCTTAAAATCATTTGTTAAGACTTATTATTAAGTGGAAACTGTATATAAAAGATCTGCCAAGGAAGTAGGGAATTGCCAAATAGAAGCTAGGTGCTATTTCTTTTAAATTTTCTTTTTAATATTTATTTATTTTTGACACACAGAGAAAGAGACAGACAGAGCATGAGTGGGGGAGGGGCAGAGAGAGAGGGAGACCTAGAATTCCAAGCAGGCTCCAGGCTCTGAGCTGTCAACATAGAGCCTCACACGGGGCCCGAACTCACAGACTATGAGATCATGACCTGAGCCAAAGTCGGACACTCAACCGACTGAGCCACCCAGGCGTCCCAATTTCTTTGAAACAAGAAATTAGTCAACAACTGTAAATGTAAGCCTCTCCCACCAAAAAAAAAGAAAAAAAAAGAAAAAAAAGAAAAAAAAGAAAAAAAGAACCAGATTTAAGATTTTAAGTAAATTGAAAAAACAAATGACCATCTTTTCAAATATATATACTTTAAGGTGTAATATTTATGTTTATATTTATTACCTTTCAAAAAATAAATGAAGCAAATCAGCTGTTTGACATTGCAGAGTTAAAACTCCTAGCTTGACTCATTTTTGCCCCTTTGACCAATGATTTTGACATTTAGCAAGTGATAGTTAAATTTAGAAGCTGGGAGAAAAAAAGGGAGCATACCATGAAAAGTGGACAAAACTGTAGAAAGGATGTCAGGCAAAAGAGTGTATTCAGAGAAGTGTGAAGAAGACCAATAACAATGGTTTAAGTCAGCAGGCCGAAGAAATCTGAGAGAGGACAAGAGAAATTTATTAAGACAGAAATGAAAGGTGGGGCACCTGGGTGGATCAGTCGGTTGAATGTGTGACTTCCGCTCAGGTCATGATCTGACAGTTCTTGGGTTCCAGCTCCATGTCGGGCTTTGTACTGACAGCTCAGAGCCTGGAACCTGCTTCGGATTCTGTGTCTCCCTCTCTCTCTCTGCCCCTCCATGGCTCAGGCTCTATCTCTTTCTCTTTCAAAAATAAATAAATATTTTAAAAAGTACATTTTAAAAAAAGAAATGAAAGGGGAACAGAAAATAAAGCCTGTATTTGAAGAGGAAAAAAGATAAGCTGAAGTAACTGTAATAAAACTGAGTTAACTGGACCTTAAGTTTCATTATTTATCCATTAGTCACCATATTTTAGCCCTTCCTTGGCCATATACAGAATTAGCTGTTTCTCCTCTACTTTCTTGGCAGATATGAAAGTGAAACTAAGGCTCTAGGTAGAAAAATGAAAGCTTATCCCAGGAACACAGTTAAGATCTATTTGGTGAAGGGAACAGGAAACATTTGGCTAAAGGTTAAGTGAGTGTATTACAAATTAACTCTTAAGCTGATACTGTAAATGTGGGATAGTTTTCAGGGTTTCTTTATGTTTAATGTCATAATCTAAGATTAATGTAACCTAAGTGTTGAGCAACATAAATGGCATGTACATTTTTGTAAGCTGCATTTTTCTTGTTGAAATATTACTAACACTTTTACTTTCATATACATGTGAAGATCTCTCATTTTTCGTGGTTATGTAACATTCCATCAAAAGAATGTTCAGTAAACATACTTCTGACAAGATTAGCCAGGTTGGCTATCAGGATCTGTATTTATTGAAGAGAAAACTTACTTGGCACTTGGTATGGACTGGATATTTGTGTCCCCTCAAAATTTGTATGTTGAAATCTTAACCCGGAGGTTGGCCTTTGGGAGTTAATCAGATCATGAGGATGGACCCCTTATGAGTGGTATTATTACCTTAATAAAGAGACTCCAGAGACCTCTCTTTCTGCCTGAAGTCAGCAGTTGGTAACCTGGTAGTGGGCTCTCAATAGAACTCAACCATACTGGAACCCTGATCCTAGACTTCCAGTCTCCAGAACTGTGAAAAATAAATATCTGTTGTTTATAAGCCACTAAGTCTATGCTATATTTGTTACAGCAGGGTGAACAAAGACGGCATTATTCGTTAGTTTATTATTATCCTTAGATACCTTTTAATAAAACAAAATCTTTCTGTTTTGCTTGTTGTAGATGATTTACTTAAGTTAAAAAATAACTGTTTTGGGGCACCTGGGTGGTTCAGTTGGTTAAGCGTCAGACTCTTGGTTTTGGCCCACGTCATGATCTCGCAGTTTGTGGGTTCCAGCCCCACCTCGGGATCTGCACTGACGATGCAGAGATTGCGTGGGATTCTCTCTCCCTCTCTCTCTGCCCCTCCCCTGCTCCGTCTCTCTCACTCTCTCAAAATTAATAAACTTAAAAAATAACTTTGTTTTGCTTTTGCAAATTGCTAAAGGTTTTGTTTACCAATGATGAATTAAAATTTATTTTACAAATTAAGTATTAAAAATAGAGTGTTGCCATTTTTTGGCAAAAATGACAAAGAGACAGTCAAATGAAATCAATAAATGTATTTATTGACTATGGAGATAGAAGTATGAAAATAATCAGTGTTCTATATAAGAACACTAGAATATGACAGACTCTACATCCCATTATATTTTGCTATTTCCAGAACTCTTTTAAAGATTATATAGCCATTAATTCTTGTCTTCCTTTTCATTTTTTTTTCTCCCTCAACTTGTTATAAAAATCTTCAGACAGAGAAAAATTGAAAGAATAGAACAGTGAACGCCTGTGTAACCTCCAAGATTCAACGGCTATGATATCTTAAGAGAATAAAAACTCCCTTGGTGTACAGATATATAAATGGTTAAATAGAAAAACAACACCTAAAAAGCAATTTAACGCAGCTTTTTATATCTGCATTATGTTATTGATATTGGTCTGATACATTGTAGTATCTTTGAAGAATCACAACAAAATCTGGATTGGAGAAAATATTGATTCATAAACCTAGGTCTGATGAGTGTCCAGCACAATCTTCTTGTTACTGCACTTTCTCTTTTCTTTTTCTCCTGTCTTGTTAAGTCTCCTTTATATTTCTGTCTGCCCTGGAAATAAAATTTGGCAAAATAATTGTTTGCCAGTGAATTATCAATTTAAATGAATATTGGTTACATGCAAAAGATTGATTAATTGCATTCTGTATTAGGAAGGGGTCTATTGTTTTTGTAGTTGGTTTGCCTTATGTTATGTGAAGTGTATTTTGTGAATACATTAATAAAATCCATGTATCCTTTACAAATTACTATTTCATTGTATTCCTTGGGAATGAATCACCACAACTGATATGCATTCAATATTGAATGGTTTTATTGTTCTCATAGTAGGCTTTCATAAATTTATTAATTTTCCAGCAAATGACATTTTAATTAAACAATTTAAAGTCAAAAGATCTAGGGACGCCAGATAAAATATAAGATTCCCAGTTAAATTTGAATTTCAGATGAATAGCAAATAATTATTTTTATATAAATATATCCCAAATATTACATGGGACATACTTATATTTAAATTTTTTTTGTTATTCATTTGAAATTCAATTTTTTTTTTTTTTTGAGAGAATGAGTGGGGGAGAGGCAGAGACAGAGAGAAAGAATCTCAAGCAGGCCCCATGCTCAGTATGGAGCTCAACATGGGACTGGATCCCATGACCATGAGATCATGACCTGAGCTGAAATCAAGACTCTCCTGCCTAACCCACTGAGCTACCCAGGTGCCCCTTGAAATTCAAATTTAACCAGATAACATGTACTTTTCTTCATTAAATCAGTAACCCTAGTAGGGCATAATATGTAAGATGCTATTTGTCTAGTTTTTCGGGTATTGTTTTTGTCTTTATTTTATACCACTCTCATTATTAAAATAAATATTTTGCAAGTTTTAGCTACCTGTTTATATGTTGAAAACACAAACCTGGCACTTCCACTGAGGAAGAGAGCAGAATGAAACTTTAAAAAATTACTCAACCATATACAATATTTTAATTGTATTTTTTACTCATTGATTACAATTTTTAAAATTACTCAACCATATACAATATTTTAATTTTATTTTTTATTCATTGATTACAATTTTTCTCCTTAGGACAAATTCATACATACTTGGTGAAACAAACAAAATAAGCACACCTATAAAACACAGTAGGCTACAAACATTCTACCTTAAATTTATCACCCTCCATAATCAGCTTCTTTTCTGGGGGAAAAAAATTTGACCTAGATCTTGGGAAATCTTAATTTTTGTCCTGGCTTTGTTCTTATGGTCTGGGCAAGTCTCTGAACCCCCTCCTAGAATTCCCTGTTCTCATATGTCAATTAAAGGGGAAAGATTGTTATCTAAAGTCAGCTCCAGGGGTGCCTGGGTGGTTCAGTCAGTTAAGTGTCTGACTTCAGCTCAGGTCATAATCTCATGGTCTGTGGATTGGAGCCCCACATCAGGCTCTGTGCTGACAGCTCAGATTCTGGAACCTGCTTTGGATTCTGTGTCTCCCTCTCTCTCTGCCCCTCCCCAGCTCATGCTCTCTCTCTCTCTCTCTCTCAATAATAAATAAATAAACTTAAAAAATTATTAAAAAACAATAAAGTTATTTTCAGAGCTGAGGTTATATTGCCCATCATTTCAGCTTCAAGTGCCTGGGCAATAATTATGCATGCATGGTACTCATGAAGCCTGCTCTTGGTTGGTAAATTTTTGTTTACTTCTTTTTATTTTTTTAAAAAATTTTAACATTTTATTTTATTTTATTTTTTGAGAGAGAGCTTTTGAGGGAGAGAGCTTGAGAAGAAGAGGGCAGAGAGAGGGAGACACAGAATCCCAAACAGGCTCCAGGCTTTGAGCTGTCAGCACAGAGTCCGATGCAGGGCTCGAAGCCATGAACATGAGATGGTGACTTGAGCTGAAGTCAGACAACCAACTGAGCCACCCAGGCGCCTCAAGTTTCCTTATTTTTTTATTTTTTTAATTTTAATTTTTATTTATTTAGTTTTAATATGAAATTTATTGTCAAATTGGTTTCCATACAACACCCAGTGCTCATCCCAACAGGTGCCCTTCTCAATACCCATCACCCACCGTCCCCTCCCTCCCATCCCCCATCAACCCTCAGATTCTTCTCAGTTTTTAAGAGTCTCTTATGTTTTGACTCCCTCCCTTTCTAACCTCTTTTTTTTTCCCCTTCCCCTCCGCCATGGTCTTCTGTTATGTTTCTCAGGATCCACATAAGAGTGAAAACATATGGTATCTGTCTTTCTCTGTTTCCTTATTTTTTAAACTGTGATTTTCCTATGTCTTCATTCACATTTATTCAAATGGATTTATTTTTCACCTTTACTAAATGTAATGATGTCATTCATGCGCAGAAATAACTCAAAATTAAATCCAAAGGAAATTTCTCAGCAATATTCACATTATGAGACTGGGTATGCCCTTTAAATGAAGTCAGCATTTCTCCCTACAGATTTTGAGGCATTCTGAAATTTTAATGGTTTAGTAAATAGTATTTTCTTTGGGAAGAACAATTTTGGTGGCCCCGTTGTAGATCAGTCTTTTGAAGAGAATTGCAGAAGGTAAAAAGAAATGTACATAGATCATGATCATTTTAGATATTAAGACAGTACTACATAGACAGATGCTTTCTACTGTAACATACAAACACATATTTTACCCCCCCCCCCATTTTTATCATTTGTATTACTTGGATACTGTAGAGTTTTGATGCTTTGGAGATTTTTTTTTAAGAAAGAAAGAGGGGCACCTGGGTCGCTCAATCAGTTAAGCATCCAACTCTTGACTTTGGCTCAGGTCATGATCTCACGGTTTATGAGTACAAGCCCCATGTTGGGCTCTGTGCTGACAGTGCAGAGACTGCTTATTCTCTCTCTCTCCCTCTCTCTCTCTCTCTCTCTCTGCCCTTACCCCACTGGTACCTCTCTCTCACTCCCTCTCTCTCCCCCAAAATAAATAAATACACATTAAAAAACAAAGAAAGAAAAAATAAACTTGAGAGATAATCCATCCTACTCGTCTCTTTTTCCTTGAGAGGAAACTCAGTCCTAGTGCAGCTCAATGACTGGTTCAGGGGAAACTAGTTGGTAAGGGAAGGAAAAGGAGTATGTGGCAGGTCCTTTGCAGACACAACCCTGACGTTTTATCACAGCTACGCTGTGAGCTAGGGAAGCCCTGGACTGTCTCATATAGAAGGTGATTGGAAGTGACAATGTGGTGGTGGGGTCAGGGAAGGAACTTGCCTGCAATGAAGCTTGGGGGAATGAATGAGTAGGAGACTTGTCTGGAAGCCACATTTGCATTTCAAGTTCGTTATTTCTACTTAGATTGTTTGATTGTGTACCTTGGTGACAGAGGCATAGTTGCAGGAATGATGTGACGGAAATTATGGAGGGTCTAAGTCTTTTCCAGGCCAATTTTTGGCTCTGGCACTGCCTGTGAGGTAGGAAAGTTTGTTTGTTTCCCACTTGTACAGATGATAACCCTAAGGCCAAAAATCATTTCATGCATTTGACGAAGGTCACAGAATAATGGACAGGATTCAAACTCAGGTCTACAGAACCAGAAAATCTAGATGCATTTGGTGTTACACCAAACTGATTCCATCAGCATGACCTCATCAACTTTGAAGTGCTCCCTGAGATGAGACATGAGCTCCAGGACCCTATGCGACTGTATTTGCTGCATGTAGGCACATACTCATCTAAAGATAGTAATTCACATTAAATTTCTTCAAAATCACTCTGAAAAATATATAGCTAAAACTATTTCTCCATGTGCAAATTAATTCATAGAAGAAAATAAAATACAATAAAGCCCATTACAGTAAATAAATTAGTGAGTTATTTATTTTAAAATACCTAGATTGACCCAATCCATCAGCTGATTGTAAAATAGTGCAATATTTGATAGGATTCAAACTTTTTCTCCTGAGAACAGCTCTTTTATATAAATATATCTAGTTCTCTCTCCCTCACAGACTTCTTTCTTACCAGTGAAAAAGTAATATATGCCATTTTTTTAACTTAAAATTTTTTTTTGTAGTCAAAAGGAGTCTCAAAAGTGTGCAGTAGGGTGGTAGGTGTGAAAGCTGATATATGTTTAACAGTTTCAACCACATCAGTTAAACTCCTAATATACAAATGCCATAACCAATGACATAGCAAAGTCACAAGAGTCAAGAATGTGTCATATCCTCAGCTCCATTGCTACACTGTTTGTGACCTTGGATATATCAGTTAAATTCTCTAAGGTCTGATATGTCTGTGCTATAAGTATCTTGCTAACTCTGAACTCTGCTGTTCCTTGGTTTTATAAAACCAGATATTTCCATGCTAATATTTTGAAAAAAATTTTTTCAGGAGCTCCTAGAGACAATGTAGAGTCCCTTTTTTCTTATACCAGTGGTTCTCAAAATGTGGTCTTGCAAACCAGTTAGAAATGTAAGTTTTAAGCTCCACCCAGACTTGCTGAATCACAAAGTCTGAAACAGGGCCAGAAACTTGATTTTTAACAAGCCCTCCAGATGATTGAGAACCACTGTTTCACACTATAAAATTAAAGACCTATTTTCAAGGAAAAGGCTGATTTCCAGATTATTGGCCCGAGACTCTGACAACTCAATTTCTACCTTGATTTCATCCACAAGGAACCCCTAAAGAGAAGACAGTGAAACACAGAAGATGATTATGCAAGTGAACAAACAAGGTAAACCTTGCTTACACTTCCTGATGGGACATTTCCCAATCATATATCTCCTGGATCTGGGGGTTCCATATCCCTGGATCTATTTTCAGAAACAACATTCATGTAAGTATTTCAAATAAATTTGTATTGAGTAATAATGGATGAGAAATAAATTGGCAACCAGGAAATAACAAAAGCATCCCTTCAAAAAGCTTGTTGGTAAATATCTGGCAATCTTGGGGGACAGCACAGGAGCACCTCTCAAAAAGTAAGACGTGAAAGATGCCCCCAGAAGAGTCAGAGTAACTGCAGTGAAACTGAAGCAGTCATTTGAGGCATCATAGTGAACACCAAAGGTCATGGTGTTTTATTTATTATTGCAATTACAAGAACAATAAAACTTCAACGGGCAGCAGGGTCCATGCAGTTTTGCCAGCTTTCCACGTGACACTGTTCCCCCTCATCAGCACTTCTGATTTCCAGAGGCCTGAGTCTAACAAGCAGCCTCAGCAAGTACACAGATTAATATGTTTGCCCAAGACAGAATAGTTTAGAGCTGGCAGTTTTTGATAAAGACATGTCACCTCTGGTTTTGTTCTTTACTGGAAAGCCTGCGAGGAGAGATGGTGAAATTCTTGTTATCACTTCCACATGGGTTGTCTTCTTGGCACAAGTGAAGAGACTAGGGGGCCGCAATCATTCCTCAACTGCTGGAACAAAGAAAGGTGGATTCCATTATTCCAAGGGCCCTGGGGATTGGATGGCTTCAGAGGAATTCAGGAAAGAAGAAAGCTAAATGTTAAAAGGCCTCAATGTTGATTAAAAAGTGAGATCAAAAACAAAGCTCGATGCTCTTGCATTTATCGCATGTATTAATTGTGCCGCTATCTTTGGTTTGCAGAATAGGATGTGATAAAGAATGCAGTGACCGTTCTGGTGTGTTGAAAATGCCCATTATTAATATGGATTAAGAAACAAAAGTGAAATCACTAAGCAATGAATTATGCCCATCAAAAGATTTGTTGATGGGATGAAACTTATCTTTTATTCACACTCCAACAACTTTTGAATAGTTATTTACAGTGCTGTCATTTGGTGGTTTTCCAGCTGTCCAGAGCTTTAATGTGATCCTGCCCATCCTAATATATGCCTCTCTCTTTTTAATATTTTTACCAAATTTGATAAAATCAGTGGAAGTGATCATGTAACCCCCAGTTTATAATCCTTCATCGGATTCTTCATAGCATGCTCAACAAAAGAGGCAAAATCTCACCACTGTTAATCCCCATGACCTTAACATACACTGTTCACCCCTTGCCATCTGAGTTTGGAACCCATTGCCCTCATTTTCACACATAGCTTTCCCACATGTTGCTCACCTACCAGGAACAACTTTTCACTTTGTTGGGGAAACTATACCCATCCTTCACATAGCAGTTCACACAACTCTCATTCTAGGAAGCCCACCCCTGGATCCCAAACTGGATCATGAGCCCAGTCGTATGCTTTCAAAGCATGTTATAGCTGTGCCTTAGAGGAATATATGATTAATATGTTTCTTCCAACATAGAGACCATAATTTGTTCATCACTGTATCCCTAGCACTTAGCAGAGTGCTTACCTGGCTTATCATGGCCAAAAATAGCCATCAAATTTTGGGGGCAGAGAATGATATGGTTGGCTGTTTTAAAAGAACATACAAGTGCAAATTGGAGGTCAAATCAGAGAGTGGAACATAATAATTGGGATTTTGTATAGGCAACTATTGTAATTGTCTAGGAAAGAAAAAGAAAAAATATATATCTCAATTCCCCATTGTATTGTCCATTGACTCACTTGCCAAGCATTTATTGAATGCTTACAACGTATACGTCAGACACTGTGCTGGGTGCTGAGGCAATAAAAAATCTCTATTTAGAAAATGGAATGGAAGGGATGGATTCCAAAGGAAACTTTGAGGTAGAATCCACAGGACCCACTAAGCAATTTTTGATGTAGAAGAAGGAACTCAAGAGAAATTGAAAGCTTCTAGGTCAATGACTATATTGAGGGTGATTCTATTAACCCGTGTTAGGACTTCAGGAAAAATAACAAGTCAAGACACAAGGCAGAGAGCGCAAGTTGGAACATGTTGAATTTTGAGATGCATGTCAGATTTGCAGATGTGTCAGCTGGTACAGTCACAAGTTTTGGAATGAAGCTTCGCTTTTCAGTGAAGAGCTTCTGGTTGATTGTGAAGGTTGGCCTGTGAAGACTGGCAAGAGAGCAAGGCCCGCTTAAGAATATCAAAGTACAGTTTTATCTTGAAGCCAATGGTTTCTTCTTTGACCTTTAGAATGTGCATATTTTGAATGAGTGAATGAAAACAATGGATTTTTTTTGGTAAATAAATCAATTATTTCATTTGAACATAAAACACAATAGTCATAAGGAGTAACATAAATAGAGTATTCTTATTGGGTGACAATAGATTAAATTGATAACTTTCTATCCTGCTGTACTAATTGTATGCCTTAGCATGTACACTGTATAAAATATCTATATACAATTTACATTATATATTATATATTATAAAATATATAGTTATATTTTATATTTATATTAAATAAATTATATAAAATTTGTATAAATATAAAATATAAATGATATAAAATATGCACTTGTCATTTTACATATACAAAAGAGCAGTTCTGCTTTTTTTTTAATCTTTTCTTCTTCTTAATATATAACTCTTGCATCTTTCCCTTTAAGGCAATACTTAAGAATGTATGTAACCAGCCAATACAGTGATAAATATGTCTTTTTCAGCAAGCTTTAAAATCTTAAAAGATCTAGAAGAGGCATGAAACTCTAACCAGATAAATCCATGGTATATTGTGTGAGCCAAATGCTTTCTCTAAAATGAGAAAGATTCAAATCAGTGACAAGGAGAAGCATGTGGGGCTTAAGCCAACTGTAGAAGGACACAGGTGTGCATCAGTACCACAAATGCACACAGAATTATCTAAGAACATCTTGTCTTGCCAACTCTTTAATATCACATGAAACTTGGGCCAACTGTGCAGCAATATTTAAATGTACCAACTCTGGTATTGCTTTTCTGCTGTCTTGTCTAGCAATTGCATTTGTTTTTTGTTCAATAAATTATTCCAATACTGCAGTAGAATTTAATAAACTTAGGTTTATTGGTCTGGTTTGTCTGGAGATATTTTCACTGACTTGTTGGTTAAACTGAAGACTTTTTTCTGGCTTGTCCAGTGTATTGATGATCCATATTTTAATGAGATGAAATTATGATTTTACATACTATGTAGAAACTATTCTATGTTGAAAATGGTGATAGACTTTAGGTATGAGAGATAAAGTGATGACAACAGAGACCTATAGCTGAAAGGGAATTTGAGATGTAGGGAATGGCATTAGCCAAATCTCTCTTCATCTTCATATGGCATTCTCAGTGAGCATACAGCCATATCTAAGTTTCCCTTATTTATGAGGACACCAATCATATTGGATTAGGGGTTCACCCCATTCTAGTATGTCCTCATCTTAACTATTTATATCTGCAATGATCCCTTTTCTAAATAAGGTCATATTCTGAGGTACGGATGGTTAGGACTTCTACATATGAAATTTGGGGGGACACAATGAAATCCGTAATGGAGTGCTACTCATGCATAAAGATAGTCCAGGTTTTGTGGGAAGAAATAATTCATCATTAGTTACATTAGGTTTGAGGTACCATGGGAAAATTCCAGTAGTGATTTTTTTTTTTTTCCAGAACTGGATTTATGAGTCTGGAACATAGAAACCAGTGCTCTTAAAAAGAGGAGATTTGGGTATACTGCCTACTATATTCTCTTTCATTTCTCTCTAGGTAATATAAAATTGTCCAAATTCTACTAATGTAAGAGCATAAATTTGATTATCAGTTGGAAATTTGAAAACTCAAAAGGAAAGAGACAAGTAGACAAATATAGGAGACACTGCCCAGATTAATTTTAACATTTTGGCACTCATATGATGAGTTTTGATTAATGGGCAAGCAGCCCAAACTTGATGGAAAGAGCTGAGGTGTTTTTTTTTGTTTGTTTGTTTTTGTATTTTTTCAGAATATTTTGATTCTTTTTTTTTTTTTAATTTTTTTTTCAACGTTTTTTATTTATTTTTGGGACAGAGAGAGACAGAGCATGAACGGGGGAGGGGCAGAGAGAGAGGGAGACACAGAATCGGAAACAGGCTCCAGGCTCCGAGCCATCAGCCCAGAGCCTGACGCGGGGCTCGAACTCATGGACCGCGAGATCGTGACCTGGCTGAAGTCGGACGCTTAACCAACTGCGCCACCCAGGCGCCCCAGAATATTTTGATTCTTAACATGACTGACACATATCCATATGTCCCAAAGCAACATCTTATTTGATATTGGGTTTTGCTTGACAGTTTTCTTCAGAAAGCTCAGAACATTTAGTCAATTCCTTAATATATTATTCTTTTTTTTTAACATTTATTTATTTTTGAGACAGAGAGAGAGCATGAACAGGGGAGGGTCAGAGAAAGAGGGAGACACAGAATCTGAAACAGGCTCCAGGCTCTGAGCTGTCAGCACAGAGCCCGACGCGGGGCTCAAACCCACGGATCGCGAGATCATGACCTGAGCTGAAGTCGGACGCTTAACCGACTGAGCCACCCAGGCGCCCCGATACATATATTATTCTTTATATATTTTCTGTTTGTAAGGAAAACAGTTCTGAGAAAAATTTTATTTTTCATATGTATAACTCTATTGCCCAACATAATACCTCATACATGGTAGATACTAAATAAATCCAGTTTCTAAATGGCTGTTGTATAAATGTTTGGGATTCAGGCTTTAAAAAGAATCTCTATAACCCATGTTTGCATGTAGCATATAGACGTCCATGTAATGCTCTCCCTTCCCCTCCATGCTATGTAGGAATGTGTTTTGTCTGTTTAAAAGTCCAAGTGATGCTAGCAAATGAACCTAACTTGGGTGTCCAGTCTTTCATTTTTCCAGTGGCCTGAGCTCAATTGTTACCATCAGATAATTGTTGGAAACCTCTAAAGTTGCAACCAGTGTAACTCAGGCAAATGAAGGCCTACTCTGTGCCTCCTTCTCGTGTGGCAGGCACCTTGGAGTTATACAAAAGAAGCCTAATCAGATGGTGTCTGCTATCAAGGTAGTCAAAAACCAAGATTGTTGGGAATCATATTGACTATCTTCAAATCCCACTCGGCCACTCTGTGACCTTGAGCAAGGTATATGACCTCTGTAAGCTTCAGCTTCTTCTTTACACCATGGAGATTATAATAGTACCTACATTTTACGGTTATTGTGAGCTCAGTGACTGTAAAGAGATTAGGCCATCTAAGAAAGATCATTAAGTAGTAGATATTATGGTCAAAATTGTCATCACAGTTGACATTGTACTAGAGATCTGAGAACCCTGTGCACTTGTAAGGTCATATTAAGAAACCATTTAAGAAAGTAGGACCCAGGGGGAGATGATATCATAATAGTCTTGAATATTCAGAGTAGAGAAGGGCTGATGTGGGTGCTCATACAATCTAGACAGAAGGTAAGACTTCAATGGCACCTCAGTGACAGATTACTTAAAAAAGATTGAAAGGACAGAATTAAAATTTACTATCAGAACTCTACGATTTCAGTCAGTTGACTGACTTTTGACTTCTCTGAAATCTGTTTCTCAATATAATTTCCACAGCAGCATTGGTTCTCACGGTATTTATTTACTATTGTAAGCTTCATCAAATAGCCAAGTGATTTCTTAAAAAACAGAGGTCTTGACCTTTGTCTTTCCCTCGACTGGGAACTTCATCATTCTTTGGTAGGTAATACACACTCTGTGGGCCCAGGACTTGTGGTTGGAGTGCACGTGATGGACTCGCCCATTTTCTTTGAGGCACAACACTTCAAATCAGAGCAAATGACTTTGAGCCCAGCCTGCTGGCAGAGGGTGAGGACCTGGAAGTACTGAGGAGCTCCTTCTGGGACTGGGCTTTGGGATTGATGTCCCTGACCAGCACCAAAATAGGATAAACATGGACATGCATGGATTTAGAATTTTTTTTAAGTTTTATTTAATGTTTATTTACATTAAATAAAGAGAGAGAGAGAGAGAGAGTGAGTGGGGGAACAGCAGGAACAGAGGGAGACACAGAAGCAGGGTCCAAGCTCCGAGCTGTCAGCACAGAGCCTGACGTGGGGCTCAAACTCAGGAACCGTGAGATCATGACGTGAGCCAAAGTTGGAGGCCTAACTGACTGATCTACCCAGGTGCCCCAAGAATTCTGAACTCTTAAGAACCGACCATATTTTTTTTTTCCTTTTCAGTAGCTTTCTTGGGCTACATATATAAAACCACTTGCTGCTGAAATCCTTTGGCGTTTTCAACTGATTAGGGGCAAGTGTGGCACATGGGCTTAAATTTTGGTTTGAATATATTAAAACAAATGTATTAGTTGTGGCTTCCTAAGCAAGTTACTTAGGTTTTCTGAGTGTCAGTTTCCTCATCTGTTCAATAGAAATGGGTAATAATACCCCACTTACAAAGGTTATAGTGAATATAAAGGATATAATGTATGCTACAAAATGTATTTGCAGCATACATTATATAGGCCTTCAATAAAGTTTAGCCACTATTATTTTAATGGTGCTGCAGGCAGGCGTTCAACTTTTCAGTGCCACAGATATTGAAGGCTTATACTTCCGCTGCCAGGAATATCATTTCCTTGACTTACAAGTCATGACAGTGGAAAAATAGGACATCCCACTACAGAGAATGGAGACTTAAAAATGGTTTCTATCCATGCAATGAGGCAAATCTCTGTTTTTTTGGAATTGCTTAGTTCTCTATTGACACAATTTTAAGCAGTGGCTTAAAACAATGAACAACCATGGGGTTCCTGTTGTCTCAGTCAGTTAAGTGTCTGATTCTTGGTTTCAGCTCAGGTCGTGATCTCACGGTTCATGGGTTCATGTTCCACATTCAGCTCCGCACTAGTAGTGTGGAGCCTTCTTGGGGTTCCCTCTCTCTCTCTGCCTCTCCCTGCCCCACCCCTTAAAAATAAATAAATAAACTTTAAAAATTAAAAACAATCAATTAAACCATTCATTGTTTTAGCCAATACTAAAAACAGTAGGCATTTATTTGGCATATGGATCTATAGGATTGGCTGAGTGGCTCTGCTGGTCTCAGCTGTGCTTGCTTGTGTGTGTCTGGGAGCCAGCTGGCTATTGGCTGATGTAGGCAAGATTTGGTCAGGTCAACTATCTCAGTTTCACCTGTCTTTCATCCTCCTTCTGGGATAGGTGGTATCCCTGGGCACCTTCTCATGGTGATGGCATGGCAATGGAAAAAGTGAAGGATTGAGCTAATCCAATGACCCAAATGCTTTGCAGGACTCTACTTGCATCATATATGGTAGTATTTCATTGACCAAAGCAAGTCATGTGGCTGAGCACAGGGTTAAAAGGCAGAGGAAGTTACCCTCCCCACAGTGGGAGATTACCACAAATGTAAATTCCTGTTGAAAAGGGGGTAGACACAGAGTGGGGGAAGTAGTAGGGACATCATTATGCCTACCACAGCTCTAGAGCAACCTGCAACCAATAGGCCAGTCACCTCATGGCATCTAGATTCTGAGAAATAGACATTTGCCCTAATATTGTTTCCCTGAAGTCATACAGTTTGCTTTAGTACCTGACTATACCATCAATAATAGCAGCACGGCAGAAAGTCTCAGTTATTCTCATATAGCCACAGACTGAGCTTAAAGAATTAACTTGACCTTTTATCTCAAGAATATACACTCTTTAGCCAGTAGCAGGAATTATCTCTAAGTGTTCTGAATAGGTTCTCACTGATTTAAAGGCCAAAATGATGGGGGTTGATTACAAGTTTCAGTGTGGTCTCTGAATTATGCCATGGACATAAGTGTAAGACTAATTTCTTTTAAGCAACAGAGAAGCCATCCAATATTAGATATCCTGGCATTGTCCTTAGCTGTGAATAGAGTCAGACTTGTGTCCAAGAACCACAGTGTGAATTTGGTGATGATTACATCCATGCAGTGCTGGAGGGTTTGACAATCTCTGGGTGTCCAAACATCCCTTCTACTTAACCTGTTTCTGGATGTATGTAAACACTTCTAATGTAACTTAGGATGGAGCTGTATTTCATTTGGTTGCTATTGATCGTACACCTTTGTTATTTTATTTAATTATTGTTAGGTAAAATAATAGATATATGTAGATTAAATAGTCAACCACAAGAGCTGGTTTCTAGGGGAAGCATATCTTGCTTTACCCTTTGACTTCCAGCCCTGCCCTGCTAAATTCCAGGGAAATTCCTTAACCCACTGAGCAGTGGTGGGGTCACATTCTGGGCTTATGTGCCCTCATTTTCATGCTGCATTTCTTAGTGGGGCCTCGAGTACTTTAGGAAGCTGATAGAGTTTGGCTGTCATTTGAAAATGTTTTCCTTCTAACTGTTTTCATTTAGAAGCTAATTTATACTCTGCTTTCAAGTAGGCTCAACTCCATTTCACATCTCTGACATGTAGCACGCACTGCAGTGACTGAGATGGAAGGAGACAATTCAATCAAAGGATGTTTTCTCCGTGGAGGAAATGAATATTATTTGTTCATCTTGCAATTCAGGGTTCTGGGCAAATTATGATGTTTGGCAAAGGCTCTGGCAAGACAGAAAGACAAATAAATTGCATGATGTGAGAACAGCCTTCTTAATATTAAGGTTTCCTTAAAACAGTGGGTATTGGCTTGCAGGCAAAATATCAAGCTGCAAATCACTGGTTTGCAACTCCTTGATCATCAGTTGTAATCCCAAGAACATATTTAATTTCCTATTTAGTTCTAATTTCTCTTTGTTCCTTAATGATATTTCTCTCCACTCAAAATAAGCCATCTGTTGGCAGCAGCCCACAGAAGACAGATACTGCACACGCAGTAATCTTGGAGCGAGGCTGTTACACTGGGAGAATGAAAAACGGGTCTCTTTGGAACCATGGGGTCACCTTTAAAATCCCCAATCTTCATTTTCTTTTTCACTCTGGCCATATATAGTATTGGAAATAAATCTTGTTTTGTTGTATTTTCTGATATGTTTGTGACCAGGGGACAAAGCTTTGTACTCAAGGGATAGAGAGTTTACAGCTTGGCTTGTAGATGCACTTTGCCATTTTTTAACCCTCAATTTAATAAATTCCTGGATTTACTGTGTCTTGAAGAAAAAAAATCTAACTAGAAGTGCACACCAGAAATCAAGATGATGGCAGAGTAATTCCTTCCACCTGAAGGCTGTGAGACGAATGGGTCTTGTACGGAAGAGGGAACTGTATGACATGGGAGACGGCAGAATATGACACATTCAGTTTACCCTGTCCCCATCCAGTCTTTGACCACACGCATCTTTTACCTGTATCTGAACAGCATTCCTAATGGAAGGAAAGGAGTCTTTTTGACTAAAAAGATAGATGTAATGATAGTTAGTACTTCTTGGACTTTAACTGTGTGCCAGTCAATGCTTAAGTGATGATCCATGGATTTTCTCCTGTAATCTTTCAATGACCCCATGAAGTTTCTCATAATATTTCAATTGTAGAAATGAGAAAATAGCCTCAAAGTTCCACAGTTATTAAGCCTTAGAGCCTGGATGATAACCTGGGAAGGTTGATTTCCTGGGATCTCCACATTTACGCTAAAATTGGGAATGGGTTAACAACGAAGATATTTTATCCTGAATACCTGCGGGAAACCTCCCAAGAATAAAGAATTCAGATTCACTTAAAAGAAAGCGTTAGAAATATTGAAATGGACACACAAAGCACATCAATGCAAAGGTGAGTGAGGTAGAGGAGATTTGATCTTCCTTTTCGCTCCCTCATGTTTTGAAATATGATTCCTTTTGATGCCATTTCTTCAGTGGTTGCTGCAGTTCAGCTTTAGATGACTTTTCTGCCTCCCAGAGCAATTAAAAGGTAATATCACTATTTTACCATGTGAAGCTTGACATCTGATTCATATATCACTCAGCCTGAAGGCATATTTTTCATACTCACCTGGGTGCATGTCAAGCAGTGAATTGATCTTTTTTAGGATTCAAAAGGAATTCCCTTTTCCAAAGGAGATTCAGGTGAGTGAACAAAATTAATGTCCCCATTACTCTCCATCTCCTTTAATTAGTGAGCCAGAGAGCTAATAATTATCTCACCTGTCAGCTATCTTGACAGCTTGTTGTTGAGTCAAAACCAAAGACAAATGCCCCCCTCCCCCCATCTCAAATGATATCAAAGTCTCCACTACCAAGGGTCTCCTTAAATTCCATTAGTGTGACCTTCATGCTTTGGTTCCAGTTCCCTCAAACCAATGTCTCCAATCCTTCTTCCCTCCATCCTGGGTAATCTGACTAATAAATGTCACTACATGGTGAACGTTGCCTCATCTCATGAATTTCCACTGTAAAATATTCTCAGCAGTACTAGACAGATGGAACAAATCCAGGGAGCAAAACAAATGCTACCACAGCTTTTAGAGCACTCCAAGTGTAATGGTACTAGCTGTTCTTATCTCATAATATGCCCATCGCCATCATTTTCTCCCTAACAATCTGTCCATGATGACAAGTTCTATTCCATTTTCTTGATGAGGGATCATGTCTCTAAGCCATATGTTGTAACTGGAAGACCAGCCCAATTGTAGCCTTGAGATTTTTGAGTGAGTGGAATCTTACTTCCCATTACCTTAGTACCTTATTTCAGTCTGGTTCTGTATCCTAGTAATTTCCCTGAGCAAACTAAAGAGCACATGTAATGTGATCTCAAGTCTGTAGAATGGAATATGTCACCTAATTGCTTTCCTCTGCCAAATTTTTTGATTCCCACATTTAGAGGATGATCTGTCTCCTGCCATGAGCTGACATGGTGCTACTGACTCTGTAGCAGAATTGAGCAGCTGGCCAAGACAGATGGATTTCTGTGTTGATCCAGTAAACTTTCTCCTGTGTAAATCTTCATTTCCTCATCATGCCTATTAAACATCCTTCATTTCAGAACCTGCTCTCTTCCCTGGTTTCATCCTATCTAGCAATTGTGTCTGAATGAACTGTGGTTTTAGTATAAGCACCCTCTAAAAGACGTTTGCAACCCAGTCAATGGTCAGGGTTGGGACTAGCCACCTACTGTGCTTTGAAATCATCCAAATAGTTCTCCTTTTATTGACATCTATCTACATCAATCCATTTATTTATCTGTCTGCCCATCCACCAATCCATTAATTTCCACTCATCTATTCATCTATCTGTCCATATATCTACTCATTTAATATTTCTTTTTTTTAATTTGTTTAATTTTTATTTATTTTTGAGAGACAGAGACAGAGCATGAGCAGGGGAGGGGCAGAGAGAGAGGGAGACACAGAATCTGAAGCCAGCTCCAGGCTCTGAGCTGTCAGCACAGAGATCTGATGAGGGGCTAAAACCCACGAACCATGAGATCTCGACCTGAACTGAAGTCGGACCATTAACCAACTGAGCCACCCAGGCGCCCCTCCCCCTTTTAAATTTATTTTTTGTCATTTACTATTTCTTAATATTTGGAGATAGACTCAGAACTTAGCTTTACTTTGTTATCTAATTATATGAAGGTTATCTAACATCCATCTGTTATAATTCACCCGGTAAAGTGCCTGGATAGCTCAGCAGTCTGTAGAACTTGAGACTCTTAATTCATCCAGTAAAAGCCATCTTTTTTAGAGCTCTAATAAAAAAATGTTTACAACTCTAAAATTAAAACATAGTGATTTTAAAACATATCACCAATTCTTTAACAGTCCTTCCTTGAGAGGAGAAGACTTTGTTTGAATCGGGGCCAAACTTAGTGATGTGCTTTTTACTAATAGAATTAAGCAGAATTAATGTGAAATTTCCAAGCCAAGATCAGTAAACGCCACAGATCTTCTACTCGGTTCTCATGGGTTGGGGGAAGCCAGCTAACACACAAAAAGTACTAACACTTTGAGAACAATAGATATTTTGGCCACCCATCTAGTTGAGCTACCAGCCAACAACCAACATCAACTGTCAGTTATGGGAGTGAGCCATCTTGAATATCCAGAAAAGTCAAGTTTTCAAATGATTCCAACTGTAGCTATATCTAACTTTATCCTCGGGACAAACCCCAGGAAAAACCTGCCAGCTAAGCCCTTCCTGAACCCATTAACCAAAAAAAACATGCAATAGTAAAATGGTTATGTCAGTTGCTAAGTTTTGGATACATTTGATCTGCATTAATCGTAACTAAAATAAAAGTAATATTTGACAAGTAAGTTATTGAGGACTTCAAAGGGATGCTGATAATTTCATTTTTTATAAATGGGCTAATTACTTTTTTTTTTTTTACTTTCCACCTTTCCGCTTTATTTTTATTTTTTTTAATTTTTTAAACATTTATTCATTTTTGAGAGAGAGAGAGAAAGAGACAGAGCATGAGTGGGGAAGGGGCAGAGAGAGAGGGAGACACAGGATCTGAAGCAGGGTCCAGGCTCTGAGCTGTCTGCACGGAGCCAGATGCGCGGCTCGAACTCACAAACTGCTAGATCATGACTTGAGCGGAAGTTGGACGCTCAACCGACTGAGCCACCCAGGCGCCCCTCCACCTTTCCACTTTATATTTGTTTTGTAAACTTTGGTACTAGATAGAGATTGAGACAGAAACAGATCTAGAATGGCTATCAGTATCTTTTCCCCCATGGGATTATCTGATTTACACAAATATAGGGAGAAGAGCTTAGTTGGGTGAGTTTGAAATACTATAGGAAAGAAAAGATTTTTAGGTCATCCACTTCAATTTATTTACCCCTATTTTAGATTCTCATTTACAAGCTGGGTGGTACACCACACACATATTCTCCATATACCTCACTAGGTATTTTCTAAGTGTTTGGGTAATGCAATTCAATATAGACTAAAGTTTTATTTTCACCCCAAAGTCTCATCTCCAGCAGGCAATAGAGAGCATTGACATTGCTATCACAGTTCTCCAGTTCCTCTTGGAAGGAGTTCACTTTTCTCATATCTGTCCCAGTTTCAATGATCATGTCATATAACTCAAGTGAGTTCCCTTTGAGTTTTGCTAAGTCATCCAGTTAGTATGTGTTGAATGATCTTTTCACCATCAGGGAATATGCTAACTCAAACTAGGCATTGTCTGTGCACTTGTCACATATGTGCATATCAATTTTTTTTGAGGAACTGAGTAGTAAACGTTAAGTTGGAGACATTGACGCTTCATTCACAAATACTTCAGTATATATCTTCTAAGAAAAATTACTTTTTTTTATCACACTCAAGAAACTTGGCACTAGTACAATAATATACCCATTGTACAGTCCATACACAGATTTCTCCAGTTGTCCGATGATGTTTTCTGGTTTTGTTTTTAATATAGTATCCAGGGAATTCCATTTAGTTGTCAGATCTCTTTATCCTCCTATAACATAGAAAGATTTCTCCATCTATTCATGTGTTCAGTAAAATTGACATTTTTTAAAGTGTCAAGGCCCACTATTTTTAGAATGTTCCACAACTGGAATTTATCTTATTAATTCTGCATGATTAAATTCAGGTTATATATTTTGGGTAAGAATATTTAGATACGATATTATTCCTTTCCAGTACATCACATCAGGGTGTGTTTGTCATCCATTAGTCTCATTATTTGTAATGTAAAGGTGACGTCCTTCATTGTTTTTCATTGTATATTTTTCTTTTCATAATTTCTTAGTGGTTCAAGAAGTGGCACTTTGAGGCTGTGTAAATATTGTTTCTTCATCCTATGAAAAATTTTTCTACTGATGAGTCTTACCTGAATCAATTATTATATTGGTGATTGCAAAATGGTGACTTCTTATGTGCTATCAGAGATAAATATCTCCTGTGAACCTGCTGGGGCAGATTCAAAGAAAGGGAGGGGTATCAGGCAATGTGGAACATTGATGAAGGCAGGTTCAGCTGCTCTTTATAGACCTTCACCAGTTCTCCTGTTTTCAGCCTCAAGCTTTGTCCCTTAGTTCTCAGGTACCAGGTGTCTCCAGTTCTGAATCTTCTCCAGAGTTCTCTGGCTACTGTCACTGGCTTCTTACTAGTTACCTTCTTTTCAGGTTCTTGTATATTTTTTTTTTAAATTTTTTTAATGTTTATTTATTTTTGAGAGAGACAGACAGCACAAGCAGGGGAGGGGGAGAGAGAGATGGAGACACAGAATCTGAAACTGGGCCTGACATGGGGTCCAGACTCACGAACCTTAAGATCATGATCTGAGCTGAAGTGGGACACTCAACTGAGCCACCCTGGTGCCCCTGCAGGTTCTTACATTTTAATTTTTCTCCCTGACTCTGTTACCTCCCATCCCATATGTTGAAAAAAAAATGTTGGTGTTTCTTGTCTTTTGTCACCTCACTTCTCAATCTCCTTGTTCCTGAGGGCTTTTATTTATCACCATTATTATTTCACCCTCACTGTCATGAACTTTGAGAAAGGACAGGAAAAACGTACTTAAAACCTCATGTCTTGTGTATTTTGGTGTTCTTAGTGTTGAGTTTCATAGATAAATACCTTAAACCTCCATTCATATTGCACTGTTTCATGTACAAGAATATTTCCTTTCCGTGAGACCACATTATTTTTCCTTTTTATTCATGATGACTATACAAGCATTTTTTACTTTCATAAAAGGAGAAAAATTTTCCTCAGTTTGTTTATATGCATATACAGACTTTTTTTCTTCCAGGAAATCTATGACTTATTTTCTTAAAGAAAAAAAAGTGTGCTTTATTAATTAATCAGACCTAGGGAAGATTTGGTAAGTGTATGGAGTGGAGAACATGTGTTTTCCTCCCACCATGTTTTTACTAGAAGATCTTCTCTTTCTTGGAAGACTGTTAAAGGAATCCCTTGCCAGAAGCGGCATCTGGACCTTTGGCATGATCCTCAGGTTGTTTTGTTGACAGCTTGTAAGCTTGTGTAGCTGATCACAATCTTTCTTTAGCTTTAAAGATCACTCTGAAATGTTTGAATTTTTTCCTACCCAGTGGTCATCTAACCATGGATCTGGTCTTCAGCCAGTTCTGATGTCTTGGAAATCTCTTATTATTAGTGATACTCTGATCTGCTATTAATAAGTAAAAACGGGAGGCACTCCAGATTTTAGGGATTTTTTTTAAATGCACTGTGTAAAAGTATGCCACAGCAGATGCTGATGCTAGGTTATCTGTTTGCCCTTGGCCTGACTTGAGGCTACCTATAGCCCCACTGGACAATGCCCCTATTATGTATACAGCTTCTCATCTTAAACACCTCTCCCTGCTTCCTTTTCCAGAGACTTTTCTAGTGGCATAAGAGTTTTTCTCAGTTTCAGTAAGGGTAGCCTGGAAATAATAAGAATTCAGTCCCTCTAGAGGTATCCAGGGTATCAGTAAGGGAAAGGAGTTGGTGAATAAGCATCGTATCTCCTCACTGAGACAGTTCTAGGAGTGTCCTGAGTGCACACTCAGAAGGAATCTGAGTCCCAGTTGTCCACATTTATAACCTATGCATTAATACTCTTTTATTGGATTTTTCCATTCTCCACCTCATTTCCCACTACCTCCCTTGTACTTCCTAGGATCACTTCTCAAAGAAACTGCACCCAAATTCTGTCTCAGGGTCTGCTTTTGGGGAAAGTGTTTCAAAGATTCAAAAAGTTCAAAAAAAGTACCATCACATTTGTTGGAAATTGACTCTACTTTGAGAAAGTGCATAATAAATTATCCTTTTTTTTTTAATCTGACCATAATGCCTCCTTTTAACAGGCAACTGGTGAATTTGTGGTATATATAAAAGGATTAATTTATTTAAAAAAAATCTCTGGAATTGCTGTGTGCCATGCTTTCTGCTAAAAACACACAAGTGAACAAAATAAACATAGCCCACTCTTCTCCATTATAAAGTTTAGACTTAATGGTGATATGACAAATAAACAGTAAATTATAATGCAAATTTGAGATATGCTATGATAGAGGAAGTCTCATTACCATAACAAATGGGGTCAGGAAGACTGTCTTTGTACCCCCGCCCCCCGACTTCTCAACCCCTAGCATAAAACCTAGAACACAATGGGAATTTCAGAACTATTTCTTGAGTGAACAGAGGTATATTCAAGTATGAGTTATATTCAGGAACTGGAGAAGTGATCAGTCTGACCAAAATAAACCAAATAAAAGAGAGGTAGAGAGATGGACAAGGGTCAGGACTTGTAAGGCCTTGAATGCTGTGTTGAGGAACGGGGACTTTATCCCAAGAGTAATACAGAAGTTTTAAGCATTAGCAGGACAGAACCAAGTTAGCAGTTTTACAAAAATTTCCATTCTGCGAGCATGATGAAGAATGAATCAAGCAGGGATCAAGCAAATCAGTTAGAGAGATGTGTTGTAGTCCACATGAGAGATGCTAGTGGTCCCAAATCCAGTAGTGGTAGTGGGGCTGTGGAGACATGGCTGGGCTGGAAAGAGATGTAGGAGGCAGAATGGATGAGGCTTGGCACTTGTTGCATATGAAAAGTGGGGTAGCAGGGGACAGCGCAGATAATGCCCAGAGTTCTGTTCAGCATGACCCTCCAAATCTGGGACTGCAGAAGCAGCAGTGACTTTAAGGGTGAAGGTGGAGAAAAAGGCATTCACTCGAGAATGGTGCAGAAAGAAGAAAGGAAGTTTTGCCAAGGTTGTTCTGTATTACATTTCCCTCTGCCCATCGATGCTTTTAAGGATTATTTATTTATGAAAAAAGATAAATCCAAAATATGTCACTTAAATGTAGCTAGATAATTTATAGCCTTGTAAATCTAAATGTATTTAGGTAAAAATTTAATATAATATGTTAATTTTTTATCAAATAAGTATCTTATTTTTAACACTAAAACCTATAAATCATGGTAGTCCCATCTGGCACAAAAAATAAAAATAAAAACTATATAATATTCATTTTCTTAAATGAAACTTGATGTTCAGAATAGTTATTTGTTGGAATGGCTTAATGAAATTGATTATAGCCCTTTAGGTACAGTTTATTATTTTGAAATTGCTTCTTTTGGAAATGTGAGGGAGGGTAAGAAGGTTAAATGGAGCTGAAGTACCAAGCTGGGCCATTTAAAGAAGGCACGAGTTTAAATTCTGAACGCTGAGTAAAAATGTCCTAAAAGACCTTTGTTTGGAAGGAAATGACTTTAGCTGTTTAGCCTTGGAGGGAATAAACAGCCACATGCATACTAATCTCGCCAACCTCATGCCCGTGCTTATCTTTTATTCATTTCAAACTATACAAATCTTCAAGGCAGAGAAACCTTGCTTCTTGTAGCATTGCCACTAAAATGCAGAAGCTATGTTTGTGCAGGTGGAATTTGAGTTATTTGTGATTTTATATGGTTAGGTTATAGCAAAGCTCTAAAGACAGGGAGTGTAAAGGGGTATGACTGGATCAATGGGGGAAGGAGGGAGGGTGTGCGGGGGCTCCAGGGGGCGGGTAGCGCAGCAGCAAGAGATGGTAGAGGGTGGAGACTCACAAAACAAGAGGCTTTCGAAACCCCCTATGCCAGCTGCGGCACTATTATAGAGACACTCTCCTATCCCCCAATATCTATTCCCAAATCAGCCCTAATTTCATCCACTCTTGTTCCTCTTTTGGAATAGGGAGGTGGAGGGGCATAAATGAGATTTGAAGATTGTCCATTTGAACCAGATGTTTTCATCTGAGTTTCTTCCTGCAACTAGTTTATGATTTTACCACTACAGTTTAATCCGCTTTTAAAGGCATACTTCCAGAATGATCTAGCATTTTTCCAGGAAAATTAAAAAGACACATACTGTAACTGTTGATCATGGGGAGTGACGGATTGGTTCTGCCCTTTGCTAGCCCAAAACAGATCACTGAAAGTCTAGAGGAACAGGTAGGAGGATGACAGTTGGGACAACGAATTTTAAAATTTATGCTGTGAGCTTATCCCACTTATCAAGAAAATTTGACATCAGAAATAACTGTAAATTAACTGCAATTGAAAGTGTATGACATTTATAGCTTGGCATAATCTTCAAATGAAGAACATGTTTATTTGGTTTGAAGATAGTTTATTCAGGATTCATTGCCCCGATCTTTATCTCTCTCAGGTCATAAAGGGGGCTCTCTGGAACTCACGCATTCCTGCCTTATTTAAACCTGCTTCTGAACTGTGCTTGGCTCAGTGAAGCAGAGAGGCTTAGAGAAGGAAAATTAAAATGGGTCATATGCATCTGTGTCCTCTTTGAGGCATATCACAAAAACAGCCATTCTGGGAACATCGTAAACAGTTTTACCCATCTGTCTAGTTTAATCTATTTGGGGATTAAACCTTCTGGCTTCTCAGAGTACAGGGTTGTGCTAGAGGCTCGGTCACTTATGATACGTGTTTCCAGGATGCTGGTTACTCCAATATAAATGATGGATTTGGGGCACTGTGTGTACTTAAAGAATCATGGATCTCTTGATTTATACTAGGACATCTGGCTTATTTTTTTCCCCTGAAACCATTGCTTGAACTAAAGCAGTTTACCCAGAGATGAAATAAGTTCTGTGTACTCATCATACCCAGTTATTGGTGACCAGTGGTCTACTGCTTTCTAAAAATATTTTTGGTTAGATGGTATGCACTATTTATAGATTGAAGGTCTATCTATAGATTGAAGAACCAGGGTTCTTCAATGGTAAAAATATTGGAAGAGGCCTTCTTGAACTGTAGTTCTTGCATATTACAATATAGCTCCCATGGCCAACTCCATGCTCACTATTCATCTTTTAGAACATAAGAAAAGCATTTGGGAGGTATAACCAAAAAGAATCACTGTCCCTGTTGCTGTTTTTCATATGATTACAATTTTCTTATTAAGAACAAATGTTGGTATAAAGTGAATATGTTGTAGGGTTCATTTTTGGTCAATGGACCTTTTTCTGCTCTGACTGTTCTCTCTTGGTTGTTAATGATTTGCTTCAGCTGGTGAACTTGAAACCAGACCACACTGTGAGATTGATACGTGTCAGGAAAAAGGGAAGAGCTTTTGCCCTCCGATAGAGTTTCCAATTTTATTTACTGTTTGGAATTTTTTCCACGGATTTCAATTTTACCTGTCTAAGTCTCATATCTCAGTCATACAGGCACAGATTAATCAGTCATAAAATCATAAGTAAAGAGGAAATTGCAGCAACATAAAATTCACATGAAAATAGTAGGTGCCGATTCATTGATTGTAAGTTCACTGTTAGAGAAAAAAATTATGACATAATTTATTTCTCTGCATCACTTCATTCAAAAATCACAGATTTTGAAACCCCTTAGGTGAATGAACTCTCTTTTTCTTAGATACAACTGTGTTCAGAAATATTTAGCCCAATGCTAAAGTACAGGATGCAATTTAGGACACCCACTGCTGTCTCTAATATTTTTGATTAAGTAGTAGAGTTAGAGCTTTTGATTCTATTAATAAGATATGGCATGGAGAAAAATACCTATTCTTCAGAAACACAGAGAAGGGTAAAAAAATAAGGCATTCCATTTCATTGTAAAAACAAGAAGAAACAGCAAATACAAAAACCAAAAGAAAAGAAAAGCAATGCAATCTAAGCTTCATCTTTGGGTTTTCCCTGCCACACAGACTTCAGAAACTTGCCATTGGCTGTTGGGTCATCTCCAAACCAGAACTTTAAAAATCTATGGTTGCCTGAGACCCCAGCAGCCAAGTCAGGCATTCTACGACCTAAGCAAAAGGGCCAATAGGAAATTTAGTCCCAGTTGTGGTTAAACACGTTTACTATAGAAAGCACTCTGAAGTGGTCGCAGATTTTATCTTTCCAAGCTCATGATGGAACACAGAGAACATGGAAGAGGGAATTGGCCTTAATTTGGTGCAGCTGTTATTAGAGCATTCCCTAGTCTCTGAGCTATTTGTTTGGATTTTGTCTTACTGAGCTCTAGCAGATTACTATCGTAGGACAGCCTAGGACATTTACTTTTTATCCATCCCCAGCCATACTGTGTAGGAGCCCTCATCGCCTTCCTCACACAATTAATCATTGAGAAAACACTTCTGGTTGGGATGGACTCATACAGTAATCATTTAATGTCTGCCTGCCTACTGTATGCTAGGCACTATGCTAGGTTTCATTTAAATATCTCATGCACACTCTACCGAATTCTATGTGGGGAACATAATTAAGATATAAAAAGATAAGAAGAATCACAAATCAAGTAATATACTCAAGGTTACCTTAGATCCTGACAAAGTAAGACTGTGATAGACTGCCCATGTATTTTCGTTCGAAAGAGCTTATGGCCACTTCACCACCACCAAAGATCCCAGGGAGTCATTAGCCTGCTGATTACCTGCTGACCTTTGTCCACTGGGCTCTCCATGCCACTCTGCCTCAACTGCCTAACTACCCATATATGGGCCATGCCACCTCAGCATCTTCCCTTCTGCCCAGAAGTCATGAGGTATTTATTTCTACTTTGTTCTTCCCTGGCTGACAGTGAACAGTCACTAAAACTCTTTTCAAAGATGCTGGAGTTCCCCTCACCCACATCTTAGTGAAAGGAGTTCTTTCGGCATCATTGAAACATGGTACTTTCAGTTTAGTGTGCTATTTCTTTTCTTTTTCCTAATCTTTTGGGGTTTCACCCCAAATTCTGGACAGAACATAAGAAATATGTTCCTTAGCCACATATCCCTTTTTACCTATTGGCTGACCTCAAGAAGTTTTGGTTAGGAAAGCAAACTTCAGGCAGTTCAGTGATTCCAACTCTGGTCTTAAAATTTTTTCTGCACAAATAATGTTACTAAAGATCTTATAACATTATTCCTTTGATAGATATAGATATAGATGATATAGATATAGATAGTATGTATGTTATATATATATATATATATATATATATATATACTCTTATGAAGGAAAGACTGATTCAAGTGACTATCAAAAATCAAAATTTTGGGGGCGCCTGGGTGGCGCAGTCGGTTAAGCATCCGACTTCAGCCAGGTCACGATCTCACGGTCCATGAGTTCGAGCCCCGCGTCAAGCTCTGGGCTGATGGCTCAGAGCCTGGAGCCTGTTTCTGATTCTGTGTCTCCCTCTCTCTCTGCCCCTCCCCCGTTCATGCTCTGTCTCTCTCTGTCCCAAAAATAAATAAAAAACGTTGGAAAAAAAAATTTAAAAAAATCAAGATTTTGTTGAAATATTGCAAATACTACAATAATTTCAGATACTTTAGCCAAACCATTCAGTAGGTTATGATACTAGGAACATATTTATCTTTTGATATAATTCTCAGCCTGACTCTGTCACATGTAGATGAGGGTATGAGCTCAGAGCTACTTCATTGCAGTATGAATAAAATGATTAAATAAATAACAGTTCCAATTAAATCTTGCTCTTGGTTAACATCACTAACTGCATCAAACAAATGTTAATTTTTTTAATGTTTATTTAATTTGAGACACAGCACACACACATGCATGCACATGAGTGGGGAAGGGGCAGAGGGAGAGGTAGAGAGAGGATCCCAAGCAGACTCCACATTGTCAGTGCAGAGCCGTATGCGGCACTTGAACCCACGACTGTGACATCATGGCCTGAGCCAAAATCAAGAGTTGGATGCTTAATGGACTTAGCCGCCCAGGAGCCCCAAATGTTATTTTATTTTTTAATTGAAGTATAGTTGACACAATGTTACATTAGTTTCAGGCATACAGTATAGTGATTCAACAACTGTATAGATTATGCTATGGTCACTATAAGTGTAGCTATCCTCTGTCACCATACAACACTATTGCATATCATTGACTATATTTCCTATGGCTGTTAATTGAGTAAAATTAGATTTGATATTATGTTTTAGTTAAGATGCTGAAAACAACAATCTCATTTAAAGTAGATTTTTATTTGTGGAGAAACTCTCTGCTCTATCTCTTCACCCATTTCCCAAATTCTTGCCACCCCATGAAGTGAGAACTTCTGCAAGCTCTTGTGAAAATTAGGGACAAATGCTAAAGGCTCTCAGGCATTCTCTGTTTTCTCTCCTTGGAGGAAAAATAATTTGTTTAACGGCAAGAGGCTGACATCCAAAAGTCCTTGTTTCTTTGTTGAGTGAAATTAATGTGCTGAGGAGTCACTGCTCATATGTAGTCTATCCTCTTGGGCATACAGTGGTTAATAAAGGGTGAGGCAGATCAAATTTTCTCTGAAGTTCTCTGCTTAAGTGTCTGTATTGCAAACCCAGTTCTCAGCACCTGTGGTTTTCAAGGTAAAACACAAGTCAATGGGTAGAAAGACTTTAGCTTTGTGTTAAAGCTTCATCTTCTAGTTCAGTCTTCTCAATAGGAAGGTTAATGCTCTAATCCATCTGACTCTTGTATATATTTTTCAATTGATTCATACCTTGAAAGTTGGAGGGATATGATAGTTTGTCATACTCAAACTCCAATAGCTTTAACTTATCAAAATTAAAGACACCACAGGCATATTGAAAGTCATTTTCTGCCTCAAATTCCATGACTTTTCGCTGAAGAAATGATTGGCAGCGGAAGAAACAGTTTAAACTAGGACCAGTTTAAAAAGACAACCAATTTATCTCACCATTTATGCCTATTCTCCCACTTTGTGGCTGATTGAATAACTCTGAATGTGAGATTGTGTGTTGGAGTAAAATTAGGAGGCCCAAGTTTGACTCTGGGCTCTTCTGGTTAACTACCTGAATTCATTTAGGCGACTTTCTTAATCTCTCAGATCCTTAGGTCCTTCATCTATAACATAAGGAAAATAAAAACTATTTTATAAGATTTTAGTATATTAAATAAGAATGAATTAGTAAATTCATTCATCTTTCAGATATCAGTATAAGATAATGATGACAATTAATCAAAAGGAAAAAAATATATAATGCTAGTGTTAAATGCTCTTCTTTTTGTCGTTAAAAAAATGACCTGATTAGTCAAGATGGAATGATCTTTCTGGATGTGTCAATAATTTCTTTTCATTATTTGACAAGTAATTTTGCTTTAATTGAATCTGGCTTATGTTTAAAATGGAAGGGGAGTAGGTTGCACAGAGAACAAGAAATAAACTAGATGACAAAAGCCAACTTTTTCCAAGATGGCTAGATCTAAAAGGCCACAAATTATCTCCATGTAAATTATCTGGCGAGGGGGGCCGTGTGGCTCAGTTGGTTAAATATTGGACTCTTGATCTGGGCTCAGGTCATGGTCTCACAGTTTGTGAGATTGAGCCTGCTTAGGATTCTCTCTCTGCCCTCCCCTGCTCATGCTCTCTCCTCTCTCTCCCCCTCTCTCAAAATAAATAAATATACCTAAAAATTTTCAAAGGAATCAATAATCTGCCAAAAAAGGAAGAAACTTTAAGGATCCTAAGAGGATATGGCATAGTGAATGCCATGATACTTTCAGTGTAGTTAGGGAACACCAGAGGTTGGTACCTCCCAACACGGAAGCAGTGAGTGTTCTAAGGACAAGTCAATGCGATGATTCTCTTCAAGGTCCATTTATAGCACCTTCACCTTCTTCGTCTGCATATCCTTATTCTTAAAAGAGTTGGTAAATCAGGCTTACTCTCATTATGCATTTGATTGGAATAAGCATGGATTATGCAATCAGCTTTGCCATTTTCCAACAACATGTGAAGAGTGAACCAGAAAGATAAGGAAAAATCTTTTCTCCAGCATTGGTACATTTGTTCAGCTTTTGAAATTCTGTTGGCAAGTTGTAATGAGGTTGTTAATTGTGCCTACTTAATACTTATGTTTCACATTTTGGGCTGAGTCTGTTGAGGTGAAGTAGTTACAGGCTTAGACCTTGTGAGAAATTCTCTATGTTGGCTGGTACCACTACATTAAAATAAATACTCTTCTGTCCATGTTACCTGATGTCAGTACCTTCTGGGCCTCTTCTTCCCCAAGTAGGGTATTGCCTCTTATCCTTTGTGAAAATCAAACAAAGGTCTTAAATAAATGAATCAAGAAATCAATGAATATGAGAAATCAATAAGATGCCTTAGAAGGAGCAAGAAAGTTTGGGTAGAATTTTTAGATAGCGCCTTTGGCTTTTATTATTTTATGCTAAGTTATTTATCAATAATTATCATTAGATAAGCTGTACTGCGGTGAAAAGCTGTTTTTTTCTTCGGTAGCCATATGAACTCCGGGGGATGCCAAGGGAATTAAAATAAGAACTGAGAATACTGCTGTTTTATCTGAGCCACTGCAACATCTCTGCTAGACACCCCATGTTGAACAAGAGACTATTTACTAGCTCCCAACAATTACGCATGTACTTTTTCCTGGCAGAAAAGTCTTTGCTGCTTTGTGTGTGTCAAGATTATGCCGAATCAGCATAAAAATCAGGCCTGACTTATTCCTGGAAGGAACAAACCCATCTCTTCCCATTGGAAATGAGATAGTCATAGTGAAGCTTTGAATATAGAAAACAACTTTTAGTATAGACAGACAGCTTGTTCTTATACAGAATTTAAAATGTAACCATCACGTTTTCATAATCATTTCCACTGTCACTGTCTGCTCTGTCACTGCCCCATGTCTACCCTCTCCCCATCCCTAGTTTTTGGTATATTTCTAGTTATATCCATATTGAAGTGACTGCATAAAGCTTTGGGAGCTGTCTTCATCTCTGATGGGATTCGGACCCCTTTATGATGTGGGGCCTTCATATAAGCATGTGATGTGGAAAATGAAACCCATGTGTAAATACAGAGTTAATTAGTATGAAAAGTCCCATTTTCTACCATATTTCTTGCCAGCAGCTGTGATTATGAGAATTTAACTTTCTGGGTCTCCTAATATTTTTTTTTTACTAGATCCAAGCAAAGAAATTCCAAAATATCCCTTTCTGTGATATTATAGATGCATGACAAAAAGGGAATCAGTACTGAAAGAGATTGTGTGTGTGTGTGTGTGTGTGTGTGTGTGTGTGTATCATAGGCTTATTAGAGTTTATTGTCATACTTTCTGAACGAAAGGTGATTTATTTCTTTCTAAATGTTTTAAGCAGTAGCAGGTTTTCTGAGATCTTTAATCCTTGAGATGTTATTTAAGGTAGACCTTAATGAAGCAGTGCTTAAAAAAAAATAGCTCTAGAGCAAGGCTGATGTCAAGTCGGCATTTTATCTATATGTTCTCTGACGGAAATTATCTCCATGGTGGAGATCAAAATAAGATCTTTGAGTTGTGTCGAATAAAATACGATGAGTCAGCCTAATTTGGGTAAAGGGTATTGAATAGGAAGGAGATGCATTGGGATGCAGCTAGTGAGAGCTGGGGACAGAGAGAGACTAAGAATATACCATAATGTATGTTATATTTGGATAGAAATATACATAGTTTGACCAGAATGCAGTATCATGGCGAGTGCAAGAAATCAGAAAAGAGAATCAGCAGCTTACCTTTATTGCCACCGCTATGACTGGTGAGCAAGGAGGACATGCCACACATACATGTGTGCATGCATCTGTCCACAAATGCTGATTCCTAGGGGAGGATGGAGTGTTGAAACCGTTATAGACAGTATCACTTAGGGACTGGTTGGTAACAATGAGAACTAGAAATACATACTTTTTGTGCCTTGGTATCCATGTCAATCAGTGAAGATGGAGAAGGCTGAGAGATTTTGGTCTAGCTCACCATGCAATTCTCCTCTCATTGCCATCCAAGACTTCTCACCTTGGGAGCTCAAAGATGCCTCCTTTTCTCTGCGCCTTACTTACATCTCGCCCAGGCTGCTCACACTCAGTCCAGTAGGATCGTGCTGTCTGTGTCGTTTGCCCCAACATGCCCTCAGAAATACTTTTTTTTCTGAAAGTCAATCTGCTCTTTATGCTTACATTCAGATTTCGTGTCAGGCTAGTAAACATTAGACATAAAAAGAATATGTAGCAAACCATCTTAAAAGGAAGACTATACACTATTGGCATTAAAACTATTTAAAAAACTATTTGTGTATTTCACTTAAGTAGACAGCTGTGAAAATCTTTTTTTAAGTTTAAAAGAAAAATGCATTTTCTTAGCAGTATAAACAAGTTAACAGAGTGTGGTAGAGATTGATCAAAGAAATAAAATAATATATTTTATTGCATACTTCTGGTGCTTTGCAGGAAATACATGCCTATAAAAACCTTTTAAAAACGTAGTTTGAAAGACATGGATATAGCACATTGTTTGTCTTACTAGCAGGGAAAATGAAATGATCAATGAAAAGCAGGGGTGCGGACGAGGGGATCCTTTAACTGTTTTCCTTGCATGTGATTCCATTTAATCAATCCTGGAACAAAGGATAGCATTTTTCTTTCCTTTTTCCGTATGTGTTATTTCACGTTATTAAATGAGATTTGAGTGAACTGAAGTAAATCAGCCAAAACCTAGCTTGGATTAGATCCCCTAAACTTCCTTATGCCCAGATTTTTTCCAGATGGTTTCTCATGTAGCCAGTTTAATATCAACAGTGTGTGACACGCTAGAAGAATATTTCTTAGACCAGTTCAGTCCTTGAAAGATAATTACACTGTCAGTTGCCATCACCGTTACTGTAAAAGTGAAGATAACTGGGGTAAGTATATTAAAATCCAGCCCCAAACCAGCCTCACTTTCAGATAGTGCATTTAAGCACCTTCACACGTTTTTGTTGCTATCTGTCTACGTTGCTATATACATTGTAACACCGATATCTTTTTGACAGCAAATGCCCGCAGGTCACTTTTTGGTTATATGTTGGAGAAAATATCAAGAATTTTTACATGATGAAAAAGATTGTACACTCATGTCTGTTTAAAAAGTCTGCAGTCTCTGCCTTCCCACTTCCATTTGCAAGTTGAAAAATGTATTTCCATGCTACTACCCACTTTTGATCTTTTTTATTGTACCACTGACATTACTTATAGCACATTTTGCAGCTGGGTTTAAAAGTACGTTAGCAGGCAATTGTAGGTACCATGTCAACAAATATGGAAAACAGAACAGGACTAACAAATAAGGAATTCCTGCAAAAGTATTATTTGAGGTGAAAATAAAATGGTTTCATGAAACTGCTTTTCACACTTTTTATTATAATTGCAGTCTTAGAGAAAAGTTGCCGAAATAGTTGCAAGAACTCTGATAACCATTTACCAGATTGTATATATACCCCTATACATTCATGTGTATGAGTATATAAAATATATGCACCCATTTATACATTATATATAATAGGTATAACATACACACATTTATTTACATTTATAGTTCCCTTGAACAATTCACAGTAAGTTGTATACATCACGCCCCTTTACTTTTATATAATTTAGTATTTCCAAAGCATAATAATAGTTTCTTCCATAACCAGAAAAAACTATCATGTTAGGAATTTAAAACTGATAGAGTACTGTTGTCTAATCCATAGTTCATCTTCAAATTTTGTCAGTTTTGCCACTAATGTACAGGATCTATTGTATTTAATTGCCACCTCCAATTAGTATTGGAACAACATGAAACTGCTTTTTAAAATGCAATCTTTTATTTATTTATTTTTCTTAATTTTTTTTAACGTTTATTTATTTTTGAGACACAGAGAGACAGAGCATGAATGGGGGAGGGTCAGAGAGAGGGAGACACAGAATCTGAAACAGGCTCCAGGCTCTGAGCTGTCAGCACAGAGCCCGATGCGGGGCTCGAACTCACGGACCGTGAGATCTTGACCTGAGCCGAAGTCAGACACTTAACCGACTGAGCCACCCAGGCGCCCCTAAAATGCAATATTTTAAAGATAATATGGAGCAACCCTCTGCCAGTAGCTATGCCATGGTCCCTATATCACCTCTTGCCAGGCTCTGTTGTAAACACTTCTGATTTTCTGGTAACCGACCTGCATCTTACATTCTCCAGCAGAAAGCATTTCAAATGCAAATGTTCATCTGAAAATAAATCCCTAGAGATCTCTGAGTGTCTAAAGATGTGAACACGTAAGCAATTTAAAGTTACTTTGAGATTGAATACGCAGATTGGATTATACACACTTACGTAATCATAAATGAGGTCCCACAAACTCCATGGATATATGGCAATTAGAGTGAAATTTTCTTATATGGATAATAGTTTGGAGTATCTGAAGTGATAAGTGAGTACATTGGCCTGAGATAATTATTTTGGCAATTAAATAAAATACCAAGCAGTGTGAGATACTTTTGTGTAGTTTCTTGAGATATAGAAGGTAGAATTGTCAGCTGAGCAGTAAATCAATGCCAAGTAATGGGTATTTCTTGGTATTCTTCTAATCGTGTCTTGAGGCAAAAAGGTGGTGGGAGTTCTGAACACACTGTGTTCGGAGTTGGGAATCAGAACACTAATCTTCTTGCCATTTATTAGCCCCATGGCTTCATTTGTCTCATCTGTAAAATCGAGTGACTCAGCCTGGTGATAGCTGAGCTTTTTCAGCACTACGGAGCTATGAAAAAGTTGGACATCTTCTTAGGCCAGGGTGAAAGTAGGGAAAGAAACATCATTAGTTTAATAAGTGATTACTGTGCCCCACTTTGTTCTTAAAAATAATACATTCCAGGGGCGCCTGGGTGGCGCAGTCGGTTAAGCGTCCGACTTCAGCCAGGTCACGATCTCACGGTCCGTGAGTTCGAGCCCCGCGTCAGGCTCTGGGCTGATGGCTCGGAGCCTGGAGCCTGTTTCCGATTCTGTGTCTCCCTCTCTCTCTGCCCCTCCCCCGTTCATGCTCTGTCTCTCTCTGTCCCAAAATAAATTAAAAATGTTGAAAAAAAAAATTTTTTTTTAAAAATAATACATTCCAGGAAGCCTGGGGGCTCAGTCGTTTGCGCATCCACCTTGAGTTCAGGTCATGATCTCAAGGTTCGTGAATTCAAGCCCAGAGCCCACTTGGGATCTTCTGTCCCCCTCTTTCACTGCCCCTGCCCCGCTTGTGTGCACACGATCTCTCTCTCAAAAATAAACATTTAAAAAATAATAATAGTATATTTCATTGGTGTCTGTTGACTCATTTGGGAAAAGAAATAGAATCTCAATTTGAAAATTATTTCCCTCATCGTCTGACTTGGACCTCTGTGGTTAAGGCTTTTTCCAATCTCACCTCTTCCTTCTAAGTCAGCCCTACTGTTATATCCCTTGCCATTAAAAAAAGAGAGGACACCTTATTGAAATAGTGTGGTATGATGACAGTAGCCACACTTGGGGTGAACAAAGCATAACATGTAGACTTGCCAAATCACTACTTTGTATACCTGAAACTAATGAAACATTTTGTGTCAATGATACTTCAATTTAAAAAGAGGAAAAAATTTTAGGTAAAAAAGAAAAAGAGAGAACACCCTTTGACATTCCCAGTAGTTTAGCTTATCATCATTTCTATCTTATTGCTTAGGCCAATAAAATACCCTTCAGTTAATCATTTGTGTGAATAAGCATCACTCTGAAGTTTATCTCAAAACCTTCAGCTGTTTATCTGTATGTCTCCTCTGGCACTCAGAGCCGTTTTCTTGCCATTGTCAAGTAATTTACCATAGTTATACTGTTTCTTTTCACAGTTATCCTAATATCAGTATTATATAAAAATATTGTCTGCTTACACTTATCTGTTTGACAAACAGAAGTACACTCTGTATCTCAAATTGCTCTCATGATGGGAAAAATAAATACAAATTCTGAAGCCAGCTAGACTTTTTTTTTTTTTGGTGCTTTGTTATTTTACTAGGCAAATTAAGGATGGAAAGAAATACATTTTCAACACTTTATCCTCTTCTGGTTTGTTTTTCTTCAGGAAATTATTTAAATATACTGGCCCTGGTTAAAAATACTTGGTTTCAATTCACTATTAAAGCAAATATTTGGATTTTTTTTTCATGAATGGCAAGTACAATTTATTTAAAGCTTTATCATTTTATGAATTATAAAAAGAATACTGTTCTCTTTCGTTCATGAAGAGCAGAATTAGGTCACATAATTGAAAAGTGAGAGTAATGCACTCAGCTGATGTAGCTATCTGACTGTGCCTGTCAGGCACGTTTACTCCAGGAGGCTGGGCTAAAGCCTCAGACATGGTCTCCATGTTGCCCAGCATATGGGATGTGGAGAACAGCTCCAGCACCTGGGAACAATAGAGAATGCAAATGACTCTCATGAACACATTGGAGCCTGAGCCAGATTATCACAGTATATACACCAGTCTGGGAGTAAATCAGGAACATTGTCTTATGAGCCTTAACCCTTTCAAGACTCCCGGATACCTTTTAACGATTTACTTCTGTGCTGCATTAAGGGATACTCTAGTGACAACTTAAGGGCCCTAATGTGGCTGCCAAAATTGCCTGGTAATTTTTAAGAAGTGGAGAATTATGTCCTAGAGGGTCTGTTTAAAAGCCATGGACTCAGATACCTATAAGAGCCAGGTGTACCACATGAGTGACACTTGTACCAGGGACAAGGGAAAGCATGTTGCACCCTTAAAGGAGAAGTCTGTTCCTCTGCTCATCAGTGGTTACCAATTCAGAATGTGGGCTCAGGGTTGTTTTATCTCACCTTTTAGAAGCTTGGAATTCTTATTTTTGTGTGAAATCCTCAGAGTCTTAAATATAGGAAAATTTAATTCAATTTAAAAAATACTGTTCTGGCTAAGCTAAATATGCCTGTGTGTTACCAGTTCTTGAATTCTGAAGAATTCAAAAGGACATCAGTGAGCCTGAACAGGTAATTGCCTATTGACTTCATTTGGACATGGGCCCCAAGACCTGCAGCTCTGGCTCTAAATTTTTGTATAGGAAAAACCTACCTTTCCTATGGATTTGTCATTTCCCACCATTCCCTATTAAACAGGGCAAGGGTTTGCATGTACTTTAAAAGTCCCATTTAGATTTTCAGGGAAATCTCATACCTCACACCCTTTGTATTTCTTTCCCAGTAAAACGGAGATTTCTAGGGTTTAGGCCTTGAGAATGGAGGATACACCTTTATACAGCACCTTGTTCTTCTTTCCACATTGATGTCTTAATCAGTGTAGGCCAGGGAGTGCTGCATAACAAACCAATACTGAATGTTCAGTGGCTCCATACAACAAAATTATATGTGTTGCTCTCACTGTGTGTCTGTCCCTAGTGAGCAAGTGGATATAGTCAACAAACACATTTTCTAAGTGACCTAGACTGACAAATGGTCTACTTTGTGATTCTGTCATCTCAAAATATAGCTTCTAGGGAACATGTAGCTTAGGAGGAGGGCAGCGACAGGGACACTTCTGTTTTGTCCAGAGATGATACACATTACTTCTGCTTATGGCCCTTTGGCTAGAACTAATCATGTGGTTCCAACTGAACTGCATGGGAGACTGGGGAATATGAGATAGCACATGAAACCTTGGCTAAGCATTACTTTTTCTACAATCATGTTTTCTTCACTGTCAGATTCAAGGTTGGGGCTCCCATGAGTAAGCAACTGCAGGTGGTTTCTCCCCCAGATCCTTCACAGATACGCAGGTGAGTTTCTACAAGCATGATATGAAAGTTATCAAGAGCATCTTCTGGCTTAAGTCTTGTGACTGAAGTTTGGAGCTTGGGAACACTAGAATTTTTGAATCCAAAAGTCCCCCTACCCAGGGCTTCTTGTTTTCTGTTGCCATGTCATGGTTATACATGAAAGAAAGCAGAAAAACAGATTTACTGAAGGCCTTGACCAGGACATAACTTCCCCCAAATAATCCTCAAATGCAGAGCTCAGCCCAAAAATTGTAGGGAAGGACAAGGGAGTACCCTCCAGTTAACTTCTCACCTGAATGATTCTATTCCTCAATTCCACATTGGCCCATCAAAAGCGTACTCCTCCTATTAATGCTACTGTAATGTATGAGAGCTACATATAAAAGTTTGCACTATGAAACAGAGTTTTAACTAAACTGAGCAGAAAATTCTCTAATATGCGTGCTTGGGTAGATTTATATGTTTGGGGATCAATCTCACTGTAAAAAAAAAAAAAAAGAAATAGAATGACTTTAACTATCAAGTAATCATTTAGTTATAAACAACTGAAAATCCAACTCAAACAAGCTCAAGCAAGAAAAGGAACTAATTTCCTCTAGCAATGGGTAAGTTCAGGGGAAGAACTGGTTCCATTTACAGCTCGATTTAGAACTCAAACTATGCAACTGGTACCCACACATTCTCTTTCATTACTCTGTTATTTTCCGTGTTGGCTTTATTTTGAGTCACTACATTGTGGCCCTTAACATTTCAGCTCTATCAAGATGGCAGATCCAGCTTCAAAACTTCTTATTCAAGTTTAGGAAGAAAGTATGAGGATTCTTTTGGGCTTCCTCAAAAGTCCTCAGATTTACTCTAATTGAACTGCTTAGGTCACATGCCCATCCTTGAACCTATCACTGTGACTTGAGATGTAATGATTGGTTTGTATCAAATAAAAAAGCAGAGGCTGTTGCAAAGAAAAAAAAAGATAGTAGGGGATCAATGCATATCTACTACTCCATGTAAAGTAATAAAATGTAGGTATTTTAATCATTTAACACTATTATACATTTAAATTTTATTCATTTATTTTTAATAGGCTATTATTTACAGCAGTTGTAGGATAACAGCAAAATTGAGTGGAGGGGCGCTTGGGTGGCTCAGCTGATTGAACATCTGACTTCAGCTCAGATCATTATCTCACGGTCCATGAGTCTGAGCCCCGAGTTGGGCTCTGTGCTCATAGCTCAGAACCTGGAGCCTGCTTCAGATTCTGTGTCCACTTCTCTCTCTGCACCTCCCCCACTCATGCTCTGTCTCTGTCTCTCTCTGTCAAAAATAAATAAACATTAAAAAAAATTGAGTGGAAAATACTTAGATTTCCCATATATCCTCTACCCCATTCATGTAAAGTCTTCCCTATTATCAACACCTCCCCACCATAGTGATATACTTATAACAATTGATGAAACTACATTGACACATCATTATAACCCAAAGTCCATAGTTTACTTTAAGGTTAACTCTTGGTGTTGTACCTTCTATGGATTTTTCCAAATCCAATTACATGTATAATGACATATATCCACCATTATAGTACCCTACAGAGTAGTTTCGCTGCCCTAAAAATCCTTTGTGCTCTCTTTATTTATCCTTCCCTCCCAATAATCCCTGGCAATCACAGATATTTTTACTGTCTCCATAATTTCGCCTTTTCCAGAATGTCATATATGTGGAATCATGTTTTTTTTCATGGCTTGATAACTCATTTCTTTTTAGTTTTGAATAGTATTCCATTGTCTAGATGTACCACAATTTGCTTATCAATTCACCTACTGAAGGACATCTTAGTTGATTCTAAGCTTTGTTAATTATGAATAATGTTGCTATAAATAGCCATCTTTTTGTGTGGTCACACATTTTCAACTTTTTGGGGGTAGATAGCAAGGAGCATAATTGCTGAATCATATGGTAAGTGTATGTTTAGTTTTGTAAGAAACTACCAAACGGTCTTTCAAAGTGGCTGTACCTTTTTGCACTCCAGCCAGCAATGAATGAGAATTCCTGTTACCCTGTATATTTGCCAATGTGTGGTGTTGTCTGAGTTTCAGATTTTGGACATTCTAATAGATGTATTTGGTGGCATCTCATTTTAACTTGTGTTTTCCATGATGACATGTGATGTGAAACATCTATTCATATGCTTAGTTGCCATCTGTTTATCTTTTTTGGTGAGGTGCCTGTTAAGGTCTTTGAATTATTTTTTAATTGGATTGTTTTCTTATTGTTGAGTTTCAAGTTTTTATATATTTTGGATAACAGACCTTTATCATATAGGTCTTCTGCAAATGTATTCTCCTAGTCTGTGGTTTGTCTTATTATTCTCTTGACAATGTCTTTTGCAGAGCAGAAATTTTTAATTTGATGAAATCTGGCTGATCATGCTTTCTTCCATAGATAGTACCCTTGGTGTTATATCTAAAAACTCACTTCCAAATCCAAGGTCATCTAGATATTCTCCAGTGTTATTTTCTGGGAGTTTCATAGTTTTGCATTTTATATTTAGGTCTGTGATTCACGTTGAGTTAATTTTTGTGAATGGTGTAAGCTCTGTGTCTAGATTCATTTTGCATGTGGATGTCCAGTTTATTCACCATTTGTTGAAAAGAGTATCTTTTCTACATTGCATTGACTTTGCTCCTTTGTCAAAGATCAGTCGACTGTATTTATGTGGGCCTACTTCTGGGCTCTCTGTTCTATTTCACCATATTGTATTTTTATTTCTACCAATTATCATGATCTTTTCTTAAACCTGCTGACTTGGCATACTATATTCAGAAACCTGGTAGTTAAAAATTCTGCAAACAGACTTTAACCCTTAAGGTATATTTTGATCTATAATTCTAGGTCTCAGTAGTCAATACAGAAGTATTTCTTACTGAAGCCACTATTTTATTTTTAACATGATGCTGTTTATACATCTGGCAGCCTGCAGATAGCTGGAAACAGTTTGGATGTCCTTGAAATGAAAAATAATCACATGGTTATAATCTCTGGATTTCTTTTTGGACTTATCCAAGTCAAGAAGGTTGAGACAGAAATAATTATTTTCCAAATCTTTCCCCAAACTCTTTTTCTTTTCTTTGGCTTATTTTACAGGTATGTCTCCATTTACAGCTGTGTTCCTTTTGATAATTTTTCTTGGTTTGTTGGAAATTTAACATTTACTGTGTTAGGAAAACACACTCTACTAATTGTCTTGTAAATATCCAGCTTTATCTCAAGTATAAACTTTATATGATGACATATATTCAACTTAAAAAAGGAACTTAGTGAGATGTTTAGATTCTCAAAGATTTGTTACTGGAGAAAAATTAAATATTGCTTTTTGTGCTCTTTGTCTTTATCAGATTATAGAAGGCATTTCTTTGGGAATTGTAAAGTGATAATATAAAATATACAGAGCAACAGGAGCCAGATGTCTCTAAGATAAAATAAAATGAACATGGGAAGTAGGATTTTATTTAAATTTACAAGTATGTCTTGACTTAGTGTTTTTCACATATGTTCTCAGAACTATTAATCACCTGACAAACTTTGAGGAATGTATTAACGTCTTCACAGCATTTGAAAAGAATCTGAGTCCATGTTGTATTCAGATGAACATCACTTCCACAAAATTTAAGCTTTTTCCAGTTTAATCAATAGGAAAGGGGACTTTTCATGCACAGATGTTGATTGAAAGTATATATTCACTCAAATTCTCCAGTAAAAGGGTAAGTATCCTGGAAATGGCAGCGTGAACACTTCCTAAGTCCTTACATAAATCAATGTTCATTATTATAAATCATAAACCCATTAGCCACCAAGAGAGAATTTATTTTGTTTTATTTTTAAGTTTGCAATGAAAACCATAATTAAATAATTCCTTTAGTAACATATTCATGCAAAGTAAAATAGTCTTCAAAATTAACCTTTTCTAACATGTAATTTTCACAGTTAATGCCTGACAAAGCAGAATATGAAAAGAAAAACAAACTTCACTGACATTCGTTGTAATCTATCTAGAATTCATTCAATGTGGTAGGAACTACTGGGTAATTTAGCTAATTTCTCAGAAGAACTAAACGTGAAAATCTTACCTTATAAGTTCATTTATTTGGTTACTATATACTAACAGTGATTCTGATATTACTTTAAAGTATATTATCTTAACTATAATTATGTGCTCTTAGTTTAAAAATATTTTTTTCATAAATGCACAGGGGGCCTATGGTAATTTTATATTTGAATCTGAATAGTGATTCAGACAAAGAAACTCACTGCCACCTCACTGAAATTGATGGAGTGCATTTTTAGTCAGCAAAGTATTAAAGCAGCGCACATAGTCTGCGGAAGTAAGATGTAGCCCCAGAAGAAACCTTTATCTGAGGACCTTGCAAATGTAAGAAAATCCATTTTAAACTACAGAAAATTCAAATTAAAAATGAGGACAGCTTATCCAAATTACATTATTATAAAATATAACTAATAATATCCTTATACCAATGAATTGAAAAGTACTGACATCAAAACCACAAGGCTACTTTTCAAAGCAATGTTAGTCAAAAGGAAAATAAACTCATCTCAATAATTTTGAAAAGCAAAACACTGTGAAGCACAGAAAGAAGCATCCCACCATTCGGTAGCAAACCAACTGCACTGTTTTGGAATCTTTCATTCCCGTCTCATTTCTTCTGTAAGCCACAGACTATATATATTTTGCCATGCCATTTTAAAACAAGATGGACATCCTGTTTTAATACAGCATAATATGCATCACATGGCCAAACTAGAACACTATTTTTCTTAATTAAAATAAACTTTGTTTGTTTCCCTAGGAATAAAACTGGGGTCATCGTAGGAAGGGCTTGCTGTGGCCCTTTTGTTTGAGCACATGTACAGATTTCAAGATTACTATGTTCTGTTAGGAATAATTCTTAGGAAAACCATCAAATATTTTTCCTTAATTTTCTTTTTAAAATTCTCTAATGTAAGCAAAGAAATAAAAGACAGTCTAGGATCTAGAGAGCCCAATAATTCTCATATAAGTAGTTGTTCTGTAGAAGAGTAACATTCTGTGAGAAATTATAAAATCCAGCAATATAGACAATTCCAGTAAAGAAACGTTGTCTGCTAAATAAACCTGGAATGTGTTGTACAGATTTGACCTAAGCCACACACGGCCCATACCTGAGTGCCTTGGGAGTTCATCAAGCGGCTGCCTCCTAAACCCCAGCTCCCTGTTTCCCTGGCTTCTCACCTTCCCCATCCTTGTCTCCCTCTGCCGTTAGGAAACTAATGCATGGAATGGTGTACCCTATTCTAACTGGAATCATGCCTTGGTAACATTTTATTAACATGCAATTGAATAATTTCACCCTCTCACCGGATCCTCAGAATACTTTTTAAAACACAAGGTCCTCAAAAATCCATTTATGTTTCTCTTGAATCTCAACCAATCAAAAAGATGCAGCTAAATGTGATTTTACATGTGACACATTTCTGATATTTATAAACCTTGGGCACTTGTCCCACATGAGGGGGTAATTAATAAGTGTACTTTTTTTGGAAATGTTTCAAGAATGTTACTCTAACCATGACTCTTTCTATACCATTGACACCACCCCCCCACCCCCCAAAAAAGAGATATTCAGTTTCATAAAATTCAAAGCATTGGCAGATACCAGGTAGTATCTACTTTGGGAAAATGCTGGATAGGTGGTACTTCATAATGATTTCTTCAGTTTAGAAAACCATGCTGGGGGCACCCAGGTGGCTCAGTTGGTTAAGCGTCCGACTTCATCTCAGGTCATGATCTCACCGTTCATGAGTTTGAGCTCTGTGTCAGGCTCTATGTGGAAAGCTCAGAGCCTGGAGCCTGCTTTGCCTGTGTCTCCCTCTCACTCTTCCTCTCCCCCACTCATGCACTGTCTCTCTCTCTCTCTCAAAAATAAATAAACATTAAAAAAAATTAAAACATGCTGAATTCTAGTGAAAAAACAAAAGGAGAGAAACATCGAATCTTCATTCTTTTCATTATTTTAAGTACAACTCTGGAACCATCTAAATTTTGGAATATGTTCCAAAGACACCCCCACCTTTCCTCTCATTTTCCAGGTAGAGTTATATTTACTTGTTTTTTTTTTCCATGAAAGTGTATTTTAGATGAATTTGAAGATTAAGTTTCGTAATCTTTATATGAGATCACAGACAAGCTCTGAAGGTGATTTCCTCAAACTGAGTAGAAGAAATGATAATGTTCCAGGAAAGGATAGGAATGCCTCAAGATTTTAGCTCTGGCGATCCCTAAAGAATCTCCTGGTTTAAATGTCTATCATTTCAGCTTCAGAACAGCCCAAACCATACAGGGCTTGGACTTTATTGCATCAGTCCTAATACTTGTTGTTTTTCTTCCAAAAAGGCAAACTCTATATTCAGTGTATTGAGGTGTGGATTCAACCTACAAGGGACTGTTCTCGGTATGCCTGAAACTGAAAATGAAATGAATTTCATAACTGGAAAATCCAGTTACCGGGCAGGAGCAAATGGCTGCATTTGTTTTAGATTCTCTTGCTGGTCACCTCATTTTCTTCTAAGTTAGCAAAGTTCATGTATGAAATTAGACTCAGCTGCTATTTATTTTAATACTGAGCTCCAAAGTCTAAGGTATGAATTGTTCCTCTCATGTCTAGGAATTTTCTCTTAACTTTCTTTCTTAAACTTGGGCACCTATAATGTGTTTTTCAACATCCTTGGATACAAGCTCAAAGTTAATTTTACCATTCCCTGTATTCATCTAGAAAAGCTAGGTAGCTGTCCTCCCTTAGTGCACAATTGAGATTGTGCTGCATTGAAAAACAAGTGATCAGTAGCATTTCATTTTAATGCAGGAGTTTTATTTTTCTTCTAAGGTTTGCTTGTAAAGCCCTTAAAATAAGAATGTACATTCCTATTTGAGTTTATGATTTATACTCAACCTACTTCCAAAAGGCATTTGGACTGGCTTATAATATAAGGCACATGTATATATAATAACATCATTAAAATAGAACTACAAAGCTAGAAGTCATGCATGGAGGATTGTGGGGGGAGGTAAAAATAGACCAGCAAAATAAGTGAGGTCCTAGAGCTAAGCAGGAGATCTTACCCAGATCCCTGTTGCAACCAAAGCAGAAAGGAGAAATGATGAATTACTTAATTCTCATTAGCTGGTGTGGGGGGTGGGGAAAGAAAAAACACACTGGTTCATCAGGAGAGGCAATTGAATTCAGTTGCTTACAACTGAATTGTAAAAGGCATTTTTAATATGGTTTTAAACATAGGATAGACTTTGAAATTATTTGCCTTTTAAAGTGTTTTATGGAAGTATAACATACATTGAGAAAAGAGCACAGATCACAAGTGGAGGGCCAGATGAATATTCTCAAACAAAGCACATCTGTATAACCAGCACCCAGAGCAAAACCTAGAATGTCTTAGCATCCCAAAAGACCTGTATGTTCCTTTCCAGCCGTGACTCTCTCCTCCCCCAAAATACCCACTATGTTGACTTCTTAGAACATAAACTTTACTTTTTTTTTAATTTTAGTGTATTTTAAAATACATGTTTCAATAATTTACTCTATCTTCACTTTTATTTTTTTTTTTTTCAACATTTTTTATTTATTTTTGGGACAGAGAGAGACAGAGCATGAACGGGGGAGGGGCAGAGAGAGAGGGAGACACAGAATCGGAAACAGGCTCCAGGCTCCGAGCCATCAGCCCGGAGCCTGACGCGGGGCTCGAACTCACGGACCGCGAGATCGTGACCTGGCTGAAGTCGGACGCTTAACCGACTGCGCCACCCAGGCGCCCCTATCTTCACTTTTAAAATAGTAATTCTGGGGGCACCTGGGTGGCTCAGTCAGTTGGTCGTCCAACTTCCGCTCAGGTCATGATTTCATGGTTCCTGGGTTCAAGCCCCGTGTCTGGCTTTGTGCTGACGGCCTGGAGCCTGCTTTGGGTTCTGTGTCTCCCTCTCTCTCTGCCCTCCCCTGATTGTGCACATGCACACTCTCTCTCTCAAAAATAAATAAAAACATTTTTAAAAATTAAAAAAAAAATAGTAATTCTGTTAACTCGTGGTTTCATCCACCCATTTATTCACTTATCAATCCCTTCAACGTTTTTTTTTTGTTTTTTTTTTTTTTAATTTATTTTTGGGACAGAGAGAGACAGAGCATGAACGGGGGAGGGGCAGAGAGAGAGGGAGACACAGAATCGGAAACAGGCTCCAGGCTCCGAGCTGTCAGCACAGAGCCCGACGCGGGGCTCGAACTCACGGACCGCGAGATCGTGACCTGGCTGAAGTCGGCCGCTTAACCGACTGCGCCACCCAGGCGCCCCTAATCCCTTCAAAATTCTTGAACATTGTCCATACAACTAACAACCATGGTGTTTAGAATATTTGGGGCTTTAAACTGGTTTCTATTACATTTTTAATTTGTATGCACTAAGATTCACTTCTGTTTCCTTTTCTCTTTCTTTCCTTCTGGTGCATGGTTACATGAATTTTGACACAGGCAAGATTAATGTATATACCACCTGAAGCACAATTCCAACAATTTCATCACCCCAAAAACTCTCTCCTGCTTTACCTTTGCTGTCATACTTTTTCCCCAGCTCTGCTCTGGCAACTCCTGAAGGAGCATAACAGTTTGAGTTTTGAGCCAATAACGAGGAGGAAACTTTTCTCATTCTTCATTTTCAGCTGCAAGTTTTCCATTTTCCCTTCTTCTATTTTTACATCACCATCATATGAAAGCCATTTCATTTTCTGATTGCAAAAGTCCTGGGTCTGTCCATACTAAGAATATTTTTCTGGTGGTCAGAACTCATAGAGTTCCATCAGACCAACCTTGTTTTTTCACATATGTGTTTTGTTTGGTTTCGTTTTGTTTTCTTCTCAGACGTTGGGTCATTTATGCTATGGAGCACAGAAATATTGACCTTTGGATGAGGATCACTCTGAATCTTCCTCTGAGTAGTGTAAATGACTATAACATTTCCCAAGATGGAATGGAAAAAAAATACCCAGGGGCACCTGGGTGGCTCAGATCATGATCTCATGGTTCATGACTTCGAGCCCCGCATCAGGCTCTGTGCTGACAGCTCAGAGCCTGGAACCTGCTTCAGATTCTGTCTCCCTCTATCTCTGTCCCTCCCCCACTCATGCTCTATGTCTCTCTCTCTTCTCTCAAAAATGAATAAACATTAAAAAAATTTTTTTAAAGAAATACTCAGAGCTGAAACAGGAACTGGCAGAAGCACCCTGAAATGCAAAATACCCTTTTGAGTCTTTCAGGACTTTACTTCTCCAAGAAAATATTCATTTTCCCCAATCAACCCACCCTTAATAATTTCCCCAACTTGTCTTTTGAGTCGGAAGTTCTTTACCACATTGTGGTAACACTGATAATAGTGAAAGAGGTGGTATTTTGGAAGGGAAATTATCAGCTTAAATTGTTTTATGCATAGCAGTTGGCAAACTGCTTTTTGTGATTTTAATAGTATTCTGGCTTCTGTCTTTCAAGGGAAGCGGTACATTTGCCTATGTAAGGAAAGTGAGTCTGAATTATAAAATGTGCTTTATGGACACCTTTCTTAATCTTTTATTTAGTATTTCATATTATAAATGCAAAATATATTCTACAGAGAAAAGCTAGAAAATATAACCGAGGAAAAGAGCATTGAAAACACCTTACTCCTATGTCCGCAGAAGCATCCACTCTTTTTCTTATTAACTTTTTATAGTGGAAAATTTCAAATATATACTGATGCAGAGAAATATTCTGCCAGTACAAATTTCCTGATTTCCTCCCTCCCTTCCTTCCTTTCTTCCTTCCTTCCTTCCTTCCTTCTTTCTTTCTTCATATAAATGTTTAGGAAAACAACCATTCATAGTATCATGGTGCACATCCTTTTCAACTATTTCCTTTCTCTTTTCTTAGTGTTTGTGCATGCTTACATGTTTCCCTTCAGACTTCCTGTCACATATGAACACATATAAAAATAAAATATGAATATATATTCATATTCATAAGTTAGCTTATACCTTGCAATCCTTTTCTATAACTAACATCTCTTCATAACAGTATGTAAAAGTCTCCCTTGGGGCGCCTGAGTGGCTCAGTCGGTTAAGCGGCCGACTTCAGCTCAGGTCATGATCTCACGGTCCGTGAGTTTGAGCCCCGCGTCAGGCTCTGTGCTGACAGCGCAGAGCCTGGACCCTGTTTCAGATTCTGTGTCTCCCTCTCTCTGACCTTCCCCTGTTCATGCTGTGTCTCTCCCTGTCTCAAAAATAAATAAAATGTTAAAAGAAAAAATTAAAAGTCTCCCTCATTCTTTTTACCTCATGGCCATTTAAAATCTCATAAGATGGCTTACCACTATTCATTTTATCATTTCATTGTTCATTTTGAGTTATCCTACATTGAATTTAAATAACATTTAAATTATCACTGAATGTAAGTTTACAACTACCTTTAGATAATTAACAGCTGCTTGATGAGTGCTCAGAAGCACTGAGCAACATAGGCTCTCTCTAACAAGTATGTCTTGAGGCAAGCCTGTTTTACTTTCAGTGAGTAGAAGTAAAGATGCTTGAACCACGTGCTATAACCTTGCATGTCACTTTACAGTTTACCTAACATCAAGTTACAGGAAGTAGCCACTGTTCATATTAAATGTGAGGTCCGAGTTAGCATGACAGGTGAGTGCATAATCACAGTAAATAAGATGGCACTTTCAAATGACGGTGTTTCCTGAGCTCTCAGATCTTGGTAGATCAGGAGCATTTGTCCTTGTGTACGTCCCTGAAAGCCTGCATGGGAAAGATGTATGCTTTGGAGCCAGATAAATAAGGCATGAATTCTCATGCCAGCATTTAGTGCTGGATGACTTAATATATATTAATATCCCTAAGCTTGAAATGTCTTCACCTGCTTAGTGGAGATAATACTAGTGCCTTATCATGGGGTGAGAGGTTTGAATGTGATAATGATGCAATAAAGGGCTTTGCATAGTGGCACGTAGTAACCAAGAGCTCAATAAATTGTAGTGACTTCCGGTTAGAGTTAGAAGACCAAATGCCAGATGCCAAAGATTGCACACAAGGAAATTCCATTTGTATACCACATAATACAGGAAAGCTAATCTATGCCATTGGAAGTAAAGATGGAGGTTATGTTCATGACGGTAGTGACTAGAAGAAGGCACAAGGGCCTTCTAGAGTGCTAATAATGTTCTTTTCCTTGAGTTGTGCTGGTTACACAGGTGTGTTCAGTTTCAGAAAATTCACTGAGTTGTACCCTCATGAATATGTACCTTTCTGTGTGTATTCGATGCTTCAGTGAAAAGTTAAAACTGAAAAACAGTTAAAAAAAAAGCACAAGAACATCGATCTTATTCCTGACAATGTGACACCTGGCGCATAGCTACATAGTGGATAGGGAGAGAAATAGATAATGCTAGTCATTGATCTCCATTTGAATTGTTGCTTTCTTGTTAAATTTTAGGAAACTTTATTTGAAAATAATATTGATTCATGTCAATCATCATATATATTTTGAATTGGTTTTGTTAAACTCTTCTCCATATTTTTGAGAGAATTTTCCATATTCAACCTGGGGCAGATATTTCCCTTGATTTTTCTGGATTTTTTGGGGGGGAGGGGCACTATTGGAGCAGCATCTTGTCTGCCTAGACCAGACCCAAAGTGCTGTGGGCTTTGAAAGGAGTTATAGGAAACCTGAGGAATCCGGAGGAGGTATGGGTCCATCCAGCAGCAAGCTAAACTTATCAACTTGTCCTGAAGAGTAATTCTTCTTTTCACCTCCAGGAAGTAACAGTGAATTCATGACCGAAGAGTTATCTCCTTTCTTTGGGTGGTGACATTTCAAATACTCAGAAGAGCATTTGAAGTTGGAGAAAACAGACCCAAGAAATAGATATTTGATTTAGTTGTTCTCAATCGCACTCATTTTGTCGAGCAGAATGAAGTGAATGAGGCTCAACATTTCATATGGTGGAGCCTGCTGTTCGGCGCAGCGTTAGCTGGTGAATTGAGGGGAGCCCTTGGGACGTGTTTGTGGAATCTGCTCTAAAGAAAAATTTCAGTTCTTACTCTTGTTAGTCCTTTTATTTCATAATCATATGTGTGTGTGTATTTAAGAAGTCTGAAAGGTAAAATATTTGATAACCTTCCTTGTGAAGTCTAATATATACAATATAGTGAGATAGATTTCATAAAAGTCACCTACTACAGAGGTTTTAACAACGAAAAAAAAATGTTTAAACAGATGGGTCTTAATCAGTATTTTCTAATGTGAATACGGATATGAAAAATAATTATAAGGATGTTAGACCCTCTTTTTTGCTGTCACAGCACACAGCTGGAAATTGCTTATTATTAGCTTGCAAATCCTACAGGAAAATACAGAATTATTTTTAGTACTCAGCAAATTTATAGTGGTAATTATGGGTATTCACATCACTTCCGGAATATGAGAGTCTTATATCTCTATTCTCCAGGTTAGGAAGATCATTTTTATCACTTGTGCACCTCTGAATATTGATCTCTGTGATCACTGGAAATCAAAAGTGCTTTTCTGGTTAATGTTATGCATGACGATAGTCATTTTGCAATGCAAGTTGTTTGGAGGCTTTTTCCCCATAGGTTTGTTTTTTTTTTATCTTGATAATAGATGAAGTAAAAAAACACAAATAATAATCTTGTATTCCGAGCACCAAATCCTCCAACATCTCTGCATCTGAATTCACATATTCTGCTTCCTTCCTTTAACAACTGGGAACAATGGCCCTGGTTCTACTAAAAGCCAAATACTTCCCTTGTGCCCTGGATCCCACCTGTTCTTACCCATTACCCAAGAATTTCACTCTCCCTAGCACGCACATCTCCCTGGTATCATCTGTGTCTGCCTCCCTCAGTCTCTGAACAGCTCTGATCTTGAGAAAATAAAACCCTCAGTGGCTTCATTCACTGAAAAAAAATCCTTAAAGAATTACCTACTTTAGTAGTCTCTGTTTGCTCACCTCCCCTTCACTCCTTAGCCAACTCCTGTGGGCTTCCAAATTCATCAATCTTTTTTTTTTTTTTTTAATGGCATCTCCATCTACCATTTCCTCAAGCCAAGAACACTGGAGTCATTTTATAAATTGAATCTTACAAGTTTTCTTATAAACTTAGTCTCCACAAGGCATGTGGAATCCAACCACTCTTCATCCTCTCCATTGGGCTTCCCAACCCCATCAGTCCACAGACACATCATTGTCACCAAAACCTTGCTACATCCAATGGATTGTCAATTATTTGGCCCTTTCTACTTTGACCTCTCTTGTTGAAACTCTTATTTTTCTCTAGGCTTCTGTGACAGCACCTCCTCCAGTTACTTTAATATAGAGAACTTAACAAAAAAGAGTGTTAACTAGGTAACTGAGATATACAGAATTATATACCTTATATAAAGAACATTAAGTATGTCACTGAAATGTGTGAAAAGAGATCTTTAAGGTGTTTTAGAAGTAGAGACTGCAGGAAACAGCCACCAAGTTGATGGACAAGGTTGGAATTCAAGTTCAGGTGCTTAGAGGAGGGCCCCAAGGAAACGAAACCCTGACCTTGGAGGAACTAGGGGGAGCTTGGCTGGACCTTGTGTTTTGAACTCAGAGGAGGGGTCCTGCAGCTGGGACCCAGACCTCTGAGGAGCGCGTGCTGGTGGGTACTTGGTGCTAGTGTTGGGAGTCGCCCAGGGGGATGCTAGGAGACTACGTCTGTGAATAATGGAAAAACAGCAAAATGAAAGAAACTGCTACTAAGACAAGTCCTGCCATGGCCAGGGTGAAGAAAGGAGACTGGGATGAAGCTGAAGGGAAAAGAAACCCAAGCCCATCCTAACTCCGCCTGCCTCACTGGTCTCTCTAGCGCCCTCTAGAGGCAGGTCCCAGCAGGGAGCTGCTGGCAAACCAGGAATGCTTAGTCTTAGCCCCACATCCAAGCAGGATGTACAAGGGTGAGCTTAAAGATGAGATCAATAACTAGGTAACTAGCATAGTCTAACTTCCACATGTTGATCCTCTGCATTCTCTTTTCCTGGCTCTGCATCATCTGCCAGATTTTGAAATGTTAGAATGCCCTGGAGCTTCTCACTGTACCCTCTCTCTCCTTACACCTTCTTTTCCAGCCCCATGGCTTTCAATGCAAATACACACCATGATTCCCAAACTTGTATCTCCAGCCCTGACTTCTCCCCTAGGCCCAGAGTCAAATAGCAAACTGCCTATGATACATTTCACAGAGATATTTAATAGGCATGTAAAGCTTGGGTTGAAATCAGTGCTTTGATTTCTCACTCATCTCCAACCGTGCCACTCCTGCCCTCTTCTCATGTAAATGACACACCTTATGTAATTTCCTCGGGCCAAAATCTCAAAGTCATTTTATAAACTCCAGATTCAAATTATTCTTACAAACTCAGTGTTATGAATTATTCTTCTAAATGCTATCTCCAAAATATGTCTGTAGCCCAGCCACTTCTTATTATCTTCATTGCTGCAATTATAACACAAGTCACTATCTTTTCTGGAATAGTGCAAGAGACTTTGAACTTGTGTCCCTGCCTCCTCACTCGTAACACTGTAATCCGTTTGCCATACAGTGTTCATGGAACTTTAGAGTCAGGCAGGCCCTACTGCTAGCCAGCCCCAAATCTTCTATTAGCTATTCCTTGAATTCAAAAGAAAATCCAAATTCTGTGCCATGATAGGCAGCCCCTAAATTAGGGCTGGGTAACCTTTCTGTAAGGGGTCAGAGGAGAAATATCTTAGGCTTAGACCTATCTTAGACCAGCCAGTCTCTGTCACACCTACTCTACTACTGCAGCATGAAAGCAGCCATAGGCAATATGTCAATAAATGGATAAATGCTCAGACTCAAGGGCATTCTTTGGCACCTCACATACTTATTCTTAGTGTCCCTTCTATCTGGAATTCCCTCCTTCCAGTTTCTTCATGGCTGGCTTCTACTTATCACTCAAGTTGCCATTCACATATCTCCAGGACCACCATAGGAACACTGCTCCCCACCACCCGCCCCATCACCTGTCACTCTGTCACCTCGTTTAGTGTGTTTCAGAGTATTTGTCACTATACGCAGTTTTTCATTTGTTCACATGTATATCACCTATCTCCTCAACCAGAACAGGAGACGAGGTGTTTGAAATTTTACCATCTATGCCTAGCATTACTTGCTCAATAGATACTTATTGGATAAATTAACTAAAACCCAGGGTTTTTGTCTTTTTATTTTTTCTTCTTTGTCAATACAAAATAAGTCCCCACTTGAGTTGAGATCATGGTTTGCACTGATTTTCTACCTTGCTTTGTTTACCTTGATTTGTTCAGTTAATCAACCATTCAGGTAGTTGAGAATTCACAGGGTGCTTGATCTGTGAATATACTCAGCTAGACCCTGAGAGGCAGGGCATAAGTGCCTAGTATCCATATACTTGGCCCTCCAGAACCTGCCATTTTCCTTGACCTCATCAAAAGAGAAAACTCAATTTGGATGTATATACATAACTTACAGTGCTTGCTTTAAACAAATATAGATTGTATGAACCCATCCCAGCTTATGTGTCCTTGACAAGAGATGTGCGATTATTCACATGGTGGAATTAGATGATTTCCAAAGTACTTCTGCACTACTCAGTCTACCTGCTGGATTCCTACTCCTTCTGATTCTTTTGGAGGAAAAATACCATGCTGTAAGCTGGAGAATCTGCTCACTTTTCATTTATTTCTATATTAGCCATTGCACCTTGTTGCAGTATGGAGAAGGGGCTGGGCGAGAAGGCTTACCATGGAAACCTCAAGACAGGACCACAGTTTGCAAGCTGCAATTCAAGTCTCTTCACCTCAGGGACAAAGATCTGTTCTGACATTGTGTTTAGTACTAAACTATTGTAATCAAGTTCTGTCAAGGTTGAGAGATGTTCGTTACCTAGTAAAAATATCTCCCGGAGTTCTGACTGCTAAAAACGGCCTCTCCTTTTGCCTGGCTTCCCCTGTAATCTTAGAAAACTCTTATCTTAGAAACCACAGTGCCTGAGTAGATGGGATGTTAAGGCAAAAAGTGTCATTTTCTGAAGAGAGAGCGGGGAAGAGAAGAAGAAAAACAAGCGTAGTATATTCTACCAGTTCGTATCAATCCTATTCAAAAACCTCTCTAAATGTATGTATCTCTACCAATCACGGGATGGTACCAGTGCCCTCCTCTTCCAGATTCTTGTCCCTAGTTTAAGGTCCCACTCCCCCACTCTGCTGCACCCCACTGCAGTCAGAGGTCTGTGGTCTCCCTCCTTGTTATCCATACAATGTCTTACCTCAGAAGCCCTCTTAACAAGACTGCTTAAAGAAATGTAAATAACAACATAAATAGAAAATATAGACAGTACATTTAATGGGCAGATTAAATATCAAAGCCAATGCTCCTCAAGTCTCCTCTTTCATAAGGAAACAGCATCATCACAAAACTCATCAGTGTAGAAACTCAGCAGTCTGTTATGTTTGCTGTAGAGAGTGGCTCTGGTTTGGGGCTCAGGAGCCCTTGTATTTTGTAGTCTCCCACTTAATCCTTCATGACTCTGGCTTTCTTGACAGAAGCCTCTATGCTTCTTTCCAGATTCACATTCCTGAGCCCACAGGGTTCTGAGAACTCTCCCTTAGCAGCCTTTAAGATTTGGGCATTTTGTGATCACCCCATTGTACACTTGTGGAAGATACTTCCTTAGAAGCTCTATTTTTTAAACAATTTTATTTACTTATTTATTTACTTATTTGCTTATTTATTTATTTATTTATTTAGAGAACAAGCAGGAAGGGGCAGAGAGAGAGAGAGAGAGAGAGAGAGAGAGAAAGACAGAGAATTCCAAGCAGGTTCTGCACTACAGTGCAGAGCCTGGCGTGGGGCTCGAACTCAAGAACCTTGAGATCATGACAGGAGCCAAAACCAAGAGTCAGATGCTTAACCAACTCAGCCACCCAGCTTCCCCAGCAGCTCCGGTTTTTAAACAACTAATTACATCTTAAGGGCCAGGAGCAATTTTCTGTCTCGGTATTACCTTAAAGATTTTACTCCATGGGGGTGTTCCCCTAAGTGCCCCAAGGTTACTTCATTGGCTTTACCTAGAATTCTTTTAAAAATTCAGCTTCGTGGATCATATTGGGGGTTCTTCTCAATCTGAGTTTGGTGATGGGGATCATGATTGGGTATATATGTAAATTTAGAAGACTCCACCATCTGTTCTTACTCAAGCTAAAGTTTGAGAACCCCTGTCCTCTTCTGGACATTACTGGAGTAATAGAAAGAAGGCAAATTGGAGAGCTGGCATTACTGAAATAGTGCCTGCTTACCACACAAGGTATTTGAGATATTCTGAACGAGCTCTTAAAAAATAATTATGTATTTATTTTCATGTGTTTCAGACCAAAATAAAAATGTAATCTCAAAACAGTGATCTCACTGATATTATAGTTGAGGATGAGGCTGAAGAAAAATAAGTGAACAAAAGACGAAAAGAAGAAGTAAGTTAGTGTTTAAAAAATATTGTAAGCAAATGAAAATAAAGGGAATTTGAATACATGTAGGGATTCTATTGTTTTATTCAAATTCCTGTTCAGGCACTAACTGCCTGAGTCACATCAGACACAGTTCTTCATGTACACAGAGGGCATTTTGTACCCATCCTAGGTACAATTACCACTTTCCTCTCTTCTCCCTTCCTGCAGGCAAATGCAGGTTCCTGAAAGTACTCCCAGGAATGGGGGGCTGGTCATTGGTAAAGCTGTGATGTTACAGCCTTCAATGTCTGCTTCCACTTTTCCTCCTCATCCCAGTTTCCCTGGTGCAGTATTTTTCCCTTGAATGCCACCTCTCTCCCTGGCTGTATTGCCTCGTCTGAGCCTGTGAATGTAGCATTCATAATCCTGTCCCTTGACTCTAAAAAATAACAATTTCTAGGGATTTCTTTACCAGATGTGCTAGTTGGTGCTGCACTTTCCAAGATGAAGCTTGCTAATCTGATACATGCAACACTGCTGATATACCAGCATAAAGGGCAACACTGTCACAGTCTACTATCGGGTGGCACAATGGATGCAGCAGACAGGGTCAGTGCTCCTCTAATGCACTTGACCTCCTCATGTGCTCCAGCTGATTTTCAGCTGCCAGTGTCTGCATCCTTGTGCCCAAGGGCTCTTTTTCCCAACTGCAAGAAATCTCATGCAACGCTTCCCCTTTATTTTTTAATCAAAGCAAGTATCTGAGGTTGAGATTCTATTTCAAATAAAAGGGGAGAGTATCTTTCAGTATGGAGAAGATAAAGTTTGGGGGCAGATATAAGTTTTTTTTTTTTATTTTAATTCCAACATAGTTAACATACAGTGTTATATTAGTTTCAGGCATACAATATACTGATTCAACAATTCTGTACATTCAGTGCTGATTATGATAAGTGTACTCTTAATCCCCATCACCTATTTCACCCATCCCTCTGGTAACAGAGGAAAGCTTTTCATATTCTCCCAGTTACCCTTCGACTGTGGCCCCATATCACTGTGAACTGAATGTCTATTTATGACGCTTCCCTACCAATAACCCTAGAAATCCCTGGTTCATCATCTATTTGATTTATTAATCTAGCTAAGCCAATGGGTCCCAGATTTTAACTAGCATCAAAATACCCTGTAAGGATTGCTAAATCACAGATTACTAGGCCACTCCACCTCCCCCTCAAAACTCTGATACATTAGGTCCAGAGTGGGACCTTAGAATTTACATTTCTAGTGAGTTCATGGGTGATATTAATGCTGCTCGTCCAGGGACCTCACTGAGTACTTCTCCTATAAGTTTGCTTTCTCTGTAACCTCTTCAAATATACAGCCAGGAATTTGCCATTGAAATACAGTATTGATTATTATTTTTTTAATGGGTCTTTTGAAGCTCCTGGGTGACTCAGTAGGCTTAGGTCAGATTTCACAGCTAGTGAGTTTGAGCCCTGCATTGGGCTCTCTGCTGTCAGTGCAGAGCCTGCCTCAGATCCTCTGTCTCCCTTTCTCTCTGCCCCTATCCCATTAGCTTTCCCTCTCTCTCTCTCTCTCTCTCTCTCTCTCTCTCTCTCAAATAAATAAATACTAAACATTTAAAAAGGTATATAAAATAAAATTATATCTATTGATTTTGATTAAGTAATAGGTTTATGTGGCTCAAAAGTCAAAGTCTATGAAGCAATAGATGGATTCTCCCTTTGCGTTGATAAAAGACATTGATCTTAACACGAAAGCCAGTATTATGCTTCCCAGGGAAATAAACACTGGAAATGTTTCCATGAAAGGAAACAGAGATATTATTCTGGAGGTTTTCTAGATGTTATTGTGTACCTAGAAATTCCAAAATAATCAATTGAAAAATAAAACTATCATATAGTAAGAATGTTCAGTAACATGGCTGTGTACAATATTTTATGTGAAGATATGAGTAAGCTTACTGTACATAAGCAATAAGCAAGGAGAATATATAATAGAAACAGAAGTCTTATTTCTAAAAATATTTAATATACTAAAGAATTAAGTATATTTTAAAAATCTGTAAAATCTACATGAAAAAAAACCTAAAGTATTCTGAGGGCAACAAGACCTGAACTAATGAAAGAAGATACAATGTTCTTGAATGGTGAGGCTCAACTTCATAAAAATATTAATTTTATTTAAAGAAATAATCTCAATATGAATATTGAATAAAATATGAACATGATTTTTTTAACCTCAAGATGCTATTTCTAGAATGCACATGGAAAGATAAACCAACCATGTTAGCCAGGAAAATTCTATAAGAGTGATGAGGCAGAGCTAACATCAGCATCATAAAGCAAAGCCTTAATAATTTAAATGTTATGGTATTAGATCTTGAGTAGACAATGTAGAAAATCCAGAAGTGGCCTCAAATATACATGAATGTTTAATATATTATAAAGTTGGCTTTTAGTTCTTGGTAAGGGGATGGAATAGATCCCTCCAATATGTAACCTGTGGCCATTTGAGTTATTAATATTGTTACTTTGGGCACTGCCTCAGATTAACTAACAACCAGTGTTTATTGAGAATCACTACATTCTAGACAGCATGCAAGGCATTTTCATAGCTGTTGACTTGTTTAGTCTAAAAAAAATTAATCTGTAAGGCAAAAAAAAAATTATGTTTATTTATCGTTTTGTGGGTGTGGGAAGAGAGAGGAGAGAGAGAATCCCAAGCAGGCTCTGTGCTGTCAGCTGCCACAAACCATGAAACCAAGACCTGAGCTGAAATCAAGAGTCAGATGCTTAATGGGGACACCCAGGTGCCCCTGTAAGGCAAAAATTTTTATCTCCATTTTTAATCTGAAGGAAACAGAGGTCTGAGAGATTAGGTATCTTGCCTACAGGTGTATTACCGTGAGTGGCACAGCCTGAATTCAGACCCTAACTTTCTGACTCCCTGTCTGGGACCCTTTCCGTGCACCAAACTTCAAACCTCCTTAAGGAATATTTGTGGCCATATCTTCTATCATATATGTTTTTTTCTATTCATTGTCTTTATTTTATTTGGCTCACCATTTTCTAGGGTAGTCAACATGAATTTCTAATTAACAACTTTAAAATGAATTGACTTGAAAAAAAAGATTTGTAACTGTTTTCTTTTATAGGAGGTTGTCATTTTTTTTAGCTCGGACCATCAACGTAGCAGACGATTGATGTCTGGTCAAAGTCAGTAGCTGACAGGTTTTGAGCCCTAACTTGTTGATGTGTTATCACCAGGCCTCAGGCAGTGAAAGATGCTGCTAGCAGCTTGGAACATGGTGTGGCCATGTCTGAGGATATCCAGAAAAAGTGAGAGCCTTAGGTCCTCTCATTCCTGAAGCCTCTCCACACCTCAAAGAAATGTGGATGGGCAATGAGGCTGCTCTCCTCCATGAAAACTGGTTTTCCAACCTCTCAGGGTGCCTCAGAGCCACTCCTTCCACTCATTTGGTAACCAGTGCAACCCAAAGATCCAGGAAACCTGAAAGGCCACTTCAATTCCAGAGCCTTCAGGGGCCTCCTGCTGCCCACTCTGTCCCATGAGGAGAGAATAACAAATTCATTGTGACTCACAGTGACAGCTGGGCCGTTCACAGGTGACTTAGAAAGCAGCTCCTAATTCTGAGGAATGCCAGGAGTATGTTTTTTGCTAAAACAAGTACAATTCACCTGATGAGGAAATTCATGATTTACTAGTGATTTATAACTTTTATTTTTTTCCTCTTTAACCAGGATGCAGTCCTTGTTTCATTAGGTTTGTTATGTTTTTAATTACCTCAGGGACCTATTTGGTGCCTAATTATCTGTGTGACAGGAAACTAAACTAAGCTATTTGTCTGTAGGCACTGTGTAACCTTACTTTCCCCCATTCTCTCTCTCTCTCTCTTTAAGCAATAACATGAATTGCAAATCTAGACCTAGTGGGTTTTGTACGGCACTTCAGACTACCTCTAAGTCACAAAACATTTGATGAACATTTGAAAGAACAGCCATTTTTTTTTTTTTTTTTTTTTTTTTGTCAATTGTCAAATGTCTGTTGACTCATCACAGTTATCCTTGTGGGCATCCTACCATGACGGTCAGGTTGAACTCCAGCTAAACCCTCAAGTCTGACTTCTAAGGGTTAAATCCTGGCATTGCTATTTAGTCTGTATGAAACTGCCTGGTAACTAAACCTTCCAATCCTTTAATGTTCTTATCTATATAATGGGGATAATAATATCTCTATATAATGGAGAGTGGCTGAGGAGTATATGACATAATACATGTAAATATGTGCAGAGTGCTTCATGCCTGGCTTACAGTAACGACTCCTTAAATAATCACTATTATGGGGCACCTAGGTAGCTCAGTCACTTGAGTAACCGACTCTTGATTTGGGCTCAGGTTATGATCCCAAGGTCATGGGATTGAGCCCTCCATTGGGCTCATGCTGAGTGTGGAGCCTGCTTAAGATTCTTACCCTCTCCCTCTGCCCTTCTCCCCTGGTTGCTCTCTCTCTCTCTAAAATAAGATCTTCATCACCATCATCAACATCATCATCATCATCATCACTGTTATTAATAAGAGAGAACCAGGATTTGCAGATATAGGTCAACATTTTTATTTACAGCTCCCTATGGTCTGTTTCAGATAAGAGATGAGCATTTCAAGGAGTTTCATGTTTCTGACATTGAAAAAAGTAGGGGCATATTTGGCTCTTAGTCTGAACCAGGAAAACCTGAAATAGCCACTGTCATGTGCCACAGGCTCCGATCACGTTCACCCCTGACTTCTCAGCCTGGCCCAGAGGTGCTAATTTAAAGCTCATGGTCATGAAAGATTCCATTCCTTCCCTTTGTTTTACTTTCCACAAACCCTTGCAGAAGCTGTCAGTAATGAATTCTACAGGTAGTGTGATACCCTCCCAGAAAATTATGAAAGGGAGAAAATGAATTAAATAAAAATTCCCCAATTCCCTTAAGTTTTATTTCTTTCTCGCGGCAAAGTGGAAATCATTCTTTATTTAGAGCCGTTGTCTCCATTGTCTTCATTACTTGACATCTCAGGAATAAAGTCCTCTGGGATAACGGGTGGATGTTGAAAACATCCAAAGTATACTTACAGACCTTAGCTTTATTTTTCAAAGTTTCCCTTTCACGTCAGCCTTTGGCAAATGGATTTGAGCTTTTACCAGTAAGAGGTGAATATTAAATTGGTGCGCTTCAATCTCCGTAGTTCAGAAGGAACCCTTGTGCCCCCTGGAGCTAAATCTACAAATCTGAGTGACATATCTACAAGGAGATAGCAAGCAGCAGCGAGAGGGACATACAAACACACACAATCCAACCCAGGCCGTGATGACAATTGCAGTGTGGCGGTCCCTGCTATCCTCGGAGTAATTACTCTGACATTCTTTATCATTGTGTGTTAGATGTGATATGAAGCAATTATCCAGTTACTTTTTGGACTATTGATGCTTGGGCTGTCTTTGCACATTATTCTCATCTCATGCTGTGACCCTGCAGGACTTAATTCTGACACCTTGAGTCTCTCGTGGCAGATTGATAAGACGCACAGGCTTGATCTTCCCTTTCTTAGGATGAGACTCTACTGTTTACTTGTGTTATTAAGGAGAAGTACTGATAATATGAAGTACTACCATTTTCCTTTTCTGCTTGCAAAATTCGATTTGTATCTAGAATTCTCTATTGCCCAGTCCCCTACTACATATATTGGCACAATGGCATTTACTGCTAATTGTAAACTACCTTCATAACAAAGGCAGACATCATTGTTTTTTTCCTATAATTACTTGCAATAGTCCCTGTGTTCATAAGAGGCACTTCTCGTAACCCTATTTTAATAGTAATCTGAGGAATATGGAATAAGATTTATTAAGACCACATGTTTCTGGTCCACATTCACTTTGTGGGAGTAATGCCTGAGGGCATGGAAATTTCACCCTCCAAGAGGTGGTCTATTTTCTTAAGTTGAAATTGGCATCGTGACAGTATTTCACTTTAATCCAAATGGCTATTTCTCAGCTCCTTTATTGGTAGATTTCTTTCATTTTTCTGAGAGTGGATTTTTTCTTAATTTGGAACATGGATCAGCATGCCCATATTTTAAATATTTCATATCATATCAACTTGTTTGTACCACACACAATAGGAGGCATCTGGCATCTTTCAAAAAGTCTGAAAAAGCCACTTTCTGGTGCTGTGTGTGGTTGTCCCTCCTCTGCCCCCACGTATGAGGTCTGTGGTGAGGTAAGGGTTGGTACAGCCCACAGAAAGAGCAATGGCCACATGATGACATAGCCGCAGCATTATAGTGACAAAATATATACATCTACCCATGTGTGCTTTCTGTGGTCAGCACTAACCATCTCTATGAAAGGATTTCAACAAGACAGTTCATGAAGGTGTCAGGAACTTGGACATTCGAAGACTGGCCACCCCAATCCATACATGTAATGAGACACCAGCACGTTGCTTCCTCTCTATGAACCATGCTTTCATCATTTGGGAGATGAAGAGAAGCATAAATTTCTTCTACAGCTGATGTAAAAAGTAAGTGAATTGTTGGATATAAAGCTCTTAGCATAAGGTCTCATATATAGGCTGTCTCCATGTAACTTACCAATCATCTATCTGTCTGTTGACAGAGAGGGTTGAGTCGTTTGGACTCCTGATTCCTCAGCTTACAGACCCTTGTCTGTGAAATGGGCTTCTAGCCTAATTAATCATTTTATTCCCTCTTACCCATAACCAACTCCTATTCCCTACCCCACATCCACTCCATAAGTAAACATTCTCATATATTTGATGTGCTTTTTAAAAATATTTTTGTTCTATTTTGTCAATGTAACTTTATTTTACATAAATGTTACCCTGCTAGGTCTTATCTTTTATCTCTTTTTTTTTCTTTTTTTGGCTATGGTCTGAATGGTTGTGTCCTCCCCAAATTCATATGTTTAAACCTAATCCTCAATATGGTGATATTTGGGAGGTAATTAGGTCATGAGCACAGGGTCCTCATGAATGAGATTAATGTTCTTATAAAAGAGGCCCCAGAGAGCCTCCTCACCTCATCCACTATGTAAGGTTACAGCTAGAAGGCACTGTCTATGAACCAGGAAGCAAGTACTCACCAGACACCAAATCTGTCAGTGCCTTTACCCAGCATCCAGAATTTAAGAAATAAATTTCTATTGTTTTTAAGTCATTCACTCTGTGCTCTTGTGCTATAGCAACCCAAACAGGCTAAGACACCTTTCCTATTTTTTTTTCTCTTTTTCTTTGCTTAGCATGATATTTTAAAGTCATATCCATATTGCTGGATATAAGTCTAGCTCATTGCTGCTCACTGTTCCATGGAACCCCATGTGTACAATGTGACTTAGCCATTTCCTCAATGACAGACACTTAGGTTGACTCCAGCTCCTGAAGTCTACCAACAACATTCTTGTATGTGCCCCTTGCAGAGCTGTGTAAACAGGGGTGGAATTGCTAGACTGACTTCCCAAATAGCTGCACCAATCCTGGCTCCCATCAATGATACATGGAGGTTTCAATGGCCTCCATCCCCACAGCCCCACTAACACTAGGCATAGTCAGCTTTCCAATTTTTGAACATAAAAAAATAGTTTATGGGGCACCTGGGTGGCTCATTCAGTTGAGCATCTGACTCTTGATTTTGGCTCAGGTCATGATCCCAGGGTTGTGGAATTGAGCCCCGCAAAAAGCTCCACACTGTGTGCTTGAGATTCTCTCTCTCTCTCCCTCTCTCTGCCCCTCTTCCCCACTCATGTGCGCTCTCTCTCAAAATAAATATTAAACAAATAGTTTGTTACTATTTTAATTTCTGTTTCTGTACTAATGAGTTTGGGAATCAAACTGTTGTATCTGTTGATTTTTACATGGCATCCCTTACTAACCATTAACTCCTAATTTTGATACAATCAAATTAATGCAATTAATCAATTTTTAGCCTTTTGATTTATGCTTTTGAGTTTTCAAAATACCCTTCCCCACCCCTAGCCTATGAAGATGTTCCTATCCATTTTCTTCTTCTAAATTTTTAGTTTCATTTTTCACATTAGTTCTTTAATTCTTCCAGAACCTACTTTTATCTACAGATGGCATCAGAATGTGGTCCAGTTTATTTTTCTTTATATAAATGATAATGTTACTAAAATGTCCCTCTTTCCCCATTCTCTTATAGTCATCTATGCTGATTTCTTCAAATTTTTTTTCTTTTATTCTTGCAAAACATTACTCCATTGTCTTCATTGTGCCCAGGGTTGTTTAACAATTCTGATATCGATAGGATTGCTTCTGCTTTATCCTCCATACCTCTGAGCTTTTCTTTTATACTTTCTCTCTTCATCCTTTCTGGATAAATACTGAGACAGTTCCTAAATCAGCTTCCCATATTACTAATTTATTCTTCTGTGATATTCATCTATTTATCCCATCTAATAGAATTGTTTCAATTATTATAGTATCTGTAACTAATATGTCCACCTGGTCTGTTTTGTGACTTACTGTTCTTGCTTCAGATTGCTTGTCTCCCCCTTATTTCCTTGCATTTATTTATCATGCTTGTTTTAACTTTTTGATCTCGTAATAATGTGGCTTCAGGTTGTACACACTGTTCAGTGTGTTATCTTTCTTTTCTGGTGGTTGTGCTCCTTTGTTACCTAGTCATTTTGGCCTATATGATTCTGATGGAGAAGCAAAGGTGATTTCCTGGAAATATACAGGAGAAACAGGAACATTACATAGTCATTGTCCCATGGCATGCTCACCTGCACCTTCCTCCCTAGGATGCACCAGCTCTTTCTCTCCCCCACCACATGCATTCACCACACATACCACTTCTCAAGAGCCTCTAGTCTCCCCCAGATGATTACACTTTTTAAAAATTAGTGCCTTAGATCTATACTTTCCTTTCATCTCTCTACTTCTTTCAGGGTTGATTTTAAGGGAAGAATCCAAAAGCCCATGTTCATTTGTCATCTTGTCAGGATCTGGAAACACTTTAATTTCTTTGTCTTTTCCCATGCCTATAGCCTCCTCCTTTCCCCCTAGTGGTTGGTTACATTTTGGAAGCTACAGACACATCATGATGACATACTCAGGACCCTTGGGCAAATGGAGAGAAAAATAAACACACCTCTGATCCAAACAGCTCCCAGAATGCACAGGAACCCATGGAATAATCAAATGTCTCCTGTTTGGTGAAACTGCCATGAGACAGTATTTTTTTTAGGAGAGATTATCAGACAGAGTTTGAGAAATTAAAATCAGAGCGCTGGATTATGTTAAATGAAATAAGCTAGTCTCAAAAGGACAATACCATATGATTCCACCTACATGGAATACCTACAGTACTCAAATTCATAGAGAAAGAAAGTGGAATGGTGGTTGCCAGGGGGCTAAAGGGAGGGGGAGGTGGTAAGTTGTTTTTTAATGGGTGTAAACATTCAGTTTTGCAAGATGATGAAGTTATGGAGATTTGTTGCAAAACAATGTGAATATACTTAACACTACTGAACTATACACTAAGAATTGTTACGTTGGTACATTTAATGTGTATGTATTTTATCACAGTTTTTTTAATGGATCTTGAAATTAGTTCAGGAAATAAATTTTAAAAAGCTTACATAAAATTATAACACTGGAATAAATATTCTAGAAAGTAATTTAGCCATGTATGAAGAGGCTAAACAATGTATGTACCCTTTTAGGTGTGTCCTAAGCAAACAACCAGAAAAGAGGTCAGGGAGTATTAAAGTTTGTTTGTTGCAGCAATACTTATGATATATTTATAGAAGCATATTTAATCCAAATGCTCACCCAGAGGAATAGTTAAATAAATATTGGTATGTCCACAGGAAGGAAAATGCAACTATTAAAAACTTGTTTTGAAATATATTTAATGATGTGAGTAATTGAAATAATGCTATGTCAAAAAAAGTAGGATACAAATTTACAAATTCAATATGACTCCAATTTTTAAAAAAAATATGCATAATTACAAATAGAAATAAACATGGAAGGAAACGCACTACAATTTGAACAGTGATGAGCCGTTGGTTGTTGGATTATCTGTGATGTGTGTAAAAATGCTGTGTGAACTGTAACTTGGGGCACTTACTCAGGCAGTGGTTATAAGCCACTCAGAATGGAATACTTGAGCTACCCTAGCATAATATCCTATTTTAACAGTACAACAAAAATATGTAGCATGCAATAAACATTTTTTTTTCTGATCTATCTGCATATATTATCTTATTCAGTGCTCCCAACCAACCTGTGAGGTAGTAGGTACTGTTTCTCTTCCAATTCCTTGATGGGGAAAAATGAGACCCAAAACGGTCATACAGCTAGAAAGCTGAGGAGCCATGATTCATGGGCCCAGAATTTCCCAGCATTAACCCCTACTACTTAACCAACTGTGAAATTATCTGAAAGAGAATAAAAAAAAAGCTGGTCATGGGGGTGCCTGGGTGGCTCAATTGTAAGCATCTGACTTCAGCTCAGGTCATGATCTCATGGTTTGTAGTTCAAGCCCCACATCGGGCTTTTTGCTGTCAGCACAGAGCCCATCTCAGATCCTCTGTCTCCCTCTCTCTGCCCCTTCCCTGCTCTCTCTCTCTTTCTCTCTCTCTCAAAAATAAATAAACACTAAAAAAACAAAAAACTGGTCATGACTGCCTAGATGTTTTTGTCATCCTGTTGGGTTGTGGCTTGGCCAGCTCTGCAGAGAGCTACCTAGTGATGCCCAGAGCCAGTCTCAAGGGCATTGACTGAGCAAAGATCTCAACTTAAGGATGGCCGATCAGAATGCCTTCTCATAGTGGGTGTTCTAATGTTTTTGTTTTGCAGCTTTCACTGGGACCAGTGAACAGTGTGGTAATGAGGTAGATCATTCCACATGTCATCTAGTTAAAGTCATGGCACTTGCCAGCCTCCTTGAGAATGTACTCAAGGGTCCATGGTCATTCCTTAGAAGCATATTAACTCACTGATTAAATTGTGCTGGACTTGGTCAACTTTTTCCATAGCAAGTCATTTATAACACACATTATTTGGGAAATCCAGAACGCTCTGAAAGCTAATATAAATTATAAGTGCTTTTGAAAGCCATGACTGGAAATGACTCCCTTAGCCCTTAGACTCTTGCAGTGATTTGCAGTGCACTTTCAAGGAAGGGATTTTAAGTGGTTTTGTTCATTATATGTGCATCCTGCATCAGAGAGAGCCCACGTATTACATAGGAGAAATTATGAGCCCAGACCACTCTTGCTTATTAGAAATGTCCAGAACACAAGTCTTTACCAGGTCAAGCATACCTAAGCCCTTTGAGAACCCCAATGCTGGTTTGACATCCTAAGTTCAGTACAGACTCTGAATATGTGTGTTCTCTTATTGGCAGTTACATGATATATCAGAGCAATATGATGTTAAAGTGTGGCTCTTTCTCTCTCAATTATGGTTAAGGCATAGACAATGATGCTATATTCCCTGCTAAAAGTTCAATTGGGAAGTCTCTGATCCCTTAAGGAACTGTCAAAGCCTTCTCTATGCTGTTAGTCTCAAAGGGTTGTGGAAAGTTGTTCTTGTTTTTGTTTTTTTGTTTTGAGAACCAACTTTTTTTTTAAATTTTTTTTTTAACGTTTATTTATTTTTGAGACAGAGAGAGACAGAGCATGAACGGGGGAGGGGCAGAGAGAGAGGGAGACACAGAATCGGAAGCAGGCTCCAGGCTCTGAGCCATCAGCCCAGAGCCCGACACAGAGCTCGAACTCACGGACCGTGAGATCGTGACCTGAGCTGAAGTCGGACACTTAACCGACTGAGCCACCCAGGCACCCCAGAGAACCAACTTTCTAATGACAGTTGCTGGTATGTGGCAAATCCCATTTTTTTTCCCTCAAGGAGGGAAGGTGGGAGAAGTGTTGGCCTCCCACCTGAAGCCTAGTGTGAACTTCCAAGAATTTCAAAAATACTTTTTTCAGTTAGAGAATATATTGGCCTGATTGTGATACCCACCTGAACAATGTAGAAGGTTAGAAATGTTTTAGCAGCTTGTGCAAAGGACCAACAGGAAAATCATTGCTATATTAGGATTGGGTTTACTGGGGACAAAGGGTATAAGAGTGGTACACATAGACCAGAGATTAGAAAAGAACTGGAATAGGATTGTCTTGTATTCTATCCAATGAGGCTACACAGGGGTATAAAGAGATGTCTTCAGAGAGAACCTGATCTGTGTGTCAACTGAAGGAGTAAGTGATATACTACGTGGAACATATCATCAGTAAAAAGGCTACCACAGGTGGGAGGTGTCTGATGATGGTTTGGGGTCAGGGGTCCTTTGAAGAATCCACAAAAATGCTTTATAACAAATAATTAACATCAGGGGGGGCCTGGGTAGCTCAGTCAGTTGAGCAACTGACTCTTGATTTTGGCTCAGGTTATGGGATTGAGCCCCGTGTCGGGGTTTGTGCTGAGCTTGGAGCCTGCTTAAGATTCTCTCTCTCTTTTTTCCTCTACCCCATCTCTCCCACTGGAGTACTGTCTCTAAAATAAATAATAATATGGGGCTCCTGGGTGGCTCAGTCGGTTAAGCGTCCAACTTCGGCTCAGGTCATGATCTCATGGTTTGTGGGTTTGAGCCCCACATTAAGCTTTGTGCTGACAGCTCCGAGCCTGAAGCCTGCTTCAGGACTGTGTCTCCCTCTATCTCTGCCCCTCCCCTGCTCACACTTGGTCTCTGTCTCTCTCTCAAAAATAAACATTAACAATTAAAAAGAAGGGATGCCTGGGTGTCTCAGTTGGTTGAGTATCCGACTTCGGCTCAGGTCATGATCTCGCGGTCTGTAAGTTCGAGCCCCACGATGGGCTCTGTGCTGACAGCTCAGAGCCTGGAGCCTGCTTTGGATTCTGTGTCCCCCTCTCTTTCTGCCCCTCCCCCCCTCTCTTTCTGCCATGTCTCCCCCAAACAGAGAGACATGCTCTGTCTCTCTCTGTCTCATAAATAAACGTTAAAAAAATTAAAAAGAAAATAAAAAATAAAAATAAATAACAATAATAATAATTAGCTTTAAAGATTCACTAGGCCCAAGAGCACAAAAGCTGTCTTTCCTGTCCCTCTGACCCCTGCTTCCTCCCACCTCTTTCATCCAGAAGGCACCAGAACCCAAACTTAAGAAGAGAAAAGTGGGTGGGGGGGGCTACAGGGAGAAGGCTGACCATACTTCATTTGCCCAACTCCCCGCCTTTAAAAAGTTCCAGCTGGTAAAAAGGAAAGGCACTAACATTCTAGAGTTTAGGAAACAATACTATATCTGATGACTTAAAGTATCTTTGTACATTTTATTTTCTAAGACATTTTATTTCCTAAAAAGGAGGAACATTTTTTTTTCAGGGGGTTATGGGAAACAAAAATTTGCTTTGTGTTTCATTCTATGAGCTGTGTCTGTTCAGTGTAGACTGATATCTCTTGTCTAACCCTCCAGTTAGCACTTCAGATTTCCTTCACCATGTGGTAACTGTTCTCATAGCACAGTGATAAGATCCAGAGTGAGATCCCACCTTTCCAAAGAGACCGTGCATTTTGCAAAGCGGACTGAGCATGCAAGTGGAGGTCAGATCAGAGCATCTGCATAAAGAATCAACTCGAAATGGATAGCCTTCCTATCACCATAGGAGCAGATGAAAACTATTTTCCAGGATGATCAGAAAGAAGGTTTGAGGTTAACATTTTTTACAAGAGTTGCCAAATCAACCTTGTCATCAAATAAAATTACAGGATACCCAAAATTTTTACATAAGTATGTCCTGAAATCTTAGCATGGGACGGACAGATCCATACAAAAAAAAAATTATTCCTGGTTAATCTGATATTCATATTTAACTGGGTGTCTTGTATTTTAATTGACAACTGTAAGTGAACCTTTTCCTCTGCTCTTGCATAGTCAGATTACATTTAGGTCATAACCCCTTGAAAAATGCCCAGAGATGTGTCCATATATATTGATATATATGTTAGTCTCTGAATCAAACGTTGGTACACATGGTTTGATACCTGGTCTGGCAGTACAAAAGAACAGTGTAAATTATTTAAACTGAAATAATTCTCAAATATTCAGGCCTGTGATCACTTTACCCTAGTTCCCAACATGAGACAATGGTAAAATAGAAAGTTATTCAGGTAATTTTTCTGCCCAGCTGGTCAACTTCTCCAGCAGTGTGGTCTTGGGCAAGTCACCTCATCTCTTGGACTTCTCTGTCTTGTCTCCCACAAATTGGGAATATCGGAGAACTGTAATGAAAACCAAATAAACTAATTAAAGAAAATCAACCTGCAATACCATAAAAATCTTTACAAATCTTGGCAATAAGTATAAGAACCAATATGTCTAAATTTTTAGATTTCCCTGTTGGCATTCTGTTTGCACAGAAAAATTGCATGAAAATTACTTTTTAAAAGTAATATCCAATTCCAGAGGACCTGATTCCCTCATGCATTCAGGCTTAGGGACATTGGAACCACAACAGATCCCAAAACTCCAGTCATCCAGTTCAGATGATTTTCCATTGAAGGCTTTTCCAAAACCCCCTCTGAGCAGTGAAACCCTTTCCATGGCTCTGTCTCTTCCTTTGGCTGCCAAATCTGGGGTGATACTCACAAACTGAGAGGCAGCTGAGAGGTGAGAAGAATGAGAAACAGCGGATGAGGAAAAGCTGTAACCCAGGCCTCTATATACAGCTCTCGATGGTGCTTCCTTTCCATCACAGGGAAGCTGTGTACGTGGTTAACAACCAGCATTCCTGACAACTTGGACTTTTCCATACTCCCCAGGACAGGACAGGCTGGGCCACTGGAGCAAAGTCATTTTGTCTTTCTAGGTGACCTTCCTCTTATGCTCCAGGCCCTCAAGTTCATTCTCACTGGCTTCAGCTCTTACTCACATGTACATCTTCCAAGTTTCTCATAGCCTGTTTTTTTCTTCTTTTTTGGTTCATTAATTTTTGCTGTTGTTTTGTGGTTCCAGCTAGCAAGTCACAAAGGAAGCACATCTGATCTAATTTTGTATTGCTCATTATCAGTTCTTTAATCATTTTCTTATGATCCTCATCAAAAAGTAACTTGTAAAACCCAAGAAAAGTAGCCTTCAGTGTCTTTTCTCCCCCCTCTTCTTCCTTCAGCTCTTTTAATGACAAAGTAGCAGTGACTTCCCAGAGAGCTATGGGAAGTCTCACCTAACGACAAAATAGTTGTGTGGTTTCCAATATACTGAAAAATGTCTTACAGAAAAACCTTTAGTTAAGAGCCTGGGAAGGAAGGTAAAGGCATTTTAACAAATCAGAAGCTCAGAGCAGACAAATGGTGCTTGATGAGCACTTGAGATGAATACCACAGGCTAATGCGAGCAATCAGCAGGTTTGTGAGAATATGCTGATATCTGCAGAAAAAGTGCAGTGGCAGAGGAGCGCTTACAGATAAACACAGGAGCTCAAAAAATATTATTGCTGGAAAAACCTTGACATTTTGACCATCTTGTATGGAGCAGTTAGAAGGGAAATTCAGGGTTCAGTTTTTGCAACCGGATATCCTTCCTGTAATAAATGCATTCAAAGTGTTGTTCCAAGACTCCTCTCATTCAGCTCTATCACAAATCAGCCGAGGGACCCCACATTAATATGAATATATTTAACTCCATGATGGCAGAGCAATAAGAAACATATTGATAAGTTAAAATAATTTGAATTGATTAAATACATGAAGGTAACTCAATTCAAGGTTCCTATTTGTTACCTTCTGTTGAACACTCTTCATTAATAACACCCTCCACCTCACTGTTCTTAAATGCCACCCCGACAGTGGGAAGGCAGCTGGCCACTGGGCCATCTAAGTTGCACAACACCCATCTTTCCAGAAGCACTTCTGTGGCTGTTTCCTATAAAGCGTTCATTTCTGTCTTTGCCTCTACAGAAAGCTCAAGTGGTTAAATAACATCTCCATTTATATGTGTGTACCCATTCACCCATTCCAAGTCGTGTACACTCCGTCAATAAACCTCAGCTGGAATGAGCAAAAAAAGTAAATTTAAGTTCGCATCTGCACACAAGAATGCATAATCACCCTGTGTTCTTACGGAGATGGTAATAAAAGGTACGATTATATAGTCATCTGTTGGATTTCGGTATTATCCTATCCCTGGAGGAGAATTCTTCAAGGCCTAACTAATATCCAGGAACAGAGGGTCAATTTACTATCAGTTGATTAGCTTTGAACCCTCCAGATTGCAATAAAAAAGCAAGGAATATTTTGACCCTCAAATATGGCTCATTCATCCTTTTCATTAAAATAAAGCATGATAGGAAAGCCAGGCAAATTTGCTCACAGATGAACCTGAACAGTTCAGGTTCATCAATCATCACTGAATCACTGAAGGTAATGTGGTAGATGCAGGGATGCATGTCTAGACCCCCCAATGAAGAATGAAGAACTCACTCCTCCATAGTGCTGGGAGTGTAGTGGGGCAGAAAGCCTCAGCTGCCAGCCCCTACAGGTTCTGTGTCAGCTGAAGAGGGCCTAAGGCCATGCCCCAATTCTAGTTAGTGTGCATCCAATGACCCATCAACCTGGGGAACAAGGGTCTCTGGCCCCTTTGGGTCCAACTCACCCACTCTGAATGGTCATATTAGCTCAGGCTACCAACCAAGCTGACTTCAATCCTCTGCCCCATGTTACTTCCCTTGTTTTTCTTCCATGGGTTTTGATCCCATGAGCACTTTCTCACTATTTTTCTGCCTGCAAGTCTCTTCATGTCAGAGCCAGCTTTGTGGGGAACCCAAAATGTTAATAGCTACTTCATTTTGTTTTAGACTCTTGGGTCAACACATACAGACCTAGTCAGAATTCTTTATCAGCCCAGGAAATAACAAAGAATATATTACTCTCACCCTTCAAATTATCAAGCAACTTCTTTATAGTTTCATCTGGAACACAGAAGCCCCTTGAGGAGAGATCAGTAGACAATAAGTTTAATAAGAGAAGAGGAATCTAGGATAAAAATGCATGTGTAATAAGGGCAGAAGTTAGAAGAGTAGACAAATAGATGTATCCATAAGACATTTGTTTCAACCACCTAGTTATCATTGGGAACTCTGCCATTTTGCTTCAGGCAACAGAGCCAGGTCTCTAATAATGGCAGCCTTTGGAAGTCCTTATAGATTATTTAAAAATATGTATATCCTATGGGGCGCCTGGGTGGCTCAGTCGGTTGAGCGTCTGACTTCGGCTCAGGTCATGATCTCATGGTCCGTGAGTTCCAGCCCTGCGTAGGGCTCTGTGCTGATGACTCAGAGCCTGGAGCCTGTTTCAGATTCTGTGTCTCCCTCTCTCTCTGCCCCTCCCCCGTTCATGCTCTGTCTCTGTCTCAAAAATAAACGTTAAAAAAAATTAAAAAAAAAATGTATATCCTAGAATATTTAGCCAATGCCAATTTCTTTTAAAAAGTCCTATTTCTTGATTGTATTTTAGTCTAAAAATTACAGTGGCAAGGGTGTGGGTATGAGTGAGGGAGACCCGATTTAAGTGGTCTCTTTCAGAACCAATAGCCACTTCTAACTGAAACTCGATAGTCAGTATGACTAGACCAGGAAATGTGAATATTATGTGTGGAGATCCTTTGCTTAGACTGAAACTCTCATTAGTTTTCTTTGATTCATTCCTGAGATATCAAATCAGCATCTAGGGGGGAAAATCAATAAAGCCATCCTAGATAAATTAGTCTGAATGGAGTGAAGGGGAAGGAGTAGGACTTAACTTCCAGAAGTGGTTAAATATTTCATAAGATATGCAGGAGCCCTGAAATTTTTACCGTTTGTGAAAAGCAGTTTATCCAATATTGTAAGATAAAAGGGTAATAGAAGAGAATTTCACCAAGGTCCCTTCTCAACTGAGAAAGGGATTGTGGAAGTAAAGATGACTCATTAAAAAACGTTCAAGCTGCAGACCCTTCAGAGGGAAGTTTGGTCATGAATGTTTTCCTGGAAACACAGTGTCTTTGACTGTTTTAAAAGTTCATTCAACAACATGTGCTCCCGGAATTGTACTTGGGAATAACTCACCACTACTTCAAATCAGTCTCCATCCTCTGTTCCTTTTTATTCCCTAACCTGAGGTATAGCTTTTAACTCCAGTAGGATTCAGAATTAGGTAACATCTTTTGTGATGTCTTTCTTATGGGCTAGCTTTCTGCATCCCACTCTTTCTACTAGATTGGCAAGAGGTGGCACATCGGATCTACTGTGGGGGTATACTTACCACATGGGTTTCTATTTAGGGATGGGAATGGAAAAGAAATGGCCAAAACCAGAATGTTGTCCAGAATTTCAGAGTCCACAGTCTCAATACACAGGGATAAGGGTTGATCAAAATGGACTTTATTTGGTTCCCTTCCTTCTTCTTCTTCCCTCCTTTCCTTTCCATCTTTTCTTTCTCTACCTTTGAACCCTGGCTATGCAACAAAATTACCAATTGATATATTTTTTTTACTTGCATTGTTTTTAAGAGTGCATGTGCTCAAGCACTGAAACAGTTTCTGCGAATAGAGCCTGAACAGCTTTGTTTGTAAAGAACACCATAGGCAATTCTGTAGCATGCCCAGATTTGAGAAGCACAGAACTCCCTCCTTCAGAAGGAAAGTGCCTATGGACAACAGGACCAAATAGGACATCCTGAGCTCTAGGCTTAACCATCAATTGTCACCCATCTCAACTGAGGTACACTACAGAATTTGTATGCCACCTCTGCATCACTATCAGCCTTCCTACAATGTCTGCGTTCCCAGAGAAGCCGATCTATGCCCTGAGATGTGAGAATATTCTTGGTCAAACACAAGTTTTTATTCTTGACTCCTCCAGGGTTTTACCAGAATAACCGAGGTCTTCTCTTCTGTATGACAGAGCTAAGTCTTTGCTGCAGGGACATTGATAACTCGTTAAAACTGGCTAGCTTAGATTTGCATATTTCTGTTATAAACCTCAGGAGTTATGATGAAATAATTTCACAACACACTTTCCAAGCATCTGCCCATCTCACACTTCAGCAGTTCACGTTAATTTTTAAGTAGCAACCCCTTTGGAAATAGAACTGTAAATAGATATACCGTGGATGGAGTTTCACTGGCAAAAGGCATTTGTCTTATACCCAGATGTTCCTTTAAGTGATTTTTTCCCCCTTAGAAACTAAAAAGTAAATGTTGAATAATATTCCCCCACACTAGTATGTCTTTTCAGACCCTTACCAGTTCTCTTAAATCTTTCCATTTCCTTCTTTTTTCATCTACCTGCAAGGCAACACACATGTAGTGCACGACCTGTGCTCTTTCATTTCCTTTGTATTAGGAGAAAATGTACCTGGGTGGAAAGTCACAGGCACTTCCTTCTTTGAGCATTCTTGACTCAGCTTTCTTGGAGCATCACTCTTTGTAATATAGATTTTTTTTTCCTGTTTTCCCACAGTTGCCAGAGAAAGATGCAAAATGAAAAGAGGTTATTGATTCTCTTTCTTTTGTGGGGCATAGACTATTTCAGATGACTTCAGTTAGAAAAACAGGATGTGTGTATTTGTGTGTGGATGTGTGTGTGCATGTGTGTGTGTGTGTGTGTGTGTGTGTGTGTGTGTGTTTCTCAACACCAATGTTTCCTTTGGAGTAAATCAACATTAGATACACCCAGAAAGCAAAATCAAATAGAAAAAAAGAAAAGAAAACAGCAAATGTGCACTAGCTAATAACAAGAATACTGTATTACAGTAGCTCACATAGAATATATACATTTTTAAATAGAAATTTGGAAAAATCTGGTGATAATTTGGTTTTAAGTTAAAAGCAATGGCTCTACCACATTTTCTATTTAAGAAATATATGGATCTTCCTTCATATCTCATTATATGAATATTGTCATCCAGAGCTTCCTGAAACTCACTTCCCATGATACCAACCAAAACATTTCCCTGTTCTCACACTATGTCAGACCTACTTGATATCATCCAAGGAATCTTATTTTCCTGTTTATTAATTACAAATCAATTACAATGCTTTCTGGTATCCCTTCTAGGATTCTCCACTGACAGGTCAATTCAGCATGTCCCCAGATGAATGATTCTCCCCCTTGATTTTGCTTCCTAAATATTTACCAACCTGTCTTCTCTCCCCATCCCCACTTTTAATGTCTGTTTGGATTCTTATAATCTATTTGTTACATTGAAATTGCTTCTGACTTAGTTTCTTTGCCTGAAGCTTTGTGCTCCCAAGACCTATCCTCCAATGGTATCAGCTATCTAAAACTACAAACCCACCACGATACCTTTTTACTGAAAACTCTCCAGTGTCTCACTAGTGACTCAGGTGGAACATATAAGGGTCTGGATTACCTCATTTGTCTTCTCGAGTCCTGATTCAGACTCTATACTTCTGATTTCTCACACATGTCAGACCTTTCCCTGCCTCCATTCCTATGTTGTTTCTGCCTCCACCTGCAATCTCTCTTTCTGTTTTTTTCCCCTTTCAATTGATTAGTTGTCAACCATCTTTCAAAACTCAACAAAGGTTTCAGTCTTCCCATGACCCCAAGCTTCCTTCTCTGACCTCCCAAAGCCTCCTAAATATTTCTTGATATGGCACTTGCCACATTAAATTCATATATGTTTTGGGTCCCACCTCACTAGATTTTGGACTCCCTGAGAGCCAAGCTAGGACAACATCATCTTAACACCCCAGCATGAAGTCACAAGTGTATACTCAATTAAAATTTCTGTAATGCATAAGCCAGAAGGAAATTTACACATTAACTAGTAGAATGATTTTGTCTCAAAGATTGGAAACTGAGGCACAAGAAACTTAAGGAACATGTCAGACATTAAATGTTAATTTTGTGACTGAGCTGAAACTGGGGCCTGGACATCCATATTGCCTTGTGACACAATTTGAGTGATATAATTTAGCATACCCATTGGTATAATTGGTATAATTTGATTATATTAATTTTTCTAATTGGATTTATTTGGGAAAATTGCAGTGATATTCTCTTTTCTTTCCTGTTCATTGTGACCCAAGGGATTGATATTTTTAAGCCACTGACCATTTTATTCTGTATCTACTGTTCTCTTCATTGTGCTCTATCATAGCTTGTTTTGCTATCTTATAAATCTCATAAATTATACCTACTAAAATATTTCTATAAGCCAACCTTTTCATTATAATTCTACATGATACATTATTTTGCATGGTATTATAAATGTGCTTGCTGATTAAAATCAATAGTCAGAGACCGATTCAACAAAAGATCAGAGCAGTGGGGAAAAGCTGTGTAATTTTTTTTTTTTAAAAATGAACGGGCCATGGCTTGGTCCATCTTAACAGAGCCACATGCCTTTCCAGCACAAGTTAATAAGGGGGGAAGAAAACCAGAAATCCTCTACTTCCCATACTGGTTACAGGATGTGGTGGTGTTCTTTGACCTTGTAGATATACAGTGCATAAAGTTGTACCTTGGTTGTCTTATATGTGCATTATTGTCACTCATTCAAACCTATCACAAACTCAGTACCCTTCTGTGATAATCTTCTATTTCTTCGATCTCATTTACTCCTGTGATTGATTAGAATATTTTTCAACTGTGTACTCCTTCCCTGCTACCTCCCTGGAAAGAGTGTATTTTCCTGCCTGTTAATCTTGTATTTGGCCATAAGACATGATCTAGTCAATGGAATATTAGCAGATGGGATGCAAACAGAACCTTGAAATGGCTTGACACTTGAGCCCTGCCAATGCAATGGAAAGACCTCTCTGTGGATACCTATTATTTTTTCGCCATTAATCCTAGAAGAAGCACATGCAGAAAAGACTTGAGACCAATTTGCATGAAAGAGCCAAGCCTAGCTAGATCCATGCTTGAAGCAGATTTCCTAGACAAGTCCAACCCAGATGAACTAACCACCAGGTGACCCACAGAAGCAAGAATAAATGATTGTTATTTTTAAACAATTGACTTTAGAGATGGTATGCTTTGCAGAAATAGCCAACTGATCCAATTATCCCTCCCATCCATAGGCTGTCCAGTAAAAATGTCCTAAGCCTTTTGCATAAGTGACCACAGCACTCTCTTCATAGTCCTCACCTTCTTCCTTTTCCCTGTTGCCTTAGGCTTCTTGAAATCCCATTTGATTCTAGATAACTTTGCTTGTGTTCATTTAAGTTGCTTTTCTTCAATTCTTATTCCCCCTCCTTTCTTCTTTACTTGCTTTGCTACTTCTTCCTGGAATCTTTATTTCCATCTTTTATTTTATTTTTGCCTTTCTCTTTTGCTGTCCCCTAAACTTCTTTATGTTCTTGTTTCTGTTGTGCCTGCTGCTGCTGCCCATTCTGGGCTCTTCTTTTAGTTTCTGTCTGTACCCAGTCCCTGTGGGATGATGGCCACACTCCATCCTGCTGTTCTTTTCACCCGCTCTATTCCCGCAGAAGCAGATAGGCAGATTAACAAATGATCTGAAATCCTCCCCATGATAATTCCACTTTGCTTTTTGGCTCCAGCGGTCCACCCACCCCCAGCTGCTCAGAGATGGAGCTCATTAATTACACTCCCTCCAGGCTGCTCTGTCTTTGAACAGCGGGAAGGGAAGAAGGAAAAGAAGTGGGATAGGCCAGGTGAGGGAAGGAAGAACCATGGGGAGCTTGTTAATGGTATCTTTGTTTTCTGAAATGAGATTTGGAGAAAACAAGGCATAAGGTGCGTTCATTGTATCAGAACTGAGAAACAAGCTCCTATTTGCCTTGCCAAATTTCGAAAATGTGTGTAATTCCTCTCCATTAGCTCACAGAAATATTGAAGATGTATTTGACTAAACTGGAACACATTATCAGCCTAAAATGCCCAGAGGTAGCTCAATACAGCCATCCATATGCTTCTCAGAGTTAATTTGGAATAGAGAGAATCCAGTATCCAAACTGTCCCCTCAAACTCTCATAGAGTCCTGCCTGTGTGACCTGAAAGGGAGACAGCTGACTCGTGTCACCACTTGAGAGTCTCAGAGATGGTCTGGGACTGTGTCATATTGGAATGGAAGGGAACTGTGGGGGGTACAGAGTCTTGCAGCTCCTAAGTGCTACTTTTTTCTTTGGTTTAAATGTCCTGCTTTATGGAATCTGTGCTTTCTAAACCCTTTCTTAAAGGATCAGCAGGACCTAGCCTGTTCCAGTATAAATTACATAATTACAATCATACACATGGATAGAGTGAGTCCACTGTCCCTTACCAACCCTCTCAGAAGATTCAGATTAACCAATGTACACTCAGTTCACAGCCAGAAAGTCCCAAAAGGCACTATAACTTCCCTCTATAGCATCATAATCTGTGCAATCTTCTACAAATTCCCCTAGGTAATGAATTTAATGGATTATTGCCATGTAAAGTATTCCTTCTTCTGTCTACCCTTTTCTGGCACTCCTGGGACTATCTGAAACACAGGACAAGTACTCTTGTTGCAAATTATGTTAAGAGCTTTGCTTAACATGAACTACTCCCTAACTTATGACCCAAATATTAAGTGGGCAGACTAAACATAAATTTCCGGGGCAACTTGAGTGTGTGATGCCCATCCACTCCTCCCACCACTACTGCCATTTGATTCCTACCCCTGCGTGGGCACTGTCTCAGTTTCCTAGGGCAGCCATAGCAAATTACCATAGGTCAGGAGGCTTAAAACGACAGAAGTGTATTCTCTCACAGTTCAGGGGCCTGAAGTCCAAAATCAAGGTGTCAGCAGGATTGGTTTCTTCCGGAGGCTCTGAGGGAGAATGTGTTCCATGCCTCTCCTGGCTTTTTATGGCCACTGGCAATCCTGGTGTCCCTAGACTTATGACGACATAACTCCAATATCTGCCTCTGACTTCTTATGACCTTGCCCTCTGTCTCTAGTTTTCTGTCTTTCAAGGACATTTGTCATTGAATTTAATACCCAACCCAAGTAATCCAGGATGTTCTCATCTTGAGAACTTTAACTTAATGACATATGCAAAGATTCCCCTCCATCACCACCACCACTACCAAATAGAGTCACCTTTATAAGTTCTAGATGGACATTATCTTTTGGGAGGCCACCATTCAACCCACTGCAGGTACCTTGTGGGTAAGCATTTTCGTCTTTAGCTCTCAATGTTTCTCTGCATTTATCTCATGCTTTCAGTTTGGAGGTGACCAAAAATACTTCCTCAGCTACATTGCAGCCCATTCTACACCTCTCGAACTGGTGTTGGCAATGGAATGCCACTGGACCAGCAAAAACTATTGCTTTTCTGGCCTGGCCTTGGCCTCATGTAGGAGGCAGAAGAGAAACAGGCTACTCTGTAATTTCAGGGCGATGCAGACAGTTGAAACTTTCACTAGCTTGCCCCATCTTACCTCCTTCTTTTTCTTTTTTTTATCCAAAAAAGTGTCTTCCATCCCCAGTGAATTGTGTCTGCTCTGGCCCCTGGGCCTCCAAATACCCACGGCTAGTGGTCTCTATGTTGCATCCATAATAGACTCTTATCAATCTGTACAAGTAAGAGCACATTGGCTATTTGTCAAGAACCTGCTCTGTGCCAGACTCTGCCCTTGTAAATTGTATCTCATTTGGTCCCCATAGCAAACGTTGAGGTAGGTGTCAATGCCTTGTTTTACAGATGAGGTAGCTGAGTCTCAAAGAAGTTACAAAATAAAAAACTCCCCAAAAGTAAAATAACTAGCCAATGGAAGAGTCAAGACTGGAATCTTGTCCTCTGAGGCTTTCGATCAGGCATTTTCTATTGGCACATTACCTCTTCCATGCGATATTATGTAATTACTTGCAAGTTTGGCATATATGCTCTGGTCATTTTTTTATACCTGTGGTTTCCTCAGCAGGATCATTAATAGGCATCCTGAACAGTTCCCACGCACCTAGTGGGTGCCCTATCTGTTCTGTTACTCCTAGCTGATGTGCCTGAAGGACCACACAGTTATCTGGGTAGGGCTGGCACTGGCCACAGCCCTGAGGGAATTAACATGCAGACCAACATCCCTCTGCACTTCCTTATGATTAATTCCATCTGACTCAGATTATTCCTTCATGCTGTGACCCCCCCCCCCGGGCACTTACATGCTGAAGCTGTGCTGCATTCATTTGTTCTTGTTGAAATATTGCTTTGTAATTGCTTCTAAACAATTTCATTTCTGCATCTATTGTAGACAGAGTGCTAAATCTGGCAGTTTAAGCACTTGCTGGATGATGTTTATAAAGCCCTGAGCAATCCCTAGGAGTCAGGCACACTGTGGGGATTATGCATTCCACCTCAACCTTCATTGTTTTGTATGTGTTTCTGGGTAATGAGCACCCTCACACACAGACCATGGCTCTTTTTCTTTGATTGATTCCCTAGCCTACACAGGGAACTCATCTCTTTGGAACTCATCATTGAGCGCTCCTTCTCCCCCCAACACAAACTTGCATTACTTCCCACAATGAGCTAACTTCACAGTGACTGACTGGCTGAGTAGATTTCCCTACAATTTTTGAGAAAGAAGCGGATGTTTGTACGATTCAGGCCACAGCACATTATGGGTCTTTGCTACTTTAGTAAATACAACCCGTTGCTCTAATCCCAAGAAGAATCAGTCTCATTACAAATTCTACAATATAGCAAATACGGTTTACAGCAAGATTCTGCCATGCTGGCTTAGGATTCTTGCCTTTTGGCTGTTGCCCAAATCTAAACAATATCCTGTCCCCAAGATTTTACTTCTGGCCTGGTTAAGAAAATGCTCTAATCTAATTGTCTGCCTTGACTGTGTCGACTCTTCTGGGAGATAATGATCCCTGATGCTGTTCCACAGCCTCACTTTTGGCTAACTTTGCATAATGCACATTACATTGTCTGTGTCTTCTCCCATTAAGGCCTGCAAACTCACGGGCAATTGATTAAACCTGAGACACTATGAGAAATATCTTTTGCTGTGAAGCTCTTTCAGAAGTAACATTTAAAAAAAAAAACATATATTCTTAAGACATGTAGCAAAATAAATGAGACTGCAGACTTTCATATTCTACACGAGAAATGCTCTGCTGCTCTAGCCTTAGCTATTCATAAGGGGCAGTGGAATTATAGTCACAGAAGTTCTAATCTTGTAGAAGAAAATGAATAGAAATGATGGCTCTGTTGTTTTCTTGTAGTCATTTTAAAAATGTTCTGTAGAGTGTGCCTCTAGACAAAAAGGAGCGAATGCAAAAAAAAAAAAAAAAAGAAACTTTTATAGATTTCTTTTGAGTATTCCGTGTTTCTGGCTATAGAAAATAGGACAGCTTCTTTTGAGAGAGAAGAGTGTCCAATGCATTTACTCACCACATACCAATAAAATGGGACACACAGACTGACAGCCTGCCTGAGAAGCAGCCTCACAATGAAACCAAGCTCTAACTCCAGCATGTTCTGTTAGGCACATCTAGGTAGAGTGTGATCTCAAATTTCAGAGTGAGTACAGTGGCCAAGAGATTGTCATTTAATAAGTACACAAAGAAATCAATTTCCCTGTGTCAAAAAGGGAAACAAATATCCAGCTACATCTCTAGAAAGCTATCAAGCGAAAATGAATATTTTACTGGAATTAAGCTGAACCTACTATATTAGTGTGACAGTGCTCTGCCAGGTTGGCTATATTAGAATGACAGACACACTGACCCTGTTGAACTCTCTGTGTTGGTAGGAAGTCAGAAATTAATGGCTTTCAAATTTTGCATCTACTCGGATCTTTCCAGATTTCCTAAAAACTACCAACAACTTGGTATGACACTTTGTTCTGCCCTGATTCAGGTCTTAGATTGGTATGTCAGCATTGTAGCAATATAGTTTGGCTTGTCTATTTATTACTAAAGAAACCATCTTCAAAATTTATTTGGTGCTGTCACTTCTGCCTCTAAAAAAAGTGGATAGTTGGTATGCCTGGGTGGCTCAGTCAGTTAAGCATTGGATTCCTAGTTTCGGCTTAAGTCATGATCTCACAGTTCATGAGTTTGAGGCCCGCATTGGGATCAGTGCTGACAGTGCGAAGGCTACTTTGGATTCTTCCTCTCTACCTCTCTCTGCCCCTCCCTTGCTCATTCTCGCTCTGTCTCTCTCTCTCTCTCTCTCAAAATAAATAAAACTTAATTTTTTTTAAACAAATATTTTTTCAAAAAGTAGATAGCTAAGGAGATGTAGTGTAATACAAATCAAACCTTTTTTCTTTCTCGTTATACTTTAAAATTATTAATTTAAACAAGAAGGGCTTTTCCTTACTAATATATGGCATTCTTTCTTTGTATCAGCCACTACACTTACAGCTTTAAGCTATTTACCCCTTTAAACTTTACAATAGCCACGAAAGCTATTCCCAATAACCCATTCTAGTGATGAGAAGGTAGAGGCTTCTGGAAGTTATTTTGGCATAAAGACAAGTATCTGAGATTCAAATACAGTTATTTCTGACTTTAAAGCCTGTGATTCCATCCACGAGGAGGCTGTCTACACACAATGGAGACTGCCTCTTAGCCATCCTGTTGAAAGGGACATGAAAGAGTGGAAAGTCTGACCATTTTACCTTAAAATGAGTAAAGTTGCTGAATACAGAGGTAGACAGACTGACAATACAAACAGTGCCATTCTGTTCATGGGTTTCTAGCCTGCTGCAGCTTTGGCTTTGCAGAGCTGGTTTCTGTCTGTGACTGCACCTTGGACCCACAGGTGAATGAGGGATGGGGGAAAGGAGTAAACCTTCATTCTAAAATCCCCTAGGATTGTGGAGATAAGCCGGGCTATGACACACAAGTTGCTGCTTTTTAACTGTTACCCAGAAAGCTAGAGTTTAGGTCCAGCTTACTCCTAATATGTAACCTCGAGAAAATCACTTTAGTTATTTGCAGTTTCTGTTAGATGAAAAGTAAACAAAATGAAAATGAAGCACCTAACATGATGAACACATAGAAGGCATTCACAAAGGACAGAATTCAAAGACTCTGTTCTCATCTTTCGTTATGTGTTCCTTCTTTTATTCCTACTGTTGAAAATAAGTGTGACCCTTTCTTTCTCTGATCATTTTCTCCCATACCCAGTTCCTCTAGTTCCTCTTATAGCTCACTATATTTCCTACTTTTTCCACATCTGAAAAACTCTGAAGTTGCAATTCATTTTATAATTGGAGTAAAGGGAAGCATGCCAGCTGCCCAGAATGTTATCACCTGCAAATGTGTGCATTGGGCCATGTGTTCAAGGTGTCTTTTCCTCTGATTGTCAACACGGGTGAGCTATTGGTCAACACCATATATGAGTGAACCTCAACTTAAATTGGGATCACTGTCACTAAATGTATCTTATGCAACATTAAAACAAAAAAGTACCGTGCATACGCAGAGTGGATTTTCAGGTGCCTGGAAATGCATTGAAAGGCAATAGAAATGGCCAGATTGTTGGAACAGATCAAAGAACTGCAAAGCTTGAAGAGATTGGTGCATCTTGAAGAACCAGGGCTCAGGGAATCTGGACTCTGATAAGATGCAACCTGATGGGTGTTAACATTTTATTAAGTTTCTAAGATCTTTGCCAAACTGATGTATCCATGCCTTAATGCAAGGGAAAAAATAGTACATTTTTTATATTCTTGCCAGATAATTCTTACTTTGGGCTTTAAAAATAAATTGCACACCCTTCCATTTTTAACACATTCTGTGTTTCTCTTAGGTAACTTTGTCTCTCTGCTTTGCTGAGATTTTTCTGATCCCTTTGTGCAGTGTGCAGGGTGTGGGGAGTATCCTCAAAACATGTCTTTGCTGTCCCCTTGTTTTGTTGCCGACCTGTCCTCAGCCCCAAAGGGCAGCCAGTTGCTCAGAATTCTTAGGAGACAGCTGTGCCCCATCTGTGTCGAGGTCTGTTCAAGAGATGGGAGTGGCTGTGCTATCAGAATATTTCACTGGAAACCAGGACGGAACAGCTTTTGAAGAAAGAGTCTAAGAACTCTTCCTCTAACCTGAGTGAGTTTTCCACCTCTTCCTGTGAAGAGAGGCAGAAACTTCTGGCACGCTGTCGACCCAAGACATGAAAGAAAAGCGTAGAGGAATAATAGAGGAATGTAAAGGCAAACAACATTCCTAGATTTCTAAGGAGGCAAGTTAGTGAGGTGGGAATTCCTAGTTTTTCAGAAAAAAAGTCTGGAATGGCCACAGAAGCCAAATGGGGCATATCCAGCTCACTAGGGCGCCTCAGAGGGAGATGGAAGACACCGTCAGCCACACAGGGACGGACTCCTTCAGGGAGACACTAGTGCAGATCATGAGACAGCCCGCACCTGACACAACCAATACAAGGCACCAGACCAGTGAGAGTGTTAGTGAAGAAGTGATCCCAGCCCAGCCACCAAACCCACCATCATACCGGGCTTGCGTCAGTCTGAAGAAATGGACCGCTCTCTTAATTTCTATTTTGAAGTCCTCATGTGCATAGATCTGTCCTTCCCTGCCACTGCCAGGTGGCACATGCATGAGCACCCTGGGAAATTAGAAATAAGACCCAGAGAAGAAGGCAAGAAAATGCATGGTAGAAACATGAGGAAGCCTTAAGATGGGAATTTTCAACTGTAGTACAGTATCTGAATTTAAGTGAAACTTTACAATGATAGACTGTTTTTTTAATGTTTATTTATTTTGAGAGAGAGAGAGAAAGAGAAAGAGAGAGAGAGAAAATGAGAAGGAGAGAGGCAGAGAGAGAGAATCCCAAGCAGGCTCTATGCTCAGCATGGAACCAGACATGGGGCTTGGTCCCATGACCAGGAGATAATGACCTGAGCAGAAATCAAGAGTCAGATGGTCAACTGACTGAGCCACCTAGGAACCCCCCCCCCAAGACAGACTGTTTTAAAACAGAAATGACTGAGGGGCACCTGCATGGCTCAGTTAAGCTTCTGACTTCAGCTCAGGTCGTGATCTCGGGGTTCATGAGTTCAAGCCCCATACTGGGCTCTGTGCTGACAGCTCGAAGCCTGGATCCTGCTTCAGATTCTGTGTCTCCCTCTCTCTCTACCCCTTTCCCGCTTGCACTCTGTCTCTCTGAAAAATAAACAGACATTAAAAAAGAAAAAAAAACTGAAACAGAAATGACTGAAAACAAATTTAGTTACTAAAATGGAATAAAATAGACCGTGAGCCCGAGAGTAAGGCTGGTATCAGCCGTGAGTAAAACAAAAATAGCCTCATTGGTGTGTGCCTCTGGTGGCTGTGGTTTGTCTCCCACTATTTCAGGCTCCATTCTGTATGACAAAGTAGGGATCAAAGAAGAGTCTCTTCACATTTGGGCTGAAACCTATTCTTGGACTTTTGCCTAAAGGCTCATTACTATTAACCTGTGACCCCATTCCGTGCCTTCAGCAGATACGTTTCTCTGACAACCTTCCCAGGATGTGATTGCACTGTCTGCCTGTTACACTTCCAGATGCTGGTTTGATTTGTTCTTCACCCGGTCAACTGCCTGGCTCCAATGTTAATTCCACCCCTTATTGGATTTCTTTTCTGCCTTCTATACAACCTTCTATACTGTCCCTCAAGCTAGTAAAATTCTTCCCCCTGCTCTGGCTAAAAACGATAGACACACATGGTGTTTTGGGCTTTGTCACCAACGATCCTGAGATTCTTTGCCTGCAGTCATTTATAGTGGTTCAGTTTTATGGAGCTTCTCACGTTACACATGGCTACCAAAGTGGGGTGCCCATATGAGTTTCAATTTTCTAACTCCTCTCAGACACAGCTAATGCTTTCACTTGTTCAGGCTTGGCATTTCAGATCTCAGACGTGAATTGTTAGTATCCGTCTCCAGAGCTATGCTAGAATGGTGACTTCTCTGGGGATATTTTTGGGTTCAAGGCTAATGTTCCATTCACTACTTCTCAAGACTTTGTTCCTAATTTGCAGGATAATTCCTGCTGGACTGTTTCTTTCCTTTCAGATGATCAAGCCTTGTGGTTCTTTTCTTGTCATTTTTCTACTCGCGTTTGTTTTATCTATTGTTTTCTACTAGCATATGTTGAGGCTCAGCTGAGCTTACATGGTTACAAGAGAAAGATAATTCAAACATGGTTTGACAGATCAGGGACAGAACAGACATTAGACGATACAGAAGGATGGGAAAAATAGATTTGGTTTGGAGCTTGCTGAGTACAGTTTAAGTTTTCCCAGGATAACCATGGTGTAATTTATTAAAATTGTCCTAGGTAAATAAGGTTTATGAACTAGGTCCCATCAGAACACTTTGCCCTCAAAGCTAATTCAACAATGGCTGATAGATGAAAACACTATGGTTATCTTCTTTTTCAAAACGAAAGGAGAGATTCAATTGAACTGATAAATATGAATGTATTTATGGGGACAGGAGAACAGTTTTCAGACTATTTAGGAAATGAAAAGTGTAGAGATACCATATATTTGTGGCTGGAGAGTTCCATCGTATTCATCATTCATTCATCCTATAAATAGGGAGTATGTGGGCTATGTGCCAGGTCCTGTGATCAGCTCTAGGGTTACGGAGATAGGAGACACAGGGTTTGGAAAGAGAAATATTAAGAAAGAGAATAGGGGCACCTGGCTGGCTCAGCTGGTAGAGCATGCAACTCTTGACCTCAGAGTTGTGAGTTCGAGCCCCAGAGTAGGCATAGAAATACAAGAAAGACAGACGAAAGAAAGAAAGAAAGAAAGAAAGAAAGAAAGAAAGAAAGAATAGCTACATTCACTACAGGGTGTTTAGTGCAACAAAGATTGTCTGTGCAGGCTGTGTGGAATGGGAAGGGAGTTCAGGGAAGCCTTTCTAGCAGTGGTGATAGACTTGAACTGAATATTGAAGGTTGGAGGCAGGGGGTTCAAAAACAAAGGACAAACAGTGCAGGCATGAAAAGCAAGCAATACTTGTTGTCCATTTGGACATGGGAGAGAGAGTCAATGAAAAGTGAAACAGGGAAGGTAGACGAGCCAGATCAGGATGGATCTTTTTATTTTTTTTTCTTTTGGTGTAAGAGATGAAGATGATTTCTCTGAAGTCTCTAGAGAGTCATCATTAATCTTAAGCAGGGAATAACCTGAATAAATTTTCATTCTAGAGGTTTAAAGCCAAAGTAGGGAGTTGAGTAGGCCACTGAAGTGGTAATCTAGGCAGGAAAGGATGACAGGCTGAGTTAAAGCAGTAGTTCTGGGGAGGATACTAAGGAGGTAGAGTGACTACATGGAGACAGGTAGAGAGTTAAGGGAAAGGCCTCGTTTTCTGTCTTGGTAAATTAGAGGGGTTAAGTCCTATCCACTGAGTTAAGGAGGAATCAAAGCGTTTGGGCTGGAACCAAATGAGCTTGTTTCTCATGGTGTTTGTGTTCCAGCTCAGGGCCTGAGATCATCAAAAAGGAGCTGACCATACTGTATGTAGAGGTCAAAAGAAAACCACCCAGGCTGGACATTTAGATCATATGAGTAAGAAGAGAAGAGGAAAACATCTTGCTACTTAACCTGAATGGCACCTACCTTGGAGGGTAGTAGGATAAAATGAAGCAATTTTCTTCTTACAAAGAAAACACCTATGCCTTCTGCAGTGGCTGTTCGTTATTATTAATATTATTATTGTTGACAATGGGGAAGGACTTAGACTATTCATATGCTTTGTCTCTGAGTTTAAATAGTGGTATCTGGGGTGCCTGCGTGGCTCAGCCAGTTGAGCGTCTGACTTCGACTCAGGTCATGATCTCGCAGTTTGTGGGTTTGAGACCCATGTCAGGCTCTGGGCTGACAGCTCAGAGCCTGGAGCCTGCTTCAGGTTCTGTGTCTCCCTCTCTGCCTCTACTCCACTTGTGCTCTTCCTCTCTTTCAAAAATAAATAAATAAACGTGAAAAAATTAAAATAAAATAAATAAATACAAATAAATAATGGTATCTAGAGACCTTTCCAGAGACTCCAGAGGGGACCACTGGGGACCACTCTTTCTATGAAGTGCCCCTGGCATCACCCACCACAGGGAACAAAAAGCTGTTAAAGGCACCACGCTGCTTTAGATAACATCGTGGTCAGTTTGATGACATTTTTAAAGTGAGGACAAACTGAAAAAAGTTGTTAAAAAGCAGCAAATGAGTTTCACACTTCTAGAAACATATCTTTGAGGCCTGGGATGGTTGCCATCACTTTGACTTAAAGAAAAGGTCACAGAAAAAAGACGCCATGGGCTCTTCTACTTGTGATGATTGACTGGCATGCCTGGCACAGAAGTCATCTAGCCCAACTGGAGACGTTCCGGGTGACAAGCAGGCTACAAGGATACCTGGGGATGTCAATGTGTTAGTGCTATTCTAAGTCAAGGAAGATGTTTGCTTGAGATGCTTTCATGCTATTCCACTCTTGGGTAGAACATTTTAATACCTTGTTCTTTTAGTTCTCTCATTATTCTTTGAGTTCATTCTCTCATTGAGTCATGTTCGGCTCTTCATTAGGAGTCTCTTCTCTGTTTCAAATTATTTTTCCAACCCATTTGGAACCATCTCAACATTGGACCTTGGCCTCAACTGAATTAAGATTCATAACTTCTGACTAGCTATGGTACTACTGGACACTGGTGGCTTTTCTAGCCTAAATGGCCTCAAAGAGTTTCTGAAGCCAGGACTCTTCCAGGAAACTTTTCCCAAGCCACTCAGATTGTGAAAAATTAGCTTCCCCCCTGCCCCCCCCATATATATATATATATATATATATATATATATATATGTTAAAAACTATTTATTTAAAAATATTAAAACTTCCTCTAAGAATTTTGAAAATGGTCATTGCAGAAAATCTATAAAATTGATACACAGTTAATCCCTCTCCTGATATAACACTGCAACTGACAACTTATAGCAAATTGGAAAAGACGCTCTGCATCCGGAGAAAATGTTGTAAATGCATGTTCTAGATCATCTGTGCCCCTCATGTCTTTGCAACTTGGCTCTAAAGTAGTATTTTTTCCACACACACACACAGCTCCGATACAGACTGCTTCTGCCATCTACGAGGATAGAGAACCTTCTGGTTCCTTAAGACAAAGGGGAGAATAAGAAAATATTACCAAGGAGATTCACACACCCATAACACTCAGATTATGCTTTTAATGAATGGGGGTAGTTACGGTTCTTCAAATCTGTGTGGATACTACAGACTCTAATTATGTTTTGTAGATGGTTCCATAAGATCTTCGGGCCATTTTAAGATAGAGTTATCCAAAGCCAGACTAAAAATAGGTTTAGATTCGGGAGGTAAAAATAGACATGCAATAATTGTGCTGGGTTTCTGCAGTAAGAAGGTCTGAGTTTATGGTTTTGGTTTTGTTTGTGGTTCCCCACAGGAGGCTCAAGGCAAAGATTCAAGTGCAAGTATTTTCCTTGAGCAGTGAATGAAAGGGAGTAAACAGGTAGTGGAGGGAGGGGAAGGCAGGTAATAAAGGGTGCCTTTCAAGCCTCCTACCACTATGTGAAACTGACACCTCAGAATCATCTCACTGAGGGACTATGGGGTCACGGTATTTCTATAATCGTTGGTTGGGGGATGCTCATGGGAGCACTTAATCCCCTGCACTCTATGTAGCCTGCGCAGTGCTCAGTGGTCTTCAGCACCAGGTGAGAGCCCTTGGACAGTGCAGCAGGAGCTAGCAGTCATGATTCAGGTGGCTGTGTGCTGAAATGGGAAGGCCAAGGGGATATAGATGGGGCATCACTAGTGTTTACTTTGAATGGAGCAGTTCTTTCATTCTGGAAATTCATATGAATATGCTCTGTGGTGCTCTGAGTTTGGCTGATGGTGCATAATCTCATTTTTTAGATTAAATAATTCAAAATTGGATAGTTATCATTGAAAAACAAGTTTTCGGGGCTCCTGGGTGGCTCAGTCGGTTGAGCGTCCGACTTCAGCTCAGGTCACGATCTCGCGGTCCGTGAGTTCGAGCCCCGCGTCGGGCTCTGGGCTGATGGCTCAGAGCCTGGAGCCTGCTTCCGATTCTGTGTCTCCCTCTCTCTCTCTGCCCCTGCCCCGTTCATGCTCTCTCTGTCTCAAAAATAAATAAAATGTTAAAAAATTAAAAAAAAAAAAAAAAGAAAAACAAGTTTTCTCCAAATTAGTATGAGGAAGTGTTACCCTGGGAGAGCAATGTCTTAAATGTGAAATTTGTGTTTGTTTTTTTCATAAGATAGTGATGTTAATTTGTTAATTCTGGACCAATACTTCAATTTGGGGGCCAAATTCCAGCAGAGAACAAATTTTAGGGCTACGAGTAATCCAGGGACCAATAAGTGAAGCAGAGCCTATGTCAATAAGAAGACCTTAGGGTATGTGTGTGTTTGAATATAACTTTCACCTGTGTGGAAGCAAAATGGTTCTTTATTTTTAAATCACTAGGAAACAACCTCATACAAACTGTCTACAAAAATCCAGATCGCTCTCACTAAATTTTCTACACCATACATAGACATAATTTTGATAAAACATACTAAGTATGTCTAATATCTTTGATTGCTGTATTGACTCTTGCATCCTATGTATTCATCAGGTATTTGACAAATGTTTGCTGAATGAATACATTAATGACTGAAATTGGGGGGAGCAGGCTATGCCCTTTTCTGGGACCCTACCCGTTGTTTGTGGGAAGGGAGGGAACAACTTTGGAGAGGTTTGTAAAGTATGGAAAGAGTAAGAAATTGGAAGCCATGAATATATTTATATTAAGAAGTACAGATACCCTTATATTAGCTAGGCTGCATGCTAGAAGCTAGATACACAGATACAGAGAAGATATGCACTTTGCTATTAACAAGCTTCTTTTTTTTTTTAGAAATAGGTTTTTTTATGTTTATTTATTTATTTTTGAGAGAGAGAGAGAGAGAGAGAGAGAACGAAGGGGAGAGGAAGGGCAGAGAGAAAGGTGGACATAGGATCCAAAACAGGCTCTGTGCTGACAACAGAGAGCCCTGTGAGGGGCTCGAACTCACAAACCGCGAGATCATGACCTGAGCCAAAGTTGGACACTTAACTGACTGGGCCACTCAGGCACCCTTTAACAAGCTTCTTGACAAATAAGACCCCAACCTTAGAAATCTTGCTTAATTCCGTTAAGTAAGTCATCTATGTATCTATGTATCTATGTATCTATCTATCATCTATCAATCATCTACCTATATGTAGATAAATATATAGAGGTATACACATATGGTGTGTGGCACTCAAAACTACCATGTGTAATTGATGACAACCTATTGTCACCATCTTTTTAGGCACAAACTATATGGTGAACAAAGCTCTGCTATACATATTGACTGTATGTGGACTGGGGCCAAGAAGTTAATGCCCCTAGGCCAGATCAGGCTCACTACCTGTATTTATAAATAGCTTTTATTGTAATACAGCCATCCCCATTCTTTTATGTATTGTCTACAGCTGCTTTCCCACAAATAATGGCGAACAATGGCAGAGTTGGGTTGTTGTGGTGGAGGCCAAATGCCCCCAAACCTGAAATGTTTTCTATCTGGCCCTTTATAGAAAAAGCGTTTCAATCTCTGGTATAGAAAACTGTACCTAATACATTTTTTATTTAGGAATCAGGCACCACCAGTGATTTCCCCTGAAACAAAACAGACATATAAAATGCTGGGTCACTAAACAGTGCTTTCTTGCACACCATTGCCATAAGGAATTTCTAATACTTTATTCTTCCTAAAAGTTCCCTAAGTATGGTTCTTTCTTCATCTGGCAGTTTTGATTTTCATTTTATCCCCATAGCTAGCTAAGGCTAACTATGCCTTTATGGCTAGTGGAATCCAAAAAGGAGTTGAATAACCAAGCCTCAGAAATTCAAGGCTGCAGATGGGTCTAGGAAATGATGGCAACAAGGCTCCTGGATTCTATCTGGTTTCTCAGTCCAGCTTTCATAAGAAAAATTTCTTCTTTCTTTCCAGTCTTGCCTTTCTCCCCATAGCAGTAAGCATGGCAGCCAAAACACTGTGAAGTTTATATCAGATATCCTTGTCCACTAGAAAAAGGATTATTTCAAGCTCTCTTTATGATCCCAGGGAAGAGAAGATCCTGGGGAAGAGATTTATTGGTCCAACTTGGATCAAACACCTGCTCTTGGGCCAGTCACCTTGAGCCAATGAGTGATGGTGATAATATTGTGCACCTGCATTAACCATATAGATGGAGGAAAGAACACTTAATTGCAAAGGGGAAATGAACAGACAGTTCTACATGACCATTCCATTATTTCTTTACCTTCCACTTGGAAAAATTCATGAAAAATAGCTCAGTCTGCAACATGAAGGATTTAGGTTAGAGAGAAATAAGATTATACTGACATTAGAGCTTATTACACACTGGGATATGTTACTGAAAGAAGCAGTAAAATATCTTTTCTTAGAGGTTTATAAAAATAGAAGTGATTTCTCATCAGTTGAAATGCAAATAGTTTTCAAAATGGATTAGACACACAAAAATTTTGTTTGATGTGCAAACTCGTGACAAGGCCCTGCCTTCTTTTGCTGGTAAATTCTGCCCAGTCCTAGTCTTTGGGTGCAATTCAACAAATTTTTATTAAATGCCTACTAGGTGCAAGGCATTAGGCTGGAGTTAAAGGGTTTGCATTATGTCGGGGAGGTTCCAGAAATTGCAAATGACAAATAATTGTCATTTAATTAATAAATTACAAATAACATGTGGTTATTTAAGGCAATTGGCATAGAAGAAGTTCAGATTCACTGCTATGGAGTTTTCATAGGAATGAGACAGAGTGGCGGGAGGAAGTTGAGGAAGAGAGGGAGAGGAAGAGTTTAACAGAGAAGCAAGAAAACAAGGGAAAGAATTAGCAAAGGGTTGAGGCTGAGGTTTGAAATGCTCTTTAAGGGTGGATAGAATTGTAATAGGGGAGAGATGAGTGAAAAGGCATTTGGGACAGAATGGCACGAACAATGATTTGGGTCACATTCAGGGAAGCAGCAAGACATCCTTTTAGCCGGAAAACCATGGTAGAAGCAGGAAGAGCTAATATAAAAAAATGAGAGCAGAAAGCTGGGATCATCTGTGGAAGGCCTGAAGTGCTAAGTTAAAGTTTCATTGTAGGAAGATTAGATTGGCCACACTGTGAAACATATGATGTCAAGGAGAAGGGCAAACGTGGAAAGATGAATTTGAACGTCATTACGGAGGCCGGTATGCAAAAACCAGAGTAATTTCATTGGATTGTGGTGACGGAAATGGAAAGAAGACTATTAAAGGAGGAAGCTGGGAGGGATATAATCTACAGGTCTAGTTGGTGAATGGGGTTTGTGTATTTTGTACTTTCCATATGCAAGCATTTAGCAGAAAAAATCATTTATCAATTTCCTAGTTCCTTAAAATATTAGACTTCTGTTTGTATATACATTTAAGCTTCAAGTCAACAAAATAAATAAGTTAATTTTTATCCCCATTTTGAATATGAACAAACTGAGATTTAGAGCAGTGGCCCCAGGCCACACTGCTAGTAATCTGCTTAGTGGGACTTTGAACACAGGATGTCTGGCTCCAGCATCCCTGTTCTACCCACAAGCACGTTGCTCTCACTGAAGAAGTATAGAGGAAAAAGAACAATCAACCATGGTGGATTGGATGGGTTCTTGTCATACATTATTACATAACAAACTGCTCAAGATTTAGTAGTTTAAAACAACTATTTTATCGCAGCTCACAACTGTGTTGATCAGGAGCTTGGACAGGCTTGGCTGGACAAATCTTCTATTATAAAGCCATTGACTGAGGGCATACAGTGGGTTGCAGCTGGCAGGCAGACTGGTAGAAAGAGCAAGATAGTTCTACTCACATTTGTGCACCTTCACAAGGGTGACTAGAAGTCTGGACTCCACTGGACAGTGAACCAGAGGCCTGTACATGGTATCTCCTGCAGAGGGGTCTCAACTAGTTAGTAGACCGCTTTTCCTGTTTGGGGACTTTATGTAAATGGATCATGTAGTGTAGACTCTTTTGTATGTGACTTCTTTGGCTGCATTATGCTTTTGAGATTCATTCATGTTGTTACATGTGGCCATGGTTCATTCTTTCTTGTCACAGTACAGGATAACTCTGTGTAACTAGTCTGCAATTTAATTGTCCATTCTTCCGGGGCGCCTGGGTGGCTCGGTCAGTTAAGCGTCCGACTTTGGCTCAGGTCATGATCTCAGGGTCCGGGAGTTCGAGCCCCGCGTCAGGCTCTGTGCTGACAGCTCAGAGCCTGGAGCCTGTTTCAGATTCTGTGTCTCCCTCTCTCTCTGCCCCTCCCCTGTTCATGCTCTGTCTCTCTCTGTCTCAAAAATAAATAAACGTTAAAAAAAATTTTTTTTTAATTGTCCATTCTTCCATTAATTGACATATGTATAATTTGTAGTTTGAGTTCTAATGCATGGTGTTAGCATGAATGTTCTTAATATATGTCTTTGTGTAAAATATATTCACATTTCTATTGAATATATACCTAACAATTGAATTGCTGGATTATAATGTGTGCTTATAACAGTGTTAACAGCTTTCCATACTGTTTGTACAATTTCACACTCTTGCTAGCACTGTGTGAGAATTGTAGTTGCTCTACATCAACTAGCAGTATCGGATGTTATTAATTTTAGCCATTCTAAGTGTTTTGAAGGGACGGTTTTGATGTATTGACGCAGGTCTCATCTAATTCTCTCCCACTTTCTCACTCTTTCCTTAAGTAGCTCTTCATGATTTCCTGAAAGATTATGGGAGATGCCTATGAGGTTATTCCATTTAAGTATTTCCTTATTCCACAGTGATATGTGGAATCTCTCTCCTCCCTACCCCGACCCACGTCTCTTCTGACACTCTGAGAGAAAGGATTCAAATGGAACTCCTCTGACACCTTACTGGTGGTCTTTCCACATTTTAAAGCCAAATGATATTTGCTTTCTTTTGCTCTGTTTCTATGTAGGACGAATAATCTCAATATCCATCACTGTGCAACTAAATGTTAAATAAAAAATACTTTCAGGTGAAAACTTTCAAATTTTGGATATTTTGAGGATCTTCCAATTTAGTTCAACTTCATCCAATATGTTTCCTTTCTAAGTAAGAGACTGAAGAATAAATTTGGACTCAGCTCTCAGGAAGTCAAAGAGAAAATTATCTGTACCTATGGATATAGATGTAGCGGAAAATGTCTCCTCAAATCACATATGCAAAGGAGCCATCTCTACACCTGACCCTGCTGGAGTGAATGTTTTGAAGTAATTTTGTAATTCAGGAAAGGTCAACTCATTTACTTTTCTTCTGTGAAAACTCTTGCTCCCACCTTTCTTTCTTTCTTTATTCTTTCCCATTCTTTCCAGGATTTGGTAAGGCTGCGTAACATAGGGGAACCACTTGATGCCGTAGCCAGCTCATGGTGATGATGTTAATGATGATGATGATAGTGTTGGTGATGATAGAGGAGATAATATATACCTCTTTAAGATATTTTTTAGTATGAAATTAACTAGGTTAGCCTATGTAAAGTACTTTCCAGAAAGTTTTGACATATAGTGATCCTCAGAGTACAGGTTTAGAGAAAACCAGGCAAGAGAAGATAATTGAAGTAGGGAAGATAATGTAGAAAGAGATAAGACTTCTCTGCTGTCTTCACCTGCCCTTCCTGGAGGCTGTTGGTTTAACTTTCCTTGGACTTTCTACAGAAAAACTCTGCATCCAAACTTGAGCAACTTTGTGTTTCTCCTCCTTGAAAACAAATGAACCCTGACTTGAACAGTCCCTTTGGTAGACATGTCATACATTATAGTAGTTTTTGTGACCCTCTCATCTCTAAAACTAGATTATAAAATCCTCAAGGGCAGAGATGTCTCTAATACGTCTTTGTGTTCTGCCTTGTACTTTAGCACAGAGTGGGGAAATGTCATGTTATCCTGCTGATTAAGTCCATTAAGGATTCAGGTTGCATAACTCTCCTAATGGGGAATGGAGAATAAATTCTGCAAGTGAGTTTAATGTTCACGTAAAGCATCAACAGCAAATGTAGATGCCCTTTGGCCATGTACAAAATTCAAGGGAGATAGTGGTCTTTTTTCCAACTCTTTGTGAATAACCCTCAACTAAGTTCTCACCTCAGGGGCAGAATTCTATGTGGTTGTCGTCATACAGATTCTTTCTCTTCCTTGGTTTGAAACCACCAACTGAGTTGGAGGATCCAAAGTGGGGCAAGGAGTTTAAAGAGGGGACTCAAAGTAGGCAGCTCCAGCAGAACTTCAGGTTTATCTGGGGTGAGCTTCATCTGTGGAACACAGAGGCATCTGCTTCACAGACCATGTGGGTATGACTGCAAATTCTACATAAAAAATATTTATAGGAAGATCTGTCTTTCCGTGTATATAGCTAAAAATCAGTTTGTTGAGTGAATCTGTATTTAAGGCCAAACTCTGATTCACAGTTCGAAGAGTTTCAAACTAACCAAATGGGAGGGACATACTGTGCAAAGACATCTCCATTGCCATACAGGAGGGAAGCAGAAGCAAGATACTGCTAAGTGCTTGCAGAGGGATGTCAGAGTCCCTTTCAACTCCCTAAATGCATTCTTAGGAGATACTTCAGTAAAAGATGCCCATCTACATGTTCCACTGGACTAATGAGTATGAATGCACAATCAGCTATTGACTGATACCAGGACCAGAATTAAGTCCTAGAACCAGAATTCAGTGTCTTAATTATTTTTTAATAAACAAAAGTGGGTTTATTGTCAAATGATTATCAATTTTTTTCAATTAGGAAAGATGATTTTTAATCAAAAAATCTTCCAATCTTGTTTTCACTTCCATAAATAGATTCTAAGAACCATCATGAGAGAATAGAGGACATTTTCCAAAGCCTGAGCCTGTGGTAGGAGTTGGGGCATGGGCAAACTTAAAGCCCTCCACCTTATACCATTACACTTATGTCTTCCCCATTTGAAGCATGTATGGAGGGGCAAGACTTAGGGAAATGTCCCTTTCACCCTTTTGACACAAAACACTAAGAAGAGCTAGAAAATGGCTCCACAACACTGGTTACCAAACTTTGCTATACAATGGAACCACCTGGATATCTTTAAAAAATACTGATGTCCAGCTTTCGTCCCTAGACATTTAAAAAAAGATTCTTTTAATGTTTATTTCTGAATGAGAGAGAAAGACAGAGTACAAGCGGGGAGGAGCAGAGAGAGAGAAACACAGATTCAAAAGCAGGCTCCCAGCTCTGTGCCAAATGCAGTGGTGGAACTCACAAACTGTAAGATCATGACCTGAGCCGAAGTCGGACGCTTCACCAGCTGAGCCACCCAGACGCCCCTCATCCCTAGACATTTTGATTTCATTGGTTTGGGGAGGGATGATTTGGGCATGAGAATTTTAAAGAGTCTGGCCTATTTTGAAAAATCCAGTAGGCAAGAATTTTTTAAAAAGGTAAAAAGACAAACAAATGAGTGCGTCATTTCAGTTTATTTTAAACAAATGTTTACTGAGTGCATACTCTGCGTGAAGCCTTACTTTATGCTCTGGAAATACAAACATAAGTAGGAAAATATATCCCTGCCCCTAACAAAGCTCACAGTTTAGTGGGGAAAGGACAGTTAGATGGGCAAATAAATGCAATGCAATTACAACTCAATTGATTACAAAACAGTATGGCATATACAAAATTAGAAATTGGTCCAAAGCAGAGAAACATACAGAAAAAGAGACAGGAACCATGGCCAGAGGCATTTGCATGACTTCTAATAACATGTGATTGGTATTTCTGAAACTTTAAAAACTAAGGAAAGAACACAGAGCATGGGTTGTAGAAAAGAGCTCAGTTGCAAAGGGTTTTTATGTTTCCTTAATAACTTAGGTTTTTGGGGTGCATGGGTGGCTCAGTCATTTGAGCATCTGACTGTTGACTTTGGCTCAGGTCATGATCCTAGGCTCATGGGATCAAGCCCTGTGTCATGCTCTGTGCTGAGCATGGAGCCTGCTTAAGATTCTCTCTCTCTCTCTCTCTCTCTCTCTCTCTATATATATATATATATATATATATATATATATATCCCTGTCCTCACTCACACTGTCTCCTTCTCTCTTTAAAATAAAAATTTAACAAATTAAAAATTAAAAAAAAAATAACTTAGGTTTTTGTGGATGTAACCAATATCTCTCTGAACTGGACTGTCTTAGTAATTGTCCATTATAAACCAACTCATTTATAATTGTCTTCCTTCTTTCCTTCATTTCTTCCATCCATTTCCCCATATCCATACATACCTACTTACCTGGAGAGGGCCCTACAACTTTGCCTTTTATCATTTAAATAAGCCACAGGTTTTAAAAATAAGAATGACTTAACCACTGATATTACTCTCAATTTACTCTGTGGTTTCTGACTCACATATCACTGATGATTTTTGTCAACATTACACTCATATAATTTATTCTCCTTCTCCCAAATGGAGAAGTATGAATTTGTTGAAATAAAATGACTATTTTTTTATTTCAAAATTATACTTAAAGGAAAAAAATAATGAGACAACCATATAGCAAGAGTCACTATTTACCTCACTTTGCCATGTTCTCAAAACTTGACATTAAGGTAAATACCATAAGCAAGAAAACTGAAACAGAAAAGCTGTTTCCCAATGGAGATGGAAATAATAATGCCAGATGAACATTGCTTTCGAATCTTACTGTGGGACTTCATTCGTGTGACAAGTGGGAAGTAACAAGTTTATTCCCAGAACTAGAAAATGCCATTCAAGATTCCAAACTGTAACCTTTATCTTTGATTAGGCCTTTATCTTAAAGGGAAGTATGAATAGACAAGTGTTTTGGTTAATTTATTTTAAGTAAGGTAGAGCTATTTTATCCATGACAATTCTCATTAGTCATTGTAGCTGTATCCCCTGAAATTTTTTTGAATTACTTCCCATGTATTTACCATTCCTCTGTCATGATCTGGTTATTACCAAGACTACATTGCTATTAATAGTTAACATGTTATTTTAAAATTGAACAAGCTAATATTATCAGCCCATAATTTTCTGGGTTTACACTGAATCTATTACCATAATTAAGTTGATAGTATTTGGAATGAATGTTTATTTCTTATTACTTTGTATAGCAAAATGCAATTAGATGTTTGTCTACATACAAATGGTTTAGGAATATTTACTCTGTAAATGGTTCTGCATGAATCTATCACAAGAAAGAGTTTAACTTCTTTCTCTTGTTTGATGAGTCAGAAGTCAAAGATGTTGTTTCTATTCAGTAAACTCAAAGGATCCACTTCATCTGCTCGTGCCTCTCTACTTTCTAAAAACCAAAGATATATTCTTTGTATTTCTTTGGCTTAATGTCTACTACATTTTTTCTTCCCTGGTTGTCTATCTCTTGGTGGATTGTTTTCCAAGCCAATCAAGGAGCAGAGAGAACAAAGGATAAGCAGACAGGTAAAATGGAATTTATGCATTTCCTAATTCCTTGGACACTTGGGGAAGATCAAATAGCAGTTTGAATTAGTTGTGGTTCTGCTTTATCTGTGATCCCTCCAGTTGGCATAATGTATTATAGGAGTAGATATTTTAAAGTTCAGAGGGTGTGATTCCATATGCTTATCATAAAGAACAGATGTAAGAGTCGATTTCCTGTTTGGATTGTTATTTGAGCACCAAGCAATTTGTTTAATCAGAAAGTCTTTATTTATTATTCATAAAACTTCTCTAGACTGATCCCATGTGTTTGCTTTAATTCTGAAAGTGACTCTCTACTCAAGGCTGATAAACTCTGCTGTTTGAATTAGGATGTTAACCAGGAAACGTTGTGTGCCTGATCCCTTGTGGTCCAATTAGTGTCGAACAAAGAAAATGTCTGTAAATGGTTATAGGTTGCAGTACCAGAAACCCAAATCGGTTACCTTATGGGGGTTAAAATTGCTACCACCTCTATACCAAACTGTCCCCATGGCTGTGATAATGGTACCAAGGGCATGCTCTATTGATGACAAAGATGATAGCTAGGAGTAAGGCGATGGGTGTTGTCAATGAGCACTCCATCCATTTCTACATTTTCTAGGTGATCTACTGTATTGCTGAGACTTGACAGTTAAAAAAAAGTTTTCTAGACTCTTTGGAACCTAGGGTTCTGGATGCAAGTGGTGTTCTGCCAATTACACAGACTTGAATGTGATTTGAAAGCAACTGAAGCAAGGACCATCTTCTTGCTGCTGGTGAGGATGACTATAGAAATGAGTACTTTGAGGTGGTTATGGCTGCCAGAGTTGGCCTCCTTCATGTTTGGGAGCAGTCGCAGTGGCAGCAGCAATGGTTTCCTGACCTCTGATTGTAACAGTATGCTTTTGTGTCCCTCTCTCCCGATCCGCCATTTCTTCTAAGAATTTAGCAAGGAACTGATCTGCACTGAATATCATTCTGCTTGAAATACTAGGTTTATGTTATCTGCAATTAACTTTCACTGTTACAAAAACACTAATAACAACCACAGAAACCGAGAGTTACAGTTTATTGAGTATCTACTAAATGCAAGACAAAATGAGCCTCAGTGATATTGGGATAACTTGTACAGGGTCACAAAGCTAGTGAATGGCAGAATCAGTAATGAATTTATATCCCTCTGTCTGTGAAGTTAATATACAAAGGGCAGAAGCTTTAATAGGTCTATTTCTGTTAAAATTTTGAGACATATCACTGAGCGAGGGCAGTTGACAAAACCTAAATATAAGATCCATGATGTCACCTACATAAAAGAATATAAGAAGATACAACTGGTGAGATGGATAGAATGTCTACACGCTCAACTACTTACTGGAATAGTGACATCACTGGAGCAAGCCCACATCAGCCACCACTACAGTGGCGACACCCAGGATACATAGATGTAGATTAAGAGCAATTCTTTAGTCCATCCTATTCATCCATTCTTTCTTGTATTCTTCATCACAGTACTAAAGGGAAAATTATGGCCTTAATGGGTTGGGTCTCCTATTTCAGATCCCCTTGGTGTTATTTTTGTTATTTTTCAGAAAGTTTCTGTTGTTGTATTTCTAAATCCTTCAGAGGCTGAAGCAGACTCTGAAAAGATAAAGTGCATCATTTGGGTCTTTCAGCATTTCGTGGCCTAATTTAAAACAAAAGAAAGACAATGGGAAGGGCATAGGGCAGGAAGTACTCTCCGCTTCCCAGTGTCAGCAAAGACTCTGGAGAACAGTTGCCAGGCTAAGAGTGCTTAACCCTTTTCAGAAGTAAATGTGGCTGTGATCAGCCTTTGGAAAGATTCAGCACGAGGTCATATGATGCATAGGTGATAAAAGTGGAGATGTTTTGTGTGAGGTGGTACGACCCTGGGGGCCAAGCAGAAGGGAATGAGTTATCACATGGAAGAGACAGAAGGCTAAGATCTAGAACCAGAGTGGAAGTTGACAAGCAGTAAGTTTTCTGGGAAGAACTGCTCTAGGTGAATGAGGCTGCTCCCAGATGCAGCTCAGCTGGAGTCCTGTGCAGAGGTGTGCTGGATGTTAAAGATGGGGTTCAGTTTGATAAAAGTGTAAGGAAGTCTTCCCTCCCTGAAAGTGTACAGTGTGCTCCCCGGGGAAGAGGCTGCTCATTTGAATTTTAACTCATGACTCTAGTGGCAGCCAGTTTATAGCCAAACCCCCTGTCCTGCCATTTACTTGCTGTATTATTTTATATTCTGTACTTCTCTGACTATAAAATGGGGGAAAGAATAGTATCAGCCTCATAGGGGTAAGTACGAAATCAAATAATTTAATTCATGCAAAAATGGGTTAATGTACTTATTATTTTTGGCTATATGGTCATTGACATTGTATCTTTCAAACAGTTTGGTGAGAGGAAATGCCCTCAGACCATCATGCATTAGCATGTATTAGCATGATCTTAAGGACCAAGAGAATCCAGAAATCCTGTTGGCAAACTTTCGGCACTATTTGGCCTGGACAGTAGATTGTCTCAGACTGGCTTTCCCAGTCCCTGGGAAAGAATCTAAATTTCTCAAGGCACTCATCTCAAAATGTCCAAGCAGCTGCTGTACTTCTGAAAATAGGAACTTAACAGGCTCACAACTGTGTTAGTTGTGAACTAACATAAAAGAACATAAAAGGACACCAAGGGTTTGGGTCATTTTAGGGATCAGTGCTTTCCTGCATCCTCCTCCATTGTTACATGTAGAGGGAAAGATTCAGAGCTAAATTTCTGGTGCTAAATTTTAACCTCAACAGCAGTCCAAAGTCTCATTCATTATTTTTTTTTTAAGCTCTAAACCAGAAAATAACTATGACTTGTCTTTCTGGTTTTGCCTAATAAGTAACTGAAGTTCATATAAAGTCTTGGCTTACTTTGTTCCTCTGTTGGGTATATTATGTCCAAATTTAATTAAAGACCATGCTGTGGACTGTAAACTCCTTTAGTGAGAGGAAAATAATGGGAAGGCCCAAGTTTTTTTATTAGGTTTGTGTCAATTGAGTTAAAGCACGTGCTCTGAGCTCCCTTTGGAATGAGCCATGCGTTCTCCCAAGCCACCTGGCTAACAAAACAAACTTGAAAAACTTGGCTCTCACATGAAGAAACCCTCAGTATTAGGGAAATGCAGCTGCATTCCAAATGGAAACATGGCAACCTCAGGCTCCCTTTCTTTCTTCCCTCCTGCCAACCCTCTGTGTGTCTCCGCTCTTTCCAGGAGAGGGAGAAATAAAAATATCTTAACAGAAACGGAAGCCAGTTTCCGACCCACCCCCCCCCCCACAAACAGGGTGTACCAGTTATTCAACCATACCAAATATAAGAGGACTTGGAATGGAAAGAAGTTACTACTTTTTAAAAGCTAAAAATATCCACAGAAGGTGAAAGTCACAGGGCATGATTCGGGTATGCATCAGAAAAGGATTCCAGGTCATTAGGCAAGGCCAGCAATCATGGTGGAGTGGGGCATGTGGTTCAAGGCTGAAGGCACTGGCCCGTCTTTGTCATGGGTATTGACTTGCTGAGGGGGCCTCCAGGAACTTAATTAAGTTTCTGGATTCTTCTTTTGACAAATCCAGATTACAAACAATAACCACCATGGCCCAGTGCTATTGAATTCATATGATAGCAGAGTAGTACAAACTCAGAATTCTGCTTAAGAGCTGATAATTACATAGGAGAGAATAGCATGCTGATTGGGGCAAAGGGGCCAGGTGGTTAACTTTTCATGGTTCAAGAGTTGAGAAAGAGCATATGAATTACGTGCCAGTGAGGACATTTTGAGGATTATTTGGAAATTCTTAACTGCAGCAAAGACAAAGTTTGAATACTCTCTGGATGGCAGAGTATGCTCAGACAGCTAGTTGACAAGCTCAGTGGCTTGGGTGTGTCATTTTTTGTTTCTGAAAAGGCCTCAGATAAATGCTTTCTAGAAGGCACCAGTGAAAGACATTCAGAATTTAAGAGAGACATCAGGTTCAGGGCTTATCTCCGGCTGCCTTGTTGATGAATCCTGGGCACAGTGGCAAGAGCACTGATACAAACAAGCCATTTCTGAGAAGCTTCAACTTCAAAGGAAATCGCCCACAGCAGAGGGGCTGATGCGGTGCTGAATGAATAATGAAAAATACAATAAAGACCAAATCTGATAGGGATTTGAATTAAATGCAAGGGAAGTATTTCTGAGGAAAATGAGATGGTGGGGAGGTTTGGGACAGATCGAAGAACTCATAATCAGAGCTGCTCACAACTTATATTACTTAATCCCAGAAAATTTCAAGGCTCTGTGAGAAGGCAGTTAGATGAAAATGCAACACCAGGATCTTTTCTCTGAAATTTGAAGTCACCCATGTCCTGCGACTGCCCAGTGCTCCCACTTGCTACTCTCCCCGGGCCCCACCCCAGTGGAGGAAAATTCTGACCTTCATGCGGTGGTCTGCAAAGAAACTGCAGAGATACTCCACTCACTCAGGCCCAAATCTCAATCTTCACAGGCATATGCTCCCCATTCACAGCAAACGTGCCACAGCCAGGTTTGGGAGTGTCTTGCCAGTCCATTACCCCTTTCTCTGACAGCAGCCCTCAGGGAGTAGTGGCCTTCAGCCATGTTTGTTCAGAGGAAACTCAAGGCTCTTCCCCTCCACCACCAGTGATTAGAGAGACAGACAGGGAGAGGGAAGAAAGAGGGGGGAGAGAGATAGAGAGAGAGCCAGAGACAACCAGAGAGAGCTACAGTGAGAGACAGAAATAATGAGTGAGTAAGACAGTGAGGGGGAGATACAGAGAAAGAGGGAGGCTGGTGAAAGAGACAGTGGCAGATAATGAGACAGATGGAGTGCGAAACAGAGACAGTGAAACAATGTGCATAAAAGCAGAGTGACGCTGGGGAGAGTTCAAAGCCTGGCCAAGTGGGAGTCTTAGATGAGTTCTCTGCTCCCTCCCTGGAGTATGGTTGGCCATCTCTCCAGCCCCAGGTGCCGTCCTGTCACCACCATGAATCCAGAGGCTCTCAGCATCTCTGTTCTACCAGCCAAGTCAGAAGCTGGGAGGCTTCACATCCATACAGAGAACAAAGCCAAATGGCTCTTGTGGTGTTGCTGCTGCCTCACTCTCTGGCCCCATCCTAAGCATGTGTTCAAGGGACCCTTGAAGGACAGTCATTATGCTGTGCCCAGAACTGCCCCTCCCATCACACTCTGACCATTATTTTCCATGAAGCTTGGGAGTCTCTGTTCTCACAGCTTAGGATGGTTCTTTCCCAGGGCACTTTTGAGTCCTCCTGTAAACAGATGTGACGCACGGGGGCGGGAAGGGGGTCTTTCTGGGTGCACAAGCCTTGTGGAAATAGATGGACAAGCAGGGGCCCCTGTTACCTGCACCACCCACAGCATACCTCCCAAGTGGACTTATGGGAAGTTTTCTCTTACATTTCACTGAAGCTTCACATTCCAGACTTGCTTTGTTTCCTTCAGGCCAAGTAGGCAAGATGACCTGTCAGCTATGCTGTCTACCTCTTACATGTTGACGTTATATTACAAAGAAGCAATCTAGCCAGAGCAGGTATGTTGAATCCGAAATAATTTATTGGAGATGCTGATTATGGGGCCTTGCAGAAGGCCTTTTCCTATTTTGTTAAAAGTTTTATCACTCTGGTTACCAACAGGCTCCCTTAGTCACCTTGCCTACTCTTGCCTCATTCTTCCTTTTTCCCCCTCATTCTTGCCTTTTCTTTTAGTCAGCCGTTTCTCCTAGACTTCTACTCTTACATCTAAGCACTTGGGCATTGGTGTTATTTTGTTTCGGCTTCAGTTATGTTCTATTTTGCAAATAGAACAAAATGCGTTGGCATGAAAAAAGAGATGCAGCCAAGCTGAGAGTGACGTATATGCGTGGATAGAGGGAGAGCTACGTCTTGCTGAATTTCTGGAGGTTCCATGGTCTTCACTATACCTGTGTGTCTTTTATAACTATCCGGAAAGACAAGTTTTGCCCTCCCTGGAATCTGACATGCGATGCAAAAAGGGCTCCATTATTAATGGAGAAGAGGAAGAGACAAAAATAAAGACTGTGGCAGCTTGCGTCTGGTCGGATCTTCTTTCTCTTTCTGGTAGACCTGACTCTCAACACTACTTCACCTTTTTCTAAGAGACAGTTTTATTTTGGAGTTAACCTAGTGAGTAAATTATCAGCCTGGATCAAGGACAAATGTATAATATTTAAGTTTTCTTATACTGCTAAAGAGATTTCTTTTGTGTCCTAAACAAGAATGGCCCAACCATTGCCAAATGAAAATTTCTTGCGTGTGTCCTTTATTAAAATCCTCTTTTAAAAATAATATTTAAAAAAATCATTGTGAACCATGAAACAATAGGATTCACTCTAATGGATGAAAAAATATATATGTATTCCATGAAATACATATATATAGAGAGAGAAATATATTGAAATATATATATAGAAATATATTGAATATATATTGAATATATATTTCAAAATTTCCTCTTCTTCTAAGTAGCCTGAAGGTAGATTTGCTGCAAATTGCCTTTGGGGCATAAGAGGCCCTAAGAATCCGGAGACAGTTTTGGAAAACCTATTTTCTTTGCTGTCTGCTGAGTATTTGTGGGAAGACAAGAAAGAAGAACATAAAGAAAAGCAAGCTCCCCTAAGCTTACAAAAGATTCCATATCTGGTGATCATGGGAGCCACAAAATAATAGAAGTTTTGAAATCAGTGCTGCTCATTTCTGGACAAGGAAGGAGCTGTGGCAATAGTTCAGCATTCTGTCCTCGTTTATTTCAGAAAGGATAGATAGTATCACAGAAAAACAATCCATCCAGGAACCCCTGAACAAACAATTACAAGCATCATAAAGCAAGCAGGTCTGGAATTGATCCCGGCAACCATTTCCCATTCTCACTCTTCTTTAATTTTGCCTATTAGGTGGTTTGCGGATTCAACCTTCTGTGAGTGTTCATTTAATGGTACAGTATCAATTTCTCCAGATAAGGAATGTCTGTGCCCGTCTCCCTTTCAATAAAGCAAAATATCACATCATTAAGTTGGTTTTTTTCTCTGTGCTTTGTGGCTAGACTAAAATAAAGAGGGAGATGTGGAAGGAATTATGTGCCTATATACCTGCCCAACACATCCACACACCACACAAACAAAACAAAGATACAAACAGTCCTCTCTGTTCCAGGTCATTTCACCCCAGAGCAACTGCTGGGCTCTGTGGCATCCTCATGCTATCATTTGTGTGTGTGTGTGTGTGTGTGTGTGTGTGTGCGCGCGCGCGTGCTCTGCTTGGCCTCCACTTCCCTCTCTGAAGCACATTGTACCTTCCCCACACACATATGCACATATGTGACATTCTCTTTGGGCCCATGGCAATAAGATATTAGTTGCATTCCAATTCACTGCCTCAGACATCCAACAGCTTGAAGGGTAAGGGACTTCCTCGTTGGATCCAACCATGCATGGACCTATATAGACTCATAACACTTTGCCATCAATTGGACATCTTGTTGGGATATTTATCCATTTAGCTTTAACTAGAAAAGACAGTTCTCAACGTTGTGAAAAAATAAGTATGGAAATGTTATGGTGCTTACTTGCAGAAATCATAGATGTGGGGCTAACCTGTATTGTATAGTTCCTTCTCCATGATGTATGCTTATGGGTATTTCTTCCACCCCTTGTTCTAGGTCCTATATGATCTGGCCTGTGCCCACCTCAAGCTCATCTCCTATTTTCATTTTTTTTCTCCGTGCTGTGGCCAGAAAGGCTTCTTATGATCTTACACTAAGCATCTACCTGCTTCAATGACCTCTGACATTCTCTTTCCTCCACCTGGATTATGATTTCTCCAAAGTCTATATCTGACTCTCTTCTCATTATTCTGATGTCAGTTGAAATGTCATTTCCTCCAAGAGACCATCTTTGACCACTGTAAAGTTCTTTCCCTTCTTCCACTACTTCTATAGCATAATGCCATTAATTTTCCCCTATGGGGTATCATTCTCTGTCAGGTTGACTTATTTCATTGCATATTTATCATCTGTCTCTTCCCTGGAATGTGATCTCCTAATGGCTCAGGCCTTAAAGTCTTACTAACCATTGTGTTTTCAATACCAAGGAGAAGGTCTGGAACAGAGTAGGTAGAATAAATGAATTCATGAATATATGAGAGCAGACTGTGTGCTAGTCACCTACCTGGTTTAGCCTGTTAAGTCACTGCAAAAGCCTTGTTGGATACATACCATTATTATATTTGCCTCAGTTAAAGCTTAGGTTTGGCTGAATGTAACAAAAAAAAATCTCAATACCAGCAGGTTAAACGAGCTAGAAATTTATGTTTCTCTTATGTAAAAGAGTTTCTTGGCTGTTATGGGGGTTCTAGACATTTGCTCCACCACCTTCATATCCAGCATGACTGCTAGGGGTCCAGCCATGACTTCTGTTTCTAGGCAAGAGGAGGAGGAAGGAATAGGCAAGGGAATGCCTTCCTCCCTTTAAGAAGTTTCATAATGGTTGGGGCACCTGGGTGGCTCAGTTGGATGAGTGTCCGACTTCAGCTCAGGTCATGATCTTGCGGTTCATGAGTTTGAGCCCCGCATCAGGCTCTGTGCTGACAGCTCGGAGCCTGGAGCCTGCTTCGGATTCTGTGTCTCCTTCTCTCTCTGCCCCTCCCCTGCTTATTCTCTCTCTCTCTTTCTCTCTCTCCCTCTCTCTCTCTCTCAAAGAATAAATAAACATTAAAAAAAAAAAAAAAGAAGAAGTTTCATAATGGTCCCCACAACATTTTGGATTATATGTCATTGGTCAGAATACAGATACATACTATATCTGCTTATAACAGAAGCCGATAAAAGTAAGCCAGGGTAACAATGTGCTTAACTAAAACCAATGTGGCATTCTGTTTCTAAGGAGGAAAAGAAGTAACCCCGTATGCTGCATCCCCATAGACTTTCACAGAGAGAAAGTGACTCTCACAAAGCCATGCAGCTAATAGATTACAGAGTGAGATGGATGCCCAGGACTAACATCACTGTCCCCCACCCCAGGCATCTGAACTGCCCCCACACACCCAGTAATATAATTGCTCTCAAGTCCTCTCAGGGATCCTTGGTGGACTGTGAAGCTAGGGTTCAAGTCTGCTTTCTTCTTTTTCATATTCACAGAATCTGGTGGTGATCCTAACAACAGTGAGACAGAATCCCTGGGGTGCCTGCATAGGCCCAGGCCCACTCATTTCTCTCTGTAGCCCCTCTCCTTCCCTCTTCTTACATAAATACATCCTAGCCTTAGCACTGCTAATGATTCTATTGAACATTTGCTTTTCTTCAAAAAAAAATATTTTTGTAAGAATTCTTTCACTAAATTCTCATAATTGATCCCATTTGAGAGACAGGGTAGTCAGGCTTAGAGATGTTAAGTCATTTTTCCAAGCACACCTAGAATCTGACTCCAGAGTTTAATCTTGTAACAAGATTTCTCTAGTTCAAGAACCACTGTGCCTTCTTCTTCGCTTTCTCCAACATAATCGTGTTTCAAGTGCATCTTGGTGACTCAAAATAAGTGATTGTGTGTGAGCTGGAGGCAAGTTTGTGCCTTAATTTCGTGTTTTTAAGTATACTCTGCTCCTGCTGTCACACTTACTGTGCCTGAGGCTTGATAGCCTCCATTTGGTGGGAGGTCAAAGGGGCCTACTGACCTGGCCACAGACCCAATTTCTCCATCCTGGGATGTTTAGTCCTTTTTGGGTGAGTACGGTAGGAGGGAAGTCAACATGCAAAGTCAGGGAAGACTGAATTGTTTCTGGGAATGCCTCACCCTTCCTGTCTCTAGGTGGGGCTGTTTGTAGATTCCTTGGGATGGAAATTGTTTCCCAAAGACTTAATTTTGACCATGTATGCATTTTACTTGAACTGCAGAGCTGTTGCCACACTAGAATGGTGGACATTTGTCTCCCACTTGTGTGAATTACAGTCAGTGACCCAGAGGCAAGAGGGTCACCATGTCATTAGAGAGCACCAGCCCTTCATTCACTGCAGAGATGAATGTGTGATTTTCCTGTTGCTTCTGTGTTTCAGTCACCGTCTAGACATCATGTCATGATAATGTATTCTGCTATGTCATTTTTCTCCAATTATCTGAACATTTCCAGGGATTCTAGGGTGTCCAAAAAATGAATTGAAGAGTTTTCTTTGTAAAACGAGTCATTTTTTCTCTGAAAACTCTCAAAAAGCTCACTGCCTCATCTTGCATGGGAACACTCTACTCGGAGTTTTTAAAAAAGAAAAATGAAAAAAAAAAAAACCTCTAGCAGAGGAAAGACAAATATTATGGAAACTCTCTTTTAAAAAAATGTTTTTATCAGGGATAAAATAGGTGAGAAGAAACCTCATGAGTTCCCTAACGAAATGTCTCTCAAAACTTAAGAAGATCTGCTTTGTTAAGTTATAACAAGTAAGCTGGAACTAATAAGGCAAACCATGTAAATATATACTATGTGGTATTGAGGATGGGCTAAATGCATGGTTAAGTCTTATTTTAAGAAACATATATTTAATGCATTGTACTAGCTCTTTCGTCTTTGTTACACTCCATTGGATTCAGAAGTAACTTAGCAGGCAAGCTAATTTTGAAATCACATACACAAGCTATATAATAGTGGACATGGCTTTCAGAAGTATTACTTGCTGTTCACAAACCCATATTATGTAAATTATTAAAAAATGCCTACTATTCCCTTCTATTCAACATTTGTTAATGTCAGGAGGCCTATACTACCTCTATTCCTCCTATCCCTCCTCCTTAGCATTTCTTATATGGTTTACACTGGACTGCCCCACATTTCTGAGCTCTTCAGATCATATTACTATTTATCTGTTCCTCTCAGCCTCCCCGGAGGTAGGTCAAAGGTAAATTCAGCATGATTATTTATTAACTCACATTAAATGTACCAGTGCATCATTTAAAAATCTGTTGTCAGAACCCATATTAGTCTTACAATGAGAGCACTTTGTCACAACAGGAACTAATTTTTCTGATGGGTTCTAAAGCTGAATATCTCTCTATCATTAGTAGCAAGTAGAGAATAGCTAAGCTTTATTAATGTGGTACTTGTGCTGGGAAGATGTCACATATTAGCTCTTTTAATCCTGAAAATAATCCTGTGAGCGAGGTGTTACTATATGACCCCTATTTTACAGATAAGGCAACTGATATTTGGGGAAATTAAGGCACCTGGCAAGATTATGCAGCAAGAACATGGTGAAGGCAGGTTGAGAACTCAGGCAGTCTGGCTCCAGCACCATACTGTGTCTCCTTTACCTTACCGTGTTGTGTTTCCTTTCATGGTGCCATTTATTGATTCATTCTTCTGTTTGTTCTCCTCTACGTCACCCAGAAATATTTATTAAGTGACTTTTCTTTGCCAAATGCTGTCCTGGGTGTTTATGACAATATATGAAGCAGATACTATTTTTGTCATCAGGGAACTCCTGAACCAGCAAGGGCCAGCCGATGAGAATGTAGCGGAGCAAAGTGACAGAAGTTCTGTGGGAGCTTATAGTTGTCCTTACCCTGCCTGGAGGTGCAATTGTCATGGAATAAGTTATGAAATATATGTCAGCTAATAGATTCTAAAAGGTTAAAGAGAAAGGTGGAATGCAAAGAGAAAATGACAAGTAGAAGGAACAGCTTGAACAATGACCCAGAGGCAAGAATAAAAGATAGTAGGTGTGGGGAGCTACAATTGGCTTTATTATAGCATAAATGTGAGACAGGAGACAAGGTGGCAGAATTAGCAAGGAGTGGAATCTATGACATGTCTGCACATTAGGATGCATAAAATGATCCACTGAGGTATAAAAAGGAAATACTAAAATGTATATTTATTTCTACGTTATTTTTGTTTCGCCTTTTGATAAAGCTTTAAATGTGTATTATACATATAGCATACAAGTACAATAATGCAGATACACAATTTGTGTCAGAGAGTTAAAGGCTAAAATTCTTTTCCAATTAGGGTTAAGATCAATAAAAGTTTGGCAGTCACTGCCATAAGTCATGGAGACACAATAGACAATTTTAATTGAGGACTCTCTTGGTACATGTGTATGTCTATGGATTGTTCCAGAAGCACTATGAAGGTTGATAGCAGAGGTATAAGATTCAGGAAGGGAAGTGAATTAAGGAGATGTTTGCTACAAGGGAAGTTACTACTGGTAAAGATAGGGGCCAATGCTGTGGGGATAAAGAATAGGGAATGGATTAAAATGAGTTTTAGGTGGCTGAATCTATAAGGCTTAGTGATGGGCTGGCCATGATATTTGACAATCACCATCTCACTGTACACAAGCTCTAGCCACAAGCCTGCTTGCTATTGCTTGAAATGCCCACTGAAGATCTCTACAGCACTTTGGGCTACCTTTACCTGTTTTGGAACACTTTCTCTGCACCCTCATCTTTACCTGGCAGAATTCTTCACTTCCTTCTTATTCCTATGCCAAAATCTTCCCAGTGAGACCTTCACTGACCATACTATATAGTTTTTCATAGCCCCTGTCAACCTCCCTAGTTCCTCAGTACTCCCTATCAACCTTGATTATCTCCATGGTATTAACATCTGAAAATTCTATAATCGCTTCTTTGTTTGTTGTATAATAGCATGGCCATCAGAGACTGTCATTTTTGTTTATTGCTATCTTTTTCTATATACCTTTCACACATAGAATGTGCTCAGTATATGTTGATTGAATAAAGGAATGAATGAATGAATGAATGAGCAAAAAAGTGACTCTTCTTTTTTTTAATTTTTATTTTTGAGAGAGAGAGAGAGACAGCAGGAGCGGGGGAAGGGCAGAGAGAGAGGGAGACACAGAATCCAAAGCAGGCTCTAGGCTCTGAGCTGTCAGCACAGAGACCTACACGGGGCTCGAATTCACAGACTGCAAGATCATGACCTGAGCTGAAGTCAGACGTTTAACTGACTGAGCCACACAGGTGCCCCAAAAGTGGCTCTTTTTAAATGTAATCTCTTGACAAGTCCATTAAAGGGATAGTATTTTTCCACTGAGAGATGAGAAAAAAAGATGTCCTAAAGAGATTAGAAACTTGTCCAAACATATCCCATCTGTTAAAACTCTTTACATAGTCCATAAAGAGAAAACCCAATCAAAGTGGCTTATGTAATACAGGTTACATAATGTAACACATTGACTCAAGTTGCTAGACAATTCACAGGTACAACACCTTAGGAGTAGTTTGAGAGGTTGAAGAAGGTATCTAGGGCTATATCTGTTTGTGAGTCTCCTTGGAAAGGCTGGCTTACCTCATGGTGTCAGAATGGCTGCAGCTCTTCCAATCCTCATAGACCCTACTTTGTTGCCCAGAAGGAGAGATAATATGTTTTCCAGATCCCAGTGAATGTCCTCAGCTCTGCCATAAGTGGGGCACTCCTGAACCAATCACAGAAGTCATTGGGATGGGTTGTGCCAATTAGCTTATAACTAGGGTTCTTTAACCAATCTCTGTGCCAAGAGAGATAGGGTTACTCTGATTGACTGAGACAAATTGGAACCCACCTTTTGAGCTGGGGCTTGAACCAATCAAGTTTACTTCATGGATTCTACAAAATGAGAAAGCAGTGGAATACATACTGAGGGAGGAGGCACGATGTCCTCTATAGCTCAAAAATAAACCCAAGTGTATATAACTACAAAGTCATTTAAGAATATCAACTCATTTATTAAGAATGCCTTCTATAATCTAAAGATGCTACTTAACAAAATTTGGTGTTTATGGTTCCAAAACTGTTAAACATATTTTATAATCCTTAATTAAAGTGTACATGTGTAGAATTACTCCCCCTTCCCCATTAAATACTATGAAACACACAGGATTAGTTAAGAACAATAATTCACTGTTAAATATAGATAACAAAAATTAATATTGTAAAGTAATATCTTACCTTAAATTCTAGTTCTCTTTGCTTACTTGATGCCACCATTAGTAAACCAAGAAAAATGATTTACATCTGGGGTAAGAGTTGCTGCTTCTAGTTTGTGCAAAAGAATTAAGCAGGGACTATGTGGGAGATCTGATTGGGTTAAATGATGCTGACTTTAATGGAATCCAATTAGTTCTCCTGAAAAAAAAAATGATCATAAGAAAGCTGAACACCAACTGTCTTCTCTTTTGATAAAGGTCAATGTATAACAAGTTGTATCAATGGTGGAACAGGATACTTCTCTCTGCTTTTGGGTTTCTGAAAAAGAAATTTTTATGCCATTTTTCAATCTGATCTCACCATTTTCTCCTTAACTACTCCTTTGTTCTTTGACATCTCTCTCACACTTTTGATGTCTTCTCTAATTGTATTCTTTCATTTGGCAAACACTCATAGCCAACCAGCCAATCCAGCTTGCTTCTGATTTCAGTACATTCTCTGCCTTAGGCTCGCCTGAAAACGACTGTCTTTGTCCCAGTTGTAGAACTAATGAACACATGCTTTATTTTTTTCTGTTCTCCACTCACTTTTTATAAAGTAAAGGCAAAATTAAATTACACATTTGTTTTCTACACACGATTTAGTAGTTAAAATCAACAATACCGCTGGTTAGCAGCTGGTTAGCAGTACTGCCATTTAATAGCACAAAAATGGGATTTTGTGTATTATTCAGTAAATTTTAATGTGGTCTAGCATGGAGAAGATGCTAAATTAGGGGAAATAGGGTATAACATATGAAATCCAAGGATCCCTTGTACTCACTGTTCCACATTTCTGTCTTCTGAACATTTTACTCTGTTGACCATGTGGGTATCATCAGTACAGCCTGACAATGATCCTCTCATACTTACAGAACTGGGACATCCTAGCCTGTCTCTTTACTTTTGGCACACCCTCTGTACTCTTCAAGGGTTCTGTTTATTACTTTTTGAAACTGAAGTGAATGAAAGTTATTTTTACTGGGGTCATATTTTTGAGAATTTCATGACACCCTTTGGAAATCTGAGAGTAGTCAGCCCCCTGGTTTCTTTCTAAGGGCATATTTGGGGAATACCAACTTCTGAGGGAAACAATATTTCCATGCAGCTGGCTCCAAAGGCAGTCTCCATGCCAAACCCACCCATGCAATGGTTGATCCTTGTGCCAAAGAGTTCAGAAACACAAATCCAATTAAATTCTGGCTTAGAAAAGCAATAAGTGTTTAAATTAGATTTCTGTGGAGTTCGCTCTTATTAGGCGCAGCATGCAAACTGCTTTATAGACATTTATTATTTAATTATTTCTAACAAAGGCTCTTATAGACCTAACATCTATAATTAATTGGGATTGAGAGCAGAAGTGGTCTTGATGCTAGCCAACGTGTGCTCTGTGACCCAGAACTTGCGCTAAGAGAGCTATCAGGTTTGTACCAAACACTAGGGCCTTTGGCAAAACTTGGCTTCATTAAATTCAGCTTTGTGGCTTCGTGCTTTTAATTTAGACTCTCAGATGTACCTGTCCATCTTACCTGCATCATACAGAAAAAGTTTAACAGGGTCAATGGGATGTAAAGACGTAGCACCTGGGAAGTGCCCTATCAATGGCCTCACTTTCAACCCATTAATCCCTTCCATCATGTTTCCTCCTCTCACAAGGCTTCTTCCAAGGACCTCCATGCTAGGTCCTTCCTGGATATGTGTCTATCCCCATTTTTCTTATGCTTTACACTGATTGGTCCCATCCCACCATTCTTGATCTTCACTATTTTCTGTTGAGGCTCTGATGGAATAATCTGATAAATGGTTATGCGCATGAGTTACTTGGTGCTTGGTTGCTTGATTATCTTTCTATAATTGCTTTGCATTTTGGTAGGAACCTTCCAAAACAGAGCTGAAAACAGAGCTGTCATTGTGGAAATGATAGTTCTATGGAGGATAATGGAGAAGAAAATTGGATCCAGGCTCATCACATGGGCATAGGAGGTCTGGCCCTCCATACCAATTTCTTGTGCCTGTCGCTTGTCTCATAAACTTGCTCACAGTATTTGTTCAGCTTTATGGTAAGAAATCATCTCTGATTTCTAGACAGCCAGAAACAAGCACCGACCAATCTGCTAGTCTTGATCACATGCTACATGATGATTTACAAGAAGTCTTTTTCTTACTAAGGCTGTTGTTCAGTAGATACTTTTGTAGTCATAAAGGATAATTCTCACAAACTTTAATAAATTACAAATTAGAGAGTTTAGAGATGTTAGTGTTTGTTCAGGGTTTTCTTGGTTCCCATTTCGAATGAGAGTTATGTACTTTACATCATAATTAACTATCTTTTCACTCTCACAAAGATTTTCTTCTTATTTGGTGATCATTTTTTCATAAGAAAATAAGAAACTACGGTCAGTGATATAGGAAAGATCAAAAAGAGAATAAAGAAGATGTGCTGAGAAGTGACTGCTGGTGGATGACTAGGTTCCCTCCCTACCTGGGTGACTTTTCTGTCAGCCTCATAGTGAGCGCTAATTTGGGCATCTGTAAAATTTTATTTATTTCATTATGGACTTTCAGGTCAATAATGAAGATGCTAAGTGTGTGAATGTCCAGTGTCTACTTTATTGGCTTTGAGTTTTGTAATGTCCCAGCTATTCTTATTTGGCCCTGTGACTTTTTTAAAAAATAATTTATTGTCAAGTTAGCTAACATACAATGTATACAGTGTAGTCTTGGCTTCGGGAGTAGATTCCCATGATTCATCACTTACATACAGCACCCAGAGCTCATTCCAACAAGTGTTCTCCTCAATGCCTATCTTCCATTTTCCCCACCCCCCCCCAGCCTCCCACCCCCATCAACCCTCATTTTGTTCTGTGTATTTAAGAGTCTCTTATGGTTTGCCTCCCTCTCTGTAACTTATTTTTCCTTCCCTTCCCCTGTGGTCTTCTGTTAAGTTTCTCAAATTCCACATATGAGTGAAAACATATGATCTCTGTCTTCCTCTGACTGACTTATTTCACTTAGCATAATACTCTCCAATTGCATCCACAGTGTTGGAAATAGCAAGATTTCATCCTTTTTCATAGCCAAGTAGTAGTCCATTATATATATATATATATATATATATATATATATATATATATATATAATACCACATTTTCTTTATCCATTCATCAGTTGATGGACAGATGGACATTTGCATTTGGGCTCTTTCCATAATTTGGCTATTGTTGATAGCACTGCTATAAACATTGGGGTGCATGTGCCCTTATGAATCAGGACTCCTGTATCCTTTGGTTAAATTCCTAGTAGTGCTATTTCTGGGTCGTAGGGTATTTCCATTTTTAATTTTTTGAGGTTCTGTGACCTTAAGTGATTCACTACCCTTTCTTCCCCAGTCTCTCCATTCATAAATGGGGACAATAATGGACAAAAATACTATCTCCCATAATGTTGTCATAGGATTAAAAACATTACTATAAGTAGAGTGCATAGCAGTATGTCATACACATAGTAAGTGCTAAATATGTTATTGCTGTTATAACACTAAAGCTACGATTAATATTACTATCATGATTATTGCATTACATTTAATTATCCTGATAATTGGATTATCTCCTCTGGTACAATGCTAGGACAGAAAATCATTCAGGTTAAAAGGATGTAAGAGAGGAGACTTTTAAAAAACATAAAAGTAGAAGTCTTAATTTCTAGTTTCTGCTCCAGAACCTAGACACCGTTCAAATCCTAAACTATTGGAGTGCTATCTCTTATGCTTGAAGTGAACTTTAAAGGGATAATTACCATCTGCATGGGTAGATGTAGCCAAAAAGATCAGTACCCTCTTTAATTTTGCACATAAATTGCTGTCTTTTATTCAGTAAATAATTTTTGGTCAGTCATTCTATCTGTGACAATGTGGGTGATACTGAAATGAGAAGCACATGATTTCTACTATCAGGAAGAAAGAAGAAAAAATATATAGACATGTAACTTAAGTCAAACATGCTGTATCTACAAATATGGGCAGAATTGGTTGTTGTGCAGATGAATATTTTGACTATATATAGGATCAATGAAGCATCAGTCACTCAGTTTGGATGTGAAGCAATTAGATTCAGTTAGGATAATCACCGTTACTGGGTTCCATCGTTCCATCATCTGGTTGGCTCATAAACTGTTTATTATCTCCATAAAACATTCTAAACTCACTGTAGGCTGCCACGTGGAGCTTTAGCCATGATAGGACACCAGCATTCTCTCCCTGAGGGGCCTACAATTTCTATTAGTCAGGTCTTGCAAGGACTATAAGAAGATTACACATCCTCGAATTGCCTGTCACCACCCATCAGTATACTGGGTTTTGGGGGCATAAACACAGGAACAAAAAAGAATTCCTCTATATGGCATTGATACCAAATCCCTCTCCTGTGTCCATTCTGGAGAGCCGGTAAACTTTTGTGATCCTCAACATTCCTTTAGTATCTGAGGATTAGGGGCTGAAGTTGAGACCAGCTCTTCTCCAGACTCCACTCTTGCTAACCCCACTCTAAATGTGAAAGGAAGAAGTAAGCAGGAAAACATGGAAAGGATGCCCTTTCTTCTACAGACTGTGGAAGATTTGGGATAAACATCCCATTCCAGGTCTCATTCCCTGGTCATCCTGTGTTTTCCAAGTTTGACAGGGTGGGAACCCTCCCAAACAACAGGCTGCTCTGTCCCCATCTTATACTACCAGCTACTTATAAATGCACATCTCATGCCGAAGAAATTCAGCAACAGCAGCAAGAAAGAACCAGAAAAATCAAGAGTAGAGAGATTATCAGATAAATTCCACTTATACCACTATTTACTTTTTTTTGAGAGAGAGAGAGAGCAAGGGCACAAGTGGAGAGGGACAGAGAGAGAGAGAGAGAGAGAGAGAGAGAGAGAATCCCAAGAAGGCCCCACAGTCATGCAGCGCTCAGTCTCACAACAATGAGATCATGATCTGAGCCAAAATCAAGAGTCTGTTGCTTAACTGACTGAGGCACCCAGGTGCCCCAAACACGATGTACTTCTAAGAGAAACTTCACTCTTACCATAGTAACCTCTGCCACGTTAAGAATGGAGTTGGTAGGTGGGTGCCTCGAGCTCCCCCTAGAGTTTAAAATGTGTCACTGTCAATTACTCTTGACAGCCTTGGGGTAAATAAATACTCAGTTGGTGAGCTGAAGTCTCAAAGGATGTGGGAGTTCAGAATTCTTTACACAAAATCACATGCCAAAGTATACACCTCTGTCCTCTTGCCCCAGAATCCCTCTACCTTAAGTGATTTTTCCTATCCAACACTTGAACAAATTCAAAGCACTGCCTTCAAAATGATGGGATGGGGTAGGGAATTGGTTAGGTCTGTCATCTGAACTGGCCCAGAGTTGTCAGGGTCAGAATGGAGATGGTTCCTTTGGCATCCCTTTGATGTTACACAGGGAAGAAAAGGCACACATCTGTCTTTTGCCCTTTGGCAGCAGCTCACAAATGTCATAGCTCATGAGGGTGCCAATTAGTACCACTTGTAGCCTAACTAACCTGCCGTGGAAAGAAAATGCCAGCCAGCTCTCAGTTTGTCCTGGAGAGATGGGGCCCATGCTTCACTGCATAGAGAGTGTCTAATTTTGAAAGCTCCAATGTAGATATTGGAATATGGTGGTTCTCCAGCTGGAATGGTGAAGGTGGAGGCTGCCCAAAGGATTTATGTCCCTGTGCTCCCCATATGTACTGCACTAAACCTCGAGTTAGGTAGACATTAGTAGAAATGCTGTGAGGTCTGATGAACAGAAATGATTTCAGTAACTGGAAGGATATATGTCTTCAAACACAGTGTGTATATGTGTGTGTATTGTACATATGTGTGCTCTGTGTGTGTGTGTGTGTGCCTCATGTATAGATATGTGTATATTTGTTGTGCATGTGTGTGCCGAGGAGACTAGAGCATTGAATACTTTGATGTGAAACAGGATAACCTTGATAATTATAGAGAATTAATTGGATATGCAGACATATATGAACTTTTTTAATATATAGCTATTTAGGAACTTCATATACATTTTTAAGTACTCCACTCCTGTTACATCCCACCCTCCTTTCTCTTTTGATTTACAGGTTGAATATGTGTATGTCAGGACATTTGGCAAGAGAGAGACAGCTGGAAGTAATAGGGCTGGGCTTTGTTTGAAAAGCTGAAATTTCACAAGTGGTTTGGGGTTTAGGTGTGGGGAGCAGAAAATCCTGGGCTGCAAAGTAACTTTTGAAAAGTTGCTCCCCTGACATAAAGATTTGAAAGAAGTTATTCATAGCCTTCCTTGCACTTTTAAAAAGTTGTGTAAAATTACACCACCTACCACAAAAGAGAAAAAAAGATATATAGGAAAAGTCACGTCAACATTTCTTAGAATGATGTAATGTCACAACTTTCTATTATTGTTTTATCTGTCAAAGAAAACATATGCTAGGAACTTTTGAGAACCCCCCAACACACACACACACACACACACACACACACACACACACACACACTTCTTTGCCAAAAGTGTGTAGCTGGGGTCCGGAATTCTTGCTCCTGAAAATGGCATGCATCTTTTAAAAATAGAATGGGCAGCTCAAAAGAAGAAAAGGTAATTTGTTTCTCCATCTTTGATTTCTGCTCTGCTGTAGCTCCTCTTTGTGAAGAATGACACTCATACCACGATTTAGTGATGAACGAGGAATTGTAGCAAGTTACCTTTACAGGCATCATCTCCACTTAAAAAGAAACTTCTCCACCCATCTTCTATTATTAGTAAACCTGTGGCTGATCTAACTCTCCTATCATTTATTTTATACACCCAAGTCTTTCGGATGCAGAGGGTGTGGGTTTTTTTGGGGGGTAGCGGACAGGATTGATGGTGGAAAGTCTTCATGAACAATAGTGTCGGGGTTGCAGTATTGAGGCTTACCTTTGTGATCTGTTTCCTAATTTCAAGTGAGTAGCCTGTCAGAAGCAGAAGCCTTCTCCTTTTGATAACAAGCCTAACTAGTTCCTGAAGTAAAATATAAAGAGTCAGGTTGTATCAATTTCAGAGTTTTGAATTGCTGCAGCTCTGCCTGGCATTCTTTCAGCAGGAAATATAAACATGTACCAGCTATAAAATGTGTAAGAACAAGAATAGGGACAGCTATCTTTTTTGCATCCCTCAAATATGACAGAGAGCTGTATCTTATTACTAACTTTGTCCATCAAGCCAGTGTTTGCATATTGCTTTTCAAGGGCCTAACGGCTGAGCCCTATCTCCAAGTATTGGATAAGGGAACAATTAGAATCATTTGTGCCAAACCCCAGAGCTGGTGCTGCAGACCCCTTTTATATGTGTCCAATAAGGGAAAGGTTTAGTGTAAATGAAGATCAGCTGGCTGAAGGGGCCCCGCTGAGGCTCTGTGCCAGAGCCAGAGGGGGTGCAAGAGAGCTTTCCATGTCTGACTATAGACTAAATGCAGTACAGCCCTATGCATGCAGTTGCTCCCTAGCGACTATCTTCTTCACAGGGACTTATAAATATAGATAAGTTAATTGATTAAACAGGATGGCTGTGGTCTTGAATGGCTCTGGTCTTGCCTCCAAAAATGGATCTTGCTACCAGGTTTTGGCAAAAGTGAAAAGAGACTATAGAGGAGTTAGCAAAAGAAGGAATGATTTATTAAAATCTGGCTGTTTTCTTTTTTAAAAAAGTAAACATATGGTAAAAAAAAAAAAAAAGACTTTATTGATCTTATTTCTGAAACTTTGCCCCTTCAATGTTTTGGTTTATGTGTGTGGCATAGAAGGAAGAAAGGAGGGACTAAAGGAAAGAAGGAAGGGTGGCAGAATGCAGGCTGGTAAGAAGAAAAGAGAAAGGACAGGGAGAAGGAAGAAAGGTGGGGAGAATAAATGAATGAATATGCCTAGATGGCTACAGGAAAAATATTGAAATTTTCCACTGCTGAGTAAAATCAATTATAGCCAGTAAGCAAGCCTATTCCCCCTGTAGTAGATGATGCCCTGATAACCTGGCAAATGGAATTTAAAAAAAAAATCACAGCAATATTCATTTTTTTTTCTATTCTTTTGATTCTTTTGTTTCTTTGGCTCTCTATTCTTTCATGAGTGTTAGAACATATGGCTTACTGAAGAGATGGCACAAAAAAATCTAATTCAGCTACGTATTGCTAAGGGGGGAGGTGGTGAATGAAAGCAATTCCATGCACCTGTGGCTGTTTTTCATGAAATTGTATTCCCTTAAATCAATACCGTTTCAGCTTGGTCAGTTTTGGGACATTCTTTACCCAAAAAGAAAAAGGTATTTTAGAAAAAGGTATTTTTCTTTTTTTGTTTTTAAAAATATGCCTTAAACACTAATGGTAAAAGAAACATACTGAATTTGTATTGTGTTTAATGATTTAAGGGGTTACAGAACAATAGCTTTATGGAGTAAGTAGACAGCATCTTAGATTAGGACTGAGGTTCTATTTAACAGAGCCTAATAACTAGTTTCTTGTCTTTAAGTAGGTCACAAATGATCACTAGATTTTCTTTTAAGCTTTATTTCCTCATTTGTCAAAAGGAGCTACTGGCAATCTTTTCTGCCTTGCCATTAATAATAATAATAATAATAATAATAATAATAATTTAAAATCAATTTAAAATAATTCTTAAAATTGCTTTTGTAAAATGAAAGTGTAGACAACACAAAAGCATTTTATTAATGAGAGCATCTCCCTTTCATTCTGTGAAACACACCAAATCCTATAAAAACTACTCAATGGCTGGCCATCCGAATTTCTCACTGAAACATTGAGCTTACTATGCCATTATGCTTAGAGAGTGTTGGAGGTAAGCACTTAGGAATGTTCACATAATTCTCTTGAACTTGTTACTGCTTTCCTTGTGTGTAGTTGATTCTTGTATGTGTTGCTTTGTGTTATTGATGCCAGAGACTGCTGGCTGTGGGTGGAGATCTAGCACTGGGCAAGATAATATGTGCTTGTCTACCTGACGCTAGTGTTTGGGGACCTGTCTATGTGTGGTCCAGTCTAGAGGCTTCTCTTCAGAGATCTATGACCGGGGGAGGGGGGGTGGAGGAGGAGGGAGGATGATCAGGAGGGTCAAACAATGAAGAAGAGTTCTGGTGACCCATAGACTAGCTGCCATTGTATCAGTATTTATCAATCAGCTTCCTCAGTCACCAGCTGACTGGCTGACCAGGCTATCCACACTGCATCTCCTTGTTTACATTATCTGCTTTCCAAAGAAACTTTCTTTTCCAGATGGTATGTGCTTTGCAAGGTTCAGCTCTGCAGGAGTTCGGTTTGACAAACTCTAACATACCTTCTCAACAGTCCCCACTATAGCTTAGGCAAACACACAAATGTAATTCTCAACTGTCTGGAAATTGGAGTCAGGATTTCCTATCCATGAGCCCTGAAGACAAATTGTATTAGTTTGTATTGACTGGCTAAGTGTTCAGTGTGGCTGACCTCCTCTAAGTCTGCCAAACCAGCCGGTCTGTATGTTCACGTGGCATGTGTTTTACTAAAGAAACTCCAATGGTAAGACAGTCAAGTCAGGATTCCTCAGGTTAGCTTATCATCAAAGGGCTGCACAAAAACCCTGTCAAGAGTGTATTGATTCTCCAGGCTGGAAGAAACTAAAAAAGATGACCCAAGAATCAAGCATGTTTAAAAAGCTTCTCAAGACACTTAGTAAAACATTTGCCTACAATTTTTACCCTGTAAGGGTAAGTCCAAAAGTGATTGCACATCAATCATGTACTATATGTACTATATGTACTATAGTACATAGTACTATATATGTACTATATGTATATAGTACATATAGTATATATATATACTATATATATATAGTATATATATATAGTATATACATATATAGTGTATATATAGTATATATATGTACTATATGTACATAGTACGTGTACATATATGTTACTATATGTACCATATGTACTATAAAGTCTAATATTTTTTTTTGAGGCACCAAGCCTGGTGAGATGTAACATTCAATGCACACCGATACTTGTTTCCCACTATGCATCTTATAAACCAATTTAAAAATGCAAGCATTCAAAGTAGATTATTCAGGTCTTGGTTTATAGGTTTATGATACCTTGGTTATTTCTATTTTTTTAAATATCAGATCTTAACATATACCTAATCACCTTTGTGTATACCTTTCTTCTATAGAAACAAACAAAAACCTTAAAAGATAGTAAAGATTTTCTATTGCCTTTTATAGAAACAAAAAATTGCAAGAATATCAGAAGTTTCCTATTGCCTGTTGTTCTTAGGTTTAGGACAAAACTCTATGTACAGTCTACACCAGAGGCCCAGCAAGGCCTTCCTCTACCCACCTCACCATCCTGTTTTTGGTCCTGTGCCTTCTGCCCAAACCCACCTTCTTTTAATTTTTTCAGATATGCTATGCCCCCCACCAACCAAAGTCTTTGTTTGTTCCCATTTTGTCTCAGCCGCATAGAATACTTTTCTGATCTTTATGTGGGTCCCTCCTACTTATCCTCCAGACATTATCAGGAAGGCATTCCCTGACTTCCGGATGAAACCAAAGTCCTCCATTATAGGCTCATATTGAAACAGTTACCCATCTGCCACAGTTATTAGGATTTCAGGTTTACTTTGTTTGACTGCTTTTTGATTACTGCCTACCTCGCCCTTTAGACTTAAAGTGGGCAGGGGTTGCATCTATTTTGGGTTATCATTATATCCCCAGAGCTTCACAGAGTGTCTGGCATATAGTAGCCCTTAGTAAATATTTATTAAGTGAATGACTGAATGAGTGAATAATTGAAGGTATACAAGTTTGAAGGAAAAAGAGAACATGAGACAAAAAGAAGGAAGGCAGGCAGGTAGGGAAGGGAGAAAGGAAAAGCGAGGAAGAAGGAAAAAAAAGTATCAGTGTGATGTGCTTATTGATTGATTAATTTCAAACCATAACATCCATATGGTACAAATTCGTTCTTCAATTTACTTGTAAAGAATAAATGGAAACAGAAGCTTGAAAAAAGTAACATCAACTGTTTCTATTTGACATCTTGTTAATTTAAGCAACTCATTTTTCTCCAACAAATCCTCAGTTGAGAAAGTTTTGTGTGACATCCAGGCACACAAATTTTCCCGCAAAAGCACATTGACACCTAGGAAAGCAATGTAGTTTTCCAGATTTATTTAGCAAATAGAAAGCATCTCTAAAAGTCCTTCAAAAGCACAACAGCAGGACTTTGGTGTCAGTAATCATATGCCATATTTCAGGCTTTTAATTTCCTCGAGATGATATTTCTTATGATCTGAAAGCTTTTCTCCCTCCCGCATCAGATCTTATTTTAACATACTGATTGAGCCTCTTTATCTCACACTTCCTGCTGGGAAAATAGATGCTAAAATGTGTGTAATGTCACATTTACTTTAAGCCATCACAGGGTAAAATTGCAGGAACCACAGGCACGGGCTGTGGTGTATATACATGTGACTTTTTTACCCCCATTCCAGACCTCTATTAGCAGCTCAAGCCACACATTCTAGCCCATGAATGCTATGTTTACTTGGATTCTACTCTTCTTTTTATTAAAAGCTTTAAGCTATTTTTTTTCTTTATTTTGTACTGAGACTTTTATGAAAGAATGATCTCTTTTCTGAAACAAAGTTTCAATCTGATCATCTCTGTTCCATGCTAATAATGTTCTTTCCAAGTTTGAGCTAGGCAATTCATAGAATGTCACTAAAGTCGGCCTGGCCGCTTACTATTTGTGGCACCTTATGTGTCATAGTTTAAACCAGTGGTTCTCAGCCAGGAGTCATTTTACACCCCCTCCCTCCACCATGAGACTTCTGGCAATGTCTGAAGACATTTTTTTTTTTGTCAAACTGGGAAGGGTGGTGAAGGAGAGGACATGTACTGGCATCTGTGGGCAAAAGCCAGAGATACTGTTAGACATCCTACAATGCACAAGACAGCCCTCCACCTCAAAGAATTATCTACCCCAGAATGGCAAGAGGGTCGAGGTTGAAAAAAACTCTGATTTAAACACTTAAACCTCAATTTCCTGTTCTGTAAAATAAGGACAGTGATATGACTGGCATCACAGCCATGTTGTAAAAATGAAACGATGCATGCCACATTCTTAATGTGGTCAACAGCTCCTGGTGCTTTAGCTATTGTTATGAATATAATCAAGTTACTAGGTTTGTAATGATTTGACCCTAGTATACCTCTCTAATCTCATTTTTTTCCCAACTTTCTCTTATATTCCCAGGAATCTCTTGCAATTTCCTACTCAGTACTCTCTGACAAACTTCCTACTCTTCACCCGCATTAAAGTTAGATGTCTCTCACTAATCCCCTGGTTTATCCCATTTCAGAACCCAGTTTATACTGCCCTGAATTGACTGTTATTCTTCAGAGTGTGATCTTTGCACATGTGTTAATATTATTTCCCAGAGGTAAATATCCACCCAGATATATCAGTACTGCTGGGAATGGGGCCTAGAAATATGGATATCTAGCCCCTCAATTCATTTTAGCCATAATAAAGCATGAGAGCCACCATAATGGATACTGATTTTCAGAAGGGCTAGGTTAGGTCTTACCTCCCTTTGTATCCTTAGTGTTTAGTATGGCATCTGGCACATAGTAGGCCCTGAAAAAATGATGATACTATCTGAAAGAATAAATGAGTAATGAAAACTTTCATTCTCATTTCTCATTCCCTTATTCTCTTTTGGTTTCTGTCTACTCCTATATCTCATTCCTGCTGAAGTCCTCAAATGTCTGCATAAGAAAAAATCATTTGTCTTTATTATTGTTGCCTTTTAATATATGGTTAATAAACGTATATATGGGAGGAGTTAGACTAAACAAAAAATGAAAAAAAAGTAATTTGAGCCTAAGAAAAATCACTGTCTTAACTTCCAAAAGGGAAGCCAAACTGGTGAGCTCATGTTGCCTCTCCAGGGGGATGCTGCTTCTCCGGTAGCCAGTGGTTGCTAGGTGAGAGTAGGGAATGGTTGAACAAGACATCAGCATTGCCAGATTTTCTTATTCTTCAAGAGCAGTCAGATGTGGTTTTATATGGTGTCTGCAATGTAAGATGTTGGCCACTAACACAAAACTTAGACAGACCAATGAAACCCTGTTGGGGCCTGCTCAGGACAAACAAAACATATCTGTGCTCTTTGTTCAGTCTGATGGTTCCCACTTTCAGACTCTGCTAAGCACAGGCATATCTTGTCCATAATATACTTAATATATAAGAACAGGAAATGTCACATTTCATCCACTCTGAATGCTAATACCAGTGGCCCTTTTTCTTCCCAAAAAGGCTATCGTCAATGTACCAACTGCGAAACAGAAATAGGGTGAAAGCAGTACATGTCGCTTCTATGTGAGCGGGAATTTAATCACAGTGGTGCATTTAATGATGGCTCCACAGGTGTCCTTGTCTCTGGAAGTCTTGGCTGTGTCCTGTGAGATATAACTCACAGTCTGCAGTGAGGAACAGGGTATAAATCAGTTGGTCAATCTCCCTGCATCATAAATCATGAGTGTGACGGTTTGGTAATTTAGATCAGCAGTAAACCCTAGGACTAAATTAAAGAAATCACCCTCAGCTTGAGTCTGCACCTAGATTAAACAGTTGTGACTTTCCAATAAATATGCCCAAGAGTTCTGGGTAGATTCAGACAAGTTTCACTTTGTGGAAGGAAAAAGGGGGACAGCAAAAAGGAATTGAACCTTCAGGGAACAGCTGAACAACAGAGAGGGTTAGATGAAATGATCAAAGACAACAAAAGCAAGTGATCCCACAGAGTGAACAGAGAGGGTACTTCCTTTTTAATAGAATCAGGTTTAAGCAGCAGAAAAATATATCTCTTACAATAAGTAATCAAAATCCCCAAATTGGGGCAATTACTTTGAGCTAATTGAAACATCAATCAGCTATTGTTGTATAACCCTCCCCTAAACATCAGAGACTTAAAACCACAATCACTAATCTCTTTCATGTGTCTGGGGCTTCCTGGGGTTGGCTGATCTAGGCTGGCTTGCCCCCATGGCTCTGCCTTGATCTGTGTATCCTCCTGGGCTTGGCGCTTCCGTGTGATTCGTGTTCAGGTCTGCTCCTCATGTGCTTATTCAGGCCCCTCAGGCTGAGGATCAACAGCTAACCAAGAGAAGCTCTTGTTCATGGAGATGGCAGCAGTGTGGAAGACAAGCATAATCACACATGCACATTTCTGGTCTCTGCTTGCATTGCATCTGCTATCATCCCAATGGTCATGGCAAGTCATATGGGCAAATCTAAAGTCAGGTGCAAGGAGGTATACTCTACCTTTCTAGTGGGAAGAACTGCAGAACAATAAGGCAAAGAGACTGAATAGATAGAAAGGGTGAAGAATTCAGGCAATAATTCAATCAACCATAGGCTATGTTTCCAAGTACAGTATCATGTCCACGGATGATTTTATGGATCCTGTGGATATCACATCATAGAACTGAATCACATTATAGAGTTGAATCACATAATGAAAAAGAGGTATTAGCCCGTACTAGACAGATGTTAAGGATTTTCACAGAGACTTTATCTTTAACATAATTCAAAGGCTTTAAAGAGAATTGGAAAGGAGCATAACTACATTTGCTGTCCCAGTGCTGCCTGTTTTACTTCTAAAGGACTGGTGAGCATTTGAACTAATGTTCAATTCGATCAAGCTTCATCGAGAGTTTATGTGCCAGTTTCTTCTAAAGAAATTATTTCTCCAGATATTTTAATTTGCTTTGGGAGCCTCAAAATTAAAAGTATGGGTGATAGCACATTGTAGATGGTAACTTGATTGACATGGAGTGCATTCCCACCCTCAACAAATAAGGTGATAGTCAGGAGACAGAACTCACCTCTCAGAGTGAAACTACTTCCATACAAAATTGTGGTAGACTCTCTGATAACCCACAGGATCTTCTGTGCAAATATGAATAAGCATCCTTGGGGACTTGCAAGGGGACCTGGAGAAGTAGGGCTGCGAGACAATAGTTACAATGGAAACTGAAATCTGAAGGGGATGGTCAACAAAGAGTACAAATTTGCCAGGGTTTCTCCAACCTTATCCTAAACATAGCAGAAAGTAGACTTCAGTCTCTAGAGAGAAAGAAAAAATCTCTAGAGAAAGAAAAAAAGAGCTATGGCAGGAGATATCCCATCAAGCCATACTTCCAACTTGAAACATCTTACTCCCTTGTCCTGCTTTCATGCATATTAATAAACCTTCTGTTTTGGTTGGTGCCTCAAGAGTTCAAATGCTGGGAAGAAGATGGCAGCTAGGGTTAGTCTGGCAAGACATTTCCATGATAATGATTTTGATTATGGAAAAAATGTTATTATTCTTTATACATCTGAGACTCATTCCCTAAGCATCCTTGCTGCTGACATCCTGACACATCCATAAGCAGACCACAGCCTGTGGTGAACCCCCCTCAGTCATGCCACCTGAGGAAGTGCTCCCTTGTAGGTAAACTGGCCTCCCAGGGCTTCATCTCTATTTTATTTCTCTTTGAGATATGCTTGGTATTTCATACTGTAAATATGATAGTAAAAGTGTGGTAGTTAAAAGAGTGTAAAAGTAAATGTAAAGTAAATGAAATTATATATAAACTGAAGATTTATCTGCTGTCATCTGATTTCTTAAGACCTTTATAAAACTGTTCATATTCAATTGCATCAGTGGACTGGAAGTTGGAGAACACACAGAACAGCTTACATCCCAGAAAGGCAAGCAATTTGAAATTGACTATTAGACACCACTTATTAAAGAAAAGAAAAAAAAAATCTCCTGGCCATCTGGCAACTTCAGAGAGGAGGAGAAAAGGGCTAACTAATCAATTTATTAATGCCTTCCATCTCATCTTCAGAGAGACCCAGCTCTCCTCCTTTATCTCTGCTTAATCTTTCCACAGCCTGCTCTAATTGTCTTTCCTTTTCACACATAATTGTACATCAGGATACTTCTCTACAAAAAATCTCATTTCCTTTCAGTGGAGGAATTCTGATGCCAGATGCAAAGAAAAATTTTTGGCCCTCACAAAGATCTATGCATCTTTCTCATTCTATTTATTATTGATCTCAGTTTATTCTGAACACTGAAATTTTAATGTGAGGTTTTATCACTAAGAATAAGAAAAAAAAGTGGTTTTTTTCCTCCAAATCAATCTGTGGTTATTCAGTCAGTACATAAATTTCAGTTACATTCAACAGATATTTGCTATGGGTTAGCTCTGTGTCAGGCACTGGCGCTAAAGGCAAGAGATGTGACATGAACAAGACTTAGCCCTTGGCCTCCAAGAGGTAACAGTCTGGAGGAGGACAAGCGCCCCTGTAACACAGAGTGACAAGTGCATGATGGGAGAAGACCCCTTTACATTGTTGAATAAACCCTTATATTTATGCCATTTCTCATGGAGGAAGGTACATTTTCTCCCAATTTATTTATTATGAAAATTTCAAACATTAAGAACTGTTAAAAGAACAGCGTAAGGAGCACATATACCCTGAATCTAGATTCAACAATTGAAATTTTCTTCCGTCCATCCATCCATCCATCCCTCCATTATCCTTGTATGTATGTATCTAAAATTTATCTATCATATGATAGCACATCGGAGAAATCATGACCATTCACCCCAAATATATCAGTATACAGCTCCAAAAAATAGTAATATTGTGCTACACAGCCTTAATACCATTATAACACCCCCAAAAATGAACAAAAATTCTGTATCTAATATCCAGCCATATTTAAATTTCCTTAATTGAGCCTCAAATCTTTTATGGCTTTTTTTGTTGTTCTCCTACCATCATCCAATCAAGTGTTAGACAGTGCGTTTATTTTTGTGCCCTTTAGTTTCTTTTGATGGAAAACTGTACCCTCCTGCTTTTGTAAAGTCCAATAATATTCTTGATTTTTTATTATTGTTTTCCTAACGAGCCATATAATGTGCTCCTCTATATTTTCTATTTCTTGAGAACTGGAAATTTTATCTTGAGAGTTGATTAGACTCAGATTAAACATTTTGTTTTGCTAGAAACCTTTATAGATGATTCTGTGTATTTCATTCACATTGGGGGGTTTCTAATGTTATTAGCAGTACTATGTGTGAAGGCTTGGCTATGGTGGTAGCCAACAGATTGTCTCTATTATGAAGATATTTTTTTTTTCCTCTTTGCAATTACTAAGTAATCTTCAGGGTGACACAGTGGAGTCATCGCATCTCTTGTTTACCCAAACCTAAAGCTGGTATCATCTGCTGATGAGTCTTGTCTCAATCACTACATGGGGTTAGCAAAATGTATACTTCTATAAATAAATTAGCTAGCATTCTTCTGTAAATAGCTTTTATTTTTTATCTGCTTTTTGAAACAAAGTGTATTTGAGTAAAGCATGACCTAGAATGGCAAATATCTAGCCTTCCATAAACATTAAAAGCTTAAGAACTTGAAGCAAATTTAGAGAAATCATAGCAACTTAAAGCTAGAAGGGACCTGAAATAGTATGTATTCCAACCCTTTATTCTAACAAATGAGAAAAGTGAAAACAAAATAAACTATGTAGTTTATTTTGATCTCATAACTAATGAGTTTGCTATAACTGATGCCTTTGAATAAAGGGAAACACATTGTTCATGGATGGGAATGAGGTCAAAGTACCCGTGCACAATTACTGCTCATCTGTTGGCAATATTGTCTGCTGAATTATAATTTTGTAGGATAATAAGAGGTTGCTTATTTCAGCCTTGGTAAATATTACTGCACACATGCAAAGAGTAGGGTGTGAGCTTTGGTATTTCCCTGCATTATGTAATTGCCAAGGCTTCATTTCTAACACTAAGGAATTGTCACCAGGCTTAAACCAAGCTGATATTATGTACCCAAGATCTTTTCTAGTCTTGGAATGGTCACTAATGTCACAGTATCTCATAAATGGAAAGCCAACATCCACATCATATTCCCCACCACCACTACTTTAATCCAAGGGAAATTTTGAATTCCTTCTATAATTATATTTAAGTCCAATAGTTTGAGTTTCTATCTGTGGAATGTGTAGCATGATATGAAATGGCAAACACTGGGAATGAGCTACATGAGGAAAGAATGGATTGAAAAAAAATATTGATGGGAAGTTGGGTGAGAGAATAGTGAAAATCCAGGTGAATAATATCTGATCCCTATACTTGAAAGAGCACCTTAAACTGGTCATTAGGGAATGGAGAGAGGGCTGTCACTAGAGAAATTGCCTAACTAGAGTAAGGCCAATTGGATTCTATTTGCCAAAGCCAAATCAAGGTTGCCCAAATTAGAAGACCTAATAAAATAATTAAATGGTACAGTTTCGAAGCAGATGATTAGTGGATGGGTAGGCCGGATGAAGACTGGAAATAAAAAGTGTTGCCAGCAACTGGCTTTATGTTTTCCTTTTTAAACATGTACTGAGTGCTTACTATCTAGCAGGCATTGCACTGTGCTTGGTACACATTATCTAATTTAATTCTCACAACAGCTTAGAAGCCAATACTTTTATTATCCCCATTCTAGAGATAGGAAACCAAGGCAAATTACTCAAGATCACCCAGTTAGCAAGCACTGGGGCTTCCCTGACCCCTGTGCCTTTAATGAATAGAGAATAATACCTTTTTCTGGATGGTAATGTTTCATTTCAAAGAAAGCAGGGATACGTGTCTAAATTGAAAAAGTTAAAGCAGAGAAATCCAAAAATGAAAGATTAATAGTGTGAGGTTGCCACTCTTCCCTCTCAGAATTTTGGAATACCTATGGACTTTCAACCACTACAGCAAAGAAAATCTATCTGTCATGACATCTTCCTTTGAAATGTCAGACTGTTATGGGCCCTGATACCAATAGAGGAATAGGATGGTTATTGGCACTGACTAAAAGCACAGAAAGGAAATTCAGTGGCTCTTAACAGTGCTATCAAATGTGTCATTGAGCATCATGAAGGACATGAGAACAGCTAGAACAAAGATACTCCTGAGTGACCACAGCTTCTTGGGATCTGCCTTCCATTTCTCCTGGTACCATACCCGGGATGGAGATAAGCAGACTGTCCTGGGTAAGGAATCTTACAGCCTTGAGAAGCCCCTAAAAGAGAAGCCCCAGGACTTAATCTCTCCACTTTGCCAAGAGAAAACCATGGCTGTGTTTCCATGTGAGGCAGAAACTCTGCCATGAAGCTAGGTCCATGGCCTAAGCCTGATGGCCAACTGCCATCTGCAGGCAAACTCCCTCTGCCTTAGAGGCACTGCCCAGGCAGACCTGAGCAAGGCCTGTCACATTACCTGTAAAATGATATGGTTGAGCTAAAGCAGTGGTTTTAAAACATTTTGGAGATGCACTTTAAAAATATAGTAACAAAGTATGCAAAAAATACAGAAGCTTAGGAATGAAAACAAATATCCAATTCACCTCTAATCTGTCCTCTAGGATCGCACCCCAGAGACAAGCGGTACCAGTTTCCTGCATATATTTCTAGAATATTGCATGCAGTTTTTTGTTTGTTTTCCTTTGTTTTAATATAAATGCATGTATTCAAAGGTTTCTGCACTTGTTTTTCTCACTTGGCAGTAGATTTTGGAGGTCATTGCATATCAGTATGTATAGTGTATCTCTACTTTATTATTTTAATGGATTCCATCAAATGGCTATAATCCTTTCTATTCTTGTAGAACAGCTGAACTCTCTATCCAGCAAAAAATATCTTAGATCAAACTCTAGAAGTAAAATATATCAGACATCAAATGCTGGAGTTGTTGGGAGGGTGAGGGAGTTGTTTGGCTCTCCTTTACCAGAAGGGAAGTCTCTGACATGTGCCTATGGAACCCTTTAGGACACAGGGGGACAAAATTTGAAAATACCATCTGACTTGTATCTAGAGCCCCTTCCAGCTCTAGTATCTCATGTCAGTGAAAGGTATCACTTGCCTACGGCTTAGCATCTAAAGAGTCCTCATCAATAATATCAGAGGGGCAGTCATTTGAACAAAACACCCAATGGATCAGGTCCCCTCCTTCATGGTGGAATGCCTACATCTACAATTTGTAAGCACTATTAACAAGTGAGGTTGAGCCTGTGAACTGCTTGTCTCAAAATTAGATTCTGAAAATTTGCAGCTATTGCCAAAGTCTTGGCTTGTAGTTTTACGTTGAATTATTGTGCTGAATTATTTCATTTTGTCCCAGTGTGCCTTGTCAATTGAAAGTATTGTCACAGAGAGGCAACACAATAATATTTCATAAAGAAATCATTCCTTCAGGGATGGAAAGACCTGCTCGTAACCTGAGTCTCTGACCCACTATGGTGAACAGACACACAGGATACTGAGAAGGATCCAGGGCTCACTAAATCTGCTTAAATCAAAAGAAGATAGTAAGGCTTAGGCTGGTGACATGAAGCAGAGTTTCATTTGTGTCTGGAGGAGATTTAGATTATGCTTATGAATTATCTGTGCACTTATGAAAGAACAGATAATTTATTGTCTGTTAATATTTATAATTATCATTGGTTTGGGGTCTAGGGTAAGAAATTCTTCATTTCCCATGTGAAGGACTTACATAGCCCTAAACATTCATGAGTAATATTAGCTAAACATTCTAGCTCAGTCTCAAAATCTGGCCTACACTCTCACACACACATTCATTCATTCATTCATTCAGTTTAAAGGAAGTGGCATGTAGTAGATGTCTATTGATTTTGTCACCCAGAACCCACTCATTTTTCTCCTGACAACAACACCCAGACTTTCTTCTGGGAAACCACACTTTCCCCTCTCCCTTACTCCATGTTCTTCAGATGAGGTGGTCTTGGGAGTGGACATGTGACTAAGGTATGACCAATCAGCACATCATATTCATCTGACTGTTGTGATTGGGGGATGGCATGTTCCCCAGTGCAATAAAAGTATCACTGAGAATATTGAAGCAGAAGCTATCTGTCCTTTCATACTGGATGTGACTTGGAAGAGAAGTCTGGGGATCTTGGCCACCATCTTTTTACCACATGGAACTCCAGAATGAACCTTATGTATAGGAAATTAGTACTGAAAAATAAGAAGAGATCAGACCCTGCTGGCACTGATTCTAATCCCTGACCTCAGGCTTTCCTGATATGGGAGTCAATATATTATCTTTCATTTTCTTAATACAACTTAGGTTGAGTTTTCTGGCTCATGGAAGTTCTGATACTTCACATTTTTAAAATTCCAAGTGAATTTTATTAAATATCCATCAGGGAGGAGAAATGAAGCTAGCTCCTGGGGAAAGGATGCAATTTCACTGTTGAGACCATCACATCTAAAAATAAGTGACTAATTCAGGTGTCAGAAGTGTGACCCCTTAGTCCTGCTGAGTGCCAGTATGCAGAAGAGGAAACCTATGAGTCTCTATTTACAAAAGAAGGAGAAGGAGAAGGAGAAGAAGAAGAAGAGAGAAAGGAAGAGAAAGAAGAAAGGAAAGGAAAGGAAAGGAAAGGAAAGGAAAGGAAAGGAAAGGAAAGGAAAGGAAAGGAAAGGAAAGGAAAGGAAAAGAGAAAAGAGAGAAAAGAGAAAAAAGACAAGAAAAAGAAAGTTGTTCATTTATAAATATCACCTACTGAGGAGCTGTTCATGGTCTATGTCCCAGAAGTAGTTTGAAGATCAAGGGTAACAGGAAAGATGAAAGAGCATTTATTTTGCACCTTGTGTAGGCTAGATACTTTGCAAAGTACTTTAACTTATTTTCATTCATTATATTTAAGAAACTTTTGCATGCCTGTCCTCAGTGTTCTAGGCACTATAGATGTGGGTGCTCAGTAGTTAGAAACAAATGGCCCTGCTGTCAAGGAGCTGATAGTCTAGCACATCAATAGAACTTTCTGCCATGATGTACATGTTTCTAGCTGCACTTCCCAATACATAAACTAAGCCACATGCACCTATTGAGCATGTGAAATATGGTTACTGAAAAATTGATTTTTTTTAATTATAATTAAATTTAATGTGAGCGGCCACATGTGATTGTGGTTACTGTATTGAAACGAGTGAGGACTCTAGATTGTATCTTCTTAAACCTTAATGTGCATATGAATCACCCATAGATCTTATTAAACTGCAGATTCTGTCTCAGTGGGGTCTAATGTTGGGATGGAGGCTCTGTGTATCTAACAAGTTCCTTGGTGATGCTGATGTGGTGCTCCATGGGCCACACTTTAGTAGCAAAGATAAATAATCATCAAAGTAAATTAAATAATAATAATAATAAAACTACAAAATATGGTAACACCTTCAAGGACATAAGAAATAGATAAGAACAGGGTTCTGTAAGAGAGAATGGAAGGGGCAGAATTTGAAACTGAATTTAAATTGGAAGGCCTCAGTGGAGAGGGGTTCCTGGAGTTGAAACCTTCAAGATGCATGTGAGCTAGTAGAAGGGTAGAGCATTGGGTGGGAAGGCTTACAACCTCTCTTATAAAAGAGTTTGTCTGTGAAATAGCCTGGTCTCCAATAATATAGATATCATTGCCTTTTTTGTAGCCTCTTATCCATTCCTCCTGTTGACCTGCCTGCCACATTCAGATAGGTACCCTTCTCTGAGTCCCCATAACCCACGGCATATTTTCCCACCATAATCATTAACACCTTGAGTTGCAATGTCCTCTCTCTCTGCTCCCCACCAAACTGCGAACTCAGCGTATTTTTATTCCCTGGATCCCCACATGGTAGGGCTGTTTATTGAACTGTAGCCAACAAAGATCTTGCATTTGTTTGTGTTCATTTATGAGGTATCTGGGATTAAGGAACTATATATACTGCATATAGAGATGTATGCAGTATTTTTTCTCCCAAATAGATAAGAAATAGTTTTGGAGTACAGCCAAAACTCATGGCCTCTACATTACTTTCAGTTTTACAGCACGGAATCACTCTGGTTTTGACAAGCACTAATTAATTCCATCTCTGGGGAATAATGGGAAATGTTGGCTTATGCTGTTTGCACCAAGGTTATCAGTTATATTGGTTTTAATGTTCTACCCTGCTCTAGATATAAAACATGCAGCAAAATGCACAGTCGCCTCCTCATTAGCTGTAAACAGTGTATTTCAGATTTGTCAAGCATACATATTTATTTTTACATCCAGGCATTTTTATTTATCTTTCTTGCAAGTCTGTGAAGTTTCTGCCAATAAATTAAGAATGCACTAACTAGTTCTGAAAACTATGGCACGCAGGAAATTTTATTGATCTCATAATTTACTGGATCTTTTGGTTAATTACAACTTCTGTCTAGCTTGGTATGCTTTTCAAGTCAGCTGTGCATCATAAATATGAAACCTCAGTACTCCCCCTCCCTACATTCTCTAGCAGCCCTGCATGAGGTCAGAGGTGTAATGGCTACAATACCCAGAGTCTCTAACGCGTTTAATTAAACTATTAATCTACTTTTATCTTTGACACTAGAAAGCAGGAGGCATTGAGTTTTCAGAGTTCTTCAGTGCATTTACTTATGGTGGATTTTTCCTAGCCCTATCTTGAACACTTTAGCGCTGGCTACTCTTTGAAAGGCAATTTTAAAAGATTGTACATGTTGCAGGAATTACTGTATCAGCTAATAAGAAAGTGTATCATTTCCCATGATTCATGCATTCGCTTTCTGACTAAAGCACTTTATTAAAAACAAACAAGATTAAGGCTTGCTAAAGGTTTGAAAATTGTCGTAGATCCATCAACAGCAACCTTGGAAGGTCCATTACTGTAAAAGCATGTGGATGATCCGCAGCATGTGAGTTGTCTTTGTTACATAACCTGCAAGAACTCTCTGAGGACAAGTGTAACCTCTGGTGGCCACGATGACATTTTGAGTGGTCAGGCCTGGTTTTGTGTTCATTATCACGGCAGAGCCTCAAAACGTGAGTCTTCGGAAACATGTGTATCTGTGAAGCTTTAATTAGGTTAACAAGGTTCTCATGTGTCTGTCTCTTTTCTTTCCTGTGAATCAACTGGTAGTAATCTGTTACATATGTTATGCAATTAAGGAAGCAATTTGCTTCTTTTCATTTTGTTTCCCGTGCTCCTTCTTGAGCTTGTGTGTATAAAATTATGTGAAAATTTCAAGGTTATATTTCCCTTCACTTTTTACTTCTCCTTTATTAAAAGAATCTGCATCTTGTGTGTCTCCATAAAGGCTGTGAAAATATGACACCATGACCTTCTAACTAATGTCCCTGGTTTTAATTTTACCAGTGATTAAGAGTGATTTGAGTCATGCATTTGAACATTCCAATTAAAAATCAATTTAGACAGGCAATGCCCATGTAAATATTGATTATAAATCCACTGTGTTTCTAGCTAGTTAAATTACACTATCATAAGCTAAAATTTAAAAATCTATTTTTCTCTCCTACTTTGTTAAAGAGCATATCCAAAAACCAAATCCATTTGCAGATTGGTCATATATTTTGCAAATGCCCATAGGAATAAAATTTAATTTAGACACTCAGCATATCTTCCCTCCCACCCCACCTCTAGTCAAAATAATCAAAACCACAACTCTTTTACATTTACGGAGCAGTTGAAGCTGCATATTTCACTTTATTTTATTGTATTTTAACTTTTTGTACCGCATTTGCTGTAAGGATTCCATGTATCTTGTTAAATGCAAGCAGATTTCTCAAAAACAAGTCATTTCAACTGACATTTTTTGGCTTATGTTCAGCATTTTACAGCCAAAGTATCAAAGCCATAAGTTTGTAATTTGAGATGCCACAGACTTTACTTATTCATCATGATTAGATGTTTCTATCTGCTATTCTACTGAATGGCAAGCTCTAATATTGAAAAATAAAATGAATCAGTTTCTGGTCTGGCAACAACAATAACAAAAACAGTGAAAAAAATAAGAGAAATGAATTAAGTTCATCTCCTTAATGAGGGTGCAATCTAAGTCAAACTTTTGTATGACCATTGACTATATGCACGATATTAGAATATAAATTGGTGATTTTAGTACATTTGTACCATCCTTAAAATTATTTAAAATTATTAGTTTAAAAACATAATTACTGGCCATATTTATAGATAAGATGAGTTTTACAAATGCATGATTATATGATGGGTGAGTACATAGCTACTAAAGACTAATATTTTGTTTTGGAGAATATTTCTTCTTTTCTATTATAGTAATTCCTTTGTAAATGTTTAATCTTTACTGTATATAAGCAAAACCTTGAGGGCTTTCTCTCCTATAGTTCTGATTTAGAAGCGTAGGAAATTTAGAAGGCAACCCTAATGACATCGTGTGACCCACAGAAATTAATCATTGATGGTGGAGCCTCAGGCATGATGGGTATTGTGTTAGGGGAGTAGTCTGTCGACTTCTGCATGTGATGCTGTCACTTGTATAGCCTCCCCACAAAGGCAGGTCCAGCCAGCACCACAGGGAAGCCAGGGTGCTATGACTGCCTGTCCAAGACAGTGCCTTTGGCTGCCTCTGCTATTAACAAGGATAGCCATGAGTAGAGAAGAGGACACTGGACATTGTGTGGTTGGCTAGGACCCTAGTCTTCCATGGGGCTTTAAGCCTCACCATCAGAAAAACATTCTTAGGGAAAAGATTAGAACTAACAGTATTGAGCCTTAAAGAGTTCCGTTTACCTTTAAAATATAGCTCAAATTGGGGTGCCTGGGTGGCTCAGTTGGTTGGGCGTCTGACTTCAGCTCAGGTCATGATCTCATGGTTGGTGAGTTTGAGCCCTGCGTCAGGCTCTGGGTTGACAGCTCGGAGCCTGGAGCCTGCTTCAAATTCTGTGTCTCCCTCTATCTCTGCCCCTCCCCTGCTTAGGCTCTTTCTCTCCTTCAAAAATAAATAAACATTTAAAAATTTATAAAATATATATAGCTCAACTTACATAATACAGCTATATTATTAGTCTATATACCTGAGACTAGTTAAGTAACTTGCCTCAGAGCACACAAATATTAGTCTTTGGGTTTTTTTAATGTTTATCTATTTATTTTTTTCAGAGAGAGAGAGAGAGAGAGAGCAAGTAGGGGAGGGATAGAGAGAGAGAAGGAGACACAGAATCTGAAGCAGGCTCCAGCCTCCACTAGTTGTCAACACAGAGCCTGACACAGAACTTGAACTCACCAACTGGGAGATCATGACCTGAGCTGAAGTCAGACGCCTAACCGACTGAGCCACCCAGGCACCCCAGAACACACAATTAGTAAATAGTGGGGCCAGGATTTGAAACCAAATGAGTCTGTAAGCCAAAGCCCATACCTAGTTCACTTTAGAGTCATCCTACCCATGATAGGGAAATACCTTTGGTCATTATCAGTCTGTTTATTCGTTTAAGACCTAATAGCTTGAGAGCTGGAAGGAGCAGAATGGGAGTATAGTGGGGTTAGTAGTGTTTTGGGAAACTGGCAATCCAAAATAAGCAAAACTACAACAGCAATAACAACAAAACAAGCTCTGACTTGTAGTATTTGCCCTTTTCCTGTCATGGGAATGTTCCCACCATAACCAATTCCAAGCTTCCTAAGTGAGGTCACTGAATGCAGAGTTCAGAAGAGATGCACTGAATCGGATCTCACAAACTGGCTCCCACACACCACTGAGAAGGGAGCACACATATGGCTAAGAGAAAGAAAAGCGAGGGTGGAGAGAGAAGGAATCCATTGCTGTGAGGGCCATGTCAGATAAACAACATATGAGGACTCCCACTGCCTTGTCTCTTACATGATAGTCAGTTACTTTGGCACCTCCTGATGCATCTCACTTCCCAGGATTCACGTCCTGTGCAGTCCCTTCCCCTTGGGCTGAACCCGTGACTTGCCTCACCCAGCAGCCAGGGGCAGAAGTGATGCAGTGTAGGTTCTGAGGTTCCACTTTAAGAACACTTGGAAGCTTCTGCTTTTGTACTCTTGGAGCCTTGGGCTGCTCTCTAAGAGGCCTAGCCACCCTCTTCGGACAGACCACATGGAAGGGCCAGGTGAAAGGAGCAGAGACAACATATGGAAAAGAACCAAGGAAACCACCCAGTGGAGAACAACTTCTGGGCCCCAGACTTATGACCCCCAGAGAGCCATCCTAGCGGAGGCACCCTACTCAGTAGTGAAGAGCTCACCTTGAATGATCCTGCAATGGTGATGTCTCAATTCCTAACCCACAGAATTGTGAGAAAATTTTGTCTTAAGCCACTAAGTTTGGGGGCAATTTATTAAGTAGCAATAGACAGTTTAAGTAAAAACTTATTTCTACCAATGCAAGAATCTTATTTTACTTACCCATGATGCCATAAACTGGTCAGGATGGGAAGAGAAGCCCTGTTCCTGAAGTCACAGCCACACGTCACAGTGTGCACCATGCCACAGCCCTCTTCCTGAATTCACAGATGCACCATGTTAACCTGGGGGTTCCTCTGGCTCCAGATGCCCAGTTCAGTGTTGCCAGCCCCTTCTCCCAGTCTCACGGCAAATGCAGGAGAGAATCATAGCTGATCACTTTTACATTTTGATGTCACTATCTCTCTTTGTGGTGATGGTGTTTCACATTGACATAAAGGGAAAATGAAGTGGAAAGAGAAGAATTCCATACATTATTGTTCAAGAACCAAGAATAAAACAAATCTCAAATCTGTGAGCTCTGGGTTCTTTTGAGTATAATTCTTATTGTGTTGACAGTTTGGTGAGGGTTTTGCTGATGCTTCTTTCTTCTCTCATGTACTAAGAAAGTAATCATGAAGAAGAAAGAAAAAAAGGGATGATCCTGCCAGAATACTAAGTTTGTATCATGACTCATTGGAATATCGTGAAAGCATAAAATTGAAAGAAAAATACAGTTGTCCATTGTCTGAACACTGAATTAAACTATTGTATAACCTTGCTTATCCAATACCTATAAGCTGAGACCCTGGAGTTAACTATTGTGATTCCAGAAATAAACAAACATCCAAAGGTGCAGTTTCCTGTATACCTCTAGTTTACAAAAAAGTATCTAGTTTTAATGGATTTATTAGATATTCTCTAACATCAGCAAGATTTTTATGTCAGCAAGATGTTGATATTTTTGTCATGAGATTAATGCAAACAAACCAGACTGGGATTAAAATAACTGGGAGATAAGGTGATTGATGACATCATAACAACAGAACATGCAGACAATTTTAGAGCAGTAAAAAGGCTGAGAAATGAGGCAGAGATATTAACTTTATGAAAGATGAGAAAACAATTTAGGAGGAGACTATTTTGACTTTTGGTAAAAATCTTATTTTTTGTGAAACTCATCACATACTCTACAAGGTGCCACACAGCCAAATACATTCTGTTGTCTAATTTTAGAAGAAAGAAATCGAGGTTGCTATCTTGGTTTGGGGATAGTTTCAGTGTGAGATTTTAAGATGATCCTGAGTCTTTGGGAGAATAGTGAAATCACAGCTACTGTAGACTGCTTACCAAGATACAGGATTTATTATAGCACTTAGGTCTCCTATTGTAGGCTTAAAACTTGATTTCAAGATGGTCATGATGGGGCACCTGGGTGGCTCTGTAAGTTAGACATCTGACTCTTGGTTTCGGCTCAGGTCATGATCTTACGGTTTTGTGAGTTCAAGCCCCACATCCAGCTCTGTGCTGGTCGCGTGGAGCCTGCTTGGGAATCTCTCTCTCCCTGTCTCTCTGCCCCTACCTCACTCACAATGTCACTATCTCTCTCAAAAATAAATAAACTTAAAAAATATATATGGTCATGAAAATTCTTCCAGCCTAGTCTTCTTCTTGTGTAACTCACAGAGAATTTTTTTTTAGTCTCTCTTATACCTATCTTATGGCATTGATTTAATACTCAAAATCATACAGAAATTAATGAAGTATAATGTACTTTTCAAAAGCAAGGTAACCTAATGACAGCTGAGGAAGAGTGCCACCCAGAAAATGTTTTCCCAACCCTGCTGGACCTCTTTCAATAAGCAATCCAGACAATTTAGGCCTGATTTTGTGCTTTCTAGAAATCGGTCCACCGATTCAGCCTCCTATGAAAACCAAGCAAGATGGGCGTGAAGGAGAAGATGCATATTTTCAACCCATTTTAGATGAATTGACTCATCTGTATTAGATGTGACCTGATTTGTTTGGGGCTCCAAGTGTATGAGTCCATACTCATTTTCATATCAGGCATAGGTATCCTTTTCGACAGCAGGTGACAAATGGAGGGATGGGATGGCTAACAGATTGCCAATATTATATTATTTTCCAGTAATAAGGACATTGCCTGTATTATGGCCATTTGATTACATTTTTGTTCTCATTTAAAATAATCAGATCTTATCCTAAAGCTTTCTAAGTAAATTTTAATGTTACATGTGGTGTGTAATGGAGTAAAAATGGAGTTACACTGACTCCTACTCAATCAGCAACACGCTTCTCTTCTATTACTAGAGATAGCAGAGTGGCTTTTGGGACCGGGAATTTAGACATTATTTTGTACATAGTTACAGTTATTTGCTTGGCTATTTTCATAATTCACCAGGTGATACCTGTGTTGGTCTTCCTTCTGAATAGCACTTTCAAAACTCTTGGTTATTATGGCTCCTAGTCTTTGCAGAACAGAATTATCATGAATTTTAACTTTAATGATAGAACAGAGCTTGTCAATCCTGTGGGAATTGGGAATTTCATAAAGTATAGCTACTTCTCAGACTACATACTGAGTTGTTGGGGCATTTCCAAATGGAGAGTTTGAGCTATGTACATCAGAGTGGGTCAGATGGTCCAGCAGAGAAAGAAAAGCTAAGTTCTGGAGCACAATAAAGAGAAGCAAAAAGAAGGAACCCGCATTTCAATGACTACTCCTGGTATTTGAAAATTTAACTGAAAAGTCCTTTAGACTTTATTTGAACAAATTAGGAAGGTAAAGTAAAATCACACTATAATGCTCAGTTTGGTTTTGTGGAATTGAAACAGCTCATAGGAAAATACTAATTGGCCAGGATAGGTCTGTAGGAATTCCACTGAGGCTGTAAAAATAGATTTTTATATAAGGCTACTCAACAATATAGCAAGGATTAGTGGAGTGATACAAGAATTATAGCCATTGTCAAAATGCAAAGATTGTTTTGTTTTGTTTTGTTTTCATTTTTCAAGAGGAAACTGCAAGCTTACTAAGGTTTCACTTACTGTTTAGTATTTGAAACCAGTGAGAGAACTCTTTAATGCCACATGGGGCTCTGTTGACCATACAGATGAAGTTTTACCAAACAACAAATTTTAAATTTTATGTTCTTACTATATTTGACTACCAAAAACATGACCCTCTTCTGTGCCTCTTCTGTTTGGGTTAAAGCATCTGTGGTTAATGGCTTTCAACTCCTCTTATATTATGGACCTTAAAAAGAAATCATTTTCTGAAAATAAGCACATTGTTGGTAAAAATGAGTTTAACTTGTCAAGCTCTGACTTTCTTTGCCATCCTGTGTTCTGGAAATAATTCACATTAGTCATCTTTTAGAAACTGTAAGTCATGTCTTCCTTGCCATGATATGATGCCCTGGTAGCAATCCATTAAATATTTCATGGTACAAACGACCCCAGGAGATAGTAATTAACCTAATCTTGAGTGTAATAATAGAATCAGAGATTGATGAACAGTTTTCTTCAAATATTTTAAGTAATGGCATAAAACTGAAAGGCCATGCATTGCTTGTCTTAGAAAAACAGTATGGAATACGTTAGAATATCATGAATAAATGAACACTTTCATTTATGAGTTTTATATAGAAATCATTGAGTTTCCCTGCTCGAGGTGCCGCCTGCCTGGTAGTTAATCTTCTTGTGGCACTTACTGTATAATGCAACACCTCTTTGGGCAATCTTTTGTATTAAAATATAGCATTTAAGTTCCTTTCCTCCACAGAGCAATGCAAGAATGAATTGTTCAATTTTTTTTTATCACATGCTGGAAATTATTTCAGAAATAACCAAGATGGTAATTTCCATTTAATATCTTTTTTATAGCTCATTGAAAAATATGAAATATTTTCAAACCAGAATAAAATTATTATAAAATGAAAAGAACCTTACAGTGGTAACCAGAAGACTCCTGTCTCAGCCTTGCCACCATCTGTGTGCAACCCCAGCAAATCATATACCCCCTCTCAGCTGTTTTTATAATTATTTTAATCATTAAAATGAAAATGTTAATTTAATGACTTCCAGGTAACTTTCATTTTAAATAATTCTTCTCCCTGTTTAGATCTGTTTCCTCATTCTTATTTCCATCCACCCCATCCCTTTCTGGTGCATTTTAATGACCTCTTAGTTTAAGCCCCAAAGAATCATGGTTCATCCCAGATCAGCCTGAGATTTCTTGTATAAGAGAGTTGTCTCGCATCCTCATTGAAGTCATATGTCATCTCTCACTCTGTAAAGGAGATTGAATGGCAGGGACCAGCTGTTTCCTGAGAAAAGCTTAGACCCCATGGTAGTCGATGGATAGGCAAGACATAGGCTAAATCAGATAGTATATAGAATGCCATTTCTAAAGCAAACTCCCCAAAGGGTCTTTCAAATAGCGAAAGAGATATCTTCTGATTAGAAGAAAATAGCATTACCAACTTGAAGTGAGCATATTAGGATGGCTACCACAACCATTTATAAAAATCATTTAGGACAAATGCCACTTCCTCGTAAATCACAGGGGTAAGTTCACTTAAAAATGGATATTCATTCTAAGTTTTGATCCATATTTGGCTCAGTAGAAGATCAATCCAGAAGGTTTAACAGTCCAGTTAAGGATTTTTAAGGATTTTTGAAAATGAAGAATTGTCAATAGGAAATTTCCCTATGAGCCCCAGGTAGTATCCATGGACTGTAAATTATCCTTCGCATACTGCAAGTGGGAAAAATACACTCTATCATGACATACCAGTATGCTTTTCAAAATAAAATATAACTGTTTTTAAACTTAAGATGTGGCTATTATTATTTCTTGACGTAAAAAGAAAAGATGGATACACATGTTGATGCATAAATGTTGGGCCACTCAGCATTGTTGGGTGCAAAAGGATGAAAATTGGTGAAAGGGGAGTAAATTCCTCAACTCATTTGGGACACTAGTTCCTAAACTACATGAAATCTTTAACAAAATGAACTCCAGAGTTTATGCAATTCCCCAAGAAAAAGAGATGACTTTAAAAAATAAATCATAATGAGAAATATTATTATTATTCTCACTGGTGGTATAAGGATCATTAATAAAACAATCTCTGTGATATGTGAGTTCTAATGTAAAACTATAAAAATATTATAAATGTTCTACATAGAGTAGAATAGCCGTATTTATTAAATAGAGTTGACATGATTAGCAGTCACCTTGCACCATGGGAGAAAGAGACTCTAATTAAGTCTACTCCATGAATATTTTGATTTTCTGGCATTTAAAGGAGAGGATGGTTGGGGAGGAAGAGTAATAGGCTGTTTTTCTTGTCTTTTATTGTGCCACCAAAGTTTCCCAAACCATAATGAAACCTGCTAGACCAGGTGTTGAACACAGATGTCTGAAAGAAGCATACGAAGCCTAAAAGTTTTCAGAGAACGGAGAGGTCACTGAGAGCTGAGATGAGAAGGGCTTAATGAAGAAGTTCTCACTTGAATTACCCCTAAGAATCTGGACTGAATCTAGAGAAGGAGGAAGACCCAGCTCTCATCACAACTCACTTACCAGCTCCTTCAACTGTGCTGATTTTTTTTTTTTACTTCTAGTGAACCAAGACCTCCTAATCTCCATGCTTTCTAACCGCCATGCTACAACCCTCTTTCTCTTCTATTTTTGCCTGGCAATGACTTTGAAATCACCATTCTCAGTCAAGTTGAAACTTTCTTCAAAAATATTCTTGGGATCTTTTAGCACCTCTCTGACATTTTGGGTCCATTGTTGTTGTTGTTGTTGTTGTTGTTGTTGTTGTTGTTTTAAGCTGCCAAGAAGTCTGCATGTACTGTCCCCATCAAAACATTTGCCTCTCAGTATTGAAATTCACTCTTTAAATCTTGATTCCCTCCAGAAGACATTTTATCCACTAGTCTTTGCATAGTGCCTGGCACATATCAGTTATCAATAAGCATCTGTTTATTGAGGGAGGGAGGGAAGAAGGGAGGAAGAGGATATTATCTATATGAGAAAAGAGAAGAGAAGCAGGAATGATGGGGTGGCCAAAGACCATGAAAGGCTGAGGGGACTAAATTTTAGTGCTGACGTCATTTTCTTCTAAATGTGTCAGACGATGTATATCTTTTCCGTGGATTGTGGATTGGGACATTTACCGTCTTTGAAGAGAGATAAGAAATAGAATAAATCCAATATATTTACCAGTGATAATTTGTTAGATTCCTGCATAAGAAGGAATTTGAGGGTTTCAGGGGTCAAATAGATTTATCATGTGTCAATAATGGATTGCAAATCGCTTCAAAAATCAAGTTTTACTTGGAAGAGGGAATTACCAGAAAAAAGTCATTATTGCAACAAGTAAAGTTCATTTTTAAATGCTATTTTAATTTTATTTAATTCATTTTGAGAGAAAGAGAGAGCATGCACATGGATTGGGGGTGGGGCCAGGGAGAGAAGGATATAGAGAGAATCCCAAGCAGGTTCCACATTCAGTACAGAGCCTGACACAGGGCTCAATCTCAGGACCGACCTTGAGATCATGACCTGAGCCAAAATCAAGAGTTGGATGCTTAACCGGCTGAGCCACCCAAGCACCCTGTAAAGTTTATTTGAATAGGTTTAAAATATCAGTCTACACAGTCCCCACTACATATAAGGGAAAAGATAAACCAGCTGAAAATAGAATAGGTAGATGGAAGAGGCTTTCAAATAAATGTTACAACTATTAGAATACTTACAATTTGTTGTATATATATATTAGTTCACTGATGGGGCTCACATGTAAATAATAATGTTTTACCCTGAAAATAAAATACAGAGCATACACATTCCTCTGAACTCAGTTTGAAGATGGTTTATTAGACAGCTAAGGTGGGGAAAAGGTTGTATATTTGACATTGCATTTTGTGTGCCTTATAGCATCTTTCCAGGATAATACACAATTTTTTATTTGATGCTTTTAGAATGCTTGATGGATGAATAATCTGGATGTTGTAATAATTCACTTCAATGTAACCTATCTAGCAATTCTATGTTCTGTGCTAGACACTGAAAATGTGATGGTAGATAAGATATGGTCTTTTCCATCTATGGACTAAAATTAAACAGAGAGAACATTTTGGAACCAGCTCTGAGAACTCTATGTTCTGAACATACCAGATTGTTCACTTTTCTCTGAACATCTCAAAATACATTCACTTATCTGTGATTCTGCTCATGTGTTTACACACTTAGATTTTGAGCCTCAACATGCCTTTCTCTCAAATTACTGTCTCTATGCAGAGTTTCAAAAGCCAATTTAGAAATTCAAGTAAGAATTTCCTAAGTTTTGCTTTCTGTTCTACTCTGTCATGCCCATTCCCAGAGGCCATGGTCTCCATGACAAGCTTAGTTTTAACAAGCAAAAGAGGAATTATTGGGAGGGAAAATCAATTAGGTCAATAGCTAAACATGTCCTGCTGCATGGTAGTGTAAACAGCTGACTGCTAGCCATTTGCATAAGGGATCTAAGAAGTATAAAAAATGAAAACAAGAGGACACAAGGCTTCACCTTCATAGCATCTGAGGTGGATTTTGAAGGAGTAATCTGCTTTGACAGGCAGGTACATTGGGGATGGAACACATGAGAAAAATCATGAATTGGTAAACGTGCTTTGAGATGTGAAAAATCTCTTGAATGCCATAGACTGTGATCCTATATTCCTCCAAATATAAGCAAGTTGAAAAAATTGTCAGAAATATGGGAAAAAATAAAAATGCCTACTTTTTTTTTGACGTACATAATATGCACAAAGTTTCTGAAAATGAACTTGACCCACATTTGCTCAAATAAATTACCTATCTTTTCTCAATGAATTCCATGCCATATGAATGTGGAGAGAGGAGGGGGAATATTTTATTATTAAAATATGAAACATTTTTTAAATCTTAATACTTAATAATGCTTTTTACTAAATGGGTGATGCTAACTACTGACATTTGTCACATGATGTGTTATAATGGATTTACTGCACACTTAGCACATGCCGGTGATTATGCTGGATACCAAGGGACATTGCTCAACAGGACAGACTGGGCCTTAGCTTCTATAGCATGGAGTCACTCAATAAGCATAGGCAAACAAAAACTAAAGAGATGACAGATTTTGATGAGATCTGTAAAAATAATGATAATAAAATAACAATAGCACTATGACAAAGAACAGCAGGAGAACTTCCTTTAGACTGAGTAATCAGCAGAGATTTCTAAGAGAATGTGATATTTAAAGTCCAAATTGGGGTCACCTAGGTGATTCAGTCATCCAGCATCCAGCTCTTGATTTCAGCTTAGGTCATGATCCCAGGGTCATGGGATCAAGACCCACATCTGGCTCAGTGCTGGGCATGGATACTGCTTAAGATTCTCTCTCTCTCTCTCTCTCTCTCTCTCTCTCTCTCTCTCTCTCTCTCTCTCTCCTCTCCCCCTCCCTCTGCCCCTCCCCCATCTCATGCACTCTCTCTTTCTAAAATAAAAAAAAATTATCAATTAATTAAGTTAAAAATGAAGTGCAAACTGAAGAAGGAGTTGACTCTGTGAAGAATCAGGGAAAGTATTTCAGGCAGATGGAAGACCCAGAAAACTTCTCCCCAGGTTGGAATAGCCCTGGTCATTCAAGAGACTAACTGGAAGCCACCCCAGCTAGGTGAGTGAGCCTCGGGGAGTTCAAGTGGTCTGCAAAGATACTGGAGAGGCAGGCAAGGAGCAGACTCTGCAAGGTCTTAAGCAGAAGCATAGCTGAGAGCAGGGGACACACTGCTTCCCCTAAGCACATTATCCAAAAGTGGAACTTTTTTTTTTTTAATTTTTTTTTTCAACGTTTTTTATTTATTTTTGGGACAGAGAGAGACAGAGCATGAACGGGGGAGGGGCAGAGAGAGAGGGAGACACAGAATCGGAAACAGGCTCCAGGCTCCGAGCCATCAGCCCAGAGCCTGACGCGGGGCTCGAACTCACGGACCGCGAGATCGTGACCTGGCTGAAGTCGGACGCTTAACCGACTGCGCCACCCAGGCGCCCCCAAAAGTGGAACTTTTTAATGGTTGGTGACTACAAGGAAGAGAGGCTGGAGGGAGCTATGTGAGATTAACAGTGGATATGTCTTGGGATGGAGTCTCTGTTGTGAGCAGTTCCCTACTGTCGAAAGGCAGAGGACCCCTACTCATCCCTCCCCCTGTCGTTCACCATTTCCATTACCACCCACAGTACCACTACCATAACCAGCCTGGGAGAAATAGCTAGAGCTTGGCCTGTAGGCTGAGGTGGGATGCTTCTGATTCCGAATGTAGTGGAAAAGCATAGTGGTTTTAAACAGAGGAATTCATGACCAGATATACATTTTTAAAAGATTTCGTGGCGCCTGGGTGGCGCAGTCGGTTAAGCGTCCGACTTCAGCCAGGTCACGATCTCGCGGTCCGTGAGTTCCAGCCCAGCGTCGGGCTCTGGGCTGATGGCTCGGAGCCTGGAGCCTGCTTCCAATTCTGTGTCTCCCTCTCTCTCTGCCCCTCCCCCGTTCATGCTCTGTCTCTCTCTGTCCCAAAAATAAATTAAAAAAAAAAAAAGTTGAAAAAAAAAAAAGATCTCCATGTGTGCTATGTGAATGGTTAAGGGGCAGGAAGAAAGCATGTAAGAAGGACATCCAGTAAGGAGTCTATTGCGACAGCACAGGTTTGGGGAGATGGTTGGTAGCACTAAGATAGGGACAATAGATATGATACATAGTAGATAAGTTTAAGATATACTTTGTAAGTAGCATAGACAGCTTTTGCAGGTCACTTTGAGATGGGGAGGAGCAAAACAAAGGAAGGAATCAAGGATGATTCTTAGGAGTTTGAATTTAGGAACAGAACACTCTGTGGTGTTAGGATTTAGTGAGATATAGATGAAGAAGGAGAAAAATAAAGTTCCATTTTGGCCAGGCCAAGTGTGAGATCTCTGTAAGATGGCTAAGGTTGGCATATGGATATAGAAGGTGGGCACTGTCATCATGATCTGAATGTCAAGGTATAGATTGAACTAGAAAAATACATTCAGAATACACCAGCGTATGGATGGTATTTAGACTCATGGGCTGGATAAAAGCACACAGGAAATCCTTTCTTTTTAGCAAAAATAGTTCATGAGTTTAGACATTTTAACATCATGAACCCAGCTCTTTCCCCTGTAAAATGCCTCCCTACCTTGACAGCATGTTATATATACAGTAAATAACTGGTATCTGCCTTCTAGGAACACAGTCTAAAATAGATCCTGATGGGGGTGTCTGGGTGGCTCAGTTGTTTGAGCGTCCAACTGGGTTGTAGCTCAGGTCATGATCTTGTGGTTTCCTGAGTTCCAGCCCTGCCTCAGGCTCAGGCTCTGAGCTAGCAATGTGGAGCCTGCTTGGGATTCTCTCTTCCTCTCTCTCTCTCTCTCTCTCTCTCTCTCTCTCTCTCTCTGCCCATCCCCCCATCTCATGCACTCTCTCTTTCTAAATTAAAAAAAAATCAATCAATTAATTAAAAAATGAAGTGCAAACTGAGGAAGGAGTTGACTCTGTGAAGAATCCAGGGGAAGCATTGCAGGCAGAGGGAAGATCTAGAAAACTTCCCCCAGGGTTGGAATAGCCCTGGTCATTCAAGAGACTAACTGAAAACCCATTAGTCTTTTTCTGTCTCTCTCAAAATAAATAAACCAAAAAAAAAAAAAAAAAAAAAAGTTAATCTATGTTCACATTTAAAAAACAAAACAAAACAAGACAAAACAATAGAACCTGTTGACATAACCAAGGGAGCTTCCCTTTTCATTCTTGTCCCTCTGAGCCTTCATAATAATAACACGTATGAGTATTACAGCCTGCAGGGACTTTTATATTTATTATCCCATTTTTTTGTCCTTGAACAATCCTTGAAGTGCAAAGGACATGTGCAAGCTCTTGTTTGAGGTACTGAGCAGCTTTTTAAGTATATTCTTATTCCTACTTTTTAGGAGATAAGAATGTAGGCCCTAAGAGTTAATTAAGCAACACCTCTGGAAGATATCACAGAAGTAGTGACTGGGATAGGCAGAGGGAAGATTCTTCTAATTCCAAGGCTCCAGGGATTCTAGTTTTGGATGGGACCTTCCTGGATGTATCAACTTTTCTAAGAAAACAGAGCGCCAATGGAGAGCAAGAACTCAAATCTGTCAGAATTGGATCAAACCTCAGCTTTCCATTTGCTAATTGGGTGAGCTTGGAAGTAACATGGCCTGTCGGCCTTGATTTCTTAATCTTTACAGTGGGGATGCTAATATCCACCTCTCAGTTTGTAAATATATGTGTCCATCCATATATCCAGGCTTCCACTAACCAGTTTACTCCTTCATCCACCAGCGTATAATAAGGTACCATGTGCCAGGACCATTTTAGGCATTGTGAATGCATTTATGCAGAAAATAAAGCCACTGCCCTCCTGGGGCCTTTATCCTTCATAGGAAGTGATCAATGACCAATCAATAAATTAATATAGACTAGACCATGAGATAGTAATGCGAACTGTAGAGAAAGTAGAGCAGTATGGAGGGTCACGAGTAGTTGGAGAAGGCTTCTCTGAGCATGGAGGCTTCTCTAAGCAGGCACCTGGACTGGATAAATGAACTAATATAGAAAATGTACTTATCATGGTGCTTTACACCCATTACTGAGCCATGGAATCCCAGAAAAAAGGAGAGTTAAAAGCTGACATGGGTGATGTCCAAAGAAATGTACTCACTGCCCAGCCTAGAGAGAGCCTCAGCTTTTGGAGTTATTTCATCCCACTGGCTAAGTTATGACATAGTCTCTGGCTGCTTTTGCTGATATCATTGATGAATTCAACTGCTATTTTTCTGATTCTGTGCCCAAGAAACATCTTCGAATCATGATTTAACTTCTCATGTAAACCCACCCACCTGGAAAGAACATTCTGATCAGACAGACTTCAAGTATTCAGCTTCAGTTCTTAGCTACTTCTCTTATATGTTGATACAGAGATGCTCTAATTATGATTTGGTTTCCTGTGTAGCTTGGCCACATGGAGTGAATGTGGACTTTGATTATTCCAGTTCCTGTGACAGCTCTTGCCCATTATAGGTTAAGCATCTGGCATTTTGACTGAACACATTCACCTCCTGAATTTAGGTCATAGTCATGCCTGGCACATAGTAGGTACTTAGTAAATGTCCACTAATTAATAGATGGAGACTTCTCCCAGGCCCATGGCAAAAATCAGATTTTCAAGGGTAAATTCAGCAGGGGGATAATGACTGCCACCCTACAGGGCCCCCCAGGAGCTAGCCTGCCCAGGTGTGCCAGGCATCTAACCACAGTCACTGCAGGAACTGGGCACACAGATTTTTGTACATCAATAATGGCTTTAAACTTCTGCCTCAACCTATTAATATCAAGGTTGAGGGAGGGAATGGAAAAGTTAAGTGGGATAACAGGAGGGGAGGAACACTGATCCTCCACTGCAGGTGAGTCCAGTTGCCAGGCAAATTCAAAAGCAGATGCACTTATATTCCTGGGAGCAATGTTTCCACTCACCTTCAGAGCCCTGGCAGGGGAGAGGTAAGGGGCTGAGGTGGTGGGACTTCTTTGGCTCCTGTAGAAGGTGAGGAAGTACAGGGTCTCTAATCATAATGATAATAACAATATGATTCACTTAAGATTCAGCAGGCACTGCATTTCATACTTGATACCTATCACTTCACTTAATTTTACCCTGCAGGCCATTGCATATATCAGCTGGAAACCTCTCTTCCCTTTGATTCAAACCCACATTTTCCAGAAATGTTTAATGAAGGTTTCTGGCTTTTTGGCTAAATAAACATCATGCATGAGTCCTTCGGTTTCTCTGTGATATCCAGCCCAGTAATTTCTCTTATCTCTCTGAGCCTCACGCCAAAAGATAGTGCTTGTATCCTGTTAGGTATGCAGGAGGATCTTGCTGTTTGCTACCAGCCAATTCATTTCTCCTGTGGCTCAGTTTATATAACCCTTCTTGAGGAACGTACTTGATGGTTGGCAGCTGATGGAAATTTCCATTCCTCTACCTTCTCCCTCACTCCCTTCCCACACTCACTGCTGTTTGCTCAGTCTCTGAAGCCCAGCCGAATCTAGAAGCTTCAACTCCATCCAGGCACTAATCAGTTGAGAAACCGAATAAATATAATTGAGACCCCATTGTTAAAGGTACCATTATTGTTTTCTTTCGTCCTAGGCCAGGTTGCCACTTATTTTTTTTTTTCTTGAATGTTTAGTATCCCTGGAAAGCCCCAATACATAAAATTTTATGTGAGGCATCTTAATTATATAAAAATAATTTTTTTCTTAATTCTCTCAGTAAGTATATGTTTCTTTGACCAAATTAATTAACTATAGGAGGTTTCATATTCCTTTTTTCTTTTTTTGGACACACAAAAAAAAGGCAGCTGTATTAGATTAGTGGTTTTCAGTGTCTTTTAGGTGGTAAAGTGCCTGCAAGCCATGATGCTTTGTGGAATACCATAATATTTTAACAGCCAAAGCTAGACCTAAGATAGCCAAACATACAATTTTGTGACATCCCAAATACTATCCTAGATATGATTCTAATAGAGGCAAAAATTAGTACACGTGGAGATATGAATCATTCATTCATCTATCAAATAAGTGTTATTAAGTATCTTCACAAATGTTTCTCAAACTAGCCTTCACCCTGTGGGAGGAGTCCTTTAACATATAGCATTCTGGGAGGTGCCTGGGTGGCTCAGTCAATTGAGCATCCAACTTCGTTGCAGGTCATGATTGCATAGTTCATGAGTTTGAGCCCCACATCGGGCTCTGTGCTGTCAGCTCAGAGCCTGGAGACTGCCTAAGATTGTGTGTCTCCCTCTCCTATCTCTCTCTCTCTCTCTCTCTCTGCCCCTCCCCCTATCGTGTTTTGTCCCTCTCTCTCAAGAATAAACATATATATACGTATATATACATATATGTATGTATATATCATGATGTATATGTATATATCATGCTGGGCTGCTGCTTGGCCCCATTCGGTATTTTAATAAATTCTCAGATGATGCTGATGATGATACTGCTGATCTGGGAAACATTCTTTGAAAGCCACTGGCCTACTCTATTTTGGGCTAGGGGTTGGCAAATTACAGCTCAGGGGCCAAATGTGATACATCCTCTTTTTGTAAATTACATTTTATTGGAACACAGCCATGTCCATTTATTTATGTATTGTCTATATCTGTCTTTGTGCTATATTGGCAGAGTAGTTGGGACAGAGACTATATACCTTGAAAAGCCTGAAATATTTTCTATCTGGCCCTATCCAGAATAAGTTTGTAACATGCAGGTTGTTAGGACAAACTCATACAAAAGTATCATCTAGTTCTCTCCTCCTGGACTTACATTTTAACATGGTGCTAAAAATTTAGTGAGATTTAAAGGAAAAATATAAGAGAAAGTCATAACTGACCGATTCTATCTCCGTTATTCATAACCTTGTTATCCTTTCTTTCCTTTAAGGATCCCTTCTCCATTCATACCCCGGAATCCTAGCCAATGCCACAATCTCTTCAAGTCAGCATGGTCAAAATATGCTCCAGACTGGCCTTTCCCTCTCAATACTTTCTGCCTCCAGTGTACTCCAGAAAGCATTTCAAGATGAGATATCCTAAATGTAGCATTTAGATGACAGTCATCTCCAGAATAAGATTCTGCTGTTCCAGTTTACCACATGCGACACCACACACTACGGCTATCTTATCTACCATCTGTGATTTCCTGTGGTTGCAGGGTGTGCTTTGACCTGCTCAGAAATGGAGATGGTAATGAGTTTTACCAGCAGGAGTGGCAAGGCAAGTGTTCTACACATTAGCACAGGCTCTGCCACTTTCCTCTTTTTCTCTCTGACCCAGGCAAGAGCCACTTCACGCATTTCATTTTGCTGCCAGCCTCTGGAGGCATCTGCGTTAGCAAGCCCATTAAACTCTCCATTGAAACCATACCAGTGTATTCACCGTCTTCCGAATTATTTATTACTTATCTTCTGTTATAAGTAATGCATTATTTATATTAGCTCTTTATTATTTATTACTAGTATAGTTACATATTACTAATGACAAATTATCTCAACACTGTGTCTTGAAACAATAGATTTTGCTTAATCTCATTTTCTATAAGGCAGGATTTGGGGAGTGTCTTCGTGGGTGGCTTTTGCTCAGGGTCTTTCATGAGGTTATGGTTTAGGTGTCGATCTGGATTACAGTCATCTGAAGGTTTGACTAAGGCTACAGGACCAGCCTGTAGCCGAAGGCTCACTGTACAGCTGACAAACTGGTGCCAGTGGTTGGCTGTCGGTCTCAGGTCTTCACCACACGGATCTTTCCTTCTCATGCCATGGAGGTCAGCTTCTCACAGAGGAAGTGAGTCAAGAAAGCAAGGCATAAGCCACAGTGTCTTTCAAGACAGAGACTCAGAAGTCACATACTGCATCATTTCCATGTTATCTTTGTTGTTCACAGGTCAGTCCTTATCAAAGTGGGAGAGAATGACACAGGAATATGAATAGCAGGGGGTAAGAATCATTGGAGGCCATTGTTAAACCTGGGCACCACATAGTTTTAACTCTTCCCTACTCCAGGCAGGGACTTTTCTTCACCATTTTCTCCCTTGGTGGAATGTTCTCTGTCTCTCTCTGTCTTTATCTCTCGCTCTCCCATTTCCTGAATCAGATCATCTTTTAATGCTCTCATCTTGGTTCCATCATCCTGTGACATCTCCTCTGAATCCTTTAGCCTGAAGAAACTGCCTCTTCCTTTGTTCTCCTGTGGCCTCATTATCCTTAGTACACATTTTAGCAGGTACTCACACATAAGAAATAATTTTTATTCACAAATGAAAATAGTCGAAAGCTCAGCTCTTCCTGAGCAAGGAAATTCTTTAATATTACTACAAAAATCTGTGTGAGACATTGGGAACAAAAAAAAAAAAAAACAACTTTAGAGATTGAACTGTATTGTATTACATAATGTATTATGAGTAATATTGATGTGGTACATTTGGTATAATGTAGACATCAGTATCTACCAGAGCAGTACTACTCAAGCTTAAATATCCATATGCATCATGTAGGTGTCTAGTTAAATGCAGATTGAGATCCAAGGTGACGCTGATGTTGCTGGCCCATAATACACACTTTGAGCAACAAGGTACTAGAGTACTAGAAGATGGACATAACATAGAATATCAATTGCTAGTAGATTGAAAAATGGGGTGTCCTGAGTGGCTCAGTAGGTTAAGCGTCTGACTTTGGCTCAGGTCATGATCTCACAGTTTGGGAGCTCAAGCCCCACATCAGGCTCTGTGCTGACAACTCAGAGCCTGGAGCCTGCTTTGGATTTTGTGTTTCCCTTGCTTTCTGCCCCTCTCCTGCTTGTGCTCTCTCTCTCACATTCTCTCTCTCTGTCTCAAAAATAAATAAACATTTAAAAAAAAAGAAAGTAGATTGAAAAAGAGAAGTATTGAAGAGAATCATGGCTGTATTCAATCACTAAAATTGGCAAGGCATTAAATACTTGAAAACATGAATCACACATGTATTTCTTTATTATTCTGTTGTGTTGTCCCTTATTTTTATATGTACACATATGTCTTGTCTCCTCCAGTCTTGATTATAGGTTCTTTTGGATCAAGTGTGTTCATGTCACACAGAAATGAAGCATAGATTTTTCCTGAGTTAGGTACTCAGTAGATGTCTACTGTTTGATTGCTCTGCTGCTGATTAATCCCCATCATTACTTCCCCAAACACTTCTGTTTTCAGTGTAGGGGACTCAAAATGCCTTCTCACTGTAAATATGAATTTATTTGTTTTATTTACAATTTATTTTAAATACATAATACAATTCCTCATAATAAAATAAAACATTAACTAGTAGGCCTAAATACACACTAAGTTAAATTAACATGATCAAATTAATAGAAAAAATTCTGATGTAGTTACACCCCAACCCAATTAAATTAAAATCTTTGTGGGTGAGCCCAGGTAGAGGTACTCTTTAAAACTCTCTGGGTGATTCCAATATGAAACAAAAGTGAAGTCTAATTCATATCCTACTAAATTTTAAGATATAATAAGTATATTTTTATTAGTATCCCCCAAAGCATAATTTTATAATATGTAACTTGGAAATATCAATGGAGACCAATTCAGAGAATTTTTTTCTTTTTTCTTTTTCTTTTTCTTTGTTTTGTTTGTTTGTTTGTTTGTTTTTTGTTTGTTTTTTTGGCTTACAGGACATAATTGAATCAGTTTATGAATTAATATAGATAGGCTATAATATTTTTTGTAATCCTGGAGCAATCTAACTTTAAGTAGTGTGGTTTGTTAATCAGACATAACTTATTGATGTAGGTTGTACCTTTTTCTTTTTTTTAATTTATTTTTAACGTTTATTTATTATTGAGAGACAGAGAGAGACAGAGCATGGGCATGGGAGGGACAGAGAGAGAGGGAGACACAGAATCTGAAGCAGGCTCCAGGCTCTGAGCTGTCAGCACAGAGCCCGATGTGGGGCTCAAACTCACTCACCATGAGATCATGACCTGAGCCGAAGTCGAATGCTTAACTGAGCCACCAGGTGCCCCCGGCTGTACCTTTTTCTTAAAGTAAATATGTCAGATCATTTTGCCAAATTATTCTCAACATTTTAAGAACATGAAGACATGTTGCAAACATTTTGTGTGTGCTAGTCAAAGTCAGTCTCACCTAGGACATTGTTGGGGCACCTGAGTGGCTCAGTCAGTTAAGCATCCAATTTAGGCTCAGGTCATGATCTCATAGTTCCTGAGTTCCAGCCCCACGTCGGGCTCTGCAGAGCCTGGAGCCTGCTTTGGGTTCTGTGTCTCCCTCTCTCTCTCTCTCCCTCCTCCACTGACACTCTGTCTTTCTCCCTCTCAAAAATAAATAAACATTTAAAAAAATTAAATAGGACATTGTTAAATGCCTGCCTTATAAAGGTTGTCATCATAAAAAAGATCGCTGTCATTTAGGAGCATTTTAGTCAGAAGAAAATAATGTCACTTCTTTTTGCTTACTCAATGTCAGAAACTATAAAAGGTAAAATAAAGACAGCCTAGTACTGTTAATGGGACCCTGAACATAGAGTCAGAATACTTGGCATCTCTTTGAAGCTCTGCCTCTTTCTATGTAACCCTTGGAAAGTCTCTTAGCTTCTGATGGTCTCCAGTGTTTTATTTGTAAAATGAAGGTATTGAAGTAGAAGGCATATAAGATTCTTATAGCTGGAAAGGGGTAAGGTGAGAGAGCAATGTGCTTTGAGTGCTTCCAAGTCAGGCACTGTGTGAAGTGATTTAAAATAATTTTCATATAACTCTCAAAAATTCAAGAACTCTATAGAGAATTTGCAAGTGGGTGGACATAAAAATCACTAGATTGTTAAGGGAAGCCCATGAAAAAAATCATATAACACAAAATAAAAACACATTAATTTCTTTTATTCCAATTCCCTCATAGAAAGAGAATTTTATACAACGTGAATGTCAATGAGTTTGTTCCATAGATGAGAAAAACTGAAGCCCAGAGGTACTTCCTGTTACTGACATATGACAGCACACTGATAGGTGATGAGAATTTGTCCAGTTGAATCGTACAATCCTTTACTTCATCCAAAAGCTTTATCAGCCTCATAACTCAGCATTTTATTCTGCATCAAGGGTGGCTCTAAGATTTATATTCATGGTAACTTACAATGTCTGAAGCTGGTATGTCAGGAAGATTGTCACAAGTGGCCCAGGCTCTGATACGTGGGTCTGGTGTTACAAAGCCAGATTGGCATACCAAGGGCTGCTACCACTGGTACCGTCTAACTTGAATGCCTTTCTGGACAAATATTTTGTAATTGGATTCACAAAGGATTTTAATTCCTTCAGATTAAAAGTTGTGGTTCATCTATTGCCCTAAAAGTTGTAACAGTAAATTACACAATGACACAGTCATGTCATACATACACATATACACATGCATATAATCATACATAGTACATTGCACAGAAACATCACTGGTACCATGCACTCATCTGATCCTGGGGGAAGGAATTAACTGTGAAGGCGTAAAATAGTTGTTCAAAGACAGGACCAGGGAACAGTTAATTAAACATCATTTCACCTGGGGGTAGTAAAGCTATGCCCAGGTGAGATATGTAGCTAAAATCCTGGTAAGTTGAACCAGGAGACTGCGATAATCATACAGTGAGTCAACAAAATCAACAAATAATTATTAAGCCTCCATCACATGTCAGACATTTGTTAGGCACTGGGGATATAATGATGATCAAAACTGTCCATGATCCCAAGGAGTTTATATACTAGTGAAAGGAGAAAGATACCAAATTTATAAAACTTAAAAAAAAAAGTAAGATCACATTAGGCATTGACTAGTATGATGAGGAAGATAGAGAAATGTGATAGAGAATGAAGAATGAAGGGTAAGGGCGGTCATGGAACTATTCTTCTTGAACCGAGATTCAAATGATGAAAGGTAGCAGTGTCAGAAAAATTGAAGGGAAAAGTGTTTCAAACAGATGGAGCAGAAAATGCAATGGTCCCAAGACGAGAATGAGGAGCTTCTGCAAGAGGAGAAGTTTTAATAGCGACGGGCTTTTGAAATCCTTATTTCGCTCATTCCTTCATTCATTTATTTATTGTTTATTCATCAAAATATGTATTGAGCACATACTATGAATCATTTACTTTTCCAGACATATTTCCCTGGCCTTGTGATACTTACATTTTCATGGGGGACACAGACAAGAAGCAATACGTAATAAGAAAATTATGTAATACATCAGAAGATAAGAGCATAAGAAAACAGAAAACGAGCCTCAGGAGAACCAGGAGTGGCCATGGGAGTGGTCAGGGAGGGCCTCACTGAGAAGGTGAGACAGGAGCCAAGGCTTGAAGCACCTGAAGGAATTAGCCATGCACATTCTGGGAAGTGGCAACAGCAAGCACAGAGCTGTGTTGGAAAAAACAGCAAGGAAGCCAGTGTCGCTGGAGCGGAGTGAAGAGGAAAGCAGTGGGAGATATGATCAGTGAGAACCTGATCATATACAGTAATGCCAGGAGTTTGGCTTTTCCTCTGAGAGACATAGGTAGGCCTCGTGGGGTCTTCACTCGCATTCTAAGATCAGTGTGGGCATAGAAACCAAGGAATTCCATCCCAAGTGATAGGAAAAGCACCCAGGAAGGCTGGGCTTCCCATGACGTGGTGAGACCATGAGAGGCAGGTCCACCACGTCCGTGCACGGTGGTCCTGGAGAGGGTGGTGAGGAAGAACATCAGGCTGACTCCTACAGGTGGCCGTGACTGCAAAAGTGAATAACAGTGCTTTTTGAGAAATCATATGTTATTATTTTTTAATCTAGGAACCATTTGACTTTCCTAAAATGACATAACAAGCTATTCTCTAGAAGTAAAATATAAACTTCCTGTTACTGAGCCATGAAAAAGAAAAGTACCTGAAGCAGTCCATAAAACTTTAAATTTCAGCAGAGTGCTAATTTAATCAGGGAAACCACAGCATTTTTGCTGTCTTCATTAAGCATGTTATATGGTCTCTGAGAAATCTGACTCTGCATCCAGAAGGGTAGTCATACTCTCCTTTTATCTCTAACAGATGTGGGCATCAAATGTTTATGGGCATGAAAAAGGCCTTCCCATTAAAGGAGACCCTGTCAAGGAGCAGGACTTTTTTTTTTTTTTAATGTTGTTTTATGCACAAAACATTTCTTTTGAAATCACTGAGGCCACATAAATGTTAAAGAAGCAATGTAATATTTTCATAACACATATTTGTCTGTCGCTGCTGTTTCTTGCAGAATTTGTCCCACAGTGATCTTTGGGTTAGTGGTTTCTAAGTAGCCACCAGGACTGACCTTCTGGGGGCCTCACAGACAGTGATGCATTGATCCACAGAGACCACCTTTGGGGCTCCTGCTTTTGGCTAACACACAAGCAAAGTTTTCTTTTCCTGAAGTTATTTTATCCATCCTCGCCACTTCCTTCCACAGTCCTTTCTAGAAACAGAATTAAATTGCATTGGGAATAACAAGGAGGAAAAATAATTCACTCATATTTTATTGTTTTAATACATTACATTTGTATCACTGCTGATTTATGTTCTCTAATCCGTTGTCCCTCTGTTTTGCATTCTCCATGTCTAGTGGGGGTGTTGAATGAGAGTAACCAGTAAATAGGCTTGCAGAGAAGAATGTGGGGAGTGGGGAGATGTGGGGTGAGGTGAATCAAGGCTTGTTTTCTTGTTGATCTTTTACTTTGCTTTCCAAAGCAGGGGATAATGATTGCATGTTTCTGATCAGCTACAGGGAGGGGAGGTAATGCCCAGTACTTACATGTTGCATATTATCTCTTAATTGCTAAAATAAAAGGGACAGTAAAAAAAAAAAAGTGCTTTATATAAATGGAGATCTCTGGACACTTGACAATGACACACTTCTCAGTATATTGAGAATCATCTTTTTTTCTCCCCAGACTCACCCAGCCTTGATTGTCATGTTAGCCATTTTCACTTCTGCCTGCTTAGCACTGAGCAGCTGCTGGCCTTCACAGGGAGAGAGAGCCCCCAGTTGCTCTGAGCTCCTTGCTGGGTGTAGTGATTGCCTGCACATCCCATCACGACTCCGGTGGGGACCCCAGCTCAAGGAAATTGAGTGTGCTTTTCCTTACTACTACGTTTTGCTTTTGTGCTTTGATTTCACAGAGAAAAGAAAAGGTAGATAATAGAATATTTATTCTTGGCTGCTGGCATACACTGCATTCCTACTGGCATGCACTTTCAATCCACTCCTGACAACTGGCATGAATCACTCTCTGTTTAGAGTAATATCATGCTTGCTTGAGGTTTCTTAGGCAAAAACCATGAAGGTCCCCATTTTGCTGGATCCCTGTGTGTCAGTGATTAAGAGAGAATAATTTTGACAAAGCGGGTATCTGACACCATTTTCTAAGTGTCACCAGCAGTACTCTTCCCTGAGGTCCCTTGGGTTGCAAGCATTTGATTTGGATTTTTCCTACTCCCTTTCTTGAAATGCATGACTAAGAAACCTCCACTTTCTCCCATGATTCTTGGTTATTCTCTTTGAAAAAGGAAGCAAAACAAGAATATTATTGTCAGAATATCCCAGCCCTGTTGTTTGAGGATGCTACCTTCCAATTTAAAATGACTGGTCATCCAAATATTGCTTCTTACACATGTACTTGTTAGAGGATATAGAACAGACCATCATCACACTTTTTCTTAAAAAGACTAGAGGGTAAATATGTTAAGCTTTGCAGGTCATATAGTCTCTGTCACAGCTGCTCAACTGTATTGAACTGTAAAAGCAGCAATAGACTATGTATATAGCCATGGCTGTGTTCCAATAAAACTTTATTCACAAAACCAGATGGTTAACTGCAGTTGGCCCACAGGCAGTAGTTTCCTGAACTTTGGTATAGATGGTAATTCTTGGAGCTTTGGGGATAACCGCTTTCCGTCTGCTCTTAGTTAAGAAGATGTTGCCAAGGGTCCTAGTGGCAACCTCCCCACCAGGAATGGTTTCTTGTGATCTAATTGCACATCTTGTTTGTTTTTTTTTTTTTAACTCTATTTGCTCTAGACCCATCACCAACAAAGTAGGCAAGAGCCAGGGAAACTGTTGTTAAAAAAACAGAGGGTCCAGAAGCCCAAACTCTCTAAAGTTTAGCTTTATTTTGTCATCCAAGCTCAGAAAGGCAGCTCTCATTTCGGCTCCCCATCCCTGTCTCCATTGCTCGCTTACTCTATTTCAGTCCTGGCAAGCTGAGATCCCACAATCTTCGAACCTCACATTAGCAGCATCACTGGCCCCAATAACAGGAACACCATCCATGAGCTAGCCCTTTGACAATGCAGAAAGTTTTTCATGCGCCTTACCTGATGTGATCCTAGCCCAATTATTTGAGGCCATTATTATTATGATTATTATTTTCATTTACTGTGTTTACTAATAAAACAGCCCTGAAGAAGTCGAGGGACTTGTCCAAGATTCTGCATCAAATTTATTTCACCTTCAGGTGACTCAGAGATCTCTGACTCTTAATTCCTTAATTCCTCTATCTAGTGCTGTTCCTCAGTCCTGCTTCACTGAGGATCTGGCTTTTGCCATTCCTGTTTCATGTCTTTTCTGACAGATTATCAATACCCTGAGATGGAACACTCCATTCTCTGAAAAGAGGAAGAAAGCTACAGAAGACTATCCAGGATAAGAACGTTTTTAAATATATGGTGTTAGGGGCGCCTGACTGGCTCATTCAACTGAGCTTCCAACTTCAGCTCTAGTCATGATCTCACGGTCTGTGAGTTCAAGCCCCATGTCGGGTTCTGTGTTGACAGGTCAGAGCCTGGAGCTTGCTTCAGAGTCTGTGTTTCCCCCTCTCTCTGCCCCTCCCGCGCTCATGCTCTCTCTCTCTCTCTCAAAAATAAATAAGCATTTAAAAAAATGCTACCAATGGTAGCAGGAGACAAGTCTTTGGTCAAGAATTTTCCAAAATATAGAATTCTTCCCTCTTCCCTTAGAGTTAAGCAAGACCAGTGTTACCCAGGGTCTGGTCCGGTCTGGGATAGGTTTTAGGAAACCGGAAGTAAGGTGGCGTTACCCAAGCAGTGTGAGAAGACAAACACAGAAGAAAATGGTCATGTTGAAAACTCATAGTCCATGGAATCCAGGAGACCAAAAGGGAAGGGTGAAAATTTTTAAGACTAAAGATTGGGGCACATGGGTGGCTCAATCAGATAAGCATCCAACTCTTGGTTTCAACACAAGTCATGATCTTGCGACCATGGTTCGAGCCCCGCATCAGGCTGTGCGCTGGCAGTGCAGAGCCTACTTGGGACACTCTATCCCTCTCTCTCTGCCCCTTCCCCACTTGTGCTCTCTCTCTCTCAAAAGTAAATAAATAAACATTTAAAAAAAGACTGAAGATTAAAGCAGTTGATAAAGTTCAGTTGTAGCAGCAGGAGTCATGTGCTGGTAAGCACACATGCTTCCACGCACAAGTGACACCAGGGTATTCTCCTTGGCCTAAGTTAGTGTGTTGACCACAGACATCAAAAAGAAACAACCAGCCAATCAAACCAAATTCTAGGCCAGCTGCTCATCTTTCTTCCTCTTTACCCGGGAGCCACATCCAGAACACCTAAGACTTGACCTATCTAAATATGCAAGTTTTTCTCTTTCCTTCTTCTCCTGTTGCCTCAAGTAGAAAAGTGCATCAGAAATTCTTTGCTCCACTGAGAAGTCCTTGGCTTCTGCCATTCACTGGTTTTTGTTTTTGTTTGCTTGTTTGTTTGCTTGTTTGCCACTCACTGTTGTTTACACAATTATCTCACATCCTCTGCTAAAGTACATTTGAGCTATCTTCTTCCAACAGCTACTTTTTATAGCTGAAGGAGAAAGGGATCTGAAGAAAAGAGAAATAAGAAGCCATAGGCCAAAGATGCTTAAGGATAGGCTCTTTTTTGTTAAGAAGAAAAGACAAACAAATAAGTACCATTGTTTCTAAATGAGAGATAGAGATTTTAGGCATGATTAGGTTTTTTTTTTTTTACATTTTATTTATTTTTGAGAAACAGAGTGAGACAAAGCGTGAGCAGGAGACGGGCAGAGAGGGAAGGAGACACAGAATCTGAAGCAGGCTCCAGGCTCTGAGCAAGCAGTCAGCACAGAGCCCGATGCGGGGCTCGAACCCACAAACTGTGAGATCATGACCTGAGCCGAAGTCGGACGCTCAACCAACTGAGCCACCCAGGTGCCCCGGGCATGATTAGGTTTTTAACACAATCTCCATAATGAATCACTTACTCTGAATCAAACAACATCAGTGATTTTCTATAAAACTTCTATAACAGTCCTGGGATACACCCAGAATCTTTGTACAAATATTTGCCATATACTTTAATTCTGGCTAATAAATATGCATATATAAATACATATATTCATATAATATAGATATACATATGCATTTAATAGTATATACTGTATGTACATGTGTATATGTATATGTATATATATATATGTATAGGTATATGTGTGTGTGTATATACATATATATAGCCTCTTAAAATTATATGTGTATGAGTATATACTCCCAAATTTTTAAACTAAAAAATTTGAAACTGGCTTAAAACTCCCAAATTTTTGCAATTAAATGCTCATGAATCTTAAACAGATCAATAAGTCTTCTAGTGAATTGGAATTCTGCTCTACTCAATGATGTGTTGTAATTACATACATGTTTTTACAGTTATAGGAAAATGCCAGTTAAGGTGTTGTTTAGGACATAATGTCGAGTTTACAAATTTATATTAGAAATTAATTTGTTACTTTGGCTTCTTTGCTGGAAAATCATTTTATGTTTAAAATGCCATCATTCAATTATTTTGTAAGATGACAAAACCGAATCCAATTAGATTATTTTTATTTCTTAATGTAGTTTTGTGGGGTTTTTAAATGCTTATCTATTTATTTTAGAGAGCGAGCATGAGTGGAGGAGGGGCAGAGAGAGAGGGAGAGAGAAATCTCAAGCAGGCTCAGCACTGTCAGTGCAGAGTACAATGGGTGGGCTCGATCTCACAAACCATGAGATCATGACCTGAGCCAATATCAACAGTCAGACACTTAACTGACTAAGCCACCCAGGTGCCCCTTTAGTGTAGTGTTTTTTTTTGTTTTTTTTTTTTTTTACATCTCCTAACAAAAACATTCTAGGACACAAAAGAATTTGCTTGTCACTGTTTCTCATATATAGGGTTTTCTTTTTTTTTTTTTAAGTTTATTTATTTATTTTGGGAGAGAGAGAGAGAGAGAAAGAATGAGTAAGGGAGGGGAGAGAGAGAAGGGGACAGAAAATGCTTAGTGGGCTCTGTGCCTACAGGAAAGATCCCAATATGGGCCTTGAACTCGCAAACTGTGAGATCATGACCTGAGCCAAAAGTCATGTGTTTAACTGACTGAGCCACACAGGCACCCCTCAAATTTTCTGCCCATTTTTTAAATGTTTACTTATTTATTTTGAGAAAGAGACACAGGAGAAAGAGAAACACGGGAAGGGCTGTGAGAGAGGGAGAGGGAGAATCCTAAGCAGGCTTCATGCTCTCAGCACAGAGCCTGATGCAGGACTGGATCTCATGAACCATGAGATCGTGACCTGAGCCAAAATCAAGAGTCAGATGCTTAACCAACTGAACCACCCAGGCACCCCATTCTGCCCAATTTTAATTAAAAAAAAGGTTTTTTTTGCTATGAGTTATAGGGCTTATTATATATCCTTAGCATGATTTTTAAAAATGAATTTGGGGACCACTCTTGAGCACTATTTAAAAATGTGATACAGTGCTGTCTTTGTCTTGAATAGGCAAATGTATATGTCAGATGTCAGCTCTGCTGAATAGAACTGTATTTCCCTTGGTCAACTAATGCAATTCTGAACTCACCTTAGATACTTTTTTTTCTTTTTTCTTTCCTAATTAAAAATGTAACTCATTTTTTTAAATTTTTTTTAACGTTTATTTATTTTTGAGACAGAGAGAGACAGAGCATGAACGGGGGAGGGTCAGAGAGAGAGAGGGAGACACAGAATCTGAAACAGGCTCCAGGCTCTGAGCTGTCAGCACAGAGCCCGACGCTGGGCTTGAACTCACGGACCGCGAGATCATGACCTGAGCCGAAGTCGGACGCTTAACCGACCAAGCCACCCAGGCGCCCCAAAAATGTAACTCATTAATGCAAAATAAAAATCCACAAAGGATAACAATATTAAAATATACATCATATTACATATATAAATTACCATGTAAGAATTTTATTGACTTTATGCCAGAATAAGAGAAAATTAATCAGCACTGTATCTGTACAAAAGTTTTGGTCATTTAGAAAAGAAGTAGACAGCATTTGATATTTTTCTGTCTACAAGATTTGCTAGTAAATCAAACAATATTGCCATACCCATGTTGCATATGTTTTGTTAAAGTGACTCTATCAGCACTTCATCTCAAGACGCTTGCTAATTTCTTATAGTATGTATCTTAATTAAATAATGTTGACAATTAGTACCATTTATTGAGAGCTTATTGTAATGCCAGGTCCTAAAGTAAATGCTTGCTGCTTTTGTTGTTATAGTCATTTCACGGTCACAATCTTAGGAGGTAGATCATTTTATTACCCCCATTTTATAGGTAAAAGAACTAAAGACTGTTTCTCTGCCTCACTCAAGTACATCATCCAACAGTAACAGTTTCATTAAGATTATATATATGTTTTTTAAAGTATCACTCCACACAATATATTGTCCTTTTTACTCCAAATTATGCAAGGTATTACAGCATTTTACATTTTTAAAAAATATTTATCTATTTTTGAGAGAGATGGGGAGAGAGCACAAGTGGGGGAAAGGTTAAAGAGAGAGAGGGAGACACACAATCTGAAGCAGGCTCCAGGCTCTGAGCTGTCAGCACAGAGCCCAACGCGGGGCTTGAATCCACCAACCATGAGATCATAACTTGAGCTGGAGTCAGATGTTAACCTACTAAGCCACCCAGGTACCCTGTATTTTACATTTTGAAAGCACAGATGGTAAATAAAACGATTGTTTGTCTTCATTCATTACAGATTCTTTCAACCAGCCCATAGGAGTGATTACTATTAAAAATAATACTTAAGGGCGCCTGGGTGGCTCAGTCGGTTGAGCATCTGCCTTCAGCTCAGGTCATGATCTCACCCTCCATGAGTTTGAGCCCCATGTCAGGCTCTGTGCTGACAGCTCAGAGCCTGGAGCCTGCTTCAGATTCTGTGTCTCCCTGTCTCTCTCTGCCCCTCCCCTGCTCATGCTCTGTCTCTCTGTGTCTCAAAATTAAATAAAAACATTAAAAAAAAATAATACTTAAAAACTTGCCCCAAATATCTGCTCAAAAAGAAAAAAAAGTTTTCTGATCAATTAATATCAATGTTAAGTCTTCTTTCACAAACTATTGAAGCAAGACTGTCTCCTTTGAGTGGTTTTATTCTACAGCAGATGTCTCACTCTCCAGACCCATGGATTTTTCAGCCAGTTTAAACTGTTTAAAAAATGGCTAATTCTAAATATGTGTTCACATTTTGATTACAACCAAATGTTCCAGACCCATCCCTGTATTTCACAGACTTACTTGGAACAGTGCCAGCAAAGCCAGCTGGAGAGCTGCTGGAGACCTGGGGAGGTCAGCAGGGAGTGCTGCCTTTTGTACTCAGCATTGAGTTTTTTAAGATCCACCAGCTTCAGACTCTACCACCAATTCTGTTTATGGTGTTTTTAAAACGTGGGGGTGTTTTGTTAAGTCACCTTATTTTTTTTTTCTCTCATCACGAGGCAACTCTTCCCTTAACGAGCAATAACAAAGGAACAGAAAAGAATAAAATCTAACAGTGAAAGCCATCAACATGTTTTCTTTTCTGAGCACCACTTTTTCAGGCATTATTCTTTATAAAACATCATAGCAGGCCCTTTTTGAAAAGAAAGAGGAAAAGAAACTTTACATGATTAGGAAAGAATGGGAATTGAAGATACTGAAAAGTGTAGCAGGAAATGAAAATATAGTGACAGAAGAAGAAAAGTAATTCTTTGTTGTCCAAAACATTATTTTCTGTAACCTGTTCACACTGACTTGTGTGTGTGTGTGTGTGTGTGTGTGTGTGTGTGTGTATTTCTTGCCATCTCATTCTGGTGTTAAAAAAAACAAAGTATTACTATGATCAGCTATGAAACAGCACTTCCTGAAGAGATAATCTCTTGGTTATAACTATTTATTTCTTAATTAAATACTAAATGTATCCTCTGAAATAGTTACAGTGGTGTTTAGTGTGCCCCTTTAACTTTAAGGGAAGAAGTAAGATTTTTGAAAAATTTTTAACAAGAATCATGTCTTTTTGAAGAAGGACAAAGACTAATAACTAGAGTTGTAATTTCTTTTTCACCATAAGCCCAATCAATTTGATTTCTTTTTCTCCTAAGTTAAAAAATGAGCTGAGGCCAGCAAAAAGTCATAACTGGGTCACTAATTAAATGTCAGAGATCTGCTTGTCTTGTGGAGTTGAGGACTATCTAGTTGAAGAAAATAAAATCATTGACTGATATTTGTGACAGTGTATGTGGAGGAGGTGAGGGATAAAGCTGGCGTGTTCACTGTTGGATAGAACTATTTACGTTACTCGTGATTCATAAAGTGATTGAGAAAACCTAAAGCCTTGGACTGTGTTAGAAGTTTTGTCTCCAAATGTCCAGATTTTTCAGATATGTGTTGGCACTATGCTGTGGATTAAAGAATAAAAGAGGTGTCAGCACTCAGCCTTCATCTAGATACCCGAAAGACAAGGATGTACCTGCAAGGGAGAGCTTAGCAAGCAGTCCATGAGCTGGGAGGAGAAACAAGCTTGGGTGACATGGCCTGAGGATTGACTCCTGGATTGGGTCAATGTAAGACAGCTGTTTTGGGGGGGAGTTGTGGTGAAGAACTAGAGTGGATTCAAGAGAAATTTAGAGGAGGAGAAATGGAAGCAACAAATGTAGGAAACTCTTTCAAAGAGCTCTTCTCTAAAGAGGCATACAAAAATGGGATGATAGTTGGCAGGGAAAATGGAGTCAAGGAGAGGGTTTGGATGAAGACAGGTAAGAGGATAGTTTTGACATGGTGGGCTGGAAGTCCATGATAATGTCTATAATTTCATTTTGCTTTCTTAGCATATGTGCAAGTTACTCTTTAATCTCATTTCCTCGTGTCAAAATATGGCTTAATTTCTACTGAAAGCATGGCTCCTGACTACAGATCAGTTATGATTACAAGTTTTAAGTGACTATCGCATTCTTCATTATGTTGCATTTACATCAACAGATAATGCCACGGGCATGGAAATCTTTTGTATTTCAGGAAAATATAGCATTTGTTCCAAGATTTATAACCCAGGCTCTGTTTACCAAGCCCTGTGCTCATGAGGGGTGTCTTTATCTAATTCTGACCAAGGCATTTTAGTATTCTGTGGACCAGCAAACCTTGCTTCTCAAAGCTGGCTCTCAGTCTCCAGTCCCCAGAGAAAGGAGGCAGGAAGTGTTCTCTTCCACCTGTCATTCCAGGAGTGCATGCCTATATTTAGGAATCTCTCCATCGTAGATCCATGACATTTATGGGGAAAATTATACCCTGAAACTATATGGCAGGATGGCAATAAATCTAATGAGTGCATATATAAGGAGAACTAAAATCTCTCCTTACATCCTCCACATGACCTTGGATAAGGTTCTTGGTTATTTGTCGACTCAAGTGGCCGTTCTTTGGAAGTGAAGATGGTGGTATTAGGTACCCGAAATATTTCAAAGGGCATTCTGCACATTAAAGGTTCTAATTATCCTTCTTCAAGCCAGCAGCATCAGAACTGATTATTAAACAGTTTTATAAACCTAACTGGCCTGAATTTTTTTCAATGCAGTCCTTCAAATTACCCTTCTGCAGTTATGAATCTTTCCCAAAGCATTTAAATCTGCATATACAAAGAGAAATACCACTGCTTATTCATGAATGCTACTGAACAAAACCTATATTTATTTCATGTTCGGGCTGTAAATATCAGAAATTTATGGATGATGGTTTCTTAAGAAATAAGCACTCTAGGCTTGAAATGACTGGCAGTTCTATTATAAGGGATTCTGAACAAGCTTTGAGGCTCCTGGAGAAGAATTTATGCATTGCTGACTGTAGAGACATTCCACAGCAAAATATTAGAAATTTACTTGTTCTCAACCTGCCATGATAGTTAGGATTGAACTCTGGAGTTTTGCCATCTAGAAATTAAGTATCTTTGGAGTTATCTGTTTAGTGATGACTATAATATGTTTTTCCTAATTAAGGAAAATCCATCCAATCAGCTCTACCACCGAGGCTTCTGAAAGCCAGTTTTGAATCTCAAAAGTGAAAATCATCCATTTCAATCAAGCTTCAGTGAAATAACCCAGTTAATAATTTAAGCATAATCATCAAAAAAAATAAGTTTGGTTTGCTTACACATTCATGAAATGGTAATGAACAAACATAGCTCTGTATTTTGCCAAATTTCAGTTTTAAACTCTACACATCACCTAACTTCTTCCTTTTCCTTCCCCCTCCTCTACATCAATTACAAACTGCCCTAACCAAGAGTCTTAGTAGATAGAAACAACTGACCAGTGCACCACCGGCTGGCTTAATCAACTCTGGTTTGAATCATTCTGGACTGTGGGCAGTGAGAAGTATGTCTGCGTGAGTCTTCACAGAGAGGCCCCTCTTCCTGTATAGTATATCCTTTCATTCATGAAGGGGACGAAAAGCTGGGCAAGTCCTAATTAATGCCTGTCATGAAGGGTTGATTAAGACATTATATAAAGTCATAACTTTTGCTTTAACTTCCCTAAAATATAAATGTAATTAAGTGAGTACAACTGTGAAAATCATCCCAGTTCATTGCTTAGATGTTTCCTTGCCTAGACCAGTCATGTTGAGCTTGTATGTTTCCTTTCTCAGGGTTGAGTCTCTCCTCTGAGCTTTGGTTAGATGTTAAAGAGAAAACTAAAGCATTTCCAAAATCCTAGCAATGACCTTAAACCTCAAAGTCCATCCACATAGAAACTTTTGGCCAATCTGTTATATGCCTTGTAACCTACACATGTGCTAGCAGATTCTTCTTAGAGACCCTAATCAGCCTGCCATGAACAAGTTGCCATCCTTAAATGCACATTCCTGGTGTTGGTTGGTACATATGCTTTAAGGGGAGCACTGCAGTGATCTGTATATCTGCAATCTTGTAAACGAGTATATACAAGAAAGCTTTTTCTTCAGAAGCAATTGGCTTTTCATTCACAGACCTCATGGAATAGTATAGGAATCATCTTGCAAACATTATAGGTTTGTTTGAAAAAAATCTGTTAAATGATTATTTTGCTAAAAGACCAATTTCTGAGAATTTTTTTAAGTTTTTTTTAATGTTTATTCATTTTTGAGAGACAGAGACAGAGCATGAGTGGGGAAGGGGCAAAGAGAGGGAGACACAGAATCTGAAGCAGCCTCCAGGTTCTGAGCTGTCAGCACAGAGCCTGACATGGGGCTTGAACTCACAAACTGTTAGATCATGACCTGAACTGAAGTTGGATGCTCAACCGACTGAGCCACCCAGACACCCCTGTTTCTGAGCATTTGTAAAGTTATAGTTTCATCCTTGCCTCTTCCTTTGGAGTCTTATTTTTTAAAACAAATATATTTTTTAAATAATATGTATCATTATAGACAGTTCATAAGACACAAAAAAAGTAAAAACACAACATCAGTATTTTCACAATCCAAAGAAAACTGCTATTAACATTTCTATGTATTTTTGTCAATTTCTCTTTCCTACATTAATGCAGTTAATCACTTTTATTTGTTTTTATCACAAAATGAGAATGATCTTATAACATCTCTTAGAGAAATTTTTTGTTACCTGATTTATCCCCTCACAGTGTATATATGGTTTGTGTGATATATAAGAGTGCATAAAAATATATCTGCACAGTTTAAAGAACAATTATAAAGTAAATACTCTTGGGGGCACCTGGGTGGTTCAGTTAGTTAAGCTTCCAAATCTTGATTTTGGCTCAGATCATGATCTGAGCCCCATGTTGGGCTCCATGCTGGGCTTGGAACTTGCTTAAGATTCTCTCTCCCTCTCCCTCTTCCTTTCCCCACTCTAAATAAATACTCTTTTTTTTTTTTAATTTAATTGTATATAGTTATTTATTTATTTATTTATTTATTTTTAATTTATTTTTTTTAATTTACATCCAAATTAGCATATAGTGCAACAGTGATTTCAGGAGTAGATTCCTTAATGTCCCTTACCCATTTAGCCCATTCCCCTCCCACACCCCCTCCAGTAACCCTCTGTTTGTTCTACATATTTATGAGTCTCTTATGCTTTGGTCCCCCTCCCTGGTTTTTTATTATTTTTGTTTCCCTTCCCTTATGTTCATCTGTTTTTCTCTTAACGTCCTCATATGAGTGAAGTCATATGATATTTGTCTTTCTCTGAATGATTTCATTTAGCATAATACCCTCCAGTTCCATCCACGTAGTTGCAAATGGCAAGATTTCATTCTTTTTGATTGTCAAGTAATACTCCATTGTATATATATAGATACCACATCTTTATCCATTCATCCATCAATGGACATTTGGGCTCTTTCCATACTTTGGCTATTGTTGATAGTGCTGCTATAAACATTGGGGTGCATGTGTCCCTTCGAAACAGCACACCTGTATCCCATGGATAAATGCCTAGTGTACTTGCTGGGTCGTAGGTAGTACGGTGGTTCCTCAAAAAATTAAAAATAGAACTAAATAAATACTCTTAATGGGCCTTTGGAATAATTCCAGCGTATGGCAATTGTAAGGATGTTGTGAATAGTTTTGGACATGTGTCTTGGGGAATATGTAGTTTTTTTTTTTTTTTCCTATTGTGAATACCTATGAATGGAATTGCTAAGGCACAGATATCTTAAATTTTACAAGATAATGCCAAACTGTTTTCATAAGAGGCTATACCAATTGACACTTCCAACCAGCAATTCCACATTCTCACTAACATTTTCTAGTATCAGATTTTAAAAAATATTTTGAGAAGCTAATGGATTTGTACTTTTACTTCAAAATATTATTAACTTGCATTTCCCTAATTACTAATGAGTTTCTCCATATTTCTACATCAAATTTATTAGTCACTTGAATTTTCTTTTCATAAAGTATATCTTTTAGGTCTTTTACCTATTTTTTTTCCTTTGTGCTAGCTGTATTTTTCATATCAATTTGTGAGAGTTCTTTATATATTCTGAATACTATTCCTTTACCAAATATATGGGTCATAAATGTCTTTTTGAATTCTGTGACTTATCTTTTTACTCCCTTTTGGTATTCTATCATGAAGTGAATTTATTAATTTTAATGAATTTGAGTTAATCTATTCCTTTATGATTTGTGTGTTTAATATTCTATTTGAGAAAACCTCCCTACTCCAAGGTCATAAAGATATCATCCTACATTATCTCTCCACAAACCTTGTAGTTTTTCCTTTTATATTTGTATCTCCGATAGACCTAGTACTGTCATGTATGTAGAGATATAATTTCATTTCTTTTATAAATGGATATCTAGTTGCCTCAGTGAAACCTACTAAGAATCCCATTCTTGCCCCTTGTCACCTTTGTTATGTAGCAGATGTATATATATTGTATATATATATATGTGTGTGTAGGTCTAATGTTAAGATCTTTATTTGAATCCTTATGTCAGCATCTCTTTGCCTTTGACTTTTACATGTGAAGGTATATGTTTTCTCTTAAATTCAGTTCACTGTTTTTTTTTTCTTCATTTGAGAGAACCTATATCCTGTTTGCTCTGACCCCTACCCTGCTCTTATCAGCAAAGTAATTGTGGCAAATTATCCTAAAACTGTTTTTGCAACACTTGTCCAGAAGTCTCTAGGATGGGAAGAGATGCAATGGCAAAACAAACCTTCAAAAAAAATTCCTGCTAAATTTTTGAACTAATCATTGGGCAAATTGGTTTTGGGTGGACTGTGTTTCACTGAGCTGGTGTCCTTCAATCATCCTTCCATTGGTCTATGCCCCCCTGCTGTTGTGCTCCTAATGCGATGCCTGGCCAATAGGATTTCTTTGCTATGAGTTTAATAAAGGCATTGACACACACATTGGACCTGTGAGTCACTTGTCCTCATATACCTCCTTTTAATGAATACATTTGAACTGTTGGACCATCTGACTACTTAGTTCAAAGTTAGGACTCCTTGAACTCTTGCTTTTATCTCTCAACTTTTAGGGCTCTAAATGCAAATATAAAACTGAAAATAAAGGGTAAAACAGAACAGCTGATTGATATAGTCTTAAATTCATAATTCAGATTATGAGATATAGGGAAATAACACAAGATGATTAAAACCAGCCACTAGAATGAAAATTCCTTGAAGGTATCTCAAGTTCACCAGTGCATTCCCAATGTCTAGAGCAGTGTCTGGCACACAATAGAGGCTCAGTCCTTAATCACATTTCCAGACAGGAGTCTTCCGTTAGAAAAGGTCTCTTCTGCAAAAATGTAGTGTCTATCAAATTCAGAAGAGAGAAGCATATTATCCCTTTCTTTTTCTACCCCTGGAGATGCATGATAAGTAAAGGAAGTCTCAAAAGAGACTACAATGTAACTTATTGCTCTCCATCCCAAAGAAAGGTAGCAAAGATAACATCCTTTTGTGCGCTGCCTCTTGGGAGGAAAATTTAGCAAGAATAGCAAAGATAGTGATGATAGGAACAGCAGCTTCTAGTACGTGTATAGTGAGCACCATATGCCAGTGTCGTCTTAAACTCTTCACATGAAACATTTCATTTAATCCATACCAATCCTATGGACTTGGCACCTTCATTCCTTTCATTTTACAGATGATGGGCAAGGCAATGAGAAGTTAAATGATTCATCCTGGGCCATCCAGTTAGTAAGAGCAATGTAGAGTTAATACCCCAATAGGCTGTTGCTAGCATGTTGTGTTCTTAAAGGTTATTCTATGCCGCATTTAGACAAGCCAATTCTAGTTCACCCCCAATCCTATACACTGCATTCACACAAAAACACCAATATTTTATGAGAACTTGGGGAAAGGTGTATATTTTATTTCCATTACTTGGATTTTTATCTTATTTCTTTAAATCAATTAAAGTTCTGTCACCTTGAGATATTGGAGACACCCTAGATCAAAAGGACATCTACATGTGCCAGCCATTTGAGGCCATTAGGTGATGAATTGTACATTACTTTCAAGGAGCACTGTATGGCCAGCAAAAGAGATGCAAGAACAAAGAATTATGTGCTAGGAAATTTGTGTTAAAATAGAGGTGTGTACAGAGTGCTGCAGGAACACAATGAAGTAATGTGATATGGGTGAGAGAGAGAGGGGCAGGGTGTCAGACAAGTTTTGCAAAGTGTGTTTTGAGGGATGAATAGGAGTTTAACAAGTAAGAAAGTAGGATATTGGTGTCAATGCTCTTTGCAAAGGTGCCAAGCCCTAGGAGAGGTTAGCATGCTGGATGAGGGTTGGCAGGGGGTGTATTAGAAGAATGATCTGAGACAAAAGAGCCAGTTGGAAGATCCAAGGTTCATGTAGAGTCAGCAAATTGGAGTTCTGCAGTGCCCGAAGTCATATACCAAGGTTCAGACAATTTTCCATCATCCAAATGAGTCACCATAACGGATGAAGGTCAACAAACCAGAGGAAAGGAAAGGTTAAGTATCTTGTCCCGGGTCACTCAGCTAGGAAGATTTCATGTAATTAAAAGCAATTTTCTGGGAAATAGATAAGGCATTAGGAGAGATATCAGACTCTGTCTGAGGTACTTTTTTGACACATACATTGGCATGGTATTTTGTTCCCTGAAAATAGAGTGAGTAATCAGGATATCTTCAGAAAATTAGAATTATCTTCAACCTGATGCCTTGCACCTATTTCTTGTTCCTTTTATATTATTCCTGATTTATGTGTCTATACATAAAAATTTACTTTAATTAACTAATTGCACTGCAACACATTTGCAAGTGTTCCCTTTAATACACACCTACCCCTTTCTGTGATTTAAATAAATATATTCAACTCAACTAATTTTTCATAATGTTCTCAATTATGATAGCAAAATAACTCAGTTCTGGGAAAATACACCAATAACTATCTTGAATTGCAGAAACAATAAAATTAAGAGAGTTTTAACTAAACAGTTTGAGTTTTTTAATTGAAATATTCATGCACAAAAGCCCATGATGTCACCACTAATGGCTAATTTATTTGTTTGTCTGACTCATAATGAATATGGGAGAATTGTTTTAATAAAGATGAATTGCTTATAATAAAGACTAAAATCCCTTTAATTTAGTTTAACAAAAGCCAGTGTATTGGCAGTTTTTGTGGAAGAAATGCAGGAGTTGTTTCTTTCAGAAGTTCCATGCCAGATTTCAACACTTTGCATGAGAAATCAGAAGGGCATTGTTAACATGCTCTATTTCATTTGGAACAGTTTTAACTTTTGGTAGTCAGCTCAATAAACAAAATTGTCTGCTTTTAACCTGGGACAATAACATGCTGCATGAGGATATGCCACTGGCTAAGTTGTCACTTTTTCTTTTTGTATTGGAAATAGTTGATGAAAAACGTCAGCGTAAGTTTCCACTTTCTATTTTTGGCTATATATTTGTTCATCATTTGACAGAGTTACAGAATTAATTTATGGAACAAGACCACCCAGGCCCCATCTCTGCTATTTTGCATGGAATGAGGAAGTTGTTTTGACCTCACTGCCATAGAGGAAAAAACAATGTAGACTGTATATCTTCCTATGTCTCCAAAGGAGTGCTCCAAATCCCACATTTGTTTTCTGTCTTTACCAAATGCCTACTTTGTGCTTTAAACTATACAAAACTCTTGAGGGGGTGTCTATGTGTAAGAGATATAATACAATGGTAAAGAGAAAAGGACCTAGCTAGGCTCTAAGGTTACCTGACCCTAACAGCCCTATCTGAGCCTCAGTTTCCTATCTATTAAATGAGAATCATACTTACATGTGTAATTCTGGTGGAGACTAAATAAAACAATATAAATAGCATTAGACCATTGTAGATGCTCAGTACCTGTTAGTTTCTCATTTTCTATTAAGTGATGAGTTTCGAATCACCTTGCAAAGAACCATGTTCAGGCAGGATTCAAGTACCATATGTACAGTATAATTAATTCTGAGGAGTATTAGGAAGTGAAGGCTATGGATCACCAACACAAATTGAGTTGCGGTTTCTTATAGTTGAGGAGATTAGGTGAGACTTCGTGAAGCTGGCAAAATTTGGATTGGGTCTTAAGGGCAGCTGTAGTCCATATATGTACAGCAGGAAAGAGATGAAAGTCTGGGTTGGATAAATAATATGAGCAGGATCTTGGGTGTAAAACCACATATGTCACCTACCAGAACTAGGAGTAGAATAATCTGATGATAATAGATAATTTAGGGAAGCAAATGGGGAACAGATACAATTTTAAAGTTAAATGAAGCTTAGTTTGGGGAAATGAATGTATTATTTAGATAATAGGGATCACATAAGATTTTTGATTCAAGGCTTGTATTTTTAAGAAAACTAGTCTAGCTTAAAAAATACAGGATGAATAAAAAATTGAGTGACCAGGGTTTCAGCAATCAAGGCTGAATGAATTAGGCAGTGACAGGAGCAATAGGAGAAAGGAGTGTAGAGCATCCATGAAGAAAGAATTGATTGGCTTTCATTACTGATTGTATATGGGGTGAAAAAGAAAGAAGGCACTAAGATTGATCCAAGTATTTGATACTTGTTAATTGGGGAAATGAGAGAAAGTTGAATTAATTTTGGAAAATAATGTATTTGCTTTTAGATATGTGTAACTTGAAGTGATTATAGGGCATCCAAATAGAAAGCTTTAGTTAATAGTTGGCATATGGGGAGAGAAATTCAAGAGAGAGGTCAGGAAATCAAGATGTGAGTCATTTATCTTCAGGGAGTAATTAAAAATTTTAAACCAGATGAGTTTATAAGGCAGTGTTTCTCAACTTTATCTTGTATGATTAAACATACTCATTCAATAATAAAAACTTAGGGGACGCTGATGCAAGTGCTGCTTGCCAGGCACCCTTCTGTTTTTCAGAGATATGGTGGTGAACACCAACAAAGTTCCCATTGTCAAGGAGCAGTCAGCACAGGATTGTTGATTTGCATGATAATATTCGGTTCTATTTGATAGCTATAATGCCTTATCTCTCCAGAAAGTCTATTTGCATGGAAATGAAGAACAGTGGCATTGCTATTAAAATAATCCTAAACCTGCTCTATTTTATTAAGAAAATAAATCATTCACAAACTTTGATAACTTACAAATAATTTACTGGTGATAACCATTGTACCTAGACACCTTGGATGAGAAACTTTTAAGGAGAGGTTAGGCAGAGAGCAAAGTGGCTCAGTGCTGAACCTTGGAACTAGATACATGTGGTGGTGGGAAAAGTAGCCAGTAAATTAAATAAATGAGATAGAGAATAAATAGAAATAGGTAAGCAGAGATTAGAGAATTTAGAAGACCAGGAAGAGAGTCAGTTTGGACAGTTCTACTAAAGCTGAGGGAAGAAAAAAATAAAAGAAGACATGTTCCACAGCATTTAATGATACGGATAGATCTAGGGAATAAGAATTGGGGGATTGAAAGCTCCCTGAGGGGCACCTGGGTGGCTCAGTAGGTTAAGCGTCTGACTTTAGCTCAGGTCATGATCTCATGGTTCGTGGGTTCAAGCCCTGCATCGGGCTCCGTGCTGACAGCTCAGAGCCTGGAGACTGCTTTGGATTCTGTGTGTCCCTCTATCTCTGCCCAACCCCTACTTACACTCTGTCTCTCTCTCAAAAATAAATAAATATTAAGAAAAAAAGAATGATAAACTCCAGGAGACCAGGAGTCTTTGCTTTTTTTGTTCATTGATGTATTTTAAGCTCCTAGAATAGCATGTGGTACATCTGGTTCAGTAAATACTTGTTACATGAGTGAATGAATGAGTTAATAAATACATTAATTAATTAATTTTTCCTTGAGCCCTCATACTTCTTACATTGCCTGACAAATAGCAGTTTCTTTTTCTATACTTGGCATATGATTCTGGTAATAATGGCCTAGGTCCTAGACTACAGTCAGCAACTGCACTTTGATACTTTAGTGAGGAAGAAACTTTTTTTCATGATTTATTCTATTTAGTTTGTGAGTACAAATATTCTGTTTCAAGTTGTATCTGAAAACTTATAGGCCAGCAAATGGTTGGGAGTGGAGAGCATGCATCACTTACAGCTACAGTGATTTTCTATCTCTGACTCATCTGAAAACGCCTTAATTGAGTATTTATTCTTATGCTGCAAGATCCAAAAAATCTTAACTGCCATTAAGCTGTCTACAGAAGCAAAACGAAATGGAGAATTAAGGCAATTATCAGGATGATATGAACCATAGAAAACATGTTTGCCTCAATCTGGATGTTTCTGGAGAACTTATTTTTGACCTAAATTATCTGAGTAACCCCCCCTTCAGTTTCCATTTCATTTTGCACAGATAGTAATTTAGTGTGCAGAGGGAACAGCCCATAATATAGGGAATCAGTGTGAGAAGAAACTCATCATCCAGGACATGTTTGGCTGTGTCTTCTCTTTTTACTAAATTTTGTTCCCAGAGGAAATAGAAAAAAATATTAAGACTTAATAAGGAATTTTTTGAAAATTAACTGATTTATTGAAGATATGCTTTGACACCTGCGTACCTTTTGATCTTAACTAAAATGACTCTTTAGCTTGAATTTCTGTTAGGCTGTAACTTTAGGTACATCATTAAAAAGCCAGTGAGTAAATAAAACAGGATATTAATCATCATACATTCATTCCAATGCAAATACAGATACAATTGGCAGAAATGTGGGCTGTTTCTAGTGTACATGAAAGCCAACTCTAGTGTATGTCAAGTGTGTGATAATGAGGAATTTGCAGTTGTGTCCATCTGCTACTCTTTATGAAATGTTTTGTCAGGTCACCTGTATGTATTTTATATCTTCACTCTCTTTTCCTGAGGACATATTTCCCAATAACACTGTTTTTTAACTTTAGAATTAAAAAAAAAAATGTTTTAACGTTTATTTATTTTTGAGTCAGAGAGAGACAGAGCATGAACGGGGGAGGGTCAGAGAGAGAGGCAGACACAGGATCTGAAACAGGCTCCAGGCTCTGAGCTGTCAACACAGAACCTGACACGGGGCTCGAACTCACAGACCGTGAGATCATGACCTGAGCTGAAGTCGGACGCCTAACCGACTGAGCCACCCAGGCACCCCTAACTTTAGAATTTGATATTCAAACTACACCCGCCTACATACACACAGACTTCAGTGGTGAGCAGATGAGGGCTTTAAAAGTTGTTGAAAAGCTGCATCTGGTGAGAAATAGGGCCCTCTCTGGCCAAGCAGACCTGCTTTTCCCAGCACAAGAGCATCTCAGTGGAGCCAGTGACAGAATCAATCCCACAGGGGTCCCAGCCGATGTACCTCAATTATTCATTGACCCCCAAATGCTATCCTTTGTCTGCTATTTGGCTATAGATTCATTGGAAGATAATAAAATCAACCAGGGAGATGGTAAATTTTCAGGATATGATACAAATAAACATAGAGGTTAAGTCTATTTTGATGCAGCATAGGAAGAAGTGTTACTGAAATGCAAAAATATTCCTTCCCCATGTTTATGCCTCAGCAATAAAGAACTCTTTTTTTTTCTTTCTTTCATTTTGGCCCTTAAGGTCCTACCTGATTTCATTCTAGCCTCTCTTCTGGTCATCTATCATACCCATCTCCATCATGAGATTTCTTTTTATTTTATTTTATTTATTTTTATTTTCTCCATTATTGAGATATAGTTGACATATAACACTGTGTAAGTTTAAGGTGTACAATCAATTGATCTGATATATTTACATATTCAAAATGATTAACACTGTAGCATTAGTGAACACTTCCATCACATCACACAATGACCTTTTTTATGTGTGTGATAAAAACATTTAAGATCTCTCTTAGCAACTTTCAAGTATATAATACAGTATTCTTAACTATAATCCCTTTGCTATATATTAGATCACAGAACTTAATCATCTTATAACTAGAATTTTGTATTCTTTGACTCCCATCACCCATTTCCTCGACCCCCTACTTTCTAGTAACCACCACTCTACTCTGTTTCTACAAGTTCAACTGTTTCAGATTCCACATATAAGTGATATCGTGTGGTATTTCCCTTGTCTGACTTACTTCACTTAGCATAATGCTCTCAAGGTCCATCCATGTTGTCACAAATGGTAGGATTTCCTTCTATCTTTTTCCATCCCTCCATTTTCTGTCTGTGCATGTCTGTAAAGCTGAAATAAGACTCTCCCTGTAGGCAGCATATACATTGGTCTTGATTATTTTTTTAATCCATTCAACCACTCTGTGTCTTTTGATTGGAGAATTTAGTCCATTTACATTTAAAGTAATTGTTGACAGGTAGAGACTTTCCTTTGCCATTGCGTTGCTTTCTGATTGTTTTGTAATTCCTTTGTTTCTTTCATCTCTTGTTCTCTTCCTTTGTAATTTGATGATTTTCCATAATGGAATGCTTAAATTTCTTTCCCATTATCTTTTATGTATTTACTATAAGTTTTGCTTCATGGTTACTGTGAGGCTATAACACATTGTATATTTATGACAGACTATTTTAAGCAGAAAATAATTTAACTTGGAATGTATGCAAAAACTCTACATTTATACAGCCCTACGTGTTTTATATTTTTGATGTCCCAATTTCCATCTTTTTACCTTGTGCATCCATTAACAAATTTCTATAGTTATTTTTAATGCTTTTGTCTTTCAAGCCTCATACTGGACTTATAAGTGATGTACCCATCACCATTACAACATTAAAATATTCTGAAATTAACTGTATATTTACATGCACCAGTGACTTTTATACTTATTTTCTTGCTACTAATTAGCATCCTTTCATTTCAGCTTAAAGAGCTTCATTTAAATTTCTTGTAAGACCAATCTACTAGTGGTGAGGAGTTTTAGCTTGCCCTTGTTTGGAAAACTCTTTATCTTTCCTTCAATTCTGAAGGACAACTTTGTTCGTAGAGTATTCTTGGCAGGTTTTTTTATTTTTCATATATATATATATATATATATATATATATTTCAGTATTTTGAACTCTGGCCTGCAAAGTTTCTGCTGAAAAATCTGCTGATAATCTTATGGCTGTTCCTTTGTACATAACAAGTTGTTTTTCTCTTGTTGATTTTAAGAATCTTCTAGTCTTCATCTTCTGACAATTTAATTTTAATGTGTTTCAGTGTGGGTTTCTTTGGATTCTTCTTCTTTTGTTATCCCTAGGCTTCCTGGTTTTTGATGCTTGTTTCTTTCCCCAGGTTACAACAGTTCTCAGCCATTATTTCTTTGAATAAGTTTTCTGCTCCTTTCTCTCCTCCTTTCAGGACACTTATGAGTGTATATTGGTCCACTTATGGCCTCTCATTAGTTCTATCAGCTATCTTCACTTTTTTTCATTCTTCTTCACTTGTTGCTCCTCTGATTAGATGAATTCCATTGCTTGTCTGTGAGTTTGTTGGTCCTTTCCTCTGCTTGATCTATTCTGATGTTGAACCCCTCCAAATTGAACTTTGCAGTTCAATTTTTATATTCTTCAGCTTTGTCATTTCTCTTTGATATTTTTAAGATTTTCTGTCTCTTTGTTGAAAATCTCACTTTGTTCATATATTGTTCTCCCGATCTCTATGAGCATCTTTATGACAATTATTTTGAGCTCTCCCTCAGGTAAATAACTTAATTCTATTTAACTAATATTTGTTTCTATAGTTTTATCTTGTTGTTTTGTTTGCAACATATTCTTGAATTTTTGTATTATTATCCTTGAATTTTTGTGTTGGTTTCCGTGTATCAGGCAAAATAGCCACCTCTTCCAGTCTTGAAAGAGTGATCTTGTGTTGGAGATGAAGTTTATCTATCAGTCCAGCCTGTGCTCCTTGTTGTCTTTCAAGCTTTTATGATTTTTCAAGCCACACTCTTTGTTCCTAGTGGCTCCCTGTAGTTGAGGATGTGCCAACACCCACCAATTTCCCCAAGAGGAAGGTTGCATTCAGCAGCTAGATGAAGGCTGGTCGCAAGTTGGATCTTCAGACAGCAGCTGAGAAAGTATCTAGTTAGACCCCTTCCAGGAAGTAACTGGAAGATGGGCATTTTTGTCTGCTTCCTCTGCACTGATCCCAAATGTATAGCCATGGGGGTAGAAGTGCTTATAAGCCTATTAAAATATTCTTTGTTTTTTATAATCCTATGGGACTGCTGAATGCAGGCCTCTGTGGCTACCAGAACCTCACAATCCCTCCTATAGCAGCCACAAAAACTGGGGCAGTACATATGTGTATAAATTCCTTCCACAGAGATACTAGCAACTTGGAAAGGGAGACAGCAACGAGGTGTCCATAGGTTTCCCTGGTCTCCAGGTACGATGGCAGTCAGCCTCTAGATGTGTGCTGAATTAGAAGCCTGACCATCAAGAAATAGCTTTTGAAGTATGCAAACATGTCCCTTTTAATGAGATGGGTGTTTTTGCCTGCTACTTGTGTATTAAGCCATGATGTTACAGCAAGTTAAGAACACTTATTTGTTTGAGACAGTACAGTGCGACTCATGAATGGAAGTCCCATTGGGTATCATAACCAGCATTCTGGGGACCTGTCCCTTGGGAAGCAGCTGCAAAAACTAGGGAGCAGATATATATATACAACCTCTTTCCAGGGAGATACTGGCAACTTGAGGCAAGCAGGAGGGAGAAGGTCGGGGAGATGTCCTCTGGATATGTATTAAATTAAAAGCCTGACCCTCAGGCAGCAGCTTCTAATGTATGAAAATAGACTCCATTAAGAGCAAGACAGGGAGATGGACTATTTTTGCCTGCTCCCTCTGTGTTGAGCCCTGGGGTAAGAGCTGCAATGAATTCTCAGGCCCTTTAAGAACTGTTTTTTCTTTGCTATAGTCTTGTGGGTCTCATGCATGCTTTCAAAACTAGGTGATTGGAGGACCCATCCCTCAGGTGGGGGTCTTAAAAGTTAGGGCACTATATATGGGTCCTAAACCCTTCACTCTTCAGGGAGAAGATGGGAGTTAGAGATTCCCTTCTGACTATGGCACTGTGCCAGGAGTGGAGTTTATGACAAGATTATGTCTCAGCCTTTCCTACCCATTTCACTGTGGCCTTTTTCTCATTTGCCTGATGTGTAGGAGTCACCTAGTTAGTTCCTGAATTTCTTTTAGGGAGAATTGTTCCATGTGCAGCTATTCATTCTCTGGGTCAATGGAAGGAGTAGAATTTGGGATTCTCCTATATTATCATCTTTAAAGATGTTCTTAATGAGTTCTCCATTTTGACACTTCTATTAACATTGACTAATTTAATTTCTGATTATTGAAATATCCTTGAGCTTTCCTACCTCCAAATATCTGTACATATTCTTTCCATTGCTTGGAATTCCCCTACCTGCATTTCTGTTTAAGCAAATCTATTCACACTTCATGGTTCAGCTCAAAACCCATCCCAATAAAGTGTTCCCTTTCACATGGTAATTTTAATTGCTTCCATCTCTGAACTCACATAATATAGCTGCTTTATCCCTTTTCCCCTTCCTTCGTTACTCTTCTGTCTCTCATTTTCCTCTTCTTTATATTTTTTTAATTCTTTTAATTGTGAAATATCACACACACAAAAAAATAACACAAACATGGAGAAATGGGCGGAAATAATCCCAAATTTATAGTTTGACAAGTAGTTATAAAGTGAACTCCTTGTAACAATTCTCAAGGAAAAGAACTATAATATTGCCAATACCCAGGAAGCTCCCATGTGTTCTATCCAGTTGACAGCCACTTTCCTTTCTAACAGAGCTAACCCCATTCCCTTTATTGGTTTACTATATTTATGAATCCCTGGGCAATATACTTTAGTTTTTATATCTTTTTGAATCTAATATAATTTCTAATTTTGTATTTTCTACAAAAGAGATTAAAATAAATAATAAACACCCTAAAACACACTCTAAAACACACAGGTATTTGGGGTCTTTTTTTCCGTACAATATTACAATATTTAGCATATAATTGATAGCTATTACTATTATTATTATTCTTATATCTTTGTGGCACCTGTAGGAACTCCTGAATTGTTAATTAACTTTTGAATTAATAGCTTATCAGTTTTAACATCTTGCTTCCTTGAGGAAAATGGTAGTCTCAAATTGTTTGTATAATCCCTATATATTGCCTAGCACAGAATAGGTGCTTATTAATTTTTTTTTCATTTTATTCAGCAATGTTGCTCTGCTATGAAATAATGTAATATAAAACTTAATGAATGATCACACACAAGGAGTTTTACTGAATTACTCACTATTACAATAGCCTTTTCTAATTTCTTCATAACACTTGTCACTATTTGAAATTATATTGTTTTATTATTTGTTTAATTGTCTATTTTCTCTATTACCCCAAATAGAATATGAGTTTCTATCCCTAACATTTAGGATATTACCTGTCACAATATAGGTGCTTAATGAATATTTGTTAAATTAAAGAAATAAATGAATTATTGTAGGAATCAAACAGGTAGAACTTTTTATGACACTGATTTTTTTATTGATGTCTGTCAACTTTAGAACCATATTCACTTCTCAGCTTCTGTATTTCTGAGATATTTATTCTGAACGTGGTTAATTCTTTCCCTTATTGAGAATATGAACATTCTCTGAAGGCCAGAGTTTGCTCTGGAGAGGCAACAGGATCAGCTTTTACCTCTGACATGGGTTTAAAATGTTCTTTCTGCCAAATGACAGATGATTACATCTAGAGCATTTTTATTAAATTCAAGCAATAACGTGATTAAGGTACTAATGTTTTCCCATTGTAAAAATAAGGCTTTTATTACTTTGTCATAATATTTGGTATATTCATATTTGAAATAGGCCAGAAAATAACACTTGGTAGCTAAAAACTATGCTCTGAACTCTTCAAGGCTATAAATCATTTGTTTATTGAAGGGTAACACCATTACTATATTGAAGATTTCAAGAATTTTGTGAAATTAAAACTATGTTTTTGAGAACAAGAAAAGAAATACTTCTTGTGTCTAGTTTTTTACCTCATGTATTACTTTGATCACCTCCTCAGAATGTCCTAAGGCTGTCCTTAAGAATTACCCATTTGGCAGGTAGTTCTATTCCTTGAGTATGAATTTCTAAGATGTGACAGAAAACTGTATTTTTGGAGATTCCATGTAAGGACCAAAACACACTGTGGAAGCATCTTGTTTCTTTGTCTAGAAATTCTTCCAAATATTCTGAAGGTCTGTGTGTGAGAAAGCACTGTGTTATACACGTGGGAGTATTGCAGCCATCTTATCTAGGCAGCTGCTTGTCTTTGTGTTGTGTGTATATGTGAGCATTTTTTGCAACTGGTGTACATCCAGTGTGCTGTGGAAACAGCACATCATACTAATTGCATGTCTTCCATTTTCATTCCTCTCCAATTGGCAGTAGAGAAGCTGAAGTTTCATTAAGGTCTCATGGGTTTCCCTGGTCCTGGAGCCCAGGATGTCACCTTTCACTTGGGGTATAATTATTCAGTTCAGGCTTTCTCATCTAAGTGGATATAAACAAAAATATTAAATATTTGCATTAGCCCTCTTCAGTTCATCAAAATCTTTGCAAAATATCTAATTTTCAGCACAGCTCTTCCCTGGATGATATCCAAGGTGGTAGACCTTCCTTTCCTGATCCCTCAAGAAGGTATAGACTAGATTCTAAAGCTTTGGGAAGTGAATATCTTCTTACGAAAATTATGGCTATACCTCATCTCTATTGTTAAGCACTTTCTTCTATATAAGATGTCTTTCTGAAGAATGAACTCAAAACAGCTTAGATATAGAAACATTTAGTACTTTGAATCCAAGGAAATATATACCATGGTAGAAGGAATTTTTTTCAACTACTTGACTACAGCTGTTTCAGTATTTTTTAGATTTTCTGAAGATGATGTGGAGAAAAGTTAAGTCTATAGTGTTGTCCCCATGATTAGTTTGAAAAAAATCCCTGGTGCTATCAAGGCAAATATGCATCCCTTTAGCTATGATTTCTCTTGAGGCAGCAACAAGTGAAGGATCACACCAATCACAACCACAATGCCTCCCTCAATACACACACACACACACACACACACACACACAACACAAAACAGAAACACACACATGGAATCCTATTTCAGTGTGTATAGTTCAGTTACACATCCTGACCAGTCTTACCAACTTCTCCATCAAACAGTAGGACTTTAAAGGTAGGTGATGTGCTCACTGATGCAGTGTGCTCTTTTTCTTTGCATGGTTCCCTCTTGAATGAACAAGCTTTGTTTCTGAGTTAAAACAAACTCAAATGTCATTTATTGCATTAAACTTTATAGCTACCGTGCTGCAGTGGATATTCTATGTTGCCTGGCTCTTCTTGGAAGCTTATCTCATCCATAGTATCTCAGCAAAGCTGTGTTTCCCATACAATTGTTCCTATTTAATTATAGTGTCCACATTGTACCCTTGAAATGTGTTGAGTCAACCTTAAATGTGGGAGGATAAGCTATGGGAGTAATATGGGTGAGAGAGTGTGTGTTTGTGTGTGTGTTTATTCTTACATATGCATTCTTTATACATGGGAAATAAATTAATATATTTTTGCGAAACAAGTGAAATTGACCATGTGGAGCTTGAAGCATTTCCTGTGGGATAACAGTTTACAAAGACTATGGAATAAGCAAAAACCTCCATGCATCTAACAACTTTCATTTTTAGTTTTTAAAGTAAAAATTGACAAATCCACAATCATTGTGGGATACTTTAGTATCTCCCTCCCCAAATCTGATAGATAAAACAGAAATATGTAAGAAAAGATATGAGTGACTTCTGAAATTGTTACTCAACACATGGAATGAGTGGGATATATCAAATTATTGCACCTATCATAGTGGTATAGATATAATTTGTAATTGATGTTTAAATGCAAAATATTATTTAATCAAAAAGTGAGTGAAATAATCAGCCATGTGCTTTTCTCTGTATGATTCTCAACTAAAGTTTGTTTTTTGTGTCTCTTTTATTTTTTTCTTTTTACATGTAGCCCAAACTCATGCTCTCTTCTGAAAAAAAACAATTTTTTTTAATTTTTAAAAAAATTAGTTAATTAGCATTTCATAAGTAACTTAATCTAATCCGAGTAGAAATAATGTGTTCAATCTCTTTTTTTAGCACTATTTAAATAGAACTCAACAGATAGGTTGATGCATCAGGCATTATGTATACACTAAAGCATTGGTTTTCAAAGTTAGCCTACATTAGAATCACCTGGAGGGCTTCCTCAAACGAGATTGTTAGACCCAACCCCAGAGTTTCTGATACAATAAAATAAAGATGGAGTAGAAGAATTTGCATGTTTTTTTTTTTAATTTTTTTTTCAACGTTTTTTATTTATTTTTGGGACAGAGAGAGACAGAGCATGAACGGGGGAGGGGCAGAGAGAGAGGGAGACACAGAATCGGAAACAGGCTCCAGGCTCCGAGCCATCAGCCCAGAGCCTGACGCGGGGCTCGAACTCACGGACCGCGAGATCGTGACCTGGCTGAAGTCGGACGCTTAACCGACTGCGCCACCCAGGCGCCCCAAGAATTTGCATGTTTAACAAGTTACCAGGGGATACATGTGGTGGTTGGGGACCACACTTTAGAAAACACTGAACTAGAGCACAAACAAACAGCTGTTTATGAAACATAACTCAGTGCTTCAAAGAAGCTTCTTAGCCTTTATATGTTTATATGTTTAAATTAAATTTCTTTCAGATTATCAATATTTGAAGAATCTTTCCCAAAAATGGGAAGTCCATTCAAAATTTAAAGACAGCGTGCATCAATTGACTAAATAAGAGCATTAGCAATGACATAGTTATTTCCTCCAAGTTTTCCTTTTTTTTTAAGATTTTATTTTTAAGTAATCTCTACACCCAACATGGGATTCAAACTTACAACCCCAAGATCAGGAGTTGCAGGCTCTACCCCTGAGACCAATAGTCGTATGGTCTACCTACCCTGCGCATGATCAAGAGTCATATGCTCTACCGACTGAGCCAGCCAGACACCCCTCAATTTTACTTTCTGCTTTTTTTTTCTTTACCTTTTGCTTACATCTTCTAACCCTTGAGCCTCAGGGTTTGGAACACCTCAAGTGGTTGAATAAGGCATCTTTAGGAAACTAGCTAGGTTCTGATGAAATGTTAGTCAGTGATTCTAAAGCATGTGAGCATATAGCTGCTGAGTCATAAGAATATCCCATGATACATTTCGGACATGGGTTGACATAGCAACAGTCCCAAACGTAGCACAAAGCAATGCTTCAAACTGGGACAACAATCTCAAATGCAACAGGGAGGATAACTTTACAATTCAGGATTAAAGACAACAGTCAGAACATGATCTATAGAGGGATGCTGATTCGATACCTACCAAAATTGAGAAGACTTTACACTTCAGAGTATGATAAACTTTCTCCATCGCCTAAAGTCCATTGTGTTTGTGCCACAACATGGTCTACCTTCTGATTCCTCTATAAATGATTCAAAAATCTCCAAAAGCAAAATTGGTTATTTTCCTATATTTTTCTCGTACTTACTTTCGTGAATAACATGAAACAACATTGTACAGTGGCTGTTGACATAGCTGTTTCCCATTAAATAAGAAGAACCTTGAGGGCAGAGACACTTATATTTTTGTCTTTGATTATCATACACCTAACATTGTGCCTAAGGATAGATGTGCTTAATAAATAATTGGGAAGTGAAAGTCCTTCACAAGCAAAGATGTCACCTTGGCCATCAGTCGGCACATCATTCCAGCACCAGATAGGATGCCTTATAATGAATTGATAGTTATGAAATTTACTGAAAGAGCACAGCAGGAGCATAACCCCAATGTGTCACAGTATTAGATCTGTGGGAAAAAAATAAATCCTCAAAGTAGGTATGACCTTATTCCCTGTCAAACCACTCTGAACAGGCAAATAAGACGAACTACTCTTGGTCTAACATGGAATAGATAACTGGGACCACAAGGAGCCACCTCTGTCCCCTTGCCAACATCTCCACATACCGTCTCTGCCCTCGGTCTGAGCGGTTTGTGTTGTTGTTCCTTGTTGATTGTTAGCACCACAACCCATGTTGGTGCCATGGGATGCAAATTGCCAGCCCCAACACAAACCCTGTTTCTGAAGAGGCACTTGGTTGGCAGAGTGAAAACAGAGTAACGAGAGATGCCATCTGCATTTCCTACTACATAGCTCAATTAGTTGATTGATTTGTAACACTTTAAAAAACATTTTCTAGGCAAAGCAAATTAGGAGAGTGTTTTATAATGTATTCAGTTTAATTAAAACTGCACTAAGTGGAGTACTTCGCTTCTTGGTTTCAGAAAAAAAATATCACAAGGAAGTCACATACCATATTGATTTTCACCCCCCTCCCCAAACAGGAGTAAAATAACATTGTTAAAGCTATACAAGTGTGCCTCTTTAAAAGGTTTTTTGTAATTAGAAAGTAGAAGATTGGGTAGCAAGGCAAGACGTTAAGATACCTGCATGAAAGTCATGGGCGATGGGGGTGGGGGAGCTGGTAACAGGCTCCAAATTTGAATAACCAACAACACCTGCTCCGTGTTACATGCAAAAATGCTTTTATCATCTGAAGGGGAAAAGAAAATCTGCAATGTTCCAGATCAATTCAAAGGCTTAATTGAACAAGTTGAACATACATGCATGTCTTTACTAATAACGTGAATGCAGAAACAACTTCCCAGTATGAGACTTTTCCAAGTTTGGATAAATTTAGCTGTTCATCCAGCTCCCCTCCTCACATCTCAGATTGTCCCTACCAGACTGCTTTCCCCACATTCTTGCTGCCTGTCACATCACCAAATGTAAGAGGGCTTCCAAATTGTTAGTCGTCTGATGAAACCTTCAAATTATTGGAGACGTTCGCATCGGTAATTATGATTTATTTAAAAGCACTTTGTTTGCATTGCTCTTGTCTCAGTTTCTTTAAAGCCAATTACTGAGAAATTCATTGGATTGTTTTGATTTTTTAAATCATTTGGAACTTCAGAACACATCCCTTTGCATAATTTTTTGAAAGTAAAACCAAAACAAAACGATAAAAGGAGCACCCTCCAGAATTTGTCTATTTCACGTCTTCAGAACTTCTGTAGCATGCTAGTAAGCAGTTAAAGTAGGAGGAACAGTAGGGGCGCCTGGGTGGCTCAGTCGGTTAAGCGGCCGACTTCAGCTCAGGTCACGATCTTGCGGTCCGTGAGTTTGAGCCCCGCGTCGGGCCCTGGGCTGATGGCTCAGAGCCTGGAGCCTGCTTCCGATTCTGTGTCTCCCTCTCTCTCTGCCCCTCCCCCGTTCATTCTCTGTCTCTCTCTGTCTCAAAAATAAACGTTAAAAAAAAAAAAAGTAGGAGGAATAGTATAGTTCTTTTTCAGTAGAAGGAGGGACCAAAGTAGACAAACTGAATCAACTGAGCTCCCATTACATTTGGCTAAATCGGTAATACTTAAGTGGGGCAACGATTTTCCTAGTTTTGTTGGACTTCTGTTCCTGCCTAGAAGATACCTAGAGGATGCTGGCAATAATACTGTCTGCATATCATAGAATATTCTTTTTCTTGTCACTACTATTTTATGATACTTCATTATTTAAATCATCTTAGAAGGACCAAAAAGTGACCATTGATAACAAATACTACCATCTATTCTAGGTAATAACCTCAGAATGAGGTCCTGACTTGTCATCTATAGTCCTTCCCAAACTATACATACAAAGGGCCTCAAAATAATGCCTTAGGCTTGTCCATTCACTTTTTTTATAAGCAGTGGTGGAAATTAAGCAAAAGAGACAATGGCCAACAGTTTCTTAGGCTAGACAGTTGCTTAGAAAATATTGTGAGCAGGGGCGCCTGGGTGGCGCAGTCGGTTAAGCGTCCGACTTCAGCCAGGTCACGATCTCGCGGTCCGTGAGTTCGAGCCCCGCGTCAGGCTCTGGGCTGATGGCTCGGAGCCTGGAGCCTGTTTCCGATTCTGTGTCTCCCTCTCTCTCTGCCCCTCCCCCGTTCATGCTCTGTCTCTCTCTGTCCCAAAAATAAATAAAAAACGTTGAAAAAAAAATTTAAAAAAAATAAAAAAATAAAAAAATAAAAAAATAAAAAATAAATAAATAAAAAAAAAGAAAATATTGTGAGCAAATACTTGTTGGGTGTTAATTTCTTAAGATTGATAATATTCTGTATAAACTACCGGCAGCTCATCTCCAAATGTACTCCATTGGGCAGTACCTCAAAAAGGCATTTTGGACTAACACATCCATGTGATTCTATTTTTTTAAAGCGTATTTATTTATTTTGAGAGAGAGAGAGAGAGAGAGAGAGAGAGCACAAGCAGGGGAAGGGCAGAGAGAGAGGGAGAGAGAGAACCTAACCCTAAGCAGGCTTCGCACAGCACAGAACCCGACACAGGGTTCTATCTCACGGGATGTGACATTATGACCTAAGCCTAGATCACGAGTCAGACATTCAATCGACTGAGCCACCCTGTCGCCCCTATGTGATTCTATTTTTAAGAAGACTCCATAGTCATAGTACCTGTCCAAAAACAAAGATGCTAAAAGATACCTCTGTGGGAACCCACTGTTTCCATAAAGTATGGTTTCATTAAATATATCATGAATCTAAGCCAAAAAAACAAGAAAGACAATACCACACTTCCAATTTTAGATATTACTAATGGGACTAGAAATAAAAATAATTGCTATTTAATTACAGAAATGTGTACTCTGATGCACAAATGCCTGATAGAGGATAATGACATTGGACACCGAAAATGTTCCGTGGCTGCTGGGAACATTTGACAATAATTTACATGTTTAATTGAGTTGCTGTGAAAGGCTCATTGCGCAATTACATGTTCACTTAGGTGCTCAAATAGATACTGAAAATACCTATGTTTCACTTGTACGTATGACCCAAATGGCTGCTGCAAAAAATGTTTCCATTTACTTATGTGGGGGACTCTACATGTGATTGCACTTTACTGTGTGTTTAAAATGCCTTCTGCCCTTAGGTTTGATGGCTCAGTCTTGCTCTGAGCAATGTTGCAATACAGACTATTTATGGAACAATATTGCCCTCTGGCAGTGAGGCAGCCATTGGTTTTAATAACTGTTTTATGTCATTTTGACAGCTTTTAAACTAGTCACACCCAGCAGTTTAGGCCAGAAGGGAAACATCAACCAACGCCTGCAGGAGTTTTGTATTACAAAACCTGTATGTGTGTTTATATTAGGAAAATGCTACAACTCTTTCTTTAAAGAAAAGCTGCATCCCCGAGAGGCCGACTGAATTTTTGCCACGTAAAGCTTAGAGAAGTGCGAATAATCACGACAATATTGAGCTCAAAGTACCAGCAGAGAACAGAATCACTCTCCCTTCCAGAGATTTGTGAGCTGGAGCTCCATGGAGACTGAGACTGTAAGCCTATCGCAGACCTCCCTCCTGTAGTGCATGTTGGGATACTCATGGGATCAACAAAGAACCGCCGGGTTGTATCAGATCTTTTGAATCGAATCATCTTGAGGAGTGTCTGGGCTTTGCAGAAACAACCCAGAGCAGCTCACAGAAGCTAGAGAATTCCTGGAGGATATCTCAGCTGCTTCTCAACTACTTTCTCAAAGTGAGTGCCTCAAAAGAGCCAGGTGGGCTTTACCAGCTGGGCTGAAATGACAGGGAGGGAGGGCTCTGCTATGTTTAGAAGCACAGCTTCCAGACATCCAAGACAGGCACAGTTCTGTAAGCACCATCCTTTTCCAGCCCAGTGGCCATGGCTGAAAGCATTTCTGGATCGCAGAAGGCAGCTCCGATCTCATCTCCATTGTTGGATCTGAAAAACAAGGCCTTGGAAGGAGACCCCAAGCATCTGTCCTTACTCACATAAACAGGCTTCCAGTTATAGAACAGGTCATCCATCTGTGGGGGCCGAGTGCAGAGAGAGGGACCAGAAGGCTCCTCAGAAGGAAGAGTACATAAAAGTAGCATTTCATGCTTTTACTTCAGATACGCACACAGGATTGCCTTCCGGAAAAATGCCTGGAAACACTCTGCACACTGACTTTCAGCTATTATTTCCTGAATGGACACAGACACCAAGATTAAGAAGGGACCATTCTTGCAATTAGAATTCAATACTGCAGAAACTAAAGATCTGGAAATTAAGATAAGAAATTAGAAAAAAAAAACAACAAGAAGGATTATTACTACATAGAGAGAAAGCAAAGATGACAGATTCAGAAAACTGAGTCTAAATAAAGCCTAGAAAGGAATTTGAGACTCTTTCTGCATACACTGAGACAATCAAGAGTCAATAACATTAACTATTATGTATAATCATTTAGATTAAAATTTTGATTTTTTTTTTCTGAATTGTCCTATTTTTAAAAATTAGTTAAATCATTGCTATTCAAAGTACAACCTCGGTGGAAAAGGAGTAGGTGTAGCTCCGTGGAAAATTAAAACAATTACTTTAACTGTTTGAGAAATAAACCAAAATAGCTTCAATTATGCTCAATTGAGAAAAAAGGTTTGTTTGCATCTATTTTAGCTGACTCAAGGATATGTGTAACATGTACATCTATATCTTATGGGTAAAATGCCAGGAGAGCATCAGGAGTGTCCCTGAACATAAAACAAATTAAATGAGGAGAGAGGGTTGGGTGTAGTCTAGTGACGTTATGTTTCTAAACACATCCAACAGAGAAAAAGCCAGGGAGCTGTTGCCAGAGCAGGTACTGGCCCCCGCCAACCATTCAACCAGTGATCCTTCCAAGCAACCCATTTTCCAAATTAGCTTCCAGATTATTTCAAAAGAAACTGACTCCAACAGCAAAGCAACTCCTTTTCCTTAGTAAATGACTTCAGGAAGATTTTTGGTTTTCTCCTCTGTGTGTACTGTTCCAAAGCTCTCCTCAAAAGTCTCTGCCTAAACACTACATTTCACTTCACAGAGATTCTCCTTTCAAGAGCTGTGTGGGCCAGGAATGGGTCTATAATTTTCATTTAGTTCTGTTGGGTTTCCTTTGGTGGACAGAAATGACACAATTCACATCTGGAAGCATAGTTTAAGGAATAAATAGAGTATGCCAAATGCAACAGAATTAAACCCCCAGCTATTTCTAGGCGATAATAATGGTAATAATAAAAATAACAAGGATAGTTTGTCATTGGTTCACAGAAGATTATGAAGGATTAACAACTATTCATAAATTATGTCTTGGGACGTCCAGGTTGCTCAGTAGATTAAGTGTCCAACTTCCACTTAGGTCGTGATCACACAGTTCATGGGTTCGAGCATCACATCAAGCTCTGTGCTGACAGCTCAAAGCCTGGAGCCTGCTTCGGATTCTGTGTCTCCTTCTCTCTCTGCCCCTATCCCACTTGCTCTTTGTCTCTCAAAGATGAATAAACGTTAAAGAAAAAAAGGTTTAAAAAATTGTGTCTTTTTATAATCACAGAATTCCTGTGTGGTGAAGGTCGTTGTTTCCAGTTTACTCATGTGGAGAATAAGGACAAGAGAAGTTATATTGATTGCTTAAGGGCCAGGGCTAGTGAGGATTTGAACTCAAGTCTGTCTATCCCCAAATCTATTTTTTATGACCTCATACTACTTTTGTTTGTCTCAATTAAAAGAAGAATAGGTGGTCTGTAGTAGATGGCATTATTGACCGTGATTCTTAAACTTCCCTGTACCCACACTCTTTGCCATGTGACTTCGGAGCTCCTCCCACTACAGAAGCAGAGTCTATTTCCTCCAGTCTACCCCTTTGATCTTGTGTTTGGCCATTTGACTTGCTTTGGCCAATACAGGGAGGCAGAGGTGACATCGCACTAGTAGCTCTTGGGCCAGGCTTTCATTGACCCTGATCCACCTGCCTGTCCTCTAGCACCTTCTCATGGCTATGAGAAGAGCATGCCCTGCTAGCTTGCTGGTCCCAGGAGGAGTACAAGGGAGATGCGGGACAGAGCTGCTCTGGTTGACCTGCTAATCAACCTCAGATGATCCAGAGATGCATGAACGCTAATAATGATCATTGCCATTTGAGTTTTGGGGTGTTTTTAATAATTACAGTGGCAACAGATACCCTCTATGTGGTCAGTTTTGAAGAGTGTGTGCTAAATGAATGGGTATGCATGCCTGCCCACACACACACCTATACACACACCTAGTTGAGTATGAGTCTTGCTGTCTTAAACTCAGTTAACCACTTAGTGCAAATAAATTTATTATTATCAAAGAAGATGAAGTTTTAGTATTATTTTTCTTTAGAAAACTGTAACCATTCCATTTCTTTTTTGGTCCCCCCATTAAAAGCCAGGGAGATGTTTTAAGATAGCTTAGCAGCTTAGCTCTGGCTTTGGTCTTTGGTGGATTTTACCTGATAACTGACACTTAACAGGACCCTCTTTGCACAACTGACATATCTCAGTAAGAGGGAGGCATCTTGACCCCCGCAGGGCAGTGACAGTTCAGTGCTCTCTGCTGAATCCCATCCTGGTTGTTCTCAGATGTAGGACTACCTGAGGTGGTTTTGACTTTGAACAAGATCAGCAGTGATGAGTGAATGTGAATTGGGAAGTAGCTTTGCAACATCAAAGTCTGCCATCAAGTGGTATCATGTCATTCTATGATATAAGACACCAGACAAAGGCAAAAAGCAGAAAGAAGTGCACATAGATACATTCGCACACGCACATGCACACACACACACACACACACACACACATACACATACACATTTCACAAGGCATTTGAAGCTGTTCTCAGATTGTGATTAGATCAGAGTCATTTCTTTATAACTTTGGCTTTTGGTATATTGACCTATCTGGACTTGCAATGAATTTTTGATACAGTCAAAGCTTCATTCTTAGACTATGACTAAGTCTATAAGATGAGGTGGAGAACTGGCTTAATTTTGACTGAAAACAGATCCAAACATTCTGTTTAGCAGAGTTTATGTTATTCCCACTGAGAAAAATAAATGTGGGTCAGTTGTTACAAACAAATACAAGCTGATGCATTCAAAGGCTATGTAGTTTTATGGCCAATGGATTCATTTGAAGTAATGTTTCCTTTTATAATTTATTAATAAAAATGTACACATTACAAGAGTTGGTAATCTGTGACATATGCCCTAATTTGCTAATATTGAAATGGGAAATAAACATATTTGTATTTGATTTGGGCTAGATTTTTAGCAAGATTTATGTGATTTCACTGACATATTGAAGAGTTTCCTTTGTAAATGGGAAGGTTCCAGGGTTTAGAAGAAAGATATGCCTTGGTGGTTTTGGGGGAGAACATACAGGAGATGTTGTCTCTAGAAGAGAGGCTGGAAGCGGTCAACCAGTTGAAACAAAGGCTTCCTTCCATTGCACAGAAGACAAAAGAATGATTAAGAGAAGGCTGACATTTTCTCAAAAATAAATAAACATTAAAAAAATTTTTAGAGAGAAGTCTGACTGTGCTGTGTGCATCATTGCCATTTTTGCCCTGTCAAACTTGCAACCCGATTAGAGTCTAGTATTTATGACCCATTTTGAAGTTTTTCTCTTCTGCATTTTGTTAAATTTTTTTTCTGTGATACTGACCTGGTTAGGATGAACACATGAAATTACTAACAAATCCTGATTCAGTTGACTGTTATTTGAATATTTGTTCTGTATTCATCTTTCAAAACCATGTTGAAATCCATAGTTCTCTTAAGCTGCTGATGGGTTTCCCCAGTTTCTTTCTTTCCCCCAACATTTGCTTCTAACACAGCCTTCAGAGAGATTTTTTTAAGCACACGTTATATTAATTCCTTGCTCAGAACCCTTCAATGGGTTCCTAGTACCCTCTGAGTAAAATCTAAATGTCACATCTCAGCCTACAATGACCTTTAAGATTTAGTCCCTTCTAATCTCACCATTGTTTTTTTCCTCCTGCTCTCTGCTCTGTTCACTCTACCCATGGTGACCTTCCTGCTATTCCCCAAACATCCCATGTTTGTTCCCCACTCTGAGCTTTTCACTTGCTGTTCCCTCTGCCTGGAATATCCCCAAGCCCATCCTACCAGATCTTCACTGGCTTGTGTTCTCATTTCTTTCAGATTTTTTTTTCTCCAATGTCACTCCTCAAAGAGATATTCTCTAGCTACTTGATCTAACATGGCCCATCACTCATTATGGGTTCTTACTATTGACCTTCATTGTAGTGCAATTGGCCACCCCTGACAGCTGGGTGCTTATCTCTAGGAGGGTGATTCTGGATGCAGTGGCTAGCTTTTAACACTTATTATCTTTTCAAAAGCAGAGAAAAGGGCTTCTGCTAGTTCAAACACTAAGCTCAGGGCTCTGTTCTTTCCTGCTCAAATTATTATTCTACTAACACTGTTCTGTCTTCTCATGTCTATAACAATTCAACATATGGACCAATGTGGCTTCCACATTATACTGATGACTCACCTATTTACCAATGATGTATGCCTTAATTTGCATTACAGACCCTCATTATAGCAGAGTGCATTGTATAAGTTTGTAAATGTAGGGAAAATGCCTCAGACCAACTGGAAGGATGCATGCAAATTGATTACAGTAAGAAGGGAGATTTTTTCAATTCATTTTGCCTCCCATTACTCTTCACATACTGTTTGCATATATTTGTGTGTTTCTTGTGTTAAAGAGAGTAAACCAAAAGCTAGTGAGGCCCAAAAATGAAATAGAGTGAACATGTTCACAAAAGCGAGGAAGAAATATGAAAAAAGATAGACATTTCACAGATATACACATACACGTGTGCGGGTAGGTAGGTAGGTAGGTAGAGCTCCTCCTTGGCATGACTTCATTCAATATCCCTTTGATGTTGCAGTGACAATGTATACTTTTTATACTTTCAAGAAAAGCAGGTATAATACAATGCACATACTTGTATTTTTGGCATCCTTTCATGGAACCATAAAATATTCAGGAACAAGAGGGGACAGACAGAGAGAGACACTAAAGGTAGAAAGTGGAAAAAGAAAATAATCATCACTCTTCTTCCTCTATTTAAAAACAACCCTGGGAATATTGGTGTATTTCTTTTGTGTCTTTCATTTGCCAGTTGTGTTTCCTCCCAGTAAAGCATGCTTTTCAGTGCCAGTCTCCTCACTGATTTCACAGATTCAGAGAGTTTGTCTAATTTTTTGTACTGCCTGGAAATCCCCAAAGTGCTATCTCACATTTCTCTCTAGAGACTTCTAAAATCTTTATGTTCTCTTTGGCAATTTCTAAGGACACTTCTGACCTGGATATTTATTCTGAGAACCAAAGCTCTGGCCATCACAAGCCATGTCTATCAGCATCCTTTCTTCTTAGGGTTTCTGCTTCACTGTTTTAAGTCTTAGCATGCTTTCTTCAGAATAGGAACAAACTGATGATCTTTTATTACTTAGGTAATTGACTGTGATAATGGACAATTACAACAATCCTTTCTTACTTGAGACACAGTAATAGTTACCTTTTGCTACATAACAAACCACCCAATATATGTAATGACTTAAAAAACAGATATTTACATCTCATGATTCAGATCCAGAGGTCTCTCAGCATGATGCCTCCACCTCCAGCTGCCTACTCCATGCTTGTTCCCGTTGTAGCAAAAGGGATCCAAAGAGCGAGAGAGGACAAACCCCAGTAAGCAAGCCCCTGATTTCCAGTCTTTGATTATGTCATTTGCTACTGTCCCACTGACCAAGCCAAATTGTAAGTCCAAGCCAAATTGTATGTCCAAGCCTACATTTAAGGAAGGAGCCCATCCACATAGTCATGGGAAGAACTACAAAGAATTTGTATGTACTTTTGAAATCAACCACAGACACCAAAAATGACAGGGTGACTTGTTCTCTTTTCTAAAGTTTAGTAGGTAGCACAAAATGCATACTTTCTCTAGACAATCTGTAATTACATTTTATATGTCCTCTTCCTCCCTTTATCAAACCTTGTATAGATCAGTTTTGGGAGGAATAGCAGAGCCCTTGTGGTGTACCACATTCTGAGAATACTGGTGACAATTTTTTCAACCCAGGACCTTGTTTCAGGTTGCGGTCTGGACACTGCACAATCTAGGAGGTGCTGTCCGGACCATATTCATAGTAATACGGTATATTTATTACAAAAATTTCTTAGCAGATATAGTTATATTTCTGGAGGGAGGAACATTTTTTTTCTACCTCTTACAGAAGTGACTTTTTGGCTTGTGACTTATGCTGACAAGCCCATCTTTCTTCCAAATGAAGAGAGACTTGTTACCATGAATGGCAAAGAAGTCACGATTTGCATAGATTAGCTGCTCCTTTCTCCTACCCTGAAGTGCTTGTCTTCTTCTGATTCCTAAAGCACAAGTCACCCTAGTCTTAATTGCTATAGATTGCATTTATTTTATTCATATTTACAGGCCAAAAATTTCAGAAAACTTTTAATTTTTTTAAATTTATTTTTGAGAGAGAGAGAGAGAGCGTGCATTAGCAGCAGAGGGGCAGAGAGAGAGGGAGACACAGAATCAGAAGCAAGCTCCAGGCTCTGAACTGTCAGAACAGAGCCCGACTCGGGGCTTGAACTCACAAATGGTGAGATCATGACCTGAGCCAAAGTTGGACGCTTAACCGACTAAGCCACTCACATGCCCCTCAGAATTTTAAAGTATGTTTTCTATGTTGTTTGATTTTCCCAATCTGATGTTGTTTTTCTCTGGACTCCATTTTGTTTGCAGTTAATCATTAAATGATTTTTCCATATATATATATATATATATACACACACACATAAATAATAAATAAATATAATATAAATATATAATAAATATAAATATAATAAATAAATATAATATAAATATAAATAATAAATAAAATATATATTTTATTATATATAAAAATATTAAAATATGTTTAATATTTAAATAAACTACTAAAATAAACTATTTTTAAATTTTAAATGTTTTGTGTATATTTTGTATGTAAATATATTTTTATATATTCTGTATTTTGTATTTTTATAACATATATATATAAAAAATATAAAATAAAATAATAAAAATGTTATAGTGTTGTGTGTCAAAACTGGAAGCCTTAGGTGTAGGTTGGAGATCTGGGATGTACTACAATCAACTAAGCATGTTCAGTGTGCTTCTATTTCCTGGAAGTTTAATGCTGCATGTTGTAGCTCATATGAAAAAGCCAGCTGTGTATTTTAATACACTATGTTCTATTCTAATATAAAAACACTTCATTATTGGGGCTTTTAATTCTGCATTTGTACCATTTATTCCAAAACATTTATTTGTACTGAGAATCCTTTCAGAAGATTTTACAGTCCTTCATTTTTATCCAATTGACAAATTCCATTCTAGCAACTTTGGAATCTTTGACATAACATCACAGTGCAATTGTTGGATTAGGAAGAAGTGCAGATAACTTTATAATTTATTTCTATGTTAACCAAGATTTTCCATCCTTGGAAATAGGTAACATGAAGCATACACACACACACACACACACACACATATGCATACACACATATATATTTATATATTTATATACACATATTTATATATATATGTGTGTGTATATATATATATATATATATATATATATATATATATAAAGCTGTACCTTAACTTAGAATTACCTATGGTATTAGGGTGGATTGCAAAATGAAAATGAAGCAATAGACAGGAAATAAATGGGTATGTGAGTGTCTGTGTATGTAGCATTACAGTCATTACAAAAACTAACTCTGAGCCTCTATGTTGACTTCCTTTGACAGAGTCTAAAGGATTCTAAAATTTCTATCTGAGTGGGGTAAGGAGCAAGTAAAGTCAGAAGAGGTTTAAGTTCAATCTCATCCTGAGAAGGTGTTGGTTGAAAATTAAAAATACACTTATTCAATGATAACTGACTCAAATTTCTTAAAATATTAAAATTCCCAAGTGGGCACACATGCATGTGCATACATGCACGCACACACACACACACACATGCAAAGAGATGTTTTGTTTTTGCATTTGAAGAAAGTGAATGGTAGGTTTATCTTGCCCACAAGTAAAATAATGCAAAATAATGCTGTGTAACAAACTATCCTAAAACTCACTGGCTTATAGCAATAAGTATTTATTTATTTATTTATTTATTTATTTAATTCAGGTTGTTTAGAGCATCTGTGCCTCAGGCTTGGTCACTTGACCTTGGTTGGCTTCAGGCCACAGTCCTGAAGGAAGGGCTCAATTCTATTCTATCCATGCCTCTTACTCTAAGGCTCAAGACAAAAGGCAGCAACTTGTCCTGGAACATACTCTTCTCCTGGCAAATAAACATGAAGCTGAGCCAAATACCCAAGCATATTTAAGGTTTCTGCTCATGTCACATCTGTTGACAGTTTTTTGACCAAAGCAAGTCTTATGCTCAAACTCCAAGTCAATGAGGTATAAAAATGTATTCTGTCCACGAGGGCATGGGAAGTGCCATAAATATTTACAGAATAATAATCCACTGTTTCACGTTCACCTAAAAAATATTATAAACTGAAATGCTTATAGATACTGGCAGGAACCATTTGAGTCTAGGTGGAGAATGAAGCAAACAGCCTAGGGAAGACACCATCAGAAAAACATGGCAGAAACAGCTTCAAGGATTATTGCTTTGCAGGAATTCCCAGGGAATTTCTGCCAAATATTTGATTTTTAGAAGGAGGACATAGAAACACAGTATCTTATGTTAAAACGTTTTGTTTTTAAATGTTGGAAAGCAGCTTACTTTTGAAAAGTTATGTTTGAACCAAACAAAACATGCCTGCAGACCAGATATAATTTGAAGTCTGCCATTTTCAACCTTTGACCAGAAGTCTCTTTAGATTACCAATATGCAACCCTACAATTACACACTTAAGAAAGTTTTAGAATCTTTCCTTTGTGTTCAACAACAGCAAGGCCTTCATTTCACTTTACCGCAGGCAGGGTTAACATTGGTCAGATTCTTTGGCCTAATTCCTCTGTAGGTGTTTTCTAAAAATAAAAATAAAATAAAAATGTGCATATATAATGGTACACTGTTACAGTGCTAGAGAGGTACATAGTTTACACAGTGCTTTTAAGTACCTGCGTTGATTTAACACACAGCAAATGGTGCTATTATCATTTTGTAGATGAGAAAAACAGCTAAGAAGGATGATATGATTTTCCCAAGGTCATAGGATTAAGGTCATGGCAGACGTAAGATTCTAGGTCATTTAGCTCTTTCTCAAATGGTGAGGAAGTTAGAAAATCACAGATCTACAGAACACCAAAGCTATTTTGACTATTGGCCTAATTTGATTCTAATATTTAATATGTAGTAGAGTGACATGTTCTAATATCTTCTATTTTACACATTCAAATCCTTTCTCTGATGGAGAGCTAGTGAAAGCCCTACGAGATAATCATGATGCTGCCATTATCCTGTTTTGCACTCTCAGTTACTTGTGTCTTTACTCTCAGCTCTTGTGTCTTTAAACCTCATTCCCATCCGATGATTAGATAATGATTATCTTGTCTAGAAATAATTGGTTTTGTTTTGTGGTTCCACTTGACCCCTAGTGACATGATGCAGTTTAAGAATGTCACAGATGTTAAACTGTAAAGTGGAGAATGCTATTTTTTTTAATCAGAGAGATATGGTGTTTCAGTGTCTAGTACATGTTCCTAAAAATGAGGGAACAGAGATTGATTTTGCCACAAATCAGCTATGTGATTTTCAGCTATGACCTCTCATTTTCCTGTCTGGATTCTCTAAGCAAAAGTAAGATCATGCAAAAACAGTGAGAGTTCTTTGGAAAGATGCAGTTTTAATCCAAGTTCATGTTACTAATTAATTAATCAATCAGATCAATTCCCTGTTAACTCGTTCTAACAGTAAAAACTCTGTTAGCCAATTATATTACAGTAATTTATTTTCATATTTAATAGAACAGTGCAGCATTTCAATCACAGATTGATAACCTAAGAATTATAAAGTTCAAACAGTATACAAGTGTTTTTTTTTCTTCCTCTGAAGATTGCTGATAACAGATATCCTTTTAGGAGGTGCTGACTCTGTCCCACAAATGATGAGTAATACAAAATAGTGACTAGATGTTATGAACAGTATTGCACTTGAGAAAAGTCATCATCATTCCCAAAGCAAAGTTCACAAAATAAGAAAGAAGAAGATGGAGAGACGCACTTCCCATTTAATTTCTTTTGCCAGTATTTTGCTGCTGTTTTGTTTTTAATATCTCCCTTGAAGCAGAGAGTCAAATGCCTTCCATCAAAGGAAAGCAATAGTGATATCCATTTTGCAAATAGTAAAATCTGTGTGATTGCATGGCTGCTAAAAAGGAAAATATTTTCTCTCTTTCTTCCTGTGTTTCTTTCGTATAATAAAATAGGTTCCTTTGGAGGTCAAAGGATTCTGCTATTTCTCTTTGCATGCTCTAAGACAGTTGTAACGGCCTGCTTTGAAACTTGTTTTGTGTTTGGGGGAGTTTTAATAGATGGTATTAACTAGTGCCTGAAGGGGGCAAAAGTTATCTATATGTAAAAGCAGTGAAGTTATAGGAAAGTAGCTAAGCAATTCAAGAGAGTTATGTTAATTGCTCTTTCAAAATGCTTGGTCCCCTGTGGTTGAAGCCTGAGGCCTCTGGAGTTCACTTTTCTCTCAGTGACACCATTTCATTTCTTTTCCTGTTTATTCTGTGCCTTTTAGAGTTTTCCAGTCCCCTTCTCCCTTTGAAATGTCAAAGACTGTCCCCGGGAGGATCCAGTTCTGAGCACTTCTGTCTACTTCTGAACACTTTCTGGAGATTCTGAAGTTTCAGAATTCCCATGAGGGCTAGTGAAGATCCACATCCCTCCCATAATGCCAAGTGGTAAAGTAAAGAGGAAAGGCTTTCAGTTCAGAGAAGGTCTTCCTGACTGGGGAGCCAGGTGGATGGAGATGATGGGGCACTGGCCAGAGAGGAGGACAGCTTACTGGGCTGCCTCACCCCAGCATTTTCATACCCATTTGCTCAGAAAGAACTGCACAGAAAATAAAGTTTCAGGGGGAAAAGGAAAGAATAAAAGTATTTTGTGTGGGAAGCGTGATCTTTTTCCCTCCATCATTTTCTGCAGGAAAAAAAAATTTAAATGTACTAATGACTTTCTAAGGACAATATGACTATATGAATGTGACCAATTTGCATTCATTTTGAATTTGATCCTAATCATACATATGTTTAAATTGGCTGTGCTGCTATGTAAAATCGTAGACTATGAAATACTTTGTTAGATTATGAAATATTTGACAAATGAAGGGGGACTTGCTAAGAAGGTGGCCTCCGAAAAGACTGCCGTATTTCTTGAACTTGAGATCCTCTGAAACCCCAAACTAAGAATAAAACTGGCTTCTCATAATTGATGATTAGGAGTACCCAGACATAAAGGAATGAATTATAACAAAAGTGGGAAAGTGTTCATAGTTTCACGTTGAATCAAAGCCAGATGGTTAGGCACTTATAAGTATAGAATTCCAGGCCTGGTATCTCAGACCTGAAGCCCTAGGGTTTGTAGGTCTTACAGATGTGCTCCACTTGGCCAGCATAAGGCTGCCTCCATTTCCACCATATTTTAAAAACTGAATGAAGTTATTGACAATGGTTAACAATGGAATATTTCACATAGAATTCCAGATTTCTGACTTTCCTTGGAAGACCTAGCCATCCCTGCCCAAGAACTGAATAGCAGCTACTGCTTTTGTTATAGCCTGCACTCACCAGGTCTACATGGTCACATCTAAACCCCCTATCTGACCCCCCTAGCCACCTTCACACACACACACACACACACACACACACCCTCAACTGTCTGATTCTTATTACCTTTCACTTATCTCCCTGACATGCTGGGCCACCACTGCTGTTTTGTGTATAAGGCACCCTCAACAATATCCTAAGATATTCTCTGGAGTAATGAACTATGTTTATCTGGGAACCTTCTCTCACCCCAAGGACCAGGTGATCTACCTTAGTGTCTCTGCTGGCTGATACTGACTCCTCTCCTCCCCAACCGGTGCTGCCTCCTTCTAATTGTAGATCCCAAGCTGTCGTCTTGACACCTTACTCCAGGCCACTCAAATGTCAAATTGCTAGTCATTTAAATAAGATCATATAATAAAAAATTGAACTGCTGGACAGTGATGATATACACTGACGTTACTAATATATACACCTACGAGGCTTGTTCTCTTTCTAAACTAGATGACAACAAGAACACCTCCTTTTAAAGGTTGATATTTGCAGACCTGCCCAACGACAGCATATTCACTCCAAAAATAAATTTCTATTTCACAGGAGGTGGGGGGGAAAAAAAAAGGAAAACCACATTTCATGTCTTGATTACTCAACAAGAGACTGTATTGATGACACAAGTTGTCCTGAGCTAGGTAGTGATTATATTTAAGTGCCATAGAAGATTTTCTTGGAAGAGATTGCAATCACTCTAAGTACTTCGCATTGCATTGCTTACATGAAAGGAATGCAGCTGAGATGAAAAGAAACCTCCTTAGTATAGATTAGTTTGTCTATTGTCCATTAACTATGAATGAAAGTTGAAATCCAGCTCATTGTGATGCAGTGCTGGATTCTATAAAAACAACAGTCCTTGTTTGAATAACTGCAGAATATCTCCTGAGCTTTTTTGCTGGAGTGGTTACTTGTTGAGGTTATAGGAATTTAGGGACATAACTTCTTGCTACTAGCATAAATATGTTGTGATATACACATATGTATGTATACACACATATCAGACTATACAGGTGGTGGGTGTGGGTGTGTGCGCATGTTTCGGAGGCTCTCCTACTTCAAGCAGCATCTCCTCTTTTATCTGGTTTTATATGATGGGATCACGCAAGATTATACTTAAAGAGAAAATGCTGGTGTTCATAAGCAAAATTTAGAAAAACGCTAATCGAGTCCAGCTCTTCTATTTTCTGCATGGGGAAATAATACTAAGAGATGTGATGAGACTTTTCGAAGAGACTTTTTCAAAGTCACAGACTGGTTGGTTTAACAGCCAGGTTTAGAACATAAGGCTCAAAATCCCTAGTCGGGTCTTCTTTGTATTCTATTGGCTAACATTTACTGAGTGTTTGCTTTGTGCAGAAACTGTGCCACGCCTGAATTATCTCAGTTAACAATCCCACTAATGCCATGAAGTCAATATTATCCATTTAGAGATCAAAATAAGTCCTCAGGGGGATAAGTAATTTGGTCAAAGTCACAGACCTACGAAGTGCAGTCAGAATTAAAGTCTAGCTAAATCTGATTCCAAAGCCACTAACCACTTCCTTTAACCACTTTTCTCTACCGTCTTTATAAGCATGTTTATCCAAGATGGTAAGATAAAACATAAAATCAAACTTATGTGTGTTTCTACACCCATGCATAGAATTAAAAACCATATTTCATCATGACATTTTAATTAAATACTCCGTACTATTCTGAATTCCATTCTTGAAGAATTGTCAGACTTGAAACTATCAGGTCCCTGAATCCAGAACCTGTGAGGTTAGAGCTGAGAATTCTGCAGATGATTATAGAGACTGATTCCCATGGATCTGAGGAGATAATAAAGCACATCTTGGTGTGTCATGTTACCAATCAATACAGGGTATTGACAGTGAGCCCACGCCAGGAGAGATGGGAAAATGGTACTTGAAGAGTAACCATGAAAAACCAACTGGAAAACAAATCCAACACAACAGAGTTTGGAAGAGTCACAGATAGGGGCCTGAATGGCACTATGCTCACCAACCCAACCTTTAAACAGCTTAGAAGAACTTAATCCTAGTTAAACTTTGCTGAAAACACTATGAGAGATACTGAGTTACCTCAGTAGAATCCCATTGGATAAGGACAGATGAGGCTGGAGGGCACCATGGCAATGCCATCTCCCTGTTTGCACAAAGACACAATTCAGTCTCTCAGAATTGCTAAATGAAGGATGATTATGTCAGCCCCTGTTCAGAATGTCTAGAGTCCATTCCAAAAACATGTGGACCAACTCATTTCCAGAAATCTACTATTGCCCAACCCCTTGAAGTGCTCATTCAATTTGGCTTTGTCTGCACATAGGAAAATAATGTGCAAAGATAAGTGTTTCAGTAGCTAATATAGGTCTGAAACAATTGACCGGTCATTTCAGGAAACAATGTTCTTTAGCTAAATGGGATGCTCAGAATCTGTAGTGTATGTAGGTTTGGGGTCAGTAGTGTTCCTACAGGATGCCACGTACAAAGACCACCACTGAGTTAGGAGCCGTCAAACATGCCATTTAGAATAACAAAATCAGCTATGGAGGTGGGACTTATGGAGGCAATATTCTTTCAGGTAACCACTGTAACATTTAGTGCACCAAAATAATTAGTTACTAATTGGTACCTCCGCCGTCGTTCTATGTGGATGAGTTCCTGTGGCCCATCTGAAGGGAACTGTGGAAAGGAAAATTCATAACCCTTATCAATACAATCACTTGAATCGTAATGAAGAAAATATGTTGTAATTTGTAGCTCATAAAAATAGTGAGTGATTTTTAGATATTTCAAAAAGGTTTTTTAAAGTTAATGTGTTGTGCTCCTCCGTGAACTGAAGGATTAAAGTGCTTTTAGAAGTCCTGTTTTGCTTTAAATAGCATTTTTGTCAAAGTACTTAAGTATTAAAGATTATTATATCTGATCTAATTTCTACTGTCTCCACATGATTCCATGCACAGTTTCAGAGCAACAGAGATTACATATATACTATCTTTTACAGGAAGAATGAGCTTATTTTTTTTCATAGTGGTTCCCAAGCTTAAGATAATTCAACAGTAAACCCCATCGTGTACCCTAGACATCAGCAGCCCCATAATTACAGCTGAATCCAAGTTGACATCAGGGAAATTTTTGCTTCAAAGTTTTTGAGATAGCAGAGGAGGATTTTATGAGATTATTTTAATCCCTGGTTGCATTTTACTCCCCAACATAGCCTGAAATTTAGCTGGACACCTTTTAACCTCAAACATTTAATTATTTTACTTAAGCTACAGTGATTATAAAATACAGAATGATAGAAATGAGGGAATTGTTAGCCTAGACTGTTCAACATGAGAAGGGATTTTGTTCATCCCAGTGGATTTATTCTCCACAAGCACATTGTGAGACCAATTTTATGCTGTATTCCTCTCTTTGGTTGTTCTTCCCACCAGTGACAAGGTCTATATGGATCCATGTCTTCTGTTCTCCCCTTGAAGCTTGGTGTTTTTCAGGTTTCTCTCCTGGGTCCTCTTCCTAGCTCATCTTGTCTCTTCTCTCATCTTCTGCTTCTTCACATGCTCATCTTCATTCATACTTGTGAATATCATGTATATGCTTTTAACTCGAGACTTGTATCTTCACCCCAAATCTGTCTACTGGCCTGAAGATCTCCAACCATTGATTTCGTGGTTCCACTGGATATCCCAATGATTCATTGAAGATGACATTTCTGGAACTTAATTCTTCATGTACTATACCGAAAATACATACTTAGGTTTTTCCTCTGTGAGCTGGTGATGCTGCACCTTCCCAATTGCTAAAGTTAGACCTTAAGATTTACCTTAGACAGTGCCTCCCCTCTCACCAAGAATACTTAATCAGTGACCAAATCCCATCAAGGCACTACATTAAAAAGAAACTCAAATTGGTTTTCTCATTTACATTCCTTATTAGACATTTGTATATCATTTTGAAGAAGCCAACTTGGGACATTTCTCTTCCACCATCGCATGCCTGTGTTGTGAAATAGCCTTTTGTCTGTTCTCTCTGACTCCAAATTTGTTGTCTACCTCCTGCACTGTTCTTCCAAGATGCTGCCAAAGGGATCTATGTAATATGCAAACCCAAGCATGTCCTTTTTCTGGTACTCTGCATCAGGTAGAGGGAAAAGCCCAAAATTCTTAACATGGGCTAAAAGACTCTCATGATTTTTACCTCTCCAGTCTTCTCTGTTACCAATCCATTCTATGGTCTTAATGACCCAGCCATATTGAATTTCTTAGTGCTTCCCAAGTGTACCATGCTTCCCTGCGCTTCTTTGCGTCCTCAGAGGCCATGGCATATGCCTTGATTCCTAAAACTGTGGTCATGAAAACCCACTTCTGATACTTTTCTGGCATCTATAGACCATGTAGTTAATCAGCTCTTTCCATGTTTTTACCTTGGTATATCCTCTAGAAGCTTCCATTGCTGTATAGTTGGTTCTCGGCTTACAGCAGTTTGACATCTTTTTGGCTTTATGATGCAAAAAAGAAACAAAAAAGAAACAAACAAAAAAACCCCGCAGTACATTTAGTAGAACCATTCTTCAAATTTTGACTTTTGATCTTTTCCCAATATAATACTCCATTGTGATGCTGAGCCAGGAGCAGTGAGCTGCAGCTCCCAGTCAGCCACACCAGCAGGAAGATAAAAAACCCATCTGCTGGCATCCATTCTGTATCTGTACAACCATCCTGCTTTTCACTTTTAGTCCAGTAGTCAACAAATCACAAGATATCCAATACTTTATTATAAGATAGACCTTGTGTTAGATGATTTTGCACAACCATGGGCTAATTTGAGTGTTCTGAGCGAATTTAAGGTGAGCTAGGTAGGCTAAACGATAATGTTTGATAAGTTGGATGTGATAAATGTATCATTTTTAATTTTTTTTATGTTTTTTATTTATTCTTGAGAGAAAGAGAGAGACAGACAGACAGACAGAGCATGAGCAGGGGAGGAGCAGAGTGAGAGAGGGACACAGAATCGGAAGCAGGCTCCAGGCTCTGAGCAGTCAGCACAGAGCCCGATGCTGGGCTTGAACTCACCAGCCATGAGATCATGACCTGAGCTGAAGTTGGACTCTCAACCGACTGAGCCATCCAGGTGCCCCTAAATGTATTTTTGACTTATGAGATTTTCTTTTCCTTTTTAAAAAAAATTTTTATATTTATTTTTATTAAAATATTATTATTATTATTAAAAATATTAAATAGTTTTAATATTTGGGAGACAGAGAGACAAAGTGCAAGCAAGGGAGGGGCAGAGAGAGAAGGAGACACAGAATCTGAGCAAGCTTCAGGCCCCGAGCTGTCAGCACAGAGCCCCACGCGGGGCTCGAGCCCACAAAGTGTGGGATCATGACCTGGGCCAAAGTTGGACGCCTAACCTAATGAGCCACTCAGGTTCCCCGACTTACAACTCACCATGGGTTTGTAATGATGCACCTCATTAGAAGTCAAGGGCAATCTGTGCACTCATTTTGCCTACTAGACTGGGAGCTTCTTGGAACTACTTTTCATGCATTTCTTTATCTCCAACAGTAGATATGATGCCTTTCACATAGTTATGTGCTTACATATTTGTTGAGTGAATAAATGAATGAGCTATGCAGGCCCTTTAACACAGAGAACAGGGGCGCCTGGGTGGCGCAGTCGGTTAAGCGTCCGACTTCAGCCAGGTCACGATCTCGCGGTCCGTGAGTTCGAGCCCCGCGTCAGGCTCCGGGCTGACGGCTCGGAGCCTGGAGCCTGTTTCCGATTCTGTGTCTCCCTCTCTCTCTGCCCCTCCCCCGTTCATGCTCTGTCTCTCTCTGTCCCCAAAATAAATAAAAAACGTTGAAAAAAAAAAAAATTTATAAAAAAAAACACAGAGAACATTTTCTACTTTCACTTGATGAAATCAATGGCATTTTTCTGGACTCTGTGTGAGAGTGATATCATGAATCTACCTTACATATGACAAAAGACTCGGAGAAGCTCCGTAACTTTCCAAAGGCATACAGCTACTGTATGTCTGGTCATCTCTCACTAAGTTTATTTTTGCCCTGTATGAACTTAGGGGAGTTATTTCACCTGTTTGTGCTCTATTTTCCACATGTGTAAAATGAAATAACAATAATATCTACCTCCCATGGGTGTGATGATCAAATGAGTTATTACATCTGAAAGCATTCCATAATAGTCTTGGCACATATTAAGTACTCACTAAATTAATTGTCAGAAATATCACTAATATCACCTTTAATAAAGAAGACCAGAATTACCAGATAAGTTATTTCATTGCCATTTAGCATGTTGTTTTATCTAAGAAGTCAGATGATTTGTTGTTCAAACTTTTTTTAGGTAGCTCCTAATGATAGCTGAGAGGTTTGGAGAGTCTGAAGAAGTAGAAAAACATACACTTTGCCATGTAACCCCTGACATTAGCACTTCGGTCTACGAGTATGAAACTGAGGAGAGGGATGATAGACCAGAAGTCCAAACACAGGAAATTAAGCTACCTTAATATTAACCATTCACCTGTACTTTAAGTATTAATAATTCTGGGAACCTGTGGCAAATCTATATTCAGGGTTAAATAAAGTGAAAGTCTCAGATGCCTGCTCTATGTATATGTTTACTTCTCTATTGGATGAAAATGTTGTTAGATATTTTCAACAAGCATTTAGTACAATCATTTAGAAGTGACCACTAGAGAGAGAATAGAAAGAAAAGCCATTTATGGCTCATGTGCTGTCTTATAAAAGGACCTTAGTTTTCTGGAATAGTATAAAGGTTCTAGGTGCTTATAGTTCTACACAGCCTAATCAAACAAGGATTAAGGAGCTCTGAGTAAAAGAAAAAGACACAAGAGCAAAGAGGATTGGGGAGGAATGGAAGAAATAAGCAACTAGAAATAACACAGGGGACAAGCACTTATGATTTAATTTAAGCTGATCCTTTAATAGCCTTATCCCAAGGGGATCCTGGGAGTTACCTAGGGACTTGACATTATTATTCAGAGAACATTTGGAATTAACACCATCCTTATTGTTGAAATTCTCCCTGGAGTTGTTTGCATACACCTTGATACTGATGCTCTAAAAAGCTATTATACCTTGTATGTATTAAATTGCAAAACAGCTAAATTAGAGGTGCTCTTGAATTTTAATTGAATTAAACAGGAATTTTGTGCCTGGTGCCTCAATCCTAAGGGTGGCTCCACTGGTTAACCCAGGAGTTATGATATTTAGCTAACAAAGTGACATGGGCTGTCCACTGAGATATATTTGTTTTGTTTAATTTAGTGGGCTTCTGTGAACCCCAAACCAATAACAGTTAAAAAGGGTTCCTGTATATCCAAATATCAAGTAGCAACAGGAAAAGTGTCTTGTGCAGCCAAAGGCACTTCAGGGTGTACTAAACAGCTGGCCAGAAACCGATGACAATCTCCCCCCAACTTGAGGAATTTGACTTTTCCTCCACAGCTGCTGGGTCTAAGGATAAAGTTCAGAAAAACAGAAAGAAATCACATCTCCTGCTACTTCTTCCCTTGAGAACTTCTTCGCCAGATAAAGAAATAAAGCCGTATGACTCTCACTATTGTAGAAAATATAGCCAAGGTTTTCCCACAGAAAATGGCCTAGAAGCCATTGCAACTGTCTCACATTGTGCACGGAGGGATCTCCGCTCAGTCTGTGTGGAAACCTTATTGATAGTATTGCTATGTACTGCGATACCTGACTTGTAAGACAAAAGGGAAAAGATAAATTATAATGCATTTTGACATAGGGGAACACAGAGCATTTAGCACAGAGAAGTTGCTCAATTACGAAATCACCTCTTGTGAAATTATATATTTTTTAAAAAATGTATCTCTCTTCCCAGGGAATTGGCCTCTGAATATAAATCTTTCAGTGGATTAATACTTAAATACTTACTTATTAATACTTAAATACTTACTTATTTAAATACTTACTTATTAATACTTAAATACTTACTTATTTAAATACTTAAATAAGTAAGTACCACTGGATTAACCAACATCCTACGGCCTAGCCCATTTCTGCCTTCTAACATAGAGCCTAGAGGGAAGACACGTATTAAAAAAGTAAACAGAAAAATAAGTATTTACATAGGATTCCAGTAAGTATCCTAACAGGACAGTGAACAGTGCTGCCATAAGAGAGAAGAGTGGCTTACATGAGGCTTATTGGTCATCTCTGACGAGGTAGTTTAGCTGTGTCCTGAAAGTTGAGAAAGTGAAACCACTGGGAGAACAAAGGAAAGAGAATAGGCAAACAATAGATTGTGCAGAGACCTCATACTTGGAAAAAGCTGAGCAGGATGCTGGAAGAAGCCCGCTGTAACCAGCAAGTAATGAAAATGGAGAGAGGGAGAGTTCATCTGGTTGGTAGGCAAGGCTCTATCGCATAGGCCTTGAGAATACAGTGGTTTGAATGCATTGAAGCAAGGGGATTTAAATACCTAAATGCCATTTTAAAATACTCTTGGTGACTGAATTTCTGAATCATAAGCTGGGGGTGGGGTGGGAAACAGAAGCCCCTTGAGAGTGTGTCGTAGTTATGTACAGAAAACAAAAGATGCCTTTGACTAGAGAGGTGTCCACTGATATGGAGTGGACTGATATGTCCACTGATAAGTGGACAGATTCAGTATGCATTGTGGAGGAAAAAATGAGGGATATATACTTATGAACTGAATATGAAGGATGCCAGGTAAGGGACATCTCAGGAATGCCTCCTGGATTTCTGCTCTGAGCTCCTAGGTTTGTGGTCTGGGTGCCTAGGTAGATGTGACTCCATTCGCTGAGTTAGGGAGGATGCTAGTTATACCTTGAATACCTTGAATGTATTCCTTTCCTTCTCCCTCATCCTTCCACCCTCGTTTTTTCTACCAATTCCTATTATCTTTTCATGTTTCTTATGTTCAATAAATATCTACTGAACACAAATAAACATAATGAATTTAAAAAATTTTGAGTCTTTCCAAACACAATATATGCCCAACTAATTTAATCTCACAGCAAAACTTTATGGGAGAGATCCTACTTTACAAGTAAAGAATATGGAGACACAGAGAGCTTAAGTAACATACTTAATGTCACACAACTATATCAGAATTGCTGGGGACAGCAAACCTTTGCCTTTACAAAGTTACAGGCTAATGCAGATGGCAGACTTATAAACAAATAGATACAGTGAAGCAGCAAAGCTGTTGCAATAACTGTATTGATGCCATTCTATGTGATCCGAGTAGGGTGCCTGATCTAGTCCTGGGCAGGCAGAGTCAAGACAGCCTTCCTGGAAGAAGTGGCATCTGAGCTGTACTTTGTTTTTCTGCTTTGTTTTGTTTTCATTTAAGATAAGTATATTAAACTCCTTATATATCAGCACAAATAATATTTTTTTTAAAAATGATTGCATTTTTTCAAAATAAAAATAATTTAATGAGGAGTGTTTTTTGTTTTTTTGTGTTTTTTTGCAATTTTGCAAATACTTTTGATGTCAGGCTCCACTTTGAAGTCTCCTGCACTTATGCAGCAGAAGTTAATGAGAGCAAGAAAGTCTTTCCAGGTAAAGGAATGTAGAGGCAAGAAACATCATGGGGTGGGGATAGATGGGGGGTAAGTAATGAGAGCATTCGCAGAATGGAGAAATATACTGGAGACATAGATTAGAGAGGGGTCTGAAATTTGTAATTGGGGTGTTGTTCAATTTGCATTTTACATAATCTCTCCGCTGACAGTATAGAGGATAAATTGGGAGTGGGATCAAGTCAGAAGTCTAGGACTCCAATTTGAAAGCTTGTTGTCATTTTTTGTTTATCCGGACAACAATGAGAAATAGTATTAGGAATGAGGAAAATACGAAGAATTTGAAAATTACATGAGGAAGTACATATTAAGAACTTGTCGTAGTTCGTGTATACTAGTGACATAAGAAATGTTATTGTTTCAAATGTTTGTTGTTACTTAAACCATTGTAATGCTTAGTGGCTTAATAAAACTAATATTTGTTATTTCTATTAATTCCATGTGTTGAGTGGGCTCTGGTGTGCAGTCCTGTTCTATGGTTACAACTGCGGTCACTCATGTGGCTGCATTCAGCTTGAACTGGGGTGGGATTGGAGCTCCAAAAGCAACTTTTCTTGCTCGAAGGCTTCTGGTTACATGGCCTCTATTCATCCACTGATCTAGCCTGGACAACATGGAAACTGACATCTGAGAAGGAGCAAGTGGAAACTGCCAGTCCACTTAATCCCTGATCGGGAAGTCCTAGAGCCATACTTCTCCCACCTTCTATTTGGGTAGAGCCAGTCACCAGACCACCAATTTCAAGGAAAAGGGAAATGTAATCATCCTGATAGGAGGAGCCACATGACAATACAGTGATGGAAGGAATTCTTGGTAACCACATTTGGAGACTATAAACTGTAGTTCCTAACATTCTCTAATGCCAATTTAATTCTTCAACTGGGATTCCTTATTTTTTTATTAGTTTCATTCTCTAGCTCTACAAGCTCCCTTTCTAACTCACACAATGTATTGCATTATCTTTCATTAAGCCCATGTTTTAGTTTTTTCCCCCTTAATTTCCCAGAGAAAACAAAACAGTATTCTCTTCTTCAGAATTCTCAATTTTTCTTCAAAATTATGGTCTTCATTTATCATCTACATTATTTCTTTCTAATTTCCTTTTTAAGTTGCTAAATGTTGTCAGACATGCTGGTATATGCATGTGCATGCCTGTGTGTGGCTTGCTTATATTTCTTGACAGATGCTTATGCATGGCAGGTCTATATAATCTATCTGTGTTTTCTGTTTGCCCTAAAACAGTTTGAGTAGATTCTCTTAGAGACCAGGGAAACTTCAATCTTCTCCATTTGTCTGAGCACGTCTAACTCTTAATGTTGAATACTGTCCTGGAGGTTGAAAATTTGCAAAGTGGAAAGGCAGCTACAATCCCAGCTGAGAAATATTTTCTCTGCATCGTTTTCATCTTGCTTGTTTTACAAACAATATGTCAGGATTTTGCATTCACCCGACCTGATTTATAGATACACCCTGTATGGTGGTCACTATTTTCATGGTGGAGTTTTTACATAACACCTTGGGGAGCCACCTGTCCTTTTGGAGGGTGCTTATGCAGTTAATTAGAAGTCTCCTCCCCATTTAGTAATTGATGTCAAAAGTTATGGGAGAGAAATATCCACCATCTTTCTACTTGTAATGCCTTAGGTGAAGCTACAATTTATTACACAAACTAAGATACTTTGTAAGATAAAGGGGCATTGCTACCATAACAACATATCATAATAAGAAATAAGACAGGAAGCCAGGACTGTTTCAGGAAAAATGAGATATATGGTCACCCTGGAGTCATGGCAGTCATTGTGTCTCGAGTTTCCCATCTCTCCCTTCTATGTTGAGATTGAACCCTCTGGACTGATAGGTTTTTAACTCAGTGAGAGGAAGGTAACACTCTATCACTAGTAGAAGCCAAGCTAAGGAAAATCTACTTGAACTGGACTCATGCTTTTTCTTTTCAAGTCATACTGATGTTGATCCATGATAAAAAAATAAAATTAAATAAAAAATAAAATTAATTAAATAAATAAATAAAACACGAAGGCGGGTGAGATAAAAACCTGCGACCTATGTCTCAGTTCCTGACCTCTTCATCTTCAAACTTTGAAGATGTTGAATATCATACTCCCCTTCACAAGACTTCCTACTATATTCCCTGAGGGAAAAGTTGCTTGTGAGCCGATCCTTCATGCAATAGTCTCAAGTGTCAAATCTGTAGCAGGTACCTAAGCATATAAAAATTCTAGTGGGGTGTGTGTAAAACTCTGTAGTTTGAAAAAGCTCCAAAGCTGTTTTTAACATGCAAGATCTCCCACCCCAACACACACACACACACGTGCGCGCGCACACACACACACACACACACACGTGGGGAGAGAGAGAGAAGCACTGTCCTATTCAATGTAATAGTGAGGTTAGGTTATAATAGGTGCCTACTACTTGTTTCAAAATCAGGGAAGGTAAATTGTAAGGAAGGAACTTTTCTACTTTAGTTTTATATGATATGAATGACATCTGAGTAAACTTGTTTTCTGTTTGAAGCCCAATGCCCCAAGAGACTGAGTCACACAGTGAAAAAATTTATAGGTGTGGTCATTAATGCACATTTGGTTCCTACAAAACCATACATAAAATAGTTCTTGATTACATTATTTATTACTTGGTAACATTAATCACTTTTTATGATTTTATTTTTTTAAGTTTATTTATTTATTTTGAGAGAGAGAGAGTACAAGCGAGGGAGGGGCAGAGAGAAGGAGAGACATAATCCCAAGCAGGCTTTAGGCCCTCACCACAGAGCCTAGTGTGGGGCTTGAACTCACAAACTGTGAGATCATGACCTGAGTGTAGATGAAGAGGCAGACTTTTAACCAACTGAGCCACCCAGGTGTCCCACACTACTCATCTTCTCAAAGGACTACACAAGAGCTTTATTATGCTTCTTTTTTCTCTTTTTTAAAAAGTATATTTATTTATATTGAGCGAGAGAGAAAGAGGCAGAGAGAGAGAATCTCAAGCAAATTCTATACTGTCAGTGCAGAGCCCAATGTGGGGCTTGAACTCACAAACCGTGAGATCATGACCTGAGCCAAAATCAGGAGTTGGACACTTAACTGACTGAGCCACCGAGGCACCCTTATACCTCTTATTTTTAACCTGACTACTATTGTAGATGAAGTTTTGCTACTCTCTGATCACCTTCCTCTAGCAAATTGCTCCTCAGTTTTTTTTAGGCAAAATAAATAACAAAGATGATTCATTCATTGATGGATAGATGGACGATGAATAGATAAAAAATATGATCAAATGCTTCAACAAAAACGGTAAAAACAGTGGTAGACTATAAAGGCATATAGGTGTTCACTATAAAATTCTTTCCACTTTTCTGAATATTAGGAAATATACACAATAAAATACTGGAATATGATTACTTACTATTTTCAAATTAAAACTTATGGAGTGAAGAGAACTTTTGTTGTGTGAGCCTCTTTCTGACTCCCTCCCCCAACAAGGCCACTAAAAGTAGTTGGGACAAAAGTTCCAAACACAGGAAGAAACCCTGCATGAACCCTGAAGATCTCACATGTGCAATGTACCACGCAGTCGAGGAATACAGGTGAGAACACAGAACTGACCTTTACCATCTTGGTCCTCTCAGTGCCAAGTTCATCCCAAAAGACAAATCTAAAGATTCTTTACCTGGAGTTACAAAGTCTCAGGTCACTAATACGACCTGACATTGGTAGGGGACAAAAATCATATTGAGGCAAACTAAACAGAGAAAGAAGATAAGTTTGGGGATGGTGGTGGACAGCAGGGGTGGGGAGGGTGGTGTAGATGAGTAATTTCTGTTCTATAACTAGATCTTAGCTGAGGGGTCTTCCCTGAGGCGAAGGGTGTGAAGGAGAGAGAAGAGGCAGTGAATGTTAGAACAAAGCACAGAGAGCCCTAACCCAGAGTTTTAGCCCAAACCCACGTCAACCTAACACTCATTGATGTGTCCCCTGGTATCTACACACTAGATAACAGCTTTAGACACTATCCCTTCATTTCTGATGCTATGCTGCACAAAATAGCCACCAGAACTCAAATGAATATTATGAGGCCCATCCAAAAGACAAAAGGGGGGGGGGAGAAAGAATGAAAATGAAATTAAGGAATATGAGTAAAAGCAGATAAAAATCATATATCGTAAGGCTCATTACACAAAGAACAAGGATATTTTATAAAATAGTTCTTCATATTCTCAAAGAGATCCAGTTAACATATTTTATCAAAAAACAGGACTCTAGGAAAGAGATACAAGACCTCAAATAAAAAGTGTTAATATTTCAAAGCATAAAAGCAATATAGGGATATGCCACATTAAAATAACAACAAGAAAAATTAGACTAAAATTTGATAAAGAATAAGGGGATAAGTTTTAACAATATAGAAAAAAAAAAAAAGCAAAGTCAAAGAATTCCAGATTAGATGAGAGAGAAAACAGTCAAAAGATAACCAATATAAACTGATGATGCCAAAAACAAGTGGAAGAAAAAACATGTATATAAAGATAGAATGAGAAACTCGTAGTTGAAAAGATCTTAATTTGTAAGGGTAAAAAAGTACACATGGTGTGCCAGGAAAAATTGATAAAAATAATTAATAGCAAGGAATTATTATATTGAAATTACAACTACAAGTAGAAAGAAAAAAATTACATTTCTGTATGAGCAGGAAAAAGTCAGTTAGATGAGATGCTTGAGATGATGTTTGATGCCAGAAGAATGTTGGTCAATATCTACAGGGTTGCAGAGAAAGTAATTTTGATGGAAAAAAAATGTTACCTCCCATATCCTTTGAATATAAAGTCAAAGAACAGATCATCTCTAGTATATAAGAACTGAGGCAGTAGAGGTCTCTTGTGTCATTCTTGGTGGGAGGGGCAAGAGGACATAAGAATATGAAATTTAGTCAGCAAATAGAACTTAAATCTTAGGAATAAAGAGACCAAAAAGGCAAAAAGAGAGTGTCATAAACATATTTAAATGTAGAAGGAGTAGGAGTCCCTGGGTGGCTCAGTGAGTTAAGCATCTGACTTCAGCTCAGGTCATGATCTCACTGTTAGTGGGTTCAAACCCCCAAAACCCCAGGGTATTGTGCTGACAGATCAGAGCCTGGAGCCTGCTTTGGGTTCTGTGTCTTCCTCTCTCTCTCTCTCTCTCTCTCTCTCTCTCTCTTCTCTCTCTCTCTCTCTCTCTCTCTGCCCTTCCCCCACTCATGCTCTGTCTCTGTCTCTCAAAGTAAATAAACATTAAAAAAGACATTTTTTTTTAATGTGGAAATATAAAACGGCAATTGGGATTATAGTTTCAAAATAAATATCAACATTTGAGACCTTGACAATAAAAAAATAACATCACTAAGAAAAATTAAGATGGAAAACAAACTGTATGTGTGCCAATATCTGTGTCCCTCCTTGTAGGAATAAAGAATTGTTTTCCACCATTGGAATATGTAGTTTTAATAAACACATATTAACTTCAATTTTTTTAAAGGTTTTAGTTAATCTTTTAGTTTACTTTTTAATTTAAAGAGATTTTTTTAGAGTTTATTTATTTATTTTGAGAGAGACAGAGACAGCCTGAGTGGGGGAGAGGCTGAGAGAGAGAGGGAGACAGAGAATCCCACGTGGGCTCTGCACTGACAGCCCTGAGGTCTAATGCAAGGCTCCAGCTCAGGAAATCCTGAGATCACGACCTCAGTACAAACCAAGAGACAGATGCTTAACGGGCCAGGCACCCCTAATTCAAAGAGATTTTTTGAGAGCTATTTTGTGCCATGGAAACATCATAGAAAGTTCAGAGATTCCTTCAGTTTAATTTTTCATTACTTGAATTCAACCTAAATCTGTCTAGTGCATCTGTCAATGGTGCATCCCATTCGCCCCCACCCTTGCAGAGCTGTCTTTTCTTAGCTGGGCCAAGAAAGAATTCAGAGCCAAACACGCAAGTAAGCAAGAGTTTAATAGCAGTTAAAGCGAAAGTACACTCTCAAGGTGAGAGAGCTGGCAGGCCCAGAGGTGATAACTGCCATGAGGCTTCAGGGTTGTTTTTTCCTGTTTATGCTCCCAAGGTCATAGCCACGGTGGTCTCTGACTGTGGTTGCCTCAGATCACATAGGGTGAGTTTGGGGCCCTGCATGGTCCTTACTGGAACTGTCATGGCAGCCATCCCCCTCAGCGTGAATGTAGAAAAATGAAGTTTCAGGTTACTGTAGGGTAGCGGTTATAGGGAAGAAAGCAAGCGTGTTCTGTGGTATTTTTCCTAGCTTGGTTTCTGCCCTTCTTTTTTTTTTATTATTTTTTTTTAATTTTTAATGTTTATTTATTTTTGAGAGAGAGATGCAGAGCATACATAAGTGGCAGAGGGGCAGAGAGAGAGAGGGAGACACAGAATCCAAAGCAGGCTCCAGGCTCTGAGCCCTCAGCACAGAGCCCAAGGTGGGGCTCGAACTCAGTAACAGTGAGATCACCACCTGAGCCGAAGCCAGACAACCAACTGAGCCACCCAAGTGCTCCGGTTTCTACCCTTTTTAACAGTCTGAAAGCACCTGTTCCCTGCTCATGTCTGGCTAACTGCTTGCTCTATCACATAAGCCTAGAAAGCTGTAGGCAATGCTGTTTACCATTGGGTGGTAATGGTCATTTCCGAGGTTAGAGATTTGTAGTCTTTTTTTTTTTAATATTTTACTTTTCCAAATTCATTTTAAGTATATATATATATATATATATATATATATATATATATAAATTTTTAAAAACCATAGTCACATTTCTTTAAAAAAAATGTGATCTCTTCTGTCTTATGTGAACAAAGGCACAGAAATAACTTTGAGGATAATTCTCTGATCCTTTCATCTCTATGGGCAGCTTATTTGTGCATGACCAGTTACTTTGACTGAATGGTCATCTGCGAGGCCCATTAAGACAGTAAAATCACTGGAGTGATAAATTCTGTTTAGTTTCTGGTAGTTTAGACACAAATGGACTGGTTTGCTTAAAAAACTTAGAAAACACCTGGAAATTTTATGAGAAATGCCATATCTTATCGTCATTGCTGGGATTCATAGGTTTCGGTGTTTTTTTGTTTTTGTTTTTGTTTTATTTTCTTTTGTTCTGTTTTGTTGTAAGTTTTAAGACTGACTCCCAGTTCCCAGAGTATAAAGTGTTGGTCTTCAAGTGGTAGAGCTGAAGTTCCTGAGAGTTGCTCTGAAAGCTTATTTGGTGTTTCTTTCTATGAAGAGTTGTTTAAAGTGGGATTCAAAATGTTTGTAAATTGAGTTACATTTTCACCTGATGACCTCCTCACCAATGTATTTGTGTAATTTTGATGTTAGTGGATTTGGTTTGTGTTGTTAAGGTAGAAAAATGTGCTGCTGGGAGGTAATTACTGTAAAGCTATTTAATTATTGATTTCTCCAACATAGCAGGGTTGACATTTTAGCAGATATAATGAAGGAAAAGATATGCATTAACAGAATGAGAATGGAATAAATGCACATTTTAAAGGGAGACATGATTCATTTTAATAGATATGCAGTAATTATCCAGGAAATGTGACTGCTTTCTTCATAAATGACATTAACTATTCAAATTAAATGACAGAACTGTAATATGTAAGGGTATTATGCGGGTGTTCAGAACCCTAGCATCGGCTAAAAGATACATAAAACTTCATGTTTACCAATGTCTTTTTTTTTTTTTTGTAGTTTTTCTCTTCGTTACCCTTTCACAAAAGCACACTCTGTTTTGAAGTATTTATCCTGGCTTGTGCTTTATTCTTCATGTAGAAAAACAGATTTTTGCTTTGTGTATTTGTCTACTAGCTATAAATAAATGCGGCTACTTCTCCCCTTGAAAGGAACGACTTTGCATTTTAGGTTGAATGAAAAGGAGCAGCCCAGGACAACCACAGAGTTCTCGGCCTTGCTGAGTCCTCGCTTTTCATTCTTGGTTTATCTGCCTTTTTGATTTTGAACCACAGCGAGCCTGCATCTTACTACATGGTAATGAGCCCTTAAAATGACAAAAAAAGAAGTGCTTACACATCCAAAGGAGTGTTCGCCTCTAAAGAATAGCCTTTGGTGAAAACACGTTTTGAACTATTTTTTGGATTGCCTTCAGAGTCAGTGTGTGACCTGCAAGAAACAATGCCTCATTTAATCACTGAAGCACATGGTTTTTGACATAAAATCTTATGACCAAGCTGGTCAACCACCATATCAGGCAAGCATTGTTTAAAATAATATTCAGCCACTTTTCTGACTTTACAGCATGAAACAAAGGAGAAAGTTCTGTCACCAGTCAGATAGTTCAAAAGAATGTAATTCAGATTCTAAAGAGTTCCCAAAATGAAGTTTCAGAAGTATCCTGGGCCATAAAATACTATTACGCATCCAAGAAAGAATTTGGATATAGAATAACTGAAAAAAAATCTGCAGAATGAAAAGAAGACACCAAAGATAAAAATGAAAATAATGGCGGGGCGCCTGGGTGGCTCAGTCGGTTAAGCATCCAACTTCGGCTCGGGTCATGATCTCCCAGTTCACAGGTTCAAACCCCATGTCAGGCTCTGTGCTGACAGCTCAGAGCCTAGAGCCTGCTTCAGATTCTGTCTCTCCCTCTCTCTCTGCCCTCCCAGGCTTGCACTCTGCCTCTCTCTCTCTCTCTCAAAAATAAATAAACATTGGGCGCCTGGGTGGCGCAGTCGGTTAAGCGTCCGACTTCAGCCAGGTCACGATCTCACGGTCCGTGAGTTCGAGCCCCGCGTCAGGCTCTCGGCTGATGGCTCAGAGCCTGGAGCCTGTTTCCGATTCTGTGTCTCCCTCTCTCTCTGCCCCTCCCCCGTTCATGCTCTGTCTCTCTCTGTCCCAAAAATAAATAAAAAACGTTGAAAAAAAATTTTTAAAAATAAATAAACATTAAAAAAGATTTAATGAAAATAATGGATTAGAACAGGGAAATGTATTTTCAAATTGATTAAGGACTCTAAGTATTTTTTTTTTAACACAGCATAAGGAAGGACTAAAACATAAATATACATAGAGGACATTAAAATGACATAAAGGAAATAGTCATATTAGAAATTTCTGTAGAATGCCTTTCAAAATTCCCAAAATTTTAGGAGCCTAAAAGTAAACAAAAATGGCCCCATGGAAGAGATAAAAATCCAAGATGAAATTTTCTTTATTTAGAAAATTATTAAAAAGCTGTAGCAAAAAGAAATTTCCAGATTCAAATGATTTTTTGAAGAATTCTTCTAAATGTTCAAAATAGAGCTAATTTACAAATTGAAGTTTCCAAACACAAAGAATGCAAGCTTCCAAATTCTTTGTGCAGTAATACAAAACTTAATGCCAAAATAGATTTAAATAGAAATCTGATAGAGATGACAAAATACGATAGTCTTACTTATTACAATGTTACTTAATACAAATTTGTTAATGTTGGGGCAAAAATATTAAATATTAGCAAACAGAATATTGACCCATTCAATAATATTATATCCTTTACAAAAATACATTTTTTTCAAATATCCAGCATTAAATTTAATGGTAAAGCATTAAAAATTTTATTTTCATATCGAGAATAAGATAGTGATGTTTGCTATTTGCACTAGTAATGTTGTCCTAGAAGTAGTACCTGTATTTTGACATGATAAATGATAAGTAAAGTTGTAAATACTGATAAGGATGAGACAAAAATTATTAGTTGCTGCTTATGTAATTGTATCCCTAGTAAATCCAAGAGAATCAACTGAAAACTTTATGAAACAATTAGCTAATATATAAAAGTCACAAGGAATAAAATCATTAGCTTTGGATTTGTTCAGTTTATCTATACCTACAAAATAGATATTTTTATTTGCCTGAGTTTTATAAAATGTCATTAATTTCATTTCCTCCCTGTTATTGCCCCACTCATATTTTTAATATTGTATATTTGTGTTCTACCTTTTGTGCTTTTATTTTGCTTTATTTTTTGAAGTTCTTAGACTTACTACTCAATTGTGCTATCCTTTTTATTTTTAATTTAAAAAAGTATTTCTTTTTTAAAGAAATGTCACTGTTCTTTTGATGTCAATAGATGTATTCAGCTGTTGTTCTTCAAAATTCTTCACTGGGACCTTAATGGTCTTTCTATTGGCCAAGGCATTTCTGGAATTTCATATTTGAAAATTTCTTTAGAATTAGCATTCCATCTTGGGGACTCTTCTAAATGGCAACAGATTCTTCTCTGTTTATTTTTGTAGGATAACCACTTAAGAAAGTGGTTACATTTGTCTAAACAAAGCTTAGCTCATATACTGCTTGACCAAGCAAGAGCACGTCAATCTGTTGAAAAATCATGTGCCACTGTGAAGTAAATTGGACATTGTCTCTTGGGGACAATTTGAAAGAAACAATATGTTCTCAACCAAGCTTATGTCTCCTTTCGGTGGATAACACTCATTTAGATGTGTAAGCATTTTTTTACATGTGTAATTTTTAAGAATTCATTGCTTATATCAAAGGAATTGGGCATATTGCAGATATATAGAGAATTATCTAAAAATTAGTATTTTGTATACAACCAATAAGCAATTAGAAAATACAGTGGGAGGAAAAAACCATTTATAATAGCAACCAAAAGTTACAATATGTAGTATTGAAGCTAACCAGAAATGTGAAGGACCTACATGAAGAAAATTTGAAGCTCCAATGTTACATAAAAGAAAACGTTAATAAGATTAGAGATGATTGTTCTCTTTTATAGGAAACCACAATATTGTGCCTCGACAAACTCCATTTATGAAACTATATACATCCAGTGTGTAATTTCATCCAAATTTATTTTTATACTGGACAAAATGACACAAAGTTCACCATGAAAAATAAATGAATGGAAAATGCCTTGATACTTTTCAAAAAGAAGAATAAAAAAGGTGGAAGTAGTCCTAGCTAGGCACATCTGGGTGGCTTAGTCGGTTAAGTGTCCAACTCTTGATTTCAGCTCAGATCATGATCTCATGGTTGCTGAGATCAAGCCCGGCATAGGGCCCTGCACTGACAGCCTGCTTGGTATTCTCTCTTTCCATCTCTTTTCCTTCTCCCTGCTCTTGTGCACGCATTCTCTTTCTCAATATAAATTAAAAAAAAAAAAAATTAAGAAGAAGTAGCCCTAGCTAGTATTTAAAACTGCAAATGAAGCTGTCCTAACTAAAGCAGCTTAAAAATAGAGAGTTAACAGTTTATAGGAGAATGTCTCCAGATTCTCCAGATCAGAGGTAATGGTAACATTCAAACCATTGGGAAAAGCGAGCTTATTCACTGAATGATATTGAGACAAGAGACTAGATATATGAAAAAATAAAAACTGGACCCCAGTCTCATTTCTTTTACCAAAGCAAAGTATGGAAATAAAAACCAAACTATGACAGTTTAAAGGAAATCATATGTGAATTTGTGTAGAATTTTGGAATTGGAAGAAGGTCTTTCCAGGAAAGACACAATACAGAGTACAAAAAGGAAAACATAACACATCTATAAAGTTATGACCAACTAAAAAAATATATTTGAACTAATAAGAAATACAGTTAGAAACACGTGATAGGCCAAGACTAGTTTTCTTAGTTTAGAAAATTCATGCAAATCAATAAGAACAAAATGTGCTTAACCAAGAGAAAATGGACAATTTACTGAAAAAGAAATATAAAGTCTAAAAAATATATAAAATAACTATCTTCATCTTCATAGTTAGAGAAATACAAATCAACAATAATGAGATGCCATGTTTAATCAATCAGATTGATAACAGCTCACATAAGTTTGATAATATCGAGTGTCAGAGCAGGTCAACAAAAGTAGGCTCTGGTAGTAAACTGTTGCTTGGTGCAACCACTTTTTCAGACATTTAGGTCCTATATATCAAAATATAAAAGATATGTTTCCTTATGATCATGAATTGCAGCTAAATTTATGATTTTGAATCACCCCTATTAGGAATTTATTCACGAACATAGTTGCACATGTTTTCCAAGCTGTACCAGTAAGAATGATAATGGAAAAACTAACAAACCGGACTGTAAATACCAGAAATGATCACGTAAGGAAACCAGTTGAACTGTTGAGGCAGATGGCATATCCAGTGAAAGGCTGTATTATTTTTGGAAAACATGAAGTGGATCTCTAGGTGCAAATATGGAAAGAGCTACAAGATAAATAATGTAATTTTAAAAATTAAAGCAATGATCGCACTGTGTGTATAATATAGTTACTTTTATTAAAAAAATGTGTGTGTATGTGATTAAAATATAACTGGAAAGACATTAGAAATTTATCTCTAATTGCTTTTGTGTGGAAGAATGGTTCTCAAATTTCAGTGTGCATCTGAATCACCTGGAGGGCTTTTCAAAAAAACCCAGATCACTGGGCCCCACCGGGCCCCACCCACCAGAGCTTCCAATTCAGTGGCGCGATGCCGCCACTAACACAGAATGTGGAGTGAACTATATGGTGGGGAGCCATGGATGTACAAGAACTAGGCTTCTCAACTTGAAACCTTCCTGTTCATTTGATTTTTTTAAAAAATTGTGTATGTGTTCCTCTTTTTTCTTCTTTGAAGATCACAAGTGGCAATCTAAGTAGTGAGATTCTGGGACATTTTAATTTTTTTCTTTATACTTTATCATATTGAAAAAAACAATAATCAATTTTTTTTAATCCACCCAAAAAAGACACTCACTGCTTCTTAAACTTACATATTTTGTTTTGTTACTCATTTCTTTAGGAATGGACTTAGTGGGATATTAAATCTCTCCCACCTTTGAACCCGCCTAGATACGTCCTTAGGCCCCACTTTGAACTCTGAAATTAAATTAGCTTAGATGGCATGTCATGAAGCCAAAATATTTTAAGAGCACCAAGACTGACATCCTTTTCATAATACCAAATTTAACGCCAGATTTATATGTAAGGTAATAAAAGCACAAAAGAACCATTGTTATGTTCTGTAAAGTAGGATGGCAAATGTACAACATGCAATTACTGAATAGGACACTGTGTAAGGTGACAGGTAAGATGGCAAATCTCTGAGGAAGCCTTGTGGTGTAGCATTTGCCTTCTTGTGTTTCTGTTGATACATCTTTATGATTGCATTGCTTCTTGTAGTTCAGAATTTTATGAACCTTTCAAACATTAACAACAGCTGAAGAGAATGGATTGTCCAATTCTATCCTGTTTCCACTTTTTTCTTCTAATAGATCATATTTCTACAACCTTCTCTTGGTATTATTTTTGTTTAGTTTAGCTTTTTTTTTTTTTTTTTTTTTCACTGATATCCATTGTATAGTCTCTCTTAGGAATGTTATATACCATATGGGAACAAAGAAAACAGCTAAAAATTTGAATCCCTGCCTTGCCAACCCCTATACCTTCTGTTGGGGCAGAAAACCTGAGCAAACAGGCATTGCACTAGACCGTAGCAGCAGCAAAGTAAGCCATGGTTGGGTTACTAAGAGAATGGATTCTTGTGTTTTGTTTTCCATACCAAGGCCATTTTTTTCCCTTTCCCCTAAAGATCAAATCTGGTGGTTCATTAGCTATTCTGGCTGATCTCAGCTTCCGCTGAGCATGCTCTTGTCTTCCCAGCACCACACTCCAGGGGTTTGATAGAACAAGGTTAATACTGGAAATCACTGTCAGGAACAAATTGATTACAAGCAGAGGATGTAAAGCTTGTCTGTCACCATCTCCTTATGGCCTCAAGTTAAGCAGGCAGTTTGCATCAACTGAAGCTTTAGAATTCTCTCTCCTCTCTCTCTCTCTCTCTCTCTCTCTCTCTCTCTCTCTTTTAATGGCATCTATAACAGAGAACACTATTTCTCTTAAGCCATATGCCACTAACACCTGATTAGCTATAATCAGACAGACTGATATGCCATTGAAAAGAACTGAACCCTATGGCTAGTACATATGAAAGTCAAATGAATTATCTTCCTCTTTCAAACCCAGCCCCAACTATTATTTAATTTAACAAGCATTTAATGAACATCGCTTGTAAGCTAGGTAGGTACTAAAAAAAAAGATTTCCAAGCAGTACAATTCTAGAAGTTGCTTTTCATACAGATTTTGATGTAAATGGTACCCCCAGGGAGTTGCACGATTATAACTCACCTAGCTATACCTGGCACCAATCTAAGCCAAAGTATGTGTGTATCAGGGGCAGGCGGGGATGGGGGTGGTCATCATGATGAGTTATACACCATCTGTCCTCTTTTAGAGCTCATAAGAGCTCATATTTGGGGCAAGAGATTGGAGTAGAGTCACAGACACAGTTGACTAGAACTCATAACTCAAGTTGTATTTATGTCACTACAGAGATCTGAATAAAGGAGTTCAGGCAAAATCAGTAATGAGTTGTGCCTGGGGTGGGGTGCAAGAATCAAGAAAGGCTTCACAGAGATGATGGCATTTGATTTGGGCATCAGAATGAGTCACACTTTGAGGGGAGGGGAGTAGGAGGGTGGGACACAGTAGAGCTGGGAACAACAAGAATGCCACTGTTGCCCACATTTGTCCAGGGCAAATGCTAACTGAGAATAATTTAAACACTTTCTTTTGCAATTTGAAGAACACAAACCATGTCTTCTCCCTCAGTGAAAGACCATTCTTCTCTAAATTGCTTAATTTGTAGTCTCAATTTATTAAGATTTGTATGGATTGTCTTGGGAATCTGAGTAATCACTGGCATGATATAGGGGAATACATTTGCATGTCATTATAAGAATGTCAAGCTGTCTTTCAAAACTGGACATAGATAAAAGGCCCACCAGTGCCTGGGCTATTTCTGAGTGCTGTCTGTGGGAACATCCGCTCATGGCATTCGCTGTACTGTATGCACACATTTCAATCACCCCAAAGGCCCCCTGTCCACAAAAGGCTGTATAGTCCTTACCTCTCACTCATAATGCCACATTAGCATTTCTATTCCCATTCTCTGTGGTCATAAGAGGCTGGGAGATCTACTGAGAGACATTTCTCAACCTGTAAATACAAAAAGGGTACTTTGAGCCCTCTGAAGGGCACTGAATCGGTGGGTGAGTGTCTTTTAAAAGGCTCCATATTGCACCCCAACACCTCCAGAGACCGAAAGGGGAACAATTTGGGAAAGCAGAAATGGATGTAGGTATTCATAGAAGGAGGTTGTAATAAGCAATGTAAAGAAAATAGTGTATATGCACACTACCTTATCTAAGCAATTTTCCAAAGTGATGTTGACTATGTGAAGCCCATGTTAACACTAGAGAAGCTTTCCTTTTTGATCCAGCAACTGTAATCGTTGCTAAGATGCTAGGTTGATGGACCCACTTTGAGGCTCAGGCCAATACTCGATGAGCTGTCCCAATTTCAGAAATTTGTCCATTTCACAGAGGAAGAAGCCAAAGCTACAAAGATTAAAGTTCTTGCCCCTATACAACTTGTCATAACAAAGTAGTGAGGCTGGACTAGAACTCATTCACTTCCTTTCAAGGTTGATGTTCTTCCCAAATTAGTGTTCTTTACAGAGTATGCCAAGATTAAATTACTAAATCATAGTAAAACAACCAAAATGAACATTGTACCTGTGTTGAGGTGGTGTCCAATGGGTAGGTTGACTTAATTATGAAGGAAGTGAGTTTTGATCAGAGTATGAGAAGCCATTCTATGGGGGAAATATCAGAAAGAACGTTGGTAGAATACCTCCTTTGTGAGAACGTAATGATAAAACTGTGATTTGGAAATTAAACATGTTGGATTAGCTAGAGAGAAGAGCTTAACTAAAATTGTACTGATGGTAGTAGTCTAGTTAAGGAGATCCCTCAGAGCCACTGCACACCATTTCTCAGAACTGCATAAAGGCATACAGATGAGAATAGTAGAGCTCTCTCTAAGCTATGCATATGTGTCATAGACTGCATCTGCCTGGGGAAAGATATGAGTGCTCACCCACATTTTCTTGGCACTCATAAATTACATGAATGCCAATCGGGTGGCTTCTAACTATAAATACCTGTGACTATTTGCCCAAGGGCCTTCTCTCATTATTACAGTCCATTCAGCCCATGTGTGGGGCAGGCAGGTAGAGCTGTGGATTTAATACCCCACTGGGTGAGGGGTTTAGCTAAACTACTCTGTGATATTGTTGCATCAGCATCTATTTTGTGTGGCCAAGTGGCTTACAGGGGCCTTGAACTTCCACTGGCCCTTCCATGAGCTCATGCCTCAGATAACAGCCTGCATAGTCAGAAGCAAATGCGAACTCCTTATGTGACCTTCCTAGCAGCCCCTGTGAGCACCTCCCCCTCCCTTGTGTACACCTTAAATAAGACCCCTGTGAAAACCCCACTCCTTTTGTTAACCCATCATTCACCCTAGAATCCCAAAGCATGTCACCTACTGACTCTAACAGGGGCGTGTACCCTAGATCCTGCTACAGTCTCTCTGCCTGCATCCTGCCTTGACTTTCCCATGCATACCCTGTGCTTCCTCAGGACCTGTGAGTTACAAATCTATTTCAATTACCATGGGGTCTTCTGTTGAACCAGGGCTCGCCATCCAACACCAGGGCTCTGCTTAACAAATGTTAATTTGACAAGTCACCCTTTGAGTGGCTCTCCACCAAAGGTCAATGGTGTTGGCTCACACATGCTCTAGTTCCCTCAACTACAGGTGGGATAAACCTCAAGCCACTGTACACTGTGTACTAGAGCTCCCCAGCAAAGTGGGGCCCCAGTTGCCCACAGCGGTTACCTGCTCTACCTTGTGTCTTTTTTGACTCCCTTCCCTTCCTTACTTTCCAACTTTCCTACTGGGAAGATGATCACTTCCCAAATAAATTCTTTAAACTTTAATTCCTATCTCTGGGGTCTGTATCTGGGAAACTCAATTTAAAATAGATTAAGACCAATCCCCACAAAAGCATGGTGTGGGATAGTTGCAGCCATGAGGATCTGACAAGCCCAATAATTACACAGCTAAAACAACAATATAGAATTAACCGCAGGCCATTGAACAAGAAATAGGTATGTTGTTTAAAGAAAGTGATCCTACTTTCTGTGTGTATAAGCTTTGCACTAAGGGGAAAGGTGGCTGGGGAAGAGCCTGGAGCCTAGAGAATCAAGTTTTACCGCTCTTATGGTAGTTATGTGGAGGGGGTGGCAGGCAAAGAGTTTGGGCCTGTGGGGAAGATGTTAAAATGAAAATAAGGAACTTAGCTCAGACATGTGAAGGAGAATCAGTGGGGATTAGTGTTGATGGACTTGGTAATGCAGAAGTAAAAAAGATGGTGGAAGCAAAAATAACCCTCTTGGAGAACTGGGAGCATGGCAGTATGAGTTTTGATCTATGACTAATTTGTACCCTTTACTTGCAGAGTAATAAAACATCCATACATAGCTCATCAAAATGGAACTTATTTCTCCCAAAGAATGGCCCTTGTGAAACCTTCGAAGATAGAGTCAGTGTTTCATAGAAGTTTATGGATTTTTTCTCTAGCCCTCTAATACCTATAGAATGTCTTATCTCTCTTTTCCTGCACTGAAATTCCTGTGTTTTTTTTCTCCTCTTTGTGAGTAAAAAGATAGGCTTTTCTTCTCAACAGACCTTCTGATGGGTGATCAGAGCTACATTTTTAATATGCCAAAGCCAGGACCTGTTTAACAACTGGTGGCCCTCTCTCAAGGTCACAGCCAGTGGTGGCCTCATTTACACCTGTTCAGTGAAGATACTGAAATATTCCCTGCTGGTTAGCAGAAGTGAACTACATGTTCACCAGCTCTCACTTTGCACAGCTTTTCAAGCCACTTAACACCTTTCAAGTGTCTGTAAACTAACAGAATGCTCTTTACACACAGCTCCCCTGACTATCACAGCTTCCCAGAATTTATGTTTGTTATGTGTCTATGATTTATTTATTTATTTATTTATTTATTTATTGCGAAGAAGAAACCAGAGTAGTCTTAAATGTTGACAACAGAGGAATCATTTCACAGCTGGACTTTATATTCTTTTTCAAAGAATAGAGATCTGAGATCTAAATGAAACTTTTCACCAGACAATTATTAGTGTCTTTTGCTGTTTTAATTTGACTTTTTAGCTTATTGATAAAATATCTATCTAGTGTGGAGGAAAAGGCATAGTCTTAAAGTGACATAATTTTTGCACCATTTGAAAACTGCTAAACTGCTAAGGATAATGTATTATTATTTGAATGAGCCAGGGAAAGAAAAATCTCATAAGGTTAATTCTCCCATTGCAGAAAAGGAATTTTTAACAGAATGGAGTCACCTAGAAAAACAAAAACAAAAACAGTTTCCTAGGTTTGAGCTATTCTTCTCCATTCTAGAAATAAGCCAAAGATGTATTTACCCATTAACCTCAAGTAAATGACTGACCTCCAGCTGAAGGACACAATGGCATTTATTTGTCATTTACTTAAGGAAAGAATACACCAGTGGTTTTCCATACAGACCTGTGCACTTATTTCCAGAACAGCTGGTAACACTAGTAACCCCCAGTAACCTTCCAGGTAGAGGACTAGGGTCCCAGGAATCATAGAGAAATCAGATGAAATGAGACATTGTATCAAATCAGACATACATAGCATCTACAAATTGTCGTTTAGTTTAATTCGGTAAGGTATTATTATTATTATTGTAATATGCATCCATTTGAGTTATTAAAGCAGTGTGAAAAGCTAGATGAAGTTAGCTTGAGAATCATAATGACCAAAGCAGGGTCTTCATTAGGCCATGATTTTGATGATTGAAGAGAAAGAAGACAATGGATCATCATGTGGATCATCCTGAGAGTTTAGAAAGAAGAATTATCTTCTGAATTCATTCTGGGTCATCTGCTTCCTACTTTTATACATACACAGACACACACACACACATACTATATACCTCTCCAATGTAAAATGCAAAATGAAGATATCAGGCTGCATTGTCTGACCCATGTGTCTCTTGAACAATGGAAATGTGGTGAGTCCAAACTGAGATAGGTAATAAAACACACAGTGGATTTCAAAGATTTAGTACCAAGAAAATAATGTAAATTAGTTCCTTGGTAACTTTTTATATTAATTATAGGTTCAAATGATAATATTTGGATATACTGAATTAAAATATAAAATTAATTTTATTTTACAAGTCTCATCTTTACTTTTTTTTTTTAATTTATTTATTTATTTATTTTTTAATATATGAAATTTACTGTCAAATTGGTTTCCATACAACACCCAGTGCTCATCCCAAAAGACATCTTTACTTTTTAAATTACATATGTTAAATTTACTTTTTAAATTACATATGCTAACATAGTATTTCTATTGGACAGCTCTGGAAATAAAGAACTTAAGTGCATGGACTCATTTTTTGCTCCCATTACTACTTCAGAAAATAAAGAAAGTGAGCTTTTACTAATAATTCATATATTCATCCCTTTAATTCACTCAATAGCATCATACCGATGAATCTGATGGAAAATGATACCAATAAACCCATATAATTAAGGAAGCTAACTACTTGGGAATGGCATTTCATCAATTAAATAGTTCTACAAATATTTTTAACTTTATGCATATACACAAAATGATTAAAATATTCATTTTTGGGGGGCGCCTGTGTGGCTCAGTCAGTTAAGCACCTGACTTCGGCTCAGGTCATGATTTCACTGTCCGTGAGTTTGAGCCCCACGTCGGACTCTGTGCTGACAGCTCAGAGCCTGAAGCCTGTTTCAGATTCTGTGTCTCCCTCTCTCTGACCCTCCCCCATTCATGCTCTGTCTCTCTCTGTCTCAAAAATAAATAAACGTCAAAAAAAGTTTTTAATATTCATTTTTTTACAAACGTAAAATATAGCATATTTCACTTTAATTCATATTTTATTTATGAAAATATTATTGTTATTTGTATTAGTCTTATCCATTAAATTTTGTTTCATTAATATAAATACATTTTGGAAAAAAGCAGAATTATTATTTGATCAACTCTCCAAATGTCTGATTTAAATGATAAATATTAAGAAATACAGGTGAATAATACTAATTTATAAGAACATTTTTGCAACATTTCAATAGTGTGTGATAGTGTATATAATATGTAATAATAGTGTGTATTTTATCAATTAGGAGGCTCATATTTCAATATCCTTAAGTTAAAGCATTGGCTTCAGCAGAGGAATTAGTTGGTGAGAACAGATTCATTGAACAATGACTTGGCAGAGAGAGGACAAGAAGGGATAAGGCATGTTGAGATGATGTTATTGCCAACTCCATCTAGAAGTAGCCATTTTCCTTAAGTTGGGAGCTCTTAAAATATATAAAGCATTATACTAAACCATAGAGATATAAAGACATATGCACCATACATCCTCCACTCCCAAGAAAAATATAGTATAGTGAAGAGATACGTATCGTTAAACCAATAAATGTCATTACTCTCATCCAGATTAACCCACCTTTTTTCTATATAGCAACCATCTTCTATGCGGCAGCCACAGTGATTTTTTTTCATATCATTTATTTTTCTACCCCTCCCACTGCCATGACTACAAAATCCCAGAGTGGATTTCCAGTGCACTTGGAAACAGAATCTCACCAGAGCCCACAAGACCTTGCATGAGCTCACTTCTCCAACTAACTCCACACATCTCTTCCCCTTCGCTCTCCACTCTTCAACTTGTTACTGCCTCAGAGTCTTCACCTTTGTCACCCCTCCACCTGGAACTCTTTCTTAAAGCTTAAGAATAATGGGAAAAAAAAGTGAGGGCAACCCTGTGAGCAACTCTGGGTTGACTTCCCTGATCACCCTATCTTAAATAGCTCTCCTGCACTCCTTACAGTAGCATTGTATCTCAATTTCCCTATTTAATGTTCTTTAGAGTGCTAACAACTCTCTAAAATTATATTTTACCTTAAATTTATTTAGTTGTCTTTTGTCTATCTCTTCTCACTGGAATTTAGAGCACAAGCCTTATGTCTTTTATTTGATCATTTTTTTCTCAGGCACATAAGTGGTCCTCAATAATTAAAGGCTGCCTGTCTGGCTGGCTGGATGGGTGGATGCATGGAATATGATAGTTTGATTGTGTCAAGGCAGAAGGAATTCAGGGTGCTAGGGGAGGGAATAAAAGTGATACCTAATCCAGATCAGGATGTTAAAGAAAAATAATATATAGGGTATAAATCATCCTCACTGGCACAGGAAGTTGTCAGCGGGAATTGGCCTGTCGGTTAGCAAAGAGCTTTACTTTTGGGGCAGATGATCAAGGATCCAGTGCCCAGAAAGAGGGTGACATGCTCAGAGAACTATGAAAAGTCCTGTTACATTGCAGCAAGAAATGGGACACTGTTAAAATGTGAAGACAGGTAGGTAGGGACTGGATGTGAAAGAGCCCACCAATTCAAAATAAGTGACTATCTGAGAAGATTGATTTGTACTTATTATGCGCCCAAATGTCTGTAAATTCTGCAATGTGAGGCATACTTTGTGTGTCAGTCTACTTACCCCATCTCAGTGTTTAAGCTCCTCATGAGACTATAAACTGAACAAAGTCTGAGGCTGTCTCCTATCTCTTGAATTCTCCGTCACATCTAATATAGTGCTGTGTACAAGGTAGGCTCCCAGCAAATGTCTGTTGAGTTAAATTGAGTCCTTTCTCATATTATTCTATAGGCCATTATCTGAACTGATATTTGGGGCTGTCGAGATTATTCTGAGACATCGCACAAAGTGCAAGAATAACTCATGCTCCATTGATCCTCCGTAATAGTTACTTTGAATTAATATGGAGGATGGACACACACAATAAATCGACATGCTCCAAAGCCTTTCAACTGTGGGAAAATACCACCTTGACAATAAAGAAGACTCAGGAAAGTCCTTTCAGAGGTGTGGAGAGAGTGTGTATATGTATTTTTTTTCTACTGAGTTGGAATAGAAAAGAGAAATTAAATAAATTCCTGGCATTCTTCATTTTTTAAAATAACCCAAGGAGCTCACCTGAAAAGGCTGCATCCTTGCAGGAATCCTCAATTCTGAAATAGCTGCCCATTTTCCAGACATTGGTCTTCATTAGGTATTATTTCAGCAAGTTATTCAAAGATTACTCTTCAAATGACTCTCTACGTAGAAACCAAGTGCTGGAGATCAGAATTCTAGTATTGGGATAAGTAATTTGTTTGCCTTGCTTTTGTCTCTCCAGTGTCAGAAGGCCAAATGATGTCTTGATTGCACATTTTCCATAAATTATCTCCTGGAGTGGCATGGTTTACAAAAGGCTGAAACAAAGAACCTTGGAATTTGGTTCTGATTATTATGACAGAGAAATGTGAATAAAACGGAGAAATGATGTATTAATAATAATGATGCTTGATACTGTCCACTGGAATATGAACTAATAGGTTCAGGTCCCCAAGAAGTATATCAAAACCTTCTCCTCAGATTTTATATGGTTGATTTTATTTTTCATTCATTGTAGAAGGCTGTATTTTCTCTACGTATTTCATTAATTTTCTATGCCTTTATTTCTGTGTGAACATATTTCCTTAATCATTACCATGTACCTAGAGAGAAGCACAAACTGAAGCAAATTTTCAGAAACCCAACTTGAATTATGTCAATAACTGAAAGCCATTCAACATTTCTAAAACTTTGGTTGTAACCCTTACCTCATCTGACAACCTGTTGCTTACAAGATTTGCTACTTCTTAATCTCCCTGATCTGAAATGATGAATGCTCATATAAAAGGCTAAGTAAGACAATCCTATAGAGTCACAGTGAGTTTATAAGTCAATTAATTTCCTATGGGAAACCCTTGACCTAGGGAGTCATGGACTGAAGGAAGTTTTGTTCCTTGTCAGATGCCAACTGAATAGAACTGAATATATTCCCAAACCTTGAAAAATAAAACATCCTGAGTTTCAGATATGTTTTGGAAATACCAATGTGATACATGTGCACGTAGGGAAGAAATTAATTAGCCCACAACTTTCACAATCATATAAAACAGTTTAGTTTACATACTCTGCTTTTCTTACAAGTCTTTGTCTTTTCATATTCAGGTTGTTTGTGGAAATATATTTTAAACTGATATTGTCAAGTAAGTATGAAAGAATTTCCTCAAGGGAGAAAGAACTAAGAAAGAGCCAAGTCAGTCTCTGTGCCCTGATACCCTTAGTTAAGTTAGATGAGAAAGACAGAGGTGGAAAAGTAGAAAAGTGTAAAATCATGCCACTGCAGGAGACACTGCCTGTGCCCTGTTCACATTCCTCAGACCTTAACATTCATTGTGTTCCAACTACTTTCCAACTGCCAGTCTCTGCAACTCTGTGCCTGAGGGCTCGTTTCTATAACAGTGGAAATCTCTACCAGTAGAAAAACTCTCCCCGGGGAACCTTGCCCTCAACCAATGATTCTCCAGCTCCTCTCCTTTTGGGTGCCACAAATTTACCTTTCCTTTCCTACAACTTTTCAGACTTTCCTTGGAGTTTTGAGCTCCAGTAGTCCATTGTGGTAGCTAGTTTGATAACTTACTCTTAATTGATTGCCTTCCCTCCCATGTATGACTACACTGCTGTCTCCATACTTCCTGGGTTCACCTCCCAAATAAAACATTTGAACTCATATCCTAGTCTAAGGTTCTGCTCCTAATGGAACCCAAACTAAGACAACTGCTATTTCTGCTCATAGCAGTTTCCTCTGGACTCCAATCCTAAGAATTATAGCAGCTTCTATATTTAAGAGCTATTGCCAATTTTGATGATGTTGCATTTACCTGGGTCATAAATTCTCCTTGCTTTGCTTAATACCCATCCCAGGTAAGTGTTTCAAAAATATATCTGAATAAAGACCAACTTCATAAATGAAAAGCTGGTGCCTTAGTATAGTTCTTACACATAGTCTATACTTAGTAAACATTTTATCAGATGAAGTGTGATGAGTATGCCATTAGCAGCAGAAAGGTCTTTATCCAGCTTTTAACTATGTCCAGAACAATGGCAGAATATGTGGTGCTTGAAGCCATCTGGTTGAAATCCACCTGCTCACACAGGTATTTCAAAGGAAAGAAAGGCAATTTATCCATTTTGGCATCTGGGAATAATTCATCACAGAGGTGAAACTCATAAAACCAGTCACTCTGGATGCCTTACTTCTGTTCAAATGAGAAGGATTTGGTTTCAAGTGCTGGACATGGCAGCTGAGTATTCACTGACTCATTTCTTAAGAAATGTGAATATGAAAGAAGGAAAATGTTATCAGTCAGAGTATGGCAAAGTGAGAGCTTGCCTGGGTTATGTAAAATACACATAATTTATTTTATAGACACCTCTCTAAAGCATCTTAGAGCTTAGAGGATAAAGAACTCAATGGGTTTTCACATGGTTATTGGCCCTAAAGCCAAAACTTATGGCATACTTCAACTAAGTTTTTTAATGGCAAAACAATAATTCTTTTTTTTTAATATAGTCTAAAATGAAATGGAGTGGTAGACCTATATGCAACAGCTGGTGTTCATATGATTTTGTTAGATGCCTCCTTTTATCTCAATCTCAGCCCCCTTTGGGTTGGAAAGAAATGAGAAAGAAGAGTCAAAAAATAGGAAACACTCCTTCTTGACTTATGTCTTTGTTATCATAATAAAGTATACTATTATGACAATTGTTCAGGTCATTCAAAGCCTTGAAATGTTGTTACCCAGGATATCCAGATAACTGAGGCAGGGATCTTCTGGAAGAATAGCTATCTCAATTATCTTAATTGAGATACTTAAATCTGAAGGCTACGTAAATAATTAGTTAATTGGAATCTGATACCTGAAGGGTTGTAAATATGCCAAGATATTATTTAATCATAATTAATAGAAAAAAGTATGTAGAATATATAAATATATATACACACATTAGAAGAACAGTAAAAACCCTAGTTGATCAGAATACTTTGCTCATAGGCTTAATTGAAGTAATATAGGAAAATCAATGAATAAATGTATGAGTGTATTTCAGATTATCTGGTAGATAATTCAGCTTCTTGTTCCATTTAACAGATAATGTTCCTTGTAAGTGGTCTGTGCTCCAGAGGTGGCCTGCAATGCTTTTACTTGCTAGGTCAGATCCACTGAACCACAAGATTGTACTGGAATCAGACTTTCCTGTTAATTCATGTAAACCAGATTGTCTTGGCAAGTGTGAAACCTCCACCTATCGGCAAACGGCATGAGGTTGCAACTCTCATTTCTTTCTAATTTTACCAAGAAATTTTGGGTTTTCATAATCTACAAACTGTGAAAATATGCAAATTGCAGCCACCAAGCTAAACTTACTAGCTATAAATAGACTCATGTAACCATAAACTCTATATCCTATCAAGAAAACCTTGACAATTCCAACACCTTCTTCCTTTGGCTCCTCTGATACTTGATAGGCAAGCTTATGTCTGGTACTCTAATAGCATGATCAGCCTCTGGTCAGTTCAATCTCAGATAGTAGTAGGATTTCTACTAGATCTACTTTGTGCTAAGTATTAGGATAGTAAGTCCAGAAGCAAAGAAAGGGTATGGCAGGATCCTTATCTACACTGTATGTATGACCTTGCTGGAGACAGAGGTTTTTAAGCTGTAAAAGACCAAGAGGATTTTTGTGAAAATATGTATAGAAGCATTTAAAACTCTGATAGTGATAAATTGATAAACTCTGATGGAGGGGACTTTTTCTAAAGCCTTAAATTAGGTGCCATGTTTTCTACCAGTGAGTGGGTGTTCAATATCCTCTTGTCCACTCGCAGAAAAACTATGTTCATTACCTTCCCTTATGGAGCTCATTGAAAATAAATACTGAGTCTTTGTAAATTCCCAAGATTCTTGTTACATGCTGTAGGCTCAGTTAACATTTCTTATTAAAGAACTCTCAGGGTGCCTGGGTAGCTCAGTTGGGCGTCCGACTTTGGCTCAGGTCATGATCTTGCAGTCTGTGATTTCGAGCCCCGCATCGGGCTGTGTGCTGACAGCTCAGAGCCTGGAGCCTGCCTGCTTCAGATTCTGTGTCTTCTACTCTCTCTGCCCCTCCCATGCTCATGCTCTGTCTCTCTCTGTCTCTCCATAATAAATAAACATTAAAAAAATTAAAATAGAAAAAGAAATTTCATTGGTTGATGTTTGATTTGTGCTGCACACTAAAGCCACAAAGTCAGCTTCAGAGAGGGAGTACTTCAAGTATTCAATCCTTTTTTAATCAAAGCAAAGATAGACTTCTAATAAAAAGTTGTATTCAAACCAATATATAGAGCTCATTACTCAGCAGGAAGAATGAAAGGAGCTGTGGAGTGTTTTTTGTTGTTGTTGTTGTTGTTGTTGTTGTTTGTTTGTTTGTTTTTTGTTATTTGTTTGGGGTATTTTTTGTTTTGGGGTGTTTTTTTTTTTTTGGAATGAAAAATTTTTTTGGAATGAACTCTCTCTCATAAAACATTCTTGTTTGGGCTCATTGGAACAATATTAGAATCTTCCTCATAATTTTATCAGCTTCCCCGAATATATCCACCAAACAGTAATTTCATAGCAGATTTTGCTGTGGCGGGTTGTGAAAAGTGATACTCCCACCTAGAACCCATGTCCTTCAGATTCAAATGGTCTCTACCAAGTCCACAGTACATGATGCCCAAGCTAAAGTTCTAGGCCTTCTTTCTGACCCCCCATTCTTCACCATAACTTGTATCAAAGCAAGTTGTATTCATTCCTCTTCCCTAATGTTTCTTAAATCTGTGTTCCCTCCATCACCAAAGCCAGTATCTTAGGTTATGCCACCATCGTATCTATACCTCTCTTGGATCACTGTGACACCCTTGTAATTAATCTCACTGTCTATATTCTTGCCACCACCATCCCTTCCACCCCATCCTGTAGAGTCCCAGTGAGGTTTTAAGAATTACAATTCTTATTGGGCTATTTTCTCCTGAGGATTCCCCACTAATCTCAGAATAAAGTTCTGGAGGATCTTGAGTGTGACTTGGCCTGGACCTGCCTATCTCCCCTGCATTATTTCTTATCATTTTATTCCTTGCATACTAATTGACTACTGAATGGCTTTGTCTTTCCCCAAAGACATATGTATGCTTTCTTTTCCCTTGAGGATTTTCACATCGTGGTCTTCTCTCCCCTCTTCCCTCTCTCTCCTCTCCTTGGTGAAGCCCTGCTCATCCTTCAGCACTCAGATTGTACATTTTGTCCCATCCTCTGATGACTTTTTCTGACCCCGCCTCAAGACTGGTTTTAGTGTCTCACTGATACGCTCCTGGAGCAAATGCTCTGTGAAAATAGACTCTGCCACAGCACTGGCCATGCTCTAATAAAAGCAACTATTAAATTGTTTGTTTCTCTCACTGGGAAGTCAGGAACTGTGGCTCTTTTCAGTTATATATTCTCAGCGGTTGGCAATATGTGTCTGTTCAGCAAATATTTGCTGGACACAAAAAGTTAAGGGTCACGCTACAAGTAATTAGAGGAACAAGGATTCAAATTCCAGTTCTTTGGACTTCAAGCATAGTACTGTTATATGCATACCATATTCCAATGTCTTCAGAGAAGAAGCTTCAGATAAGCTTCATGGCTTAGGCTACAGCACCTCCACCAACCACCCCATCACCCCTCTTTCCAGTTTCCACTATATTAGTTTGAATATTTTTAGAAGATAGGATATGCCTCCAGCTAAAATCCAGTTGAAAGATTTATACTAAATTTTACCTGTTCTCTAAGGCCTATTAGCACTAGGGATAAGGCCTTTTAAAAAATAGGCTTTGCCATGTATTTTCTTAAATGTGTTCATTGTTATCTTTGAACCAACACCCCTCCAAATTCTGGTAAGACCTCCCAGTCAGAATGCTTATTTAATTTTTATTTTTTTACCATGCCCCCTTTCTTGTCATTGTCTCTATTTCTCTTTAAGAAGTCATCTCAGTCATCTAATGTGTATTTGATAATTCATACCCATGTTATACCAACACAGGGAAAAACAACCCTTCGATTTAGACTTCAGAGTCCTAGATTGTCTGAATGCATTGTGCTCAGCACTGAGATTAGGACCCAACTGCTCACATCACATAATGGAACACCTTATGAAGCTTGCCATCAAATAGACCCACTGTGATGCATCTTGCACTAAGATCTTGCACTGAGAACTAAGAAATATTCTTGCCATTGCTAACTTGCTCTTGATAACTCAGCTAAAAATGATCCGACAATGAAAATCTAAATAATACATTCACAAGTGTATGTTAACATCTATTTAAATATTAATTTACTGAATTTGTATAGTAATATATAAGTATATTTATTATATATAAATTGATTGTATCCATTTATATTTAAAATTCAGTAAAAATTGTATGGGATAGGTCTGGTATTTCTAGAGAATACATTTTATACTTATTATTAATTAGCAATATATAATCTTAAAAGCATATATTGGCTTTTACTTTGCTTCAGCTGAACCAAGGTGGTTAAGGAAGGCTTCGTGATTGTTCACTTTCCAGATTAGAAGCTGCTTTTCAGCAAGTTTGTCAGTCTGCTCTCTGATCTGAACATTGGCATTGGTTACACTGGAACCACTATGTGAATAAGTAGCCTCCTTCATAAAGACTAAAGTTTTAAGCCACGTGATGTACATTATAGAAGTAAATGGGGGCACTTGGGTGGCTCAGTCGGTTGAGCATCCAACTCTTGATTTCAGCTCAGGTCATGATCTCATGATTGTGGTATGGAGCCCTGTATCAGTTCTCTGCACTGACAGCCAGAGCCTGCTTGGGATTCTCTCTCTCCCTCCCTCTCTCTCTCTCTGTCTCTCTCTCTCTCTTTCCCTCTGCTCCTCCACTCACTCTCTCTCTCTCTCTCAAAATAAATAAATAAACTTTAAAAATTTTTAAGAAACAAAAAATAGAAGTAAGTGTAGATTGCATTGGAACGTCACCCCATATATAAGCCAAAACAATAGGGTGGTCTGCTGATAGAATCACTGGTGATTAGAATGAAAAACATCCTTGGGAAATAATTAGTTCAATCCCTGAATTTGCTGGATGAGGAATTTGAGATATAATGGTCATTGTTGTGGAGTTGGGGCTTAACACCAAGCCTCCCACCCCCTTAAACAGAACTATTTGTATTATACTATGCTTTGCCTGATATATGCATATATATTTAATTTTTGTAAGTGAATTATAATATGCAATTGTATAAATTACATGCATTTTTAGCATAAGGTTTAATACATTTTTGCAAAAGAAATATATCCTGTACCCCCTACCCACATCCGTATAATAAATACTACCAACACTCCAGAAACCTCTCTTGTGCTCCCCCCAGTATAAACACTCCTTCCATTCTGCTCTTTAATTTCTACCCCATAGACTTGTTTTGCTTGCTCAGGTAAATGGAATCATACAGCATTTGTTTTTTTCTGTGTCTGGCTTCTTTTGCTGAGCATGATGTTTTCTTTAGGTTTGGGGGTTTTGTTTTTGCTTTGCTCTTTTTCTCCTTTCCCCCCTTTTTCCATGTTGCTGCATGTATCAATAGTTGCTTCCTTTTCATTGTTGCAGAGATTCCATTGTATGAATATAGCATGAGGTTGGGGCTTTTTTGCCCATTTTCCTTTCGGTACGTTCAAGTTGTTTCCATTAAGCTATGAAAAATAATGTGTCTCGGGGAGCCTGGGTGGCGCAGTCGGTTAAGCGTCCGACTTCAGCCAGGTCACGATCTCGCGGTCTGTGAGTTCGAGCCCCGCGTCGGGCTCTGGGCTGATGGCTCGGAGCCTGGAGCCTGTTTCCAATTCTGTGTGTCTCCCTCTCTCTCTGCCCCTTCCCCGTTCATGCTCTGTCTCTCTCTGTCCCAAAAATAAATAAAAACCGTTGAAAAAAAAATTTAAAAAAAAAAAAAAAAAGAAAAATAATGTGTCTCAAAATATTATGCATGTCTTTTTAGCATATAATATTTGTTATTTCTGTTGGGTATGTATCAGGAATGGAATTGCTGGGTCCTAGACATTATGGATTTTTAGCTTGAGTATAGATTGCCTGAAACCTTTTCCAAAGTGGCTTCACCAACTACCACTTTCAGAGTATGGGTGTTCAGTTGGCTCCACATCCTTCCCAACTGATAATATCTAATTTTTAAAATGATTATTATATTTAGCCCTTTTGGTGAAAGAGTAGCAGTATCTCATTGTGATTTCAATTTGCATTTCACTGAGCGTCTCTTTGTATGCTTATTGGCCATTTGAATATCTTCTTTTGTTAAGCATGTAATTTATTCTTTTGATCTTTTCTTAAATATTGAATTCTCTTTATTAATTTGAGGAAGTTTTTTATACATTCTCATCATAAATCTTTTGTCATATTGCAGATATCTTCTCTGTGGCTTGCCATTTTACTCCCTTAATGATGTCTTTTAATGAACAAAAGTTTTTTTTTTTAATTTTTTTACTGTTTATTTATTTTTGAGACAGAGAGAGACACAGCATGAGCAGGGAAGGGGCAGAGAGAGAGGGAGACACAGAATGTGAAGCAGGCTCCAGGCTCTGAGCTGTCAGCACAGCTGACAGCTCGAACGCGGGGCTCGAACTCACGAACTGTGAGATCATGACCTGAGCCGAAGTCGGACGCTTAACCGACTGAGCCACCCAGGCACCCCAATGAACAAAAGCTCTTAATTTTAATGAATTCCAATTGTTCACCTTTACAGTTACTTGTGTGTATATTTCCCTTAAAGCATTATTTACTAACCTTCACATGATTAAATTATATATCATATCATTTGTGTAAATTATTTTAAAATATTTCCTCATTTACTCTAGTATTTAAAAAGTAGTTTCTACATATCTAGCCATTATCCTCCTTTATTCTATTAGTACTGCATGCTCATGACATCTTATAAATTCTTTGGTTGTAATTAGCATTTATATAATACTTATTGTAGAATAATTAATCTGTAAAATGTCGTTTTAAAGAAAATGTATTAGGTGCTAATAATAGATTTTTTTTATCCTGACACCACCATGATACCTTTGTATTAAATAAAATCTGGATCACCGATTTGAAAATGCTGATTTGTAGTTTTCTCATTTAAACAAATTGTACATATTTGTATGAATACATATGAATTGTGTGAAATTTTCTTTATTTTTTAGCACTACATCTTTCCACGGGTGTTAGGAGTGGAACTGCACAACACATAGTCAGAGAGCTTGGTTACAGGCATAGGGAAACACACGGAGCCGGTTGAAATTCTGCCAAATAAGTGTTGCATGATTGCTTTGTTGCTTTTAGCCAAGAAATATTGAAAAAATAAGTAAGTTCATTAATTATCAAAGCCATCAGAATGCACTTTAAGGATCGAAAAAATGAGGATAGCTAGGTCAAGTCAATTGACCAAGATAATGATACAAATTAAATCAACATCCAGCCAGAGAAAATAATCCAGCATCTGCCCCTCTATCTGTAAGACATACACATACGTTACAACAAATTTAAAATTTGGTGAGTGTGTTTTGCTAATTATAATAGTTATGTAAACTATAATAATATTCTCTAAGCCAAATGATGTGATACATTCTAAAATTCTGTTTAGACAATTGTATTTTCCTTAATTTTTTTCATGAATAGTTTTTGGTAAAGTTATGGTTAAATATACCATGTTTGAAGCCGTAACTTAAATTACACATATTAAAAATGTTTATAATGTACAGGAATGAAACTGAAAGTTACTATACAATTTATTATTGTCTTTAGTTGATCAAAAAATAGAAAATAGGGCACCTGCGTGGCTCAGTCGGTTAAGTATCCGACTTCAGCTCAGGTCATGATCTCATGGTTTGTGAGTTTGAGCCCTACATCGGGCTCTGCACTGACAGTGTGGAGCCTTCCTAGGATTCTCTATCTCTCTTGTGTGTGTTCTCTCTCTCTCTCTCTCTCTCAAAATAAATAAACTTACAAAAGTAGAAATTTTTTAAAAAGTATAAAGTGTAACTTTTTACATTTACATATAAGAAAATAAAATTTAATAACATTGAACTGATATTGTTATTGAAATAAATGTAGTTTTGCTAAATTGATCCCTATTTAGTATTTATATAGTTAGATAGACCAGCCATATTTTTCATACACATATTTGAAACTGCTTATCAATATTCCATGGCGTGTTCAATCTGGCCTTTTGTGAAGGGAAGAAGGAAGGAGATTTTAGAGATTAGGAAGGGCTGTAAACAGGAAAAAACATAGAAGCCACAACAGATGAGGGAGGGAGAGGAAGTCTGTCTGCTCTAGTAACAACTTACATACTGCATTATACTCATTTCTCTGTGTGCTGTGATGCTCATTAAGCAAGACTCCATTGATGTTCCTATAGGTCATGAACCAGCCATCATGTTTGTTTCCACTATCTCACCTTCGAATAAACTGCTGAGTTAAAATCTATCATAGCAAGAATGTCTTATGGCCCACAGACAATAGCTTTTCTTCTAAACACATTCGCGAATGTCTCATAAATGTTTGCTTGGGTGTTTTATTTAGAAACAATATGGATAAATATTTGAAAGAGTATTGCTAATGACAAAGCAAAAGTGAACCATAAAATAACTCTAATGGCTGCTTGAAAATCTGCACTCTGCAAATAGAGCTGACTAAAAGAGGGAGAGGAAAATGTAAGATAACAGCAGGTGAGCTCTTCATGGTGTGTGTGTGTGTGTGTGTGTGTGTGTGTGTGTAGATGTCTATGTGAAGCAATCATATTCGCAAAATAAGACCCATATCTGCTGAATAGAGAAGAGCTTCATTCAACAGACACATCTGCCAGGAAAATCTGGGATTGTAATTTAGGTTTTACAGTCCGAGAATGACTAGATTGCTTTTAAAAGCACTACTTCTCCAATGTTTTTATTTCATTCTTTGATCAAATATGTCAGCCAAAGAAGAAAATGGTCATTTATTTCTTTTGAAAGCAGGGGGGGGGGGAAGAAATTTACATTAAATAGCAGTGATCACGATGTTCATAAAAGTTTCCAACTATTTATCAACATGCCTGGTTTGCAATTGCAATTTACTTAATCAGATTTGCATCTTCCATAACACTGTGGCTTCCATACTGAGGTGGTTGAGTTACTCCATGCTATGGGTGGCTGGACAAATGTGCATATGGCTGTGTAATTGTTAGAAAATGTCCTTGTGTCAGATGGGGCCGTGGCTTATAGTGAAAACAATCCTGTTAGTGCTTCTGCAGCATATGAGGAGACAGCTCCACTTTATTAGTGAAATTATACTAGCCATGGATGAATGACTGTCTTGATCATTTGCAGGCCAATTGTGAAGCCATTGATGGGGTCACTGGGCAGCCCAATCCAATTCAGTCACTAGGGCAACTGGAGTTACCAGATTGTAAAATGGTCGGTCTGGTTATTTCTTAATGGTGTAATTGGATCGACCAGAGAGATCCAATTAATTGCTGAGCAATTGGTGGCTGTGGTGGTCTCACTGATGAGTTCAGTTGTCAGTGATGGTCTTGAATTGACTGCACAGCTTTCCTGATCAATTGTACAATTTGCAATTATCAAGCTGGGGATGGAGGAGGATTGATTTAATTTTGGTGATTTCCTTGAATCCATAGATGTATCACATATTTAAGTGTGTGTGTGTGTGTGTGTGTGTGTGTGTGTTTTCTCAACTGTAATACATTTGTGAGACATCAGTGATGAATAATGCTATTTTGAGATACTGCTATTTTACCTTGCCTGAGTAAGTTTTATTACAAAACTGTATAGACTGTTACAGACATCTGTGAGGCAATTTGTTACTTCCTAGGATGGGAGAGGAAATCTAAGTTTGAGTAGAAATTATATATTTAGGAGGGGTGAGAAGAAAGTATTCTTCCTTCACCCTTCCATGCCTAATCTGAGAAAGCTCACAGCATGGTTACTGTAGCCTATTCATGACAGAGTTACATCAGATTTCCTTCTGTTAAAAGAGCTTGGTGCTGGTGTGGCATGCCATTAGGAAGCACATAATTGCTATAATACCTTTACGGGAAAGTATGGGACCAATGAGATTTTTAGCTCTCACACACCTGTCAAGTGAAACTGCCCATGGCAACTTACCTTCAAAGAAAAGAATTAGCTACTTATACTCGGTCTTCTTGGCCAGGGCAGCCGTGTGGACTTGAGTCACTATATTTACCACTCGACTGAGATAGACACTCAATAAATGTTTGTTGAGTAAGTGAAGGAATGTGCTCTTAAAAGAAATTTCTCTCTGAATAGTTGAAGCCAAATCGTTATGCAGAAGTAGGTTTGAATTTTTACTTAAGAGAAGAATAAATTTATAAGTTGGAAGTAGCTTTTGAAGTGAATTAGTCCACATGTTATTTTCCTAATAGCGGTCTGTAGGCAGGTACTCATCTTGGACAACATTCTCACCAAATCAAAGCATAGTGAGAAAAACATAAGAACGATAGTTTGGGGAGATTAAAGACGTCCACAAATTCGTCTTTATCACCCCCTACTATTTCCCTTTCACTTAATTGTGGGAGGATTCTGATATGTCTGTGCCAGTTTAAGCCTGGATTTTAGGAGGACTGGAAGCTTCTGCCTCCTTTGTTGGAACACTTGCTCTTAAGACACTCCTTTCCAGAACCTTGTCACTTAACTATGAAAAATTCACATCACATGGAAAGACTACATGTAGGCACCCTGGTCTACAGTCATAGCTAAGCATCCAGCCACCTGCCAGCTGACTTACGTTTACCCCCAGCTGAACTCAGTCAACCTATACAGTTGTAGAAATAATAAAATGGTTATTGTTTTAAGGCACTAAGGTTTGGGGTGGCTTGCTCTTAGACATAGATACTTTTAATGATGGTATATAGTCACCCGTGTGAGATTGTCACTTCCCATTTTCTGAGATAGATTGCCTGTTCTAAGACTCTACACCTCCTCCTACTTTGTATATCTTAAAATATCCTTTCTTTTTTTTTTACAAGTTCATTGAGATATAATTAACATATAACATTGTGTTTAATATGTATACTGCGATGATTTGATACACACATATATTGCAAAATGCTTATTGAAATAAGATTAGTTAACACATCCTTTACTTTGCATAAGTACTGTGTTGTTCTTATTAGAGTGAGAACATGGAAGCTGTACTCTCACAGCAGCGTTCAAGTCTACAACACAGTATTGGAAACTGTAATCACCATGCTGTACCTTCAATCGCTGGAACTTACTCATCTTAGAACTGAAAATATGTGCCCTTTGACTTTGTCTCTCCGCTTCTCCATTCCTCAGCCCTTGGCAACTACTATTCTACTCTCTGTTTCTGTGAATTTAACGTTTTTAGATTACACATATAAGTGAGATCATACAACATTTGTCTTTCTATGTTTGAGTTATTTCACTTAGCATAATGCCCTCGTGGCCCATCCATGTGGTCACAAATGGCAAAATTTCACTCTTTTTTAATGGCTGAATAATATTCTTCAGTGTGTGTATGTGTATGTGTGTATGTGACATTTTCTTTATCTATTCATGAGTTTGCCTGTCAATGGATACTTTTTGACATGATGGTCTGAGAGCACAGTGATATATATGGGTATTTATCTTTAATTGGGACCATAAAAAGTTGGTATTCTGTATAACAATGGATACTTTTTGACATGATGGTCTGAGTAGAGAGCACAGTGATATATATGGGTGTTTATCTTTGGATACTTTTTGTATCAATGGATACAATGTCATCTGGATACTTTCTGATGGATACTTTTTATCAATGGATACTTTTTGACATGATGGTCTGAGTAGAGAGTGCAGTGATATAGGTGAGTATTTATCTTAATTGGGATAATAAAAAGTTGGTATTCTTTTTTTTTTTTTTTTAATTTTTTTTCAACGTTTTTTATTTATTTTTGGGACAGAGAGAGACAGAGCATGAACGGGGAAGGGGCAGAGAGAGAGGGAGACACACAGAATTGGAAACAGGCTCCAGGCTCCGAGCCATCAGCCCAGAGCCTGACGCGGGGCTCGAACTCACAGACCGCGAGATCGTGACCTGGCTGAAGTCAGGTGCTTAACCGACTGCGCCACCCAGGCGCCCCAAAAGTTGGTATTCTGTATAACATTCAGTGGTTTGGGCGCATTTTATTTATCCGTGGAATTTAAAGTCTATGCCAAAATCTAACTTCACACTCTCTGCAGAAATTCTCCCTCTACCAGGGACACAATATTAGGTAGTCAACTTCTGCTCAAATAATTGCAGCAAAGATAATTGACTCACCATAAGGCAGCACAGTCTATCTTTAAACATATGCTTATTAGGAAATACTAAACTTTGATATTAATGCACATACACACTGTGTAATTTTCATTTCAAAGAACTACTCAGGTATTTATTTGTTAATCATACATTCCAATACATTTATAGGAAAATTCATCCGTGGCCATTCTATTCAGATAACTCATTGCAAACTGTACTATTTCACATTATTGTCATTTTCGTCCCTCATAGAGGAATGAGCCAGCGGGGCTGGAGGTATAGGTAGAATAGTAGGAGGGAGGGAAACATGAAAAACAAACAAACCAAAAAAACCCCCAAAAAACCAAAAAACAAACAAACAAAAAACCTCACCATGTGCTAAGTTCTCTGTATACATGCCATACTCTCAAGAACTTGGAAATTTTAGAGGTTCCATAACGTAAACCTTTCTATAAAGACATACATTTTCTCTACAAATGAAGCAGTTTATGAGTAAACACTATCTTACTCGAAACCCTTTCTATGCTTTTGAACATGGAACAAATCTCACCTACCTTGAAGCATTATTGCTGTGACGTTATTTTATTCCAAAGTCAAAGGATTTGTTTTCTACAACAAGCGCAAGCCAAGGCATGCCTGAACACAAATTCTTTCATTAAACCACCTTGTTTTTTACAATGATGTTCAGTATAATGCTTATAAATTATATTTCTGCAAAACATGAGGAGGAAAAACAGGCTGTACAACGGACACTGGGAAGAATAAAAGCAACAAAATAATGTGGGGTGAAGTTTACCTTTGAAATGATACGGCTTTTAGTTCTACTCTCTCTGCTTGGTGTGGTCCTTCTAAAATTCTCAGCATTTTTAACAATAAAAAGTGTAGCTGACACATGAACTTCAGCTCTGCAGCACTAAGATATTCCAGCACTAATGAGCATTTAAGGGAATACTACATTTAAGGGAATAGTAAGTGAAGTGAGTTGTGTTTGTCATCATTAATGAGAATATGAAGTTCTGAATTAGGATAAATGGTGAACTAATTGCCTTAAAAATAGTAGAACTTTTCCTGTGGATGGCTGCTTCTTGAAAGCCATGTTTTCCTTCAGGAACTCTTTTCAAAAGCTACCATGTTCCTGATGGATATAAACCTTATTGCTGCCGTCACTGGCATGATAGCAAAAGTTTTCAGATATAAGAAGAAAAACAATGACAGTATTTCAGATTAATTTTTCAATGAAATCCACTTTTGACACTCTATTTCCAAAAAGAGACTTGTGGTCTTTTTCAATAGATATTAAGGGAAGATATTGAGGATATTCTTTAGGTAAGAAGATCATTAAACAGCTTAGCTACTGTTTCCTGTGACACATATAATAAGGAAACAAAATATTCTGCACAACCCTAGGCTTCATAGGAAATAAGACAAAAATTGCATGAAGTTTCCTCAAAAACTGCCTTAAGAAATCTGGTCTTAAGGTGTCTTATTGGTCTTAGGGTCTGTCCGGTAGCATTATCAGCTTCAATGAAAGATAAACCAAATGCCGTGTTTACGTATATACCTTTAAAAGAAGAATAAGGGGCGCCTGGGTGGCGCAGTCGGTTAAGCGTCCGACTTCAGCCAGGTCACGATCTCGCGGTCCGTGAGTTCGAGCCCCGCGTCAGGCTCTGGGCTGATGGCTCGGAGCCTGGAGCCTGTTTCCGATTCTGTGTCTCCCTCTCTCTCTCTCTCTGCCCCTCCCCCGTTCATGCTCTGTCTCTCTCTGTCCCAAAAATAAATAAAAAACGTTGAAAAAAAATTTTAAAAAAAAATAAAAGAAGAATAAGAAATATTCTTCATTGTTTATTGCCTCTTCCTGCTTGTGGGCATGGGGTTGACGTGGAAGGGAGGTTTGGAAGAGGCATCCAGAATTAATTGATGGGATTAATCATCCAGGAACGTGATCAGCACATAATAAAATCTCAACAGCAGAACTGCAGATGTGTTGGCCACCTTTCATTATAATTGGTGGCCAAGTCTATGCTAACTAGCATTTTTCATAAAACAGTACGATATGCATATGTCTGAAATATGCATCTCTACAGTGGGGAGGGGTAGAGCAAAGCCTTCTGCCTGAATGATTGACAGTGTTGCTGAACCCCGGATGTATGGCTTCTGGAGGCTTTTCAGAGGGATTTCAGCTGCATGGTCCATCTATGCCTGCCCTCTTACTTATCATATCCATGCCAGGCTAGACCCATAGCCTTGTGGCCTTTGTACATTACCAAAGGGAGTCTGGAAAAGCACAGAAAAACATGTGGGCAACTAGTGGATCAGGACAAGTGGGGGTCATTTCCCATTGCCTTGGTTTCTTTTGGTTATAAGCGTTTACAACCTATGTCGAAGTGGAAGAAATTTCCATGGCCAGATTTCAGCTTCCCTCTCCCATGTGCCAGGAACACCACTCTCTACCCTCAAATAATCAAATTCAGTTCTACTTCAGGGTATGGGTACAAGGTAACAAATGCTGACCTTGGTTGTTGAGGGGAAGAAAAAGATTTCTGCCAACTTAAAGCCATGAACAAATGTTGGGTTTTTGGACAAGTTTGTAATTCCACACGAAAAAGTTTAAAAGTTTTCACAGCAGTTTTTACTGTCCTGTATTACCATATACCCATTGCTACATAGGGTACAATCTAAAGAACCATCTAAAATGTGTTTCTGGTTTTCTAGATTATACTTTAACTTTTTGAGCACTAATGATCATATATTAGCTGTGTTTAGCCATAGTCTATATATGTTTTCACTGAACAAGCGGTTAGCCCATAATAGGCACTTACATGTTAAATGAATGAATGGATCATATGCTTTAATATCAGAATCTACTTTAAGTGCAGAAATGTTGCTATGAGCTGTGATCTTTCAACTGTTTATAAATACTATAATTTTTTAGAGAAGAATATTGTTTTAAGAAGCTGATGTTTCGCGGGGGGCTCCTGGGTGGCTCAGTCGGTTAAGTGTCAGACTTCAGCTCAGGTCATGATCTCAAAGGTCACAAGTTCAAGCCCTGCACTGGGCTCTGTGCTGACAGCTCAGAGCCTGGAGCCTGCTTCAGATTCTGTGTCTCCCTCTTTCTCTCTGCCTCTCTCTCTCTCAAAAATAAACATTAAAAAGATGTTTTTACAAAAACAAAGCTGATGTTTCACATGGCTGTCATTTGAAAGCAATTGAGTTATGTTTAATGATTATTCAGTAAAAACAAATTGCTTTGTGTCCAAGGCAATATTTGAATGGCATAGGTTGTTCTCGTACTTATCTGATTATTATAAATAAAAGAATAACCCTGAAGTTGAACATGACGTCAGGGTGGAAATATATTTAAAAGCAAAGGATACTAGTTTTCCTCAGCAAGTATCCCTAGAATTGAGCCTATTCTACTCAATGCTGTTGCTTAACAGTTTCCTCCCATCCTCAAATTTTACTGTGCCCCTTAATTGTGACATCGTCCCCTTTTCTCAAATCCATTGCAGTAACTATTCTGTAAAACACAGCATATTTGTGTTGTCTTTTTGTTCATATTTTAACTAGTCCCCAGCCACAAATAAAGCAGAATCCTTAAAGGGAAACACAGATTTCAAAACAGAATGAAGCAAATACAACATCATCCACACAGGCTGTTAAGTCATAAATTACATTAAATGATAACTGTCATCTTCTGGCCCCACCCCTGTGACCAACAGGCTGCTATGCAAAGTTTCTCAAGTGACTCCAGTTGGTTGCTTTGGGCGGGCATAGCTTTATTCAGAGGCTTGAATTATGGAGAGCTCATCTTTGATCATCTTTAAATTAGATTCTACTTGCAACAAAGATTGATTCACTCTTCCTTCCTCCCTTCCCTAGTCTTTTTCTTTCTTTCTTTTTCTTTCTCTTTCTTTCTTCCTCTTTCTTTCTTTCTTTCTTTCTTTCTTTCTCTCTGTTTCTCTTCCTTCCTTCCTTCGTTCCTTCTTCTCCCTCTCTTCCTCCCTCCCTCCTTCCTTTCTTTCTTCCTTTTTTCCTCTCTTCTTCCCTCCCCTCCTCCCTCCCTGCCTCCTTCTTTCCTTCTTTCCTCCCTCTCTTCCTCCATCCCTCCTTCTTTTCTTTTTTCTTTTCTTTCTTCTTTCTTTCTTTCTTTCTTTCTTTCTTTCTTTCTTTCTTTCAAAAGGCATTTGCAGAGTGGCAGACATTCAGAAAAGAGTTTTCCACAGTTCTACATCCAAGTTCTTTTGTTCGAAGGTGGTGCACAGTGGACACAGATAAGTGAATGGAAGATTCACAAAATGATATAGTGCTACACCCAGCAATACAAGGGCAACATGAGCATACAGAGGGTAGATATCCAATGCAGCCTCAAGATGCATGGTTAAAGCAGGAGTTTAGTCTTGATGGACTGTAAGGGAAGAAATTTCAAAGGAAAGAAAAAGAAAAAGACTTCCCAGACTCAGGGAGCATCATATGCACAGCATCACAGCAAAAACACACCCTGTTCCAGTCTGCAGGCAGATGTGTGTGATTAGAATATAAGATGGATTTGAGGGGACACATGAAAGGTGCAGGGCAATTAAGGGCCTTGTGTTCTCACGGGAGTGAGGGTTGTGGACAGCTGTACAAGCGTATGGCACCCATTGCCACAGAGGACAACATGGATAGAGATCATGCCAGGGGAGAAATTATTTCTCTCTGGTGCATCCATATTTCAAATGCAACATGCCTAAATCAGTGGGATCCAGTTAGAGCAAGGAGAGGCATGCACCACATGTTGTCTTTAGGTAGAATAAGTAGATGAAAACCTCTGAAATCTGTGCAGGTCGATCTATGCCAGGACAATTCCATTCTGCCATGAAGCCTTATAAATACCAGGCTGGTGTTGATGTATAAAATACCATGATAACCATTTTATCTTTGTCCTAATAATATCCATTCATGTAACACATTTCCCTGCAGACCTATAAATGCATTAAACCCCAAGAATTAAACCACTTGGCAGAAGAGAGTGGGTAAGCACTGAGTAACATAGAACAAGGAGAGGAAGCACCCAAAAATGTGAATTAAGACTCAAAAAGGGGAGGTTTTTGCACATTGACCTGGGAGGATCCCTCTGTTGTGTGTGGATTTGTAGAGTTTAAAAAAAAAGTGGAGTGGGAGAGGGGGTAAGTTCTGGGGTCAGAAGACCAGGGCCTGAGTTGTTTGTTATTGGATATGGAATTCTCTTAGCCTCTGTTGTCTCAGCTTAAAAGTGACATCATGAAAAGGACATAAAATAGCATTCATCAAATGAGATTATTTATATCAAACCATTTGCAAACCACAAAGCAGTACGTAAATTAAAGTGATTATCATCTCTGTGTTATATAGGTATACATACATACCTTGAAAGTTGATTTCTTTCTTAGAATACTTAGTGTGATAGTAAGATAGCACTTTTTTTTTTTTTCTGTTCAAGAAAACACATTCATTGGGTTATATGGTCTTCAGGTATTTGGATTTAAAGGTTCAAAGTATTCATATTTTTTAGGACAAACATGAATTCATAATGGGAATTTTTGAAATATGAAGACATTAGATGCTACTATAAGCAAAGGCCTACAGTCACGAATCCCGTTAAAAAACATACTACTATCGCCCTGGATCTCCATGACCATGACCCCATAGCTCCTCTATGTGTGTTCTCTCGTGCATCCTGATGACTACAGGTCATATAGACCCCATTTGCCAGGACAGACCATGAGGCTGAGCTCTGTTATGTGCTGTTATGTGTTGTCTCTTAGTTTCTGGGATTTGCTCTCCTGCCAGCTGCAACTAAGGACATTTTCTCTGCTTTGGCAAAGAGATATGCTGGCTCACAAGAACTGCATGGAGAAGCCTGAATGCATGAAGCATTAGGGCAGTGCCTGAGGGAGGAGCCTAAAGCTTGCACACCCCTCCCCTGGCTTGACCTGCCGGAAGACAAGGATGCAGAAGGTCTGCCCTGCAAAGCTCTCCCTGCAGCTCCATCCGCTTTGTGCTCCACCCTCCTGTCCATCTCAGACTCTGCCCAGCTCTGAAGCCTTGCTCATGAGCTCCTCCTGTGGCCTCTGCTTTCACAGCTTGATCTTCTCTTCTCCCTTGACATCGTTTGGACTGTGCCCAGGACTTTGTCTTCTCCTTCCTGGTCTCAGGACCCTGTGAGCAGCCCTGGCAGACGTGACCCAGTCACTGCCTTGACTCTGCCCTTGTAGCACCAGGTGCTGGTCAGCTAAGCCAGTCCCGAGGCTCAGGCCTTTTTTTTCTGGAAACGATCTGACTAAAGAAAAATAAAATCCGTCTCCAGGTGACCTATCCTCAACTCTTGATTTCATGTGCTGATATGCTTGTGTTGTTTAGCAAACCCTCACAGAAAATGTTATCTAAATGTCACTCTGCTATCTCTGGGGTTTGTTGGACTTAATATCTAAGCCTTAAACTGAGACTGGAGCTGAGAATTCAGATTAGTTCTGCCCACATGTGTGCTTTGTTGGAGCTACATGGTTTGATTTTACCCAGTAGGTCAAAATGGAAAAAAGTTCCAATATTGACAATCCTGAGGCCAGTGACCAAATGATATGTGAAGGCTGCATTTTAGTTTTCTTAGCCATCCTCTGTGAGATTTTACCTGGGAAACTGTGTGTGAATATGTATGTATATGTGTGTATATATTTGTGTGTGTGTGTTTGTGTGTGAGTGCATGTATTTGTCCGTTTTTGTTTGAGTCTGTATTTGTGTGCGTGTGTGTGTGTGTGTGTGTGTACGCACGCATGCAGCTTCTGAAGGAATGCCAAGCTAAAGATGAGAGAGGGAGGCTTCCTGTTGGGAATCCAGAGCCTGGCCCTCTTAGTGGATGCTGTGATGTGCTGCCCAGATCCTGCCTTCGGGGCTAAAGGAGGCAGCCAAATAGAAGATAGTGAGACAAACCAAATATTAGCAACAGCAGGAAGCCATTACTAGCCCTGGGTTGGAAGGAACACAGGTGGCAGTGTTTGTTACCAGCCCAGAAGCAGGCTCATCAGACAGGAGCTGGGATCTTGAAAGGATGAGCTGTCGGGTTCGAGCCGGAATTCCCAAAGCCGCACAGCCACAGCCAGAGATGTCCCTGAAACAGAAAAAGAGGGGAATAAATACTCCAAGCTTTTTCCTCTCAATTGCCAATCTCTGTCAACGATTCCCATTGAGCAAACGTAACAGGATGCTCCAGGGCCAGGGTCACTGGTGGTAAGTGGGTCCCCGAGATACAGAGCAAAACAGCAGATAGAGCTGAGGGCAGAGAGGCAAATGATACCTACTAAACCAAATCTCTGAGAGTAGAGCCCAGAATATGCATTTTCAACAAGTTCCTAGATGATTCCTATGTGCACCAGAATTTTATAACCTTCCCATAACGTGGAAAATTTCTTACCTTGTCAGGTTCTCATATAAGGCAGCCTGAAGTAAAACAACCAGTATAGTCATCAGCTCCAATGGTAGGAAGATGTTGAGGTTTTTTTGGCCTTCCCATTCCACTGATTTTTTTTAAACAAATATGAGAAATAAAATACATGGAATCTATGACAAATCTGCATTTAATAGAAAGTTTCTTCCTTTTGTACAGCCCCTTAGGAGCCATTAAAAGTGAACCACTGAAATGACATTAGACAGTAAGCTAAAATATACAGAAAACGTGAGGTGCATTTATTTAAAATTAGCTCCACAATGTAGTACAGCTATTTCCAGCATTCATTATTATTAATGTCTATAATTGATGGCTGAAAATAGAACCCTCAAATGAGAATAATGTCCAAAATCACATTCACATGAATTGTGAACTGCTCAGCCTAGGAGCACATTAGCCAGATTCTCCACACACTTTGACTTCTTTTCTCAATTTAACTCTAGAGTAATTAACTCTTGCTTAAGGTTTTAAACTGCCCTGCGCCCATTTAACATACATAGCAATTTTTTGATAAAGTTTATTTATTTATTTATTTTGAGAGAGAGAGAGCATGAGCAGGGGAAAGGGGCAGAGAGAGAGAGAGAGAATTCCAGGCAGGATCCACACTCAGCACAGAGCATGATGCAGGGCTCAGTCTCACAAATCATAAGATCATGACCTGAGCTAAAATCAAGAGTCAGACCCTTAACGGTCTGAGCCACCTAGGCACCCCCACACATGGCAATGTCTATGTATGACAATGTTCCATGTGTGTAAGAGTATGGGAAGCAGATACAAACCTTCTGGTTTAATCCAGTGGAATTTTGTGGAAAATGAGCTCAAGATGCTTTAGGAGGAAACCCCGTATTGGCTTTACTTGTTGCTTATAAAAGAGATTGCAATGTGTCTTTGAGTGTTTTTGAGTGTAGAGGTAAACCAGGAAGGGAAGGCAAGAATATGGAATGAGTACAGCAGAGAAAATGTACCTTTAAAATAGGGCTGCTGCTCTTCATACAGAACAGAAGTTTGGAGGAGTCAAGTACTTGATTCACCAAGTAGAGTTGACTCATCTTTAATAGCCAATTTACTTTTTTAATATAAGAAATTAACATCATTAAAAATAGACTTTTGTGTTGCTACTCCCAGAATTTGTCTCATGAAAACATGGATGGTTGACGGTCATCCTTGAGCCAATCATTCTTCTCGTTGCTCTTTTCATGGTCTGATACAAACTGAGGGGTGGCCGGCATGTGCAGCAAATGGTGTTATATTTCCACTGCCTCCCAACCCCAGATAGCCTTGGGTAACTCCCACAGAGTCTCTGGTCTTTGGGTTCCTTAACTAAAATGACAGGATTGGAATTAACTGATCAGGCCCTTTGGAGCATATAATTCAATGAGACTATAATTATAATATAGAGACTTACCTGTAAAGGTATATTAGGTCTTGTCTTCATCACTTACTGTCAATCAGGCAGACTATTTGCTATTACTCAAACACAGTCTGTATTTTGCAATGTGTTTATGCCTTTGCTGAAATCCAAATCCCATTCCCACTTGTCAAGTACTTCTCCATTTCTTAAGGCCAAGATCAAATCCTAGAGTTCTCTTTGCCCTCCTTATCCATTGGCCCAGGTACATTCACATCTCTCCCTTTGAGCTCGGCCATTTCTGTATACATTTCTTAAATCTCATCAGATACAAGTCTGTCTGGTTTTAAGTATTTTTTTTTTTTTGTTATTGACTGTGAACTTGACTAGGATTTCTTCAATGATTATGATTTTATCTAAATCTCTGTATTCCTGAAGACTGGCACATAATAAACATCTGATGAAATAGTCTTGTGGCTTTCTTTGCTTAGTCAAAAATTAGATTTTGTGACAGCCAGCCTCAAACGTGGTGCCAATGGTCCTCACCTTCTCATATGCATGCCCTTGTGTAGTCACGTCCCATATTGAATTAAGGCTGGCCTGTGGGTCAAAAGAATATGGTGGAAGTGATGGTGTGTGACCTCTGAGGCCAGGTCATAAGAGGCACTGCAGTTTCTGACTTGGTCTTTTGAATCTCTCACTCCAAAGAGTGAGACACCATGCCATTAAGCCAGCACCAAATTGTCAGCAATGTGAATGCCACCTTGGAGATAAATTCTCTAATCCTTGTCAGTCCTTCAGATGATTGTAGCCCCGGTATCTGACTGTAAATCCATGAGAGGCCCCCAAACCCCCCTGCCAAACAATCTCCCAATTCCCATAGAAACTTAGAGGTAATAAATGATTATTGTTTTAAATTACTAAGTTTGGGGAATATTTATTACATGGCAATAGATAACTAATACAAATTTCTTCCTCCTTTTTCTTCCCATGGGAGGCAAGATGAGAGTAAAGGGTGGGTCCACCATTGATATCTTATCTGCTATTTAGTATCAATATTAATCATGTATTATTCATAAGTAAATTATTGGTATTCATATACTATCGCTATATTAAAATATTAACAGCATTGCTATATTGCTAATTCTAATTGACATTCAAATTATTATATGCAATTAACATATTAAAAATAGTAATGTTGTTACATAATTAAAACACTAATGTTTTAATTGAAACACTAACAATATTTTTTTTAAGTTTATTTATTTTGAGAGAGAGAGAGAGAGAGAGAACACGTGAGGTTAGGGGCAGAGAGAGAGAGGGAGAGAGAGAATCCCAAGCAGGTTTCACACTGTCAGCACAGAGCCCGACGCAAGGGCTCCAGCTCATGAACTGTGAGATGGTGACCTGAGCCCAAATCTAGAGTCAGATGCTTAAGCAACTGAGCCATCCAAGTGCTCCTAAAACATTAACAACAATTTTTAATATTATTATTTTGTCTACTTGTAAGAAAATTCTTGTTATCCCTTTTTGAATGATGAGGAAACTGAGGCTTAGAATAGTTCATTTGTTCAAAGTCATAAAACTAGTAGCATACTGAGCTGTAACTGAAGACAAGATCTGTTTTACACAGTAAAACTAGCACTAGAGCTTTGCATTTCCTCACTGCATAATCAGTGCAGCAATGCTTAACATGCACAGCCGTTGTGAGACTTAAGTGAGATAAATCTGTAAAATTCCTCGCAGGATGCATAGAGAATGCACAAACAAGGGTCATCTTCTCTCCCTTCCCTTCACAATGCATCGGTGTTTCTACTGGCATGAGTCTAAGATGTGCCGAGGGGCCCAAGGCATTGGGCTACTAGCTTCTAGTAGCAGCGACCCCAGGTGGGAAAACAGACTGTCTTTCCCCACACAGGACTTCCGGGTGTCCTCTGGGATTGCAAAACTTGGGTTTCTAGTCGATTTGCCATGGAAGAAAACAGTGCTTCAACTCAATCGCTTTTAGCCTTCTCAAACTCAGAATAGATACCTAATAATAGTAATGCTTTACTTTTTATAGCACCATGGAGATTACAGAGCTCTTTCCTTTATGTGTGAGAGAATAAATGGAATCGAAGGAGATGTGAATCCCATTGACTAAGAGGGAGAGTTGGAAAGTATTTGTGGCAACAAATCCCTTATGATTGACATACCTGAAACCCTTTATCTTCTGCAAAAACAATCTCATTACAACCAATTGGAGGTCAGTTATATAGAATTGAGTCATAGAAGTCATTGTCTATGGATTTTTTTCCTCTTTTATTCATATCAAGGCATGATCATTTTGGAGAGCTACATCAATCTACTGAAGCAGGGTTAAGTGATGTGTGGTTGGCCAGAAAAAACATTCAGTTACCTGAATATGTATTTTAGTTTTAAAATAGTTTCTAAAATTTTATTATAACTTGCAATGCTTCTTTTATTCATTTTACAAATTGCTTTCAGGGAATAACTGATGCATTTAAAGGGACTGATCATCATAGTAGCTTTGGAGAGTGGCTTGTGGGCATAACAACTTAATGTGATCTGGCAATGGCCCCTTTGAGCTGAGCAGTAAGAACAGCAATGCCAAATTATGGTAAACCTCAAGAGTTTTCAAGGAAGCAATATGGGTCTAATTGAGCAGAATTTTAGCAAGGAGACCACAGCTATTTCTTTGTAGAAGGTCCAGTTGTATACTAGAGGTATTGTGCCTATGATGATTGCCTTACTAAATGGAAACCAGCAGGATGGGGCCCCCTGCATGTCCATTCTTGAGTCAGAGAAATAAGGGGCTTGGGCTGCATTGAATAAGGGGTTTTTTTTTTCTTTGCAAAAAAAGTACATACACACATGTACTTGCTCTATCAGTTTCTTTACTAAGACTAAAGTTTTGATGGATAGGGTGCTATCATGAAGGAGAACCAAAACATTGAAAATACCCTTTTTAACCATTAAACAAGGTTAAATTCCCAGTGTTTCCCAACATCATTTAACCATAGAAGCTTTTTTTAATACAATATTCATTGTGATTTCCTCCATAGAACTTGCTTCAGTAACCTGGCCTTTTAAGAGAGAGAGGTCTATGGGAGTGAGAACAGAATGTCTTGTTGAATGGGATCCTTTTCCTTTGTGTCAAGTGCTGGTCCCTAAGCTTTTGCCTTAGTCCAATGCCCACTCGTCTAGCACAAGCCTCTTCTTGTCATCACACAATTCCTTGAGGTCTCTAATAAGTGGATTCTGTGTTGTGCTTAGGTTCATGCCTGTACTTTGGTGTCTACTTCCATTGATCTGTTTTCTCTTCCTTGCTGCATTCTGTACCCATTCCTTCTCAGGTTACCATGGCCTAGTCTTTTTCAACTTTGAATTTCTGGAAACTTGGCTTGCTCAAAGCATTGGTAAAGCAATTTTATTAGTGTATGTGGGTTTCTGAGTTGCTTCTGCCTATAGATACCTTACACTCCTCTTGTTACAGAAACTCTGTCCTATCTCTGATGATGTGCAAAAGAGGTAGACCCTTATAGATCCTGGCTGTTGGTCCTAGGTCCTTGTTTAGACTTCTTGTAATCTGAGTCCTATGCAACTTTTGTGAAACACCTAGCTCATCACTAACTGCTTGGTTGCTCACTCCAACCCCTCCTGAACCTGCAGTTTAAATAGAAAATGATCAGATGTCTTAGAATCAGCAGCCGTTGAACCTTTTGGACTGCTGGTTGTTGAGTTTTGTAGCACTAAATGGGACCTCACTCCAGCCTCCTAAGTCTGTGGGATGAAAACGTTTGAGAAAACTTGTATATAGTGTTTCATTAAATACCCCAGGGATCTGCCCAGGTTGATTTTCTTGTCAAGGTTGGACAGTTTACCCTATAGAATATCAAGCCCATTGTTTCTATAGGGCTGTGATGCATTCTATTCTTTCCTTTTAATGTAACAGACTTATTCTTTTCTTTTAATTTAGTAACACTTAGACCTTCTTTCTAAATAAGGAACAAAGCAACTTTATGAACAAAGAAGCAACCAATGGTCTTTATTTCAGAGAAATTATTTCACATACAAAGGAAAAGAAGGACAAGGATGTGGCTTTCATCATAATGCTGATTTGTGCATTTCTTATCTTTCTACGTAAAATGTTTAATGTTTCCATCTTATGGAGCCCTTAATTGCTTCATTAGCAAATGTGATGCAAAAATTAAGCACCAGTTGATCTTTTTTTGGAATGCACACATTCTTACATTCTGTTTTCACATTACCATAACTTAACTTTGTGATTTATGTTGGAAAGATGGTTTTGGGTGCCCATTTCACTTTATTATTCTTCAGCATTGTATTTCATCCACTTAGCTATTTCTGTGGCAATTGTGTTTTGATGAGAAGAAATTGCCCAGTGTAGCCACATCACAATAACTGTGAGATAAAATCCACTGGACCCAGCTAGCTTTTGATGAGTTCTTGGATCCCATACACAAAAAAAGAAGCATAAGAAAATAAAAATGATAAGCATCATTTTGCATTCAAAATTGTTCTGATTTAAGGCAGATTGAACTTTTAAAATGAATACATCAGGAAAATTGTGAACTTGCGGTCTGATTTCATTTGATAAAGCATTTGTAAAACTAACAATGCTTCCCTAAAAGTCAGCTGTTAATGTAAGAAGTACAATGGCAAGTCCACACAGTTTGGGGATCTGCTTTGAATACTCAACACATACATATATATAAACATGTATATTTTGTGCATTTATATATACATGCACATACATACAGGTATACATACGCATATGGTTATGGATATGAATGTAAACATAGATATATGCACTTTTGCCTGAATTATTTCCTGATATGTTCATGTGTGCCATTCACCTCATTTCTCTATCAGCTTAAATCTCAAATGTTAGAGCATACCTAATTTTTCTTTCTCCCTCATCCTTAAAAACAAGTTCCTTGCAATATATGTCTCTCCATGAAGAGACAAAATAGAAGAATCTCTTGAGAAGAAGTAGAGCATTGGACTTAAGAGCAAGGACTATGCAACCAGATTACCTAAATTCATATCTCTTTTATCATGTTGGTAGATTTAATCATTGGCCCCAATTCTGAACCACTCCCTGTATCTGTACCCTTGCTATTATTTCAGTGAAGGGAAAAATAATATGTCCTAGTTCCTTGACTTTTGCCTAAACGATTGGCTTCTTTTGGCCAAAAAAGGACACAGGAAGAGATCCTATGTTATTTCCAAGGCTAGGTCTTGAGAGACCTTGAGTGTTTTCACTCTTTCACTCTTACGGTTTTGCCACTACCTTGAGAATACACCCCAGGTAACTTGTTATTCCAGATAATATGAGAAAAATTTAAAGCCTAACTTAAATAAAATGATATACTCTCCCAGGGCAAGCCATGAAAGACTTTAGAACATGTCAAATATTACCTACATTGGTTAAATTGCAAGAGTACACACACACACACACACACACACACACACAGTCTGAAATTTTTTTTGGTCTTATAAAGAAAAGTAAATATTTTTTTCAACAAAAAAAACTGAATCCTGTTGAAATTTTAATCTATAAAAATTTTCATAGCATCCTAACACCTCATATTTGTCTTTCACTTTTAAGTTTCTCAAAGCATTCCATCCTTGTGATCTCATTTTCTCTTCACATCATCCTGGTGAGGTGGAATGGATTTATCTACATTTTACATGTTGGCCTTGATCGTGGGGTGGCCCACACTATGCTGTGAGAAAGAGAATGAGCTGAGCAAAAGGTAATATGTGAGAACAGAAGGAATATGAAGGCAGAGGAAGATCAAAGATCCTGTGTCCACAGGAATCTGAGCAAAAGTTTATCATCTTTTCAGGTGTCAGGATCCAGTCATGATGATGGTGGGCCTGGGGAGGTGGCCCCCCCTTAGAATGATGGGGGGAAGGGGGAAGGCTTAGAATGATGATGAGAGAAGCCGAGGCAGTGGCCCTTGACTGGGTTTTGGTGAAAGTTTGTAAGGAAGAGGTCATTTGCAATGTATCCATCTGGACACCCAGCCCTAGAAAATAGAGATGGCAAAAATTCAACAAATGGGCTCCATTCTAACCCCATTTCCTCCCGGATAGCAGCGGGATTGAAACAAATTCAAGGTGAGAAAATATGAAGCCAAGACAAGGGGGAGAGGAATTAACAGAAATTAGGCAAATACGTTTGGTTTGATTGGGGCAGGAGGTTGAAAAGGCACTGGACACTAGGGACCCAAGAAAAGAGTAAATGAGATGAGAAGTCTGAAGTTAGACTCTGTTTCCGGGGTTACAGTGGCACAACCCAGCTCAAGAGTGATGCAGAACAAGATGGGACTCTTTCTTGATACCACCATGACATGTATTATGGACCACTGTCAGGGTGGGATTTGTGGCTTACTGATTCCAGCAGAGCATCTGCAGATGCCTGGCACTCATTTGGACTCTCTAAGACATGCACTGGTTGAGGGGCGCCTGGGTCGTTCAGTTGGTTAAGCATCAGACTTCAGCTCAGGTCATGATCTTGCGGTTTGTGAGTTCAAGCCCTGCATCCGGCTCTGTGCTGACAGCTCGGAGCCTGAAGCCTGCTTCAGATTCTGTGCCTCCCTCTCTCTCTCTCTTTTTTTCTCTCTCTCTCTCTCCCCTTCCCCTTTTCTCACTCTGTCTCTCTCTCACTCTCTCAAAAATAAATAAACATTAAAAAAAGAATTATAAATATTGAGAGTAATTAAGCCCTTGGAAATTTCTAATTTAAACCCCTTTATTTCATAGATGATAAAATAAATAGAGAGACTCTGTGACTCCGAGTGACTCTGTGATTTGTTAATAATCAAGACCCAAAGCTGATGAGCCAAAAATCCAGATACTTTTTTTAAAAAAATTCAAATAATTTTACATTTTGTTTGTTTGTTTTTGGAAGACACCAAAGAAATTAGCCAATGTTGGTTTACTTCTTCTCTCCTTCCTTTGCTTCACATATTAGTGAAAATAACCCCCTCCAAAAGCATCATGTTGGTTGCCTTGCTGTCTTGAACATCATGAATAATTCTTATTTTAAGTTCCATCATTACTCATTTTAATGCTTACATGAAAGACATGGATGGGTTGATAGATGATAGATGATAGGTAGATAATAGACAGATGATAGATGATAGATAGATAGATAGATAGATAATATATTATAGATAGATAGATAGATAGATAGATAGATAACCTGAGCCAGAGGGTTATCTGGCCGGGTTATCTAGCCCTGGCCAGGGCACTTATCCCAAAGTTGTATGGGACATGGAATACTCTCTACCTCTTTTACCCCAGGCGTTTGCTTCAATCTCAAATGAATATCTGCCCTTACTTAATAAGCTAACTTATTTATTTTTGAATATGAAGATTGACTACCCAAAACAATTTTACTAGAGATGAACTATATTCTGAAGCATAGTTGTTTAGTAAAATAAGGATTAGGACAGGAGACAGGAAACAGAAGACTAGATTTTAAACTCCACCCTTTTCCTCACCACCTGGTGGCGCTGAGCTCACCATTTAACCTCTCTCTGCTGCTCTCCCCTTATTTATGAAAGAGGGCCGTTCGTCACACCTAGGCTCTGGACACCATAAGTATAATAGTGAATTCAATGAGGTAATGGACATGAAAAACACTTTGACAATGAAACAAAGTTTTATGCTAATGCCAACATCCATGGTTATTATGCATTTATTATCACCTTTTTCCAATTCTTACCAACTGACTAGGTTAGAACAAGTTCAAGGAAGGCAGGGCCTCATTTCTGGAAGTTGACTTTAATTTGTTATTTAGGTAAAATATGATTACGGCTCTTCCTAAATGTACAAGTAAGCAGAATAACATTTTTCATGTGAACACTTTATGCCCATTCATGTTCATGTGTTGGTACAGTTATATTAATTCTATGTGATATTTTCCCTCCAGTGCTACTGCTTTTGAAACAGCATAATAAAGTGACTTCTGCTAAATAAATAGGCTTGCTTACAATAACTGATAGTTAAGTGAATTTATGCAGGAGGCATTTTGGTGCTGTGGACCAAATTAACTCGCTGAAAATCCATTAACTTTAAGGCTCCAGATGGATATTTAGGATAATTTCTGAAGTACAAATGTAAAAGTCATTGTAGAATTTTCTTTGGCATATGCATGGAATTTCCACCATGGGCCCATTTAAAAAATCAATATCATAATAATTACATCAAAGCAAAAAATAACAAAGCATTATGTGCATGATCAAAAAGATGCAACTGAAAAGTCCAGCCACTCCAGAAAAATGAAATATCTGTAGTTAGTATCTTCAATTTGCATTGCTCCCTGACACCCCTGAATTTAATGGTAAATCATGCTGTAGCCTCTCTGAATTCGACATCAGTAATGATTGTGGTTTCATGGCATTAAAGGAGGAATATGAAGGGTGCTCTTTCCGGATTCAACCATCTCCACTCCTGCTTGATATGCATAATCTCGACCCCACCCCTCACAATCCACTTCATTTGGGTATTCTCTCTTGGCAACCGCTAACTACCCTCTGCCATCTGCCTGCAGATATTTGAGTGACAAAAGTGCACATTGCTTAAAGAGAAAATTTTATATTGCTTAAGAGAAAACTATGATAGGAGCAGAAACCTAGAACATGTAGACATTTTGCTAGTGCTGCCAGCAAAGGGACTGACAGACTCATTCAATTAATCAATTGACGAGGAGGCATTTCGTGACATGATACAAATCCCTGTGAGGATCCGATCTGCCAAGCCTTATGAGAGACACTCGGCTAGTATAATTACAAGGTCTCTGCTGTCAGGAAGCTTATAACTCAGTTAGGAAACACAATGATCACATAAAATGTCATCATCAGCCTATAAAACATCCCTCCTTCCTTTGGGTCCCTATAATCGCTAACATTTATTCAGCACTTGATGTGTGCTTAGCACTCTATGCAGATCATTCTTCATTCCTTGCAGCAGCCTGTGAGGTGGGTGAGAGCATAACCCCCCATTTTACAGATATGAAAACTGAGCTTTAGTGAAGTTGAGTAACGTGCCCAAGGTTATGCAGCTAGCAAGTGGTGACAGCAGCCTTCGTAAGCAGGCGCCGAGCCTGCGCTGTCCACCGGCATTGTGATATTTGTGTAAGGGCTTATCTTTTCTGTTGAGGAAAATCATGAAAACAGGAAATTTCTGTCTCACATATCCTGTGTCCTCCATAAACCTTGCCATTGTTTGCAGAATGAATATATACATTCCACTCAATATTTATTGAGTGTCAGCTCCATATTTAATACACAGTGACATGTAAGAGGATAAGACAAATGATAAGGCAGTACAGAAAGACTTCATTAATGAATCAGGATACATGCCAGCAGCAGATTTTTTTTTATCAGAAATATGGTGAAGAATAGAAATTTTTATGGCAAGCATAAAAAGTATGTTGCAGGAAAATTATTTTATGGAAACATCATCAAAAATATCCTGATAATTGCCCAGAGCATCATTAGTAAGAGAGATCACACTTAATAGTACTCATTTACAGTATACTCTAATTGGCTAGTAAAACTACTGTTCTCAAAGTCAAGGTGTGGGAGATGTACAGGGTTGAATAATGCCCCTCCTAAGTTCTTGTCCATCTAGAATCTCAGAATGTAACCCTATTTGGAATAGTGTTTGCAGATATAATCGATTAAGATGAGCTCATGCTGAATTAGAATGGGCCCTAAATTCAATGACTGGTGTTTACATAAGAAGGCCATGTGAAAATCATGTGAGGAAGTACTGACCACCTGCATAGAAATGTTCAAGGGTCAGGGATGTTTGTTTAAAATGCTGATTCCCAGGCACCACTCCAAACCTACAAATTGTAATATCTATGAGTGAAATAAACATTTATCATTTTTACTTGGAGCTCTGATGCTTGCTAAAGTTTGAAAACTATGACTTTGGGTGATGTGAAGAGGTATGAGGCATAGTAACTCTATCTCTGCTTACTTCTTGGTTAAGGGGTTGAGTCATATAAGGTAACTTAACAAGGGATAATATTACTGGTGGCAAAACAAACAAACAAACAAAAAAAAAAAAACAGTCTAAATGTGCAGAGGAGTGGAGGCCATTGTGAATGGAAGTACCATAGGTAAATGTGTTAGGAATTCACAAATCTTATTTTGGCCCCAAACTTCAGTACGTACTGAATACCCTGGAGATATTCAATGACATCTGCATGGTTTGCATGCAGACCAAACCAAACTTTGTTAAGAGTGATGACAGGATTTATTCAATTGTCACTATGTCGTGATTACTTCACACTCATCATCCCCTTGGATATTCTAGACAACTCTTTACTGTCAGTCCATCACTAGTCCTATTTCACTGATGAAAATGCTGAGATTAGAGCAGTTAAACAATTCACTAGAAGAGACAATGTGAGTACGTGGCCAAGTCCACATACAAAATCTGGACTGTCTGGATTTAGGCTACTGCCTTTACTCTTTTCCATTCTACCACAGGCTCCAGAAGAGATCACCATTTTTATGAAAGCCACATGGCTTGTCTAAACTGAGTCTTGTTGATGGACGGATTGGGTGGACATGAACTCATGGAGTAGACATGCCATCACTTCCAGGGGCCTCAATTCCCACAGAGATTTAGGAAAAATAACATTTTTTACTCTAAAATAGGAACAAATATATAATTGAGTAGAATTTTTAAAAATTAAATATGATTTTAAGATAGAAAGATATATGTTTAAGGAAACTTCTCAATTGACCAGAATTTTTCAGGCCATCATCAGTGATCTGGGGTCTGGGATGATCCCATTTAGACCTGTCAGCATTCTAGGCTCTTTACAGCCAATACTGAGAAGTAATCTCACAGACTCCCTCGCTGATTTTGTCCCACACTGAACTGCCTGGATGTCACGTACATTTTATTCGTTTGCCTTAATTAGTCCTTCTCCACTGATTTCTACATTATTTTGCCTCTCTAGTATATTCTGCAAAATGGAGGCATGCATAGAAATGTCTTTACTTTATGGTGTAGGGATTTTCTGAAATCTGAGCACCCTTTTATTTCTACTGCATTTTCCCAGTGGGTGGCAATGAAAGTGTTGTTTTAGTCCATTTTGGCAGAACAAAGTAATTTCCTGGTTGGGTACCAAAGGGAAAAAAAAAACCAAAAAAACAAAACAAAAAAACGTCTTTCCACTACTCAGCACTATAGCAGTCTTATGTAAGCTCATGACACATGCAGTCTAGAAAGATCCTGTTAACCATTTCAGACCCACTAACTACAGAAGCATGGGTAAAAGTCAGAGTTGCTGACTGACATAGAAAATATATAGGCTGTTGCATGACTAGACTATTTGGTAAAAGTAATATGGTAGCAGCAAGATCCTCAACATCAATGTGGAAACAAATGCAATTCCCTAAAACCCAGGATTTTTGTCAAAGTGGACCTCAATATAGTTGAAACATTTATGGCTTCTGTACATTCAGTTCTCTAAATATTTAACTTGAGAGTTAAGTACACTTTAAATAATTTAGTTTCCAGAATGTGTGTACGTTTCACAGCTTAGAAATTAAATTAAATAGAAAAAAATAGAATTCTAGTTAAAGTTTTTCAATGAACACATCATCAGTGGTTCTTTCCAAATACTTCTTACATCTGTCCACAAAATAAAAACTTGGCTTCCCCTCCCCAAACTTCCCGAAAGTATAACATAAAGAATTGGTTTGCTTTTAATGAATAAATCATCCTATGAAGTTCATGGAATAAATTAAGACTTCAGGTGGGAAGTTGAATGTGGACTTCTGGCAGTGTTATTTTAGAATTGTGTCTCGGGGCGCCCAGGTGGCGCAGTCGGTTAAGCGTCCGACTTCAGCCAGGTCACGATCTCGCGGTCCGTGAGTTCGAGCCCCGCGTCAGGCTCTGGGCTGATGGCTCGGAGCCTGGAGCCTGTTTCCGATTCTGTGTCTCCCTCTCTCTCTCTGCCCCTCCCCCGTTCATGCTCTGTCTCTCTCTGTCCCAAAAAATAAATTAAAAACGTTGAAAAAAAAAAAAAAAGAATTGTGTCTCTCCAAGCAATTGAGTAGGTTACTCTACATTGTGCCAATATGCCAATTGTACTGCACATCTTTCTAATTTGGGCACTTCCTCTCCTTCCATGGTTGGAAGGAACATTATTGGATACAGCACTGATGTGGATAAAGCATCGTTTTCCTGCTGAAAATTCAAACAAGGTCTTTATTTTTACTGCTCTTAAATTTGACCTGTAACTGGCATTAAAAGCATCAGTTAAAACCAGGAAACAGCCAATGCAGCATTTAGCATCACAGATGCTGGAGCAGAATCAAGTCTAGGAGACAGACTTTTTTAAAGGATTACAGCAGCAGACGTTATATAACAAGCCTCAGTATAACGGTGGGACATCTGTTGGCTATTTTCAGAAAACCATCATTCTATCACCCTTATTAAAATAATCTTAGTGGATACTTGACTTTTATTGTTCTTTTTTTTTTCCCGTATGCCCCTCCGCCAGTGATTAAAGAAGTTGATAAGCAGCTTCGACATTCTAGTCTTATCTGCCTTTTCCATTTCCTTTTTCTTTGTTTTTGTTTCTGGTTGGTTGGTTACTCCTTTGTTGCTTTTTAAATTGTTTTGCTTTGCTTAAAAAAAAAAGACTGTCTAGTAAGAAATTAGAGTGACAATAGTTATTTTGCAGGTAGAGTTCTTATTGACCTGTGTTTACGCATCTGAAACCAGATGCCTCAGAGTCCAGCACAGAAGTGTTCAGTAACTATTAGTTCTTTTCTTTTCCCTTCCATGCACCTCAGAAGATTTTGATATTCATAGTGGATTTGGTTTTAAAATGTAGAATTTAAAAGATTGAATTATACCTTACGAATATAGTATCCGAAGGATACTTTTCGAAGTTCAAATATCTTTATTTATGTTTACCAGTTATCTATCTATCTATCATTTACCTTTATCATACAAATGCAACAATATACCAAACATGCTGATGTTATGTCACTAAGTCATGATTTTCTGGAGAGTAAGGCTGCAGCACCGTGGAAGCTTATGGAACAGTGTGTGAGGGGAATACTTGAAGCCACCATACAGCGAGCCCATCTTTCTAAGGGATCAGCAAAGATTGGAGGAGAAATGCTGCTTTTATGTACATCCAAGCATGAACATTTTACATAGTCCATTAAACAAAAAGCCATGTGACAAAACTCAAAATTAAATAAAATTTTGCAGGAGGCACCTTGGGCACCAACTCAAGTCCCTGAGGGAGACTTAATCATCCTCAGGGGTTTTCTCTGCTAAATATTTGAAGGGAACTTAATTGATACGACCACTGAAAGTTGTGAGTTGGAGATCAGCCTTATTTGAACCTGTCAGGGTGATGACAATGTGGCTTAGAAAGATGGCCCAGAGGGTGGACATACCACAGAAGGTCAGAAGGAGGGTAGTAAAGGCTACTTCTTCTGGAGAGAGAGCCAGAGGCCAACACTTACACCTTTTTCTCAAATGGTCTTTCTTTTCGGGGTCCCCAAGTCAGGGAGCTGTAATTGGGTCATTCAAAGCCTTTTGGTCCAGTGGAGCAGTAGGATTGAGGCCTTTTTCTCTGCCTTAGGTTGGCTACATCACTAGGTAGAAAGAAGACTAAAGAAAAAGGCAGTGTCTCCCCAGGGATTTACAGTCTAGTTGGGTACAGGTTCCTTTATCTGGCATTCGAAGAAAGAGCTGATAAGAAGTAGATACAAGTAGATACAAATGCAAAGTAACAGTCCCTGGTTGGAAGCAGATCACTCTCCAGGAGAAGATAGAGGGTGGCTGAAAGGAGGGACAGATGAAGCACCCTTTTCTCTTCCTTTCTCTCTTTTATACACTCCACACAAATGCCCACCCACACATGTGCCCCCCCACACACAGGCACACATCACTGCTGCCAACACCCAGCCCTCAGGGGGCATTTTGTATAGAACTTCTTCAGTTTGCTACTTCTTTGTTGTATGAGACTTGAACCTATGGAAAATTACTCAAGAGTGATTGTTCTCTTGGGCTTTGCCTTTGAACAAAAAGATTCTTTCTTGTGGGAGTGGGAGGGACACCAGCTTGAGAAAAACAGCTATTGTCCTCACAAAAATGCTCTTTCGGATGATATGTTAATGAGATTCTTTTGAACTGTAAATGATATCTGCATGCGTGTCACATGCTAATGGAAATGTTGAGAAAATGGGAATGCATATGAGGGGTTTGCATAGTTATGTGGTGGCCCCCCATCCCTTGAGTATCGTGACCAGGCTTCAGAGCCACCTCGTCACTTGGCATAGCATTCCTATTTTGAGGAGAGATATTTATTTATTTTTAAGGTCATGATTTGTTGGCTTTTTATAAAACACTGTCCGCCGTGGGCAACCTCATAAGCAGCAATGAATGACAATTCTTCCTTGAAATTTTTAATTACTGTGACAAAAAAAGATTAATTACTAACTTTTGTAGCTGAACCACCTCTGCAGATGTTCTTAATCAAATAAAAGAAAAAGGAACCAGAGTGTTCTCAGAAGCAGGAGTATGAAATGTACAATAGAGGATTGCAGCTGGGTTAGCTGGGTTGATACTTAGCTGCATGAGTGCTTGATAAACAATAGCTCCATCATTGGCAGGGTAATTTCATGTCACAGACTACATTGTGAAGAAGAACTTTGAGTCTAAAGACCTATTCCTGGCACTGTCTCCTCAGTTGAAGGGTACCGAGGGCATCATGCAAGTGTGAGCAAAACATGGGAAGGAGATCCAGACCTTAACTCAGTTGGAAGCTGAATTATATTAAATTAACCTTCGATAGGCCGGATACTGAGAAGATAAGTTGATATTTGACCAATTTGCTTCCTCTTTTCTTCTTGATTTGGGTTCTCCCAAAAGCAGACCCTGAGATAAGAATTAGTGCAGGTAGATTATTTGTGGGTGAAGGAGGGGTAAAGAAGGTGAACATAGGGCATGTAATCCAGCCACCACCCTCATAAACCAAGCATTATTTCTCCAAGCATTAAGAAAACCATTAGGCACAGAAACGCAGATGCTTGGGTGTTCTGTGGCTTGCACTACTAAGACCTCCTGAGAGAATAAAGACAGAGCATCGTAGTGCATGTCAACAACACCTCTCTAGACCACATGGACTCACTTTCTCTTTTATGGATTTGTTAAAATCCCTCTAAGCAACCCACCTCTTACATATAAGGAAATTGATTACTCTTTTTTTAATGTTTATTTATATTTTGAGAGAGCGAGAGAGCACAAGCAGGAGAGGGGCAGCAAGAGAGGGGAAGAGAGAATCCCAAGCAGGCTCCATGCTGTCAGCACAGAGCCTGACACAGGGCTTGAACTTAGGAACCGTGAGATCGTGACCTGAGACGAAATCAAGAGTCAGACACTTAACCAACTGAGCTACCCAGGTTTCCCAGAAATTGATTACTCTTGTATAAAAAGATACATCTAGCATCAGAAACAAGAAATACATCTACAGAAATGTGTCTCAGTTCTGAGTGACTTCAGCCACATTGAGACAGACCTTACCCTGACTTGTGGCTTTCATTGCACAGTTGCAATGGGCCCATGGGCCGAGTTTCCAGTCCTCAGAATAGAGGGCACGAAGAGCTCTGAGAGACTCATTTCCCAGGAGTGAGTGGCAGATAGAATCCCAATCTCAACAAATATGCTGTCACTTTATTTAGGACACATGTATCATTTATGTTGACTTTGAATGCTCTTTTGAAACCAATCCTGGCCTCTTAACCATTGATCAGCCCAAGCACAGAATATGGTGGCTTCTCCACAAGAAGCTGATAGCAGACTCAACTGTTGGGCAGACCTTAGCCTTCATGTGTGACTGTCATTTGCATCACTGAAAATGATGTACAAAGTGGGCATGAAAAGAAAATCATTCAGATTGCCAAAAATAGAGGTCATAGGTCAAGTTTTCTGGGAAGCAGACTGAGAAGGATTTGCAAGCCAGAGGTTTATTAGCTCATGCTTTGAATCAATACCTGGCAGGGAGAAGCATGGAATGAGGGAAACAGGATTGAGAAGAGGGAGAAGTTGAACCCATCAGGAGCTCTGATGCTGAGAAGATGTATTTATCTGCTGGGTTGCCATGAAAAAGTTTCACAGAGGGGGTAGTCTCAACAACAGAAATTTATTTTCTTATACTTCTGGGGGCTAGAAGTCCGAGATCAAAGTGTTAGCAGGGTCAATTTCTCCTTGGCTTATAGATGGCCATCTTGTACCTGTGTCCTCACATTTTCTTCCCTCTATATGTATTCGTGTCCTAATAATGTATTCTTAAAAAATATTTATTCATTTTTGAGAGACAGAGCATGAATGGGGGAGGGACAGAAAGCAGGGAGGACCGAAGATCTGAATTGAGCTCTGTGCTGACAGCAGGGAGCCTGATGCAGTGCAGGGCTCCACCTCATGAACTGTGAGATCATGACCTGAGCCAAAGTCAGAAGCTTAACCGACTGAGCCACCCAGGTGCCCCACTAATCACATCTTCTATGAGGACACCAATCCTATTGGATTAGATCCCACCCAATGATCTCATTTTACCTTAATTACCTCTTTAAAGACTAACTCCAAATACAGTCATATTCTGAGGTCCTGAGGGTTAGGACTTCAATACATGGATGGGGTGGGGCCCAATTCAGCACATAACTTCAGAGTCGCATCAAATTGAGGGAAGCGGTCTCAGCCTTTGGCCTGTCGCATGAGTCAGTCATTGGATGCAGGCTGACTTCAGGAAGAGGGTCAACTCGGGTGAGGTGCTCTCTTGGGCAGAGAACAGTCCTCTGTCAGTATCTCCTCAGAGCTGTCAGCCACCAGCACCTCCAACAATGGGAAGAATGGGTGCTCTAGTCTTGAAAGGAGGGAGCAGATCTGAGCAGCACAGCACAGCACAGCACAGCACTCTTTCCAATATGAAAAAGAAACCTGTTGTTTGTCTTCCATTGACATTTCCACCCAGTATCTCCCAAGATCATTTCTTTGGTTACAAAGTCGGAGCTTGCTGTATTAGCATTTAGAACTGTAGGTCTTAAGCCTTGTGTGCCTGCATCTTTTCTTTGCTAAACATATGGAGCAGCTTCAAGGACCATGACAGATGTGTCATTTGCGAGGGTGTCCGTGTTGATCGATAGGAAGCAGACTTGGAAATTAACTTGTACAAATGAGCCTGAAGCTCAAATCAAAATAACTTCTGGTTTTTCAGATACATGGACATTTTTTTTTCATGTAGAGTTGAAGAAAAGTCAAAAAGAGCAATTTATCAAACCAAAACAACAAGACTGAGTTGTGCTGCCACAGAGTAATGACAGATGAACTGAGTTTGCAGAAAGCCCCCCAAAATAAAGGATTTCTTTTATGCATGCAGAAGCAATTTCAAAATGCGAAAATGCCCTTTGAGTGTTTATGGATTATAAATGTTCTCCAACTCATCCAAAAGTCTCTGGGAACATGAGAGCAAAATCTTCCCATTCTGTAATTTGGAGATTGAACAACTAGCTTCTGTGGTGGAAGGCACAAATATGAACATGCTTAATATATCTTCAAGAACCTGAAGAATGATATTCAGTGGCATTTGACAAGGATATCAAAATATCAGGGCGGGCATAGACTTCTATAGGCTCTTGTGAAATCTTCTTTATTACTGCAGCTCAACTCTTCCCTTTCTCTGGCTGATATGGTCAGACAAAAAAATTTAGCTCTTTTCTATATAATATAGGCCATTTTTGTAAATATTTCTTTTAAGACAGAATTCCCCAGCAAAGTTGTAACTGGAATAAAATGGCTTTCAGCATAACAGTCAGAAAAAGTGCCTCCAGTGTTCCCCTATCTGGAGCATACTTTTCCTTGATCTGTTTGAAAAGTTCAGGGTAGAAATAAAGGACTCACCAAGTGAACAGTGATAATATCAATAGGCCAGCAGTTTGCTAGGTATTCCAGGTACCTTATGAATAAGGACTTTATCAATATATAACCAATGTTTATGGGACATTTACTATATGTCAGACTCTTTGCCAGGCACTTCAGATCAAATATCTCATGTGGTCATTAAAGCCAACTGTAGCAGGTAGGATTCTAAGAGTCTCCCAAGATTCCAACGTCTGGTGTACATCCCTTCTCCCAGTTACTCAAACAACCACCTAGGTACTGCCATGAAGGGATTTTGCAGATGTCATTAAGGTCCCCAAACAGCTGGCCTTAATATACGGAGACTCCAGGTGGGCCTGACCTAATTACAGAAATTCTTTAAATCTGGTCAGATATGAAGGAAATCAGAGATTCAAAATCAAGAAGGATTTGATACACTTTTGCTGGTTTGAAAGTGGAGGTGGACGTCTGGCAAGTAATGCGGTGGCCTCTAGGAGCTGAGAGTGATCCCCAGCCGACAGCCAAGGAGGACATGGAAACCTCAGTCCTACAACTGCAAGGAACTGAATTTCTGGCAAAAACAAGGATGAACTTGGCAGTGGATTTCTCTCCATAGCCTCCAGACAAGAATTCAGTCCAGCTAACACCTTGATTTTACCTTTATGATACCCTGCTCAGAGAACCCAGTTATACCATGCCAATTATACCAAATCTTTGACCTACAGAACCATAAGCTAATAAGCAGGGGTTGTCGTAGGCCACAGAGTTTGTGCTAATTTGTTATGCAGCAATGGAAAACTAGTATACCAACCTCCTCAAGGTCAACATTTCCATTTTAGAGATAAGGAGACTGAAGCTTAGAAAGGTTAAGTGGCCTACTCAAAGCCATGTCCAGATTGGAACATAGGCATCTAGTTACATGGAGGTGATTGGGTGTGAGAGGAAGAAGCCTCACATATGTCCCCGATGGCTACTCCTTTGTGTGCAAACCTTGTCTACTCTTCTCCCCTTGACTACCCCTGTGAATAGATGGGGCAGGTATTCCCTGGATTAAGTCAAAGAGATTTTTGTAGATGTAATCAAGGCATTTAATCAGTTGTGTTCATTACAAGGGAAAATGACCTGGTTGGCTTACCTAATTAGGTGGTCTCTAAAAGACTTCAGAGTCTGGAGATGGAGAAACTCATAGAGACACACTCTTGCTGGCCTGAAGAAAGAAAGCATCCAGGTCCTTAACAGCCTTTCAGGGCCCCCTGGTGGTGGCCTGTAGAAGCTACAGGCTGTCCCTGGTTGACAGCTAGAAAGAAAACAGGGACCTCAGTCCTACCAACATAAGTAACTAAATTCTTCTAGCAACCTGAATTAGCTTGCAAGGAGGCCCCAGCCTCAGGTAAGAAGTACAGTGCAGCTAACACCTTGATTATAGCTTTTGAGACCCTGAGCAGAGGACTCAACACCATTGGGCCCAGACTTTTGACCTACCTACAGAAGCCATGAGACAATAAAATTTGTTGCTTTCAGTCGCTAAGGTTGTAGAGATTTGTTATGCAGCAACAGAGAACTAATACACTGGGAGAAGGACCAGTTGGTCTCCTTTATTCCACCTGTTGAGGGGCTGCCAGCACCCAGACATCCCAACTTCTTGTTTTTGTTCTTTAGTTAATCTGTAGTGACCTTGTCCCTTTGTTACTCCATTTAACCTCGATTTACTCATAGCACCACGCATGCTCCAGTCGTCCTGGTCTTTTACCTCCCTCAAAACCTGTCCTTCTACAAGTTTGATGCTTAATCCCTGAAATTTCATTCACTTGTTAGCAGCAGCCACTATTTGGTGAAGATACCCCAATATCCAAGCTAGTGCATGGTGAGCTGCTAGATTATCTTTCAGGAAGACTGAGACTTCACCCCCATTGCCCATCAGGCTGCATTTACACTGGATAACCATCCATCAGTTCTTAGTTAAAGTGGTATTTGCATGCACACCAAATATTTAAATGTTTGTCATTTGTCACTGGGGAAGAAAATTACATTCATCAGACTCCATTCATTCTCCCAGTCTCACTGAACACAGGATAATCTTGGCTGTGTCAGCTGCCCTAAGACTGGTAGCCGTGAAAAATGGAGGTCAGCTGTAGATACTCCAAACCTGTTCACTGTGTAACCCTCTTCAGGGGCAGTGGACATGATGCTGAAAAAGTTTAATAGAACTCATGTTATCATGTTTATGGGGCATAAAACCCCCCACTGTGGATTAATGGCTATCTTGGTGTAAGAAATACATCTTTACTCCTAGACGCCTTGATGGGTGAACTACAGTTGGCATCGGTGGAAATATAGAGAGAGATTGCCTTTAGAAGGTCAGCTTTTAAAGGACTTTTTTGACCTCAAAGTCAATGAAAATAGATTTTTGATTGCTGACCAAGACAACTGTAACAGAAAACTTTCAACCTTTAAAAAGATTCTTATTGAAGTATAACATACAGAAAAGTACACAGATCCTAAGTGCGCTGCTTGATGAATTTCCACAAACCGAATACATCCATGGAACCAGCACCCAGATCAAAAACCCAGCAGCCCAGGTACTCCCCTTGGTCTGTTTTCACCAACCTCCTCCCCAGAGTAATTGCTATAGTAACTTCTAACACCTTGGATGATATTGACTATTTCTCTAACATTTTTGAACTTTATAGAACTAGAATCATCCAGTGTGTCCCCTTTCTTTCTGGATTATTTTACTCAATGTTCTGTTTGTTTATAAGATTTTGTGTATTTGCAAACTTCCCATTCTCATTCCTTTCTAATATCCCACTGCATGGATAGATCACAACTATTTATCCATTCTACCATTTTAGGCATTTGAGTAGCTTCGAGTTTGAAGATATTACAATTGGTGCTGCTCCAAATATTGTGATATGTGTCCTTTTGTGAAGATATATGCATATTCTTCTGGATGTTTACCTAAGAGTAAAATTGGATGGTAAAATAGGATAGCACAAATTCAGCTAATTTAGTGGATACTGCCAAATAATTTTCCAAAGTGGTTGCACCAGTTTTTACTCCCAAAAGCAGTACAAGAAAAGTACTTGTTAATTCACATTTCTGCCAACACCTGGTATTGTCTTTTCACTTAAAAAAAAAAGCCCTTCTAATTTTTAATATATTGCAATTTACAGGCATCATCATTGTTTCTATTCTGAAACTAACAAACATCAGCACTGAGTTCAAAAGGCATTGTGCTCAGCATAGTATCATTGGATAAGATGACAGTTGGTGACAAATGCCTTGTACCCTTTATATAGCTCCTTTCTTCTTTGCAAAAGCACTCAGGCTTCTCTATAATTCTGTTCTCTGGTCTTCTGGCAAACATAAAGGAAAGTCTGTCTCTCAAAAAAAGTTATTTTTTTGGTTCTGGAACTAAAAACCCTCGAAAAATATCTGCCATGTACTTAATTTTAGTCAGGTCTATTTGCCTAAACATGTACTCCGCAAATATTTACAAAGCTCCTATTATGCATCAGGACATACACTATGCACAGGTAATACAAAACTGAGCACCACCAAATTGTCATAGGGTTCTGGTTTAAGGCACAATGAGGACTACATTAAGTTGTTAATTCCTAAAAATATAAATGTTGCCCCATGTATTATTTACAATTATGTTGTAGCCTGAGGATCCATCTGAGTTTCCTGACAACTTGTTCATAAAAGAACAAAAAATGTGTGAGTCATTTCAAGTACACAGAGTTGCTTTAACTACAAAAGTGTCTAGGTACATTTTAGTAAGCTCACCAGGAAGATGGGCTAGAACCGATCAGAGTTCATCTAGAGGAAAGTAATTGGAATTTGAGTAGCCTTGACAGGTTATACAGCTCCAAAAAGGAACACTGCTTATTTTTTTGCCCTTCATTGTGTTCCTGTACATGTTATTCAATGAAATGTTATTAAAGATTACATCAGTTGGGGTTTAATTGGAGAAGCAGAACCTTATGAGTGATACGGAATACAGGATTTATTATAGGGATTAGATCTTATACAATTGTGGGTGTAAATTTCAAGGGGATAGTTGACTGAGCAGAGCAAAGCCCTTACCCAGTACCCATGAGAGGAGCTGGTGAAAGGAGTCTGTGGAAGGCTATTGCCTCTGCATCTGACCAGGCCTGGAGTGTGTCAGCAGGGCAGGTAGTCAAGAGACAGGTCAAAAGTGATGAAGAGGAGGGGCACCTGGGTCGCTCAGTCTGTTAACTGCCCAACTTCAGCTCAGGTCATGATCTCATGATTCATGAGGTTCAGCCCTGCGTCGGGCTCTGTGCTGACAGCTCAGAGCCTGGAGCCTGCTTTGGATTCTGTGTCCGCTTCTCTCTCTGCCCCTCCACTGCTCATGTTCTCCTTCTGTCTCTCAAAAATAAATGTTAAAAAAAGTGATGAACAGGAAAGCTGGATGCAAAGTGGGGGAGAACAAGGTCAAAGTAGAAACCATAGGAGCAAACTGGAACCACACAATCTGCCACATGCATCTGTCTCCCTGGATGGAACGCCAAAGCTGCAAAGCCCTACAGAAGGAACTGGTGCCCTTGAAGCAGAGTTACATGCGTGCCTGGCCTAGACTGAGAGAACCTGAGTTGGGAGAAAGAGCAGGAGCTGAAGAAGCTGTGAGCCCAGCTGCTAACCGACACCAGCTGATGAGCAGCAGTGCACCCCACCTGCCTGGAGTCCTCCAGCCACCCGCCTAGTACCATGGCTGCAGCTCCACTTCTGCCCTCAAAATCTCATGGAAATTTCTCTGTGGCCAACGCTAACATCGAACCATTCAGAGAAGCGTTATTCCAACTTAGCTAAATTGACATAGTACAAAATTACCACAGGGATAGGCTATGAATGAGATATTAAAAAGAAAAAAACAGGGGTGCCTGGGTGGCTCAGTTAGTTAAGTGTCTGACTCTTGCTTTTGGCTCAGGTCATGATCTCGCGGTTGAGAGTTTGAGCCCGTGACTGACTGTGCGCTGACAGTGCCATGGAGTCTGCTTGGGATTTCTCTCTCCCTCCCTCTCTGACTCTCCCCCACTCTCTCTCTCTTGCACTCTCTCTCCCTCTCTCTCATGCAAAATAAATAAACATTAAAAAAAGAACTTTTGAAAGAAAGAAAGAAACTATAGATGTTATTTAGTTCAATTCTTTCTTCATAAGACGTGAAAGCCGGGTCCCAGAGAGATAATAGCTTGTCCAATGTCACAGAGCTAGTGACAGGCCTAGAAACTCAGTCCCATGTATCTCCATTGGGGTGATACCACAGAAAGAACATTGGATGTCAAGTTAAGATGCCTGAGATTTTGCCACTAATTATTTGACCTTGACAAAAAAGCACCTGGATTCAAGTTTTCTCGTGAGAAAATGGCACATGGGTGAGCCCCAAGAAATTGGAGGTGCTCAGCTAATATCTCTTAAATAGATGAATAAATATAGTCTCTCAAGAACAACCGTTTTACAAAATTGTTCTATTGCCCAACATAAAAGACAGATATGCTCCTGAAAATATGCTCCTTGAAAATATGCTCCTGAGCCTCAATACTCAATAGTGAGGCATTCTTATATATTCTCATGTAACTTATCTGGGGCTAGAATGGATCACCCAGCTCATTCCCCTTTGTGCAAGTCAGATTTCCAACCTCTCAGCCATGGACCAGTTAGACTTTCTATATTCTTCTTGTCACCCCATTGTGGCTTCTACTTGATCTTGATCCATTTGGTCTGAGCCTTTCAAGAGAGATCCAGTACTACACAGCTAGAAAAGCAAGAATCCAAACAATTGGCAATAGGAAGAAACCAGAATATCAGATTTCTGGCTATGTATTTCTCTTTTGTTCATAAATCTACAATTTGCGCAGAGTTTAGCAGGAACAACCAATCTCTGCTCCATGGGGCATCACCTGGGGTAGGTCAAAAACTAGGAGGTGAAGTCATTGAGAGGCTACTCACTTTTAGGTAGGATTATTGGCTGGAACTTGTACACATGGACTCTCCATGTGGTCTGTCTGCTTCCTCATAGCATGAAGATTGGGTACAAGAGCAATCATCCCAAAAGGACCAGGCAGAAACTGTATCACCTCTTATGACATAGACTTGGAAGTCATAAAGTATTTCTGTCACATAGTATTTCTGCAATCATAGATTCAAGAGGAGGAAATATAGATCCCATTCTCAATGAAAAGAGTATTAGCATTACATTTTAAGAGAGTCTGAGCGATGGGATATCTTATTGCATGCCATCTTGGAAAATACAACATATCATAAGCAGTGATCAATATCCACTCTGAGTTTATAAACACAGAGCTTGTCAACTAACAGAGCTCTTCTCCAGCAATAACCCCAGACAATAAGTTTATGTACACATATGTAAGTACATGCGTATATGCATACATAACAAGTACTTGGTAGGTGAGGGTTAATTCTTGTATTCAACTTACTTCCAGGATATTTTCAGTGTTATGACTCAGGGTAAGGGCAGGGAAATGGGTCACTCAATTAGTTTAAAATAAAAGCACTTTTCCCCCATCATCCATCTACTCTTTGGGAAAATAAATCAGGCCGCTGAAATTTGGACATACCATTTCCATGGTAACAAAACCTAAAATGCTAAAAGGTGGATTATAATCCTTTGCAATATTTAAGAAATCTGCATTTAGTTTCTGTGGTGGTTAAAAGCTCCCTTGACAGAAATGAATAGCATTACCACCACTAACCCTTTCCCATGCAAACTCACACACAGAAAACACACACACACACATACACACAAGCAACAGGAGGGTTAAAAAAATCCATAACTCATATTGAGTACACAAAAATAGGGAGAAATGAGTAAAAATGAGACTTTCCAGTTTGGTCTCCTTAGATCCGCTTTGAATCAAGTTTTCTTGTTTTGATTTTGATCTCAATTAGGTGGCTTTAGAAATAATCTGACCATCTGAAGCCTGGTGAAAAGTCAACTGTGATAGGTGTGGAAGTAAGGATAATTATGGCGTTTGAGAACTACAAGTAGTTCAATACAGCTAGAGAGTAGAGTATGTCTAGCACAGAGTCTTATTTTTGGTGTTAGGACTTTCAATTATAAAACTTCTCAAATATACCAAAAAGTATAGAAAATAATATGATATCTATGTACTTGCCCCCATAGTTTAATAGCTACTACCCATGTGCCATATTTTTCTCAAGTCTCTTTCCTGAAATTCATGTGTGACATTTCTAAGAATGTTTCTCTATATCAGTGCTTTTCAATGAATCCCTACACTGTTATATCTTTGTGCTTTAAAAATGTGTATAAATGGTATCATAGAGAATGTTTTTTGTAACTCATTTCTATTGCTCAACATTATGATTCTTATCTTTAGCTATAGGGCATAAACACACCAGAAGGAGAGCATAGACGAGCATTCAGTTTTGCACAGACAGCTAATCATTTATTCAACTCAATTTACATTTCACCCGAAGAGTGAGTTGATGGTGATGGTTGTTGCGTTTGTAGAAAATGTTAATGATATGCAGACAGGACTGGACACCAGAAACTCAAGTGAATACAGTAAAAAGAAAATAAGGTTTATTTGCAGCCCAGTCCTTCCATTTCTGAATGCCAGATGCTTTCTCTTACAATCCATCCTATGGGCAGGGATTACTGGGGCTGCGTGGTATTTAGTGATTACAGCATAGAAGTCCAGCAACTGCCCAGCAGGCTGCCCAAATGGACTTGTGCAGGGATCAGGGAGCTACGTCTCTGAGCTTCCAACAGGAAACCCTGACCATTCCTTGTGTCCTAGCCCTCCCTACCGACCTATCCCTGTAGATCTTCTGTCCCGCTGGGAACTTTGGACTTGCCTAGGGTTGACTCTGTACCACACAGGCTGGGAGAGCTGAAGGGCTAGGGGGATGATATCCATGTGGGTTCATTCATGTCCTGCCCTGTGCACACCCCACCTTTATTCCCCATTGCCATGAGAAATGCCTCCTTTGATGTTCTACTCAATTACCAGTTGTAGTTTGATAGATCGAGTAATTTTTAACTTTTCGTAGACTCTTAAAATAAAGGATCTAAAGGGGTGTTTATTTTCAAGACATGAAATTGAGTCACTGATTTAATATCAGATATACGTGAGCTATTAGATGTACCCCCATCTCTCTTCTGTTTACCATATTATTCTCTGAATGTCTCAAACACCTTATGTATAGAAGCCCTCTCAAAACAGAAAGAAGAGATTTGTACAATCTCTTGTTTTACTCTTGAGGTGGCATTTACTTAGTCAACAATATCTACCAGATTAAAGTTATATTGACCTCACATCACTGTCAACTAATTATGTTTTACTTCTGTTGCATTTCTGAGAATGTTAAGCTAAAAGCAAATTAAACTACAAGAAGCTTTATAGGCCATGTTCAAATACTAACAGGTTTGATAAACATATTTGTCTAAGAAGGGTAGGACAAAGAGCTCTTTGTTTACTGACATACTTGATTGTCATTCTGCTATACCTCTCGTATATGTTTTATAAGACATAAAGTCTAGGTATCCTGTCTGAATCTCCGATCTTATTTATAGCTTGCTGCAAAGTGGCTTATTGTCATTTATTATTTCTTATTTGATTTATATAACATCTTTCCGCCAAAGAGCCCATGGGCTTATTCACATAAAGAGTACACACACACACACACACACACACACACACACACAAATACACACTTGAACTTCACTCAATACTGTCATACAGTTAGCAGTATAGCATCAAGAATCTGCAGGAGGCTTTTCTATTTGTTTCTTTTTGTCGCTGTTGTTCCAAGACCATGTTGTGGAATATTTCTCATATCCCAGGGTCACCATATTATCTTTCACTTTGAGTATTTATTGTTTGCCTCTAGGTGGACCGGATCATCTTCTGTGTCTTCTTAGAAGTTGACTTTAAAATCTACAGAAAGAAAATGGGCGAGTTTTTCCCTGCAGGTGAGTAAAGTGGTTTGTTTTCTTTGGAATTGAGAATGGGAGTGGAGGCATCAGTTATATTTCTATTTCACTACTTATCTTAAAGAAATGTTGCAGATGTGGTCTCCATACACCAGTAACCCCTGGCAACTTGTGTCATAATTTTCAAGACCTCAAGGGAGATCTAAGCCCTTGACCCCTCTGTCCCAGGAGGCCATGGTGTTGTATTGGGGAAGTCAGTTCATATTTTGAGTCTCATTTTCTCACATCAAAAATGAGGGACTGGACAAAGTGACTTCTAAAGACTCTCTGGCCCTAAATTTCATGATCTGTGATTTGCTCCCCATAAATGTAAATTGTCCAGGCCTGTGCCTACATCCACCATGTTAAACACCTTTGCTGGAAATTGTGAGGAACCCATTTATATTTGAAGCCAGAATTCAAAGAGTTCCTGCACTTTCTCCCTATTCCCCCCAATTTTCTTGGCCCAAATTGTAATGAAGATAGCAACACATCCTAGGGCAATTTGAGAAATGCAGTCATTCACATTATTTTACATTTCTTTTGAGAATGTAGACAAAATCTCAGTTATTAAAGAACCTTGATTACATCAATTGAATGTGTCATTAGATTTGGTTGGATTGGTTATTTTGAATATTTCCCCCTCATTGTTCCTCTTCCAGCCTTGTTTATTACCTTGTTATTTTGTGGGTGCCGTTAAAGTCACGGTGCTCAAGGTGCTTTCCTCAGCCATGGTAAAAATGGCTTCCAGGAAGCAAGCCACTGTGAGTGTTGATGCCTACTTTTGAGGTGTCTGTGCCCATGTGAGGTGGCTTTCCAGGTACCTGGTGACTCTAGCAGGTAGGAGGGAGGGAATGGTGCACATTCACCTCTCTGGCAGTCAGAGCCATGCGGTAAAGAGGAGGCCCTGCCCGAAGATCAGAGCAGGATGCAAGTAGCCGTCAAGAACAGCTACAGAAAACTGCTGGAGATGTTCAACTCTGTGCTAATATTCAAGGTGGACTAAGTTCTTCTGGGTGATTTGAAGTCCTTCTCTCTAGTTTTGTAACTGAAAGGTGAATCTGCTAAGTATATTTAATTGGAGCCTTTAATTACAGTATTTTCCAAATTTTAACATACTGTAAATTCAGAAAGACTCCCCATGGGATGAAGGAGAGGACTGTGATGGTGGCCTTTTTTTTTTTTTCTCCTTCTCCTTTATCCTTTTATCACTTTTTAAAAATTTTTTAAGTGACTCAGTAATTTACAGCATGTAAAGCACATAGTGACTATTTAATAAGTAGTGTTATTATGAGCTAAATTTAATAAATTCTTCTCCCCATAATATGATGGCTTTTTTTTTCTGTTTTAATCTCCTTGTTTCATCATTTCTCTTTATTTCCTATATAAACACAGTGAGTTGATTGTGCACGAATTTCTGTACTTTTAAGTATTCTTTGTGTGTGTGCATTTTTAAGTATTCTTAAAAGAAAATATTCATTCATGAAAAAATGTGACTTGCTATTGTGTGTGAGGCAAAAATTCTCATGTCTTGTCAACATCACAGCATATTTTTTAAGCTTTCATCAATTTTGGACTTCTTGAGTGTTTAGAATTATGACATAATATTCATTTCCATGTCTTCTAAAATAAAACTTGTTTTCACTCTAACATATGATAAAAAATAATTGCATGTGTATGATCGACTGATATTAAAACAAATCTATCCATCAGCAAGTATTTCCAGTGATGCAAAGCCAAAAATCATACTATACGTTTTTTTAAATGGGACAGTTTTAGTGGTCTAGAATGTATTAATAATTATGTAAATAAATTATTATTTGAAAAACTGCTACTCTAAATAAATCCAACATGCATCTTAGTACTTGAGAAAATGAAATAATAAAATCATCTTCAGTTTCACATCAATACTTTAAATTATAGCATGCTCATGAAATTATTTCCAGTGCATATTTATTATAAGGAGTGTATTTTTAAACTAACTGTCAAAATCCCCTCAAAATTGTTAAGTATTTCCTCAATGCTGAAGCATCAGCCATTTGCAAATTTTGAATATGCAATATGAAGTAAACACGGCTTCTAATGGAATGTGTGACTGCTAATATATATGATATACATTATCTGTCCATAATTTGAATTTATGGTTAATTCATAACCATGCCATCTTCGACTGGAATCTGATTTTTCTGGTTTGCCATATATTCCCCCTAGACTGACTTATTCAGACTATCTCTAACTAGTCTTCTTAACACTTCCCAATGCAATAATGATAATAGTTTAGGAAAAAAAAAAGTCATTTTATATGAAACTAAATCTCTGTGTTTTGGGGTACAATAATCCTGTGTCCTTATGTATCATAATCAGGAATTTGAGGCAAAATGTATAAGAAAACAATACAAGTGAGACTAGAAAAGATCACATTAAATGTACAACACATACAAAACTACTACCTAATATTAATGATAAGAATAATAGTTAACATTTATGGATTGCTTTCTCTCAGCCACACACATGGGCTAAGTCAGGTAATCTTCATGCTCACTCTAAGAAAATAGGCACTATATTAACCCTACTTTTTTATGTGGAAAATGATGTGTACCTGAGAAAATGAAGAAATACAGTTAGGAAACAGCAGAACTCTATTTCAAAATTCAGAGTGGCATCTGTCATTGCACAAGTGATAATAGGTTCGTTTCCTCAGAGCATCTCCAGACCAGGATGGGTTTGACTTCTAGGATGCATTTGGATCAGTGAGAAAGTCTCATTCCTAATTTCATCTAATTTCATCTGCTGCCTGTAATTATTCAAAGCTGCCATGCTTCTCTTTCTTCTGATACCTATAAATGTCCTCATGGAAACTTTCTAATATGAGTCAAATTGGTACTTGATCATGGATCTCAAAATCAAATTCCATCCAGATCAGCTGGGCAGTGTGGTGCTTTGACCTGCAGAGGAGTAGGAGAGTGGTCACTGGAAAGCCAAAAGGCCTTATACATGACCACAGGGGAAGATGGAAATGTGCTTCCTATCATTTGCTAGAGCTTCTGTGACATAGTATGATGGACTGGAGGGCTCAAAAGATTGCAATTTATTTTTTCACATTTCTAGAAGCTAGCAGTGCAGGATCTAGGTGTCAGCAGAATTGCTTTCTTCTGAGGCCACTCTTCTTGGCTTGTAGATGGTCACCTTTCCTCAGTGTCTTCATCATGTCTTTCCTCTGTGTGTGCCTGCGTCCTAATCCCCCTCTCCTTGTTAGGACACCAGTCACATGGGATTAGTGCCCACCCTAATAACCTCATTTTAATTTGATCACCTTTTTAAAAACCCTGTGTCCTGGATGCCTGGGTGGCTCAGTTGGTTAAGCTGCTCTCAATGTCGGCTCACATCATGATCTCACGGTTCATGAGTTCTAGCACTATGTGGAGCTCTGCTTGAGATTCTCTCTCCCTCTCTCTGCCCCTCCCCTGCTTGTGCACTCTCTCTCTCTCTTTCAAAATAAATAAATAAGTAAAAACATATAGTCACATTCTGAGGTACTGGAAGTTAGGACTCCAACAAAATATCTTGGGGGACACAACTCGAACCCTAAGAGAGCCCATCATAGAAAGGCAGTAGAAACAGCAAATGAAAGAAACCAGCAACAATTTTTTTTTTCACAACAGTTTTATATCTTGCTGTGAGTGAAGCACATTTGACTTTTTCCTTTAGATGTGCTATTTGGAAGTCTAGTGTGGCAGCTTTATGGAATTACCATATGCTTTGGTTGCAAATAATTTCTAGTTACAGTACACCATTAGATGGCCTACAGCAAATAATATTTGTACAATTCAACTCAGAGATCTCTTTGTTCTTTACATAAAAGGTTTGTATTTTTTGGTATGCAGGATTTATTGTGTTTATTTTTCATAGATTTGGGACACAGAGGTCAATTTTTTTATTAGAGTATGAGTTACAACAGAGGACTTGGGAATATTAATTTTCCTCATAATAACAATGTCAAATTTACAGTTTGGAACTGTATCAAAGAAACCTGACGTTGGAAGTAAAAAATGCCATGGTCAAGCCCCTCCCCCACTTTAAAGAAAGCCTACATTTGTTTACATCAGTGGTTCTCAACTCTATTCTTCAGGAAGGAGTATTTTTCCAAAACAATATTTTTTTAAATTTTTTTTAACGTTTTATTTATTTTTGAGACAGAGAGAGAGCATGAACGGGGGAGGGGCAGAGAGAGAGGGAGACACAGAATCGGAAGCAGGCTCCAGGCTCTGAGCCATCAGCCCAGAGCCCAACGCGGGGCTCGAACTCACGGACCGCGAGATCGTGACCTGAGCCGAAGTCGTCCGCTTAACCGACTGAGCCACCCAGGCGCCCCTCCAAAACAATTTTTAAGTTATATCTTCTGACAAATAAGCATGATATTTTTTAAAATTTTACCTGGATTTACTCTTTAAAACCTAACAAGAGAAAGTATCCACATGACCTCTTCATCATCCCCTCTTCTCACAGATTTTATAAACTTTTCTCATTCAACGGTATTCACTATTGTTCTGTCCATCAATCAACAAATAATTTATTATACACCTACTATTGTCAAAGGCTTTGGTCACTGCTGCATTTAAGATATAGTTCTTAGGGCACCTGTGTAGCTCAGTCAGTTAAGCGCCTGACTTTGGCTCAGGTCATGATCTCTCAGTGTGTGAGTTCGAGCCCCACATCAGGCTCTGTGCTGGCAGCTTGGAGCCTGGAACCTGCTTCAGGTTCTGTGTCTCCCTCTCTCTCCGCCCCTCCTCTACTCACACTCTGTCTCTTTCTCTTTCAAAAATAAATAAACATTTAAAAATTAAAAAACAAATTTTTTAAAGATATAGTTCTTAAGGGTGCCTGAGTAGCTCAGTCAGTTAAGCGTCCAACTCATGGTTTCAGCTCAGGTCGTAATCTCACGGTTTGTGGGATTGAGCCCTGCGTCAGGCTCAGTGCTGATAGCATGAAGCCTGCTGGGGACTCTCTCTCCTCTTTCTCTGTCCCACCCCCCTCTCTTTCTCAAAATAAATAAACATTTTTTTAAAAAGATATAGTTCTTATAATATGCCTGAGAGGCCAGTATTACACAGAACAGTTGGAAAACAATATTAGCAAATAATCAAGTATAACATTGGTATGGTCAAAGTACCCAGGAAATCAGAGTCAAATGTGTATGAGAACCAGGGTGGTTGTGGCAAGTTTCATAAAGAATGTGTCACTTGATGGGGCGCCTGGGTGGCTCTGTCAGTTAAGTGTTGGACTTCAGCTTAGGCTTTGAGTTCAAATGGTTTGTGAGTTCAAGCCCCACATCAGGTTCTCTGCTGTCAGTGCAGAGCCCACTTCAGACTCTCTGCTCCCCTCCGCCGCTGCCCCCCCCACTCATACTCTCTGTCTTTCTTTTTTTTTTTTTAATTTTTTTTTAATGTTTATTTATTTTTGAGACAGAGAGAGACAGATCATGAACAGGGGAGGGTCAGAGAGAGAGGGAGACACAGAATCTGAAACAGGCTCCAGGCTCTGAGCTGTCAGCACAGAGCCCGACGCGGGGCTCGAACTCACAGACTGTGAGATCATGACCTGAGCCGAAGTCAGACGCTTAACCAACTGAGCCACCCAGGCGCCCCATACTCTCTGTCTTTCAAAAATAAATAAACATTAAAAAAAAAGAATGTGTCATCTGAAAGATGAGCGGGAGCAGAGAAGCGATGCCAAGTACTGTGTAAGTGACACAGAGGAAGAAGGGCAGTTCAGATAGAATTTGGGAAATGAGTAGGATGCTTATCTCCAATTTGTGAATCCCTGACGGAGAAATGTTGATACTCATCACCATGTAATAAGCAGTCATACATTAATTGTATGACTTTGTGCATGTCGTTTAACCTTTTTATACTTCAGCTTTACAGCAAACGCAGTAATGGGCCAAATCCAAATAGAATAAATAATAATGTAAATGAGTGTTTAGAGAGGTGTCTAGACCAAGCATCATAAAATTTTAAATACCCATGTTTCTTATTACAACTTTAAAAATAGGTATTTTCATTATTGTGGCCATCTTAATTAAAATGGCTATAACCTCTTATTACAAAAGTAGTACGGATTTACAGTAAAAATAGATAATCAAAAAGAAGATACAAACTATCGAGAATGAATTACCTTTCGTTGTTTATCCTGTAAGAAGCCCCCTGTAAAATGGAAAATGCAATCAGAATTGCAGTCTTATCACTTGCTGTGTATCGCGCAACAAATCTTGATTTTTTTTTACGTCATTTTCTATTCTTCCATAACATAATTTTAATGGACACAGTGTTTACCCAAAACCATACTGTTGAACTGTGCAATTATTTTTGCAAATATTTCCCTATTCGTTTATAAATAACACTTACAGAAAAACAGCTTCATAGATAAATATTGGCATGCATCCACAATTTTTTAAAAATACTTTTCTAGAAGTAGAATTACTTTTTCAAAACGCATCCAAAGTCAAGACACTTTTCATACTAATTATCAAATTGGCCACAGTGCTTATAGCACTATGGGTCAGTGTCATATATAGAACTGAAGGGGTCTTCATTTCCAGAGTCACAAATGTCAAGACCTATACCTCGCATTAAGCACCTTGAGTGATCAGGGTGCCAGCGTAGTGGGGTTCTTACTGTATCCTTACATGGTGGAAAGAGAGAGCTCTCTGGGGTCCCCTACATAAGGGCACTAATCCCATTCATGAGGGCTCCACCTTTATGACCTAATTACCTCCTGAAGCCCCTACTCCTAATATCATCATATTGGGAGTTAGGATTTCAATAGATGAATTTTGTAGGAAACGCAAATTCAGCCCATTGCACTGAGTTTACATTCCCATGAGCAGTATGTGAGAGTTTACTTTTCCCCTGCTCTTCCCAATTGGGCACATTCTCATCTTTTGATGTTATCACTTTTATACATGAAATAAAGTAATTAATGGGTAACAACATGTATTTCCCTTATTTCTAGTATGGCTTATCCTTTCTTTCAGTTTTTTATTATATCTCCCAATTTTTTATGCGAAACTGCTAGTCATCTCCTTTGTAAATTTTTATTGACTATTTCATCTTTTTTATTGCTCTGTAATTTGTATAGTAAGGTTCTTAGCTCTTTAAAATATATGTTGCAAACATTTCGTCATTTGTGTTTGTGATATTATTCTTGTATAACCGAATCAACGAGGAAAGGTGGAAAGACAAAAGAAAGATGGGAAAAAAAGAAAGAATGAAAGGAAGGAAAAAAGAAGGGAGGGAGAAAGAGTAGTTGGAAGAAAGGAATAAAAGTAAAAAAGAAAAAAGAGTGAAGTTGAAAACTAAAAAATTCAAAAATTACTTTTATTTTTATGCCTGTGTACTTGATCCCATAAGAAATCATTTTGTTTTTTTTTATTATTTATTTTTTCTTTCATTTTCTTTTTTTTTCTTTTTGAAAGCGAGGGAGAGAGTGAGCACATGAATGTGCAGGGAGAGTCAGAGGGAGCGAGAGAATCTTAAGCAGACTCTATGCCCAGCTTGGAGCACAACATGGGGCTCAATCTCACAACCTTGAGATCATGATCTGAACCAAAACCAAAAGTCGGACGCTTAACTGACTGAGCCACCTGTGTGCCCCAGAAAGCATTTTATTTCTAAACAGTATTATTATTCTTAGTTCTACTCCTCAGACACTTTTTCGTCAAAACAGTATGCTTCCTAATTTACAGGGTATGGTAGGAAGAAAAGTGCCTTTCCTGCAAAGATGCCTTAAACCCCAGAACCTGTGAATATGTTGGGTCACATTACAAATGGGAAATAAGATTGCAAATGAGAGATTACGGTTGCTAATTAACTGACCTAAAGGTGGGGATGTTATCCTGTGTTACCTGGGTGGACTTAATACAATCACAAGGGTCCCTAAAAACAGAAGAGGGAGGCAGGAGAGAAACAGTGGGAGACATGGCTATGGAACAGTGTCCAGAAAGATGTGCATCACTGGCTTTGAAGATAGAAAAGAGGGGCCACAAGCTGAGGAATGTAGCCTCCAGTAGTCAAAAAGGCAAGGAAACAGATTATCCCCCAAGAGCCTCAGAAAGGAGTGCAGGCCTGCCATCATCTTGATGCCCATTGAGATCCACATCAAACTTCGAACGTGTAAAGCTGTAAGATAACAAATTTATGCTGTTTTAAGCCATTAAATGTGTGGAAGTTCGTTACAGCAGCCCTAGTAACCTAACTCACCAGTTGAAGAAGCACACACACAAAAACTGCTTTACCCAGTCTGATTTGTACATTTTTCCCCCAAATGGTACATTTGTTGGATAGAAAGAAAAAAAAAAAACTACAAAGTGAAGAATTCAGAAATTTCTTTAATTATAAATATTATGGTGACTTGGCACATTTGTGCACATTTGTACACTTTTAATGAGTGGATTCCATTGATGTTTAGAATTATACAAGACATGTTCTCTGTAACGTGACATAAATGAGTTGACTGCCTTCTTAGGAATTGGGTGCTAACCATTTCCACTTGATGGGCCTCAAAAGCTACAAATGCATTTCGCCTTCAATGAAAATCCAGTGAAGTGTTGCTGTAACCAAGCAACCTGAATGCAAGAACAAGCAGCAGGCGTAGACTGAAAGCGATCTGTCCCTTCAAAAGGGGGGAATGTTCAGTGTGTGTAGCAAATGCTTACGAATAACAGAACAAATAAAGACCTGGGGACACGAACCTTGACTAAGCAGAGTTTGATCTTATTAGGAGGTTCTGATAAAACAAAGACAAGACAAAATGCTGCTTGGAGAAGGGAGATGGTGTAGGCATCTTTACATAGAGACCCTTCAAACATTTTTGCTTCTGAAAGCAAGGTGCTTCTGAAAGACCCTTCAAACATTTTGGGTTGACTGGTTTCTGTTCTTTAGGTGAAAACTTCGAGGCATATGCAGGGGGAGAAAAAATCCTTTTGAGGTATAGTATATGAATGAAAGAATTCTTAATAAGGCACAGAGATAAGAACAAAGATAAGAATAACAATAAAGTAAATGAAATCCTCCAACCTTTATTCTTTACCTGTGGCCCTAACTTGTACTCTCAGTTACAGGTTTTTGAAGTTTTCACCTTCAATTGCTGTGCACTCTATATCCAGAGCAATTAGTGATTTCCAATACCCTGCTACAACTGTCACTGTTGAGGTTATCGGGAATTCTTTGATGGGTCCAGCATGGTTACTGAAACCAGTGCATATTTGATCACGTGACTCCACACGAGCCTTTGCAGCCCTTATCTTACTTGACTGCTCATCCTTTGTCTTACTGACCATTCTGTCTTCTACTTCTCTTCCTGCCAGCCCTTTCTGGTATACTCATCTGTGCACAGCCCATCTCCAGTTGACATCTCCAGGCACCTCCAACTCAACACATCTAAAACGAAATCCAGAATCCTTCCCTTCAACTCAGCCCTTCTCCTAAATCCTCTATCTCAGTAACTGGTGCTATTACATGCCAAGACGGCCAAGCCGGAAGCAGCAGAACCATGCAGTTTTTAAGCAGTGCCTTTTATTTATTGATATATTTATTAACTAATGATATTTGAGTGCTCCTCTTGACCAAGGACCAGTTGGAGGGTGGGGGAGGAACAACCTTTGGCTTATTCCTTTTTTAATTTCTCTAAGTCCTATCAATTGCCTTACAGAAAGTAAGTTTAGCAATTTCTTAGATTTTGTGGGTTCAGGTTTTCCATTTAATGGAAGAGCTCTACTCTGCAAGGATGTTCCCTTTATCAGCCATTCTTTGCTTGGCATTTCTACTTTGTCAAGTTTCACAAGAAGCCATGAGCATACCCACATCTTCCATACTTTGTGAGAATCCTGGAAAGCTTGGAGCACTTTATTTTGGCTAATAATATTTCTTCTCTCTGCAAATGCAAATTGCTCCTAGAAGCCCTTAGTAATAAAATATTTAAAAGATAAGGCATACAGAAGAAGCTTGTGTTAAGAAATTAAGCCTTAAGAGAGAGGACTTAGGAGCACATGAAATAAAAACCGCAACAAGATCGTCATAATTGTTCTGCTTGACAGACCGACCTGCACATTTGTGTGGATGCCCCTGAAATTTTGACATGAGAATTTCAGGTGCCTGTCCTTTTTTTCCCCCTGGGAGTGAAGAGACTGTCTTAATAGCCTATAAGGTAACTTTCTTCTTCATAGGACACTTGTTTTTCCTTACAACTTACAGGCCTCTTTAAAACAAGGTTCCACCACTTGGAATATGTGGATATGTGTCACTTATCCAACCTTAGGATCCTGGCCATGGGCCATGAGAACTGTGCCATCCAGCTGCAGGGTAAATGGGTGGTTTCAAGCATAGAAGGAACTATATATCTTATGAAGAGAATAACTTGTCCTCAGTTCCAGCAACCGTATGGTGTGGGCACTCCTCACCAGCATGAGTGTTGGCTAGACATCACTAGTTGGCTCAACTTGGATATCCAAAAAGTGGGATATCTACAGTTTTTGAAAGCTTTTCTTTCCTCCAGCTCATAAATATCAGTCCTTTGACCAATGGTTCTCCAGCTGCAACTTGCATGAGCATCACCTGGAGGGCTTATTAGAAGAGTGTTAGGCCCTGGGAGGGATACAGGAAGATGGCAGCATAGGAGGACGCTGGGCTCACCGCGCGTCCTGCTGATCACTTAGATTCCACCTACACCTGCCTAAAGAACCCAGAAAACCGCCAGAGGATTAGCAGAACGGAGTCTCCGGAGCCAGGCGCAGACGAGAGGCCCACGGAAGAGGGTAGGAAGGGCGGCGAGGGGGTGCCCGCTCCACGGACTGGCAGGAGGGAGCCGGGGCGGAGGGGCGGCTCGCCGGCCAAGCGGAGCCCCCGAGGCTGGCTGGCAAAAGCGGAGGGGCCGGACGGACTGTGTTCCAACAGCAAGCGCGACTTAGGGAGGTCATAAGTTAACAGCTCTGCTCAGAAAGCGGGAAGGCTGGAGGACAAAGGGAGGGAGAGCAGTTGAGCCCCCGGACGGCAGAGCTCAGCTTGGCGGGGAACAAAGGCGCTCGCCAGCGCCATCCCCCCTGCCCATCCCCCAGCCAAAATCCCAAAGGGAACCAGTTCCTGCCAGGGAACTTGCTCGCTCCGCGCAAACACCCAACTCTGTGCTTCTGCGGAGCCAAACCTCCGGCAGCGGATCTGACTCCCTCCTGCTGCCACAGAGCCCCTCCTGAAGTGGATCACCTAAGGAGAAGCGAGCTAAGCCTGCCCCTCCTGCCCCCGTGCACCTTGCCTACCCACCCCAGCTAATACGCCAGATCCCCAGCACCACAAGCCTGGCAGTGTGCAAGTAGCCCAGATGGGCCACGCCACCCCACAGTGAATCCCCCCCCTAGGAGAGGGGAAGAGAAGGCACACACCAGTCTGACTTTGGCCCCAGCGGTGGGCTGGGGGCAGACATCAGGTTGGACTGCGGCCCCACCCACCAACTCCAGTTATACACCACAGCACAGGGGAAGTGCCCTGCAGGTCCTCACCACTCCAGGGACTATCCAAAATGACCAAACGGAAGAATTCCCCTCAGAAGAATCTCCAGGAAATAACAACAGTTAATGAACTGATCAAAAAGGATTTAAATAATATAACAGAAAGTGAATTTAGAATAATAGTCATAAAATTAATCACTGGGCTTGAAAACAGTATACAGGACAGCAGAGAATCTCTTGCTACAGAGATCAAGGGACTAAGGAACAGTCAGGAGGAGCTGAAAAATGCTTTAAACGAAATGCAAAACAAAATGGAAATGATGATGGCTCGGATTGAAGAGGCAGAGGAGAGAATAGGTGAACTAGAAGATAAAGTTATGGAAAAAGAGGAAGCTGAGAAAAAGAGAGATAAAAAAAATCCAGGAGTATGAGGGGAAAATTAGAGAACTAAGTGATACACTAAAAAGAAATAATATATGCATAATTGGTATCCCAGAGGAGGAAGAGAGAGGGAAAGGTGCTGAAGGGGTACTTGAAGAAATTATAGCTGAGAACTTCCCTGAACTGGGGAACGAAAAAGGCATTGAAATCCAAGAGGCACAGAGAACTCCCTTCAGACGTAACTTGAATCGATCTTCTGCGCGACATATCATAGTGAAACTGGCAAAATACAAGGATAAAGAGAAAATTCTGAAAGAAGCAAGGGATAAACGTGCCCTCACATATAAAGGGAGACCTATAAGACTCATGACTGATCTCTCCTTTGAAACTTGGCAGGCCAGAAAGGCTTGGCACAATATCTTCAGTGTGCTAAACAGAAAAAATATGCAGCCGAGAATCCTTTATCCAGCAAGTCTGTCATTTAGAATAGAAGAAGAGATAAAGGTCTTCCCAAACAAACACAAACTGAAGGAATTTGTCACCACGAAACCAGCCCTACAAGAGATCCTAAGGGGGATCCTGTGAGACAAAGTACCAGAGACATCACTACAAGCATAAATCATACAGACATCACAATGATTCTAAACCCGTATCTTTCTATAATAACACTGAATGTAAATGGATTAAATGCGCCAACCAAAAGACATGGGCTTTCAGAATGGATAAAAAAACAAGACCCATCTATTTGCTGTCTACAAGAGACTCATTTTAGATCTGAGGACACCTTTAGATTGAGAGTGAGGGGATGGAGAACTATTTATCATGCTACTGGAAGCCAAAAGAAAGCTGGAGTAGCCATACTTATATCACACAAACTAGACTTTAAATTAAAGGCTGTAACAAGAGATGAAGAAGGGCATTATATAATAATTACAGGGTCTATCCATCAGGAAGAGCTAACAATTATAAATGTCTATGCGCCAAATACGGGAGCCCCCAGATATATAAAACAATTACTCATAAACATAAGCAACCTTATTGATAAGAATGTGGTAATTGCAGGGGACTTTAACACCCCACTTACAGAAATGGATTGATCATCTAGACACACGGTCAATAAAGAAACAAGGGCCCTGAATAATACATTGGATCAGATGGACTTGACATATATTTAGAACTCTGCATCCCAAAGCAACAGAATATACTTTCTTCTCGAGTGCACATGGAACATTCTCCAAGATAAATCATGTACTGGGTCAGAAAACAGCCCTTCATAAGTTTACAAGAATTGAAATTATACCATGCATACTTTCAGACCACAATGCTATGAAGCTTGAAATCAACCACAGGAAAAAGTGGAAAACCTCCAAAGCATGGAGGTTAAAGAACACCCTACTAAAGAATGAGTGGGGGGCGCCTGGGTGGCGCAGTCGGTTAAGCGTCCGACTTCAGCCAGGTCACGATCTCGCGGTCCGTGAGTTCGAGCCCCGCGTCAGGCTCTGGGCTGATGGCTCGGAGCCTGGAGCCTGTTTCCAATTCTGTGTCTCCCTCTCTCTCTGCCCCTCCCCCGTTCATGCTCTGTCTCTCTCCGTCCCAAAAATAAATAAAAAACGTTGAAAAAAAAATTTAAAAAAAAAAAAAAAAGAATGAGTGGGTCAACCAGGCAATTAGAGAAGAAATTAAAAAATATATGGAAACAAACGAAAATGAAAATACAACAATCCAGACGCTTTGGGATGCAGCGAAGGCAGTCCTGAAAGGAAAATACATTGCAATCCAGGCCTATCTCAAGAAACAAGAAAAATCCCAAATACAAAATCTAACAGCACACCTAAAGGAAATAGAAGCAGAACAGCAAAGGCAGCCTAAACCCAGCAGAAGAAGAGAAATAATAAAGATCAGAGCAGAAATAAACAATATAGAATCTAAAAAAAACGGTAGAGCAGATCAATGAAACCAAGAGTTGGTTTTTTGAAAAAATAAACAAAATGACAAACCTCTAGCCAGGCTTCTCAAAAAGAAAAGGGAGATGACCCTAACAGATAAAATCATGAATGAAAATGGAATTATTACAACCAATCCCTCAGAGATACAAACAATTATCAGGGAATACTATGAAAAATTATATGCCAACTAACTGGACAACCTGGAAGATTAGGACAAATTCCTAAACACCCACACTCTTCCAAAACTCAATCAGGAGGAAATAGAAAGCTTGAACAGACCCATAACCAGCAAAGAAATTGAATCAGTCATCAAAAATCTCCCAACAAATAAGAGTCCAGGACCAGATGGCTTCCCAGGGGAGTTCTACCAGACGTTTAAAGCAGAGATAATACCTATCCTTCTCAAGCTATTCCAAGAAATAGAAAGGGAAGGAAAACTTCCAGACTCATTTTATGAAGCCAGTATTACTTTGATTCCTTAACCAGACAGAGACCCAGTAAAAAAAGAGAACTACAGGCCAATATCCCTGATGAATATGGATGCAAAAATTCTCAATAAGATACTAGCAAATCGAATTCAACGGCATATAAAAATAATTATTCACCATGATCAAGTGGGATTCATTCCTGGGATGCAGAGCTGGTTCAACATTCACAAATCAATCAACGTGATACATCACATTAATAAAAAAAAAAAAGAGAAGAACCATATGATCGTGTCAATCGATTCAGAAAAGGCCTTTGACAAAATCCAGCACCCTTTCTTAATAAAAACCCTTGAGAAAGTCGGGATAGAAGGAACATACTTACACATCATAAAAGCCATTTATGAAAAGCCCACAGCTAACATCATCCTCAATGGGGAAAAACTGAGAGCTTTTTCCCTGAGATCAGGAACACGACAGGGATGCCCACTCTCACCGCTGTTGTTTAACATAGTGTTGGAAGTTCTAGCATCAGCAATCAGACAACAAAAGGAAATCAAAGGCATCAAAATTGGCAAAGATGAAGTCAAGCTTTCGCTTTTTGCAGATGACATGATATTATACATGGAAAATCCGATAGACTCCACCAAAAGTCTGCTAGAACTGATACATGAATTCAGCAAAGTTGCAGGATACAAAATCAATGTACAGAAATCCGTTGCATTCTTATACACTAACAATGAAGCAACAGGAAGACAAATAAAGAAATTGATCCCATTCACAATTGCACCAAGAAGCATAAAATACCTAGGAATAAATTTAACCAAAGATGTAAAAGATCTGTATGCTGAAAACTATAGAAAGCTTACGAAGGTAATTGAAGAAGATATAAAGAAATGGAAAGACATTCCCTGCTCATGGATTGGAAGAATAAATATTGTCAAAATGTCAATACTACCCAAAGCTATCTACACATTCAATGCAATCCCAATCAAAATTGCACCAGCATTCTTCTTGAAACTAGAACAAGCAATCCTAAAATTCATATGGAACCATAAAAGGCCCCGAATAGCCAAAGTAATTTTGAAGAAGAAGACCAAAGCAGGAGGCATCACAATCCCAGACTTTAGCCTCTACTACAAAGCTGTCATCATCAAGACAGCATGGTATTGGCACAAAAACAGACACATAGACCAATGGAATAGAATAGAAACCCCAGAACTAGACCCACAAACATATGGCCAACTCATCTTTGACAAAGCAGGAAAGAACATCCAATGGAAAAAAAACAGTCTCTTTAACAAATGGTGCTGGGAGAACTGGACAGCAACATGCAGAAGGTTGAAACTAGACCACTTTCTCACACCATTCACAAAAATAAATTCAAAATGGATAAAGGACGTGAATGTGAGACAGGAAACCATCAAAACCCTAGATGAGAAAGCAGGAAAAGACCTTTCTGACCTCAGCCGTAGCAATCTCTTACTCGACACATCCCCAAAGGCAAGGGAATTAAAAGCAAAAATGAATTACTGGGACCTTATGAAGATAAAAAGCTTCTGCACAGCAAAGGAAACAACCAACAAAACTAAAAGGCAACCAACGGAATGGGAAAAGATATTTTCAAATGACATATCGGACAAAGGGCTAGTATCCAAAATTTATAAAGAGCTCACCAAACTCCACACCCGAAAAACAAATAACCCAGTGAAGAAATGGGCAGAAAACATGAATAGACACTTCTCTAAAGAAGACATCCGGATGGCCAACAGGCACATGAAAAGATGTTCAACGTCGCTCCTTATCAGGGAAATACAAATCAAAACCACACTCAGATATCACCTCACGCCAGTCAGAGTGGCCAAAATGAAGAAATCAGGAGACTATAGATGCTGGCGAGGATGTGGAGAAACGGGAACCCTCTTGCACTGTTGGTGGGAATGCAAATTGGTGCAGCCGCTCTGGAAAGCAGTGTGGAGGTTCCTCAGAAAATTAAAAATAGACCTACCCTATGACCCAGCAATAGCACTGCTAGGAATTTATCCAAGGGATACAGGAGTACTGATGCATAGGGGCACTTGTACCCCAATGTTTCTAGCAGCACTCTCAACAATAGCCAAATTATGAAAAGAGCCTAAATGTCCATCAACTGATGAATGGATAAAGAAATTGTGGTTTATATACACAATGGAATACTACGTGGCAATGAGAAAGAATGAAACATGGCCTTTTGTAGCAATGTGGATGGAACTGGAGAGTGTGATGCTAAGTGAAATAAGCCATACAGAGAAAGACAGATACCATATGGTTTCACTCTTATGTGGATCCTGAGAAACGTAACAGAAACCCATGGGGGAGGGGAAGGAAAAAAAAAAAAGAGGTTAGAGTGGGAGAGAGCCAAAGCATAAGAGACTGTTAAAAACTGAGAACAAACTGAGGGTTGATGGGGGGTGGGAGGGAGGGGAAGGTGGGTGATGGGTATTGAGGAGGGCACCTTTTGGGATGAGCACTGGGTGTTATATGGAAACCAATTTGACAATAAACTTCATATATTAAAAAAAAAAAAAAGAAGAGTGTTAGTCCCCTCCCCTAATCTTCTGCTGGAATAGATCTTTAGTGGAACCTGAGAATTTGCATTTCTAACAAGTTCCCAGGTGATAATGGTGCTGCTGGCCCAGAGACCACACTTTAGACTAAAGTTTGTGAGAGTATCTGTGATCTGTTTTGATTCCTTATTTTCCAAAAGACTGCACTAGTTATGGGAACACTGGTGATAAAGAAGTAAGACCAATCTCAAGTCATTGCAAAATCCATGGTATACTCTGCTTTTCAACAAACTCTGGCTTCCATTCAAGAAGGTGAAGTAGATATTACAGACTTGAAAGAGGTTAGACACTTCCTCCTGAAATGTACAAAGCTAACTGTTACTGAAAACTGGTTATTCATGGGACACCAGTGGGCTTTCACACTCATTTTTTATCAAAAGAAGAACTTTAGTCGGATTTGTACTTTTGGTGCAGAACTCAACAGGGTAATCTGACAGAGAGGGGTGCAGTGAATAAAGACAGCATCCATTATGAAATTAACATCAAAGAGGTCCCTTAAGATGAAATGGAGCCTTAGCCCCTGGGCCATTTCTGCCAAGGAAAGGAAGCAGTGTTTCTGGAATTGGCATTTCTGAACACACAGAACCATACCATCTGATAGATTGCTCTCAATTTTGAAATGGTATTTGTATCACTTTGGCTAAGAACCTTTTATTTGATTTGTGTCCTCTAACAAAGAAGCATGATGCTTGAAGAACTGTTAAAAGGGCAGCGTCTCCGTGCCCATGCTCCATCAGTCCCGTAACTGCTTCCAAATTTTCAAAGGCATTCCTCCTTATCTCCATAGGCTTATCCTCTTCTTTCACATATTGCTTTTTTTGTTCCCTGGTTGTAGTAGAAAAAAAAATCTTGCTAGAAATATGCTGCATAAATATGGCTCAAGTGAGTACATTTTATAGAATAATGTTGAACTAAAGTGGATTTCATTAATAAGTAACAGCACATTAGATGCTTTGTAGACCAAAAGTACTCTGCGCCAGATTTTAATATAAATAATACCAAAATATTAAAGCATGGATTTTATAGTGTATTAGTAAACTTCTCTTGTGTCAAAAAAAAAAGTTCTCTCTCAAAAGCAGGTGTGTCATTTTCTGCTTAAGGTTGGTTAGTCACCCTGTAATTTTCAGGATAGAATTTAAATTCTTCAACCTGAGGTATTAGGATTCTCCAGAGAAACAAAACTAATAGTGGATATAGGTTTAGATATAAATATAGATGTAGGTATAAATTTATTATAAGGAATTGGCTCATGCAGTTATGGAGGCTGCCAGATCCCAAGACCCGCAGTCAGCAAGCTAGAGACACAAGAGAGCTGATGGCATAGTTCTAGTGGGAGTCTGAGACCTGAGACCCAAGAGAGCCAATGATGGTGTTTCAATCCAGATGCCTGCAGGCTTGAGACCCAGGCAGAGCCAGTGTTTTACGCTGAGTCCAAAGTCAGGAAAAACCCTATGTCCCCACACAAATGCAGTCTGGCAGTAGTTTCCTCTTCCTTGTGGGAGTGTAAGCCTTACACTTACTGGATGAGGCCCACCCACATTAACGGGGCTATCTGTTTTACTCAGTCTACCAACCAATTCAAATGTTCATCTTATTCAGAAATTTCATTCAGACACACCTAGGGTCAAGTCTGACATGTGTCTGGGCACTCCATGGTCCAGTTACATTGACACATACAACTGACCACCATACCCAGTGAGAAAGATCCTTCATGATCCAGCCAGAACAGGTCACTAGACCCATGGTTCCCCTGTAAACTCCTGCCTCCAGCCACGGAGAGCTAGTTTTATTTCCTTAAAAGCATTTTGACTGTTCATAACCATGTGTTCTCATAGATGTTTTTCCCTTTGTTTGAGTGTGATTACCCTTTTCTTAGTTCGAATCCCCCCAGAAGCAGACCCTGAAGCAAGAATTCAAGTGAAAGGCATTTATTTGGAAGATAATCCCTGGAATCACTAGCAGGGGAGTGGAAAAGAAGAATTGGAAAGGGAAGGAAGGCAGCAGAGTTAAATTACAAATTAAATTAACCACCTGTCCACTGGGGTTTATTCCCAGGGTTGGGGTTGGGGTTGGGGAGGACTCTGGGAGAAGCTTCTGAATTAGCACACCTTAGGAGCAAGGGCACTATAGTACTTCTGTGCAAGTCCTGGCAGTCATTTGTGAAACACTGCCCTCTTGGGGTGTCAATTCCCTGATATTTCTCCTGTGGCCTCCAGCAACCCAAAGAAAGCCCTCAGGTGGAGATCTGGTGGCTGGAAATCGGTCTGGCCAGCAAGGAAGTGTCTAGGAACAAGGGCTTGTAGGCAGGGCACCCATATTTACTGGGAATCTACTGCAGCCTTTCCTTACCCCCAGATAATTCTGAATCTCCCTTTAGGATTCAACTTAAGCCTCATCTATTCTGGAAATCCTTCATAGACCTCTCTGACTTAGCTGCTTCTTGTCTGTTTCCCAGTAAAACCTCTGCTTACCTGCATCAGAGAATCTGTTACTTCCTCTTCTGATTGTTGTTTTATTTTTCTCTGCCATACACTTCTTTGGGAGTTTTTGAGGGAATGGATTGTCAACTGTATCTTCATGGTCTTCCATGGTTCCAACATATGGTGTTGGTCAATAAATGGTTCTTTAAGTTGTAAAAGTAGTAATCATAATGGCACCATAACACGAATAGCCAGTATTTATTGAATGCTCATTCCATGTAAGCACTTTACATGTATTACTAACCCTAGAAAGTCATACTAGGGTATGACTTAGGATACTTTTATTATCCCTATTTCCCAGGCATAGGTTTCCATAATTTGCCCAAGATTACACAGCGATTTATAGTTTGGCCTGCAAGTAAACCCAAGCAGTCTGAATCCAGATCCTGAATATACTCTTAACCACTATATGAATAAATGAGTGAAATGAATGAACAAATGAATAATGACATCAAGTATGATCCTTCAACACCTGGAGACATTCTAGGGATGATGCTATCAGTATAGTCTATAAAGTTCAAAGATCAGCTCTAATGTCACATTTTCCAAAAACCTTTCCTCATAACCTGACTGGAAGCAGATATCCCTCCCCTGATACCTTTTGTGATGGCCCTGACTACTCTCTATTATATATTCAAGTTGATCTGCATGTCTTGCTTTCCTTACTAATAATGTTTGTAGACAATTGTGTCTAGATTTGTCTTTTATTTCTCCAAACACAAAGCTACACCTACAATAGGCTGTGGAGGAGTGTTTGCCAGACAGACAAATGGATATATAGATGACAAGCAAAGAGATCTTTGACTCTTCCTTTATCTTTTCCTGGAAACTGTGGAGACTTTTTTTCATCCCACTCTGATTTCCAGAAAGTCTGATGGTCTAGATATTTTAGATGCTCTGAAAAATAAAATTTTATTTAAATCTATTAAGTTCAGGGAAGAATCTGTGAAGAGTATACTTTGTAACATTTTGATAATAATTTAGTTAGAGAATTATATTTCTAAGAGAAAGATATTCTTTCTCCCAAAATGATATTCAGAGAAAAAAATGAACGAAATAAAGTATACAGTTATTCACTAATGTTTCTAACAATGTGAATGGAAAGAAATTTACTTCTACATAATTTTTTTTAACGTTTATTTATTTTTGAGACAGGGAGAGACAGAGCATGAACGGGGGAGGGGCAGAGAGAGAGGGAGACACAGAATCGGAAGCAGGCTCCAGGCTCCAAGCCATCAGCCCAGAGCCCGACGCAAGGCTCAAACTCATGGAGTGCGAGATCGTGCCCTGAGCTGAAGTCAGACACTTAACCGACTGAGCCACCCAGGCGCCCTGAAATTTACTTCTTTAAAAGTTAACCATGGCCATCAAGAATTATTTTCCTAAAACCTCAACTTAAATACATTTTCCATTCCCAGTGACTGGTATATCTATAATCTTCATTTATAATTAGCACTTTGAAGAATGTCACATTGTATAAATTTGGCTAAGAAATGACTAAATTTAAAGCGTATGTCTGGGTGGAAATTACAAATCTTTACTGAGTCCCCATTGCTTGCAAATCATCATTTGGAAGCATGTCCTACAATGTAAGAGGTAGATAAGAAATATAAACACAGGAATTCTCCAGTTTGACTAAAACAATCAGAGAAAAAATTTTTAAAAACCTCAGAAATATTATTCAGCAGAAATTTCTTTATGGATTTTAATTTATAAAATTAACATTAGGTCCTAGAGAATACAAAGGAACATAAGACATAGTCTTTAACTTTGCAGAATTTATGATGTCGAGATGGGCATCTGAAGGATACATATTTTAACAAGTAGACATATGATGTGGTGGTAATAATAAGTAATATTTAGCATTTAATATTTCAGTAACTGTCCTGGTGCTTTAGGTGGTATTATCTCATTTAATCCTTACCCTTTTCATTAGGCAGACAGGAATCCCTGCAACGTCGTAAACCAGATCAGAGCTCTCTTTTAAGATGGATTTTGCACCTGTGTGTAAAAGAAATTGGAGTCAGGAGTGAGAAAAAAAGAAGAGCAGTTAGGAAACCACAAAATAGGGAAGGCAAATGGCAGAGTTTGAATCGAGTTGCAGTGATGTGAATAGAGAGGAGAAAATGTGGAAATAAGACAGGCAGGATTCATACAGGCAGGATTCATACTGCCTGGATGTAAGGAACATTGAAGGAGAAGAGATGACAACATATCAAAATTTCAAAAAGCAAACATGTCACCCAGAGGGTAGAGGAAGCACGTGTCCTTGCCCAATTAATGGGGGTTTCACTGGGATGAGTGGAATTGAATGGGAATGATGCCAACTGGGGCAGGCTGGGGGGTGGGCACTTGAACATACATGGTTAAAGGTTTGGATTTGCACATGTAGGAAACTAGCACTTTCCACGGTGCTGTGCAGGGAATGGGTGCTGTCAGCCTAAACCCAAGTGGTGAGCTCCACATTTCTCAGATACTTGACATGAGCGCTCATCCCTTTCATTGACGGAGAAAGTGCGGCATTTGAAGTGTGCGATTTTTATTTTTCATCTTTTTAGAAATTGAAATGACCAAAGTGACCATGCATTACTTGCATAAGTAAAACAAATGATTGTGTATGTACTTTGTTATGCATACATAACAATTTTTAAAAGGAAATGTGAACCCTAGGTGTTAAATTGTGCTGTGATGTATATTTACATTACCTTGTATTAACTTAGCATAATAATATAAGACAATCGAAATGCATGTTCTAACACTCTTTTCTACTGAGTTCTTTTTGGCCTTTGAAGTTTGTATTAGTCAAACTGGAGAATTCTGAGCTTACTAGCTTTCATATGAGTGTTTCTTTTGTCTTTCCCCCCCTTTTCTAAATAGATGATAATAATGAAGAAGATGTTAACGTGAAAGAAGATTCAGGTATTAAATTTATGATTTTATTCTTAGAGGATAGGCAAGGATCATTTTGTTGTTTATGTGCACCTCACAGTTTTTCAAAGAAAAGAAAATAAGGTTAATAAAATAGGTGAAGTGGGATATGAGTACACTTATCTAGATGATCACTGAGTAATATATGGAATTGTTGAATCACAATATTGTATACTAAGAACTAAAATAACACTGCATGTTAACTATCCTGGAATTAAAAGAAAAGAAAAAGATACAAATGTACAGTCGAGGTCATAAAATAAAGAAGTAATTGTGCTAACTAACCCTTATGGCTAATACAATTAGCATATTTAAGCAGTAAGCTTCCAGCTTTCTGAAAGTTCCATTTTTACAATGGAACCTGATGTTATAATAAATACAGTTGTGTAGAAAATCATCCCAAAGCTTAATGATTAAAGAACCTGCTTATTATGCTCATATATTCTGTGGGTCAGGAATTCAGACAGAGCACAGCAGGGCTGACTTGATCATGCTGCTCTACAAGGTCTGAGACCTCATCAGGAAGCCTCAATGGCTGAGTGCTGGAATTGTGTGAAGATTTGTTCACTCGTATGTCTGGCTGGCAATTGATATGCTGGCTTTTAGCTAAGACCTCAGCTCAGGCAGTCTTCTGAAACACCTGTGGTGGCCTTTCTATAACCTGGGCTTCCTCACAGCATGGCAGCCAGGCTCCAAAGTGGTTCCTCTAGAGACAGCAAGTGAGCCAGCAGGAGCTGTACCTTTTTAAGACTCAGCCTCAGGAATCCCAAAGAATTACTTCCACAAAAATCTTTTTGGAGCAGTCATTAAGAAACCTGCCCAGGCTCATGGGGAGAGAAAATAGGCTCAATATCCTGACAGGGAGCTGTGAGGTTTTGTAGAGCATGTAGGACCTGAAAAATTGCTGTGGCCATCTTTGGAAAATACATTGGGTACATATGATATATTGTTCTCACTATCAGAAATTAAGATGCATGCCTACTTCTCAAGAAAGACCAGTGTTTGATGAGAGAAATCTAGTGGTTATAAGCTTTGGATCTGCTTGACTATGCTTGACTATGAATGCAGGAATCAATAGCCCTGATTTCAATCCTAGCTCCTTTACTTACTGACTTACTACTTCCTGACTTTGGGTGAAAGTTTTCTCTACAAGCATCAGTTTACACCTCTAGGGGCAAAACTACTATAATACAGTCTTGTTTGGGAATTAAATGAAATATCATACCTGAAATATTTCTTGGACCTTAGTAAACACTCAATAAATTATCGCTTTTCTTTTCCCTTTCTCACTCTAACAGATATTGGAGGGTATAGAACTTAATTCCACGGTATAAGAACTCCATGTTCCCAATTTTGGCAACCACACTGTTCTAGGCCTGAAATAGGACTGGGTTTCAAAATTAAAACAGATATCTTAGAGGTCCTGATTTTGTGTAACCCCCTCTTCGATGCCAGAACTCCATACATAAATCACTGACAACACAGTCTGAACATCTCCATTAACGGGGAGCAGTTTAAATTCCAAGGCAAACAATCTCGTTTGACTAAAATGGTCCTTCTCCTTGTTAAGTTAAATCTCTGTCCCTCCCCTGACTTCCCATTGTCTTTGTGGAAAGATAATCGTTCTTTTCTTCATAGCTGCTCACTGGAGCAATGTTTATAACTTCTGTCTAGCTTCAGCTTCTTCTCCAATCCAAACATGTCTGATTCCTATGGTTCCCTCAGCCTCCCCCAGGGAAGTGGGTTTGAAGGGTGGACAAGTAGAGGAAGTATCTAAAAGCCAGGAATGAAGGAGGTTGAGCAGGATCTGTAATAGCAGCTGCCAGTTCCCTACCTATATCCCCTTGGCCCTCACTATTCTTTTACAAGACCAACAGCTTTCTAAGGAAAGCTCTTGTGACTCTGCAATCAGTGTTTCTTGCTGGTCATGAAAGCACACTTGAAGTGCCAGGAAGTTAATTTCCCTGGAGTAGCCCTCAGCCAGTGATAGGCAAGAGCTGGTTGACCCCTGAAGGACACATCGGAGGCATATTGTATTCCAGTGTCATCCAGTAGAAATATAATGTGAGCCTCAAATGTGAGCCTCATGTTTAATTTCAGATTTTCTAGTAATTACGTTGGAAAAAGTAAGGAGAAATGAGTGAAATTAATTTAATAATATTTTAGTAACATAATATATCCAAAATATAATGATTTCAACATATAATCAATCTAAAAATTTTATTAGTCTGATATTTTACATTCTCCTTTTTTTCACACTATGTTTTTGAAATTTGTGTGTATTTTACATTCATATCTAAATTCAGACTAGACACATTTCAAGTCTTCATTGGCAACGTGTGGTATTGAACAACGAGATTTTTTTACCATCACCCAAAGTTCCTCAGTAGAACTGAGCCCTGACTGTCCACAGTGGAGCTTGCTCATGCAGTATTGGGTGCCTCTCCTTTCTTGTCTCACCTCCCTACTGCCCTCTGGCACTTTCTGGGATAATCTTTTACATTAAGTATTTGAACTCAATAGTTGTCTCAGTGTCTTTTGAGAAAATCCAACCTAAGACAAAGACTCTGCTTGTCTTTTGTAAAACATTAAGCCCAAGGTGAAATTTCAATTAGAATATCCATCCCTATACTCATGTGGGATGTCTTATTATTTAAAAGAACCATATGTTGAAAAAAGACTTTAAGGGGTCACCCGCATCTTGATTTAATTCCACGAACTTAATGTTAATTTCTGCTATTTTCATTTATCCTGCTCATATGAAGTATCCTTGGAATATCCTTCAGCCATGGGGAGTACTGCCCTTTCAGCCAGCCAGTTTAAGGGCCTTATCTTGCTAAGGATCATTTGCCTAAGTGCCCTAAGTGTACATTTCTAGGCAAGGGGAGTTGACTTCTTAATGAGATGCAGCTAGCTATCCAAACCACTGAGTGATTTTAAGAAAATCATTATTAATGCTAATGCAGAGCCCACAAGATTGGAGTCAGCATATGAGGTTTGGGGGGCTTTAATTGGATCATCATTTCTGATTTTAGTCTCATCAGGTTTCCTGGGGGTTTCGTGTCCAGCAGCTGGATGCAGCTGTTAAAGTCATACTCAATGGCCCAAGGATGCTAAGTCACCTGGCCAGAATGGGCTTGGGAAGCTGCTCTCCATTTCCTAGTATCTGAGTGCTGAAATCACTGGAGATTTCTGTGCAGAATGGTTCCATGATGTGCCACTGGTCCTACCAGACATTGGTGAGCAGGCTGACTTCAGTCCACATCTCACACTTGGAAGTGTTGGTCTCCAAGAGAGGTCTCTATCCAGACCATTAACTACTGCCTTTCTCTGCCCTGCATCACATCTTCTCATATAAGTAGAAATGCTGGAAAGATTTTTAAGAATGCAGCTGACACTAGTAAAGGGCTACTTGGGTCAAATAACTTGCCAACAAAGGCTAGTGAATGATAGTGAATAATAATCTGACTACCAAAAGTCAGGTGAACTGACTCTCCAGGTGGTGGGAACCCCCTTTTGGAGAGTTTGCATATTTCCTTAGTGTAAATACACACATCACAGTGTTTTCAAGCTACCAAACATGAGATCAATGAATGTGGGAGCCGAGAGATAGGTATAGTCAGCTCACTCACATCAGCCCCAGCACACCTTTGCTGAGCCAGATTATAACTGAGTGTGTACCTTGTGCCAGTCACTCAACATACATGAATTCATTTAAGATATGCAACAACTGTAGGAGTCAGGGATTGTTATTACACAAGGCTTAAAAGGAATTAGTTCCTGGCTTAAATAGCCGATCCATTGGTGTGTCTGACCTCCTAGCTTAAATAGCTGACCCACTGGTGTGTCTGAACCCAAAGTTCATACCCTTGTACTCCTGTCTCCAGACCCTAAAGGTAAGTAGAGGCAGGAGCATCTCGGATGGTGTGAGCAAGGTCATCCTCAAGGTGAGGCTCTGCCCTCGTGGACAATGATAGAAACAGACCAGCTTAAATGCTTAGGATGCCTTTTAAGTCCTTTATCAGTTTCTTTTATCCTACAATAGAAAACATTTCCCCATCTCCTTCCATTCCCAAGAATGGCTGTTGAAATGGGACCCTACCAGAAATAGGAAATCAACAGCCACCTATGGAAGTCCAGGTACATGAGAGTCAGGAGCACAGTTGAGTTCTGTAGGGGGCAAATCTATGCTCGTGGCAAAACTCCAGGTCTCCACCCTCTGCCAGAAACAGAGGCAATGTAGATAATATGATATGCTGTCAAGGAGAATTATGGGTTGCTTTGGAGAAATCTTCCTTCTGCTTCCCCAGGCCAAAGGGAGAGTTGTTCCTGCTGAACCACAAGTAGAAATCTGAGCACAGAGGCCATATGTATCAGTGACATTTAGTGAGTGCCTCCATGGGTGTCAGGAAATGATACTATACTTATGTCATAAATGACTATTCATAGTTAACATGTATCCACGTCCAGTGACTACCCAAGGAGGGCCCTGTAACTTTTTAAAAAATAAAGTACTTTTGGGAAATGCATCTCAAAATTTAGACAAACAGAAACAAATAGATGTCTTTAAGAGATGTCTCACCCATTCTCCAAGAATTCCCATTCAGGTTGGGAAATCAGGTTAATGATCAAAAACTCACTTTTAGGAAATGCTGGTTTGGGGTTGAATCCCCAGCATTAGAAATTCTCTTCTTAGTCCTAGCGGCAGTTGATGCATTTCAGAGGCATCTTCCAGGGAGTCTTAGCGTCTTCTCCCAGGGAGATCACAAGTGTCGTTTTGCCTACTTTATGCATCCTTTTGAGCACAGCATCTGTGCTCAGTGAGCTGTTCCAAGCATCTCATTTCTGTTTTGCTGAACCCGTTCTGAAGGGTCAACATCCATCTCACACCTGGTGACAGAAGTTTGGGGGAGTTGCTAATGTAGTCATTGGCAAAATTTTTCACCCTAGCCATGGTAATGATCTTCGATGTGACTGCCATGCAACCACAGAAAGCCTATGGTGCCCAAAAAACTTTTGTAGTCCATAATGCCACAGTTTTTAATAGTACAGCTACCAAATGCAATTTTTTGTTCTGTTCCTTTTTTAATAAATGGGAAAAAGAAAAATGAGTCGCCATAGCTCTGTAGTATAATTTTAGAATCCTGGCATAAGGTGACAGCTGCTAAGAGAGTAAGAATTAGGCATGGGCCCCATTATATCTTGGCCTTAAAGAAAGGCTTGGGTAAAGGAGAAATAAAACCAATTGGAAATGAAATTCTCAAGACACTACTAGGTACCAGGGACACAAGAGAGATTAGGAAAGACAAATGTCCTTTTCTCAAGGAACTTACTTACATTCTTAGGAGGTGGGATGGAGAAGGGAGACATACAATAAAGAAATAAAGAAGGGGACAAGATAATTTCAGATATATCAAATGATGTATTTGAGAGAGATTTCCCTTACAAGGACCCTTCATATTAGGTATTCAGGGAAGGCCTTTCTTGGGAGCTGAATGTGGTTTGAGATTAAAAATGGAGAAGAAGATAGACATATCTTCTTCTTGGGGGAGAAGAAGAATAGCAGGTGTGAAGATTCCAAGGCAGAAACTAGCCTAGTAATGGTTGAAGAACACACAATGGCAGCCAGTAATTCTGACGCCAAAACACAAGTGGGAAATGAGGCTAGAGCGGTAGGTAGAGCCCAAATGGCATGTTGCCCTGGCCCATGAAACTGGATTTGGATCAATCCAATTGGTCTCGGTCTGTGATCCAAGACCAGTGGCAGGCAGGTAAGCAACAGAATCTGGTTTATGTTTAAAAGATAACTCTGGTTGCTACAGGGAGAGTAATTTTAGGGAAGTTAGAAAGCCAGAAGGTTACTGTAATAACCCAGATAAGAGATGCAGATGATTCCACAGAATGAACACCACGGATGAATATGGGATAGAATTTGGAGCAGAGATGATAGGACTTATTACTTCCTGGGAAAGTAAATGAAAGGAAATATTAAGGACAATAGCTCAGTTTTGAGGTTTACACTCTTGGGTAGGTAGTGAGATGTGAAATACTCTGGAGAGAACAGGTTTGCCGACATCAAGAGTATTGTTCCAGCTGTGCTTAATGAGATTATTACATAAATTTGAAATGCTTGGTGAGAGCTGAGTGAGGGAAAATCATTAGGGCTGGAAAGAGGGAGGCACAGTTAAATCCCAGCCCTGAAAGGAAAATAGGAGAGATGGTAGTTACAGGACCCAGGAGACAGAGAGGGTCAAGTGGAGGAAGCCAACAGATTGGGGTTGTAAGCTTATGGAGGGGTACAGTAAGCCCTTGAAGACCACTGGTCACTTAGGAATAAAGCCAGAAATTTCACTGGTGCATAGAGACCCGTATCCCAGGGCACAGCTGGGTGGGAAGTGAGGTAAAGAATGGAGAGTGGATATGGAGGTGCAAAGAGAAGACATCCAGTCAGGATATAAAACAAGATGTCATGTAGGCAGTTGAGGATATGCTTTGAGCTTAGTAGAGAGACCAGGACTCGAAATACAAATTAATGCCTAACAAAGTATCTATATCTGAATGGGATGAATTTAGAGAGATAATTCCTAAAACCATCTTTAGAATTTTTCTTTCTGTTTAAATTCTTCAGAATTTAAATTATTAGCCTCCTTGGATAGACTTGGCCCGAGGGTATTGGGAAGCAGTGAGAAAAGTGGGAAACATAATAATTAAACTGGGGACATATAGAAGTTGTTTAGAATTTGGACTACTAAAGAAACCTGCTAAATGGAGGATAATTTCAAGCACCGCGCCCCCCCCACCCCAAAATGAGACATCGCAGCTTCATCTGGCTCTACTTGAAGGACGTAGTAAAAGGAAATTGCACAATGGCCAGCTATCGGTTAATCCATGAAGTTTTAAATCAATCTCCTGTGGAGGAAAAAAAAAATGGGGTTTCCTTGTGGAGAATTTCTTTTAATTAAAAAAAGAGAGCATCTAAGTGGCACCCGGGTGGCTCAGTCGGCTGAGCATCTAACTCTTGATTTCCGCTCAGGTCACGATTTCACAATTCAAGCCCCACGTGGGGCTCTGTGCTGGCAGAGTGAAGCCTGCTTGGGATTCTGTCTCCCTCTCTGTCTGCCCCTCACCTGCTCACTCTGTCTCCGTGTCTCTCAAAATGAATAAATAAACTTTAAAATAAAATAAAATGAGCATCTAAGTTTTCACATTTGTGCGAATCATTAATAACGGTAACGAAAAGATGTTTAAGCTGAAGCCTGAATGCCCGTCTATGTGCACTGGAGAATCACAGGCTGTTGCCGAAATTCAGCTTAGCCAAAATGACACATGAACCTGTGATCAAGCTTCACTGCACATGTGGGTTTACTGCGGGGGTAAGAAAAAGAACTTTAAGTTTCAACATAATTTTAAATATTTAATACCTACATAAGAATGTTTTAAATCTTTATGCTTCCAGAGGTGTTAGAGCCAAAAGGCCTCTCTCCACCCCACAAGAAGAGCAAAGCAAAGAAGCCAGAGGGTTCCAAAGACTCTAGCGAAGGTGAGTCCTTTTCTTCTGGTCTCTAAAAAATTACTCCCTGAAAAGAAACTTCTGGTTAGTGTTTACATTACACATGTGCTCTCATGTTCGGATGTTCCTGAGGGTGCAGAAATCACAGAAAAGTTCTTTATCCTTTCCTAATATGTTGATCCTCCCCTGAATGTGAGAAAAAAACACCAGATTTAGGTTTAACTTGTGAAGGTAAAAACCAAGTTGAAGAAGACGGTTTCTCGGTGCAATGTATTTTCTGTTCCTACAAATGCTCAAATTGCAGGTGGTGCTTACAAGTTAGGTGGAGACCTCTAGGTGACAAGCAGTGTGTGGCCTTTGCCTTATTGAGATCATTTGCTTTTTTTCACGAACACATTCTGAGTCCTGAATCCAAAGTCAGGAGTGGGTGCGGAAATTCTTCCAGTCTTTAGTGTTTCCTTCCACTCTCAAAAAGCCAGTGTTATCTTTGCATTGAATGGGCAGGTCCCATTGGGCTCAGTTTTCTGAAGAAATGAAGCTGTCTCTTTTACTTAGTGGCCACGCTAAGTGCCACCTACAAGGTATTCAAATTTTTCTCTGAAAATGTAAATTAGGTATTTTTTAAGGGGATCTATAACATACACGAGTATGCGTGAACTTCTTCAAGGGAAATGTATTTATGCTTTCTACTTTCTGTCTTTGGAGCCTCACTTTCACTCCACTGTGAAATGGAGAGTATGATAATGCTGGTGGTGTCGGCTTGAGTCTTTGGGGAAGATGCCAAGATGAAACAGAAGTGCAGGAAATGTGAAGGCAGAAAAGCCTCAAAGGCTAAAATGGGGAGGAGCAGGGGAAGGAGCAGGAGGAGGAAGAGGAGGGAAGGAAGGAAGATTAGCTAGGAAGAGCCAGTCTGCAGTGCAGTCTGAGAAAGTCTGGGGAGGCTCAGAACAAATCCCGGCCATTACAGTTGACCTGCACCGGGCAGGAATGGCCGGGCTCCAGGATCCCTTTCCTCCAGCTCAACTCACTGGCTGCAAGCAGCTTGGGGAGAAAGTGGCTGCCGTGTGATCTCCAAAGTGTGGCCAGTGGATGCTGTCAGCTAACTCCACTCCTGGCATCACATTCTCTCTTGAAGGGAGATCCTGAGCATCTCACCTCCGTGACAGCATGGCCTCTGCATGAGTGCGGGGGTTCCAACACTGCCTTCACCCTCACCTCTGTTCAGAACCAGCCGAGAAGGCAAAGCTCTAAGAAAGTTTGAAATCAAAAACATTAGCTTTGTTACTAATGAGGTTAGTTCAGAGCATCTGGTGGCCCTGCCCCCAAATGGGTGTCCTACATGCTGGACTTCACTCCTGAATATGAAAGGCGTAACCTGTGTCCCCTCAGGAGCAAGTACCACTGTCCACGGTATCCCCATTGCCTGGACAGAGGCTACCCTGAGCTTATTAAATGTAAAAGAACAGATCAGGACATGCCCTCTCTGTGGACAGGTGGGTCTGAGAGAGACTCAAGATGGGACTGTTTCTGGGGTACCTGGGTGGCTCAGTAATTTAATCCTCCAATTCTTGATGTTTGGCTTAGGTCATGATCTCACAGCTGTGTGATCGAGCCCCGAGTCAGGCTCTGCACTGAAAGGATAGAACCTTCTTGGGAATTCTCTCACTCCATCTCCCACAGCCCTCCCCTGTTTGTGAGCTCTCTCTCTCTCTCTCTCTAAAAAAAAAAAAAAAAAAGGACTGTGTCTTCCCCCAGGCTTGGATAAGTGAAGGGAGGATGGAGAGAAGGGCACAGCAGTGAATGTTCTCTGCCCTTTGGTTGAGGGGTGAGGGATAAACATTTCCACCTAACAGTTAACAGCAGAAATAGTGTGTATAAAGTGCCTAGCAGGGGCCTGGCATTCATGATGGCTATTATAATTACCAACATAATCAGCACCATGAGAGGGTGCCCACCGTCCTAATTCACTGAAATGGGCTTGAGAGCTTAGAATCATTCAGAGGAGGACACTTAGAATCACGGAGTAGGCCGGCAACTCTAACTGGCCCCACGCAGTAAGAAACTGTCCAGGCATTCATCTCCTACCCTAATGATGTCATTTCCTGGATAATCTCTTCAGCCCATGAGATGAGGGGCAAAACAACAATTGCCTTTTTCTCAGAGAGGCTCCACCTCCCCTAGCAGTTCCTGTCTTCAAAAGTTGTTTTCCAGAGCCTGAACCTGTTTTCTTTGCGAGTGTCACATGGTGAGCCCTGAACTGTAGCAGCTCTGCCACCTTAAATTAGCAGGAGTATTCCTCCCAGTTGCTCCTTCAAATGTGTGGAAACTTCTTTCACCTCCTAAATAATGTGCATTGTTTAGCACATCATTCCATAATCTCAGTATGACTAGGTAATATGGCTTTACCTCACCTGAATATATGGTCGCAGAATGTGCTCGGAGGCGCAAAAGTGCCAGGCATGTTGTGTCTGTGGCATCATGGTGAAATGTAAATGTTAGCCACTCCATAGAAACAGGAATTGTGTGTTTGTTTCTCAGATGACTTTTAGGACAAAAAACTAAAAGTTGCCGGGAAAACAGTGAAAAAAGGGAGCATAATCTGACATGCCAGTGGTAGATGATTCTATCATGGGCGCTCATTATTTGTCAGTTTCTACGTTGACAAAATAAACTACCTCCTGAATTCAGTACTGTTGCATATGTTTCACTTCCTCTCAGGATGAGAAGAGTTACAATCTTTAGCAAAGAGTTACAATTCTTTCCCATTGGATGCACAAATGGAATATTGTGTCCCTGGGGGAGGGGTAATGAGGATCATGACCCTTCTCTGTAGTCTTCTTCCCATTTTCGAGTTCAGTCCTTTCCCAACTTGGTCGTCTCCCTAAAATTGGAGAGAAGCTTCTGGTATTTTTATTTATAGATCACTCAGCTTAATTCCCCATCAGTTGGCCTCATCTCTCTTCTCCCCTACCTTTGGGTTCTCTGCCCTGATTCCAACTCTCAAAGGTCCTACTGATTACCTCAGTTTACCTTATAATAGCCATTTTCAGACAGGATCACAGAGAGTAGAGCTGGAACGCAATTTCACCTAGATTTTCTAGCATATATAACCATAACAACTATATTTTGATCCAGAAGAATTCTGCGAACATATGGGCAAGTTTTCTCATTCTACAGATCTGTTTTTAAAGCAGACTGCAAATGGTTTTCTAACTCACCCAAGTCCACCAGTTTGTTAATGTCAGAATGTCTTCTTTTTTCTAGAAACAACATACCTCCACTAATCCTTTTCCCTCTCTCTCTTCTGGAAACTAGAACTAGTTTTGTTGAAGGAGGCAATGTTGCCCTCATTGCAGCCTCCATTGAAAGCGTTATTACTTTAGTAAACATTGTACTCAAGTACTGAACATCAAAATAAATAATCAAACAATTTCTAAATGTATTTACTTGTATTTTTTATATTGTGGACTTTTGAATATAGTTTTATTCTCACTGTTTTGATTGAACTTTCATGGACCCCAGTGTTCTCTGACTTTACCCTCTGCAACACCATACCAATAATGAAATAATTAGTAACTTCAGATTGGCTGGCCTCTGATTTAAATGATAAGCCATCCATGAATCAGCAAATTATAGGCGCAATTGTTTAAGAAACACCCAGTGAATACAAGTTCCAGCAATTCCAGCTCTCAAGAATTTGGACCAATTTTCTTCTTACACAAACTTAATTGAAAGAATATCATTAGAAAACTTGGCACCATTAATAAACCATGCTCTTCTGACAGCTTTCCTCTATCTCCCACCGGGAAATTCTTTCGAATTTCCTTCATTGAAAATCTCTCAGGCTTTGTGTGAAAACATTATCATGTTGCCTTTTTTTATTAAGGCAGTTTTTCTGGGTAAAAAATTTGAGGTTGATTGTTATTTTCTTGCAACATGTAAGATTTTTTCCCCAGTCTTATCAATTCTGTAATTGTTAAGAAGTAATATCTCCATCTAGTAGTTTCTTTTTAGGAGGTCTGTCTTTTCTTTCTGGCTGCATTGACAGTCTGGTCATTATCTTTGATGTCACTCAGTTTCATTTTGATGTACCTCAGTGTGGGTTCCCCATTATCCTTCTTAGGATTTCATGTGCTTCATGGTTATGGGAATGGACTTTTTTTTTAATGTTTATTTATTTATTTTTTTTTTTGAGAGAGAGAGAGAGAGAGAGAGAGAGAGAGAGAGAGAGCATGAGAGGGGGAGCGGCAGAGGGAGAGGGAGACAGAGGATCCGAAGCAGGCTCCTCTCTGTCAGCACAGAGCTGATGTGGGGCTCGAACCCATGAACTGTGAGATCATGACCTGAGCCAAAACCAAGAGTTGGACACTTAACAGACTGAGCTATCCAGGTGCCCTAGGAATGGACATTTTTTAACTAAAGTTCTGATTTTTTTTCTATTACCTCACCATATATTACATTTCCACCACTCTCTATTCCTTCTTTCCCTGTCCTTCAGGACTCCTGTGTTTTTAGTTTGTTTTTTTTGTTTGTTTGTTTGTTTTCCCTTTTCTGTATCCCTATCTCTCTTTGCTACTCCTTTATGGTTATTTTTTCAAGCCTGTCACTCAATTTTCTAATTTTATTTAACTCTATTTAATCTGATTTCTGTTCTTATCACTTTAATTTTTACAAGTTTTATTTGGTTCTTTTTAAAATATGGCTGGTCATTCCTTATTTATTAACCACATAAAATATTTTTTTAAATAATCTGTATCTGAAATTTCAATATCTCTAGTCTGTATAAGTCAAATACTGTGGTTTATTGTGTTTTGCAGATTCATGATTACAGTAATTTCCTTACATATTCTGGGTTTTTTTATTGCCATGTTTTTTAGATTTTTATTTGTGGGAAGTTTTTGAAGTTGGATGAAGAGTTTATTTATTTACAGTTTTGTTTCTGAGATACCTGAAGATATTGCCAATTTAGGAAAACCTTAAACTATATACTTGGCTTAGAGTTTTTTTATTATGTTTTTTGTTTGCCACTTGATGCTAAGCCCATGTTAGTACATATATAAGATTAGGAAATCTCAACAGAGACTTTTTTCTTCCTTTCTTCCTCAGTGCTAAAATTGAGACAGGAAAATTTTGTACTATATTCAGGACAAAAGCACTGGTCCTACACCTCATGTGTGTGGTTCATTTGAACCAAAGCTCTAGTGAATGGTTCGCAAAGACTGTTCCTCCATCTGCATCACCAACATCCCTGGGAACTTGTTAGACTACAAATTCTCAGGCCCCATCTCAGACTTGTTAGAACTACAAATTCTAGGGCCCCATCTCAGGGGCCCTAGAATCTTGATTCAATCCCCTTCATCATTTCTGGCTTCTAAGGAGTTCCCTTTAAAAGCCACCAGTTCAGCCATGTATTCAAGAAATAGGTAGATAGGGGGCGCCTGGGTGTCTCAGTCCATTCAGCGTCAGACTTCAGCTCAGGTCATGAACTTGAGGTTCGTGAGTTCCAGCCCTGCATCAGGCTCTGTGCTGACAGCTCAGAGCCTGGAACCTGCTTCAGATTCTGTGTCTTCCTCTCTCTCTGTTCCTCCCCTGATTGTGATCTCTCTCTCTCTCTCTCTCTCTCTCAAAAATAAATAAACATTTATTATTATTCTCTCTCTCTCAAAAATAAATAAACATTTATTATTATTTTTTTTTTTTAATTGCTCTCAGGAACTTAGAGGAGTGGAGAAAAGGCAGGGGCAGATTTGGGAGAGTTCGATATTCAACTTTCTAAATTTGTGTGTAATTGAAAAAATATATATATGGTGAGAATTGTTTTATATATTTATCAAAAAACATATTTTCATTTAAAAACTAGAGACGTTATACTTCTAAACTTCAGTAGCAAATTTAGAATAGTAATTTTATCCAAACATTCATCTCCAAAGTCTTCAGTGGCTTTTGGTAATGAATGCTATTTTCCACCATCTTTTTGCAGAAAGCACTAGCACTTTGGCTCTCGCTCTACAATTGCCTCTTCATAGAATATTCAACAAGCCTTCATGGGATGCACATCCTTCAGGAACCCGAGCCCTTGCAGTGCTAAATCAAGCAGCCCTATACTGCACTTTAAAATATTAATGATTTCTTTTGTCAGATGAAATTACATGTGGAAACATTTTGCAAACTAGAAAGCACTATGCAAGTTTGAAGGATCTAATGTAGCTATTAGAGGTATTATTATTATTGTCTTGACTAAAATTAATTTTTCTGAACACATGAACCATTGGTGGAATGCACTTTGTATGTCCTAAGAGGTAGAATTTTCTCTCTGCCCTATTATTTTTCCTGCATATTAATGTATCATGTGACATGTTGTTTTGTGAGTAGCTGGACAGAAGGGACATTCTATCTTTCAGAATGCCATGCAGCAGTTCATGCGTTATATTCATAAGCATGATCTTTAATTTAATTTTTTGACGAGTGCAGCGAAGGATAAAATCAGGCAGTCACAATTTTGACTTTGCCATCACTCAAATGAGCTTAGTGACTGACCAGGTTTAAAGAAAAAAAAAAAAAGAGGAAGAAGCAGGAATGAGAAAAAGCAGCTTTCTCATGAAGTAAAGCTTTGTTTTATCCTCTAGACCTTAAAATACCAAGAATTTAAGCAAAGTGTAAAATTTCCATGGTGAAAATCAGAATACAATAAAAGTCCATGTCACCATCTTGTTTTAATTATGCTCTTTAAGTTCTGCATGATTCAAGGCCATTCAGAGCGAGCCCCCTGCCGCAAGTTAGTAGAAGGGTCCAATGATCATGCTCTCCACATTTACCCATTAAACAGAGCTGTGGTTCTGACCACAGAGTCCTGTTTCATTAGGATTTTAATTATTATGATTTCAAGTATTAAGGCATTTTCTATAAGCAAGAAGGATGAACCTACCTGGCCAGAGTAACCATGGGTGCTATGTGACCCAGGCAGCCCCCATTTATGCCTGTTGGCATTGGCGTATTATTGGTAATGTTGCCGTTCACTGTTGGAGGCCTCCTGGCTTGGGTTATCACATATGCGGACCCTCCTACCTGTGGAGAAAGAGCAGTTCAACAGAAGTGTGGACAGAACTTTTAACTGTACAACTTCTGCTTCCTACTCTGGCAGTTTTTCTAACCTAAAGGTCAGTTTCCTCATTGTTAAATGAAGGGAAAAACCTACTCTGTGGGAGTGTGGGAATTTAAACAAGATGATATGTGGAAACTGCCGGCACAATCTCTGGACAGAAGAGCCAGTCAGTCAAAGTGTACTGAATCAAAACAGGAGGAACTCCCTCCCTCAAAAACTCACCCACTTTGTTTACTAACGCTTGAAATTCCTTTCAATATCAACAAGAGTGTTCCAAATGGAGAAAAGACTTAAACTGCATTGGCTGAATCTCCTATCTCCCTAGGTGTTTTTCCTCTTCTCTCTCCTATAGGTTCACTAGCCCTCCTCGGCCCCCACAAACCACATTAGTTCCTGTCCCAAATGGACTTTCACCCAATCTACCTTCTCCTTGATCTCAATCCTTTTTTTGAAGATTTTATTTTTAAGTAATCTCTGCACCCAACGTGGGGCTCGAACTCACAACCCCAAAATCAAGGGTCATATGCTCTACCGACTGAGCCAACCAGGTGCCCCCCAATTTTTTATCTTCAAGTCAAGCTTCCTGAGAAACTGGTCTACCTCCAATATTTACCCCTCAATCATTCTTTGGCTTCTACTTCCTGCCTCTAAAATTGCATGGGGAGTACCATGTTAGATCAGGGGCATGAATGGGGAGGTGGTCTCTGGTTATGGGCTGTCAGTTCAGATCTGCCACTGAGACACACATTGTCCAGCCCCGTGGGCCCCTGAATTTTGGTAATTCTCTGATATTTTTGTAAAATGTTAGGAACAAGGATCTCTCTTCTGAGGCTTGGTCTTTTTCCAACTTCCTGTGGTCTTAGTCTCCTGGATAAGTGTTTCTCAAACTGTGGCCAATGGAACACTGTGGGTGGTCCCCAAAGCCCATTCAGGGGATCTACAAGGTCAAAATGAATTTCACATGGAGCTGTGCTCTCAGAAGTCTCCATTCACATTGAATACAGTGGGAACAGAGTCCCCTGGAGTTGTGCAAAATAGTGGTGTCACAGAGATTTCCCACAGCATCCTTCCTCCAGCCACATCAGTTTATCTCCCCACCATCCAGATATAGCTTTTCTAAGTATTCATTCCACATAGTTTTGTTAAATACACACTCATTGACAGCATAGGCACTGTTTTAGGGACTGAACACACACACACACACACACACACATACACATAAACCCTTTTTTTTTGTGGGGGGGGGCTTATATTCTAGGGTCTGTGGGGATGGTCATTAATAGATTTTAAAATAGTAAATAAAATATAATACATAGTAAGTCAAATGGTGACCCATGCAGTATTATTTATGTATTGCTGGCTGAAATTTTATCCCAAATGTAGCAGCTTAAAATACAAAATAGCATTTATTACATTAGACTTTCTGTGGATCAGGAATTGGCTTAGCTTGAGGGTTCTGGATCCGAATATCTGATGATAGTGTACGATATTCTAGGTCATAAAATTGTAGGTCATAGAAATGTATGGCTTCTGCCTGACTGTCTCTTGGATCACTCGCCCTGGGGTAAGGCAGCTGCCATGTCCTGAGGACACTCCACCAGCACTGTGGGAAGGTATGCATGGCAAGAAACTGAGGTATTGTGCCAACAGCAAGCATCAATGCTCAAGTCACTTGAGTGAGGCATCCTGGCGTTAGATGTGGTATCTGAAAGAGAGAGAGAGAGAGGAGTCAAGGATGAGTCTTTTTATATTCTCCACAAAAACTGAATCTAGAATAGAAGTTGTACCCGGCTTACACTTAGTTCAAACTTTCCAAGAAAAAGAATTCTTATTCCTACCTTCCATCATGTCTGTCCAGTAGTTCTCACTCCCTGCACCCTAGGAAGGCCACATTAGCCCATTATGAGGCTTTTTAATTTTCCAATTAAGCAAAAGCAAAATATTCAGGCATGAAGAAACTTATTGTCAATAACAACAAAATAGAGAAAACACAAATGTGTTAACAAGGAAGATAACTCACAGAAAAGATTGTTTTAGATGCTTTACATACTATAGACTCCAATATGTTCTCTCTCAACAAGAGGTGTTTATTACTGTTGTTGTCTTGTTTATTTTCAATCAGTAGTTTTCCCGTTAATGGATAATGGTGGAATTGCTGTCATTTATGATGAAAGCAAGAAAGAAATTAAAGAAGAAAAGAAAGTAGGACAGGAGGCAGGGAAGAAGAAAGGAAAGGGGAAATGTGGTTGCAAGCTAGTGGAAAGAGCCCTGAACTAGGAACCATTACACCTGAATTCTATTTTCAATCTTAGGCACAGGATCAAATCCTTCATCTAATATCCCTGAGGTCCCCTCTAAATATCAAATTCTGTAATTCTACATAACCATCAAATTCATGAGAATTGATTCTTTATGAGCTCTTTCTTTCATGCCCAGTAAATATTTTCATCCTTAATTTAAAAGTTTTGAATCATGAGTTTTAATAGCCAAATAGTCCTCTGAGAACATCTCATTTCACAGAAAGATGGGGAAACTTTCTTTTCAAAGTCCTCCAGAATTGTCCAGAGGACTCACATGAAAAGCGATCCTAAGTTAGCTACTAAAAGCCAAAGGGAAAGACAGTTTATCAGGCCATATACAATGTTTTGGGTTTTTTTTTAAGTTTCTTTCAGTGTTATCAGTATCTGTGAGTAATTCAGACTCTGCCTATTTTGATTTCCAAAACTGAGGATAAAGAATGCATTTGTTTTGTTTTGTTGAAGACTCAGTCCTTGGGTTTACAGAGCTACATTAGAGGGTTTGTTTTTTTTTTTTTTCCAGTGCTGGCACGGTGCCAAGAGGACATTTGATGGCTTATAATATTAGATATTAATTTTTAAGTAGAGAAAGGTTTGGTTTTGCTTTGTCTTTAAGAAGTATTGCTATCTGAACCTTGTTGGATTTTCACATTCGGGTTTTGCCGTTGTATTTCAGAATTTCAATTTTCTACTGTAACAAAGTTGTGCTTTCCAACTATCCCGGAGAGAGTCTTAAACCAGTCCACCTAGGCTGGAATTACCTTGATGCGCAGCAGGCTCTCCTAATACCTTGCTCTAGCATGCCTCTTCACCCCTAACTCCTGCCACTCTGGAGCCACCAGAGGCAGTCTTAGGAAATGACTCCCATCTCCAGGGATTGCCCTGCCTGAGGAACGACACAGAGAAAAACAGGGTATTCTATTCTCCTTGGATAAAAACACCGGCAGATCGCTAGAATCATTTCTCAATTCTCTGTCCTAAGAATTCCCTACTGATCTCTAACAATCTTTGCTGCTGGCAGAAAGAAAATAGATAGGGGGTTTGGGGAGGAAAGGGGTGGAGGGATGGGGAGGTTTGCTCTAGAATGCAGGGTGAAAGTGGGGTGGTTTTGCTGAGTGTTTGGTGAACGGTGCAAACTGCTACTCTCAGGGGAGCTTCTTATTCCTTCAATCTAAAGCTGCCACTTACGGTGAATGCTAAAAACGTAGATTCTTGCCCTCAGTCCCAGCCTGCCACCAAATCAGAAAGCTGTATTTTAACTCAGTGCAGTGCATCTTTGGAGCACCATTTTTATTTCAAACTTGGTTTTTATTTTAGACAAATAATCTCAAACTTAGAGCAAATTTGCAAGTACAAAGAAACATTTTCTTCTTGAACCACTCAGGAGTATGTTGCAGATCTGGTGCCCCTCACCCCCAAATATTTCACTGTGCACTTTCTGCAAACATGAGCAGCCCTCCTAAGTGAGCAGAATAGAAAGAAAAATCAGAAAGTGAACACTGATACATTACTACCTTTAATACTCAGACCTTATTTAAGTTTCCCCAATTTCCCCAATAATGTCTTTTGTAACGAAGAGATCCAGTTCAAAATCACATGTCTGATTTTGTTGTCCTATCTCTACTCTCCTGCCTCCAGTTGGGAAGAATTCCTAGGTTTTAATTTGACTTTACTGACCTTGATGCTTTTGAAGATTGCAGGCTAGTTATAGTGTCGAATGTTCCCAATTTGGGTTTGTCCGATGATTTTTCATGACTGGATTCAAGTTATGGATCTTTACAGAGCTGTCACAGAGGTGATGCTGTGTTCTTCTCATGACATGATGTAAGTCACCCATGACTTCAATATGACCCATCACTGATGATGCTCACTTTATTTGACCAAAGTGGTATCAGTAAGTGTTCATCACTGTGTAGCTGCTCTTTTCTCTATTTGCAGTTAATGTACATCTTGTGGGGAGGTGCATTAAAACTATGTAAAATATTCCACTATTCACCAGTCTTTCATTTATTCATTTATTTATTTATATTATTTTCAACTCATAATTTTTTTTATTGTATTCAATGGATCATACTTAGTTTCTATCAAGGGCCCCATCCTTTAAGATGGCTTCTGTGCCCTTTAGATATGTCCCCATCATTCTTTGACCATCCCTTGCTTTCCGGACAACCAGATGGCCAAGCTCATATTATACTTTCCATGCCCCAGCCCCGATGGCAGCCATTTCTTCAAGGAGCTTTGACTCCTTTTAGTGCAGAGTAGTATTTAGAAACCAGATCTTGGTGCTAGGTGTGTGGATCACAACTTGAGAAACATTATCTAAAATAGAATGACCAGATTATCTTGATGGTTCATTGTGAGGAACCAGCCAACAGGATTGAGCCTTCTCTGTGACTTCCTCTCATCTCATGGACCTTCCACTACAACTATGGCTGAGACAATAAATTACCCATATCTGGTTCAACCTTCAGACTGCAGCCCAGCATGGTTACAGATAGTGGCTAATTAGCTAGTGACTAGTATTTCAAAAAGCAGAAGATTACTGGTGATCTTGATACTACAAAAAGACAGCTGTTTCAGGTTAATTGTTAATCAACTGCCTCAGCCAGTGTTGATCAGGTTCCCTAAGCAGCCCTGGTTACACGTTAGAATCTTCTGGAGAACTTTTAAAAATCCCTGCTTCTGTGTCTCACCTCCAGACCAATTAAGTCCAGCCTTTGGCAGAGGAACCCAGGCAACAGTTTTTTGTGGGTTTTTTTGATTTTTTTTTTTTTTTTTTTTTTTTTTGCTTTTTTTTCCAGACAACAGTATTTTTTTAAGCCTTGGGCAATCCTCATATGGAATCAAGGTTGCCAGTCATAGGTTTACACACCCTGTTTCCTGAGAATTTGGTACAGGATCACAAGTTCTCTCAATGCCAAAAGTAATTGGCCTGCCTGTATTGATTAGGCACTGAGACAGCAACATCGACACTTCCAGACATATAAAGGGCCATTTAGCTGACATTTATTGTGCACATTTAATGTGCCAGACATTTTTTTTCTAAGCACTTCACATCTACCTCCTTCAATCTTTAGAACAATACTCTTGAGCATGTGCTGTAATATCCCCATTTTACAGATGTGGAAACTAAGGCACAGAGAAGTGAAAAAAATTACAGAATGTCACATGACTAGGAACTCTGGGAAATCAGGCCTAGAAGTAGTTTGGTGCCAGACCAAATGCCAGTGCTTACACTTTGCGTTTGAGAACACAAAATTCTTTTAGTGTGTGATTTCAGAGTCACCTAGAGGGTTTAGAACTGAGGCCCAGGCTCACCGAAGGACAGGGAGTGGGCCTTTACACTTTTACCAAGGTCCCCACAAGTTCTCCACAGAACGGGCAATCTGCAGGAGAAGGGTAATATACTAGAGAAAAGTCTGAAACAGAAGAGCTTGCAGACAGGAAAGAAGCAAAGGGCCCAAGCGACAGAGACATCGGACTGTGAAGTGGATGTGGACTGGGGGCTCTGATAGGAAGAACTTTGAAAACCCGGCAGAGGAGTCTGGACTTTATTTACTGATATCTGACAGCCATGCTGGGCTTTTTCACCATGAAAGTGACATGGGGCTCCTTGTATGAAGTTAAAACGAAACACACAGTGACACTCTCTACATTAAAGCTAGATCCCAAAACAGACCTGGATGAAAATCTTACCAAGACATTTTCAATTTGACAAGTCATGGAAATAATGCACTTGATAATAATGAGCTATATGGTCAGAAGATACACATTACCACTATTTCTGGTCAAAGCTATTTTACTGCACATAGAGACCAAACATACACTTTGCATATCGGTAAAGCAGGCGCACCAAAAATAAATGAGAAAAGCTCAGCTTTGGTTAATTATCCAGAATATTATAATCAGGTAATTTAAAGAGAAATTTTCTTTTAAAGCACACATGGAGATGGGGCCATGTTAAGATATATGTGTGTGCATATATAGATAGATATTTAGATATAGATATGGATATGGATATGGATAGATATAGATATAGATACATTTTAATTTTAATGTGAGGATGGGGGAGAACACCAAAATCTGTTTGGTGCTTAGGATTTCTGAAAGCCTTAATTCAGCCCTATTGTCAAATTTGACTTGTTCATTATGTAATACCAAATTCGCAAATTAGCAATAATGTAGGTATGCCTTAGAATTATCTCCTCACTTTTTGTAATTACTAAAATACACCCTAGGGGCACCTGGGTGGATCAGTCAGTTAAGCGTCCAACTTTGGCTCAGGTCATGATCTCATGGTGAGTTCTAGCCCCGCGTCAAGTTCTGTGCTGACAGCTTGGAGCCTGGAGCCTACTTCTGGTTCTATGTCTCCCTATCTCTCTGCTCTTCCCCTGTTCACACTCTGTCTGTCTGTCTCTCTTTCTCTCTCAAAAATAAATAAATATTAAAAAAATATTTTTAGGGGCGCCTGGGTGGCTCAGTCAGTTAAGCGTCCGACTTCAGCTCAGGTCACGATCTCGCAGTCCGTGAGTTTGAGCCCCACGTCGGGCTTTGGGCTGATGGCTCAGAGCCTGGAGCCTGCTTCCGGTTCTGTGTCTCCCTCTATCTCTGACCCTCCCCTCTTCATGCTCTGTCTCTCTCTGTCTCAAAAAAAAAAAAAAAAAAAAAAAAAAAAAATTACTATTAACAAAAATATATTTTTAAATAAAATTTAAATATACCCAAAACGAAAGTAATTTCTATATTAATGGCAAGGTTCACTGTGATTGTGAACATTTTGCTAATTTCCCTCACTGGTTGTTCTGCTACATAATAGGTGGTTTCCCCAGATCCTAACTGCCATCTGTCTCTGTGCATAGATGCAGAGATAGAAAGGGTAGCAGTCGGGAAAAAATTTAATAAGGCCTGAGTGTTCATTTGCCAAGGGGCTACCCTGACTGGACCCTCGCCCTTGAGCTTTGGGCTCATTAGCCAGCGCTTCTCATCTAAGTTTCATTATCATCTTCCCTAAAGGAGCTGTCTTAGGACATTCTGTCCTAAGTCTCCCCTGAGATTTTCATACCACAAGTATGCTGTATATCTGTTTATGTACTGTGGCCTTTTGGAGGTCCCCCCCCCCGCCCCCACCTAGGAACAAATGTTTACCCCACAATGAGAAAAAATGGGCTGCACCAGTGAAGGTATTTGCAGGGAATTGGAGGGTGGGAGAGACCGTAGAGCATTGATTCTCCTGGACCTTCGCTACCAGACACAAATAGCTGCCTTCCTTCACCGGAGGCCACAGCCCTTGTAGGCGGCCCTCTCCATTGCTAGCTCTTGCTTGGTTTCAGTTAACCAACCACTCCCTCCCCTCCTCTCAGGCCTGGAGATGGTGAGGGCTTTCCCCTGTTGTTAGAGCTGTGGAGCTTCGCTGTCCTTTATTCCTTCCCTTGATTCTGTGCACGTCTTTTAAAATATCCCTTCGTGAGCTTTCTCACACCCTTTTGAATGGGCTTCTGCTTCCTCCTGGGATCATGGTTGGTCTCTTCCAGCTGGAATCCCTACCACCTTGTGTGACCGAGTCTCCAAGACACAGTGTCACTTCAACCACGTTCTATTTTTTGACACCTTCCTCTTTTCCCTCTTTGGAAGTCTTGTTCTTCTCTTACTCTTCCTTAGCAACAAAGCCTACTCTTTAAAATGCACTCTTGTGGCGGTGGTTCAGTTTTCTTCATCTTATTTTCTGCATTGCTGTTGCATTTTCATTGACTTTCCATGAGATTTGCGTTTGGATATTAAACCATGGAAATCTTAACTGCTTGCATGCTTGAAGTTTCTCCTTCTTAATTTTACAGACACCAAATCACCCTGATGGACAGGCTCCTGAAAGCTTTCTCCCCACAAGTTAGTACTCTCGATTAGCAAGAGGGAAAAATGTCTGTTCCAGGTATTACAGCTGCATAACAAATTACTGTAAAATGTATTGGCTAAACATAACGATGTTTATTTTATCCACAAATCTGCTCAGTGGGGATAGTTTATTTCTAACTCCATTCAGCATCAGCTAAAGTAGCTCAGAAATTGGGAGATGGTATCTTCAGATGTTTGCTCACTCACCTGTCTGAGCCCTGAGTTGGGGAGACTCAAACAACAGAAGGCTGGAATAATCACAGCTCCTTGGACATCTCTCTAGCTTGATGTAGTCCCTCCACACAATCTACCAGCATGAGGAGCTTCAGGGAAATCTTGCACATTTATTCAGAGCTCTCAAGGTATCTATCTCCAGAGCAAAAGTGAATTAGAATCCACATCACTTTCTATGGCCAAGTCTCAAAAGCCATACAGTGTTGTTTTGACCACATTCTCATCACATTCACATCAGTCGAGACAGCTAACAAATCCTCCCAGGTTCAAGAGGAGAGAACATAGACCCTTTCCTCTTGATGGTTATTGTCAATGTCACATTAGAAAAAATATATAGTGGAAGGGGACAATCTGCTCCGATATCCATTATACTTACATACAGGAATATATACATATATATATAACTTAAAAAAAAAAAAAAACTTTGTGGAATGAGATTCTGAAAGAAATACTTGGGACTATTAATGGAAAGCAAGCACAGATAGGAAGATATGAGTGTGGAAGTCTTAATATCTATTTTATATAATCATAGGGCTTAGGATTCAAGAGTGGGGAGATCAAGAGTGGGAACAGTTGGGAGAATAATAACTCTGGATTCTTGCCTGTTCTGATTGGCCTTAGCAAGTCTCTGATCTCTGTCAAATGAAGGATTTAATCTCTATGATCTTGATGGTCTCCTCCAAAGTGCCTGGTTCTATGCAAGGTTGAAGTTCAGCTACACCATCATAAACTCACCATCTCTGTTTCCTGTTTAAAATTACTCTCCTACACAATTTGCTGACTCTAAATTCTGTTGCTTTTGCTGAGCAGTCACACTCTGCTGTCTATGTGGCTCTACTAAATCAAGTGTGAGCTTCAAGTCCTTGATGGCACCACACATTATTTCAAGAGTTATTCTTCCTTTGTGTATGAAAATTTGCATTTTGAATGTGTGCCATCAGAGGAGTAATAGGAAATTGGGGATTGTACTGTAGCCGAGTTAAAGGACATATATAAACAGGTATATATACATACATATATATATATATATGCACACATGTTATGCTGGCACTCTTCTTCTCTAAGAGACAGTTTTGATGGTACATGAGGGTATAAAAACACCAGATCCAGAGGGCGGGGGGTATAAAATAAATGGGAACTAGACTAAAAGGCAACCCCAGAACTGTCTATGAAGTTCTCTCTGGAAAGTATCTTCATAAATGATACACCCCGTAGGCACTTTCCGGTGATGGTCACCACAGAGCTCTGCATGTCTGAGACCCTGAAATGGTGACCACTGCATATGACGCTGCACAAGCCAGTCCATGGGTATTTTTAAATCAGAAATTTATAAAACTCCCAGAATATTGCTGATTTGCAACTGAGTGTGAGAACCACAAGCAGCCCACCACATGGTTTATATAGATCAAGACGTTCAGATTTGAGGACAGAAAGCCAAATCAAACAAACTGGTTTAAGCAAACCTCTGTCTTATAAACTCAGGCATTGCTGGATTGGAAAATAAAACAATTGCATCAAGACTGAATTTCTCTCCCCATCTCTGTACTGGCTTCATTTCAGAAATCCTCCTCTTGCTGGGGCCACCAGCAATCCTCTCCCAGCCCCAGTAGGAAAAAAAAAAATGCTTCTATTGCAACAACTCTAACAGAAGATGCAGAATTGAGTTTCAGTGCCTCTGATTAGCCAGTCTTGGTCAAGCACCACTTCCAGGGACTTGCAAAGATCAGACTAGGCTTGGATCACATGACCACTCTGGGCTAGAGGAGTGAGGGAGGAGCCCTCTGTGCTTGAGAGGAGGGTGGAGTGGTTCTCCAGAAGAAAACAGGGGCATTACCTATTATTATTATTATTATTATTATTATTAATTAGTATTATCTATCACACCCCTTATCAGTGAATACTATTGATTAATGAATTGTTGTGTCTTAGTTCTCTAAGACAGGCAATCACAGTTAAGAAAACATAATGTTATGGCCAATAGCAACTCCCCACTTTCCACTCTTTCTGATCTGAGAGATCAAAAGTGAATTTGCCTTAAAATCCCACCTTGAACTGGAGAGGTACAGAGAGAGAAGCTATAGCTAAGCAGTACACAACCAGAGATACATGACAAAAATGGGAAAAGAACAGGGCAAGTGAAAGTGACCATAGCAAGGACATTTAAAATAAAAATCAGTGTGGTGGGAGAAGTGATAAAACATCAGAGGGGGAATAAAGGCAAGATAGAGAAAAAAGAAAAAGAAAGAAAGAAAGAAAGAAAGAAAGAAAGAAAGAAAGAAAGAAAGAGAAAAAGGGAGAAAGAGGCACCTGGGTGGCTCAGTCGGTTAAGCATCCGCCCCTTCGGCTCAGGTCATGATCTCACTGTCAGTGAGTTCCAGCTCCGCGTCAGGCTCTGTGCTGACAGCTCGAAGCCTGGAGCCTGCTTCAGATTCTGTGTCTCCCTCTCTCTGACCCTCCCCGTTCATGCTCTATCTCTCTCTGTCTCAAAAATAAATAAACATTAAAAAAAAAAAAAAAAAAGGAAGAAAGAAAGAAAGAAAAAAGAAAAGAAAGACAAGTCGTGACTGTCTGTCTGTGGTGGCTGGGATGTTCCCACAGGGAACAGAGTTGTGGAAAGATATCTTGTAGGCAATACACAGAGAACTTCTAGAAAGTGAGCAGTACCATTAGCCAAAAAGAGAATGCATTAGAAGGCAATGTGGAATTAGACTTTTTAAATTTGTGTGATCGCTTTTTAAAATGTCATTTCTAAATCTCCAAGTTGTTTGACGGTGAGTCAAAGGAATACCCAAAGGACTGTTGATGAGTGGCTTCATTCAGTCGCAGCCCCAGGCAAAGGTGAAATTTGAGCTTCTGTTTACACTCGGAAATTCTTTGGATTGTGTGTTAACCTCCTCTGTAGAAGCCTGATGTTTATATATTGGCAGCCAAGGGGAACTGCTTCCTTCTTGGTGTTCACTGGCTGCCCAACTTCCTTATCTATCCCTTATTACATTAGCTAAGGTGGGGCCTCATCATCTGCTTGGGTTTCAGCCACTTAGCCAGCTCCAACTTGCAGTAACTGGGGTCCTGCAGCGCTGTTTCTGCATGTCGAGGCTTCCTCAGGATGCATTTTAGAAAATGGATCTTAGAAATAATATGAGAGCCAGTTTGTGGGTTAAAGACCCAATTTTGAAATTTGGACACCAGTCTTAGGAGGCTGAATCTTGAGGCTTTACTTTTCAATTTATTCATGGACACCATGCAAGGTTAGATTTACAACTACTAAGTTGTACAGGAACAGGTTTGAAGCAGTCTGTCTCAATGACCACAAGAGTTAGTGATGATTAAAACATCATATCCCTCACTGGTACCTGGGTGGCTCAGTAGATTGAGCGTCTGACTCCTGATTTCAGCTCAGGTCATGATCTCACAGTTCCTGAGTTTGAGCTCTGGTTGGGCTCTACACTGACAGCACAGAGCCTGCTTGGGATTCTCTCTCTCTCTCTCTCTCTCTCTCTCTCTCTCTCTCAATCTCTCTTTCTCACTCTCTTTCTCTAACTCTCCCCTGCCCATGTCCCCTCTCGCTGTCAAGTGCATGCTATCTCTCTCTCTCTCAAAATAAATAAATAATCATTAAAAACCAAACAAACAAAACTATCATATCCCTCAATTACCAGAAGGTGCCTTCAGAGGAGACTTTTGGTGTGTAAACAGGATGTTTACTGGGACTAGGAATGAGAAGCAAATGAAGCCCTGAAATAAACGATAGTGATGATTTCACATTGAATCTGTGCCTCAAAATTTAATCTAATTATGCATAAATGCATAAAATGCATAAAATCTAATTATACGACAATGAGTATTTTCATACAGTAAATTAGGAACTTGGGAGCATTTTCCTGGCCTAAGGTCAGTTGGGGAGGCACTGTGCCATGTGTCATGGCAGAAAGGGTACAGGCTCCCATGGCAGCCAGATCAGGGTTTGAATTTCAGCTCTACCACTTAGTGGCCTATAGACTAATAAGTCTTTCTACACCACAGAGTTCTCTTCCGCGAAATGGGAATAATAATCTTTACTTCCTGGGATTTGGGCAAGGATTAGAAGCAAAATATAAAAGAACAAGCCTAAAGTCTGACGAGTAAATATACAGTAGGCACTCAAAAATGAGGGCTGTTGGGGTTCCTGGGTGGCTCAGTCCGTTAAGCGTTCAAATTTGGCTCTGGTCATGATTTCACGATTCAGGAGTTTGAGCCCCACGTCGGGCTCTGTGCTGACAGCTCAGAGGCTGGAACCTGCTTCAGATTCTGTGTCTTCCTCTCACTCTGCCCTTCCCCTGCTCACGCTCTGTCTCTATCTCTCGAAAATAAATAAACGTTTAAAAAATTATGACTATTATCATTATTATTATTATTATTATACGTAACAGAAATTCAGTTTTTCTCTCCATAGGAAAAATTCTAGGGAAAAATAAAGCCTTTTTAAATAGCCTGAGTATAGAATTGAAAACTGACTTAGTCCGATAAAATCATATCAAGGGCAGGGAAGTTTTGCTAGCTTCTCAGAAAAAGTATGGTCAAATTATTTTTTTCTCTTCCATGTGTAGTCTTTCCTTAGAGAGATTTAAAACTTTTACTTTCCTCCATGTAGAAACATTCCTGGCCATCTATCTGTTGCTATCCCATCAATAAGTCTGCCATTATTCCTTCAACAGGTGCCAACCAAAAGAATCATAAGCCTTTATGAGCTAACAGTGAAGTTTCAGCCGAGAAAAGAAATAAAAAGCCAGTTTCCTGAAAATTATAACATATACAAGTTTGGAACATACTTGTTTGTTCGTGTCTTTCTTTTTTAGTTTATAGAACACCCTTTGCTCTTTATGTTGAAAAACTGTCAATTATTACTGACTGTTGGCCACTTTTTCATCTTCGAGGTAATAGGTTTCTACTATAAAACTTCAACTCTGGTCAGCGCAGACAATGCATTATAAAAAAATATAAGGAGCACAAATGCAGCCATGAGGTCTCATGTGTGTTTACCTGTAAAAATGAAAGGGCTTATGGTATTTTAGAGAAGTAACTTTTTTTTTTAATACTAGGCACTCAGTAAACATTTCTGGGTAACCAAATAAATGAACAAACAAATAAGCAAATGAACAAAGGGAATTTACCACAACTACAAATCATTTCTCTTGAATGAAGTGTACTGCTTGCTTTCCTGGAAAAAAAAAAAAAGTCAAATTAAGATAAATCATTGTTGAAAGAGTTCTTTAGGGAATAAAAGAGCAGTGAACATAGTAATAAAACATTGCTCCCCAAAGCAGAATGTGGTAGTTACAGTTACAGGAAGTCTATTAATCCTTTCTTTTCTAGGATTGCCTGCCTTGTGTGTAATTTCGGTTTTGAAATCTTTCTTTTCCAGGGCAGAAAATAGCCCCCAGAATATCAGACCTGTGGTTATTTGACAACAGTTAAAGCTACCCCAGAGCCGTTTCTGTTATCTTTATTAACAAAGATCTTTGGGAGGCGAAGGTCATTTCAGAACTAACCAGCAAGGAATTTGTTAGGGTGTTTTCTGAATGCTGAAAAGGAGGTGGAATTCAGAGTGTGGGCATATAATCAGGGCAGTTAGGACAGGTCTAAATTTTTACTTGATCAGTGGGAATTTGGGTACATTATTTAACAGGAAGCCTCAACTGCCTTATCAAAAAGAGAAGGCAAGGATGTTACCCTCACACCAGTTTGGGTGAAGATGAAGTGAGATAAAACTCTACAGCATTTAGCACAATGCCCAAGCATTACTTCTACTATGATCTCTTTCTACTCACAATACTTCTGACACCAAATGTGTGGATTTACTCCTGGCACCAATCAATTCTCTGGCTCACCAACTTCACCAAGTGTCCTACCATTGACTTCAACTCTGACACCAACTACCTGGATTTAGCGTCAGACCCCATAGGTTAAGGGCTCAGTCTCACAGGGTTGCCCCACTTCCGACATCAATTGCAAGTCTAGGGCACCCAGACTCCTGACTGACTGGCTATGAAGCAAGGGTGTCCTCATAACCCCCTCTTCAGGTTTGATGATTTGCTGGAACAGCTCGCAGAACTCAGGGAAACAGCTAACTTACTACTACCAGCTTATTATAAAAAATATTATGAAGGACACAAATGAATAGCCAGATGAAGAGGTACATAGGGTGAGGTCCAAAAGGGTCCTGAGCATAGGAGCTTCTGTGGAGTTGAGGTGCACCACCTCTTAGCACGTGGATGTGTTCAGCAACCTGGAAGCTGTCCAAACCCAACTGTTGTTCATGGTTTTTATGGAGATTCTGTACCATAGGCATGGTTGATTGAATCATTGGCCATTGGTCACTGACTCGATCTCTGGTCCCTCTCCCCTTCCCAGAGGTCAGGGTTGAGGCTGAGAGTTTCTACCTAAACACATGGTTGAGTCCTCTGGCAACTAGCCCATCCTAAAAGTTGTCTGGGAGTCCACCAAGAGTTGCCCTATTAGCATAAATCAAGTAACGTTGAAAGGGACATATTATTATGAATAACAAAAGATGTTCCTATCACTTCCATCACTCCGAAAATTATAGGGGTTTTAGGAGCTCTGTGCCAGAACCTAGAGACAAAGCCCAAATATGTATTTCTCGTTTTATTGATGATATTACATTAAGTCGTATTAACTGTTCAACAAATGGCAAATAAATCTTAGTCAAACCAACCGTTACACGCTTTGATGCCAAGTGTTGACTGGGATCATTTCTGAAACTTTCTTATGTAAGTTTTAGTTCTCTCCTTCAGACATATGAGAGGGCTCCGTCAGATCAGGAGCAGTGGCATTTCACATCCATGACTCCTTGAACTAAAGGTGTAGGAATGTGGGGGTGAGAAGGAGGCAGGTTAGGATGCTGTCTGCTGGCAGTGATGTCCCAAAGTGCATAGGACAGGGAAGATAAAGACTGGGTAGGGGCGCCTGGGTGGCGCAGTCGGTTAAGCGTCCGACTTCAGCCAGGTCATGATCTCGCGCGCGGTCCGTGAGTTCGAGCCCCGCGTCAGGCTCTGGGCTGATGGCTCGGAGCCTGGAGCCTGTTTCCGATTCTGTGTCTCCCTCTCTCTCTGCCCCTCCCCCGTTCATGCTCTGTCTCTCTCTGTCCCAAAAATAAATAAAAAACGTTGAAAAAAAAAATTAAAAAAAAAAAAAAGACTGGGTAGAAGAGGAACTGAGAAGCAGAAGAACAGGGAGGTAAGTATGGAGAGGAGGGGGGGAGAAAGGGAGAAGGGAGTATACTAGGGGTGAACAGTTTAAATTCTAGGAGATTCTCTGTAGGCAAAATTGGGATTTCTTGGAAGGACACCCATTGTTCTAGACTTAGAAACTAAAAATCAGTTTCCACAAGAGAGGGAAGGATTCGAGGGACAGGGCCCTTCACACCCATAGCTGGATGAAAGTGAGATAAACCTATGTAACATCATATTTGTGGCACCTACTCAGCTCATTGTCCCTATGTATTCACCACACCTTCTGCACCCATCCTCTCTTGGGGAAGGGTAGCCCTGGGCACCTTCTTGCTGAATGTTTCCCAGACACCTCAGTTCTTTGTCATGTCAGCCTTTCTATAGGCTAGTCTGTATCCTCACGACATGGTGCTGGCTTCCTCCAGAGCAAGTGACCCAAGAGAGTAAAAGCATATTCAAGACAGAAGTGGCAATCCTCTTATAACCTAATATCAAAAGTAACAGACCATTGTTGCTGCCATATTCTTTTAATTATGCAAGTCCCTAAATCCAACACACAGTCTCAGGGAGGCACATTAAGTTTCACCTCTTAGAGGAGAATCTAAGAATTTGTGGGCATGTTTTTAAAACCACCATAATCCCAATGGTCTTCTTGTTTCCCATTCTAAGACACCCTACATCCTCTCTGTGTCTCTGTCCTTGGATTCTTTGGGAGCCCCTCAAATATCAAATCCTCTTATTGAGTTAAGCTCATGTGTAAGTCAAAAGCCCCTTCCAGTACCGTCTGCAGTCTTGGAATCACTGAGAATATGTCAGAGACATGGACTTTGCTACCTTGCAGAAAGTGACATCTTCGGTGGACAGGAGGTAGTGGAGGGTTATCTGAGTAATGGGTCAAGCCAGTTCCTACACCACATGGGGAATCACCCCTCCACAAGGCATTCAGATGTGTGGTCTTGTAGGCTGAGTCATCTCCCACTATTTATTTCATTAGGTTGCTCTAAAACAGGAGTCAGCACACTTCTGTAGAGGACCAGATGGGAAATATTTTTGGCTTCACAGGCCACATATGGTCTCTGTCGCATATTTTTCTTTGTTTTTATTACAACCCTTTAAAAATGTAAAAACCATTCTGAGCATGCAGGCTGTACGAGAAAACAGGCCTGTGGGCCAGAGTTTGCTGACCTCTGCTCTAAAATCATCCTAGAGAGACACTCATTGTATCCTCAGGAAGTATTCAGACGTGCTTCTCACACCACCCAGCCATGATAGCAGAACTCCTTCCCATGCCTCTAATTTATCTTACTTGAGGTAAAACGCTGAGAGTCCTCTTTTCGGCTTGGATACATTTTACATAGGATTTCTCTCGTTCCTTCAGGGAGACAAAAACAGGTTCAAAAATTGAGTCACTAAAATGACTAATGTGGTCCTGTCAGAGGAGAATTATGGACCTACAAGGGTATGGTCTCTCAGAGAACTCATTTTGTGTTTCTATCCATCACGTGAATAACAATAACCTTCTCCAACAAGCGGAGTGAAAAATGTATGGACTGCCAGTAAGTATTCCTCACTGCTCACTAAATATTGGCACCACAAGGGCTCTATACAGCAGTGGTGACATGTAGGAAATTTGTGTCAGATCTGGATTTTAATGGGGAAAAATAATCCAGTCTCACAATTTGACTTTTGTGTCTCTACAACTGGACTCAAAATCCTTGGATGAGAATTCTTTTTTAAAAAATCTGCATTTTAATTTTACCAGAGCATTAACAAAAATGTATTAGTTAGCCCATGAGTCAACAAAAGTTAATGTGTTAACATATATATATGATTAATGAATTCATACTAGAAGAGGAAGAAAGGAAAAAAAAGCTGAAGCGACAAATTAAAAGCTGTTCATCATATTTAATGTTTTAGCTAGCCCCAGATAGTAGTGTGGCTTTCTTATTTTACTACTCTGCTCAAACTTGTAGCACTAAAAATTGCTAACCTGAGGTTCTAGTTGAAACTATACATGAAAATGGGACAAAACGTGCAAAGAGTGGGGAGTTTGGGCTGTGAATAAAAGTTCTTGGAGCCTGGGTAGCTCAGTCAGTTAAGCATCTGACTTCGGCTCAAGTCATGATCTCACAGTTCGTGGGTTTGAGCCCCACATGGGGCTCTGTATTGAGAGTTCAGAGCCTGGAGTCTGCTTCAGATTCTGTGTCTCCCTCTCTCTGTGCTCCTCCCCTGCTCGCACTCTGTCTCTCTCTCTCTCTGTGTCTCAAAAATAAATAAACATTATAAAAAAAGAGAAGTTTTTTAAAGTGGCAATGAATCAGCTAGATATCTCTGCTTCCTGATCAAACTAATTGCAGCCTTGAGTCTGTGTTTATCCTTCTTAAAGCTTACCTTGTAGAACTCATTATTAGTTGTAATTAAAATGGACCCAAATCATAATTTAATTAGCCTTAATAGGACAGCATTGGAGGGTCATCTTTCATTTTAAGTACATCATGTTTCTTCTTATAACTATTTGTTATTGTAAATGATTCCAATCACAAACTTAATAGCCAATTTTAGAGGAAATTATTCAGTTGCCAGTCGTTTGAGTGGTTCAAGAGGTATATGCATGTATTTGAGTATTTGTCCAGACCACTGTCATGTGATCCGAAAAACTTTTGATCTATTTTGACATGTTTTGATTGACGTTTGGAGTCACCAGGTAGCATTCATTACAGTACTGTTAATTCAGGGGTTTTCTGAAGAAAATATTCACACAAGTTTGTAAGGGTGACAGTTGGTAATTAGACATAGTATGGCGAGCATTTTGTAATGTATATAAATGTCAGATCACTATGTTTTCTTGAAACTAATATAGAAATGTATGTCAACTGGACATAAATACATACATACATACATACATACATATATACATACCTCAAGCCCATTTTGACACTTCCATAAGCTACAGATCTTCTGAGGTAAAACAGGGGGAAATTGGTTCCACCAAGTCCAAGCTCATCTGACATTGGTAATGAGAGCTGGGAGAGGTAATTTATTCTTATAAGCAAACTGCCAAGAAGATAGAAAGTCCTAAAAACCTTTCTCAAGCTGTTGGTGTGAGAATGTTCTCCTGTGGTCTTTCTTATTGGTGGCGTTCCATCATCCCTCCACCATCCAACTGTTTCTGTCTCTTGCTCCCTGCTATGTCCACTCTCTCCTGCTGGGGTTCCATTAGTTCAAGTGGGGAGGGGCTCTACATAGTAAATGACTATCCCTAATTGTAATAACTTTGTATTGTGACAGATGGTAACTGTACTTACCCCAGTGAGCATTTTATAATGTATAGGATTGTCAAATCACTATGTTGTACACATGAAACTAGTATAATATGGTACATCAACTACATTACAGTGAAAAAAGAAGTCTATCCCTAGAGCCCATGAGAGGGAATAGGCCAATGTCCACTTCGCCAACTGATTCCCATTTTGAATGCATGTGATCACTTGTAGAGATTTCTCTTTTCATTGATCAGAGGTCACTTTTAACCAAACATATTTCTGTGGAGAGGAGACAACTGGAATCTCTTCAGCATTGTCCAAAAAAGTGCATCAGATAAGGGCACACTTCTGCAAATTGACCAATCTGACAAAAAGAACAAAGCACATGCCAGAATGCTGTGCTAGGGATTCAGGTGTTCCTTTATGTGTATAGCATCGTACATATTGGCAATACTTAATTGTCTGTGGCATACCCTGCAATCAGGAGAGGAGAAACATATGTTCCCATTTGTCTTTTGATGTGGCTTCTGATATTTACATTTGCTTGTCTAAAATAACATCAGCGACCCTAGACAATTTTTCCTGAGTCTTGAGTCTATTGACTAATTGCTTCAGGTGGCTATCGAGTATGTGATTGTCATCTCAAGGAGATGATCCATTGCCAGCAGGTATTGCCCTGGTACAAGGGAAAAACAGTTACCATTGGGAAGAGAACAGAACAACAGCAACAACAATACATAGAGTTCTATTTGTTCAAAGTGAAGTGAGACCCCAATAATTCTTTGAAATATGCCTAATATAACTTTGGGGGTATTTGGAGCACCTGGGTGGCTCAGTCAGTTAAGTGTCCAACTCTGGATTTCAGCTCAGGTCATGATCTGACAACTCATGAGTTCGAGCTCTGCATTGGGCTCCATGCTGACAGTGCTGAGCCTGCTTGGGAGTCTCTCTCCCTCGCTCTCTGCCCCTCCCCTGATCACTCTCTCTCCCTCTCTGTCTCTCTCTCCCTCTTTCTCTCTCTATAACATAAATAAATAAGTAAATAATAAATAAATAAATAAATAAATAAATAAATAAAAAGAAATTTGGGAGTATTTAAAGTCAAAACCAGGAAGTCTTGGCACTCAGTATAGTAATTAAAGAATTAGCGTTATAGTGAGGAATACTAGATAATTACAGTGTTATCAGTAGTCTTGGGAGAGGTGATGGTTTAATTACCAAATAAAAGTAATTTATGCTAAATTGCAAATGACAGCCAATGCCTTCTTAAATCATGGCTTGATAAGAAAGAAGGAATGACAATATTGGACACATGTAGGAGAAGGAGGAAGTATTATCAGCCTGCAAATCACAGAACGTATGCAGAAATGGGACAAAGGAGGCTAGAGTCCTATTTCTTAGACTGGCAGGATGGCTTATAGTAAGATGTAGTCCTACTTGTGACAGAAGGGGAATAGATATTGGAAGCAACTATTTCATACCATCCATCAAAAAATACAACCCAGACAAAAATCACACACACACACACACACACACAAAGCTAACCAGGAATTTCAGAAAGTAGCATAACTATATATATATATATATATATATGTGTGTGTGTGTGTGTGTATATATAACTATGTATATATAACTATGTATATATAACTATGTATATGTGTGTGTGTGTGTGTGTGTGTGTGTGTATATATATATATAAATGACTATTACAGGTTTCCTTCTCTGTCTGAAAGTAGCAGTTTCCTGTGAAACCTTTTGGAAGCCAAAGTATCTCAAAGCAAAAAGGCAGTTACTATTTCATAAAAGTGAAAATCTTCAGCTTTCTTTTGGTTATTGAAAATAGGTACTAATATAGGTCTTTCATAAAAGTGAAGTAGCAAAACTTGAACTTTTAGATAGAGGGAAAAGCCTATATATGCATGCTTCACTTAAAAAAAATCTTATACAAATTTTCTAGATACTATTTTGGAAGGATTTCTACTGGTCTATTTTTCCTTCCCATCTATTTGATTTCCCTTCCTTTCTACTGAAACATCTGTACTGCATACCTTATGGCCACCATAAACCAACATGCCTTCCTTTGTTCCCAGGCTCAGTAATTGCTCCCCAGCTCTGATTATCCCAGGCCATATATGCCTGGATGGGATTCTGGATAGCATGATAGCATGGTGATTAACAGATTTCATTTTGGAAGCAGATGACCAAGGCTCAAATCCTGTTTCTACTCCCTACTAGTTATGGGACCTTTGGAAGTGTTATTTAAGCTAGCCAGATATCATTTCTTCACCTATAACATAGAATATTTATTGTATCTGTACCACAGGGTTATTCTGAGTATTACATGGGATCATTCAGAACTTTGGCTGAAATGTAGATAGAGGCTGGCACTGCCTCTCATCCTTCACACCTCCATCCAACCACTCACCAAAGCCAGTTGATTCTGCCCTAAATCCTTCCTATTCTCTCTCTCCTCTGCTGCCACCCCTTTATCTCTGACTTTCATCATCTCTTACCTGAAGTATTTTAATCAGTTCTGCATTAGTCACTTTTCTCCACCTCCCACCCCCACCCAGATCAATCCTGTCCCCATGAGAATCAGCCAGGTAAGAGAGAAACCAAGGCTCTGTACCACCCTCACTGATGTATCTCCCTTCTCAGTAACCACTTTGTCACATAACCACTTCTTCTTCTGACTTCTCTCCTTGCTCCACTCCCATTGTTGGCAGTGGTCCTGCAGTACTAAGTCACTGTGACCCCCCAAATGTACATGCTTACTCTCACCTCTCCATCTTGTTCTCCAACCTTTGGAACATCCCCTGTGCCATCAAATCACCCTGCTCCTTTTGCGTTGGTATCTTCCCTTTAGGCCCATCTAGTGGCCCTCACTCTCTACTCTAGCCCCATTGGCCACCCCTAATTCTTCAAAGATGCCATGATCTTTCCCACAACAGGACCTATGGACATGCTCTTCACTCCACCTGGAACACTCATCTATCTCTCCCTTTTTGCTTCATTAATTTCTACCAATTAATTTCATATAAGTGCCTTAAACTGATCAACTAACTACCCGTTCCCCTGGGAAGTCCCCTCCGATGACCTTCTTAGAAGGCCTCTTGCCAAACTGTGCTTCCCTCCACTAGCACTTATCACAACTGGAGATAACATGTTTGTGTAATTAAAATTGTTTTAAAATGTCTTAGGTCAGGTCCTCCATGTCAAGATAAGGATTCAAGGGCAAGTGGCTGATTTGGGGAATGATCCTAGGAAGCACCAGGAGGGAAGTAGGGAAGTGAGACAGAGAAAGGAAACACAAGTTCATGAACAAACAGGTTGTCCTATGGGCATTTGGGATTGGGTCCTGCAGGAGAACTCTGTGGGATGTGCCCCAGAGTTGTCCCCCTCAGGGGAATGAAAGCAAGGTGTTAATTATATTGTCTGGTCCATCACTGGTTGGGCTGCTTCCAAATTGGCTGCATAGGACAAGCATCCTGCTGAGACTCAAAAAAGACCCTAAGGCAGAGTGCCACAGGTGCTCATGAGAAGAAACCATTGGTAAGTGCAGAGGAACAGTGGGTGGGGATTTGATAGCTTTGACCTCAACACCCACTTGCTCCACTGGACTCTGAGCTCTGTAGCCCCTTCCCTCACTAGTGAGCTCTAGATCAGCCCACCTGATAAAAATACAACATGAGTCACAGTTGCACATGTAACTTTAAAATTTGAGAAGCAACGTTTTTAAAACAAAGGGACACGGGCAGCATTAATTTTAACTCTATATTTTATTTACTCCAATATAGCCAAAGTGTTGCATTTCAACGTGTTATTTGATATAGAAATTGCTGATGAGATATTTTACATTTTTTTTCTGCTGTCCTTAAAAGTGAACGTATATTTGACATTTACAGCACATCTCAATTTGGACATGCCACATTTCGATGAGTGTGATTTCTGCCCTAAGGAATTTTTTTGTGTGTGTAAAATACAGGAAGTCATATGTTGACATTTATTCTGGTAAAATAATTTCAAATAGCTATTAAGTAAACATTGGGTTAAACAAAACCATTACTGGAATTCTGTTAGTAAACTTAGGAAGAGTGGTCAAGTTTTATCATTTAGAGGATTAAAATTTAAGTGAGGACACATTTTTATAAAAAGTTCATATTAAATTCTGGAAAACCCTCACATTGCCTTCATCCTAAACTTCAAAATTCCAAACCAGTGGTGAAATTTCTATTTTCACCACTTAAATTAGCATGTTTTGACACCGAAGGAACAACTGTGTTAAAGGGGGGAAATGGTAGAAAGATAAAGGCAAAGGATTTTACTTCCCACAACCATGTGGGACTGCCCATAACAGAACATACATATACTGAATTGTGCTCTCCCTGGGGGACACCTGCTCTCAGCACATGCACATTTTCTTTTTTTTTTTTCCTAAAGTGTATTTATTTATTTATTTATTTGGAGAGCATAAGTAGGGGAGGGGCAGAGAGAAAGGGAGAGAGAATCCCAGACAGGTTCTGCACTGTCAGCACAGAGCTGAATGCAGGGCTCGAACTCACAAACCATGAGATCATGACCTGAGCCAAGACTAAGAGTCAGATGTTTAACCAACTGAGCCACCCATGCACATTTTCGAATACTAGTTTCCCAAAGAGCCACATGAGCAAAGCAAGCAGGGAACTGAAGCACTTACTTATATTTTCCTCAAGTCAGCTTAACTGATCAATATCTATTTAGATCTACATATATGAGATAAAATTTTATATTTTTGTCTGAATAATTGTCTCTAGTCTCAATTTCACCTTGTGCGGACAGATACATCTCATGAAACCACTCCAACCAGCTTTCTTTCCTCAACTTCCAAAAGAAAAGAAATGCTTCTGTCCCTTCCTAATAGCCTATATTTACTTCTGTCCCCTTCCTAATAGCCTAGTTATTTCCTCTCCATCATCTTGAACTTTGTGGGTACTCACCCAACATTAACTGGTGGCAAAGATACCTAGCAGCTTTTGAATTTATTCATGGAATGATTCTTCTATTCAAAGAATATCTTTATATCCTTTCTCTTCTTCAACAAAAAAAACTAGTTTCATTTTGCCAGTTCTGTCTTAACATCTGCAGAGAGCACAATGTGTGCCTGTTTTAAACAAATGTGTAGGCACACCAGATATCTTGATTCAGAAGCATAAATGACAATAGAGAGAACTGGAATTTATAGAAGGAAATTAAACCTTAGGGCTTAAGAGAGAGCACCAAGAAATCCCATTGTAGTGCTGTTATGCTAAGTTTGTTTTGGTCGTCATTTTCCCAGTTATGGTGTAGAAACAAGCTTATGTGCATACCTAAAACCAGTGCAATTTATGATCTATTCACTAGCCTAGGTCAACTGGTAGAATAACCATAAGCATCAGTAGAAGTTGATTTGTAACCTTAAGTGCACCATGAAATCATCAGAAGACTTTGAGAATGTTGCTTAATTCCCAACTGGTTTTTTTTCCTTATCTTAAAAAAAGGCCACATTAATGTATTTCTTATTATTGTCATTCCTTAATGGTTATTGATTATATTCAGGATGCTTTGTATCTCTGCAAGGCACTGCAACTCCCCCCAGGGAAGACTGTTAATGAATAGTGTTTGTAAAGTACTTGAAAATCCTTGGATTAAAAGCTAACCATATCAGGGTAAAAGTATTTGTATTAACATGCCATATGGGAGAACCATATGTTATCTATTAAGAGGGTGTGTGTGATATTGAAAATAGCACTCTGGTGCATTGCCTTGTGCTATTTTTATACCAAGATATGTCGTGGCAAGTTTTGGTATGCCAGGGTCATACCTTCAACGTGGAAATGCTACAAAGTTCAATCCTTCGGCAGATATTTGTTGAGTTTCTTATTGAGCACTTGGCACTCTATTTACCATCATACAAAATATATGGAAGGGGCTGTTGCACGCTACAGTCTCATGTGTTTCCTTTCATTGAACTTTTGTTATACTTAGGTCTCTTTTAACAGACATATCTTGTTAAAAGTAACAGATTCAATTATTTCCTCTTCCCTCTACATGGACAAGTATGCTATTTGGGGACACAGGAAATAGGAACAAGATGATTGTCTTCTCTGTCCTATAACTGAAGACAAACCATAGGTCTTACGCACCCTCTATGAATTAGACATGGTTGTAACAGTATTTATTTTGAGTAGAATTGGTACTGGCAGCCAAGAAAGCAAGCATTTCCCCAAATGGGCTATGTGTGCTCCACCACCTTCCCAGAAGGTGCAAAGTTATTAGCCTGGATAATTGTATTGTAACAACTTCTGTGCATAATCTCCCCTGGCCTGAGGAAAGGACTCCTTCTCTAAGGTGACTACTCCATTAAGAAGACAAAATGGTGGCTAGCAAGAGCCTAGGTTCTGTGTCGGGGCCAACTTCCTTGAAAAATGCTGCCCCGCATGATGCCCCCAAATTTTATAACTAACCAAATGATTTTGGAATAGATAATCTTCCCCTTTTTTCCTGATTAATTTGTTAACTAACTATGCAAGGCCACATTTCATTAACTCACAAATATTTATTGAACATCTATCATGTGTTCATTCTAGGTACTTAGGAGATCTCAGGCTATGAAGCAAACAAACATCCTTGCTTTGGTGGAGCTTACATTCAAGTGGGGGCAGATATATATAAGCAATGAATGCAATACCTACCTAAATTATGTATTAGAAGATGACAGATGATTGGAAAAATAAATAAATAAAAAGTAGATCCTGATGAGGAGGACGGAGGGTGTAGGGAGGGGGAGATGTTTAAGTGGAGTGTTCAGCATAGACTCCATTGGAAAGGAGAAATATTGAGCAAAGACTTGTCAGACATGAAAACACTGCAGGCAGAGGGGATGGGCAGTGGAAAGACCTGGGGATAAGAGACCCTAGGAGGAGTAGCCAGTGTGGCTGGAACAGAATGTGTAGGAGGCTTCTAGAAAAATGTCGGGGTGGGAAAACCATAGAGGTCTCCACCACACAGGGCCTTGTTGCCTGTGAGCGACATTTGAGCAGGGGAATGGTATGATCCGACTTACATTTGAAAACAAACTGGCCTCTAGGTTGAGAACAGATCTGGAGGACAAGACCCTATCACAACCCAGGAGAAAAAGGGAGGAAGGAGGCCGGACCTGGGTGGTGGTGAGAGCAGATGAATTCTAGCTACCTGTGCTCCCTACATGTCACTGCGTTGGATTTTTAGGAACCATTACTTGTGATAAAAGACACATGACATTTTAAAACAGATCCAAAATTTAATGCGGTTCAACCAGAGGCTCAGATAGAAACGCACCTTTTCTACATTGAGAACTGAAATACAGTGCAAGCAATAATAATAATAATAGGGGCGCCTGGGTGGCTCGGTAGGTTAAACGTCCGACTTCGGCTCAGGTCATGAACTCGCGGTCAGTGAGTTCAAGCCCCGCGTCGGGCTCTGTGCTGACAGCTCAGAGCCTGGAGCCTGTTTCAGATTCTGTGTCTCCCTCTCTCTGTGACCCTCCCCCGTCATGCTCTGTCTCTCTCTGTCTCAAAAATAAATAAACGTTAAAAAAAATAAAAAATAATAATAATAATAAATAATTACTGCTTAGGGGGAAATGAAGTTTCCTTTTTAATCCCTTGACAAGTATTTATGGAGCCCCTAATGAACTTAGGCACTGTGCTGGGAGCTGCTGACACCACAGCAAGAGCAAGGGCCTCTGTCTCAGGACTTACAATTTTGTTATCGAGGGTCAGCAGAAATCACAGGAATCTGCAAGAAAGAGAGACCTCAGGCTTTGGCATAACGTGGACTTGAATGTAAGACCCAGCCCTGCCGCTACTTATGGGACTTCAGGGAAGTTATTTTTCCCCCCACAACCTTGATTTCTTCATCTGTAAAAATGTAGACCAAAGTCTAACTCAGTAGGACTCTTTTGGAATTCACAGTAAGGGGTGTGAGGGGCGTAAGAGTGTAAGTGCCTTGTGCCAAGGAGGCGCTTGGGACAGCAGCTGCCACTCATGTGAGATCGTGACTACTCAAATGTACATCTCTTTTTATCTGCATTGAAAGATGCATGTGAAGCTTTTCATTAGAATAATGAGGCAGCCAAGTTGGGAACTTAATTTTCTAAGACTAATCTGTTCACATCAACTAATTGGGTGAGGAAACCTCCAGAACAAAGTTTTTAAGTTTTTGGAACTAAGCATCCCTCCCTCCTTTCCCTTCTTCCTTCCTAAAGCCATCAAATAGAGCCGAGCGAGGTAGACACTCCCGCTGAAGGGGGTAAGGTTGAGGTGCTGAACACCTGGCACAGAGCTCAAGCAAGGTCAGAAGGGCATCTCCATCTTAGGTTGAAGGACTAAACAGACATGACAACTAAATGCTGCATGTGATCCTAGAAAATTATGAAAGATATTATTAGAAAATGGGCAAAACTTGAATGTGGTCTGTGGCTTAGATAGCAGGAATGTCATCAGGGCTAATCTCCTGGTCCTGATGGTTGCATCGTGGTTTTGGAGGAAAATGTCCTTGTTTGTACAAAATATATACTAAAGTTTGTAGGGTTGATGGAGGTGATTATGTTCACAACTCACTCTTGATAGATTCAGGGGAAAAAAAAAAAGAAAATACTTTGTACTGTTCTTGTAACTTTCTATTGCTTAAAATTATTTCAAAATAAAAATATCTTTAGCATTAAAAAAAAGTTTAGAGTTATAGTATTGTGCTTACCTGACTTAAATGTCAGATAAACTCAATTCTCAATGTTCTTGGTGTTCCATGTTAATCTGCATGACATTATCATCTAGTTCTTTAGCTGTTATTATTATTTAGTATCATTTTTTCACATTAAAAAATTTTTTTAACATTTTATTTTTTTGAGAGAGAGAGAGCCAAGAAGGGGCAGAGAGAGACGGAGACACAGAATCTGAAGCAGGCTCCAGGCTCTGAGCTGTCAACACAGAGCCTGACATGGGGCTCGAACTCATGAACTGTGAGATCGTGACCTGAGCCGAAGTCAGGCGCTTAACTGAGCCACTAAAATACCCTGCATTTTTTCACATTTTTGCTGACCCATAATTTATCTTACCCAAACAATAAATATTAGTTATGTTTCCAAGAAGGGAATGTGGGCTCTGACATGAGCTGACCAGGTCAAAACCCTGTTCCCACCACTTCCTAGCTGTAGGATCTTAGGCAAATTATTTAACATCTCTGTGCCTCAGTTTTTTTAACCCTAAAATGTGGATAATAATAATACCAAACTCACTGGGTTGCTATGAGAATTAAATCTGATGGCCTATGCAAACACTGAGTAGAACATAGCCAATATTCAATAATCACTAGCTGGTATTAACTAGTATTATCCCACTACCCACATAGCTTTATTAAATAAAACTTAACTATAACTGATGGCAGTACATATTTTTGAGATCATTCCTTCCTTATATACGCTAAAGTTATTTTTCACATGTGTATGTTCTAGAGAATTTTGAAATGTGTGAGATGAGAATGTAGCTTGGTGACAAAATACAGAATTAAAGACTGAATTCTTTATAAATAAAAGAGTGCTAACTTGAAAAAAGAAAAGAAAAAAAAAGTTGAGCCATTCTGACCTGAGAAAAATGAATATACCATTTGTATTAACCAGCTACCGTCACGATGATACTGTGTAACAAATAACCCCCCCACCCCCCCCAATGCAGTGCCTTAGGACCAAACTATTTATTCTCATGCTCACAGGTTTGAGAGTTTCTGTCATTCACCTGATGTGGGCTGGGTCCAGGTGGGCAGTTTCATTTCAAGCTGTGCCTTGCCTGGGCTTGGGTCCAGATCAGGGACCAGTAGCTATAGGACTATCTTCTTGTCATGGCAAATGTCAAGAGCACAGGCACAAAGTCCAGTTATGCAGTACAGTTTGGTCTTTTGCTCACCTTGTGTCCACAAATATTTCATTAGCCACATCAGGTAACTTGGTCAAATCCAACATCAGTGTGTTTGGAAAGTATGCTCTGCCCACATTGGGAGAATACTGAACTGTATAATCCATTACAAGGGACTGCAAAATGGAGACAAATAATCTAATCTGCAAACCACTGTTTTTTGACTGCATGTGCTCTATCTGTGTCTGGAAATCTTGGCACCTTTATAAGAAAGAGTAATAATACAGGAATAGGCAGTGCACATCAGGTTGTTTCCCCAGTAGCGGGGACGGATTTTCTCTGATTTACTTCCCCTTTCTCTTCCCATTCCCGTGCACAGTTTGCAAACAGAACTACACATAATCAGGATAATAATCTGTGGCCATGACATTGAGATTTTGCCCTTGTAAATCTCTCTCATCGAGAAATAAACATGGATTACGTTCTTGTCATCATCCAGCCAATGATGCATTCCTTCTGCTTATGTGAATTCAGTTTGCAGCAGGGACCCCTTATTTTTATTTCTATAAAAGTCCTGAAATATGCTTGAATATAGTACATGCTCAATAAATATAGGTTGAAAGAGTAAAGGGCAGGATACTAATACTGAAGACATAGAAATTATGCAACATCTAGAATTCTGAGAGGTTACTGTGCCTTTTGGCACAAGAAAATCAAGTGTTATGTGACTCCCACCATGAATGCTATAACGAGTTATTATCTGAAATAAATATGCGGTCTTAAAGGCAAACTAACTAAGAGAATTTAGCTTCTGCATGACATTTTTTAAGCTAACAAAATAGCCTGTCACTTCCTTATATTTCTTCACATTTATTGTAAGCCTTTCAAATCCCTTCTAAAAACCACAAGTTTATATTCACCACTCTACTTAACGTTTTATTGTTTATGGGCTTCCCGTGAAGATTGCTAGACAGACAAGGCTGATAAAAGGAAAGCTTGTCCTTATCAAATACTTACGGGTAACAGTGTAATGGGATTTTTTTTTTTTCCCCTACCAGTGGAAGACCACAGTTTCACTAAGAACTCACTCATTTGGGGCATTTTAAATGGATGGAAAGCTATCAGCCAGCCAAAATATCCTTCTGAAAGAGTGAAATGAATGTTAATCTAATTGCCAGAGAATGCTTGCTTTGAAAGCAAGACTTCTACACTGGTTCCCCCTGCTGGATTTGAGGATGCACTGTCTGGAGATTGATGAAAGCAATGTACCTAAACCTTGTCTTTTGAGGGCATGTTACTCAGATGGCAAATCCAGCATTCTTCTAGAGTACACTTCCTCCGTAATAAACATGGCAAGTGTTTCTTGAGTTTGCTTCCCAAGGGCAGAAATATGGCAAGTCAAGGCTCAAAGTAGGAAACAAAAGCATGGCACTGAGGTGGCTGTCTTAGGAAGTGAGACAGCATGCATATGCACATGGGTAAAAACCCAGTGGCGGTACATTAAGGAAAACAACCAGAATGGTATTTATTGTTATAGAGCTAGACTTGGGAGTCTGACCATAAATTTCCTTCTCATGCGTTTCGAAAGGCTAGCACAAATTCCTCGCCTTCCTGTGACTTAATTGTTGTTTCTCTTTCCCTTCTTATCTTCCTCCCTCCACAAGAAAGCTTTTTACTCTATAGGAGATGTGGTAACTGGACTAATTTTAAAGGCAGCCTGTCACTGCCAGCTTCAAGCCTATTGTGAAATCTCTGTTAAAAAGACTTTGCTAGGGGAGACAGAAAAGCTGGCAGATTTCTCGTGCTTGACTCTAACTCCCATTTGGTGGAATGAACAGGGAACATACTGACCTATGTTTTTGACACATGCTGTGGCACCAGCATGGCCTTGTTAAGGGGGCAAGAGAAGCAATGATGGCTATTTCCTTCCTAGAGCAAAAGCCAATGCCATCGCCTACTTGGAGAACTACAAAAGAGCAGATGTCAGACCATTATGTGGTACTGTAAATAGGCCATTTAGAACATAGGGTTTAGGTAGCTACAGAGCTGCCCCAGGTTCTCACGTTAGAAGTTATACCATATCCCCCAGGGCAAATAGCTGATGTTGGGCAGAGGGAATTGTATACACACTTATGTATTCATTAGTAGCATTCCTTCCCCACTTCAGAATTAACTCTTCTTTATGGATGCATGCATGTATGTATGTATGTATTTTTGCCATTCTATTGTAAACTTTTTCTGTCATTCAAGTCAATCCCAGATGTTTTTCCCATCTGCAGCTCTCTTCCCTAGGTTATTTTACAGACCTGCTCTGGGAAATGTTTCCCCATTGCTTCTAAGGCTCTTGTTTCAGCTCCCCTATTGGAGTCCTCCTCTGGGGAGGATTCCCCATCTTCCTGCCTCTGGATTAAGAGCAGGTAGTAGCAACAGATGGTAGGTCGAAGCACTCGAGTAAAACAAGATTAAATGATCTGAACCTGGTTATAGGTCAGGAATTTTAAAAGGACTCAGCTGGGTGACTCTTCAGCTCCTTGTGACATTGGCTGAGGTCATCTGGCTGCATGCACGGGCAACTGGGCTGGGTTGGAAGGTGCAGAAGGATTCACCCACGTGTCTGGCCCCTTGGAGTTTCTCTACATGGCTCTTCTCTCTCTCCATGTGCCTCTCCCCATTTGGTAGGCTAGCCTGAGCATCACTACAACATGGTGGCTGGCTTCCCAGAGGAAGAAAGCAAAAGCTGCTGGTCCTCTGAGGCCTCAGCTTCGGGGCCCCTTTTCATTGATCTAAACAAGTCACAGAACAAGAGCGGATTCAAGGAGAGGAGAGACAGAGTCCACTTCCTGAGAGACAAAGGATCTGTGGCCATCTTTAACCCATAGTTATATATGCTAGTAACTTCTGCGTCTCTGTTTTCTGTAGTCTAATTCCATGTTTAATATTGTGTTCCTGTGTCTTTATATAAATCTTTCCTTTCTAAAAATTTCCAAATAAGAAGAGATTTGGAAACCCTCCCAGCAATGAGTTATAAAATCATGCCTTTATTTGCCTTTGAAAATTTTAATTTTTTCTACACGTAAATCCACAGATACATATTATACGTTTTAAGCCAAAAGAAAATTTTAACTAGTTTCTAGTATTCAGCCACAATGCACCTGCCCAGTTACTTATTTTTCAAGGAGTTATGTACTATGGTGTAAACTTGACCAACATAATCTGTTCAAGACAAAATATTTCATAGCATAGATACGTTAGACTGCCATGTGTAAGTTAGGTAAAAATAGATGTTTTTTGCAACATGTATCAAACAGGAAAATAAAAGTCATAAAACTTAATCAACTGAACTTCCTTACACAGTGCATACTGCTTGAGTCAAGGGAGAAAAACAGATTCGAATTAAGATCTTGTATTGCATTTTGGGAAATGCTGCGCAAGAAGAGAAATGTTGTAGGAGTGCTGAGTAAATTTTGTTTACTGTAGTTTAACATTTCATCAAGCAAATCAGGTGAGAAGGGACCAGTATAAATGCGCCTATTTATGTAGGTAATTTTTCTGTTTCATGCCTCTGATTCATCTCTCTGCCTTGCTTGGGGAGTCATGCTACATTGGTTACAATTAATTTCAGTGCCCCATATTAGTCATAAAGAGGTATTTCATCAATTGACTTGATGTATTTTTTTTCCCTCCTTGGTTTTCTTGAAAGATGAGAACAGTCCAGAGGAAAAACAAAGCACAGAAGAAACGGAAGGGCAGAGCCAAGAAGCAGGTGGGCTCAGATTTCTTTTGAGGAGTCTTCTAGGCCTCATCCATAGAGGTGAACGATAACATTACTCTTTACTCAAATGTTATTTTCTAGAAATGCCTATAGCTCTTCACCAGATTGATTTCAGTGTTCATTTAGGTCTCTGTCAGGAAGCCACCAATTCCACTACCTATGAGCGACAGTGCTTCCAGTCAGAAGGGTGCATTCTCATTCCTCATTCACGGATTCCATTTTTCTTCTGCATAACAACACTTTGCTCAGAAATGCTCTAAGAGGTTGCAAGTGCCAACTCAGAGTTTGGCTGCCTTCAGACAGGTCAAAATTAGCAGGTTTAGTTTGGAGAAAAAAATGAAATGAAAAACGTTCAAAGGAAATAAATAAGAGGCTTTCCCTCCATGACAGGTAGAAAGTTCTTTACTGTTTTGCATCACACTTTGAAGAGCCAGGTTTCTGGTCGTTTCTTTACATGTTGTAGGAGATGGTGTCATGAAACCCGATTACCCCACACCCAGAATTAAAGTGAGATCTGAAGCCTTCCTGACATTTCCTCTGTTCCCTGAGAACAGATGTGTCAGGTGGTGTTTATAGATTCTCCACTGCAGATTATGAATTGAACATCTTTAAGTGAAGTGGCACTTAAGAGTCAAAAGAGATTGTCACCACCTTTAACTTCTCATCTCTTCTTACCCATTTTTGCACTTAGGCACATTCTCCTTGAAAAGACTGATAGGCACAGTTATGCCATTATCAACACCACCACCAAAAGAAAAATCTCCTTGTTCCTTTTAGTCTCCAAGTCCTAATGAGTCCCCACAGAGGGGCATTTTGGAAACAGTGGGCTCCATCTAATGGGTGCCCGGCACACCCTAGGCCATATGCTGAACTCTTGGAAATCAACCAGGTAGTGTGATAAGTTTTTCACTGAAAACTTCCTACATTAACCTTGGAACTTTTGCTAGAGAACTGGAATCTTTTATTATTAACCTGGAAGATGGAATTGAAGAAGGCCAATCAGAGAAAGCACTGAAGCAGAGCAGCAAGGACCTTGTGTGGCCGCCACTGGGTCAGCAGGCTCCCTTTGCCGAGACGTAGTCCTTGCAATGAAATGAATTTCTGATACAGCAAACTGTTGTCATCCACCGCCCGCCCCCCCAGCTCCCGACCCATACATCATTATACTCCGTGGAAGATGAGTCTTATGTGAGAAGCTGTCACTGTTTTCACTGTTTGCGGCTGACAAGTGTTAGTCAACTAAATGCTGACAGCTGAGGCCATTCTCTGAATGGTGAGGCTTCACAGGTTTTATTCACTCACCGTTCTGTCCCAAGATATCTTTATCGACATAGATTTTTCCCACCCCTGTTCATACACACACACACACACACACACACACACGCACATATGTGTGCAGACACACACATTTGCCTGTGTTTTATTTATTCATTCTTTTTAGCTAGTAAGCTGAGAACAGATGATTTCTTTTTGAAACTGGGATCGCCTGTCAGCAGACAGTGGTAGGGTGTGAGTCCTCTTCCCACCTCTTGGATCGATAGCATTATCATCACAATATGCTTACCAGTCAATATAAAGAATACTCCAAATGTACCTCTTGCTCTTCCAAGTGAGCCCACTGCTAGCACAGGTCTAATGGCATGATTCATCTATGATCTTGGCTGTTGTCAATACACAAGGTTATGTTTGCTCTGGCTCATTTCATAGCCTTCCTAATCTAAGTACAGAAAAATCAAAGATGAGGTCCTGGCCATTAAAGCCCTTTTGACCTACTACTGTTCTTCCAAAATATAAATACCTCCTTGATGTTCAATATGATTTCCAGATTCAGTTTTGACTATGTAATTCTGCAGGCCTCCTTCACATCATGAGAAACACACAATCTCAAATCAGCACGGTTTTGACTCTTGTCGTGATTAAATCCAAGGGTTTGCTGTGACCCAGGTACTGTTCTGGGCACTAGGATACAGCAGCAAACCATAAAGACAATACCCCTGCCTCCTTGAAGCTTATATTCTGATGGGGGCGGGGGTCGGGGAAAGAAATTTAAAAATAAACAGTAAACAAACAAAAAAAATGTAAGATAATAAAAAATGCCTTGTGGAGAAGTGGGGTAGGTAGATGGAATACTGAGAAGGCAACTTTCCATTGTCTGGATTTGGGAAGGATTCCCCGAGGAAGGGATAATTAAATGAAATCTCAATGAGGAGATGGTGGGAAAGCATTCTAGATGGAGGGACCAGGTAATGCAAATGCCTCAAGGTCAATTTTAGCATGTTGGAGGAAGAAGGTCAGAGTGGTTGGAACACTGTGCATTAGGGAGAACATGGTGTGCGATTTGGTTTAAAAAAATCATAGGACCAGATAATGTCTCACTGTATAAAATTTGATTTTATTAGCACTACAAAGAGAAGCCAGCAGAAGTTTTAAGGTTTTAACAAGCTCACTTTGCCTGTGAGTAAAAGTGGGTCACAAGAACCGAGTGAGACCGGTTAGAAAGCTATAGCAGGAAGAAATGATGGCAGTTTCTGGAAACGGAGACAAATGGACTGAAGTGTTATGTTCCAGACATAGCAATAACAGGATGTGTTGATGGATTTGGATATGGGGTATGGGGAAAAGAGGAATCCAGGATAAGTCCTAGATTTTTAGCATCAGTAACTTTGTGGATGACGGTGCCATTTACTGACACATGGAAGACTGGCCACCAGGCACAGTTTTTGTTGAGAAAGTTAATAGTTCAGTTTTGTCCATCGTATATTTGGGAGGACTCTTAGCCATACGGATGGGACGTCAAGAAGCTAGTCAGATATATGAATCTGGAGAGATGCACACCGAGATACAGGTTTGAGATTCACTGGCATAGAAATGAGATTTAAAACCATGGTTCTGGGTGAAATTCACTAGAAAGAACATGTAAATAAAGAAAACAGTGGAGCTTGAGACACCATGGCATCTGGATAGGTGGCAACAGGGTAGAAGAAGACAGTGTTTCAGAAAGAACAGAGTTAAAACTTGGTGAAATACTACTGAGAAATCAAACACAATGAAAAAAAAAAATGACCATTGGTTTTAGCAAAAGGAAGTCATTGGCACTTTTGATAAGAGAATTCTTGGAGGGGTGTTGAAGCCAATGGAGTGGGTTATGGAGACACTGTAAAGTGAGGAAGTGTAGAACAATAACATAGACAGCTCTTTTAGGGAGTTTTACTGTGACAGGAAGTAGACAAATGGGAAGATGAAACACCAAGGGAAGATTAATAGTCTTGTTTCTTGTTGTTTTTTTTTTTTATTTTTATCAGACATTATCACCAAACAAAAGAAAGTAACGTATCACCTCCAATTATTCCCCTACTAAAAATTTTATTCTCTCTCCCAATAGAGACATGACCTGAAAGTAACAGTCAAATACATTAAGGACATAAGATATGCTAGAAAATATGTGATTTGTCTTTAAGCGTTGTCATACATGTGTGAGTTATCTTTAGTTCTAAAACTAAAGAGTTTAAAAAACTCTAAAACACAGTTTAAAAAAACTCTGTTACTACATGAAAAATGTATATTCCTTCTCAATTCCTTTTTCAATTGTCAAATATTAACCATTCCAAATGATTTTAACAATAGTTCATATATGAAATTTACTATTTTAATGTTAGTAAGTTAATTATCTGTTATCCTGGAAGCCAGATGTGAATGGAGTTGCTGTGGTGTTTACGGGACTGAGGAAAAAGATAAACTCTGATGAGGTTAGTTGTTGCTATGAGGGGAGCAGGCCCTCCAAGTTCCTTAGTCCCCACCCTGTGCTTGGGTGACATGAAATCTCCAAATGGCTTTTGGTGCTTTCCAACAAATGATCCCCTTCTCCTGGGCCTGTGTGCTGACAGCATCAGACATGCTCCCTGTCATTTGACCTCCTGGCTTAACAGAGCAGAAGTGCTGTGCTAAGAAAAACCAAACTTTAAAAAAAACTCACATAAAAGCATTTTGTGGAAACTTGTGAGGATATACTTTCACAATCTTTCACTAAAAAAAAAAAAATGTGGGGCACCTGGGTGGCTCAGTTGGCTAAGCATCTGACTTTGGCACAGGTCAGGATCTTGTGGTTCGTGAGTTCAAGCCCTGGATCGGGCTCTATGCTGACACCTTGGAGCCTGGAGCCTGCTTTGAATTCTGGGTCTCCCTCTCTCTCTGCCCCTCCCCTGCTCATGCTCTGTCACAATCTCTCTCTCAAAAATAAACATTAAAAAAAATTTTTTTAATATATACCATTCTCCTAGAGGTGGGGAAAAAGCAAAATGCCAAAGTATAATAGTACCAACAGATAGTATTCTTTACCAAAAAGTGGTTTGTAGTCATCAGACTCTGTTTTAACTGAAGATTCCTGTTCCATTGGTTATAAAACAGGGTCATAGACGCTAGCCCCTTCAAAGACCATTCCATGTATTAGAGCAGGAAACAGGTTCCTACTTGCTTGGTGGAATGAGGAGGGAGGTACCATAGGCAGGGAAGCACCATCTTGACAGTTGGAGTTAAACATGGACTCTGAGGCAACGTTTCTCTTTCTGTCACGTAGATGGTGTCGATGTTGCAACTGTGCCCAGCCCCGCTTCAGAAGAGGCCACTGAAGTCTGTAAAGATGAAGGTATGAGGCCACTTACCTAAAGATCACAAACTCCCAGAAAACCATTTGGATTTTGTTTATATGGGGAAATGAAGCAGTGAGCAAATCTATCCAATTCTCTTTCAGCACCTCTATTTCCAACACAATCAAATATCACACCCGCTCTGTTTTATTCCACACCCACCCTTTTCAGAATTTATACATACATTTACATTTGTTCTTCTGAAAAGTAACTGCTTATTAAATCAGAAAATGGTCAAAGAAGTTATGTTTAAAGATGTTTATTTGAAATTCCAGAATTAGGCAGTTCTGCTGTTTACAGCTACTCATCAGGAATAAGTTCAAATGAGTGGCGTTTGGGAACCACCTACCAGAGAGCTCCATTATCCAGACATGATAAGGAAGAAAAAAATGTTGAAAGGAATCTATAGAAATAAATCTTTCTATTTATTTGCCATCTATTTGGTGACAAGAGCATCATTCCTCATTCTATGAATAGTTACAATGAGAAAGGTCACAGAACAAGGTGTCTCCAGAAGAAGAAAAAGGTAAAAGAAAATTTTCCATAGGCTCTAGGAAAAAATTTGAGGGAGAAATAGTGGGTACATCCATGTGCAGATGATAGAGTTAAAACGAATATCTGAAGGAAAATACAATAGCCCTTTCTTTTCTTTCACTCTGATTAACTGTCCCCATACAAAAAGGTAATACTACTTTATATCTGTCCTAGATAGCTACTAAACACCCTTCTGTGAATAGTAAGACTAGATTGTTGTGGTTATAGAAATGGAATGGACAATCAACTGACTAATGAATACAGAAGATGTGGTTTATATATACAATGGAATACTACTTGGCAATGAGAAAGAATGAAATCTGTCCATTTGCAGCACGGTGGACGGAACTGGAGGGTATTATGCTAAGTGAAATAAGTCAGTCAGAGAAAGACAGACATCATATGATTTCACTCATATGTGGATCTTGAGAAATTTAACAGAAGACCGTGGGGGAGGGAAAGGGGAAAAAAATGTTACAAACAAAGAGGGAGGGAGGCAAACCATAAGAGACTCTTAAACACAGAGAACAAACTGAGGGTTGATGAGGGGTGGGGGAAAGGGGAAAGTGGGTGATGGGCATTGAGGAGGGCACTTGTTGGGATAAACACTGGGTGTTGTATGGAAGCGAGTTTGACAATAAATTATGTTAAAAATAAATAAATAATTTTTTTAAAGTGAAAAAACAAAGAAATGGAATGAACACCTGGTACACTGTGTGATCTATTTAGAATTTCTAGATAAATATGCTGAATGCATTTTTTCAGTTTGGAGTGATATGAAGATGGATATATATACTTGACATTGATAGTTGAATCAAAATTTAGAAATCAAAGTTGTTTTACAATCTTAATACTTAGTTGTTTGTATCATTCATTTCATTTCATGTTGTCTGGTAAATGGGTTTTTCTAAATGAGCTGTCCAGTGTAATAAGAGTAGTTGCTAACACTGTGAACTCTAGGGTTAGATGGTTGAAGCTTAAATCCTGTCTCTGCGTCTCAAAATTGATGTAACCTTTGACAAGTAACTCAAGGAATTAACAAGTAACGGCAAGTAATTAACCTCTTTGTGCTTCAGTCTTCTCTCCAGAAGGAAGACAATAATAGCATCTACCTCACAGAATACCAATTCATGTCAATTGCTCAAACTTTTCACCTGGCATATGTGTAGGTTGGGCTCCCCAGAAGACAGACTTTAAAATGGAGATTAGGGAATAGACATTTATTAGGGAGAGCTCTTGGAATCCACACCTATGAAAGGCAAAGGAAGGAAGCAGAACTGGGTAGAGAGGGAAGTTGAGCTGACAGGCATTATCAACAGAAGCCACAGCTATTCTGAAGATAGCATGACCCTTTTGAGGTGTCTCTCTGGGGTCAGTAAAAGCTTCCTTTGATAAGTCACCTGACCCTGGCTGCCTTGGGGAAGGGGTGTGGCCTTGAGTGAGGCAGAGGTCTTCTAATGAGGTAATTCTGGAAGCCTGGGATGAACTGGGAGAGTAAGTTCTTCATTCCTGTAGAGAGATCCGGATTGCCCAACAAGCATAGACCACACTGTTATTTTCGGTGGTCCTTTTTTGGATCATTACCACTCTTTAAATGAATCCCTTGGCACTTCCTTCATACATACTCAGATACGTGTTCTTACATCCTTGGTTTTGAAGCCATTTGCTATATCTAAAAAGGTAATAATGTATATATACACATAGGTTCTGATAAGAAACCCCAGGGCACCTTAGAGAGAGAAATAAACCTAAGTCAGAGTGGAAAGACAGAAAATAGTGTTCATCTTAGGCAAATAATTTTGGACATTCCAGTCGTTTAGCCTGGGATAAAAAAAAAAAAATTAATGTCATGAAGTTTAATGGCAGAGTTTAGGAAACAAGAGGTAATCTAAGTACTTCAAGCTGAGATTTTTCCTGTTCAGCTATTTGGTTTAGAGACATTACACCTTTGTAGAAACAGTTTGTGATGTTTCTTGATGCTTTTAGGATCTCACACCATTAATTGCACACGCCAGGATCAATTTCTCAGAATACTTTTAGGATTTTTTTTTAAACTTTTAAAGGTGTGATTCCAACAAGTTCTGTCACATATTACAAATGCAGTTCCCTAGTAAGATTAATGTGAAGTTCTAAGGATTTTATTGAAATAAATTGTTAATATCCGTTAACCTTTTGATCTTAGAGAAGAAAAAGTGTTTTGAAATCCACATTAGCATGTAATCCAGTTTCAATTAAAAGTAGAACATATATGATTTTTTCTTTTTCCTTCTGTAATAGCATATACACATGACCACTGTTTTTTGATTATCAGTTGGTACAAAGCTTAGACCAAGTGTCTAATGTGTATGGGACTGCCATCTTGACTGATATATACATTGCTTAGAATGAAAAAGAAATGAATTTGCCATTGAAATTCTCCAATACTGAGGTCAGGTTGAGATTAAAATGCAGTCACAGGTGTTGAGGATTCATTTCAAACATTCACCGTTATTAGCTTTCATGCAGAAATAGATCTCCTTCTTGGTGACACCTGGGCTATTTATGAGCTCTGCAGTTCGAAGATCGCTTATAAAAATGCTTATTTCACTCTCTAGTTTAAGTGGAAGAACATTTTTGCTGACCAAAGGTCCTGAAGGAGCCCTTGCTCTCTTGATTTTGCCTCCAGATTCTGATCTTAACCCAGCATTTTCTTGGGTTTTGTAATCACTGATATTATGGGCTTGGGCTTGCCTTCTCTCTCTCTCTCTCTCTCTCTCTCTCCTGGCACCTACCCCCCAATATAATCCCCAAGGATTTTGAGATGCACCAGTTATTTCCAACTTTGCTTGTTGACTGGTTGGATTTACATTTATAACTTTGGTTTCCCCTGGAAACTAGTGTCTTCTGAAGTGCAAGGATCATGGGGCACCTGGGTGGCTCATCTGTTGAGCTTCTGACTTCAGCTCAGGTCATGACCTCATAGTTTGTGAGTTCAAGCCCTGGGTCGGGCTCTGTGCCAACAGCTTGGAGCCTGCTTGGGATTCTCTCTCTCCCTGTCTCTTTGCCCCTCCTCTGCTTTCTCTCTCTCTCTCTCTCTCAAAACTAAATAAACATTAAAAAAAAATTTTATAAAGTGCAAGGACTGAAAACAAGCAAACAAAAGATGAGCTGTCTAATGTCACTTCGTTTGGGAGATTTGGTTTTTAAAACATTAAAACAGGTTGTAACAGTTGAAGAACTTTAAGAGGAAGTGTCTTCTGGGGTATCTTCTATGCCAGCGATTTTGCTCAAATGTTCTAGACATATTTCCCACTGGGTACTGAGAATGGATGCTTCCTGCCCATTTACCCCACATAACTGCTAACAATGCAAGCTGCTAACAGAAGGAGGTACAACCGATTGGCTGGCGGATTAAGAGCTAGATTGTGCACTACAGGCTGAAGGCACCTGTAACTCATTACAGACCTGGTGGGCAGGAGTTGAGTTGGGAGGATGAGATGTGAGGAGGAGGAATGTTGATGAATAATTCATCCACAGGGTGGGTGCATGCCAAGGATGTGGCAGCCAGGACCGAATTGAAATGAACTCCAAGGTAAAGCTGGCCTGAGAAAATATCTATAGGTTCATAGGATTTCTGAAGGTATTTATAAAATAGGCATGCACTTATCTACTGAGGTATTCCTTCATCTACTGGTAAAAATATTCTATTTAATGGTGGTTCGTACTTTAAATCCTTAAAAACAAATCTAAGGGTACAAATGTTAGCTAACAAATAAGGAGGCATTCAGATGACGGGAGTATAAACACAGTATAAACTCATGCCAGGAATATCAAGTGCTCTGGTTGAAACTGCTGCACAGTTTTATTATTATTATTATCTCTATTATTTAACATCTAGTCAACCTCCTTAATTCAAAGGGAACTCTCTGTTCTAGTTGTCTCAACACCAGTAATAGCTCATCCTTACTCACAGCCAAGGCCAAGGCACTTCCCTGGAGGAAAAAAAGTGCTGTTTCAACACATCCCGATTCTCCTGTCTTAGTATTTAATCAGTACCTAATTTGAATTTGAAGGTCAACTAGACCAAATCATATGCTCATTAATATTAAAGGAAAATCAATTAATACTCAGGTGCATGCACACCCGAGCTTGTATTCCTTTGGAGCTCTGTGTAGGTCACATCATTGCTGTTTTGGTGTTTATGAAGTGCAGTGTCACCTGGCAAAGGCTTTCTTAACCTTTAATCTAGCTTCTGACCTCCAAGAGGTCGCAGTTTCTGTAGAATGAGAGGAAAGCTACTGCAGGAGTCAGCCCTGCAAAGGAGAACAAAAGAGAAAGGATGCAGTTATATATGAGGAAGTGGATCCGGGTGTGTGCAAGAGATGAACATTCGTTCTCCCAACAATGGGTCCCTGTAAACCCAGCCAAGGCCAAAAGGTGTTGGCCCCAGATGGTTCTGACAATGTTTCTCTTCCTTGTCTAAATCGTTACAGAGAAACAAAGCATTGTACCACCCGTGAAATTCTTCTCAGGCTTCTGCAGTCTAATTTTTTTCAGTCTTTTTCCTATCCTTGATGTCTACCTTCCCCCCAACTAAGGGCCCTCACCACTACTCACCAAAGTGGGACAAAGCTGTCATCTGTCCTGGATCTGCACTGGTAGAGTATCTGGATACACTGTAACACCCAAGTTATCACTCTTGGATTTTTAAGAGGCTGAAGTATAGAATCAAAGCCACTGCCCTCTGGCAGCTCAGTGAAGGGGAAAGAACTAAGATGTATGGAGTGTCTCTAGTACTCAATGTTTTAAATTTATGTACACTGTATTCTTCATTTCACAAGGGTAACCTAAGACTCATAAGCAAGAGAGAAAAGTGTCTGTGTGCAGGGGGTAGGAGGAGGTGAACTGCTGTATTAGTGTTGACTCCCAACTGATATTTACATGATATTAACATTTATATAAACTCCCCAAAAGATAGTATTTCATTCTATTTTAACATAACAATTATTTATTTTTCTGTTTATAAGAATAATAAATATTTATTGTAAGATATTTTAAAATTCAGGAAAATATAAAAGGGAAAAAAAGCCTGTGATCATTCTCCCTTTAAGGATTAAATTGTTTAAAAAAAAAGTCCTCATTCTGATTTTTCAGTTAACAGTGCACCATGAATATTTTCCCGTGTCTTTAAATATTCCTCAAAGGCATGATTTTTATTGGAGGCATAATATTTCATCATATGGTTGTCTGTTCTAATGTTAGATTATTTTGTTATTTACAGTTTTCTCTCTATTATAAATAATAAGGAAATGCAGTGCATACATTTTAAATAAATCTCTATGATCAGTTCCTCAGGATAAATTCCTGATTTTTTTTTTTTGTTATTTACTAGGGAAAAGGTTAAAACATTTTTATTGCTTTCATTCATTTTCTTATTTTAATAGTAATGTGTCTTTATTATATGAAAAAATACAAGCAAAAGAAGAAATGAAAAATATCATCCATAATCTCAATCCCAGAAATAAACATATATAATAGGCTGGCATATAAACCTCCAGTGTGTTTAGGAGTGTCTGGGTGGCTCAGTAGGTTAAGCAACTGACTTCGGCTCAGGTCATGATCTCATGGTTTGTGGGTTTGAGCCCCGCATCGGGCTCTGTGCTGACAGCTCAGAGCCTAGAGCCTGCTTCGGATTCTGTGTCTCCCTCTATCTCTGTTCCTCCCCTTCTCGTTCTTTGTCTCTCTCTGTCTTTCAAAAATAAATAAACATTAAATATTTTTTAAAAAAATAAATAAACTTCCAGTGTGTTTCTAGACTGCTGCAGATGATACACAGACAGGTAGATGATAGGTAGATAGATAGATAGATAGATAGAGACAGACTTTTTTAGGATATTCTGCAACACATACCATTTTGAAACTGTCTTTTAAATATAACATAGATTGTGAAATTATTTCCATGTCTTCTGACAGTCTAATATCACCTAATTGTACATTCTTATGAATGAATGTTCATAAGTTACTTACCCATTTAAGTCATTTCTGTTTTCAGCTTTAAATTCTATACCGACAGGGAATATCCTTTCACTCTGGAAATGTTCATCATTTCTATAAAAAAATTAATATATGGAAATGCATGAAAATCTTTGTCTTTTCTACAATGAATAGAGTTTATTCCTTTTTTGATTCTTTAAATAATATATATTCATTGTAAAAACTTCAAAAAATGAAACAGTGTAAGGAATAGAATTTTTAAAACGTGAGCAATCACAACATCCTGAGACAAATACCATTCAGATTTTGAGGACCGTCCATCCTTTCACATGTCACTTTCTAAATACATGCATCCCCACAAAATTTTACATAACTTGATCATATAATGTGTGATTTTCATGTGATTCCCCCCATTTTGTTGTTTGCTTACTTCCCACCTTCCAAGTATTCAGTGAGTAAAATATACCGATAAAGAGTCTAGCCTCTGATCCCAACTTCTGAGGTCCAGACTCCAACCCTACCATGACCTGTGTGACTTTGGGCAAGTCATTTATTCTCTGCACCTCAGTTCCCTCATAGGGAAATTGAGAACGGTAATAGTAGCTCCCTCACAGGGTATGGAACATTAAAATGAGTCAATCCATTTAGACATGTCAAAGAGTGCCAGATACACAGAAGGAGGCTCAAAGTTTTTAATCCATTGTTAAATATACATGTTTATTTCATAAATATCATATTACATCCTACACAGTTTTCTGAATCTTGTTTTGTTACAGGCAGTGAAACTTTGTGAAAATCCCTCTGAGTCATTTTGTGTAGATCTAATTCATCCATTTTTAAACTCGTGATATTCCATAGCTTGGAAGTACTATAATTTATTCAGCCATTCTTCTATGATGAGCAAGCACTTTCTTCCCACTTTATTACCAGACAAACAATGCTACATAAATGTCCTTGCCCATATATCCTTATAAGCAGTGCTTTTATTTGTGTGGGAAAGATTCCAAGAGTGTGAGTTCTGCTTTGAGGAGTACGTGTTTTTAATGGATACTGCCAAACTGCTTTCCCAAAAGGCCGTAACAATTGGTATTTTCATCGGCAATTGTGATTTTTGTTCTTTCTAATATTTGCCAGTTCAATGGGTGTAAAGTAAGATCTCATTACTTTTAAAAGGTCAGTATTATTATCCCAATTTTGCAGGTAACTGAGGCTCAGAAAATTTAAGTAACTGGTCTAGTTGACCAAAAGGGAGAACCAGAATTTGGAAACCAAGTCTGCCTAAACCCAAATCCCATGCTTTTCTCATCTCACCATGCTGCCTCCAACATCTTGTATTTGGAGCAAGAGATATCCCTTGCCAGTGGAGGGTAGAATGCAGGGAGGTCCAGAGTAGTCAAAGGACAGCATGGGAAAGGTGAGACTCATACTTGGTGAGTAGGGCCATGAAATTGAGGCAGCAGAGGGAACAGTGTGGAGCCAACCTACTTTATACACATTGCAACTTTGACCCTGACCTAGGCCTACAAGGACATGTGTGCATAGAAACCTCCTATATACCCCACCAAATGCAAAGTCCAAATCCTTTTGCATAATGTTCATGATCTTTCTGTATAGTCTAGTTCTATGCCTCCGCAAAACCCTGCATATACCCTGCTCTGTAGCCTAACTCACATATGTGATATTTCCCCAAAACCACCGGTCTACAGCATTCTGCTATTGTTCTTTCATACCTGTTTCATTCAAGATTCAAGGATTCATTTCTAGTATCTTACCTTACATGGATCCTTACTCCAACATCCCCTTCTCCTCACCCCCCTTCTCTCCCACCTTTCTTTCTTTCCATCAACAATTATCTGAGCACATATTTTGATAAAAATAATCATACCAGGTAATGCAGGGGAGGGACATGCACATTTTTACCTTTCTTGATTTCTCCCTTCCTCATTGCATATCCTTCTACACAATAGTGACTGTCTCTTCTACAGCTTCTTGTAAATTTGTCTGTAAAACTTGAAAACTACCCTGTGCCTTGTACCAATATTATATACATGACTTATCATCTAACTCACTAGAATGGAAATATCTTAAAACCAGCTACCAAGTCTTCATTTTCCCGTTCTGTACCAAGCCCAACACAGTGACTTGTGCCTAGTAGGTCCTTGATATTGGATACACAGCCTGTCGTAGAAAATGAGCCACTTATAATGGTTGTCATAGAGAGAATTCCCTTTCAGAATTCTCCCATTTCAGAAATGAGGTTTTCCTAAAATGTCATGCTGCAAAAACACAAAGGGAAATTCAAGCCAGAGGCTTCCCTATTTGCTCACTGTCCTTATTTGTTCCCTATTTGTTCACGTTGGAACAACGTTTTGTTTGGAAAACAAAATAGGCTTCTTCTAAATGGTTAATGTATATAGATTACTTGCTATGGTTGAAGTTGGTTGTTTATGCTTAATTTATGATAAAGATTTTACAATAAGCTTTTCAAATGTTTTGATAAAATATGTTTTACATTGGTTTAAACAGGTAAAAAAGTAGATAAAACCATTTATCTTCTTCTTGGTATTCAAAGTATATTCATATACCACAGTTTAAAATGTTCCTAAGTGACAATTGGAAGTCAAGCAGCAGTTGCTTTACAATTACATTTTCATACAATATATTATTTTTCCTTACAAATCAAGTGTGGCCATAATTACAGATCTGTAACTGTAAGTTTAGTTATATGATCTCTTCGGACACATTTCTAAAGATTTGGTGAGCGAGACTTGGAAACAAAATCATCAGATTAGGATATAGAGATTATCTGAGTGGGGTTGCAACCCCTTCGTCCAATACACAATGTTGGACCTAAGTTTAAGTCCAAATAGGTGTAAATTAGTACGAGCATCCCTGTGATCTATTTTCAGGTGCACAGGCCTAATTTTGCGCTCTGTGGTGTAAGTCATGCAGCCTTTACGAGCCTCTTCTGGATTCACAGCACCACTGCTGTGTGACTTTAAATAACTTTCTTAGGCTGTGCCTCAGTTCCTCCTCTGTAAAATGAGGTATGATGGTGTTACATTATGAGGTCGACATACCAAAATCTGGAGAAGGTGATCCCAGCCCTCATGGATGACTCGGAGGGGATTCAAACTCCCCAGTGGAAAATGGTAACTGCAGATGTGGTGGGAAGAACAAGAGAACTAGAATCAGAAAGACGTGCCTAATTGCGCCAATCTCATGCGAAAACTTTAATGGATGAGGAGTCACTTCCTGTAGATAAGCAAAGAATCACTTTTTGAGTTGGAATCTACTCCCAGTGAAGATGCTGTGAAGATTGTTGAAATGACAAGGATTTAGAATTTCACATAGACTTAGTTGAAAAAGGTAGAGTTGAGAGGATTGACTCCAGTTTTGAAAGAAGGTCTACCATGTGTAAAATGCGATATGTGACAGAGAAATAGTTTGTGGAAGGAAGAGCCAATACATGTGGTAAATTTCACCATCAGCCTTCAGCCACCACCACCCTGACCAGTCAGCAGCCTTGGCCGGGGTTGAGGCATTAAGGCAGGACCCTTCACCAACAACAAGATTATGACTCACTGAAAGCTCAGGTGATTATTAGCTTTTTTTTTCTTTTTTTTTTTAGCAATAAAGTATTTTTTAATTAAGGTACACACATTGTTTTTTTAGCATTTTACATAATGCTATTGCACACTTAAATAAACTACAGTGTGGTATAAACATAACTTTCATATGCACTGGGAAACCAAAAGCTTCATTTGACTTGCTTTATTGCAGTATTCACTTGATTGCAGTGGTCTGGAACTGAACCCACAATTTCTCCAAGGTATACCGAACTCACAGATACAAAGAACAGAATGGTTGCCAAAGGCGGGGGATGGTGAGTGGGAAAAATGGGTGAATTGTTTCATTTTTGTTTTTTTCAGTTTAGATAATTGGAATAAATTTGTATTTATTAAAGATTAAAACAATACTCTCACAACAATACCAGCTCACCTTAAAGTATACCTCGAAGTACCTCAGAGAAAGTAACAAAATAAACTAAAAAAAAAAAAAAAGAAGAAAACAAAGCACAGCTCCCTTCTCATACTCAATGATAACATATTTTCAGTGACAGAAACTAATTTTTAGTTTTAGTATTATATGGAGAAAAGCAATATTTTCCAGTGGTCATGAAGTGGCCTGGTGTATGATTTCATGAAATTTTGTGCCTAATTATATCCTAGTATAATACAATACATACAATAAAAATACAGAGCTTAGCAGTAAACATGGAATCTTCTGGGTTCATTTTATGTCCTTACCCATTTCCCAAGGAAGCTTCAGAAGGATAAATGGCATGGTATAGAAAAAAAAAAAAAAAAAGTTTTGGAGTGAAAAGAAATATACATTAATATTTGAATTAAAAACTGAATACTGTACTTTAAAGGAGTTTTAAAAGATTTCCAGAGTTGATTTTGAAGATATGTACTTTGGCCACTACGTAAGATATGACTTCACTGAAAAACAGAGGTCCTGACAATGATTCATGTAGAATGACACATGATCATATTCTAAATGAGCAAAGACACCAGAGAAAGGTTATATAAAAAAATTCAGTTCACATTCCTAAGCAACATCGTGGGGCTCTTGCTCAGATATTCCCATGTTTAAAATTTTATAGCATTGATCAGGATGTTAATAAGCATTTTTTATAAAAAAAAATTCCACAGTCAAAAAATTTTCGAAACTGCAAGGTGAGACAAAGTTGAGCAGTTTCTACAGATTTCTCAGAGCCTTCAACCTGCTCACATGCACTGAGAGGCTCAGGTGAGGTGGAAACTGATGGCATTTCCCATGGTAACTGACCAAATCTTACTAAACAAATCTTTGCTTCTTACTTTCTTTTTTATGTAGGATTTTTTAAATCTTACAAAACCCAGTTTGAGAAACAATTCCACATCCTATCCAAACGAGTTAAGGAACATAAAGTTGTAATTTCAATAAATCATAGTCACTATTAAATACAAAATAAGCAATGATAAAATTACTTTTTAAAAAATGAGGTCTGAGTTTCTTACATTTGTGGTAGTACAGTGTTACTGAGGGATACATTCTCCCAAGTTACAGAAAAGGATGTAGCCTATCATAGATTTTGACAATAGATATTTTCATGAGCAGAAATATGTTGTCCTGCCTCATTCCTGATGATATTTGTTGTCATCCATTCTTTCCACCACTGTTCCCGGGGGGTATATTTATTGTAAGAGACAGAGAGAGTCACAGAGGAAGACAGAGAATGTCTCAGAACTGCTGCATTCCTTAACAGAAAGAAAGGAATAATTGGCTAGCTAGTGGTGAAGACTGGAAAGGCTTTTTTTAATCAGGCACAAAGACCAGGTTTCCTAACAAGCATTGTTGGCATTTAATGAAAAGTTTTTCTTACTATTTCATTTAGAAATTTGCCCTGATATTTTGCACTAGATATGTCAAATTAGAGTGGAAAGACTGGCAGAAGGGACAGCAGCAGTCACATACACATATGCATACACAAAACAACGCACATGAGCACGCACACACGTACACACAAACGTGTTTTGAGACCCAAATAAATTTGTACAAGATGACGTTTCTCCTAGCTTGATCTATGATTCAGGATGCTTCTGTTATACTGGCAGACTCATCAAAGTCTTTCAAAAGGCATGTTTCAAAAGCCATTCAATTCCTTCAGTTTACCTAACCCATCCATAAATGTTTTCAGTGCCAGCCACATTTTGAAGCAGAATCAATTCTAAATATTCCCTCAATCACTGTATCCTAACTATGTAGTAAGACACACATTTCTGTTGACCTCTTCCTCAGAGTAGACAATTAAGGACTTAAGACCACTGTCAGCACCAGGCACTGGGTTTCTCTCAATCCATCTTTCCAACGGCAGGAAGATAAACAACCAGGAAAGTAAACACCAACCTGCATGAGCAGGAGGTACGCGAGCAAACCTTTGCACACATATGCCTTCCTCTTCCTGACGACGCTCTTTTTCCATGATCAGAGCCCCTCCCAAATCCTTCCCTAGCACTTCTCCCAAGGTTGAGCTAAGAGCACACATCAGACTCTGTTCCTGCTTTATTCCATGAAACACCAGTTCTTCCATCTTTAATGCCTTTCCCCTCCTCCTACTTAATGGGTCCCCTCTTTGAACCATACTTCCTACCCCACAGTCTCCCTTTTTCATCAAATGTAAAGAAACCAGGAATTTGCTTGTGGTCCATAAGGTGACCATATGCCCTGGATTTTTAAGTACAATTCTAACTGCAAAGATCTTATCTTCTTATCAGACCACATAATATGATTTGTGAGAGGAAAATAATAACAGGAAAAAAAAACCTTCTTCCTGAGCATAAGCTGTCACCCCATGGGAAACTAGCTTTGACTATTGTTTCCACAAGTTCTCTGCTAGTTTTTTCAAGAAGAAAAAGATGGAGCTGAGATGTAAAAAATAATAATTATATTCCTCTCCTTCACTCTCAAAATATCTTTTGTCATGCCATATCATCTTTGCTAATTTCTTCCTTTATTTTGAAAATCCTTTCATATTTATAAAGAAATTGTGTGTCCTAAGAGCTTTGTACACAGATCCTAACTAGTTAGATTTGAATAATAATGGCAATCAGAAAAATATAGTGCCCAAATATAACCTCACTCAAATCTTTCAGTAACTCTTTCAGATGGACTATGAGTTAGGTAACACTAGCTGCTGTAACACCAATGTCAAACTGACATGAGAGAAATTTATTTTCTCATGTGCATAAATCCACAGTGGGAGGCTGAGTCCCATTGTGTCATTAAGGACTCAAGCTGATGGAGGCTTGTGAGCTCCAGCCTGTGGCCCCCAAAGTTGTCCTGAATCTTTGTATCCAGTTGGCAAATAAGTAGAAGAGAGAAAGGATTACAAAGCAGGGTTTTTTTATGGCCAGGCCTAAAAGTGGCATGTACCACTTCTGTCCACTTTCTGTTGGCCAGAACTCAGTTGCATGGCCCCACCTGGCTGCAAGAGAGATCTTCCTCATCCCTGCAAGTTTTTCCTTCTTATGTGACCAAGACAAGGGCAACAGATTTGTTCAACAGCTACCCAGTATCTCCCAGAGATGAGTGGTATTATTATTATTATTAATTCTTATCATCGTTACTATTTTTGTTTTATTTACCCTATTTTACAAACGAGGCAACCAAGATTCAGGATAAGTAACTAGCCCAGGGCAACACAAGTGTTGAAGACAAAAGAATACACTTGAACTTGAGGCTTTTTGAAAAAATAAATAAATAAGCCCATTTCCGTGGGTTTTTTTTTTCCTCTCCTTATCCCATAAGTCCACTCTGTATTAAGAACCACACACATGCACTATTAAGCCTTTATGGGATATCAGCTCATTCCACAGGGAAAAAGTGAGTGGTAAATACTTGGGTTTTTTCCCTCATTTCTGTTTTCAAGGACAATACTATGTTTTAAATTGTCTGCTATATTTTAAAGTCAGTAATGCCTAGGTCTAAATGATAATATGTTTGAGTTTTTGCATGCTGTTTTATAGCAGACTCCCTCTATAATTTTTATAATGTTTTCATTCTTTATATCCTTCCTTATTCCAGAATCATATTTAAAGTGGTTCCCTGAAAAACGATATCTGTCATGAACAACAGGGTTTTTATATAAGCTAATACATGAGCAGGTATCATGCCAATAGAGGCTCAAATGGAACTCTGATTCATATATTTGCTTATTGGTTTTCCTACTAGCATATATCTTATTATATTTGGCCTTGGATTGCACATAGTCGTGTTATACAGACAGCTGGTTTTAATGAGTCTAAGGTCAAGTGTATATGCTTGAACCCTAGATGAGTCAGCTAACCTTATATAGGTCAAAAACTCATGGCCATATTAATATATTGTTGTTGAATATGATCTCATTTCATAAGTCAAGTAAAAGGTGACAGCTCCTAAGGCCTACTGCCATTACTTGACAAAGCAAAATAAAGAGTTTCCAGCCCACTGTTTCTTGAATTCCTGTAATACTTTCATGTTTCCCTCAAAGTAAAGCACAAACACCTAACTGTAACCTGTAAGGTGCACCATTATAAACTCTACTTGTCCCTCCATTCTTACCTCACAAAACCTTCTCTCCCTTCACTGTAGTTCATGCTCATCATGGCCTTCCCTCATCATCTTTTTAGTTGGAACCCTCCTCCACTAAAGCTTTATCTCAGCCCCTTGTTTATTACTTCATAACACTTATTGCTGTCTGTAACTATGTAAACCTCTTTATCTTCTGCACATTCACCCTTTGTCCATCTCCCTCCACTATAACTTAAATTTCATGGAGGAAAGGACAATGTCTATGTTGTTTATCATTTTATCCCTGATTAGTACACAATCTGGCCTATAGAAAGCACCAATTAAAATGCATGGGTGTTTTTATGGCCATCAACAGATGTTTACTGGGTTTTTAACTTTGTAAGACTTGTGATATGAAAAAGAAAATATGATTCTTGCCCTTTAAGGAATTTACAATCAGATAGGAAAAGGAGATGTGCACGTGTGAGTTACGTAGCCAATATGAACATCAACAATAATAGTAGCAGCTAATACTTATCTAATCCTTGTCATACACCAGATTCTAGTCAAAGAACTTTACATGTTTTCACTCATTCCACTCTTATCGTGATATAAATTCAGTTATTATCCCACTTTACAGACAAGGGAAGTAAAGCATAGTGCAGTAAGTTAAGTGGTCTAAGGCCACATAGCTAGCATGTGAGACAGCTAACAAAACAGACAAAACAAGACAAGCACCAAGGAAAGATTACACTGAAACATATTGAAGGAGAAGCCCTGGGATTATCTGTGAAATACAGGTAAAGAATATGACATTTGAACTGGGATCTAAAAGATACACAAAAATAATGAACTGGAAAGAAGTTATTCTCATTGAGAAGAAGAGCATCCACGAAAGGGTGGAAGTAGGACATCAGACCACCTATTTTAGGTGCCATGAATAGATCCCCTTAGCTTCATGATGGATCCATCCATCCACTCTTTAATTTGTTGCTAAGTTTGAGCCCTCATTATGGAGAACCCTGAATGCCAGGCTAAGAAGTTTGGGTCAAATCAATATAAAGCAAAAATTTTCAACTATTAGATATCATTGGGGCATAGTTTTTTAGTGTGGTGGTTGTCATACATTTTTCACTCTCTTTCTTCCTCTAATTCCTTCTCAGAGCATCCTCTCTGATTATACCTAATTAGACTCTTCTCCCCAGCTATCTCTATTAGCATTTGCAGGTGTTTTTCTATAAGCCCCAGTAGATTTTCTAGTTTTTGATGGACCATCCTTTGGCAAGCTACAATTTCCCATCTTCATAACTCTGGCTTTCAAATAAATACGTCTTTAATTATTTGTATAACTCAGGCTTATACTAAGTTCTCTAGAATAGCACTGTCCCCTAGAGATAAATATGAGACACAAATGAGAACCACATATATAATTTTAAATTTTCTAATAGCCACATTAAGGAAGAAAAAAGGAAAAGGTGAAAATTGTTTTAATAAAATATTTTATTTAACAAACATATCCAAAATATAATAATTTCATCATGAAGACAATATAAAAAATATTGATATATTTTACATTCTTTTTTTGTACTGAGTCTGTAAGAGTCAGGTGCATATTTTGCACTTATGTAACGTGTCATTCAGACTTGCCACATTGCAAGGACTTACTGGCCACATGTGGCTAGTGGCTAATGTATTGGACAGTATGTAGAATTAGCTTGAGAAGAAACATGTGGTAGTGATGTTTTATCACTTTTAGTCTTGAAGCTTTATTCCTTAGGAGCTCTTGCTTGCAGGATTTGATACAAGCAGCAATGATATGACCTGGGCCTTTCTTAACACTTAGGCAGATTTATTTTTCTGGCTACATGTAAAGCTGCAAGGAGTTTCAGATTTTTAGCAGTAAGATCCAATATATCCAATGTTGAAAAGGAGATGCTCTGAAATGGCTCTGTCATTTTCATGTGTTGATATGGTTCACACAGATCCAGCCACTCATAGAACCGTGCTTCCCCACCGCAAATGAGATGCTGCTCTCCCTTCAATGGAGAATCTGTGGGCAATCCATATGAGGATACTAATTACAAAAAAAAAATCCTACTCTAAATGCAAGTTGACTTAGATGCAGAAAAGAAATGCACACAGATTGGGCTTTGGTTAACAAATTCAATATATTCCAGCAGTGGTGCTTAAAGAGTGGTCCCTGGAGCAGCAGAATCAGCATCACCTAGGAAGTTGTTAGAAATGCAGTCTCTCAGGCCTCACCCCAGACCTACGCCATCAGACACTCTGGAGGGAGGGGCCCCCACAGGCTGTATGTTAAAAATCCTTCCAGGAGATCCCAGTGCACACTAATACTTAAGAACCACTGTAGTTAGGAAATAATAAGTTGATGGCAAAGTATGGGGAAGCAGTGAATGTTTGATGTTTGCAAAGAGAAAAAAACATTATTTTTACTCTTCCAATAAGATTCACCACAGGATCCATTGACTTGGCCAGCCTTCATAGTGCAATTAAACTTCATCTTCCCTAGGAACCATATGAATGAATTTCACCAGCAGAATGTCAAGCGAAAGAAACCAGAGAAGAGCATGTATTGTGTACCATTCCATTTATCTAAAGTCTGAAAACAGGGACAACTGATAAATGCTGTTGGAAGTCAGAGTGGTGATTTTCAGAGGGAGGGTAGTGGCTGAAAAGGATGATGAACAGAGCTGCCAAGACATGATGTGTCCTGTTTCTTGAGCTGGTGCTAGTTATACAAGAGTGTTCAATTTGTGATAATCCATCATGCTGTATACTATGTGAAATTTGCACTTTTCTTTATGTATATTTATCTTCAGTGAAAAGTTAAGAATTCCAGGGTATTTTTTTTCCTCAAAAACTCTGAACACAACTTTTTTTTAAAGAGTAATTTTTTAACTCTTTTTTTTTTAATTTTAATTTTTTATTTTTTAAAATTTTCATCCAAATTAGTTAGCATATAGTGAAACAATGATTTCAGGAGTAGATTCCTTAATGCCCCTTACCCATTTAGCCCATCCCCCCCTCCCACAACCCCTCCAGCAACCCTCAGTTTGTTCTCCATATTTTATGAGTCTCTTCTGTTTTGTCCCCCTCCCTTTTTTTATATTATTTTTGTTTCCCTTTCCTTATGTGTATCTGTTTTGTCTCTTAAAGTCCTCATATGAGTGAAGTCATATGGTGTTTGTCTTTCTATGACTGACTAATTTCACTTAGCATAATACCCTCCAGTTCCATCCACGTAGTTGCAAATGGCAAGATTTCATTCTTTTTGATTGCTGAGTAATACTCCATGGTATATATATACCACCTCTTCTGCATCCATTCATCCATCGATGGACATTTGGGCTCTTTCCATACTTTGGCTATTGTTGATAGTGTTGCTATAAACATTGGCGTGCATGTGTCCCTTCAAAACAGCACACCTGTATCCCATGGATAAATGCCTAGTAGTGTAATTGCTGGATAGTAGGGTAGTTCTATTTTCAGTTTTTTGAAGAACTTCCATACTGTTTTCCAGAGTGGCTGCACCAGCTTGCATTGCCACCAACAATGCAAAAGAGATCCTCTTTCTCTGCATCCTCGCCAACATCTGTTGTTGCCTGAGTTGTTAATGTTAGCCATTCTGACAGGTGTAAGGTGGTATCTCATTGTGGTTTTGATTTGTATTTCCCTGATGATGAGTGATGTTGAACATTTTTTCGTGTGTCGGTTGGCCATCTGGATGTCTTCCTTAGAGGAGTGTCTATTCATGTATTCATGTCTTTTGCCCATTTCTTCACTAGATTATTTGTTTTTTTGGGTGTTGAGTTTGATAAGTTCTTTATAGATTTTGGATACTAACCCTTTATCTGATATGTCATTTGCAAATATTTTCTCCCATTCTGTCAGCTGCCTTTTAGTTTTGCTGATTGTTTCCTTCACTGTGCAGAAGCTTTTTATTTTGATGAGGTCCCAGTAGTTCATTTTTGCTTTTCTTTCCCTTGCCTCCAGAGACATGTTGAGTAAGAATTTGCGAGGGCAAGATCAAAGAGGTTTTTTTCCTGCTTTCTCATCGAGGATTTTGATGGCTTCCTGTCTTACATTGAGGTCTTTCATCCATTTTGAGTTTATTTTTGTGTATGGTGTAATAAAGTGGTCCAGGTTCATTCTTCTGCATGTCGCTGTCCAGTTTTCCCAGCACCACTTGCTGAAGAGACTGTCTTTATTCCATTGGATATTCTTTCCTGCTTTGTCAAAGATTAGTTGCCCATACGTTTGTGGATCCATTTCTGGGTTCTCTATTTTGTTCCATTGATCTGAGTGTCTGTTCTTGTGCCAGTACAATACTGTTTTGATGATTACAGCTTTGTAGTATAGCTTGAAGTCTGGGATTGTGATGCCTCCTGGTTTGGTTTTCTTTTTCAAGATCGCTTTGGCTATTCAGGGTCTTTTTTGGTTCCAAATTTTAGGATTATTTGTTGTAGTTCTGTGAAGAATGCTGGTGTTACTTTGATAGGGATTGCATGGAATATGTAGATTGCTTTGGGTAGTATTGACATTTTAACAATATTTGTTCTTCCTATCCAGGAGCATGGAATCTTTTTCCATTTTTTTTTTTTTTTGTCTTCTTCAATTTCTTTCATAAGCTTTCTATATTTTTCAGCGTATAGATTTTTCACCTCTTTGGTTAGATTTATTCCTAGGTATTTTATGGTTTTTTGTGCAACTGTAAATGGGATCAATTCCTTGATTTCTCCTTCTGTCACTTCATTGTTCGTGTATAGGAATACAAGTGATTTTTGTGCATTGAATTTATATCCTGCAACTTTGCTGAATTCATGAATCAATTCTAGCAGTTTTTTTTGTGGAATCTTTTGGGTTTTCCATATAGAGTATCATGTCATCTGCAAAGAGTGAAAATTTGACCTCCTCCTGGCTGATTTGGATGCCTTTTATTTCTTTATGTTGTCTGATTGCAGAGGCTAAGACTTCCAATACTATGTTGAATAACAGTGGTGAGAGTGGACATCTTTGTCTTGTTCCTGACCTTAGGGGGAAAGCTATCATCCCCATTGAGGATATTAGTGTTGGGTCATTCATATATGGCTTTTATGATCTCAAGGATGATCCTTCTATCCCTACTTTCTTGAGGGTTTTTATCAAGAAATGATGTTGTATTTTGTCAAACTCTTTCTCTGCATCTATTGAGAGGATCATATGGTTCTTGTCCTTTCTTTTATTGATGTGATGAATCACGTTAATTGTTTTGTGGATATTGAACCAGCCCTGCATGCCAGGTATAAATCCCACTTGGTCGTGGTGAATGATTTTTTTTAATGTATTGTTGGATCCGGTTGGCTAATATCTTGTTGAGGATTTTTACATCCATGTTCATCAGGGAAATTCGTCTATAGTTCTCCTTTTTAGTGGGGTCTCTGTCTGGTTTTGGAATCAAGGTAATGCTGGCTTCATAGGAAGAGTTTGGAAGTTTCCCTTCCATTTCTATTTTTTGGAACAGTTTCAAGAGAATAGGTGTTAACTCTTCCTTAAATGTTTGGTAGAATTCCCCTGGAAAGTCATCTGGCCCTGGACTCTTGTTTTTTGGCAGATTTTTGATTACTAATCGATTTCCTTACTGGTTATGGGTCTGTTCAAATTTTCTATTTCTTCCGGTTTCACTTTTGGTAGTGTATATGTTTCTAGGAATTTGTCAATATCTTCCAGATTACCCATTTTACTGGCATATAATTGCTCATAATATTCTCTTATTATTGTTTTTATTTCTGTTATGTTGCTCGTGATCTCTCCTCTTTCATTCTTGATTTTATTTATTTGGGTCCTTTCCTTTTTCTTCTTAATCAAAGTGGCTAGTGGTTTATCAATTTTGTGAATTCTTTCAAAGAACCAGCTTCTGGTTTCATTGATCTGTTCTACTGCTTTGTTTTGTTTTTTTGTTTTTTTTGTTTTTTTTTTTTTTTTGTTTTGATAGCATTAATTTCTGCTCTAGTCTTTATTATCTCCTGCCTTCTGCTGGTTTTGGGTTTTATTTTAAAGTTTGCAATGATTCTATTTGCTGCGGTGCTTTATTAGGTAGGGCCACAAAATAAGATGACATCACAAATGTGTGGTTGAGAACTATTCAGTCCTTACATTGTAGAGTCTCTTGGTCTATAAGAGTAAAGCCACTTCTCATTTTTTCCACCAATGTGAAATCATCAGAGACTGTTGGTTATGGAACTATTCTCACTATCTTTTTCGGGAACTTATCAATATAGTTCTGTACTATACGCAGAACTGATAATCTTCCAGTACAGTCTCGTACTTCTGCAAGTACTTGTAAAATGCCAAAATATTTACATGGTGTTTGGCAAACAGTGACTAAACTCCCCTCTTTGCAAGTAATTTTCACTACCATCCTGTCATCCCAGACAAGGCAGCAGGCTCCAGAACCCTGCCCCCGTGGACATGTCCATTCTGATTAGCTGACAGGAATGCCAGTTATTGTTCTGGATATCACCCCAGATTCCCTCATCGCTACTTTTTCACCCAAACAGTGACTGATGCAGTTTAAGGATCAATGAAAATTAATTTGAGAGAATTGAAATGGGGAAAGGGAACCACACATTTAGGGAAAATTCCATCTCCCCCTCCATGTTGAGACTTTGTTCTGCTGTGCGTCAGGGATACCAACTTGAATGGCCAACATTCAAAAGTTAAATAAATCATCCAATCCTACATGTTCCAAAATGTACATGTCAGTGTTGTGGAGCGATGTTTGCATGCTCCCCAAACACAAATGTCATATGTTGAGCCAGAGCCCCTGCTGTGATGGTATTTGGAGGTGGGGTCTTTGGGAGGTAATTAGCTTTAGAGTAGGTCCTGATGGGAGCAGTGGCCTTATTAAGAAGAGAAGGAGAGATCTCAATTTCTGTCTTTCCTTCTGCACACACACTGATTTGTGTGAGGACACAGCAAGAAGGCAGCCTTCTGCAAACCGGGAAGAGCACCACCACCTGAAACTAAATGAGCCAGTACCTTGATCTTGGACTTCTAGCTTCCAGAGCTATGAAAAAACAAAAAAATCTGTTGTTTAAGCCACTCAGTCCGTGGTATTTTGTTATGGCAACCCAAGCAGACTAATATAGTCAGCCATTACATTAGAAAAAAACAATTATAATAATTTCTAGAACTCACAGTTAAATTTAGTGTAAAATACTAGTGGATTAAAATACATTATCTTACTATTTCTTCCTATAGATTAAAAAAAAAAAAAAAACACTTTGAGTTAATCCTTAGTATACTTCCCAAGGTCCTCATAAAATCACATTTTGCAGTATTTTGTTTTAACACATTTTTCTCAGTTTATGAGGCAAAACATTGCCTTCATCATACAAATGCCTCTATACACTCCATTTCCTGTAATACCAGATGTCACCTGATTTTTCCCCCACCAGGGTCATATCTGGAAATGAAATTTACTGAACTTGTTTTATTCTGCATGACCAGGCTGTTCCCCTCTTTAACTTTCTCTAAGTTTCTTGGTTCAGTATTTTTCAATCTGTGTACAAGGTTCATGAGAGTGCTATACATTTGAAACACCTAAAACAGTGAGTGTTTTAAAAAATGGATCTAAAAGAACACTATACTTCTAAAAGTAACATTTGTAAAAGGCACTTTAGAAACATTTGAAGTACACACATACACATTAAGATTAGATAATGAACTCACAAACACTACAAAGGAAGTAAAGTCAAACTCACACAAGCTATGCAGAAGCGACATATACTGAGGTTACTTCCATTGGTAGGAAAGTCAGTGAGTCTTCGAAGAAACCATTTCATCATACCCAAGAACTGGATCATCTGGAGGCAACAGCAGCTCAGGCAGTTCGTCTAGAGACTCAGGCAACTCCTCAAAGAGTTGTCCACTCAAGGAGCGTCCAAGACTTCCTACCTTCTTTCCTTCTTCCTACTCTTCTAAAGTCACCAAGTTGCTCATTATCCTTCTTTGTTCCACCTCATCCAAGGCTTGTGGCTCCTCCCTTCTCTTTCAGTAAATCTCTGCCAAGAGACTGATAGTGAATATCTTGGCTATCTTAGTTTGGGTTCTCCAAAAGCAAAATTCTGAGACAAGGATATGGTGGCAAACGGTTTATTTGAGAGGTGGACCCAGGAAGCACGGGTAAGGCATAAGAAAGTAGGTCAGGGAGAGGAAGACAGACAAAAGAGGGTACATTAGTGAGCAGGTTACTGCTGAGGGGAACTGGGGCTCCATTTCTCTAAGAAGTGTAGAGTATATTCAAAATTGTCCCCCAGAGAGGTGAGGAAACAGGTTTTATCTCCTGAAGCCTTTAGAGAGTCTCCAGTTGGGCATTAGCTGCTGGGTACTTCTGGTTCATCCAAGGAAAGAATGCCCTCACTCAGAGTCTCAGAAAGGAGCCCATCTCCTGGAACCATCTGCTGTGATCTCAGGAGTATCCCAATGGGATATTGGTGGAGCATGGTCGATTATAAGGCTTAGGTATAGAGAGATCTAAACTATCTAGACCACAGAGGTAGAAATGGGCTGGAAGAGGTAAGAGAAAGAACAGTAGAGTGAATCCAGCTTTGGGGCATCCAATATCACAATATCATAGGATTATTTATAATGGCAGAAAATTGGATGCAACCCGATTGTCCAAGAATAGAAGCAGTAGTAAAATAGCTTGTGGTAGATCCACAAAGTGAACCACTCTGCAGCTCTTCATATTATAGAATTGTATTCAGTAGCACAGAAGGACATTGAAAAAAAAAACAAACTGAAAAAAGTGAGGACATGCGACCATTTTCATTTGGATAGGCTTGTGGATCCTTTGAGATGTGAGGAATAAATAGGTGCTAAGGAGAAATCATCCAGGTCTTTGAAGTTCACAGAAAATTAGTAACTCCCACGAAAAGTCCAAATGTCTCCAAACATGTGTCTTTACATCACTTGGGGAAAAAGACAAGCTGTGCTCCAACGAGGTGAGTTTTGACTCAGTCCATTAGGAATGTAGGAAAAAAATGTCTGGCTCTCAGCAGTGTGGGGTCCTTGCATCCCAGCCACACTACCCAAGTATCTGGCTGAAAACAACCTGAACCCAAAGGTGGAAGCATTTATGAATCTGGAGATAGACTGTCGCTACTGCCTCAACTTCTCCATGAAATAAAGTAACTGAGAAGTGGTGGCCAGCTGCCAGACTGTGACTATGCTCAGAGTTAAGACCCAAAAATCCCTCATCATTTCTCCTACAAGGAATGTTCTCTCAAAGACTTTTCATTATCAGATTGAATTAAGAAGTATAAATAAAACACTCCCTGATTTATAGATCAACATATTAATAGAATTCCAAGTCAATTTACACCCAGAACCATAGCTACTTTTCATGCCTGTGGCCTGGTCAGATTTTTTTTTTTTTTAATCCTTTAAAAAAAAAAAAAAAAAAAAAGGATATCAAGAAATCCTGCTAGGCAAGGCATAGAGAGATAGAGGGAGGCAAGATCAGAAAGGAATCTGAAGGATGGAGGTCAAGGATAGCAGGTCACAGACAACTGGAAACAAGAGCAGATTTGCCTTTGTTTACATTGCCAAGGGGGAAAAATTAACTTGATGGAAAAGGGTAATTAAGCATTTCTTTTTCCATCATAGTCCAGCCTGGCTTCATATCCAGCTGTTCTATTAGACATTGTGATGATCCTTCGTCGAGTCACAGAGTTAACAATGGCCAGTGTGGCACTGATGTCACATGGCACTCCTTTCCCCCACCATTAACCTTTATTTTATAAATAATATAAATCTCGCAGTGAGAACAGCCCAACTCAGGTAGGCAGATAATGAGGGAAGCCTGAACATTTACAGAGGTGTTGTCAGAACAAAGAGATCATTTGGATACATCAGCAGATTAGCATTGTAAGGAATTTAGAGAGATTATCTGGTTCAGCACCCTCAGTTCCTATGTGCAGAAACCAAGATTATGTAAGGTGAATGGGTTTTCCTAGAGTTAGGAAGCATGATGTTGTAAATCCAGAATCACAACCCCAAGCCAGTGTCCATCTGTCCCGACTGATCCTCTTACTTGCTTATATTTTCAGTAACAACCGCAGAAAAATACCACCTCCAGTGTAGGTATCAGCTGGTTTACACAAGTTACTGTTTGGAATTTGGCATGTGGTTTCTAATAGAAGCAAAGTTAGTGGTACATGATGGTAGTTTTCTCAGCTGTGCCTCAGAGACTGTTAGTACCCAGATTCCATAACTCTGGGAATGATTGGCCCCTTTTAATGGGGGTTAATGATTGCATAATGAAGACAAATGACCGATCCTAGCTCAGTCTGGCCTCCCAGTGCTCAGGGCAACGGCCTGTCCTACGGACCCAGTTACTTTTCAGGTAAATATAGAGCAGCCTTGTATATCCAGCTGCACTGAGACCAACTACAGTTTAGGTCATTGCCATCGGAATACTCTGGAAATGTATTGCAGGATATATTTTTCCTATATAGAGGAATAGTCACTGCAAAGCTTCAGTGAGACCATAATCAGCTGTGAAGACTCTAGTTTATTGTGGATAAACACACCGTTCAGATGGAGGAAAAACTACTTCATTCTAATTGCTTCACATAATAAACCAGCGATTCAAATGAGCAGGCCAGGATAAATGTTTTGCTTTTTGTAATCGAAACAGTTGACAAGAATCAGAGGAAATCCAGGTAACTGTGTTTCTGGGCAACTTTTGCATCAAGGTAGGAGACTCATGTATGAATGTGTACATGCTACAAAGCAAATAGATCAGACATAGGTGTTTGTAAATAGCATGTATTTTGTTCAGACTCCTTGGAACTTCTGCACCAACATGACCTCTTGCTGCAATTCTAAATAGTAGGCAGGGATTACCTTTTTTACTAGATGGATTTTGCACATCTCCTGACTTGAAAATGTTTTCAAAGACTGTTAATCACCATTCCATTTTGTACTTTATAGTCATTTCTAATTTTGATGCAAAATGTTGTTTACCAGCTGGATTGCCCACTTCATTTGTTAAACACATCTGTGTATGTTTTTGGCTATTTCCTCAAGTCAAATCTACCTTAAGAATTCAAAAAGAGACATCACTATAAATTCATGAAGCGGGCATCAAGTTCTGTGGATAATTCTCAATTATAATCTTAAAAATCTTTTGTAAAATAGCAGTGTCACTAGCATTAAGGTGTAAATTTCTATAGTTATTTTTAACCTTGCTGACATATGAGAATATGATGGAAGCAGTCTCCTTCTAGAGAAATGAGTAACAATATATGTGTACATTTTACATATCAATTCAAAAAGGTTTGTGGACCCCTAGAGTATATTCAAGGGTTAAGAACTAAGTTCGTAACTAAGGTTAAGAACTTTTGTTGTTAAGGGGACATTTTCGAAAGTGATAGTACCTATTTTGATTTATGGTTTAGATATGTGTATTGAAAATTCAATAGTTTGATCATTTACCATCACATCTTCAATCTATACATGTACTATTCCATATAGATATGTGTAATTGACTGCATTAAAAATGGCCTACTGTTTAGAATTTGTTTTATGTTTTTTTAATTTTAATCTATTTTAAATATTCTTTTAAACCTTTTCAACTTCTTAAATGAGGAGATTTTGTTTTAATTTATGAAAGTATATCTTTTTATTCTTGTTACATCTTAGAAGATAATCTATCTTCAGAACTTTGGCTTGAATATTCAACTTAATATTTGCATTTGAAAAAATTTTCTAATAGAACATTGACCTTAAAGATTTTGAAAGTCAGAATCTACATATAAATTTAATTCCAGTTCTCTGCTATTAAAATAGCATTGACTGAATCTGAGAATTAGGTGATAACCCCTTTACATTTTTGGAACATTACCACATGATAATTTTTAGAATAAAATAAGATGAGTCCAAGGTACTGCAAGAATTTAGTATATACCACTACATTTTTCACATAGAAATAATACACTCTTTTAGTGAGCATCTATATTAGATATATTTTCTTACTTTCTCGTTATGAATAATATTTTATACATATACAGTGCAACTTTCATCACCCCCTAGACACAAAAGCTCCACTGTCATTTCAAACCCCCAACTAAGTATAATATAATAGGATCTATGATTTAAAACATCCAACATCCAGTCTTGCCAAGGTTCATGTGACTAGGAATTCAAATAGCCCTTTGGAAAGAGAAACGGCAATGGAAACAGCCTTTCGTAACCACGTGGTCATGTGTGGATGCGGTCATGGTCTTACCGCTTTCATCTAGCTTTATTGTTGTATGTGGAGGTGCAACCATTTCAAATACAAAGCAATATTAACTTGTGGGTTTGGCGATCGGTCGTGTTGATAGGAAATCCTTGCCATCACATAAAGACATGTACTTGTGTACACACAGAATATAGTTCTACAATATACATAGTGTTTTATATATTTTATTTCTACAACTAGAACACATTCTTAAATTAATAGTGTGTTATTTATAGTCCATTTGGTAGCATTTTTTTTCTAATCCTATATAATGGTGAAAATAACAATTGATGCCGTCTTGGATTCAATGAAATACGTTACATATAGGTTAGAGGACATAATATCAGAAGACACCTACCTTAGCAACGTTAAAACAACTCTCCAAGGAAATTGAAACTGAAAGTCCAATTAATTTGCTAGAGACATAGATTTTAGTGATAGTCTAGAGATTAATTTTTCAAATACTATCACCCATCATATGTGAATAATTAAACCAATAAACTCAATGTAAGTCACTTTTTAAAAGACATTTCTTATATAATATTTGGTGCACGAAACATAATGTTTATGTAAATTATAAAGTATAATGAATTATTGTGGATTGTAAATAAATATATTTTAAACACATGCAAAATCTTGGATCATCTTAAAACATTAATGTTGAGGGAAATGAGTATTGCCCAAGACTACATATCAAATGATGCCAGTTTCTATAAACAAATAAAATTTTCTAAATTAAAATTTAGCCTGATTCATATAGCACCTTTTTAAAATCATTGTTCACTTTCAGTGTTAACGTGGAAGAAAGTATTCAAGGATTTTTTTTTAATCCACATGTTAGAGCCAAAATTAAAAAGGCATGTTTTAATGGGAACTCGTTTAGAAAATTTTGACTTGAGTGAGAAAACTGTTTGGAAAATGTGTCTATGTTCAGTTTTGCTTCCAAATTTGGACTTTGAAACTTACTGTCGGTCTCAAAAAAAAATAAAGAAGCTGTGCAGATAATTAAACATTTGCCTTGGGGGAATTATTTGCAGTTAATTAAAATCATACACTTTGGGTGTATACTTGCTTCACTGGTTATTAAATTTGAATCATATGTTAACTACCCAGGTTTCTCACTTGTCCATCAAATGTTGCTTGTGGCAGGTTCAAGAAACAAACTTTCTCATAATATTCTAAACCATATTGTTTAAAACTATCTCCAAGTGTGGGGAGGGAGAGAGGGAAAAGGAATAAGGAAACAAAGGAAAAATGATTTATTTGAGACTCCATCTGAATTCCTCTCTGTTCAGAGTTGCAACTCAGTGGAGCAATGTGAACTTAGTAGAGAACCCATTTGTAATAGAAGTGTCAGTCGGCCATCCCCAGTTTTCTCCATGGCCATATTCATGGAAGATTAGCTCAGGGCTTTTAGATATCTTTAGATTACCACCCTTTTAGCTGCATGAAAATACGCCCTAGATTATAACCTCTAGGAGTGCAGAGTCAGTTACAATTGACACCCCAGCTTCAAGAAGTGCCTGGTGTAGAGTTGGCCCTTAATAAATATTTTTGGAATGAATGAAAGACCCATTTCTGTCTTGCCACTAACCCACCCACATGCTGTTTCCAATGGCTTTCTAAAGAGCCTACAAGGATGCCTCAAATATCCAACAAGGAATCCTGTGTAGTCTTGTAAGAGTCCATAGTCACTGAAATCTAGTTGGCCATGTTATTTCCTGTAAGTGTATCATATAACAAAAGAAGAACTTATGCTGATTTCACATTTAAATGTGCTATTCGAGGGAGAGGATGAAATTGCCCAGAACAGAAGGTTTGCATTCCCCTTTGCTATTGTTCTACTGGTAGGGTTCCTCAGGAAGATGAACTTAATTACAACTGGATTTCAAAGGTCTGCATCTGGCTTTTTCAGGGACTCAAGGCTCCCATACATGAACAATTGCAGTAATGGAAGCATTAAGAACATTAAAATTGATGTTCCTTTAATCTCCTCTACTTTGCCTTCCTTTCATATCCTTTTGCACAATTCTCCAAAGACTTTCACTAATACATAAAGCCTGCTTATATTTTCTTCTTTGTTGCAAAAATATGACCCAATCAAATTTCTACCATCTTTACCTTTGTAAACTTCGTACAAACATCTTACACAGTACTTTAGGAACAGCTTATGTATCGATGAAAATATTTAGGTATTTTAATGATATTTTTTAAAAATAATAAATTACATTCCCCAAAAATAGAGCTATCATGTCAGTGCTGGAAGCTGCCCTACTTCCTAAATAAAAATGCTAACTAGGGGTGGCTCAGTCGGTTAAGCCTCCGACTTTGGCTCAGTTCATGATCTCACGGTCTGTGGGTTCGAGCCCCGCGTCGGGCTCTGTGCTGACAGCTCAGAGCCTGGAGCCTGTTTCAGATTCTGTGTCTCCTTCTCTCTGTGACCCTCCCCCGTTCATGCTCTGTCTCTCTCTGTCTCAAAAATAAATAAACGTTAAAAAAAAAATTAAAAAAAAAAAAATAATAAATTACATTCCCCAAAGATAGAGCTATCATGTCAGTGCTGGAAGCTGCCCTACTTCCTAATTAAAAATGCTAACTAGGGGTGGCTCAGTCGGTTAAGCATCTGACTCTTGGTTTCGGCTCAGGTCATGATCTTGTGGCTTTGTGGGTCCGAGCCTTGCATCGGGCTCTGCACTGGCAGTGCGGAGCCTGCTTGGGATTCTTTCTCTCTCCTCTCTCACTGTCCCTCCCCCAGATGCGCTGTCTCTCAAAACAAATAATAAACTTTAAAAAATGCTGACTAGAGGTTTTGTTTGTTTGTCATGTCAGATTCTGCAAAGGACAATAGTATTACAAAAGACAATGAAGTAACAGATCGTTCTGTGTGTGACCAAGATCATCCCAATGGTAAGTTGTGAACTCCTTTTTCATTTTTTTTCTACTGAGAACTACTACATTAAAAAACAAACAAACAAACAACAACAAAAAAAAAAACAAGAATTTTAGTTTTTCTGGAGACAGAATGGAATCTGATACTATTTTATTAGCTATGAATATCAAGTAATTGGTACCTGCCAAGTTTGGAAGGGAAATTTGCTCTCCACAATCCTCATCACTTATTTTTGTACCCATCTGGATTTATTTATTTTAGTTACCTGCCTATACTCTATAGGCATTGGGTGTACAACTACAGAAATGAAGGTACAATAACAATGAGAATAAATGTGAGACATATAGAGAATATATCTAAGAGACTGAATCTACATATCCTCAGAATACCAAGAAGAGAGACTAGAACAAACAGAAATGAAACAATCTTTAGAAAAATAAGAGAAAAAAGGTTTTCCTAATGCAAACCAGCTCCTCCACCCAAAACACAAGGGTACACATATTTATAGGCCAAGATACTGAAAACTCAAATAAGAACAGAAATCTACAAAGCCTCATGGGATTTCTGAAGATAAGTGATAAAAAAAAAAAAGGAAAATCAAAATCAGGTTACAAAGTACCAAAATCAGATTAGCGTTAGCTTTCTTCTACAATTCTAAATACTAGATGAAATGGAGTTACATTTCCATTGCTCTGAAGGACACAGTTTCTATATTTAGTGAAGTCATTATTCATGCATGAAGTCAAGAGTAATATTTTCTCAGGAATACATAGATTAAGAAAATACACCCCTCAAGTATCCTTTCTGAGTAAACTAACAAAAATCCTGTGCAAAAACAAGAAATATAGAAAGGAAGAAAAAAGACTGAGAAAGACTCACTTGGAAATGACTATATGATAAGAGACTCATTAAATGTATGAAAATGTTGAAATAGTTGCTTCAAACTTGGTATCAGAATGTTTTAAATTTTTGCTTTTATCTTTGAAAATTATGGTGTATTGTTTCAAAATGAGAAAGAAAAAGGAAAGACTTGTGTTCTCAGGAATGAAAGTCTAAATAGATGATTATTGTCACTGAAGATAACTAGACAACCTACACCACCAAAACAAACAAACAAATAAACAAAAATTATGGACTCTGTTTAAAGGCAACAGAGAGCTAACAAGATAGTGAAGAATTGTCAGACCAGGTTCAGGTAAAAAATACATATCCAGAGATGTGAGCGCAGAATTTGAAGCTGTTTTTATTTTAGGTCATTTGCTGATTCTACAAAAGGTATCTGGAGTCCCATTGCTGACAGTGGCAAGGGAACATGGTAAACCCTTAGTTTTTGTGTTGAAACCCCAAAGATATGTACCCTAACAGAAATAATGAACCCACAGTAGACCAGCTTTCTGAAAGACTGGTGCCCAGCTTTGAATCATCTCAATCCTCAAATTAAACTAAGACCAACCCAGAATGCTAGTCCCTATAGACACCTGAGAAAAACAAATGTAAAACATTTATTAGATGGAAAAGGAAGAGTATTACAGATGTCAAGCCATTTACAAAAACTATTTGTTAAACATAATGTTCAGCACACACATACAAAAAAAAAAAAAAAAAAATAGCCACCCCCCCCCCCCCAAAGAAACAAGGTAACATAAAAAACAGTCAAGAGAAATAGGCCTTTTGGGGCTGAAAATATTAGAGTTATTATAAAATAAAGTATAAAAATAAAGTACAGATTATATAAATAAAGTATATAAAGAATAAAGTATAAAATAATTTTGCTGACTGCTATTACAGGGGATAAAGACAAAACTGAAAAACTTAGCTGAGAACTGGAAATTCAAAACAAAACAAAACAACATAAAAGAAAAATAAAGGAAAGTCTAAAAGTGAAAGATGCCATTACTGAAATGAAGAATGTAATGAATAGATTCATGGTTTAACCACATATTAGACACAACTAAAAGAGAATTTGTGAACTATAATTTAGGTCAGAAGAATATATCCAAAGTAAAAACAGTAGAGATGGCAAATGCTGAAGAAAGGGAACAAATACAGAGGATAGAATGATAAAGTCTATCACAAATGTACTAGAAGGAACAAATGAAAAGAATTACGAGCACAGTAAATACTAATTATTGGATAAGTCTAAATAAATATCAGTGATACCAATTCTTTTTAAAAAATATTTTTTTAATGTTCATTTATTCTTGAGAGATAGAGACAACGTGAGCAGGAGAGGGACAGAGAGAGAGGGAGACACAGAATCCAAAGTAGGCTCCAGTCTCTGAGCCGTCAGCACAGAGTTTGATGTAGGTCTCGAACCAACGAACCGCAAGATTGTGACCTGAGCTGAAATCAGAAGCTTAATCGACTGAGCCACCCAGGTGCCCCTGTGATACCAATTTTGAGAATAAGCAGGAAGGTATGACCTATAAGAGAAGAGAAGTCAGTTAATATAAATCAATTCAGAAATGGCACAGATAGCATAATGAATATGAAAAGCCATGTTAAAAGGTATTATAATTGTATTCCACATCTTCTGAAAGCTAAAAGAAGTATTGTTTATGTTAGAGATATTAAAGATATAAAATGACCCAAATTGAATTTCTAGAGATGAAAATTACACTTGATGGGAATAATGGCAGATTAGCCACTGCAGAAGAAAAGATTAGTGGATTTGAAGATGTAGCAATAGAAACTATCCAAATTGAAACACAGAGAATAAATGACTGAAAACTGAAAAGATCATCAGTGAGCTACAGAAGAACGTGAAAGGTAATACCAATTCCAATATACATAAATTGAAATCTCTGAAGGCAAGCATGGGAAAGGGGGAGGAAAAAAATACTTGAAGTAAAAATAGTTGAAATTTTCAAAACTTTGATGAAAACTATGCACCCACATAGCCAAGAAGTTCTACAACCCCAAAGCACAAGAAAGGTAAAGAAAATTATAACCGAGTACATTGTAATCACCTTGCTCAACACCAGTGATAAACAAAAATTCAAAAACAATCAGAAGAAAAAGACCAGTTATATAGGAATAAATATAAAGATGAAGCAAAAGTCTTATTGGAAACTACAAACTGAAATTACAGGCTAAACCATGGATAATGTTAAATTAAAAACGTACAGAAGCCTACACAGGGTACGATTTCATTTATATCAAGCTCAAAAAGCAGGAAAAGATAACAATACTATTTAGAAAAGTCATGTTTGAGTGGGAAAATGATAAAGAAAACCTAGGTAGTGATTACTCTGAGTTAGAGTGCTGATTAAGTTTGGTGATTAGGGAAGAGGTTCTGATTGGCCCATGAGCAGGTCTTCTGGCTGGACAGTTATCATAAGGATATATAGTTTTTCTAGTTGCTTTTGGTTATTTGATTTAGCTGTCTATATTGTTTGTGAACTTCTCTATGTTTGTTGCATTTTTATACAATAGTTAAAAGAGGAATGAAGAAAGGGAGAAAATAAGAAAGAGGGAGAGAAAAGAAAGGAAGTATCAATGTCAGAGTTTATACAGCAAAGATTATGGTGGGAAGCGGGGAAGGTTGTACAATATGCTGACTTCAGTCAAAAACTAAAAATCTTGCTCTGCTATAGGTTATGACACTATAAGTTTGAAAAATTTGATGATAATCACAAATAGAATTAAATCACAATAGAATTAAAGAAAGAAATCTTACTCTTTAAATTTATCAGAAAGATCATACCAAACATAAAAGTGTATTCAATAATGCAAATAATAAAAAAATAAGTAGGAGTGTAAGAAAAGCACAATATATCAAATAAGATAACAGAAACACAGGCAACTAATTATGACAAGAAATATAATTAGGTTGCTTTATTAAGTGTAAAAGCAAATCAGGTTCAATTAATTTTAAAAAATAGTAAGGGTGTAAAAATATAAAGTCAGAAAAGGTGTATTTGGGAAGTGAACATCAAAAGAAAACATGGGAAACTACTTTAGAATCTATCCAGTTAGAGTTCTAGCAAAAAGTATTGAGCGAGAAAGCGAAATTTTATATCAATAAAAATTTAAGTCCCTGATTTAATATAATAATGATGGGTTTTTATGTGCCAGATAATATAATATGAATAAAATCCATTTGGAAATTCAATGGGGGAATTCACTGATAATATTTTCAGTCAATGACAGAATAAATAGACTAAAAATAATATGGAATCTTTGAAAAATGTGATTAGCAGTGTAGTTCTACTTTAGGAATAGACAAGTTGATCAATGAAACAGAATAAAGAGTTTAGAAATAGACCAAAGTAGATTTAGGTTTTTAGTACATATTCAGGCTGACATTTCAAAGACAGATAACTCCATAAATGGCATTAAGACAACTAGTTGACCATTTGGAAAGATCACCTGAATCCCAGCTTAACCCTTACACCAACTTAAATTACAAGGGGACCCAAGATAAAAGGTAAAAATAAAATTAAAAATACTAGACTAAAAGAAATAAAGGGCAAGTTTTTTTTTTAAATTTTGAAATAAGAGCTGCTTTTTGAACTGTAAATAAAAACATATACATGATTATATGCATATATGTACCTGCAATATGTGTCTGCATATGTCAATATATGTCATAAAAAAAATGACCAAATGTAAATATACACATTTTGAGGTGATAAAGATTATAATCAAATTCTAAAGAAAAACTTCCAGGAAAAGTATGCTCACCCAAAATAACAAAGAATTGATTTTCTTACTAAAGAAAAAAGACCTCATAATTCAGTAAGAAAAAAAAATTAGGAGGAAAACAGGCAATGGACTCAATTATAATTTACAAAACAAGAAATATAGTCATAAATATGAAGAAATTACTATCTCTTACTTAAGGAAATGCAAATAAAACATGATTTCAATGTCTTCTCCTTTTGAGTGTCAGGTAAGTTTCAGTAGGATTGATAATACACAGAATTGGTAGGAATAGGGTATCCAAACATGCTCACACACCATTAGTGGGAGACTGAAAGGTGTAACCTCCTTATCAGCAATTTTGACGAAACCTAATAAAAAGTAAAATGTTCATACTTTTATCCAAGAGCTATGCTTTAGGAATTTGTCTTAAAGTAACATCCACCAAGAGTAGGGAGACATGTATTTACAAAAATGTTCAGGGCAGCCTGAGTGGCTCAGTCGGTTGAGCGTCCGACTTTGGCTCAGGTCATGATCCCAGGGCTGGTGAGTTCAAGCCCCGCCTCAGGCTCTGTGCTGACAGCTCAGAGCCTGGAGCCTGGAGCCTGCTTTGGATTCTGTGTCTCCCTCTCTCTCTGCCCCTAACCCATTCGCATTCTGTTTCTGTCTCTCTCAAAAATAAATAAACATTAAAAATTAAAAAAAAAAGTTCATTGCACACATGTATGCATGCACAGGTGTATATCTATATACATATGTATACACACACAAGAAAGATCACAGTTTACAATATTAACAATGACAAAGTCATAAAGCTATAAATTATAGTTATAAAATTATTCATCATGCTCAACACTTATATGTACTTTTCACTGTTTCCATGAGGAAATTACAATTCTTTTGTAACTGCAAGAAAAAATAATTTTAGAAATAATTTACATTAAGAAAGTAAGGGTTTTTTTGGCCCCGAGAGATGACAAAAGGTTCTAGAAGATAATCAAGTTCACACTAATCTAGGTTTAACTTTTGTTCTGAAACTGGGGTATTTTTAGACATAGTAAACATAAAATTTTGAATATTTGCAGCAATCAAGTTTCCAGTTTAACAAAAGGACACAATTTCCATTATCTTTAAGACAAGCATCTAAGAAGCAAAGTCTTTGTTCTTATGAAGATCTGAGCCTATAATAATCTGCAAACAATAAAACTATACTTTTGTTACTATTGTTCAGAAACAGCCCATTTACAGCCCATTTACAGAGCGAATTTAGGTTTATCCTCTAGAAATGTTTAGTTCCAGACTGATGGCCCCAGTCCAATTTTTATGCAAATTATTTAAAGCATTAGCTTGAGCCAAACTTAATTACCAGGGCTCCAAGAAATAATCACGTGATCTATTTCTAAAGAAAAGTGAATGGATTTTTTGGATTATCTGTTCTAATAGTCCCCTCCCATTAGCATGGATGATTGAGTTCACTGTATAAAAATATATATATGAACTGTGGGATCCTTTATATTCCTTTGTTTCCTCTGCCAGGAGGGATTAGGGCAGAGGACAGTGGGTGGAATTCAACTAGACTGAATGTGGAGAGGCAAACATAAAGCTTGCCCCCATGGGGTCAAGAAAGCAAGATGGAATGTGGAATGTCTGAGTGCACTGCAGAGAAAGGCAGAAGGGCTGGAGACCCCTGGAGTCATCATTAACACACAGCAGGCCGGGATGCAGGGCTAGGATCTCACACATACCTCCTTTTCCCATAATATGCCCAGTCCTGGCTTGGCTCAGGAATGAATGAGCAAATATGTTTATTCCTGGATTTCAAAGCTGTGCACCTCGTTTCTTTCCCCATGTTATTTTACTGGCTTTATTTCAGAAAAATTAAAAAGAAGAAAATATATGTATTTCCGTTCAGGAAAAGATTTCCAAAATATGTAAAGCACATGGGTGAAACAGATCAAGAGTGGGTACAAGTGAAAAGGCAGGGGGAAAGAAATACTCTGAAAGAAATTTGCAATGGCCTCTTATCCTCTAAGTGAAGTACCAGGACTTACTAGGCAAAAAGAAAATCCCTAGTATTCATCAACAGCCCTTAGGCACTCTCCCCTGTATCAGTAGATACCCAGGCTCTGTTGAATGCGATCTTCCTATCCCTGATTGAATTCCTTGGAAGATTTGTCAAGTGGGGCACTGGAACTGGGACACACGGGAATGCAGAGTGGCTGCTTTTATTCTCCGAAGGCTCTACTCTTTTCCTTCATTGTATGAACAAAGCCAAATTGCAAATGATGAGGTAATGGTCCCAGCAGTGAATTTGGCAGTAGGTGTGATGGTCGGTTCCCCATATCAACAGTGATAGAGAATGAGCCTCACTCAGTGAATGCTCTCTCTCAATATCATCTATCTAATAAACACACATCAATAGTGACTAGAAACTTCACCAGGAGATAGATCCTCATTGAATGCCAAAGATAGAGGGAATCTAGGAAATTATCTAGTTTTGCAGCCTTAAAAATAAATAAAGTGAAGCCCAAAGATGTTGTGATTTGCCTAAAACTTTGAGTTCTTAGGGGCGCCTGGGTGGCGCAGTCGGTTAAGCGGCCGACTTCAGCCAGGTCACGATCTCGCGGTCCGTGAGTTCGAGCCCCGCGTCGGGCTCTGCGCTGACAGCTCGGAGCCTGGAGCCTGTTTCCAATTCTGTGTCTCCCTCTCTCTCTGCCCCTCCCCCGTTCATGCTCTGTCTCTCTCTGTCCCAAAAATAAATAAAAAACGTTGAAACTTTGAGTTCTTATTCCAGGGTTTTTTGCAATAAATATAGTATACAGAGTGCTTAGCAGCCTAAGGCACTTACTTTGTTGCTAAAAGATGCAATAGAAAGTAAGTTACAGTCCCTAATTACTGCTTGCAGACATTGATGAGTACTATAATGGACAGCCAATTAAATAGGCATTTACCGATCACTCCTTATTAGTAGGTGCTGGGAAGGGAAATATGAATAAAGCACAATTTTTATGTTCATAATGCCCATAACCCAGTAAGAGAGACAAACAGATACAACTATATAACAATATGATAAGAAGAATAAGAAGAAGATAAATGAGCAAAAAACTCAATAAGAAAATATGTGAAAATGATTGATCCTGCCTAGTGATTCAGAGAATATTGCAAAGAAAGGTAAATTGATGGTTTAGTTTTGAAAGATGAGGAGACTTTTACTAGATAGAAGGTGGGGCAAGGGTGGGGGGGGTTGTGTTTCAACCAGTGAGAACACATGTTGAGTGGACACAAAGGCAAGAAATAAAGTAATGGGTTTAGAAAATGGTGACCAGTTTGGGATAGAGAGAGAATGGAAGGTAGGTGAGTTGACCAAAAGACAAAAGAGAGGGAAATTCAGGAGCACTTGGCTGTTTCAGTCAATTAAGCGTCCGACTCTTAATTTCAGCTCAGGTCATGATCTCAGGTTTCCAGCCCTGTGTTGGGCTCCGTGCTAATTGCACAGAGCCCGGTTGGGCTTCTCTCTCTCCTTCTCTCTTTCTCCCTCCCCCACTTACTTGCTCTCTCTCAAAAATAAATAATAAATAAACATTTTTTTAAAAAGGGACACTCAAGAAGAAAGAGCTACTCAGCAGCTGAATTTCTCAAGTATTTTAGAGTTCAAATAGAATAGACACTGAGCAAAGGAAACTGGATTTAGCTAGACACAAACACCTTTTGGTTACAAATTTTTCTTCTGTGATATCATAGAAAGCACTTTTCTCTGATTCCCAAATTGTTTCATTATGATTATTATATTATATAATATGCATTTGTTGTAAAATATCAAATGCAGGTTAGCAAAATAAAAAATCCCATAAATTAAAATCCTACTTACCATTCAAAGATCCAGTGTTAACATTTAAGATAAAGCCTTCCTAGCTTTTGTTCCCATTAATATAATATGTATAAGGGCATGTTTGATGAGTTACAAAATAGTAGATGGTTAGTAGATAGTAGTAGATAGTAGATACTTACAAAAAAATGAAGTCATATTCTACATTCTACAGTCTTTTAAAACCTCATGATGTGTTTTTTAATGGTTGCTCTCACATAAAAAAAAAAAAAAAATGCTGCTGCTCAGATTTCCTCTAATCCTTAAATTAGAAATTCTATTGCTATTTTCTGTCCTCTGTGTTTATCATCTTTTTATGTTTCCTTTTCTCCTTTTGCTTTCTTAGTGAATTTTAATTCAGAAGTTTTATTTCTAAACCATTAATTTATCTATAGTGCTTATTCTTTTTATGACATCCACTGCTGATGTTAATGTTGTCATTTTGCTTTTAGGCTTATAGGTTTTTCACAATGCCTCAGACAGTATCTATGCTCTTCAATCCATCGTTTCATTTCTTTATTCATGAGTTCTTTGCAAACACAAAAACACTGTATATGTTTTTTGTTCTTCTGAATATATCTTTTACAAAAATATTTTTCGTTACTGTATAATTCCCCTCTTTTTTTATGTTTCATTTGTTAAGTCCCCTGTTTGTTTGGATAGCTAGAAATAGCTATCCAGGCAAGATGTTTGCCAGGAAATAAATTGAGAAATCCCCTTCACTTTCCATGTGATATAATCCTTCTCTCCATCCGGCCATTCTGGTATCCATCTAGTATTTATCCAGGATAAAACTGGAATGCAAAACCCGTGGCTCTAGTTTTATCAGAAATAGGATTGATAAGGGGCGTCTGGGTGGCTCAGTTGGTTAAGCATCTAACTTCGGCTCAGGGCATCATCTTGCAGTTTGTGCATTCGAGTTCCTCATCAGGTTCTGTGCTGACAGTGTGAAGCCTGCTTGTATTCTCTCTCTCTCTCTCTCTCTCTCTCTCTCTCTCTCTCTCTCTCTCAATCCCCCAATCTCTGCCCCTCCCTCATGTGTTCCCTCCATCTCTCTCTCTCTCAATAAAAAAAATAAAAATTAAAAGACAAAATAAAGACATTTCCAGGCAAAACAAAAAGGAAAAAGGGATGTGTTATCAGATAAACCCAGTTAAAAATTTTGAAAGCAGAATGGGGATCACAATACTTACGTTGCAGGGCTAATGTGGTAATTATAGATAATGTACGTGAAGTGTCTGGGCCACGTTTAGCATTTTTTATAGGATAAATAATTTGCAGATATACATTTATCCTCTAGGTCAGTGCTTCTCAAGCATTAATGAACTTACAGATACTTAGAAATCTTGTTAAAATGCAGAATCTGACTGTAGGTCTGAGATGAGACCTGAACTCCTGTATTTTTGAAATTCCAGTATTGCTTACCAAGGACCATAGTTTAAGTAGCAATAGAGAGGAATGGAGATGAATGGGGTTTATCAGCAGGGGAAACATCTTGATCAAATCTGTGTTTTAAAAGATATTTCTGCTAGCAATTCACAAGATTGACTACAGGAGAAGAAAATGACAGATCCAAGAGACAGATAATATATCCCTAAATGGGGAAAGGTGAAGGGGAAATGGAAAGTGGGAAAAGAGAAACATTTTAAAGAATCATCAAGACTTGCCATTGCATTGAATTTTAGGAGTGATGACAGATAGTCATCAAAGACAGCTTGAGATATTTAGCTTCAATGATCAGACATATAAATATGCCAAAGTTGTAATTATTTTATCAGATCCTTTTATCAGGTTAAAATTGAGCTCAAGAGGAGTGATGTCAAAAAATTTCTTTTTTAGGCCGTGCTAGCAGAGCATGAACCAAGGGGAAGCCATAGAGTGAGCACCTTAAGAATAGTTGTATTAAAGAGGGAACTATAAAGAGTCGTATATAACAAATAATCCTAAAAGTCCCATTGGCTTGCAGCAACAAAGTTTTGTTGTGTCTCTGCTTGGTTCTGCTCCACATGTTTTAATTCCAGGATATAAACCTGAAGGAGGGCACTCTATTAGGAGCAAGAAAGATGGAGGAAACATGCAATGGATCCTGAAGCTTCTGCTCAAATGTAGTATCCATCATGTGTGTTGCTGTGCCATTTTGTAAACCAAGTCACCCTATGGGCCTGGTGTCAGTGAGGTGGGAACAAACACTTGTCCCCCAGGGGGCACTGCAGGTCACATGGTCACAGACAATGAAGTAGAATCCTCTTACAGGAAGATGTAGGGGCAAGTTGAAACAATAATGCAATCTACCACAGGGATGTGCCCAGTCAGAGCCCAAGCCCCTCTGCATCCCCTTCATACCTATAACCAACTCTAGCTCTGGATTTTTTTTTTTTATTTCAACAGTTAAATGTTCTCAGCATTAAAAAAAAAAAAAAATATTCTTAGCATAAAATCTTTCATTAAAATGAGACAAATGGACAGATTTCGATTTCCTCTCTTAATGAGCACTTAAATATTCTAAACTCTACAGGGGGGAGTAAAGGGGAGAAACCAGGGGGGTGTGGAAGAAAAAAAACATTACTAGATAATCAGTCTTGGAGTAATCAAGAGTTGGCTGAGCCCTCTCCTGACTTTTGCTATATTTATTAGGTGTCTTAACAGAATGGTTGAGGTGTTAGGTGACCCGATCCCTGTGTGCTCACATTACTTACATTTTTCATGCTCATTTAATGGGAGAATGAGAATACTAGTGTTTTCACTTTCTAGGAATCCTCAATATAGGAAATGTCTATACTTAAAGGAAAATTAAGTGTAGATAACCCATACAGCCCAGGAATTATTTAAAATTTCAAAACTTCCAGGTTGTGCCCATAGACGTTCAGTACATTAATAAACTAAACACAGATTACACCAGTCAGTTTGAAGAGGTTTTTGCATAATTGTCAGGATAGCTCTCACAAAATAAATGGCATAAATTTGATGATTTGCAAAGTGGTCCACTTTGGTTCAAAACTTTTCTCTGCCTCTCCATGAATGATCAAAACATGGTTTTTAATTTTTTGCTTTTTCAAACCAGGGATAAAGCTATGGTCATGCATCTCTCTCTCTCTCTCTCTCTCTCTCTCTCTCTCTTTCAATCACTGTGCTTCACAGGACAAGAGCATGACTCAGCGAAGAATGAGATAAAAATTGAGGCAGAGTCCCAGAGCTCACATATGGAAACTGAAGGTATTAAAACCAGAATGTGTTATCAGAGAATGAGATGAAACTAAACCATGACTTCTGCATATCCCGTGCATGTGAGTGGTGTGGGTCTGTCTTTCAAGCACTGATTACTGGAGAATGGCAATAGTGTTCTGCTTTGTGTGCCTGTTAAAATTTGAAGGGAAAAAAAAAAAAAAGAACTTGAAGTTTCTCTGCTTTAGTCACTGTGTTCTCTCAATGATTCCAATTAAAACATCCCTGAGTGTCCTTCTGGCTCTCTTTAGAGCTTTCACCAAACCAAGATGATGCCACGACTGTTGAGCAACCAGAAGTGATCCTGCTAACAGATGACCAAGAGGAAAAAGAAGGTGAAAAAGGTAGGACTGCTCTTAAATTAACCCATCAGGAATAATGAATTCCTTTGGATTCTCGCCTACAATGCAACCATCAGTTATCCTCCTGGAAGAGCAGCCTGTGAAGGGGGAAAATGAACATTTCTTTCACCCTCAGCCTACTTGTGAGAGTAGAATAATCTAGAAGTAGCAAAAGAAGATATTTGTAACAGTTGTTTCGTCCTTCCAAATAGTTTGAAGATATTTTTATTATTCATTTCTATTTAATTTAATTTAAAAATTATAGCATTGAGAATGCCTATAAGAAATTGAAATTAAGGACTAGATGGATGAGAGTCTTAGAAAGTCTGAGATGGCTTTAAAACACACACATTAACCTTTCTGTATTGATTTCCTTCTGTCGTCCTTCATATGGCAGTGATTAAGGAAGCAATTTATGTAAAATATACACATTATATGAACCTTCTCAATTGTAGGCTTTGTCCACTAATACTAGGATACAATAATATTGAATACTGCTAAAAAAAAAATAAATAAGTGAGCATCATAATGATTTCTGAAGCCATTGGAGGAATGAATACTTTGTAAATTTTAAAGCACTACTTGGGGCATGAAGCCAATATATTGGAGAAAGACATACATCTTTTTAAAGCATCTATTTAAAAAAAAACTATTATCAAAGTTCTTATTGAAGAACTGGATGATTTTTAAATATAAAGCAATCTCTTAAAAGAAGCCCAAATATGAAATAAAAAATGAAATGATTTGTCTGGTATACTCTATCATAAGTCATGCTGCTCTTAAATAAATATGTGTTTGCAAAGCAGTTACAAAGTAATAACTTGACAGGCCCTCTTTATAGAACACAGGGATCAATTTTGTTTCCAAATTAAAAGGCAGACATGATCTTAATGGTAAAATCAGGTCAATAGTAACTACTGCCTCCAAATTATGAACTCTTCTTGGCAAGGGGCATTGACACAGTTTAATTACTAAGCTGGGTTAGTAATTTCGACATCTTTTAAAAATTTCCACTGCATTTAGAGCACAGTACTCTTCCATCCCAGTTCAGGCTCATGTCACGAAGTTCCCGGCAAGTCTAGTAAATGGCATATCTGGAGTATTTTAAGTCTGATGATGGTAACAGAGAATTGATACAACCCTTACTTGAGACACAGGTACATGGCACTGCTCTCTTCAGTTGTACTTCTAAAGTATAAAATACACAATGTCTTGCCTGCCTGCTTAATTTCTCTACAGCAGAAATCATTTACTTTGTATATTGTACCTCAAGACATGCAAATGAGGAACAGCAAACAACTAGTATATTTTCTTCTTTTTTTTTTTTTTAAGTTTGTTTATTTTTTTAGTTATTTATTTGAGAGGGAGCCACCCAGCCACCCCATATTTTCTTCTCTTTAACTTGACCTACAGGGGAAAAGCTGGCATTCAGCACACCCTGACGGGTTTCCCTTGGTCCTTCAGCAACTGGCTCTCCTCTAGTTCCTGAAGAGTTAAATACCAACCTCCCTCTGCCTTGCAGGGATGTCAGTGCTCTATAGCAAATGGCAGAATGACACATAAGAAGTGAAGTCAAATTCTGCTACTTGCTTATAGCAACTTTGAAGTTGGGCTTCTTTTTTTTTTTTTTTTTTTGAAATTGACTTTTCACTGCAGGAGAGTAATAATGCATGTGGACTGGTTTTCCCTCTCCTTCCTTACCAGAGATACTTGCCCCGGCCTTGCATATTCCTGTTTAAATTTGAAGTAATGTGAAATACATCCCCTTACCATCTTTTTCTTTGCTTCAGAGTAAGAGTTAATAGGTAGCTAGCTTGCTACACATTAGAAAAGTCGCCGAAGGAAAGTGGGGCAATGTAGATTCAGGGTACTGTGTGTAAGGTAGCTCTGCCCTCACTAACAAGCAGGGTGGCCCTGGGCCAGTTATTTAAATTTTCCATGCCTCAGTTTCCTCATCTGTAAGATGGTGATGACAAAATCACCTGTCACGTATGGTTGCAGAGAAACTTCAGTGAGTTGATCCATGTACAGAAATTACAATACCTGCTGCATAGAAAGTGCTCGGTGTTTGGTGTTTCTCATACTTTGATACACTGATGACAAAGTTGAGAGGATCCGCATTTCGAGCTTCTCGAGCCCATTCATCATCCTTCCTAACTGTTTTGAATCCATAAAAACTTCACATTTTCCCTCAACAACAAAAAAATTGTTCTCGGGGTGCTTGGGTGGCTCAGTCGGTTAAGCGTCTGACTTCAGCTCAGGTCATGATCTTGCGGTTTGTGGGTTCGAGCCCCATGTCGGGCTTGGTGCTGACAGCTCAGAGCCTAGAGCCTGCTTGTGATTCTGTGTCTTCTCCGCTCTCTCTCTCAAAAATAAATAAACGTTAATAAAATTTAAAAAAAAAATGTTCTGCACATTTCCTTTTCAACACCGTCTTCCTGCAGGCAGTTTCGATATGTATATTCTTTTCTATAAAGATAGAACAATTAATGAAAGGTGAGGAGGGAGGCATTTTTCTCTATTCAGAAACTTCTCTCTCTTTGTCAAGATGTCAGTCTTCTGTTTGAGAAGTGCTGATCCAACCATAATTTCTATTTTTTAAAAGAAGATGCCATTGATCTATTGGTAGGTCCATGGAATAAAAGTACTAAATAACTGAAATCAGGACTTTTTTTTTTTTTTTTTTTTTTTTTTTTTTTTTTTTGCTTTCTTTAGACTCACAGAGCTAGAATCTTATTTGAAACCATTTTGAGAATATAGCTCCACGTTTTGTGTCTATTCACAGTGTCTCTTATTGGAAAGTTGCACAAACGTATTAAAAATTACCCCAATCTACAAACAAAATAAACGAATGTTCTATTACATTTGTAGGGATAGTCTTTATAGCTTTAGGAATATGGGTTCTCTTTTATTTTGGGAATCCAAGGAGACAGAAAGTGGTTGCTTTCAAAAAATTTCAGACCAGGAAAAAAATGCATAACCTTTTTCTCTCATTTTGCAGCATTCTATAAGATTAGAAAATGTAGATAATCTTCAGGATACATCTTCTATGGCTCCCTGGTGTATGGGCACAGATGTTGCAACATTAAGTTTTGAAGTTAGCTCTACCAAAATATGGGTTTTGAAAAGAAGAGAAAATATTCAGCAGAAGTTCATGCTGATAAAATTATACAATAGCACAATGGACATATCCCTGGGAGATCTGAAATACAAAAATTTCAACGGGCATCAAGTGAGGTTTCACATATGGCAGCTTTTCTCTGAGAGCTTCATTGCCTCTTTCTAAATGAGCCCAGTTTTATGCTTCCCCAGCAGGGTCTGCAGCACATATGAAATCCAGTAAAATAACCCCATTTAGGCTGATAACCCTAATAGGAAAGTAATATTATAGGAGATCTCCTCTAAACAGGATCTCATGTTTTAGCATAAAGTAGAAAGCCACCATTAAAACATGTTTCTGAACATGTTTATTTCTAGTTGAATTGAGAAATATTTGACATAAAATCTTAACTATATCATATTGCTGTCATTATTAAAATACGTAGTTTTCATTTGTGATTTACTATGAATATATTGGACTTTTTCTTCAAGTGTTGCATGGAAGGCATACATCCTAATGATTTTTCTTATATCAATTGATAAGTATTTTCTGAAATAGTAATTATTTATTCTCCTAAGGTTGATCAAACTGTTAATAGAGACTTCAGATCTATAGTTGGACTAAGACCTCCTTGGGAAAAGATGGATGTAGACAGGCATAGAAGCAGAAAGTGAAGTAGAAGCCAGCAACAAGTCTAAAATATCATGTTCTCAGGCTTATGTTTTGGCCTCTATTAGGGCTGTGTAACAAAGTGTATGCAAGTCCATGGCTTCTGGCTCTGGCTGTGTGGTACCTTTAATGTCTCTGAATCCCAGTTTCCAGGGTCATACAATGAGGGGCATGAACTCAATAATCTAAGTATGAGGTTCCCCGATATCACAAATTTTCTCAGAAGGCCAAAGAACTGCACTCTTGATAAAACAAGGTAGGGAGGGCAACATGGGAGCCAGTGGTCATCAATACCTAGAGAAGGCCGTAATTATGGGTTTTATTCAGTTTTATTTATTGCATTCTACTGATAAAAATGCAGAAATGCCCTGGATCAGACAATAAGATCAGCCAAATCAACCATATTTTATTTCAGGACTTAACTAATAATTGGACTGCTAATTATTCCCAGAAGATATTTTAAATGGGGAAAAAATGCCTTTCGGCTCAAATTAAGTTTCCACACAAATTCTACTCAGAACGAGGCTGAATTTCCATCACCATCTTTCTTACCCATGCGGGAAGCATCCTTTCTTGTAGCTCCTCTGGCCACTGTTTCATCTTTAGGTGAACACATAGTTAGTGAACCACTTTCTTTTATGCTCCTACCAGTCAAATTCAATCGGGATTCATTTTTGTCTATAAAGCACCACTACACAGCCCTTGGTGTTTTCCACTATTTATGGGATTCTTGCATGGTTGACAGAGCCTTTTCCTCTCTGCTTGACAAGCAGCCTCGACACCGACAATGCAGCAACAGACAGCATCTGTGGCATCCAGGCTTTCATACTCCAGCCTGTGTTCTTTGCTCTAGAGAATCAGAGTTCGGGTATAAGTTGATTCACACAAAATATTATATGAGCTTGCACCTAGAGTAATTACTTTCCTGGAACTTTATATTTTCAGAAAGTCTTTTTATCTCATCTTTTCAAATGAAGTCAACTTTAATAATGCTGTGTGTTTTACATTAACAGCGCTACAGTTTAGTTTGGGGGGGGGGGTTCATGTTCCAATAGTTTCTTCTGTTATTGGTCTGCTTTCCTCATCATATTTTGTAGCTGGAATTTGTGAACCAAATTTTGTTTTAGAATATAAGATAAATTCATAATGCTGATCACTGTACAGGTCTTAGGAATATTTTGAAGTGTTTAATGAAATCCCTTGTATTGGGTAAATATATTGAACATAAAAGTTGTAACTTTTTAAGCTTAATTATTTAGATTTTCTGCATATCTGTCTCTATGCAACATACACATATAGAACCAGTTCATTCAAATTACACCGTATAAGAGGTAAAGATACATGACTCTTTAAAATTCATTTTTAGAATGCTAATCTTCATGTTTCTCCTTCAAATAAAAAATTAAAGTTAAAAAACAAAAAGAATGAATAGTATATTCAGGTCTACAATAATAATTTTGGTTTCCATACTGCATATCTGTATGTGTGCAAATTTATATTCAACATCTCCTGAATAAGAAAGTATGTATCATGCCTCCTGAATAATAATAATATTATAATATTATTGGCCAAAATTTAGCCTTTTGGCCAAATCCTCTAGCTAGCTTGGATCAGCTTGTCTTTCAAGATTGGGAAAAATTTAGCCTGAACTTCCATGCCACATGTAAGGGGGAGGGGAGGAAGTACTAGAATTAAGCACATGTGTAGACTTAAGTGAACATCAGGATCAAAACTTATCATCTCTATCTGGGGAGTTTTCAGAGATCATCTCTTCTAATAAATCTCCAGCATCCAGCTTTGTTCCTGGATCCACTTTGTCTTTTTTTTATTTTCTTCCCTCCCTAACTCCCCAATTTCATTTACAATTTGACTTTGTACCAAGCCTAGATTGCCTGGTCTTGCCCTGAGGCATATGGCAATGTGGCTTATCAGAGTAATTTGCAAAGATGAAACAGACCTCTCCCTTAAGTAGAATTCTGTCTCCAGGTGTGGAACTTTTTATTCCTCTCTGTTCCATTAGAGTTCTGCAGCTCTCTGTGCACAGCATACCTTCAATCTTATCACATCTAATGAAAAGATTTGTTCCTGCATCTAACCATAATATTATTTTGCATATATCCTTAAATATTCCAGACAATTAGTTTTCTCTAAAAATAGTGAGTACATTGTTAACATTGGGTGACATGTTCATTATATTTGCCTTCTTCTCCAAGATATTAAATAATGTGAAATTATAGTTTTCAGAAAGATACAATCATGTAAAAGATTTTCTTTAAATCGTGAATTAATGAGGGAACTAGTAAGATATAAAACTGATTTAAAAGAGAATTTTAGATGTATATATCTCCATAATATACATACAATCAGGAGTACTGAATATAGCCATGCATACACACTTAGACACATAACTCAAGGGTCCTGAAATTTGAAAGACAAGTTAATTTTATGTAGGGCAAGAAAACATATTCCTTCTTCTCCACCAAACCAAATGCATTTGCATGTCTGTAAACAAGTCTCTTCTTCATCACTACAAGTTTTCTACAAGTTAACTTATTTTTTTTTTAATTTTTTAAATGTCTATTTATTATTGAGGGAGAGACAGAGAGTGAGCAGGGGAGGGGCAGAGAGAGATGGGGATGCAGAATCCAAAGCAGACTCCAGGCTCTGAGCTGTCAGCACAGAGCCCGACACACATCTCGAATTCAAGAACCCTCGAGATCATGACCTGAGCCAAAGTCAGAAGCTTAACTGGCTGAGCCACCCAGGTGCCCCTCTACAAGTTAACTTCTCTCTGTACTGATAAAATAGTCTAGTTGATAGAAAGTTTGTCAAAGGAATAACACACATAGAATCAGATAGTCCCAGAGAGGGTGCTGTACAATACCCAGGAGGGACTATTCTTCCACAGGAGGTACTTCCTCAGGAGGTGTGGTACTTCCACAGGAGGGCCACACTCTCTTTTGCCCATTATCAAGTCTTAGACAATCTTTCTTGACAGTATATGAAGGTAAAACTGCCATCTTTACCCTTTTTCCCATTTCACTGAATTCATCGGTGTTGGTTATCTGATATGTTTAACAGATAGTCACAAAATGCCAGGGCAGTATTGGGGTAAGGCAGCAACTTCTCATTATGTCTCTGAGATTTTGTTTACTTGCTATCATTTTGCGCCAAGGGCTACTGTAAATGGACATATGCTGTGGATGCAAATATACTTCTAAGATGCCACAATTTATGATGCATCATTATTTTACATATCATTAAGAAATTTTTTAAAAATCTTGCCAATTAAAGTAAGAAATGTTGCCATCATTTAGACTTTGTATTTTGCAACTATTGAAATAATTTTATAGTTACAGCTATTAAAATAACTACACACAGAGTTTATCATAAATAAATTTGGAGAATACATAAAGGGAAACGTATTAAATAAATTAGTTAAGGTATTGCTAACATTTCACCAGATACAGGGTCTACTTCTGAATCAATCTCAATCAGAGTTATCAATATCTGTGTTGTTTCACACATACTCTGCTGTATGGTGTTAAACATGTGGATGATTCAGACTTAAAGAGAATCCAGAAAGAAATTAAAAGGCACTGTGCTATTATCATTAAGGTAGAGCTACCTTACTTTTTTGCTTCTACGTAGAGACAATTGCTAAACACTTCTGACTTACTACCTCCTCAGTTCCTTCCCTATTTCACTATTATTTCCAAGGGTTTCCCGCTAAGCCATCCAAACCCATTCTGCAAGTTTTGGTACTTCTGTTTTTGATGTTAGTGCCTATATAGGATCAGTGAATTTCATCACAATGTTCTAGCCAACAAAAATTTTATAATTCTCTATTTCATAGATGTTATGATATGAAAACAGTGCAACTTAGTATTATGAAATGTAATTATTTCCCAGTGCAAACAACACAGCCTAGGCAAGGAAAACTTAATTATTGGTGATATAATCAAGTAAAGTTATTTTTTTCTGCTAACTCAGAAATCTGACTGGCAGTGGAATCCTTGTAAGCACATTCGTACGCTGTTTCCTATTGCATATCATACAACTGAGAGTGATAAATTGTTCCATTCATTCAACAAATACTTACTAAGCACCTAATGTTGATGTATACAGTCAATAGGGAACATATATGTATTACATTTATTGCACTCTGCTGGACTTTGGAATAGGATTCATGCGGAATAGTGAAAAAAAGCATAGGAAATATGAGTTACTTATATAAACATAAGCAAATTATGTATTATGTATTTTAGTTATATACAGTATAAACAAATTTTTTCTTATATATATATCTATGTTGCTTATTTTATGTGTTCATATGTGCTGATTATATATATTACTTATGACTATATATTATACACCTTAGTTATGTATAACATATAACACTGACTAGCTTTAACCACGAGTAAGCTGTGTAAGCCTCCTGGAGCCTTAGTTTCCTCTTTAGTGAGAGATGTAGCTGTCCTCATGCCTCTTGGAGTTGCTGAAAAGATGAAATGAAACTATCTTTGAGGAATAATCTGTGGCCTCTAGCAACAACCCATCGGCCAAATCTGGCCTGCTGCCTCTTTTTATATGGCTTATGAACTAGAAATGGTTTTCACACTTTTAAGTGGTGGGGGGAGCAATGAGCAATAATTTTTGAGACATGAAAATTATATTAAATTCAAATTTCAATGTGCACAAATAGAATTGTATTAAAACCTGCAAAGACTGAAACATTTATATCTGGCCCTTTACAGAAAAAAAATTTGCTGACTCCTAGTCTATAGCATCTATGTGAAGATAGCCCAAATTACCTTGAAGGTGAAACTATTCATTATCATGCAGGAACTCCTAAGTTACAAAGTCTTTATCAATACACAGACACGTGTGCATGTATGTTTCGTTAGTACTGTGAGCACAGGTTTATTCCCACAATGCCTTGCCCAGCTGTAGGCACAGCATCTGCCCTGTCCACACCCCTTCCCAAACTGGGGAACTGGGAGAAAATGGCTCCCTTTGATGTTAGCATCCACTAGAGGCAACCCAAAACAGTGTGGCTTGGGTCTCAAGCATTTCACAATTTGGATGGCGAGAAGGAATACTCCAAAGCCTTGGTTCTTTCTCTCTTAGAATGAAAACTTAAGTTTCCTATAAAACATTTTTTTTTGCCACTATTTAAAAGAAGAGTCTACCTATTTTTCAGTGAACTGATCTTTACTTTCTCTGAGTAGACTACAAGTGAGACCTTCGTTAGGACCGTGAAGTAAACATCCTAACACAACCATTTTTACGGAAAGACCATTAGGTGACAGAACTCACAAATGCAGGTCCAGTCTGTAAAATGAGTGGGGTGCATAGTTAGAGATCGTAATAATATGAATATGGAAATATGTTCGTTTATACATTTTGTTGTAAAGACCAAACTATTGTCATCCCAAATTTTAACATATAGGCTTAAACTTAGATATTAGTTGGAACATCTACTTTTAAAGACCACAGAAGCTCAATATCTATTTGCATAAAAGATTTTTTTAAAGTAACAGTCACAAAATATATTGGATAAAATATTTACTGTACTTTGCCCATTTCACTTGACTCAGATGAAGGAGCTTCTAGACCCTGTTGATTATACAAAAGGTATATCCATTCTGATTTGGATTTCAAATTTAAGTGCTACTTTTCTCTCCGTTTTAGAAGGAAACTCAATTTCTTTTTATTACTTGTTATACATCAGGTGCCTTCATTTCAGCACAGTATGTAAAGAGCAGGTGGTATAAGGAGTACTTTGAATGTTAATTATTTTTTTCATTTATTTCACTGTGAGGATTTACCTTTCAATGTGTTTTTATAATCAGGATGGAAACAATTAGGGAGCTTGCTGCTTGAATGTTTCACTACATTTATTTTATGACATCTGTTGCAATGATTAAAAAAAGAAAAGATAAGAAAAGAAAAGAAAAAGGGAGGTAAGCATTTTAACAATAGTGAAGGGTTTGGGTTGATTGTATGTGATAGCTTTATTTCATTGTGAATCTTCAAAGGAAGTGTAGTGATAAATCAGTCATGTTTCTAACCAGTAAATACCATCTCATTGTTAGAGCTTACATTTTTGACATAGAAGCATGTCTGTTCATGTTTCAGAGATGTCATAGTTTATTAGTCTTGGATTTTAATTGAAACCAATAGAAGAAAGCTACAGAGAAATAGGAAGGAAAGGGGAAAAAAAGTGGAAATTTCTTTTTAATGACATATTTCAAAGGAGAATGTTCTTTTTCCATTTATCATATTCAGTTCATTCTTCAAATATATGCAAAATTACTTCACCTGTCACTCATTTTCATATACTTTTGAGCATAGTTCATGAAATAATAATATTTGGTATCAGGAGAGGTATGGCTCATAATATATTAAGATATGGACATATAATTTCAATGTAAGGGAATACTTTTCAAAATGAATATAGTCATTTCATAGTGTGTTACATTACTCTTGTTTTTCCCATTAGCAAATATTATAGACAGGCCTATGCAACCAGAAAATAAAACTTGCATAAACTCCAATAATTATATATAATTAAATAGGATAAGTAATAGCCAAGATAAATATAGATATAATATGTGTGTATATGTCTTTGGGAGGGGTGGGGGAGAACATGTGCCTGAGAACCACACCGTGGTTTTGAAGATGGATAAAGGAGAGGGGACATGAGCAGCCTCTAGAAACCAAAATATGTAAGGAAATGGATTCTTCCCCAGAGCCTCCAAAATGAAGGTAACTCTGCAGACACCTTGAATTTAGCCCCATAAGACCCATTTCAGACTTCTGGCCTCTAGGGCTGTAAGAAAATAAATTTATGTTATGGTAAGAAAATAAACCTATGGTAATTCATTACAACAGCAATAGGAAATGAATACAATACCTCTCAACATGGTTTCTTGAAACCATGTTGAAAATCCAGGCTTGTCTTAATAGATCCCCAGAGGAAGGAAAGGCTCCAATATCTTTCCATGTTCCAGTTGGGAATTACCATGAAGTTGTTCCTGCTTCTATAATCTATGCTAAATTAGGCAGCATTTTTATTATCGTGACCCATCCCTTCTTAATGTCAGTCTCGGTGGTTGCACAACTGAGATTTAATTCAGGTAAATCTAATTACCCTGGCCCCAGTAAGTGGAAATGGAATTGTTATGCATCTCTAGGAGATTAGAAGAAAAGGATTTAAAGGCATTAGGGAAATGGAGAAAAGGAGGAGGGGGAGGAAGAAGAAATGAAAGAGAAGGAAAGGTGGGAGAGAAGGAAGAAAGGATAGAAGGATGAAAAAGAACTGATTTCTAGTTTCTGGTCTGGGAAAAATAAAAAGTAAATATCCAACCAATACTTTTTGGAAATGGAAGGCATAAAATTCATGCCCAATAAACTTTCCAATTTGGCTGTCTCTAATACTGCAAAATGAGAACAGAAAACTTTTTGACCCTAATAGTTTTCTAATAGTTAAAGGCAAAACTGACCACAAACATGGTTGGTATATTATCCTAGCACAGTGGCTCTCAAATTTATGTGTGTATAGGCATTAGAGTGTTTGTGATTTCTGGACCCTATCCCCTAGAGATTCTGATATAGTAGGGCTTAGTGGGCTTGGGAATCTGCACATTTTTTTAAATGTTTATTCTTTTTTTTTTTTTTTCTGATATACAGAGAGAAAGTGTGCGAGCACATGTGTCCATGAGTGGGGGAAGGGCAGAGAGAGGAGAGAATCCCGAGCAGGCTCTGTGCTGTCAGTACAGAGCCCAACACGGTGCTCAGATCTTACAGACCGTGAGATCAATGACCTGAGCCAAAATCAGGACTCAGATGCTTAATTGGCCCAGCCACCCAGGTGCTGTGGGAATTTGCACTTCTATCAAGCTCCCAGTTGATGGTGATGCCGCCAGTCTGTGGGCCACACTTTGAATGGCACTTCTAGTCTAGTATTTTGCATCCAAATTTAGACTATTCTTTTTGAAAATCCCCTTATACCTTTCCCCCTGCCTTAATTTCATTGGAGGGTGGAGTGTTTAAACATGGCAACAATGACAGATACATAGATAGACAGATGATAGAAAGCATACCCCTTCTCGGTAGATCCAAATCACCTGGATGCCTTGTTAAAAAAAGATGGATTCCTGGGCTCTATGCCTTGAATTCCTGATTCAGTAGGTTGGGGCTAGTGGGCAAGTGAGAGCTTGCATATTTAAGCTCCCAAGTTGATGCCCATGCCCCTGGTCCAGGGAACACACTTTGAGAACCACTGGCAAAGCCCTTGTTTACTATCCACACCAGCTGACTCCCATCAGGCACCGTGGGAGGAGGTAGTCTTTTAATATTGTCGTGGACCACCAGGATCAGCGGCTGGGATACCAGACATTAGGATACTCGTGAATGTAAGGTAAGATTGGGAACCTCTTCCCAAATGGAGCCCCAGTATGTCTGAAATCAGCTGCTGCTCTTCCCTGTAAGCCTCTCCTCCCATATGTGCCCTCCTGTGGTCAGTGGTGCAGTGTGTCCCTCCCACAGTGTCTAGGAGGCAAGATGGAGGAGAAACACGTGCTACGTGCCTAGGTTAGGAAGATGCAGAAGAGGAGTGTGTCCATTGGAAAATCGACCCAGTCTACTCCAGGAGCATCCTGAGTATGCCTTTGAGTTGCGTACCTGAAAAAATGTGTTTCTTGTTTTTGATGAGAAGGAAATAATGAAGGAAACAAACATTTTCCTGTTGTTTTAGTAGTTTCACCCATGTTCCGACACAGAGGCAAGACAAAGTAACAGGAAAGAAAATGCCATTCCTTCTGCAAAGGTTGAAAACAAGAACAAACATAGGATTTAGGACATAACTGCTACCCAACTTCCAGGAGTTACCTACACAAAGTAAAAATAAACTCTGATTTAGCAGTCCCCTATCTGATTTAATTTGTCTTCCAAAACCTAACATTTTCTCAGCTGCATTTGAGGGGATGAGTTTTTTTTAAAAAAACAAAAAAGGAGAAACCGAACAGGGCTTTTAGAGTGATGCACATAAGCTGTTTGCCATATTGAATCAACACCTGGGGCATTGATGTGAAAGCCAAACGCAGGCTGTTCACCTGGATTGCCAAGTATAACAGAAGCAACTGTCTGGTTGATGCTGTCAGACGGGACGTGCCTTGCGAGGGCTCCATCTGAAGCTGCCTTGAGGACCACGGATAACCTGAAAAGAGGTTGCTCTGAAACCTAATTCCAGTTTAGGAGCAGATCTTTCTCTCCTTTCCATAAACTACCTGTGATTTCTAATTAGAAATGCGCTTCTCAACCAAGCTGACCTCATTCCTTTTTCTCCCTTAAATGAGTGTCCCTTTTTTGGTGTCGATGTTTGACTTTGCTTATTCGCTAAGCACTGTTGTTGCCTAGTCCTCTAAGCTTGTCAGGCCTGCCTTTCCCAACATTCCAAGCAGTAATAGTCTCATTGACCCAGTAATTAAAGAAATCCTGTACCTTTCCACTCTGGCTAGCTGCCCTCTTTCTTCTTCACTATTGTTCCTTTAGTAACACCACCAGCAGATGGTTAGAGATTTTTCACCCTTTCAAAAGCTTTATATTTTTCCCATCTCATCAAGCATATCTCAGCCAAATGTAATTAGCTTAAGGCTTTTGAGCCCTCACGGGAGATCAGTAAAAAACCCAACCAATTTCAATAAAGAGCTTGAAAAGAGGATCCTGGAAGGCCGTGCAAAACCACAGGAGAGCAGCTATTATTTAGAGGCAGGGATCTGTCTCTTCCTCCCTTCCCCCTTTTGGCATTTTAAATTCTCAGAATATTCATGAGGCCTCCAGGGCTTTGGAGATCTGTTTGGACCATTATTGGGTAGGTGGGATATTCAAGCTCTCTTCAGCAAGGTCAGTGTTTGGTTCCTTTTAATTGATTTCAATCAAGGGACCTTTTTGGGTAGCCCTGAGTTACTCCCAAATGGCAAACAGTTTGTTTGCTAAATCTCTTAGTCTTTTCATTCCTCTTTTTTTTTTTTTTTTTTCATCCTTTAGTTGTTGGAAACTAGCTGGTAAGCCTTCTTTGTAGTTCTGAGCATTTGATACGAAGGCTAAATTAATTAACCTCAATACAGATTTGTCCCTGCCGCTGAGTGGTGGTGAACCCCCTTTCTTTCTGAATAGCCACATGTCCTGCAGAGCTGATCCCAAAACCAGAGCCCTTTTCCCCACACTTAGGAGAAGGCAAGTTTTTGAGACCAACTTAAGCTCTATTTTTATTGAAATGGAGTGAAGTAGCGCTTAAGTATGTGAAGCATAGATTTTTTTCATGGGATGTGGGGAGAGAGACATGGGCTCCCCCTTGAATTATGTGATGTGTGCTTTCCCCAACTCAACAGGGAGCACTCAACAGGGAGGCTCCAGGTCTCAGGTGTTGGGTAGTCAGATGATTGTGTTCTCCTGTCAGTTTCTCATTACTAAGAGTTGGGTGAAAGGGGAATTGTTCTTTGTAACTGCACTACTCCCAGCCTTTTCAGATAAGGGGAATCAATGCCAGCGCTTGATTAAAATGACTTTTTTTTTGTCTCAAGTGAACTAATCAGTTTCTTTGTGGATAGTGAGGCGCAGATATGGATATGCACCTATGATGAAGATTGTTATATACTGATATGCGCCGATTCGAAAGACCCCCCGAAAACAAACCACCAGAGTCCAGAGTCAAAGCCAAGCGGCAAGGGTCGTTTATTGCAGGTTCGAACCCGGTCCTCCGCGCACTCGTTGCCAGTGACGCTAAGAGGCCCCGAGCGAGGATCTTACAGCTTCTTTTATAGACAGGCACAAACAAGTTAGGGATTTTTCAAGGTTACAGAGCTGTTATTGGTTGACATTTAAATTTGAACACTCAGCAGAACTTGATTGGTTCCTGCCTTTAGGTCAGACCACAACCGGGCACGCCCTGGCTGGTTTCAGGAATGGCAGGGGGGTGGGTGGGGGAGGTCTTTTCTTTGCAGTTGTGAGTACACCTGGTAATTTTTCTCTTAGTCTCTCAATACATGCCACACTTCAGACGACAGTGTAAGGGTGATTTAAGGGCAAATGCCTTTGAGAACTTGGGAAGTGTGTTCTGAGCAGTGTTATGCCATGGCATAGGCTTGGGAAGCAGTCACTAAACATGAATTAACAGCGTCATCTCCAAAATACAACATAATGTTTGAGATGCAAATTGATTTACAAAAAGATATAAGCAGGGTGGAAGTTTTCTATAGGCAGGACAAATAAGAACTTGGTCTTTAACAGGTGCTTTTCATAAATGTTAGTTTTACATTGAAGAAGGAAAACTTAATTACAGTAAAGCTGCACTATCGTTGCTTAGACTACAGCAGGCCCAAAGAAACCAGACTATCTCAGGCAGGGGGACAGTTCTGGATCACAAAACTAGTTGTGTTGGTGCAGAATGAATAAGGCAGAGAGAAAAGGAAGGGATGCCTGGGTGGCTTAGTCGGTTAAGTCTCTGACTCTTGATTTCGGTGCAGATCATGATCTCCAGGTTCTTGAGTTTGAGCCCTATGTTGGTCTCTTCACTGACAGTGCAGGGCCTGCTTAGGATTCTCCCTCTCCCTCTCTGTCTGCCCCTTCCCCACTCGTACTCACAGTCTGTCTGTCTCTCTCTTATTTTAAAGTAAAATAAATAAACTTTAAAAAAAGAAAGAGAGAGAGAAGCAAAAGAAATTGCTCACAAGACCATCAGTTAATAACAAAAGAGACAGAGAAGGAAAAGGACCAGTAGCAAACTTGATATCCAGAAAATGTGCAGAAATGATCTTCTACAGAGCTCCTTATACAATAGTTATGCTATTAGCCAGAGTGCCATTGGCAGGATATCTTTGGTTCATTCCATTTTCCAAATAACTGATGCTTAGTCAGAAAACTTTCGGGGCCAATTATCACTATTTTTTAAATTTACAAAATGATGATATCCATCTCCCTCCATTTTGAAGTTATGGAAATTAAGAGTATGAGGGTTAATGCACCTGAATGGGGTCATACATTTAGTTGGTGGAGGCAGACCAATCCGTTGTCCAGATTGTGGCCCAGTATTACTTTTTCCACCCTACCCGTTCCTTTATAAACTGCTCTGAAGGGATGTTCTTCAAGGACTAGGATACTCAGCGGAGGTGTCTACAGCATTTCAACTTAGCTCCTTTCTGCAATGGTGAAATCACCCTGCTGTAAATCTTGGATTTGGAATCAGTCCTAAAGGTTGCCCGGTTTAGCTTCCTGCTCTGATGCACAAACGCATTATTCCTTCCCAGCAGATGCTTTCACCTCTACTACAGAGCATACCCAATGGGGAACTTACTACCTTTCATCGCAGTTCCTTCATCCACTGATGATTCTGAGTGTTCAAATATGAACTGGACTTTGCTGTGCCTTCTGCTTCTTCACCCCATTTCTTCCCTGCATAGGGAACTGAGATGAGCCTGGCCTATATGGTGAGCACCCCTTGACTATTTGAAGGTAGTTTGCAGAGTCACTTTCTGTGTATTTTTTTTAAACTCCCTTTTTAAAATTTTTTTAATGTTTATTTTTGACAGAGACAGAATGCGAGTGGGTTAGGGGCAGAGAGAGAGGGAGACACAGAACCAGAAGTAGGCTCCAGGCTCTGAGCTGTCAGTACAGAGCCTGACGCAGGGCTCGAATTCATGAGCTGTGAGATCATGACCTGAGCCGAAGTCGGACGCTCAACCGACTGAGCCACCCAGGCGCCCCTCTGTGTCTTCTTGTTGGCCACTTAATTCATTCCTTCCTTATTTATTCCTAATACCCTTCATATCACAAGGTTTTCAAACCCTTCCTCATTTTGGCAGTGTACTTCTGAGCAAGTTAAATGTGCCAACTTCTCTCTCAAAACATGGACACAGAATTGCACACAATGATCCAGATCTTCACTTGTCAAATTAAAGACTAAAAGAAATTGCTACAAGCCCTGCAAACTCTGTATACGAACGTCTCCCTTTGTGGGATGTTAAAGAATCTGAGTAGTAGTGAGACCAGCAGCCAGTCTGCAGAGGCTTGCAGACTATGCAGGTTCAAAGGCAGGCTCTTCTCTAATGATGCACGGTCAAGCTATTTACCCCTGGACTTGGTTTCCCCATCTGTAAATGGGGATAATGGTAGAGGAGTGTTTATAAGGTTCATGTGGCTTAATATGTGTAAAGTTCTAGCAATACCGCCAGGCACGTAGTAAACTCTTAATATTAGTGTGATTGTTCTGAGCAGAAGCCCATACTCCAAACTAAAGAAAATCCTCACATTTAAAAAAAAAAATTTTTAACATTTATTCATTTTTGAGAGTGAGAGAGAGCGGGACGGGGGGAGGGGCAGAGAGAGAGAGAGAGACAGAATCTAAGCAGGCTCCAGGCTCTGAGCTGTCAGCACAAAGCCTGACGTGGGACTTAAACTCATGGACAGCGAGATTATGACCTGAGCTGAAGTCAGACGCTTAACTGACCAAGCCACCCAGGTGCCCCCAAAAATCCTCACATTTTTATGATGAGCAGAGAGAAACCTAAGAACTATCAGAACACTGAATCAAATGTTACCTCTGCTTTATGATTACTGGGCTAATCTACTCCCTTAGTCCCGACAAGCACAACGTGGGACCACAAGGGTGCCCTGAGAGCCGTCTGGGTACTTTGATCCTCCAAAAATGCCCCAGCTAGAAGTCCAGCAATTTCCCTTTAGCTGCCAATGTCTTTGATAGTAAGAGACCTCATTAAAGGGATGCAGCTGGTCAAGAAAAACACGTGGAAGCCTTTGGCTTCTGGTAGATGTGCTGTGTCATGAGAATGCATCTGTCACAGCTGGTTCTGTCCCCATGCAGAAGTGACAGGGCCATGCAAACATCTCTAAAGCCTGGCCAAAATGGGCCTGCAAACTGAAGGAATAAAACATTCATGAAGGTGGATCTGTGCATGCCCACTGACGTTATTTTTAGGCACTTGGGCACAAAGTGTAAATGCTGCAGCATATATAACATGACTGTCACAATCATAGTTGACATTTGTATAGAAATGGCAAAACAGGGACCCAGGAGCCCAGAAACAGCCCTCCCTCAGCTAGGAGATTTAAAGTTGTAGGACTTATCATTAATTCCATTCTCTTACTTAAGTTTCTTATTATGGGGCTTTATATTTACTAGAACTTCTTTTAACTGTTGCTATTGGATCAAAGTCTATTACAAAGCAGGAGACAGAAAGAACACGTCCTACCTTGTTCAGTTTCATTTCTTCCAGGCCCATCCCATAAAGAAACTCAAAATCCCCAAAAGAGCCACATTCTCAGGGAGAAGTAGATCGAGGACAAACAAAAATTTGAATTCTGGCAAATCGGAAACTACAAGGGATTGCTGCAGAAGAGAGTGGTATCTCTCTTTAACCCTTCTGTAGAGGTCATCCCTGGTGGGTTCGATCTTAGACTACAATGGAATAAGTCTAATATTTCTCTCTACTGGACTTGATTTCAAATGCCAGGGTTGAGGTTCTTGCTTTATATATAAGCTACATTATCACTGGTGGCTTAATTATTCCTAGGATTATTAATGATTATGAAAATCTCACCTTAAAAAATGCCAAGAGAAAGAGAACCAGATGTGGGTCCTAGTGCATTGGGGTCACCCAGGCAGCATCACACAGCCTAACTGAAGAGAGCTGACCTTCGAAGACCCTTCTCTGCAGGGCTCTCACAGGACCAGCATCTTGTGACATTTTGTGCTGGGTACAGAATCCCACAGGCACTCACTTCTTATCTCAGCGTATGCCAGTGATCACAGCCACAAAGACCAGGGGACAGAATATAAAAGAATAGCGCTTTGTCTTCTTACCATTTTATCTTATTTTCCCTCTAGAATTTATATTTTGTACCAACCATTTCATAACAATAAAGGCAGTTCTAGAGAATGGGAAAAAATAGCACTATGATATCCAGTATTATTATATCAAACTGCTTTGGGCTTTACCCTCTTTAAAGTGTGTTCATGTATTCAGCTACAAGGAAGTTTCTACAAGTCCTCATGGGCAGCTCATTTCCTTATCTCCCAAGTGTGCTGCTCCTGAGTCATGGTCCTTGGGGTTTTTGAGAACTTAGGGTATGAGAACCATGTTGGGACATTTAGCATCTCCTCCATCCCTCGTGGGGAATAGACTAGAAATGCCTGGCAATCACCCCCCTCCCCAGTCACATTTTGGGCCTCATTTGGATTCTGACAAATCAGTAACTGGAATAAAAGCAGCCTGATGAGGGAACCCAGAGTTGGGAAGCCAGAGACAGGGGTGGTACCATCTCAACACACAATTTTATATGGTCTTACCAAACCAAAACTTTCTCCTCAAATGGCATTCTCTTTTCATAATCAAGCCAGTCCTTTTCAAATGGCATAAGTGCATTTTCAACATTCCACAGGCATGAGGAAAAGCTTCCCCCAAACAAACTAAACCCATTAATCTCAGGACTTCGAGTATCTTACCCTAAGAGGGAATGGTTTGGGTCACTTGTGTTAGGGCATTGGTGGTGGGGCAGAAATATTTGGTGTCATTGGAAGCACTGTGAACTGGGAATCTGAAGAAATGTGTCCTGATCCACATTTTGGCAGTCTGATTCCTACTGAACAATGGGGTAGGAGACCAAATCCTCAGGATGCGACACTCGCTTGTGAAAGTCCTGTCGGTGTTCACTGACAGGCTAAAATGGCACCAGCTGCATATGGTCAGAGTTTGTGAGGCCAAAACAATAACTACTATGTTACAATGAGCCAGTTAACCCTACCCTTTGGCTGAGACTGGCTTCTGCCTGATCTCTCTGAAATAGACGGAAAGTCCTAATTGTCCAAACTTGAAGTCATCCGTTGGAATACCAGCAGATTCTAGTGGTTCCAGGTAGTGCAAATTGTTAGGTGATCCAGAGTGTTAGTCTAGGTCTCCTTAGGACCTATTTGGGATTTATTTGGGAAATACAAGGTATTTCTTAGGGAAAATGCCCATGTGAGAGAAAAGGAGGAAGGGGTTGGTAAAGGCTAGGAGAGCCATCAGATCACATTGCAAGTGTGACCTCCAAGTGAAGGACACAGGGAAGGAAGGTTAAGAGGTGTGCAGGGCAAGAAAGTTTTGGCAAAGCACCCGGGAGTCTCTGAGGGAAGTTTAGCCAAGAACAGACCTGCCTCAGTTCCCCTCAGTCACTCCTGGGAGCAACCTGTGAGAACCAGCCTCAGAACAAACACAGTGATGGATTCCAGAGCCCAGCAGGTGGGGCCCCCGGTTGATTATCCTGTCTATAATTGGAGGTCTGCAAGGCACATTCTCATGGCTGCCATACAGAGTCCTGGAAACTTGGGTAAGCATCCAATAAATGACTCTACTTTTTAAGCACACAATGTGGGTGTGCAACGAATTCTCAGAAACAGGCCCATTTTTCTAAGTTGCTTACAAAATAAATGAATCAACATTTAGACATTTAAAGTAAGTGAAATTTCTTTCAAAACAATTGCTTTGGGAAGTTGTGTACTGTTATTGAGAGCTCTGAAGTCTATCCTAACTGTGGTCACATCTGAAAGTATACTCAGGACTCACCTTCCCTACCCCACTCTGCATATGCATGTGGCAAGGAAAACAAGACCAAGGTTTTGCAGAGGATTCCTCTGTGAGAAGATCCCAAGGGGAACCCTGCAGGCCAAGCTCACCCTGCAATGGATATGAAGAACCAAAGGTCAGAAGATTTCTGTAACAACATATCAATATTTGTACCCCCTTTTTTCCTTCTCTTCCTTATGCACCACGTAGAATTGGGGAGCATGTGTTCCCTGTTCTCAGACCCAAATTTCCCAAAGTAGTTCTCAGTTTTGAGGAGTTAAGTTCTCTGCATGCTCTGTCACTCTAAAATGGTGCTGGTGTGTATGAAGCACAAAATGGTGGTGGAAACACCAGCCCAATTCAATGCCTCTATAGGTATGTATCACTTTATTTATATTCCGATGAGCAGCAAGTATTTTGATGCCAATGATTCCTCCCCTTTTTGGGATCAGAACAACAGAATGACTAGCTCTCTATATGATCATTGTTTTGGTACCTCATTCTAGAACATGCTCTTAACATGCCAAGTAAGCTTTGATCATCAAAGATCTGGAGAACATAGTAATGTTCTTAGGTCATCAGGAATGCTTGCAATATGAGACACAAAGTGTGGTGCCTTATGGAAATACTTTTGGGAGTGAAATATACCAGATGATTTGTGTCACCCACATGATTTATCAGCTTTGCATTTTGGAATATGCCATGGATGCCTAGTTGTGTCAAAAGTGTGATAATAGCCAGAGAATATGAAATGGTAAGGGAGTATAAAGACTTCACTGCCATATCATAGCTAATACTTTTCCAGTTGAATTAGGTTATATGTACATGGACTCAATTAGAACAAATCGAAAAAGACTTATAATGCTCAACCACATTTCTCATGTAATTTAAATTTTGGCATTATGGGTTTTCCCCTGCATTGTCAAGTTGAATTCAGTGGGGAACAATAATGTCATTAATGGTTTTCACATGGACAACAATGTACTAAAACTCATCCTGGGGTGCCTGGGTGGCTCAGTTCAGTTAAGCATCTGACTCTTGAGATCGGGTCATGATCTCACAGTTCATGAATTCGAAGCCTGCATCGGGCTCCATGCTAGCAGTGCAGAGCCTGCTTGGGATTCTCTCTGCCTCCCTCTTTCTCTGCCTCTCCCTCTCTCTCTCTCCCTGCCCCCTCTCAAAGTAAATTAATCTAAAAAAAACCTCATCCCTAATCATTCTTTTGCTCAGAAGTATATTCATGGCTATTATTTCCTTAAACTCAAGTTGCCCTAAGAAGCTCACATTTTACATAAACATTAAACTCAGTTTGCTGGCTTCTATGTTCTACCCATCTCTGGTGATGATAGATGTCAGTAATCTTAGACCATTGGTAGATAGTATGCTTATTGGGTGATGTATTTCAGAAAGTAATGTCCTAAATATTGCAATGTTAAACAGAGACTGGGGCTTCAAACTCATAATTTCAGTTTAGTTTAAAACTGAACAGCTTATCAGTTCAAGATTTCAAGGTGAACATACATGTTCTTTCCCATCCCTCCAAAACACCCCATTGGGATAACAGTATAAAAAAAACACAAAGTTGTAGTAAACCCCAACACTGAAGAATCAGGAGATGGACAATGGATTACAGTAAATTTGCAAATATTAGAAATCAAAAGGAAATATGTTGGAGATGACACGGGGTCTAAAATACACTATAAGAGGAAGTGCCACAGTACAGAAGGAAGTAGATCTTCCATTTTAGAACCTCAGGGTTGGTAGTCAGCAGTAGAGTAACCAGATAATTTATTGTAGGACACTTTTAGAAGTAAAAGGTGATACTAGGACATATGGTCAGTAGGCATCATGGAGTTCAAGACAAAGAAGAAGAGCCAGATATAGGTGGTTAACTATATCTCTTTGGAATAACCAGGGCAGTCAACCTCCTTACCATGGTACCTAAGGGAGCAGGGAGCTCAGTTCTAAAGAAATCAGGAAAATGAAATGAGAATTAGGGTTGTGTGGATGCTACCATTCCTGATTAATGTCCCCTCATTCTAGCAATTGGGGGCCTGACATCTGTCTCCTTGTCATCCTGCCCTAAGGTAGAACCTGCCCATCAACACATACCACTCATTTACATCAGGATTCTTCATTATGGGAGGTGGGGGAGGGAGAGAGACCAATGCCCTTATCAGAGGAACCCGCTATCACCCTGCTTCTTTCATGAATGTGAATGGCAACCTTGAGTCCTCAAACATAATAGGAAATCCAGCACTGTAAATACAGAAGAGTAAGAGAAAGACTGAAAAACACAGGTAAAAGAAACAGATAATTCAGGATAGTAATTTTGAAAAGAACTATCACAAGAAACAAACAAAAAAAATCACAATAATTTATAATCTCTTGAAGGAAAAAAATCTTCAAAGAGGTTGCAACAATTAGAAAAAGGCAACAATTAGGAGTAAGGAGCGTTTAAATGTAAATGTAAGGAGTTTTTAAAATGTAAAATGAAATTGCCAAAATTAAAAATAAAATCGATATATGAGCTGAAAGATAAAGTTGAGTAAAAAGGCCAAGAAATGGAAAATATGAGAGAAAAGTTGAGGTCTAATTCTCAAAGCAAATTGAAGGAAAGGTCCCAGAACTAAATTATGTGATGAAAAGAGCTCAGGGAGTATCAACTATAAGAACAAAAATGGGCTCACAGAGAAAATGCATCATCATGAAATTTCAAATTGGAAAACTAGCAAACAAACAACAGAATTGAATCTCAGGGAAGATTCTTTTTTATCATAACTCAATATTAGAAGTCAATAGAACACAGCCTGCAAAGTTCTGGGGAAAAACTGATATTGAATACCTTTCTAATAAGGGTATAGCTGGAATAAATATATTTTAAGATATACAAAGCCTCAAAATGTTTACCTCCAAGTATATTCTTTCTTAAGAAATTACTTGAGAAAGCACACCAACAAAATGAGGAAAAAAACCAAAGTAGAAGAAAACAAGAGATCCAGTAAACATTAGATTCAACCCAGTAGAGGGGAGCCTGGGTGGCTCAGTCAGTTAAGTGTCTGACTTTGGCTCAGCTCATGATCTCACAGTTTGTGAGTTTGAACCCTGCATTGGGTTCCATGCTGCCAGCTCAGAGCCTGGAGCCCACTTTGGATTTTGCGCCTCCCTCTCTCTCTGCCCCTCCCCCTTGTGCTCTGTCTCTGTCTCTATCTCTCTCAAAAATAAACATTAAAAAATTTTTATTTTTTTTTAATTTTTTTTAACGTTTATTTATTTATTTATTTATTTATTTTTTTTTTTTTAATTTTTTTTTCAATGTTTTTTATTTATTTTTGGGACAGAGAGACACAGAGCATGAACGGGGGAGGGGCAGAGAGAGAGGGAGACACAGAATTGGAAACAGGCTCCAGGCTCCGAGCTGTCAGCACAGAGCCCGACGCGGGGCTCGAACTCACAGACGCGAGATCGTGACCTGGCTGAAGTCGGCCGCTTAACCGACTGCGCCACCCAGGCGCCCCATAACGTTTATTTATTTTTGAGACAGAGAGAGACAGAGCATGAACAGGGGAGGGGCAGAGAGAGAGGGAGACACAGAATCTGAAACAGGCTCCAGGCTCTGAGCTGTCAGCACAGAGCCCGACTTGGGGCTGGAACTCACGAGCCAGGAGATCATGACCTGAGCCGAAGTCTGACGTTTCACCAACCGAGCCACCCAGGCGCCCCTTAAAAAAATTTTAGATTCAAGCCAGTAGAGAAACAAAATACCGTAACAACAAAATTTGTTCTAAAATGATGGAAACTATAATGTTTGATGCTACAAACATTCCCTCTGAGTGACTGTAGTGCCATACCATTGGTTCTGTGGTAAAAATCTATGACTGTAGTATACTCCTTGACCTACCTGGAAATAATATTCACATCATTTTGTAAAATGGCCAACAATTTATACTTATTAATTCATAAACCCAAAAGGATAGGTATGATAATCAACACATACAATAGATAATACATTAGATAGATTGGATACATTAGGTAGACACAATAATCCTTAAAATTCTATCCTGTTGTGTAACAAAGCAAATCACATTTTATCCAGTAATTTAAAGTATCTTTGGGAATTTAATCCCTTGTATGTATGTTCTCAGTGTTTCGTGTTTTCTCCCCTTTTGCTGTCCTCTGGCTTCTCAGGTAATGCGTCTTTGCTACTTCATGACTGAGTACCACCTCCTCTTACCTAAATCTATGGTCTGTTCTCTCTAGTCCAGTCCAGGCTTGGTGATTCTCTGATGACACCACCCCTTGACTTCAACTGGCCCTTCAGTATGAGTGTGACTCCTAGCCTTTTCCCACCGCCTGGTGGTTCGTCTTGTACTTTTCAGCTACTGAAAGGCTGAACGCTCCACATTTCACAACTCTGGAGGATTCGACCACTATCAGTGCCCCTTGTAAATATGCCCTAAGTGGCCTGCTCAGCTTCTCATGGAAGAGGGTTGCATGTTCCCCACTGTGGTCAGCATCACCAGCTGCATTCTGGCTACCCTACCTAGAGGACATGTGGGGAATTCTGATGACAGCAAGGCATGAAGAGATTCTGGGGATCTAAATGTAATCTCACTGAGACACCCCCTTTTCTCAGTTTAAGCAGAAAGGTGGAGGGGGAGATCCTCCTAGGACGTATGCTCTTAATACCAAATAAGAAGTGGAGCAAAAGCCCGTCTTCAGATTTTGGCTTCCCCTCAACCTACCTATGTGCGTCCTCCCTCTGGGTCTTTGGCCTTTATCCCACCTTTGAAAGGAAGTGTCATAAGGGCTAGACTTTACTTTTCCTTTCTGACTAGTACTTCTTCTCAACTTCAACTGTAAATGAGAATTACCTGGGGAGCTTTCAAAAAGCCCAACTCCCATACCATAAGGTAGATCAGTTATATTCCATGATCTTGGAATGGCAGCCAGGCATCGGTATTTTTAAAGCTCCGCAGGTGATTCCAAGGTGTACCCAAAGTTGAGAAACCCTGCTCTACATTCTCCCTCCTTTTTGAGGTGGCACCGGCCTTCCCATTTTCTGGTGGCTAAAATGCCCATTGGCTGCTAGAAAATGTGATATGTAGGAAAGAGGAATAAAGCATAATCAGAGTAATATGTTCAATATATTATCTCATTATAGCCTTTATCATAAAAATGGTATTTCTAAGTTCTAACATTTATAATAAATCACTTTGGTTTATCATGTTTATAGACAGAATATAAATGTTTTTCTTGACCATGAAAGAGCAAATTTGTGATGGAAGATGGGAAGAATAAAGGGAGTAAGGAAAACTAGAAGGAAAGGTTGGAGAACTTGTACACTTCAGGTGCTTAAGTTAAAGATGTCAAAGGTAACCCATAGAAAATCTAGAAAAGAGATCTAAATGTTTAGCTCCAGTATATTCTTCCCAGATCAAAACTGTTTACCTCCAGTATATCCTTCCTAGATCAAAATCTAGGAAGAGAGAGGATAGCATATGCAGTATATCACCATTGGTCATTGCAAGACTGAATAGCTATTGTCTAGGAAAGATAAATAAAAATGGCAGCTCAATTCCATGTTATTTAAAGGTAAGGTGACCACCCAGAGAACTAAAACAAATTATAAAGGTTGTCTCCTACAGGTGGGTCTGGGATAAACGAGAGTTCTGTATTTCTGAAGTTTTCCTTTGTACATACATGTAACAGAAATTACAGATTAAAAAAAAATAATGAAATTGGGATCCCATACTGTGGTGCATATCAAGGGATGGTTTGGGAGAATATCCCCAGTCAAGGTCGTTTTGTTGATGGCAACTGCAGCCCACCACTGACAAATGCAGAATGCTAGAGCCCGAGCCATTGCCCACAGCAGTGTTTCATGCCTAAGTGGTGGTGCTCTGATTCTCCATGACTATGTCCTTAAGTTTCAGTTAGCAAATTGCCTGTATCGATGTTACTACATTTATAGTCTTTTAAATCGTGTGCACTCCCAGGGAAGATCTAGGGAAAGTAACATTTAGGAAGAATCCACAGTGTGGCATTCCGGTTCACCATCTTGCAGATTCTTCTGAACATAACTCTAAGTGATGACACTCTATTGGTGCAAGAAAGCTTTAGTGGATGTTTTTGGTCTATGTGTCACGTGCCTTCAGATGTTTAGAGAAATATCTGTTGAGATAGACCATAGGTTCATAGAGCACTGAATTGAATTAGAGGAACTGTGATATCTCATCCTGGCTGTACCTGTCTCCAGCTGGTTCTGCATCCTCAACCACATCACTTAACTTCTGGAGGATCTACCAAATGAGGGCATCTCCTGACTCACGTTCTAAATCCCCTTCTGACCTTAACACTGCATGTCAAAGCTTTCTTCTAGGATGAGAACTGTTAATGTTTGTCTCTGGGCTTTCTTCAAATTTTCTCTACCACCTCTGTTGAGGTTTAAAATATGGGTCTGCCTTTTAAGAGGTCAGCAACAAACCTTGTCTTCAGATAGATGGGATTAAAAGTCCAGCTCTATCACTTTTTGGCTGGATTACCATGAGCAAGTTTCCTAAATTTTGCACACCTAAATTTCTCATCCATAAAACAGAGATCAGATGTTCACTACTGTTAGGAAGGTTTGATGCATATACCTTCTAGTCAGAAAAAAATTCTCAATAAATGACACCTTATGCTGAGGAAGAAGATGGCATTAGATTCTATTGCATGTTCCATGAATGGGAAGAGAGGTCGTCACAAAGGAGAAGTTCTGTGTGAGTTTGCGGATAACTAGGTCAGATTTTCCCATTTCCCTCATTTGCAAAGTAACAAGCCTTCTGTTCACACACAGAGTCTGTGTGCTGGGGAAACCCTGATCACCATCTGGGTTCAACAGAAGCCAAGAAAAATAACAGGATAGCAGATTTAATACCCCTGGGCCATGTCCCTTTTCTATCCCTGGTCATTTTCTCTAGCCTAAACATCTGTTGTAGTGCTCAATACACTTGACCTTCTTATGGGACAGGTCTCCCTTAGGCCAGGCAAGAGCCCTGCCCTTTCCTCCCAAGGTATCCATGGTCACCTTTGGAGCTTCTTGACTTGTACACCTGTGTGTGTTAGGGTTAGAGTGCTCTATAATCCATTAAACCTCATCCTTGGCCGATAGAAAGTTGAGAGAGAGGCAGAAGTGGCAGGAAAAAACGACTACATCCCAATGGCAGTGATTTTTTTTGCTGCTAGGCATCACTCACTCTTCAGAGTTTCCTGATTTTTAGTATGGTAGCAGTATTCCTTCAATCTCACAAAGGGGATGGTTGTTTGTTTATTTGTTTGTTTGTTTTCTCATTGTTTTGTTATGGTTCTTACCTTATATCTGTATGTTGTTGGGTCTTGAAGACTAAGAAGGAAGAACTTGTCTGTATTTTTAGAAACCTGGTCCTTTGTTTCTACTCAACCATTTTGTCACAAAGTTCCTTACTGACGGTTTAACCACTAAAAATAAGCAGCCAATTTAAATGCAATTGAAATACCACATGTTAAGTATACATCAAGTGGAAACACTACAGCGCTCTTTCTTGAAGTAAAATCCCAAGTTTAATATTAATGGTGTCCACACAGAATTTTCCTCTTTTGTTATCTCTATAGAAAATAAGAAACAGTGGTGACCTGGGAAGTTGGAGGAGACTCCACATCCAATTGCTTATTACTGAACTAACCCAGTCTTAATTCGACTAACTCAGTCTTTACTTATGTTACAGCTCTGTTCATCCACTTTCAAGCCAAAAACAAAAATAAAAACAAAAACCTATGTTGAATGAGCTCATTTAGAGAATTTTCCTGGATAGAAAATAAATGTTGAATGTTTGTTTTTCCATACAAATCTTATACTTACTTTGTCTTATTCTACAATGAGTACTTTTATTGGAAGTAAGCTGTTTTGGCTACCTTATAATGTGTCTTTGTCACCAAAGTAGCCTCTGTTATGAATCCTCCACAGCATTTAAAAATTTTTATTTATATGCACTTTTAGTTTTCTTTTCTTTTTAAATATATTTTATTGTTATTATGCCTATTATATAGTTAGTTTTTCTTATAATTTAGTCATGCATTCAGTTGTTTGGTTATACTTTTGAATTTTTGGTTATTTATTGCGATTTTTTTCTGTAAAGAATCGTGTATCTTTTGTCCATATTTCTAACAGAATATTCTTTTATCCTTACTAATTTATTAGAGTCCTTTATATATTACGACTCTTGGTTTGTTTTTTTTTTTTTCATCTTAAATTTAGAGGTGGCAGAAAACTTAGAGATTATTCTATTTTACCATTTTTTATACAAATTAAGAAAGTGAGGTCAGATGACTTTTCCATTGTCATATAGAGAGTTCATGGACAATCAGGACTGAAAAATTGGTCTCTTGGATCTTTTTTTAGAGGTTTCCCTCTCAACCAGTAGCCTTCTTGCCTCCACCTTTCTCCTTTTTCTCATAAGTTGAGCATTATTAGGTTACTTGATTTGATTCAAAGTAACAATAAGTTGGTTCCCTACCTCAATAAATTAATCACAGCTAGTTGCTGACTCCCAAATCATACCTTAATTCCCGATATGTCCCATGAGCTCAGGATTCATCTAATAAACCTTTCTACTTGGATTTCTCATTAACAGCTCCAACTCAACCTTTCCAAAACTGAGCTTTTAATATCTGCTCCCCATCTGTAATTCTTACAGTCTTCCTCATCTGAGCAAATGGTACTTGTTCATGGTGGTCAGATCCAGAATTTTGGTTATCTTTGATGTGTCTCTTTATTCCCAAGTCCAAGCCCAATTCATCACCAAACCTATGTTTTCAAAATATACCCAGATATGGTCACAACTCTCATTTCCTCCACCTTCTCCCCAGTCAAATTTATCTCTGCATCAATTACCCATCACCTACTTGGTTCCCTTTCTTCATCTTGGGCTCCTTACAGTTTACTGTATCACCACTGCCAAAGTGATGCTTTTATGAAGTAAGAATATAATCTCCCACTTCTCCTCAAAATCTCCCAGTGATATCCAATATGACCTGACATCCATATAGTGACCCATGTAATCTTGACCCACTGTACCCCCAGCCTGCCCTGTTTTTTTTTCCTCTGATGCAAATTTCTCTTTATTTATTCATGTCTGTTTTTCTTCAAGTGTTTTCAGTATCCTCTTGCTTCAGGGCCTTTGCACTTACTGCTCCTATACCTGAAATGTTCACCCACACACACATTCATGTATAAGACGGTGACCACAAGGACATTTTCTACTTTGTAGCTGCTAAATCTTCAGCACCTAGGAAAGTGTCTGACACTAGGCTGGTGCACAATTTACAATTATTGAATGATCAAATGAACTATACTCACTACCCATCATTTTTTGGTGGTGGTGTAAAGAATATACTGCAGCATCCTATGGCCTTTGCAGAACAAAGATAATCCTTCTTAGGAACTGAATCCTTGCATTAGGATAAAATTCAAACTCTTTGTGCTTGCAGTTTCTCCGACAGCATCTCTTTCCTTTATCTCTCTCCCTCACTACTCTCCAGCTACACTGGCTTCCTTTCAGCTCCTTGAACAGGCCAAGCGTACCTGAGCCTTTGGGCCTTTTTTCTGGATGTGTTTCTTCAGGGAAACACCTGTTCCTGCATCTGCATGGCCGACTTCTCACTCAGGTCTCATTTTGAAGGTCCTTTCTTGGTGAGACCTTCCCCAAACACTCAAACTAAATAACTCTCTTTCACTATGTCTCTATCACACCACATTCTTTTATTTCCGTCAAACATATATCCAGAGAGCAAAGACTTTACCTGTTATTTCCACCACTGTATATTGCCTGGGGTTCACATTATATGATACATGGAGCACACTCACAAAATATTTGCAGGATGAATAAATGTCCTTACTCTAGCCGCTCAAGATCATATGATCTGTGCCTTCAATTCAGCAACAGCCACGTGGTGCTGAAATTGTATATTTGTGAGTCTGTCTCCCACAAATACTGTGAGAACCTCTGGGACAAGTACAATGCTTAATTCATAGTCGCTTCCTCGCCATTTCCCACAGCTCCTGGCACCTAGTGGTACCCCATAGATGTCTGCCAAACTAACACGAAGCAGCATAAAGGCCATTCAGCATCTTCACCAAGCTCATTTCCCTGGAGAATATGAATATTCACTTGAGAATAGAGAAAATGAATTACAGACCATAAAATATTTAAAAGTGAATATTATTAGATGGCCAAGGGAAGCCATATGAAGAAGAGTACACAAAAGAGTTAAGACATCGAAAAATTAAGTGCCTAGAATTAGCTTTCAGAGGGAGAAGAAATACAACAGTGAGATCATCAATTCAGGTACTCGTTTCAGAGCAATGCCAAGCTTCTGGTGCTATAAATTTACATGGTCTTTTTTTTTTCTAGTCTAAAAAATAATATTATTGATGTGCTACATTTAATGGCTCCTGTGAATAAGCCATCTTTTTTGATTACCCAAGCACACTTCTTACAGTAGCTAAACTTTCTCCATCCTTCTCTTCCTCCACCTTCTCCTCCTCTCCTTCCCCTTTTCTTTCCATTCCCCTTTCTCCTTCTCCCTTCCCCCTTCTGCTTCTGCTTCTGCTTCTCCTCCTTCTCCTTCTTCTTCTTCTCTGTCTTCCAGCCCTATCTTCTCACAGATGGTCCTATCTCCCACTTTGTTGAGAAAAATCAAAGTCATTAAAGGAAGAATCCCCTAACCTCATATCTTCTCCACCCAAATTATCTTTGACCCAAACACATCCCTCCTTATTTTCTTCTATCTTGACATAACAGCTACATTTCTCCTTTCTAAAAATTAACCTTAACATTGCCTCTGAATCTCTTTTTCTTTTTTGTCAAACGACACCTTGTCTCCTCAATTATTTCCAATTCCCAGCATCATGTTTATATTTCTTTCTACTTGTTTCTTTCCTTTGGCCTTCAAATATATACAGCTATTCCCTGTCTTAGAAAACTAATGGTTGCTACTGTTTCCCCTCCCTCACCCAGTGGCTATATTTTCCTTCATAATTAGGTCTTATCTGCATAACATACCATCACTGTTATTTCACAATATAGTCCCTCTCTTCTACTCATGCTTCAGATCTCAGCTCTGGTAACATTGGACTGCAAATGTGGATACCAAACTAGGGCTTTCTACACTTCACATTTAGTGACCTCCTCCCAGTGTTGACTCTGCCTGCCTGATATGCAGCATTTATCCCATGACTTGCCCATGACTTTCAAACATGATGCATACATACCTACTTTTCCTCCAACATTATGTCCAGATTATTCTATTTCTTCATTGTGGACAGCATCGATTCCTTTTTACTTAAAAAAGTACTTTATTCCTTTTTACTTAAAAAGAATTGCTTAGATACTTTATCCACTTTTATGGCTTCAGTAAAACAATAAATCATTTTCTAAGATGGCTAAGCACATTCCAAGGGCCAGGAAATGTTTGGACAACATTCATTAACTATTTGAATGATTCATAGGAATAGGACATTGGACTAGTTGGATAATCATTCAATTAAATATAAATATGGTTTTTACAGAAATGTAAATAGAGCAAAAAAAAATGATAGATAGGGCTGAAAAGAGAACCAAAATTCAAAAGTTTAAAAAGAACAAGCTTACTTAGAATAATGGTTACAAAATAGTATGATACATATTTTATCAATTGTAGAGGGAAGAAAACGGGCATAGGAGGGATAACTAGTCACAATTTCATCTGAGTAGCCATGCTGGTGAAAGTGATGTTTAAGCTGAGTGAAAATAGCTGCTTTGAGTAGAGGTAGGCAGATGTTGCAGAGGGAAGGAGCACCATGTGCAAAGGACTACAGGAGAAGACAGTATGATGTACACCTCCCTTAACTTACAGTCAGTGGGCACTTGAGTGCCTACTGACACATCATCAAGATGACTTAACCTTATTTCGTGTGGAGCTTCAGATACTGTGAGGATTTTAAGTAGAATTTGTGGCTGTCTAAAGCCCATGGTCTAGTGTGGGAAAAGTCAAATGGGTGATCATAGTAAGTTCACTGTGAAAGGGAAGAGCACATCCTGGGCTGAGGTTGGGTGACAAGATGAGGAAGGTAAGCTGAGCCTTGAAACAACACTTGCATTCCATGCAGTTATAAAACTGATCACTGTGACAGATAGACCCAGTACTGGCAATCACACACATTGTAACTTTTTCTAATATGTCCCTTCTAGAAGTGACTCCTGTATTAATTTGAGTAGGCTGACTGCAGAAAACAACCTCATGATCTCAATGACTTACCGGAGAAAAGTATATTTCTTACTCAGCTCACACACTCCAAAGTTGTTCTGAGGAGGGAGACGCCTACTCCACACAGTCATTCAGGAACCCAGGATAATTCCTTCCTATACATCTTGCAATGCTACATTTTGTAGGGTCTCAGTGTTCAAAATGTGATTCCTGGCTCAGCAGCATTACCATCACTTAGTAACTAGCTAGAAATGCAGATCCTTGGGCCCTATCACGGACCAGCTGAATTAGAGGCTCTGACTATGATTTAGAAATATGCACTTCACAAGCTGTCCAGGTGGTTCTCAAGTCTGAGCGTTGCTGCCAAGGCCTGGTGGATGAGGGCCAAGGTGTGGAGGATCACACAAGGAGGGTATGTAGGCGCCAGTCCCAAAAGTAGCACATGTTGCTTCAGCCCACAGTCCATTGGCTGAGACTCAGTCATGAGGCCCTGCCTACTATTTCAGAAATGGGGACAGGGTATATCGTTCAGCTCTGTGCTCAGAAAGACTACTCCCTCCTCACTGTTCTTCCCAATTCCAGTCCCTCCCCCATTACTTAAATTCATTCTTTGCTCAGTAGTCAGACTAATCTTCCTAAAAGGCAAATCTGTTAGGCCACCCCCTGACTACAACCTCCATGGGTCTCATAGACCTTCTGAATGACACTTCTTAGTCTTCCAAAGACTCATTCCTATTGCCTCTCTGGCCACCTCCCTTGAACTCTAAATATCAACCATCTTGAACTGTGGCAGTGACAACCGGCTAGTCCTTTCACTGGCCCCACACCCTCTTGTCTGAGCCTTTGTGCCTGAGACTCTTCTCAAGCTCCTTTCTTCCTGGACACTCCCATTCAACCTTCAGGGCTCAGTTGGGATGTAACTTAGTCCAGAAACATCTCCCTGAAACCACTTCCTATCTCTCTCTCAAGACTGGGTAAGATGCCCTCTACTAACCCAGAATAATTCTTATCACTTGGGATTTCAATCACTTAAGTCTCTGGAGGACAGAGACTATATCTTATAAGTATTGCTTTCTTGTTGCTCATAAAGAGCCTGGCATGTGATAGATACTTAATGAATGTCTGCTAAGTAATTAATTCAAAGTAGCTTAATAGATGCTCAGTGGGTGCTTATAGATGAGAATGTGGATTGTACCACACTTTGGCCAGAATTTGTTATTAAGTCCAATATGTTCACTCTTTCTTAATTAAGTACGGCACCAAAAAAACTACAGCCAAGACTTTCACCTCTGAATATGAGAGGCCCGTACACAAGTGGGACTGGGGTGAAAGAAATCTATCTGCATCACCAGAAAATCATTCACAGTTAATCCATGTTTTTCATAGACCAAGTCTGAATATCTTTCTTCTTTCCATGTGATTTTACATATGTAATTTACAAAAAAAAAAAAAAAAAGAATAAGAAAATAAAGAAGCCCAGCATGTGAAGTATAATCAAATTACATTGTTTAGAAAACAGAGAAAATAAAACTTGGTGCTGGTAGGACACAAAGCTCTCTCAGGAGCTTAATCGTTGGATGAATCAGTCCCCTGTTCCTGTCAATGCTTCTGCCATGACTCATTCTGATGGACTAATTTTTAACTGAAAATGATAAACTCAGAGGATGTTCTCTTAAAAATATATAGCAACACCCTTCACAAGGGTATGAAAATAAGTCATATTAGCCTCCAAAAGTTCAGATAATTCCTCATGTAAAGAACATGAGCAACACCAACTGTTGCTGCAACTGTTGTTGCCTATGCTCTCGATTATCTCGTGATTCCCTTCTCTAGTGGGCTTTGTCTTATCAGTTATTTCCATCTCTCTCTCCCTAATGACTGTCTCCTCAATCTATAATCAATCATGACTCCTGCTCCCATTGACAAAGACATACCTAAATAACAGCCATGCCATTTGGATTCTCTGTGAAGTAGAGAGGTAAGTGGTTGTAGTTAAAAGGTCTCCTGAGAAGGAAGGTATGTGAAAGTCAACGAGAGGAAGCAGAGTTGCACGGGAGACACAGAGAGGTGACATCACCCCTGCTAGTAAGTGGCAAAGCTGGGATTAAAACCCTGCAAATTCTGGCTTCAGAATCCAAGTGCATACATAACCACTCTCTGTTACTGCCTGTGTCTTCTCCTGCCCTGATAGATCATGCATTTGATTATTACTCAAATCATAGCTTTTCATAATTATTTCACATGGGCCAAACGCTCCACTAAGTGCTCCACTGTGTACATTACCTGTTTCTGAGGTAGGCATCACTTTGGGTCTTTTACATATTAGAAACCTGAGTCTCAGTGAGGTTAAAGAACATGCCCAGAATCATTCAGCAAGTAAGTAGCAGAATCAAAATTCACGCTTCCAAATCTATGCTCTCAACCAAGATGCCACAGTCCTTTATACTGTTATTGCTTTTGCATTAGGATAGAGCTCTAGTCATCCTTATACTCACATAACCTAACAAATTACAGACGTTGAATAAGAATTTGTTAAATGAATGAATGAATGAATGAATAATGTGCTTTTCCAGAATTTTTGTCTGGAATTAGGAAATTGTCATCTTTTAAAAAGGACATGAGGACATGTTGAGACATCTGGGTGGCTCAGTCACTTAAGCATCTTACTCTTTTTTAAAATTATTTTTAATGTTTATTTTGAGAGAGAGCAAGACAGAGTGTGAGCAGGGGAGGGGCAGAGAAAGAGGGAAACACAGAATCTAAGCTGAGCTGTCAGCACAGAGCCGACACAAGGACTCAAACCCACAAACTGTGAGATCATGACCTAGTTGAAATTTGACATGTAAATGATTGAGCCACCCAGGTGCCCCTAAGCATCTGACTCTTGATTTTGGCTCAGGTCATGATTTCACAGGTTCCTGAGATCGAGCCCTGCAGCAGGCTCACAGTGACAGCACAGAGCCTGCTTAGGATTCTCTCTGCTCCTTCCCAGCTCGTTCATGCATGTGTGCAAAATAAATAAATAAACTTAAAAGAAATAAAGAAAGAAAAAGGACATGTTGTCAGGGCATCGGGGTAGCTCAGTCAGTTAGGTGTCCAACTCTTGGTTTCAGTTCAGGTCATGATATCCAGGTTTGTGAGTTCAAGACCCACAGAGGGTTTCACAGTGACAGTGCAGAACCTGCTTAGCATTCTCTCTCCTTCTCTCTCTGTCCCTCCCTCACTCATGCTCTCTCCCAAAATAAATAAGTAAAACTTTTAAAAAGGGACATATTATTGAGATGATACTATTCCCAATGTTTCAATTATCTTTTAAAAAATATTTGCTCTAGCTGTTATGCTATGAATAAATTTCTAGTAGTCAATACCTTAAGCACACATACTAGTAGAGGTCCAGGAACCTTAAGGATGCAATTTTGTTGAAAAGCGGCGAATAAGCAGATGATTCTCAAACTTCCATGTACACAGGAATAACTGGGGACAACTAATTAGAATGCAGATTACCAGGCTTCACTAGCCATAGATTCCTATTCAAGAGATTTGATAAGAAGCCTAGAAAAATCTTCATTTTATAATAATATCTAAGTGAGTCTACTGCAGATAGTCCATGGACCACATTTTGAAAAACTCAAGTGAATCACTGGGGCTGCCATTGGCTAATCAACCTCTATGTCACCTATGAGAAATCTGAAAAAAACATACAAGTTTTACGAAGGGTAATATCACTCTTGGAATAAAACTGTTTGATCCATTATTTCCTATAATGATTTTAAGAACTGTGATAAGACCTGAGACCCATAACATGACACATGTGTGTGCCAACTAAGCCTAGTTGGATCAGGGTGGACAGAACAGTTCACAACTGTTTACAACTTTGTACTGATTTGGGGAAGTGGGGGATGAGCTAATGACTCATTTTGCGTATTCAGTCTGTTAATGTCATCCCGGCAGTTTTATTTTTCATTAATAGTATGTCATTGAAATTAGGATACCTTCAATTATCTATAATTGAATTACTCCTCCATTAGCTATAACTGCATAAGAAAAAACTCCCCTGGCCCACCTGGGTGGCTCAGTCTGTTAAGTGTCCAACTTCAGCTCAGGTCATGATCTCACGGTTCAGTTTGTTTGCAAGTTCAAGCCCTGCATGGGGCTTGCTGCTGTCAATGTGGAGCCTGCTTTGAATCCTCTCTCTCCCTCTCTCTCTTCCCCTCCCCAACTTGCACTCCTTCTCTCTCTCTCAATCTCTCTCTCTCTCAAAACCAAATAAACATCACAAAAGAAGAAGAAGAAGAAGAAGAAGAAGAAGAAGAAGAAGAAGAAGAAGAAGAAATCATTTTTTTTAAAAAAATCCCTAGAGCATTCAATATAGGACAACAAAGAGCTATACCCTTGGGGGAGGTTCAAGGAGAAATAGGGGACAGTGCCTTAATTTGTGTCCCTCCAAAAAGTAGATGCTGAGGCAGACCTTGGGTGTAAGTAATTTATTTGAGAGATGGTCTCTAGAAGCACAGGCAAAGGAGAAGGGAAATGAGACAGAAGGGAAAGAACCAATGAAGTATGGGTCATGAGCAGATTACTACTGTGAGAAAATGGGCTCATTCCCACAGAGTCCTCTTTGAGGACTTGTGTAGAACACATCACAGAATTGTTGCATCTAAGGACAGGGAAGCTGGGGCATTATCCAATGGCTCCCTTCCTTCATTGGTCACCCCCGGGCTTGTTAGGTCCCCAGCACTTTTTAGTGAGGAACGGTTAATAAACAAATGATTCTTGGACTTCCATATGCACAGGACCCCTGGATGACCCTATGCTCAGAGCAAACAAGCTACCTGAGCACTGCTAGTGGAGAAGCAGAGAGAGGCAGGCACACAATGGGGGAAACTGTCCAAGTACCCAGGGCTACTGTGTCCACTGCAGCTGCAACTCAGAGGTGGCCCAGGCGTGAGGGCCCAGGCACCAACAATAACTGCTCCAAAAGGCCAGGAGACTTGGGTGTCTTACCTTCAGCATTGATGAAAGTAGGTTTTAAAAAAAAGTATCCCTTAAGAACTTGCACCACAAACTGGTGCTATTCCTGCAGGTTTGTGTCCTGAATTCATATCCCAGTGTGGCCCATAGAAACTGTAGGCAGGGAATTTAATTTAACTGATCTCAGGTTGGCAATGCTGTCCAGTGACTAACAAGCAAATATAAATCCTCTGTCTGAACTTGGCTTCAATCCAGGTTAATAGCAATTGTAGAGCCATTGATTATTCAATTCATCTCAACTTCCCAGATGTTAAAATGTAGGGGGAGAAAAGGTGTCCTCAGATCAATGACATATAATAGTAGCAATTTAGCCACAAAATAGATAAAACCTCTTTCCTGTGTAATAAAACCTTAAGTAGCACCCCTTGTCTTACCCCCAACACACACACACACACACCACCACCACCACCACCACCATCACCACACTTCTAATACAGGTTTCCTTGTAATGGAAAACACTTACTGGTATATGAGAACCTGTCTGTCTTCTTTCCTTTTCCAAGGTTTACAATCACACAAATAATCAATGTTCTATTGAAATCAGCCAAATAGCAACCGGGTTAAATGTAACAAAACCAGAAATCTGAAATTGGAGGGCAGCTTTTCAGTAGAGCTCTTCCCAGAGCAGGGGGGAAATAATGCAGCTTCTTGCTGCATTATTTTGGACTTTCAAAAAAAATTTTACAGGCAAAAAATGTCTATATAATTCTGTAAATTGAAAGAAATTAAGCTCTTATTTTTTCCCCTTTAAAAAGTCTGGTCTTTAGGCTTTTATTTGACAATCACATATGGGCTAGTATACACTGTTATTTTTTAGAAAAGCACTGTGTCTGAGATCAATAAATCAAAATTGGATTGCCTCCTTCTCACAGGTGAATTGTTATCTTGCTAGAGAGATTATGTGGCAGGATCCCTAGTTTGGTAAAGTATGTGAACAAAAAAAAAAAAGAGAGAGAGAGAGAGAGAGAGAAAGAGAGAGAGAGAAAAAAAAAAAGAATTAAGATTTCTTTGCCTGAAAAGGAAATTCTGGATGTTCCTTTTTCTGCTATGAAAGAATTTCCTGAATTGTCTCTTAGAACAAGAGATTAAATGTCAAGAGATAAAGCAGGTGCAAGGCCCATTATTCAGTGTCCTCCAAGTCCATTCTCTCACTGGAGGTGCTGTTTCCACACAAGGAATAAAGTCACCTTGACAACTACAGAAGGACTACCTATGAGAGTCTGAGAGAAGAGGCAAAAAAGGCAGCCAGAGGACTAGGGATCTCTTGGTTGTCAAAATTCTGGAACAAACAAGACATTCCTGACTATGGAAGAGACCAGGATGCCTCAGTCCAGATCATCAGTCAAGATGAAAGCAAAATTCAGCAGTCACAAGTCAGTCAAGCTGTAAAGCACCAGGGCAGTGAAGGAGCTGAGCATCCAGGGGTTCAGGAAAAGGACTGGGCAGTCCAGTGATGTCAACCTGAAGAGACTGGTGCTACAGCATGAATCCAAGGAGACTCCTGAAGCCCAGGGGATGACATCACTACATACCCAACCACTGTTGATTGACCGCCCCCTTTAGTCCCAGGACCGCTAGATCCTCCAGTGGCTCAAGGAAGCCATGAAACCTTATGCTGCTCACATTTGGAATCTTTTCCCTGGATTCCAAACCAAGGCATCATGTACTTCTCACCTCAGTAGGAGGAGTTCCAGAGTGATGTTAATTTGGTTTTCCAGATTAAAGAAGACACGGAGTGAACCCATCTTGAAAAGGATAATCAAACCACCAAATTTCAACTCTAAAATATCTGGCAGAGAAATATGGTCTGTGCTATAGGACCCTATAGCAGACCCTGTGGGAGGGGCGAGCCTTGGCACACCACCATTTCTACCAAGCCTGCTGCCACTGACCACAGAGAAGTCCCTGGAACCGGACAGCGACCTATTCTCTTCATTGTGAATAATTTTGTGCTACCTTCCCCCAACAAAGCCATCTCAGGATGTGAACGACATCCCAAGCATCCCAAATTGCGGTCCTATTTCAGCTTTCTCACCACTATCACCAGTGTTGGGTAAAGTATTAGGAACAGCCCAGGAGTGGAGTTAGAACTTTTAGTTCCAACCTCATCCCTGGGGTGCGGTGGAGGAAGGAGGGGTTGCTGGGCCAACTGTGCACTTTCCCGAGGCCCAGTGTCCACATCTCCACGTCTGTGAAAGGGTTTGGTTGGACTGGAATATGGTCAAGGATCTTTTTTATTTCTGGAGGAAAGCATTCCCATTCAGAAAACAAGAAATAACAGACCTACAACCTAAAAAAGGAATAAAGTCCTTAAACAGAAGAACTTGGCAAACATAACATCAACTTCTCATAAGTAACTTTGAATTCCCTTTAGTCAAAGGCTTCTGGCAGAGTTTAATAGCAGTTACATATTTAGTTACATATTTAGTGGATGTGGCCTAGACAGTCTTTTAGGGTGTGTGTGTGTGTGTGTGTGTGTGTGTGTGTGTGTGTATTTGAGTTTGCTCTGGTGGTGATAAACTCTCAGAAGGCATCAAAATTGTTAAATCCAAATAAGCTCCAAGGTTAAGATCTGGGCATCTATGACAGGGCTTTGTGAAGAAAAGCTGAGAAGAAAATGGGTTTGAGTTTAATACCAGGTGTGTTTGAAAACTTTTCCTACTAGGAAAACTTGTATCTTTTTTTTTTCTAAAGCTAAAAGACTTGGTGTTGAGGGGCCAAGACCAGAAATGGAATTATTGTAGCAGAGCTGAACTCACTTACTTACAGTTCAGAGCCCTCTAATAACCATCCTCTGGTGCTTCTGTAAATCTTCTAGTTATTTCTTGGATGCAGCTTTCTTCCTGGGTGTAGATTTCTAGTACTTTGATCATAAACAAAGGTGTTGCACTAGGCCTTATTAAATGTTCGGAATAAATTGTGCTGTTTTGGAAAATGCAACATACAAAAAGAGCAAAATCTAGTGGAAATGATTAAGGAGTCTATAATTAAGGATATATAGGATTAAATTATCCTTTGACTAAAGAGCTATATACTTAATCGTGCAGGGTTGCAACCAAAACAGTCAGAGGCACTTTCTTTCAGGAGCCTTAAATGTACAATGAAGTTTCTGAGAATCCAGCTTTGGTTATTGCCAGCAGTAAGTTCCTTCTTATGAAAGATTTCACATAAAGCACCATTGAAAAGCCCAAAGTTGCCCCACTGTGGCTCCTTACATAGTTAAAACCCTATTAGAGTGAAGGAATCAAGAGACTCCTCTGGAAAAAATACATATCTCTGTGTTCACTAGGACCCTGCTGTGTGCAGATTTATCTGGTTGCTGTAGAGAAACAAAAGCCACAAAGGGTGTGTGATGGTGTGTGGGGGAGTTTGAGAGACACCCAATCTGTATTATTCCTGCTGGAAAGACCCTGATCTGAGACCAGCACTGGCAGCCTCCAGCTGAGAAGGGCCTCCTTGTAGTCTCCATCCCTGCCAGGCCCTGGAGGGGGTGGGGAATGCATAATGAGGCCAAATGAGAATTAGATGCCTAATTGGGGCCTGGAAAAGGGAAAGAAAAAGCCAGAGGCGCGTGGAATGTGATCAGCATCTAGCTCAGTTAACCCAAATGTGACAACACCTGGGAAGCCTTCGGTGGTTGTGATAATGCACAGAGGAACTTGAACTGCTTTTTAGATTTTGTGGGAGCAGCACAACCAGCAGGGGAGATGGAGGAAGAGTAAAAAGGACCAGGCCCAGGGTAGTCTGGCTGAGGACGTGAAAAGCTGAGTCTTTCAGATGTTTTACAGACAGGAGATATTTCTACCTATCCAAATGCTTAGCGTGGGTGCAAAACATTGGAAACGGACTCAGACATACGGCTCCAGCTTAAATGCTATCTCCTTGCCCTCCAAGGTTTGTCTTTATCCCCTTCAGAAAAGGTGAATCACTCTCTCCTTTGTGCCTCTGCAGTTCTTGGTAATGTCATTTAACTCGTGAGCAGTTAACTCTCTCTCTTTGTCTCTCTGTCTTTCAGCTAGGTTGTAAACTCCATGAAGACAGAAATATGCCTCATTCATTTTGCCTCCCAGCCCATGATAGGCACTGAAATATCTAGTGGACTTTTTTTTTGTTTGTTTTGCTTCCTAAATATTGTTTTTTTTTTCTGTAGAGAAGTTATTTGGACAATAACCAATGATGCATTTCAAAACCATTCTCAAAGGACTGGTATGGAGGCATATCATCTGGTAAAACATAAAATAAGAATTTGTAGACATTATGATCTCATGCCCACCCCCAGCTACTGTCACTGCCTTTCATCTCCTACTAAAGACAGCTTCTGATTTTCATTAGGGTAGAATATTCTCAATTAATACAAGAAGGGTGTTGCCATGGAAAGTGTGTCTTGTAGAAACATGTGAATTTTCCACCTGCATGATCCTGTCAGCTTAATAATTGATTATTTAACTTCAGAGAGGGAGCCATGGGTGTGTGTCTACAGTATTTGTCTAAGTGATCAAGAGGTTGTGTGGTCAGGTAGCAGTTTTAACACTGAGGTTTTGGGGAGAAAGTAGATTGGGTGGGGGACAGATGGTTTACAATTATGCCTTTGTCCCAAAGAAGTGTGAACTAAATATAAATCAAATATATCAGTCTGATCAGGCTACCATAACAAAGTGCCATAGATAAATAATGGAAATTAGTTTTCTTAGAGTTCTAGAGGCTGGGAAGTCCAAGTTCAAGGTGCTGGCGAATTTGGTTTCTGATGGGAGCTCTCTTTCTGGCCTGTAGATGGCGTCCTTCTCACTGTATTCTCACATGGCACAGACCTCTGCCTTCTTATAAGGCCACAGTCCTCTCAAATTATGTCCACACCCTTATGACCTCATTTAACCTCAGCTCCATAAAGGCCCTGTCTCTAAATATAGTTGCATTGGGGATTGGAACTCCAACATACGAATTTGGGGGGAAAGGGGACAAAAACCTTCAGGCTATAACATCAAGTCTATAATCAGATCTATCATTTGATAAATATTCCAAAAACCAGCTACTGACAAGGTCAAGTATGTGACACATGTCGCTCAAGTGTGTGACACTCAGTCACACAAATCAAAGCAGTCTGTGCATCTGGTCTTGGGTTTAAGATGATGGTGTGAAGTCAGATTTCACACCTTACTTTTTCCCATAGATAACAATATTCAGGGAGATAAGGAGATAAATAAAACAATCATGCATAGAACATCAACCAAAACAGTAATCAGACAGAAGAATGGGTTGGTAGCCAGCAAAAGAAAAGATACATCTCCAGAATGCCGAAAGCATGAGACTGGTGTTGCCCCAGTCTACCCCCTAAATCTACCAGGCTCAGAAATAACCCTGAATGGGATCTTACTAAACACCATTTACCTCCTCAACTGGGAGAGGAGCAGCCCTAGGAAATCTCCACAAAACTACCTAGTCAGCCCTGAGCACCTTTTATTTCTCCCTTCCCCAAAGAGACAGGAAAACCCTCTGTAATTCTCCATTTCAATTATCTCCTGCTGCGAGGAAAATGGGAGAGGAAAAGCAGACCAATAACAAATGCCTAGAACTAATAACCTCTAGCAAAACCCAGGAATTTCACCAAATGGAAAAAAATAAAAGAGAAAATAAGGCAAGATCTTTGGAGGTGCAGGAAGCAGGGAAGGAGGTGCTTGAGAAACCCCAGTGAAATCTCCATGAAAAAGGACTCACTCTACCAGTGGAGTCTGCATAGCACTCTTGTGGAGTTTATTTATTCCCTGGATTGGGAGGCTGAGACCAAAACAAACAACAAGAACAACAACAAAAACAGCAAAAGAGAATAGAGAAACCCAAAGACAGACTGTCTGTCTTTCTCTTTCTTGCTGAGAAATCCACTACAACTAATGTGGTAAATGCTCTGGCTACTTTACTCCCCCTAAAGAAAATCTTCAAAAGAAAACACTCTTCTAGGTAGTTCCTTGGAGGACAAGTAGGCCACAGATACCTTGAGAAAGAAGCACGCTAATGAACACTTGTCACACATCTCGACCTGAAAGCACTCAGAAGCCAGGACAGAGAGGAGGAAGGAAGGAAACCAGTGAGCATACAAACCAGCAAAACACAGATGAAGAAGCTATTGTGGAAGAAAACATAACTCCAGATAAAGATTAAAATTCCCTACAATAGCTATAAAAGAACTTCAAAAGAACATTAAAGATCTTGAAGTTAAGGTGATAAAACAGCATAAGGATCTGAAATGTAAGAACGAAGGAGACACATTTTCAACCATTAGCAACATAAATCAGTTAAGAACAGCAAAGACCAAATCACTGACAAAGAAAAAAAAAAAAAGGCTTGAGATTTTCACAGTGAAAAAGAACACAAAAACTAAAACAATTTGAGGAAAAAATGATATATATAGAAGAGAGAAGGAATAAATTGCTCTATGTGGGAACATTTGGTGTCCCTGGAATTTAGAAGTCAACATATACAAAAGAAACTTCCCTAAAAAAAGGGTTGCATAGGTGGCTCAGGAGGTTGAGCATCTGACTTTGGCTCAGGTCATGATCCCACGGTTCTTGAGTTCAAGCCCCATGTCTGGCTCTGTGCTGACAGCTCAGAGCCTAGAGCCTACTTCAGATTCTGTGTCTCCCTCTATCTCTCTGCCCCTCCCCCACTTGTACTGTCTCTCTCTCTCTCTCTCTCTCTCTCTCTCTCTCTCTCAAAAATAAACATTAAATATTTTTTAATCCCTAAAATGGAGGGAAAACAATTGATGATCTAATGGGCAGACCATACAAAAAGTCAGTACAGAAATCTCTCCACAAGAACATATATTTAACAAATTAATTCTTTACCATTAATAAATCGATTAAATAATTAACATGTGTTAAATAAATAAGGCACAAATCAAGCTCATGATTTTATAGCTATGAACGCTATGGGACAAAATTAAGAAGCAATGTCAGAACTGAGTCCATTAAAAATGTATTATTAAGAGTGGTAGCTATCACCATAATAATGCAGTGTAACAGGCCATCTTCAATCTCATGGGCTTAGAACAATAATCAGCTCTGTTTTGCTCATGGATATGAGAATCAACTACATTTAGTCTGGGTTAAGAAGGACTGATTAGACTATGAGTTTAGCTCAGTTCTTACTCAGATCCAAGTAGTCCTTGGATCCACTGTTCCCTAAAGCATATTCCTTTTGGGGTAAAAAGCAGGAGTACAAGAGGCCAAGCTCCAACTGTACAAATGTGTTTGAAGCCTCTGTTTGACTCACCTCTGCTAATAGCCCATTGGCCAAAGCAAATTCCATCACCAAGCCCAATGTCAAGGGACAGTGCCAGAGACTCCCATGATGGTAGAAGATAGGAAGTGAACATTCCTGAATAATTATCTAATCCACTGCATTAGCAGCAAAGTTGAAAGATAGATAAGGCAAAAGTTGCCAAGATGGTTCAAGAATACCATCTTAGTTTGGGTCAATATCACTTTATTTCCAGACAGACCCTGCTCTCTATGGCTGTCCTGACACTTATGCAACCATATACTCTGAGAAATAATTATTTGCCATTCTATTTGTTGCATGGAGTTTATTGTCAACACAAATCTCAGAAGAAAATGTTGGCGAATCCTCCAACATCTCTCCACATTCATGTATTAAAAATCTGGTTAACTGCATTCTATGTGTATCTCAGTATCTTTTCTATATGATGAGACCTGATTACTTGTTAGTTTTTATGTAATACAACTGACCTACAAAAGGTTACCATAATCAAGGCTTTGAGGAGGACAGTTGCTCTTGTGATTGAAAATAAAAAATGTACTGAATGTCCCAGACATTTGCTATTTTAGCATCTTTCATCTCCTGCTGGGAGCGCTGAAATGTACCTCTTGTTTATATTCCAAGCAGTAGCAATCAAACTGGGGGGAGGGACAGGCAAACTGGAATAAACAAGCTGTAGAAGCAATTTTTGTTTTGATCACATTCTGTCCTCTATATGAAATGGACTCATTTCTCTGGGGCACTCAGTTGCATTGCCCAGCAGGGTAGAAGCTGTTAGAATAATACCAGTTCCACACCACACACATGTCAGAGTAACAAATGTCTGTCATGCCTCTCCCTCTTCGCAAATATACCATGCATGTGCATGCACACACACACACACACACACACACACACACATGCGTGCGTGCATGCCACTCACTGCACACAGTCATATATCCCTACCTTATGCACATATCGTGCATGTTCATGATATTAAAACATTTAATAATGCCTGTCAAACATACCTTTAGTGTCTTTGGAAGCAGATTTGGCAGATGATGCCTGCCTCTGCTCCTGGAATGCAGCAATATATAGAGCTACAACTTTGATTTCTGTTTTCATCTTTCTGTATCATGGATCTCAAACCTGCCTTTGCATCTCATGCTAATCTATGCTGATATGGTGACATAACCTGATTTTTCTCACATGAATATTTTGTATTACAAAATAATAAGGTTGAAAAGACAAAACAGAAGGCAAGCATCTAAAATGTTTACTATTTTTTTATTTGCCTTTGGGATTTTGCTTTCTTCAACTTCTTCCTTCATCTCTCACCCAGTTCTCAAAAGTGTTTTGTATGTTCCTTCATTTTCATTGAGCGTTGTTTGGCTGACCAGTATCCTACTTATTAGATAAAAAGATCTCCGTGATGCCACAGGGGTTTCTCCATAGTAATATCCCCAGGGGTATTATCATTGATAGTAATGACCTTGGAAGAGACTTCATGGACTAATCAGCCACAGATATCTTTAGATTCCATTACAAACAACAACCCCAAGGGGAAAGTCAGGGGCATAATGTTTAGTGTCAGGTCAATTAATTTCCCGTTCATAGTAATCATTTCTTATAAAAAATAACAATAAAGTTATGTGTTTATTAGTTCTGACGGTGTCCCAGAGAGTTAGAACATTTTATAAGTTACACAAGGAGATAGAACATTCTGTAGTCATTTAAATAGTGAAAAGTCAGGGCTTTTAAATGCTGAGATTTGGTAAAAGTCACTCAAAAAATTAAGTCACTAACAGGATATCCTCTTATGACATATTTGTTTGTTGTCTTGCTGATTGCTTATTGGGTTCCCTGTCTTTTCTCTGTTATTTTGCATATTTATTTCTTTTTTATATTCAGCATGGGAGTCAGTGATATATATCACAAATATCTTCTTCCACTCTGGCTTATTTTGTACTCTCTTAGTGGTGTGTTTTGATAAATTAATGATGCTAATTTAAGTGTTTTCCAGATTGCCAGTCTTCTCCCTGATAGCTATTGCTTTATTTCTCCTGTGTAAGAAATTTTTGCCTAATGATGTGAAGGTATTTTTCCAAGTTACCTTTCACACTTAGTTCTAAAATCTACCTGGAATTGATTTTTGAGTATGGTGAAAACAATTCCTTCAGTGTAGGTCTACTGTTCTTGTCCCTGAATAAATTCTGGTGTTTCGTTTTGGTTTTTTTGCCCTGAAGTTGTTTTGTTTCAAATTCAAATTTGAAAGACCCTTTTTTGGCGTGGAATTTTGCACTGCTGATCTTTTGTTTAGCACTTTGAAGATGTCATTGCATTGTTTCTGCCTTCCATTATTTTTTCTGAGAAGTCATCTTGTAAGTCCTATTGTTGCTATTTTGATGTCAATGATCCTTATACACTAGATAATTTTATATTTTTTTCTTTAATTTTGGTTTTCAGCAGTTTTACTGGCCAGAGTGAGATTTGCTTTGCACTAATTCTGCTTGGAGATCATAGCACTCTTAAAACAGTGGTTTGATATCTTCCATTAATTTGGGGAAATTAGCCATCAAGCCTTAAATATTGCTTTTGCCACATTACACATAGAATAGACCTATCTCATATATCTACTAACTCTTTTCTGTATTTTTCATCTGTACTTTACTTTTTATATTTTCTTCTAACCTAGCTTTCAGTTTACTAATCTCTTCTTTGGCTGTGTCTAATGGCTACCAGACTCACCCATTGATGTAATAACTTCAATTATAGTATATTTTTCAGTTCTAGAATTTATACCTGACATGTTAAATAGTGTCTAGTTATCTGATAAACTTCTTTGTCATGGAAGTTCTCCACACTGGCATCTGATTCTTTTTTAAAAACTGTTTATTTATTTTGAGAGGTGGGGGAAAGAGGCAGAGAGAGAAGAGAGAGAATCCTAAGTAGGCTCCATGCTGTCAGCACAGGGCCCGATGGAGGGTTCTATCTCATGAGCTGTGAGACCATGACCTGAGCTGAAATCAAGAGTCACACACTTAACTGACTGAGCCACCTAAACACCCCAGGTATCTAATTCTTAAATTCATTAATCACTTTTAAAATTGTGTCTACAGTATCTAGATCTCTAACATGTCTCTATATGTTGTCCTATTCTCTCGGTTTTTGGTGATTTGTTCTTGTGCTTCTGGAATGCCAGGTAATTTTTCATCGAATGCTGGATACTATGTGAATAATTGTAGCGATAACTTGAGGCACTGAGTGGTTTTATAACATTTCAGAAAGGATTTGTTTTTGCTTTTGCTTCTGACAGGCCAGTAGGATTGAGTAGAGCACTATAATATAATCAGGATTGAATTGAATAAAAGTTGGATGTCACGGGTTTTTTTAGGTTTATTTATTTATTTTGAGGGGGAAAGGGCATAGAGAGAGAGAATACCAAGCAGGCTCCATGCTGTCAGTGAGGAGCCCAATGTGGGGCTCAATCTCACAAATTGTGAGATCATGACTTGAGCCAAAACCAAGCATGCAACACTTAACTGACTGAGCCACCCAGATGCCCCTGGATTTCAGGTTTTTTAAGAGCTGGTCTATATCAAGTTTATCTTTGTCCCCAGAATATAACCCTTCAGGTGACCCCAAAGAAAACTTGAGGTACTTTTCTAGGTACCTCTTCCTTGGTTAGCCTTGATTTCCAAGTTTTGCCCTTCCCCCAAGCCTCATAAGATATCTGGAGGCTCTGTTCAACTTCTTGGTACATGTGGAATGTCAGGCTCATGATTTTATACCTCCTCAAGCTTGGGGTGCATTGATGGCTCTCTAGTGAGTGAATAGTTTCTTAAATAATTTCTCCAGTGACTCTAGCTGTTGCTAGTAGGAGGTTTAGTCTACATCATGATAATTCACCTTAGGTTGAAATCCTTTTCTCAGTGTAATTTTAATTTGCATTTCTTTCATTATGAGCAAAGTGAATCATCTTTTCACATGACTACAGGCCATTTTTATTCTTTTCTACGAACTGTCTGCTAAATTTCTTGCTCAATTTTCTACCCAGTTTTTGATCTTTTTAATCTCTATTTTTAGAAGGACTTTAGATATTAAAGATATTAACCCTTTGTCTGTGGTAAAAGTTATGAACATTTTCCTCAGTTTATAATATTTTTCTTCTAAACATTTCTTATGGTATTTTTTCCATACAAAAGTTTATTATGTTTATATAATGTCAAATGTTTTCATTTTTTTTCCTTATTCTATTTTGAAGCATAATTAACCAAGATTTCCTACTCCCAGGCTTAGAGAGATCCATCAGTGATTTCTTCTATAATTGTGCCTAAAGGCATGTGTTGATGAGAAATTGAGAATGGCCCACTTTCCAGAATTGGTGGAGTTAGAGAGGATATGATATGGTTTGAAGTCCAGTTGGAAGGTTCCAGTTTTGTTTTCCTTTTCCCGACCTCATCCTCAGGAGCAAATGAAAACAAGTGACAGGCACAGTTACTTCCATATTGAAGGCTTGGGATCTATCAGTCATTTTTTAGTTCTGTTATCCTTTTCCCGACTCCTCTCATCTACCTTCATTTCATGAATGTTACTTCTACATTGACATCTCCCAAATATCCACATGTCTATTCACAGTTCTCTTCCTCAGGACTGGATGCAAAAGCTTGTTTGGCATCTCTCCTTATATGACCCTGCACTTCAGACTTCAAATCTAAAATGGCTTTCTTCACCTTCCCCCACTCTGCTTGTCTTGTATGTCTTCAAGTACTAACCTACCTACCACCCTTCCACCAAGGCTCAGAGATTGGTCACCTTTGAATCATACTTCATGATTGTCAGCTTCAGCAAATCATTACCAAGAGCACAGGTTCTATCCTTGAAGATTCCTTCCTTTGAAGAGACTATAAACTGGACCTTTAACATCCTTGGTTCATCCTCACCAACAGGCACACCAAATTTAACATACCCTGAGCTCAATAAGTACTCATGTAATGAAAATGAATTCAACCTTCTGATTTAGAAAAGTATTTTAGGGGCACCTGGGTGGCTCAGTCGGTTAAGCATCCGACTTCGGCTCAGGTCATGATCTCGCGGTTTGTGAGTTTGAGCCTCGCGTGGGGCTCTGTGCTGATAGCCTGGAGCCTGCTTCAGATTCTGTGCCTCCCCCTCTCTCTGCCCCTCCCATGCTCATGTTCTGTCTCTCTCTGTCTCTCAATAATAAATAAACGTTAAAAATTTTTTAAGTATTTAAATAATATCGATTTCCAGACCTTTATCTGTATCTTCATTTCTAAATGCTATTGGTCTTCAAGTTGTGAAAACATAATAGACATTTAACTAAGATGTAAGATATTCTTGTCCTTCGGACTATCTGGCAAATTCTCACAATAAGAAAAAACAATCCACTTACTAGTATATTTAAGCATGTTATATAGCTTCAGCCACAGCTGAATGGATGCACACCCTCTGAAGCTGTGCAAAATAGAGATCAATCATAACAAAAATTAGCTAAAGACTTGATTCTCAGCACTTCAAAATAGCAGCATCTGAGAATGTCTCCGAGGAAAGCATCTAAGGCATTCATTTTGTGTTTAAAAAAAAAAAAAAAAAAAAAACACCTCACTGCCAAGAGAATGAATCTTTCAGCTTTCAGGCATGCCTAAGGCAAAACAGGTTTTTTCCCCCCCTTTTCAAAGGTTAAGCTGTATAAATTCATACACACACACACATTTCCCTAAATTTAAATTGTAGGTTGTTCTGATTAAACCAAGTTTCCCTGCTTTCATGCGATCGGATTTTTAATTTGAGAAATTGTGTTATGTATGTATGTGATTATCTCACAAATTAAAGAGAATTTAGATGACAGCACTAAAGAATTCAAGCAACTCAACCCACTATTTCCTCCCTTAACCTTTTCCGCAAAAGAAGTTGAATCCCAGGAGTATTTTTAAATTTAAGAGGGCAATGGAGGGTGACAGAACAATTGGCAGTCAGGCTGTTCTAATTCTCTATTAATTGAGGACTATCTTCTTTCTTTCAGCTCAAGACGAGGACACACCTAGAGTTCCTGTGCAAAACGAAGGCTCTGGCTACACAGAAAACTCTCCGAGTCCTGATGGTAAAGTTCTGAGCTATTTGAGTGCATGCAAACTACAAATCTGACACATTTTCTGTGTATAATCTAGGATTAAGGGAGCTATCTATTCTGTGAAGCAACATATTCAGTTAGAACAAGGTAAAGTTCAAAAACCTTGTTCTACTAGGAACTAATAAAATTGGGAGACTTAAAAAAAAAACAAAACACTGATGCTAGATGCTTTAGAACAGTATGTGCCTCAGTTTAATCATAGCCCATAATACGGAAGTCATAGTGGATAATTCCAAGGGTGAACTGTACCGAAGTAAAGCTGGTGAACTGTATGGGAATATCCCTTACTTCCATAAAGAGAACTTTTCTGAAGTTATCCCTGTTCTACAGGGATTCAGGGGAGCCCCGGCTTGAGTTTGGGCCAAGGTTATCTTGGACCTTCATCACCTTACCTCACTGTATTATTTCAGATGGCTTGGCCAAAAGCGTAATAAATCTTTAAAAGCACCTTAGAAATCAGTTTACAAAAAATATTTCTTTATTCACGTCTCATTTTGAAGGCATCTAAATACTCTGAACCTCAGGAGTATTAATATATCCTTGCCCCTGTACAACGATGCTGGGAACACTTTGAAATATTACTTGCATTAGAAAAACAATTATTTGGGAATATATGATTTAGTAAATATTTGATTCCACTGGCCTACAGAGCTTAGGAGAACCAAAATTGGTTGATGATCAACCGTTTATATATATCTTGCTATTTGGGTTCTTTTAGCCAAAGGAAAAAAGCAAATTGCTTTGAGCTGATAAGGACCTTGGGAAAAATTCAGCCACTGGTAGAAATTACTTGGTGGTTTTAAATACAGTTTTCTACACTAGGTATTACACCCAGTAGAAGCTTTTCATCACCTGAATTTCCTCCCTTAATTATAAGCCCTTCCATATAAACTGGGTTTGTTTGTTTGTTTGTTTTTCACTCATAGGTATGAATTACCTAGGAGAATGTTTTTCAACTTCAGATGCATTAAAGACTACCACATGTTAGTCATGCTCAGTTGAATGAAACCTGCCACAGCCTGGTTGTGACATTATAGACATGGTTCTTTACTAGTTCTTTATAAAACATGTTCTGAAAAATAGCAGGCCCATACAATGCTCATTGAATAAAAGGGAAAGAAATGTGAGAAATACTAAGCTTTAGTCCTCACTTAGAGATTCGTCATGCATATTACAGGCTCTCAGAAGGCTCAGCTGTAAAGAGGTGTATTAACATTGCTTTTCCCAAACTTATTTGATCACGGGATGCTTTTTATATTAACATTTGTTAATAGGTTTTGGAACCAGTGACCCTTGGGTTGGAGGAAGAAACAGAGAAAGAATGTTCTCCTATATTTTATGCGGCACACTACCTCACTAAGATGGGCAACCTTACAATAATTTTGTAGACCAGGATAGAAAGTACATGTATTATTCTCCTCATATCAGTAACATTGCTGCATCTGGCCAGTTTATACCTGGGGTTTAGAGTAAGCTCACACATCATGAGAGACCCAAGATAGTTTGCAGGTGGAACAGAGACCCACTTTTAAAACCTTCCTCCTTAAGAAAGAGCTGGGTAGTATGCCCTTCAGTGTCATTTCCTCTTTCATGCCTCCTTGGAGTGTGAAAAGCAGCATCTGCCACTACTTTAATTTAATCAAGTTTTCCTGTTTGAGAAAAAGAGCTTTGGATTGTTGATTTATTGTGCCAGTAAATGAAGACTACCTGAACGAGAACAAACAGAGGTTACTTATTCAGCTAAGTATAGTCGGCTGTTATCACTGGTGTTGGTCAACTCAAAGGCAGGCAGGGAAGTGGAAAATCTTTATTGTTAACAAAAGAGAAGGTTCCAAGCATCCTCTGACTGGAGGTGGTTGGCATGGGGAAGCTGGATTTGGGCTACCTAGAACTGGGTGATTGGTTGGCCTTCCCTGTATGGTCCTTCGTTGGAATATCGGCCCAGAATATGGTGGAGCTGGCAGTCACTGTCAAGTCCTGACCATTCTAAGCTGATTGCTACAGAGGCTGTGGTTGGATTGCCCAGGCTGGTTGCTGCAGAGGTTTTTAGTCAGTTATATTGTTACATACGGTCTGGCCACTGTCCATTTGTATATTGTCTCTCCGTTTATAATATGGGCTTTGATGCTTTAAAAATATCCATCTATTAAACCTACTCACCCTTGAAATTTTCCAGAGCGACTGCTATGGCTCCCTGCTCTGGAATACTTCTGGACAATGGCTTTGATTATGTATTCAGATTTTATGCAAATGTTCACAGAACAATGCACACAGTAATGTAAAAGCACACATTTTACCATTGCTGTGTGGTCTGGTCAGATGTTCTGCTTTTCTGTTGCATGGTATCCACTGCTGCTGCACCCACTGGCCAAGTTACAGGGTCTGTTTCGAAATTCACACTTGAAAACATAGCAAACCAAACAGGCCTACTGACATTGCCATTTTAGAGACAGCTGCTCACCTCTCTGCATGTCAATGATCTGTTTTGCTTTGTTTTCTTTTTCTTTTCTTAGACATCTATTAAGGCCTTTGAATTTACCTCAGGATGGTAATAAATACACCCAAAATGGCAACCCAAAAATCTGGTATAAAAATGACAGCTCAGCTTCTACAGTTCAGTAAGAGGCAATTCTGCCCTCCTTGGCCCCTGCCAGTAAAAATCTAAAACCCCCAAATCTAAAAACCCAAATCTGGAATGAGTGAAAAAGGAACTGAAAAGAGGTACAAGACACGAGATCAGGAATGTAACGACTCACAGACCATTGTAATGTGTTCAAAAGATTTGGGTTTAATCAATATTTAACCTTTTTTGTTTTCCTTTCTGGTTACAGTTGAAATGAATAGTCAGGTTGACAGTGTAAATGACCCAACAGAGAGTCAGCAAGAAGATTAACTGATAGGTAAGTTGCCCCTGTAGTGGGATTTTCAATTGATTAAACCAGCCATGGGAAGTGTTTGTAAATGGTATATTGGATTTCCCTCGGTTCTGCCAAGTCCCACAGTGTGGCTCAGGCTATACTTTAAAAATCTTTACACCAAATAACACAGTGGAAGGAGCAAGGATAACCCCTTAAAACTCACCATGCTTTGAGGGAAATAAGCCACAACGTAGTCAAATATTCAGTTCCCTGCTTTTCTGAGTTTTGACAACAAGAAAAAAATGTTTCCATCCATCTAACCTCCTGGCCTCCCAGAGGGATCAAGTTATTTCAGCAACCCCTAGCTGATTCTGAAGTGTAGCTTTTCCAGAAGCTACCTGCTGAGTTGTTTTTAACAACTAACACTAAATAATAGTTTTTAAACGTAACACTAAATATCTCTCTCTGGAGAATGTGGAAAGGCACTTGAGTGTGTTTGGGCAGAAAGAAGCCTGACTTGTGTCCTATCTTGTCACACCACTACCTGTGGACCTGTATGTCTACACGGGGTTTGTTGAGTTGAATGAGCCTTGGGGAACTCCCCAAGAAAATCATAGTCCTTGGGGCACCTGGGTGGCTCAGTCGGTTGAGCCTCCGACTTCGGCTTAGGTCACGATCTCACGGTTCATGAGTTCGAGCCCTGCATCGGGCTCCGTGTTGACAGCTCAGAGCCTGGAGCCTGCTTCGGATTCTGTGTCTTCCTCTCTCTCTGACCCTCCCCCATTCATGCTCTGTCTGTGTCTGTCTCAAAAATAAATAAACATTAAAAAAAAAAAAAAAAGAGAGAATCATAGTCCAGAGCAGTTCATGTTTAGGAGTTATTCCAAACCACCATTCTAAATCTCTCATCAGAGAGTGAAATTTATCTAAAATGATGAGTAGTCTGTAACCCTTTTCCATATCTTGAGGGCTGGTGAGAAGAATTAGAGAAGTCAATCTCGCTATTCTGATTCCTAGCTGAAAATAGTAACTGTGAAAAAAACCCTATGAAATAGATGAATTGTGGGTCATCCAGTGTAAGACACAATTGTGTTCACACCATTGCCTCTTAGCACCTTCCTGCACTCCCTGGCCTCTTCTCGGTGGGCCTCTACACTCACCCAGAAGACCATGTTGCTCCAGACTTGAGTTCCAACATCACAGTAGAATAAAGCTTGAGAATATATGAAAGTAGGCACCTGTCCTTCCCATCGTGGTCTTGAACATCATTTAAAACTAAATATAATAGCATTTGTGTAATACATACAAATGTAGTACCTATACATGTATAGTATAGCACTGCTAAAAAATTAAAACTCATACAAATATGGTCTTATAAACATTTCTCCTTTTTTTAAACCTTGTCCATGTATTTAAAATTATCCTGTTAGGTTGAGGAAATGATACAGTAAAGAAGTTTCCATTAAAAAGTAATGAAGTGAGGCTAAGCCTGAACAATTTAAATGCAGGTTCCTCAGTGTTGCCTTACCTTTCGCCCTTTTATTGCCAACAAACTATAAACTTCTTTCTAGAATTTTTCTTACAGACACTATTATTTTCCTGTGTGATCAATATCTAAATAAATTGTCCAGATCAATGTTTTCCTTGGTTAATGTCAAAATATTTTCTTTGACCATGAACATGAATCAATCTCTTTACCCAAAAGAGTAAGCTGTCAAAACTTAAAGTTCAATATTAGTTAAAGGAAACTCAATTCCAGGAAGGAGAAGTGACTTACACAGGGTCACTTGGATGATCAATGGAAGTTCAGATACTCCCAGGACAGTTATTTGATGACACCATACTGCTCCCTAAACAGTAGAGAGTTTCTGAACACAGTTGTCACAGAGAACAGTATGATCTGAGGAACTTCAGTAATTCCCACAGAAATATTTAGACAGCTGAATTTGTAGAGGTTATGTGGTAGTTCAAAAGAAAGAAGGGACTTTTAGTTCTGTGTATCACACATTCAGGAAATGGAAGAAATACAGTGAAATCAAATTAGAATTACAGAGTTCCAAGATATGATGCAAGAATATTTTAGTGTTGTGTAATTTATAATTGTAAAGAATCAGGAGTATCATAAATGGGAATAGGGGAATGACTCAGCAAATCAATAGAACACTTTGGCAAATAAAAATAAGTTTTAAACAGGTATTTGAGGTCATGGAAAGGTGGTTAAAGAATCTGAACCTTTGGTTCTAGAGAAACATGGCAGGCTGAGTTTGGCAGCTACCTAGGTGCATTTTAAGAGGCCCTGTAACTTCCATGTTTACACTCTCAGAATGCTTGCTCTTGGAACCCAACCATCCTGTAAGAAACTCAAACACTACTATAGAAGGACAAAGGCCCCAGGGAGGAAGATTCTAGAACTGAGGGCCATTTTGGGTGTTCTGACCCCAATGGAGACCACCTGGAACAGATAAACTGCCCAGCTGAGCCAAGACCAGACTATAGAACATTGAAAAATAACAAACCATGATGTTTTAGCCACTAAGTTTTGGGGTGACTTGTTATGTAGCAACAGGTAATTGGAAAGGTGAGGTGATGCAGAATGTCTCCTAATACAAATGTTTAGAAATGAGAAATAAATTATAACAAAAAATGTTTAAATACCTAGCTAGCTCAACTGACATGAAAACAAAGGTGTCAGATATAAAGAGGAATTTGAAATCCAAAGCTGTAATGTGGTAAGCTGAAGACACAGTAGCCCTAAGGGCTACAGTTTGGTTGTTGATGCAGACATAGGCCCTATGGCTAGACCCTTGCTTACTAATGTCCACCTAGGACCTTGAGCCACTCAGGGTAAGAAGTTATAACTGATAACTCTACCTAAATAAACCTGGGATTTCCAGCTCAAGAAGTTAACAAGGAGACCTGTGTCAGCCTAAGGGTGCCATGAGGGGAAGGAAAAAGGTTCCTGTGACAAGTAGAAAACACAAATGCACCATGAATTTGAAACACAAATTTATGCCATCAAAAGTCATACAGAAATACACAGACTGAGAATTAATTTAATAGTTGATTATAGACAGTACTACCCCTGCTGTCAATAACACATTGAAATGTGCAACTATCACTTGGAATTCCTACAAGGGAAAAAAAATTCTCGGATGATGAATTCACAATTTGACGTCTTACAAAACACACAAGGAAATGACCTACCATGAATGAGAATCAGAGGGGAAACTTAAAGGATGATTAGTGCTGTGATAATTTTAGAGTAGAGAATTCTGAAGATTTTATAAAATAAGTACACTTAAATGACAAAAAAAAAGATAAAAAGCAGATATAAAACTGTAAGAAAAGAGCAGTGCTCTGAAAAAATAAGAACCATTTGAAAAAGCAAATAGACATATGGCGATGTGAATGACACATAAAGAGACATGAAGGCTGGAAGGAGAGGGGCCAAGATGTTTGTGCTCAAAACATGTTCTAAAAGGAGAGAGTAGATAGTGTCTGAAAGATAATGGCTGAGGATTTATCAGAATTGACAAAAGTCATGAGTTTTAAGTTCAAAGAAGAATAATAAGTTGCAAGCAGGACGTATTTAAAATAAACCCACAAATAGGCATTGCACAACAGCAGAGAACAAGGAGAAAAAACGTGAAACAACTACAGGGAAAGGAGAGTTAACCTATAAAGAAATAAGTATGGTATGGCCAGCAGGCTTCCCCACATCAAGAATTTAATTCAGAAGATAGTGGAATAATTCTGAGTTTTCAAAACACGGATAAAAATAATTGTCAGTGTGCAGTTCTCTCCTAGTTCCACTATCATTTAAGAAGATAGTAACTGCCATTTTTAGGAAGAAAAGAAAAGTTTGCTACTCACATACTCTATCTCTAAAAGCTACTAACAGATGCATAACAGTGAGAAGAAAACTAAGCCCAGAGGAAAGATGAAGGTGAAGGAAACAATTGTAAGCCAAGGAGAATGGTAAACACAAAGGCATAATCAAAGTATATATTGACCATACATTTATAATAATAATCAGTGGGTGGCTAAAAACAGGGCAAAACAAAATTACTGTTTATGTGCATTTTATTTTTTTTTAATTTTGGGGTGCCTGGGTGGCTCAGTTGGTTAAGTGTCTAACTTCAGCTCAGGCCATAATCTCACAGTCCATGGGTTCGAGCCCCACGTCGGGCTCTGTGCTGACAGCTCAGAGCCTGGAGCCTGCTTCGGATTCTGTGTCTCTCTCTGTCTCCATAGCTACCCCACTCATGCTCTGTCTCACTCCATCTGTCAAAAATAAATAAATGTTAAAAAAATATTTAATTTTTTTTTTATTTGACAGAGAGAGAAAGAGGGAAAGAAAGTGCGAGTGAGGGAGAGAGGAAAAGGGAGAGAGAGAGAAAGAGAAGTAGAGAGAGAAAAGGAGAGAGAGACAGAGAAGGAGAGAGAGAGAGAGAGAGAGAGAGAGAATCGCAAGCAGGCTTCATGCCCAGTGCAGAGCCCAATGCAAGGCTCAATCCCATGACCTTGGGCTCATGACCTGAACTGAAACCAAGAGTCAGATGCTCAACCCACTGAGCCATCCAGGTGCCCATGTACATTTTATAATACACAAAGTAATACTATATACCCTCTATTATGTGTGTATTTGTGAGTATATATTTGTGTAAAAGTATAAAAATGTGAAAGTTGATTCACAATGAAACTAGGATTTGGTAATCTCTGGGAAGGAAGAGAAATATATTTTTTTTTTAATTTATTTATTTATTTTTTAATATATGAAATTTACTGTCAAATTGGTTTCCATACAACACCCAGTGCTCATCCCAAAAGGTGCCCTCCTCAATACCCATCACCCACCCTGCCCTCCCTCCCACCCCCCATCAACCCTCAGTTTGTTCTCAGTTTTTAACAGTCGAAGAGAAATATTTTTAACTTATCTATAAATTACATTAATTTATCTATAAATAATTTACCTGCATCTTTTATTTTTGAAAAGTAAAGATTGCAAGGAAATTTGAAAAATATTAGCATATATTAAATATGGATAGGGAATACATACTAGGTATGTTATACCATTTATAAGTTTCTTTACATTTGCAATTTTCATTTTTTAAAATTAAAATATATAATTGTGTATATATGTATTAGAGAGATATAGAAAAATACTAGAAGGAAATACTCCACAATATTAACCAAAAAAGTTATCCATGGAGGAATGATACAGGATTTTTTCTTCTCATTTACTTTTGGCTATTTTAAATACCATATGCCACAAGCATTATATTGCTTTCATTTGCACATACACACCTAAAAGAATACTTTTTTACAGATTCATAGGACACCAGATAGAAAATCAACTCAGAGATCATCTGCTGCAGTTCTTCCATGCAGAAACATAGTAATTTACAGTGATAGAAATCAGATCAATTGTTGGTTCGAGCAGGGGTGGGATTAATAGTTGGAAAGGGTACTTTTGGGGTGACGGGAATGTTTTATATCTTGATAGCGGTGTAGGTTAAATGTATGTGTTTTGCAAAACAGGTCGAAGTATGCTTAAGATCTGTGCATTTCCTATATGTGGGTTATACCTCACCTTTTTAAAATCTGAAAATGTACAGAATATCAACGCTTCTAAGGCACAGTATCTTCTTAGAGTTCTCTCTCAGGTGGGGGACACAGCAGAGACTTAGTAAGATCTCAAAGTGGTAGTATAGCCATCAATAACTTTTGCAAATCTGCATTATGTACATTGTTACTATTATTTATCTATGGAACCCTGGAAATAAGAGCATATGAATGGACCCAAGAAAGGAGGACACAGCAATGCAAGATTAGGTCTTTCAAAGACTACTTTGAAGACTTGAGTTAATCGTCCCCATCAGCGGAACCAAGTCATGAATGTGGCATACATTTATTAGCAGTGATTTATATGCTCTTTAAAGATACTGTGTGCCAGCAATCACAGCTCAGATATCCAAAGCTCTTTGATAGTCCAAGATATTCCTAGGCTTGTTTGAGGGGTAAGAAACATTTAAATGACTGTGTTAAAAAGACATTCCCTGCTAAGTCTATGAAATCTATTATCTTTAATCTAACAAATGGTTTCTCCTTGTCTTTGGCAGGGGCACAAGATGAAGCAAAGGAACAACGAAATGGAAGTAAATCACAGTCCTCAGCATCGCAGGCCTCTCCTGGCCCTGGGGGGGGGGGGGGGGGGAGTGGGTGTAGGAAGACAGTAGTGCTAGCTGTGGAGGAGGGAGGTGTGGGCAGGGCACGTCCCAGGGAAGGGCCTAGAATCCTTTGCTCTAATTTCTCCAGCTGCATTTTGTTCTGTTCACCTGCAGAAAAAGAAAGAAAAAAAAAAAAAAAGAAAAAAGAAAAAGAAAAAAAAAGTTTCCTTTAATTTAGTGACGGGACCCATGTTAATGCATCTTTCAGGCGCTATCCCTGTAATTTCTGTTTTTTCTCTCATGACCTTTCCCAGGGTCACAGTGGCACGGTGTAACCCTCACATGTGTATCCTGGCCCCTGTCTGCTTTCTTGATTATTTCACAAAGCTGGTCGATACTGTGGTTTCTTCAAAGAAAGAGAAGATTATTGATAAACAGCAAGCTAAATTTCAGGTGTCGTCGAGCCCGATATCAGAATAATCCACAGACAAAGGAGGCAGGGTAGAAAATGGGCAAAATGCTCAGAAATCACTTGGAAAAGGGTCAGGGCGATGAATTGAAAATGATATTTTATTCAGGGATTCCCAAGATACAATTCTGTTCCATGTGGTTAATGAGGAATGTGGAAGCAGGATTTAATCCACAGCAGAGTGCAGAGACATAACAACAAAGGCAGACCCTGGCAGCCATCAGAGTCTTTTCCTTAGTAGCCAGGATAGCAGGTCCATGTTTGACCCTGACTTTCAGCAAGGCTCACCTAGGTCATGAGGTCTTTATTGTGTGCTTCAACATAGAGCCCACTAGTGAGACTCTTTGTGACACGGTTGTAAGGGTTGACACTTTTCTAAGTGTTTCAGTTAAGAGAAAGGGCTCCTGCATTCAGAACCCAAATGTATGCCAATAAATATTAAAAGTCCTACTTGAAATTTCTCCTTCTACATATGCTTTTCATAAAAGAACTTCTTGTCTTTACCCAAGGTTTGACTGCCCGCAGAAAGATGCTCATTGAAGTCAGAGGCAGTTTGAGGTCTTGCTTGCAGTTCTGGCTTACTTCTGAATGGTCTGGTTTGTTCATGCCAAATCCAAAACTACTTTGATGGCCCATCCCCTCTCCCAGAAATCCCTCAATTATGGCCTTGAAGGGGAACAGCAGTATCAATAAGGCAAGATTCCTGGGGTACAGTGGGCACAAGGGATGAGGAGCCCAGGAGGAAATCAGAAGTTGTCACAAATGTCTATCCCAGAGCCAACATGCATAGCGACCCTCATGAGGCAAAATGGCCTGCTTCCAATAGCCTTCCTGGGTTCTAAGAACAATCTATTTTTTTCTGAGGAAACTAATATAACTTCTCACACATCTTCTTAAATTCATCCTCCTTATAAGATCTTTAAAATTCTAAGATATACATAGAGAGAAAGGGAGAAAAGTAATGGATCAAATTGAATATTTCTAAAATAAAAGGGTGTTCTGTTTTCTAAATATTCCATGGAGTTCTTCAGTTTTGATCTTTCCTCTATGGAAAATTTACCTTCTTATCTTTCTATCAATTTTCTTTTGGCCTTTCTGAATTTGTTGTGCATTTGGATGGCTTATTTGGTATATTGGGATAATTAGCAAGTTATATTTCTGCATATGTAACATGTTCTAACATCCTGTATTTTTAAAAACGGAGCTGCTTATCAGCCTAGCAGGAATAATATTTAAGGGACCTCATAATTTTGGAACGTGGCTATTTCTCCCTCTGCCATTATTCTACAGTTTGATATGGAAATATATATGCCCCTACTGCCATTAGACATAGCTTTCTAGAAAAGCAAGGAAAAGTCCCATTTTAAGTAATCCAAGAAATGAAGCCATATGAATACTGATAGTTTCTATATTTCATGTTATCTTTATAACTTAATTGAAAGTCACCATCATTCTTGTAAAGGACTTGACAAGTGTGTATGCTAGGAGCGCATTGTCCTATGACTCAAATGTTAGTGCTACTCATATTCAGTAATGAGTTATGACTGAAAACAGCATGAAGGAGACAAGAGGGATGGGGACTTCTCAATGGACAAAGATAAAAGCGACTTAATGTCCCTGTTAGGAACAGTGGAGATCGAAATTATTTCAGTCGGAGTGTTCTCTTTATCATCAGTGACAGCCATTTTATTCATTCATTTTTAAATGTGGGTTGGGTAGGAGGCAGTTGAGTTCTCTGCCTGAAAACTGCAGGAAAAGGAAAGTAATCTTTGAGAAGGAAACTAAGAGAATGAGGAGTAAATATCATCAGCCCCATTCCTGAATTTGTTTCAACCTTATCTTCTGATTAAATTGTGTTTCCATCTTTGCCTCGTTATGCCCTTTGGTTGCTATTTGGCTATAAGATTTTACACTTTAAAACAATGAAGTTACTTTCCATTTCAATAGTAAAATATTAAAAACTTTAGCTGTTGGCCAGATCGAAGACACCTCAACACAGGGAACCTTTTTTTCGCTGGTGCTGTCATTGAACAGGCTATACAACGGAAAATTCAAAAGGCTGGTTGATTCTCCTGCACATGAACCCTGGGTGTAAATTTCCAGCCACACTTCCGCCAGGTTATGTGTCATGATGAGTTACAGGAGGGAGAGGGGGAGAAAAATAGCCCCATATTAGTCATGTTTGCATATAGAGGATCAAAGTGGGCTTTCAACATAATATAGGTATCCCTGCCTTTTTGAAATCACATTATCCACTTTGCTTTTATGAAAGGCCTACATAAAGGCCTGCCTGCTACCATGAACCTAAAGAAATCCAAAGAGGGTTTTTGCTTTTATGAAAAATAGAAGCAGTGAGAGTGGCACCGCCCAGCTCCTTCCCTGGGAACTACACTCCGCATCTCAGCATCAAGCCGCCATAGCTTTGAATTGCGTCTGTGAGCATCTGTACTTTACCTCATTTTATTTTGTATCTGTTAGCAAGATGTGCCCTATGGTATCAGAAAAGGGCCTGGGAAGGCTCAAAAATGTTTCCATATAAATTAATAGTACTTGTTTCTTTGCTTTACATCATTTCGGCTTAAGGAAGCTTTCAGAGGAACACTACTTTCAGATAGCAGGGGAAACCTATAGTTCTAATTAGAAAGGTAGTCCATTTTAGGAGAGACAAAGGGGCTTTTCCTCTAGCTGGTAACTATTCAGATGATGGACAAACCTTCTTTCATAAAAGCTTACAAAGGAGGCATCCCAAATACTGTCTGTGATACTGGGTCACATATTAGTCACCGCAGCTAATTGTAAATCTTTCTATGAAATACTGAAAAGCCTCTTTGTGAATTAATACAGTTCTGCTTGATGCACTTGATTTGAAATGACTTTTCTCTGTATGTGGTGCATGTCAGCTTTGCTTTGAAAAATAACAAAGTTAGCAGAATATGTTCAATATATTTTCTTGGGGAATAGGGTTTTTATCATATGATTCATTAAGGATTTGCCTTACCCTGACATTTGTGATATAAAGGAAAATCAGAAAAAAAAGTAATTTTCTTGATCAAGATATGTTTTTACTTACTGCAAATAAATGTAGTCTGTTGCTTGCAAGGAAAAAAAAAATGTCTTCTGATACCTGGTATAAACTGCTAAATAGAATAATACGTGCCTCTTTTGTTAAACCAGCATTTAAATGCTGAACTGCTTCTAAATCTGTTTGTTTCTTTTCATCTGTGCCATACACTAAGAAACTTAAACAATTGTTGCCTTCATACTATATTTGTTAGAGCAGAATATGAATAAAATTTGTTTGAGAAGATAAGGTGCAATTATCTGTGTTTTGTGAAATTTGTTCCTCAGCGTAAGCAATTAATAACTCAAAATGTTCTTTTAATACTATATATTTGGTTGCAAATATGTATATTTAAAATTTCCCCTCTAAATAAGCTTTAACTTATCAATAATCTTCCCTTATTGAGACTGGTCAATGTTTTGGCCATGCTTTTCAAAACTAAACTACAGTTTGTACAGACAGAAGTCCAAATGTCGATTTTTTTTTCCTCTGAATGCTACTAGATAATTACCCTTCCAACAGCTTCCGATAGGAGTGCAAGATAGGAGTTGCTGAGATGAAGCCCATGATTCTATGGACATGGGTTCGTCCTTTAGAGCCCACCATCCATTACTGGAATTCTTTTCGAGAACCTTCTATGAGACAGCCACTGTGCTGGCTATGTGATCACTACAACCATGATCCTCCTCAGTCTATTGTTGATGGAATTTTGATTGAATTACGCAATTGTTAGAGAGTTTGGCAATGGATCAACAAAAAATAGCTATGGGAAAAACTCAAAGTTTTTTTGAAAATGGAAATCTGCATTCCATCAAATTTAATTCCCTCCATCTCCTCCAGAAGAGGTGCTTTCAGTTTTATTGTTCTAGAAGGCAGTAATAAAAGTCAATCCCCTTATCCAACAAAGCCAGAGACTTAATAGTTAAAGGAGAATAAGCTTTTTAAAACCGTTTTAGCAGAGGAGCATTTTTCCAAAAATGAACAAGGTTCGATGAGAAAAAAATCATAGTCTTATGCGGCAATGGGCAACGTCAACAAAAATGCCTCCAAGTGACAGCAGAGATAATTTAACATGATTCTAGCATTGCCAGATGCAGTTTTTTAGCAACGTGAAATTTTCAGTCTCTTGGCCCGTCACTCTTACGTTTCTCCCCCACCACTCCTGCCCCTCTGCCTTACTTTATTCAAAGGTGTCATTAAATGTTGTTTAAATTTACTGGTGGTTCTCAGGACTAAAAGGGACAAGGACACCCATTACGTTGTTCTAGTCTGGACTCTGGCAAGCTGTGGGACCTTGAGAAGCAATGTGCCTCTATCTCTTGGTTTGACAGATGGAAATACTGATACATTCCTGAACTCTCTTACAAATTTAAACATAAAGTGCCAAGATATTATATGTCACCACTTGGAAAAGCACTTGGTAAATTATTAGCATTAGATTCTGCTATTTGACACTGTAGACAAATGGTCTTTTATTGAGCTCAAGACTCTTTTACCAAAAGAATAGATGATCCTTACGACTGGGTAGTAAATATGAAATCCTTTCTACTGAAGTTGATTTAAATTTTGCCCCTAAATGAAGAATCCATGAGAATAAGAAAGAATTATTTTATAAAATTTAGAGAAATAAGAGATTCGAGTTCTTAAAATTTGCACACACGAAGTACTGACAGAGTATAAATCTTTTTAAGTAATCATTTTCCGATAATAACTCAAGTGGACCTATGACTAAAGTAGAAAGGGGGTACAACTCTATCTTTTGGTTAACGTGCGTGGAGAAATATAGATTTACAAGGAGATTATACCAGTATATACTTTCCTTCCATGGGGAGAGGAGTATGCTTCCTCACCCCACTGACATTGAACTTGATGATTTAATTTGCTTTGGCCAATGATATATGGGCAGGAATGGCATGTGACACTTCAGGTAGAAACTTCAAGATGCATGCTCTTTTTTCCCCCTCTACCACAATGACCAGCAATATCCCAGGTAGGCTGCTGTGTCAGCAGAGAACCCAGTGTGAAGATGTGGAGTGTCACTCAAGCCCCACTGAGGTGACATGAATGGGAAATAAACCTGTCCTTTGAGATTCAGGCACTGTTTGTTACCCTAGTACAACCTAACCTGTACGAAGCATTTAAATAAGTTCACAAATCTATACAATCTGCCTCTCCAACTTCAACTTGTGGGACTGTCAACTTGGCTCACAATGCTGCCAGCACACTGGCCTCCTGCCCATTCCTAGAATAGCCCAAATTCTTGCCAGGCTCATGGACTTTGAAGTTGAAAGTTCTTTTTTCCCCATTGTCACTTGGCTAGTACCTAGCCAGCCTCGAGATCTCACCTGTGACATCAGTTCTAGAGATGTCTCGTGTTTGTCTACCTAACATCATATTTGCTACTTCAGGAAACTTACAATAATTTGCAATTGCTTATTTGTTTACAAGGCAGGGGTAAAAATTCATACGACTAGCCTCAGATATGCAAAATAATGTCATTTTTTCCCCCACCAACTGAACTTACCGTATTTCCAAGCCTCTATCTAACTAGTTAGAGGGAAATATGGAAAATGAATTTAATCTGTCAGTTATAGTTGTCAGCTTTTCCAGTTTAGGGAACTAATTTGGGGAAAATGATTTGGTCAGATTCAAGGTTTAAATTCTCCACTGAGGCTATTTCTAGCCACTTAAATTGTTATGCCCCCACCTCTTAGATAAAGGCCTTATTTTCTAATCACTATGCAATAAAACTAACAATTAGCAAATAAATTTGAAGGTTAAAACAATAGTTACTATAATATTTTAAAAGTAATTTCTTAAATATTTTGTGGAGGGCATCAAGAATAAAATTATGGACTATTTAGAAAATCACAAAAAATAACACTATAAAAAAATGTGGGATATAGCCAAAACTATACTTAAAGAGAAATTTAGTCTTTTTTTATTTATTTATTTTTTAATATATGAAATTTACTGTCAAATTGGTTTCCATACAACACCCAGTGCTCATCCCAAAAGGTGCCCTCCTCAATACCCATCACCCACCCTGCCCTCCCTCTCACCCCCCATCAACCCTCAGTTTGTTCTCAGTTTTTAACAGTCTCTTATGCTTTGGCTCTCTCCCACTCTAACCTCTTTTTTTTTTTTTTTTCCTTCCCTTCCCCCATTGGTTTCTGTTATATTTCTCAGGATCCACATAAGAGTGAAACCATATGGTATCTGTCTTTCTCTGTATGGCTTATTTCACTTAGCATCACACTCTCCAGTTCCATCCATGTTGCTACAAAGGGCCATATTTCATTCTTTCTCATTGCCACGTAGTACTCCATTGTGTATATAAACCACAATTTCTTTATCCATTCATCAGTTGATGGACATTTAGGCTCTTTCCATAATTTGGCTATTGTTGAGAGTGCTGCTATAAACATTGGGGTACAAGTGCCCCTATGCATCAGTACTCCTGTATCCCTTGGATAAATTCCTAGCAGTGCTATTGCTGGGTCATAGGGTAGGTCTATTTTTAATTTTCTGAGGAACCTCCACACTGCTTTCCAGAGCGGCTGCACCAATTTGCATTCCCACCAACAGTGCAAGAGGGTTCCCGTTTCTCCACATCCTCTCCAGCATCTATAGTCTCCTGATTTCTTCATTTTGCCCATCTGACTGGCGTGAGGTGATATCTGAGTGTGGTTTTGATTTGTATTTCCCTGATAAGGAGCGATGTTGAACATCTTTTCATGTGCCTGTTGGCCATCCGGATGTCTTCTTTAGAGAAGTGTCTATTCATGTTTTCTGCCCATTTCTTCACTGGGTTATTTGTTTTTCGGGTGTGGAGTTTGGTGAGCTCTTTATAGATTTTGGATACTAGCCCTTTGTCCGATATGTCATTTGAAAATATCTTTTCCCATTCCGTTGGTTGCCTTTTAGTTTTGTTGGTTGTTTCCTTTGCTGTGCAGAAGCTTTTTATCTTCATAAGGTCCCAGTAATTCACTTTTGCTTTTAATTCCCTTGCCTTTGGGGATGTGCCGAGTAAGAGATTGCTACAGCTGAGGTCAGAGAGGTCTTTTCCTGCTTTCTCCTCTAAGGTTTTGATGGTTTCCTGTCTCACATTCAGGTCCTTTATCCATTTTGAGGTTTTTTTTTTTTGTGAATGGTGTGAGAAAGTGGTCTAGTTTCAACTTTCTGCATGTTGCTGTCCAGTTCTCCCAGCACCATTTGTTAAAGAGACTGTCTTTTTTCCATTGGATATTCTTTCCTGCTTTGTCAAAGATTAGTTAGCCATACGTTTGTGGGTCTAGTTCTGGGGTTTCTATTCTATTCCATTGGTCTATGTGTCTGTTTTTATGCCAATACCATGCTGTCTTGATGATGACAGCTTTGTAGTAGAGGCTAAAGTCTGGGATTGTGATGCCTCCTGCTTTGGTCTTCTTCTTCAAAATTACTTTGGCTATTCGGGGCCTTTTGTGGTTCCATATGAATTTTAGGATTGCTTGTTCTAGTTTCGAGAAGAATGCTGGTGCAATTTTGATTGGGATTGCATTGAATGTGTAGATAGCTTTGGGTAGTATTGACATTTTGACAATATTTATTCTTCCAATCCATGAGCAGGGAATGTCTTTCCATTTCTTTATATCTTCTTCAATTACCTTCATAAGCTTTCTATAGTTTTCAGCATACAGATCTTTTACATCTTTGGTTAGATTTATTCCTAGGTATTTTATGCTTCTTGGTGCAATTGTGAATGGGATCAGTTTCTTTATTTGTCTTTCTGTTGCTTCATTGTTAGTGTATAAGAATGCAACTGATTTCTATACATTGATTTTGTATCCTGCAACTTTGCTGAATTCATGTATCAGTTCTAGCAGACTTTTGGTGGAGTCTATCGGATTTTCCATGTATAATATCATGTCATCTGCAAAAAGCGAAAGCTTGACTTCATCTTTGCCAATTTTGATGCCTTTGATTTCCTTTTGTTGTCTGATTGCTGATGCTAGAACTTCCAGCACTATGTTAAACAACAGCGGTGAGAGTGGGCATCCCTGTCGTGTTCCTGATCTCAGGGAAAAAGCTCTCAGTTTTTCCCCATTGAGGATGATGTTAGCTGTGGGCTTTTCATAAATGGCTTTTATGATCTTTAAGTATGTTCCTTCTATCCCGACTTTCTCAAGGGTTTTTATTAAGAAAGGGTGCTGGATTTTGTCAAAGGCCTTTTCTGCATTGATTGACACGATCATATGGTTCTTCTCTTTTTTTTTGTTAATGTGATGTATCACGTTGATTGATTTGCAAACGTTGAACCAGCCCTGCATCCTAGGAATGAATCCCACTTGATCATGGTGAATAATTCTTTTTATATGCTGTTGAATTCGATTTGCTAGTATCTTATTGAGAATTTTTGCATCCATATTCATCAGGGATATTGGCCTGTAGTTCTCTTTTTTTACTGGGTCTCTGTCTGGTTTAGGAATCAAAGTAATACTGGCTTCATAGAATGAGTCTGGAAGTTTTCCTTCCCTTTCTATTTCTTGGAATAGCTTGAGAAAGATAGGTATTTTCTCTGCTTTAAACGTCTGGTAGAACTCCCCTGGGAAGCCATCTGGTCCTAGACTCTTATTTGTTGGGAGATTGTTGATAACCGATTCAATTTCTTCGCTGGTTATGGGTCTGTTCAAGCTTTCTATTTCCTCCTGATTGAGTTTTGGAAGAGTGTGGGTGTTTAGGAATTTGTCCATTTCTTCCAGGTTGTCCAATTTGTTGGCATATAATTTTTCATAGTATTCCCTGATAATTGTTTGTATCTCTGAGGGATTGGTTGTAATCATTCCATTTTCATTCATGATTTTATCTATTTGGGTCATCTCCCTTTTCTTTTTGAGAAGCCTGGCTAGAGGTTTGTCAATTTTGTTTATTTTTTCAAAAAACCAACTCTTGGTTTCGTTGATCTGCTCTACAGTTTTTTTAGATTCTATATTGTTTATTTCTGCTCTGATCTTTATTATTTCTCTTCTTCTGCTGGGTTTAAGCTGCCTTTGCTGTTCTGCTTCTATTTCCTTTAGGTGTGCTGTTAGATTTTGTATTTGGGATGTTTCTTGTTTCTTGAGATAGGCCTGGATTGCAATGTATTTTCCTCTCAGGACTGCCTTCGCTGCGTCCCAAAGCGTCTGGATTGTTGTATTTTCATTTTCGTTTGTTTCCATATATTTTTTAATTTCTTCTCTAATTGCCTGGTTGACCCACTCATTCATTAGTAGGGTGTTCTTTAACCTCCATGCTTTTGGAGGTTTTCCAGACTTTTTCCTGTGGTTGATTTCAAGCTTCATAGCATTGTGGTCTGAAAGTATGCATGGTATAATTTCAATTCTTGTAAACTTATGAAGGGCTGTTTTGTGACCCAGTATATGATCTATCTTGGAGAATGTTCCATGTGCACTCGAGAAGAAAGTATATTCTGTTGCTTTGGGATGCAGAGTTCTAAATATATCTGTCAAGTCCATCTGATCCAATGTATCATTCAGGGCCCTTGTTTCTTTATTGACTGTGTGTCTAGATGATCTATCCATTTCTGTAAGTGGGGTGTTAAAGTCCCCTGCAATGACCACATTCTTATCAATAAGGTTGCTTTTGTTTATGAGTAATTGTTTTATATATCTGGGGGCTCCGGTATTTGGCGCATAGACATTTATAATTGTTAGCTCTTCCTGATGGATAGACCCTGTAATTATTATATAATGCCCTTCTTCATCTCTTGTTACAGCCTTTAATTTAAAGTCTAGTTTGTCTGATATAAGTATGGCTACTCCAGCTTTCTTTTGGCTTCCAGTAGCATGATAAATAGTTCTCCATCCCCTCACTCTCAATCTAAAGGTGTCCTCAGATCTAAAATGAGTCTCTTGTAGACAGCAAATAGATGGGTCTTGTTTTTTTATCCATTCTGATAGCCTATGTCTTTTGGTTGGCGCATTTAATCCATTTACATTCAGTGTTATTATAGAAAGATACGGGTTTAGAGTCATTGTGATGTCTGTATGATTTATGCTTGTAGTGATGTCTCTGGTACTTTGTCTCACAGGATCCCCCTTAGGATCTCTTGTAGGGCTGGTTTCGTGGTGACAAATTCCTTCAGTTTGTGTTTGTTTGGGAAGACCTTTATCTCTCCTTCTATTCTAAATGACAGACTTGCTGGATAAAGGATTCTCGGCTGCATATTTTTTCTGTTTAGCACACTGAAGATATTGTGCCAAGCCTTTCTGGCCTGCCAAGTTTCAAAGGAGAGATCAGTCACGAGTCTTATAGGTCTCCCTTTATATGTGAGGGCACGTTTACCCCTTGCTGCTTTCAGAATTTTCTCTTTATCCTTGTATTTTGCCAGTTTCACTATGATATGTCGTGAAGAAGATCGATTCAAGTTACGTCTGAAGGGAGTTCTCTGTGCCTCTTGGATTTCAATGCCTTTTTCCTTCCCCAGTTCAGGGAAGTTCTCAGCTATAATTTCTTCAAGTACCCCTTCAGCACCTTTCCCTCTCTCTTCCTCCTCTGGGATACCAATTATGCGTATATTATTTCTTTTTAGTGTATCACTTAGTTCTCTAATTTTTCCCTCATACTCCTGGATTTTTTTTATCTCTCTTTCTCTCAGCTTCCTCTTTTTCCATAACTTTATCTTCTAGTTCACCTATTCTCTCCTCTGCCTCTTCAATCCGATCTGTCGTCGTTTCCATTTTGTTTTGCATTTTGTTTAAAGCGCTTTTCAGCTCCTCGTGACTGTTCCTTAGTCCCTTGATCTCTGTGGCAAGAGATTCTCTGCTGTCCTGTATACTGTTTTCAAGCCCAGCGATTAATTTTATGACTATTATTCTAAATTCACTTTCTGTTATATTATTTAAATCCTTTTTGATCAGTTCATTAGCTGTTGTTATTTCCTGGAGATTCTTCTGAGGGGAATTCTTCCGTTTGGTCATTTTGGATAGTCCCTGGAGTGGTGAGGACCTACAGGGCACTTCCCCTGTGCTGTGGTGTATAACCGGAGTTGATGGGCGGGGCCGCAGTCCGACCTGATGTCTGCCCCCAGCCCACCGCTGGGGCCACAGTCAGACTGGTGTGTGCCTTCTCTTCCCCTCTCCTAGGGGCAGGATTCACTGTGGGGTGGCGTGGCCCATCTGGGCTACTTGCACACTGCCAGGCTTGTGGTGCTGGGGATCTGGCGTATTAGCTGGGGTGGGTAGACAAGGTGCACGGGGGCAGGAGGGGCAGGCTTAGCTCGCTTCTCCTTAGGTGATCCACTTCAGGAGGGGCCCTGTGGCAGTGGGAGGGAGTCAGATCCGCTGCCGGAGGTTTGGCTCCGCAGAAGCACAGAGTTGGGTGTTTGCGCGGAGCGAGCAAGTTCCCTGGCAGGAACTGGTTCCCTTTGGGATTTTGGCTGGGGGATGGGCAGGGGAGATGGCGCTGGCGAGCGCCTTTGTCCCCTGCCAAGCTGAGCTCTGCCGTCCGGGGGCTCAGCAGCTCTCCCTCCCTTTGTCCTCCAGCCTTCCCGCTTTCTGAGCAGAGCTGTTAACTTATGACCTCCCAGACGCTAAGTCGCGCTTGCTGTCGGAACACAGTCCGTCAGGCCCCTCCGCTTTTGCCTGCCACACTCGGGGGCTCTGCTTGGCCGGCGAGCCGCCCCTCCGCCCCGGCTCCCTCCCGCCAGTCCGTGGAGCACGTACCGCCTCCCCGCCCTTCCTACCCTCTTCCGTGGGCCTCTCGTCTGTGCTTGGCTCCGGAGACTCCGTTCTGCTAATCCTCTGGCGGTTTTCTGGGTTCTTTAGGCAGGTGTAGGTGGAATCTAAGTGATCAGCAGGACGCGCGGTGAGCCCAGCGTCCTCCTACGCCGCCATCTTCCAGGTTGTCCGAAATTTAGTCTTAAATGTCTTAATTGAAATGAAGAGAGAGAGAGAAAATACATTTAAAAACATTCAAATTTAGATTTTAGAAAAATAAAAAGATCCAAAGAAAATAAAAACTAATATATATATATATATACACATATATATAGTGAAATAGATATATTATGTATATATTATATATATATATAATGAACTAAGAAATTTTTTAAACAGTAAAATGTTAGATCTATGGATTCTTTGGAAATCCATTAAATAAATAAATAAACTGTCATGAATAATTTAAAAAGGATAGCAATGTAGAAATTTTAAGTACAATGACATTAAATTTATACATAACAATATAACTAATAATAGTCAAAGAAAATGGATATGTTTTTGAAATAAAAATTACCCAAATTGATACATCATGAAGCAGAAAATCCATATAAACAAATATATGGCAGAAATGAGAAAAGATCTCAAAAAGCCCCCAAGCTAAGCAGGTATACCTATTTACCTATATTTCTATCTAAATAATGTGTACAAATTGTCAAAAATCTAGAAATAAACACAGGCAATATTCTCAATTTGTTTTTATGTCATAGTATTTTCATAATGGAATCATATAGCACACTGCTTTTTCACTTCGTATCACAAGCATATTCCTTTCAATCAAGAATTTTCCTGTTATTTAGAAGTATTTTATCATATGGCTCAAATTTCCATGATCACTTCTCCATTCTATGACATTTAGGTTATTTACAATTTTCCTTATTTTATTTTTTTTTAATTTTTTTAATGTTTATTTATTTTTGAGAGAGAGAGCACGAGTGGGGTCGGGGCAGAGAGAAAGGGAGACATGGAATTCGAAACAGGCTCCAGGCTCTGAGCTGTCAGCACAGAGCCTGAGGCAGGGCTCAAACTCACAAACTGCAAGATCATGACCTGAGCCGAAGTGGGACACTCAACTGACTGAGCCTCCCAGGTGCCCATTCCCTATTTTAAATAAAACTACAATGAGTACTTTTGATCACAAACTTTAATCTTCATCAGGGTATATTTTCAGAAGACTTCTAGGGTTTCTAGCAATTAGAAAATGAGAATTCCCCGGGCACCTGGGTGGCTTGGTCAATTGAGCATCTGACTTCAGCTCAGGTAACAATCTTGCAGTTCATGGGTTTGAGCCCCATGCCAAGTGCTGTGTGACAGCTTGGAGCCTGGAGCCCCCTTCAAGTTCTGTGTCTCCCTCTCTGTCCCTCCCCACTCATTCTCTCTCTCTCTCTCAAAAATAAACAAGGGGGCACCTGGATGGCTCAGTCCTTTTAGTGTCCGACTTTGGCTCAGGTCATGATCTCATGGTCTGTGGGTTCGAACCCTGCATCAGGCTCTGTGCTGAGAGCTCGGAGTCTGGAGCCTGCTACAGATCCTGTGTCTCCCTCTCTCTCTGCCCCTCCCCTGCTCATACTCTGTCTCTCTCTGTCAAAATTAAATAAACTTAAAAAAAATTTTTAATAAATAAATAAATAAACATTAAACAAATTAAAAAAAAAAACAAAATGAGTATTCCCATTTTGTAGAATGCTCACTGGCCTTGAGGTTCCTACAAATATCTACCTAAAACATGTCAGTCTGAAAAATGATTTTTCATTATTATTTCATTATTGTCATTATTATTTTACTAGTGTAACAAAGTTGAGCAGATTTGTCAGCTATGTGTATTTCCTGATTGGGGAATTAATCTGTGTTATTTGGTCATCTGTCATTTGGGATTTTGAATTTTTTTAATTGATATTTTTGAACTGTTTATATATTTATATAATGTATATGTATATTTATATAATATATATTTATATAATGTATATATACTTATACATTATATATTTATATAAATATATTTATTTATATACATATTTATATTATATTATATTAATTTATATAAATATTTATATAATTTATATAAATAAATATATATATTTCCTGCATATAATTGTGATCATGGTATCTTCTGACATATAGAATTCTATGTTTCTATGCCATCAAATCTCCCTTTCCCTTCGTACTGGTTTACAATGCTTTTGTAGCTGACATTTATTATGTCTGCCTGCTGAGTATCCATTCCTGCTACTTCAGGTGATGAAGCTTTTAAGCCTAGTAGAAAAACCCTTTTATGTATTTTCTGGAGCTCACCTTCCAACCCTACTCTCTACAGGTGACAGATATGGGATCCAGACTGGCCAATCACAGCATTTTATCTCCCTGTGCTCAGTGAGTGGTTTAGAGAGGCCATGTGACCCAAACTGGACCAATCAGTGACTTCCCTAACACTTTTTACGTGATTACTGGGAGAGAAAAAAAATCACAAATTATAGTAAGCATGTAAACCTGCAGATTTTGGCAGCTTTTTCCTGATTCAGTTATGTAAGCCAATAAATTTCCTTTTTAAGCAAGTTTGAGTTAGGTTTCTGGCTCTTGTAACTGAATAGGCTTCCAATTCACTCTGATTAAAGAATAAAAATCTTAAAATGTCCTGAGGGTTTCCATGTGATGTCTCGCACACATGCACGCATGTCCATTACTTCTGCTAACTCATTTCTTCCTATTGCCCTCCGTGGTCTTCACCACCCCACGTTATCTCCCCAAAGATGCCAGGCATGTTTCTCACCTTAAAGCTTTATGTTAGCCTTGCTAGAATTCTCTTCCTCCAGAGATACATAGCTACCTTGCTCCCCTCCTTGGAGTCTGTTCAAAGCTTTCCCATCGAGGCTTATCATGGCCACTTTCTCTAATGCTGCAAAAGACACCCAGCTCTGGCCCTCCTTATGGGCTCCTTTCCCCCCTTGGCACTTATATACCATATAATTTACCTTTTCATTAAGTTCATTTTATAAAATATTATTGAAAATCTCCCTCTGCTCTGTGAGGAAAAGGTAGGCTTGGTGGCAGTGAAGACTTTTGTCTGCTTTGCTCATTGAAGAATCCCAAGTACCAGACCAGGGCCTGGAATGTATTAGGTGCTCATTAAAGTTTTGTTCTGGGAAGCCCTTGGCAAATTCCCTTTCTATGAGGCTGGTGGCCTACCTAAATGGGGTTCTTCTTCTTTCTTTTTGGAAAAAAATACAGAGGAGAGATGAAATTAAACTATCACACATGTGAACAGGAGGCTCTATACCCTGTCCCAGAAGACAAGTATCACAACAATAAGAGAACTAACAAAGGTCAGAAAATTATTGTAAGATCTCCCTTTGGTTCAGAAATTATGCTTACCCCCTGTTGAATACAGGAAAAAGGGGTGAGGGGAATCTGTTGGTTGATCCTATCTCAGAGCAAGAATTGTGTTCTGATGTTTCCGTGGTCCTTATTTTTATCCTAGGGTAGGTGGTGACTGGGCTGTTGAGGTAGGATCAGCTAGGCTACCCCGGGAAAACAATGCCATCCAATGACTTAACACAGTGAAGGTTGACTTTTCACTTGCATCACAGCCCCTTGTGAGTTGGGCAACTCTCCTTCTGGGCAGTGATGCCTGGACCCCTGTTTCCTCCATCCTGTGGCTCTGTCACCTTGGGCAAGTTTTCTCCCAGGTCACCATGCAACAAGAAAAGATAATTATTAGGACCCAAGCACAGGAGGGATTGCAGAATGCCTGCCCACATTTCGTGGCCATACCCAGTCACCCACTCTAACTCCTGCAACATGTAGGTTGGCCAAGTACCCGGCAGAAAAATGAAATGTGTTTGATGATTACCTAGCATTCCTTCTGCCTTGGAAGCAGAACAACTCCCTGCTGCGAGACAGAGCTGTGTGCTAACAACAAGCCCTCTATTTCCACTCCTCAAGACCAAATGAGTCATAGTGATTTAGAGAGAGACTGACATCTGGACATTTTAAATAATCAAAACAATCCCGTGGTGGGCAGAGGACTAAACAATAGATGGGGAAAAAAATCTGAATGTTGGTCTGCATTGTCTTGGGTAAAAACTTAAGGACACAGTATAATAAATCTTTGACTGACCTCTATCGCTTGTCCTTTATTATTAAGAAAAATCACAAGAAGACCTAGTCCAAGGGAGGTGTGTATGTCTGATTTTGTTTTTAGGTCCTAATATGTAGAGCTTTTGAACTTCAATCATCTTTCCCTGTCTAAAGCTAGAGAATTGTTCCAGATGTTTATCTATATTTCCTTTCCTTTTTTTGTTCTTTTTGTCTATTTATGTGTGTGATCCCGTTTCTACAGCTACATCTTTAATGTGCCTTACATTTATTTTGGTATTTGGCATTTTGTGGGAATTCATCAAGCAGTCTTAAAAATCTTGCTAGCATCAAGTATTAAATAACACATCAAGATCCTATTGCCTGGAATTTATTTCTTGAACATATACTTATTTTACACTTGTGTAAGGAACTAGTTTCTTGGCTACATCTTCCTCTGGTTTCTCTAGTGCCACTCTGTTTTAATTAATGTAGTTTTATAATATGTGCCGATGGCTATTAAGACAAATTCAATGTTTCCACCATTCTTCATCTTTAAATGTTCTTGGCCATTACTCATTGTTAGTGTTCCAGATAAACCTTAAAATAGCTTTGTTACATTTCCCTCATAGAGATATTCTTTCTGTTTCCATTCCCCCCCCCCACTCTCAATATCCCCAGAAAAATGGATGAGCCAATCAATTTAGTCAACTCATGCCTAGTTCAGACAGTAAGGGGAGAGGGCATCTGTTACAAATGCAGCTTCCTGAAATGTGAAATGTTCCAGAGAAGAACAACACTCCTGTTCATCCCCGGCCTTCTGACAAGGCTGGGTTGTGGTCTGAATAACAATTGGTCCCTGAATATTCTGCTCTGAAGCCTTTTCCTGCCTGTCTTGGCATCCAGTCCCTTCAATCTCGTCTGAGGCATTTGGTTCTGCCTAGTGAGTCAAGAGGCAAAAGCTAGGTAAATATCACTGTGTCTTGAGTAATCATCATCCACTTTGCAAACAAGTGCTCAAGAGCTCAACAGAGCTGGTCCACAGGACTGTATCTGCAGAATCCAAGACATAGGAATATGGCATTTGGTTACTAAATGCTCCAGCTGCTGCAGCTTGGGAATGAGTTCTTCCTGAAGCAAACTGAAATGCAATCTCCTGGCTTTGGGTTCCATTTCACCTGATACCCGGTGCTGGCATTACCCAGCTCAGCTGAGACTCATTAACAACCTGGCCTGACAAAGACAGGGCTGCATCAAACCTGTTGGGTCCTTTTCATTTTTAAAACATTTTTTTAATGCTTATTTATTTTTTGAGAGAGAGAGAGATATCTGGGGAGGGGTAGAGACAGAGGGAGACACAGAATCCAAAGCAGGTTCCAGGCTCTGAGCTGTCAGCACAGAGTCCAACGAACCATGAGATCATGACCTGAGCTGAAGTCGGATGCTCAACTGACTGAGCCACCCAGGTGCCCCTGCTGGTTCTTCTTTAAAGAATCCAGGATAGCCAGGGGGAAAAGTAGCTTTCTTGGCAAACAGAAAAATACAATAAATATTGAAAGAGAATAAATATATAATGTTAAATAACATTAATTGTTCAACCACTTTATATATATATGTGAACTCATTTAATCTTGATAACAATGAGATAGGTACTATTATTATCCCCACTTTATAGATGTGCAAACTGAGGCACCAAGAGACTAAGGATTTTGCACAGGGCCATACAACTAGTGTGCAGTAGGGCTATGATTTGAACACAGGAAGTCTGGAGCCAGAGGTTACTAACTAAACCATCAGACTAGGGATTCTCAAAGTTGCCCAGGTATCAGAGTCACCTGGTAGCTTGATAAATAATAAGACCCTGGACCCCAACTTCAGAGTTTCCCATTCACGAGGTCAGGGGAAGGAAGCCTGGATTTTACACTTATATTAATTCCCAGGTGCTGCTGCCGCTACCCCAGGGACCCTACTTTGAAAACCATTGTACTACACTACAATAGAAATGATTGGCAGGTGCATTCCTGTGAATGTGGAAAAAAGATAAATAGATGTGGAAAATGATTAAGTCATGCAGCTAATTCTCAGTTTCTAAAATCAGATATCTATGTTCTAGTTCCTAAGGCAACCCAAAGCTGGCATTGCCTACAAGTGCCACTTTCTTCCTATTATGTTTCGTTGCAGGCAGTTATACAAATATTAGAGAATATTAAGAGCACTGGTTGGAGCATCAAAACAGCTGGGTTTAAATCTCAGTAGCTGACTTAACCTAAGCCTCAGTTGTCATATCTATAAAATAGTGACGATAATTATTTATCACTTGGGATTTCAGTAAAGGTAAATTGCATACATGCACGTGCGCACACACACACATACACACACACATGCGTTAGCTGACACATAGAAATAATGGTAGTTATTTATTTTATAAGAAGAGGGTATCTGGTATCTTTTCTTCCTCTCAGACACTAGCAGAGGAATTTAACTTTGGGCAGCCACTGCAGTACGATTTACCAAGGTTACATTGATCACCCAAACTTTACAACTTATAACTGTGACAAGCATAATAAAGACAGCATGTGTGTTTGACAATCTGCTGCCACCCTGTTCCTGTTGGAAAGAGAGAGAATTGGCTGGCTATCTCAGGGGCCATCTTTCCTTGTGCAGAAGAAACAGGTGGACTGGAGAAATGGACGGTGTGAGAAAGTAGGGGCAACCTACACAATGGGAGTCTGGGTAATTGGTCAAGAAAAACAGAGAGATCTTGGAACAGTTTTACTCAGTACTATAAAGGGGATCCCCTATCAGTCAATAAATAATTAAAGTTTTCTTTAAAGTTCTCTTTATCTAATTACAATTTCATTCATTTATTCAACAAATACATTTTGAGGCCCTGTTATGTTTCAGCCACTACTCTAGGTTCTGGAGATACAGGCATGAACAAAACAGGCAAAGATGCCCTCCATATGGAGCAGGGAGGGGAGATATGAAGACTGTGGGGAAAGTGGGCAATACCAGAGAGTAAAGACCTGAAACAAATGAGGACACGAGCCATGTGGCCATCCACTAGAAGAACATCCGGTAGAAGGAATTGCAAGTACAAAGGCCTAGAGGCTGGCTCGTGCCCAGCCTCTGAGAACTGACAGCATGAGTGAGTGCAGGAGGTGAGGTAGGAGATGGAATGGGAGAAAAGGCCAGGTCCCATCACAGAAGGCAGAAACCCTTGTAGAGAAAAGAGTGGACATTCACAGGCTTTTAAGCAGAGAAGAAGACACGATCCAATTTTGAAAGGAATCACTGTCAAAGCAGCATGAGGGAGTTGAGTTGAAGACTCTAATTTGGGAGTGGGTATAGAATAGGAAAGACAGAAAAATAGATCAAAGGGTAGAGGTCCAAGAGAAAGATCTGGGTAAAGACCAAACCAAAGGGAGATCCAAGTTCTGTTGGCCTTTACTCTCTTTTCCAATGCTCACCCCACAGTTTTCTCATGACCCCAAGAGGTAATTTACTAAGTATGATGATCTCGTCCTCAGCCACCTTGGATCAGTATCCTCAATCTTCACGGCACATTAGAATCATCTAGGGAACTTTTTCAACATTCCCTGCTGAAAAACAACGTGTCAAGATCAAGAAGGACAAAGGGACTATCCCAGATAAAGGAAAGTAAGAAGACACAATTATGTAGATACCTTATGGGATCCTGGCAAAGAACATTAGTAGATACTCAGCAAAATCTGAGCAAGGTCTATAGAACAGATCACTGCAAGTGTCAATGTTAGTTTCCTGGTTTTGATTATAATGCTGTGGTTATATAAATATGATCATTTGGGAAAGCTAGATGAAGGATACATTATAATCCTCTGTACTGTTCTTGCAACTTTTTTTGAAAATCTAAATTATTTCAAATTAAAATGTGAAAAAAAACTATTGCCCAAGTTTAACCCCGACCCATACATCAGCATCTTGAGCACCAGGGCCTGGTTATGGACAGTTTTAAAAGCTCTCTAGATACCATATGTTTTCACTCATATGCGGATCCTGAGAAACTTAACAGAAGACCATGGGGGAGGGGAAGGGGGGAAAAAAAGTTACAGAGAGGGAGGGAGGCAAACCATAAGAGACTCTTAAATACCAAGAACAAACTGAGGGTTGATGGGGGGTGGGGGAGAGTGGGTGATGGGCATTGAGAAGGGCACCTGTTGGGATGAGCACGGGGTGTTGTATGGAAACCAATTTGACAATAAATTATATTTAATATAAAAAAATAAAAAAATAAAAAGAGACCCTCCAAAAATAAAAAAATAAATAAAATAAAATAAAATAAAATAAAATAAAACTCTCTAAATGACCCTAACATGCATCCAGGTTTGAAGGCCATCACCTTGGATTTTTTTTTTTTTTATTTTTTTTTTCAACGTTTTTTATTTATTTTTGGGACAGAGAGAAACAGAGCATGAACGGCGGAGGGGCAGAGAGAGAGGGAGACACAGAATCGGAAACAGACTCCAGGCTCCAAGCCATCAGCCCAGAGCCTGACGCGGGGCTCGAACTCACGGACCGCGAGATCATGACCTGGCTGAAGTCGGACGCTTAACCGACTGCGCCACCCAGGCGCCCCATCACCTTGGATTTTAAAAGTCTTTAGGGAGCTTTCCCTTAAAGTTTTCTTCTGTCCAAGGTGCAGAAACAGATGTTGTGTCAGTTCTTCCCAAAGCCTCTGTTTGCCATCCTTGAACCAGAAAGAACCTCTTCTGGGCAGAATCAGAGACCAGGTTGGAATAAAGTGGATGTGATCATGTAGTCACAAGAGAAACACCATTTGAGATTCTGAAGGATGTTTCTCTAAAAGAATCTATCTTCCTCCTGGAAGAAGTCAGCACTGAGAAAGGTAGCTATAGGTCCAAAAACCCTCCCTGCCCCTTGGTAAAAGGAAGAGGTTAGACGGCATCTTCAGATCATCTCCAGCCCTAGACAAGTATTATCTTCCACTGTCAGGTTTGGGGATGTTCCTTTTTCAAACTATTTATTTTATTGCTACATAGTAGAATGTGGCCTGCTCTATGGAAATTGGCAAACGTAAGTACCAACCTCTCCCAGCAAAGGCACCTATAACAAAATGAGGCTTAATCTGCTTTTATTAATAAAGAGGCAGCAAATGCTGACCATGGCCTGGAGGGTGCAAAAGGGAACACAAAAAAATCTGATAGAAATGTGTGCCCAGAAAAGCAAAGAGAAAAATCAGGGAAGGTTAAGTCGCATAAAAAGACATCTAGATTCTGATTCCGTTTTAGTGGCTGCAAAAACATGGCTCTCGGCTATTTGCATATAAATTTGCTGGGGGTGGGGAACCACAGTACTCAGCTATGCATTCTAACTTTCTGCTCAAAATCTGTTCCCAAAGCAGCTGCAGAAATCAGCTGCAAATTCCAAATCTAAAAACGAAAGTCACATGGCTGAACTGGGGAAGAGGCAAAGAAAGGAAGGAGGCGAGGGCACCAAACGGTGTTGCGATTAACCTGTTGGGGCCTGGAGCCCATATGTATTGCCTGGAAGCCTTTAGACATCTCAGTGCCCAGCCTGCACCCCACAGCAATTAAATCAGACTCCCTAAGGGCGCACACAGGCATGGTGTGTTTGAGGATTCCCAGGATTCCCAAGGAGCCTTGACTGAGTAACAGGGGTCTACTCCGGGGCAGGAATTGACCAAACTTGTCTATTATGATCCACATGGTAAATATTTGAGGCTTTGTGGCCCGTACAGTGTCTGTCCCAACTACTCAACCCTGCCATTACGGCATAAAACCACATGCACAGTATGTAAATCAGTGGGCATTGCTGGGTGGAGTAAACAAACTTTATTTACAAAAACAGTAGTTGCAGCCCCCGCTCTAGACTCTTGTTATCCAAAGTATGGTCCTTGGGCCAACAGCAGGGACATCCGGTGGGAACTTGTTAGAAATGCCAAATCTCCAACCCCACACCAGAACCCTCCTGCATTGGACTCTGTTCTGTAACAAGGTCCCAAGACAGCCAGAGCACTGGAAAGTCGGAATAGTAGGCAGCAGGTGAACAATGCTGAGCACTGACCAGTACTTGGAACCCAGAGAGCTGGGCCTAGTCTCGGAGCACGAACTCCTTTGTCTACAAAACTGCTCCAGGAGTGTTCGCCTGAGTAAGGCCTTTGAAAGGTATAAAGTGCGAATTGTTAATATGTGACAACTCCAGCTCTGGCCTCGAGGGAACTGTCTCTTTGGCAAGGTGCTTATTGCTCCACCATCAGTCATGATGAGGTGGGAAGGGCTGGCCACTCAGGCCCTCATTTCACAGACCAAGACACTGGAACCCCAGTACTGCAAACAATACACCTACAGAGCCTGGGCAAGTACCCTGAGTCTGCAGAACACGGGCTCAGAGTAGGCTGTGATGCTGATTCACCAAGCTGATTCATAACCTTAGCAACAACAAAAGCTCTCTGCTTGTACAACTCCCTGTCCCATGCAAGAGGGCGACCTGTTCATCTCTGCATCACTAGTGCCTGGCACGGCATCAGGGCCCCAAAATCTCTGATGGGTAAATGATCAGAGAGGCTAAGATGCTCAATTCGGTAGCGTCAGTCTTTAGGTCATGAGAGTCCATAAGTGATAACTGACTTTCATATGTCAGTACACAGAAGGGCTGTGGGGTTTTATCAAAAAAGCTGTCTCCACATCCCTTGCATGTGCAGAACCCCGACAAAAGGCAACCAGAGCTAATTTTGAATCTGTTACCAGGAGCAGACGGCCTAAGGGCCTGGGTCTTGGCCCATAGAGCAAATGGGATTTCTGAAGAGGTTTTGAGTATGTTCTGTTTTGCCATAAGCCTCGCCGTGCCAATGCACGGGAAGGTAATGAACTGAGCAGCTCTCTCTCTCCAAGCTCCCATCTGCCAGTCAGCTGGGAGTAGCCTGTTGTCAGAGGATGTCTGCCATGCGCTAGAAGAAATGCTTTCTCCAAAAGCCCTGCCAGTAATTAGCGTGTGAGAGGAAGCGTGTCCACACCACTTCATAAACCCTTGCACCTGCCCCTGAAGTGTCTGCAGACCTCTGTCTTGACACATCATGTGCAGTAAAATCAGGAGGCAGGAGGGGAAGTCCACACAGCACCTGAGAGTTGAGACAATGCCCTGGGCCTCCGCCGCCAGAGGAGCCAGTGTAGGGTGCAGAAATACTCCTCAACTCTGCTGTGCAGATGAATCTCCCGGGCATCGTGTTAGACGACAACCCCCAAGGCTGGGCTGGGATCCTGAATTTCTGACATGTCGCAGGTGCTGCTGCTGCTCTGCTCCACAGAATGCCTTTTCAGTAGCCTGAGCACAGAGGAAGACTCTAGACTCATGGTCAGGCTAATTCTCTCTCCCTCAGACTTGCCCCAAAAGGCAGATCTATTTTCCAAAGATGACCAAGTAGTATCTCCCATCAACATGGTCTTCTTATACTGTGACTTCAATTCTCTTTCCACTGAGAGGTGGGGCCTGTGTTCCCTTCCCTTAAAGTGGGCAGGGCTTGTAACTGCCAAGGAAGTGACACAGTAACATCTGAGGGGACATCATAAAGAGCCATACAGTTTCCTCCTGGTTCTTTTGGGATGCTCACTCTTGGAACCCAGCTGCTATGGAGGAAGCCCAGGCCTCCTTGGAGAGCCCTGGGTAAAGGGGAATTCCAGACCCTGGCTGAGCTCCCAGCTGACAGCCAGAACCAACTTGCCAGCCATAGAAATGAGCTGTACTTTAAAACTCCTCAGATTCATGAGTTCGAGCCCCTCTTCAGGCTCTGCACAGTGTGGGGACTGATTGGGATTCTCTCTCTCCACCACCCCATCCCTCTGTCTCTGTCTCTCTCTCTCTCTCTCTGTCTCTCAAAATAAATAATAAATAAAACCTCAAAAAAAAAAAAACCCACAAAACAAAACAAAACAAAAACAACTCCCTAGATCCTTTTCTGATCCTGTCCCTCCAGTCAGGTATGTGGAATAGAGATGACCCATCCCCACTGTGCCCTGTTCATATGTCAGACTTGCAAGCAAAATAAATGATTGTTGTTTCTTTAAGCCTCAAAGTTTGGAGGTATTTTTTAATGCACCAATACTATCTGGAACATGGCTTTAACTATTCCCTGGGTCTTTTCACTCTGTATACCTTCTATGCACAACGTGATCACTCTCATTATTTAAATTACCATCTGCTTGGACTTCCCTTCTGAGCTACAGTGCTATATATTTAATTGCCTACTGGATATCCCCAACATATAAAAATCTTTATCTCCTTCTTGGTCCCCATCTCCATTCCACGTATAAATACCTTTCTCCTTGCTTACTTAGTGTCACCATCAATTTGCTTAATTCAGCCAACATTCCTTGACCCCAACTCCAACATCAGGAGATGACACCATCAACATAATTCCCTTGACATCCCTGGTTTCTGTCCCTCCCTCTGTGTTCTCATGGGCTGCCACTGCCCAGATTCAAGAAATCTCATGAGCAGAAAAGAAGAGAGACCAGAACTTGAGACAGAAAGCTGAGACTGTCCTGAGAAGTGTGCACTGAACCTTTAGGTGAATTCGCTGAGTTCAGAGTCCTTGGGGAAGGACATCAACAGTATCTACTGTAATCTACCTGTTCTTACCTCATATAATCTGGGCTTTTTTTATTCATTTATCTACACAAATGTTTATTAAACCTCTACACTCTGTCAGGTACCCTACTCAGGGCTCAGGACATATTGAGACCAAAACAGACATGCCCCTCACCTCATGAAGTTTATAGTCTAATGGGAAAGACAGTTGCTTATGTTGTGGTCTGAGGGGTCAAGATAGCTCCTCCGAAGCATTTCAATCGTTATGTTAATCTGAATCAAATCAGGATTGTGTTAAGTAGGATTTGGGTGGTATTCCAGGGACCACACTTTGAGTAGCAGGGCCCTGAAGGACACTTAAGCAAAGATCTAAAGGATAAGTAATAGACGGCCAGCCAGGTTAAATGTAGATAGACTGATGGTTTTGGTTTGCCTGGGGCTGAGGGGTTTCTTGGAATGTGAGACTTTAAGTGCCCAAACTGGCCTGGTTGGTCACCTAGTAAAAATGGTGGTAGAACAATGAGAAAGAGCAGGCCAAGTGTTTACGAAGTCTTTGAGGCAAGAGGAGCACAGTATGTTGTAGAAGTGGAAGGAGACAATGAGACTGGGAGGATGCAGGAAAGAGTCTTCAAAGTGTCTTGAGGGGCACTTGGGTGGCTCAGTTGGTTAAGCGTCCCACCTTTGATCTGAGCTCAGGTCATGATCTCACGGTTCGTGGAATCGAGCCCCGAGTCAGGCCCTGTGCTGACAGCAGGGAGCCTGCTTGGGATTCTCTCTCTCCCTCTCTGCCCCTCACCTGCTTGTACTCTTTCTCTCTCTCGACGTAAATTAACAAATATAGATTTTAAGTGTCTTGAAAATTTAGGGAAGCAAACTTCGGTGTGCAGTTACATCTCCGAGCACTGCAGTTGAGACTTCCCTTGCTCAACGTGTGTGACTGAAGGTTTCATGTGAGCTTCTGTACAGTAGCCCCTACCACATAGGGCTTTGAACACTTAAAACATGACTAGTGCAACTGAGGAACTAAGTTTTTAAATGTATTTAATCTTAGTTGGCAAATTTAATTTAGCCACATGTAGCCGGTGCCTATAATTTTGGACAGTGCTGGTGCACAAAATGGATGGAATGGTGACAAAGGGGCTGCTAGGATACAAGTAGAATATCCTCCTTCAGGAGTAACTAAGAGAAAAATTATGTTGGCTGAGGAAAAAATTATGAGGTGAAGGAAATGATGCAAAATATTATACTTCGCTCGGATAATATAAAGATATAAGAAATGAGAGAGGAGACAGAGTTAGGGATAATTCCTGCATATCTGGCTTGAACAACTTGATATATGACAGACCATCTGCTGTGAAAAATCAGATTGAGGATAGTGTGAGAAAAGGATGTTGAGTTTGAAGTCATATGAAGGTGGGGAATTCAGAATAGAGATAGGGTGGACAGCTAATGTTTGTTCAACTCAAAACAGTAATCTCATGATATTCCATCATCATACAGCAACTCCTAGTTCTCCTTGGCAGTGATGACCACATGACACAAGGTGAGCCATACTCCCCAACTATGGCGATTGACCCAAGGGTGGGCATCCAACCCAAAGACAAGCTCTCAGAGCTTTTAAGCTGTCAAAAGACAGATGCTCAGTAAGTCTGACCAGGATATCTTGGTAGCTGTGCCTCCATTATTCTGGGAAAGCCAGCTTGGGGTAATTAAGTGGGCATGCAAAGAGAAGTAGAGTCAAAAGAAAGAGAAAGAGAGAAACAGACATGGAAACATAAATGCACGGTCTAAGGACTCCAACAGTATACTCTTAACTCTTAATTAATGAGCCAACTTTATGGACATTTCCTTCTTATGAGGCACCAGGCTGGGCTTTAAGGGAATACTAGAAAGGCATAAATCTTTGCCCAAAAGAACTCACTGTCCAGTTTTACAGACAAAAACTGTGAGTAAAATGTCATAATAGCAAAATTGGAGAATGCTACAACAGAGGGCAGTCCTGAAAACATAGTGTGGTCTTTACATTACTTTCAACTTTCTTCACTGCATCCAATAAGTTGCCCAAACCTAGCAACTCTGGGGTAAAATATCTGTGAAATATATTCCTCTCATAAAGCCCGTAAAGTCTGTGAATTGCTTTAACTGAATACCATAACAGAAAAATAAAACTAAACATTTCAAATACCCAAATTATCAAATAAGATTAATAGAAATTGCCATCAAGTAAATAAATAAATAAGCAAGCCTAGGACAATGATTGCTGGTAAATTAGGTCTTTCTTATTTAGATTAATCTCTTTCAACTCGAGGCCTTTAAGTTTCATGGTAATTAATCAAAAACTTAGTTTGCATTAACGTTTTTCCAGAAATTAAGTTGCCAGGTTAAAACCCTCCAATGGCTCCCATCACATCTGATAATAAAATCCAAATTCTTTGTAATGGCCTTTAACATCCTACACCTTTTGTTCTTGCCCATTTTCCTACCTCATTTCCCATTACCTTCCCACCCTCACCCTCACTCTCCATTCTCCACCTGCACTGGCCATCCTTATGTTTCTAAACTTTTTTACTCGCTGGAACACTGTCTCCCCAGATATTTTCTGGTCTTGGCTTAAAAAGTTACCTTTTCTCTCATTCCATTTCTATCAAATAACTTGATTTATTTCATCTTGTAGTATATGACCTACATATGTATGTGTTTATTGTCTATGTTCTATCTTTGCTACTACAATATAACCCCTATAAGTGCTGAGATTTTGCGTCTCTTTCAGTGCTAATGTTCAGAGCAATTCCTGGCTCATGGCAGACCCTCTAAGCAATAGGGAAAGGACATGAGGCAAAAAGTTTTATCTTCAGTTATCTTTTGTATTTTATGTGGGAAGAATTAACCTCCCAAAAGACTTCCCTCATGGCTTATTGGCTCAAACTGGATCACAGGTTTGCTTCTGTACCAATCACCAACAAAGAAAAATAGGGTTGCCATTGTTGGATTAGACCAATCACGACATTCCCATGGACAGGCCAGCCTTCCTGGAAATCAAGGGATTATCACTACCTAAAAACAGAATCAGAATTCTATTCGCAGGAAAGAAGGAGAGAGAGCTGAAGAATAAGCAAATAACAGTGTCAGCCATTACACTCAACGTCTCATTTCTCATGCTGAAGTAAAATCCCTTCAAGCCCATGAAAAATGTCTTTGAATATCACATAGAATCACGTCTATTGCTTTACATTCTCTAATTCACCCATTCATTTGTTCATTCATTCTCACAAACACCTTTCAGCACCTATTATGTGTCAGACTTCATCAGACTCTATTAAAATCTGGGGATATAAAGAATCAGACAGTTTTAATTTTGGAGAGATTACAGTCTATTTTGTAGATCAGCGGTTATACAAACAGTTATAATACTGTGTGTTAAGTGCTTTGGTAGCAGGAAGTGGAAATTGCAATCAGACATGGTAAGCATTACTAAACGTCCAAATAGGGGGGCTTCAACAAACATTGTTGAATGAATATTGGGTGATTAAATGGCAAAGCAAAAGAAGTGAATGGATATACATGCACTAAGAAAGCTTGAACTAGCTCTTTGTGTTGATACCTATATTCTACAGGGGGGATGCATTGTACAGATATGTGCCCAGATCCATGTCAGTACCACCTTCCTTTTTTTAAGCCTTGGTAAAGATAAAAGGGAGAGTCTGATAAGGGAGCTAGAGCATTGCTTGACTAAATTCAAGCTCTGGTTACCTCAGGTGACTTGACTAGGAAAGAGTCCCCAAAGGAAAGAACCTTTTCTGCATAGTATGTACTTTCTTTTCAGGGTAACATTTTCTTAAACTTTGGATGGATGTAACAGTATTTCCCCAACAACAATTTTCCTGGAGATAATATCTATACTAGCTAAAGATAGAAAAATGCCATTAATGTGCCACCATTGATTCTTCTGTGATTCTTACATTTAATTAATGTAAAAAAAAAGATACTTCTAAAATTAATTAATGTAATATACCATAAAATCACTTGATGATCTCAATAGATGCAGAAACAACATTTGACAAAATCCAATGCCCTTTATGATAAAAAATAAATCTCAATAAACTGGGAATAGAAGGGAACTTTCTCAACCTGATAAAGGACATCTACACAAAACTCACAGCTAAAATCATACTAATGGTGTTACATTAGAAAATGGCATTACATAAAAAAGACCAAATACTTTCTCCTTAAAATCAAGAACAAGATAAGGATGACTGCTCTTGCCACTTCTACTCAACATTGTACTAGAGATTCTAGCCAGAAAATTGGGCACGAAAATTAACCAAAAAGCATCTGGATTGGAAAAGAAGAAGTAAAACTATATTTGCAAATGACATGATCTTGTATAAAGCAAATCTTAAGGAATCCATAAATCTAAACAGTAGCAATAACAAGCTGAAATTATATTAACAATGCTGTTTACAATAACATCTAAAAAGAATGAAATACAAAAAGTTTAACAAAAGAGGTGTAAAACTTATACTCTGTAAACTATAAAACATTGTTTAAAAAATGAAACTCGGAATGCCTGGGTGGCTCATTCAGTTAAGCATCCAACTTTGGCTCGGGTTCATGAGTTTGAGCCCCGCATCAGGCTCTGTGCTGACAGCTCCAAGCCTGGAGCCTGCTTCAGATTCTGTGTCTCCCTCTCTCTCTCTGTTCCTCCCCTGCTCATGCTCTGTCTCTCTCTCTCTCAAAAATAAATAAACATTTAAAAAAATGAAACTCAAATAAGTAGAAGAATATCGCATGTCCTTGGATTGAAAGACAATATCGTTAAGGTGGCAATACCCCAAATTGATCTAGAAATTCAACTCGATCCTTATCAAAATCCTAGTTGGCTTCTTTGAAGAAATTCATAAGCTACTCCTAAAATTCATATGGAAATGCAAGAAGAGCCAAATAATCTTGGGGAAAAAAGGCTTGGAGTACTCATGCTTTTCGATTTCAAAAGCTACTGGAAAGCTACACTAGTAGTGAAAACAGTATGGTATTGGCACAAGGATCAACATATAGATGAATGAAATATAACTGAGAATCCAAAAATAAGCCAACACATCTACAGTCAATTGATTTTCTACAAGGGTGCCAAGATCATTCAATGGGGAATGAGTAGTCTTTTCAACAAATTGTACTGAGACAATTGGATATCCATATGCAAAAGAATAAAACGGGACTGCTACCTCATACCACATTAAAAAAGTCAACTCAAAATTTATCGGCGTCCACCTGTAAGTACTAAAACCATAAAAATCCTAGAAGAAAACATAGGTATAAATCTTCATCACCTTGGATTAGGCAATATTTTCTTAGATATGAACCCAAAAGTATCAACAATAAAACAAAAAGTAGGTAAACTGGATTTCATCAAAGTTAAAAACATTTTTGCTTCAGGAGACACCATGAAAAAAATATAAAGACAACCCACAAAATGGGAGAAAACATTTTCTTTGTTTTTTTTCAATATATGAAATTTATTGTCAAAATGGTTTCCATACAACACCCAGTGGTCATCCCAACAGGTGCCCTCCCCAATACCCATCACCCACCCTCCCCTCCCTCCCACCCCCCATCAACCCTCAGTTTGTTCTCAGTTTTTAAGAGTCTCTCATGCTTTGGCTCTCTCCCACTCTAACCTCTTTTTTTTTTTTCTTCCGAGAAAACATTTTCAAATCATATATAATAAGAAATTGTATTCAGAATATATAAAGAACTTTTAAAACTCCATGTTAAAAAACAAATCACTCAATTTAAAAATGAACAAATGATTTGAAAAGACATTCTTCCAAGAAGATATATAACAGGCTTATAAGCACATGAAAAGATGCTCAAGGGGTGCCTGGGTGGCTCCATCTGTTAAGGGCCGACTTCGGCTCAGGTCATGATCTCATGATTTGTGAGTTTGAGCCCTGTGTCGGGCTCTGTGCTGACAGCTCAGAGCCTGGAGCCTGCTTTGGATTCTGTGTCTCCCTCTCTCTCTGCCCCTCTCCTGCTCATGCTCTGTCTCTCAAAAATAAATAAACATTAAAAAAAATTTTAAATAAATAAAGATGCTCAATATTACTAATCATTAAGAAAATCCAAATCAATGCAAAAAATCACAATGAGATACCACTTGACATTCAATTGGATAGCCATAATCAAGAAGGCAGATAATAACAAGTGTTGACAAGAATATGGATAAATTGGAGGCATCATGCATCGCTAGTAAGAAAGTATAACGGCACAGCTATTGTGGAAAACAGGTACCAATTTTTCAAAAAGTTAAATATAGAGTTATTGTATGACTCAGCAATTCCACTCTTGGATATATACCCAAGAGAAATAAAAACATATGTCCACACAAAAACTTGCACACGAATGTTCATAGCAACATTATTCATAATGGCCAAAAAGGGGAAGCAAACCAAATGTCCATCAACTGATGAATGCATAAATAAAATGTTTTATATCCATTCACTGAAATATTATTCCGCAATAAAAAGAAACGAAGCAGTGATACACAACACAACATAAATAAATCTTGAAAATATAATGCTAACTGAAAGAAGCCAGACACAATATGAAATGTCCAGAAGAGGCAAATTTATATAAACAGAAAGCAGACTTGTGGTTGCCTAGAGCAGTGCACGGACTATTGGAAGGAAATGGGGAATAACTTCTAATGGGTTCAGGTTTTGTTTTCAGAATAATTGAATGTTCTGGAATTGGGTAATGGTGATGTTTGCACAATTTTGTGAATACCCTAAAAATCACTGCGTTGTACTCTTTAAATGAGTGAATTGTATGGTATACAAATTTCATTTCAATAAAGCTGTGTTGTTGTTGTTGTTTTAAAGGAAGTTTTATGTTTCCCATATTCTATAGAGATTTTGTTGACCAAAACAATTTAAAAGCCGTAATAGATAAAATCAATGATAGGAGGCAGTCACCATGGTTTGGATGTTAGGGACTTTTTATTTCAGAGCTGAAAGCCACCGTTTGAGAGAAGTCTAACTGTATCAATGCTTGTTGCAGTTTTCAATAACAAGAATTGATCTGGGCTGTAAGTGCAAACTTCAGCCCAGGAGTGGAAGTCCAGACTCTTTCAATTCTTATACCCAACTGTTTAATTTTTATGCGGCCTGAAACACGGTGTGCTTTACCAGGGCAACTCTGTGAAACTGCTAAAACCATGGATCGGCATTGTTACCTCTCCATTCACACACACCGGGTGCCACCATGTCTGCTGTCCCGGACCTCCTCCTCCGTCCTTATCTGCGAGGCTCCCTGCTCCAGCAGGCCTCCCAGCCCCTGGCAGGCTACCTGCCTGGTCCACCCACCGCTCTGGGGAAGGCTACCCATTCCAGTTCTTTTAAGTCCTCTCTCTGACACCAGTAGTCACCTGCTTAGCTTCCTTCCTGCACAGTAATTATACTATATTCATAGCCTGATTTGACATTTCCATAGAAAAATGCAATTATAGCATCCTGAAAGGCGGAAATAACCTGCTGATGGTATTTGAGGGGAAAAAAAATCACTTTGGAGATGTGCTTCAACTCAGTCTCTCAGATCAGTGTTACCAAATGCTGTTGGATCCTGAAGCCTTACTCATTTTCCTTCATCTAAATATTAAACCCTTCCCAACCTCTGGATAACTTGCACTGAGCAACTTAGAGCCTCGTGGAGAAAAGTATTTTATGGGGAATACAAGATGAGGATAAGCCTGTGAATAGAGCTCTTATAAACTCATCTCATTCATTAAAAAAAAAAAAAAGCAACAAAAAAACACTAAGTGCTGATTAGCAGAATATTATTTATGTTTTCCTAATTATTTTATTTTTTTGAGTTTATTTATTTATTTTTAGGGAAAGAGAGAAAGGCAAGGAGGGGCAAAGAGAGAGGGAGAGAGAGAGAATCCCAAGCAGGCTCCACACTGGCAGTGAAGAGCCCGATGTGGAGCCGGGTGTGTGTGGGGGGAGTGTGGGGGTGTTGAACTCCAGATACTCCATCATTTCCAAACAACAAAATGTTCTCTGAATTTGAAATATCCTGATAGCTTTGCCATATGGTGAGGCTTTCACATTTGTTCTCCTTGAGGGGTAAGGAATCTGTCCTGTATTTACAAGAGATTGTTAGACATAAGGGTATGATCATTAAAGGTTCTACATGAAGTTGAGGATCTGAGTCCTTGGGTGCCAGCCTGGGACCCCTGAATCCTCAACAGACCAGATGTGCTGATGCGATTTCTCCTAGGAGTCCTTTCAAGCCCCTTTTCCTCCTTGCCTGGCCTTTTTTTGCTTTTCTGTAGCCAATCATCATTTTAGATGCAGCTCAGTCCAAAGGCAGCTTTAATTAATGAGCCAGGTTTCTGGCATTGATAAGAATGCTAGGTTAAGGTCGAGTGTGGAGGGCAGTTTTCATTAAATACACTAAATGTGGTTGCAATTTGAAATGATATTGGCTATCTCTTGATGAGCTGCTGTTTTATTACAATGGAAGTGATGGCCTTCCAAATTCAAAAGCAATAGTAAAAGAAATGTATGGAGGGAGATGCTTCCTTGTACTCCAACTGTTAAAATGTTGCCTCTGCAAAAAAAAAAAATAAATAAATAAAAATAAATAAAATAAAATAAAATAAAATAAAATCATAAAATAAAATAAAATGTTGCCTCTGCTTGTTTACTAGGGCAGGACCAAGTGACATATTGCATAGGGTCTCCTGAAGGACATCTCTAACCTCAGGGTCTACTGTTCTTATTCTGGGGCTCCTGATTTGTTTTCATGACAATGAGATGTCAAATATTTTGGGTGATTCTTGACAATCCAAAAAACCTAAAATAGAATCACAATCCTATATTTTTTGCTATTATTTTTATTTACATTGATCAATTTATTCTTTTTTATTTTCAGAAAACTTTTTAGTGTTACATAGAGATTTTATTCTTCTAGAAGTAAAAAGAAAGGCAAATTTAAGAAGTTAAAGTTTATAGGGGCGCCTGGGTGGCTCAGTCGGTTGAGCATCCGACTTTGGCTCGGGTCATGATCTTACAGTTCGTGAGTTCAAGCCCCGTGTCAGGCTCTGTGCTGACAGCTCGGAGCCTGGAGCCTGCTTCGCATTCTGTGTCTCCCTCTCTCTCTGCCCCTCCCCTGCTCATATGCTGTCTCTCTCTCAAATAAATAAAGATTAAAAAAAAATCTTTTAAAGAAGTTAAAGTTTATAGGGACTTTAGTTATTTTTTTCCTTCCCCTACTATCAACATCTCACACCAGGATGATACATTTGTTACAGTCATTATTACCCAGAGTCCATAGTTTACATTAGGGTTGATTCTTTTTAATTTAAATTTCAGTTAGTTAACATGCAGTGTAATATTAATTTCAGGTGTACAATATAGTGATTCAATACTTCCATACATCACCTGATGCTCATCACTAGAGTTCACTCTTGATGTTGTAAGGGTTTCTCCCTCCCCTAGACCCTGATAACCACTGATCTTTAATGTCTCCATAGTTTTTCTTTTTCCAGAAGGACATATAGTTAGAATCATATAGTATGTAGCCTTCTGAGATTGGTTTCTTTCTCTTCGTAATATGCATTTAAGTTTCTTCCATGTCTTTTCACAACTTGATAGCTCATTTCTTTTTAGTGTGGAATATTATTTCATTGTCTGGACATACCATAGTTTATTCATTCACCTACTGAAGGACACCTTGGTTGCTTCCAAGTTTTGACAATTATAAATAAAGCTCTATAAACATCTGTGTGCAGGGGATCATGATTGCTGGATCATATGGTAAAAGTATGTTCAGTTTTGTGGAAACCACCAAATTGTCTTCCAAAGTGACTATATTATTTTGCATTTCCACCAGCAATGAATGAGAGTTCCTATTGTCCTACATCCTCATCAGCATTTAGCATTAGCGTTCTGGATTTGGCCTTTCTTTCTTTCTTTCTTTCTTTCTTTCTTTCTTAAATGTTTTTATTTATTTTTGACAGAGAGAGAGAGAATGTGGGAGGAACAGAGAGAGAGGGAAGCAGAGGATCTCAAGTGGGCTCTGAGCTGACAGCAGAGAGCCCCATGTGGGGCTGGAACTCATGAACCATGGAATCAGGACCTGAGTTGAAGCCAGATGCTTCACCAACTGAGTCACCCAGGTGCCCCGTGGATTTGGCCACTCTAATAGGTGTGTGGTGGTATTTCATTGGTGCTTTCATTGACAATTCCTTAATGACATGTGATGTGGAGCATCTTTTTATATGCTTATTTACCATCTATAGCTCTTCTTTGGAGAAAGTATATTATTTTCTATTTACATCCACATATTTATATTTTAAAACAATTTATTTACACATATTTAAATATTTACATCTTAAAAACCCAATGAATAAAACCATAGGCACTGAAAGAGTGAATTGCCAGAGAGATTATTATATCTTTTCATGGAAGGACTGCTAGTCCATAAACATAAGAACTAAGCCTCAACATGCATACCAAACTGTGGCACTCTTGAATTGATTGTAAGATAACAATTTTAAAAGCAATAGACGAACAGAAAGGAGAATTGTGACTCTGACAAGACCCCTTTTCTTGCAAGAAAAATACATATGGTTTACCCTACCCTAGCCTTGCCACAATGTACAACCAAAGAAACTCAATACATGCAAAGGGGAAAGGTGGTTATGATGGAGGCTCTTGACCAGGTGGCTTCAGTGGTAAAGGACACTATCTCATACAGTCTTAAGACATGGGATGGCTTAGTCAGAGCAAGTCTTCTGTACAAGGGGATGCAGCTCTTCCCTGCAAGGTCTGACTTGAGAGAGAAACCTTGTTGTCCCCTCCTGGCCCAGCCACAGGTATCTGGGATTCCTGCTCTTTGTTTGTTAAAGGCAGAAGTTTGCAAAGTAGTACTATTTGTCACCAATTCCAAGCTGCATTCACTAACTGCAAACTAGGTAAGTCCTAATCTTGCCAACCCTTCATCTTTGAATAACTTGCTTAAGGCTCAATGTCCCCTCAGGATTCCACCCCCTAGTGAATGAACTGAATTGTCCTATTCCCAAATTTGTCCTTTCTCAAAGCATTTTATCTTATCTTATCTTATCTTATCTTATCTTATCTTATCTTATTATTTTAATGTTTATATTTGAGGAAGAGACAGCACCCAAGTGGGGAAGGACAGAGAGAGAGGGAAACAGAGAATCTGAAGCAGACTTCACACTGTCCGCATAAAGCCCGACGTGGGGCTTGAACTCACAAAACATGAGATCATGACCTGAGCTGAGGTTGGATGCTCAACTGACTGAGCCATCCAGGTGCCCCAAAGCTAGTCACATTTTATATCCAGATGATCCCTCTTGCCTTCCTCCTCACCCTGTCCCCTGCCATCTCTCAGCAGTGAGATGAAACTGGGTGAGAGGGGCACCTGGGTGGCTGTTGGTTAGGCATCTGACTTCGGTTCAGGTCATGATCTCATGGTTTATGAGTTCGAGTCCCAAGTCGGGCTCTGCGCTGACAGCTCGGAGCCTGAAGCCTGCTTTGGATTCTATGTTTCCCTTTCTCTCTGCTCCTCCCCTACTCTCTCTCTCTCTCCCTCAAAAATAAATTAACATACAAAAAAAGAAACTGGGGGAGAGGGTAAGTGGTTAAAGAGTTAGGGCTATGTCTGGGGTGGGGCTCACTCAAAGTAATGGGTACAGCCTCATCAAGAACATCCAGTTGGCTGGATGGCCCAGAGCCATATGCTTAGCTACTGCTGCTGAGTTCATGAGAGAGGAAGCATTGCCCCCATTTTTTTTTCCTTTGTGAAAAGTAGGCTCTCCCTCTTGCCAATGGAAAATTTCCCCTCAAATTAAAAAATGGGCTCAGAGCAGGGCAGCTAAACAAATATATGTTATTTGTTACATATATACATATATAACATGTATATATGACATATGACATACATATAATGATATATATACATAATACCATCTTTATCTTTCTTTTTATTTTAATTTTTTAATGTTTATTTGTATTTAATTAAAAGGAGGGAGAGGGAGGGAGAGAAAGAGAGAGAGTACAAGCTGAGGAGAGGCAGAGAGAGAGGGAAACACAGAATCAGAAGCAGGCTGCAGGCTCCGAGCTGTCAGCACAGAGCCAGATGCGGGGCTTGAACTCACAAACCCCGTGAAATCATGACCTGGGCCAAAGTCAGATGCTTAACCGACTATGCCACCCAGGTGCCCTTCATCTTTGTCTTTCTTGAAAATGACAGTTAAGAAATGAATAAGGAAAAAATCCCCATTTACAATTGCATCAAGAAAAAAAAAATATTGAAATATCTAGGAATAAATTTAACCAAGGAGATGAAAGTCTTTGATACTGAAAACTACAGGATATTAATGAAAGAAGCTGAAGAAGACACGGATAAATAGAAAGATATTACATGTTTATGGGTTGGAAGAATTAATATTGTTAAAATATCCATACTTCCTAACACAATCTACAGATTCAACGCAATCCCTATCAAATCAAACAGCATTTTTCACAGATATAGAACAGCAAAAAAAAAAAAAAAAAAAAAAAAATCTAAAATTTGTTCAGAACCAGAATAGCCAAAGTAATCTTGAGAAATAACTAATCTGGAGGCATTATGCTTCCTGATTTCAAACTATATTACAAAGCTATAGTATTAAAACAGCATTGGCATAAAAACAGACACAGAAATCAATGGGACAGAATAAAGGCCCAAGAAATACACCCACACATACATGGTCAGTTAATTTATGTCAAGAATATACAATAGGGAAAGGACAATCTCTTAAATAAATGCTCTTGGAAAAACTGGACAGCCAAATGCAAAAGAATGAAACTCAACCCCTACCTTATACTGTGGGGGATAAGCTTAAGAATCCCCTGGGCTTACACCAATGGGTTGAGAAGGCATAAAGAAATACAAAGTCATAAAATGCTCACACCGAGGTTGGGTAAACCAGATTGGCACTCCAAGAATGGGGGGGGGGGGGGTGTGCAAAGATACCCTGAGAATAGGGAGGCACAAAGGTGCCAGGAATAGGGAAGTGCAAAGGCACCCCAAAATAGGGAGGGTGTTCAGAGCCCCAAAAATGGAGAGGGAAAGGCAAAGGCCTGAAATAGAAATGGCACAACGGTGCCCAATACATAGGAATAACAAGATTAGATATTCAGGGGGGGAAGCACCCCCAATTTAGCACTATAGCACAAAAGCTGCTTTCACAGGAGGATAGGGCCAGGTTAGGTAAATTGGTGAACTGGACTATGGACCACTGCACTGCTGGCAAAGCATCCCAGAGTGGAGATGACTAGCAAAAGAAAACGTGCCTTTTCAACCCTGAGGTTATTCCCCCTGTCTCATCACCTAGGCTTGCTAAGATAAACAGAGGTGCTGCCTCACATGTGCTATAAACAACCCTCCTCCTGACTGCCTGGCACCCAGATTTCCTTTTGTATTAACCCAAACCCCTAACCCCGAATAACCTCAAGACCCCCATTCCCTCACGTCCACAAGTTAACGTCCACAAATTCATTGTCCCTTGGTGCACGTCCATCATTATGTTTGTAAGCCTTTTGATCCTAATAAAAACAAGGCAAGGACCCTTATTTAGGGCTCTTGTCTTTTCCCGGACATTAGCCATCTCTTATTTTAATCCTGCGTCTGCTCTTTTGCAAGACAAGAGAGAATTTTAGACTTAGAGTCTATGACATTATACTACACACAAAAACTTAGATTAAATATGCGTACATAAGATCCAAGATTTGAAACTCTTAGAAAAAAACATAGTAAGTAGGTCTTTGTGATGATTTTTTTAACTCTAATGCTAAAAGCAAAAGCAACAAAAACAAAAATAAACTATTGGGACTACATCAAACTTAAACACAGAAAAGGAAACCATCAGCAAAATGAAAAGGCAACCTACTGAATGGGAGAGAATAACTGCAAATCATATATTTCATAAGGTGCTAGTATCTAAAATATATAAGGGATTCATACAACTCAATGGCAAAAACCCAAATAATCCAATTTAAAAATAGGCAAAACACATGAATAGATATTTTCTCAGAGAAGACATACAGATGGCCAATAGGTACATGAAAAGATGCTCAACATAATTAATCATCAGGGAAATGCAACTGAAGCCACAGTGAGATATCACTCGCACCTGTTAGAATGGTTATCATCAAAAAGACAAGAAATAACAATTGATGGCGAGCATGTGGAGAAAGGGGAATCTTTGTGCACTCTTGGTGGGAATGTAAATTGATGCAGCCTCTATGGAAAACAGTATGGGGGGGGGTCCTCAAAAAAAATTAAAAATAGAACTACCATATGATCCAGTAATTCCACCTCTGGGTAATTATCCAAAGAAAATAAAAACACTAATTTGAAAAGATATACGCACCGCCATGTTTACTGCAGCATTATTTACAATAGCCAAGATATGGAAACAGCCATATCTTGATGAATGCATAGATAAAGAAATACAATGGAATATTTGTATATATATTTGGCATATATATATTTGGAATATTTAGCATACACATGCACACACACACACACACACACACACACACCCCAGAATGGAATATTATTTCAGCCATAAAAAAAGAATGTAATCTAAAAAAAAAAAAAAAGAATGTAATCTTGAATGGACCTCAAGGGCATTATGCTCAGTGAAATAAGTCAGAGAAAGAAAAATACCATATGATCTCTCTTATATGTGGGATCTAAACCACCACTACAACAAAACCAAGATCATAGATACAGAGAACAGATGGGTGGTTGCCAGAGGCAAGAGGTACAGGGTGGGAGAAATGGGTGAACTACTGTGGGTTTTCTTAGTTTAAAGAAATTGAAAATTAAGAGGAAATGCCAGTTTTGTCCCCCTTTCAGGGTCTTCCTCTTGCAAATCTCCCTACCAGTTACTCTTCCCCATTTTAATATGGCTGGTTCCTTCCCATTCTTCAGATTTCAGCTCTAATGCCCTCGTTCCCTGAAGTGTCTGTCATGCATGTCTCTCTTTCTAACTCTTACCATTCTGTGATAACTACCTTCAACACTATGTTTTCTTTGTGTATTGTGTGTACTGTTCACCCCACTAGGAAGTAATCTCCATGAGGACAGACATGTTGGCTGATGGCTGCTCTGTTGTCTCCCCAGCGCAGTACCCACAGTGACCACAGTTCACTAAATGACTAGGAAGAGTGCATAGATTTAATGGCGTCTGAATTCTGCCCTAATGTTGGTTCATCCCCATTTTTTACAGATGTATCTGCTTCCATTTCTCAGGCATCTGGATTCGCATTTAATACCCTCACTCAGCATCAAGCTCCAGCAGCCAGCTGAATATTCCAGCTGTTTTCTTGGTCTTCTCCATCCCTCATTCCTTTGAGTGAGCCCCACACCAGCCACCAACTCGTTCCCACCCATCCTCCTACCCAGGTTCATCTCAGTGTTGACAGATGGGGAAGTAGGAGTGAGGAGGAAAGCAAGAGGGGTCATTAGAAGATAAAAGGTGAGAAAGGGAAAATTTGTGAGTAGGACACTTCAGTTAATTCACTGAGTAGGACAATTCAGTTAATTCACTAGGAGGTAGAGATATAGAAAAGCAGTAGGTATTTCATGGAAGGCAAAGCAGGTCCCTCTGAGAAGAGGATCAGCAGGAGAATCGTGAATGAGAATAAAGACAGCCTGAAAATAACTTGTTTTTGAGGGTTTGACCCTAGGCTGATAGATAGGATTGGAACTCAAACTACAGTTTGATAAATATTTTCAAGTCTCTATTAAAACCAGCATTGTGCTGGCCACCACAGGTGTGTGAACACAAAGACAAAAGCTACCCGCTCCAGCATCCACATGAGGCTCCTGATCAAGGCATCTCCTGCAGGACCCAAGGCATCTGCCTGTTCTGTGCATCCATGTGGGCTACATAATGTAACAGAAAAAAAACAAAACAAAAAAACACGACATGAAGTGCTCTTTCTTGCCTATGGCTGAAACAACAATAGCTCATATTCATTCAAGAGCATTGAAGTAAACACTTTTCATGCATCAGTTCATGGAATTCTCATAAACCATTTGAAGTCTTATTGTTATTACCAGCATTTACGGATGAGGAAACTTAAGCTTGGGTGTGTTCCAAAGGTCACACAGTTGGCAAAGGGTGAAACTGGGATTCATACCAGGTAGGTCGTCTGCTATAACTCATGCTTTTCTAGGCAGCCTTTCCCCACATCCCCTTTTCTTTTTATCAAAATGACACTGATTCTTTGAGGCTCTGCTTCTATAAGACTTTTTTCATGAAGTCAAAATCTACATATCCTTCCTCTGCTCTTCTTTTTGTTTTTCTTTAAGATTATTTGAGAGAGAGAGAGAGAAAGAGAGTATGAGTGGGGGAGGGACAGAGAGGGAGAGAGAGAATCCCAGCAGGCTCTGTGCTGTCAGCACAGAGCCCCACGTGGGGACCGAACTCACGAACCATGAGATCATGACCTGAGCCAAAACCAAGAGTCAGACACTTACCAGTTGGGCCACCCAGACGCCCTATCCTTCCTCTGTTCTTCTATACCAACTCCCTTCTATCACTATTGAGCCTGTATCTAATGCTGCCTTTTACTATAATCAATTCAGAGCCATACAAACATAAAGTTTAAATCCACCTCCATCCTTTACTTACTGTGTGGTAATTGCTAAGCTGTGATGAGCCTCAGTTTCTCCATCTATACTCAGGAGTGATAAAAACAACAACACCAGGGGTGCCTGGGTGGCGCAGTCGGTTGGGCGACCGACTTCGGCTCAGGTCGTGATCTCACAGTTCGTTGAGTTCAAGCCCCGCGTCAGGCTCTGTGCGGAGGGCTCAGAGCCTGGCGCCTGCTTCAGATTCTGTGTCTCGCTCTCTCTCTGCCCCTCCCCCACTCACACTCTGTCTCTCTCTCTCTCTCTCAAAAATAAAGATTAAAAAAAAATTTTTTAAATTAAAAAAAACACCAGCTTGAAAGTTGAAGATTGGATTGAATGTTCACAATAAAGCTGCTGTTTGCTCATTTCTCTGTCCCCCTCACAAATGTTGTATTCATGTCTGCTCCTTGCCATGACACCCATTGCAGTGCCTGGCACCTGCTAAGCCTCCAGTACTGACAGTTGGCAGGGGCATTTGATCCGAGGTGGGAGGGACAGAAAGAAGTACTTCCACTTGCTTTTCCAAGTCCTTTGCTTCCTTACCTGCAGTCGCTCAAGTATCACAACATTTGCCCCATCATGTGACACCACTATTATTTTATGTAACATTGTGCCCCACATCTAGTCACTTTCCCTCAATATTTTCTTATGAAAATTCTCATATTAAGAAGTTGAAAATATTTTGCACAAAACGTCTACATACCAATCATCTAGATGCCACCATGGACATTTTATTATGTTGGCTTTTTCACGTCCCTCCATCTCCCCATCAATTCAGCTTATTTCTGATGCATTTGTAAGTGAGTTACAGATATCAGTATACGTTGCCCTTACTACTTCAACATGCATATCATTGATTGGCATTAAGGGCCTTTTACAATGTGTTTTATAAGATACAAAAAAAAAATGAAATAAAAAGTTCATAAGTATACTATATGATGAATTTTGACCTAAACCTCTATCAAGATATAGAACATTACTGTCACCCCAGAAAATCCCTTTATGTGAGTCATGATTTCCACCCCGAGAGGACTACTGTCCTGATAGTTTTCTTACCATTGCCTATTCTAAAACTTCAGATAAGTAAAATTAGATAATTTTTTTTAAAAACTAAATAAATCTATTTTATTTCTTTCTTTCTTAAATGTTTATTTATTTATTTTGAGAGAGAGAGAAAGTGTGAGCAGGGGAGTGACAGAGAGGAAGAGAGAATCCCAAGCAGGCTCAATGCTCAGCACAGAACCTGACATGGGGCTTGATCTCACGACTGTGAGATCATGACCTGAGCTGAAATGAAGAGTCTGGTGTTTATTTAATTGACTGAACCACCTAGGCACCAAAAACTAAATGAATCTATTTTATTTTTATTTTTTTTTAATTTTTTTTTCAACATTTTTAATTTATTTTTGGGACAGAGAGAGACAGAGCATGAACGGGGGAGGGGCAGAGAGAGAGGGAGACACAGAATCGGAAACAGGCTCCAGGCTCCGAGCCATCAGCCCAGAGCCTGACGCGGGGCTCAAACTCACGGACCGCGAGATCGTGACCTGGCTGAAGTCGGACGCTTAACCGACTGCGCCACCCAGGCGCCCCTAAATGAATCTATTTTAAAGGTAAGCACTCAGTATAAGTAAAAATCATATCCTTGGCCAGAAGTAGAATATATCCATTAAAACACATAAACACAAAAAACCAACGCAGCAAAAAATAAGTATCTCTCTACCACATAAAATCATCCTTGAACCACCTGGGTTTATTGACCATTGTGATTCTCAGAGTGTGGCCCAGGGACCCCTGGGGCCTCCAAGAACCTTACGTGTTCACAAGGTCAAAACTATTTTTAAAATAATCCTAAAATGGTATTTGCCTTTTCAATCTCATTAGTCTCAAGAATGTACAGTGGAGTTTCCCAGAGGCTATATGATGTGAGATATCACATAGGTTGAAGACAAAAGCAGATATGAGAATCTAGCTAACTGTCTCCTATTAGGGGCCAAGAACCAAAATATACCACAATGACATACTGATTGTTTTGAATTGAAGCACCTTGGGAAACAGCCAGTGTGAGGATACCCAGACCCTCCCCTGTTCCCTGAAAGCAGAAATACATCTCCCATTTGAAAGTTATACTAAGAAGTAAAGAGACATCCTTATCACCAGAGTTAAGGGACTTTAAAGCTGAGAATGTTGTAGAAACAAACCTTGTAACTTTTTTACTAGTCTATTCTAGCCCAAATTCCACTTAGAATTCCTTACTAATTAAAAATCCCACACCTCTGTTTGCTTTCTCCTATCAATTCCTCACAAATTTATTGTCTCTTTGTCTAAAATATATAAAAACTACCTGCGTTGGTTATTTGTTTGAATCTCAATTTCATTATTGGGCCTCCATGTGCATGTAATAAAACTTTGGGGTTTTTTTCTCCTCTTACTCTGTGTCATGTCAATTGAATTCTTAGTCCAGCTGGGAAAACCTTGGAAAAAGAAAATTTTATTCCTCCCGTTCTCCTGACATTAAGATTTGCAAAAATGTAAACGATGCTGTACTTTTCACTAAACTTCTTATTTGGAAAATATTGGTTATTTTAATAAAATATGTTCTCTATGTTGACATGTTTATTTCTGTTATTTTTATTGAATCAATAAATTACATTTTTCAATTTTAAGTTCTGATATGGTACATATGGGTAGATTTAATCCATATAAACAGAAGCTTTTTTTGGGTTTGCAGTAATTTTTAGGAATGTAAAGGGTGCAAAGACCAAAATGTTTTTTTTATTAAAAATTTTTAAACGTTTATTCATTTTTGAGAGAGAGAATGTGAGCAGAGGAGGGGCAGAGAGAGGAGATACATATTCCGAAGCAGGCTCCAGGCTCTGAGCTGTCAGCACAGAGCCTCACATGGGGCTCAAACCCACAAACCGTGAGATCATGATCCGAGCCTCAGTCAGAGGCTCAACCAACTAAGCCACCCAGGAGCCCTGTTGTTTGAGAACACTGATGTACTGCATTTTGGAAGATGCTTCCCTAAATGGTAGGAGAAGTTCACATACAGATCATAAGAAGAGAGAGTCCATTCTTTTCTACTAATGCTAGCAAAGTCAAGTTCTTGCTTCCCCATTAAGTGCCCCGTTGGCCAACAGCAAAGTTCACTTCACTGCCTGGGAAAATGCATGTATATGCTATAACCCAGAAGATGCACATCTCCCCACGATGCCTAGATTCTCCATGTACTGGCTTAGTCAGGGGTGTCTCCAGCTGAGTGAATATGGACAAAATCGGGGCTTGCTGGAAAAGCCAGCCTTGCCCTGGCCTCTACTGTCTTTGAAGTTCCCTCACAAGCGTCCATGCTAAATATGAGAGCCAGCCTTACTCCCACTCAGTGAGCACACATCTCACACAAGCTGGCTAGAAATGCGTTTTAACCCAACCCTTTTTTGTACTTATTTTGATGAAAAGAAAGCTTTAATTACAAGATTTGAAGCCAATTTCAAAAAATCAAGCCATAATCCTAACTTGCACAAAAAGCAATTCAGCATGGAGAGAAGCAGAAATGAACAGTGGGAATGACAAAGGAATCAGACCATTATGAATGAGATAGAAGGCATGTCTTTACAAAAGATTGATTTGAACAGGGCATCTAAACAGTCCTGGGTGTAGGGGAAATGTCCTTCACATTTATCTTCTCTCAAAACGAAGATAGAGTTTGCTAGTTTGTTTTTGTTGTTGTTGTTGTTTTTTCCTATTAGCTCTGAAGTCTTAAGAAAATGTGCCCTGCTCTTGTGTTGCAAGCACTTTCTTATTTATCCTAACTGAAGGAGAAGAGAATCGTGTTTCCGGCTAATATGGAATATATGCATTTCCACAACTGTGCTTATGTGCCCTTCCCATTTTTTAAGCTAATTTTTGTATTCATTAATACAGGCTAAGCTATATTCCTGCCTTCACTCCTTTGTACTTTTAACCCCAAATGCAAAGTCAAGAGGCAGCATTTAAAGACAGCATCCTACACAGTTTGTTTTTGGTTTCTCTTCCTTGATGATATATAGTTTCAGTCAACACAGCCTGCAGATACTCACCTGGTACCGTTGATAAGGTGACAGATGTTACAAGAACTAAGATGCCATCTCTTCCATGTGATGCCTTTATCTCCAAGAAGACTGATGAGAACCAGTTTCTTCAGATGCAAATGAGAGCCTCCCTTTGTCAACCTAGAAAGAGAAGTTTTTGTGGAGGTGGGCATTTTCCCCCACCAAGGACAAAACAAAGGAGAAAGGACTTCAATCGTGATTACAAGGATTATAAGGCCATGTACATTGTGCAAAATTTCAGCAAGTAAATGGCCTGGACCAGCAAAGGTCAGGTAGGGGGCTCTTCCAGAGAGGGAGTGGTGCCCACCAAATTCAGTTGAGAGACAAAGTCAAAGACAGTTGCCAAGAGCCTTTGGTTGGCAGCCAAAGTCAAGAATATCAGTGCCAAAAGTCCAAAGGAGAAACCATGAAGAGTAAAGGTGTGGGTGGGAGGAGGCATACTCCAGCACCCTCCACAGAGCCCCTATTCTTTTCTTTTTTTTTAAAAAATTTTTTTTTCAACGTTTTTTATTTATTTTTGGGACAGAGAGAGACAGAGCATAAACGGGGGAGGGGCAGAGAGAGAGGGAGACACAGAATCGGAAACAGGCTCCAGGCTCCGAGCCATCAGCCCAGAGCCTGACGCGGGGCTCGAACTCACGGGCCGCGAGATCGTGACCTGGCTGAAGTCGGACGCTTAACCGACTGCGCCACCCAGGCGCTCCTCTTTTCTTATACTTTATCACTTTTCATCTTCCCTCTATACCCATCATTCCTGGGAAAGCCAACTGGAGAGGAGAAAATCTTGAAATTCCCCAGGAAAAATATTAGGGAGGAAAATAGATTAGAACTGCAGTTCTGTGATGGTAGAGCTAAAGAGAAACCTTGGAGGATAGAAATTTCCATGAGGGTTGAAGTCATTTACCATGGAGGATACAACCGAACCCCTCCTTCCCCCATCCCTGATATAAATTATTTAGCAAAATCTATTAGGCCACTGCTGCTTTTGTGAGAATAGATCCTTTAGGGAAACTCAACGGTGTAATGAGATCTGTACCCAGAGAACACAGAAACAGCACTGTGGACAGCGAATGCAGATGACCTCAGGGTGCACACTGCTAAGGCAATTAAGAGAGATTGTTACTCTCATTAAAGGCAGCTCTCAAAGTTAGAATAGAAGCCACCTGCTTGTCCTCCATGCATCCAGCTGCCTCCAAGACTTCAGTCAGTCTTTCTCTCTCTTTCTCTCCCTCCCTCTTTCTTCCCCTCTCCCTCCCTCCCCTCTTTTCTTCTATTTCCCTCTCTCTCAATCTCCCTCTCCCTCCTTCTCTCTCTCTCTCTTCCCTTCTGCTGCTTCCAGGCTCATAACACCAAGAGGCAAGAGAACAGATTTGTGAAATCAATCACACAGGTGAATTGCCCATCAGGGCAGTCATCCAAATCAGAGGGCTTGATTTTCCAACTTGAAGTTAAATCACCTCACACATCTCTTAAGGTTGGAGTCACTATCGAGACAGAATGTTGCTAAAGTTGAGCCTGACGGTGTCAGAGGGTCAGACTCATTGCTTCATCCTCAGAGTCCCAGAGAGAGAAGGCAGCTGGAGGAAACCAGCAGAATGATCTCACTGAGCAATGTAATAAAAGCTGAAGGGACGGCATTGCTTTATAAGCCTTTTGATTAAATCCAATGGTGTTAAACGGACTGAGGCACTTTAATAGGCAAAGGCCTTTATGAGTAAGAACTGCCTTTTCTGAATTTGGCTCCTAAAAAAACAAAACCCCATCTCAGACTAAGCCTCTGTATTAAAACAGATTCACATCACATCTATCATGGCATTTTCTTCCTCATGAGATCCTGCCCGTTTTCTCTGTCTTGCACCAGTAAATGATTCTCCCATGCCAAGAAATTTTAGGAGAATAAAGGGGAAAACAGTCTGAATTATCAGTGGGACCATCTATGGTGATAGAATTTATGAGTTAATGCCTGATTCCCTGCTACACCTTGCCTGTGAGACTCACTGTTTTTGAAGAGTTTTTAGGTCAATTTTGTTTCGTTACAGTCTTTATTTTCAGCCATCAGTAACAGTTGCAATGGAAAACACCATTTGTGCAGTTGATATAATTTGGTTATTTGCAGTGGTTTTAAAGTAGTGACTCTCTTTACCATGGCTCACACTGGAATCATCTAGAGAATTTTTAGAAATACTGATGCCTGGGTCTCACTTCCAGAGGTTTTTACTTAATTGATCTGGGGTATGTCTTGGGCATGGAGAGTTTTTAAATCTCTCTAGGTGATTCTAATGTGCAGCCAAGGTTGAAATCCACTGACTTAAAGCAATGGTTCTCAAATTTAGCATGCCTCAGGCTCATCCAGCAGGCTTGAAAAAACACAGATTGCAGGGCTGCATCCCAGAGTTCCCGATTCATAAGCAAAGGGTGAGGACACAGTTCTAAAAAGTTTCCAGGCAATGCTGATGCCTCTGACCCAATTACCACTCTTTGCAAACAATTGGCTTAAAACATTAGTGCAAACACTTTTTCCGAAGGTGTTTTTCATTACATTGATCTGGCTCCAAGGAAAGTACCCCAAGATGCCAACATCCAATGACAACATCCACTGGGAAGAGAATCTTCCTGTTCCTTAGACTTCATGGAAGCTCTTGGGTTCTGAGCCTTGTTCATATGAATGGAAGGAAAATAGACCAGATCTTGGCAATGGATATCTAGGAAAATGAAGTTAGGAAAAGCTTCTGCTATAGTTTCTGGCTTTGCTGCTCTCATTTATTTGTCTTGCCAACTCCCAGAAAGCACCTGAATGAGTTTATTTTTTCTGTAGGTTCATAGGGCTAGCTCTAGCTCAAGGCGAAAACTGAAAGCCCCTCTAACCTCTGCAACTTGGTAGCTTGAGGATGAGGTTGAAAGTATGTGAGGTGTGTGTGTGTGTGTGTGTGCCTATGAAAGTACAGTGTCTTTGAAGCCCAAGAAGGGGACAATTCTAGAACCTTTCAAGATTGTCAAGAGTATTATCAAGCAGTAAGAGGTGCCCCATGGGCTGCCCAGACTCACCTGTGTAGCAGAGGCAGTAGCAGAGGCAGAAGGAGCCATGGTCCCCACCGATCATGCTCCAGTGCTCTGAGCAACATCTAGAGACATGTCTAATAGCTTTTGTTCCCTAGAAGAAAATCCTAGGAGATCTCAGACACCTGGCGGTTGTGGAGGCCCCAGTGAGGAATTCCTACATTCCTATATATTCCCTGCTACTCTGGCATGTGGGGGGTTCAAAACAATTTATAAAATCAAAAGGACATGATTTTTTAACTTTGCTTTTCCTGAGCTGGGGAAAGTCATCGTGCAAGCTGTATGCACATGAGACAAGAACAAGTCTTTCATTAATATTCTTCTTATTGAACAAGAATCATAAAACACTATGAAACCATACCTGTGAAATCTCACTTGACCTACTTAGAAGTGTAAGGTAGATGATTCAATTGATGCAAATCATGTCATACATTTAGAATAAGGAAACAAAGACACAGAGAGGTCACACAACTAACTTCGTGCTAGAGCTAGGGCAGAATTTCCCTGTTCTCACTCCATGCTCAGGGGTCGAGGGAAAGGATCTCAGAGGCTGCCTTGGAGGTCAGAGCAAGATGGGCGTGGAAATTCTTTCCTCCAGTCTAGACTAAGAAATCTCCGTAGGTCTATGTGTACCCATGTTTCTGTCAAAGATTTTATTTCAAAGACTTCTGATGGAATATCCTGCACCCCATAGTTCGCAAACTACACATCACCTTCCCAGAGCTCATCTTCCAAAGAATAAGGTTTCATAGGAGGTCCTCCAAGATGGTTATCATAGGCTCTGTTTCATCTAAGAAGGCTGGTGAGTAAAATTTCAGATTCACATGGGGGACTTGTTAAAACAAACTGCTGGGCCTCACCGCCAGAGTTTCTAATACAGTAGATCTGGGGAGGGTCTGGGAATATGCATTTCTAACAAGCTCCTAGGTGCTGCTGCTGCTGCTGCTGCGCATCTGGGAACCACTCTTTGAGAATCACCACAATGAGGCAGTGGTGTGTACCAGAATCACCCAAGGACTTTAAAAAATGATAAATAACAGGCTCACTCAGACCAATTAAATCAGATTCTCTGTAGGTGAAGCCTAGGCACTAATGTGTTTAAAGTGGTCCCTACATGCAGCCAAGTTTGAGAACTTCTGCAGTAAGGAGAATCCTACGTACATTGACAAGTTATTCAAATCCCTAAGTGAGGGGTTCTCCAAATGTGGTCCTCGATCATTAGGATCAGTGTCACCTGGCAACTGGTTAGAAAGGCTTAGGCCCCATCTCAGACCTACAGATTCAGAAAATCTGGGTGGGGCCCACCGATCTGTTTTATCAAACTCAGTAAATTAAGTAAATATGAGGTTTGCCAATGTTTGAGAACTACTACTCTAAGCTCTTGGCTTCCCTCCAAATGACCCCCTGGAAGTTGGGGAAGTGATCACCTAGGGGCGGTCACTGAGGCAGGACCCACAGCAGGATGGATGCACCAACTGTTCAGTCAGTAGCTGAGCTGGTGGAGGGATGAGAAAGGAGACCATTTGTCAGGTTGTCAGTGAGGTATCACGGCATGCTGCTCACATCCTTCCCAGGACATCTGGCTTCTAAGCTACGGAAGATAAGTTCTGCAAACGACTTTGCAATAAGCTTCACCCCTGCACACTCAGATGCAGGGCCAGCTTCAGGCAAAACTGAGATGTAGCTATAGCCAAGCTTGGGTCTCCCCTTGGCCTTTCCTAGCCCTCTTCTCCTAGGTTCCATCCCACTATCACTAATTCTCCAATGAAGTTCTCTCATGGCCTTCATTGCAATTAAGTTATTCCTGCCCTGGAGGATAGCTCAAATGAAGTGACTAATTATACTTGAATGTATCACCACCTCCCAAGGATATTTTAATTCCAAAAAAAAAAAAAAAAAGACAACTGGGATAGGCAATGTCTAACACAGCAGAATGTCTCTTCAAAGATGGAATATCGGGCATTGACCCTTACTTGGGCAGTAAGATGTCCCTTACTTAGATGGTGATCTGTTTTTTTGGCATCAAGATCCCTATGCTCCAGATTTCATATGTCTCTGCCCCCTTTTTACCTTTGTATCCTAAATATAAACAATATGATAGACTGAGAAAAAATGGCCAAAAATTCTTCCCCTTCTGTCAAGAAGTAGAATTTATTTTAGCACCTCTTAAATCTGGGTTGGACTTGTGACTTGTGTTGGCTAATGCAGACTTGAATAGCACTTTAGTTTGGGGCTTGCTTTGGCTAATGAAGACTTGAATAGCACTTGAGTTTGGGGCTTGCTTTTTTGCTGAAACTGCCATGTAAGTGAGCCCAAGATATCAGCTTGAGAATGAGAGAACATATAGAGGGGAACCAATTCACTCCAGCTGTGATTGAGGTCATCCAACCAGCTAACCTTCCAAATGGCCACAGATAGCAAGCCCAGCAGAGGTTAGCTCAGCTATCTCAAACAGAAGAACCACTCACTGACCCCTGGAATTGTGAACTAAATAATTATTATTTGGAGCTCATATTTGAGCTGTTTGTTATGCAGCAAAAACTAACTGATACATATGATTACACTAAAGATTATCGTGATTGCATCTCAAAATTACCCAAAAAGAGATATAATCCCAGAAATGTTGCCTTCCCTGAACATCCCTCCCCCATATACCCTCAGTTGCTAGGTTGGTAAACTCTTATATGTTCTCCTACAGATTCAGTATTTAGATCTACCTAAGGCTTGCCACAAATTTCCAGTTAAGCTTCTCTACCTGCCCCTGCCCCCTTACCATGAAATCTTTAAGAGCAGAAACCATGTCCCAGCTGTCTTTGTATTTGAAGCCCCTCTTTTCCTTGTTTTTTGTTCTGAGCTGAACAAAATGGAATATTTGGGTATGAGAAGTGGGGGGGGGGGATGAGGTGGGGAGAGTAGCTAGGAATGGTTTGCATTATTCACAGAGAAGAGCCTAGAATCTCCCCCCTCTAACTCACCCCCATCCATACTCACCAAACTCCAAGATCTGAATGAACTGATGCTTATCTGGCCCAGGACCCACCAGAACATCAAAGTCTTTCTCTTGTGAGCCATAGACTATCTGCCTCTTTCACTTCATAAGAGCTCATGGGTAAAAAAATTATTTTATTCAAATATTCCAAACCTGTCTAGTTTGCATTATTTTCCTCATTCTACCACCCATGATGGGACAAGGAGGGGCTCTGTTTATCCATAATGACACGTCACAAATCCAGGGTTGCCTATTTAATTCATTTCTCCAGACACCTGTTTCCTATAGCCACAGAGACATAACTAATGATTTAAAAAATAGCTCACCCTTATCCAGCTGTTATTGGGTCCCAGTGTTGTGCTCTGAGCTACAGACTCATAACTTCATCCAGTCCTTACAATGCTCAGAGAAGTTATCATGATACCCATTTAACAGATGAGGACTCAGAGACACAGAGATGAAAAGATCCACATACAGGTAGAGACCCACATCTTTCTGATTCCAAAATGGTGTTCTTCTTACAACTCCCATGATGCTGAAATGCATGATATAAATACTATATAGCTATCATTTTGAAAATCTTGTTTCTCTCACCCACCCATGGAGCTGACTAACTTGGCAAAGGAAGGGGAGAGGTGAAAGCTTTGTCAGGGGTTGCACAGGAGGGAAGGTGATGGTCCCTGGCTGTGCAATCTTGCATCATTGTTTGGCCTGTTATGAAAGATGGGCAGCCTGAAGTAGCCTCTGCGAAGCTGCCACCTGAGTCCATTGTTAGCAGAAAGGGTCGGCGGGCAGTGGCAGACAGTCAGACAGGGACAGCGAAGAAGAAGATTAAAATAATTACAGCTCTAATTGATCAGCTCTGCTCAAGAGAAGATTAAAAGGGAAAGGCATATTGAAGAAGGCACTCGACATCCGCCTTGGGCCAGCTTCCATCTGCCACTGTAGCCGAATCTCCGCCCCTCCCTCCTAGCCCTGCGTCCAGCAGCTCCCGCTGTGAAGCCCCATGCCACAGCCTTGATGAAAGTCATTCTTTGTGGAAGGCATCAGGCCGTGTTTCCCATGAAGAACTGCTTTCACAAGCAGCAGGGAGGAAGCAGCTTGGAGTAGCAGACAGTGGCCTCCCATTGGCAACCCCCCAGCATCGGCTTGCCAGCAGCATGTAGAAAGTGAGGAAGGAGATGCCAAGAGCAAGGCCAGTCCAGGGCAGGGGACTGGAGCAGCAAAGACAAGACTGTGCCTTGTCATCCGATAACCTAGACCCAGCAGACACAGCCTGGGCTCCAAGTGGCATTAGCCCTGATTTAAGCTTAGCACAGTTCCTGACTCAGCTTTTGGCTTCTTGTCATTTGAGAGCACAGCCATGGAGGCAGTTTTGCCTTGTCCCTGGCACCTTTATGCAGGAATGGCAGAGGAAGGGCAGAAGCATGGACTGCAGCCAGGGAGGAAATGGGAAGGCAGATTCGGAGGGAGTAGCAGCAGCCCTGGCACTTGCCAAGTTCATCTGTTTACATGAGGCCTGAGCAAGGTCAAGAGCAAGACAGGAGGCACAGAATAGGAAAAACCCTCCAGGTTGCCTTTCCCATGTACGAGACAAATGAGCACGCCTAGAGGAAAGAGAACTTTGGATACTCATTCCTTATATTTGGGCTCACTTCTGGCTTATGACATGATGCAAAGGAGGACCAAATAGCCAAAGATCAGAAACCTAAAGGTTCCCTTTATATTAATAAGAGCTGCAGTAGGAATCTGCACAGTGTTCTAAAGAGGGAATGGTAGGTTAGGAGGTCAGGGCAAGGGGGTCAGACATCCATCCACTAGGGGGGCTCTGGAAGTGGAAGGAAACCAAAACACTCTTTTTACCTTACTGCCAAAATTAAGACATTGCTTCTCAAGCTGGAATTTCCATGTCAATCACTTGGGGCTGCTTTGAAAATACAGATCATAATATAGCAGGTGTAGGGTGAGACCTGAGACTCTGCATTTCCAACAAGTTCCCAGGTGGTGCTCCCATGCTGCTTTTCCATGGATCACAGTTTGAGTAGCAAATGTCCAAGCCATTTTAAACATAGATAAAAGAATCTAGGTGAGGATTAATGCTATGGTAATATTGGAGACCATGGCTGGACATAAGGCTAAAACGGTCTCCATACCTCTTTCTCTCTTGTTCACCAACTGAATTGAGGATAGCTGTGCCTTCAGAGTAGGGACATCCTGACTTATCCAAGGTCCTAGCAGAAGAAAATAGAAATGAGAGAGCTGAGCCTTGGATAGGCCTGCAGGGAGCATATCTTATTTGCTCTGATGTATCAGTCAGGATAAAATAGGCTATGCTGCAATAGCAAACAACCCACAAGTCTTAGTGGCTTAAGAAACAAATGTTTCTTTCTCACTCACAGAAAACCTGCTGTGGGTATGGGTGACTCTCCAGGGGTTTTCAGAATTCAAGGTTGGTTTCCATCTTCTGGCACCTCCACATTGACCCAGGGTGCCATAATCTCCATCACAAGGGGAAGTGGGCTAGAGAGCCAAATACTGGCAAGAAAATGCTTTCGTCTGAAAGCAATATGTGTCGCTTTTGCTCACATTTCATTGGCCAAAACAAGGCATACAGGGAGAAGTAGATGAGAAAGAGGAGAGGAAAGAACAAAAAGAACTCACTTCCTTCTCAGGGGAGAAGGAAGTCGAAGCTTCCTGCCTGTATTCTCCCACAACAGTTTGTTTTGAGGATGAACCATGTTTTTATAAGGAACTACTTTTTATAAAATTATATTTTTTGCATGTTGCATATTCTTTTTTTTTCTTTTATTTTGAAGTTTATTTATTTATTTTGAGAGAGAAAAAGAGCACAAGCAGGGGAGGGGCAAAGAGAGAGGGAAAGAGAGAATACCAAGCAGGCTCCACACTGTCAGCACAGAGCCCTACACGGGGCTCAAACACACAAACTGGGAGATCATGACCTGAGTCGAAATCAAGAGTCAAACACTGAATGGACTAAGCCAGCCAGGCACCCCACATATTGCATATTCTAATATGAGTCTCCTTTTGGGGGACCTAGTATGGCTTTTATATTTTGTACTTTTCATACGCTCCTAGGTTCCAATCACAGGAGCTCAGACCAAGAATCCAGGAGACCTCATTTCTAGTTTCAGCTTAGACTTTTCTAGTTCTGTGACAATGGACGATTGATCTTCCTTTTTTCTGTAAAGTTGCACTATATTGAAACTAGGGTAGTTATAAAGACACAATGAAATAAAAGGTGTGATGTTAAAAGTGCAAATGTGCCAGGCTATTGTTATACACATATGCCTGTCGTAAGAAATCTCTTGGTCTTTCTCTAACACTTCATATGAGAATACTAGACAGTCCTCATTTATTTTCGAAAGAATTTTGGATTTCCCAGTGGATATCTGCTGACTCTTCTCAGGACAGTCTTCAGACATTCCATGGCTCTATAGCAGTGTGGTCTTTTTCCTCTCTCCTTCCAGTTCAGTGGTGGAGCAGGAGATGAGCTGAAGCTCAGAGGCTAAATGCAACAGACTGTGCTCTTAACCTTGCCATAGCTAAAACTTTAATAGCTTATTTTAGGTCCTTTAAAAACACCTAAAATTAAAACAAACATGGCACAACGTCAAAATGTTCATGGATTAATCTGAATAGGATATGTATTTATTTATTTTTAAAGATTTTCTTTTCAGGAAATCTCTAAACCCAATCTGGGGCTCAAACTCACAACCCTGATGTCAAGAGTCGCATGCTTTACTGACTGAGACAGCCAAGGGCCCCTAATAAAAGATATTTAATAACAAAACAAAACCGTATAAAAAGCCATCCAACATTGTTCTTGAAGGTGAAATGGTGAATGCTTTCTTTTTGGGATGGATTATCTCAGAAAATAATAAAAGACATTAGAGACAAAACATGAAATTTTACTGAGACAAATTATACTCAAATAAATAGGTTTGTAAGACAATAATGTAAAGATGTAAATTCTCACTAAGTTAAGCTATAGATTTAATGTAATACCAAACAATATCCCAACTGTCTACAGGTGTATCAAAATTTATAAGCTGATTTTAAAATTATAAGTAAATGTAAAGGACCAAAAGCCAAACCAATCTTGAACAAAAGGAATAATGCTGGATGATTTACTCTCCTAGCTACCAAAAGTTATTATGAGCCTACAATAAATAAATAAATAAATAAGGACACCTGGGTGGCTCAGTTGGTTAAGACGCTGACTCTTGATTTCAGTCATGACTTCGTGGTTTGTGAGTTCGAGCACTAGCATCAGGCTCTGTGCTGTCAGTTCAGAGCCTGCTTGGGATTCCCTCTCTCCCTCTCTCTCTGTGCCTCCCCTGCTTTCTGTCTCTCTCTCACTCTTTCTCTATCTCTCTCAAAATAAATAAATAAACTTAAAAAATAAAAATAATAAGTAAACCTGATAGACTGAGCAATGGGGCTAAATAGAGGTGGGAAACCGATCCATGCATAGATTGACACTTGACTGATGACCAAATTTGCAGGACAAACCAGGAAAAACCAAAGGACTTTTCATTAAATAAGACTGGATCAACCAAATGCCCTCATGGAAGAAAATGAGGCTTTCAGAAGAAATATGTATGTCCATATGGAAACAGTGAAATATCATGTGTAAAAATCAATTAATCAAATTCCACACGGATTGTAGACCTAAATGAGAAAAGTAAATAAAGCTCCTCAAAAACACAAAAAAAGAATATCTTCACAAACTTAGAGTTGGGCAAGATTGCTTTAAGGCTGTACAAAAAGGACTAATAATAAGGAAAAAATGGTCAGATTTGCTACATTTTGGTTTTTCCAAATATATCATTAAGAAAATGAAGAGTCACAGAGTGGGGGAAGATATTTTGAACACATGCAACTGGTAAGGAGCTTATACTCAAAGTATGTGAAGAGCTCCTATGAATCATTTTGTAAAAGACAGAAAACTCAACAGGAAAATGGGCAAAACATTTGAGAATTCACTTAATTAAGGAGGATATGCAAGCAATTAGTAAATACCTGAGAAAGTAAACACATATTAATAACACTAATCGGCAAGAGATTGCAAACCAAAACCACAAAAAGATACTATTACACACACTCCAGAATGGTTAAGATTTTAAGACTGATAATACCAAGTGCTGGGAAGTATATAGAACAACCAAAATCGGTGAGAGTGTGAACTGCCACACTCATTTGGAAGACTATTAGAAGTATCCATTAAGGTTGAGCATATAATTACCTTGTGACCCAGCAAGTCCGTGTGCACTGAAAAACATGAACAAGAATGCTCACAGCAGCATTAACAGCATCAGCCTGGTAACAACACAAATGTCCGTAAACAGTGAAATGGACAAGTAATAATGATATATTCATGCAGTAAAATACCGTATAGCAATTAAAATGATCTCCATGGCAATATGCATGACTCTCAAACACAATGCATACTGAAAAAGCCAACCATAAACAAGTGTATGTGTAATAAAACAGAAAAAACTAATTGTGATGTTATAATTCTGGATAATAGCTACCTTCAGGGAGAAAACAGGAAGAGAAAGTGTTGGGATAGGGTATGAGGGGACCTCTGCGGTGCTGATAATGTTCTATGTCTTGACCTGGGTGTCAGATATTCAAGTGTCATCACTTTGTAATGATTAATTAAGCCGAACATTTATCACTCGTGCACTTTTCTGTAATCATATTATACTTCAGTAAAGCATTTATTATTATTTTAAATTAAGTAGTTAAGTGTCATGTCTAATGGACTTTGGAGTGAGGGAGAATCAATAATCTATAAGACAATGTCTCTAAGGAATTGTTTTTAATGAAGAGAGGACCAGATGTGCAAACTAATTGGGACAATAAAGTTATCTTTTTCAAAAAAAGTGAAGATTTTCAAGCTTTTGTGATGGTTATTATTTGTGCAAAGATAATAATTTTCTTATCTACTGAGAGAAGGTTCATTGGGCCAAAGAAGAGAGTTCATTATTCTCCAACAAAGAAGATTTAGAAAGGTGAGTGACTCCTCGCATATTTTTACTTAGGTTCCTATGAGGATACCACTGGCCTTGCCAAGACTCAAATGGATGGCGTAAGGACTTTGAATCCCCTTTAGAAGTACCATAAGTAACCGCTGGCTCTCCTGTCTTAGAATTCAGTGTTTCTCAAAGGCATCTCTTCTGTCCATCCAACAGCACACAACTCCTGATGTTTATTTATAGTGGCTAACATAAAGAGCACCATTTCTCACTCACCAGGCTGTGCCCAGGCATAAGAGAAACTGAGGAACTGAGCAGGATCCAGCTGAGAAGCCCTTTGTATTTCTGCCAGTACTGATATATCTACAACGATAGTGGACCCACATGCACACGGGCGTGAATCCTGTGTTCTCAAGTCCCTGATTTTCACAGGAGCGTACTGTGTGGAGTCAGGATCCAGGATGATAAGTGGAGCAAAACCACTCTTGTCGCTACCAGTAAGTTCCTTCCTATTACAATCGTAATTGACAGAGGTCACAAATGGGAGTGTCTTGGCACTGTTTTTGTGAATAATAGTACTTCCAGTATCTGGAGTATCTCTCCTCTAAGGCACTCAAAATGCTTCCCATTTGGTGCTTTCGTGAGCTTTTATAGCACTTAGCTCTTCAGGTTTCTCAGATACCAAAGAGTAAGCATTTCAAAGAAATCAACTTAGGGTGAAAATTATCTGTATTCTTAAATACACAGGTACACACTCCTGGAATGCTTGTCAAACACTGTCCCACAGGCAAAGAATGTGCTTCCAAACTCTCAACAAAATGAGAGTTCAACAACAGACTTCAATCTAATTGCGTCAGTGAGAAGCCAACCAAAATCGTGCCCTGAAGAGGAAAGATGTCACGCTCCAGTTCTACTACAACTGCTTATTTTAGGGGCCTTGTGACTGCCACAGTGGCCTCCTAATGTGCCCCAGTACCAGTGCTGTCCAGAACTTCTTGGAATGTTGAAAATGTTCTTTATCTGCACCATCCAACATGGAAGCCAAGTCACATATGATAAGTGAGAACCAGAAATGTGGCTCCTGTGACTGTAAGTTGAGTTTTCTTAATTTAATTCCAACTGAAATAGTTGCCTGCACCTGTGGCTACCATACTGGACAGCACAGCCATACCTCATTCGCAGTTCCCCTAGCTGATGTCCTCAGCCACAAGGCCTATGACGGTGAGGCAAGTGACAAAAGGAGGGAGGGAAGGTTGTAGGAAACTAGAGAAATGTGGCTTAGTACTCATGAATCTCCTCTTCTTCTTTTTTTCTCTTAAAGAATATTTGAAGTCTGAGTTAGTTTTAGAATGTTAACTGACATGAAAAACGTTTTTAAAAACAAAATGTCTTAGAACCAAACCAACCCTTCCCCCTGGGTGGTCCCATGCCACGTGTGGGCCACCAGTCTGCAATCTCTACTCTAGTAAACTTCCAGAGGACAGATGTAACTTTGTTCACTTCTGCTTCAAAAATCATTCTCCAACACCCACTGATGAAGTCCAGACTCTCCAACTGCCATTTGAGGGCTTCTCCATTGTGGCCTCAGCCTCTCCCAGTTTCTCACGTCCCTGGCCAGGTAGTTGTGTTGGGATGATCTTGGGGTTAGTTCTGTACTTTACTTTCTGGAAGGGTTTTCTATTTCCTCCAACCTTTAAATAAAATTCATATCTCCCTCTACTATGATACTCACTGTCTGTCTGCCTTGCCACAGAGCCAGGAGTCAACACACATGCCTCTTGGCTAGGTTCTAACCTCTGGAAACGATTCTTATACAGCCCTAAGTAAGGGCTGAGCCTTGTCTGTAGGAAATGCTTTGTAGATGTTTCTCAAAGTCAGATTCATTGAACAGAGATTCCTTACTGCATCCTTCTGTAGCATTTTCCAGACTCCCCTGATACCTTGAATACTCGGTATATTCTGGAATAAACGGGCAATTCACACAGGGAAAAACAACAAAGCTAACTGAAGAAGAAACATCTTGTTTGAGTTCTTGGTCACATGAAGTGACCCAGAAGGGAAGAAATCACATCCTAACCAACCATCAAGAAGATAACAAAACCACTCAGTCGATAGGTAACCCAGAAAAGGTATATAACAATGGTAGCTATTTTTTCCAAAGTAAAAGAATAAAGAATAATTCCACAGAGAGTTTTATTCTTCCTGTTCATAAAATGTTTTTAATAAAAATGTTATTTCCTGTTATAAAAGCAAGCATGATTATTGGGGGGAAAAAAGGAAAAGAAAATAGCAGAAGTAAAAAACAATCACTGATAATCCCATTATCCCTAAAACAACAATACATGCATTAGGCTTTTTTATATCTTTCTGGTTTTTTGTTTTCTACCAGTATTAAGTATTCCATTTTAAAATTATCATTATAATAGAATTCTTGCTATTATTATACACATAAGCACAATTTTACTTTTTATAATATTCCTTCAAGTGGATATATTATTAACCACTCCTCTTTTGCTGGTGATTTAAATTATTTACACTTTGCATTTCTATAAATAAGCTTGAGGAATATCACCATGCATACAATTTTTTCCATATTTAGAATTATTTACTTAGCAAAGATTTTAAGAAGAGAATTTCCAGGGCAAAGAGTTTGGCTATTTTAATGGTTCTTATATATAGTATTAAATTCACCACCTTTAGGTTGAGTTCTCAGATATGGGAAATAAATTTAATAAGAGGAAAGAAGTATTGACCTTTCTTGTGAAATGAGATGCCTGATCTTATGGCAATACTGTATGCTGTGGTGGATTGCAAAAATGGTCACAAATTCTCTCTACTCCTATTTCGATGTCTCTCTGCAATGTGGCTTTAAAGCTCCTCCCACCAAGAGGTGGGGTCTCTTTCTCTTCCTCTTGAATCTGGACTTGGCTATGTGACCTGGTTTAACCAATGGACATCGGTACACATGATGCAACAGAGACTTGTACTGTGCTGGCTCACGGAGCCTTGATCTCTGGCTGCCTTTAGAATTGAGCCTCTGTGTAAAGAAGTCTGGGATAAGAGACATGGAATAGAGATGAAGTGCTCCATCTGAGCTCCCCCAAGACCAACAAACTGGCTCCAGGCACATAGTGAGGCCATCCTACACAATCCAGCTTCCAGCCATCCACAAATACATAAAAGATCCCAGCAAATATTGATGAAACCATCCAGACAAACCAAGGAATCATGACGTAAATAAAATTGTTGTTTTCAGGCCACTAAGTTTAAAGGTAGTTTGCTATGTATCAAGAGCTAATGGAGACACGTACAGAATCTAAACAGAAATAAATAATAATCAATACACCTGTATCACCAAGACAATAGGAAGCAATTTTCCCGCTTAGATATCTTTGAGACCTCAACCTCACAACCAGTAGTTCCCAGCTCCTTGCTATTAACAGTATCCTTGCTATGTTTCATATAACAACGGAGTCATTTTAAAGTAAGGTCTAAGCAAATCTGAATTTTCCTGCAAACAGAATTTTCCCTTCAAACACATGACCCTTCATTGTGTTAATCTCAGTTTCAGATGTAACAAAGACCTCTATTTTTCTCTCACTTCACAGTCTTCTTACTGATGGGAAGAAAGGGACAAAGAGGTGTATAGAATCATAACCTGAATTCATTCAACAAAACTCTGGCCCACACCCTTGAACAGAGACAGCACTCCATCTTTCCCCTCCCCAGCCTCCCACCGACCCCCAGATACTGTGAGCCAAAGAAACCTATTATGTTATAAAGGGGAAAGAAGAAGTATGGTTTGGGAATGGGACACATCTAGGCAACATGCCATATGGTAGAAACCATATTGCAGAATTTCTTCATTTATCAAGATACCACTACAAAGAGTGTTGTGCTTGCTGTTTCCTCATGAGATCCCAGAAAGCAGCCCCTTTACATCTTGGTGGGAAAGGCCTTTAAATGTGTTCTGGTGTAATGGAAAGGACCCTTAGTGCAGCCTGCCTGTGAATACCAGCTATGAGGGAGAGTTTCATGTCCCTTTGACCATATCTCACATAGGCTGGCAGCAGGAGACCTAGTGATTTGGCTGAGAGTTCCCATTTCTATAGCCCAAAGAACAGCCAGTGTCTTCCCTGGAATCTGGCAGCACTCCTGGAGAATAACTGGAGTCCAAGCACCAGCTCTCATTTAAAGGCTTTGTGACCCGAGGCAAGTCACCTTACACCACTGAGTCAATCTCCTTAACCATTTCACTGATTTCCCTGGTGGGTTGAAAAAGGATAGAGACAATTTTCAAATGCAGAACATTAAGCCAATGTTGCACTCATATAGACAATTAACAGAGGGTAATGCTGAACAGGTTCTATGTCTTAAATCTTTCATAAGGTTCCAGAAGGCTCCAAATTCTTTACCATAAAATTCTGTTGTATGGGAGATTGCAACATATAATTGGCCAATTTTAGTTGTTGTATGTTAAGATTTTCTTTTCATGGGGTTTTTGTTCTTCAATAGTTGTTTGAGCTACAAAATATGGGACATAGCTTCTGAGAAGCTCTAAGACATACATATTTCAGAATCCATGTTAGTCAATGGTTCAAAATTGTTAATCTGTTCTATAATAATATCACACAACACACCAAAGACTTTCAAAATCTGTTTCTATCCTTCTTATCAGAACTCTGTTCCAATTCTTCATCTTCATGCTTTGTAAATTCTGGCCAGGGACACCCACTAACGCTCTTTTAATACCAAATGTCTTAGTTCTCTACTGCTGCCATAACAAGTCACCATGAACGTAGTAACTAAAAACAACATACAATTATTACTTGTTTGTCTTGTGGATCAGAAGTCCAACATGGGTCTCAATGGGCTAAAATGAAGGTAATATCCCCTTCTGGAAAATCTAGAGAAGAATCCATTTCCTTGCCTTTTCCAGCTTCTAGCAGCTACCCACATTCCTTGACTTATGGCCCCTCCTTCCAATCTTCAAAAACAGCAGTACTGCCTATCTGACCCTTCCTCTACCATTACATTTCTTTCTGGCCACAACTGGGAAGGATCCTCTGCTTTGGTCTACCTGGGAAATCTAGGATAATCTCCCCATCTCAAGACACTTAACTTGTACCACATCTCCAAAGCCCCTTTTGCTGTGTGATGTAAGCTTTTCACTGGTTCTTAGGGTTAGAAACCTATTAGGACCAGGATCTGTGAGGCCATTGTTCTGCCTTCCACATTTTCCTTTTGATTAACACCTCCTTTGCTCAAGTTCTTCTCTCCTGAATCTCTGACAACTACTCTCCATCTATAAACTTCAAGCAAACCCTTTAGTGCCCCAGGGGCCATCTCATTCAGAAAGCTTGTCCTGCTCAGTCCAAAGGAAGTATTATCTCCTCTGAATTCTTTTTAGTATCTTTTTGCCCTGATCCCTTAGCAATAACCATTTTAGTTACCTTTTTAACTCTACCCTCTTTGATTCTCCAACCTGTCATTAGGAGCCCTCCCACTCCACCAAAGAGAAGAGGACATATATGTGATTATTGCAAAGACCCAAAACTCTGCATCATACAGTTTTTAGAGCCCCATAGTATTTGGAAATCACGACTGCTTAATTGATTAATCAAAACTACTTAATGTTAAATATATTTAAATGTGCAAACCAACCTAAAAAAAAACACCCAAAAAACAAAACCCTGACCAAGACAGTTTGTAATAACATGGGAAATGTTTGCTCGAAGTCAAGAGACGTCACAGAGAAAGCAGTGCACCAGCTTAAGCTTAAGCTCATAAAGCAGTATCGTGTTGATGGAAGTTTGTATAGATCACAGAAACCCCTTCTCCCCTGCCCATGGAGAGGCTCTGTATCATCTTGCTCAGAGCTTCACGGTCTTCATAATCCTTCTGGCAGATGGCACCTCCAGTATTTCCCCTCCATCCCAGACTTCCTGGTAACAAAAGCTTCATCCCATTTAAAGATCCTAAGCTGTCTTAAATTCAATATACTACAGAAACAATCTAGCTCTCAATCAAGGTTATAAAATACTTCAGGCAAGTAGAACGTGAAAAGAGGGATTACAAGGGCCCAACACAATTAGCTGGACAACACAAGAATGCAGGGCTGGTGTCTACATGAGTTTCTGAGATATCAGGTGATATCATGAGTTTCTGAGATATCAGGTTCTGAGATACCTCTGGAGTACCCACAGGTCCCTAAGAGAGAGTGGAGCTAAGGAAAATTCTGATGTGTTCCAATTTCCCAGCATCATTTCTTCTACTTGGCTTTAATATTTAGACTTCATATGCTTACTACAGGTTATCACCTAAAATGCATCTTCCCTTGGGAAGCATGCCTGTGCTGTCCGGGGGCAGAATGGCTGTGTCCTATGTGTGCAGGACTCTGATGGGAGGAGTATATAAAGCTGTATCTGCAGGACCTCAAAGGATCGTTGTAGGACCAGTGGGCAGAAGAAACAGGAACTTCAGGGTAATGATAGGAACGCATTTTTAAGGTCAGAACTGTCATCAACTGAAGGGGGCGACCTCTAGACCGGTCACTGTGTACCTGACCCTTAAGCAAAAGATGACATTTGACAACATCTTCTTCTTCTGGGCCTTGATCAAAGGGACTAGTGCTTTGGAGGGGAAGGGACACAGCATTAGGGATACCGGAAAACACAGGCTTGGGGTGAATTGAAGATGCCCTGAGTCTGAGACAGTGACATCAATCCTCAGGCATCTCCAAAAAAAATAAATAAATAAAAAATAAAGTATAGCATAAGGGAGTGAGTGGTTGCAAAGGTCCTAATTCTGTTCTAAACTTCAGGGCTGGGCCACCAATAATGCACACACTGATGTGGTGATTGGAGAACAGGCTCCTCAAGGGAAGACTAGCATTTTACTACAAGGGGAAAAGGACTTCACTGATAGAATTCCTAAAGCCTCTTAAAGTGTGCCAGCTAATGGCTGTAGCAGATGGGTAGATGGATCCAGAGGTGAAGAAGGAGATGTAATGAGTGGACCCAGCAGACAGCGGCCCCGTTTAGGACACCACGGAAGTTGCTTGAATGAGGGAAACCTCACCAACAGAAGCTGAGAAGACACAGGAGGCCCATATAGAAGACCCTAGAGGATAATCTCCAAGTGATCTTGCTAACCCCAGCACCTTCATGCAATGTTGTGGTTTTGGGGTTTTTTTACCTGAAAAATAGTTTTTCTTAGGCAAAGATGCTGCACCCTTAGATGAGATTGGGGCTGATTATCTACTGCCTAACATAAATCACTCCACTCATACGTGCAGAGTGACTTAAGGCATATTGTGAGTGCTCAATATAACACTGTGATTGCATTCATCCCGAGGGAAAATGGGCACAACTGCAAATACCCTGAAAAACACGTATTTAAAGACCCTACTTATTCTTTTTTTATATGTATCCTTTCATATATCGCTAAGGGAACCCTTGTCCTTTTTCATCTTTCATCTCAAATAAGGCAAAAGTAAGATATAATTGTATTTCACCATGAGCCTGTGATTTCTATTCCTTAGGGTGGAAGAAAGGGATGGTGTTGGAGGGAGAGAGAAAAGAGACATTTTCAGCTTGGTCCTTCCCTGATGGATTTGGCTGCAGGCTATGTATAAGGCCCCTCTCTTCTCAATCCCAAACATTGAGTGATCAACACTCCCTAGGGCTCAGGATAGTTCACATAAATGATGGGCTGGAGGCAGTACGGGTAATATGCATATGTTCTTTGGCTTTATATTTGATGGTGCATGTACAAACTTCTGACTTTCTCTTAGAGTCTTCAACGTGCATTTTATTGTGATCAAAAGATCCCCAAAATGGCCTAGCACAGAGGAGGCCAAAATACCCCTCCGAGTTTGACACATTCTTGAGCAAAACCTGCTTGACATTTCCCAAGGAACTACGGAGCATTGACAAATTCTTAATGAGTGTTGCTTTGTGCCAGCCTCAGCCTATCAATAGTCAGTGTGGCTCTTAAACCAGCCCATGATTGCAAGATGACCTTCAGCAGCAACTATCAGGAAGCTCTGAAGAAAATAGAGGTCTGTTACTTACAAGACCTGGAAATTACATAGTGTACCTGGTGCTACACAGCAAGGTCATGGGTAGAGAGAGACAGCACTCCGGACAGATCTGCTTTTATTGGGATGAACGGTGGGGGCCTAGAATTTCGCAGGCTCACTCTTTATTGGTGAGTTTAAAACATAAGAGCAAAAATTTAAAGCACAAGAAAAAGAAAAGTCAAGTGGCTTATATGGTCAGTTATCAAAATCAAACAATATATCTAAATCAAAGGAGCCTCCATCATGGGAGATGAGGGGGCCTGGTGCTTTATCTAGTTGTGTGGCTGGCATTGTGTTTTTCCAGATAGCCATCTTTGAATAGGATGCCTCTTTGAAACTGATGCCTTGGCAATCAAATCTTAAGTCAGGCAGTTGCATTACAAAATAAGAAAAACAAAACAAAACAAAACAAAACAAAACAAAACAAAACAAAAACACTGTCCTGGCTTACACTGCAGGTGTTATCTGGACTATTCTCATCGGTGTGTGATAAATAACAATCTGATTTCTAGGGCAGGGGTAGGATGGGAAGGCTGCAGTTCTGATTTTTAGCCAATTTTTGTGGGTAAAGTACTTCCAACATATCCAATTTAGGCTACCAACAGCTCACAAAAGTTTTCATAGTTTAACTAAAAGCTCTCATGAGCCAGGATGAACTGGTTCACACCATTGATTCTATTCTGGTTTGCCTGTGGCAAACAAACAACAATAACAACAAATATATATATATATATATATATATATATATATATATATATATACATATACATATATATATATATGTGTGTGTGTGTGTGTGTGTGTGTGTATCTACATATATATATATATATATATATATCCCCCACACATATTTTTTTAAATAAAGTGTCCTTTCTTCTGTATTGTGTATGCAAGGATACCACAATCAAACTAATTAACATGTTCATCATCCCACTTGGTCATCTTTTGGTGGGGGGGGGGGACTTATTTGTTTGATTTTGATGAAAACAATTAAGATCTCTGAACAAATTTCAGGTATACAATACAGTATTGTTAACCATAGTCACCATTAGGTTTCCAAAACTTATTCATTCTCTATATATGAAATTTTGTACATTTTTTGACCAGCATCTCCCAGACTCCCATTTCCTCACTTTCCACCCTGTTGGTGCCACCACTCTCTGCTTCTAAGTGTTTGATTTTTTTTTTTTTTTTTAGGGTCCATGGATAACTGACATCTTGCAATATTTGTCTTTCTCTGTCTCATTTATTTCACTTAGCATAATGTCCTCCAGGTTAATCCATGTTGTCACAAATGACAAGATTTCTTTCTTTTCTAAGACTGAATAACATTTCATTTTATATATATCTATATGTGTGTATACATATATAAAATATATATAGAGAAAATATCTACTATAAATACATTATATAAATATTATATTCTCTATATTACACAATATAAAATATATTATATCATATAAAATATAAATATATATCTATATCTATTATAGATACATATCACTTCTTTAAATCCATTCACCTATTGGCAGACACAGATTGTTTCCAAATCTTGGCTATTGTGAATAATGTTGCAAAGAACATGAGAGTGCAGATATCTCTACAAGATCCAGATTTCATTTCCTGTGGATAAATTCCCAGAAGTGGAGTTGCTGGATCATATGATAGTGCTATTTTTAGTTAAGGACCCTCCATACTATTTTCCATAACGGCTGTACCCATTTACATTCCTACCAACAGTGCACACCCTCACCAACACTGTTGTTTTTTGTTTTTTTGATAATTCGCACTCTAATAGGTGTGAGGTGATATCTTCTTGTGGTTGTGATTTGCATTTCCCTGATGATTGGAGATGTTGAGCACTTTTTCATGTACCTATTGGCCATTCCTCTTAAGAGCCACAAATCTCACCTGCTCCAGTGATGGCTAGCTTAGCCCTCAGTTACATGTGGGACTTCCCCAAGTTACAGAAAGGGTACTCTTCCCAAGAATGTTGAACTTCTTTTGAGCACAGCTAGAGTTAACTTTATTATACTTACTTTACAGACATATTTATTTTATATAAAAACAAGTTGAGACTTTGGGATGGCGATCATGTTAAGGATAAAAATAAGATCAAAAGCAAGCATGGTCTGGGCACCTGGGTGGCTCAGTCAGTTAAGTGTCCAACTCTTGATTTGGCTCAGGTCATAATCTTGTGGGATCCTGCCCCTCAGCAGTCTCTGTATTGACAGCATGGAGCCTGCTTGGGATTCTTCCTCTCTCTCCCTCTGTCTATGACCCTTCCCCCACCCCCACCCCAAAATGAATAAATAAATAAATATATTTTTTTAAAGTAAGCATGGTAGATAATAAATGCTTAAAGAATGAATAAGTGAAGAATGAATGAATGAGTAATTGATGAATGGAGGCCTTGAAGAAGAAGGACCAATGATGAGCCTGTCAATTACACTGCCTATGTTGCTGTCTTCTCTGTTTTCCCATAAGAGCAGAGTGAATAGGTTTTCCATACCCATTGAGAGCATAGCCAAAGAAAATGGACTTAGATGTTTGGGTTAACAATGTAGAGGAGCCTCTTATTCAAGAAAAGGAAAAGTCTGCAATATTCTTTGTGAATATCTAAATTTTCTCCGCTCATCAGATGCACAGCAGTGCACATTATGGCAATAAGATGCTTTTGATTCAGCCTAACCCGGAGACAGGAGCTGGACCTCATGACCTTTGTAGGCATTACTAGACCTGCTTGGCTTATTGTAAGAGCAGTGGGGCGTAGCGTAAGGGGCAGGAGCTTCCTGGGTTTGAATATTGACTGGTTGTGTACACTTGAGTTATTTAACATCCCTGGGCAGCAGGTTTCCCCTCTGTAGGTAGGAAATGAGAACAACACCTACTACACTGTAATGGTTAGAGATAACACTTATTAAGTGCCTGATTCATAGAACCTGTTCAATAATTAGTGGTGGTGGTTATTAGTACTGTTTATTAAATCCATAAAGATAAGATGTCATTGTTCCTCAGCCTTTTGTTGAGCCTGGGTAAGAAACAGTTGACTGGACTTAATACATGCATAGATCTCCCTTCTGTCCTATTGGAATTGTGCTGGTCACAATGCTCAGAAAATGTCTAGGGCATATGAGAGCTCTGGCTGCCAGCTGAGGAGTCCTGGTTAGTTTCTAACCACCAAACTCCTGAGTACGACCAGAGATGACCCAATCTTGGCTCCTTCTCCAGACTCTCTCACTGCCTTTTCAGCTTCCTCAATATCACCTTTGAGAGGCTAAATTCAGTCTCATGTAACTAATTTTAAAATCTCTTCCCCATCTCTGGGAAAAGAACAGAAGCCAACTTCCTGGGCTGGAAATAAAAAATCAAATTGAACTCATTACTGCCTCTAAATAGTCTAAGTACAACAGCCAAGCCACCTCTACTTAAGTCTAAAATGATGATCTCCTATGAGCAGTGCTTTATTGATTATACTCAGCTCAGTAATCTGGGGCTGATGAGCAAGGCTTTATAATGTTTCATGGGATGTGTATGAATGTAGACTGGGAGGCTTACTAAGCCATGCTAGAGATTTCTACCAGAGGTTTTAATGCATTTTTCTGTATCCTAGTGAGATCCATGTTGCTAGGTCAGCAAAATTCTTGTCTGTAGACACAAGGACTTCTTGCATTCTTGCACGCAAAGGGAAAAAGACCCAAACTAGTCCTTTCTGAAGTTTTACTAAAGCTCTCAGTCTCTGGGGAGTTGGTGTATGAATTATCTATAGCTATGTAATAAGCCACTGAAACTTTGTGGCTGAACATAGCCATTTACTTAACTCATGATGCTGGGGGGTGGCAATTTGGGCTGGGATCAGCTGGATGGCTCTTCTGCCTGTCTCACGTAAGCTCATTCATGTATATGAAGTCACTGGCCAGGTCATCTGTGAGTTGTCTCTGTTGAGATAGCTCATCTCTTCATATGTCTCATTCTCCAGCAGGACTGGCCCAGACTTGCTCACATGGCTGCTCAACAAGTCTCCAAGAGCCACAAGAGAGTCCACAAAGCACTCTCAAAGTATCAGTTTATATCATGTTTGCTTTTGTTCCATTAGCCAAAGCAAGTCACACAGCCAAACCCTGAGTCATCGTGGGAGGGCAGGAACCATAGACATGCATACAAGATGTGAATAAATCCAGGTCAGTTAGCTGCAACCAGAAACTGAAGTTGATGTCTTTGATTCTCTACCATAGTTTAAATGTACCCATGCTTTCTCATTTCAGCTAATTTTTGCGGGACATGGACTTGAGTTCTGGCTAGCCAGATAGTATTTGATAGTATTATCAAAATACTACCTCTTTACTGTCTATCATACTGTAACAAGCATGATTGGAATCATTTACCACGTGTTATATGATTAATACAATAATCCTACAAGGCAGGTATCATTGTGTCCCCCTCACAGATGAGGAAAATGAAGCTTAGACAGTGAATTGACTAAGCCAAAGTTGCCTCTGTTCCATTAATGGCAGAACTGAGATTTGAACCCAGTTTCCTCAGAGGCCAAATTTCAGACTCTTAACAAACTCTCAACTCTTAACAAATTTCAGGCTCTATACAACCACACCTTCCCATAAACCACTAAATGTTTTTTTTAATAATTTAGTGGATTCCTTTTCAATTATGAGGCATCAGATTCTTTGTTATAAAGGATAATAATTACTATGCACACATTGCCACAGGCAGATGTGTTTGCTTGCTTGTGTTTCCTCAAGGGCCAGGGAAGCCCAGTGGTGAAGACAGTTAAAAGGACAAGCTCTGGCCTCAGGCCTCCTCTGAAATAAGGCAGGTGAGTACCTGGGAGCCATGGAGTCCAGAGCAGCTGTGGGTCCTCCTGGCATTTAGGGCTGCTGTGGGCCTGCCTGAGGGTATGACAGGGCACTCTGAAAACAGAAAAGAGAAAAGAGAGCCATTCTCTCACTTTCCAAGATGTCAGAGTCAGCTTCCTGAAGTCTCCCAACCTCACAGAGGACTTTGGAGAACTACCCATGATTGGCAAAGAGCTTGTAAGGTAAAGGTGCCCTGGAACCACACAGATCTTGGATGAGAACCCTAAAGACAAGAACCTCAGATTCTAACCTGCCTGGTTCCGTCTGCAGAAAGGCAACCACTGTTGCACCAGTGTCTCCCACAGTGTCTCAGTGTGCCCTTGGGGTCACTCCCCTCTTTGTTCTGCCTGTCCCATCCTTGTGCTAGCAGTGGCCAGCAGAATCCCAACCACTGATTTTTAAGAAGAGTCTGGAAAGCCAGCTTGGCTTGATCTTTGGGAAATGAATAGGGACTGGAAACAGAGTAAGTTTGCTGCCCTAATTCACTGCACTGACAAGGAGACTGATCAGCACATTGCAGCATATAAAGTGTTTGACTTACAGCATCTTATTATACTTTTATTATAGCCCTGGAAGGAAGGTCAGGAAGGATGACTACCTGCTTTTGCAGATGAGGGCAGTAATCTCAAGCTCAGTGGGTAACTTGCCCAAGATAACTTGGTGATGGGGTGGCTTGGATAAGAACCACAATCAGATCTTTCAGCATCATGGTTAATGTTTTATTTTGCTTCAAATTTTGTCTTGTGGTTGGCCTTCCTTGGACACCCTTGATTCTTGAATAATTGGAGGAAATGTGTGTTTCTGTAAATATAAGCATGGAATCGTCCACCTCTCTGTTTCATTCTTGCAGTCACAAATAAGACCCCCAAAACAATTCCTGCTGTGGCTCATGGGGCCAACACAGGATATGTGAGTAAGTAAATACTTGCTCTTATCTTTTAAATAGTTTGAACAGTACTTTTGCATATCTCTCAAAGAACGAATCAGTGAGCAGATTGGCCTGAGGAAGAGATTCAGTAAGAAGTGTTTAGGGTCTCACTGACTTACTTTCAAGGCTTTAAAGTCCTGGCTTGAAAACTTCCAGTGTCTTCCTGTGCACATAGGACAACCATCATGTTCACCAGCATGGCCCATCTGCCACCAATTATCATGCAGTTTTGTTCATTTTCTCTACATCCTCAGCTTTGACCAAATGACCCACCAAAGGTCTCCCCAGTTCCCTTTTGTATGAAATGGACTTCCATTTAGAATTCCCTATATCCTCCTCTCAGGGAAATCCTGTCCACCCTCACAGTACAACTCAGAACAAAACCTTCTCCTTCCAGTCTATGCCACTCAGTGGCAACGCTCTTGGTCCCGTGGCTCAGGCAATAAAACCCAGAATGAATCATCCTTGTGTTTTTCTCTCACTCTCCATATTCAGTCTGTCCACAAACCCTGTTAGCTCTACCTGCTGGATTAGCCTTTTCCATCATCCCCATCACACTGTGGCTGGTCCAAGCACAAATCTCCTCAGTGTTTATTATTTGACATAATCACATACTATGCTTTGTGGTACTTATTTTCACTACATTGAGTACTTTTGGAGGACAGCACAATGATTTATATATATTTGTATGATAATGCTACCACCTTATACATGAATGGCAATACAGTTCACAAGCATTTTTATTCTCACATATTGTCTCCCTCCCATTTCACAGGTGAGGAAAGAAGCTCAAAGAGGTTACCTGTCACAGCCAAAGGCACAGATCTCCCAGGAGGGAAAGCTAAACCTCTGGATTCCAAGCGCATTGCCCTGTACTCAGCAGGCCCTCATTAAACAACCACTGAAAATGTGTCTTTACCCTTTCCAAACAAGAGTATGGGAAGGTGGAAGGGTCCGTAATGTAAGCAGGCTTGAACCTTGCATCTATTCAGGTATACATTTCCAAAGTGCGTGCTAGGGCAATTTATTAGTTTAATTAGCATGGTGATCAGTCAAGATATTATTCAGGGTTTTGCTTCCACTTGTATAGATTCCTCAAAAGGAACTAAAGAATTTTTTCACCCCCAGGGGTATTCACCATAGCCCCAAACTGAAAACAATCCAAATTTCCAACAGTAGGAGAACATATAAATAATTGTAGTACAGTCACTGAATGGAAACAATAATATAATACAAAGCAACAATAATAAATATAAATGAATTACTGCTACATGCAGCAACACAGGTGATTTGCACATACATGGTGTTGAGTAAAAAAAAAAAAAAAGGAATAGTATTGTGTGATTCCATTTACCTATAGTCCAAGAACAGAAAAAAAAATATATTGTTACTGATGTCAAAATAGCAGTTTCCTCTGGATGGGTGGGGAAGGTTATTATTGATTATGAAAGGGAGCAGGTGAGCATTTTGAGGTGCTGGGAATATTCTATAGCAAGATTCAGCAGGCTATGGCCAAGAGCCAGATCTGACCCACCATCTGATTTTTGTATATAAAATTTTCTTGGAACATAGCCACACCCATTTATTTACATATGGCCACAGCTGCTTTTAAACTGCAATGGCAGAGTTGAGTGTTGCCACAAAGACAATATGGCCTCCAAAGCCTAAATTACTTACTATCTGGCCCTCTACAGAGTCTGCTGATTTCTGAGAGAGAGAGAGAGAGAGAAATAACTAGCATGAGTGGGGGAAGGGCAGAAGAAGAGGGAGAGAGAGAATCTGAAGCAGGCTACATGTCAAGCAAAGAGCCCAATGCAAGGCTCAGTCTCACAACCATATCATGACCTGAACTGAAATCAAGAGTTGGGCACTTAACTGACTGAACTACCCAGGTGCCCCCAAAGTCTTGATATCTATTCTATGCCATCATCTGAGTAGTGGTTACATGCATGTTTATCTATGAACATGAAAATTTTCATCAAGGTATATATTTTACTATACTAAACACCAAGGAAGAAAGAGAGGGAAGGAGGGGGGAAGAAATTTTTAAAAATACAGAAATATGTTCCAGAGTACGTCATTTATAAAGGTCATGTCACATATCACACTGGTGGATGGAAGCCGATACAGTCACTTCATGAATGAGAACCATATCTTGAGGTACCAAGAAAAGGGAAGTAATGCTGTTTTCCAAATGGGCTCACTCACACAAGGTGTCACAATTTTTCTTGGGTTACAGAGACTCTTGTGGTATAACCTGACCTTGAATCCTCACTCTCCTACTTCTTCAGTGTGTGACTTTAAACAATAATTTCCCATCTCCAGCCCTCAATTTCTTCATCTGTAAAATGTATGTAATAATAACACCTACCTGTGGTTCATTATAAGGGTTAAATGGCATAAATGTAGTTAAGTGCTTAGCATAGCACCTGGAAAGAGCCTCAGTAACTGTTAAAGGATATAATGAAAGCTATGGATGTTCTTGCCAGGAAAATAACTCATTCACATTCAGACTTTGAAACAAAATAAAGGGGGGTCAGGGCTGTCCCTTAAGCCCTTGGTGGGCCCCAGTTCTTGCTGTTACTGAATTACATAGTTATGGCAGGCCCTGTACTGGCTACAAAGCCCCAAGAATGCTCAGGGCTGGCACATAGCAACCCCCTTTCCTCATAGACAACAATCAACATCCCTGAGGGGCCCTCTGCCAGCCTGGTGGCAAACTGGCATCTAATCATACCAGCTTCAGTGCTAACTTGCCAGGTGACAGGATCCAGGAAGTACTGTGGGGAAAGCACTGAATGGCACCTGCTGTGAGATGGAGATAGTCTCCCACCTGGAACTGTGCCTTAGTGTGGAGATGTAGACAGTAGAGCCCACAGCAGCAACACTGAGATGAAAGCAGCTGGGACAAAGGCTCCTCAAATTCATTCATCACTCTCTCTTTCAGGGACTGTTTGTCATTTGCTAGAGCACAGCTGGCCTCTCCTGAGGTACATTGTTTGTGAGAACCAGGGGCAGTCACGCGCCAGACAGCTGGAGAGGCCCCATCTCCCCCAGACAGGTGTAGTGATCTATTCCTTGGTGTGGGTGCACCCAGCTTGGGGAAGGCATGAGCAGGTGCTTGGCAGTATCCACAATGCTGGGAGATATGCATCTGATGTTCCCTAGCACTGTGGGGGATAACATGGGGATGAGACCTCTTGCCACTCCTGCAAGCCAAGCCTCACTGGCATCTGGGTGAGGGCCCTGCATGACGTTCCATGGAGGGGCTGAGAATCAGGCAAATTGCTGCCCAACTGCAGGGAGAGTTTGGAGGAGTCTTTGTGGTTCCTCTGTGAAGGGCAATACAGTCTCTTTCCTTCTTACTGTTTTTCCAGCAGGAAGACAACCTAGATTTCTCACTTTTTTCAAAGCCTTTTTCATATTTGAGCAGCAGGAAACTCACAACCTTGCCATTTCAGAATGTTTTAACTAAGTGGAGGCTACCTTTCTGTTCTGTTTGGCTTTTGGAGCTCTTGTAAGAGTCATTGCCTACTGATGAATCTGTTTTCAAATTCACTCAAGTGATTAGCAGTATTTGTTTCTTTGCAGCCATAAAGCCATATTATAATAGCCTGTATAATTTCCAGCTGTGGTGGGAAGCCCCCCTTAGGTTCTAGAGGACTCTTGCAGCACCTTGCCAAACAGCCCTTTCTATAGGTCATGTCACACAACAAGAAAGCTTACTTCTTCGAAATCAGCAAAAGAGAAAAAGAGGAAGTCTAGTAGCAAGATAGTCTATAATGTAACATCTCATCACTTTGCCACATTCTACTGATTAGAAACAAGTCATAGGTCGCACCCACATTCAGAGGGAGATTATACAAAGGCATGAATACCAAGGGTGGCAGGAATATGGGAACCACCTTAAAGTCTGTTCATCACAGAGAACAAAAAGAGAAGTCCCAACTTTGGGAGGTATGGAGATCAAGAAGTGATTAGATATTCACGTCTTGAGATCCAAAAGAAGAAAAGATCAATGCATTCTGATATTACTGAACTGCACCTTCAAGTGTAGGTTAAAGAAAAGAAATACTTTTGTATGTGCAAAGCTCTTAGAGTTTATATTGCAATCTCATGCATCATTTAACATTTTCATATATCCTGTAATGGAGCTTCATTTAACAGAAGAAAAAAAGCTGAGATTCTGATAGGTTATACAACTCTCTCAAGTAATCTCTATCAAATTCCTAGCTGGATTTTTGCAAAAATTAACAAACTCATCCTAAAATTCTTGTGGAAATGCAAAGGACCCAGAATAATCAAAAGTATCTTTAAAAAGAACAAAGTTGAAGGACTCACACTTTTCCAATTTCAAAACATACCATGAAGTTACAGTAATCAAGACTGTGTGGTACTAGCATAGGCAGACATATGGACCAATGGAATAGAGGTAAGATTCCAAAAATAATTCCTTATATTTATGGTCAAGTGATTTTCATCAAGGGTGCCAGACAATTTAATGAGTAAAGAGTAATCTTTTCAAAAAATAGTATTGAGAAAATACTCAATATTTTGCATGTGAGTATACATGCAGAAGAATCAATTTGGATCCCTACCTCACATCACAAAGAAAAATTGGATCAAAGAACTTGGGGTGCCCAGGTGGCTCAGTCGGATGAGTGTCCGACTTTGGTTCAGGTCATGATCTCACAGTTTGTGAGGTCAAGCCCTGTGTCGGGCTCTGTGCTGACAGCTCAGAGCCTAGAGACAGCTTCAGATTCTGTCTCTGTCTCTGTCTGTCTGTCTGTCTCTCTCTCTCAAAACAAACATTAAAAAAATAAAATTAAAAAAAAAGAAAGAAAGAAAGAAAGAAAGAAAGAAAGAAAGAAAGAAAAGGGATCAAAGAACTAAATGGATCCAAGAGCAAAAACCCTTGGATGAAACCTTAAGCATAAGTCTCATGACCTTGGATTATACAATGGTGTAGATGACACAAAAAGCACAAATCACAAAAGATAAATTGAGCTCCATCAAAATTAAAATCTTTTGTGCTTCCAATGACACTACAAGAAAGTGAAAAGACAGCCCACAGAATGGGAGAAAATATTTACAAATCATCTATCTGAGAAAGAATTTGTATTCATAATCTACAAAATATTCTTACAACTCAAGGATAAAAGGACAAATAATCCAATTTTTTAAAGGGATAAAGGATTTGAATACATATATACATATATATGTATTTTTGGATATATATATATATCCAAAAAGCATATGAGATTGTTCTCAACATGATTAGTCATTGAGGAAATGAAAATCAAAACCACAATGAGATATAACTTTGTACCCACTAGTATGGCTCTAATCAAAAAGACAGGTAACAACAAGTGTTGGAAAGAATATAAAGAAATTGGAACACTCACATACTGCTGGTGGGAAGGTAAAATGACGCAGCTGCTGTAGAAGACTGTCTGGAAGTTCCTCAAATGGTTTAAGATAGAGCTACCATATAGCCTAAGAATTCCACTCGTAGATATATACCCAAGAGGATTGGAAAAATATCCTCACACAAAAACTTGCATGCAAGTGTTTGTAGCAACATTTTTCATAATAGTGGAAACAACCTAAATGTCCATCAGTTGATGAATTGATGAAAAAAATTTGGGATATTCAGACAATGGAATCTCACTGATCCGTTTAAATGAGTGAAGTGCTGATATATTCCGCAACATGAATGAAACTTGAAAACATTGTACAAAGTGAAAACAGCCTGACATAAAAGGCTACATATTGTATGATTTCATTTACATGAAATGTCAATATAGGCAAATCCATATAGACAGAAAATAGATTAATGGTTGCCAAGGGCTGGAAGGAAAAAAGAATGGGAAATGACTGTGCATGGGCACAGGGTCTTTGGAATGATGAAAATGGTCTGGAATTAGGTAGCCATGAAGGTTGCACAACTTTGGCATTATACTGAAAACCACTGTACTGAGCACATTTAAATGGGTAAATTTTATGGTATGTAAATTATAGCTCAATTTTAAAAATGGTTCATGAACTGATAAATGAGAAAGAATCTTGAAATGTGAGAAAAACACAGTCACACAAATCAATGTGCTTATTCCTAACATTAAGATCTTTTTTGAGTTTGTTAATTAAATATTTGTCTGAATAGATCATAAGTATACAAAATTCTATCTACAGATGCTTAGAGCATCATTAACAGTATTCTGAGTGGAATGATAGGGAAGACATCTCTAATTTGAAAAAGCTACTCAAGAAGCACATACATTTCTGGCTGGAGTATAAAATGGTACACTTTTTGGTGACTTCTTATGAAATTAAACAATAGATATCTACCCGATGATCCAGCAATTTCACTGCTAAATATTACCCAAGAACAGTAATGAAGTATGTCCACAAAAAGGCTTGTAAAAGAATGTTCTTAAAATCCTTAGAAAAAATAACTCCACAATGGAAGTAATCCAAATGTCTATCAATAGGAGAACAGATAAAGAAATTGTGGTACTCATGCAATGGAATACCATTCAGCAATAAAAAAAAAAAAAAAAAATGAATGAACTACTCACAAGAGTAAAAGTGAATTTCATCAAGATTATGCTGAGCAAAAGAAGCCAGGCCCAAGATAGCATACACTGTATGGGAACCAGTTAAATTACTGTGAGAGAAGCCAGAAAGTGGTGGTCCCCAGAGAGAAGAGAACTGACTGGAAATAGGTATAAGGTCACTTTCTGGAATGACAAAAAATTCCTTATCTTATTTTGAGTAGTGTTAATGTGATTGTATAGAACAATCCAAACTCACCAACCCAACACTTACTATATAGTACATTTTATTGTATGTAATTTATATCTCAAAAACAAAAATGTTACATGGTCATAAGATTTTTGTTTTTTAATCTCATAAGTCTGATGGGCAACCACATTTAGAAAACTCTGGTTTCATCTAAGAATTCTTTTTCCTTAAGTTTCAGGAATAGCATGTATAGAAATTTCTATTCACCTACATTTTCTTGTACTTCCATGGCTACAGTAATGGGCTCTCAATAGAATTGGCCATAACAGCCTAAGGAAGCACTGTTTTAAAGAATTCAGTAGTACAGTAATTTGTTTTATAATTAAAAATCCAGATTTCTTCTAAGTCTTTAATTTCAATCATCTGTAGCCACAAAACAAAACCTGGGTAAATTTTGTGCCTATGCTATTTCTCTGCAATTGTCTATAATTTCAAGACAAGATTGATATTTTAGGAAACATATCATCATAATCTCTGTTTTGACTATTGTAGGTGCACTTAGAATGGAACACGAGGTTTATGGCTACAAGCTTGGCAGAAGAGAACCTCAAAGTGTCTCAGATAAAGCTGCCAGTCACATTTATTTTGTGGAAAAATTGGTGGTGCAGTCTATGTAAAGAAAATTCCACTCTATATCAGAGAGCCCTACATTTACTGCATGAGATGCCTTTGTCAACAGAGGCTCACAGACAACCTCATCCCACACCTCAGAGCTTCCCTTGGAAGGGAAAAGATTGAATAAGCCCTGCTCATAAAACACATCCCAGAGAGCATGAAAGCTATACACCTGGAGAATTTAAAACCAAGAGGATTTAAATCCAGTGGTAGCTGACTCTGGAGCTCAACGTGACAACTTTGACCAAAAACACTGAACAACTGGAAAGCAGAAACCCTAAATTTAAGGAAGATGATTCAACACTCCCATGAAATGCGAGGCAGTGACACTTACTAACACCAGAAGCAACCAGACACTTTTGCCCTTTGTTTTTCCCCTTGTTTAAAAAAAGAAACTGAAAGCAGGGTTCAAGTAAGAACCCTTGAGGCGGTGGGGACGCGGGGGGGGGGGGTGGCATCTAGTTGGCTCAGTGGCGCTAGATCTCAGGGTTGGGGGCTCAAGCCCCATATTACGTGTGAAGCCTACTTCAAAAAAATAAAAATATGAACCCTTGGTATTGCAACACAACAATGCGTGGTGTAAATGAACGAAGTTTAGAAGGATGTTGGTCATTGCATTTTCTTTTTATTTTTAAGTTTATTTTTTTAAGTTTTAATTTATTTATTTGAGAGAGACAGAGATAACGCAAGCAGGGAAGGGGCAGAGAGAGACGGAGAGAATCCCAATCAGTCTCCCTGTTGCCAGCCAGAGCCCAGTGCAAGGCTCAAACTCACGAAACCGTGAGATCATGACCTGAGCCAAAATCAAGAGTAGGATGCTTAACTGACTGAGGCACCCAGGTGCCCCAAAGCTTATTTATTTTTTGAGACAGAGAGAGAAAGAGTGCAAGGGGGGCAAGGGCAGAAAAAGAGGGAGACCAAGGATCCAAAGAGGGCTCTGCACTGACAGCAAAGACCCCGATGCAGGGCTGGAACTCACAAACCGTGAGATCATGACCTGAGTCAAAGTTGGTCCCTTAACTGACTGAGCCACCCAGGTGCCCCAAGTCAGTTCATTTTCTAATAAAAATATAATGACTTTGCATACTATGTGACACATCCTCCTCCAGGAGCTTTAGATATAGTAAATCATTTCTTTCCTCAAAATAACCTTATGAGTTCAGTACTAATATCATCAGCATTCCATAACAGGAAACTGAGGCTCACAATGGAATTTAGTGATTCCTGAGGTCATGCAGCTAGTACATATGCCAGCTGTGTTCAGAACGGTGCTGGTCTGACAAATTTGGCTGCAATTTAAAATCCTTGGGGAACAGTTAAAAATTCTGATGCCCATTGACCCACCCTCAGAGATTCTGATTTAGCTGGTCTAGGATGCAGCCCGGACATCCCTTTTTTTTTTTTTTTAATCGCCCCAGGAGAATCTAATGAGCAACCAGGGTCAATTACCACTGGTCTGGATGGATCCCTCACATTTTCTGCCTCTGATCTACTGACTTCTCTGAATCAAAGACTCAAATTCTTCTAAAGCAGGTCTTTCTAACTCAGGCTAGAAATGTATCCAGAATTTGGTATTTGGGAATGCACGATTTTCTTAGCAAGATGATTTCATCAGACTCTCTGTAATAACCTCGACTCAAAAAATGTTAAGAACTGTTCCAAAGGGTGACAAAAATCACAAGATATTATAGCAAATGCCTCAGTGAATATTTAATTTGGGTGTTTTTTTTTCTGGGGGGGGGGGAGGGCAATAAATTTTTCTCTACTTTGGTGACAGAGAAGCCAGAAAGTCACTTAGTTGTTTTCAGGAGTCAATCACAGTAGAACCACAAAGATGTCCTTTCCCCCTCAGAATGAAGAAGAAGCCCTGGAAGCAATCAGGGTAGTTCTATGGTCTCGAAAAAGGGGGAAAATGAGAGTTTAGTGTGCTTGAGGGAGAAGATACCACAAGGGAATGGGGTCAGGAGGCTGCAAATACATGATGGGCTGACAAACAAGCTATCTGCTGACTTCCTGGGAGTCTTGGTTATATTTAAGGCTGATAAGCTCAGTACTTAAAAAAAAAAAAAAAAAAGAGCACACTTGGCATAGCTGGCTCTGATAGGGTGGGTGGCACCCGTCCACAGCCCCCACAGCCCCCACAGCCCCAGGATCTCTTGCAGCTTAGACGGCCATTGTCCACCAGGCTAAGAAATTCTAAAAAGGGAAATGATACTGACCTGGTATAACTGGATGTTATCAAAGGATACTGGCAGCCATACTACAGAGACCACCTCAGGTCTTTTGGAGGATCCATAAGTAAAATAGTTTTCCCTGGTGCTCCTTCCAACTGACACCTGCCATTTTCTTGGCTACCAGTCAATTAACCTCTCACTCAAGGCAAGAGAAACAAGGAGAACCGCGAGGTTTCCTGCAAACTTTCATATTTGTAAGAGCACAAGATCAAGAACTTGCTCTCCAGAGTAAAAGAAACCTAAACTCAAACGTCCTATCTGTCATTGACAAGTCATGTCACTTCAAAAGAAATTTTAAGCTGTCTGAGGTCTCATCTGGGAAACAGAGATGATAATGTTATTGACATTATTGTTGTTGTTAGGAACAGTAAAGAGATACGCATATGGGGTATATATGCATCCAGTGTCCGGCACAAGGCAAGCCCTCGGAGAATGCTAGCTATTATCATTGAGAGGTGTTTGATGTAGTGCACAGTCAGTAAATGTTTCTGTCATTTACTTTTTTTTTTCTTTCTTCCCTTCCCCTTCTGTGGTACATTAAAATTGCCACCATATCTTTGCAGATGTTCCTATCAAGTGGTAGAGTCGATTCCCTCACAACTTGATTCTGAGCGGGCCTTTTAACTTGCTTTTATGTCATGAAATTTCTGAGTTTTGGCCTCAAGTGATCTTTCAGTATCTGCTCTTGCCTTTTTGGAATGCTGCTGCCATGTGAAAAAGCCTGAGCTAGCTTGCCAGACAGGGGAGAGAGGTCATCTTAGAACTTCCAGCCTCAGATGAGACTTCAGATGACTGTGGCCACAGAGTGACCTGAAGCAAGACCAGCAGAAGAACTTCTGGATGTGCCTAGCCCAGAGGGCTTGCCCAGAGAATCATGAACAAGTATGATAATTGTTGTTTTAGACCACTAAGTTTTGGGATGGTTTGTTGTGCAGCAATAGATAACTAATACATCTTCCTCCTTGTTCAACCAATGAGTCTCCAGATGATTCCAATTCATTAGAAAGAGTTGGGAGCTAAGAGAGGACAATGGGAGATGTAAGATTTTTCTAGTAGGAAAGACTCCAATGCTTCCTGGCAGTTACAGTAGGGCTGCTTCCACAGTAATAATGGATAGATGTGTTTGTTTGGTTGCCTTAAGCTCAGTAACTTCCATCAGTATCTCTGCAATTGCTCATTATCCCAGCTAAAAAACAAAATGTAGAATTGAATGGAAAGCAATCAATGTAATGGCACTATATAGATATAACCTATAGATAACAGCTTAAATAGCAAAATTCCAAAGTACCACTTAACCCCACAGAAAATATGCACAGTGCAATTTTTATGTTAATCAATTAAAAAGTCAAGCCCAGTTAAGCCTATATATCTCAGTTACCTGATCATGAATCGTATAAGTGGTAAAACTTTGCATCCGACACTACCTAAATGCTCTGTTTGTGATTAGTCCTTCCAATTAACCATAAGATGGAGGTGCTGTTTTGTCCATTTTACAGATTAGAAAACTAAGATATGCCTCATTTAAACCACTTCCCAAGCCCTCACAACTAATTCGTGGCTTAAGTAAAATGCAAACTATCAGATTCTTTAATTGGAGCTCTAGATCATCTGTAAATGCTTTGACCTAAAGGTCCAGAATTGAAGCTTTCAGGTTATTGGGCAGTTCAAAACAAAGATGTTAGTACTACATCCTCCATAGATGGGGTTGAAAATATACTCAAGGGCAACCCTTCTACCTCTGTCTTTCTGTCTAGAGACATCACTATACAAACTTCACTATAAAATGAATTATTGGTAAAAAATCTCCGCCTCCAATGCCTCTAGCCTCCAATTCATGACTCCCACTAAGAATTGCTTGTCATTCTGTAGAATATATCTAGAAAATGCTATCTGTATCTAGCTCTCTCAGGAGAGATCTGTAAATAGATCTCCTGGCATGGGTCTTCAACCTGCAGAAATACTTTGCTCCACAACAAGTATAAGTTCTGCATTTTGCCATCCCCCAGACCCCAAAATAAAGCCTCATAATTATACAGGCACTGAAACATAATTGGGCAAGCCTCTATATAACCCACACATCTTAATTTATGGTAGGCCCTGAGTTCTGGTTAAGAGGCACTAACGCTCTAGTCTAGGCCTATTGTCCTACAGTCATGGTCCTTGTTCAAGACCTTTAAAGTAATACTCTAATACAACTAATGTCTGATATTTAGGACAGTGCATGGAATTTTATGGCCACTTGTGAAATCATAAACCAGAGTGTTGTCTCCATCAGTCACCCTATCACACAGTGCCCAAAACAGTAGGCACTCCATAAATATTTATTGAATTAAATACTATTGAATGACCACACAACAAGCCAAAAATTATGCTGCAGTCACCAAAGTCCTGAACACATGCACTGCAGCAGCCCTGGGTACTTTATAGAAACTGCTGCCCCTAGCTAGAATTCAGCAAGTCTCAGTCCTTCACAGATTCCCAGATGAGATGATTTCAGATTCATATTGCAGTTTCACTAAAACTTTTTATTTTTTTAACTTCTTTTTATTTTTCAAAGTTCAATATAAACCCACTTCCCTATCTTCATATGGAAACAAAAAGAATGAATCACCTCTTAAAATGTCCCTTCATGATTATACTCCTCACTACACAATATTCATGTCACTGCCTAGAATCATCCACTTACCATCTTGCTTTGGTCTTTCCAATACAGATCAATTGTCTTATATGGATTATTCTAGTCTACGAGGTTACATCATTTTTTTAAGTTTATTTATTTATTTTGGTGGGTGGTGGTGAGGGACAGAGAGAGGGAGAGAGGGAGAATTTCAAGCAGGCCCTGCGCTGTCAGTGCTGAGCCCAATGCCAAGGCTCCAACCCCCGATCTGTGAGATTATGACCTGAGCCAAAACCAAGAGTCGGATGCTTAACTGACTGAGCCACCCAGGTTCCCCAAGTTTCCATCATTTTTAAAAGATGTTAAGGACATTTCCTGAGACCACCCTGCTAATACAGGACAAGATCAGATCTAGAAATAAGGTGATTTCACTCTTGGTCCAAATATTCTTTTGTCAACATCATAATTTAATGATCACTTGGAAAGTGATAACATTTAAAATATATGATGGTGGAAAGCCACACGTAAGATGGATTCAGTTGTTATCCCCCCTTCTATCCTAGAAGAAGATTATTAACAATTAACTCTCCTCAGTATGGCAAGAAAGCAATGTTATAATTAGTTCTCTTATAAAAAGGAGAAAAAAAGCCCAACAACTCAAGTATCTCTCTTGAGTACAGGAGAATAAACCAGTCCAATATAGAAAGGATCCATTCGATCAAAGAATTTCCCCATGGAAACATTTCACATCTATCTTATTTTACTGATAAATAGAAAGAGCTAATATTTATTGAATTCCTAACATGTGCCAGTCCTGTCATAAGTACTTTAGACACATGTACTCATTTCTCATTTCATCCTCAAAATAACCAATGAAGTGAGTGCTATCATGATCTTAATCTTATATATGAGGAGACTGAGGCATGGATAGATTGTTTAGCTAACTTAGTAAAAGCCATGCTGCAAACTGATGGTAAAATTTGGATTCAAATTCAGGCCGTCTGGGTCAGAGTGGTCCTCTATGTTGATACTGCTTCATCATGTCATAAGCAATATTAAGGTCAAAGCAAATGAATTTTCAGAGACAAGACATATTATTTCCCCTGGATACATTTTGTTCTAGCAACACAGTCAAATATGGGATTTCCAAAGTCTCATATCCTTAAGATATGAATCATGGTGGCTTCCATCTGACAGAGCAGATTGCACTGTCTTCCAGAAATATAGTTTGTAACAGGTTTCCTGGAGAACAGGATAGAAACCACAGATGCCCCCATCCTCTTCCTGCTGCCCACTTGGGATAAATTCAGCTGGTGCCATCTTGTCCCATGAGCTTTTCCAGCTTGGATTAGGAGTGGGTGCCCACTTGTAGAATCAGTCCTAGATGCTGCTAGGCATGCACAGGCCTTCCTGTTATTCATTCTCTGTAGCTTTTAAGCTTCAAAGCTGAAGCCAGGGTTAGTTCTATTATTGGTTGTTAAATATATTGGAGAAAAAGTCAAAGAGAAAATTGGCATTTTTCTGAAGGGCAATCCTAGAAAATACACTGGGGATTATCTTGAGAAATAATGGCTTGCATATAGTATGTTAGATTGGAAGACTGGCCACAATTTTGCAATTCTCCAATCAAGGAATAAAATCCATTTCTCCACCCTTTAATCTTGGCTGTCTGTGTGACACATTTTAGAACAATGGAACATTAGCAAATGTGACACAAACTGAAGATTAAAGAGTATGGATTGAGGCTTGTCTTCTCTGATCGTGCTTGAAACCTTGAGACCACCATGTGAACAAGCCTTAGCTAGCCTGACTAAAATGACGAACCACGTGAAGGAAAACCTAGCTTTCCAGTCAATCGCCACCAAAGCATTAGACATGTGACTGACACCATCTTAGGTGAACCAGCTGTCAGAAGACCCACCAGATAACCACAGATGCATGACAGAGCCCCCAGACTGGCTGGCCTAGTCCAGGAGATCTTCCTATCAGATCCACCAAATAATAGCCTAAATAAAACTGCTCATCTTTTAAGCCCCTAAATTTGTTTGTTACATAGCAAAAGCTGATGCACATGGCAAACGAGGGTAAGACAGTTTGAAAAACAAAAGTGCACAATTCAAATCACATCAATTTAAAGGACACACAAGAAATGAGAATGTAGTAAATTTTGTTTGTCTATATCTGACTATATAGTTAAAGTACAGATAATACATTTTCCAAAGCAGTATGATGAAATGATAGGAAATTTTAGAAAACAGAGCTTTCGTTAAAACAATCAATGGTCTTCACAAATGTAGCTACCATCTGTCCCATTACATTGCTATTACAATATCATTGACTATATTCCTTATGCTGTACCTTTTATTCCTGTGACTTATTCATTCCATAATTGCAAGTCTGTATCATACCATAATGTACAAACTTGTCAAATCACTAAGTTGTACACCTGAAGCAAAGGTAACATTGTGTATCAACTATGCTCAAAGAAAATGAATTTGCACGTAAAAAAATAAATATAGCTTATTTTATAAATTGAAAGAAAAAAAAAAAGAAAGAACCAGTGGTCTTTTCTGGAATAAACAAAGCAAGATCCTATTTCAATCTTTCAGACTGTCAAAAAGTTATCTGAGATATTCTAAACAACACTACACAGCATATGTGACTCGTTAGACCTTGTCTATATGAAGTACAGACAGGAAAATTTTTCTGCTTAGTCATTGAAACCTTGCATATTCTGTTTAGTTGTTCTATCAAAAAGATTCATGCAATCATTCCACAAATAGGTATCAACACATATTGTGTGTTAAAGCACTGTGCTTGATGCTAGAGTAAAACCAGTCATTGTTCCTTCCCTAATGGAGCATATCCATCAGGGAGGTTGTGGAATCCTTCCCTTTGGAAACAATGCTTGAGCTGTTATCTCAAGGATGCATGGCATTATGCACACAATTTGAGGAGGGAACACTTCTGGGCAAAGCAGTCCTCGGATATGATGGCCCTACACTGGGAGAGAAGAAGTGAGCAAGGATGGGGGACTGAAAAAAAGACCAGGATGCCTGTGTCAGGGAGTATTGAAGGCCACAACTCAAGAGAAGCTTAGAGAATAGTACTGACCTCCAACTGAGGTAAAAGAGGCCCCTGATTTCAGAAGGACCCCCTTTAGAAGGCTGAATTTGTCTAGCCCCTTCCTTCCCCATGGGTCAAGGAGCTTTTAGGGCTAAAGAGATGTTGGTCTCCCAGAATCCAGAGGTATTCTGTCCTCCCAGGATGCACAGAATTCCTTCTTCAAAAAACTCTCACCCTGCTTCCAAGGCCTGACTTACCTCTTTCATGAATCTACACTTATGAAGGTGGACCATGGTGCTAAAAGGAGCCTCTAAGCCTGAAAAATGTCCACAGGACAGCTATTGGTGGCTCTGTGGACAGATGTTGGATGGGTGGATGGGGTATCTATTTATGCTCAAGGCTTTTTGGGTTTTTTTGTTTGTTTGTTTAACGTTTATTTATTTTTGAGACAGAGAGAGACAGAGCATGAATGGGGGAGGGTCAGAGAGAGAGGGAGACACAGAATCGGAAGCAGGCTCCAGGCTCTGAGCTGTCAGCACAGAGCCCGATGTGGGGCTCGAACTCACGGACCGTGAGATCATGACCTGAGCCGAAGTCGGACGCTTAACCGACCAAGCCACCCAGGCGCCCCAAGGCTTTTTGATATGTTATGGCATGGAACTACGAAGAGTACAGGATTCCTAAAGGAAACCTAGTTTTCTAGATCATTATGAAGATGTATTGTTCCAAGATAGAAGGACAGAAAATAGTTTACTTAACATCTAGCTTAATTTTTAAATATTTAGGCATTAGGTTTATGGGCTTCCATTTTTACCCTTGTCCAGAACCCATAAATGTTAGGCAGGTTTGTAAGATTGGTAGCTAGTAGTGAAAGAACACAAAACCTTGCAGGACAGTGCCTTTTTATTCTTTTTCTTTTTTAGAGACAGAGTGCAAGCAGGGGAGAGGGGTAGAGAAAAAGAGAGAGAATTCCAAGGAGACTCCACACCCAATGCAGAACCCAATGTCGGGCTTGATCCCAGTACCCTGGGACCATGACCTGAGCCAAAACCAAGAGTCAGATACTCAACTGACTGAGACACCCAGATGCCCCTGCAGGACTGTGCCTCTTAAACTTTAACGTACTTGTGAATTACCTGGGGATCATGCAAAAATGTGGACACTGATTCTGCATTTCTTCTTGTTTGTTTGGTTTTTAAATTTTTTTTATTATATAGAGAGAGCACACAAGGGAGAGGGGCAGAGGGACAGAGAGACAGAGACAGAGAGAGAATCTTAAGCATGTTCCACACTCAGCACAGAGCCCAATACAGGGCTCAATCCCATAACCCTGGGATTATGATCTGAGCTGAAATCAAGAGTCGGATGCTTAACCAACTGAGACATCAAGGTGCCTCTGATTCTGAATTACTAGAAAGCTCCAGGGAAATACCTGGGTAGCTGATAGAGGGACCACAGTCAAGTAGCAAGTTTGTAGAACATGTTTCTTTTTTTTCTTTTTTTTTCTTTTTTACCCAAAGAGCCATTAGACATTCTTGAGGGATTTTAAGCAACAGATTTCATTCTGAAAAGAGGACCATAGCTGGGACATAAAGCCCAGATGAAAGTATGGAGAAATGTGCAGACCACACTGGACAGGAGAGGAAGTAACCAGATTGAGAGAGATTTAGAAGGTAAGATAGGCTGAACTGGATAAGGGAGGGGGTGGGCAGCTTAACTCAGGAAGAGCAAAGTTTTAAAGAAATAAGTCACAAAATAAATTAACGAAGTGCCCCTATGTCATTCTCTCAACAAAGGTTTCAGAACAGCACGACTCAGGATAGTTGCAGTTGTGTGCGATTTCAGAGAATTGAGAGGCACTTTTTTCTTCCCCCTTCTAGATAGTTGGAAGCCATTTTCACCCAAACTGCCATTAGCCTTCCTCTTTTCTTCCCCCCCAGAGATATGCAATAATAGAAGTTAATAAGAAATAGTACCAGTTTTAATGCTAACCATAACCATCTTCATTCATCTGCATTTAGTAAGGCCATCTTAGCAATTTCTCCCTTTAATTAAGTGGTTATAACAGGCACATGCTCCTCTCTAAGTGATTCCTCCAGTGCACATGTGATTATGTGTAGAACTCTGCTCACTCTACCTTTCTTTGGAGCAATACTCTGGACCCCGGAAAGCCCAAGCATCCTACAGGAAGATGCTCTCTCCCAGGGGGCTGGCCTCTCAAGAGAGGCTCACTTGTATCCAGGTTGGGCTCCTGGGAATGTTTCCTGATTTCAAAGAAACCCTCACTTTCTTTGGGACATCAGAATGGAATCCAAGGTCCTGCTGGGTTAATCACTCAGCTGCACCATCTGCAGAAGCCTGCTGTCCCAAGGGGACCAATGTCTCCAGAGAACTGTGGTTATCTCCAACAGCATCCGGCATACCGCGAAACGATGCCTACAACGGTTTACTGCTCTGCTAATCCTGCACGCACCTTCCCCTTCTCCAGCATTCTGTGTGACTCACAAAAGGCATAAGAGGCAATACTTGGAGGAACTTCCAGCCTAAATTCAGGGACGGTGCCTTAGCTTTCTCATAAATACCCAAGGAAAAGTTTAAATTCAATGCACAGCCTCTCAGGCTCGTGTATCACTTATTTCCCATTCTCACGCTGTAATAGTCCCAAAGATGGCTGGCTTGATTTGCATACATTTCAAGAGCATCTTTATCTTTTTTATCTTTATTTATTGTCCTCTCCCTGTCTCAGTTGCTGCTTTAGAACTCTGTATCAAATATTTATATGTGTTTACTTCCTGGCTTTAACCCACTCCATCATTCCCTTCCATGGAGCTTTATATTTCATGAAATCTGCTGCCTTCCCACACCCCCTCATACACCCCTGCCTTCTCCCTCCACACTCACCATGCGAAGCCGCTAGACTCAAGCTGAATTTGTGGGAGTCCTTGTTTCTCCCTCACTCTGTAGTTGCCTCCAAAGAAGGTATTTGGGAGATGTGGCCCGTCTCCAGCATCTCCTTTGCCAGGTCGTGATGCCTCATAGGCCCAGGTACTTGGTGAGCCTGTGGGGGCAGGGGCATCAAGAATGACAGGGGCCTGGTGATGCAGCAAGTAGTGCTGGGGCACGTTGCAAGCCAGAGAGCACACGTGCCACAGACGAGGACAGCCACCTCTGAGGTCCAGCCAATAATGTCATGTGTTAGGTTATTCTCATACTTTCCAGTTTCCCACCAGGAATGGGAAACCCAATTTTAATGTGAGATCTTCAGGTTTTTGTCTTCTGGCTCTATTAAATAAAAAAATAATGAAATAGCACATCGGTGGGCCAACACTTTTTGTCCTCGTGTTTGTAGTTCTCTTGGCTTAACTCTATAAGCACATCCCCACTCCCAGGCATTTGGAAATATACCGTATAGCTCAACGGGCACTTCCTACTCATAGTGCCCTGGACAGCAAAAAGAAGATTAAGTAAAGGAGCTCAAAATGTTAGTCTTCTAGTATCTTCCAACATGTCTTCTACCAGATTGTAACTTTAATATAGCTGGGCAATATTGAGGCTGCTCTTCGCTTGTCAATGAACCTAACAACAATGGAACAGATTCCAACAACGGAATCTGCCCTTAGAAGCTTGAAGAATAACATTTGTCTTTAGGTTTCCTTAAGGGCAAGAACATTGCCAAGGGCATTGTCAAGGGTATGGAATTCCTTGTCTTAAGACTAATCTTTAGATATCTCTTTTCCTGCCCAGTGTTCTCCATCAACAGCTGCCAAACATCTTCCATCTCTCTTGCTGCCTGTATGTTACCCCAAAACATTGGTTTCTCCCTTTTAGTATACGCCTCTGCTCAGCACATGACTCCCCCATTCCAAGGAGAGTACACAGCTTTTTTCTCAAATGAATCAGCCCTCTGGCCCTAGAATCGTGGCAAGAAATTGTAGACGATAAGAGTTACCCTTGGGGCGCCTGAGTGGCACAGTCAGTTAGGCATCCAACTTCGGCTCAGGTCATGATCTCACAGTTCGTGGGTTCAAGCTCCACATTGGGCTCTGTGCTGACAGCTCAGAGTCTGGAGTCTGCTTCAGATTCTGTGTCTCCTTCTCTCTCTACCCCTCTCCCACTTGTGCTCTGTCTCTGTCTCTCAAAAATAAATATAATGTTAAAAAATTTTTTTAACAATGTTACCCTCATCCTTCGGATATTCCAGTATTCCTTCCTCCACACAACCATGTGATCTCTGAAGAGTTTGTCCTCAGTTTGCAATATCCCACCACCACTCAAAATCCCTGGGATGTTAGCCACAATCACTTGCAGCTTCCAGGGAATCTATTTGGACTTGAGCTAATTCTCCCTGAAGCTAAGTTTCTTAATGGTTAATCATCTAATGACCAACTTGTCTAATATTTAATCTCTCTCCCTGAATCCTTTCCAGTGTCTATCCTTTTTAGAAATCTATTTGGCTTTTAATCATTTTTAAACAAATTTGCCTGTGGCCGCTTCTGAATTATTCTTGTATTTCAAATACCGAACTTTGACCATTCTATAAATGTGCCCTTGTGTGTCCTTTGCTATTTTGTGTGGAATTCCACATTTTAAGGATATTTTAGCCAAGTGTTTAAAGAGCTTATTTTTGTATTTAATTGATACCTTATATTTAAAGTCAAAATTTTTGGATTCTAAATGATCTCTAGGTGAAGTGATATACCATGAAAGTTTCTACACGGCCAAGAGGTGCAGGGTGACTGGCTGCTGTGTACCCTGTCACCAGTACCAGCTCTGCTCACCGGTGCCCTCCCAGGCTTGCCCCCTGCAATCATAGGCTTCTCCAAGCTTCTCTCTGCTGGAGGAAATTTCTTGTCTCTTTTAGAAAGACATTGGCCTTATAATCTGCATCACCCAAAACTCTTCTTGGGAAACCTTACATCCATTGTGGAGAACCTAGCCCTCACTACCTGAAGTAGCCAGATTCTCTGCCTTCAGGTATAAAACATCCCCATATAACGTGGATTTCATACCCATCCCAATAACCTAGTAGCCGGTGGCCTTGAGTAGTAACTAACCTCTATAATCCTCTAGTCTAGAGGTTCGTTCATCTTTTAATGAGAAGAATCATAACAGCCCTCTACAGTTCTTATGAAAAAAAATTTACATAGGGGCATATGGGTTGCTCAGTCTGTTAAACTCCAACTTTGGCTCAGGTCATGATCTCACGGTCTGTGAGTTTGAGCCCCATGCTGACAGCACAGAGCCTGGAGCCTGTTTCGGATTCTGTGTGTGTCTCTCTCTCTGTCCACTCCTCCTCCACTCATGCTCTGTCTCTCAAAAAATAAATAAATATTTAAAAAGGAAAATATTTTAAAAAATATATTTACATAATGTGCAGGATACATGGGAGGTTCTCAGTGAGGGAGGAGGAAGAGGAGGAAAAGAGCATCTCAAATAGAATGGCAGAACACTGTCTAAGAATTAGGAAAAACTGCTCATATCCTCTGGTCCTATGAACTTATGAAAAACAATAATCATTCCTTGACACTTTCTCTGAAAATAGGCAGAGACAAACCACAAAAGCAATCGGTATAATTTACTTCTAGCTGAATCAAAATGTGGAAAAAATTTCACACTTTAGCCCTGTCCATCAGGGTTGTATGACACTTTGCGCCACAGCCCATGTCTTTGGAAGTGTTTCTGGCCGTGGTCTTGTCCAGGAAACCCTCTGAATGACTGAGTCCAGGTTATGAGTGTTTGTTCTTCCTTGGTTCCTTCAGCCAACCTCCCAAACTGTCACAGGCCCATCTGCACCTGCCTCGGGCTACCGCTCTTTATTAAAGATTCACAGGTGGTAAAAGAAGGTATGAAAAGTCAGAAGCATCTCTATGAGGCTTTTGCCCTAATGCAATGGAACTGGAAAGTAAAAATATAGAATACTGATGGCAAAATATTTTAATCTTGAATTCTGTTTTCAGAGATGGGTTGAACATGTGTCTCATACTACAAAATAGTATGAGGGAAAATATGTTAGAGATACAGAAGATCTATTCTTTCTGAGCTGCCTTTAGATGCACCAAAGCCATCTGGCCCCCTAGAAAGCTTTAGAAACTGAACATTTGAATTGTGGGGCTCTTCCCCTAAGCCATCCTTAGAATTGGAGCTTTCTCATTTTCCCTTTAACCAAAGAAGCTCCCTGTCGTTAAGCTTCTCCCCATTCCTCTCTCTGGTTCAGCTTCTTTCAGAATAAAATTGTCACCTGTCATTGGATATGACCAACGATTGCTAAGTTTATCGCAACACCCTACCCAATTTCCATAAAATCACACTCTGCTTTCCCAAGCCAAAAGCTTTCACACGTGCTCATAGACACAGTGCCGCAGGCAAGAAGCCCGCTGGGAGTGGAAATGTGTCAGTCCTCCGTGTAAGGCGCAGGCAGCCACTGCTTGTCAGTTCATTGACAATGGCAGCAGGTCGGGGGGGAAACGTCTAGGCCGGGGACTGAGTGGCCTGCGCTTCCTGCCGAGCCTTTCCGCTAACTATCCACTTGGCTTTGCACAAGTCTCCCCATCTGACTACCTCCCCCCCAAGCTAGGGCCTGTATGTAATGATGCAAAGTTCCCTCCCCCTATACAGTGCCCCTCAAGTCTGCCTGACCAGCTGCCCTCCAGGCTCCAGAAGGTCAGACTCCCCCCCTCCCCCCTCCCCCCACACACGTGCAAACGATAGCTTGACCCAACAATTTCTTGCTCTTCAGAAACTAATGCAGATGTTTTCATTTTTCCAAATTCCTCCTTCCTTCTATCTCATTTTTTTTATTGATTACAAAAGCAACATATGCTTATTGTAAAAATATTCACACATATGGATAAGCATAAGAAAAGAAAAATCATCCATAATGCCAGATTCTTCCAATCTGTGATTATATGTAGAGGTTCTACATACTGACTGTAGCATTTTCCAACTTGGCACATTTCTCCTTATCTTTAAATATCACTTGAAATTGTAATTTTAATAACTAGAGTTGCTGTATCATAAGATTGTGCCATGACTCAGTTTACCAATTTAGGTTTTTTATTTCTTTAAGTGTTGTGGTTTGTGTCATCCTGCCCTCTCTTTGAGTGCTGTGCTCAAATTGCTCTTAAGAATATCAACACATCAATGAATGCTCTTTACTGACTTGTGTTACCAATGGCTGAAAATTCTTGCAAACTCTTACAGTTGAGAGGTGGAATGTCACTCCACTCTTCTCCAACCTGGGCTGGATTTATGACTTACTTGTAGCTTAAGAGAACAAAGTAAAAATAATGCTGTGTGACTCTACGGCTAGATCAAAATAGCCCATTCAGCTCTCCCCTGATTATCCTGGTCAAGTTGCTCTCAGACTGCTTCCTCTCAATGCACACTTTCGGGGAACACAGCCGCCATTTTGTGAGGAAGCCCCAAGCAATGTGGAGAGATCACATGTGGGTGTTCTGGTCAACAGCCTGTCCCCAGGCCCAAGAACCAGACATGTGAGTAGTGAAACCACCATGGAAGCTGATCCTCAGTGCCAGCTGCCCAACCCCCAGATGTTCTAGTCACACCCAACCAATCAAGTCTTCCCAGCTGAGTCTTCAGTCATCATGGGGGCAGCAAAGAGTCCTCTGCTTTGCCAGATTTGAATTCCTGGCCCACAGAATCTGTGAGCAAGGAGGAATTTTTTGTTTATATGTCCAACTTTGAGCAGGTTGGGCCAGCAAGAGCACCGGGAGCACCATTTACCCTAAAACCAACATGATTGGGAGGCATGGCAGAAAGAATATTCTGAAGAACAAAGTTAGAATAAGAAAGTAGGCAAATAAATTTAACTTAACCTTCAGAGGAAACAGAAATACCGCAGTTCTGGGAGTAACAACTCAGACAAATATGTGTGTCTCCTATGTAAGTTCATCATCAGTGTCATGTTTTATGTTTGAAACAGCCAATCATGGATGCTGAAAGTATGACTAACGTTCTTAGAAAAGATAAGCTTGCAAATAAAAAAAAAAATCACAATGAGTTTAGAAGCAAAAATAAGTTCAATGTCACTATCTGGAAAGAGGACTGTGGCTTACTCTGAAAGGGGCAGTATTGAAAAGCAGTTCAGAGCAAAAGTTTGGGAGTCAGAGCCACTCAAATCATAACACTATTATCACCTTACCAATTCCCTCATCTCTAAAACAAGAAGCAGATCCCACTCCAAGGTTGTGGGAGGACTAACAAACATAGTGGATGTTACGTGCTCAGCAAAGTGACTAGCAAGTAGTACTCAGTTCACTGTTATTGTTATTATTGGTGTTCCTGTTATTATTATTATATTATAGGTATTATTATTGTTAGAGTTGTTCCAGGCTAGCAGAGGGGGAGGATAATCATTTTGGTTGGAGGAAGAGAAAACACAACAGAAAATACATTATTGCATCTCTGGCCCCAAGGGCCCTTTTTTGATTCTAGGGAGAGAGTTTATGGAGTAAAGGGAAATAGATGGGTGGATGGTGAAGGGAAAGCAATGATGTGTAGTCCATGTGGAATACTAGACTATAATTCTAAGAGATTTACAATTAAGTCAGAAAACCAGAGGGCTTGAGTAGGTTCCCTCTCTCTAGTGCATTGGTGAGGTTTCAAGTTCATTCATTCAATCATCTATTAATTTAGCAGATACTTGTTAAGTGTCATTATGTCCTAGGATCTGTGGTAGGTAGTGACAACCCAGAAAAATTAACAATAAACAGGCTCCAATCCTGTGTTAACCCTCTCTATTCATGGTCAAACTTTGTAACTCACTTGTAGAGTGATGTAAAACAGTAACAACTACAAAGTGCCCTGGAAAGGAAAAAACAGAGCGAAAAAGATCTTACAAAAGTTCTAATAGTATCTGAGACTTTAAAAACCCTTTTCACATTCACTGTCTCAGTGAGCCTTCTAAACAATCCTGAAAACAATGATTATTATTATTATTATATCCATTTTATACAATATCCAAGGTCACAGGCATAATAAGTGACAGAGCTGGATAATTTGGACTCTATCTCCTGCACCTGTGCCAGGTCGGCATGTGTGCTGTATCACTGGAACTCCATCAGCTGCATGACTCTGTTGCATTGAAGCAAAGACACTAGACCCTCAATTAAGGCTACCTTTGCTTTAAAGCCTGCCTGAGGATGTTGAGCTAAAGCAACTTGAATATTTCTGAGCTAAAGCAGTGAAAAGCCAGTGTGCCTCCACCATAGCTCTCTTCCTTTGGAAAGCACTATGGAGACCATGTGTTGAACTGGCAGAGCCTCTAGGGGAAGTAGCCTGGATATCTGAGTGTCTGCTTGGAGGAGACCCTTTCAGGTCTCGCACCAGAGAGAAATCACTCCTTGACGTGAAACCTCTGAGATTTCAGGGCTTATTTGTTAGCCAGGAATTATTTGTTGTCCTACCTGACAAATACAGTACCCAATGTGCCTGGTATTCTGCTGGGTTCTCAGGGTAAATGGAACTGTAAGTCATTCTCTGCCTTTGAGGAACCAACAAAGTTACTGGGCCATTAGTCAAAGCGAAGGGTTTTCTGAACAGACACCCAGGCAGAACTAGCAACTTAAAACCCAGAAATACTACTGACAGGCCCTGTCATCACATTTGAGAAGAGTTGTTCCCTAGACACTGTTAGGTGAGAGCTGCGATTTTTAAGATGTTGTTGCATCTGAGGTCAGCATTGAACCTGGGCTCTTGGAATCAACCCTTAGGATCAAGTTACCTGAGTTTCCTCTTGGAGCCCAACAGTTATCTTTGCTGATTCATGACTTTGCTACATCTCAAGTCTGTCATTGTGACATCTCTCTCAGCACCTTTAGTCAGACACCTGGTCAGTGACTTTGGCTTCATTTCCCTACTTTATACTTGCCTCTTATCTTAGACCTGAAGATTTTCCATGATGGCTGCTTTCAATCATGCCATACCCTCTCTCTTGGCAGCCAAGTAAAGGTGTCACGTTCAACATTCTGTTGGAGAAAAGGTCTCAGCCAGTGCCTTGTGTATAAACTTTAGCAAGCCACTTAATGATTCTGGGACTCAGTTCACTCATCTGCAAAGGGAGACAGTTGGACAAGATGGACACCAAGATACATTGCAGTTGAAAAAAAAGTAATTCTGAAGGTCGCATAACTATAATCAGTGCCAGATGAAGGGATTAGAACTCCAATTTGGGTTCTTTGTCCTTTTCCAAATGACACATAGAAAGGCTCACGGATTACATTTCATGTGACATGTGGGTATTTCTCAAGATGGCCACTCAAAACCTGGGACAATCCTTATCACGTCCATAGTCAGTGTTTTGAAATCCTGATTACTGGTTGAAAAAATGTGCCCCGCCCCCAGCCTTGCCTTGTATCAGACTTGTTTCTTGCTGTTTTCTCCCAACTCTTTGAGAATTTGCTCCTTTATTTACTTGCTTAATAAACATTTACTGAGTCTCAGTATCATTCCAGTGCTGTGCTAGAGCTGGAGATACAAAGATTTTTTAAAAATGACCCCTGTTTTGAAGGAACTGAAGCATTTTTCAGAAAATAGGTCCATACTCAGAGCCATTATGGGAGTTATAAGACTGGGTGCTCAATGCAGGAACACTCAGACAGGGATCTTGGAGTTGAGTCTTAAACCATAAGTAAGAGTTCACCAACTCTCATAGTGTTATGCCCAGAATTCGTGATCCCCAAAGACCACCAGGGAGCCGAGTCTGATGCAAAAGCAAAAGAGCCTTTATTCGAGCTAGCTCGAGCTCAGTCCCCTACCTGCACCGACGCAGTGGTGAGACACCAGGGAGAGAGAGCGAGTTTCAAAAGCACAAAGGTTTTATTGGGGCCTAGGGGCAGTTGGTGAGGTAATGGCTGTGGCCTCAGCCAATTGGCTGGGGAAGGGTGGGAGTCCTGTTAGGCAGGTGAGCAGGAGGTTACTCAAGGGGAGGAGGCGTCAAGGTGAAGGACAGAGAACAAGATGGAGTCTGCGGCATAGGCCCGCCCTTTCAATAGCTTTGTGAATATTTTACTGAATTTCCTCCTCAAGGATAAACGGTCAGGTCTTCCATGAAGAAGAAAACAAACAGCATGTTCCTTTCCTTCCTCAACTTCCTGGTTCTTTCACTTGAATTTTGAGATTCTTGTCTCACCATAGACTCAAGAGCAGTCCCAAAAGCCAAGAATTCAACCTTTGGTTTACCCTGAGTAATTTTGTATCCTCTTTTCTCTGGGGCAAACTCAACTTCTCTGGCTTTGAAAGTACACGCTCTGCAAGGAAAATAATTCCAGAAGAATAATTGCAAAGGGAAATATTTCAAAATATTATCCCTATTCCAGTTAGAACCAAATATCCATGAAGTAGCAATGTGGCCTTTTAGGGAGGCAAGGAATCCAATCCCATATGCTGTGGACTGCTACAAGGCCAAAAATTTGAATCTCATTTGCTGTGAGGGTGTTATGCAAAGAAAAGTCTCTAAGGGAGAGAGGCATGGCCAGGCCTCCAACATGTCACCAGTAAGCTTCATGCTTCTCTCCTTCTCATATAAGCACTAATCCCCGTTAAGGGTCTGAAGAAGCCATTTATTTTTTCAGTAACTTATCGATTTCTCAGGGGATGTCTTTCTGAGAAGCTACCCTCACCTCCCTGACCTTCCAACTACAGCACCAAATGCTCCTCTACAATAGAGCATATTGTATTCCTTGATTCCTAATGAATTTATTAAGGGGGATTTCTCCATTTTTACTCACAATTGAGTCCTCGAACTTAGAAGAGCAGTGACTAAGTCATCACAGGGTCTCTAAAACCTATTTTTTTGAGTGAATAATATTTGCAAAGAGAAGGATTTATAAAATCTTTAAGTAAAGTCTAGAATTTGCCTCCTCTCCCATCAGCTTGCCCCTGGATTCCATCCTTAGGGAAATACTTGAAAACTCCAGCAAAAATGCAAATAGGTTTTCTGAGAGGATTAAGAAGAAAGCTATTATCCATCAAACGCAAGCCCTTATAGCAAATACTTAAGATAGTCTACATCCAAAATGACCCACAGAGAGTAAAGGAGCTTATGGGATCTTACTCTTCACAAGGAAAACCAGGGATAGGCTGGGTAATACCTAAAGAGCCAGACTCATGGTGCTGGGGATGAGAACAAAGGTCCTCATTCAAGACAATGGGAAGTGGGAGGGAGGGGCAAAGGAGAGAAGTAAGTCAGAAATAAATACCAGAAAGCCAGTGTGAGAAGAGTCAGGAAGGTTGTTAAATCCTAGGGTAGGAGTCCAAAATAATACATCAAAGTCTGACCATGAATCTAAGAGGCATCTGGGAGGTGAGAATGATCAAAACAAGGTAAGAGTTGTGTGGGAGTGGATGGGGCTGGGGTGGGGAAGGAGAGAGCTGTCTAGAGCATTATCACTGTGATACATCATATCAGGACAACAGGGGCCACTGCCCTGGGCCCCATGCTTTAGAGCAGCACTGTCCAAGAAAACCACAAATGCGAGCCACATAGGTAATTTAAATTTTTCTGTATCTTCATTTAAAAAATAAAAAAGCAAAAGAAATAACTATAATGCCTTTAATGAGAAATCTTGCATTCTTTCTATTTTCTTTGTACTGCATCTTTAACATGCAATATGCATTTTACAATCAACTCGTTCAACACATCTCAGTTTGGACCAGCCACATTGCACATGCTCAAAAGCCACAATCTTAAGGGGCTTCACTCTGGTCCTCTTCTGGCTCCACCCTGGGGGTGAGGAATCTATGAGGCCAAAGGGTTCTATGTACCTAGATCCCAATACCTCCTTCTAGATTACACACCAAATGTCTGAGACTTTAAAATTCCCTGCCCAAACGGTCCACAGTTCACTTTAAGGGCTTACATGAACCCTTTCCCTGGGTCCATCGTAGGGAAAGGTCTACCCTTCTGCGGTAAACTATGCTGCTGCTCTGTGTAATCCCAAACTTGAGAGGGTCCAAAGGGATGGCTGCTAATGGGGACATATGGACAGATCATGGACATGTGGGTTGATATTCCTGTGTAGGACGGAGCTAGGGGTTGGGAAGAGAAAAAGAGACAGGTCATTCTCTAACACAGGGAGCCTGACCATCTCTCTCCACACTGCCACCTGCAAGTAGAGATTTCTGAAATGTCTTGAGAATTCTGCATTGGAAGCTAACTTTGACAAGGTAAGAGAACAGAATATATTTTATTTAAGAGTTTATTATTATTCCTGGGGCTCCTCGGTGGCTCAGTCGGTTAAGCATCCAGCTTTGGCTCAGTTCATGATCTCACAGTTTGTGGGTTTGAGTCTCATGTGGGGCTCTGTGCTGACAGCTCAGAGTCTGGACCCTGCTTTGGATTCTGTGTCTCCCTCTCTCTTTGCCCCTCCCCCACTCACGCTCTGTGTCTCTCTCTTTCAAAAATAAATAAACGTTAAATTTTTTAAATTAAAAAAACAGTTTATTATTCCTAACTTGTAACTTTAAAATATTCAGCCATTGTATGTGAACCTCCATTTTTACTTCTGCCCTAGACCCCAGGAATGCTGGAAGCAAGCCTAATCCTGAGTTTTATTACTTACTGTAATATCTGGAATTTATTTATTTAAATTCTTATTTGTCTTTAGAGGAAGTGTGAGGAAATTGGCCCATCTTAAAATATCAGAGACATAGGGCTCCTGGGTGTCTCAGTGAGTTAAAAGATTAGAGGTACAATGAACTCTATGTAACACAAGAGGAGAAACAAATTATTTGGCATAAAATTCCAGGCTGTTTTACTGAAGGTGGTCTCAAGGAGACAAAGTTATATCACCTCCACTGTGGAGACCACCCCAACACCAATTAGCATAATTAATCATTTTTTTCTCTTTGTTCCCAGAGAGCACTTTATTCAAAATGACATTTTTGTAGAATATACCTCCTTCTAGATCTAAAGGATCTATTTTCTTCTGAAACACTTATTCTTTACTTTTGGGAATCACAGATCCTTTCGAGAATAGTATAGTGAAAGCCATGAGTCCTCCCTCCAGGGGGAAAGAAAAAAATATACATATGTATGTATGTATGTGTGTGTGTGTGTGTGTGTGTAGGTAATGTATATATATATATATATATATATATATATATATAAAATACAAAATAATATAGGTAATGTGTATATATATACATAGGTAATGTGTGTGTGTGTGTGTGTGTGTATATATATATATATATATATAATACAAAATTGGGAATATGATTTCAAGGAGTTCATGAACTTGAGGTTAAAATTCCTGAGTTTGTACTACATGAAGAAAGGCATTGATTCCATTCAGTGCCATCTGAAACACAGTAAGCGCCCAAATCAGATAGGATGAATAAAGAACATGCTTCAGGCATCTCTTACATACAACAAACTATCTCACAATTTCATGGCTTAAAAGAAGAGACACAATTTATTGCTTAGGATTCTACAGTTCAGGCACGGCAAAGTAGGGATGCTTCTGCCCCACGTGATGTGGGCTGGGGTGGCTTGACTGGGAAATAGAAGAGTTAAGATGGTATCATTCACAAGCTTTAGCTAGAATCACTGGGAGCTGGCTCGATTTCTCTCTCTGACTCTCACTTTCCCTGTAGTCTCCTAGCCTTGAGGGCATCTTTCCACATGAACTTTCCAACAGTATAGTCAAACTTGAAACCAAGGCTTCAGGAGGGAGCGTCTGCTTGGGTCATGCTTGCTAATTTCCCATTGGCCAAAAAAGTCACATGACCAAGACCAATTAGTGTAGAAAGGTTCTACACAAGTGTATCGACACCAAGATATGTGGTTTATGGGGAGGGGTGTGCACCAAGTAAGTAGTCTCTAACACAGACTCTCCCCCTCTACTGCTGGCAATGGACAATTACTAAAAGAGCAAATAATCCCTTAAAGATGCTCCCCAATGAGGATGGGATAGCTACTTAATTCTTCCTGTCATGTAGGCCTCAGGCCAACAGTCTCTTTCTCACAGCACCTGACTAGGTCATATCTCTTTGTTAGGCACTATCCAAGAACCCCATGCCTTTCTTCCTCAATACATATCACAGCTTGTAATAACATATTAGTGTGAATATCTGATTTTTATTATGGAAACGAAATTATATACTCATTGAGGAAAGGGACCATAACTGCTTTTCTTACCATTACATCCTAGCTCCTGGCACAAGATCAGACACATGATAGTCTTCCATAAACATTTGAGGAAGGAAGGAAGGAAGGAAGGAAGGAAGGAAGGAAGGAAGACCTCAGACCCTACACTCTTAATCACTCTTAAACATTATATCAGCTCTAAGGACAAATTAACATTTAGAAGCAAAAGAGAATACTTAAGGACTAACGTGTGTCCTTAAGGACACCTCAAGGTGTCCTTAAGTCCCCTCAAGGACTTCCTGGGAAAAGATGAACACACAAGCAAAAGAAAAGACATGTTTGTTGCTTTGTGGTGGTGGCGGGGGGGGGGGGGGGGCGGGGGGGTGTGGTTCAAAAGATTGGTGGAGATCAAGCAGAAAAATGGAGTGACAAATGAAAGCATCAGGGAGATAATGAGGCAGAAAGGACTGACAGGGAGGGATGCTCATGTGGGTGGGTCCACATTTCATTAGAGAGGGGGTGATGCAAACACTTCCCAGGTGGAAAGGAAGATTAGCTGGTTAAAGTATTCAGAGTGGCTTTGCAAAACGCAGCCTTCACAATGAGTCATAATTTCAAAGATTATGAACAAAAACTGTGCCAAAGCAAAAGTTTAATAGCAGGTGCAAAATTTTTTATTAGTCACAAAACTCATAGGAGACGGTTGGCTTTCTGCTGCAAACAGAGATCAAATATTTAAGTCTTTATCTATAGAAAAATCAAAAAGGCATAGCTTACACCCACCAGACTAGCTAAAATGAGAAAAAATGGATAAAAATCAATCATTAGAAAGGATTTGGAAAAATGGGACTCTCATACCCTGTTGGTGGGAGTGGAATCCACTACACCCACTGCTGAAAACGGTGAGCATCCACCAAAGCTGAACATGCACGCGTATTCTATGACCCAACATCACTTCTGAGCAAATACCCAATGGAAATGTACCCATATATTCATCAAAAGATGTGCTAGAATGTTCACAGCAGCACTATTCATAATGAGCTCCACTAGAAACCACTCAACTGCCCATCAACAATAGAGCAGATAGGGGCGCTTGGCTTAGTGGGTAGAGCATGCGTCTTGATCTGAGTCATGAATTTGAACGCCATGTTGGGGTGGAGATAAAAAAAACAAAACAAAACAAAATATAATCGAGCAGATAAATCATTGCTCACACATTGGAATACTACACAGTAATGAGCATGAACAATGCACAGTTAAGTCCAGAACAATGGATGAACCTCACAGACAAGAATATTTAAAGTTAAAAGAAAACAGGGGCACCTGAGTGGCTCAGTCGGTTGAGCGTCCTACTTCGCTCAGGTCATGATCTCACCGTCCATGGGTTCGAGCCCCGCGTCGGGCTCTGTGCTGACAGCTCAGAGCCTGGAGCCCGCTTCAGATTCTGTGTCTCCCTCTCTGTCTGACCCTCCCCCGTTCATGCTCTGTCTCTCTCTGTCTCAAGAATAAATAAACATTAAAAAAATTTAAAAAATAAATAAATAAAATAAAGTTAAAAGAAAACAAAACACTCTGGGGAAATCAGGATGGCAATTACCCTGTGGGAGGAATGTCTGCAGGGAGTCTTAAAGACAGACTTCTAGGGTAACACGAGCAATTTTCTATACGGATATTTTGTATCAATCAAACATTTCAAAGAAAACATCTTCAAGAACTCAAAACTGAGTTGTCCAATCACTATGTTGTACACCTGAAAATAATGTAGCATTGTGTGTCAAGTAAACTTTAATTAAAAAAAAAAAAAAACTGGGGCACCTGGGTGGCTCAGTCCATTAAGCGTCCAACTTCAGTTCAGGTCATGACCTCACTGTCTGTGAGTTCAAGCCCTGCGTCTGACTCTGCTGACAGCTCAGAGCCTGGAGCCTGCTTCAGATTCTCTGTCTCTCTCTCTCTGTGCCCCTACCCATTCACACTCTGTCTCTCTGTCTCTCAAAAATGAATACATATTTTTAAAAAATTAAAAAGAAGAGTGAATAGAGACACAGAGATAAGACCGAGGAGAAGCAATGGGCAGGAAAAAAGTCAAGGAAGTTGTGTAGTAATCTCCTATCCACAATCTGTTTAGAGGACACAAGGGGGTCATTCCAGGGGCTCCTGGAGGAACCGTTAGTCTGGAGATCTTGGAGAATTCACAAGCCTCTCTTATGGTGTCCTTGTTTTAAGTCACTTCTTTTTTTTTTTTTTTTTAATTTTTTTTTCAACGTTTTTTATTTATTTTTTTGGGACAGAGAGAGACAGAGCATGAACGGGGGAGGGGCAGAGAGAGAGGGAGACACAGAATCGGAAACAGGCTCCAGGCTCCGAGCCATCAGCCCAGAGCCTGACGCGGGGCTCGAACTCACGGACCGCGAGATCGTGACCTGGCTGAAGTCGGACGCTTAACCGACTGCGCCACCCAGGCGCCCCGTTTTAAGTCACTTCTAAGGAACAGGAAGGTGCATGCCTCTCCTCTCTCTTTCTCCAGGCCCTAGCATTGTGCCTTACACATGGCGGGTCTACAGTAAATGCGTGATGAATGAATGACGAATAAATAGAACTAAGGGGCTCTTTTTAAATGCTATGTCTTTAGTTGGTTTCCTCTAGTTTGTAGACCCTGACACAAGAGTAGATAGGTTTGGGTGCTGCCCTTAGGAAGTACTTGCAGCAAAGTAAGGAAGTGAGACCAAGGAGGGAAGCAGCCAATACTGAGGGAGACTTCCGCTCTGGGCAACTGGGGCTTAATCCGCCTGGGGAGTTAACGGTATTAAACATACCTCAGAGTGGTCCCACTCAAGATGTGAGAGAGCAGGGGCATTCACCTTCCCACTTGCATTCATCCCTGGCCGGAAGCTGCTCCCAGAAGCCTAACTCCCTGGTATGTCTTGAGAGTCACAAGTCCTGGGATGGGGGGCAAGGGGTACTGAGGAGAGGATGGGGGGAGAGGAGAGCATCCACCACAGCTGGTCATGAGAAATATTCATGGGAAACATAATTTTGTTCTCCAGTGTTGGATATGGGCCATGACTGAAAGTAGGAACTGGGGTTCAAGAGCTAAAAGTAAAAATCATACAAAGTTCAGTAGAAAAGCACTTTAAGACTTTCTTCTCTGACCGCTCTTTGATGTTTAAATCCTTCTTCACACACACTGTTCACTTGATGAACACCCCTGAAGCAACGTACCTGAGGAGCTCTAAGAAAAACAGCACTGAATTTCATATGTTCTATGTCCCTCTTTCTGTCTGCCTGGAGCCCCACACTTTTAAATAGTTCGCTCTAAGAAGGGACATGGCCTCTCTGGCCCATGTCGTTACATGACTTACAACGAGCTTCTGTATCATTTTCAGCACTGTGCAAATTGGCTGTCTTCTGTTTCCATTCCAGGATCAGTTAGAGGCTGGAAAGTACACAAGATTCATTTTGAAATCTCCAGAAAAGACATTAAGATGCCAAATTGTAAGATCAATGCTTAGAGGATCTAAGTCCCAGCACCTCAGGAAGCAAAGACTCGCCTCCCCAACCTTTAGGTCTTGTTAGAACTCTCCCCAACCAGGACTCTGAATACTAATTCCATAGTGACAGTGGAGCATTGGCATAAAATTTAACAGTTCTTCGGCTGATCATCAAAATTAGCCTATCACAGTAAAGAGAGGAACTTCTAATGATTCACTGTCATGTAATTGCAGATAATAAGTGATATGATGGAAGAAAAGTTTTAATGTATTCTAAACCCCATAGGGGGCATTCAGACTCCTTGCCTAGAAGTTTGGAAATTCCAGGGAGGAGAGAAAAACCAACAGCAACAAAGACTCAGCTCTGAGCAAAGTCCATTTGGACACAGTCTCCAGAGAGGAAAGCATCCAGGCCCAAAGATCTGGCAAGGAAAAGTTACTTGGAGATGTTTTTTTGGTAAATGTTCCTTGGAAAAAAGCAAAGTCCTTGAACAACATGTTGGTTCATGATGTGGTGATAACTTAAAGTCACCAAAGCTAAGATCCAATCTTTATGTTGAAAATATTCATGACTGGTCATGAGTTTAAAAAAATTTCTAGTGTAAGTAATACTTGCCCATTGAGAGTTTTTATCAGTTTCTTTAAAGGGACTAACCTTACCTAAGCAGCAGTAAGTGGTATAGTTTATTATTATTATCTGCAGTGGTGTCCAGCTCAGTAGTGGATACTTAATAGGTTCTCAACAAGCTATTGATTAGAATGAATATTTTAAGGTATTTTCCATGGAGCTACTTTTTTTTAATGTTTATTTTTGAGAAAGAGAATACATTAAAGAGAAAGGAAGTACTTTTAATGTTTATTTATTTTTGAGACAGAGGGAGACAGAGCATGAGTGGGGGAGGAGGAGACAGAAAGGGAGACACAGAATCCAAAGCAGGCTCCAGGCTCTGAGCTGTCAGCACAGAGCCCGACGCGGGGCTCGAACTCATGAACCACGAGATCATGACTGAGCCGAAGTTGGATGCTCAACCAACTGAGCCACCCAGGGGATTCTGGAGCTACATTTTCAAAAATTTTTATCTGGAAATAATTGCCAAACATACAAAATTTGCAAAATGAGCTATATCCTTTCGAAAATCAAAATAGCGTGGTATAACTGAGAAGTGTACTGACAGCTACAAAATCCAGAAGCGCCTTTATAAAACCACTGTTAAGAGGTGTTTGCCTATCCTACATGGACAAGATGGTAGGATGAGAAGGAATGGTTTAGAACATAGTACTTCTTTTTTTTTTAATGTTTGTTTATTTATTTATTTATTTATTTTTGAGAAAGAGAGAGAGAGAGAAGGAGAGAGACAGAGCACGCATAGGGGAGGAGCAGAGAGAAAGGGAGACACAGAATCTGAAGCAGGCTCCAGGCTCTGAGCTGTCAGCACAAAGCCCAACGTGGGGCTTGAACTCATGAACCATGAGATCATGACCTGAGCCGGGGTCGGATGCTTAACCAACTGAGCCACCCAGGTGCCCCTAGAACACAGTACTTCTTTGAACAGCCTGCTTTTATTTCTTTGTCCTCATGCCCCATCATGTGAGAAGCTGCAAATGAGATCATCTAAGCTTTCAACAGCATCTCCTTTCTTTTATTTTTCTTTTGTATTGGGCTTTTGCAACATTTCCTTACTGTCTGTAATCCCAGGATTTCTAGAAGTTTCATAGACATTAAATCAGTTCCACACAAAAGATCTGAAAAATATGTGAGATATAAGATGTGCAAGGTGGGTTCGGTTTGGAAGTTGGATTAAAAGCTATTCTATTCTGATTGATGTTTTTGTTGTTTGTGGGTTTGTTTTTTAATTAAAAATTTTTTTTACCCCAGTGTTCTTCCAGACTTCTGAATTTCCTTGTCTATTCTGAAAGCAGAGCTACTCAGCCAACAGCTAAAATCCCTTTGGTCCTAGACAACTTTTTTCACCTTTGCCCTGGCTGTCTCAGTGTTTTTTTGTGCTTCATCTTGTAACTAACTTGTTGTAGCCGGACATTGATGGGGGCAGGTCGTTGGGGGAAAGAACCCAAATGAGAACACTGCGTCAATTCTATTGAAGTGGAGTAAAACCTTGGTTTGCCAGCATAATTCGTTCCAGAAACATGCTTGTCACCGAAAGCCCTCATATATCAAAGTGAATTTCAAGAACCATTGGCTCACTTGTGACCATGTGACATCAGGCATCACGTACTACTTGTATCGCAAGACATTGCTTGTTGGTCAAGTTAAAGTTTATTAGAAATGTTTGTTCATCTTTCAGAATGCTCACGAAACAAGTTACTCACAATCCAAGGTTTTGCTGTCCCTTTTATTCAGTATGCTAGACATTCATGAATATGGTAATATGTTACATAATTGGTTTTCAAACAGGTCTTATTCTCAGTTTTGAATGTCTGATCTTACGAAATTCTAACTCAATAAGGATTTGGTTTACTTGAGTCAGCTGTATTTGACTCACCTGGCTAGCTGAGTCCAGGTAACATAGGGGTCTCACGATTCCAGGTGCAGCAAGAGAGAGCAAACTCCAAAGCATAAGTACCCTTCAAGCCTTTGCCGACATCTCATTTAACAGAACAAGTCATGCTTCTAAGCCCGGCTTCAAGGTACAAAGTACAGGTTCCACCTCATGATGCAAACAGGGACCAAGTTACACTGCAAAGAGGTCTACACTCAAGAAAGGGAGGCATTGCACCACCTTTGCAATCCGCCATACAGAGCAGTTCGTAGTTACACCACGAACCTGTAGCAAAATCTGAGAACTGCTGCTTTCATATCATTCACCGGGAGCTGCCAAGAGGACACAAGCAAACAAACAACCCCGCCACCCTTTCCAGATCTCTAATCGCCTGTCATCTTCCAAAAAGGGCCAGAATATTTAGTTCTGGGTAGTTAGTTCTGAAACACAGAGCATAATATTTTTTTAAACACATAATGATACTGATTCGATATAACAGCTGTGAAAAGATCATAAAAGGAGAAGTTAGGGAAAGGCCCATCAGAAATAAGATTAGAGACAATGTTTCAGCTCCGCGGCTTTCACTGGGCCCTGGGAAAAGAAACACCGCAAAAAAGGTTAGTTAACTTTCTCCCTCCTAATGAACATTATGAGGACAAATATTCTGTTTGCATGTACCCTTTTGGCAGGCTGGTTAATTTGTTAAGCCCAACTGGACACATAAAGAGAGCCCCTTTATCTTCATTAAACCCGATGAGAATGAATGGCAAACAGCAGCATCATTAGTCTGGCATGATAGGTTTCATCAAAGGGCCCGGAAAGCTCTTAAAAACCCAGATGCCTTTAAGGTTGGCCGGGTTAGGGCTTGCTCATCTCTTATAACAAACATTGGTTGGTCTTATCTTCATCCGTAGACTTAGGCAAGCCATGATCAGCTTTCAAGTATACACAGTATAGAAACACATGGGTGCACACACACACGCAAACGTGCATGTGCACACACCCATTCACACACACACCGCACACACATTGACCAACTAGCATAACTGGGAAGGAGATACAAGAGAAATAAGGAAGACGGAGGAGACAGAGTGGCTTCTGTTCTCTCTCTGGCCACATTGACTGGATGTGAGCCCCTAAGGACTCATCAGGATCAATGGTTAAAAGCATGGACTTTTGAGTAGACTGCCTGGATTTGACTCCTGGCTCTATGACTTCCTAGCTGGGTGACCTTGGGGAAGTTACTTCACGTCACTGTAACTCAGTATCTTCACCTGTTCAAACAAAACAACAAAACTCATGGGGCTGTTCTGTAGGTTAAGTAAGCGAATATCCTTGAAGTGTTTGGAATAGTCCTGTCCCATAGTAAGTGCTCTTGTAAGAGCTATTGAGGAAGTATGGCTACCGGGGCCAGGATGAAACTGCTAAGGAGTGGCTTTGTGATACCCTGAGCTGCTTTGGAGCCCAGGTGACAAAGTATGACCAAAAATTAGGGCCATGGGTCTCTTCCTGCCCCAACACCGATTCTTCATGAGCTATGGAATCACCAAGTACTAAAAGCTTTAGAATCATTCTTCTTTGACAAGGACTTTGAAATGAGAGTGGGGGAAGGGAAAAGGCAGTAACAGGGAATCTCAGGTAGTGTCACAAGAGAAGAAAGACAGTGACAAGGATAGATCATGTGATAACAGCAGAGACAGCAGGCAGAGACTGCTTCGTGAATACGCGTGGGAGACCCTTTGTAGACCTCCCAGAAATAATATGCTGCGGTGGACTTGATGGGGTTTGGCATCATCAGGATGTGTCTTTATCCGTGGGTCTGGTAATTGATCCTGATTTTCATCTAGGATCTTCTCTTAAACTATCAACTGGAGGACCCACACATGGTCTCTCCATTAACCTGAACTTCCTGACAGTCTGGTGACCTCAAGATATTCAGACTTACTCCACTGCTGGTCACTGCTCAAAACCAAAACCAAACCAAACCAAACCAAACAAAACAAAAAACAAACAAACAAACAAAAAACACACCAAGTGTCCCAGCTATCAAGGTGAGAGCAACATTGCTTGTATGACCTAGCCTCAGAAATCACACAGCCTCATTTTTGTCACTTTCTATTCATTACTAATGAGACACACACTTGCCTAGGTCCAAAGAAAGGGAACAGAGACTGAATGTCATGATAGATGAAGTGTCAAGTTCACATTGTAGAAGAACATGTGGGACGGGAGATATTGTTGCAGCTAAAATGCAATCAGCAACAGGGGATGTCAAGCCAGAAGGTATTTGCATTATATATGTTTTATTTATATTTACTTCAACTTTATATGGATGAGTTAATAATCTACTTAGCTTACACAATCTTTATATTTCTCTACGGCTATATTGCAAAGAACAATCACAATATTATGCACCCATTATGAGCTTCCTTATGGAGTTGAAATAAAAACCCAGGAGTCAGCTGTGTTCTTTGAAGCTTAGCCATTCTATATGGTGAAAGGTTGACAAAACTTGGTATATTAGTAAAATTGGGTTAGCAAGCACAAAGTGAAGGAATTAGTTTCCCGTAGCAAGGAAAGATGCTAAATGGCTCTGAAAGAGCTGAAAGAAAGACCTCCATGACTCAGGATCTAGAGAACAATCGCTGGGGACTCAGTCCTGACACCGTCTCCATCTCTGCTGTCTCACATCTCTCCTTGTCTCTTTTTGTATGTTGTCTTTGTTGTCTCCTACTGAAGACATGGGAGCTTCTCTGTAGGACTGGGAAATGACCAACCAGACACCACACAGTAAGTCAGAGCTTCTCTTTTCCAATGTCAACATATCCCTTCCAGGGAAAGACAGCTCTGCTCCGTGTTAATCACATGACTTCTTGGAATTACTCTTGCTGGGGGATAATGCTCTATACTTAACCAGGAAGTCACGTATTCACTCCTCAGCCCAGGGGTCAAGATCTGTTGCATCTACTGAGTACCTTTCTTTACCTAAATATATGTGTATACGCACATGCTTGGTCATGAAACTAAACAGCCCTAAGGAAGCCAAAATATTCCTACAAATTTGCACATACTCCAATGTACTTTGTTTTCCATAGCAATCTTGGTTGGGAGAAACAGCTGATTCTCTTATCTGTAAGAACAGGACTGGTATTCCTGTCTGGCGAGGCCTGGAAAACACTTAAGACATTACTTGCTGCTGGCTGGGACTCACAGGCAAAGGAATTAGATGACACACAAGTCCTCAGTTCTAGAACCTTGAATCTCGGAGTGTCACTTGTCCTTTGGAAAGTTGATTTTGGATGCAATGTCATTCTCTCCTTCTGGGGACAGAGGTACCTCCTGGCCTCAGCTAGCTTGTTACTAGGCAACCATGGAAGAACTCCCAGGATCATTCATTGGCAATCAGAGGGGGTGAGACTGTGAAATGATGGCAGTGCTAAAATAAACAATGTAGCAGCCTAATGGAAACTAATAATAATTTTTTAAGGTTTTTTTAAAAAAATGACATGGGTTTTTCCAACCCAAGGTGATGAAACAATGCCTCAATATTACTCTCCAGAGAGACAGCTCCCTAGAGTCTTTCTGGAAGAGATTAAAGGACTGACTTCAGCTCCATATTGTTTGGCTTCAGTAATGTAAATTTGGTTTTAATCTGTCACCTCTTTGAAAGACCTCTTTAAACCAGCTGACAGAAGGCGAGTGCAGAAACCAGATGATCAATGAGGACCTTGACCACTACATAGCATCACCTTGCTGGCACGTTGGCTTATCCTGGTGTCCAAACCGTATGTGACAACCAAACTTTGGACAGTGGGGTTGCTGGGGAACAAACAACACACCTGGGCTTGATTTCTCTAATTTCAGGGTTCAGAGACAAAGGGCACAGCAATGACTTCCAAGGCTGGTTGAACATTCAAATGTGATTATAGTTTAGGGGTGCTTGGGTGGCTCAGTCAGTTAAGCATCCAGCTCTTGATTTCGGCTCAGGTCATGATCTCACAGTTGTGAGATCAAGCCCCATGTCAGGCTTTGTGCTGAGCAAGCGTGGAGCCTGCTTAGGATTCTCTCTCTCCCTCTCTCTCTCTACTCCTCCCCTGCTTGCTCTTGCGCCCTTTCTCTCTGTTTAAAATAAGTAAATAAACATTAAAAAAAGTGATTATAGTTTCACCCTCCATGGTAAAATGTTTTCTAATATCACCACCTCAATCCCTCCCACCCCTTATGCTCTTCCCAGTGTGAATTTTCTGCTCTCTCTACCAAGGGGTGGGTCTATTCCTCCATCCTGGAACCTCAGCTGGCCCTGTGACTTGCACTGACCAAAAGAATAGGGCAGAAGAGAAGTATGGAGCCTCTGATGCTAGGCGTGAAGAGGCATGGCAGCTTCCTTTTTTGTCCTCTTGCCATGTAATGAAATCCAGTATTCTGACAGACTAGGAGGTCATGGGGAGCTAGAAGCCCTGGAGGAAGAGAAAGGACACGTGAAGGAGAATTGAGACATCCCAGCTGACAGCCATTACCAAAACCCCAGCTGCGTGAGTGGGGTCATCTTGGCTCCTCCAACCCCAGTCAAGACGCCTGGCTGACAACACTTAGGGCAGAGACAAGCCATCACCTTTCCCCCACTAGCCCTGCCCAAATCCCTGACCAACAGAATACTGAACAGTAAAACAGTTGTTGTTTAGAGCAAGTTGTGGAGTGGCTATGGATCAACAGATACTCATCCATTCTCTTGTTCTACTTGGAGAAAATGGTCCCCTGAATTGGGAAGGCCTGCCAAAAATTGGGCTATTGAAAGGATCAGAATATATTTTGTGTTATTATCACTGGATACAGAGTATTTCCCTCCAAATATTAAAGCCAAAACTAAATGAGCTGCTTTTCTTCAGAGCTAGGCCCTGCCATTGAAATCCAACCATTTTATTCAGTCCTAAAATCTTTTCCAGTGGCTTGTGTGAGGTCAGTGAGCATCCCCTCCAGTTTTCTGAGAGCCACTGCCTTCCATTTTAGCAACCCTAAATCTCTTCAGTGTTCTTACTGAACTTCACAAATGGCTGTTGACAGAATTTTTTTTGATTGAGACTTGATCTCCCACTGAGGATAACTGCAACAAAGTTTCTATTAGATATCGATGGGAACATTCAGGCTGCTGAACTGATCATTTCCCATGTTAACACAGCCACCCTGAAAGTAATCAAGTCTGCCCACCGGTCTCTGTGGACTGAAGAGAACTTTCCAGCAGCTTAGGCATGTTTCCTTATTATCATATGGTCAATAAATTATTTGTGTAGGTGCATTTTATGGTTGCCCAATACACCAGCATAATAACAGTTTGAATTAGGTAATGCTCCTTTTTATTATCAGAAATGAATTACCTCATGGGGCCAGCAGATACACAAATTTAGTGTGCCCTTCCACTAATTGGAAGGCCTTTTTCAATTGGCTTCTGACAAATGAGGAAGAAAAAAACAAAATAACCACATTCCAAGATTTCTCAGTATCAATATTATAGATTTATTTTATTGGGCTCATTGTTACTCTTCATTCAATAATAAACAATAGCATCATTTCCATAGCAACCATGGCATACCATAAGGGCAATATTAAACATAAATTCCAAACTTTGAGCATTTCTGCTGAGCCCAGAATGGGAGCCTTTCTGCAGGGCATGGTGAAACGTTCACACTGGACAGAAGTTCCATTTTTGATCCCACCAGACCTGTAGTGCTAAACACTTACATTATGCTAATAAATGTATGTAATAGCACAGGTATTTATGTTCACCATAAAGAGAATATCATGCTTTGATATATGAATGTTGGCCTATGATTCTAAAAGCTCATGTTTCATTTTTAACTTTTAAACAAAACTTATCACATAATGATTAAGTGCTTCCTGTATACGAGGAATGGCCTCTCGATTTTCTCACTCTTTGAAGTTCATGAACTATGAATAGGACACTTGGACATTCAGTCTGTGTGCTCGTCAAGGATGAAGGCTGAGTCTTTGTCTCCGCTCTGTTTCTCACACCTGGCATGCAGTGGGCAATCAGTAAATGCTTAAAAATGGACAAACACTTCTTACTGACACTGAAGTGATGGAAGAGTGGGAAGTATTCCTGGAGAGTAGAAGAACCATAAAGGTAGTCTGAAAAAATGGATAGAGTGTAGTCCGATAAGGAAAAACAGGGGAAGGATATGGGGCATGAGAAACAATGGGAAGGGGGCCTAGGCCAGGAGAAGCAAGAACCTGCAGACTCCGATGACCTTGGAGGCCTATGTCTGCAGTAGGCTGAGAGCAGAAGTGAGGCCAGGGAAGGAGATACCAGGCAGGTCATGAAGTGCCATGGAACGCAGGTGCGCGCATACACATCACGGAGATTATTGAGGGACATGAAGCAGAGACAGGTGTTGGTTGGGTTTCTGATTTAGAAAGATTATTCAGGCTTCAGTATGGAGGTGGATATCTAGGAGATACAGCGAGAATGAAGGAGACAGCTTAGAAGGCCAGTCGAGTTTTGGCCACCCTGACACTCCTTCATTGCCACCATAGGTACATCGCACAAGCTGGTTTTGGTACTGTTTCCACCCCAATGTCATGTGGTATTCTCAACAAGGTCAAACAAAGTAGCTCAGGGCCCCAGTTCTTTTTTTTTTTTTTTTCATTTTTATTTTTTTAATGTTCATTTATTTATTTTGAGAGAGAGAGAGAGAGAGAGCATGCCAGCAGGGGAGGGGCAAAGAGAGAGGGAGAGAGAGAATCCCAAGCAGTCTCCCCACTCTCAGCACAGAGCCCGACAGGCGGCTCAAACCCACGAACTGTGAGATCATGACATGAGCCAACATCAAGAGTTGGACCCTTAACCGACTGAGCCACCCAGGTGCTCCTCTAGTTCTTGGGGCATCTCATGTCTTGGACACTGTGTTTTGAGGAAGCACTTTGTTCCAGAGTAGAGTGCCATTCACTTATACCTTCTGTCCACCCTCCCTGTTCCTATCTTCCCATTAGTGGGCACTTCCAGGAGGAAGAACAGGGTGGAGAAAGGGGATGGGGTATTGCCATCTCTTTCCTAGTTTCAACCTTTCCAAGGACAGCCCTCTCTACGGAGACAGAGTCCTGGTCTTGAGCTGGCATTGAGAGGACAAATCTTAAATGGCTCCATTTGCCAACAAAGAGCTTTCCACCAAAGGGGTGGGGGTGGGGGGGGTGTGAAACCACTTTATTTCTGATGATTTCCATTAGAAACAGATCCAAAGCCATAGGCATTCAGGTTCACAGACTTTCCCAGACCACTGGACACCAAGAACCCACTTGAGCACCAGGCATTGCTTTCAAGATGTTTCCAGACCCTGTAGTAAGACCTAAGAAGAGAAAAGCCCAAACCTTGTACTGTTTTGTAAACATCAGAAACCGCCTGCCTAATGTGGGCCCTTTCCAGACTAGTCTGTGAATATAGCAACAAATTTCTGAAGAGATTAGTCAAGAAATCAAACTTACTCAGAGTAAAGGAGACAAAAATGTCAGCAAAGACTCACTGAATCCTTTGAATCCAGGTTACTGTGCTTTATGGCAATGGGAGCCTAATTGGTTTGGCAGCTGCCTCAAAAACCCAGACAAGGATGTGCTTGCTTTTTGTAGCGGAGGGATTTAATTGGAACAGAGGGAAAACTTACTGATAAGAAAGGTTGTTAGAAACGATAGCGGATTATAAAGAGAAACCCCTTCAAATTCATTTCTTCTGCAAATATTTTATTGAGCCTGTTCCATGGGCTAAGCACTGTTCTGGACTAAGAGAACTAATTCATCAGTAAAACTGAGACTCCTGCCCAAATGGAGTTTATATTCCAGCACAGCATCTGAGGGAGACCAAACAAAGGAGGTTTAAGATGACTGAGAGCTGCAGACACCTGCACCCCGTGTGGCACAGTCCAATGTGGTGCAGTCAAGTGTGGGTACAGTGGCCACAGCCAGGAAAAATGGGAGGAGGGCATGGTTTCCCTATAGGAGCCCCCAGGATGTGACTAAAGCATTGAGCTGGGCTAGGAGGCAAGGAGGAGTATGAGCCTGGAAATGGAGCTCCAGGTTAGGGCAGAACATGAAGAAGCCTGCAGGCCACCTAGAAGAATGGGGAAGGTGCTGGAGAGCACAGAGCTCGTGGCAGGCAGGAGGAGGGAGCTGGCCAGGAAGATGAATCAAGGATGAACGGAGAACAGCAGGACAAGAGACCAAGCAGGTCTCTTTAGAGACAGATGACACCAATGAGAAACGAGATCCCAAGCAAGTTGCTAAAAAGGACAGGATTCTGGGGCACCTGCATGGCTCAGTCAGTTAAGTGTCCAACTTGATTTCCGCTCAGGTAATGATCTCACCATTCGTGAGTTTGAGCACCACATCTGGCCTCATGCTGACAGCACAGAGTCGGCTTGGGATTCTTTCTCCTCTGCTGGTTCTCTCTCTCTCTCTCTCTCTGTCTCTCTCTTTCTCTCTCAAAATAAATACATAAACTTTAAAAAATAAAAAAAAAATAATAAAAGGACGTGATTCAGTTGCCATTGGATGGAATCCGTGAGAAGCAGGGACCAGGTCTTGGGCTCACTTGGGTGGTGGCAAGAACACATGTGGGAAAGAGGGCAGGAGAGAGTGCTGGGCCAGTTTCAGTACCGCCTCTGAAGTGCTTCCCAGATGGTTGAGCAGCCACCCCCAGTGTGAGATGGCCACCTGCAGGTCATATGTCTGTGCTGTGTGTGGCCCCAGGTCAGGCGGCCCTGGGTACTCGAGGCCTGAGGGTGGGTAAATGAGATAACACAGCCTCAGTAAAAAGCAGCGCAAGCCTCTGATAGACTGTGAGAGAATCACTGAAATGCAGAAGTGCCCGCTACCTGCTGCCTCACCAATGCCAGCTCAGTCCGAGCGTACAGCCTCATTTGCTAATCAGAACCCTTTAGAAATGCAATCTCCTAGCCCCTTAGCTGCGGGACGACTCAAAACTCCAGACCTTGACCTTCCCTGCAAGTTGAACAATCTGTTCAGCCCAAGTCCTCAGAATCTGTCTGAGTAGAGGAAGCTCCCTCACATCCCTGCTAATTCACCCTGCAAGTGATTGGAGTAAGCCCTCTTGACACCCAAGCTCTCCAAACAGATGCCTGGTTTCAGGGGCACAGCAGATAAGAGGGAAGCACAGTATGCCTTTGAAGTTTTTTACCACCCACCCCCCAGTCCTGAAAGTCAGACGGTTCATAACCGGGGCTCCCTGCTCTGTGGTCCCCAGGAAGCGAAGCAGTGGCCACACGCAGGTGAGTTCTTCTCCAGCTGGCCCCGACAGCCTGGCCGAGGGTGGACTTCACACTTGTGCTGTGGTAAGACCTCAGAGTAGAGTTGGTCTCTGCTGGTGACCCCAGGCTTGAACCAGCTTTACTCACCATCTCTCTCCGGGTTGGCTCCTTGACACTGTGGTTTGAATACCTTGCTTCTCCTGTTTTTTTGTTTTGTTTTGTTTTGTTTTTTTTATGTTTATTTGTTTTTGAGAGAGAGAGTGCGAGCAGGGTAGGGGCAGAGAGAGAGGGAGAGAGGGGATCCAAAGAGGCTCCAGGCTCCATGCTGACGGCAGAGAGCCTGATGTGGAGCCCCAATTCCTTGCTTCTTGGTGCCAGAGGTGCAGGTCAGAAACTCTGTTCGGCAATTCTGTTCTCCATAATCAGAAAATCTCCTATTATTCATGAACTCCTAAAAGAGACCTGTCAGGTGTCACTGTTGTCCTTTCATACACATCCACCCAACATGTGGCTATATTGATACCCCATATGAGACATCCCAAGGCATAATTCCCCATTAGATGCTTAATGAACTTTTCACAGCAAGCAGGACATGCTCCTGTGTGAAACACCATGCAATTTCACATAATAGCACACATCAAAAGGTGACATGCAGAATGCAACAGCGAGGCACTCTGGAGCCCTTTTATCCTTCTGTTAAGGGGCACAGAGTAAATATTTTAGGCTTTGTGGACCTGTTTAATCCACCGCTATAAACAGCCATCAACAAGCCAGAAACAACTGGGTGTGGCCCCGTTTCTGCAACACTTTACTTACAAAAATTGGCAGTAGGTTGTAAGTGGTCTGCAAGCAGCAGGCAGTAGTCTGAGGTAGTGACAAGAGACAGAATAGGAGAAAAAAGAGGACAGCACCTTAAGTAACTGCAATTTTTTTCTTTCCTTCCTTCCTTCCTTCCTTTCTTCCTTCCTTCCTTCCTTCCTTCCTTCCTTCCTTCCTTTCTTTCTTTCTTTCTTTCCTTCTTTCTTTCTTTTAGAGAGAGAGAGTGTGCAAGCAAGGGAGAGGGGCAGAGGGAGAGAGAGAGAAAGAGGAGAATCTTAAGCAGGCTTCATGCTTAGAGTAGAGCCCAATGTGGGGCTGGATCCACAGTCTTGGAATCATGACCTGAGCCAAAATCAAGAGTTGGACGCTCAACTGACTAAGCCACCCAGGTGCCCCAGTAACAGCAAAATTAAAGGGATGGGCAGTGTAGAAGGGGTGAAAACCAGATCACAGTGGGTTAGAGAATCATGATTATGTATGTGTTCATATATATATATATATATATATATATATATACATATATATACATACATATATAAAACATGTGTGTACATAGCTGTATATATGTACACACATGTATATTTCATGTGTGTGTGTGTGTGTGTGTACGCACAGACACACACCTCGAGATTTTTGTTTCTGGCAGTTTAGAAGATTGGATATACTGTGTAAGGCCCGATTGAAAAAACAATTCTGGATTAAATGCATCTGTGACCTGGATTGGAAATAAGGAATCCTCAGAGAAACCCAGAAACAGAGGGAAGGGAGGAGCCCTGTGTGTTTGCAGCAAACCATGAAATACACTGCGATTTCCCTTCATCAGCTGCATGGAACTCCAGGAAAAGACACTGAAGTTTAGCCCCAGAGAGGTGGGGAATCTGAGAGGAGCCTATAGTGTTCATTACACATCAATCACCTTAGCTATTCCACTAGTGGCTGGAAAAACAAGATTCAGTTTAAATTCATACAACAGTGGACAAGGAATTCAGCACAGCAGCAGCAGGACAGGGACATGCTTGGAAAGGGGTCAGGAGACTGCAGGCCATAGTTTCTTTGTCCTTCCATGGCTGGGTCTCCTTGGAGAACTTTGTCTCCAGGTTGTAACAAGGACCAGTGTGTGCACACATGTGTGTATATGTGTGCTTATGGGGGGGGGGGGGGCGGGTAGGTGAAGCACCTTGGTACCTTGGTACCTTGGTACCAGAAACTGTTCATGTTGGGAGTCTCTAATAGATACATTCTAGTTAAGTGACGAGTCATATCTTAAAACTCAACTCTTTTCCCCAGATTCCACCAAAACCAAGAATAAATCATAAATCCAAATATTGTTACTAAACAATACCAACAGGCTGCTACATTTTACTCTGAAATGGCTCACTGATCCATGATTGCAGAATATCATTTCTCATTAGTGAACAGACACCAAAGCCTTGGCCGACAAGGGTCAGTAGCTCACGACATGTGTCAGTACAGCTCAGTAGAGGTGATCCCCATGCTACCTATCACCTCCAGCTGGGACGCCTCAGTGTCAGAACTACATTTATAGTTCAAGAAACCTCAAGAAACTTTAAAGTAGTCCCATAGTGGTAGTGTCCCAGGCAATATGCAGGAACAGATTTAATTCCTTTATGGAGAGAATCAACCAAGGCCCCAAAGAAATCACACAGGTCAAGCTGCAACATAAATGGGCAGTTCACAGACAAGCTGCCATGGGCTGGGACAAATCAGGGCAGGCACAGAATCACAAGGTCTTCAGCTATTGGAGTTTCAGGCTCACAGGTAAAATAACTATTTTTGATATGCTTTAAGGAATAAAAGAGAAATCCAAACACATGAAAAAAAGAATCAGATACTACAAGGAATGGTCAAACACTAACTGAATTAAAACGAACAGTTCTATAGGCACCACAGCTAGTCTGTGACCAGTTTGTGCCTTTAGAGTATTGGCGATAGTGGGGAGGGAGGCGAACTCTAGGGGAGGAGAGAGAGAACTAACAGTGGGAGGTCATACAGCCCAGGTGGTTGTGATCTTGAGCATGGAATCGTATTGAGTCATGGGAAAAGAACCAAATAAAATTTCTCAAAATGAAAAGTATAATAATTGGAAAAAATTTTTAATGAATTAAAAGATTAGTCACACATGAAAAGAGAAGAAATGAAGAAGATGGGATGGAATTACCCATTGTTTAGTTCAAGTTACAAAGGGATGGACTGAGTGAAGGAAGAAAGTGGGGTGGGTCATCTTCGGGAACAGGCGGGACTCTCTCCAGGCATGGCTGCCAGGTTGGCCCATTCCCTGGATCGTCTTTTTGGTCTCACTTGGGTTTTGAGGAGAAAACAAAAATATGACTTTTCTATGAAATCTTCTGATCTTTAAATGCTGAACACTAATTTAATTAAAACGAACAGTTCTATAGGCACCGCAGCTAATCTGTGACCAATTTGTGCCTTTAGAGTATTGACGATAGTGAGGAGGGAGGTGAACTCTAAGGGAGGAGAGAGAGAACTAACAGTGGGAGATCATACAGGCCAGGTGGTTGTCATCTTGAGAATGAAATCATATTGAGTCATGGGCATTGAGGGTAGCTGCTCATCCTCCAAGACAGGTGGAACAGAGCTGCACATAGATGGGAGTTAGGCTTACTATATATATCTCAACCAGCTTGAGGAGTTTAACCTAAGATCCTGATATCTTGTGAACGAACTGCCCTTGACTTTTAGCCAAAGAGATTAGAGGCAGGAAGTTTCTGAAAAAAATAAACTGAGCCTCATGTCACAGCACTGGAACACTAAGTAAAGAGAACATTGGGACACTGGATCTTACATTGCTATGATCATGTCAGAATTGTCAGAAAGAATCTTGGAAACATAGTTTCTTTTGCTGCCAGGCAAGTGGACAGAAATTTTCTGTAGGCAAAGCATCCTTAAATACTCACCAAAGGATTAATGGGAATCTGGGGACAATATAACAAGGAGATAGCTTTTCTGATGCTGATTGGTAAAGGCAGACGACCTACAGTTTAAAAGCCAGAGAGCAAGGAGCAGCCAGGAAGGTAATAAGAAAGAAAGGAGAAGGGAAGAGAATGGATAAAATATCACCCTGCTGTTTTGAAAGGCACTAAAAATTGGCAAGGTAGGTTCTGGGCCTCCAGTACAACAGCGATATTGTTCACTGAGGTCCTCAAGAACTTCCCAATGATCTGGCATCACAGAGGAAGCAAAGAGGTCTGGTTTTGTGTCCACTTCCACTCTTAAGGTAAGGAGCTTACCTTTGAAGCCTTAATCAGCTTGCTGTCCTCTGTATGTGGAGCACCCAGCATGGTGTCCAGCAAATGAGGTCTCACAGAAGGCAATTTCTCTCTTCAGCCTAGACCTCCCTGTATCTGTTTATTTTTCCACATGTGCTCCTTCTCAGCAGCTATTGACCTCTCTTTTCTGCTATTTCAAAGAACCAACACTCCATGTGACAAGGCTATGTGCTGTGGTGAAGTCTCAAATTTAGGACGGCGAATGCATATTTGATCAAGATCTATGTAAATTCCACCCACCAACAGTTTTGAATATTTTCCTTTGCTTTGAAAATACAGTTCACCTCTGTCTGCGTTTGTGTTTCTACAAGTGGTAAAGCCTCGATGTATTGTTTGCAATCACCCTTTTATATTCAACCTCTCCCTTGAAAAAGTAATGTCTCTCCCAGTAGATACAAAATGGTACCAAAAAAAATCACAAAATAATTGTCATACCTTGTGTGCTATATATTTATGTGAAATGCCTTCAAGAGCATCACTAAGCCGAACAAAGCCCAATGCTTTCCATTTATTATAAATATTGTCTTGGCTACAATTTTGAATCACATTTTGCCCACAAAAAAAATATTAGGCAGGCTTTCTTAGAGTCCAAATATAATTTTTAATTTTAAGTATTTAAGTAGTGTTTTTTTAGCACATTAAAAAGTATGTAATAATATGGGAGTCATTTTCTCTTTAATCTGTCACATTAAGACAAAAAAGTATGGATTGCTTTCTTCTCCCTGTTCTGGGAAGCCTTGTTACTAGATTGTCCAAAGGGACAATAGGAGCTGTATATGGATCTCGTTAAAATGCAGATTCTGACTCACTAGGTCTCAGGTAGAGCCACGATTCAGCATTTCAGACAAGCTCCCAAGAGAGGCCAATGCTGTCCATCCAAGGGCCACATTTGGGGAAGCAAGGCAACCAGAACAGTCACTCTCAGCCTCAGCTCCACATGTGAATCACCCATGGAGTTATAAAAGCAGGTGCCCAGGTCCCACCCCAGAGATTTCAATTTAATTGATCTGGAGGGTGGCCTGGCTATCAGAAGTTTGCAAAAGCATCTCAGTGACTCCGAAGTTCAGCTTAGGTGGTGAATCAATGATTTCAGTTGGGGCCTGCAGGGCAAGGTCTGAGGCTCTGATACCTTTTCCTCCTTGATGACGTTATGTCTAGATCATTATGAAATTACAGCATTGTTCAGAATGTCATCAGTGTGCTTAACACTAAACATGACCCCCATGGGATGATTGATTACGGTCCCTTTACCACTTACATTAAGAACCAGTACACTTGAATCAGTGGCTCCGATGGACACAATATGAATGACCCAAGATGAGAGGTTTTGATCTCATTTAAGCATTACACACACAAAAAATCTGGGTGTAAGATATAGTCTTCTAGGTAGAAACATTCAGACCAAGGTAAAGTAAATATTTAAATAATTAAGGACTAGTCTGAAGCTGTGTTTCCTGAAAAAAATGCAGTATTCTCTCTCTACCTTACAGAACAACATAAGCACACTAGATACTTTGGTAAAGACTTAAAGTAAGGAACTTAGGTCCCTGAGGACATCACAGCCAGCCTGTGATTTTCAAAGAGCCCAGGCTACCGCCCAGCTGATATGGAAGATGAGCAGTCTGGGTTACGCCCTTGCCTGGCTTAATGACCACCAGGTTGTCCTCACACATGCAGAGACCCCATCTATGAAGATAGATACTCTGTGACTATCAAGGACCCAACATATATTCCAAGGAAGACCAATAAAAGCAATGCATTATGAAAAACAGTTTTGGCAGAGGACACAGGTGGATATAGAGATGCCAGAGTCAGAGGTTTCCTTGGGCAAATTTAAAAAGCCTCCAGACTTCCATTCCCCTGGTTTGGAATCAGTGATAGTGATACTCTTTCACTGATTCGCTTTTGGAAACCTATCTCAGGTCTATAGTTATAACTCATCACATAACTAACTTGGCAACAGGAGCCTATACTCTGGTGACTTTTTCTAATATAGCTGCCCTTCTATATGAAAGGTCATCATTTCCTCCATTTTTTTGGTCTTCACTCTATGACCTCTAGAAAACAAACCATAAATACTATTAAATAGTGAGATGACCTTTAGCTACAAATGAGCACTCCAGTGACCAGATTCTGCTGGATCACAAAGGTTTCAGAAGTTATAGTTATGGCAAGGTTCCTACTCTACACATCCTTATTCTGCCATATTGATGTTTTGGCAAAACAAACCACTGCAAAAAGATTGTTTCAATAGAGTACAAATATACAGTTCATGGTGAAAGCCATGTATAACCAATCAGCCACAGCATGTGAATCAGATGGATATTACAAAGTCAGGGCAACCATCAGCATGCATTAAGACTTCAGTACATCTCTCTATGTTTCTGAGTCTCCCAAGGGGATTCTGATATGCATTCAAAAGTCCTAAAAGGCACTAATGTCTTATCAGGTCCCACTTCCCTCTGACACTGAACCACTAAGTACTGCTGGTCTGCATTCTTGCCCACAGGGCACCAAAGTAAATGCACACAGGAGGGGTCCCCAGGCAGAGCTGCTTGTATCTCAGTGTGTTCCAGTATTTCAGTCTGTGTATCCAGAACCCAGAAAACTATTAGTCTCTCTGAAACAAACTAAACTTGAGTCCTATCCACGACATCTACTCACAATGTCTACTCTCCTCCCATGTTGTCTAAGACTCTTCCTACAGACATTTTTTATGATGACTTTTCTCCCAGCAGACAAGAAGCAAATAAGTGTCAGTCATGCCCAAATCTGGGCACAGCGGTGGGCACAATAGGGACTAACAAAAAGCAGGAAAAGCAGAAATGTGTTTGGCTGTTGATCCAAGGAATAAATGGAGGAAATGTCATTTTTACTTACAGTTCTTTTTCAAAGCCAACAAGCACATGTTTTGGCTGGAAAATGATGGGTGGTTCGCTGCATGTGACATTTGAAATGAAGACCAAAATTTCCAGAACAATAGGAATCAACCATGTGGTCTCATTATAGATGTTACTGGGATCAGAATAAACTTGCCAAATGGGAAACCCAAATCAAATTATTATTCAAGTAAACAAATTGAAAATGAAGGCATTCCCAGATGCTTTTGACAAGGGGCAAATGGACTACTAAATCAAACATTTCATAAATAAATTAGCAAAATGCATTATGTAACACTAACATTAACAACACACACCAGATTGCCAAGGTTTTTAATCAAATCTTTTCAATCTAAGTCCTTATATTGGGAATGGGTCGGTTCTTACAGACAGCTCGTAACACAAAGGAAGTCTCTCCAATGACGTTTCTGCCATCACCAAATGTTTTCCTTCTGATCTGTCTCCAGGCCTGACATTTTTGCAAATTAAACTGGATTACATTATCCATGATGGCTTAAATTCAATTATCCAAATAACTAAACAGTCAGCGCCATGACTAAATTATCCACCTGCTGCCTGAACTTTTTGGGTTTTGACAACAGGCTGGTTTCATTTTAATTTTGAAAAGTAGAAGGAGACCTGGATTTCTCCTGGAAAAAAAAAAAAAACCCTCAATGTGATCTTCTTTTCTTTATGTAACATTTTTTATTATTTAGAGAAACTGAGAGAGAGCAGGGAAGGGGCAGAGAGAAAGGGAGACAGAGAATCCCAAACAGGCACCGAGCTTTCAGCACAGAGCTCAATGCAGGGCTCAATCTCACTAACCGTGAGATCATGACTTGAGCTGAAATCAAGACTGAGTCGCTTAACTGACTGAACCATCCACTCACCCCTCCTTTTTTATTATTTATTTGTTTGTTTGCTTGCTTGGGGGGGGGACTTTTCCCATTTCATATTACTTTAGGAATCATGGTCAGATCCTCACTGTAAAACATTCAACAATAGAGAAGTGATCAGAATCAAGGGCTGAATGTTCTTTATACTCCCACCCCCTCTCCCCCTCTCCTCCCAATGTTTTTATATGTGTTACCTTGGCCATTTATTTAGGTTTCTAATTCCACACAATCTCAAACAATGCCAGAATAGACATTTTTACCTTTGTGCACATCTCTAAGTACCAGGGAACTCACACTTTTATTTATGGAAATATTGTCACATTTCCTTTCCAGGAGACTTCACAGATTTACACACCCTCTTAGCAGTGTATAAAATCACATACTTCCCTTCATGCTCATCAACACATCAAATGATATGTCATTTAAGTTTGGCCACATGACAGTTCAAAACAACTCATTATTTGTATTTACATTTGCATGGTTACTTGAGATGGTACATCTTTTCAGGTTAGTAGCCCCTCTTACATGTAATTTTTAAACCTGGTACAGGGAGTTAGAACAGTCCTTTTTCTTTTTAACATTTATTCATTTTTGAGAGAGAGAGAGCGTGAGTGAGTGGGGGAGGGGCAGAGAGGGAGACACAGAATCTGAAGCAGGGTCCAGGCTCTGAGCTGTCAGCACAGAGCCCAACGTGGGGCTTGAACCCATGAACCACGGGACCATGACCTAAGCCAAAGTTGGACACGTAACCAACTGAGCCACCCAGGCACCCCTAGAACAGTCTTTTAAAGGTGTAAAACAAACAAAATCACAAGACTAAAAACTGCCAAAATATGGGTTGATAGAAAACTTTTACCCAATGAATGAAGACAATAGAGTCAAATTTCCAGGAAATACTGAATGAAAGGTAGAAAACATAAGGGAAATATATTTTCAAGGTCATGTTTGAATAAGAGAATAGAAATAGAGAAAGAGGTCTTAGATTGGGAGCGATTCTGAAAAAAAGAATATTTAAAGATGCAGAGAGACTGGACTGTCTAGGCCTCTGCATTTTGATTATCGTAATAGTTTTGCTGCCATAACAGCTCACCACAAATTCATTAGTTTAAGGCAACACAAATTTGTTATCTTATAGTTCTGTAGGTCACAGTCTAGCAGGTGTCTCACCATGCAAAAATCCAGGTATCAGTAGGCTGTATGTCTTTCTGAAGTCCCTGGTTTATAGGGGAGCATCAGCTTCCTGCCTACTTTGGTTGCTGGCAGAATTCAGTTCTTTGAAGTTACAGGACTAGGTCCCCATTTTCTGGCTGGCTGAAAAAACTGAGGGCTGTTCCTTCTAGAAGCTGCCATATCCCTTGGCTCATGCCCCCCTTCTTACATTGTCAAGGGCAGCAATGGCGTGTTGAATCCTCCTCATGTCACATCTCTTGAGCCCACTCTTAGCTTCCTTTTTCTGTAAAGACTTCATGTGATGAGATTGGGCCCACCTGGAGAATCCAGGCTAAGCTTGCTATTTTATTTATTTTTTATTTTTTTAAATGTTTATTGTTTATTTATTTATTTTGTTTTTGACAGAGAGAGAGAGAGCACGAGCTGGGGAGGGGCAGAGAGAGAAAGAGAGAGAGAGAGAGAGAGGGAGACACAGAATCTGAAGCAGGCTCCGGGCTCTGAGCTGTCAGCACAGAGCCCGAAGCAGGGCTTGAACCCACAAACAGTGATATCATAACCTGAGCCAAAGTCGGACACCTAACCGACTGAGCCCCAAACCTTGCTATTTTAAGGTCGGCTGATTAACAACCTTAATTCCATCTGCAACCATAATCCTCTTTTGCCATGGAACATAACATATCCACAGGTTACCACAATTAGCTTTAATGGAATGTTTAAGAAAGCTCCAAAGAATGTTAAACCTTCGTTTAACTGGCTTTTGTCCCTAACTGCTGAGCTTAAAGCAAAAATAAACACTCTGACTCTCCTTAAAGTTTATTTGTGGAAGCCTTGGATTCAGTCAGCTGCCACATGGGGACTGCAGTCTCTCTTTTCCTCTTCCTTGTGACCTCCTCCCTTAACTGCCAGGCCTGGACACCATTGTGACTTTCTCTGAGGTTTTTCAGCATGCCAGAGCTATGCCCTGTTTCAACAGGAAGGAGGGGGTGTAACTGCTCCCACAGTGTATGGCCTACTTCGCTACCTGGGTAACCCAGCAGCCCTTCTTCCCTTGCCAGGTCTCCCTAGATCTTGCATGAAAATGGCTTCTCCTGCTTCTTATGAATCTTGGGAGGAGCTGGGCGACATAAAAGGAAACTTTTCATCTCCTCTCCTCTCACCCTTATTTGGAAGGGATATTCAGGCACACTGACACTTAGTAGGTCACAGTTCATCATATATGTACAGAGGGGTCAGATTCATATATTTGCATATATATAAATTTGCGTATATATGTGTGTGTGTAATATGCGTATATGAGAGTCAGATACGCACAGTGAAACAAATAATTCACTTTTCTCCCAAAGAATTCAAAACACAATTTTTATTATATTATTTATTCTAAATGTCTTCATAGCGTATATATAAGACAATAAACAGTCTCATTTGCCATAATTCAACAGATAGACCTGAGAATAATCGTCTTTCTCTCAAACTCATCAGGACAATTCCAGCCATCAACCCTGGCACAGGGAGCCTGACCAGAAATGGACCATCATTATGCTCTACCCAAAGAGTTTGTGCTCCAAGGAGACAACCTACACTGTGGACTATGCTCTAAGGAGATTCAGACTTTGGCTAAGATGGCTCCATTTTAGAATTCCTCCTAATGGCCTTTCCAAAGTGCAGCCAGGAAAAAGCCTAACAAAGCTAAGTGTTTGCCTCCTAATAAACATTATCATCCCAAAAGATGGCATATGCTTCAATGTGGCAGAACTGCTAGAACTTTCTGTCCGGGGATGAACCTAAAGATTTGGGCACCTTGGTCAGAAGTCTACTGTGACCTTTTTGTACACTGGAATAGAAAGCTAACCAAGATAATATTTTTACAGGAAAAATTCTTTTATCCAATATGCTAAGAAAATGGTGTTGGTATAATCAACTCAGAATCCTGGGAAATGGAGATATAATGTAGAATCATTGATGAGGCTTTCACATTTACCTAATCCAATGCCTTACTTCACAAAAAGTAAAACTTAACAAGAGCAGATGACTCACTCAAGGTCATGCAGCTAGCTCATGTCACAGCTGGGTCACCAAACCCTCTCTATATTGTGATCTTTCCATCACTCATGGGTTCCTGATAGTCCAAGAGTGAAATGAACAAGGTTTTAGTTAGAGATGCCACATGGTGTACATTCTTTTAGATCCTCTTCCTCCCCAAACTCCAATGAAGCATCAGTAAGGAAATAGGAGAAGACAGCAGGAACAAAATAGTAGAATTTCAAAAGCAGATTTATCAGTGTTAATTAACTTTAGAAATCTGAATCCTTAAGCCAAGGAGAACATGAAATACATCACAGAACTCCCCCAAAGTTTCAGGAATTGTTTGCATCAAGTACTTTTGGAATTGAAAGTGTCAGTAGAGCATAGAAAAGGAGACTTGGCTGAAAGTCTATTTAAGAGGGAGTTAGGACCCAGATCTCTTCTGTATGTCCACGCAGCAAAGCCACCAGCCTTCCCTCACTGCAGTGGAAGAATGGAGCTGCTAAGTGATAGTTATGATATATATATATATATATATATATATATATATATATATATATATCATATATATATAGAATAGCAGTTTTAACTGCAGAACCAAGGGCTAATGAGCCTGACAATATCAGGTGTACAATACCACTAATTGTATTAATAATTGTTTACGTATCAATTCCCCAATTAAACATAAGACACAAAAACAGTGGAGAACAGAGCTACTCCTGCTGTGTACCCACACTGGGTACGACAGCAACCAAATCCCTAGGTCATTCCCTCTTATGGTGACTTTGAATTCATCCAAAGGAGGTTACCCTGGGTGGGTCTGACTTAATCAGATGAGCACATGGGCTCATGTGTCCAGAAACTATAAGTGGACTCTAAAGAAGTCCTATTCAATAGCTAAAAGAATGGGGCCTTAGTCCTGTAACCATAAGGAAATGAATTCTTCCCACAACCAGTGAGCTGGCAGAGGGCCTGAGCCTCAGATGAGAATCACAGCTCTAACCAACACCTTGACTTCAGCTCAGTAAAACCTTGAACAGACGAACCAGCCAACCTATACCCAGATTCTTGAACCATGGACACTAAGAAAGTGAATTTGTGTTGCTTTAAGTCACTAAGTTTGTAATAATTTGTTATGCAACAATAGAAAGCCAATACCTAGTCTCAGTAGGAAAAAAAAAAAAAAATGGCCCAAAAAGAGTAAGGCAGAAGTAGGCCATGGACCAAGTCCACTGCTACTTTAGCAGGAGTGAATTTTTTCATCTTAGAGTCTCTTTATCTCCACCCCCATCTAATTGGAGAGCAGATTACATTCCCCATTTTCCTGACTCAGACTGGAAACGGGATTTGAAACTGCTCTTCGTAAAGGTGGTGGGGAAATTCCAGACCAAGCTATCATCACAGTGATTCCTAGGTGGAGTTGGGCTCATTCAAAAGTAACCAGACCTGGGGTGCCTGGGTGGCTCAGTCGGTTGAGCGTCCGACTTCAGCTCAGGTCACGATCTCGCAGTCCGTGAGTTCGAGCCCCGCGTCGGGCTCTGGGTTGATGGCTCAGAGCCTGGAGCCTGCTTCTGATTCTGTGTTTCCCTCTCTCTCTGGCCCTCCCCCGTTCATGCTCTGTCTCTCTCTGTCTCACAAATAAATAAACGTTAAAAAAAAAAATTTAAAAAAAAAAGTAACCAGACCCATAAATGCAGAGAACAAACTGATGGTTGCCAAACCAGAGAGGGGTGAGGGGATGGGCAAAATGGGGGAAGAGGAGTGGGAAGATACAGGTTTCCAGTTATGGAATGAATAAGTCACAGGAATAAAAAGCATAGCATCAGGAATATAGTCAATGATATTGTGATACTGTTGTATGGTGGGGTAACTACACTTGTAGTGAGCATAGCATAATGTATAAGGAAGTCAAATCACTATGTTGTATGCCTGAGACTAATGTAACATCATATGTCAGCTATACTCAAAAAAATGTTTTGAAATAAAAAAATAATTTTTAAGTGACCAGACTGAAAGCAGAGTGCTCTAGACAATATAACCCCAAAATGAAGGTGGTCAGAAACATGAGTCAGAATCAGTATCCCAAGAGAAAAAAGGCAAAGGCCGAAGGGACAAAACCTGGAGCCCTAATTACAGATAGACCAAGGCCAAGAATTAGAAATAGCAATCCGAAACAAAGAAGGCCTTGTGCCATTTCTGAGAAAAGCCATGGTATAGTGGGGACCCTGGAGGTCAGCAAGCAAGTGGTGTGGAGTATAGAGTTAAGAGATGCACAGTTACTGTGGGCCTTTACCAAGTGCTCTCAAACAGTTTGGGAAGGCTCTGAGGCAAGCCCTCATTAGCTTCTTTGGAAAGCTTGTACAGTCTATTTGGGAATCTGTGGCAGGGGAAAGCAAGCCAAAAAGAATATACACACCATGGCTGGGGGCATTTGTGTGTGGGAAACTTCCCACCCCAAGCCACCCAGCTTAAGGCAGGCCTTGCTAGGAGCACCGTTATGGAGGTCTCCGTGAATGTCCAATGGAGGCCTCAGATGGAATCATCATAAAGACAATTCATGATCTTAGATGTGTCTCATGTGATAAGTCAATTCATCCTATCATAAGAACAGTAAAATAGAAGATCCAGGACATTTTGGCACAGGCTCACCCTTTCACAGCTCAACCAAGAATCTAAAAGCTGGAATCACTAAAGTGAACATCTGACTCAACACCCCTACACAGGTAGGGAAAGTTCAAAGAGAGTATGTGACTCTGGAAGAACCCAATATTCATCTTTAAGTGTCCAAACACTTAAAGTGGACAGAGTGACAAAGAAAGCACTGGGGTGCAATCTCAACTCTGCATTCATGAGCTGTGTGATCTCAGGCAAGTCAGTTTACTTCTCTGAACCTGAGTTTCCTTATCTACCAAAAATGGATTTAGAAGGATTACCAGGGAAATTTAACAAGCGAATCATGGAGAAAGCCACAGCATAGTGTGCATAGCATGTAACTTTTCAATACATTTCCTTTTGGGTCTTAGGACCAACGAAACTTTCATCTCTTCTCTTTGTACCCATTCCCCAGATCATCATGGAAGAAACCAAATGCACTGAGTTTCTGAATCTGTAGTCTTAAATCTTGAATCTTATAACAAACCCATAATACTCTCAAGACTCAGAATTAAAATAAGGCTGGTATTTCCAGGGTCCCACAACAGCCTCCTGGTCTAGTGAGAAAACTCAGAGCCTGATCCACGGACAGGAGGCAGGAAAGATCAAAGCCCCAAGTGCTAGTCCTGAACACAGTGAAAGACAAGCTGACTTGAAAGGATCAGCTAGTTCAATTGTGGACTCTTGAAACATGTTAAACAGGAAATGAATAGCAACAGTGGAAACAAGACTCAGGACAACAGAAATACAACTATTAACTTTTCATGATTTTAGAGCTCAGAACATGCATGTTCATCACTGTGACACTTTGTACATCAGTGAACGTATAGTGAATATAACTTGAAAATCAGGGCCCTTCACAGAAACAACTTAGTTGTTATCAAATTTTAAAATTGTTATCAAATGCTGGCATTTTAAAAATTGTTATCAAAACTATTTCACCATAAAAACTAAAGAAACCTTAATAAGTAAAGGAAATTTAATGCCCCATCACCACTACCATTTTCAGTATGCTGTTAAAGGCATACAGTTGTCAGCTAATGCTTGCTTATCATGGTTTCTTGGTGAGGTCAGCAGGGCAATTTTTTTTCCAGAAAGGAGCTCAATAAAGAGAATATAGTGACTTGTTTAATTTATGGGAACTGTAGTATCAGCAGGCCTCTAGTTCATATGCCCCAGTCCAGAGTCATTTTCACAATATTTAAATCCTCAACCCACCATTACACACACACACACACACACACACACACACATACACAAACACACACAAAACACACAACACACACACACACTTTAATAAGAGGAACTCTTCAAAGGGTTAATTTGTGTTTTGAAATTTTTGCTGCCGATTTTCTATCCTGGGAGCATCACTCTGACTTGCCACCTACTGGCTCTGCAACTTGAGGACCCTCTTTTCAGGTTAGGTTCTCCAAGACAATAGACCCTGAGATAAGGATTTGAGTGTAAACGTTTTACTGGGGTGAAGGGCGACCTCACGAAGCACTGGTAGAGAATGAGGAATAAGACAGGGATGGGAAGGCAGCCAATATGATGTGTTTTGATGAGCAGCTTATGTCTGTGGACAACTAGAGTTCCATCCCACTGGGGACCTATGTAAGACTGTACAGAACACAACTCAAAGAAGTTCCCCCTCCAACAGGTGAGACAGGTGAGGTATTTCTTCACCAACTTCTCCTTATCATTGGTTCAGGCTGCTCCGGGCACATTCCTGTGCACTTCTGGCCTTCCCCGTGCACAGACCAAGCACACTCCTGCAGCCAGCAAAAGCCCTCTGGTTTTTAGGTGCCAGCAATGGGAAGCCATCAATAAAACATACATAAGAATAGTGAGTGGCAAACGAAGATGGACAGGGAACTAACAATGTCCACTTCACGCTACAAATAAACCTCCTCAGTTTTAGACTGTCTCAACTGACCCTTGTATTCCTTATCTTCTCCCTCCTATCAGGCTACTCAGAGATGGACCCTGGACATTCTCTCTACAGACCTTACCTGTGGCCTGCCCTTGTGTGCAGTCCTCATCAAGACCAGAGCTGGCAAATCAGAAAATGGCAGAAGCAGACTGGCACCCCAAGGAGAAGCAGCATAGGTAGTGGTTAAAAGAATGGATGCTGGTGCCCCACAGCCTGGGTCTGGAATTCTAATGCCCCACAGATCTCTTATTTGCCACTCCAAAATTATGTCAACACTAGACCCTGATATTTTCTGTGAGCCAACCCTGTCAGCCAGATTTCTAAAAGACCTCCAAAAAAGCAGTAAAGTTGTGTCATATTAATACTAGACTTGCACAAACACCACCACAGACTCAGCAGGAGAGGCATGGTGCTCACAGAACTGAGCCATCCAACAAGAAAAAGCCATTGTTTTCTGGAAGAACCTGTAGACATTCTGGGACGGAGCTGTAAGGGATAAGCTCCAGCTTGGCAAACTAAAAGCAATGGCAGAGACTTAGAGATTTATTATAATCCCACAGACCACCAGCCATGGAAGGAGAGCCATGTGGAATTGATTGGGCATAAGTAAGGCCCAGAAGATTTTAATTTAAAACAATTTAATTATAAAAAGAAAAGAAGCAGACCCTGAAGGGAAAAAAAAAAATGTGGAGGGTGCATGTGAGAGAAAGTTCATTTGTATACATGACTATGAAAAGAGACAATAAGAGAAACACAGAGAAATAAATAGAAAAGCAGAACTAAGGGGAGGGCATTAATGAGAATAAAAGGTGGGGGCGGGGAGGGAAGAGGGAAATAATATGTCAGCTAAGATATTTAGGCCCAGATAACAGAAAATAATTCTGGTTGACTCAAATTTAAAATTACCTGTTGGAAGGATAGTTCAGTAAGCAGGTGGAATAGAAAAGAATTAAATAAGCAGTCCTCAGAACAGAATGAAGGAGCTCCTCAGATCTAGATAGAGGAGGAAATGGGCTGCCTCGTCAGGTGTCCGCACTTAGTAATCACCACTTTCTATTGATACCCTACTGAAAACCATCCTTTTTCAGGTCATGGACAATATGACCTACCTTTGGTTGAGGATTTGGGGAAAGGATCTTGACTGAGGATCTCACACACATCACATAAATGAGGGAGGTATATCTCCATGATGCCACTAAGACAAAAAGCAAGAAATTCCAGGCAGGCAGGAGCATCAGTGGTCCACTACAGAAAAGGAACTCAAAAGAGAGAAAGGTAGTGGGACTCAAAGGAATTTAGGGGAGAGTCAGCTACAAACCTGGAAAGACTAAGATATAGGAAAGGTAAGAGAATGATGAAGAGGGGGAAAAAAAAGGTAAGAATAATAAGAAAATGGCACAGAAGAATGAAGCTAGATAAAAAAGAAGAAACTCCATTTCCATGGAAGAAGTAGGAGCCAGACAATAGTAGGGAGAGAGAAAAGTGGAATGGTGATAGAAATGATAGCAAGGAGTCACATAGGCTCAGTCACGACTTCATGAGTCTATGACAATCGTAACTACAGGCATATTACTCCCCATGCCTATTAAGTGGATGGCAAGTAGGAGGGGTCCCAGATCATCTCAAGAGAATGTGATTTGGGATCCACTCCACTTGGCATGAATATCCACTAAGTGATTTGATATCCATGATTGATATTTTTCCAGTTCTCTATTGTTCCACAACAAATCACCCCAAAACTTAGTAGCTTGAAACTACTTATTATCTCTCATGGTCATTTGGTTTTACTGGACTCAGCTGAGTAGTTTTCACTTGGTGTATCTCATGCAATTCAGCCAAGGGTCAGCTGGGGCTGCAGTCATCTGAAGGCTCAACTGGGCTGGAATGAAGGCTCAACCAGGCTCAACTGGGCTCAATACGCACCTGACTGGCAACTGATACTGCAGCTAGCTAAGGCTGTCAACTGAAATACCTCCATGTGGCTTAGGAGTTCCACAGCATGGCAGCCAAGTTCTGAAAGGGAGTGTCACAAGAGTGAGCATTCCAAGAGGCTGAAAGAGGAAGCTGTCAATCAAATTAAACTAAGTCTGAAACTAGCACAGCATCATGTCTGTCATATGCTATTGATCAAGGTAGTCACAGGGAACACCCAGACTCAAGGAAGTAGAAAATGGATTCCTTCTCTTGATGGTAAAGTCTCTTGATGGGCTTGGCAAGGTCAATTGCAGAAGAGCATTTGGGATGAATAACCATCTTTAGAAAATGTAATCTGCCCTAGGTATCTATTCTCCTGACAATGAAGAATAAAGTATTGTCTTTTTACACCTTTTTGAGTTGTTGGAAATTGAGCATCCAAATTTTGAACTCTCAATCCCATCTGACCTTTCAGAATATCCTCACTTCAAATGCAAGTTGATTGGTCAGAGAAAATGTTATATTTTCCAGGAATCTAATTGACTCATTCTTATTGAATGTAATATCCAACTGAGAGCATACCCAGTCTGTACAGAGCCCACATAGGACAGATATACTTTTCAGTACCATACTCTTTTCATTCATAATTAATTCATTTATTCCACAAATATTTTATTCCAAGGCTCCATGTTAAGTATTGAGGATGCAGAGAAAAGCATAGTCTCTACCCTCCAGAGTTGAATGCTATGACAGAGGTTCATTCACAGCTCATTTTATAAAAGTTCTAGGGGTGACAGTTTACATTTATCAAATAAACTTAAAATTGTATATTACCAAAACTACTCTTAAAAATCTCTTAGGAATTCATCACTTTGTATACTCTGCTGCAACGAGCCCAATACAGATATTTTTTTCATCCATTGTTGGAAACTAATCATTGTTTTATTTTGTTGAACATCACATAAAATAGCAGGTTGCTATTAAGAAGTCACTTTTCTCTTCCTCCACTTACCATCCTAGACCTTTGGCCTCTCAGTTGATCTCCATGTTTTCACCCTTGCCCACATGTAGCCAGAGTAGTCTTGCTTAAGCGAAAGTCAAATCACATTACTCCTCTGCTCAAAATCATCCAGTGATGCCTATGTCACTCAAAATAATGTTCTAAGTCCTTTCCATGACCCTCAAGGCCTTATAGGATGTGTCTTATGCCTACCTTTCCAACATTTCTCACCACATTCCCCTCCACACCCTATATTCCAGGACTACTTCCTCCTTCCTGCCAAACTCATGTATGCCTCAGGACTTCTGAACTTGCTGCTCTTTCTGCCTGGAACATTCCTTCCCCAATTAGTCTCATCAGCTCCTCCACCTCATTCAGGTTACTGCATAAAAGGAACTTGGGCAGGGGCACCTGGGTGGCTCAGTTGGTTAAGCGTCCAACTTCGGCTTAGGTCATGATCTCACAGTTCGTGAGTTTGAGCCTCACGTCGGGCTCTGTGCTCACAGCTCGGAGCCTGGCTCCTGCTTCAGATTCTGTGTCTCCCTCTCTCTCTGCCCCATCCCTGCTCATACTCTGTCTATGTCTTAAAAACAAATAAAACATTTTTAAAAAAAAATTTTTAAAAGGTACTTAGGCAGAAAGCTCTTCCCTGAGCACAGCATATAAGATAACATTCTCTGGCATTTTCTGAACTCTTACCTTGCTTTATTCTTCTTCCTAGCCTTTATCACTACCTGAAGTTGGGCATCTGTTCCCTCACTGGAATGTAGCCTCCAAGAGGGCATCTCTGTACTCTAGTGCATCCCCAACCTCAGGAGAGTGACCGGCACATGGCACTCAATGAATATGTGTTAAGTGAATGGAATGGTAGATAGATGGATATATGAACGGGAGAATAAATAGATACATGCAGTAGAGGCTGTACCCAAATCCCTCTTTCAGAATGAGTCACCTGTTTCCCAACTGTCAGAAATATTACTTGCTCTTGGCTCCCAGCTGTTTGCCCAAGGCTATGCCCCTTTCCTGGGGGCAGCTGCATCCATTGACTGGTTAACATAGAGGTATGTAGACCTTGCCCCTCTTTTCATTTCTTTTCTTTTCTTTTCTTTTCTTTTCTTTTCTTTTCTATTTGTTTGTTTTTGGTTTTGGAGTAGAATTCAGTGATTCATCACTTACATATAACACCCAGTGTTCATCCCAACAAGTGCCCTCCTTAATACCCATCGACCAATTAGGCCATCCCACCAGCCACCTCTCCTCTTTGTTCTCTGTATTTAAGAGTCTCTTATGGTTTTATACCTGGCCCTCTTGACTCAACTTGGGATAATTCTGAAGATTTGGTTGCAAAGGCACCATGGTTTAACTTCTCCATGCCTTACCCTGCTCTCCTAGTCTCTACAGATGTAAGTCCCAAGATCACTCTCCAATAAATGTCCTAAACACAATTTCCATCTCCTAAACACAAATTTCCATCTCAGAGTCTGCTTCCTGGACACCTGACCTAAGAGAGTGCAGTACCAAAAATATCCACATTCAAGCACTGGAATCGCATGCAGTTCATGTATGAGTAAGAAAAACTGAGGAGTCCACAGACTCAAATCACCCACTTGGCACTTGTCCCAAGACAGTTGCTCACAAGAAGAAATGCTGGCAAATCACAGGTGTTCTCTTTCCCCATCCCTCTGTCTCTCCTTATTTCTCTCTCCACGTAGCTTATGTAGTTAAGTTCAGTTATATTAGGTAGATACAGTGCAATTCCACTGTGTCCACTTTGACCAGGAAAAGCATCTATCCCAAGGTAGCCAGAATGAGGCTTATCATATAGTCTGGAAAGAAAACTTCTCCCCAAAAAAGGGTGAGCTAGGTTCTGACATCCCTGAACTCTAAAGTGCTAAGTACAGAAAGGTCAGCAAGAACTGAAAAGATGCTCTGACAAGCCATTAGGAGTGGGAGAACAAGGAAGATAAAAGACAAAAATAAATGGAGAGAGGTCAGGTTAATAGGGAAATTCCAGATTAGGGCAACACAGGCTTTGGCCGCTGACATCCAGAGCTTTCTTGAATGCTACGTGATGATCCAGTTTCATACTCTTCAAGGCTCAGACATGCTGGGGGTCCCTGACCCTGCTTGTTGAGCTATCTCCCTTTCCTTGCTACCAACGTGGGATTCCTGTTTTTCCGAATTCCCAAATGCATCTTTTTAATGAACCCATTACTTGAGGTTTATGGAGTTCTTTAAATCTCAAAATATCTTACTGCAAATATAATTACTGAAAAGTGATAACAGTAACCATTGAAGAGTGCTTACTACATACCAGGCATTCACTGTTTCATAAATCCTCACAACCATTTGAAAGAATTTCTGAGGTAAGAAACTGAGGGTTTAGAGAGAATGACCAAAACTAGGCAGTTTGTTGGATAAATTACTCAGTCAGGTCAACATGGCCGAACTGAATTCAAAACTAGGTCTATCACATTCTAAGTCCCAAATCAGTCTGACTCTTCAGCATCCTATTGAGTGGCTGCGTCTTGTTCTGCAGTAACATGTGCCATCTTCACCAGCCATCAGAGAAAGTCAGGGAGTCAGTTCAAGAGCCCAACAATGTCATTACTATCACAGTTCTGCTCTTGGTTCTGAGTTGGAAGCCACTGGCTGATCATCAATGGATTCCTGAAGGCCAATGCTCCCATGACACTTTGCCTCCCAGTGAACTCCTTCTGATGGGAGAGAATAATAAGAGAACTAGTGTGCCGGCTGACCCTGAGGAGGCTCGGGTGTGGATCCTTGAAGAAAACCAGAAAAAAAGACAACAAAGGAAACCATCCTGTGACCTGCTCTGCTAGGCCATGTGGATAAACAGAAACCATCCCACAGCAAAGTTCCTCTGTCTCATAGGCAATCCAAACATCTACTTCCCTAATCGTGCTTTCTTTTATGCACACACGTATGTATATTTCACAGCTGTGCCATCTGTGTTACTATAGTTATGGTCCTATTAGCATTTCTATAAAAGTGATAGTAAATCTTTGTTTTCCGAGGTTCAGAAATAGCCTGTAAAACTGGGTCTAGAGGCTGAATCTCATTCCCAGCAGGGTCCAGCCAAAACACTAATAGATTTTGTTTGCCAATTAAACAAATATCAATTTACTTGGTGGGCTAAAAAAAAGTGCATAAGTTTACTATTTCCAGAGGCAGTATGCATTCATAAAGGCAAAAAAGCCCCAAATCTCAGTATAAACAAGACTATAGACTTAACATGAATGTTAGCGTCTGTAGGCCGTTTCTGATTAATTGAAATGTTAAAAAGTCAGGCAAGTACTATACAATCGACAGATGTTCCCTGATTGCATTTGTTATAGAGATCTTTCGATAACAAGCAGCAGAAATGGACAATGGCTACTTTAGGCAAGAGGGAAATTCATCAAAAAGATTTGTAGGATCTCACAGGATTACAGGGAGGAAAAGAAGGGGATGCTGAATAGCCATGGCTGAAATGGATGGGCGCAAACTGAAAGTCTTTGTAGCACGAGCTGCAGGAGAGAGGAACAGAGGGAGAGCGCATGAGAGAGAATCCCAAGCATCTCCATCCCATGACCCCGGGATCATGACCTGAGCTGAAATCAAGAGACAGACGTTCAACCGACTGAACCACTCAGGAGCCCCTGCATCCTTTTGATCTATATTCAAGATCCCAGGAAAGGGTTTGGTTTGCTAAACCTGCCATGTGGCTGTCCCTTGTTTCTATTACACTTGCTCCTTGGGACTATCACAGTGGTGGGAGAAGCATCCAGCAACATCCTTTATAATTGCCAAGGAGAGGAAGGAAGGAAGGAAAGAAAGAAGGAGGAAGAAAATGAAAGTGAGAAGGAGCTGGGTGGGTTGGAGAAAGAAAAGGAGGAAAGGAAAGAAAGAAAAACAAAGAAGGAAGGAAGAAAGAAGAGAGAAAGAAAAAAGAGAAAGGAAGAAGAGAAAAACTGAAAGGCAAAAAGAAACTCAGAGAGAGAAAAAGAGAAAGTGCATGAAAATGCAATAGTTAGAAACTGGTTGGCTAAATTATGCTCCAAATACACAATGGGATATTACATAATCATTAAAAGTTGTGGGGAAAATAGTAAACGACTTAGAAAGCTGTATTCAATATAGTGTTAAGTAAAACAGTAGGTGACAAACAGTATGGTCAATATAACCATTTTTAGAGTAAATACATACATTCATAAGAAAGAATGTATGAATAGAAAAAAATGATGATGGAATTTGAAATTATTTTTAGTGTATTACTTTAGCTAATCTTTGTGATCTAAGTTTTAAAAAATTGATAAATACTGTTTTTGAAAGGATTTTTTTTTTCAGGGAGAGAGTGCACGTGCAGAGGAAAGAGGCAGCGGGAGAGAGAGAATCAAGCAGGCCCCGTGCTCAGCGCAAAGTTTGACTTGGGGCTCCATCCCACAACCCTGGGATCACCCTTACCTGGGCCCAAATCAAAAGCTGGATGCTCAACTGACTGAGCCATCTAGGCACCCCACGATTATTTGAGAAAACACATTTCAGGTTTCTAAAACGCCTCCTGCACCTCTGAAGCACATACAACAAATATTCTTACCCCATTCCATATATGGGGAAGTTAAGGATCAGAGAGGACATGCCCAGGCAGAATCACAAACTGGAGCTAAGATAAGAACCTAGAGCCTTAGTCTCAAAGTCTTGGCCCTCTTCTCTTCTCTCTTCTATGAGGGATGGAGTCATTGGATGTGACCTTTGACAAAGGGGGTGAAAACTGGCACTTAACACCCTTCTTGTGAACCAGACCAGCCTTCGTTCTTTCTTGAGCTTTGAGAGCTGCCTGTGAAGCATATTGAGCTTGGGCTTTTACTCCATTTTTGCAAGAGAGGGTCCTTAAAGTGGTATTGGAAATTCTGTGTGTTGTATTGGCACTGCTGGATGTTATCTTTCACATGCCATTTCGAAATCATCTCTGTGTCTGAAAGGTCACTACCGCTGGCTAAATGGCATTGATTTCCAGGCATTTACAGATGTACGTGATGACTCCTGAAAGGGCTTTTCATGGATTGCAGAGCCCCGCCAATGGGATGCGAGTGGTAAACATCTCTCTGAACAGAGCCATTACAAGGGAAGATAAACCCGTCATCAGCAGACTAGAAATGGAGCCACGCTTTCCCGAGATGACCGCTGTCACTACAACATCCTCACAGCCTAGCCTGGCTCACCCAACACCGCAGTGCCCATGAGAGGAAGCTCCTATTTGCAGCTCCTCCCTGCACACACCTAAGGGGCCTGGTGTTCCATACGAGAAACTCCAGGGAGGCTTAGCGGTTTGCAGGGGTGGAACTGAGACACAGGGTCGATGCGCACTGCGTTTCACTGTGAATTCCGAAAGCTCTCAGAAAGAAGTCAGATTTCACATAAACGCTTTTGAGGCATTCTCTCCGTGTTGAGGGCTCATGGTCATTTCTGATTTCAGCCATGACCCACCATTTCCTAGTGGAAATGGACCCACCATTACCTAGCACCAAATGCAATGGTATAAAGTGAGTCTGTATCGTACTCTCATGGGCCTTTGTTTGGCGACCCACCCCTCCTGGCCCACAATCAAGCATTTGTTGAGAGATTCGGATGAGGCTGTGGGGATAATAGAATGTGTTTATGTCAACTTGTGTTTAAAATTTTTGTTTTAATTTCTTTTTTTATTTGAGAGAGAAAGAGACTGCTAGTGGAGGAGAGGGGCAGAGGGAGAGAGAGAGGAGAGAGAAAGAGAAAATCTTAAGCAGCGCCCCCCCCACCCACCCCGACGCCACTCAGCACAGACCCTGACAAGGGGCTGGATCCCATGACCTGAACTGAAATCAAGAATCAGATGCTCAACTGACTGAGCCACCCAGGTGTCCCATTGTGTTTTCATTTCTAATAAATACTAACAGAAATAACTCACATAAACAAATTTTAAGAGTATTAGGGAAGTGTCGATCTAATTTCTTTGCACCTCCGCCTCCCAAAGAATCAATAGGCTGTTGTAAACATTAAATTATATCGTACACTCGAAGCTAATATAGCCCTGCATGTTAATAATACTTAAAAAAAAAGTAAATAAATAATTCTTCAATAAATAAATAAATAAAATTGGATGCAGCACATGGCATTAGGAGCAATACACCGAAATTTATCCCTTCCTGCTCAAATACACGCGTTGTCCTAGCTTGGTCTGCATGCTCAACTTCACTCTTTATGGCAATGAGTTTCATTCCTGCTTGAAAACACCCATTGTGCCCTCTCTGCAAAGCCAGGCCCTTAATAATCTCAGATTGAGTGCTCCAGGGCCTTCCCCTTAGATCCAATTTTCTGCCTCAGCCTTCCATCCCTGGCTTCTCTGTGCCATTTCTGCAAATATTAAGAGCTCTATACCTATTCAAGTATATCTGGTAGAAGCCATAAAACAATACTTCTAGGGAATGAAGGCACAGTCTTTCTTAAAATGAATGGTCTTTTCTGGCGTCAACCATTCCAGGAAGTGGAGGGCTGTAGGGCAGAGCTTGGAGGGAAATCCTTCAGTAATATTCTTCTGTGTCTCATCCTTGGGCCAGGATTTGTGTTCCTTCATAGAAGTGGCACCTGGAGAGAGACCAGGAACCTGGCAGAAAGAACCCCCACATTGACAGGTTTCTTTATACCTGTTTGTCTCTGAATCCCCTGTACTAACTTCTCAGGGGCTCACTCGTTCTCAGAATAAAATAACTTCATCATTTCCCCACCCTGCTGTAGCTAAGATACTGGTATTCCCATTTCTTCTATAAGAGGTTGACTCTGGTATCCTACATCAGATGAAATGGAACAGGAAAAGTTTGGTGACAGGAAAATGCACCACAGACAGTGAGGACAGAGAAGAAATTTGAATTGAATAGGTATTTTCCAAGTAAAAACATCAGGATTGTATGTGGGGAATGGGGGACATAGAGCATCTGAGGATAACTCCAAGAATTCTGCTTCGGAACACTGATGGAAGAGAGGCTATTCATTGAGGCAGAGTAGTGAAGGAGAGCTGGACTGAGAGGGCAGGAGAGTCATGAGAAATTCTGGTCTAAATCTCAGGCTAGAGAGGTGCGGCCTGGGTGGCTCAGTCGGTTAAGCGTCCGACTTCATGTCCGACTTTGGCTCAGGTCATGATCTCACAGTTCATGAGTTTGAGCCCCGCATCGGGCTCTGTGCTGACAGCTCAGAGCCTGGAGCCTGCTTCGGATTCTGTGTCTCCTCTCTCTGCCCCTCCCAAACTTGTGCTCTGTCTCTATCTCTCCAAAATAAATAAATGTAAAGGAAAAAAAAATTTAATCTCAGGCTAGAGGTCATCCTGAAGGTCACAGAATGGCAGCTGAAGCCCACAGGGCCTTTGCTATGCCTCTGCAGATCTTGCAGCTATAATGGTGAAGCTGGAAAAAAAAAAAAAAAAAAAAAAAAAAAAAAAAGCAGCCATCTGTTTTGTGGGATTCCCCAGAGCTCCTGTTGCTGATTCTTATTGTCAACTGCCTTTCCTGATTTCACTTCTGGCCGCTGACTTGATTTCCCCTTTGGCCTTCTGATCTGTTTTTGTACCCATAAACCTTGGCTCAATTCAGCACACATTTTAATCTTTTGCATATTCCCAAGACCAGCTCAGAAAACTCTTTATTCTTCTTATGCTGCTGGGTGTCTTCATTAGAAGCTGAGGGAGGGAAGGACAAAGAAAAAAACACATAGAGCAAGAAGAGAGAAGGATCCCAGGATAATGGGAACAATAAGGCAGCCATTAGTAAACTTAAAAAAAAACTCTTCTTTCTTCTCTGGTGTGCATTTCCAAGTCGTACTTTCAAGGGAATTATTTTAAATGGCTAATTTGGAGACGTTGTGTCATTTGGGTAAATTTGGAATTAGAGCCAGAGCTCTCACCCTCAAAAGGACTCAATTCATTGGAGCAAATATTATTTCATTCAAGAGTCAGTGGCAACAGTAGAAACAACAAGAACAAAAAATATATGCAATTTTCACAGTGATTTGTTGATTTCTAAAAATTCCTTATATAAATAACTTCTTACATCTTAAGAATTTAGGCAGTTCCTTATAATTCACTATTGACTAAAATTTGCCATTTACTAAATATTTTGCAGGCAGAGGAGAAACAGTACTAGATAGGGTCAAAAGTTTGCTCAGTTTAGATCACTTGCAAGTTTTTGTTCATTGATGGATAAGCTAATGGTCTATAACAGCTAAGTTTCTTCTTGGGTGGTGTTACAATGTCAGAGGTATGGTTTCTCTGTCAATTCTGACCTAGACAATTAGTAAATTCTCCAAAATGCTGCTTGTCAGTAATATACTTGCAATGGATGGAGGAAGTTCTTCTGATCAAGATAGGCTAGGTTATGCTGCGGTGGCAATCCCCAGAGCTCAGTGTTGTGCATGGCAGACTTATTTACGATTCATGTTCATTACTTATAAATGGAGGCGTTTGTTCCACATCACCTTCCCTCAGAAACTCAGGCTAGTCACAGTCGCAGGAGGGAGAGGAAGGATGAAGAATCATCATTCACTCTTAACGCTAGAAGTGACATAGGTCATTCTGTTCACATTATTTCAATCCAAAAGGGATGTGAGTTGGGCGAAATTCAATAGGGAATTGAAAATAGAAAACTGTGTATGAACAAGTGTAAATTTTAACAGAACAGGAATAAAGACACCTTCATTTATTTATTTATTTATTTATTCATTTATTTTTATTGTGACTTAAAAAAATTTACTGTCAAGTTAGCTAGTGGGGGATTGCCCCCCAAAAAATAAATAAACATTAAAAAATAAATAAATAAAGTGCAGGGGTGCCTGGGTGGCTCAGTCGGTTCAGCGTCTGACTTCAGCTTGGGTCATGACCTCGCAGTTTGTGAGTTCGAGCCCTGCATCCAGCTCTGTGCTGACAGCTCAGAGCCTGGAGCCTGCTTCGAATTCTGTGTCTCCCTCTCTCTCCGCCCCTCCCCACTCACGCTCTCTCTCTCTCTCTCTTTCAAAAATAAACATTGAAAAAATTTTAAGTATTAAAAAATAAAGTACAAAATGAGTATAATAATCTCTATCTTACAAAATCATTATGCGTAAAAAAATAAGAGAAGGAGTATACCAGTCATACGATAAATGCTTATTTATTCTCCCCACCTTAGCCACCAAATGAGCTGATAGTTGATTGTCAAATATAGACTTTGAGTCTATCTGAATCACGTAAGGAGTTTTTTTGTTTGTGCTTTTGTTTTTTAATGGGGCATCGCAAGATTAACAGAGGAAATTGTAAAGTGGCTTGGAGATGGGGTTTGTATTTTTTTTATGCTCATTTATTTATTTTGAGAGAAAGAGAGAAACAGGGAGAGAGAGAATCCCAAGCAGGCTCCATACTATCAGCACAGAGCCTGATGTGGGGCTCCATCCCATGAACTGTAAGATCACGACCTGAGCTGCAAACAAGTGTCAGACGCTAAACTGACTGAGCCACTCAGATGCCCCAAGATTTGTATTTTTAAAGACATGATATATGTTTACTAATAGCTACTTTATTGTTCCCATTCTGCTGGGATCCTCCTCTCTTCTTGCTCTGCATGTTTTTCCTTTGTCCTTCCCTCCCTCGGCTGCCAATGAAGAGTGCAGGAATAATAAAGGCTGTTCTGGGCCAATCTTGGGAGTGTGCAGAGAATGAAAGTGTGTGCATGGTGTATGCATGGACTATTTCTAGACATTTAAGCTATTTTACCAATAAAATTGATGCTGAGGGGCGCCTGGGTGGTTCAATCGGTTGTGTCCAACTTCAGCTCAGGTCATGATCTCGCACTCTGTGAGTTCAAGCCCCGCGTCGGGCTCTGTGCTGACGGCTCAGAGCCTGGAGCCTGCTACAGATTCTGTGTCTCCCTCTCTCTCTGCCCCTCCCCCACTCACACTCTGTCTCTGTCTCTCAAAAATGAATAAATGTTAAAACATATATATATATATATAAATAATGCTGGTATACTTTTCTTTCTTCTGCCGAAAATATTCGAGCATTTCCTGAACAACAGTTATATTCTATGAGTGAGTAATTTGCTATAGAAGTTCCAGTGTCTGTTTAAGGAAGGAAACCAAAAACAGTATCATGAAACTATTCATACTAACATCAATAAATGCAATAGCCTACAACTTATTTTTTAAAGTTTTCCAGAGGGCTGACATACAAGACCACAATAATATGTAGAAAATAATTTGAAGTTTGGAGCACATACACAAAAGTTTATTAACAGAAGACCAAACTAATGTACAATTGGACCTGAGAACCAAGTTACAAATAGATCCTTAATTTCTTAATATCATTTGCTTACTAAAAAGTGCTTATATCATGTACATACCCCCTAATGAAGACACAGGCATGAGTTAAGGAAGGTATAATGGATTAACTTGAAGTTTCTTGGTAGCCATTGGCCATGATGGATATATACACGACTGTGCCTATGCCAAGGTTGGTATTTCTTAGAAATGGTTTCCCTCTTGTGCCTGTTCTTCTGAAAGTCCCATTAGTATCTACATACCTTGGTTGCCAATAAGTGGATTAGTGGTGCCTTTCAAAGTAGATTAGTGTTCCCTCTGCATTTAATTAAAGTACAGTTCATTCCATCATCTTTAAGAGCAAAATTATGCAGAAAGAAATACCTTATGTGCAGACATTGACTACAAATATGTCTCCCATTTGGGTCCTTAAAGTGATCCAGTTGGCTGCACAGTTCAGAATTTCTGGAATAACATACAAATTCAGTGCTTTTTCTCCTGAGAACGGAAGTGTCTGCCCCATGAGTGGGAAGGACATGGGGAGGGTTATGTCCCTGACCTGATTTGAATCTCACACTTTCTAATAAGATAACACTTGCAAATCATTTTTAACAAAAGGGTAAAAAAATGGTAAAAAAAATGATAAAAATATTAATGCCCTCCTTAAGTTGATAAACTTGCAGAGGGAGAAGTCAAATCAGGGTGTTTCTCTGGCTCACAGATAGACTCAGGGCATCACTAAGCACCTTCTCATCAGACAGCACCATCTCAGGATCTTTAGTGCCATAAACATCAAAAGAAATTGTTTCATAGCTGAACTGACAATGTTCTGGTCTGTGGCTGGGTTGTCATTTTATGTAGCTTCTCTCACAATAGCAAATATTTCGGCTCTGAGCCACTTTATGACCCAAAATACATTTACTGCCTGACTCTTCATAAGCACAAAAACAAATGACCACAAAATGTCTATCCCAGCGGTTTGCAACCCTGGCTACCCATTAGAATCACTTAAGAAACATTTAAATAGCATACCTGAGTCACTCAGAAATTCTAATTTAACTAGTCTGGAGCAGGGCCCAGGCATACTATTTTTTAGAAAGCACCCTAGGTAATTCTGCAGCCAAGGTGGAGAGTCAAGGAGGAAAACCACTGTTCTCTCCAATTCCCTGTCTGGGGCTTGCAGAAGTGAGCCTTTGTGAATCCCAAGAAGATAAAATATTGCTTTCTTGCCTCTTTAGGCTAATCCCCTTACAGAATACTTTTACTTAGACTAAAGAGAATAGCCATCTCTTGCACCTGACTTTGCCTCTATCCCTTGGCTTTCAAAATGGGGATGGACAATATGCGAACAAAGGAATCAGAGGGGCAGAGCACTTGGGAGTCCAGGCTCGCCTCATTTCTCCTGCTTTTTGAGCTTTACATATATCATCTAGGTGATGATATGACAGAGGCAATAAGTGGTAATGACAGAGGAGAAGGAAGGCAATAATACAGAAAGCTGCTGTCCTACTGGACCCCAGAAGAGACCACAAATGGTTTGTGGGCTGGTCAGGAGTTAGTCGGGAGGAGAAAATCCAACCACAGAAATGATCAATGGAATATCTGTGGCTGTGGACATTGGAGACCACACCTGCTGTGTGAAACAAGTGACTGAAGAGCCTTCCCAAGAGCTTGCTCTAACTTGCTGCTTCTCTGACTGTGACGGAGTCAGCAAAGCCCCATGGCATTTTCTTTCTCCCCCAATGCCTTCTCCATCTTCAAAGGTTTTAAGATACCATTTTGTAGAGTCTCAGTTTCTCTTTATCCTTTATTTTTGTCTCACACATACACAAAATCTTTACCCTAAAGATTGGCTTGGGTTTTTCAGTTGCTTCCTTGGTGACGCTCAAAAACAATGTAATGATAGTACCTTATCTGTGAGGCCACTTGAGGAAGCACAGAGATGAAACAAATGAGACTCAACTCAAACCGTTGATGACACTCAGGATCAAATTTATTTCTGATTCAAAGTTTACCGGAAATAGGGAGACACAGCCAAGATGTGTTCCCCTCAGGGAAATCTAAGATCGTCAGCATAGCTCCTCAGATGTCTGTTCTCCTCCTCTGAACTGCTTTGGTTCAGATTTCACATGTGAGGTTTAAGCACTGCATCTAGTGCATTGTTTGAACACATGAGTCATTTCAGTTGTGAAATACCTCCTTTTTATACCTATCTTTCCATACCTTACCTATGGTGGTACCTGACCTAACACAAAAATAATGCAAATGAGATTCAGCGTGAATCACTGATCAGACCTAATACCAAGTTTACTTCTGATTCAGCTTATAAGCATTAGCAATTGGCAAATAAATGACGTAGCTTCTGAAACATTTTCCATTGAGCCATGTCCCATAACTGCATAAATTTCAGGTTTATTTACAATAAGCGGTTGACACAGGCTAGGTTAATCCTGCTAAAAGTAGTGCACAGACAAAGATTTTCCCTCATCTTTCTGCTGGTAAATATCATTTACCAAATGGTAAATTACCATTTGTGTGTGTTTTCCAGGAAATCTGGTTAGTAGTGATCTGGCAAGAGAATTTGGTTTCTCTTTTTTTTTCCCCCAGATGGTCCAAAAGAGGTTGCAAGCCTGCTGCTGAACTTTTTTTTTTTTTCAGCACTTATAAATTAAAAAAAAAAAAATGCCTCCACACCTAGTGCCATCTTGACTCCCCATGAAACCTCTGGAGCAAGCAGAGCAAGATTCCTTCTCCTTGAGGGAAATTCAAACTCAGAAAAATGGGGTGAGTCATCCAGAACCCTAAAACAAGTTGGGAATGAAGCAACTTGAGAAATCCAGCCTTCGATCCATAATATTCTGTCTCATACTTTCCCTTCTGGATCATGATTCTTCATCAAGAACGACACATGAGTAGTCACTCCTGAAACTCACGTGTCTATAAAGGCAGAAAAAAAATTCAGAAGCACCGTTTTAAACAATGGCCATTGGGTAATGTCTTATGTGTTCTGTAACTACCAAGACCAACAAAGCCTAGAGCTCTGAGCTGTGTGTGGGTGATGGAAGCACCAGCAGATGTCATTCTGTCACTGCTTCGAGGGAGCACCTCTCAAGGTGGTAATAATAATGATTCGTTCTCTTATGCATGTAAGTGTTTCATCAGTTAGCATATGTGGCGTGTTCTTGCTGTACTCACCTTTGAATCTCTGGTGTGTGCAGGTGCACAGTAACTGTTTTTGTTGGACTAAATAATCTGTATTTGGAAGCTCACAATAACCTTTCGAAGAAGGAAGCTCAGAAATAATTATCTTTACTTTGCAAATATCGGAAATAGCGCTTAAGGAAATTTAATGGCATTTTCAAGTTTACAGCTGGAAAGTATCCAGATCAGAGCCTATCCCCCGATCTCCGATCTCCGTTCCCCTCCCCTCTCCTCCCCCTGGGTTATGCGAATACTATAGCAGTGCCTTCCTTTCTCTTTTCACAACCAAGGTCAACATTGTTACTCAATAATCTCTTCATTGATTATGTAACCTTTGCCCCTATTACTCTCCAGTTCATTTCTTGTTATTCAAAATGCAGACACTGAAAACCTTCTGGATTCTTGTAATCAGCGAGTCTGCATGGTGAGGAATGAAAACTGGGCATTAAGTGCAAAGGTCCTTGGCACTAAATACACATGTGCCTTGAACAGTCCCTTAACTTAATAAGCCCCTGTTTCTTTAACTGTAAAAGAAAGGGATTAGAAAAGTCTGTCTCTACATCCACTTTGATTTCCAAGTCTCTTGATCACTCTCCTCTTGCTAGTTTATTCCTGCAGTATGCACTTACTTAGGTGGTCTTAACTGGAATTATATTTTCGTTTATTTTCTATTCTCATAGTGAGGTAGTTTAATTTCACCAACTGTAAGATCCCCGGGGTGAGGTGTCTGGCCACCAATGGATGAATCCAGAGAGGAGCAATGAACTTCATCTTGACTGACTCAGTGCTGAATCACTTTTGTGCCTTTTAGATAATCCAGAAATTGTGGGGCACCAGAAGACGCATTCAATATGACTTTCACTTCAGGATAAGCCAGAATAACCCAGAGCTCCCACTGACAGGCAAAAACCTGTTTAAAGTTTACCCAAGAAATAAAATAGATATCAAGGCATCACAATTAAGAAAGTGGAAAAAAGAGGGAGGGGAATGAGAAACAGGAAAGAGAAAAGGGAAAGCAACGTAAAAAGGAATCAAGAAAGAGAAACTGAGTTCATGAAGTGCGCACCAGTGCTGGGCATTTATCCTCAATGCTGCGTTAGATTTTCCCCACCACCCTGGGAAATAGACTTCATCGACATTTGGCCACTGAGGAAAATGAGGCTTAGGATTGTTTCAGGCTTACATTGCTCCAGGGACAGTCAGGTAACAGACATCAATCAAGTGGACCAGGGACACAGAGGCGACAGTGAGGGTCTGCCACACAGAGAAGAACACAAGTCCACATTCTCATCTGCTACAGCAAATATTTCAGCTGGCCAAGTTCAGCTGTGGCCTGCCGAGTCTTGACCTCTTGTTAAGTGAAGGCTGGTATATAGGGGAGCCACACTTCAAAAGTGTGCTTTGATCACATCATGCCCAATTTTTCATCGGCAGAGGTCAGGATTAATTTCACCAAGGTTTATTTTATTTCTGTCCCTGTTCCTTGAAGTGAACTTACCCAGACACTCAGTAAGGGAGAGGGAAGATGTAAAGCACAGGTATTACTGTTGAGGACCTTTAAGCATGGGCTCAGGTGTGACTGGGATAAGAAAACCAGAAGCCTTTTAGGGATTCTCTCCCTGCCCACTTAGCTGGATCCTTAGGTGGGCAGGGGGTGGCTCTCCCAGGAATGCCGCTGCTCACATAGCTCCCAGACGTCACACTCTGGGAAGGGAGACAATGATACACCCCAATCAACCTGGACTCTCGCCAGGTACACATCCACATTAGCCAAGAGTTCTGGAGCCTGGTGACATGCCCACTACTATTTTAATTTTTCAAAAATGCATGCAACTCAGCGGTATGTACTTGCAGGAATGCCTTGCTTAGCTAAAAGGCTAATGGAGCCACTTTCGGATAATTCAACTGACAAGAACCAACAAGCAAAGACCTGCATAAGAAATCCTACACAGCTCAAGAAATGGTGATTTTTATCCTAAAATTCTACTCAAACAAGAATCTGTGAGTGTCTCTTCCCCACCCCATCCCCTGCCAGATTTAGCCACAGTAGTGACTGCCTACCCTGAAGGGATCATTTATGTGTCATTAACTTATGATATATACATGTGTGTATTTATTTTTATCTGTTTACTTATAATCACCAGCAAGAGAAGAGAGACCTCTGGGTGTCCTTCGGGGTAATTTCAGCGTGTTTTCTACCAATTACATAGCAAATGCTCAGAGCACCTAAGCTAACACTCTGATCTCTCTTTGATTGTTTCTGTCTTCTGTCCTTGTTCTGAGTCCAGTGTGATATCTCATTATTCTGACGTGTTAGATTAGATTGTTGTCACACTCTTTCATTCCCTCTCCCACTATAAAGTTATTCACCCACATGCTTTGTCATGTGACTTTGGACACCCTCCCCCTACACTGGACAGAGTATATTTCCTCAGCTACTTGGTTTGGGGCTTGGTCCAGTGATTGCTTCAGCCAATGTAATCTTAGCAGGTGTGTACATGCAGAGGCTTTAAAGGTGCTGGCATGGTTTGGCCTGTGACTGCCACGAGCAGAGTGAGCCCAGGGAGCCGCTGCCCCTTCAGCGTGGGCCCCAGAAGGCAGACACATAAGCAGACCTGGACCAAACCCATACCTTGAAGTAGAGCTTCCATCCGATCCAAGGTCACATAAGCAGAAAACATCAACTTCTGTCTGATGTAGCCAACCGACGTTTTAATGTTTGTTCTGCGGCATCATCGCAGTCATGGTGAATAAAGCACATTTCCGGTAGACATACTATGAACCTAAATAAACATTGTTCAGGCCTCTGTTTGAGATCACAACCAGAAGCAATGGTCCCCTGGAAAATAGGGCCAATTGGACACTTGTAGGAAATTAACTTGAGTGGTCCTCAAGCCAACAACCAAAGCAATTTCTGTCTACACTTAACTATTTATCTGTAAGCCTGAAGGTTACAGAACTCCTCCAGAATATAAAAATTCACAGTCATAGGCTCTCTATATTGTGCTGTGATCATTGAATGGGCTGTGGAAGACACTGCTCCTATGAGAAAATGGAGCTTTTATAATACGGGTCTTCCCTTACCTCTCCCTGATTATAGGCACAAAACAAGACCCATTTAGTGAACAGACAGTTTGCCGGAGTTTGAGTATTCACTGATATGCACTGACATGCCAGCTGTATTTTATACAATCTCCTGACCATTCCCTCCTACTTAAAATAAGGAAAAACTATTTGCAACTAAACTATGAATTAAAGCACAGGTACAATGATCGAATACTTACCATATACCAATCCTTGCAGTAGGTCCTTTGCACACATTAGTTCATCCAAAAGTCTCAGCGATTCTATAAACTAGGGACAATTAGAATTCCCATTTTGCCAATGAGGACTTGAGGGCTAGGGAAGTTAAGAAATTTGTCTGAAGTGACTCGTCTAGTTTATAAGCTAGAATTTCAGTCCATGCATTTCCGAGTCAAAAGTTGACAGCCTCTGCCTGTCTTTTTGCCATCCTGTTCTTCCTTCTCCAACTTTAGGTAATTTCTCTGGCACCAAGGCCAGCGCTTGGGCTCTGTTAGGCTGCTGAAGTTTATCTCCCCTTGGGCCTGACTAGCTCTTTCGAAGGCAGGTAGCAACAACAGGACCATGATTGCAGTTGCCTGGCTGGCTTTCAAAGGAAATGAACACAAAATAGTGACACAACACTGCAATATATCCCACAGCTATTGGCACGGCAGATAATCTGGACGTAGAAGAAACCACAAATCCACCTACAAGGCAGTTGCTGCTAGCAGTGTCTTGACCTTGACCAACTCTTGGTCCCAGGGGCAAGAAACACTCCTAGCAGGGAACTAAAGTATGATAATAAGCATGAGCTTTTCTCATGTTTCTGTAGGAAAAACTTCCTCTTGGAAATGGGCTTTTGTGGGAGATGTGGAAAGCATGGACTCTGGAGTCAGATGGGATTGGTTGTAAACTTACTTGTGTCACTACGCGCAAGTTTGTGACTTCACCTCATCATCAGCTTCAGCTTCTAACTTAAAAATCAGGGGTGATGCCTTAAGTTCGGTTTCCCAGAAACAGATCCCAAGATGAAGATTTGTATTAGGAAGCACTGCCAGAGGAAGCTGGAGATTGAGCGGGGGAAGAGGAGAGAAAAAAGGAGGGAGCCAAACAGGAGACTGACCTCAGGCAAAAGTCCTGCAAAGGGCAGCCTCAGCCTGATCCTGAAGAGCACTGTGGGCTGCAAATCATGCCTCCGAGTCGGCCCTACCCAGAGGTGTTTTGTATGTCTGCACCTGTTAGTCATTGGCTAAGGGCTGTTGGAAGGAAAGTGGATATAAGAACTGAGGCACCTCCCTCTCTGCAAAGCAAGTTCTACCAGCAGAGGAGAAATCCTATGAAAAGTAGCCATCGGCACTTACTGTTGGAGCAAGATAGGTGGAGGGTGAAATGGGTGAAAAGGGACCCAAGGCGACCTTGGTGGAGTACCCATATTTTTCACCACAAATTATACTTACTTGCTGGGCCATTATTTATCTATGTCTATATCTATACCTATACCCATATATCAAAATAGAGAGATACATCTCAATATCCTGACATACAGAAGGCACTTGATAAATAGTTCGTGTTAGTGTCATTGTTATTATTATTGTTGTTCGAGTTCGAGTATTGCCCATAAAATCTTCCCAAGTTCACAGCCAGAGTCCTGTTTGCTCTGCTGGGGGATGCCCATGAGCTCTGCTTGCCGGCAGCATTGGTGCCTATGGGCTGATTTCACATCATTGGCTTTGTTTAGTTGGCACCATGTCTGTCACCCAATCTCATGAACACTGTCCTTTTGGAATCTCCTCTGCTAGGCTCAGAAAGGACCCACTTCCTGCCAGGCGGGGTGGTTCCGAGCGAGGCAGGTGCCTGAGGGCTCAAGTGTGAGTGCTACTCTGTCTCCCAGCAGTGCCACTGGGCCTCCAGCAGGACGTGCCAGCCCCAATCCTCCCCTCTCATTAAATAAACCCTTGGCCTTTTTAAGTTTTGCCTATTCATCTTCCCCCACTAACGGCTAGGGATTGCGTGGAATGAACCAAAGTCCACAAAAGGACTCTTTCCCCTTTATGTCTAAGAGCCTACCCCGAGAGACCTGGGGCAGCCCTCTCTCCCTAGGGGGCCTAGGACACCCACAGAAACAATGCAGCATGGGCTTTATTTAATTAATCTTTTTTAACAATCAGCCTTTTCCATGTGCCAGCCGGGAGAGCTCATCTATGAAGGAGCCTCCCCTCTGTGACTAATCCTCTATGTTAAAAGATTGTGCTTTGCTATTAAGCCTTTACATACATCAGCTCACAAGAGCTGCATTTTCTCACAGTGCCAGACAGCCCCCTTAGCCACACTACTCTGGGACCTCATTTTCTAGGCTGCTATCATGCCTGAAATTAATCTAAGATGGGCTCCTTTTACAAGAGTGGCAGCAAATATCCAATTCAATTTGCTTTCACCCAAGATTTCCCAGGAGTCACGCCGAATGAGATAATCAATGATGATTATAGGGCTTGGCCTGCCTCGCTGAGCCAAAGTGTTAAAAGGAGGGAAAATTTCTGCTCCGGTGCTCACCCAAGTCAGGCAGACCCATTACTATTCTCAGTGGCTGTAGACCATATGTGCTGCAGTAGTCATGGGGGGTAGGAACAGGGGATCAGTCCTCTTACCTAAGAAAAGAGAATTCATTTTTGCTTCCCCTCCCACCCCAGAATAACAGAAGCAAAAATGTATCGAGCATCTGGAGCAAAGATAAGTAGGCTGTTCAAACCAATGATGCTAAAGAGATTTAATTTATACAGCTAAACTTTCCTTGTCTCAGCTAGAGACTAGGCATTGCCTTTACTACTAATCCAATCAAAACAAAGTATTAAATTACTTGTTGCTATCATCTTAACCCTGAGAAGACTGTTTTCTGCTTGGATGATCATTCTGAAAGACCACAACACCAAGGGAAGGAAAGTAGGGACAAGTGGTTCCGGGGCAGGGGGGGGGGGGGGGGGGCAAAGAAATCTTTCTGCCTCCTTACTCCCTCCCTGTTTCTCCTCCTTCTTGCTTCAGCTAGTCTTGTACTCACTGTCCGGGGTGGGGTGGGAGTTCTGAGCTCTGCACATTTTTACAAAGGCTGTGTCCAAAAGTGAGGATATGATTGTGTGTTAGTTACCTACTGCTGTGTAACAAATGGGCCCCAGATGTAGCAGCTGGAAACAGCAAACACATGTAATTTCCCAGTTCCTGTGGATTGGGGATCCAGGAGCATCTTGGCTTTGTGGTTCTGACTCAGGCTCTCTCACAGGCTGTACTAAGGGTGTCAGCTGGGGCTGAGTCATCTCAAGAATCGGCCTGAGAAGGATAACCTCTGAGCTCACTCACATTGTTATTGGTAAGACACATCAGAAGATCAGCTTTCAGGTTCACTGATGTGGGCCTTTGCACAGGACTGCCTCACCAACTGGTAGCCAGATTCTTCTAGAGTAAGGGACCCAAGAGAGTGCAAGACAGTACCCAAGATAGAGACCTCAGTCTTTTTATAATCTATTCTCAGGAGTCAAGTCACATTACTTTGCCACATTCTGTTGTCAGTAAGCCAGCTCCCACTCAAATGAAGAGGGTCACACAAGAGCACAAATACCAGGAGGGAAGTCTTTAGAGACTCTAAGTCTTAGAGATGACTATGACAGAGGAGAGACCTGCTGTTTGGAGACATCATCTGTGCATGGAAGTTGGGGGGCATTGTCCCGTCAGACTCTGAGGCAAACTCCAACGGGGGTTTCTTTTTTTGTGGTGCAGAATGCTACCTCTGACTCCAGGGGAAGAAGAAGGGATATCTGTGTGTATTTAGAATCGCTCTGGGTGCTCAGGGTCAGAATTAGAGCTGGAAGCAGGGCCTGCTTTCCTAAAAACTTCACTGGAGGTAATAGGCTAAGGATGTACATGTTGGCCTAGGTGCTGCCTGGTTTCATGGTCTAGCAGCATGGCCAGCAGCACACACAGGACTGTGGTGGGAACCGTAAGACATCAATAGGCAGAAGAGAAGAGATACAGGACCTGGACTAGGAGGGCGTGGCTGGCGATCTCTTCTTTCCTTTTGTGCAAGATGGTTATAGTCATGGCCCAACAAACCACACCTCGCAGCATCCCTGTGTGTGGTTCCTCTCCCACACTTGACTCTGAGATTGCCCATGAGACTTGTTTGGGCCAAGTCCACAAGATGTAAGCCCTTGCTAACTGCTACATGTATTGGGGCTTGCCTCCTGGGGATGTTATCCTGAGACCATCATGCCAGGAAGACTCCCACTGTAAAGACTCTGGAATGCAAGACCACATGGTAGGATGTTCCAGCCATCCCAGCTTAGCCCTGCTCCAGCCAACCTGCTTTTCCAGCTGGATGCAGTCTCATGAGCTGTTTCAGACAAAATTGGCAGAGGATCGATCCAAAATTGGGAGAAGGGATTTCTTGCTGGTCTAGGCCACCAAGTGCAGCAGTGATATGTTACAGAGAAATAGTTAACCAATATATTACTGATCCTGCCAGAATGGTCAAACCTACCCAGACAGGCAATGGTGGAATTTGGAACAATCCTGTGGTCACACAGGCCCCCGAGCCAGAAAGCAGCACCTGCCCAGTGCTTCAATGCATGCTCTCTCTCTCTCTCTCTCAGTGATGCCACAGTAGTTCACAAACATCACATATGTGCTGGTCTTTTTATTCCTCAGAGAGAATCTGGACTCAACCAAAACAGACATATCTTTGGCTTCAAAGGAGATTCTCTTAAGAAATCACAAACCAAAGGCCCTTTATGAGCCAGTGCTTCCTGAGAGCCCAGGGGAAATTGGATACAGGACCACATTGTGTTCTGAAAAGGCTTTGTGGACAAAGCAGGGCATCCTTACATCTCAGCCAATGATTTCAGTGGACGGTGATCAGCGCAGTGGCTCTGGTGCTGTAAGGTCACCTGCCCAGGCTGCTCTCCAGGAAAATTGTTTTTCATTTCAGCAGCAGGTGAGCCAACTGGGTCACTTGGGTGACTCGAGCGTCCTGGGAAGCAGTCAGATCATCCTGTCTGTCAAGAAGAAAATGTTGTCTGAGAAACGTGACTATCACAAATAATCCCTTATCCCTATTTCCCTGGTACCAAGCCTTGTCCTCTGAATCAGTATGCAGAGTGGAAACCCGCTGAGACGTGAGGGACACCTCTGCCACCCTGATTCACTGCCTGGTGAAATTCCACTTGCTTGTCAAATTCCAGTCCCAGCATCACCCGCTCTGGGGAAACATTGCCTATTTTAATCCCATGGTAGAACAGGAGAGGGTGCCGGCTACATCCTTACCACTGCTATGCATCATCACTACATCCCACTGGGGTTGGCTGTACCTCCATCCCAAAACCTCAGGACCATGTTAAGAGGAAGATCCTGCTGTGAACATCTTGATATACTGAGTACACACCTGACACATGTTGGGCATTTGGCGAAGAGCAGAATTCATTCAGTCAGAAAATATTCACTGAATTCCTACTTTGTGCCAGATACCTGCCCTGAGATGACAGCAGGGAATGAGACACACATTCCTACCTTCAGGGGGCTTATATTCCACTCAGAGGAGACAAACAGTAAATGGAAAATAAGAAGTAAAATACAGGGTGGAGTAAAGCCTTGGTTTGCAAATCTAATTCATTCCAGAAACATGCTTGTGATCCAAAGCACTTGTATATCAAAGCGGATTGCAAGAACCACTGACTCAGCTGTGATCATGTGACATTCGGCATCACGTGCTACTTGTATCGCAAGACATCACTTGCTCATCAAATTAAAATTTATTAGAAATGGGGGTGCCTGGGTGGCTGAGTATTTTAAGCATCCGACTTCAGTGCAGGTCATGATCTCACAGTTTGTGGTTTGAGCCCCGCGTGTCAGGCTCTGAGCTGACAGCTCAGAGCCTGAAGCCTGCTTCAGAGTCTGTGTCTCCCTCCCTCTTTCTGCCCCTCCCCCACTCATGCTCTGTCTCTCTGTCTTTCAAGAATGAATAAGCGTTAAAATTTGTTAGAAATGTTTGCTCATCTTGCAGTACACTCACAGGACAGCCGTTTGCAATCCAAGGTTTTACTGTATATGAGAAGGTGATAGATGCTATGCAGAAAAACAAAACAGGAAAAAGAACAGGGTGTAGCAGTTTAATAGAAGCTGACATTTGAGCAAAGACTTAAAGGCAGAGAGGGAGTTAGCTAGGTGGGAAGAGTATTCTAGGCACATGAAAACAGCCAATGCAAAGGGCCTGAGGCAGGGGTATGACTGGTTTATTTGAGGAGCAGAAGGGGGGTGCAGAATGGCTGTAGCTATGTGAACAAGGGAGTGTCTTTAGAAGATGAGACTGAGCTGGTACGGGGGTGAATGAAGTTTGTGCGGGGCTTTGCAGGGCAGAGTAAGGATTTCAGCTTTTAATCTGCAGAAGATGGAAGACGGATTTGGGATTTTTGAGCAGAGGAATGACATGGACGGGCAGGGTTTAAAAGGATTCATCTGACTCTTCAGTGGCAAAAAGACCGTAGGCGGGTATGAGTGGAAGCAGTTAGGAGGCAATAATAGTAACAGCCCAGGTGAGAGACACTGGGGGTTTGAAACAGGTGGCGACAGTGGTCAGACAGTGATGTATTCTGAATGGTATTTTCTAACAGATTAAATGTGACACAGAAGGAAGATGCAAAGAGTCACAAGTAACCCCAAGATGTGGGGTCTGAATGACTGACAGGGAGGGCTCGCTGGGTGGAGAGAAGGGGGTGGGCAGGGCGCTCAGGTGTGTCGAGAGATCAGGGGCCCTGCCTGGACACGTTGAGTCTAATATTTCCATCAGCAGAGATGTCGAGGAAGCCGTGGCGTATTTGCGTCTGGAATCCATGGAGCACATGTGGGCCAGAGCCATGAATTTGAAGGAATTCATAAGCCTGAGCACTTTATTTTACTCTCTTGATTTTACCCTCCTCAACAGCAAATTGGGTGGAGGGGGAGGCCAGTAGGTGACATGTTAGACTTGGTGATTATCCACCATCCTTTCCGGTTCTTACACCAGTCTTTTATCTAGAAGATAATTGGGCATCCCACGCCGTTCACCTCTTTGGCATTCTGCCTTTGCGGGCCTCTTCACTTCTGATTCCGTTTTTCAGGCTCTTGCAATACATCGCTCTTTCAAACAGAGATCACAAGTGCAACAGGAGAGCCAGCCCCCATCCATAGGTGAGTAACCACTCTCAGGGACCCTGGGCCTCTGGCTAAGGAGAGGACACAGAGGCACAATTGTCCAATCACTGACAGCAGTGGGCTGCAAAGGGCAGGCATGCGGCGGCCCGCCTCGCAAAAGGAACCAGGGCTGCCCACCAGGCAGAGGCACAGATGACTTTATTCTTTCCAACACTGAGCAGGAGTCTCTTTGCGTGTTTGCCTTAGAAGGAGAGTGAATGTGTGTCCCGCTTTGCCCAGAACAGCCTGGGTTGGTATCTTTCATTTCGGTATAATTATAGCAGCATCCCCTTTAACTTCCAAAATTACCCCAGCTTGATGATAAATCACATGGTCACCAACTTACAGGCTTCCCTCTTGACATCTTTTACCTAAAAAACCCCCAGCAGAGTCTTTCCCTGATAACTCAGAACTTTCTGACTCTTGAGCAGGTTACGAACGAACTGAATCTCCATGGACCAACCCTGGGAACAGCAAAAGCATTAAATTCTCTTCTCCTTGCCACCCCCTCCCCACTTGGAGGGACAAGGACCCGGGCAATGATCTATGCATATGACCCTCCATTGGGAATCACTGGGTCACTGTAACTTTCAAGGTCCCTGAACTTACCTCCTTTGAGTCCAACCCTCCTAAGGGTCCCATGGCTGACAGTATTGTAAATGGCTCAGGTCACCTATGCGGAACCACACTCACTGGTTTTATATCTATTCATACCATTGTTCGCTAATAACCTTGCTTTCCATTCATGCAACAAATACTTATCAGATGCTTGCCCAAAGCATAATGGGAAATATGGAAAAGATTTATATATTAATCCTACCCTTGGGTCTAGCATAGAACATAAACGTAGGCAGAAATCATGAAAAGTTGATATAGAATATGAAATGACAAAAAAGGTCCAGCTGAAGGCAATCTGACCATATAAAATCCTCCCGTCCTTCGACTAACATTTTTGGCATTGATTATTCGCTCTGCAAACATTTGGCGAAGCGCCATTTATCAAGTGCCAGCCACTTGATATACATATCTCATTTAATCTTCACAGCCATACTCCAAGGTTGATATTATTATTTCAGCTTTGTAGATGAAAAGCCTGAGGCTCAGAGAAGTTGGATCATTTGCTGAAGTTCACACAGCCACAGAGCAAGAATTGAAACCAGGCTGTGTCCTCGTGCTCTTTCCAGATGCCACTTCCATGCACAGCACTGTTGGATTTTTCTTCCCCAACTCTGCTAAATGGGATAGTCCTTTCCTTGAAACACACAGGCAAGCCCTTGTAGCAGGACCCACATCCACTTGTTCTCTGGCTAAAAGGCAGAGCTGGGAGTGGGGTGAAGAGAGTAAGTCACTGACCGCAGGCACAAGATTTAAGGGGGTGTCAAAAACCTCAATAGTCAAGATAAATAATATTGTAATGCAACATTAAAAAAAAAAATCAAACTGACAAACCACAGCGCTTGGGCCAGCTGCCTGTTTTCATAAATAAGGTTTCAGTACACTTCACATGTCAAGACAGGCCACATCCACTGGCCCCACGTGCCTGGTTTCACTTGTGGAAGAGACTTGCTTTGCCTTCGTAGCCTAGAGGACAGCATGCATTCTATAAATAAAGGCCATGTGGGCTGGCGCCTGGACAATCACAGAGAGTGACACCAGAAGCCCGACTGCTCCCTAATTCTCCCTCGGAGCCAGAGCAATCCTGATGTGATTCTGAGACATGGGCAGGAAGCGGCGGCCGGCGCTTGCACAGCTGCAAGAATAACCAGCCGTGAGACGAGACGTGGCTCAAGTCCCCATTCCCCTGAGGATTAACTTGCCACGTGGGATGAGCATGTAGGGACTCGGGGTCACTCCTCCGCGCCGTGACTGTGATGGGAGCTGTAGCTCTTCTTAGCTGACACACCCTTCGGTTGCCTGGGCTCCACCGGGCACATGCAGTGACGCCAGCACCCGTGCCAAGCAATTATTAATGGGAAAAGAGAGTGCTGGGGCCCCCAACAGCCATTTTTAACTGTGGACATTATTGCTCAATTTTGAGCTGCACCCAGGGACTCGTAAGAGGAAGACATAATGCTTGTTTGTGGAACTTTTATAGCTAATTGACATTTTTTCAGTGCTCCCCCGACAGCTATAGTCACTCCTGATTGGAAGGGCGGTGGAAAGCATCAAGTTGTGCACTGTCTCCAGATGGGGCCATATTTCTGACGTGCCACGGGGAAAAAAAAAAAGAATAAATAAAAAGCCGTCAAAATAAACATACTCAAAAGTGATAAAGAGGAGCTGAAGTGATCGGCAAAACTAGTTCGCTTTGTGCAAAAATAACGCATGCCATTTTCATGCTAATTGAGGATGTTTGACTATCTGGGGCTGTCAGATTTCCTCCTTTCTTGGGAACATTTTCCTCCCTTCTATAATTGCTCTTTGCTCTCCAGAGACAGGGGAACACGGAAGCAAATTTCTCCTTTCCCAGTCTGTGTGCCTCTTTCCACTTACGGGCTCTCAGACTCTGTCATTGGTGCTAGCAGAAGTCAGTGCATCATATTCTGGCTGCTCTAAGTCAAGTTCATGAGATAAAAACAACTGGAATTAAACTGAGAAATCAACTTAATGCTAGCAATTCCACTTTCATCTCTGGACACGTACAGATTACCCAGGATTATCAGTAACTAGGATGGCATAGGATATGCCAATTGAAGTGACAAATCACTTGGCATAAATGCCAGTTGGGGGTTTGCATGTGCGTATGCATGGACTCTTTTACAGTAGGCTTCCTTCTAGTTTTCTTGATTCAGAAAGTCACTGCTTCATGTGGAATGAATTCCTTTGAGAACATTATGTTCAGGACAGAACAATATTCCAGACGGAGGTCATCCTATACCATCCAAGTTTTCTGGTTGCATGGACAAATATCACATCTTGCCTATATGGACGGACGTCTCCTAGCCCATACATTTCCTGAATGGAAACATATATCAGGACAAGTATAAAAATCATAAAATGCAACTGAATGGCCATATTTAATATCCAGTGTCTACATATCAAAAATTTACACACCTAAGGCATAGGAGAGTCTGCCAGGCATTTGCTCAAAACCTCCACTCACTTACTTTACACACAATTCAAATGAACTCAGAGATCAGATCTCTAAGTCAAAGCTGCAATTAAGGAGGAGGAGAGGGGTTGCTAGAAGCAATGATAGTGACAGCAGAGAGAAATGGCAAAGACAACAGCCTGGCAGTAATGAGAGAGATTTTCAATTCAAAGTGATTAGACATGAGACCTTAATAAACCCTCTACACCAAGTCCTACAGGTGCAAGCCCTCAAGGTAGCCCTTTGGGCATCAGTGTAAAGATGCCAGAGATATGACAAGGAATGTCCCAGAGGCATTCAGGAAAAAGTCAAGTTCCGGCGCTCTGTTTAAGAAGCAGGAAAGGATTCATCTTAGAAAAAATCTAACTTGAAATGTTTCATCATCGTTGTTGTTGTTAGTAATTGAGGGCAATTAAAAGATAAACCCTCTGGATCAGACATGACTCTTTTGGTCTCAAGAGAAACCCAACTGAAATGAGCTTAAATAAGAAAATACATTAACTCCCCATGGGAAACTTCATAGTTGATCTGCGTTGAGAAATAGCTAGGTTCAGGTGGTCAAATGATGTCAACGATCTTCATCTTTTCATCCTGCTTTCCTCTGAAATCCTCTTTTATCCAGTCAGTTCATCACTCCAGGACAAAGATGGTTTTTTTTTTTTGTTTTTTTTTTTGTTTTTTTTGTTTTTTTTTTTTTTGTTTTGTTTTGCCTCAATGGTTGAAGCATAAATCCTGAGGAGGATTCTTATTGGCCCAGCTGGGGTCATGTGCCATCCCCAGCCAATCACAGTGGCCAAGGCAATGTGCTGCTCTGATTGGCTAGGCATAGATCACTCCCCTTCCCCCATGGCAGGCTGGAGTGGGGTGGGCTCAGCTCCAAGGGTGGAGAGGAAGGGTGGTAGGCATACCCTGAGGAAAATGTAGAGGCTGATATGAGAAGGGGGGTAAGGATGCTGTGCTGGTAAAAACAATTGATGGTCACTGCAGTATTAGCTATCAGAAGCCATTTTCCAGAATGGCTCGATGTCTGAGAGTTTTAGAGTTCTGCATTCCCTAGGAAAGAGACTCTGAGATGGAGAATTAGGTGCAGGTGGTTGTGGCAGAGGGCTCTTGAGACAGCATCAGGGGGGGAAGAGAGGGAAGCTTGGCTGGGCAGAGGGAGAAGTTGGGCTGTCTTCAAGTTGCAACAGTAGCCTCAGCCCATCCCACAAAGCACTCTAGAGCTCAGAAAGATTTTCCCAGTTACCCTGAACTGAGGTAAGGAGCCGGCCATTTGTAGGTCTTGCATGGTGCAGTCATTGGACTGTCCCAAGGGAAGGGTTCTAGTCTTTAGGGAGGAGGCTCCCCTCAGCCAAATGTAATTCTTGGGGAAGGCACTCAGCTGAGTGCCATCACTAGGCATCATTCCAAGTATCTAGAGGAACACATGCCTCATGGGAAGGGGAGATCTGGGTGGAGCACCGGAATGAAGAGTACCCAAGTGGGAGGTGGTATATGAGGTGAGTCAGAGTAATGCTCTCCCACTTGTGAGGCCTTGGGCTTCAGGTTCTATTTACCCTGGTATCAGTGTGGACTGAATGCACCCATCTCAGGAAAGGAGGTGGGCAGCACTGTAGGCAGGCTGAGGCCATGCAACATTCTGAAGCACAGTGTGCTGAAAGACATTTATTGAGCACCTACTGTGTGCTAGTTCCATGCTAGGTATTTTTCTATCACAGAAACTTCTTCATTGTAAGAAACTTCTTTCCAGGGGCACCTGGGTGACTCAGTCAGTTAAGCGTGGGACTTCAGCTCAGGTCATGATCTCAGGGTTCTTGAGTTCAGCCTCAAGTCCCTCTCTGTGCTGACAGCTCAGAGCCTGGAGCCTGCTTCAATTCTGTTTCTCCCTCTCTCTCTCTCTCTGCCCCTCCCCTGCTTGCTCATGCTCTCTCTCTCTCTCTCTCTCTCTCTCTCTCTCAAAAATAAATAAATATTTTTAAAAAATTTTTTAATAAAAAGAAACTTCTTTCCAAATGTGGATTCCAGGAAGTATGCTTAATAACAAAGGAAAGGGACACAGGGCTTATACTAAATGAGTTCAAGGACAGGAAAAAGAACAGTTGTTCAAAAGTGAGCCCCGGGGGTGAGCAAAAGTGTGTTTCTGAATGTGTATCAAAGGGAAATCAATTCTCAAGAAGAGGTAGGAAATTAAGGGAAAGTCTTTTTAAAAATGTAATCACAGAACTAGTGTAATTTTGTAAGGCTTCTTTTTTAAAAGAAATCCAGAAAATTAGATATAAAAAGGGTAGGTGTTCAAAAACAAAGAACAATGAAATAAACATGGTGGGACACAGTTTCTAAGAGGGAGGAGAAATAGGTCTTCTCATTTGCCCTTCATTGTTTACATGTTTTGTTTTGTTTGTTTTAAACAGGAGTTATTAACTGGGAGTTGGTAACTGAGCTGAAGAGGTCCGTGGATACCCTGGAACTGAATATAATATTGTGTACATTTTTCATCTGTGGATCTCAGCAGATCCTTAAAAATGACCATAATTCCCAAAATGTTTGAGCACCAATGTCCCAGCCCAAATAATGACTCTAGTGAGCAAATAGTTATAACAGAAAGATAAATGTTTTAGGAAATACTTGTATTTCCTTTTTGAGTAGATTTCTTATTTTTGTGTTTCAAAATTAGAAATATATATTCAGTAAAAAGTTTCCTTCCTTCCTCCACCCACATCTACCTAATTTTCCTCCATGTAGCCAATAATGTGACCAGTTTTTGTGCAACTTCCCAAATGTATCCTCTATAAATTTGTGTGTGTATGTGTATGTATGTATATACATGTATACTATATATGTGTATATACATATATGTGTGTGGATATGTGTATATAGTATGTAATATATTATATATATATATATATATTATATGGGCAAATATACATACAAATACACAATCATATATATAATATATGACCATGTATATATACATATAAATTATATTACCATTTGTATTTATGTATATATGTTTTTACCCAAAGAATAGTGTACAAAAGACATTATTCTCTACTTTTTTCCCCTTAATGTATCCTTATGTGGGCATAAAGATCTTTCTCTCTGCTTCTTAAAGGTCTTAATATTTCTATTCATGAATATACCATAATTTATTTAACCAATCCCTCAATGATAACATCTTGGTTATACTAAAATATTTTACAATTATGGAAACGGCAATTAATTAGTTTGACCATGCATAAATTTGTACCCATAAAAATGTCTGTAAGCTAAGTTCCTATAAATTGAATAGCAGGGCAAAATGCAAAGTGCATCTGAAATTCTGAAGATATTGCCAAATCGCTCTCTGAGCTTATGCTAATTTATACTCCCTAAAGCTCTACATGAGGATGCCTTTCTTCTCACACTCTTGTCAATAAAGTATATTAATATACCCTATCTTTGCCAGGGTAATGGTTGAAAAAATATCTCAATGAAATGTTATTCACATTTCTCTGATTTTGAGAAAAGTAGTACCTTTTTATGCAACTACTATTTGTATTTACTTTTCTGTGAACCATCTATTTATATACTTTTCCCATTTTTCTATTGATTTGTAGGAGATCTTTATATATTGAGGTAATCATCCATTTGACAGGTGTATCAGAATGGGGTTTAAGTAGCTGTTAGAATGTGTGGCAAAAAAAAAAAAAAGCATAACCGTAAAATATCTCAAGAGGAGTGAAAACATACAACAAAAACAAAAGGCGGAAAGAATTAGAAGGAATCAGGATAACTCGGCTAAAAAGGAGAAAAGACAAAGGATTCCTGAGAGCTACAAACAGGAACTTGGAAGAGAGATATAGAGATATACTATAGAATAAGACATAAGATACATGTTTTGGTTAAGATCGGCTAAAGACCTGCAACAAACCCCCAAATGCAACAAATATAGTAGCAATTCATTTCTTCCAACACAAAAAGTATAGTAGCAATTTATTTATTCACTGGGGCAAATGGCTCTCCTCACTATGGTGATTCAAGGACACACATCCACCCCTAGGGTCTTGTCCTAGTCTGTATTCATTTGTTGAAAGAAAAGCAAGTATGGAACAGGTACACCCATGTCTTAAAAGCATGGGCCTTGAAATAGTTCACATCCCCTCCACTTACATTCCATTGGTTAGAACTAGTCATAAGTCCCCACCAAGCTGGGGTAGAAAGAGCTTGGCTGGGTAGCCACTTCCCCGCACCAGCTGCATTACTGGGGAGGTGGGGAACAAAGTTTCATGGACACCTAGCCACCTTCACTACAACTAGTAAGAGACACACAGGGATAGAGCTGGTACCCGAGACTCTGAGAAATGCAGACCAAGGTATTATTCATTGGGAGCAGAAGCCCTTGCCTGGCTTAGCATCCCAAGATCTAAGTGGTTAAATATTCACACCTGTTCACCTGAGCCTGAGAGCAAGGGGAAAGCTGTCTGCTGTTTTCCCTGTGATCTGCTCTGTGTCTAGAACAGTACCTGATACATTGCAGGTGCTCAATAAAGATCTTTTGAATAAAGAGTGTTACACCAAACAGAAACAGAAGCTGAGGCCAGAAGATGGACAGGTACACTGCCTAAGAGTTGTCTTTGCAGGGAGGGTCAGAAGACAGCTCACAGAAGCTCAACCCTCAAGCCTCACCTTGTTTTTCCAAATCCTTCCTTAATTCCTTAATCTTGGCCCTGGGATTTTTTTTTTTTTTTTTTTTTTTTAGTGGCTTTGTTCGTTTGTTTTTAGCAGCAGGAACCCCATGGCCCTGGGATCTTCTTACTTGACTGGGAGGACTTCTGAGCATCTGAGCCTGGCTCCATTTTTCCAAAGAAACTCAAACTGGTTTGTTATCAACCTTCCAAATTCCTACTAAACTTCTCTCTAAAAGTTTTGGTTTTTAGTATGAGAAAAATAAATAATTTTGATTATTTTTATTACTTTCCATGTGTTTAGCTACTCCTCCCAAATTTCTGTTTCTCCCCCTGTTCCTAACCTACAAAGAATGCAAGACTCAGAGCATGTGATTAGGGAGTTGTCATTCCTATTTTTTCCCTACAAATATGTACTTTGGTCCCATTAAATAGCGTAACAAACTGGGGTGACTTTTTAAGCAGCGGTCAGGTTGACTTGATCTGTTCATAAGTATTTCAGTCTTAGGATCCACAGCTACAGACACAGATTTACGACACTGGTGACTATCTGTGTGAACTGTCCTTGGCATGATGGTGTGTGTACTTCAATGTTATGGACTCCAACAGAGGGTGCCACTGTCTTGTTTGGAGATATGCCTCTGAATTTTTAATTTTTTAATTTCAAATGGTATGTTTTACACATTAAAGCTGTATGAAGGAAAACACAACAAGCCCGGGCATAGCCTCTTATGGCAGAGCTGACCTATGTGGTAATTATGTTAGGGTTTCTGCAGGGGGAGGAACACACAGAGACATAATCTTGGCTTCTGCTCAGTGCTCTCCTGACATGTGACCGGTAAAACTCAGAGATGATGAAGCATCGATGCCGACCAGATGGGCTGGTGGGGTCAGTCCAGCACAAAGTGGGAAGAGAGCAGTGAACATTTCGAAGAGCACGCTGTGTCCAGAGGGCATTGGTTTTCTGCGTGTATTATCATATTTAACCACTGAAACCAACCTGGGAGGCCCTCTCCCCATTTCACAGGCCAGCAAGTGAATGTACCTGACATGAACAGCTCTACAAATATGGAGGCAAAACAGACCCACAGTCTCTTCTCAAGATGCCTTCAAACCAGCTGAATTCAGAATATTTCAGATTTGGAAAATGTAACAAGACGCCGTGACCCTAGAGTATGTGACACCCCATCAGGGTCTGAGGGGAAACCCCATCATCGTCCACATGAATATTTCCACAGTAAAACATAGGAATATTCTCACTGGAAGGGCTCAGTAAAGGTTATAAATAACCTCATGTCACTTCTGGTTAAGATTTGCCACCTAATGAGACTCTATCAATCGCAGAAGGGAAAAAGAAAAACAACAAACAAAACAAAAGAAAAACCTGTTCTGATTTCAGAGCATTCTTGGGTTTGGAATCATACATTTAAAATTATAGACCTTATTTGTTTTCTTTCCTATGTCATGTCCTACCTTCCTTCCTTTTTTATTCCTCTTTCCCTCTCTTCCTTCTGTCCACCGTTTAGTCCACCCACCAGTCACTAGCGTGTGTTCTGTGAGATAAAAATAGACCTTATTTCTATCAATAATCACCTCCTCTTTCATCCCAAATAAACATCAACAAACAAAAAGATTCCATAATTCCATGATCAAATGACTTGAGGAAATTTTTTTACAGATTTTATCTTTACGTAACCTCTCCACTCGACGTAGGGCTCAAACTCACAGCCCAGAGATCAAGAATCACATGTTCCACTGACTGAGCCAACCAGGTGCTCCATGATTTGAGGAAATTTTGGACAAAAATACTTCTTTACTGCATCAATTATAGGAAATCTCAACATTATAAAATGCCTTGAAATATCCACAAAAGAAGATGTGTGTATTTGACCACAGACAACTGTGGTGGGCTTTTAAAGAATTTCCTCTCTCGAAATTCCATGGTGTGAGTGCCCTGTGCACCTGGTCCTTCATTATTCCTCCTCCATCTCCAGAACAGCATGTCCTGTGTATTAGCTTGGGAAAAATTAGCTGAGATTTCTAAGGATCCCTGTTGTAGTGCTGAAAATGAATTCTGAACTTTGTCCAAAAAGATCCCAGACTTTAGGGGATTTTTCAGTGCTAATACTAGAAGTTTCTTACTATATAATAAAGGAGAAGTTCTTCAGGGAAAAACTGATTTTGTATACTCATCATAAATAACTCCGTGATTTTTTTTTAAAATGGTATGTCACATTTCCCTTAGCAATTTATTACCAGAGTTAGAGGAGACAAGGTGTTCTAATATGAATTCTACTAAGAAGTACAGATTCATTCAATGCTTTTAGTAAGTAATGTGTTTAAATCAACAATTGTGGGGCTTAATATCAATTGTGGGGCTCCCATATTTGGGATTATATGCAAGGAACACAGATACACCCCCACACTCACACACAGTTTAGGGAAACTCTTTGTGACATAGCTAAGTTAAATTATCAAGAAGTGTAGAAAACAGAATGCTTTTTCCGAGAGAGAGAGAGAGAGAGAGAGCATGAGTGGGAAGGGGCAGAGAGAGAGAAAGAAAGAGAGAATCCCAAGCAGGCTCCAGGCTCAGCATGGGGCTGACACAGGGCTTGATCCCACAACCATGAGATCATGACCTGAGCTGAAATCAAGAGCAGGATGTTTAACTGACTGAGCCAACCAGGTGTCCCTGCTTTTGAAAATTTAGAAATGACTATAAAAAATAAAATATATAGCCCACCATAAAAATTCTGAAAATAGAAGAGAATAGAGGAAAAAGTGAAGTATCTGCTAAATCCAGCTCCATATATGTTTTATATATTTATGTAAATATAAACGTATTTATAAATATATACATATAAATATATACTTATATTTATATGTAACGCAGTTTATATATATATATATATACATATTTTATAAAAATAGGGTTTCCTATTGCTATTTATTAATTAATGTTAATATAATACATTACATACAATGACTATTATGTAATATAATAGACTGATATTAACATTATTCTATTAATAATCATACATTTTAATAATAGGATCATAATCATAATAAAGCTACCACTAATTGAGCTCCTACAATGAGTTAACTTTACACATACTATTAATAAGCTATTTATTTAATTACCTCATTTAATTCTCATGAATCTCAGACAGATACTCTGATAAATCTTCATTTTCCAGATGAAAAAACTGAGGGCTCAGAAAGGCAAAGTGCCTTCCTCAAGGTCACACAGCACACTGATTGTGGAGACCACTATTCACACTCAGTCCACTATCTAGAGCCTGCACATTCCACCACTAAGCTATTCATACTCTCCTGCAACGTGCTGTTTTCACTTAATGTATTGTACTTATATTTCTGTGTTGATAAAATGGGGCTGTGCTGGCATATTTAATAGCTGCGTTGCATTTCACTGTAATGGAGACACCCTAATTCCTTCATCTATTCCTCTATAAGCATTATTTCGGTTTTGTAAAAATCTTATCTGTTTTCGTTGTTACAGTACTATCCTAAGTGTTCCTGTACCTTTTTGTGCATTTGTCCATTTCTATAGAATTTTAAATCGCTAGGTAACAAACTACCCTAAAACATAATACCTTAAAACAGCAACAGTTTATCATTTCTCACGATTGTGTGGTTTGGCTGGGCTCAGCCCGGTGGTCCTTCTGCCCCATGAGGTGTTGGCCAGGATCGCTCATCTGGCTGCAGCCAAGGAGGTGGCTTGAGATAGAACACGTCTCACGGTTGGCATTGTCTATCAGCCAGAGCCTCTCTCTCCTAGTGGTCTCTCTGGCTGTGTAGCCTACTGTCTTTAACTGGTGGCTCAGGGTTCCAAGATGGCAAAAATGGAAGTTGCCGGACCTCTTGAGGCCTAGTCTCTGAAGTTGTATGCATCACTTCTGCAGCATTCTGTTCGTTAAAGCAAGTCTCTAGGTGAGACCAGATAACTGATGGAGAATGGCAGATCGCATTGCTACAGGGCATGTGGGACAAGAGGAGATGTTTGGGCCATCTCTGCAAACAATCTACAGATAAGTCAGAGCACGTGAAAATCATAAAGACTTTTGACGAATACTGACCCATAGAGAGATTCATCAGTAACATCCCTGCAGCAGAAAGAGTATCAATTTCTCCATTCATTGGGGTACCGGAATCTCTTTAAAATTTTATCACTCCCAGGTATCTCAAATGACAGCCCAGTGATGACTTCTTTTGAAATCTTAATTTCTAGTAAAACTGGGCATCTGTTGGAATGTTCAGTGGCCACTTAAATTTCTTTTTGTTGGTCTTAATTTTATGTTCAGATTCTTTGCCATCATAAAAATCAGAGTCCTAAAAAGACATGAGTCTATTTTCTTAATCTGAAAGAGAGTTTTTCATGTGCTACCAATTCTTTGTCATGTACATTACAAACTATTTTCTCAGGTTGTGTTTGGCATTCTTTGTGATGTGAATCCGTCTGCATCCTTTCATACCAACATCACTGCCACCTTCAGGTGCAGTGAGTCTAGATTCCTCTCTGGACCCCATGTTCTGAGACATGAGAACCCAGGGTGAATTCCTGGGCTGACCATCTGGTCTGTGCAGTATCTAAAATACTGGTTTATGAAGCTCACTCAGGGGAATGTCCTGGGGGACATATCTCACCATTTGTAGGGTCAAAAGTTCCCACTAATCGTGTGGGATAGTTTTGTAGTTCAGATTGGATCTTGGAAGAGGAATAGTCAGTTTAGGGCATCTCAGTAGTTATCACAACAAACCAAGATTTCTCATTATCCCATGGGGAACCAAATTAGGCTTGTTGTCGAGTCCCTGGAATGACAGCGTTACTGTTCTCCTCCCTGCTTGTAGAGCTGTACCTGCACACCACCAGCTTCCCCTGCCCAGCATCACAGCCCAGCCTCAGAAGAATGCCACTCAATGGCCAGCAGAGAAGTCATGCCTCTTAGCATGACTCTTTTCCAGGTTGGGACTGACTGAGCAGCAGCTTGACAGGCCTGGAAACTCTGCATGGTGAGCCAGGCTTCTGTGATGGGTGTTTGATGGTGAGGTTATAGTCCCCAACTTAGAAATCAAATGCTACCCTAGATATTGTTGTGAAAGTGTTTTGCTGCTGGGATTAAAAGTCTTCATCAGTTAACATTAAGTAAAGGAAGTATCTTGGATGATTTGGGTAGGGCTTGACTGGACCCATTGGAAGACTTTAAAACCAGGGCTGAGATTTCTGAAAGGGAGGGAGAGAATGAGAAGGAGACAGAGACAGGTGGAGGAAATTCCACCTGTGGGTGACAGCTTCTGACTATGCCTGTAGAGGACCCTACTTGTGGTCTTCCATCCATTAGCGTTACCCTATGGACCTCAATTTGTTGAGCCAGCCCATGATGGTGTAAGTGTCCTCTCTGGGAGATGATCTTAGCTTACTGAACCCACCCCAGTGACCAGGATGCTTTAGCTGGTCCTGTACTTGCAGAATCCATGGGCCTGGGTTGTGATTCTGTCCCTGGATGGAGCAGTGGAAAGAAAGCATAGAAGGGAGAGAAGAAAGGCAAGGAAGCAGACTTTGAGGCATGGGCAAACATAAACTGCTGTGGAATGAAGGAAAAGAGGAAGAAGGACTGGTGGACTGACTTTGGCATTTGACTGTGGCCCATACACATGGGGTGGCTGAGTACCTAAGCTGAACTGGGATTGAGGGAAGACCTTACACTAAGGTACTCCAGTACCCACCTCTGAAGTATCCCGGATCCCACACAAACCTCTAGCTGACAATCACCACCCCCAGGCTCCTGCCAAACCTTCCCCCTCCAGAATCAGATTTCATGCTCCAGTGTGCCATGACAGTCCCTCAGGTTTGGCCATCTGGCTTCAGTTCACCACTTCTAGACTTCCTAGAAACCCGACCGTCTCCCTTCTTCCATGTCCCACAGACACACACACGAGCATCTGTTGCATCTGGAATGTCTATGAGCCTCTGGTTATAAGCCTTCTCTTTGCTATTTGCTCTGGGTTTTTACAAGAACAAGAAATAACACATTTAGGAGCCTGGAAGCAATACTCCACCTCTGGAGTTTGGGAGAGCACTTCCAATCTGTTCACGCTGAAGCAAAGAAGGTTGACCAACACAACCTTGACTTTTCCTTTCCTTGACTTTTCCTTTCCTCCCAAATACCAAAAAGTGCAAGGATTTCAGCCAGAACACAGTTTTAGAAGGCAATGATCTTTTTTCTGCAGCTTTGTTTTCAATTACATTGGACGTCCATCCATCCAATCCTGTTGATACCAAAGGGACAGACACACACCCTGTCTTTCTCTCCTCACAGAGGCTGCCCCAGCCAAGGCTCCCGAAGTTTACTCGCATCTTCCACTTTGGTCCCTCTAGTCTGTTCCAAGCAGTAGCCTGAGGAGTCTTTTTAGAATGCTGGTCATTGCTACCCTCAGCTCCCAACCCCAAACATACACACCAACTCAGTGTAATAACCATGGAGCATGCCACGTGCTGAAGTAGGGGAACCAGCAGTGAACAGAAGAATGCAGTCTTGTCCTTCCAGAACTCATCACTTAGGAGGGCATCGGACATGGAAGCTGAAGGTTACAGACAGTTGTTATCAGTCTTGTATTTCCCACTGAGTCCTGAAATCTAACCCCTCACTGGGTGCTTTTGTGACTTGGCCCTAGTGGGCTCAGCGGATACCCCACACTTCGCACAGCCTTACCATGCTGGGCCCCTGCTGACCCCCAACATGGTGACAACATTCTCATCTTACAGTCCTCAGCATGAGGTGCTCCATGCGATTGGAGAACCCTGCAGTTACTTTTCTAGTGAGTTCTGATGTCCCACCTCAGGAGTCTTCCTAGAGACTTGAAGGACTGGAAAGAAACACCTCTGGATCCATTTTCCCGTAAGAACCATGATGATATCATCTGGGCCCATGATCTTTTAGCTATGAGACAGTGGAAATCCTTAGACACTGGTGGGGGTGGGCTGGGGAAAGAGTGAGAAGGGAGAGGAAATAGGAGAGAGAAGGAGGGAGAAGAGAGTATGAAGGGGAGAGGGAAGAGGGCTCTGGAGCTGGCATGGTTGGTGACCCCCCCATCCCTATCTTCTATCACAACTGTTATTGAGCACCTGGTGAGAGCCATGAAATGGTCCCTGCCATCGGTAGGCTGACAGACTACAGGGAGGTGACAGATTTTCCATCAACCCCATATCCCCCTCCCAGTCAGGCCCTGGGGCCCAAGCTCGCCAACTGGATTTTGGAGGCTGAGGCTTTGGTTTTTTATTTTTTATTTTTTACTTTTTATTTTTGTATTTTTCTCCCACAGGACTATGTTAGCCATCTCTGGTACAAAGGAAGAAGAAACAGTCATGATATGCAATAGAGTCAGATAGTCAACACACTTTACTGAATCATTTCCTGAAAAAAAAAAAAGTATATATATGGCATACTTTACATACAGTAAAACCTTTTTGCAACATACAGTTCTATGAATCTTACCAAATGCCTACACTTCTGTAACTCCCTCCACACTCAAGACATAGAACAGCCCCTCACCCCAAAATATTCCCACATGCTACCCCTTTGTGGGGAACTCCTCCCCCAACCTCCCCCCATCAAATCCCCCCTCCTGGAAAGCACTGATGTTTCCTTTCCCCGTGGCTTTGCCTTCTCAAAATTTTCATGTAAGTGGAGTCTCACGGTAATTATATTAAAGAGTCATTATTAATTTATTGCTTGACCCAATTCTATAGTAATTGTTTCCCACTGTTTTTGTTGGATTTTCTTTGATCACTTCTGCATCAGACAATGACGTAACAGCACATTTAGAGAGAACAGAAAATAGGCTTTCCTTGGTGTCACAACGTGTTACTGGAAATAGCACACTGTGGGGGCAGAGCTTCTTGCCTTATGGAATATCCTGGGAGATGGAGCTCTTTGACCTTGGCGGACTGTGGTCTTGGTAGCACTGGTCCAACTCAGTGATACCCATCCTCCCCTCCTCCCTTGACCCACTTAACAGTTGCTGTGGGTGTCAGAGACAGCCTGCCGACCCCATGGCAGTAATGGTGGGACCACCAGGTATGGGGGGGGTGACCCTTAAGCTCACCCCTGTTCCCTCCAGGAATGGCCAGGTTGCTGCTTCCCTGCCCGGGCTTCACCCTTGGAGGGGAGCCTGTGCATGTGAGGGGTGTAAGCTGAACTGTCTTCGACTTTCTCTCAGGATAGCAGGGTTTCCGGGAAACAGCAATTCCCCCAAGCTTCAAAAGATGACGAGCATTTCTCTTCACAACTTTGACACTTGGACACAAAGATGTCACATCAGGCCATTCTGTATGTGCCCTCTCTGTCCTTCTGAGACATCTCTGCCAGCCCTCACAGAGAATGAAAAAGTACAACTCGAATTAGTAGATTCTGAACTAGAGATTTTTGTTATAGGGCAGAAGAGAAGGATGTTCAACCCAAGTGCTTGAACGAATGTTCTGAATTACCTGTATTTTGGCATTTCCCCTTTACCACATGGATGATGGCTAATTACAAAGATTGCTTCAAATATGTCTTATCTATTCAGACTTCCCTTTCTGAAAAACCTCACTTTTAATTGAATTCCCTTGAATTTGTAGGTCTGGCTTTGGCTTGTCTCCCCTGATAAGCCCTGCGACAGGGTATTTCTCAGATGGCAGGGACTGTTACAACTCACACTTCTGCACCTTTACAGGATGAAGCTTTCTTTGCAATCAGATGTACTCTCAGCCACTTGTCATCCCCCACACCCAGGAGCCGATTGTCTGTCACTGATACCAGGAAATTTAATGAAAATAAATGAAGTTCTTTGAGTTCCCTGGACAGCATCCATTTTAAGAGGAAGACAGATACCAGCCCAGTCATTGTGGGCTGACTGGAGGGGTAAGATGTTGAAGCAAGCAACTATTAAATGTTCATTCCATTTCTTGAGGATTTCATTCTGATAATTAGAGAAGTATGAGCCCCAGAACCAAGAGGCTTGTTGTATGCCAGCAGAGCGATTTCTTGGGACCCTGGACTCTTTGGCCAGTTCTCTTTCAGAACTTTCCTGCATAACTCCTTCACACCCGATGTGTCCACTCCTGGTATGGGTGAGCAGGAAAGCTCAAATGGGAAGACGAGCCTTGGATTCCGTGGCTTGGCAGAACAGGCCTCCGCGTGAGAAAAGCAGTTGTGCAAAAAGGGCAAGCAGAGACTGGGAAAAACGAGACCGAGGCAACACTTCAACGCCTTTGCTCACAGGATGTTAAACGTCTTCAGGAAATATCTGTTCCCAAATTCTGAAGTTCACAACAGCCAGGAAAATAGCCGTTTCAGGTCTTTGAAGGTTAATGTCATGGCCCAGTGCCAGGAATGTTATGGCTGATCTTGCCTCTCATGGGGATAAACACAGAGAAGTAATTTCTCAGGTGAGTAGCACTACGGATCACTCGGGCAGAAGGGATGAGGCTGCCAACCTTGAGTGGCGAGAATAGAGGTGATTCCACACAGGTTCATAAGGGCCCTATGGTGACACCACTGCATTTAATCAACAGCATGTAAATTCAGGGTCCCCAGGCCCTTGACCATAGAGCTCACTTCCCTGCTAGATGCTCTAGAAACATTCTCGTGTATGTCTGCAAGGCCTATTGAGATTGTAGTTCAGCCTTCCAGGGCCCTGGGATTGGAGCAGATCCTTCCAAAATGACTTTCTTTGTCATGTAACGGAAGAATTAGAGAAAGAGCAACTATCATTTTGGTGCAGGGAGGGGTGTCCTAGGATGCTTTGGCCCCTTGTCTTTTTAAAGCAGTCTTTCAACACTTCTTTCCATTTCAGGAAAAGTAGCCTATTGCAAAGGCAGATGCGGCAGGAGATGCTTGAGGTATCATTTCCCACGGGACGAGCATTGCATTGTGCAGGTGCCACATGGCTGCGGCCACTTTGAGAGACAGGAGTGTCCAGTCTCTTGGGCTTCAACCTGATAAATGTTTGGAATAAATTTTACCTTTGCAGGTGAGCTCCTAGAGGACACAGCCCATGCAGATTAACTCCCAGACTAGAGTGTCCTGTGTCCAGCAATTGGCATACATGGCATCCAAAGGATGTCCAGTGATGGGTTATGGTAGGGGATAGGGGGCCTGGCTTCCAGATTGTTCTCTGCAAATTGATTGATAGCTGATGAGTGTTAGGTCCAGGCTTCAACTGGAGCAAAAGCTCAATGTGCCAGTTAGTGAACACATATCTCCCAGCTCAAAACCTGCCCCTCTCTGCTCTGGGATGCAGGGACTAGGACTCTGCAGACCTTATTTCTGCTCTGCCAGCTGCTCCCAGTTACGCTTGGCCAAGAGGGCCCTAGAGGGAGACAAGCAAGGCTAGGGGAGCAAGAAGGGATGTGTTTCTTTTGCTTTCTGTTTCTGTGAACATCATCTCTACAACACTTCTTGTCTGCTTCCTCTTCCTGATTAGGCGACTTCCTGTTCCCGTCAGCATCACCCCAGCTACACTTCTCCCCTCCAGGAGCAGCAGCTGAATCCAGTGTGCAGTTTTCCCAACATTTGCCAACAAGCCTCACTGCACCCTGGCCCGTAGAGACGCCAGCACCTCGTCCTCAGAAGCCCTGAGGATCCCTCAGGATCCTCCCCGCCTGCCCCCCCAGACACCAGTACCAGTGCTAGTGCCCCTTCCCTTTGGGCTGTCAGTTTCAACTCTGTGGCGGCCTTTCCTCCAAGCTTCTAAGTTTTAATAATTCTAATCTTCTCATGTTCTCCCCAGCACTCTGGATGGCAGCTGTTTCCTGTGGCTACTACCTCTGCCATACCTTGGAGTTTTCTGTTTTTCACCTTCTACATTAACTATAGTTGTTTAAATTCTCTTTATGAAAATAAATGGTGCGATCCCTATCCTGAGTGATGCACTCAGCATTTTCCTCTAATCTGGGCAGTGGTAGGACGTTGAGGCTCAGGTCAGTGACTTGGGTAAGCCATCACCTCCTTCCAGATGCTTTCCCTTTGGTAAATTAAGAGATGGATTTAAATCAGAGATTTCAGGGGCACCTGGGTGGCTCAGTCGATTAAGCATCTGACGTTGGCTCAGGTCATGATCTCACAGCTCGTGGGTTTGAGCCCCACGTCGGGTTCTGAGCTGACAGCTTGAAGCCTGGAGCCTGCCTCAGATTCTCTGACTCCCTCTCTCTCTGCCCCTCCCCTGCTCATGCTCTCTCTCTCTCTCTCTTTCTCTCAAAACTCAATCAGAGATTGCAAATGGTAACCATGGGCAGAGTGCCACCTGCAGGTGGGTCGGGCTTGCCCGGCTCCCACGTGTGCACTTTTGCAGCATGCCCTCAATTCCCTTTGGTGGAGGATGTCCTCTCCATCCACATGTGTATTGTGTGTCTAACTTCTGAGAGGATCCTGGATCCAGATTGTTTCCAAGGCTCCTTCCGGCTCTGACATCCTTTTGTCTCCACCCAGGTGGAGTGGTGTTGCTGGGAGCTTGGAGAATGTCCCAAAGGTGGTACAACTCAACTGATGCAATTTCGGTTCCGTTGCAGGCACAGGAAGAAAACGCGAGAAATAACGGGCCCCCTCTGTTGGGGCCGCTCTGAGCAACATAGACCTCCCTGAAGGCATTAGAAGTATGCTAAAGTTGTATTCTGCAGGGCCGTCTTGGATTATCACCTATTCCTCATCCACAAGATGCTGCCTTACTGGCAGACTTTCCAGAACAGATGGAGACTTTCCTTCTATGCTTTGAATGCTTTGCTTGGCTTAAGGACACAACAAGAGGCTTGGACGCTGGTAGCAGAGTATTCATGGTTTTTTTGGAAACTAGCAGAGCTCCTGCCATCCCCAAGGGTATCTGAGGCTCTCAGGAGCCCCACACAGCTCACTGAGGTCATAGCCACATGTGCAAAGAGGTGACACAGAAAGCTGGCGTGGCACTCAGTAGAAGCAGCAGGAACCTGACTTTACCTGATGCCAGAAAGAAGTATCATGTGCAGCCAGAGGGCCCTAGGTGGCCCGCCCTATCTTTCCTCTTGCTTTTAACTTCAATAGATTCGTCCTTGAAAAAAGCTACCTAGGGAGATTGTCTTTGAAGTGTCCCCACCCCCAACAAAATGAACTCTTGTCTCGGCATGTACATCCCCTTTCTGACTCTGAGAGAGAAGGCCTTTGAGCCAGAAGCACAGCAGAGGGGAATTGGCAGCGTGGGTCTGGCTGTTTGTGATACCCAAGGCCAGGTGTATCCCCCTGTCAGGCTGAACACAACCTGTCATCCTTCACTTCTGCTGCACCTTCTCCTCACCTGACATGTGTCTTGGCCCCCATGGCCTCTTCCTTTTGTGGGAAGCTTTCAGTGACCACAGCCACAGCCAGTGGTAGTCTGTCCCCTATTAGTCATGTCATCGTTGGGGGGCCCAAGGAGGACTCCTTCTGTGTGCACCCAGCAGAGAAGCTAGCTCACCAAATGGCCTCGTGAATTAATGTATGAAGAGCAATGGCCCTTTTGAATGGTAGCACTGAATTCATACAAAGTGGACCAGGCTGAAATTTTGGGAAGACCCTGTGTTAGGGATGTTAGTCTCTGAGCCACCTGATCCACAGAAACTGACCTGCTTTATTGAACCACATTCTCAGGCTGGCTGAGAGATTTTTGCTTTCTTTTCCAGCCCAGGGGCTTCTCTGTACCAGGGATGGGTTACAGGCTGTTTATTTAATCTGAAAGCAATTTTTTTCTTTCATGGGGGAGGCTGGGATGCTTATGCTCAGCTTCAAAAGGTGGGCAGAGGAGTTGATGTCCACTTAGGGCTGCAGATCATGGCGCCCCAGCCTTAAGGAGGACACAGTGTCCTTGTGCAACTGCTGGTCTAAGTCATAGACCAAACCCCATAACCTCATAGTTTCTTGACAGCTATGTCTGCATGGGGCTCCTTATTCTTCTGTTTACAAAGCAAGGATTAGGTGGGAGCCCAAAGACAAGACATGAACTTTACTTGGGTTTGCTGGCTACTGTATTATGGGACTTTGGATACACCCAGCAAGACATCTGAGGGTCTGGTGAGATCATGCCTCTCTAAGGCAAAACCCCCTGAAATCTCAGAATCTGAAACACACCTAAGGTCAAGATGACAAGAGCAGAACTTCCGGCCTTTAGATGGCACTGGACAGTACTCTCACTCAGATCTTATCCCTTCGTTGTTAATATTGGATCAGGAAGTTTGCTTCTCTTTATTACATGTGATTTTAAAGGACGAGCCCTACATGCCATGTGCTCTTCCCCCAGGGGAATATCCTTCCAAAACAGTGGTGGCTGATGGGAAACGTGATCTCATTTACAAAATTTCAGCCAGCAACCTCTCAGGTGCTCATTCCTCTGGCCTCTTTCTCTCCAGCCTGTCATGTCTACGGCCATACCACCCTGAATGTACCTGATCTCGTCTGATCTTGGAAGCTAAGCAGGGTCAGGCCTGTTCCCGGTTGGATGGAAGTCCAACCTGTCACTGTCCCTGATGTTCTCGTCATGTTATAGCGATGAGCATTTTCCCTCTTGCACACATGCGCTTTCCTCAATTTGGGGCAATCCCTTTGCCTCCTTGGCACTCATTTCTCCTCATTGCTCAGGTCTTAGCTCAGGGAAACTGCAGAGCCTCCCAGATGAAATCATTTCTCTCGTACGTTCTCCGGTGGCACCATCTACTCTCGTTCCATACCATTTATCACAATTTGCAGTCATGTGATTGGGCAAGCATTGGTGGGTCGCTGAGTGGAATGAGAGCTCCCTGAGGGCGGGTCCATGGCCATACAGCTCACCACAGTGTGGGAGCCCCAGTCCCATGCTAGGACATGGAAGACACTCATGAGTATGTGGTGAATGGTGTGTGGGATACCAGCGATGAGCAGGTCAGTGCTCTCACAACCAGGGATGAGCAGAACACAACCAGTTGCTCTACCTTCTCTGTGCCATGTTCTCTCTCAGCCAGGATCTCAATACTTAACATGTGGCCAGTGGACTCACATGAATGGCCACAGTTCGGTCTGATCCTTCCTTCAACCTTCCCCATGGCAGGAAGGGGCTGGCGGTGTGGCTGTGACACGTACACAGCTGGCTTTAAGTAGGGCAAGCATCATCCATACTTTATGAACTTTCTGAGGCTCATCTCACCGTGTTTGTCCATCCTTTCTCTCAAACCCGTACAGAACAAGAGAGGGGCCACTGGGGTGCACAAGGCAGGGAGAGGAATGGCTTACACAGGAAATGAATGAGGTAGGACTAGGCGGCGGTGTGAGTAGTGGGGCTGGGCCAGCTGGCACCGGTTTCCTGATCAGACACGCGCATACGTGCAACAGACAGCGAGGCTGCTGGACAGCAACCTCTTCAGACGCATCCTCCACTCTAGAACACTCTGCGCTTCAGAATCCAAGGGGAGCACTGCACTCTTTGGCCTTGAGTTCTTTACGGAAAAAAGAAATCTATACGTGGGTATATTTAGGCTGCTGCCCTTGTACCAGAAGGCAAAGAAAATCCTTTATAATGTAAACATGACTTTCCCCATCTGCTTATAAAGGATAAACAGGGTTTTAATATTACTCTGCAATCAAAGAATTGCACCCTCTGTGAATCGACTTTACTTATTACATTCATTAAAATTAGGGCTTAAAACACCAACCAAAAAGAGTCATTTATAACGGCAAGCCACACACCCCCATTCCTCCAGCCACCCCTCACCGCGCCCCCCCACCCCCGCCCCACATACACCATAGCTTCTGGCTTGTTTTCAGGAGAAAAGCTAACAGAATTTAGAATCTATGAAAGTGCAAATATTAAAGATGCTCTTAATCACTGCCAACTGCTATGATTGTTCACTGTGATCCTCTCCTCTAAGATATTCCCTGGCAGCTTTGGAAAAGCAGCTGCAATCTTTCTCCCTTCCTCCCTCCTTCCTTTCCTTCCTCCTGGCTGAGAAGGAAGAAGGAGCCTCAGGAATAGCAGACCTTCAGGCTGTAATTTAGTGAGAGGCTCTCAGGCACAACTTTAAGTGCTACTGGAAACATTTCTGCAAATATTAACTGTGCATAAGGATTCACAACACTTTGAGGAAAATAACTCCGCTTTTAAGCAGTGAAGATATTTAACTATATTTTTCACGTTTTTTTTTTTTTTTTTTCCCCTACCCGGACTTAAGTTCTAGACAAAGGTTTCTCTCTTTCAGGTGACCTGCCTTAATGGTACTGAACAGCTTTGTATGCTAACCCTTTGGGGCTTTTGCATTCTGCTGATGCATTTCCCTCTGTGCATTGCCAATTTTATACCTAGTGCACTTCCCCATTTTCAATGCAGAAAGAAAGATGGTTTGTGCATCTTTTTGCAAACACATCTATTTCTCCCTGAATGGGGAAGATTCTGCCTTTCCAGCAATGGAGAAGGAGCAAAATCAAATTGATGAACCTCAAATTCCGACAGAAGAATCAGTTTTTGGAGAGGTAATCCCCAGGTTAAAAAAAAAACCTTTATTATTTAATTTTCAAATTAAGGGGTACCAAATGAGCATAGTCAAAGGAAGAACATTTTATATTTAGTTATTTTCCAAGAGATGCACAAAAGGGAGAAACTTCTAGAAAGGCAGTGCAGTAAGAGACAGTGCCAGAGCATAGGGCATAGAATTCTACAGTGATAAATGCATGCAGATTGCTATTTGCAGGGAACAAGGATAAACTCGCATCCTTGAACCCCTTCAGTTCAGCCAAATGTCTTTCTGTCTTTCCTACCATTTCAAAATGTAGCTGGGTTCTTCTGGGTTCCCAGATGGACAAGCCTTCTGAAGGTAACAGCCTGGCCACCACCAACATCACCTCAGATAACTCCCAGGTACCACTGTAGGATCCATTTGAAATATGACGCTTTAGAAATTTATAACAACCGGTGGGTTTGTTTCAACTCAGAAATAATTCTGTATGTGCAAAATTCAAAATTTCAGCACCAGAGAATTGTTACCCATGTAATTATCATCAGAAAAAAACACTGAACAAAAGGAAAAAAGTCGACAACCGGGTCCTCTTCTTGCACGTAGAAAGAGGCCTGCCATTAAAAGGTGGGACAGACAGGGCTTAATCTGCCAAGAATGAGTCCCCCTAGATTAATGGTCTTTAATTAGTTTCCCCAAAACATAACTCACCTGTCATGATAATTTAAGTAAAACTGAAGCAGTTGATTTTGCCATGGATTTATTTTACAGACATTTCTTATTCCTCTTCTTCAAAATGAAAACAAACAAAAACAAACAAAAAAACCCACTTACCCAGTAACAAAGTCCAGCCTGAACTACTCTTGCATGGGTGTGTAGGAATATGGGAAGACAAGGGCCTCACGTGGGAGAAATGTTCAACCCTGGACTAATGACCCCTCAAGGCATCATTCTAGGCGTTTGTGAAGGAGCATATTTAAAACCTCTCTCCAACACTACTGATCGGAAAGCAGGATGTCACTGAAAATTCTCTCATGACCATCTTGAATTGTTCCCTAAGTTCCCTCTGAGGAGACGAGGCCTGCTTGGGGTAGGCTCGGCATAACAACGAGCCACGTCACAACAGAAGCCTGCTCTCTACCCCGGAGGGCACGTCTGAGGAAGCGATGGGGCACGCGTCGGATTGTGCACTGGGGGAGGTGGATCTGAACCTCATCTTTGAAACTCGCACCCAGAACACCAACGTGCCCCGGCTCTGAGGCGAGGGACTGCAGCCTTGCAGGAGCTACATATCTGAGCTCACAGATGCTCTAAGCTGTGAAACTTCTGGCTCCTTCTGCCCAGACTGCCGAGCATGCGCTGGCCAGAGCGCGAAGTGGGTGGACGGAGCCAAGTGGAGAACTGGGTCTTTCTACATACAGATGTGGACAGAAGTGGCCCTGGGGCCTGGGTACCCAGTTCATGAGTCTCCAGGCATCTCCACATTATGGGCCCGAGAATCTTCTAGATGCCCATCATTCGGAAGCCAGCATGACTTAGCTATTCCCTATGCACAAGCCCAAATTAGTCAAGACGATGAGGCCTGGGTGGGATCCCAGCCGAAGGCGCCTACCCTACTTGTGAGTATAAACAAGCTTGGTGTACACATTTTACTATGTAAGCAAGACCTAGGACATGCTAGGTCCTAGGTCCTAAAGAATCCTAAGTTCCTTAGATTTGTCCAACTGACTACAGGAATATTTAGAAGTTGATGGCACCTCAATCTGAATTGATAAAACGGTCATTTTAGCACTACTTTATTTGAGGCACTCGAAGTAAAAAAATCGGTATCTGCTAATTTTCTTTTACTGCTCTCAATCAGTCTAAATTAACAAAGCTTCAATTCTGTCATCCTGACTCTGACATCTGTTTTGTCTACACTCCAGAAACTCCATTATTTGTTTAGGTGAGACTTTTCATTGGCTTTTCAACATTCCCTCATGTTTTATTCAGGTCAAGCTGCCTTTGGGTCTGGTTAGAAGTTTGTATTTCACATCCACACACCAGGGGCTTACCTGGCCCATCCATCAGGAGTAGTTATCCCCCTGCTTGTGACCACGGCTAGAACAGGAAAGAGAGACTATCCTGTGCAGCAGCTTGTTTTCAGATGGGGAGACTGAGGCTCAGAGAGGTGAAATGACCCACAAACACTACAGCCAGCTTTAGCCAGAGCCAGCTAGCACTTGAACTTCAAACTCAATACTGATTACTTAAGAGGAGGATTGGAATCAAAGGGTCTTCTGGCTCCTGCACTGCTCACAAACATGGGTCTGTTTATTCTTGCCATGTTATTATCGTATCCTGTGTCACTTCAGTGAAACGCTTGCCATGAGCCTGGCCTCAGAGACAGGTCCAAAAGGGCAGGGGACAGATTATCTGGTCAGCTGAAGAAAACCATTTAGTTTACTCTGCAAACGAGGGACAATCTGTAGTGTTTTGACTCCTTTTAGATGAATGACCTATGGTTAATTATTATCTCCCAGCTTTATCCTTAAATCTGCAGGTTTAAATTCTCTGGTAGTAATTGCCTCTAAACCTATGCCTGTAATCACTGCTGGAGACAAAAAGCAAGTCTTTCTGTAGCAATTTCTAAATGTCCTCATTTTTGTCATATTAAACTATGATATCTAATTAGTGTAATAATAGTTTTCCCCCTTATTGGGATAATTGCATCTTTAAACATATTTTTCAGGTTGGAGGGCTCAGTTGCACAGGTATATTGTAGAAGACTGAATGCAAACACATTTTGTTACCCATTCATTCGTGGCTTCAAATGTTACTCTAACAGCATCTTCTGCAACACAAATGCTAAATTATACATTCCCGATCTTTCCAAACACGTTAGATAAATTTTTAAACAGACCAGTAGGGATGATCATGTCGCAAACTTAAAATAAACGGTGCTACAGGATAGGTTCTATAACTTCATTTAATATTGATAGCAGCTCAATTTAAATTTTGAAATAGCAAATACCTTTAATAAATTTGGCGTGGATGATTATATATTTTGATACAACTATTGTACAGGCGTGTGTACATATATAAATCTATAGGTAGAATTATATACATTTCAGTATATGCCACATGTTTTTCTACTTACATTTTTCTTCTTAGTAAAACAAAGCAGTTTCATTGTACATGGATGTGCAATGCTACATTAAGTCCTGAGTAATTTTAAGGGATCATTAATAAACTACTGTAAATTCTAGTCTTTCAGCCAAAGATCCAGTAGATTCTGTAACAAAAACGTGAAAAAAAATATTTAAAAATATGCATTCAGCTACGCGCTTGTTTTGTGCTTAGCGGAGAAAGCTCAAGAATGCACAGTAGCCATTTACGTTTAGGAAAATTTCCTCAGATATTCAAGATTAAACATATATCCTGTTTGTGTGGATTTACAGATGTTTTAAGTGATGTCGCCTACATCTAATTTGTCAGGCATGGAAGATTCCAGTCATGATTGGACCATAAATCCCTTTTGCAGAATATGAAATTCTGTGTAAACATCAGTGGTCAGGTATCGTACAAAAGTTCTGACTCAAATGAGGGGAAACGGAAAAAATACAATGAAATCATTTAAAATGCTTCTCGTGGGATACAGCCAGCCATATGGAAGGCATATAAAAAATAAGATATATTTTGGTGGAAGAGGAAACCAGATGAAAGTCATTTCAGGTAGGTCTGGTAAGCCGCACACCCAGTTTGGGAGGTCCCAGGTTGGCTTGGCTCAGGGAGGCCCAAGATAAGCCGGCCACATCCATTTTGCCACAGGGGAAGGCCTCCCGCTGCGAGGAGGAGGGAGCACTATGGGGGAAAAGGCCACGTTCAACGGCAATGGAACAGTAGCAGCTGCCCCGTCAGGGTCACCACCAGCGAAGCGAAACATGCCAGTCCAAAGTCAGGCACCCGGGAGGCCCTGGCGGGGCAGCCGGGGCCGGCTGCTGCACGTCCGGCTGCCACAGGAGGAGGCAGGCCCAGAAGGAGCGTGGGAGGCTGCGGCGCGCCGGGAGGGCCACGTGGACGAGAAGGCACTGCATCGGTGGTTCCTCCGTCACCCCCAGCTCTACCCCGTCCCGTGGCTGCTGTAGTCAAAGACCCCTTTCTTGAAGAACGGTGAGAACTCACAGATGGTGTGTTTGGAAAGAGTCAGCCCCACTTTGTCGATGTGTAGGGGAGACGTCGCGGACTGCAGCATCACGCTGAAGAAGTCCCTGAGGTATTTCTGAGGAAGAGACGGGAGACAAAACGTGGTTAGACGTCATCGTGGGGTGGAGTCAAGGAGAGAGAAGAAATCCCAGAAACAACTTGCCACCCACTTTGGAAGAGCTGTTGCTGCCATTGGAAACAGCACATGGGAATCTGTGTGTCCTTGGCCTTCACCAGACCAACCCAAGGGAATAGAGCCACCACATCCATTACGTGGGTGGCTCTGCTCTCCGGCTCAGGGCAACATGGCCTCAGGTCTACCTGCGGACAATGCCCAGAGAAATGCCAATGTGGTGCCAGGATGGGGGGGTGGGGAAGTGGTCTGATTGCCAACAATAGTGGCATCAGTTAATATCCTATTTTTTAACAGGTCGTTTCCCCCCAACTTACTCGTTAAATAGAAAGCCAATTAAAGGGAGGGGGAAAAAAGGCTAGCCATCTGTAGAATGCTGAATGTGCTGCTCACTAGCATTTTTAAACAGCACTGTAACTGTCTGATTTGGATCCTTTAAAGGAAAAGAAATGCTGGGGACAAGCGGGTCAGTTCCAAGTACTAATATTTACGAGTCATTTTGCAAAACCCATAATCATCAATGAAAAGAAATTCTGACTAAGATTAATTGCTCTGAACCCCCTGCTCTGCCCCTCCCCACGGCTGCACGTGTTTATCACAGCAGTCGCCGCCTTTTCTGGCACCGAGCAAGCAAAGCATGTCTGGGACGAGGATCCGAGATGCCGGGGATGGAATGAGACGTGGGTGCAGGCAGGATGTATTAAAGGAAAAGAGGACACACAGAAATAGTTCATATATTTTAGGTCAGGCAAGTGTTATTTACAAGAGAAAATGGGTAAGCCTAAATCTTTATTACTGCCTCAGCTTATTTCAAAAATATAAATGATCCTATCACAAACTCTGACATTAAACATAATTATTATGGACTTTGAGTAACAAAGAAATTTGTCAGTGAAACACGGCTGAGGCTGAGAAGCAGTGGTTCCCACCAGGGGAGGTCCACCCCGTAGAAGACACACAGCGATGTCTGCAGATGGTTTCGTTACTCTGGGTGGGGGGGTGTGGCGTGCATCTAGGCTCATCCTACGATGCACGGAACAGCCCCATACAAGCATTATTGCCTTCCCAATGTCACTCACGCAACGATTGCGAAAACGCGGCCCAGCAGAAGTGGCATCCAGCTGCCCCTACGAACTGCCGGCCTTAAATTTACTTCTGAAAGAAGACACTCTGCTCAAGGAAAATTCATCAGCTACTTTCTTAAAAGTAATGAGGATTATTAATAATTGACACCGTATAGTAATTTACTTTCTAAAAATCTTCTAACATCTCATTTCTTACTGACGCACACTGTACATTCTTCAAACGGACAATCTGGTGAGTCTTGAACCGTGTGTACACCCGTGAAGCCATCCCCAAAGCAAGAGAACAAAACATTTGTACTGTGCCTCCGCATTTCTGAGCTCACCTCGTTTTATGTTGTTATTGTACTCCACCTAGAATTATCTGCTCTTATTAGTCATAGCCATTTTTGGATGAGGACCCTGTTGTCAGGGAGGTGAGCAAGGCTAGCGATCAGGGGAGGGGACTTGGAAAACAAGGGTTTTTAACTCGGACTCTGTCTTTTTTGTTCAGTATTCCTCACTTACTGGTCTCACGGTAATCTCTCAGGAAAGGAGCTTGAAAGAGCGATCAGGTCGAGGCAAGAAGGTGTCAAAACCAATTGCTGAAAAATGAAGATCTTACACCAGTACTTTTTTGCATCAGGGGCAAAAGGCAAAAGGAACCGGACTTCAACCTCACTGGGGGAAGGGAAGCAGAGAACAGCAACTTTAGAGGGACCCAAAAATCCATCCAACGTGGGTGCGAGTGTCCAACGCAGACCACACCTGCCGGCCGGCCAATCTTTACAATGCGATAAATACACGTGTGCAAACTGACTGTTGTGGGAAGGTCAAGAGGGAAGTGTTTCCAGCAAGGATGAGGAGGAGCTTGTGCACTGGAATGTGGGGCCACAAGTCTGCCACAGTCTAAAGCTCGAACAGAGCTGGGAACAGCCCCTGCTACACGTCTCCCACAGGCCGCACGAGTGTGCAGACTAATGCTCACAACCAGCTTGCCCTGGAGATGAATTCCGACAGAATGGAAGGTATTCAAATCTAGGGACAGATGTTGTATCCGCATTTGTCGTAATTGGTTCACAAAGAGTGGGGGACCTTTAAAGGGCCAGTGGAACCCAAAGGGGGTCATGAAAAGTTAAAGTTAAAAAACACAGATAAAAATAAAGAAAATATTGGAGATACCTTCCCTGCCCGGTCACTGCCATCAAGAGACCAGTAAACTAAACTAGGTGCAGGGAGTGTCTTTTTCTTTAAATGAACTCACTGGCATGTCTCCATGGAAACTGGAGATACAGGGACCTCATTCAACGAATTAGAAACATTATAGGAGAGTTTTTTCATTGCAAAACAAACCTCTGCATTGCAGGATTGGGCAGCTGGGGCTCCCTTTACATAGACTGCTTCCTTGGCCAAAGAAATGCTTTGATTAGAGAGTACTCTTCATAGTCACCTTGAGGTGCTCTGAAGTATCCAAGGGGAGGCAGGGTGGCCTTGGTGCTGTGTCCAGAGCCACGTGCTTGTAGTGGGCCGGCCAACTTCTGGTGAATGACAAAACCAAAGGACTAGGTGTAGGGCTGGGGACCGAAGACAAAACTAAACTCCCAGAAGGTTCCTGAGGTCACAGACAGCATATCCTTCTTCTTTGTAACCACTGCCATGCCTGGCACACTGCTGAGCTTGGGAAAAGTGCCTGGAAAGAACCCTGATGACGGACTCTGGTGAGTTAATTTTTAAAAACTGAGGTGTACCCTGAGAAAACAGCATGCGCACACAGCCTAACGAAGTTTCCAAGACTGGACGTACCTGTGTGAGGAGCACCTAGATAAAAACGAGACAATGTTGCTAGTACCCGGGGGGGCCCTCACACTACTGGAACCACGCAGGACACCCTCTTTTGTGTCTGGCCTCCTGTGCGTAACACAAAGCTTGGGAGATTTGCTCACCCTGTTGGGCATCCTTGTAGTTTGCTCATGATCATGGCTGTATAGTATTCTGCATGTGCACATGCCCACTGACTGTCTTTTGCAGAGAGTCCAGCAACGGTGACTAGTTTGATTCTTCTCTCTGAGCTCTTCCTCAGTGATAAAATCTGCCTCTACATAACGTGGTGTCTGGTGAATCAAGTTTATCACTCTTTCTCCAATAAAAAAGTTTCCCTTTAGGATTTGAGGCTCAGGCCTAGATCAGCCAATGAACTAGAACTCGATCTTTGCATATATTTAATATACGTTATAATTATACATAAAATACATATTTAAATATACACATATTTACATTAGTAATTTTTGTGGCTTGGGCTTACCATGTTTTCTATGGCATCTGTGGCTGAAGGGAGAAAATGAGAGTCCTTCCTGTCAAGGCTAGCCCTCCCTGCTATGTGAAAAATAAGTCCAGGGGCCAAGCTGTATCCCCAGGGCAGTGCACTTTATAAAAAAGTATTACAAAAATTGAAGGACATTAGGAGTTTAAGTGGCTTATCAGGGTCAGAAGGGCAAAGTAGGAAAAGGATTTGTGAAATCCAATATCAAGTTTCTGTTTCTTTCACATGGCATTTTCTCCATTAAAAAAAAAAGAAGAAACAAAAGTAGACGTATTTAAATCTGTTGCTGTTCGGGACCACAGAGGGCCGGTAACCCCTCCCCGCCGTGGGGGTGGGCATCTCACCTGAGTCCTTGCTTCATTCAACTCTCGGATCAGGGCCAATGAGAATAGATGGTTATATCCTCAGAGGTTGCACAACATTTCGGCCCTGCCTCATCCTGGTACTTGGAGGATGTAGGTCAGATTAAACCAAATCCTTTTTCAATTAAGATTGCAAACCCATAGTACAGAGCAAGAAGGGGTCTGGGACAGGGTCTGAGTATGAGTGATTGCAGGAAAGGGCAGGGGCCAAAGGGGGCCCTGAGAGATGGAGGGGCCGGCTGGAGGAGGGTGAGAGAGGAAGTTTTGGGATGGAAGGGAGAACAGAAGCCACAGGGGAGAGAAGGCAAATAGCACAGCAATATTGGAGATCAAACTCTGTGAGTCATGTATTGATTTGGCAAAAAAAAAAAAAAAAAAAAAAAAAAAAGATTTAAGAAATATATGAGACATTTATCTAGGTTATTTACTTTTTGCTACTTGGACTAACACTAAAGTATAAGGTGTTTTCTTATTGATACTTTCAGAAAATCAGGCTTAGATGGCAGATCTTGAACGCACATTTCAGTACTGAACAGAGTACCTTGATTCCATAAAGTGCCTTTTTTCTACAGTCCGTGGGAATATCTTATTATGTTTTAATTTTTTTTTAATGTTTATTTATTTATTTATGAGCAAGCACAAGCGGGAAGAGGGGCAGAGAGAGAGGGAGACACAGAATCTGAAGCACGCTCCAGCCTCTGAGTTGTCAGCCCAGAGCCCGACGCAGGACTCAAACCCACAAACAGTGAGATCATGACCTGAGCCAAAGTCAAACACTTAACCGACTGAGCCACCCAGGTACCCCTCTTATTATTTTTTAAAGTCAATCCATGCAAAGGCAATGAGCAGGGGTAGACGAAACTGGGAGAGACCACCCCATGGGTGTGTTCCAAATGGAAATGTTAAATAGGCATGTGCTTTTAATCTCCACCTCCAAATAAGACAAAATCCTGAGGGGACCAGGAGCTTTTCAAGAGAAGGCCGAAAGACCACAGGAAAGACGAGGACACACAGGTTGTTCGAGACACCTACATCAGGCTCCTGACCTCTCCTTTCCAAAGGAAAGTGGTCAACTCATACCTGCCAAGACCACTCTGAGTATTTCCTGAGGACTGTCTCCCATGTACACACAACAGTCTGACCAGCTGCCATCTTGTTGCTCTTACGAAGAGGCCAGTTATCAACGGCATGTAATGTTCTAGGCACAGTGAGAACATTTCATGGTATATCTCATTTACTTACCACAAGAACTATTTATGAAATAGCTATTTATGAAGTAGGGACACTGCATGGGACCAATCTGCCAGATGAAGAAACTGAGGACCAAGAGGCTTAAGTAATACCCCAAAGGTCATGAAGCACAGAGGTGGGAATAGCAGATACATACCCACATCTTTCAGCCCTAGAGGCTGGGTCTCAATCACCAGCCTGCTGTCCAGCGTCTACCATCCCCGTTTTATCCTGTTGGGCCTCCCATGTCCTGAGCACTGTTGTCTCTCACCAGGCAAGGTTGTCTACACTGAGCCAGATATGCTGCCTTTTCCAGGCCTGAGGCTGCTCTCAGAGACAGGGGGCCTCTGGATTCTCTAGAGTTAATGTTCCATACAAACATGAGAAAAAGACCTCTAGCTGTGAGCCTTATACTCTTCTCCACAGAGTCCAATGTAACTCTGTTCATGCTCTGATATCTTCCTTACAGAGCCTTGGTGAGCACTGGCCATGTTTTGACTGGCCGGCTTCCTTTTCCCTTCCCTAATAGCACTCAGATTCCCTTCTGAAAAAACAGCTTTCCCTTCTTTGGGGGTTGGTTATCTAGCTGACTTATGGCAGAGGGCTGGTGAGTTTTTCCCATTCATATTCTGGGATGGGCACCTCACTGCCAAAGAGCTACTGGAGATACCACTTGGAATCTGCTGGAATCGATCTCTTATTGACTTCACAGCCACTGCCATAGAGCATTTATAAGAGTGTAAGAAATTCAGGGACCTCTCTCACAGAGGGGCAGCTCCAGGAGAGACTTTGGTCGGGCATTTCCCAAGCCTGGGAGTGGAGAAGTCCATTTGCTTACAATGTGGCCCCAGTGATTTTCTACTGTTTGCAAACAAGTTAACGGACATTAACTCCGGAGCACTGGTAGGTAGTAGGTGCCAGTCAAGATCAGAGGAAACCTTCCACCTATACCATATCCAAGCCCCTGGGCTGTGGGGGGTGTAGTCTGTAGTCACATCAAGATCTGCCCAAATCACCCTTCTCTCACTCCTAGGAGGCTTTAGTGACTAACATTTTTGATGGGTCAGTGCATCCTAGTGGTACATCCCTGGCCAAGCATTTACCTGGAAAGCTCCTGCCCAAAGCCTGATATATACACGCAGGCCAATCTTCAAAATTCCAACACCATTTCAAAATACAACAACTAAATATTATTAATCTTTTGAACCAAAACACAGGCTAATATGGTCTACTGGCTGTGTTAATGAGTTCTGAAAGGTGAAGCACACTCCCTACAGCAATACAGGGTAATTCAGCAAGAATTTAGTCAATTATTTTAGAGCTTTAGCCTGGTACCTCAATCGATACATTGCATGAGGAAAAAATTGAAAATATAATGTGCTGCTACATGCTATTTTCATTTTTATTTCATTCTTGATGAAGGTCATTTTGTTAACATGATTCATATGTGCCCTACAATATAATTTTAGGCTCTGCTCTAGCTGAAAGGAAAAGTACTTAAGTTACCGGAACAACCTAGCTAAAAGCTGGCCTTACGATGGCCTCTGCTGGCTTGTTCTTTTCAATTCTGGAGTTTCTGGATGAAACATTAGTCTGTTGGGACCGACCATATGCTCCATAGTCCTTCCAGGCAAAAACCTGCATGATCAGCAGGGAGTTCGATAGTGTGGCCCTTCTCATCTTGCAGCCATTTCCTTTCAGGTCTGGGATCTGGAAAGGAGGGAAGATGAAGTGGTATCCAAACTCAGCAAACTATGTGAACAAGGGAGTAAGTAAGGCTAGCATGTGCAGGGCTCTGTGTGGGGAACAGCAGGACTTGAAGGAGAATGTGGAAGGCCCGGATGCTGGATTTGGATCTTCAGGCACTTTGTACAAAACGCTTACCAGTTCATGAGCTCCCATGACCCCTAAGACATGCTGAGGTGGAGGAGGACAGGTATGTGAATCCTGTTTACAGATGAGGAAACTGAGATCCCAAGAGGCAGTGGCTTAGCCAATGTCAACAGACTATAGAAGCTGACAAACAACTTGGTCTTTAAATTCAGGAGAAAGTCAGATGGCTTAATGTCACTTACAAGGTGCAATCCCTTAAGCCTGAAAGGTAATGAGTAAATGTGCATGTAAACACAGCCCTTCTCTTTAGGGATCTCCATACCATGCAGACTCTCAGAATTTACTGTGTGTGAGTGTGTGTGTGTGTGTGTGTGTGCGCATGTGCACACGCACGCACGCATAGAGAACACGTGGGAATAAGAGGGCTTCAGAAGCGTTTCAAAGATCTTACCTTATTTTTTGGCTCCCTTCCTTCTGCTTTAATGCTCAGGGGGATAAAGTCATGACTATTTTAGGTTACTAAAAAGCTTGCTTTAACAGGGCTCATGACTGTAAGTGTAGTCTGCTGCTCATTTCACAGGCATGCACCACCCAGCTGTGCCACTCTCATGATTTCCCCAGCCATCTCATTGTTGTGGAGCCCCTTCATCTCACAAAATTTTAACATAAATTCGTAATGTAATTTAAAGTTATTGAAATTATTAAAACGTACTTTAAAAATGTAGTAGGGCCTTATCCACCTTTCCACTGTGACATATTAACAGGGAAGACAGCTCACTGGAATTCATTTCCAGAAGCCATTAGCCAGGGCGGCAGCTTAAAGATAACGATCAGTCTAATAAGACTTAGAGGTTTCATTTACCTTGTAGCACTTGGAAAATTCATCCTTGACTGATGGGTTCCAAAGACCAATCAAGTGGGGATGGAGACATGCTGGGATATTTCTAGACATGAGAGGTCTGGTCACCACTGGCCATGGATCATGAATCAACCCCCTACCAGTGGGGTCAATATTCACTCACTCAAGTCTTCCCAGTTCTAAACTCTCATAAATTCTAGTCGACACCTTTATCTGGCTATTTTAGGGATCCTAAAATTTGTCTCCACTGGATCAAAAATGCTGGGTTCCTTTCCTGACATGGTCCTAAATGTCCTCTACACTCTGATGAAATTAGGATGGTTTAATTCAAGCAACTCATCCATCCACCACAGTTACCACACACCTGCCCTACATGGAGCAGCGTGCCAAGCACTGGGTGTCCAATGTTGACTAAAACAGACACTGAGCCTGTGCTGAAAAGGAGCCTGGGCCGCCCTGCACAATCTCCTCATTGTCCAGAATCCTTCATCTAAATCCTACTTGTCTTCTGAGGACTGGATCAAGGTTTGTTCTTCGTTGGCTCCTCTTGAGACTTCATTCATGCACCCAACAAATATTTACTGAGAGCTTTCTATATGTCATGCTGCTGAGGAGTCAGTAGTGAATAAGGTCAGTTCTCATCTTGAGTCACATGCAGGCATTCCAGGGACTTGGGACAAGTAAAGCTCTGATTAAAATATGGAATGAGATGATTTTGGAGTACATAGAAAAGGCATCCAGCCTAGTCCTGGGAACTGGTGACATTTCTGCCAAGAGCTGAAGGATGAGTAAGAATCAGACAGGTAGAGATACTTGTGGAAGATACTGTAGAAGCCTATTCCCAGCAGTGGGGGGGGGGGGGGGGGGATGTGCAAAGCCTCATGGTGACAATGAACAGCTTGGGGTCCCACCAAGAGTCCAGCATGGCTGGACCACACACTATGTGGGGTTCATTTAGTGCGGGGGACACACTTCTGGAATGTACTGCTCACTGGATCGGCTCTCCAATGGTCCTCATGTTGCAGTTTCTTCACTGTGCTCCAACAGCATCTCTTCTCTCTGATCCATGGATCCTGCCAGGCCTTCTGTTTTCCAAGAGAAAACACTGGAAGTAAAGCTGACAGTGAAGGAGTCACCTTGCAGGCTTCGGTGCCCCATCTGAGCCCAGTCCTCAGTGGAACCATGATCAGAATACAGCCATGTAAGTGGCCTGACATGATACCTGACATTTGGAAAAGATGAACCACTTGGACAAGCCCTGGCCAAATTCCAGAACCACAGCATCACAAGCAATAAAGTGGTGGCTGCTTTAAGGAAGTTAAGTTTTGGGGTAGTTTATTACATGGTGATAGATAATCACAATAGATATGTGTGGGAAGAAGGTAAGGGATGAGAGAGTCAATGAAATTAGTCAAAGCAGAATAGAAAAGTCTCATTGGTTTTTATTTATAATTTATGACTAGCCATACATCACAGTCCATGCTACTAACCTTTTCCAACCTTTTTAGTATTTCTAATGAATAATTCTATCTTAGCAGGTACTTCTTTTCTATCCATCCTAGGTTTTAAAGTAAATACTTGAAATAAGTAGCCATCATTTGAAATATGGCATTTATTTCTTGATTTTATAGAGAATTCTGAGAGCTCCCAGTTAAAATTCATCAGGGTGAAAATGTTAGTCTGTGATTACAGAATTGGAACTATTCATTACAGCTATTCAGAGAATCTTCTTTATGAGCTTAATGACATAAGCATATTGTATTGAATTATTATGGTACTGCATCAATTGGACTCATAAATTTAATATACTCAGTCTGGTTCACATATTCTAATAAAATCCAGTAAGCTTTAAACATTTTATAAGGAATGTGCATTTAAAGTCATGTGATATTCAGTTTTTACAGGTTGGCGTTCCTGCTTAGGGTAAGAAGCGAGCTTCAATGATCTCGACCACCCGGCCTGGTAGACCAGCAAGCTTGGGGGGAGACACCCCGCCCCCAGACAAACAGGCCACATTAGAAAGCCCCAAATCCATCAGCTCAGGCTGTGAAGTTGGTTGAGCTTTTCTCTAGAACCCAAGTCGGTATCAGGCCCATCTTTTCGGCTCACGAAGGGAAGAGAGCAACTAGCTGAGGCTGCATCTTGAGCCGTGAGCAATGGCATGTCAGCTGTAAGGGAGCAGGCAAATCCGCTTCCAGGCAGTCTGACAGGCCCCCTTCTCAACCTCATTCGGCTGAAGCAAAATACGGGAGGACAGACGCTGTGGAGAAGCGCAGTTTCCAGGGCTCGCTCTGGTTCTTTGACTTTTGTTTACTGGATCTAGGTTAAGAGATTGGTAAGGATCCCACACACAGCAACTGTCTCTGCATCCAGGCGGGGAGGGCGGAAGAGGACCTGGCCATGTGGACCACATGACTGCTGGAGCCCTACCCTTGCACTGTGAGCCACGTCCTGGGCACCCAGTCACACAGCAGCCAGCACGCTGGGCACGGGGGGCATTACCATGCTGGGGTCCAGATTAAGTCGTGAAACTCTCCTGCACCTCACTATCCTCATCTGATTAGAATGCTTTTTAAATCAGAAGATGAAATGAGAGGTCTGTCAGGTGCTAGGGGCAGGGCCCAAGTCACAGCATGCATTTATTAAGTAGGTGACATTATTATCTACACAGCTTTGTCCTTGCGGAGTTAATCTGCAAATATAATCATTTTCTCCTCTTTTAGATGTTTCAGGGCACGTGGGCTTAAAATGTGTTAGTATTTAATGCTTTAATGTTTTCCCCTTCAAAGGAAAATGGAAGACAACAGTCTGGAATGGTTTTTTTCCAAAGTCACCTCATATCAGATACTGGCAGACCCTTTATTTCAAAAATTGCTTTAAAGTAAGAAAGAGTTAATGTGTTTCTCAAAATGGGGAATCATGTTCATATGTTTAAAAATATAGGCTACACCAGGTAAATTAACTATGCCCCCAAAGCTCATTTTAAGATATAGTTTGGATACTGAGATTCTGAAAAATGCTATCTGGGGAAAGAAAGAACTATTCTCTGTGTCTCAGCTCACGATTCCTTCTCGCACCATCTACATCTTCAAAGAGGTTCTTGACATTATGAGGGGGATGACTGCTCCAAATGGCCAGTGTGACTGACAGACTTTCAAATGAGAATCTCATTGTGTGGTACCTCTTGGCTATAATATACTTAAACTCAAATTCAAAGAAACCTCAAATTCAAAGGTCCCCAAAAGCTTAAGAATCAAGATGTAGTTGCGCATTCATTACTGGCATCCCAAAGTCTCCCTCTTAGTAGAAGCCCAAGCACCGGGACACGGCATGACGCTTCAGGGACCCCCCACGTGACCATCTTGCTCCTCTCTACCATCCGTGCCTGTGGTTGAGCAGGACCATCCCCCCCTTTTATGTCTGACCTGAGGTCACTTCTGTATTGATGGCAAGTTTCCTCAGGCTGGCCTTGTACTGGGCCATCCCTGAATACCAATGAGTCCCTGAATTCCAGGGCAAGAGGGTCAGCTCTCGAGACTAGGAGGGAAGACCCACTGCCCCTTTTTTGTTCTCTGGACGAGGGGCTCCTGATGATCCCTGTGAGGCTATTTGCCTTCAGAATATCTCCCTGCCTTGGGAGTTATTCCTCAGTGTCCACCCACTGCCCTAGGTCCCAGGAGGGAGCCATGGTCATGCCCTAGGTGTGATTAGGCCTGTGGCCCTGAGCGGTGGGCCTGTGACCCCACCCCACGGAGAGGATTAGCTGAGGATCTGGATTATCCACACCGATGATCCCTTTCACTGGGGACAATGATGGAGGCTTGACTATGTCGGGGAGGCTGGAGGCAGGGAGAAAACCCAGACCAAACCTTCTCTCATATAACATCTCTAATTCTAAAAAAAGGATGGGGTAGGTGTAGATTTTTAATAATTCCTTCACCAAACAGGTATCATCCACACAATTAAGTATCTAAGTTGAAAAATATATACATTGAAAACATGTACCTCCTGCACAGCACTTTGCTCATAAAAGACACGGTCTATTAGGTACCTGATGCAATGAATCTTAGGTTAATATTAAATGTTAATAAATCCTGCTGAACAATGAGAAGCCTGGGTTTCTCTCTTTCAGATCTTCCCTTGCAGCAAAATTTCACAGATTTATAGTATCTTCTCTCTTCTGAACAAAGGAAGTTTACTAAATTACTGTAGAGAAGGAGTCTATCAAATCTTAACTTATGCTTCAAAGCCAAACTTTAGAAACTCTTCAAACTGTCCTTGGCCTCTGTCCAAATCTGAAAAGTTGCTGCAGAAGAGAAGTTGGAAAGGTTGCCCGTTGGGCAGGGGATGAAGCACGTGCTTCCTTGGATACTCGTGTCTGGCCCTGTTCCCCACAACGAACCTGAGCCTGTGGGAGCAACAGTCTTTCAGCTGTCACAACTTTTAGCACTCGAGATTGTTCTCAGCTGAGAGGCACTGAAAGCAATGTGGTACAAGTTAAAACAGAGTCCTGGCAAAATGTGGAAAGAAGATCGTACAGATGAAAGGGAAATCACACCAGCCGGGGGATCGCGGAGAAAGCGATGGGGCCATTAAATCTAAGAAATAATGGGCTAATTTGGGCTAATTTGACATCCAGTTTCTGTCATAAGGAAACTGCCTTCCAAAGTAAGAAATGTCAGTTTGTACTGACTGAGCTATGACTTGGATTGCCCAGAGTCTTTCGAGTAAGAAATTGCAAATAAATGTAATGTTGGGGACTAGAAGATAAATAAGCAGCAGAAGTGGCAAAGAGAAGGTGAATCAGCAGCAAACAGACACCAAAATGCATAAATACCCCAGCCTACGGAGATGGTTAGGGCAGATGGTTATCTTGCTGCTCATAGCACTTTATCCACAGAGCTCGGAAATAAAAGCTCCAGAATCCACTGGGGCTTTGTTTCCAGCAGGCTAAAAAATCCACCGAGAAAAGGGTGATGGCTTCATTTACTGCCATTTTCAACTCTGATTAGCAAATGCTTGCTTGATTTTCGTAGGAGTTTCTCAATTTTACTTATAAATACTATGAAACAGGTGATCTCAATTAGGAAACAAATTAGGCAAAGTGTTAATTTTTCTTTCTTTTTTTTTTTTTTTTTGGTTGCCTGGAATCAATATTATATATGTAAATGTAACCGCATTGCAGTGAATTCCTGGGAACAGAAATAAGCCTATCTAAAAATGGACGGGAGCTTTACACAGGCAAACAATAAAGACAAAATGTTGAGTGAAACTGGGACAAACTGATGTTCTTACCCGTTTCTTTCTCCCAAGTATCATCTCAAAGGACTGCAACATGTGCTATGATTCATTACTGTTATGAAATATAAGCAACACACACAGAAAAAAAAAGGGGATCATCCAAGGGGGGGAAAAAAAAAACTACCTGAATTCTAAAATAAAGATAGTTCCAGAAGCAACAAAGGACAGTACAGAAGTTCACTGGCAAAGGCCACAGTGAGCACCTTTAATAAAAGCACAATTTACTTGGAAAACAAATCTAAATAAATGGAGTGAAAGGAATCAAAGCATCTTCAAGAAAGCCTAATTCAAATTTATAAAAGAGAAAGGGTGACTGCCAGATGTTGATATAAACAGTGAGCTGAGAACCAGCAGAGACTGGACAAAGTGGTTCTTTTTTTTAAGTTTTATTTTTTCAATTTATTTTGAGAAAGAATGAGTGGGGGGAGAGAGAGAGGGGGACAGAGAGAGAGAGACAGAGAGAGAAGAGAGAAGAGAGAAGAGAGAAGAGAGAAGAGAGAGAGAGAGAGAGAGAGAGAGAGAGAGAGAATCCCAAGCAGGGATTGGGATTCAGTGCAGAGCCGCACTTGGAGCTTGAACTCACCAACTGTGAGATGATGACCTGAGGTGAAGTCAAGAATCAGCCGCTTAACCGACTGAGCCACCCAGGCGTCCCAAGAGAAATTGGTTCTTAAAATAAACAGACACACAAGAAGAATTCTGTGTATGTCTTCTGGGCTATTGCAACAAAAGGAATGTATGACAAGGAGCTATACAGATGTCAATGGAAATAAATATAACTGATCATTTCAGGAAGAAGCTAGGCCTTCAGGCTTGTAACAGCATGAGAAGGTGCAAAAGTAATAAGCACAATGTTAAAACAAGGTCAGGAAGAATGAAAAGGATCGTGTTGTGCAGTGCTTCGCAAACACTTTGCGGAGAAGGACCAACTGATGGAGGGAGGGGGGAGGAGAAAGAGACAGAAAGAAATGGCAAATATAAGAGACAGGAAAATTCAAGGAGGACAAGACCAGGGGATCAACACAAACAAATGGTATTCCAGAAAGAAATAAGAGGAAAAACCCTGACAGGAGGAAATCATCACAAAAATCTCCTAGAAAGAAATAAAGGACATGAGAGAGAATGTACATGGAACAACCAGCAGAACTGAGGGGCTGTTCACCAAAGTAGAACCAGGAAAGCTCAGAACCCTGGGTACAGACAGAGCTTTTGTAAGGGTCAGAGAAGTATTACGTCACATACAGAGGACCAAAAATCAAAATGGTGGGTCACCTGGGTAGCTCAGTCGGTTCAGTGTCCAACTCTTTGTTTCAGCTTAGGTCTCGATCTCATAGTTCATGGGTTTGAGCCCCATGTCGGGCTCCACGCTGATGATGCAAAAGCCTGCTTGGGATTCTCTGCCTCCCTCTCTCTGTCTCTGCCCCTCCCCCACTTGCACTGTCTCTCTCAAGATAAACTTTCAAAATTAAAAAAAAAAAAAAAAAAAGGAAGCAATACACAAATGCAATTTTAGTTTGTAAGAAAACACCAAAAGGTATCGCAAGGGTTGCTGCAAGGGAAAGGGGAATGGAATGCCCAGGATGCAGAAAACTGCTTTCCAGGAAAGCCTAGTACAATTATTTGAGCATACCCATAATTGGCACTGATTTTTAAAAAAGTTTTAAAATCTCTCTCTCATTGGAAAAATGGTCAGAAGGAATATATGCCCAACTGTAAGAGCAATGACCTCTGGGCAAGTGCCTCTATTTGAGACCCTGTGAAAGCAGAGACAGAGGGAGATTATATACAGATGATCTTGGATGCAGAGGTAAAGGGGAGGGAAAGTCAGAGTGGGAAAAGGAGGTGGCCAGTAGAGGGCTGTCGATGCACAGGTTACTGTCCAGGGCAGCACTTGGTCCTGCTGGGGACCCTTCGAGAGACATGTAGACTATGCTTCTGAGTCATCTGTAATGACGGGAGGCAGGCACATTTATCCATAACTTCGTCTCTTACTGTTTGCGGCAGGCCTCACTTCCCTCTAACCAGTAGGCTGCAGCCTGAGGGAGAGAGGGAGAGAGGGAGAGAGCGAGCGAGCCCTGGGGCGCTGTAGCACATAGTACGGCTTTTCTCCAGGGCCGTGGCCAGAACCATGGGAAAGTCAAAGGGTCACAGAACAGCACACAGCATGTGTTTGCTACAGGATGGGGCTGGGGTTGGTGGTGATTAAGGGGGATCCCAGCTTTAGATGTGAAGAGAGAGTCCTTTGCTTAGTGCTCCCTGCTAACCAGCTTGGGAAGCCAGCCAGGGTGATGGGGGTGGGGTTGGGTGGGGGTCGTCTTTGCTCTTGGCTCCAGCAGCTTTCTTCCCTCCCCAGCATTTTTCTTAGTCTTCAGCATTTTTGGTTTTCTGATGAGGACTTTTTGATTCACAGAAACCTTACTCGTTATCTTCTTAGGGATGAACAAGCATTTTTAAAGAATTTAAAATGCAAGTTTTATTGCAACCTTAGGTGATAAGACTGAGGTGACTGTGGCTCATGCACTGGGCTTAAGTCAGTTCATGGTCAGAATGATTCCAGAACATTCAGAAGATAAAGAGCTACAAATTAGCTCCCAGCCTGCCCCATATCTTAGCTAACATCCACTGGGCTGGACTGTGGCATCGCCCCAGGAGCAAGCTGGAATGGCGGCCAGCACTAAGGGAACTGGGCCATGCTGCCATCATTTCCAGGAACTCCTGTGTTGCATGTTTTTACAACAAGAACAGATTTTTATTTTATACGAATACTTCCATGTATCTATACACAATACTGAATTATATCTATTGACATCTCCATATACATCTATAATCTATTTCTAGATTATACCTATATAACTATATTTATAGCTATGCCTATATCTGTATAATATAATCTATAATTAAATCTATTAACTATATCTTATACCACATTTTATTTTATAATAATATCTTAATGTATGAGGAATTTCCTCCTCCAATGAGTCTTAACAAGATTGTTAACTGCATGTAAAACAATACAGGCAGGGGGCACTAAATGGTCACCTGACAGTGCCTGGAAGGGACTAAGAACCTTAGGGTGGGGGTTGGGGCCATTCTTTGATTTACACCAAGGGGGAAGAGAAAAATTAGTAGCCTCTGGCAGACATGAGCAAGCATAACCCAATAAGCAGGGATACTAGCAGAAATTGATGATACAAACATGTCACTATCATATATGGGATTCAAAATGGTCACTGATTCCAAAACAATCAAAAACATTTTTTTTAACGTTTATTTATTTTTTAGACTTAGGGAGAGACCGAGGACGAGCAGGGAAGGGGCAGAGAAGGTGGGAGACAGGATCCAAAGCAGGCTCCAGGCTCTGAGCTGTCAGCACAGATCCCATGGTGAGGCTCAAACCTATGAACCATGAGATCGTGACCTGAGCCAAAGTCAGACCCTTAACTGACTGAGACACCCAGCACCCCCAAAACAATTTTAATAACATGGGCATCATCAGAAGGTGGTCAAGGTTTTCTCAACCATCAACTGCTGCATCTCAGGTTATGGCTACTCTTTTCCCTACTTTTAGCTGTATTTCTATGCAATGCTTCCCCCTGGGGCCTGGAAGCTAATTAAGTGCTCTGGCTTAAAAGACCTTTCCTTCTCACCCGTGTTGTGCCGCAGCATGAATGTGAGCTGTAAGGGGAGGCAGATGAGAAAATATTAAAATGGTATTTAATTAAGCAGAGTAAACAATAAGGTCAGTAGCAACTTGAAGCTGACAGCTGTCTCCGAACAAGCAGGCAAGTTACTTCCAGGTATGGGCGACAGAGAAGTAAGCTTAGGCTGCAGGCTCCTTTGGTCCATGCCACTTGTGATTTCTACTTCTGTTTCAGAGGCAATGAGACATTTAATAAAAGAAAACAAATAGTGATGCCGCGCTGTATCTAGGAGGAGAGCAGGAACAACCCTCCAGCTGTTTAACACTGCAATGTTCAGGCTTCATTTCATTTTGCTTCTAAAAGAAACCAGGGAAATGAAAAATGTGGTATGCTGACCTCCACGAACAGAGCATGCACAGCTCTTAAGCCTGCCATCTCGAGCTGTGCTGCATTACTTTCATCAGATCCTATTTCCATAAACAGGAAAGAGTTGGAGAATATCTGTTAGGTATTTGTCAAGCCCCAAACACCTTGTAAATGAGCAAGGGGCCTGGAGAGATGACAGATGTTACTGATTTACTTGCTAGGACAGCACATGAGGTGGGACTGTAGTTGGGGCTGATATTAGAATATCAAAAGCCCAACAAATGGAAAAATTACCACTGCAGCTGTATCTGGGGTGAACAGAATGGCTTCTGTCACAGTTAACCTTATGCATCAACTTGACTGGGTCATGGGGTGCCCGGATATTTGGCCAAACATTCTGGTTTGTTTGTGAAGGTGTTTTGGGGTGGGAGTAACATTTGAGTACACACACTGAGTACAATTTGAGTACGATCTGAGCAGACTGTCCTCCCTAATGTGGGTGGCATCGGTCAATCAGCTGAAAGCCTGCACAGAACCAAGAAAACTGACCCTTCCATGAGTTCAAGGGATCTCCTGCCTCGCTGCACTGAGCTGGGACACTGGTCTTTTCTTGCCGGTGGCCATGAATGGAAAGATCAGCACTTCCTGGGTCTCAAGACTACTGGCTCTCAGAACAGAATTTAGACCAGCAGCTCTCAGGGCTCTCAGGCCCTCAGGCTCAGACTGGAACCATACCACTGGCTGTCCCCAGTCTCTACCTTGTTGCAGATCTTGGGACTTCTCAGGCTCCATTATTGTATAAGCCAATTCCATATAATAAATCTCTTCACACAGACACACACACATACCCTACAGGCTCTGTTTCTCTGGAGAACCCCAACTACTTGTTTCCAAACGCCAGATTAGTGAAGAGGTAAAAAAAACAAAACAAAACAAAAAACACCGCTATTTCGATACCATGAGTTGTATGTAGAAATGTAAAATTCACAAATATATTTAATACCAGATTTCACTGTTAAGCTTGGTGTCCAGGTCTTGGGCATCCATACAAGTTTCATTACCACCCCCAGGTCTCATTCAACTGAGTGACAAGCCATGCTGATTCATAGGCAATGACTGTCATTGTCAGTGCACTGCTTTCATAAAGACCAAAGATTACAAGTGACCACTAGACACGCTTCCTCTGAGATGGACAGAACAGCACCTCTTATATAGTGTTCTTGTCCCCCACCAAATCAAACCTAAACTAGATCAAGCCTCTCAATATAACTACTGGTTTTCAGAAAGTGCAGGTTTAGAGGAGCATGGTGAATGACACCACGAGGATGCCATTAGCAAAACCCAAAATGTAGGAATTTAATGGATACATGGTATGGCTTCATCAAAAACAGATGGTGAGAAAAAGAAGAGGGAAGGGAAACCTATAGATTATTATACACTTTAGAGGTATATCAACCAATATCACGTATGGATATAATTTGGGTCCTGATTCATCTACTGATGAGAGAGAAAAAAAAAAAAAGACTGATGTGCCTTGAACAATGACTGGTTATTTATTTTGAAAGATTAGCTAATTTTTAGGGTGTATGTGTGATGATAATGATTATATTTTTAAAAACAGAGTGCCTTGATTTTTTAAGTACCTATTTAAAAAAAAAAATTTAAGGTTTATTCATTTTTTAGAGACATAGCATGAGTGGGGGAGGGGTAGAGAGAGAGGGAGACACAGAATCCGAAGCAGGCTCCAGGCTCTGAGCTGCCAGCACAGAGCCTGATGGGGGCCTCGAACCCACGAGCCGTTGAGATCATGACCCAAATGAAAGTTCGGACGCTCAACCAACTGAGCCATCCAGGTGCCCCTTTAAGTACTTATTTTAGAGAGAGACAATGTGCTTGTGGGAGAGAGGGGCAGAGGGGGAGAAACAGAATCCAAAACAGGCTCTACAATCAGCATGGAGCCCAACATAGGGCTCAATCCCCAGACCCTGGGATCATGACCTGAGCCGAAAGCCAGAGTCAGATGCTCAACCGACTGAGTTACCCAGGCACCCTGAGTGTCTTGCTTCTTAAGAGGTACATCCTAAAATATTTATGGTTAAAATATATAATGTGTGGTATTTGCTTTAAATTGTGTGTAATGCCATGCCTAAGGGTAGAAATGAAACAAAACTGGACACATGCTAATGAAATGTTGAAGTTGAATGATATGGGAGGGCACACAGGGGTTCATTACATTATTCTTCTGAGGTTTCATAAATATTGTCATGAAAAATAAAGTGAAAACAGGAGGTAGAATAGACCATTAATATCTATGTCATGATATCTCAAAGTTTCTTTAATGCATCAATGTTTGTAAAGTTGAAGATAGTTTGCATAAACCCTGGAGGAGCAGAAATGTGCAAATGTACCAGGATTACATTCTTGGATACTAAGAATTCTTTTAACACCTGATATTAACAAACACTATATTCTTAGGTAAATCTAATTCCTCTTCTGAACCAGAATGGGTTGGAAAGAATTGCCAAAGAAGATTACCAAGGAGATCTGGGGCGATGTCATTCAATAAAGATGTTTTCTCCTTTCCCATGGGAAATTCTAGACACATTTTGATGCTAAAATGAATGTGCTCAAGTCCTTCTAGATCTTCACATTAAGTTGACAGAATGAAGGGGCATTTAGTTTTAGTACAGTGGAAAGTTAAGAGGTATAGGAAAGGGCAACCTCTATTGAGACTTTTTTAAAGTGACACTTGAAGGAAAAAGTCTTTACAAATTATACTCTGTAATTAAATGTAATAATAGGTCACCTAAAATATCCCAAGTGATACTACAAGAGAGAAGAGCACAAAGGTCTTCTGAACCTAATATCAATGTGAAAAAGTCTTTGTAGTAATATATGAAAATTATAGGGGGAAAGGATCTGTGCAACTATTTGTCAATTACATCAGTATTCCAAGTGGCCTTTAACCTTATTTTATGGTTACATCCAATTACAAGAGATTTCCTTCTTGGTTTCTGTGTTGAAATGTTTTAATTTGTGAAGGCTGTCCACTGGATAGGCACCTCATTAATTTGCAGACTCTGAGAAGCACTGATCATATACACAGACATCTGAGTTTGGAAAGAAAGAGTGAAGAAAAATGTTGCTTGGTAAAGAGACAAAATAGTGACTTTAAAGTTTCAGAGTAAGGCGTGAGCCAATCTTAATGGAATATAAATTATCATTTGCTTAAAAGTGGATAAAATACGTATGAAAAATATTATTTGTTTAGAGGATGATTACCTTTCTTTTAACAGATTAACCTCATACTCTTAAGAAAAACGTGTAATGATGTCAAATCCATTCATCCATCCATCCATCCATTTTTCTTCCTTCTTTTTTCTTTAGCAAAGCAATAAAGGGACACTGGAAAAATGGGAGGATGTGAGGGTAGAAGTGAAAGAAGAATGAGGAAAAAAAAAGAAGGAAAGAAAGGAGATTATAAATGTATGATGATTGCATAATGATTTATTTGTAATTTGTTATTGATGATATGTTTAAGAGCAGTTATAGGTTGATGGGAAAATTGAGAAGAAGGTAAAAAAAATTTCCCACATATACCCCTACCCTCACGTGCCCGCAGCCACTATTAAAATCCCACACCAGAGTGTGACATCTTACATAAAGCAATGAAATGACACCGACACATCATCATCATCATCATCATCATCATCCAAAGTCCATAGATTACATTAGGGTTCACTCTTGGTGTTATGCATTCTGTGGGCTTTTGCCAAACAAATAATGTATCCACCATGATAGCATCATACAGAGTTGTTTCACTGCCCTAAATATCCTCTGTGCTCCACCCATTCATCCCTCCCTTCCCTCTTCCCCCTGGTAACCACTTATCTTTCTACCATCTCCATAAGTTATGCTTTTTCCAAATGTCACATAGTTAGAATCATATAGTATATAGTGTTCAGATTGGTTTCTTTCACTTAGTAGTATATATTTAAGGTTCCCCTATGTCTTTTCATGGCTTGATAGCTCATTTCTTTTTAGGGTTGAGTAATATTTAACTGTTGGTTCGTGTACCATGGTTTATCTATTCACTTACTGAAGGACATGTTGATAGATTCCAAGTTTTGACAATTATAAATAAACCTGCTATAAACATTCATATATAAGTGTATGTGAGGACATAGGTTTTCAACTCATTGGGGTAAGCAGCAAGAAGTGCAACTGCTGAATTGAATATTAAGACTGGCTTTATTTTTATAAGAAACGTTCAACTGTCTTCCAAAGTGGCCACACCATTTTGCATTCCCACCAGCAATGAATGAGAGTTCCTGTTGCTCCACAGCCTCATCAACATTTGATGTCCTTAGTGTTTTATTCTGGCCATTTTCATAGGTGTGGAGAGGTATAGCATTTTTTTTTTTTTTTAATTTTCAATTCCCTAATGACATGATGTTGATGAACATCCTTTTTATTCGCTTACTTGCCAGCTGTATATCTTCTTTGGTGAGGTGTCTGTTCATGTCTTTGCCCATGTTTCAATTGAGTTTTTCATCATCTTATTGTTGACTTTTTAAAGTTCACTGTATTGTTTTGTGTAAGAGTCCTTTATCAGATATCTTTTGCAAATAGTTTTTCCAGTCTGTGGCTTGTCTTCTCATTCTCTAGGTGTGGGCCTTTGTAGAACAAAATTTTTCAATTTTAATGACTTTGAGCTTATCGATTATATCTTTCATGGACTGTGTCTTTGATGTTGTATCTAAAAGTTTATCACCATACACCCAAGGTCATCTTGGTTTTCTCTTATGCTAGCTTCTAAGAGTTTTGTGTTTTACATTTAGATCTACTATCCATTTTGAGTTCCTTTCTGTGAAGGATGTAAGATCTAGGTCTAGATTCATTATTTTCCCCTTTGGCATGTGGATGTCCAGTTGTCCCAGCACCATTTGTTGAAAAGACTATTTTGCTCCATTGTATTGCCTTTGTGCCTTTGTCAGATATCACTTGACTGTATTTACGTGGGTCTAGTTCTGGGCTCCATTGACTTATTTGTCTGTTCTTTTGCAAATAACATACTGTCTTGATTTCTGTAGCTTCTAGTAAGTCTTGACGTTGGGTAGTGTCAGTCCTCCAACTCTGTTCTCCTCCTTCAATATCGAATTGGCTATTCCAGACTTTTGCCTCTCCATTTAAACTTCAGTTTGTCCATAGTCAAAAGATAACTTGCTGAGATTCTGATTGGGATTACAATGAATCTATAAATCAATTTGGGAAGACCTGGCATCTTAACAACACTGACTCTCCCTACTCATGACATGAAATACCTCATTCATTTGGTTCTTTGGTTTCTTTCATCAGAGTTTTATAGTTTTCCTCATATAGACCTTACACATACTTTGTTAGATTTTTACCTAAGCATTTCCTTTTTGTGGGTGCTAATGGAAATGGCACTGTTTTTTTTTTTAAGTTTATTTATTTGGGGGGAGGGGGCGGCAAGGGGCAGAGAGACAGGGAGAGAGAGAGAATCCAAGCAGGCTTTCCACTGTCAGCACAGAGACCAGTGTGGGGCTCAAACTCATGAACTGTGAGATCACGACCTGAGCTGAAATCGATAGTCAGATGCTAAACCAACCAAGCCACCCAGGTGCCCCATTACACTGTGTTTTTAATTCCAAATTCCACTTGTTAGTTATTGGTATAGGGGAATGCAATTAACTAATGTATCCTGCAATCTTGCCATAATGGCTTATCAATTCCAAAAGGTGTTTCAGTTTTGAATTTTCTACATAGATAATGATGTCATTTGTGAATAAGACAGCTTTATTTCTTCCTTCTCAATAGGTAGACCTTTTATTTCCTTTTCTTTGTCCCATGACATTAATTAGGGACTTTAAATGTTTAATTATAAAAGTATACTTACTATATAAGTCACTATATGGCAACTACGAGGTAGCAACATTTTCAAAAACAATGATCATTTCTAGGGTTTGCTATGTACCTGGCACCCAAGTATTTTGTATTTTATATGAATCATCTCATTTAACCCTCACAATTATACAAAGTGTGTACAATTATTATCACCATTTTATAGATGAGCAGACAGCCTGACAGAGAGGTTACCTAGTCAGTAAGCAGCAGAGCAAGGATTCGCAAACAGCTTTACTGGACTGTATAGTGTACATTTTTAACCATTATCCTGTATCAGTTAAGGACGTATTATGGGTTATGACTTCTATTAGGTACTTTTTACATACTGTTCTCATTTGATCCTATTCTACACTGAGAATAATGAAACTCAGAGTGGGTAAGGAGTTTGCTCAGTGGCGTACTACAAAGTGGCAGAGCTGGCATTCAAACCCAAGTTCAAGCACATGCTCTCTTTTTGAGAAAAGAAAAAAAAATTTTTCTGAACAAATATGTGCATATACTGTTCAGCATGGCTTTAACTGGTCATTCAACAAACATTTGCTGAGAATCTATTAAGGGCCAGATACTGTTCTAGGCACTGAGGAAACAAATACACAAGGCAGCTAGAATCCTTGTCGTCACAGAACTTACCTTCTAGTAAAATATAAAGCATTTAAAAACCAAACCAACACATAAAAGTTCCCTCCAACTGCTACTAAGTGTTGTGATCAAGACACTATAGGGGGATATGGTGGGGATTAATGGGTCAAGGCTGCTTCCACTTGGAGGCAGGTCTCTCTGAGGAGAAGACATCTGAACTGAAGGACATGCTCCAAGCTTGGAGATGTTTCAGTTGACTTAATCATAATCAATAAAGAAATGGAGATCCTGATTGCCAGCTTAGAGTTTTAGATCACAAGCCCAACGATGGAGAACAAGTTTTCCACTTTGTGTTTTGAGTTCCTGAGTTGCTAGCCATTGCCCCATACAGGATGCCTTAAGGGTGTGGGGGAGGAGCAAGAACAGGAGGAAGAGAGGGAGAAAAATGTCAAGAGAATAAAACTGTTTGAAGGCAGTATGGGGGTGCTTCCCTTCCCGCTCCAGGCCTCCATGTGGATTTGAAAGTCTTTACTCTCTTGGGTAACATTTAATCTTGGCTTCCTAAACCAACAACTAATCATGGAAACCAAAGTAGGATTTTCCTTCCTGTTGGAGACTCACGATCTTTCATGTGACCATGAAGCACCACTTACATTGATAGGATAAGGGTTTTTGTCATGTAAAATGACTTCTTGACTGGCAATTTACCTGTGGAGTTCATTCTTTCTCATAATTCTTCTCCCCACACATTATGGCATGGCTTACTCCCAGTATATATGATTTCTCATGTAATTCCAATAACTCTACAGAGTAGATATTAGTTCTGCCACTTAGTAAGTAAGAAACTGAAGTTCAGAGACAGAAGAAACTTGCCAAGTTCACACGGACACTGGGTTTCAAGCCCAGGTCTGACTCTAGAACCTTCTGCATGATTCCAATATCACATAGTTTGCTGTCTCCTTCCCAAACCTTAGCCCCAGTATCACAGCCTTTTCAGTTCTTCTGACTCCACGAAGCATCAAGATGAAACAGCTGTCAAACTGGCTCCATCCCCTCTAATGCACTTGACAGCCACTTAACCCCCTTCAAAAATGCTTTGCTACTGACGATGATGGTAATGGACTAATAACAGAAAACAGTTAATGTGAACAACCAGAAAACCAAAAGGAAAAAAAAAAAAAACAAAAACACATTAGTGAGGAAGAAAATGGTCCTTTGTGTGAAATATTTCTTACATTTACGTTTAATAATGGTTCTACAATTATCCATTTTGCGAGATCAGCAGAACGTAGACGGAAGAGATGTTAAATTAAGCACAGAACTGCTGGATATCTTTAAGATAGCTAAATGAATGAGAAAACTTAAGGATTTTTACCTCCTGAAATTTACTCTGAAATTGACAGGGCTCAACCTATAAAACGTCTAAACAAATGATTCTGTTGTTAGAAATTTAAGGTTTGAAGCTAACATAAAACTAAAGTAGAATAGGCAGAGGAGAACCAGACTGTATGTGTGGCAGGCACCATAAGCCAGAAAAGTGACTCTTGGCAGTGGGGGGTAGTGGTGGCATCAGTACTGACAATCACCACTAATACCTGTATTTGGTAGCTAAGGCAGTAGAACTATCAAGACTTTATTTTAGAAACAGCTCTTCATTTAGTGCACTGTTTCCATTTAGAAAGATTATACCTGTAACTCTGGGCATCCCTTTATTGTAATAAAAAAAGAAAGCAAGAAAAACAGCTAGGGGTTGGCCTGGTACTCACAGCTAAGTTGTAGCATTCTCCTGTCAACCATAAACAACTTCAAAGAATACTAACACAGGACAATGCTACTCTGATCATGAAGGCGCCTCCCCTTCCCCTCCCTGCCCCCACACAAAGACCGCTCCATTATCACGTCTAAACACAGACAAAAACATGAACACTGTACAAACGATGAATATGCCCAAATAGCTCCCTACTCTGGCTAACATGGCTGACTGCTTTTTTATCATAGTTTTAAAAAAATGTTTTATTTATTTATTTTGAGAGACAGAGAGAGAGAGAGAGAGAGAGCGCGCACACGTGCGCAAGTAGGGAATGGGCAGAGAGAGATGGAAAGAAAATCTCATGGGGCTTAATCCCAAGGGGCTTGATCATGACTTAAGCCAAAATCAGAAGTCATCAAGAGTCAGACACTCAACCAACTGAGCCACCCACGTGCCGCATCAATCACAGTTTTAACAACACTCTCTTCTTCTTGCCCTCTAGATAAGAATTATTAAAACACTCACAGAATCAGCCCAGAGACCAGTCCAGAGCAAAGCACCACTTTCTTACACTCCCCAAAATCACCTAAAACAAGCTCAAATCCTACCTTAAGTTCTTTGTAACATGTTTTTGCTGGGATGCCCCCCGTACTTCCCATTGTATATGTTCTCCCTTAGTGCCTTGAGCCACTAAACCTAACACTGTTGGAAAGGAGGTATATTTCTGGGCGTCTGTGCTGAAAGACACTGACCTGTGTCTATTTGTTCAAGGGAAGAAGCTCAGGAGACGCATCAGGTGTGAGCTGGGGACTCCACAGTGGGCAGTCTTGCAGCCAATGACCCAGGAAACATGCAAAGAGAACTAACCAGCTGTGAATAAAAGCCAAGTAAATGTGGAGGAGGTGTGCTCATTTCACAATGATCCTATGCCTCTTATCTCTTTCACAATGAATAACAGCTTGACCACGATTAAATCATCAAAAACCAGTTCTAGTTTTCAGAGTATAATTTTATAGGCTGAAAGAAAGGCTGGTATTAAAGCAAGAGATTCCTGATATCCAGGTGTCACCATGAATAAGAATACTTACATAATGTTAGCGTCTTTGCCCTCAGACATTGATTTTCCAAGTAGATGTGACAAACCGAGATACACATATTGTTACCCGTTATGGCTGCTGAAGGGCGGTGCTCTCTTGTCCTTCTCTGGCTCTTCAAGCACATCTAAACATGCCTCAAAGGCTCCATCACTGTTGTCATTGTCATTACCACCACCACTACCCCCATCTTCACTGTCATCATTGGACTGCCCAGCAGTCTGGAATGTTCTTCTCTGTACTAGAGTCTGTGCTACCTGCATAACCCCCTTTAACCCTAAGGTCAACTCTAGGAAGATGGTGGTGTTCTTTATCCTTATTTTGCAGAGAAGGAAACTGAAGCAGTGACATTAACTCCAAAGGGGAGGCACAGGGATTCAAGACCAGGATCATCTGCCCCAGGGCCCACATGCTTAGCAACTACACCACTTTTTATCCTTAACAGGGCCCTAGAATATGAGATGAAAATGCGGAAGAAAAAAAAGAAGTTGCCTTGGGCTTGCTGCATGCTCTTTAGTACTCTGAAGAAAACTTCCTAGAAATCTCTCAGGTTCTTACTTCCAAAGGTGGCTGTATTATTCTTGAAAGCTTTATGGTTTTAGAGGATTTCACGTACTTTCATTAATTACAGACTACTCCTTGAAATGATAGACTGTTAAGATGATTAGCAGAAATGTTCCCAAGTAAGATGATGATGTTGCCTGAAATTAGTAACCAAAAACGTACCTCTCACCAATCAACAAAAACAAAACACAAAACTCATTAATTTGGGGGTAATGGGGGCAGATTTTCTGATATTCATTGAATAATTCAATGGATTTGTGAAGCATGTGAAAAATATCACGGGAGGCTAAGAATCAAATGAGATGGCAATTCTGCTGCCTTCCAAGGAACTGAAAAGAGTACAACAGGGAAGGTCTGGGACATAAACCTGTCTCTTGGTACAAGCAAAACAGTGACAGGAGTCTTAACAGAAGTGGAGGGGAGGTTTCCTGGACATTATGGAATAGTGCTACTCAAAATGTGGTATGTGTTTTGGACGCCTGTATTGCAATTTAACAGTATTTTTATGTCTATTGAATCTATATATAGTAAGCTCAATAATTATGCTTGCATTTTATATGACCTTTTTATTTCATTTTTCATTTCATGTTTCTAGTAATTAATGCTCATTCATTTTGCGAAAGTACTAATAAATGACAGAGCATAAATAAGTGGTTCTTTACTACTGCAGCCTGAGAAGCAGTATATCCTAGAGCCGTGTTTAAGGCCAACCACATTTTTCTTACTAGAACTCAATTTGATAGACATTTGGATATACATATAATAACGTACTACGTATTTTTTACATATAATATTTGCATAAAATATTTAAAGTCACAAAAATCTCTGAAGATATTCTAAGTTTATACTCTTTGGCAATTCATATAGAAAATAAATCTGCATAGTAATGATTTGACAAAGCAGTAGACATATGCTTTAAAAATAAACAAAGCAATGGGGCGCCTGGGTGCTCGGTCGGTTAAGGGTCCAACTTTGGCTCAAGTCACGATCTTGTGGTTTGTGAGTTTGAGCCCCACACCGGGCTCTGTGCTGACAGCTCAGAGCCTAGAGCCTCCTTTGGATTCTGTGTCTCCCTGTCTCTTGGCCCCTCCCCAGATTGCGTGCTCGCTCTCTCTCTCTCTCTCTCTCTCTCTCTCTCAAAAATAAACATAAAAAAAAAGTTTTTTAATTTAAAAATAAAGCCATAACCAATTGAGATTCAGAACCTTTGATGAGCCATGAAGTGAATATTTAAAAATCAACAATTATGATAAGTATCTTTCCTTGCACAAAAATATAATGAGAGGTCACTCCTATAGTCAGGGTCAATTAAGAGATGAGGAAAAAAGAGATGAGAAACACTGTGTTGCTCTAGAGTTTTGTAGAACACTGCTTGGCACAGAGTAGGTGCTCAATACTTGCTGAATGAAAAAAAAAGGTATTTAAGAATAAATAATGAGGCAATGGATCTTAGTTAACATTGTGGTGTAATGCTGGAAGATGATGTTTCCTCAAAGGAAAAGATATTTCCTTTACAGGAAGACTCCATTCCATTCCAAACTTCGAGCATGCTGATTATTATGACAGGGGCTTGCTCTGAAAGACGCCGTAGTGTGAGCTGAGGCTTTTGTCAGTGACTGGTGGTAGGACCTTCTTGGTCCCCCTCCTCTTCCTAGATCTCCTTGCCTACAACATGGAGATGATAACAGAGCTCACCTCACAAGCTAACTGGGGGAGAAGATGACATATGAGCATTTTGTTTATGCCTGGTACTTAGGGAATGCCCAGGTAAATGGAAGATAGCAGTAGTATTATGTGAAAGCAGAGGATTCTGCCAATATTTTGTCACTTTGACCTACAACAATGGCAGTTTCTTATGATTCAGCCTAATATTAATGGTACCTGGTTTCAAATACAGTAAACAGAACCTTTCTGCTCAAAATAATTCATCAGGCGGAGACTGATGTATTCGTTTCCTGTCACCTCCACTATCTTACCTGCCAGCATATGTCTCCTGGGCTGCTGTCCAAGTTACAAAAAGGGATGTATGAGCCTGGGAAGCATGTCACACATGGGGAGTGTTGCCATCATAATCCTCTGACTGCCTGATGGCAGGGTCTGCCCAGGACACGTACACCTACACTGTGCTGGTTCCTCCAGGGCCTCAAGGGAAGCAATGTTACAAACCACATTACAAACCTTCAAAGATTCTATGGCTCTTTTTGAGCAAAAGTGCTGGGCAGCTTTCGAGCTTGAGATGCAAAGCAATAGCAGGCCGGATTCTGGAAAATGGGGCTCCAGGTATAAACTAGGGCTGGCCCAATAACTTTGTGTGGGTGGGCCACATACAAATTTATCAGCGAGAGCTAGCACTGGAAGCCATATTTATACCCCTCCATCGACCATCATCGCCTTCTTACTCACTTCTACCTTTTATGGTGCAATATAACCAGGCTACAACCCTCAGGCTCCCACACTGCCATCATCACCACCACCACATACACAGCTAGTATCATTCTTTCCAAAGTAAGAAACTCAACTTCCAAAACATCTCATGACGGTTAGAAATTCCTGTTACTACCCATCATTTTTACAAATAAGTACTGTAACAGGTTACATAGCTTGGGAAGAACCAGCGTGGTGTCTATGTCTTTAATATGAAAATATTTTATATTTTCTGCCTATAAACTTAAACAGAAGTTCTAAATCTTGGAACTATTTTAATAGAAAGGCAGATCAAAGCCCAATGAATGCCTGCTTAAAACACCGCTTTATACAGCCTACTTAGGGTGAGGAGGTTTATAAAGTTGCGTTTCTGGATTTTAAAAAATTGTCAGATAATTTCGTTTGAGCAAAACTATGTATATAGAGCGTATTAGCACAAAGGTAGTCTACTGAAATCCATTTTTCTGTACGTATTTATGTATTTAGTTTTATCTCTAGGTAAAGTTTCATATAGGAATTTAAATATATGCTCTTAGAGGGAAAAAAATTATTCCATATAATACCTAGCACTGTCTCCAGCATGTATTAGGAATTAAGTAAATGTATACTGAATTAAATCGAACAGAAACTCAGGGAAAGTAATTATGTTAATTTTCACATGAAAATACAGGAAATCAAATGGTGGCTTCTGATGTTAGATTAAAAAAAAAAAAGATACAATAGTCGTGGGAAATTAACTCAAGAATCTCAGATTAATTTTCCACTAAAGTGAAACTGAATTATCCTTGCTCCTTGAAAAGGACATAATACTCTAAGATTTAACCGTCAGCATGAGGCAAATGCATTTAATTTAAAATGTGCCTATTTCTACGAGGCATGGAATCCATTCTTTAAAGGCTAAAGCCACAGGTAAATAACAGTCACAGGCAATGGAATGGCTCCTTGTATAGGTAGAGACATCAATACAGAATTCTGTTTATTAACAATTGATGGCTTAGTAGGGCTAGGTGATTGGGTGGGAGGCACAGAAAGAACAAAGATGGGCCCCCACCTAAATACCAGGAATGAAAGAGGCCCCTGAGCTGTGCTCTGACCCTGAAACCTGGAATGGAAAGACAGGAGTCACCAAGGGCAGAGCTCACAATACTCAACACACAAGATGCCCAATCTGTAGTGGCACAGCCGGGGGCCGTGTGAATTCAACAGGAGCCCTGAGAAGCTAGGAAAGATAATAGTCTATTTCCTGTTGGTTTATAAACTTGTTTTTATACACTATCATGCTCCACCTTTCCATTAAAAACAAGTCTAGATAACTGAAGGGGGTAAAGGTTAGGTAAAAAAATAAATAAACCATCACCAGTTCTATCATTATTTGTACATTTTTTTTGTATGATACAAAGCAAACCTTTAAGAGAACTTGATCAAGCAGGCTCACCACCATGACCTTTCCCTTGAAGGCAAGTCCTTCAGTTGGGTATCAGGGTCATGCCAACTCATAGATGATTTTTAGAAACCTACTATGATTCATTCAAAGCTCAGACTTCATAGACCCAGGACCTCTTCAAACGCATCATTCCTCCAGTATAACTCAAATGCCAGGAAGGATTGCTACACCCTGAAAAATCCTTCTTTCCTCAGAGCGATTCTATATGAGGATCTCAAAACTCTAAGCTGCCCCTGATGGACCACAATCTCCTAATCTTTAATTTTAGTTTCCCATTTCTCCCCTTCTTTTGCTCTCACTGGACCCTCCAGCCTCTGGATGTTTCCCTAATCCTTGGTTCACTAGCATTAAGTGGATCCCACGGGCAGTCATTTCAAACTGGCTGTCACCAGGAATGAGAATAGAACCTAATTTTGATGTAGCACTTCATGATTCAGGAGGGGCTCTCTTGGGCCTTCTCTTACTTGATTTCATTTGCAACAGGTCTTATTATTATTCCTCTTAAATAAGTAGCACAGAGGAATTTGAGAGGCCCCATGAAAGCTTGCTGACATGAGACTGTAGTCAGCTATTTGTAATTTTATCCTGCCCGCCTCAGTGGCAAGGGACACGAGCCAGGCAAAACGGCACAACGGCAGGAGATACAACCCAGGATACCTATGACCGTGCCTTAGCACCTAGATTCAGCCTCAGCGTTAGATTCCAACCAAATAAGCAACTCTATCTTGAAAAGGAATACAAACTACATAAAGCAGTCAACAATGTGTATTGGCAGCGAGGCACTCAGAAAAACAAGCTGTGCTGAGCCAAAGTTCTATATGTAGCTGGCTCAGAAGAATAAATTAAAACAAGTCAAACAAAGCCTCACCATGACCAAAATAGGTATGTGTCTTTTTGCTTCCAACTCTCTCAAAAAAGTAACAATAATGCAATACTATCTATCTTCAGTTAATTAATTCAAGCTTCTTGCAGCAAGCTTTTGTACCTCAATCTGTATTACAGACCATCTGTCTCTGCGAATCGTTAGCTCTCACCCACAGCCTGCTTCCTAACCCTTAGAAGAAATGTGATCTCCTTCAAAGCCGGAAAAACGTTCTGTTACACCAGAGGGGGGTTAAGGACGGACATTTTAAGTAAACCGATGTCGTTACTTTACGATGTTCCGCAGCCACCTCCGCTGTTAATGAAACAACACCTTCACATCCGTGAACAGGAGCCATAGTGTTTGTAACAGGAACAATTCTCACTGGTCAATCAGATGGCAACTTTTCTATACGGAGAAAGCAAAGCTTAATTCTGTTACCTCTAAGTGACTTCGCCTCTCAGCAATCACTCGTTCATCCTTGTTTCCAAATAGTTTCTTTGGAGGGAACTCAAGGGTAGCAAGCTGAAATACATATTTTATAAGAGATGCATTAATATCATACCTATGACCTTTGGCTTTTATTTATCTATTATCTGCAGTCTCTATCATGGGGTGAAAAGAGGAAGAGGTTGGAAATTTAAAGATGGTAGGTCCTCCCCTACTCTGTCACTAATCTACTGTGTGACCTTGAACAGACAGGGTAGGACTCCACAATGGTCAAATGAGGAGGAGAGATGATGGGAACTCAGAGAAAGGACAGGTCTTAGTCCCAATATTTTGTCTCAGATGGGTGTTTCCCAAGTTTTACTTGTGAAAACGCAAGTTTGTTCTTTTAGTCTTCTCCTCACGCTAGAATTCAATTATTTTTGTGCTAGGAATGAAAGCTTACCTTGCACAGTACTGGAACATTCTGTAAAACATCCTGAGACCATTGTTCAGGTTCCTTAAACATTCCATATTGCCTTTTTATAGCTATGGTTACAAATGAAGAATTCCCGTGTGAATGGAGGACCTCTCTTTGAATCTTTTCCTTGTTCTTTAGAGAATAAAGGTTTAGGATTTGCTTTTAGCCAGGTCTCGGGATTTCATGGTTATTTTCTTTGTGCTTCTCTTCTCGGAGGTATTAAAATCGTAATAAAAAGATAAGTTTTATTATAGGCTGTGAGGCAAGAAAGAACTCCATAATCTGATGAGCACCTGACCAGCCAGTGCTGCTCTGGTCAAATGAATGCTAAGCGGAGCAATAATTGCTGATGTTGGTGAAATTCACTATTTCCTGCCTTCCTCACCTTGTCGGGTTCAGACAAACTGAGAGGCTGATGAAGGATTATCAAGAAAAAAATTAACGTTTCTTCCAAAACATATGTCACAGTGTGTCACAAAACCCCTGTTTTATACACATGTAAATCTCTTAGTTGATTTAAATTTTTATTACCACAGTGGCAGTCAAAAATTAAGAACCGGCGCCTATATATTTAGTGCTTGAAAAGCTCAGTATTAAAGTAGAAGAATATATGTAAAGTGCACATAAGTGAACTTGGTAAATTTTCAACTTCTCAACACACTGAAGCCACTACCCAGATCAAGAAAGAGAACATGATCAGCACCGTAGGCCCCGCCAAGCACCCCCTCGCAGCCCTGCTCTCCCGCCCTCCACAAAGACTGATGCTAGCCTGACTGACTTCTAACAGTGAGGCTCAGTGTTGCCTATTTTTGAGGTTTATGAACTCCTTGGTGTCTGCCTTCACTCCCCTACCTCATGTTTGTGAGATCCATCCATCTTGCTGTGTGTAGCAATAGTTTGCTCATTCTTGTAGCTACACAGTATTCCATTATGCGAACATTCCACCATTTATTTGTTTAATAGTCTTGTGTTACTGGGTTACTGGTTAGTTTCTAGTTTGGGGCCATTGGGAATTGTGCTGCTATGAACATTTTCCCAAAGGCCTTCTGATGAACATATGCAGGGATTTCTGCTGGTCAGAGTCTTGGGAGTAAAAATGCTGGGTCACAGGGTATGAAAGTGTTCAGCTGTGTTGGAATTACCGAATGGTTTTCTGGAGTGGTTTAACCACCTGACACTCCCATGAGCAGGGACTGAGAGATCCAGTTGCTTCAGATCCTTGCCAATATCTGGTCCATCTCTGGTTTGTCTTTGCAATTCCATTGGGTGGGCAGTGATCTCTACTGTGGTTCAAGTTTACATTTTCCTAACGACTAATGACGTTGAGTGTCACTTTCACATGCTCACTGATCATCTGGTTGGTCATTGTGGGGAAGTGTCTGCTCAACTCTTTTGTCATCTTTTATTAGGTATCTAAGGTATCTTCTGTTTTCTTATGAATAGCAATTCTCCTTGTTAACTCTCATCAAGGTATCTTTGAGGACTTAATGTCCTTTTTTAAAGTTAACTGAGGTTGGGAAGATGTTTACTCCTTTTACACTCTAGCGTTGTACCAAAGCAGAGAAAACTTGGGGTGGGTGGCATGGAGCACCTCTTCTCCTCCTACTCTCACCATGCTCCAATTTTGGTGATGACACAGAGCTTTAAAATCAGTTCAAGGTAAAGTGAAAGATCTTAGGTACTGAGGTAAGGCACACCCAGTCTGAATCTTGGCTTGACCACTATCTAGCTGGCTGGCTGTGTTTCTCTCTGCCTAAATATTCCCTGCAGAAAGGCAGCGGACAACGATCCTAAACTTCCCCAGGTTTCTGTGAAGATGTAGTGAAATAATGACAGATGGACCTTAGCTACTGTTACGATTTGCTAGAGATCTGCTCATTACAAGAAAAGCAGCATGCCACATCCTCTTAGACCCTCTCTCCATCCCTGGACTGGTGATGTGGCCTCAGGGAGCAAAGGGTTTTCTGGAACCTTGGCCTCGCTGGCAAAAACACACTTCCCAGCTGTTGCAGTTTCGAGAAGACAGGTACACCAGAGCTTGTCTTTTGGGCTTTATCTAGCCCCGATTTTATCTTGTACAAGCGTGTTTCCCCCCAGCACTGACGCTGAAACCTTGGCAGGCATGCTGTCACAGTTGGTTGTTTTGTCATTTTCTTATATGGCTGATGAGGTGATGTGGTTTCTGTCAGGGGAAATTTATAGTCACGTTTGTGTGCTCAATCAGAAATGGGGCACTAACAGGACTTGAGGCAGCTGAACCGGGTGGGGAGCAAGCATTTAGCTGTCCTCGTTGTCAACAGCAATACTCTATTCTGAGAGGGAGGATAAAATTTTGTGCTGTTAATAACCACCCTGTGAAATAGGCACATATAAAGTATGTGTAATGCTGTCGTTCAGATTTTTAAGAAGAAAAGGACACCTGTTAACAACTTTCGGGCATATAATCAGAGGACTATAATATTCAACCACTTAACTTCAGAGACCAGGAAACACAGTTAGTTCTAGACTTAAACAGTCATGGCGTGGCTGAGTTGAGACAAGGAATCAGCGCTGACTCTGAGTGTTTCACAACAGTGCTGTAGAGGGTGCCTGCAATGTACAGAAAAACCCCTTTCAAGTCCTTGGGAATCTAGGATTCAGAAGAAAAAAAGTAACCCCTTCTTAAGAATATTAAACCAGAGGAGTGATGTATAGCTGCTAGGCAGTGGCCAACAGTTCCAAGAGCTGTGAACAGAACCCCATGAAGACTGGTACCCAACAGGGGAATGGGAACATGCAGGAAAGCAACAGCAGTCGGGGTAACAGGAAAGGGGCTGGGTTGGGAGGCAGGCTCCCAGAAGTCCATCCTGGGATTGGTCCTATGAAATTAGTCCGTTCCTGTCAGCTTACTCCTCTCACAATAAAAACTGGGAATAACGGTGGCTATCCTTATACACAGCTGAAGAGAGGAAGGAACGGGGGCAGAAATTCCAGTATGAATCATGATAGAAATGCACACTAGTGGGTCCATGTGCTTTTGGTGGGGCTGGGGCACAAAGCAAATAAAGTAGAAAGGCAAGGCTGTGAGACAAAGTATAAAAGAAAAATACTGCCTCCATTAAAATAATTATATTTACATCAGAAACAGCTCTCCAACTCTCTTCCTTCTGATAGAATGGAAATGACCTTCATTTCTCCTTTTTAGAGAATCTTAACACTGGTGTTTAAGCCTTGCTATCTATAAGCTCTTAGGCTAAATGAGATGAAATTGCCAATTTTGTAAGTTAAAAATGGTTGAATATCAGCAATTTCATCTGGTTAAACCCTGCATAAAACTTTGACATTTTTAAGCGACCACTAGGGCAAAGATACATTTCCATCTGCTTTACCTGCCAAGGGTAAGTATTCTCATTTGATGGACTGTCAGTGGGCTATATCAAACCGATATTCTTTCAAAGGCTATTTCTCTTACTCAAAAATAATACTAAACTAGAAGTATCTAATATTAAAAAGTATATGACAGTGAAACAGCCGAGGAGTTGGGAATGGGGGCCAGGTGATGCAGGAAGCCATTTGGGAACCAACAGCTGTTGACCCAGAACATAGAGCCACACTCGGCCATCTCAATCAGCCCATCCTCCATAAGGAAAAGAGACCATCACAGTCTTTACCTGCACTAGGGGAAGGAGACAGGAATTACTGCTTCGTTCTTAAAACATTAATATTATGCATGGAGGAGGGCACTTGGGACGAGCACTGGGTGTTGTATGGAAACCAATTTGACGACAAATTATATTTAAAAAAAAAACAGTAACATTATAAAAATCCTTAGAAGAAGAGCTCTAGAACAGAGAAGAAACCTGAACTTTTTCTCTCTTCAAGAACAAAGTGACTGCCTCGTTTCTGTTAAAACAGACAGCAGAAGCAATCCTCCATAGGTTTCATGTCTGGATTGTGAATTACTTAAATTTTTTAAAAAGGATAATTTACCAAGATCAACAAAGCCACTGGTCAGTTTAAATAAAGTGCCTGGAGAGCCAAAACAGACGAACAAATGGGCAAAACAAACAAACAAAAAACAAACACACATAAACACACCAAACAAAAAAGAGAAACTCTTCCATTTTGCCGAAAGTGTTGCTGTCTGAAAAGTAACATTTCCAACAAGAACACAAGAAAAGGTTAGAAAGGGGGCGGTTCCGAACTGTCCCTGATTTCTCCACTCATGTCTGATGTACATCAACATCTTCTGTTTGCTTGCTTGGTTTCCTCATGTTAAACAGAAATTTGTAAATAAGATAAATTATATTTGCTGGACGTTTTTATCTCTTTTCAAGTTCTTTATATTCACAAATTTTCATTTTTATCGACTTATTTTTTAATCTAGCAGATGGTCTAGATTTGATTTCCATGAGAGACACTGTCAGGAACAGTGAATGGCAATCTGTAGGCGGGGGACAATGTCCTCTTTGATTGCCTTTGTAACCTGTGATAAAGGAAATATAGTGTCCTACATTTCTAAAAATCATAGTTCCTTAAGTTCTATATTCCTTACAGTAACTAAATTCGAGAGCGACTCAGATAAATGTGATTCATATACAAATTATCAACATACTGAGATTCAGTAATGAGGGAAAAAATGACTTTCCTTACACTTTCATTTCATTTTCATAAAGAACAAGGGCCATGATTTCCCCCTTATAACTCTCATGGAGAGGGTGTCTCGTGTTGGAAAGTATGATTCTACCAGAAAATAACCTTTCTACAAACGATAAGATGTGAGGGAACAGTTCTGGTTGAAGGTAAAAAAAAAAAAAAAAAAAAAAAATACTGCCTCCATTAAAATAATTATATTTATTTTGGCGGAGCTTTATTTGTTCCCCTTCAAAAGCACAAAAAACAAGAGAAGAGATGAAAAGGAAACACTGTGTCTCCAAACTAGGAAAGTGGCAGGGCTCTGCCCTGCAGCCTGGGCAGCACCCAGGGAAAGCTTGTGGGGAGTGGGGAGATGGGGAGCTGCCGGGGCCGCCCTCACCTCGCCCCCAGACTGCTGGCATCATGAGCTGCCCACCAAGGCAGGCATGCAAACTCTCGGGCAGCCCACTACACTGTGATTAAAGGGCTAAATCTGGGGACAAGGAAAAGGCAGGGGACAGCCGCCGCGAGAGGAAGGTGGGTAAGGGCTGTGGGGGTGGGGAAGGACCTGGGGAAGCTCACACTACTAAGGAGAGGAAAGGTCTGAGGCCAAGCGTGTACCCCACAGCGATCCCACAGCCCTCACGAACACCAGAAAGGAAGACAGTATGTGTCACAAAGACAAAACCGGTGGAAAGAGATTCAGAAAAATCCCAGGCAGAAGGTCAGGCACGTAGTAGGTTGCTGCCTTCATCATCGCCAGTATCTGTCCTCCCCTCGCCCCGGGATACGCTGCTGTTCCCCCAGTCATTAGTCTGCTGCACTGAAAGATGAGATGCCATTAGGAGGAACCCAGATTGGTACGATGACTAAATGAGTAGGGGTGAGAAGGAGGATGAGGGACATGTAAGCAAAGGCAGATAAAGAACCACCACCACATGAAGAACGGGCCAGAGACAGCCAGAGGGGTTCAGATACAGAGTCACTCACGGGCCACCTGGGGGGCTCAGTCAGCTGGGCGCCCATCTGACTCTTGACTTTGGCTCGGGACATGACCGCACGGTTGTGAGATTGAGCCCCATGTCGGGCTCCATGCTGACAGTGTGGAGCCTGCTTGGGATTCTCTCTCTCCCTCTCTCTTTGCCCTCCCCCCCACCCCACTTGCAAATGCTGTCTTTCTCTCTCTTAAAAGAAAGAAACTTTAAAAAAAAAAAAAAAGGAAAGAAGTTACTCATGGTCTTGCAGGAACCACAAAAATCATCTCAAAAGAAGAGCTGAAGAAGTACACAGGTTGAAGGAAGAGACTGCGAGGGGAGTGGGGTGGAAAAGCGAGCCAGCTCTGAGAGAAATGGCTGACTCAAGGACTGGGACAGGGAAGATTTAAGCTAAGCCTGAAGCATCTCATAGTGCCCGAAAGGAAGTGCCCAGAAACTTCAAAGCACAAAGATGGAGTGTTACAAAGGAGCACAAGCATTAACTGAAAGAGCTCCTAAAGGCCAAAGATGAAATAATCTGAAAACAAAATTTAAAAAAACAAAACAAAAAAACTAGTATTGGCTTATAGCCAAAATATGACCGGACAAGCAAACAACTGAATAAAGACAGACACGGGAAAGGAAAGACAAGCCCTCCACGCACAAGATTTCCAAATAACTTGTGGCTATCTCACCCTGAAGGACATGGAACATACCTCTCCATGACTAAAATGTGTGCTGTGCACAGGGACTTCCTTCCAAAGAGAAAGTGTAGAAAAGGGGGAAGCCATGTAACATTCCGGGGGAGAAACTGGGAGAAACCTCAGCCAGGTGATATACATCAGTATCAACAGTGATAAGCCCCACGGACAGTGTTTGTCTCTTTCATCTGACATGATCATAACGGCACTTTTACCTCTGTAGTTCTCTCCTCCCCAAACCCACAGCTCTAATCACAAGAAAAGCATCACACAAATCCCAACAGGGAACATTCTGTAAAATACCTGACCAGCATTCCTCAATACTGTCAAGGTCATCAAAATTAGGTAAGTATAAAAAAGTGTCACAATAAAATGTAAGACAGATTCCTGGATGGGATCCTGGAACAGAAATGGGATATTAAGTAAAAACTAAGAAAATCTCAAAAATGTAAACAGTAATAATGGATCAATATTAGTTCACTACTTGTGGCACATGTACTATAGTAGTGTAAGTTGTTAATAACAGGGGAGGTATAAATCTAAAACTATTCAAATAGGACTTCTGGCTTGTGATCTGACACGTTGAGAAGCTTGGAAGCCATCACCCTTGCCCTCAAAACAAGAAAAAAGCTGAAAAGACTAAAAATCAATAGCTCTTCGTAGATCCATCAGAGAGCTGAGGTCATGGGGCAAACTAATGTCCCCAAACTAGAGAGACAAGCAGGAAGAGACTGAGAACCATATCCTATTGGGTGCAGAAGCCTGTAGCTGGATCCAGGAGAGGCAGCAACAATTTAAACTGTAATTGGTGAGGGGCACTGGCTGGCTCAGTGGGTTAAGCCTCCAACTCTCGATTTGGGCTCTGGTCATGATCTCACGGTTCGTGAGATCAAGCCCCACACAGGCCTCTGAGCTGACAGTGCAGAGCCTGCTTGAGATTCTCTCTCTCCCTTTCTCTCTGCCCTCCCCCGTTTGTTCATTCTCTCTCTCTCTCTCTCTCTCTCTCTCTCTCTCTCTCAATAAATAAACTTTAAAAAATAAACTGTAACTGGTGAATTACTGGAAGCTCAGTACAGACTAGTATTTGAGTTAAAAACCCTGGGTACATGTGGGGTCTGCACACTTCTGTTAGTTTTATCCCCAGGAGTCCAGCCAGGTTCTCATCCTGAGATGGGAGAAAAATCTGCTACTTTCCAGCAGGAGAGAAAAAAGTAATCATTCTGAAATACACCCAAAGCTCTCTGTTGTCCTTAACATGGCCTGCCCTCAAGGGAAACTTGTACCAGAATCTAAGCACTTTGGGATAACCAAACCTGGGGAAAGTAAAATGCCCCACAGCAGGCTCACTAAAAGAGGACACCTGATCAAAGGCCAATGCAGGCTTTTCCCCTTCCCTCTGGCCACATCTCACCACCACATCAAGAGGCCTCCTGATTACAGTGGAAAGAGCTACAAGCCCCAGGCTCTACTGAAGAAGTCTTTAGCCAAACCCAAAGACCAGGAAGACCAAAACAAGGGCACCTGGGAAAACGGTAGCCTCTGATACCACAGCTACAGCAAACAGCAAGCACAGCCTGGATTCTAGCCAATGAACATAAAACCTCACACCGAAGGCCTATCTACCTCAATTCCTTTCATCCAATACACCATGTCCAGCTTTCAGCAAAAACTGACAAGCCAAAAAAAAAAAAAAGTTGATTGAAAAATCAGTACCACCACACCCTCACTATCTACCTCTCCCTACCCACAACCTACTAAAAAAAAGAGAAAAAGAAAAAAAAAAAAAGTGGGTCAGAAGCACTCCACAAAGAATGGGGGAAAAGCAAAAAACACTTATTAGAATGAAAGCCCCAGTAGAAGAAACGTAGAATGAACACAATGAAAACACAGATTAGCATGTAGTATAGAGAGTAAGGGACAATGCAAAATGAAATGTGCTAAGGGAAAAGTCAACATGACCCAAAGAGTTTATGCCTAACCAAAGTGTCTTTCAAGTGCACAGGCCACAGAGAGACATTCTCAAGCACACAAGAACTCTGGTAAAACACATCAAGCTGCATCTTTTCAAAAATGTACTGGATGATCAAAAAATAACCAAGAGATAGCACAATATAAAGATCTCAGGAATGAAGAAATTATGGTAAAGTAAATGTCCTCTCTATTTAAAATCACAATATTTAGGGGCTCCTGGGTGGCTCAGTCAGTTGGGCATCCAACTTCAGCTCAGGTCATGATCTCATGGTTTGTGAGTTCAAGCCCTGTGTCCGGCTCTGTGCTGACAGCTTCAGATTCTGTGTCTCCCTCTTTCTCTGCCCCCACCCCACTCACTCATGCTCTGTCTGTCGCTCAAAAGTGAATAAATGTTAAAAATTTTTTTAAATCACAATATTTAATAATATGTAATTATGTAAGTCTATGTACAATGTTTAATAATATATAATTATATGAATTTAGGTATAAAAGAATGTGAATGCTATATATCTTGACAGTGTAAAAAGATAATACAAAATGACTTAAAATTTGGGAGATGGGAGTAAACATAAGTGTACTGATCTTAACTTTGTTAGAAGAGTCAGTTGATCATTCATAAAAGGGAAACACAACTGGTCATTTGTAAACTAGAAACACATTTGAAAACTGGCAACTAAATTCTAATGTTTGTTTATAATCTTTTTTCTTAAAGTCCTATATATTTTAGAGAACTTAAAACTTCTTGTGGAGCAACATTTAAATTTTTTTTTTTTAACGTTTTATTTATTTTTGAGACAGGGAGAGACAGAGCATGAACAGGGGAGGGTCAGAGAGAGGGAGACACAGAATCGGAAACAGGCTCCAGGCTCCGAGCTGTCAGCACAGAGCCCGACGCGGGGCTCAAACTCACGGACCGCGAGATCATGACCAGAGCCGAAGTCGGCCGCCCAACCGACTGAGCCACCCAGGTGCCCCTTGTGGAGCAACATTTAATTTGAAGTTCAGTAATTTCATCAATTTCATTTTCTTTCACTTCTGACAAATTCAAGTAAAATTAAACTTACTGTTTGCAAGATACAATATTTAGAATGACCCTAATGTTATAAAATTATTTCATTCTTTTTCTCATTTTAGTTTTTTATCAATCTATATACCCATCCTTTTATCTGTGCCTATTAATTTAAGTACGTATGATAATGTTCATTAAATAGTAACATTAATTATATTTAGAGAATGATTTGGGGCAATCTGTTGTTTTCTCTCTGTATTACGTGGAATTTTTATAAATGAGCATGCATCATCTTTATAGAAACAATAAAAAGTGATTATTCTCTTTACAGATTTAATGGAACAGTTAAATTAGTGCCATATGTCTTTTTCTTTTAATAACCTGGGATTTGGGGCAATCAGATTTTGAAGTCTCGGTTCAGCACAGAGCTGCTGGTATATTCTCGAGCGATGTAAAAAAACCTAGTTTTATCACCTATTAAAATGAAGGAGTTGACCTAAGATGTTTTAAGTTTCTGTTCAGCTCTGAAATTCTGTAACTCAAGTACTGATGATGAAAATCTCTGTATGCTGAGTAAGAAGGAGTAGCATTTGGATACCACAGAGATACTTGGCTACATTGCCTCTGAGGAATGTCCTGACTTCCTGCAAAATCCTCACAGCATTCTTATTTGAAGAAAGGCAAAGGTATGTAGAAGGGAAATAGGGCCGGATTTATAATCATGAAGCACGGTACTTTTCAAGAGGTTGTAGAATAGAAAAAGGACAGATACAAACGGGAATGCAGTATTCATGAGAAATCCCTTAAAATGGTATCTTTTCCTGCTACAACCATTATCTTTGCAGCAGGAGTGGGAAATGATGCAAAGATATTTGAGCTCTTATGGGAAAATTGTACGTTTAAGTTAAAAATGATGACGGAGATCAAATAAATTGGATATTTGTGGAAGACATGGTAGGCCTGGAGAACACTGGAAGAAAACTTAACAGCCCTTATGGCCTACTTCGTATAATTATGAAATGTGATTATGCAGACTAAAACACAGGAAACAAACAAATGAAGCTAAAACAGCACATTTCTTTGGCCTGAGAGAAACATAATGACAAGCTTGTTCTGCAATTCAGTAAATAAAACATATTCTAAAGACAAAAAGATTGAAATAAAAGCCATTAGAAAAATGAAATCAGTAATTTTGAGGCCTACTGACTTCCAATGAAATTTGTCTTTCCCTTCTTCAGTGACTGTAGAGTCTAAAACCCCGAGTTGTTAATTTCATTTTGAATGTTTGAACCACAAGTCTCTAATTTGCAGGCTGAACAACAGATCTGTATGAAGAACTATCAACAGCATCAGATAAGACAATTAATAATTGCTTATAACCAGCAGCCATTTTATGGAATTGCCTGTGAATTTCAGTTTTGGGAAAATGAAAGCATGGAGAATCCATTCATCCATGAAGTTGGTGAGCTATGTATGTATGTGCATATGTAACAGCGATAGTGTCCGCATTCTCTGTTGCTTTGTAATATTTCTTAATGATCTTAATGATCTCAGAGTTGGTTTTTCCCTTTCTGACTCCCAGTGAACTCACACAGCTCAATTATCTTCAAAGAGCCATCATGCCCAAATGCTGACTCCAATGTTTATTAGATTATAATAAGATAGGTTGGCCAGTCTGCTGCCATCACGAAGATAAATTAAATGCAATGGAAACGTTTGATTTTATTATAAGCCTTTCTCTCTTGGCCAAGTTCACTTTTTGGGTGAGCCAGACCCTATATTAAGCCCAGGTGGTCTCGGAGGCAACCGCATAGATTTTGATAAATGGGATCATTATTTCTTTGAATATAAATAATGGCAGCCCTTATACAGAAATTTAAATGAGTGATAAAAAGCCTTGTTTATCTTTTATGATTTCATAACAATTAAGCTGCTAAAACTGGATTATAAATCACTGAAAGAAAACTGAAAACAACTAATAAAGTGTGGAATCTTTACTAATGAAAGAAAAACATTTGACTTCTGTTACCACCTAATAAAAGTGTACTTTATTTTCATTCCTCATTTACAAAGCTCTTTCTTTTTTTTTTTTTTTTTTTTTTTTTCCCTTACTCCCATAACACTTGGCTACCTAACTAGTACCTGATTTTTAAAGATTAAGGGGGGAAATTCTACCTGGCACTCTAATTGGTCATATCAGCTATAACCTGACTTTTGTAAGTAGACATACCTACGTGATGACTGACAGCATTTGAAACATCCACACCCTGCAGGTTTGTGGCTGTGAATTTTAGCCACTCCAGCTTTTGAGAAATGCAAATAATGAAAACTCATCAAAGGGCTGCTATAATTCTCACAGCTGACTAAGTGGGAGCATTTCTGGCTACTCAAAATTAATAGCAATTTCCAAAGTCTTATAAGAACAGCTGTCACTGAGAAATATACTCACAAACACAAAAGGAACTCTCCTCCAAGTTTCACTAGAGGCATGAAAGAGCAACTCTTCAGAACAATCTGGGTGGATTATTAAAGGAGCAATGACAACAGACCTCTCATAATAAGCACACCACACAATATTGATGAATACCTGCTATCTTGCCCACAGCCAGGCACATACTAGACTCACCTCAAATATCTGCTGAATGAATGCACAAGGCAGGACTCTTTGCTGGTGGTCCACATGGTATAGCCAGCAATTACAATGAGGACATATCACAGACAGAGCTGCTGCCCTGTTGTCACTGAAGTGCTAAAACTTGGAGTCATCCTATGTACAAAACCATCGCTGGGAACATAGTTAAGACTGCACGGACTTGGTCATATTCTGTATAAAGATGATAACTTTTTAAAATGCAATCACACAAAGCCTCCCAAAGCCAGTATCAATCTTATTCAGGCAGGGGCCAGTGAAGGTAGATTTGAGGACATTCATATATGCTGCAACAATTTTGAAAGTAAGAATGTTTCAGATATGTGAGAGTTTAATGTTGCATATTTAAGAATAATTATACAGTTGGACTAACTCAGATGCTTGCATTTTCCATCTCTTATTATGATGTTACTTGTCTCTTTCAGGGACTGAGACATGGCAAGAACTTGTCTTTGTCACAATATTCAACTAACAGATTTTTGCAGAGAAGAGATGTTTTTCTCTTTGGTCTCATCTGGGGCACTCTGAAAATTCCCCTTTCGTGAATGACCAAGGTCATGGAGAGGAAGATTCAAAACACAGAAAGAGGACTAGGAATGAAGAGACATGAACTTTGCCTATACCCCAAGTCTTGATGTGACTTTCAACAAAACTGAGCATTTAAGTGTCCTTCCTTCCTTCTTTCCTTCCTTCCTTCCTTCCTTCCTTCCTTCCTTCCTTCCTTCCTTCCTTCCTTCCTTCCAAGAGACAGACAGCATGAGCGGCAAAGGGGCCAAGTGGGAGGAGAGAGAGAGAGAGAGAGAGAGAGAGAGAGAGAGAGAGAGAGAGAGAGAGAGAGAGAGAGAGAGACCTAAGCAGGCTCCATGCTCAGCACAGAGCCCCCAAAGCAGGGCTCGATCGCACAACCCTGGGGTCATGACCTGAGCAGAAATCAAGAGTCTGATGCTCAACTGACTGAGCCACCCAGGCACCCCATGAGTCCTCATGAGTCCCCATGAGGCTTGGGAGTGCCCAAACCTTTAAGACTCCTTGGTGTACTTACATTTCATAGTGTGCAAATGGGTCCAACCCGTTGCTATAAAAGTCTCCTTGCCGGTTGCAGAGGAAAGCCTGATACTCTATGCTTCACAACTACCCACTCTCAGGCCCCACATCAGATTTACTGAATCATAATTTCCTAGTTTGGCAAAAAGCTTCCCAGAAAATTCTGAAGTCTTTTGCCCCCAGCTCCCCATACACTTGAAAGAAGTAATTAAAATACTGTTTTATGTCTTGGGTGGAGGGAACAGTGTGTTGCAAACCATACAGTGAGGTACCTTGGTCTCTCTCATAACATACTAGGTCAGGAAGCTGGCAGGAGGCGTTCTATTTTTGCCTACATAGCTGTTTGCTATTTAAAAATCCAAGGGGGCTGAGCTCTTGGTACAGGTGAATTTATCTAAGGCTTACTGAATGCTCCCTATGGCTATGGTTGGTAGCATTATAATTTGGGTGGTGAGTAGATTTGCAATTTTTATATTAAATTTGGAAAGCTGGTTATAAAACTGTTGAGAATGCATTTCAGTGATGGATGGCAAAAAGCTGTCCAAATCAAATCCAAGGCCAAGAGCCAGTTTCTTTTCTTCCCTGTCCACCCCCACCCCCTTTTATTTTTGGTACTGCTTTGGGGAAATTACTTGGAAAATACAGAAGGTGAGAAATGGTTCTATCAGCACAAACTGGAAGTCCATATACGAATTAAACCACCTCCTTTTTTCCCCTCCCACTGTTATTTACTGGGCACCCAGAGACCGTTACACTTGAGACAGAAGAGTTGCTCCATACAGCAATCTTTCATGTTCTATTCAAAAGCTCTGAAAACATTTTCCCCACCCCCTCAGCTCTGTAGGGAGAAGGGAGCCCCCTTGGGGATGCGGTTGATGGAGGCTGAGGTCCTGTTTGACACTTGGGGACTCGAATGACTCACTGTGATAACTCAGTTATGAGGTAGACATTCACACGTCATGTTCCATGCCACGTATGCTGTCACCACACACGGGCATTAAAAGTTCCCGTAGCATTGATTTTGATGGTACCTTTCAATACAGAACATAGCCCATTTTCATGGTTCATCCTTTTGCCTCCAGGAAGACCAACACAAACCTGCTTCCGAATGACTCTTGGCCAAGATTATAAAAGGACCCTTGATGATGGATTCCAATGCCTAACTTCTCTCACTGTGAGATGGTTCTCCTGAGAAGTATGGTGCCCACTAGGTTCTAGCACTTGTTAAATATATTAAAATTAAAGACCTCTAAAATCAGAGTGTGGCATCTCCGAACCTCCTAGAATGAGCAGCTCTCACTGACCCTCTCATCTTCCAGCCCCATGTCCTCCTACTTTATAAAATACATACAGAGCCCCCTAGACCACTCATCCAGAATGTTGATGGGGCACAGGCACCATGTTGCCACTCTTCATTCTGATGGTTGAGAGGGAACATGGTCTTAAAATAGTCTTTCTTCCCAGCTTCATGATAAACTGTGCTTTGATCAGATCATTGTCCACTCTCAATGACGTGGATCCATAGGTAAACTTCATGGACACGAGATCTTAACAGTAACTCTACCTCCTCCGTGGCAAAAAGAGAACATTTGTGTTTGAGCATGTAACTTGACTGATGCTTAAAGGGATTATACTACTGACTTTAATGGAGTACAAAATTTTTCATACAGATAAAGAGCACTGCAGAAATGATTTGCATGATAAAATTTCAAAGACATGCTCTCTAGCAGATGCTGCATATTACTTCATAGTCGCTTTCAATAAAATATTTTATCTGAGGCTTTCACAGTCTTTTACAAACTAGCTGTGCCATTATCATTTTACAGATGTGGAATCTGAAAACACAGGGTTTAATTTGATTAAGATTCCATACAAGGTCAATGAAGGGGAGCAGAGAAAGAAAGCTAGAAGGAGCTATTATCCTGCACAATACATGTCAGTATATCAAGAGGACAATTAATTCAAGACAAAAGGGAAACCTATTTAGAATCCAGAAGAAGCTAAGATGAAGGGAAATGAATAAACAAAAGTAAAACAACAATTTTAAAAACCTTGAACAATGCAGCACCTCGAGTGAGGGCTCAGCCCTCACTGAGGGCTGGAGTGGAACATTTCCAGTGGAAATGGAAGGAACGTAATGTTCACATATGATCCAACACCACCTGCAGCCAATCCGTTCTTCTTTAGTGTTCCACAGAACAAAGAACTTTGTTTTCTTTTTCTGAAATTTGTCACGATACAAAAACAATGGACTCAATTTTTCTTTAGTGTCTACTTTGTCCCTGCCCTCAGTCCCCATGCCTGAGTTTCATGGGACCCAGTGGCTTTGTCCTTTCAATTCACAGGTTTGTTTTGCTTTTAATCCCCCTAAAGTCCTTCTATTTTCTTCACAGACACACATTATAGCTAATAATCAATGACCTCTTCCTGTTTTAATCGGGTCACCACCCAAGTGTATATAAAGTATCCCTGAGGGGTCTCCAGTTGACATCCCTCTCCTTATGGAGACATTATAGTACACAGTAAATAATTAGGCAAATACATGGGAGTAAACAGGGAAATTAGAAGACGTAGCTGAATGACGGTTAAGGAATTCTTAAAACCTTGCCACTACTTGGGGGTAAGGCTCGGGGCTCTCAGTCAACCCAAGTTTTGTGTGTTCTTTTCCTAATCTTGGTTCTTCATAAATTAAGTCTTTAAAAACAGTTGAGCAATTACCCAATTTCTTCACAAGGGAAGTATGCATGTGTGAATCGGAAGTCATGCAGCTACCTTTAAGAATGTCCACAAAGAAGCAGTCACAGCAGCAAAAATCTGGAAACTACCCCTATGTCCATGAGGAGGAATCTGCGAATCTGATAAGGTGGTATGCCCACTTTGTTAGTAGACACCACTGCTCCTGGCAAAATGATCAATCACTTGATAAGCTGATAAACTGTTTGTATAGACTAGGGAAGTGATAGCTATCTGGTGTGAAGTCATAGATTCAGGCTTCTCTGAGTGAGGTTTCTTTTATAGCTCAGCAGGTCTCTTGTAGGTACTCTGCTGGAAGCAGTGATATTTGTCTTATACCTTCCTCAGGTCAATCAACGCTAGGTATGGCCTATGCAAGTCCTGTGAGTACGAATGTTTAGCTGGACCCAAGAACTCCTGAGGGCATTGCAAATGATTACTTCTGAGGGCCAGATTAAGAGAAACTTTCACACTCTATGTATACATCTTTGAATGACTTCAATCTTTTACCATACACATGTAACTTATTATATAAAAAAAAAATACTGAAAGAAAAAAGAAAATAGCCATAAAAAGAACTGTTATATCAAACTCCTGTAGAGGTATATCCCCCAGGAAAAACAGGGCTAAAATGCCAGAAGAAAATGTGAATGAACAGGATATAATTCAAAGTTCCAAAAGATTATAAGCTACAACCCAAACTAAAGTTTCAAGGTGAACAAAGATTCTCCATCTTGGCAAGTAATTACAAAGCCTATGTATTTTTGAATTCAAGGGTTTTGGTTTTTTTTTTTTAATTTTTTTTTTTTTTAATGTTTATTTATTATTGAGAGACAGAGAGACACAGAGCGTGAGCAGGGGAGGGTTAGACAGAGGGGAGAGACACAGAATCCGAAGCAGGCTCCAGGCTCTGAGCTGTCAGCACAGAGCCAGATGCGGGGCTCGAACTCACAAACTGCGAGATCATGACCTGAGCCGAAGTCGATTGCCCAACCGACTGAGCCACCCAGGCGCCCCTCAAGGGTATTTTTTCAATATATTTTTCAGCTTGATTAAAAATTTGAAACCTTGTATAACTTGGTAAATTTAGTATGTATCATTACAAAAAAAAAAAATAATCAACCATCTTGTTACCCTTGTAACTAAAAGACCAAGGGGAGTTTCATACTTCTATCAAAATAATGACCCCAATTTGGTGAAGGAGTGAGGTAAATAAAATATGTTCCCACTTGGCTATGAAACAGTTATCTGTGAAAGGAAATTTTCAGCATCCTTCTATGTGAACCTTTGGGCCTTCCTGAAGAAGTTACGTCTTTAACAAGTCAAATGATTTCTAGGATGCCGACAGGCCAAGTAGACCATTTGGAGATAGATGATTACTTCAGTAAGATTAACGTTATATACAGAGACGTCAATAATATGCACAATGATAAGAGCAATCATAACTGTTGAATACCTAATGAACATTATTGATCTCAAGTCTCCACAAACACTTAGCACGTAAGAGTATGTGAAGGTAGGCTGCGCAAAAGAAAAATCAACTTTATGGAAGAAAATACAGCTGATATTCAACTTGACATTTAAGCTTCATCTTGAAAATGTTAACTGGGCAATGTCGTTCTCCTCTCACTGAAATAAGATTTATCTAGAGCTACAATGACACGCTGCTGCCTTTTTACAGATAATGTTTTCTCCCCATTTCTATTTTTATACTATTGTTTGTTTAGAGATAGTAAATGGAGCCCAATTGCCTGGGCTTCCCGACTGGCTTCTGCCCACCAGGTGTGTGACAGGAGGCAAGTCTCTGGCTCCGACCACAGGGTCCTGAATGGCAAAAGCATAACACAAGACCCAGGACATGGGAAACAGTCAGTGGTGAGGAAACCAGTCAGAGTGTGGCTACTGTAAAGCTCAATGGCACCCCCTCAGGCTTTGTAATTACAACCTCCCTTTCTACAGGCAGTGTTATTTTAGGATCTCACCACATGGTTTCAAATCACTACTCATATTACCTCCTCTCTTTCAAACACATGCATACATGTGTCTGTAAGTTCTTTACATTTTTTGCCCTCAGAAGAAGGCAAAGTCACCAAGTTGGACTCAAAACAAGGAAAAGCAATTTCCAATCTTGGTTATCAGTTAGATCGTGAGCCTGCCTTCAGGAAAAGGGTTTGTATGGGAAGTCATACACGGATAGAATGGAAACTCTAGCTTAGTTTCCACATCCAGACCTTCTTTAATATCATTCGGTGGTTTCCGACAATACTTGTGATCAAGTGATACATGATACAGTCCCTCCTTCCTGTCCCTACCTCCCTGTCCTCATCTCTACCACACTTGCCACTTTTCACAGGACTTTTTATTCTTGGAACATGCTTGGCCAACAGGCGCGGTCCCACCCCAGGGCCTTTGCATTTGCTGTTCCCTTTACTTCAGATGTGTCTACCCCAGATTTTCATGCCTGGCTCCTTTTCAACATTAAGATTTCCCCAGGCCTGCCTAGCTCTCATGCCACACGATCACACTACCTTGTTTTATTCTCTCCATGGCACTTAACATTATCTAAAACTATCTTATTTGTTGGTTTGTTTGTTTACTGTTCATTCTCTCTGCTTCCTGAGAGGAGGGGATGTGGCTGTCTTGCCGACAATGGTATTCAGTGTGGGGTGGTTCAATACAGACTTGTGACTGACTGGATGAAAGAGACCAGCCCGATTTTCCTCATTCAAAGCTCACTTAACTTTTTTCAGCAGGTACGTACACTCTTTCTGCCCTTGAAAAGGATTATCACATATGTGATAATCTGTGTTCGTTAATGTTGCCGGCTACCAGGCAATCTCTTCCACTTATATACTTACATCATGTTTAACCTCAGGGGTGTTTTCTTCCATTATGTTTTTAAAGACTGCTTCTGTTTGCTTTGAAATTTTCTTTAAAAACACTGATCAGGACTCGGCATCTGAGTGCCCAACCCTGAAACGACCTTTATACTAAAATGCCCAACATCCTCTGCCCATTACATTTTATGGGTATTTTTCCTAGAAGGCATGCAGCTCACTTAAGATGGTAACCGTCACATAGTGTGCGTGTACGTTAAGTGTTAGTTATTATATTTTCCTTGTTTATTGTCAGTGTGTCCCCATATGAATTCAGGATATGTAAGAGAAGACATTTTTGTTCTTGTCCGCCACTCTATTACTAGAATGTATTAAATCTGCCTACATACAATGGCGCTGAACTAATGGCACTGAAAGAACAGACATGAAATAAATCCTGCAATGCATGATACACACGTATTATAATTGATAGGATACACATACATTTGTAGCATTGGGGAAAACCTGCACATTATTAAAGCACTGGTGGAGTAACTTATAATTAAGCAGGTAACGAGCTGCAAAGCTCAATTTAAAAACAAGTCACTCTATACGGTAATATGTACATGATACTTCCAATTTTTACTGTCAATATTAACTTGGGACATGAAGAGTAAATTGCAGAAACAAACTCAATAACTTGACTTTGATGCAGTTACTTCTGGAAATGAAGCCTCTTGAGGAACACTGAACTAAAATCCAAATTCGCCACTTCTTCAGCTTTTAGTTCACTGCTACCTAAGAGCTTAACAAGAGAATTTCGGATTCCTCAATTTTACGAGTACTCAAGGAAGCTTTTATTTATAAAAAGGAATTTCTCTTTATATTTATATCAGATAGGAAAGAGTAAGAGCCATGGAAAGGTTAAGGAAGCATTAGTTATTTGATGTGAGGGAAAAATGTCTGACTAAATTGTTTTCTAGGCTGTCATAAGAAACTATAAAAATAGTGTCGAAAAGCAATACTTAGTGAAAGCAGGTATTAGACAGTGCCTACTGACTGATTTGCAGTCAGTTCAAACCAAAATTCCCAAAGAGTTGTGCAGATACAAGGCTTCCTTTAGTTCAAGTAAAAACACTCACTCACTCACTCGCTCACTTGGAAGTATACATTAACTTTAAGAATACTTTTCTTTGTTAAGAAGGATTTTAGGGGCGCCTGGGTGGCTCAGTCAGTTAAGCGACCCACTTCAGCTCAGGTCACGATCTCACGGCCCGTGAGTTTGAGCCCCGTGTCAGGCTCTGTGCTGACAGCTAAGAGCCTGGAGCCTGCTTTGGATTCTGTGTCCCACTTTCTCTGCCCCTCCCCTGCTCATGCTCTGTCTCTCTCTGTCTCAAAAATAAATAAAAATAGGGGCGCCTGGGTGGCGCAGTCGGTTGGGCGTCCGACTTCAGCCAGGTCACGATCTCGCAGTCCGTGAGTTCGAGCCCCGCGTCAGGCTCTGGGCTGATGGCTCGGAGCCTGGAGCCTGTTTCCGATTCTGTGTCTCCCTCTCTCTCTGCCCCTTCCCCGTTCATGCTCTGTCTCTCTCTGTCCCAAAAATAAATAAATGTTGAAAAAAAAAAAAAATTAAAAAAAAAAAATAATAAATAAATAAAAATACTAAAAAAAAAAAAGGATTTTAAAACTACTCTTTGCCCAAAGAGGAAAAGATTAATAATGTATCAATACACTCTGGATATCTGATCAGATGTATGAAATACCCCCTTGCTTCTAGAGAATTCCATATTGACTATCTACCTCCCATCCATGTTTGATGGCAAATTAACCTTAAAGACCTAATTTCTCATTAAGTGGAAGTCTAAGCATTAATATATCTTTTTTAAGAGAAAAAAGGGCAAATCTATATTGAGGGATTTATTACTGTTTCATTTTATTAGATCTTACCATTAAGAAGTTGTAAGTTTATTAAAATATTTGTTTAAAATTGGTAAAATGTACTAAAAGGGTAGAATTCATTTACTGTCACTTTACTATCACTTTCAAAATCCTGTGTTCAGAAAATGTTTAAATTGTGTAGAACAGAAATGAAACAAAGAACAAAAGTTAAAAAGCTACCTTTGACAGATGCGTAATTGCAACAAAACTTGGTGACACTTACAAGCTAATACCTAAAGGGAGGGGAGCATGATAATGCAATCAGCTCATTTACTTTATAAAATAAATGTTCTTAATTGGAGATAATTATTTCATAACTTACCTCTGCATACTTTAACTTCAATGTTTTATGCATTTCTCGAAAGCGACTGTAGCGCCTGAATACGGTCCATGTCTCATCTAGGACAGTAATCTATTACCAGGAAAATCAAAATAAATCAGCATTAATTAGAGGGGAAAAAAATGACTAGAATTAAAAAAAATAATTTTAAAATTAACAAAAAGTGATTAGCATGTGAAATTTCTCCAGAACTGAAAACATTAATCTAACTGCATAAATAAGACTTATAAATAATAAGTGTTCTCTACTTAAGGATGCATCTCTGGTTCCTAAATCTGTTTATAAGCAGCATGTGCCTATGTAAAATGAAAGACAGTCACCTCTTAATGGCTTATAAAAAGTGTCCCTTTACTCTTCACTTGGGTGGTAGAAAGTAAATCCCATAGGGTGACCTTTCTGTTATGGCACTGTGCCCATACAAAATGTCAGTGCAGGCTCCCACATGCCACCATAGTGGATAGGATGGGAAAAAATGAGAGAAGGAGAAGCCAAGAAGTAAAGGGAGGAGGAAAAGGAGGAAGAGAAGGTAGAAGGAGAAAGAGGACAAAGAAAGATGAGAAAAAAAAAGTCTGTAACTCAATTATTAGCATAAAAACATACAACATAGTTGGCTTTATTTTAGAGGAGGAATTCTCAGTCCAATATTTAACTGGTAGTCGAACTTACAGTTCCTGTTGAATGTGCTAACTGGTACACATGCAAAGGTCCTGAGGCACATCAGCTCACATAATCAAGATCACAGTGACAAGGGGAGGCTGGTAGACACCACCAGCCTGAACAATCACAGGCTAACAAGTCTCAAATTCCTATTACAGTTCCCACTTTTCTTCCTAGCTCTAGACCCATGTACCCGAGTTGGAGACATCATTCTCTAGATGTCACGCCAAAGGAACTTCAAGGTCATGTTGTCTAAAACCAAACTCCACATGCTCTCTCTAGTCTCTAGTTCTTATCTGGTGTATTTTGCCACCATCCAGCAAGCCCTGTCAGACAGATGCTGAAGCCACACCTGATCCCCTCCTCCCCACCAATGTGACCAAGGTCCAACGAGTACTAGGTCTTGCTCTTTTTGCTTTGTAAACATTTCTTAGAGTTCTATCCTTCCATCCTCCACCATCATCACCTTCTCACTCTGGGCCTTCGGGTCTCAGATGGCCTTTGCCAGGGCCTCCCCCAGTTGTCTGCATCCACATTTGCCCCCTCCAATCCCTTCTCTGCACAACTGCAAGGGCAGCTTTATTCCACACACTCCGCTCCCCTAAAGACCCTGTGGTAGTTTCATACTGCCATAGAAAAGAGCCCAAATTTTTAATTTTAAAGAGCCAAATTTAAAATTTTTAACCCACTGCCTGCAGCAGCCTCATTTCAAGCCTGCCCCCCCCTTAGGTGTCTTCACTCCTGCATACTCCCTGAAAGCACATACTCTTTCCCACCGCAGGGCCCTCGCATGGGTCTTATCCCTTTATGGGAAATCTTATCTTGCACATTACAGCAATGCCCTTCTCGAGCACTGTCATTCAACCTGACTCTCCCACATATAAACCACAGGGGATCAGTAGGAAGGGAGAAGCAATAGTGGGGAGAATACCCATGCGGGTAGCTTCAGGAGGAGTGAGTCTTGAGTCTCAGCCATTTGGTTCGCTCATTTCCCAAAGTGGCAAGTGAGATGATTTTAGGTTACAGGAGCATGTACTTTTACTTTTTTTTTTTAAAAATGTTCAGCATTCTGGTTCTGTATTCATTATTTTCTTTTTTTCTTTTTTTAATATGAAATTTATTGTCAAATTGGTTTCCATACAACACCCAGTGCTCATCCCAACAGGTGCCCTCCCTCATCACCCACTTTCCCCTCCTCCTACCCCCCATCAACCCTCAGTCTGTTCTCTGTTTTTAAGAGTCTCTTATGTTTTGGCTCCCTCCCCCCCTAACTTTTTTTTTTCCTTCCCCTCCCCCATGGTCTTCTGTTAAGCTTCTCAGGATCCACTTAAGAGTGAAAACATATGGTATCTGTCTTTCTCTGTATGACTTATTTCACTTAACATAACACTCTCCAGTTCCATCCACGTTGCTACAAAGGCCATATACCTAGGGGCACTTGTACCCCAATGTTTGTGGCAGCACTTTGAACAATAACAAAATTATGGAAAGAGCCTAAATGTCCATCAACTGATGAATGGATAAAGAAATTGTGGTTTATATACACAATGGAATACTATGTGGTAATGAGAAAGAATGAAATATAGCCTTATGTATTCATTATTTTCAATGATTTTTTTTTTAAATTGTGGCAGGTTTCTTCTTATGAGTTCCCCCTAAAAAGTTATTTCTCTAAGGAAACAAAAAAGGTAAGTATATTTACAAAAAAATAAAAGGCATTAAATTAAATAAAAACAGTACAGTTCTGCAGCTATAAGTTTTTAAAGCTGGTATGCAAGTCACCACACTGCTCCCTGTGGCTAAGCTGGGGGAGGGGGAGCTTTCTCTCTGATCTCTCCTCTTCAATAGACCTCACTGAAGCACTGTGAGGGAGGCCACCACAATCAGCATGGGTGTGAGGACTTTCTTAGGGTGAGAACACAGCAATACACTGCTCTGGCTGGATGCAAACCAGGTATCAAAGAGAGAACTGTAACAGGAGGGGCCACGATGCTGTCTACTTGTCAAGAGAACCCAGAATGTTAACGGGGCCACACTCAGGGCCTGGGAGCAGGAAGATGCTGGATGCTCACAGGTGAGCCCTTGCTAGGTTGGGACTTTGAATTCCATAGGAAGTCATCAAAGAAGCCTAGAACTCCCTCATCCCTCAGTCTCTACTGCTCCCTGGCTCTCTTTGGTTGCTTCCACTGTACCTTTTGAACTCCTAACCAGTCACCAGCAAAACACCCTAGATCCTTAGCCTCTTCCAGAAACATCCCCTTCATCCTCACTCTAAATGGAAACTGGCTCTCCCCTGAAGAATCACTTGTCCTGCAGTCCTCTCAAGTAGGGACTATTTTCTGCTGGGATGTAGGAAGGCACTGTTGTTCTCCTACCCAACTTTCAAACCATCGTTCCTCTGTCCATTCTGAAATCCCTCCTCTGTGAAGCTCATGCCTTCTGATCCTGCTCTCCATCTTTCCTGCAGGGGCCGATACACCTTGGTCACTTCTCCAACTCCCTGAAGGTCTTGGGCTCTGCTCACTGTCATCCACACCAACACTATGGAACTGCTGCCATGAATCTTGTCCATTCCATTAACACACAGATGATCCTTCCGACACCGTGACCTGGTCCTCGACCTCTGCCTGGTTCCTTCCTCACTCAACCTGGAAACCATGGGCAATCATGACCACCATTCCCTTGCATTCCACCTCAAACCTCTTCATCCTGCTCTTGAAATTCCCTGGACTAAGAACTAAACCATAGCCCTGGTGAAATGCAACATGGTCCTGCATCTGCCTAGTAGAATGTGGCTGAAGTAAAAAACGCCACCAAGTGGACTGACTGGTCTCATCTAAAAGTCACAGTCCACACTTTTCAGTCAGCCTGGAGGCCTCCCACCAGTCATACCTCATTTTCCAGTTCCATCCACTCTTCTCCTAGGTAAGTTTTCTAAAAGTCTACCCCATCTTTCTCCTCAAGCCTCCATCACTTCTCTCCTGGTCCTCAGTGGATAACCTTAATTCCAACTGCATTGAGAAAATGAAAGAAATCCAAAGAACATTTCCACAGGCACCCTCAAGCGAGTCTCCTCATTGCCACCATCTACCCTGTACCTCATGTTTTCCCCTGTTATCAGGCAGGAGATATGGATCAGTGCTCCTGTTAAGGTCAAGCCCTCTTCTTAAACACTGGATTCCATCCTCTTTTGCCTTCTGAAGGATACTGCAATACACAATTTTCTCTTCTCTATCCTGTACCAACACATTCCCATCCTGTACTAGATTACTCCCATCGGCACCTATACGAGCTCTTATGTCCGTCATCTTAAACTCCCACCTTGGCCTCCCTTTCCTTTCTAATTACCACTCCATTTCTATTCTTCCCATCATAACAAATCTCCTTGAAAGAGTTTATTCTTGATATCTTGATTTCTTTCTTACCATTATTCCTTGAATCCACTCCAATCTACACAGCATTCCACTCAAGCTACTCTTACCAAGGTCATCAACAACTTCCATATTGCCAATCCACTGGTTAATTCTTGGTCTTGATTATACTCCATGTATCAGCAGGATTTGATGTGCCTGACAGGTCCTCCTTGCAACACCTTTTTCATTTGGCTTCCAGGTGGCTACACTCCCTTACCTTAGTTTTCTTTGCTGAGATTTCTTATCTCCCTGACCTCTAAACATCAATATGTCCCAGGGCTTTGTCCCTTGAACATGTTTTATTTTCTACCTGCACTCACTCCTTTAATGATCTCATCCCCATCTCATAGCTTACATGTATATGCTGATGATTCCCTGGGTGCTCATATCTGTCCCCCGAAACCAGACTCGTATATCCTACTGCCTATTTGGATGTCTAATTGCATCTCAGACTTAACATGGCTGAACTTACCAAACTCACTCACCTTCCCGCGTCCCCATCTCAGTAGATGACAATGCCACTCTTCTACCTGTTCAATCCCAAACCTCTGGCATCATCCTTCATGTTCCTCTTTCTCTCACAGCTCATATCCATTCAGTCAGCAAATCCTTTCCACCTAAGTCCTAAATGTAATGAGACTCTGCCCAGTTCTCAACATGACCACTGCTCACATCTCAGTCTAAGCCACCACCCTCTCTTGTGTGGGTTATTTTTAAGAGCCTCCTAGTGGATCTCCTTGCTTCTGCTCTCCCCCCAACCCCAACTTTCCCTTCTCACACAGCAGCCAAAGCGATCTTGTCAAAAATGAAGTCAGATGGGGGCCATTTCTTTGCCTGAAGTGGACATCCTTCCAAGCTGCCCCATATCACTCAGGGTGCAAATTCAAGTTCTTCAACTGCCCTACAAGGATCGCTATGATTTGTCTCCTTCCCAGCATCATTTCCAAACACTCACTCCCTTGCTCATTCTGGTTTCCTCGCCTATCTGGAACATTTCAAATGTGCGACACAGAAGGTATGTCCTCGGGGACTTTTCATGAGATTTTTCCTCTTTCTGGAATACTCTTGCCACATGACTAGCTCCTTCACTTCCTTTAGGTCTTTGCTCAAAAGTCACCTTTTCATTGATACCTTCCCAGGATATACTATCTAAAACCGCACCTCCTTTCCCATCTCCACACTACTTGCTTCTCTTCTCCAACTTATTGTTATACTAGGCACTACTCACTACCCACCACGGTATCTTGTTTTCTGTCTACCTTCTCCACTGGAATGTAAGCTCCAGGAGAGGTGGCATTTTTCGCTGGTTTTCACCGCACCTTAGAAGAGTACTTGGCATGTCACAGGCATCCTAAATGAGGAGCAGGAAGAGGGAGCTCCAAGGTGGACTTGTCTTACATATGCTCAGGCTCTTGGTGACAATGAGACAGCAATACTTCTTTCATCTCTCTGGGTGGAAGAGATGCCCTCAAGGAAAAATGAGGATAAAGATACGGTAAAGTGGGCACTTCGCTTGTGGGGCTTTGGCCTATGGTTTTTCTACCTTGTTTTCTCAGCTCATTAATGTGGGACCACCTTTTGAAATCTCTAATGAAATCTACCTCACCGTCTGGGGGTTCATTCCCCTTTCCCACAGTGGGCCCAGAAGAGTGCTTCTATAAGGGATACCAATGTCTCTAACAACACACACACACACCAAATCCTGGGGAGGAGGTGACACGGCTAAGTAATTTCCTGGGCAGCAGAATCGAGAGCATTGGGCACCAGATAACAAGTCAACAAGGAGAGGACGGAGTCCTTGAGAGAATCCCCAGAAAGGTATCCAATGTACTTCCTTCCACTTTCTTGATATCAGCCCCCAGTGCTCACAGTGGGATGTGGGATGCTAACATGGTGGTGTGCAGAGCTGGGAGGGGACAGAGAAAGATGGCCCAATGTGCAGAGGCCTTTCCACAGCTTTATACATGTACTCCTTTGAACTGGGCCTGATAAGGTCTGTACAGGTGTCAGAGGCATCCCTGTTTTCACTGTGTTATGCTGGTGACTCCAAGAGTCCCACTATTAATAAAAAGGAAGGGGACTCTCTGGAACCATTAACACCATATATACGATTTCTCCAAAGTGTTGAACAATGAAGATCATTATTGGCACATTCTGGGTAATGATTTATTTTATTGCCTATCGTACTTGATATTTTAATAAACTCAAGTCAACAAACCCACATACAGATCTGAATGACCTCAACCCTCGAGGCTTCAGTCTATAGTCTTAATCACTGGTTCTCAAAGTGTGATGCCTGACCAGCAGCACCAGCCTCACTGGGCAACTTGTTAGAAATGCAAGCTCGGACATTGTACCCACACTTATTTAATCAGGAACTCTGAGGTGGGGCCTGGCAACCCATGTTTTGTTTTGTTTTGTTTTAATTTATTTTTGAGAGACAGAGAGAGACTGAGCATGAATGGGGGAGGAGCAGAGAGAGAGGGAGACACAGAATCGGAAGCAGGCTCCAGGCTCCGAACTGTCAGCACAGAGCCCGACGCGGGGCTCAAACCGACAAGTTGTAAGATTATGACCTGAGCTGAAGTCGGACACTTACCTGGCTGAGCCACCCAGGCGGCCCAAAACCCGTGTCTTAACAAACCTTTCAGGGGATTCAGGGTAAGCACCTATGCCATAAACTATGGGTAGTATTGCTGGTCCAGGATCAAAATATGGTGGCTGACCGGTCTCCCACCGTCTCTCAACGCCAAGGGCCCTTAGTATGGCATTCAGGGACTTTTCCAAGCTGACCGAATGCTACCTTTCTACCCTCAGCTCCCGGTGGATCAGAAATCTCACATTTCACACAGAATCTCACACTTAACACAGAACTATGATGTATTCATTGGTCTTTTGCAGGGTCTTTTTAATGGCCTCTCATAGTTCCATTCTATGACTAGAGAGCTTCTGTTCAGCCTCCAGGGCTGCACCCAAACAAACCACAGTCCCTCCCTTGGAGCTTCCTTCCTCCTCTTCTGTCCCTGGAAAAATCATTCCCTCCTCCGTAATTCCTTAGTGTGTACTCAATGCTTAACCAGAGCACATATCACAGGATATCAGTTATATCATTAAAGTTGTACTAATTAACTTATAGAACTGGTATCGGTTATATGAATGCCTCTCTACCCTACAGAATTTTAAGCCTTCTAAGGGAATGAGCCTTTGGCAATAATTGGGGTAGAAGTAGGAGAACTCTCACTGTAGAGATAAACATTTATTGAGCTACTACTATGTGCCGGACTGGTAGTTTGCTGAAAGATGTTCTTAAGATTATTTTGCTTTTCCAATCAGGTAAGAGTTCCAGGCTTGGCCCAGGGCAACCAAAATGGTGAACAAAGCCTGCCGCAATTGTGGCTCCACACAGTCTGTGCTGGTGGTTTCTTGGAGGTTCATCTGAATCAGATTATTTGAATTAGTCACACAATACTATACTTTCTTTTTTTAACTGCACGGAGAATATGGTGCCTTTTCAATGTATCTGTAACCTAAGCTTACAGTGACACGTAGAGGGATTTCTAAATCAGCCAGGTTAAGTACAGGGATTGAAACAGCTCAAGCTTCCTACTTCACATATGAACCATCTAAATCTCCCCTTGTCTATCAACATGGAAAGAGGATGAAGACAAGGATAAAAAATTAAGGCCAGCCATGATCACCGCAGAAGTGGGTGGCAAGGCGACTGCATGTGTCATCTCTCCAAGGAAAATGTCAAACCCCTTCAAGATGAGGTATGGACAAACTACACAAAAAGGAGAGATATATATTAAAGTCCCATTTTGCCCCAAATTAAAATTGGGCATGAGATAAGGTGTCGATGCAGAGAAGGGACAGATCACTACAACAGATAAATCAGACCAAAATATTCGATTATTTTCTTCAGTGTTGAGAAAGCAGGGCATCATTACTGTGTATCTTTGAGGAGCAAATTCATTACTTCTCTCACTGAATGGTTCTGCTGATACGAATCCATCTTTTCTGGGCCATAAAATGATCAAGTGCAACTTAAACACCATAAACATGTCCACAAGATGAACTGCATTTACTTATAAACAATTCTCGATTGAGTGCTTTCCACAAATTTATGTTATATACATATTTTGCTGGTTTGAGAAATGCCGATTTTAAGGTCTGTCATCAGTATATATTCCCTTGCATGTATCTATCTTTGTAAGGACAAGAATCTACAATTTTTCACCCAAAGAAAACTCTTCTAGCTGACCTCCATGTAAATAGTTACTTGTGGAATTCTCTCAAACATTTTGAGGAGGTACCTGAAGTATGTAAAGATAAAATTCCTTCTACTTTGTAATAGTTTGGAGGAAATCATCAAAATGCCAACCTAATATTTCCTAAAAGTTTTTATGCTAAAACATTATACTAAAGTTTTGTCAGATTTTTGCAAAATATAGTCGTCAGCAACACAATTGTGAACACGTTCAAGGAAACATGAACCTTCTTACAAACACTGGAATCTGTATGGTCGGAAGTATTAATACATCAGACTTAATTAAAAGTTCAGACAACTGTCAAAATGGAACTAAATTGGAAGTGGAAAAAGAGGCCAACACCTCACTAACCACAACCTGCCCATCATCCTGTAACTCCTTGCTCTGGTCCACCTCTAAGATGGCCAAATCCTTCAAAGCGTTTCGAATGGGCACGCTCGCCCTACATTTGTGGAGTCCACTGTCTTCACTGGGATGCTCGTAACTTCTTCTGGTCTCTTAGCTCACCTCTTTCCTCTTGATCACTCCTCATAGGCCCAGGCTGGATTCCAGGTCAGTCTTCCTGCCACTGGAGGACCAGCAAGGTGACCTCATTTCCCCAGCTCCCTGGGCTTTTCTGGTGGGGCCACATTAGAATAACCCCCCAAATCAGGCAGTCTAGGGTGTCCGCTTTCTCTCCTGTGTGCTGCCTCCCACAGAAAGCAGAAAGTATGAAATTTATGCTCTTTTGACTCAGCAGGGTCACTCCTACTTAGAAATCCTTCCAGATTACATTCTCTGCAAGGAGTATTTCAAAATTTTCTAGATTTCCAGTCCTCATGGACAGTGATTGATAATGTTTTCTGAGGTGATTAGGGTCATGGAAAACCACCTTCCTGAGCACCTTTCAAACCCTCTCAAAATAATGCTGTTGCTACATTCATTCTCCGCCTCCCCATCCCCCACCAAACCTCTTCATCTTCACTTCATTGTCCCCACTCTCTACCTGAGATTCCCCCCCCCCCCCCACCTCCCAGCCTGGCCTCAGGTGTACTGCTTCGTCTTAGCACAGATCGTTGACCTCTGACTGCCCTCAGGCCTCTATCCTGCCTTTCTCACTGCCTCAAAAGCCCTCCCTCTCTTTTCCAACTCACTGAAATCCCCCCATCTGCCTTAGGTAAACAAAAATGTTATCTTCCTGACCCCCATTTTGCTTTGCATTGTTCTAGTTTTCTGCACGTTTCTCTCTCCCCCACTTAGTTGACCCTAGAGCACATGAACTGCTTACTCATCTTTTCTGTCCTTCAATATGTTGATAGTTCCATCATGGTCTTTAAAAAAAGAACCACTGGGGCGCCTGGGTGGCTCAGTTGGTTAAGCGTCCAACTTCAGCTCAGGTCATGATCTCGCGGTCCGTGAGTTCGAGCCCCGCGTTGGGCTCTGTGCTGACAGCCCAGAGCCTGGAGCCTGTTTCAGATTCTGTGTCTCCCTCTCTCTCTGACCCTCCCCTGTTCATGCTCTGTCTCTCTCTGTCTCAAAAATAAATAAACGTTAAAATTTTTTTTTTTAAATAAAAAAAGAACCACTACGTTACGTGTTACATATGTTATGTACCGAATGAGTATTTGTTAAATAATAAACAATGGAGACAGTGGAGCCCATGGTCTCTTTTTAATAAATACTTAAATTTTTTTTTAATTTTTATTTATTTTTGAGAGAGGGAGAACAAGTGAGGGAGGGACAGAGAGAGAGAGAGAGAGAGAGAGAGAGAGAGAGAATCTAAAGCAGACTCCAGGCTCTAAGCTGTCAGCACAGAGCCCGACACAGGGCTCAAACTCACGAACTGTGAGATCATGACCTAAGCCACCCAGGTGCACCTTAATACTTTTCTACTGCATTTTCCAATTCCCTTTCTCTCCTGCAATGTGAGCCGTGGAATGAACTGCATTTTAGTCTGTTTCTGACTTACCTGTAGCTATTTCAAGTTTTTAGAAAGTATGCATTAGAGGAGATAAAGGGAGAGGGTAATGAATTGTAAAACAAAGAAAGACAAACGGTCATTTATCAAATTCCTTTTGGAGAGAGGATTCTGCTGATTGAGAAGAAATACCGTGACAAAAGATTTGGGGTAAGGAGAGTGAGTGGGACAGGGAGAGTAGATGAAGACTCCCCCAAAACACATCAAGAAACAAAAGGTGGTCTCTAAGTTGCCTTTAAAGGGGTGGGTCCTAGTTAAACTTCAGAGCATTTGTTTCTAAATGTCAAGGTCCTTTGGATATGTAAACTTGAAAAAAAAAAGGCCTAAGAAGTAGGCTTGAGTGGAATCTTCACTTAGCAAGGGGGCAGCAGCTGGAGCTCCCGAAGGGTATCTGGGAAGCAGGAGTGGGAAGGCTGGTGAACATAATTTTGGAGAACATTATGTTTGGGAGAACGTAATTAGCTAACAGGGTATTTTCAGTAATTTGCTCTGAGATGTGCAATGCACCTCCTTCTTTGGTTTCCCTGGGGAAATTTCAGGCAAGTTTATACGCCTTTCTTTCTGAGAAACCCAGAGGAGTGCTGAGCTCTGTAGCCAAGTGGACACAAAGGAAAAGACACTGTGTCAGCAACCTTACCCAGGAGGCAAGAGACTAGCTGCCATTTGAATCATGCCCATGAACTCTGTGTAACGAGATCGTGAACTGACCAGGCATCCCCCTGCATCACAGTGGTCCCATGAACCAAGAGGCTACCAACAATGGAAATTCGGTCTCCAGGGCACCTGAGTCAAGAAGTCGGGCCCCAGCAGGAGCACGGTCTTAAAGCCAGTGCACTGGGGAAGGAGAGAGGAGTCTATAATCCACTCCCAGATCTGCCCTGCCTTTGGTGACATGGATGGGAGATGTATGGAGTCTGGAGCATAAAGATTTCGGAAAGTAGGAGGCCCATGCCGAGGTAAGATCATTCGGCCTTCTATCCAGGAAACTCCCCAGACGTCCTTCCGTGAAGACGCAGCACCAACAAGTACATGAAGTGCCCCAGAGCCCTTGGCTTCCAAACCTGCTCCGAATGCAGTGTGTCGGGAAGAAAAGAGCCTGAGCCGACTGCTGACTTACATCACATCTACGTAACTATGAAGTGGTGCAAGATCCAATAGAGCTTTCTCGCTGACCAAAGTCTCAGCCTTCTGCAATAACTAGAAATTACAACCTCTCGATGCTTCAGTTTCAGCGCCCTCAAACTTGAGATAATTTCGTTTATTTTAGTGTACTTACTCTATCTAGTAGTTTGAAGGTAAATTTGAAAGAGTATGAAAAGACTCCAAGATTCTAAGAAGATGGATGTCTTTCAAATCCAAGATCATTACTAATAAGTACTTCTCCCTTCCCCTAACACTTCTGCAAAGCCAGTGAGGAATAGGGGAAATTATTCTACTTTACAATTGTGGGAAATTGCCTAACCAATTTTCCTTCCAATTACCGAGGTATTCAGAGGCAAAGACCAGAATGCAAATGCGCTACCAGTCATCACTGGAGAATGGAATAGTGAAAAGCTCTGGATGAAGACAGACTCAGATCCTAACTTTAGTCTAGTCACTAATTAGCTGTGTGACCTGGGCTCCATTACACAACTCCTCCAGGCCTCAGTTTCTTCATCTGTGAAATGGGCTCAGGATACTAAACTACAGATGAATGAAAAACATGTGAAACAATTAGCAGGGTGTTTTAGCACCCAATAAATGGTAACTCCTAGCACTGTGATCACAGGTCTTTTCTTAGGCACCACTCAAAGGCAAGAGGTATCTTTGGATAGCAACTACAAAAATGGGAGTTCAAACCATTTTATGATTTTTTTTTAAGTTTATTTATTTATTGCGAGAGAGAGAAAGAGGGAGAGAGGGTCAGAGAGAGGGGAAGAGAGAGAGAATACCAAGCAAGGTACACACTGTCAACACAGAGCCCAACACAAGGCTCAAATCCACAAACTGTGAGATCATGACTTGAACTGAAACCCAGAGTCGGATGCTTAACCGACTGAGCCACTCAGCGACCCTCATTTTGTAATTTAAAAAAAAAAATTTTTTTTTACTGTTTACTTATTTTTGAGAGAGAGAGAGATAGAGGGATAGAGAGAGAGAGAGAGAGAGAGAGAGAGAGGCAGCCAGACAGAGGGTGAGTGGGGGAGGGTCAAAGAGAGAGGGAGACACAGAATCTGAAGCAGGCTCCAGCCTCTGAACTGTCAGCAGAGCCTGACACGGGGCTCAAACCCATGGAGCACGAGATCATGACCTGAGCTGAAGTCCGACACTTAATGGACTGAGCCGCCCAGGCACCCCTGTGATTTAGTTTAAAACCAATTTTATTCCAGGAAGAGATATTAAACCTCCCTCCCAAAAATCTGAAGTTTTGGAAGAGGAATTATTAATATATTCTTATAGGGATAAAACAAACTTGAAATGAAAATTCAAGGCATGGCCAAACCAAGTTGACTGCTTTCCTTCTGTGCTTATGACTCAATCTCATTTCTTCTTTGCCATTTTTCATATGTGCAGCATTTATTTTGTGAAGGCAAACACAACTGCCCCAAGTGAAAGTGATATAAAAAGATGAGTTGCTTTGTGTGAAAATAAGGGAAGGGAAAAAGGTTTTGTCTTAATTTTTGTAGCGACAGGCAAAGTTCTCAAAAAGATGGGAGGGGTGCTTAAAAAAATAGGATAAAATATGATTCTTCCAGTCCCAATGTTATTTCTTTGACTTGTTATTTATGTTTGAAAATAACACACAAAGGGATCTAGATGGACCGCAGCTTATGCAACACTCCATTTGTCTCGACTATGCTAATACACATACAGGGAGAGAATCTATCAAGTCACTAATAAGCAGAGATTCAGATGCCAACACACAAATCCTTCTGAACATTTATATTCTATCAAGTTGGGAGTATTTCTGAAAGATGTATGTGTGCACAGTTTATCTAACAGACTGGAATGGCGCTTATTTCTGTTCTGCCAAATAAAGAGAAATTTCTCTGACTGTAAACGTGATTGCTCCAACTCACAAACTGCACATTTTCTGGGCATTTCCTCTCTTCATGCTCCCTGGCAGGTCTCTCCACCATCAAATTCTCCAGGCCTGTCAGAGCCTTCTTAATAGCCCCAATTTACAGAGGGCCTGTAACTTGGCCAGAACTCGAGCTAAAAAATTAAAATGCACACAAAAATAGGTTTTGAAAGTAGGCAAAGATGTGGAAATGGCCCCCCATCCGGGGCAACACTAAAATATGGCATCGACTCCTAAAAAGAGCAGAAAGTAGTGAAATTTAGCAGGCACATTGGAGCACCCGGGTTGCTCAGTTGGCTGAGCATCTCAACTCTCAGTTTCAGCTCAGGCCCTGATTCCAGGGTTGTGGGATAGAGTCCTGCATGGGCTCCACAATGAACATCAACCCTGCTTGGGATTCATATTCTCTCTCTTTTCCCTTCTCCCTGTCTCCCTCCTGCCGTCCCTCTCCCCAACTTGTGCTCTCTCTCAACCTTAAATAAATAAATAAATAAATAAATACATAAATAAATAAGGCACATTAAAATGAGTAAGCAAAGGAACCAGTATGGATCTTCTTACTGGCCACGTGGCCTTGGGCAAATCACTCATAATGGCCTAGTTCATTAAATGCAAGTAATATCCCCATTCTGGTATAGCTTCCACATTTGCGGAAATGCCTGGCAAAGTGCCCGGGCTGAGGAAGATCCCTGATAGATGACGGTGTCCTCCCCTGAAGAGAGGCTGCAAACGCAACTGCCCGAAGGGTTTAGCCAGGAACAAACCTCTGAGAGGCTCTGTGAGTACAGGGGTGTAAGACAGCAGGCAGCGCAGGGGGAGTCTAAGTGCTACCTGAGCACTTACAGCTCTGCCACAGAGGACGGATGAAGCTCCTCAGAGGGGCTGAGCACTGCCAGTAAGTAAGCCAGCAGCTCAGGTGAGACAGGTAAATAAACCTCAGGGTATGTGCCAGAACAGAGGGCAGGACACAGGCAGCTTTCTAGACACAAAAGAATGCATAAGACCTATAAGGCATGCTAGAGACAGATGGGATAAATAAATACAATAGAACAGACAAAAGCATTACCTAGAGATACAAAGTAGTAGGTCACGATCAGGCAGCTCAGGGCCAACAGCTAATTCAGCCCTGAATGGACCACCGTTGACAACAAGGACCCGGTCCCGTGCTGGGCCCACATGCGCGCTACCCAAGAAGTACAGGTGAAAACCAGGGGTGCTCAGCAGGGCACCGGCCAGGCACGTGGCCTAGGGGCAAATGCGCACTGGCGAGCAGAGCGGGAAGGCTCTGGGGCAGAGAGAGACAGGGCAGGTGACACGGTATGACCCTGGGGTCGGGTAGTGTGCTCCGCCCACCTGCTCCCCTCTCCCTGTGTGTGTAAATGGACTTCATAAACTGTGTGATCAGAGACTCCATCTGGTCTGTGAGCCCTTCCGGGCAGTCGGGACTTGGCGTGTACTGTTCCCTCCGGTGATCTCCTCTGTGCTGGGGGCAATGACGTCTGTGGCAGGGTGGAGGCACGAGCCTCAAACCAAGAGGAGACGCTGGCTCACCCCAATCAGGCTTGCTCTTTAGGAAAACCAGCCCAGGGTTCCCACATGTTCTGATATTTTACAGAAACGTGAGAAATTTGGATTTCTATGTCAGATCTCCCAAGTTTGAAATTCTGAGAACTCACCGAAATATTTGAAAACCTGTTCAGGCAAAATAACGCACATCATACATTGCCAGTTTGCTTCCTCTCCCTTCATACCTTTGCACAGCTCTGTCTGGCCCGGGCCCTGAGGTCCCTGTCACGTGGCTCCTTCAGTTATAAAAGCCAGAGAGGCCAGCTGCCGCCTGAATTTTGCCTTTGGCTGCGTTTCAACTCCAGGGCAGCACTGACTGAGACCGGAAGAGGGGCTCACATACCTAAGCTCACGTGACAGGAAAGAAAACGACACCACAGACTAGGCACTCAGGAATCCCTCGCAGGTGGTCTACAAGCTTGTGCTGGAAGGGTACCCACCCCAAGGGTACACCTTCCCGCTATCATTCCCCCCCTGTGTCTCCTCTCCTTCTCAGGCCGCCGATCAGGAGTTACAGAAAACCAGGTGCATCTGGAGGCAAGAGGAGGTGACTGTTCCTGTGGTACCTTCAACACACATCACGTGACTGAAATTAGGAACGGTTTTGTTTCAGATGTTGTGTGTTCGAGGTAAAGTATGTAGTCCTGTGTTCCTTTGGTCCACAAGTGGACCAAAGTGATTCTGCCCCAAAGGGCTGACCTCCTGCCACCACACGAAAAGGGCAGGGCGCTGTCCTTCTCTGAACAGCATGGGGGTGGGTATGACTAGGCTGCCAGGTTGCCAGAGGGCTCCTTAGAAGAGAAGACTCTACAACAGGTGCTTCCTGAGCAAGGGGCTGGCGTGCTCAGGTGACCAGCATAATGTCCAGCAAGTGGACAGTGGGTAGAGGGCTACCTCTCTGTGCAGAACGGAACCTCTCTGTGGGTGCTGGAGACTGCCGGAGCCAGGATGTGCGTGAGCTGGCGCGCTGGAGGGTAGGGTGGAGAGGCAGCGGGGAGGCAGAACGCACTGGCTTTCTTGCACTTAGACACAGTCCAGAAGCATGATTTGCCTGTACTTTCACTGGACCATGAGAGAAACAGCCACATCATTAGGAAAACAGTGGGTGGGATGGCTATTCAATGTCTGAATCCACCAGCACAGTCAGAGCACAGGGAGCCCATGGGGGGCTGTTTACAAAGGGCACAAGGACACAAAATCCCAAAGCTCTACAAGGGCTCTGACCAGTAAGAACACCCGGTGATGGACTTGTGTGTGTCACATTCTTAAGTGATCTCTCCTGGGTGGGTGACCATTATCAGTCAGAGCCTTTGGGAGGGCTGGGGACTCAGCAAGGAGGGCCCAAAGGAAGACCATCTATAAACATGACAGTGACTGAAAGAAAACAATGTGACTGCCGCTGTGACCTCTGCAGTGAAGGGAGGAAGCCAGGTGACAGGACAGAGAATGGGGGGAAGGGGGACAACACGGCAGAAGTCGCGGCTCTAGGAAGACAGAAAACAATCTCCCGTAAAGATTACCTACAGTTTTTACAGGAATAAAGACTCTTAGGAAACAAAATATTAAAAAAAAATACACCAGTGTTGGCTTATTTCTTTATATTATCATGTTAATATGTAAATTAAAGGGCAGAGAATTTAAAACGATGCTGGAAACACCAGGTTATTTCTATAACATAAGAGTATGCCAGCCTCCGTGAGACTTAACCACAGATTTCCCAGGCCGGTGTTTTCCATCCTGCTGAAATCTAATTTAAAAATTAAATTCTATCCACCCTGGTCCTGGCTGACTGAAAATGGCAAGTATAACGCAGTGTAATTGATTTCCTGTATCAATCACTGAAAAGCATTTGAAGCAGGAGTTTTACGATGAGTGCTGGAGTCCAGTTAGTGGTATAACCTGTGACAGCTGTGGTTTAGAGCAAGCACGTATTGTACCAGTACATTCTGCTGACCAGCAGGTGACATTCAACACCATTCAGCACAGAATGTGCTCTTCTCCAAGAGTAGCCAGACTAGCATGCCCACAGCTCTCTGCCCGCCTGTGACATCAGTCTGCAGGCCGTACATCTCTTGCAGTACACGTGGACACAGTCCCAGAAGGATGTGCTATTGCGACCTGCTGGAAGGCATAACCACCATGGTGATGGGAACCAAGGCCCTCGCCCCGGGTCTCCCAGGCATGTGTCCTTCAAGGATGAGCAAAATAAGTGGGTGGCGAGGGGTGTGAAGGGAGTGCATCATGGAGATCACAGCTTTCTGTATTGTCAAGTAAGGACATTAAGATAAATACCATTCCACAAATCATGATATATCTATACAATGGGAGGCTATTTAGTAATAAAAAAACAAAAAACAAATTACTGTTCCAGTCAGCTATATGGATGAATCTCCAAAACATCACGCTATGTGGAAGGAGCCAGACATGGAAAAGTAACTGCTGCCAGCCACATCTCCACGGCATGCTGGAACAGACACTACTCATCTATAGTCGCAGACAGCTGTGCAGGGGCACTCACTGTAAAGGGGCACAAGAAACTTTATGGAATGACTGAAAAGTCCTAAGTCTTGATCGATGTGCTGGTTGCATGGGTATACGCACATCAAAACTTGTCAAACTACACTTAAATACGTGCGTTTCATTGTATGTAAATTATGCCTCAACAAAATTAACTGAAAAAAATCAAATGGGACCAGAAAACAAAAACCTGTATATGTATCTATTCTCATAGTTACTTCATAAGAGAAAGATATTTTTAATCCCTGTATACAGAAGATTTGAAAAAGACAGTCCTTTTGAATTAAATTTTAGTTTAATGAAAAAGTCTACTTTTCTCATTTTAAATCCCAGCAATGGGAACTTCCTTGAACTCATCAGGGACCAGAAGGTGAGCATTTGAGAACCACTGTTGTCCTCCTTCCTCCCCCAAATTCCACTCCTCATACCTGACCTCAGAGAGTACCTTAACCTGGCTCATGACTACTTCATTCAGCAAGGAGCAGCCCAATCAGAGCCACTCGACTGGGGATTAAAATGAAAGTGGCCAGGAAGAAGCAATAACTTAAGTAATAAATGCTACCTCAGGAAAGGCAGGCAGAAAAGGGCAGGAGGCAGAGGGAACAGGAAGGATGAGGGAGAAGCTGAAATACAGAGCTCGGGGCAGCTATAACACCAGACGCCTACTTCCCTGCCCCACTCCTTGGGGCAAACTCAGCCTGTGGAGACTTGAACCCAGTGGGCGCCATGTGTTCATGGGCCAGCTTGGCCCCTTAAATGAACCGGCCGTAACCACGGAGCAAGTTATACAGTCAGCCGGGGTCTGACATCATTGACAAGACCCTTCCCTGCTCGTGACAGAGCCTTGCTGCGTATATTCAGGATCCCAGGAGACTTTGAAGACCATAACAGGGGAAGAACAGAAAACAGAAATCGCTTTTGTTTAAAAAAGAAGGAGTGAAGATTTCTCTGGAGTATATAGTATTATAGCATAAAATATCTATCTACATTAACATCAGATTTTCCTTCAAAAAAGGTCTCTAAAACTAAAAAGAATAGACTTAAAAAAATAATACTTTTTGCCTTAGCTGCCTGAAAGCCACCGGTTCATCAAGAAAAGACTTTAGTAGTAGCCAAACTGTTATCACAAGTGTGACTGTCCTAGAAAACTGTCAATGCATCAAATAGTCAAATCATGGATGGAAAAGGGTGCCATGCTTAATTTTAGAATTCAGGAATGTTGAGGGGGAATTAACAATCAAAATGGAAACAAAAAAAACCCCCCAAACTCTCAAAGATACAACTATACATCCAAAGTCATTAAGAGGATTCCAAGGGTAAAATCTCAGTCATCCCTTGTGCCTTTTAAAAATTTACTTATTTTATGGGGCACATGGGTGGCTCAGTCAGTTAAGCTTCCAACTCTTGATTTCTGCTCAGGATCTCATGGTGCGTGCGATTGAGCCTTGTGTCAGGCTGTGCACCGACAGCACATAGCCTGCTTGGGATTTTCTTTCTCTCTCTCTCTCTCTCTCTCTCTCTCTCTGCTCCTCCTCCTTCTCTCTCCCTATCTCCCTCAAAATAAATAAATAAACTTAAAAATTTTTTTAAATAAAAATTTACCTATTTTTTAAAAACAAACACCTATCCAGCACTTAGCATGTGGCAGGCACCGTTCTAAATACTTTACACGACCTAAGTTCATGCACTGTTCACACTAATCCAACCAGGTAGGTCTCTTTATCCCCATTTTACAGATGAGGCACAGTGAGACTACGGCTTGTAAGGTTAACTGGTGGAGCCTGGACAGGACATTGGCACACCCAGCACTATCCCAACAGCTAAGCCTTTGCTGGGGTGCGGCCGTTTTTGTTTTGTTCAGGGGAGGGGCAGTATATTCAGGTCATGTTCTAGTACTGGGGCCCTGATGTTTCTGTGACTAGTAACCCCAGAAGAATGTCAGACCCTCAGCACACCTACCTGCCAATGCATGCCAGCCCTTCCTACACAGAGAACTAGGGATTCTCCGGCAAGTGTTAACAAGCCATTCCTGATGCCGATTACAGCACCTGGGATAAGTACAAGAAGGAAGCAGAGCAATTGATATGCTTTCAGAACTTGGCTTTGATAAGTTCAAAGAAAGCTAAACTCTTTGGATTTGGATTTTATGTATTCTGAATTGAAAGCCAGGATTCTGAAAGGTCCCATACGATTTTCTGTATGTGGGTTCTCTAACTTGCCTTCACAGAATGATCTTCACAATTTTGGCCAGATCTGATAAGGCCTGGACTATTATTTGCCTGCCAGTTTTATTTAAATCAACTCAGTTTTTTTTTTTTTCTAGTTCTTTTCTTTTTTTTAATTCTTGAAGTATAATTGACATATATCGTATTAGTTTCAGGTGTATAATACAACGATTCAATATTTGTATATATTGCGAAACAATCACCTCAATAAGTCTTGTGAGTATCCGTCACAACACATGGTTACAACATTTTTTTCCTTATGATGAGAACTTTTAAAGATTTACCCTTCCAGCAACTTTCAAATATGGAATACAGCATTACTAACTATAATCACGAAGCCATACTTGACATCCTCAGGAGTTATTTATTTTATTACTGGAAGTTTGTCCCTTTTGACCACCTGCACCCATTTCACCCACCCCAGCAACCACCAATCTGTCTGTATCTATGAGCTTGGTTTTTATTTTTAGGTTCCACATATAAGTGAGATCATACTAAATCAACTAAGTATCTTCTTTATCCATGATCTTATCTTTTAGGCATGAAATCAATTTAATGGTTATATTTTATTAACACATTTATCTATTAAAATAAAATATATCTATGCACCAATGAAAATCATTGCATGTTCTCCAGTGCTGTGAGCTCTCTGTTTAGGAGAATTCAAATTCTGAGCTGGTGAAAGCCAGTCTTCACCCTCTAATTAAAAATATGGACTGGGGTGCCTGGGTGGCTCAGTCGGTTAACCCTCTGACTTCGGCTCAGGTCATGATCTCACTGTGTGTGAGGTCAAGCCCCGTGTCGGGCTCTGTGCTGACAGCTCAGAGCCTGGAGCCTGCTTTGGATTTTGTCTCCCTCTCTCTCTGCCCCTGCCCCGCTTGCGCATGCTCTCTCTCTCTCAAAAATAAACATTAAAAAAAATTTTTTTTAAATATAGAAATAATACACATACCTTCAGAGAGTATTTTGAGAAATGTATATAACATTACATGTATGTACAAAGGGAACTCTAAATACACACACACACATACAATTTCAAACGATTGAGAACAGAAATTGAGCAGGCATTAGGCATACAGTCAGGGGCGGTGAGAAGTACTGGCTCCTGGACATGGCATAACATTTTAATAAGAAACCACACAATCTGGTCAGTGATGTTCAAAATACCACCCCCCCCCCCCCAGACATCATGTACTCTCAGCAGGGACCTCAAATATATAAATTAGAGCCTAGGTTTAAAAAATAAAAAGGAAAACAATATATAGAGATAAGAATCTGAGAACTTGATTAATTATAAAACTCATCTGCACTCTTTCTCCTGGAAGACTGAAAATGAATATGCATGCCTAAAAGGGAGAGATCCCTAAGGACCCAGGGGCTCCACTCCCCACCAAGGGGCATGTTGGGGGTGGGGGTGGGGACTGCTGGCTTCAGGCTCCCTCCGCCCTCTCCCCCCACAGCAGCTCCATGCTGATCTGCTTTCCACAGTGTCCTTCCTCATAAATATTTTCTCAACAAAGGTCTTTGCTAAGAAGAAATTTGGAAACCACCGGTGTAATCCAATTTCCGCATTTCACCAGTGAGAAAACTGAGGCTCAGAGAAGGTAAAAGACTTAGCATCACTCAACAAACAGCAACAGAATCAGAGCCTAAAGACCTCAGCGTCCAGATTCCCAGCCTGATGTTCACCTCCAAGAACACCCTCACACAGCCATATACTGGTGACCCTAGTGGATGTTATTACATCAATACCCTTGCCTAGCCTTGAAAACGAAGAAGTGTTATTATTAATCATTAATTCTTTGAAGAGAGGAGAGCATCCAGCAATATTTAATGAATTGTTATGAGTCAATGGAACTAAATTAGGAATAAGATGAAGTCATTATTTTGGAAAGTGTGATGTAAGGAAGCAGGCACATTTCTTCCTGAAAAGTTGTATAAATCAAATCATGACTAAAATGGATTAGGAAAGCTTCCTAAATTAATAATAATAGAAACAACAC